>NC_044553.1:173244780-175688623 GCF_007565055.1 Rhinopithecus roxellana
CGGCTGTTTTTTTGTATTTTTTAGTAGAGACGGGGTTTCACCGTGTTAGCCAGGATGGTCTCGATCTGCTGACCTTGTGATCCACCCGTCTCGGCCTCCCAAAGTTATTTTTCTTTAAAAAATAATTTGTTCGGATAAAGTCTAAGAAATTCCCTATTAATTTCTCATTTTTTCTGGACACCATAACTTTGTAATAGAATTTTGTTCATACTCACTCATAGCTACACTGAAGTTGGGTTTATAGAATATTGTTTGAACTTGCTATGTTTGATGAATATTTTTCATTTTATCGTGCTGAGGAATATCTGAAGATACCAGCTTAACAGCCTTTTTTTTTTTTTGGATACGGAGTCTCACTCTGTCGCCCAGGCTAGAGTGCATTGGCCCAATCTCAGCTCACTGCAGCCTCCGCCTCCGGGTTCAAGCTATTCTCCTGCCTCAGCCTTCCAGTAGCTGGGACTACAGGGTTTCACCGTATTGGCCAGGCTGGTCTCAATCTCCTGACCTCGTGATCTGCCCACTTTGGCCTCCCAAAGTGTTAGGATTACAGGCATGAGCCACCATGCCCGGCCTAACAGCCATTTTTTTAAACAAAACTTTTTTTTCGCTTCTATGATTAACTGATATTTTGCTTTTCTTTTTTGAGGTTTAATCAAATTTTTTGTTTGTGGCCCGGTGCAGTGGCTCACACCTGTAATCCTAGCACTTTGGAAGGCCGAGGCAGGCAGGTCACTTGAGATCAGCAGTTCGAGACCAGCTTAACCAACATGACGAAACCCCATCTCTACTAAAAATACAAAACTTAGCCAGACGTGGTGGTGTGTGCCTGTAATCCCAGCTACTCGGGAGGCTAAGGCTGGAGAATCGCTTGAACCTGGGACGTAGAGGTTGCAGTGGGCTGAGATCATGACACTACACCCCAGCCTGGTCAACAGAGTAAGACTATCTAAAAAAAAAAAAAAAAATTGTTTGTAATTTAAAAAATTTAACCTGGCTTACCCAAAAAAGGGAAATTAGTTACCATTAGGCAAAGATGCTGGAGTTTTCACAGTACCTGATAGAAGTACAGCCAAGACTCATGAAGGGGACGGGAAACCAGGAACTGGAAATTTATAACCCAGGCAGCTATTTTCTTTTTTTCTTTCTTTTTTTTGAGACAGAGTCTTGCTCTGTCGCCCAGGCTGGAGTGCCATGGTACAATCTCGGCTCACTGCAACCTCTGCTTCCTGGGTTCAAGTGATTCTCCTGCCTCAGCCTCCTGAGTAGCTGGAATTACAGGCGCATGCCGCCACACCTGGCTCATTTTGTATTTTTAGTAGAGGTGGGGTTTCACCATGTTGTCCAGGCTGACCTCGAACTCCTGACCTCAAGTGATCCTCCCGCCTCGGCCTTCCAACATGCTGGGATTACAGGCCACCGTGTCCGGCCCCGTGCAGCTATTTTCTGACTACCTGGGATAGCATGATTTCTCTGAGTCTTCCTGCCTTTCCACTTCATTTTTCTTACTTTGCATGTTGTCTTTCACCACTGCACATGGCTGGACATGTCTTCTAACTTTTAAATTCATATATTTGCTCATGGTTCTGTGATTTCATTCTGAACCTCTGGGAGAAAATTCAGTTAGAGACAGGTATCTATGTCTAATCAGCTGTTGCCAATGAAGCCAAAGGTTCATAAAACGTGGCTTTCAGGCCCCGTTTTTGTGGAAGGAGAGTGATACAGGGCATACAATTCTCAGAGGATAGGTGTGTAGGTAAATAGACTTTCTAAAAAGTGGTGAATACAAAGGAATACTTAATGATAAAAAAAATTATGTTTTTTATGAAATGAAAAAGATACTGCTCAGTGGTTTTATATATAGTAGGAAACTTAATTTATTTCATCCACAATCTATACATGATTATTGTGAAGACTAAAAATGTCTCCCTTTTTTAAGAAAAAAACAATGGAGGTGATTAGCTTCTGCATACAGAATTGGAAGTTTGAGTCATATTATTTTATGAGCATATGTGTATGATTATATATATCTTCTTTAACCTAATATTAATACCATTAATACATCACATCATTCTTCATTTAGCAAACATTTATTGACTGCCTACTCTCTGCCAGAGAGTGTGCTAGAACAGATGTTTACAGAGATGGGGGTGTAACATTGCCTACTCTCAATGCATGATCTAGTTGAGAAGAATAGACGTTCAGAGAAATAAATAGAGTATTAATGTGATAATCATAGTAGAGATATGTGCAAGATATTCTGGAAGCGTAAGAAAAGAGACATGTCTCCATGACAGTCTCTCATGGAGAAAAGGGTAAGGAAGGCTTCGAAGAGCAGGTCTCCGGTGTTACATAGTAGTTGGCCATTGGAATAGAGATATTGTGATAGGAGGAACTGAATTTGCAAAAGTGGCATGGAGTTGTGTAAAGGGGGAAACAGTAAATGGTTCAGTATGACTGAAGTGAATTTTTACCCCATTTAACTTAACGAAACTAAACTAAAACTTTTTTTCATACCTGTCCTTCACATGGTAGTAACGATTGACTTTTTCAAGAGGCAATTGTACATTGTAGAATACTCAAATCACTTTTTGTTATATAATTTTGATGTCATTTTGGGAATTGGGAATGAGATGTCACTGATCATTTGCTTTAAGATTCCTTTATTGCAATTTTTTTTTTTTTTTTTTTTTTTTGAGGGAGTGTTGGTCTGTCATCCAGGCTGGAGTGCAGTGGCATGATCTTGGCCCACTGCAACCTTCACCTCCCAGGTTCGAGTGATTCTCCTGTCTCAGCCTCCCAAGTAGCTGGGATTACAGGCATGCGTCACCATGCCTGGCTAATTTTTTATTTTTAGTAGAGACAGGGTTTCCCCATGTTGGCCAGGCTGGTCTCGAACTCCTGACCTCAGGTGATCCGCCTGCCTCAGCCTCCCAAAGTGCTGGGATTATAGGCGTGAGCCACTGTGCCCGGTCTCTTTTCTTTTCTTTTCTTTTTTTTTTTTTTTTTTTTTTTTTTTTGAGACGGAGTCTTGCTCTGTCGCCCAAGCTGGAGTGCAGTGGCCGGATCTCATCTCACTGCAAGCTCCGCCTCCCGGGTTCCCGCCATTCTCCTGCCTCAGCCTCCCGAGTAGCCGGGACTACAGGCGCCGCAACCTCGCCCGGCTAGTTTTTTGTACTTTTTAGTAGAGACGGGGTTTCACCGTGTTAGCCGGGATGGTCTCGATCTCCTGACCTCGTGATCCGCCCGTCTCGGCCTCCCAAAGTGCTGGGATTACAGGCTTGAGCCACCGCGCCCGGCCTCTTTTCTTTTCTTATTGAGGCAGAGTGTCGCTCTGTCCCCTAGGCTGGAGTGCAGTAGTGTGATCATAGCTCACTATAGCCTTGACCTCCTGGGCCCAAGCAGACCTCCCACCTCAGCCTCCTGAGTAGCTGGGACCACAGGCATGAGCAATCATGCCCAGCTAATTAAAAAAATTTTTGTAGAGATGGGGTCTCAAATTTTTCTAGTAGTGATTGGTTTGTTAGTTTTCTTTTATGGTAGTTTTTCCTGTATAAGCCTGAACATGCATGCAGTGGATGACTGAAAATGGTAGAGCTTATAAAGCTTATGAAGTGCATAGTTTTAATTAAAGTAAACATATAGGCTGTGTGTGGTGGCTACTTGGGAGGCTGAGGCAGAAGGATTGCTTGAGCCAAGGAGTTTGAAGTTAAGGCGAGCTGTAATTGTGCCACTGCATTCCAGCCTGGGTAACAGAGTGAAAGCTTGTCTCTAAAAAAAAAAAAAAAAAAAAGTAAACATATGTAAAACTATTAAGTATCCATAAAAAATTCTTTTAAAATGCAAAAATGATACATTGTGTAAGCCTAATGTAATTTTAAAACATAATCTCTAAAATCAATGTCATTCTGCAATTTTATAATTTTAGAGAAAATAGCATATATATGTTATTTTATAAAACATTTTATTTTTATTTTTTTGAGACAGGGTCTCGCTTTGTTGCCCAGGCTGGAGTGCAGTGGCGTGATCTCAGCTCACTGCAACCTCTGCCTCCCATGTTCAAACGATTCTCCTGCCTCAGCCTCCCAAGTGGCTGGAATTACAGGTGTGTACCACCATGCCTGGCTAATTTTTTATTTTTTTATTTTTATTTTTGGTTTTTTTGAGATGGAGTTTCATTCTTGTTGCCCAGGCTGGAGTGCAGTGGCTCAATCTGGGCTCACTGCAACCTCTTCCTCCCAGTTCTAAGCTATTCTCCTGCCTCAGCCTTCTGAGTAGCTGGGATTACAGGCATGCGCCACCACACCTGGCTAATTTTGTATTTTTAGTCAAGATGGGGTTTCTCCATGTTGGTCAGGCTGGTCTCAAACTCCCGACCTCAGGTGATCCACCCTCCTCAGCCTTCCAAAGTGCTGGGATTACAGGCATGAGCCACCGTGCCTGGCCAATTTTTTTATTTTTAGTAGAAACAGGGTTTCATCATGTTGGCCAAGCTGGTCTCGAACTCCTGACCTCAAGTGATCTGCCAACCTCGGCCTCCCAAAGTGCTGGGAATACAGGCATGAGCCACCACGCCTGGCCAATAAAACATTTTATATCAGTATTTTTCTTCATAAAATTGTACCTACTGTTAAGGAAAACCAGTGCAGGCTATTGGTAGAATGCCTTGTGCTTCACTACACTGATTACAGTTGATTAACACCTTTACTTCTCTTTTCAATTCCTTTATCCACTCATTCATGATTCCTCCTCCACCCCATTAAAAATAATCAACCAACCAAAAACAAACAAATGAAAAAACCCTAAAAGCCCAGGTTGACTGTTCTGAAAAGTGACTGAGATGAGAAGGAGAGAAGGAAAGTAGTTTTGGCTAGATTTGTGGAGGCGACAGCAGTGGTGTGTATATGTTTGAAGCATGAGGTTTGTGATAAAAGCGACAAAAGTGACCAGTCTTCCTTTTGTCACTTTTATTTTTCAAATATGTTTCCCTCTAACTTTATCGAGGTATATTCAAATATACTTTTGATACTGTCTAGGGAAGGAGATGATGAGTAAAGAAAAGGTGATATGCCTTGTGCTTGTTCCCCCTTTCGTGTGGAATCCCCTTCCATCTCTCCTCTATCACCTACTCATATTTCAGAATTTATATGATGTCTTTCTTTTTTGACTCCTCAAGCCTAAGCTGTGTGTCCTTCTTGTGCTTCCTGTGATTACTCCTGTTACAGACTTATCACGTATTATATTGCTTGTTTCCTTGTCTGCCTTCTCTATTAAACCCCTGTAAGGCAGGGTCATGTCTCATTTGTCTTTGTGTGTTAGTGCCTGGTTCTTAAGAGCCTGGCACACGCTGGAGGTACCATTTTAGGATTCTTGGTTGCAAATGACAGAAATTAATTCTGGTTAGCTGAACCAAAGAAAAGGAATTTATTGGAAGCATATTGGTTGGCTTACAGAAATGACTAGAAGACTGGAGAACCAGACTCAGAGAACAAATATGAAACAAACCTCAAGGCTAGATCATAGCCAAAGTTATGCTATACCCTTTTCATGTTGAACACACTGTTGATGCCACTGGATGCCATTGCTGGAGCATTGCCACTGGGTGCTGTATATCACTGCTCTAAGAATGATTTTTTTTTTTTTTTTTTTTTTTTGCTTATAAACAATAGAAATTGATTTCCCATGGTTCTCAAGGCTGGAGATTCGAGATCAGGGTGCCAACAAGGTCAGGTTCTGGTGAGGGCCCACTTTTGGGTGGCAGACTGCTGACTTCGTGTATCCTTATATGGTGGAAACAGCCCTGAGAATGAATCTTAAACTGTTTTTGCTACTTCAGCTCTAGATTCAAATTCTGCATGAGTGCATATAATTGACCAATCTATGTGCTTCGTCCCTAAATAGGGAGAGCAAATATCAGGGGTTTTTTTGTTTGTTTTTTTGGTTTTTTTTGAGACAGAGTCTCACTCTGTCGCCCAGAATGGAGTGCAGTGGCTCCATCTCGGCTCACTGCAACCTCCACCTCCCAGGTTCAAGCGATTCTCCTGCCTCAGCCTCCTGAGTAGCTGGGATTACTGGCGGGCGCCACCATGCCCGGCTAATTTTTGTATTTTTAGTAAAGACAGGGTTTCACCACATTGGTCAGGCTGGTCTCAAACTCCTGACCTCATGATCTGCCTGCCTTGGCCCCCTAAAATGCTGGGATTATAGGTGTGAGCCACCATGCCTGGCCAAATATCTGGTCTTTTTCCGCTTTCATGATTGGTTCGGACACCCAGTCTTTTTTATAAGATACATACAGTGGCAGATTTTCTAAACACAGAAAAGGAGTTCAGATGCTGGGTGGTCAAAAATAAAACTGATACGTGTCCATTTCAATATTCAATAAATATTTGTCAGATGAATGAATGAGAGAATCGGAGTCATGATTTCCTGTCTCTAAACCTTTAAGTCACCAAACATTGAAGTAATAATGGTATTGCTAACGTAATTGAAAATAAAATCAATACCAAACCATAAAATAAGCAAAAGATAAGCAAACTCAACAAATTTCTGGTTTTTAAAAATGATGAGTACCTCATTAAGTGATTTAAATCAAATTATTTGAATTGAATTTATACTTTTTTTGGTTCCTTATTTTGAAATACCCAAGCCATGAGCTTATTTGCATATCTGATAATCTAATGCTGGATAGAATCAGGATTCTAATTTGGCTGAAGTGATTTCAGAGCATGTAGCTGCTATACCCCACTACATTTTATAGTTTTCATATAGTTGTATTCAGCAATGAATTAAAACAGGAACAACAAATCAGTATTTTAGAGAGCTCAGTCAGAGGAATGTTAATGCTTGTGAGGGAAAAAAGGTTTTTATTTATTTCTAAGCCATCTTACCAAATATAAGGTCTTACTATAACAACTTTGGAAAACAGTTTGGCATTACCTACCACAGTTGAGTGTGTGTGTGTGCACGCGTGTATACATATATGCTAGGAATTTCATTCTTAGATATTTTTTAAAAATCCACGCATTTTTATATGCATCAAAACTCATAATAGCTTATATATGACTTTGTAATCATTTATAACAACCTCACATTGGCCAGTCAAATGTCAATTAACAATAAATGGATACATAAAATTGGGTTTTTTTTTTTTTTTTTTTTGAGACAGAGTTTTGCTCTTGTCGCTCAGGCTAGAGTGCAATGGCACGATCTCGGCTCACTGCTACTTCCGCCTCCAGGGTTCAAGCAATTCTCCGTCTCAGCCTCCTGAGTATTTGGATTACAGGCGTCCACCACCATGTCTGGCAATTTTTTCTTTTTTATATTTTTTAGTAAAGATGGGGTTTCACCATGTTGGCCAGGCTGGTCCTGAGCTCCTGACCTCAGGTAATCCAGCTGCCTCGGCCTCCCAAAGTGCTGGGATTACAGGCATGAGCCACTGCACCTGGCAAAATTGTGTGTTCTTGGGCCGGGCACGGTGGCTCAAGCCTGTAATCCCAGCACTTTGGGAGGCCAAGACAGGCGGATCACGAGGTCAGGAGATCGAGACCATCCTGGCTAACACGGTGAAATCCTGTCTCTACTAAAAAATACAAAAAACTAGCTGGGCGAGGTGGCGGGCGCCTATAGTCCCAGCTACTTGGGAGGCTGAGGCAGGAGAATGGCATGAACCCGAGAGGAGGAGCTTGCAGTGAGCTGAGATCCAGCCACTGCACTCCAGCCTGGGTGACAGAGCAAGACTCCGTCTCAAAAAAAAAAAAAAAAAATTGTGTATTCTTAAAATGAAAAACTATACAGAAATGAAAATGAACAAACTGCTATATATGAGTTTGGCCAAATCTCAAAAAACATTGTAGAATGAAAAAAGCTAGACCAAAAGAATGTATACTTTATAGGTCCTTCCATGTTCCATTTATGTAAAAGTTCAGAAATAGAAAAAACTAATCTACTGTTAGCATTCAAGATAGTGGTTCTCTCAGGGAAAGATGGAAGGGGCTTCCTGTTACTAGTGATGTACTATGTCTCGACCTGTGAGGTGTTTGTAATGGATGATGTGTTTATTTTGTGATAATTCCTGGAGTTGTACATTTTCTATATGTGTGTTATACTTTAATTAAAAAGTAAAAACAAAACAAACAAAAAAACAAAACAGGCTAGGTGCAGTAGCTCACTCTTGTTACCCCAACACTTTGGGAGGTCAGCATATATATGTTATTTTATAAAACATTTTATTTTTATTTTTTTGAGACAGGGTCTCGCTTTGTTGCCCAGGCTGGAGTGCAGTGGCGTGATCTCAGCTCACTGCAACCTCTGCCTCCCATGTTCAAACGATTCTCCTGCCTCAGCCTCCCAAGTGGCTGGAATTACAGGTGTGTACCACCATGCCTGGCTAATTTTTTATTTTTTTATTTTTATTTTTGGTTTTTTTGAGATGGAGTTTCATTCTTGTTGCCCAGGCTGGAGTGCAGTGGCTCAATCTGGGCTCACTGCAACCTCTTCCTCCCAGTTCTAAGCTATTCTCCTGCCTCAGCCTTCTGAGTAGCTGGGATTACAGGCATGCGCCACCACACCTGGCTAATTTTGTATTTTTAGTCAAGATGGGGTTTCTCCATGTTGGTCAGGCTGGTCTCAAACTCCCGACCTCAGGTGATCCACCCTCCTCAGCCTTCCAAAGTGCTGGGATTGGGCGGATCACTTGAGCCCATGAGTTCAAGACCAGCAGTTTGAGACCAACCTAGGGAACATGGCAAAACCCCATCTCTACCAAAAAAAAAAAAAGCCAGACTTGGTGGTGTGCACTTGTAGTCCCAAGCTACTTAGGAGGCTGAGGTGGGAGGATCAATTGAGGTAAGCCATGATTGTGCCACTACACTCCACACTGATTTGAGTTTTGCTGAAACCAGTGGTTAAATATTTCTCTCTGGAAGGAAGTGGGGTAAGAGCACCTCAGATGTGGAGAACTGATTTCATCATATTTTTCATTTCATGGTACACTTTTGTGACTAACATGTATGAAGCTCTGCTTTATTTTATTCTCCTTTATCTGTCGTCTTCACTCCCATTTCCTTTCCCTCACAGTTATCCATATGTCTAATATATTATCCTGAATGTCTTTGAAAACTATCATACTAACTTTATGTCTGTATATCTGATATAGACATAAATGTCTATGTATATGTCTAATATATTGTCTAATATATCATCCTGAATGTCTTTGAAAACTAGCATACTAACTTTAATGTGTATATTTTAAGTTTATATAAATGCTCTTTTGCTGTAGATTCCTTTCTGCTGCTTACTATTTTCATTCAACACTAAATTTAAATAATGTATCTGTGTTTACATCTATTCTTTTACTTCTGGCTATCCCATAGTACTCAATAATGGTATCAGTTGCATTTTAAAAATTATTCCTGGCTGGGTGTGGTGGTTCATGCCTGTAATCCCAGCAATTTATGGGAGCCAAGGTAGGAGAATTGCTTGGCCCAGGAGTTTGAGGCTGCAGTGAGCTATGATTGCACCACCTCACTACAGCCTGGGTGACAGAATGAGACTTTGTCCCAAATAAATATTCATTCATTTAACAGATACTCCCCATATACTATTTGCCAGGTACTGTTCTAGGTGCTTGTTATGCAGCAGTGAATAAAACAGAAAAATCTGTACCCTCATGGAACTTACAATCTTGTGGAAAGAGAGAGAATAAGTAAGTAAAACACATGGTATGTTAGACAGGCAAGCTGGTTAAGTTTTATGCCTCAGTTTGTTCAATTATAATAAAGGTACTTGAAACAAATCTCCAAGGACCTTCCTAGCTCTAAAATCCCATGATTCTGTGGTGTTTTAACTTTCTCATTTTTTTCTACTGTGCTGACCTCATCCCTTTAATAAATATTTACACACCTACCGTGTGTTTATAACTGCTATGCATGTGAGAGAACCAAAAGTAGAGCACAAAGTTTCTGCCTTTGAATTGTTTATAGTCGGTCTGGAAACAAGAGGTATCTGTATATTAACACTGTTATTTCCAGTCTGTTCTTATCTGTCTAGAACAGATCCATATTCTCAAGGGAATAGCAGCTACTTCAGCTGCAACCTGATTTCTGCATGAAGGATAGGGTTGCCCCTGAACACAGTATAAGACTCCCTTTTTTAAATGTTCTTATATATGTAAGAATCCTCACTGTAGTTCTATAGCATTATTTTATGTTGTCCACTTATTTTCAATCTGGAACTTAGCCAGGATAGGAACATTTATCTCAGAATTTATTAGATTGGTCTTCATTGGGATTTAATGGATGATCACTCGCTGCCCTCATCTTTTGTGTGCCTATGGATGTCTGTGTGCAGTATCCCTCACTGTCTCCTGGGGATCAGTTCCAGGACGACCTGTGGATTCTAAAATCCACTCAAGCCCCACAGTTACCTGTTCAGAACTTGTGGATACAAAAAGTTGGCCTTCTATTTTTGCAACTTTCTTTTCCCATAATACCATATTTTCGATCCAAGTTGGTTGCAGATGCAAAATTGCCCATACTGAGGGCTGACATATTTATTGCAAAAAAAAAAAAAAAAAAGAAAGAAAGACAACCATGTGTAAGTGGAACTGCACAGTTCAAATCCATGTTGTTCAAGAGTCAACTGTATTTGTATGTTTGTTTAATTATGTTCAAGTATAATGTTCTGGATGCCTGAGTAAATGTGACCAACAAGGCTTTCAGCACACCAAATATGCTTATACTTTGTGCTTTGGTTTGTTTCTGCATCTATTTTGTAAGAAAGTATTGTTTTTAGAAATATATCTTAGCATTTCATTGGCTGTATGTACTTTGTGATAAAAATATACCACTCTACAGGGATTAGGGATAGTGGGGTGAAGCGGGGAGGGCAGTGTGTGTGCTTATAAAAGGGCAACACCAGGGGCCCTTGTGATGGAACTGTGCTGTATCTTGTCTTTGGTAATGGATACATGGTTTTATGCACATGTGACAAAACTGTGCTTATAAAGGGCAATGACCAGGGATCCTTGTAATGGAACTATACTGTATCTTGATTTTGGTGATGGATATGTTATATTACGCACATGTGATAAAATTGCATAGAACTAAACACACACAGATGAATACAAATAAAACTGGGGAAATTAGGATGAGATAGGTGAATCGTATCAATGTCAATAATACAGCTGTGCTATAGTTTTGCAAGATGTTACCATTTGAAGAAAACGAGGTGAAAGGTATACCAGATCTCTATGATTTCTTTCAACCGAATGTGAACCTACAATTATCTCAAACTAAAAGTTTCAATTAAAAACAATTTAAAGAAGTCTGTGTTAAAAGATAGTGGCTTAACACATGTAGCTGCAGGAAGCACATTCATATATCACTTTGTGGAGCATGACTTTCATTTATAATCAAAGGATGCTCTGCTAAATAGATTTTATAAATTTTCTATTCTGAGTTTTCTTGTGCATGTATAGAAAGTAAGGCAATAGCTGTGATGTATTATCTTCATTAGCAGAAGAAGAACTTTGCAAACACAAGTGATGCCAGTTTTGTATCAGTCTCATCTTCTGTGTCAAATGGAAATTCAGTTAATTCCGATAATGGTTCTTTTTTTTCATACAATTCATGGAATAAAATTAAAGTTTTTGGAAGTTCATTCATCAGAATGGAAATATTTGATATTATTGTGAATGCTAATGTGAATTCAACATCAAAGAAAATGTTACTTTTTTTTTTTTTTTTGAGACAGAGTCTCACTCTGTCACCCAGGCTGGAGTGCAGTGGTGCCATCGTGGCTCACTGCAGCCTCAACCTCCTGGGTTCAAGCAATCCTCCCACCTTAGCTTTCCAAGTAGCTGGGACTATAGTGCACACTACCATACCCAGCAAATTAAAAAATTTTTTTGTACAGATGGGGTCTCATTATGTTGCCCAGGCTAGTCTCAAACTCCTGACTCAAGTGATCTTTCTGCCTCGGTCTCCCAGAGTGCTGAGATTACAGGCATGAGCCACTGTGCCTGGCCACTTGTTTTTTTTTTTTTTTTTTAATTTCTTTTTAAAATTAAATTTAATTAATTATTACTATTTTTTGAGACTCGCTCTGTTGCCCAGGTTGGAGTGCAGTGGCACTATCTTGGCTCACTGCAACCTCTGCCTCCAGGGTTCAAGCGATTCTCGTGCCTCAGCCTCCCGAGTAGCTAGAATTACAGGTACATGCCTCCATGCCCTGCTAACTTTTGTATTTTTAGTGGAGATGGGGTTTCACCCTGTTGGCCAGGCTGACCTCAAGTGATCCTCCCCCCTCGGCCTCCCAAAGTGCTGTGATTAGGTGTGAGCTACCATGCCCAGCCAATTTTGTTTTTTTGTTCAGGTGAGGTCTTGCTGTGTTGCCTAGGCTGGTCTTGAACTCCTGGCCTCAAGTGATCTTTCTGCCTTGACCTCCCAGTGTTAGGATTATAGATATGAGCCATCACACCTGGCCTGTTTTTAGAATAATGATACAAATATTAAGTATAATGGGGCAGAGTTATGGTCAAAACAGTGTTCTTACTATATTAAGAAACAATGTAGCAGAAAATATATTTGAAATTGGTTGTAGCACATTCATTATTCGTAATTACATCTAAATAAGTCTGGTATTCTACCAATAAAATAACTATAATTTTCAAAATTTGCAAGTATTTCTATATATATGTAGTATTTTTACTAGAAATTTTTGTGATAACTGATGTTGAATTTTTAAAAATGTTTCAGCAAGTCATTGTTTCATTGCCACCTGCCAGCAATAACATTTTAGAGATATTTGAAAAATATGTTTACCACTCCATATTTACTCCCTGAAATTTTTTCAGGGAACTTGAGATGGAGTGGTATCCTCATTTTAAAAATATATATATCTATGCTGACGATGTTTAGCAGTTCAAAAGGTAATAAGATTGTGAGTATATTATTTTGCTTTCATTCTTTTCACCCTCCATTTCAAGACACTATCGAATTTTTCTTTCTTTTTCTCTTCTTTTTTTTTTTTTTTTTTTTGAGACAAGGTCTTGCTTGGTCACCCAGGCTGGCTGGAGTGCAGAGGTGTGAACAAGGCTCACTGCAGCCTCGACCTCCTGGGCTCAAGCAATCCTCCCATCCCAGCCCCACCAAGGAGCTGGGACTACCGGACTGCACCACCATGCCTGGCTACTTTTGGTATTTTTTGTAAAGAGAGGATTTTGTCGTGTCTCAAACTCCTGAGCTCTAGCAATTCGCAGGCCTCGGCCCCCCAAAGTGCTGGGATTATAGATGTGAGCTACTGTACCTGGTGTTTATTAAATTCTTGACTCAGTTTATGCCCTTTCCCGCTTCTCTTCCACTTCTCACAGACACACACACACATGTCAAGGACCTAACCAAGTTAGATGAATCTTGTGTCTGGGTGTAGCTGCTCCTATTTCCTGGTTGTTAGTAGATATTCCATGTTGGTTAAAGCTGTGGTTTCTTCCTCTTGAGGTGCTTATGATTTCTGTGCTGCAGCTTGTTTCCCTGCAGAAGCTATTGACTCTTACGGAAACTCCTTTTGTGTGTGCATGTGTCCGCTGTGAAAGCTAACCTATAGTGCTTGGTACAATACAATTGGTCTGGCTATGCTCTTAAGACTTTGTCAGTGGCATCATCTTTCCATCTAGTGTTTAAAATGACTCAATTACAAGTTACTAAATTGCTTAATTAAAAAAATATGATATTGACATATTGCATTCTGTAATATGACATTGCTTAGTCTCTTGTTCAGAAGACTTTGGTTCCTTGGTGAGATTTGATATAAATGATTCTATTTAAGTACATTTGCCCCTTGGTATCCTCCAAGGATTAGTTCTAGGATACCCCCAACCTCCACCCCTTGGATACCAGAGTCCACATATACTCAAGCCCCTTATGTAAAATGGTGTAGTATTTGCATATAATCTACACACATCCTCCAGTATACTTTATTTATTTAGTTAGTCAGTTAGTTAGTTAGTTAGTTAGTTAGTTTTGAGATGGAGTCTGGCTCTGTCACCCAGACTGGAGTGCAGTGTCGTGATCTTGGCTCACTGCAAGCTCCCCCTCCCGGGTTCACGCCATTCTCCTGGCTCAGCCTCCCGAGTAGCTGGGACTACAGGCGCCTGCCACCATGCCCGGCTAATTTTTTGTATTTTTAGTAGAGACAGGGTTTCACTGTGTTAGCCAGGATATCCTCGATCTCCTGATCTCGTGATCCACCCACCTCAGCCTCCCAAAGTGCTGGGATTACAGGCATAAGCCACCGTGCCTGGCCCTTCCTGTATACTTTAAATCACCTCTAGATTATCTATAATACCTAATTCCGTTAAATGCTATATAAATAGTTATACCGAATTATTTTGTTAAATTTGTACTACATTTTTTGTTGTATCATTCATTCGAGATAGAGCTTTACTCTGTTACCCAGGCTGGAGTGCAGTGGTGTGATCAGGACTCACTGCAGCCTCAGCTTCCTGGGCTCAAGTGATTCTCGTGCCTCAGTCTCCTGAGTAGCTGAGAATACAGGCATGTGCCACCCTGCCTGGCACTGACTTTCTTTTTTTTTTTTTTTTTTTCTTTAGAGATGGGAATCTCATTATATTGCCCAGGCTGGCTTTGAACTCTTGGGCTGAAGCAATCCTCCTGCCTTGGCGTCTCAAAGTGCTGAGATTACAGACATGAGCCACTGAGCCCAGTCTGTTATTTTTATTGTTTTCGCAAAACATCTTTTCGGGCCATATGTGGTGGCTCATGCCTGTAATCCCAGCACTTTGGGAGGCCGAGGCAGGCAGATCACCTGAAGTGAGGAGTTCGAGACCAGCCTGACCAACATGGAGAAACCCAGTCTCTACTGAAAATACAGAATTAGCTGGGCATGGTGGCACATGCCTGTAATCCCAGCTACTTGGGAGGCGGAGGCAGAAGAATCTCTTGAACCTGGGAGGTGGAGGTTGTGGTGAGCCGAGATCGAGCCACTGCACTCCAGCCTGGGCAACAAGAGCAAAACTCTGTCTCAAAAACAACAACAACAACAACAACAACAAAACATTTTTTCAATCCATGGTATGGATGTGGAACTCATGGATACGGAAGGCTGACTGTAGTATCTTTGAAATTTGTAATAAAGGGAAAGTACTTTTGGGTATTGACTTCTTTGAAATATTTTTTATATGGAAGTTACTTGAGTCTATATTTGAATTATGTTAAATGTATACATTTTTCCCATGTGAATGAGGCTCTGTACACAGTGCCCCAGAAATAGGCATGTTGTTCTTCCTTACGCTCTTTGCCCTGTACCCATTTCCTCTTTTGTACCCTTATTTATTCCTCTTGCTTTCTTTTTCTCCCCCTTATGTGCTTGTTTTTTCTTTTTTTTCCTTATTGCCTCTCTTCAGCATGTTTTGTTTTTAAAGTGTGTATTTATTCTTTGCTGAAATGTGTTTCCCGAAGAACTTGTTTTTAAAAATTGCTTATTGGCTCTTAACCATAAGAAAACAATACATGAAGTCAGTTTAGTAATTATCACTGTTAACAGAACTTTAAGTATCCACAGGCATATTGGGGGAAATATTTGATTGGAATGAATTTAAGTCCAATTCTTACTCTTTTCAATACAGTTATTTCTCAAACTCTGAGGCTGCGGAGTTCACACATTGAAATCTGTCATCTTTTTCAGAGAGAAACTTTTTGTCATGTGTAAGTAGTTTTTGGCTTTCATTTTGATTTGTTTCAGTTAGCTATTTTCTGTATTAAACACAGTGAAACCTTAATTTTCCATAAGTCTTAATAATTTGGAATATATTTTCCACGTAGTAATTATGGGTAATAAATGATACAAAGTAATTCATTGAAAGATGTCTCAAGATGTGCCTTGGGTCACTATTAATTCAACACCATTTATTAGAGACAAAATCTTCAATGTAAAGAATACGATTCCCTTTTAGTAGTTATTTCCTGTGTTCTTTTGTGAATGAGTTCAAATTATTAAATTTTGTGAAAAATACCCAAAAGAGCTAATGAAAATGAATTTTATAAATAAATTTATATCAAATATGTACTTATAATTAGTTATTTCCAAGGATAAGGTGGTAGTTCTCAAAAAAACTTATTAAATATATATTTTCATGAAAATACTGTATCTCTTGTCTTTCCCTTTTTTTTTTTTTTTTTTTTTTTTTTGAGACAGAGTCTCCCTCTGTTGCCCAGGCTGGAGTACAATGGCATAATCTTGGCTCATTGCGACCTCTGCCTACAGCGTTCAGGTGATTCTTGTTCCTCAGCCTCTCGAGTAGCTGGGATTATAGGCATGCACCATCATGCCTGGCTAATTTTTATATTTTTGGTAGGAACGGGGTTTCACCGTGTTGGCCAGGCTGGTCTTGAACTGCTGACCTCAAGTGATCCACCCATCTCGGCCTCCCAAAGTGCCAGGATTACAGGCATGAGCCACTCTTCCTGGCCTCTTACCCTTCTTTCTACATAGCAAGACATAAAACTATTTTATGCAATGGTAACTGTCTACTTTAGTCTGTTTGTTTATTTATTTATTTATTTATTTATTATTTTGAGACAGAGTCTTGCTCTTGCCCAGGCTGGAGTGCAGTGGCGCTGATCTCAGCTCACTGCAGCCTCCGCCTTCCAGGTTCAAGCAGTTCTCCTGCCTCAGCCTCCTGAGTAGCTGGGATTTCAGGCATGTGCCACCATGCCCCGCTAATTTTTTTTTGTATTTTAAGTAGAGATGGGGTTTCACTGTGTTGGCCAGCCTGGTCTCGAACTCCTGACCTCAAGTGATCTGCCTGCCTTGGCCTTCCAAAGTGCTGGGATTACAGGCATGAGCCACCATACCTGGCCATGCTTTAGTTTAAAAAACATAAAGTTAGTGTCTAGGAAAAAGGAGGATGTTTTAGTTTCTTCATTATGATGGAATGAAAATACCTTACCAGAGTAATTTTTAAGGTTATATGTATTTAGAGCTTATAATATAAAATTCATGCACACATGAAAGCATATAAGTAGAGGCTGATATAACCTTTGACCTAATAATTCTATTTCAATAAATGTATCCTGAAGAAATACTAGAGTTGTATCCAGAGGTTTATCAAGATTATTCATTGTACCCTTTAAAAAATATTAGCAAAATAAGTAGAAGTAATAAATGATCTACAGTAAGCACATAGGTCAAAAATGGTATATCCATAAAATAAAATACTATGCAGCCCTTTAAAAATTGTTTTCAAAGACTAATGAACTGGAGAAAAAAAAACAAAAGTGCTTTTGTTATTCTGCAACTTTCTTAAATAAACAGATGGTCAATTGGGTAAAACTGCTCTTTTTTTTGGGAGCACTTGTTATATGCAGTGAGCTGAGGGTGATGAGTCAGCATTTAACAGCCTTCTCAGAAGAACAGGTTGTTAGCACTTTCTTTTTAAGTATCCATCTAGAAGGCATTTCTGAAAAGGTTAAGCCCTTTATTATATGTAGAAATCCTATATGTAAGGAAATTGCTGCATAGGTGCCATTAGTGTGTGAATAAAACAAGTAGAAACATTTAATCCTTCTTTAATCTCTCTCTTTTTTTTTTTTTTCTTTTGTTTCCAGACAGAGTCTCGCTCGGTTGCCCAGGCTGGAGTGCAGTGGCGTGATCTCGGCTCACTGCAACCTCCGCCCCCCGGGTTCAAGCGATTCTCCTGTCTCTGCCTCCCAAGTAGCTGGGACTACAGGCACATGCCACCGTGCTCGGCTAATTTTTGTATTTTTAATAGAAATGGGGTTTCACCATATTGGTCGGGCTGGTCTCAAACTCCTGACCTTGTGATCCACCCGCCTCGGCCTCCCAAAGTGCTGGGATTACAGGGGTGAGCCACCTTGCCCAGCCTAGTCTCATTTTTAAAGAAAATAGTGAGAATACTTAGAGTATATTTGAGCGATGAATACAGATTCCAAGAAGTGTGTCATGAATTCTGAAAACTGATGACATTAGCAATATAGAAAATTAAATGAGTTTTGGGATTTTGATTAAAATGTTAATAATTATATTGTAAACAAGTATATACTACATAAGAATATCTTTGCCCTGAGATTTTATGGTCTACAAAGGAAGGTTGTTTACTGTAAACTAGCATTTTCTTAGGGTTGTTTCTAGTTGTTAAGTGGGAAAATATGGTTCATTGTTCAAATAGACTTGGGAAATCCTGAGTTAAGCAAAGTTTATCGGCTACCTTTATCAAAAGATTGCTGAGGATTTAGTATTTTTATATATATAAGTAAATATACAGAGACCTATAGTGTGTATACGTAATTTATTTGTCCATGGAATCTTTTCTGTGCACTTATTGGAAGTGTGTCTAACATGAAACAAAATCTGGGAAATTGTTTTAGATTAAACTTTTTTCCTATAATAGTGATATGTAAATAATGACGGTACTGTGGAATGTATTCTCCTAGTTAAAGAAAAAATAGGTTGGGTATGGTGGCTCACGCCTGTAATCCCAACACTTTGGGAGACTGAGGTGGGAGAATCTCTTGAGCCCAGCCTGGGCAACAAAATGAGACTCTGTCTCTACAACAAAAACAAACTAGCCAGGCATGGTGGTGCACACCTGTTGTCCCAGCTGCGCAGGAGGCTGAGGCAGGAGGATTGCTTGAGCCCAGGTGGTCAGGGCTGCAGTGAGCCATGTTTGCACTACTCCATTTCAGCCTGGGCGACAGAGCAAGACCCTGTCTCAAAAATAAATAAATACATAAATAAAATTAAGTGATACCAGACAACCAAAGGAGACTGCAGATATGTGATAGATTCTGTGTCTTTTTTCTTTGAATCTATTATAAGCATGCAGTACTGTTATACTGTCTTACTTTTACTATTTAAAATTATTCTCTTTGATGTATCTGCTGAGACTTACTTCTGGTAGATTTGTGTGTGTGTGCTTTTGTAGTTTTGGAACAGGAGCTTGTCTTCCACTGGGCTTTGTTTGTGGAAAACCTGGGTTGAGGCTGTACCCTCAAGAACTGTTTTACTTTTCAAGGGGTATCACTAGCTTGAGAACACTTTTTTTTTTTTTCTTTTTGAGACAGAGTTTCGCTCTTGTTGCCCAGGCTGGAGTGCAATGGTGCGATCTCAGCTCACCTACAGCCTCTTCCTTCTGGGTTCAAGCGATTCTCCTTCCTCAGCCTCCCGAGTAGCTGGAATTACAGGCATGTGCCACCATGCCTGGCTAATTTTGTATTTTTAGTAGAGATGGGGTTTCTCCATGTTGGTCAAGCTGGTCTCGACTCCAACCTAAGGTAATCTGCCCGCCTCAGCCTCCCAAAGTGCTGGGATTACAGACGCGAGCCATGGTGCTCAGCCAACCTGAGAACACTTTTATTATTAATTTCTTAGTTTCCTAGGACCATCCATATGGTGTAAGTTCAAACCCCAAACCCAAGTGTCAATAGGCCTATTGTTATGAATTCTCAGAGGAGACTCCCCCACCACCCTCCCTACAACTTTATTATCTCCCTGTGTCAGTGGATAGGTGTTTTAAATCCACTCTTTGGCTGGGAGTAATAGTCCTTTAAAACTCTTGGCTTTATACAGGTGGCTCAGTTCCAATTCTCTGTCTATGTGGTCTGAAGTGCTTATCTCCCATGCTTTTAATGCCTTCTAAAACACAAACTGAATCAGGTGCAGTGGCTTATGCCTCTAATCCCAGCACTTGGGTAGACTGAGATGGGAGGATCATTGGACCCCAGGAGTTCAAGACCAGCCTGGGCAACATAGTGAGACCCGCCCCCCCCGCCTTCTCAGAAGAATACAACAAAATAAACACACAAACCTTGATTATTGAGGAGATCAGTAAATTTCCCCACTCAGTGGTAATTTACAGACTGCATTCTGACTTTTGGTTTCCTCAGTGTTTTGGGGACCTAGGAATTACCCTTACATTCTTACAAGTCTATGTAAGATTTATATTTAAAAGCGCTTATTGAACGACTGTGCATTTATTTATTTATTTATTTGAGGTGGAGTTTCACTCTTTTTGCCCAGGCTGGAGTGCAGTGGTCTGATCTCGGCTCAGGGCAACCTCTGCTTCCCAAGTTCAAGCGATTCTCCTGCCTCAACCTCCTGAGTAGCTGGGATTACAGGCACCTGCCGCCACGCCCAGCTAATTTTTGGTATTTTAGTAGAGACAGGGTTTCACCATGTTGGCCAGGCTATTCTCAAACTCCTGACCTCAGGTGATCCACCCCCCTCGGCCTTCCAAAGTGCTGGGATTACAGGCGTAAGCCACTGCGCCTGGCCAGACTGTGCATTTAAAAAGATCTCTTTTTGTTGTCTACTTAGGTAATGTAGGTTTCCATATTGCCAAAATTGGGAATTCATCCGTTACTTTTATAATAAAAGATTGCTAAAGATGTTTATATTGTTAAAAAAATTCTTTTTACATGTAAGTTAAATATATAATGCTAGTGTGTTTATCAAGGAGCTAGTGCTCTTTTTGGAGTTTTTTGTTCTTACATGCACACAAACCACTTATATTTATTTTGCTTATTATAGGGAAGTACTAGTCTTTTACTTTCCTTTTAGATGTAACCTTCTGTAATGGAAGATGATTGAAGACAAGGGGCCTCGTGTTGCTGACTACTTTGTTGTAGCAGGATTAACTGATGTTTCAAAGCCTCTAGAAGAAGAAATTCACTTCAACGATGCTTGTCATAAAGTAGCTAAACCAAAAGAACCTATTACAGATGTTTCAGTTATTATCAAATCTCTCGGGGAGGAAGTCCCACGGGATTATATTTGTATCGATATTACCCCAACTGGATTGTCAGCTGATCTTAATAATGGAAGTCTTGTGGGGCCACAGATTTACCTTTGCTATAGAAGAGGAAGAGATAAGCCTCCGCTTACAGATCTGGGGTAAGTATTTTTTTAAATGACTGACTGTTATTGATCCAAATAATGTGCCTTGTAGATTTTGAGATTAACTGTTCATTTTGGTCATTAATAGATGTATGGCAGATTTAGAAAAATAGACAAGTTTGTATTCAGAAACCTGTATTCTCTCCATATTTCCTTTTGTCTCTGTTTATCCTACAGTTCCCAGCAGTCTTACTGTGCCTGGGTTTCTTTCTGTTAGAGGCAAGGGAGAGAATTTGAAAAAAATTTGCAGGAAAGTACTAGAAAATTAATGTATTATCCTGATTGGAAATTTTTTGATTATTTTTAAAATATGAAAAAAGGCTTTTAGGCATGTTATAATGATCAGCATAGATGGATTTTTTTTTTTTTTTTTTTTTTTGAGACGGAAGTCTCGCTCTGTCACCCAGGCTGGAGTACAGTGGCGCGATCTCGGCTCACTGCAAGCTTTGCCGCCTCGGCCTCCCAAAGTGCTGGGATTACAGGCGTGAGCCACCCGCACCTGGCTGGATTTTTTTTTTTAAAGAGATAGGGTCAATCTCTATCACCCAGCTGGAGTGCAGTGGCATGATCATAGCTCACTGCAGCCTCAAACTCCTGGCCTCAAGTGATCCTCCTGCCTCAGCTTCCTGAGTAGCTGGGACTATAGATACACGCCATCACGCCTGGCTAGTTTTTAATTTTTTTGTAGCGACAGGGTCTTGCTATGTTGCCCAGGCTAGTCTCGAACTCCTGGCCTCAAGTGATCCTCCTGCCTTGGCCTCCCAAAGTACTGGGATTACAGATGTGAGCCACCACACCCAGCTCCATTACAGATGGATTGTTAACTATGTGTATCAAAGAAGGATCTTGGGTAAATTAGAGCTTTACTTGGGGTGCTTTATTATTGAGATATAATTCATGTACCATACAGCCACTCATTTATTTAAAGTGTACAATTCAATAGTTTTTAGTATTTTCAGAGTTATGCAACCATCACCACAATAAATTCTATGACATTTTTCTCATGTCAAAAAGAAACACTGTACTCATTAATAGTTGCTCCCCAATTTCCTAGCTCACTTAGCCTTAGGTTACTTTCTGTCTTTATGGATTTGCCTGTTTTGCACATTTCATATAAATAGAATCATACTATGTATATGATCTTTTTTGATTGACTTCTTTCACTTATCATAATGTTTTCAAGGATCATCCATGTTATAGTATGTGTCAGTACTTTATTCAATTTTATGACTGAATAATATTCCATCATATGGGTATAACACAATTTATTCATCTGTTGATGGATGTTTGAGACTTTTCCACTTTTTGGCTATTGTAAATAATATTGCCATGAATATTCTTGTGCAAGTTTTTATGTGGACATATATTTTCATTTTTTATGTGTGTACACCTAGGAGTGACATTGCTGGGTCATATGGTAATTTCATGTTCAACCTTTTGAGGAACTGCTAGACTGCTAAGCAACTGTACCATATTGCATTCCCACTTGCGGTACATGAAGGTTCCTATTTCTCCATGTCCTAGTCAGCATTTCATATTATTTTGATTATTGCTGTCCCAGCAGGTGTGAGATAGTATCTCATATGGTCTTGATTTGCATTCACTTGATGACTAATGATGTTGAGTATCTTTTTATGTGCTTACTGACAAGTTTGTATATCTTTGGAGAAATGTCTGTTCAGATCCTTTCCCCATTTTTAATTTGATTGTCTTTTTATTTGTTTAGCTATAAGAGTTCTTAACATATTCTAGATAAAGTCCCTTATCAGTTAAATGATTTACACATATTTTCTGTAGGTTCCTTTTACTTTCTTTGTGGAATCCTTTGAAGCCAAAATATTTAGATTTTATAGCTGAGTATAAGGCAGAGAGGTTAAGTAACTGCTTACAGAACTGCAGCTAGTAACAGGAGGTAGGAATTTGAATTTAGATTGTCTAACTTCTCTGTGTGTAGGTGCCTTTTTTTTTTTAAGTTAAAAAAAAAGTAAAACAAGATCAAAAGAAGAAAGAATAAGCACTTAAGCTAACATTAGGGTTCACGCAGTTGCTGTGATTAAACATCAGATTTAACTGTGAATTTTCAAAATGTTGAGATTTTTTTTTTTTAATTTGTTGATGGCCAAAACAAAAAGTGATATTAAAACTTGTATTAGAAATAATTTGGCCAGGCACAGTGGCTCATGCCTGTAATCCCGGTGCTTTGGGAGGCCTAGGTGGGTAGATCACCTGAGGTTGGGAGTTCGAGATCAGCTTGACCAACATGGCAAAACCCTGTCTCTACTAAAAATACAAACTTAGTCTGTTGTAGTGATGTGTGCCTGTAATCTCAGCTACTTGGGGGGCTGAGGCAGCAGGAGAATTGCTTGAACCCGGGAGGCGGAGGTTGCAGTGAGCCAAGATCATGCCGTTGCACTCCAGCCTGGGCAACAAGAGCAAAACTCCATCTCAAAAAAAAAAAAAAGAAAAAGAAAGAAGTAATTTGACCAGTTTTTGGCGTTATATTTTATTTTTATAGTGGATTTTATATGAGAGAATATTGTTTGATGATGAAGACATTGCTTGTTACAAGTTTTATAGCAAATGCAAAAACACATTTAATTTATAGCTTTATAGCAAATACAAAAACATTTAATTTGTAGCTGGGCACGGTGGCTTACACCTGTAATCCCAACACTTTGGGAGGCTGAGGCAGACAGATCACTTGAGGTCAGGAGTTCGAAACCAGCCTGGCCAACATGGTGAAACTTCACCTCTACTAAAAATACAAAAATTAGTTGGGTGTGGTGCCACACGCCTATAATCCCAGCTACTTGGGAGGCCGAGGCTGGAGAATTGCTTGAACCTGGGAGGCAGAGGTTGCAGTGAGCCAAGATCACGACACTGCACTCCAGCCTGGATGACAGAGTGAGACTCTGAGACTCCGTCACAAAAAAATATATATATAGCTTATTTTATTTTTATTTTTTTACTTGTGCTAAGGACTTGGCATTAAAGTACAAATCAATGAATTCAGTGAGGGAATAAACTAATATTATTTAAGCACTATGTTTTTTTTAGTGTCCCTAAGTGCTTAAATATTGAAAACTTAATGAACGGATGCCAGGTCCACCCTGTACTAAAAGCCAACGATTTTTCCCCAACAAAGAAAAAATAAAAGCCTAGTGCCTCACCCAAACTTTTGATTAAGGATGGATTTGAAGTTAGATTGTCTTAGCCTAAAACTCTCTCTTAAAGCTAAGGAAAGTATTGGAGATAAAAGTGTGCAAGCAGACTCTACACAGTTGGGCAAGTAACCTTTTGTAAAATTTTAACTTTGGCCAAAATGCTAGTTGCTTTTTCTAAAGAAGGTGCTTGTTTTAGAGACAAAAAATAAATTAATAACTATATTAAATGATGTGTCAAAATAGGTACCTTCATATTTAATTGTGCCTTTCTCTGGTTTATATTAACAAAAACAGTGGTTTATCAGAATTTTTCCTTAAAACAAAGTTTTGGGTGGGGAAAAGAGTTGTTCTTTAATACATACAAGACCGTGCATTTCAAAATTGCAGTAAGATTGGAATATTTTTACCACACTGCTACATTTAAGGATCAGTTGATGATGCCTGAGATTATTACTTTTCATATTTAAAGTGCTTTGTGTATTTGTGTATTTATTTTTAAAAATTTATTTTTAGGGTTTTATATGACTGGAAGGAAAGATTGAAACAGGGTTGTGAAATTATTCAGAGTACTCCCTATGGACGCCCCGCAAATATCAGTGGGAGTACCTCATCACAAAGAATTTATATCACTTACCGAAGAGCCTCTGAAAACATGACTCAGAATACATTGGCTGTCACTGACATATGTATTATTATACCCAGTAAAGGAGAAAGCCCACCACACACATTCTGCAAAGTCGACAAGAATCTCAATAACAGTATGGTAAGTGACTTACTTGCACTGATAACATTAACCACTGATGAAAAGAGCATAATTTTAAATCTTTTTTTTGAAAACAGCATAGTATAATTACAGAATTGAAAAATGTGTTTTTAAAGATGTTAGATATTTTATTTTTTGGAAAGTACTTTGTTTGTACTTTCAAAAGAAACTACAAAGAACTCTTCTTTTTAATTAAAAAAATAATTCCCCCCACCCCCCACCCACTACAAAAGCAATGAGTATCCTTCCACTTGTGGACTAGATCCCACACCTCAATAGGACTAGATCCCACATCTCAATTTACCTATTTGAGGACATGGCTTTAGTAGTCCTCCCTACTTTTTTGTAAGTCATCGATTTTTCCCTCCCTATTTCTTCCAACATGCAAAGATTTCTTATCTTTGCAAAACTTCTTGATCTCATATTCCTCTCCTTTCATTGCCGCATTTCATTATCCTTTACAGTAAAAGTTCTAGAAAGAGTTGAGTATATTCTGCCCCATTCCTCAGTTTGCTCTTTCCAGTCAGCCTTTTGTCTCCATCACTTCATCAAGATTTCTCTTGTTGTCATATCCAGAGATCAATTCTTTATTTTAATTTTTCAGCAGGTTTCTACATAAATGATTACTTCTTCCTTCTTGAAACAGTACCACGAAGAAGAAGTATACTCTCTTCTTAGGTACTCTATTGTTTTTTCGTTTTACCTCACCAGTCATTCCCTTTCTGCCTTTGCCAATTCCTTTTCATCTCCCATCCCTATACAATGGAGTGCCTCATGGTTCAGTCCTCAAACGATTTATCTTCACCACCTAAACATACTCCTTTGGTGATCTAATCATTTAAATACAGGCCATGTGTGGATGACTTCTAAATTTGTCTAATCTGGACTTCTCTAATTAATCATCCCTTCTTGAATATCATATAATGGAGCATCTCAAATTTATTATGTCCAAAACTGAACTCCTGATGTTTCTCTCCAAACCTGCTTATCCCCATATCTTCCTTATCTAGCAAATGGAAATTCCATTCTTCTAGTAACTCACACTGAAAAACCTTGGAGTAAACTTCACCTTTATCTTCTCCTCATTCAGTTCTTCTGTAAACTCTGTTAACTATAATTTCAAAACATATCTCGAACATGGCCACTTCTCAGCACCTCTATTGCCATAACCCTAGTCTAAGCCATAATTGTCTCTTAATGGGATTCTTGCAGTAGTGTTCTAATCCAGGGGTCAGGCAAATTTTTTCTTTTAAAGAGCTAGGTAATAAATTAGGTTTTACAGGTCATACAATCTCTGTCTCATAGTCATCTCTTTTTTTTAACCCTTATTTATAAAAGCAAAAACTATTCTTAGTTTAGATATACAAGAACAGACCTTGGGCCAAGTGCTGGCCATAGTTTTTTATCTAACTGATCAATTCTTCCACTTCTGCTCTCTCTCTCGTATTCTTTGCATAGACAAGAGTGATCCTTTAAAAACATAAATCAGATCCTATCACTACTTTGCTTAAAACCCTTAATTGGCTTCCCATCTCACTCTTAGTAAAAGCCAAAGTCCACCCATGCATGATCCTTAACTGTCTTGTCTTTGTTCTTTTATTACTGTTTTGAATTAAAAAAAAAAAAGGAATGTATACTTAAAGAAAATTGAAGGGCAGGAAGTATCTAAATTACAGGTCTATGAAGTAGAAAGTGAGAAAGTGAAGGTTCTTGTTCCTACTTCCATGTTTTGTCAGGGGTAACAATGAGCAATTTGACTTGTGTCCTTCCAGACCTTTTGTGTTCACATATGTGGGGTATGTATAATAAATTAATCCTTGTTTTTTTTATTTGAATTTTTTTGTATTTCCTTTTTCTTTTTTCACTTTTTATTTTAAAATCGGGGTACATGTGCAGGTTTGTTACACAGGTATGTATTGCATGATGCTGAGGTTTACGGTATGATTGAACCCGTCTCCCAGATAGTGAGCACAGAACCCAATGGGTGGTTTATCAGCCCTTGCTTTCCTCCCTGTCTTCCCCATCTAGTAGTCCCCAGTGTCTTTTGTTCCCATCTTTATGTCCAGGTATATCCAATGTTTAGCTCTCACTTATAAGTGAGAAAATGCAGTATTTAGTTTTCTGTTTCTGCATTAGTTTACTTAGGATGATGACCTCCATCTGCATCGTGTTGCTGCACAGGACATGATTTCATTCTTTTTTTATGATTGTATGGTATTCAAATAATGGAAATTTCTTTATATTCTGATATAAGCCTTTTTTCTATCTTTGTCAGTTTATATAATTTTCTGCTTAATTCTTTTAACGACTGCATAATATTCCAGAAAGTACAAATGCAGAATGATGAATACAAGTTATTTTCAGTTTTATCCATTGCTAGTAATGCTGCTTTGATTAACACTGTGCATTTGCTGTAGATATTTGAGTGTCTCTGGAAGAATAAGTAATTGTGAGTGGAACTGATGGGTCCATGAGTATGCTGACCATTTTGAAAGTGTTGAAATATTGTTCTGAAAACGCTGTGGCAGTTTTTATTCCCAGCGGCCATAGTTTATGAGAATGCTATTTCCTAGCTTCCCACACCTCACCAACATTGGTTGTTATCAGTTATTGACTTTTTAATTATTGACTATATAATACAAAATTGTTCTAATTTTAATTTGCTTTTGCTTATTGTGGAAGTTGATAATATTTTAATATATTAAATATTAAATATACTTAATATCAGTGTATTAAATACATTATTGAATGGCTAAATATTATTGTATTAAATGGATGTGCCACAATGTATTTATTATCCTCTTTTGTAAAGACCTTTAGATTCTGATTTTTTAAAATGTTACGAGCAAGCTGTTATGAACATACTTATAACCAAATCGTCTATAAAACAAGTTACATTTATTTAGCTCTTCTGTGCTATACACTGTTCTAAGTATTTCACGTTCAATAACTCAGTTCCACATAACCACCCTGAATAGGTATTTTCTCCCCATTTTACAAAGAAGAAAATTTGAGAGTTGAAGAGGTGGTTACTGGTTACTTTCCCATGGTCATACCTTCAATTACTAGTTAAAGCAAGGTTCAAATTCAGGCTGCAGAACTCCAGAACCAAACTCCTGAGCACTGTACTGCATTAATTATTTTCTTATGGTTTGTCCTGGAATTTCTGGATCAAAGCATATATTTACTATTAAGATTTTATCCAGAAGGGTTTAACCAATTAAAATTCCTACCAATAAAATATGAGGATATTGGTTTTTGTTTTTTTTTTTCATAACTTTATCAACAATTGGGTCTTTTTTTTCTTTTTTTCTACTGCAGCTGCTCTGAAGAAACAATTGGGTTTTTCTTTTTGTTTTTTTTTAGAGACAGGGTTTTGTTCTATTGCCCAGGCTGGAGTATAGTGGCCTGCTTATGGCTCATTGCAGCCTTGACCTCTTGGGCTCAAGTGATCCTCCCACCTTAGCCTCTCGAGTAGCTTGATGGATCAACTACAGGTGTGCACCACCACATCTGGCTGATTTTTAATTTTTTTATAGAGTTGGGGTTTCCCTACACACCCCAGGCTCGTCTCAAGCTCCTGAGCTCCAGCAATCCTCTTACTTCAGTCTCCCAAAGTACTGGGATTACAGATGTGAGCCCCTGTGCCTGGCCAACAATTGGGTTTTTAATCACAAAATTTTAAATTTAATTTCTTTCTTTCTTTTTCTTTGGTTTGTTTTTTTTGTTGTTGTTGTTGTTTTTTTTGTTTTTGTTTTTTTTTTTTTTTTTTTTTTTTTTTTAGAGACAGGATCTTGCTCTGTCACCCAGGTTGGAGTACAGCAGTAGCATGATCATAGCTCTCTGTAGCCTCAAACTCTTGGGCTAACGTGATTCTCCTACTTCAGCCTCCCAAATAACTGGGACTACAGGCATGCACCACCACCATGCTCGACTAATTTTCAAATTTTTTTGTAGATATTGGGTCTTATTGTATTGCCCAGACTGGTCTTGAGCTCCTGGTCTCAAGCAGTCCTCCCTCCTTGGCCTCCCAGAGCACTAGGATTGCAGGCATAAGTTACTTTGCTTGGCTGTAAATTTAATTTCTTTTTAGTTTATTTTATTTTTTCTCACCCTGTCTTACGGTATGGATTTTGTTTCTTTTTTTTATTTTTCTCTAAAGTTAATTTCCTAATGATGTTAGAGCAGATATTTACAGTGTCCTATTATAATTATGTAAATTAAGACTTTGCTAAGATCTAAAGATTTTATACACATTTCAGCATGTATTAAGTTTTTATGGAAGTTGACTTTTTAAAAATTCATGTTCCTTTTTCTGAAGTATAGGGAAGCAGACTTTTTTTTTTTGAGATGGAGTATCGCTCTGTCACCTGGGCTGGAGTGCAGTGGCGCCATCTTGGCTCATAGCAACCTTCACCTCCCAGGTTCGAGCAATTCTCCTGCCTCAGCTTCCTGAGTAGCTGGGATTACAGGCACACGCCACCATGCCCGACTAATTTTTATATGTTTAGTAGAGATGGGGTTTTGCCATGTTGGTCAGGCTGGTCTTGAACTCCTGACCTTGTGATCCGCCCACCTGAGCCTCCCAAAGTGCTGGGATTGCAGGTATGAGCCACCATGCCTGGCCAGGAAGCAGACTTTTAAAACTTTTTTTCCTCTCTTAATATAGCGACATAAGATACTGAGGGTTAAGATAAAGCAAAAAGAGGAAAAACTGGGGTGTATTGATATGTGGCTGGATACAGTACAAATTTTGGGACCCTGAATTTGGTTTTAACCCTCTCAATAAGATAGCAAAGGATATCTGTATTCTGTATTTCATAGTGATTAAAATCAGTATAGATTAGTGATTCAGAGCACAGACTCTGGATCTAGAGTGTCTGGGTCTATATCCTATCTCTGACCCTTACTGACTGTGTGACCTAGGACAAGTAACTTACCCTCTCTGTGCCTGTTTCATGATTGTAAAATGAGGATGATAATAGCATCTAGTTTAATCCATGTTAAGCTTAAGAGAAGAGTTTTCGAAAATTACTTTGTTTTAAACCTTGGACCATAGCCTTAAATGATTTGGACTTTGATTTGATATTAGAACATAATTACAGTATTTTAGAGCTGGATGAGAACTTAGAGTGATCATATGATCTAAAATTGCAGAAATTTATGAATAAGAATATTTAGTCCAGGTAGCTTGCTTGACTTGCTTTAAAACACATAACTAATTTTTGGCAAATTTGGTACTATCTCCTTAGTTTTTGACTCTTGTTAAGAATTTTTGTTTGTTTGTTTTAGACAGAGTCTTACTGTGTCACCCAGGATGGAGTGCAGTGGCATGATCTCAGCTCCCTGCAACCTCAACCTCCTGGGTTCAAGTGATCCTCCTATCCCAGCCTCCCGAGTAGCTGGGATTACAGGCGTGCACCACCACGCCTGGCCAATTTTTGTTTTTTGTTGTTTTTTTTGTTTTTGTTTTTAGTAGAGACAGGGTTTTACCATATTGGCCAGGCTGGTCTTGAACTCCTGACCTCAAGTGATCTGCCTGCCTCGGTCTTCCAAAGTGCTGGAATTACAAGTGTGAGCCATTGCACCTGGCCAAGTCTCCTTACGGGTGTTTTTTAAGTACTCGTTCCACATGGCTCTTGTTTTACAACTGTCCAAGAATGTCAGCATTTGATTTAGCGAGTTTACTTAGAAAAGTAGAATTGAGCTGGGCGCTATGACGTGTAATCCCAACACTTTGGGAAACTGAGGCAGTTGGATCACTTGAGATCAGGAGTTTGTGACCAGCCTGACCAGAATGCTGAAACCCTGTCTCTACTAAAATACAAAAATTAGCCAGGCCTCGGAGTGCATGCCTGTAATCCCAGATATTCGGGAGGCTGAGGCAGGAGAATTGCTTGAACCTGGGAGGCAGAGGTTGCAGGGAGCCGAGATCATGCCACTGCACTCTGGTCTGGGTGACAGAACGAGACTCTGTCTCAAAAAAAAAAAGAAGAAAAAAGAAAAAAAGTAGAATTATTAACAAAGCAAGTAATTAAATCATGTACCTAATTCTGTGGGAAAGAGGAAGAATTTGAAAGTATGTTTTTGCTGTGGCGAACTACAATGTGGATACTTACTGGTAGAGAGTTTAAAGTAGTTTTAGAACAATGGCTCCTTCTTTTTTTCTTCACCCTGAACCTTGTGTGTAAAAAAATTTGGAAAATGCTTTTAATTCTTTTCTTTCTTTCTTTCTTTTTTTTTTTTTTTTTTTTGAGATGGAGTTTCACTCTTGTCACCCAGGCTGGAGTGCAATGGTATGGTCCCTGCACGCCGCAACCTCTGCCTCCCAGGTTCAAGGGATTCTCCTGCCTCAGCCTCCTGAGTAGCTGGGATTTAGGGTGCCCGCCACCACACACAGCTAATTTTTGTTTTTTTGTTTTTTTTAATAGAGATGGGGTTTCACCATGTTGGCCAGGCCAGTCTCAAACACCAGACCTCAGGTGATCCACCCACCTCGGCCTTCCAAAGTGCTGGGATTACAGGCATGAGCCACTATGCCTGGCCCCGCTCTTAATTTTAATATCCATGGTTCTCTTTCCTACAGAGCCCCGAAACTTATACTGTATTTCTAATTCCTTGTTTTTCATTTTAGAATATTCCCTCTGGTTTCTACTATATCCAAATGGTCATATAGTTTTCTTTTTATTGTCACTACAGTTATTATTGAAGTTTTCTTGCTATCTTTACAAATTGGATTTATTGGGAAGTAGAGTTGGGACTTTCCAATAGAGAACCCATTTTTATAAATTTTTTTAACCCATTTGATAAACCAAAATTTGTTTGCCTATATTCATAATATCTACTTGACTTTTACATGTTCATGTGACTTAAAAAATATTTTTCCAGTAGGTTAGTGTGTTAAATGTTGCTTATGTTCGTTGCTGTGTTGGGATTTTATTTTTATAAATGCTTTAATATTTTTCCATCAAGAGAAAATTTCCCAAGGCTACAATCTCAACATAATTCATTAAACTATATTGAAATAAAAGAGTAAGGGTTTTTTGGTTTTTAGTAAGATATTTACAGATAGCCAAACATATTATTTTATGTGTGTTGTGTGTTTTAAATAAGAGAGATATTTGAGTATTATTCTCTTTCACATTAGTTTGACCACATTTTGCTATTAGCTATTCAGCATTTGGAAGGCTGACAGATACTTAAAGTTGAAAAGCAAAGATTTGTTAGGTTTTTGAATACTCAGGAGATTGTCATTTCTTGATAAAATATTTTTAAGTGATCGTATAATGCAATTTATGGTATCTTCTCTGATTGTTATTCATCAGATTTTTAAGTACGTATAAATGAAAACTTTATTAAGTGAGTGTGAACTAAATATCAGAGAAACCAAAGTTGGAAAATAATTTATATTCAGACACTTGGCTTCTTACGTGAAAATACTTATGTAACTTGTCTGTATTTTCTGTAATACTGATATTTTCCCAAAGTTTTAGTCCTGACCTTTAAATATCTACTTGTCACCTGGCCTTTGACAGGTATATAATGCATTTTTTATTCAGAAATAACTCTATAAAGTACAATTCTTATTTCATTCTTGAAAGGATTACACAAGAAATAAGCCGACAAAAAGGACTCTGTACATTCAAAATAGATACAAAGTTCAGACACTAAAAGCTTATACTTTGAGTCTCTCAGAGCTACCCATTAATGTTTACTTAGTCTTATGTAAGTAAACTTTATTATATTCAGATAATAGTTAAGAAAATATATAATATGCCAAATGGTGATACATGCTAAGGAGGAAAAAAAATGCAAGAGAGGGGTGATAGGGAGGACTAGGCAGGGTGGAGGGAGCCTTGTTATTGTATGTAAAATGGTGAAAGGAAGACTCTGATAAGGTGATATTTGAGTTGATACCCCATGAGGTGAGGAAGTGTGTCATGTAAATGTATCTCTCATCACCTATACCTCAAGTGGTGACATCTCTCAAGTTTGTGTGTCCATTTCAGACCACTCACCTTAGCTCTATTTAATTCTTCACTTGGATGTCTAATAGATGTTTCAAACTTAACATGTCTAAAACTGAACCCCTTATCTTCACCCCAGATCTGCTTTATCCACAGTCTTCTCCATCTCAATTGAGCTTCTTCCTTCCTTTTACTCAGGCATTGGTATCGTCTTTGACTCTTATACTGTACTTAATATAATCAAATAGGGTATTTTTTTGTCTCTATTTTCAGAATGTACCCAGAATCTGACCTTTTTTCATCGTTCCCACTGTTGCTACCCGTATTCAAACTCTCGTGATTTTTGCCTGGATTACTGATCCAAAATAATTATGAGTACTTGCTTTCTTCCTTCTCTCCTACCCCCACTTCTCAACATAGTACTCAGAGTGACCTTTTGACTGTAAATCAAATAATGCCTGTCTTCTACTCAAAACCCTCCGGTGGCTTTCACTATCTCCAAGAGTAATAAAAGCCAAAATCCTTAAAACAGCCTAAAAGGACCCACATGATCTGGCTTCCTTATCTCCCATCAGTAGCTCATGTACTCTTCTCTGCTGTCATTGCCTCTTTAGCTCTTAGGTCATGATGGGCATACTTCCGTATCAGGGCCTTTCCTCTTGACATTCCTTCTACCTAGAAACCTCTGCTCCAAGATTAGTTCATTCAGCAAATACTTTATGGAGCACCTATAATGCACCAGGCACTGTTTTAGGTATTAATGATAACAGAATATAGAACTTATCAGAGTGGAGGAAAATAGATGATAATAAATTTTAAACAAATAACTTTAAAAGTATAGTATGTTAGAAAGTGGTTAGTGCTGTAGTAAAAAAGAAAACCTAGAGTAGCATAAAAGGGGATTGGGAGTAGTGGGAAATGACTTGCAATTTTAAATTGAGTGGTCAAGGAAGCCCTTATTTGAAAGTAATATTTGAAGGCAGTAAGGAAGTTAATCATTCAGATATCACAGGCAAAGAATGTTTGAAATATAGGGAACAGTCTGTGCAAAGGGCCTCAAGGAGGGAGCATTCCTGGCATGTTTTGGGAACAATAAGGACAATGGTGTGTCTTAAAGCAGAATAAATTATGAGGAGAATAAAGAGATTGGAATTGGGGGTAGATGATCAGGGCCTTTAGGTGATTGTAAGGACTTTGGCTTTTATTCTGAGAGAGACTGAGATTTTGAACAGAACAGTGACATGCTCTGACATTTGATTTAAAAAGATCACTCATTTATATAGTGATAGACTGTGGCGGGAAGCAAAGGTGGAAGGAGGAAGACCGTTTGGGAGATTATTGCAATCCAGGGTAGTAGGGTTAGAGTTGTACAAATCACATTAAATTGTAATAATAAAAATTTTTATTATATACTTTTAATTATCAATGACATTACACTTCTTCATTTGCATGGATTGTGTAAAGAATGTGTTTCATAAAACTATTTTACTCTTATTTCAAAACTTTTAAATAAATTATGTATATATTTATTTAGTAATACTTACTGAACTACTATTTGTGAGCCTCTGGGAGTATAGTGGTGAAGAAAACAAAATCCCTACCCTCATTGAGCATATTTTCAAGTCAGAAAGACATTAACAAGCAAATATAGCATGTAATGATAAATAAGAATAAAAATAGACTGGGCATGGTGGCTCACACCTGTAATCCCAACACTTTGGGAAGCCGAGGTGGACGGATCACCTGAGGTCAGGAGTTCGAGACCAGCCTGGCCATCACCATGGCCAACATGGTGAAACCCTGTCTTTACTGAAAATACAAAAATTAGCCAGGTATGGTGGTGCACTCCTGTAATCCCAGCTACTCCTGGAGGCTGAGGCAGGAGAATAACTTGAACCAGGGAGGCGGATGTAGCAGTGAGCCGAGATTGCACCACTGCGACTCCATCTCAAAAAAAAAAAAAAAAATCAGCCAGTCATGGTGGCACGTGCCTGTAATCCCAGCTACTTGGGAGGCTGAGGCATGAGAATCACTTGAACCCAGAAGGCGGAGGTTGCAGTGAGCCAAGATCGTACCAGTGTACTCCAGCCTGAGTGACAGCGCGAGACTCCGTTAAAAAAAAAAAAAAAAAAAAAATTGTAAGTTAAGTTATTCTTTTAAGGTGTGGTAATTAAAGTCTGATTTGGAAATGAATTTTGGAGAAAGTAGGAAATAAGGAAGTGGATTTAACAAATTACAACTCTTGAGGCATAAACGGTTGCAGAAAAACCTAGCAATATCTGAAACAGATTGTGGAGTCGAAGGTATGCACTTGAGTAGATATTTCATAGTTTATCATTTATACCCACAGTTTGGACTTAGAATAAAATCTAAATGATTGTGGCTTAGCTTTGTTTAAAAGAGTCAAGTTTTCCTCATGCTATTGCTGTTGCAAGGGAAAAAAAAGTTACAATTTACTTCTGAAAGAAAAGTGGACAGTGATTCCAATAAAATGTTGACAAAACAGCCTACTGAAAATAGCTAGCAGAGAGAAATTTGTTACTACATCTTAGATAATGCATACTAGAGAGCTCAAAGAGATTCCTTTTTATCAAGTTCCTACCTTTTAAAAATTAAATATTTCTTTTTTTTTTTAAATCCAGTGGGGATCAGCAGTATACTTGTGTTATAAAAAATCAGTGGCAAAGACGAACACTATATCTTACAAAGCTGGTAAGTGTAATTTTTCATGGAATACTTCATATATCAGTGTATTATAGGGCCCAGAAAGGTTAAAGAAAAGAAAAACACCTGCCTAGGATGTGTTAGTATCAGAACTGGGACTACAATCCGTATCTTTTGATTCTCATTTTTATCTTCACTCATATGTTTATTGGATGCTTGATGAAAGTTTAATTTTAAAATAAGGCGGGCTTTTATTTTAAGCCTTGAGTTTAAATAAATAATAAGGATATCTCATATCTTTAAGTTTTTAAATCACCAGAATAATGGGGAAATGTATTTTAATTTTAGATTAATATTTCTTTAATACTTAAATTTAGTAAGAGCTGTAGTTCACATGAAATCATGTTTCATAATAATGAAAAATATTACAAACCAATTTGAAGTTTTATAATGCATAGTCAAAATGTCCAATTTTCAGAGACCTCAAAATATCAAACATAGTGACCTTATTTACAAGAGAACAGATTCAGCCTTTTAAAAATTGCTTTTATGCAGGGCGTGGTGGCATGTACCTGTAGTTCCAGCTTTTTGGGAGGCTGAGGCAGGAGGATTGCTTGAGCCCAGGAGTTCAAGACCAGCCTGGGCAACATAGACTCCATCTTTAAATATATATACATATATACATATACATATATATACGTGTGTGTTTAGAGTTCTAGACTCAAGTTTCTCTTTTACATTTGATTTTTTTTTTTTTTTTTTTTTTTTGAGACAAGGCTTTGTTCTGTTGCGTAGTCTAGAGTGCAGTGGTGGTGTCATAGCTCACTGCAACCTTGAACTCCTGGGCTCAAGCAGTCCTCCCACATCAGCCTCCCAGCCTCCCAAGTTGCTGAGACTACTGAGAGTACATGGTGGCATGTGCCACCATGCCTCGCTAATTTTTTTTTGTTTTTTAAGTAGAGATGGAGTCTTGCTGTATTGCCCAGGTTGCTCTTGAACTCCGTGGCTCAAGTGATCCTTCCACTTCAGCCTCCCAAAGTGCTGAGATTACAGGCGTGAGCCACTGTACTGGCCTTCATCAGTATTTCTTTTTCTTTTTTTTTTTTGGAGACAAAGTCTCCCTCTGTTGCCCTAGGCCTAATTTGCAGACATCCTCAAGATTATGAGTCATTCTCACTACCAGAATCCGTTCCTCTATTTTGTTTACCAATGGGTGCAGCCATTGAAAGGCTGGAGTGCAATGGCACGATCTTGGCTCACTGCAGCCTCCGCCTCCCTGGTTCAAGCAACTCTCCTGTCTCATCCCGAGTAGCTGGGACTACAGGCGCATGCCGCCATGCCTGGCTAATTTTTTGTATTTTAGTAGAGATGGGGTTTCACCGTGTTACCCAGGCTGGTCTCAAACTCCTGAGTTCAGGCAATCTGCCCACCTCAGCCTCCCAAAGTACTAGGATTACAGGTGTGAGCCACCGTGCCCAGCCAGCCTTCATCACTATTTCTATACTTACTTTATGACTTTATTATTACCTCATGACCTGAGAGAGTAGTACAGAGTTAACTATAGATCCTCATGGGACCTACTTGCTGGCTAGCATGTAATTAAATGATTTTAGAACTGTCTTGAACCTTAGTTTATCTACTTCATCTCATTTTATAGATGAGAAAACCATACTCCTGTAGTATGTCATTTGTCCAAAGTCACAGAGATATTAGTGGCAGAACCAACAACCACTTACATTCCCCCAGTTTATCTTTTTGTCTTTGTAGCTATGTCTAGTGATAATTTCTACTTGACTTTAAGGACTTTGTGGCCAGGGAACCTATTTTCTGTTTCTACTTCCACAAAATGAGGTACAAGGTTCTTCCTGGAATGTATTCAGTGGAAGATGCCTGGACCGTTTTCCTAATGTGAACATTAGTTTTCGTAATGTGAAATCATAGGCAACTTAAAACTCTATCTTCATATAATCTGGTGTTATTTAGAAGCTGAACTTGAGTTGGTACTGTTGCTAAGACATTGTAAATATGTGACTCTTCTATTTTTATGAGTAATTTTCCTGTATTTGTGCTAGAAGTTAACATATACTCCTATGGGATATGAATTTTAATGTGTAAAAGCCCCCCTGAGGGAAAGTTATTGAGAGCTGATGAAGTAGATAGATGAAAATAAACCATGTTAAAAATTTCAAAAACTTAGTATGCTTTCTAAGGTAGTGTGGCCACAAACTGAATTTTTAGAAGTATGTTTATGCATTTCTGTAGGATATCTTTTTCTTGTTAGCTCTAACATAGCCTTTATGGATGAAGCTTGATAAATATTAAGCAGTTAATAGTTATAATGTTCAAGGATTAAAATCTCTATGAATCCTACCAAAGTATTCACTGTCATTTGATGAACGTACATGTCATGCTTTGGCATTCCAAATGTGTGAAATAACAAAGCATTTTATCATCATTGAACTAATAAGTACCTAAATTCAAGAGATGATGACTTAATATTTATTGTTGTTTTTATAGGCCTAATTTGTAGATATCCTCAAGAAGATTATGAGTCATTCTCACTACCAGAATCCGTTCCTCTATTTTGTTTACCAATGGGTGCAACCATTGAATGTTGGCCATCAAATAGCAAATACCCTCTCCCTGTATTTTCTACATTTGTTTTAACTGGAGCCTCAGCTGAAAAGGTATTATGTGTTTGACAAATTGTATCTGCAAATTTCTTGTACATTTTCAAGTTTTCTATAATGCAAAGAATAGTAGGGGAAAAACTGATTAAATTGAATGCATTATGCATACTTTTCCACTTGATTAAAATAACTGTATCCAGGGACAGGAAAAGAGAATTTTTATTCTGTCCCATCCACCTAAATGCTTTTTTGTGATTATAGTGAAACATTTTTTCATCATCAAATGACGATCCTTCATTGGTTCATTTTCTGTGATAAAGAAGCTTTGAAAGTAACATTATTAAATATATAATGCAGTTTAGAATTATAGACATGATAGTTGGAAGGGACCTTAGAAATTATCAAATCTAATGTCTTCATTTTATGGATAGGGAAATTGATGTCCCTAGAAATTCAGTGAATTGCCCAAAGCTGGAATTTGTATTTCCTTATCTAAATTTTCATCTCACTTTCTACCAAGTAATTATTTTCAATCATTTTCTTATAGAGAATATTGATAAAATTGCTTCCACTCTTTATAAAACAAATAAATTTAATCAAAATAACCTTTTCTTTCAATAGTAAGGAGACATGAGAATAGCACTATATAGTTCTTAGATACATGAAGAAAGCAGGAGGGGTGTCTCTTCATCACTGTGTTCCTAATACCTGGCCTCTCACCTGGCTCATAGCAAGCATTTATTAAATATTTAACTGATGACGTCATTTGGATATATGATACAAAGTATATTTACTGGATATATTACTTGTTTTGCAGGTTTATGGTGCTGCTATTCAGTTTTATGAACCATACTCGGAGGAGAATCTCACAGAAAAACAGAGACTTCTTTTGGGTTTAACATCAGCAGATGGGAAGTCTGATAGTTCCAAAACAATTCATACTAACAAATGCATCTGTCTTCTTTCTCACTGGCCTTTTTTTGATGCATTCAGGAAGTTTCTGACTTTTCTGTATCGTTATTCCATCTCTGGGCCTCATGTCCTTCCAATTGAGAAGTAAGTTAAGTGTTCTTGGTTCAACATTTGACAGATCTTTCCATTATGTGGGAAATTTGTGTTGGCAACTGGGTAAATTTTATATGGATACTAGATTTCTCAAGAGTTATTTGAAACAAATGGTTTATTTCAGTCAGGTAGTATTTCTCCATTGTGTGTTTGTGGTCTTGTTATTTAAAATAATTTTGTCTCCAATGAGGTGAAATTAATGTTTCTTTTTTTTAATGCTCTTGTGAAGTTTAGAGCTCCTAATCTGGACAAATGCTGAAAATTTTTTACTAATTTTTAAATTCTTATTTTACATATAATTTAAATTTATTGTGAACCTTTAAAAATGTTTCTTACTGGGGCTGGGTGCAATAGCTCACGCCCATAATCTCAGCACTTTGGGAAGCCAAGGCAGGCAGATTGCTTGAGTCTAGCAGTTTGAGACCAGCCTGAGCAACATGGCGAAACCCTGTCTCTACAAAACTACAGAAATTAGTTGGACATGGCCCATGCCTGTAGTCCCAGCTGCTTGGGAGGCCAAGGCATGAGACTCACTTGAACCTGGGAAACGGAGATTGCAGTAAGCCACGATCATGCCACTGCACTCCAGCCTGGGTGACAGAGGGAGACCCTGCCTCAAAAAAAAAAAAAAAAAATTCCTTACCGTATTTACATATAATGAATGTAAAGGAGAAATTAGATGAATGCATTTTTTTTCTTTGGCAATATACCCAGTAATGGAATCGCCAGGTCTATTTATTTTAAAGATAACAAACCCATTACATGTTAATATAAATGTCTTTTTTGAAAAATAACTTTTCCAAAACTAAAAAAACTTTAGTGAGCAGAAGGGCATTGTTTTACATTTTTGCAAATCTCTAATGTCTAGCTTAATTGAACATAGCCGGGCTTCCATATATGGTTCTGCATTCAATCTGTTGCAGTAGTTGTTTTGGTTGAAATATACAAAGAAAGCCTGGCCTCCCACAGATATGTAGATAGAAAAGGGAGGGATTTGGGATAATATTTTCAGAAAGTTTTGGATATTCTTTTTTTTGACACTGCACCAAGCTTGACAAATGTTGGTTTCTTACAAGTTATTTGCAATCTAAAACTGTAGTAGTGAACTTTGTCAGTTACATTAAAATCTATTGGTCTGGCCAGGTGTGGTGGCTCACACCTGTAATCCCAACACTCCGGGAGGCTGAGGCAGGAGGTCAGGAGTTCAAGACCAGCCTGGCCAACATGGTGAAACCCTGTCTCTACTAAAAAAAAAAAAAAAAAAAAAAAAAAAGAAATACAAAAACCAGCCGTGGTTGCGCGTGCCTGTAGTCCCATCTACTCTGGAGGCTGAGGCAAGGAGAATTGCTTAAACCCGGGAGGCGGAGGTTTCAGTGAGCCAAGATCGTGCCACTGCACTCCAGTGCAGCCTGGGTGACAGAGCGAAACTCCGTCTCCAGAAAAAATAAAATAAAATAAAATCTGTTGGTCTCTTTGACTCTTTGGGGAACTTTCAGTTATACATTATTTTGTAGCATTGTGCATTGGTCATTTGGAAAATACTGATTTGCCAAGTTAAGCACATCTTCCAAATGTAGACATATTTTATTATTAATATTAAAAAATCACATTTGTTAATATCACCACCTATCTTAGAAAAGTTTTTGAGCATTAGGAAGCTTTCAAGCTCATGGTGGCAGAATTCTAATTTCCACTTGAAAGTTTGTATTTAATTATTGGCAAATACTGCCAGTAGCTGGGATTACAGGCGTGTGCCACCACACCTGTCTTAATTTTGTATTTTTGGTAGAGATGGGGTTTTGCCATGTTGCTCAGGCTGGTCTCAAACTTCTGACCTCAGGTGAAACACCTGCCTTGGCCTCCCAGAGTGCTGGGATTACAGGTGTGAGCCACCGCACCTGGCCTGTCAGTCATCTTTCAAACAAAAATTGCACTCTGGGAGAAAACCAGCAAGTTCACTCACAACTTAGTTGTACAAGTGCATTTCCAAAATGAAGACAGCCATTGTACTTCTGTATACAACAGAAGTTCTTTATGTGTAGTTTCCCTTTCATCATACAGAATTTTTAAAATGTACACTACAGCCAAAACTTAATAAAATTAGTAATATTTACTGCTAATGTTGACACTCTTACTGCAAGTGTATACTAGTAAAGAATATAGCAACTACTAGTACATTTTGGTGCCACTGCCTTGATTCATAGTAAGTCACCAGCAGTTTTACCTAGAATGCTCTTGCACTGTCAGTGCAAATGTCAACATTGTGCAAAAAGCAAATGACATCATATAATATTTTGTTTGCTTGTTTTTTTCTTTTTCTTTTTGTTTTTTGACAGAGTCTGGTTCTGTCGCCTAGGCTGGAGTACAGTGATGTGATTGATCTCAGCTCACTGCAACCTCTGCCTCTTGGGCTCAAGTGATTCTCATGCCTCAGTCTCCTGAGTAGCTGGAATTACAGGCGTGCACCACCACATCTGACTAATTTTTGTATTTTTGGTAGAGACAGGGTTTTACCATGTTGGCCAGGCTAGTCTCAAACTCCTGACCTCAAGTGATCCGCCCACCTTGACCTCCCAAAGTGCTGAGATTATAGGTGTGAGCCATTGCGCCTTGCCTGTTTTTGTTTATGAATCAGCGTCTCACTCTGTTTCCCAGGCTGGAGTGCAGTGGCATGATCATGGCTCACTGCAGCCCAGACTTCCTGGGCTCAAGCCATCCTCCCAGCTCAGGCCCTCCAAGGAGCTGGGACTACGGGCGCATGCCACCATGCCTGGCTCATTTTTGTATTTTTTGTAGAGACAGTATTTCACCATGTTGCCTAGGCTGGTCTTAAACTCCTAGGCTCAATCAGTTCACCCGCCTCAGCCCCTCAAAGTGCTGGGATTACCACACCTGGCCAACATCATATTGTTATTATAAAAATAGTTGTGACCTTGCAGATCTTCCCTGAATGGATCTTGAATATCTTTAGGGGTTTGTGGATCACACTTTGTTTTCTGCTGTTCTAACTACTTCATAATTCAAGCAGATGTGTATGCTGTGGTATTCATCCCCCGCTAAATGTTTGTTTAGATTATGAGTACTTTAATGGTAGACATTGGTGGCTTTATGCCTTTTATACATATCCTATCATGTCTGTTGGTGTGTTTTTATATAGTAAACAGGCAAAACATATTTGTAAATTAATAAATTTCTAGTATTGTCTATCTAGTTGAAATTTTATTTGTTCTGAAACCAAGATGATTTTGAAATAATGTTTTAAAAAAAAATACAAACATTCAGACTGGAACAAAAATTTTGAAAAAATTTCAGAAATAAAATAGCTTATTCTCCCCCAGGGAAGATTTTTCACTATGGTCGCTTTTTTTCTGTTCCATAGTGTTAAAAACAAAATCCATAGATCTAACTTTTTATCCATCTTATTCTGGGAAAGAAAAAAACCCTACAAAATCATTAACATAATTTTTAACGTATTGTTAATAGAAAGAATACTGTTCATTTTTTAAAAGCTATTAAATGGTTTCATTTTTTTCTGGAGCACCTTAAGTGTTCGTTGTATATGAAATATGAGCAATTGACTAAAAAGCATATCGTAAATGTAAGAATTTACTTTTTGGGTAATTTCCACATCACTGATATGTCACATATTATCTAGGTAAAAGTTATACAGACTTTTAAGACAGTGATAACAAATGTTGTTGAATGTGAATACCTATTAAATGTGAAAAGTCACTGGGTTTAAGCAGAAGCAACTTTAATGGGATGAATGATTTTTGGTTGTTCACTTGTTTTCATAGTACTGGGGATTTCAAAATAATAGGTACACAGGGTTTTGACTCAACTTGGACTAGTGATGACATGTTGACCTTTATATCATATGGCATTCAATTTGGAATCACTTATACTTTTGTTTGTTTTCAAGGCATATTTCTCATTTTATGCATAAAGTTCCTTTTCCATCTCCTCAGAGACCACGGATTTTAGTTCAGGTAAGGTTTTTTTGTTTTTGATTGGGGGACCTATGAATTGTTATTGGCGCTGTCAAAATGTAACATAAGAATAACAATTTTGAATGAGAAAAAAAACCTAATGAGATTTAGAGAGAACCAGATACTATTCCCCATTGTAGTTTGGGCTCTTAATGTTTTATTGACTCCTCCCAGACATCTCCTGCTTTTCTTGGAGAAAGCGTTCAAGAATTAAAGAAGTGGGTTGAAGTAGACATTTTGAATACACAGAAAGGAACTTTTTTCCCCTAAATTTGTTGTAGGTATTTGAAAGTTTGTGCCTTTGGCAATCATTTAATAAGTTAAATGTATTAGAATAGATATAAGGAAAAGTTATGTGTGCATAAATTTCAAAACATAGATAAGAGTAATTACGTTATTATATTGATACAGATAAAATATCTAAAAAATATTATTTTGAGCTTTATATTCAGTCTGAATATCCACATGTCATTTCTGTCTTGTTTCCTGGTATTTAGTGTAAGAAAATACGTAGCACATTCAGTTTAAATACACACAAAAGATTGTTTTATGGTGGAAGTTAACAAACTTTTTTGGTTATTGGTCATACAGTAAATATTTTAGTCTTTACTGGTCATCTGATCTCTGTCACAACTATTCAGTTCTGCTGTTACAGCACAAGAGCAGCTAGGTAATATGTAAAGAATGAGCATGCCTATATTTCAGTAAAACTGTATTTACAAAAACAGGCAATCTATGGATTTGCCATGTAGGCTATAGGTTTTTTGACCCTGGTATTTTGGTATTAAATGAATAATTTAGTCTTTCAGTGTGAATTGTTAAAATGGCATAAGGGAAACCATTGAGGACAGAAGAAAAGAGGATTCACAGTAAGAAGAGTTAGTAGTTGGAAGGGATCAGGACCTGTTTTTCAAGATCTTAGTGATATAAATTGTTCTGATACTGGTAAATGGATATAGTGAAACTTCATGGGCATAATCATTATTCTATATATTTTTAACAGAAAGTGGTGTTTTAAAGTTCATCTTTATGTTTCAAATTCTTTATTTTAAATCTTCTTCCAGTTATCACCACATGATAATCTAATTCTCAGTCAGCCTGTGTCTTCACCTCTTCCACTAAGGCAAGTAAAACCTCATTTCTATTTATTTTTCTCTCAATCTAGCATAACATTCAAATATTTTCTTTTTCCTAGTTAAAATTTCAAATGTTGATGGGAATACTTCTCACTGAACTACTACTTACCTAAATTTCTTTTACTTAATGTTTGGGTTGCAGTTATTAACGAAAAAAAGGAAACTTTTATAATAGTGTTTTGTATTTTGTGTATCTATTATCATCAAGTACCTACTATTGTGTAAGAGTGTGTGTGTGGTGTATTTATATATGTAGATGATGAGAACAATTAATTTGAACTTTAACCTCTGAAGAACATTCAACTGCAATTAATTTTTTCTTTTTAAAATGCAATTAATTTCCAAAAGAAAAAAGTGGTTCTAATTATTAAATTGTAGAGTAGGACAATGTATTTTCTTACCTTAAAAGTTCAGAGAAATTATTAAGTATGTTTTCTCTACAGTATCCTTTCTTGAAAGTTGATTAGCTGTGTAATTTTTTCATCAGAGAAATTGTTACAGTTTGATTAAGTTATACAGCAGATACCTAAGGGAGAGCAGCTGCCATCTTTGACATTAATTTTGTAAGAATTGCTGATTATTTCATCACTAGCTCTCAGCGCAGAGTGACAAATATTTTCTTAACCTTTGTTTGAGCTGAAAATAAACTAGAAACAATGACTGAGACTATGTATGTTACTCTAAATTATGTAAAGGACTTTTTTAGGTAACAGCTTTATTGAGATATAATTCACATATCATATAATTCACCCAATTAAAGTGTATGATTGAATAGTTATATTCACAGAGTTCTGCAGCTATCACTGTAATAAATTGTAGAACATTTTCGTCACCCTAGAAAGAAACTCTTTACCCTTCAGCAGTGAACCTCCTTAATTCCTCCTATCTCTAACATACACATACCCCTCTCCAGCCTTAGTCAACTACTAATCTACATTCCGTTGCTGTAGATCTGTCTATACTGGACATTTCATATAAATGGAATCATACAATATGTAGTCTGGCTTCTTTGACTTAATGTTTTCAAGGTCTGTCTATGTTGCCTCCTGCATCAGTACTTCTTTTTATTGCTGAATAATATTTCATTGTATAGATATATGTTTTATTTATCTGTTTATCAGTTGATAAACATTTGAGATAGTTCCACATTTTGGCTACTATGAACTTACCCCAATTTTTTTGTGGACATATGTTTTCATTTCACCAAGAGGCTTTTGTTACTAGTTTTGCTTTATTTAAAAGATTATTCCAGTGAAACTAGTTGTTTAGCATTATATAAACAAAATACTTGCTAGCTTACTGTTTACTTTGTCAGTTCAATATTTTGTTACTATATAGAAGGCCTAAGTTTATTGTTTTCATTATTAACTTGTTTTGTATGTGTATCTCATCATTTTCTACCTCTTGATTTCCTATTACTATTATCATTACAGTAGTGAAGATTATTCATAAAATTAAGTTTTAATGTGTATTTACCTTAAGGGAAGTGGGCCTGTAAGTCATATGGTTTTTCTGATAATTACAGTGGAAAATAGGCCATGTCCAAAAAACTTCCATTTAAGGATTTGCTTTCAATCAAAGCATCCCTTTTACAAATTGCATTCTTTATTTGGACATTATGTACATGACAGATCTTTTTACATGAAATGAAGCAGATGACTTTTCATTTTCCATATTGAATACAGTGCAAAAGAATGATTTTGGAATCTTCCAGAACTGCCTTGTTTTCATAGTGTGTTTGTGATGCAGTGTTTTCCCTGCATCATAGCAGCAATCATGTTTAATGGTGAATATATAATACAAATTGTACCCTAATCAACATATATAATACAAATCCTACTCTAATCAACTACTTTTGCCCGTTGTTTTAGATAATGAGGTGTTTGAATCATTATTTTTTAATTATGTATTTTCGTTTGAATTGACAGTGGTGGCAAGTTTTCAACACTACTCCAGAATTTAGGCCCTGAAAATGCTGTGACACTACTGGTGTTTGCAGTAACAGAACATAAAATTCTTATCCATTCCCTACGGCCATCCGTGCTTACTAGTGTGACAGAAGCATTAGTGTCTGTGAGTATCACAGTTTCTTATTGGCAGTCAATTTAGTTTAAACTTAGTTTATTATATAAATAACTTAAAGCCATTTTAATGCTTAACTAAAATTCAGAGAGTAATGAATTTGTGTTTTTTGAAAGCAGTTTTGATTTCCTGACCATTAACTCTAGTTACAATTATTTAATTCATTATCAGGCATTAGACTTTAGGTAATACTTAAAAGACAGTTTTTTTGTGTGTGCTGATAAATTATGCTTAAGTATCAAAAAGGTAAATGCTCTCCTATCTTTTGTTTATCCAAGATGATTTTCCCTTTCCACTGGCCATGCCCATATGTTCCTCTCTGCCCACTGGCTTTAGCAGATGTCTTGAGTGCACCATGTCCATTCATAGTAGGGATTGATTCCAGATACTTTGATCTCTATGATCCTCCACCAGATGTCAGTTGTGTTGACGTAGATACCAACACTATTTCTCAGTAAGTACATTTTAGTGATTCTACATCTATATTTTACAACTTTGTAGCGTATGTATGTAACTGTATATTTTGTGATTAAGTAGGATTCTTTTAAGATATATTGTATTCCTTGTTATGTGGGGTAATCACCATCTTTGAATCATACCTTATTATGCATCAATGGAGTAGATTTAGAGTATTAAAGAAGGTTTTATTGGAAAGACTATACATTTTATCCTCAGGCTTTCAATATTTAAGAAACATTTTAATGTTAGGCTTGCTTAGAAATTTAGCCAAAGGGAGCCGGGCGCAGTGGCTCACGCCTGTACTCCTAGCACTTTGGGAGGCCAAAGTGATCGGATCACCTGAGATCAGGAGTTAGAGACCAGCCTGACCAACAAGGAGAAACCCCATCTCTACTAAAAATACAAAATTAGCTGAGCATGGTTGTGCATGCCTGTAATCCCAGCTACTTGGGAGGCTGAGGCAGGAGAATTTTTTGAACCCGGGAGGCAGAGGTTGTGGTGAGCTGAGATCATACACCTGCACTCCAGCCTGGGAAACAGTGAAACTCCATCTCACAAAAAAAAAAAAGAAAGAGAAAAAGAAATTTAGCCAAAGGGAAATTGAGGTTAGAAATAGAAAAAGTGTATTTCCCTTTAATGATATGAGTATAGGTGAAATCACAAATTGAATTAGAACACCATTCTTTAATATTTCAATCCTATTTCTAGTCTTTTATAATACTATTAGAATACTTAAATATAGGCTGGCCATGGTGGCTGATGCCTGTAATCCCAGCACTTTGGGAAGCCCAGGCGGGCGGATCACTTGAGGTCAGGAGTTCGAGACCAGCCTGGCCAACATGGTGAAACTGTGTCTCTACTAAAAATACAAAAATTAGCTGGACATGGTGGCAGGTGCCTGTATTCCCAACTACTGGGGAGACTGAGGCAGGAGAATCGCTTGAACCCAGGAGGCAGAGGTCGCAGTGAGCTGAGATTACACCACTGCACTCTGGCCTGGGCGACAGAGGGAGACTCCATCTCAAAAAAAAAAAAAAAAAAAAAACCATAGTAAAATAAATGCTTTAACATTTTAAAATAACTTTAAAATTATACATAATTTCATTATCTTTACACCCTAGGGATGCAAGGATTTTATGTTTTCATCTCTGCATTGAAATTATATGTAAGTTATAGTTATTGGAACTATTTTTAAAGCCTTTTTATAATTCTGCATTGTTTTGTGTCCCTTATTTTCCATACTTAATCTATTCAGGGAAGAGGAAATTGATGCACTGTCCACATTGCACCCACAGAACATGCTTATAATAACTATGATTTAGTCTAATAAAGCCCCAAAGCTGGTACAGCTTTTACACTTAAATATGTAAATGTGAAGTAGGTTTTTCTCCTTTTTTTTTTAAAGAAATGGGGTCTCACTCTGTCACTCAGGCTGGAGTGCAGTAGCATGATCATAGCTCACTGCCAAATTTCTGGGATCAAGCAATCCTCTTGCCTCAGCCTCCCAAGTAGCTAGGACTACAGGTGTGTATCACCATGTCTGGCCACTTTTTTTTTTTTTTTTTTTTTGAGACAGAGTCTCACTTGGTCACCCAGGCTCGAGTGCAGTGGTGCAATCTTGGCTCACTGCAAGCTCTGCCTCCCAGGTTCACACCATTCTCCTACCTCAGCCTCCCAAGTAGCTGGGACTACAGGCATCTGCCACCACACCCGGCTAATTTTTTTGTATTTTTATTAGAGATAGGTTTTCACCATGTTAGCAAGGATGGTCTCGATCTCCTGACCTTGTGATCCACCTGCCTCAGCCTCCCAAAGTGCTGGGATTATAGGTGTGAGCTACCACGACTGGCCATACCTGGCTAATTATTTTTTAAATTTTTTTGTAGAGAAGGAGTCTTGCAGTGTTGTCCCGGCTGGTTTGGAACTCCTGACCTCAGGTTATCCTCCTCCCTTGGCCTCTCAGAGCATTGGGATTACAGGCATGAGCCACCACACCCAGTTTTTCTCCATTTTTAAATAAGAACTTTTTATCTTAAAGCTTTTTTTGAAAAAATTTTGATTTTTTATTTTTTTGAGACGATGTCTCATTCTGTCACCCAGGCTCAAGTGCAGTGGCATGATTTCGGCTCACTGCAACCTCTTCCTCCCAGGTTCAAGTGATTCTCCTGCCTCAGCCTCTCAAGTAGCTGGGACTACAGGTGCACGCCACCACATCTGGCTAATTTTTGTATTCTTAGTAGAGATGGGTTTTCACCATGTTGGCCAGGCTAGTCTCGAACTCCTGGCCTCAGGTGATCTGCCTGCCTCAGCCTCCCAAAGGGTTGAGACAGCCTAAAGCTTTTTGATTTAATTATGAAACCTTAGATTAGTTCTCAGTCTTGTCATATGTCAAAACCTCAAGTGCCTAAACCATTAGAAAAGTTTAGCAGAAAATGAATATTCTCTTATAAAGCATGCATATTGTCAAAAAGTTTTTATTCATGGAAAGCCTAACAAAAAAAATATGAACTATATTTTATGCATAAAAGCCCTTTTACATATGGCATCAATAGATTCAATGATTCTTTACCATCAGCATTTCATTCTTTACCAGAACTGTTTAATACTTTCAAATATTAAAGTAATATAACTTTTCCTTGCCAGTTTAATGTTAGATGATGTAATATTTTTTAATTGAAATTAACAGTGGTAAGAGTGTATACTGTTTTTATTACGGTAATAAGTTGTATTTCCCCCCTTATAATGTCTCTTAATTTGTTAAAAGAATTTTCTCATCTGGGTGTGATGACTCATACCTGTAATCTCCACACTTTGGGAGGCTGAGGCAGGAGGATCACTTGAGGCCAGAAGAGACCCCATTTATACAAATAATTTAAAAATTAGAAGAATTTTGTCTTCCTACTTAACTTTTCTTTCTTTCTTTCTTTCTTTCTTTCTTTCTTTCTTTCTTTCTTTCTTTCTTTCTTTCTTTCTTTCTTTCTTTCTTTCTTTCGAAATTGCTGAGGTCTGAACTCTTTTCCTTCTGCTTTGATCACTAATGAGTTAAAGAATCAGAGAAACATGAGTTGTTTGTGCTCATGAATTCTTGGCATTATCACCTTCCCAAACGGGTGGAGGACTACACTAGCGAACTGACAGCTTTCTACTTTCCTTCAATTAGAATTTCTGAAGCCCCAGCCTGAAATTTGAAAGAAAAACAAATCCCAAGTGTGGAATTTTTGGTTTCTTTTTCCCTTCCCTGTCTGTCTTAAGTATATATAATACAGACTATGTTTTAAATAGCAAGAAATTTCTGAAGAAAGGGAAAGAAATTAGTATGTATGTACTAAGTGTAAAGCTACATATGTAGCCTAAGTTATCTCATGTGATTCTCCATACTTTGTGAGGTAGTGCTTTATTTTTTTAGAAGCAGAGTCTCGCTCTGTCGCCCAGGCTGGAGTGCAGTGGCGCAGTCTTGGCTCACTGCAAGCTCCTCCTCCCGGGTTTACGCCATTCTCCCACCTTAGCCTCCCAAGTGGCTGGGACCACAGGTGCACACCACCATGCCCAGCTAATTTTTTGTAATTTTTAGTAGAGATGGGGTTTCACCGTGTTAGCCAGGATGGTCTCGATCTCCTGACCTCGTGATCCACCCGCCTCGGCCTCCCAAAGTGCTGGGATTACAGGCGTGAGCCACTGCGCCCAGCAGAGGTAGTTCTTGTTAACTCTTCTGACAAATAGAGAAACCAAAGCTTAGATTTTTAAGCGGCTTACCAAAGGGCACATAGCTTATACTGTCAGAACTGGGTTTTAAAGCCATTACTGTTTGACTCCAAAACTAATGCTTCTACCACTAATTATTGGGTAACTATGTAATATGTGTATGTCGTAAAATAATATAGTAATCTTGTAAGTGGAAGTCATCGTGAGTATACATTTACTCATAAGATGATCTTTCTTATAAGAAGATGATCATAGACCAAACTCAAGTGCTTCAAAAGTTTCCCTTACGGCCGGGCACGGTGGCTCATGCTTGTAATCCCAGCACTTTGGGAGGCCGAAGTAGGCGGATCATGAGGTCAGGAGATCGAGACCACCCTGGCTAACACAGTGAAACCCCGTCTCTACTAAAAATACAAAACATTAGCAGGGGGCGGTGGCGGGCGCCTGTAGTCCTAGCTACTTGGGAGGCTGAGGCAGGAGAATGGCATGAACCCCGGAGGTAGAGCTTGAAGTAGGCCGAGATCGCACCACTGCACTCCAGCCTGGGCTACAGAGCAAGACTCCATCTCAAAAAAAAAAAAAAAAATCCCGTTACCCAGCCAAGTTTTAGAACGAAGATATCAAGAACAAGAGGCGGAAATTATGGCAGTAACAGTAATTAGATGTGATCAGATGATACCAAGGTGTTGTTCATTCATTTACGCCACAAACATATCCTGAGTGCCCTTTTTTGCTAGGCACTGGGAATAAAATGTCAAACCACGTATTCTCCTTTCTCTTAAGACACTCGTGATTAAGTCTAGCAAGACAGGCACTATGCAGTGAATGGTAAGACACAGTGGGAAAACTGTGTTACTGAGTTTCATCAAGAAAATAATTTGAAAAGTGTTTCTACGTTGCGTTCTTATTATAACAGAGGATCCTGTTGGTCACATTGTAAAGGTGATCACACCTTCACAGCAGGAAATCTGCAGTTTGACTCTGCCCTATCTTTATTTTTATTCTCATTTGTAGAAAGATAGAGGGGACAAATTCTAAGACAGTCATTTTTGTTTAGCTTAATCTTTCTTACCCCACTCTTTTTTCTTTGTTTACTTTTCAAAGTGATATTTGCCCTTTTTTGTTCTGTAGGAAGTTTAGGGAATATAAAAAGGTTCAGCAAGTTCCACTACACACCTGTGTTATGTTGTTCTGTGGTGGTTAGAATATGAGTGTTTTACTTTTCTTTTCTTTTTTTGTACGTTGTTCAAGTTTTCTAAAATGAATATTCATTGCTTTTGAAATAAAAAAAACTGATTCAATAAAAAGTAGAGTCATCTGGGCACAGTGCTTCTTGCCTGTAATCCCAACACTTTGAGAGGCAGAGGCCAGGAGGATTTCTTAAGGTGTGGAGTTCGTGACCAGCCTAGGCAACAAAACAAGACCTCATCTCTACAAAATAAAAATTAGCAGGCTGTAGGGGTGTGCACCTGTAGTCTCAGCTGCTTGGAACACTGAGGCGGGAGGACCACTTGAGCCTGGGAGTTAAGACTGCAGTGAGCCGTGATCGTGCCACTGCGCTCCACCCTTGGTGACAGAGTGAGATGTTGTCTTTTTTTTTTTTTTTTAAGTGGAGTCATCAAAGCTATCTGTAAGTCCAAATGCTTCGCAATGCTTTATCACCATGCTCTTTTCTACTCCTACCCCGTGTATGGTTTAGAGACCAACTGTGTTGTAATAACTATAATAAAGGAGATTGTGGGAGCCTGTCCCAGAAAGAAAGATAAAATAGTTCCTCCCTTACCCACAGTTTGGCTTTCCATGGTTTCAGTTATCTGTGGCCAACTGCAGTCTGAAAGTACATAAGTACAATACAGTAAGTTATTTTGAGACAGCCCGCCCATATAACATTTATATAAAGTATATTGTTATAATTCTATTTTATTATACATTATTGTTATTGATCCCTTACTGTGCCTAATTTATAAATTGAACTTTATCATAGGTATATATGCTTGGGAAAAAAGATAGTAAAAACGGGGTTCAGAACTGTCTGTGATTTCAGGCATCCACTGGGGGTCTTGGAATGTATCCGCTACAGATAAGGGGGAAACTGCTTTATCATTTTTTAACAGATAGCCTCTTTTATAGTTATATAAGTATTTCACAATGTTGTACTTTATTCAAGTAATTTAATATTATAGGTTAGTTCTTTTTTGAAAGAAACAAAAATGATCCTTACTTATGCTCTTAGGAAACTAAGAAACTAAGTATTTAAATATACCAAAGTGTTTTGATAAGCTCTGTGGATCATGAGTTTACTGAAAGTTTTTGTAGTGCTTTTCCTTACAGTATATAAGAAAAAAAAACTTGTAGGATTTTTCTAATATTTAGGTGTCTAAGCACACTTAAGTGGAGATTAAGAGTAAAGATCATCACATTAAGCTTTATGGTGATTAGCAAGATTCCAAAGCAACTGAAATTTACTCAGTATAAATATAAATTTGTGAGCTATATTTAATACAAGGTTCTACCCTCATAGAAATTAATTTTTAAATATTCAACATGCCAGTTTACCCCGTAGGATTTTTCTCTTGTTAATGCAAATATTTTGTATGTTTTTCATTTTTCATTCAATGTGTTTAATCTTTTCCCATTTTTATATATAACAGATACATACCTTCCCCCTCCCAAAGACCATGTAACAAATATATTCCTGTTGTTATTTAATCTTAGAATTGGTGACAAGAAAAATGTAGCCTGGAAGATACTTCCAAAGAAGCCATGTAAAAATCTGATGAACACACTGAATAATTTGCATCAGCAATTGGCAAAATGTAAGTGGATAACTTAATTAAAGGAGGTAATTTAATCTGAAAAAGGGACTCCAATTACTTTGCCTTACTTATAAAAGAATAATGTTTATTTTAACTAGCAGAAAGTGGTTTTACCATTTTAAAGGCAGATGATCATTAAAGCAAAATTTGTTAGAAGATGAATGATTTATAAAATATGTATTTTATATCTTCCAAATTTTTATAGAACCGTCTTAGAATAACAACATTCAAAAGGATGTTAAGGTGGTTAATTTTACCATTACTGAAATACCATGGAAAAAATGTGGGGTTCCACCTTTATATTGTTTTTTTTTTTCTCTTTTAAGACAGAGTCTTGCTTTGTCATCCAGGTTGTAGTGCAGTGGCACAAACATGGCCCACTACAGCCTTGACCTCCTGGGCTCAAGTAGTATTCCCACTTCAGCCTCCTGAGTAGCTGGGACCGCATGCCTGGTTAATTTTTTAATTTGTTATAGAGACAAATTATGTTGTCCTGGGCTCAAGCAGTTCTCCCTCTTCGACGTCTCAAAGTGCTGGGATTACAGGCATGAGCCACTGTGCCTGGCCTATTTTCTTCATACATAGAATAGAAAGTTAGTTTTGAAAATCTAAGACAAATGATGTAAACTACATTAGAAAATACTGATGATTTCAGTGGAGTAATAGCTTTTCACCTTCAGTGGATCTTAATGCTGTGCTTACCTTTTTAAACATTTTTTAATTTTTGTGTGTGCCTATCTTAAATTTTGAAAATAGAAGTTAGCGTTAAGAAATTAAAATGAAAATTGATTAGGATGTGGAATATTTATATTATATATAATAATATTTCTATTATATATAAGGATATATATAAGGATATATCTTGACCTGTCCAGAATTGCTGATAAGGAAAATTAAACCTTCTTTTTTTTATCTAATCTTCTTGGTAGTATAGCAGATGACCCATTCAGAATCCATAACTTAATACTTATTATATAACGTATGGTCAATAGTGATATAGCAGTATTTGAGGTTCACATTTATGTATTAGGTACAACATAAGCATAGGAGGTAGCCTACACCCTTGAGGATTTATCATAGTGTATAGTGTAGTTGGAAATAGACATGGATAAAAACAATATTTACAAAGTATACTTCATAACAAGTCGATAATTCCAACATAGCTCATAAGTATTGGGATATTAAACTAATGACATAAAACATAACAAAATTTTGCCTTATGGAACAAATAAATCATGCATGTAATATTATTTGTTACCTAGTTAATTGCTTTCTAAAAGTGTTTGCACTTCTTTTGAATAGCTGAAAAGCCCAACAGCTATTATAGCAATATTTAAATATTATTAACACTGGCTGGGCAGGATGACTCAGGCCTATAGTCCCAGCACTTTGGGAGGCTGAGGCAGGCAGATTGCTTGAGTCCAGGCGGTTTGAGACCATCCTGGGCAACGCGCTGAAACCTTGTCTCTACAAAAAGTACAAAAATTAGCTGGGCATGGTGGCAATGCACCTACTTGGGTGGCTGAAGTGGGAGGATCACTTGAGCCTGGGAGGTCAAGGCTGCAGTGAGCCACAATTGTGCTACTGCACTCCAGCCTGGGTGACAGAGCAAGACCCTGACTCAAATTATATATATATATTTTCAATGAAATAGCCCGTTCAACTTTTATGAAAGGCAGAATCTCAAGGGTTAAAACTACAAACATTTAAGTAATACTGATAATTAAGAACTGTATAACACTTTATAGCTTCAGAGCACATTCACACACGTTCTTTTATGTTACAACTATGAGAATGAGGTTGAAGGACGCATATAGTAGCTTCTCACAGATCATACAGTTAACAAGGATGAAGCTGGGATTAAAACCTAGCCTTTCTTGGCGTAGTGGCTCACACCTGTAATCCCAGCACTTTGGGAGGCCAAGGCAGGTGGATCACCAGAGGTCAGGAGTTCGAGACCAGCCTGACCAACATAGTAAAACCTCATCTCTACTAAAAATACAAAAATTAGCCGGACGTGGTGGTGCACTCTTGTTGTCCCAGCTACTTGGGAGGCTGAGGCTGGAGAATAGCTTGAACCTGGGAGGCAGAGATTGCAGTGAACCAAGATTGTGATGCTGTACTCCAGCCTAGAAGACAGAGCGAGACTCCATCTCAAAACAAAAACAAAAACAAAAAAAACTGTAGGTTTTCTGGTTCCAATGCCTTACGTTCTTTCAGTATTTTCACTTTTTTAGACAATAAGAACTCCTCCAAAAACTCTCGAAGATGATTAATTGTTCCTTATATTTTAAAATTTTGAAGTAATAACAAACTTTTTTCCTGACCCTTTGACATTAGATGCTTCATGACATTTGAATAGAATAGAATGTATTTCCTATGATGTACATTCTTTGACATCACTACAATGTAACCATGAAAATCAGGAAATTAACATTGAGCATTACTGTCATCCTAATCCTCAGACCACATTCAGGTTTTGCCAGTTATCATGATAATGTTCTTTTCATAACAAAAGGATCCAGTTCCAAATCAGGTTTTGTATGTAGTTTCAAGTCTCTTTATTTGCCTTTCCTCCTGAACAGTTTCTCAGATTCTCTGCCACCTTTGAAGATTATATTTACCATTGTAGAATTGTCCATGGTGTGGGTTTATCTGAGCATTCTCATAATAAATACAGGCCACCCATCTTTTTTTCTTTTTTTTTTTGAGATAGGATGTCTCACTGTGTCACCCAGGCTGGAGTGCAGTGGTGCGATCACAGTTTATGGCAGCTATGAGCTCCCAGGCTCAAGTGATCCTCCTACCTCAGCCTCCTGAGAAGCTGGGACTACAGACACATGCCACCACACCCAGCTAATTAAAAAAAAAATTTTTTTTTTGGTAGAGATGGGATCTCAGTATATTGCCAGGCTGCTATTGAACTTCTGGGCTCAAGTGATCCTCCCACTTCAGCCTCCATGCTAGGATTACAGATGTGAGCCACAGCACCTGGCCCAGGTCACGCATCTTTGACAGGAATATCACAGAAGTGATGCTGTGCCTCTCTTATTGCGTCCTTATATCATATCGCACACTATTTTGCTTTGTCACATTATTGATGAAGATATTCACTTTGATCAATTGATTAAGGTGGTGTCTACTAGACTTCTCTACTATAAAACTATATGTTTGCTATCTAATGACTTTAGCATTGAATTGTCCAGGAAGAAGAATTGTTTTTTGTATTTTAATCCTTGTGTGTTCTTCCTGTAGGTACTTGTATTTAAAAAAAAAAAAAAAAGGAAAGAAGAACGGTTGCATTTGCCCTGTGCCCAGTTTGCACAGGGTAAATGCAATAGTTCTTCTTTCCCTTTTTTTAAAGTCTGTTTTCAATCAGAAAGACACAAACATGAATGAATACAAGAGGGAATGTCACTGCCGCTTTGAAAAAGGCATATCTGTAATATATAAAATATATGTTTTGTATATATTCATATGGAAAGAGTGTGAGAGCAAGTATGTGCACATAACATGAAAAGTGGCTGGGCATGGTGCCTCATGCCTATAATCCCAGTACTTTGGAAGGCCGAGGCGGGTGGATCACCTGAGGTCAGGAGTTCGAGACTAGCCTCGCCAGCATGGTGAAACCCTGTCTCTACTAAAAATACAAAAATTAGCCGGGCGTGGTAATGGGCACCTGTAATCCCAGCTACCCGGGAGGCTGAGACAGGAGAATCCCTGGAGCCCTGGAGGTGGGAACTGCAGTGAGCCAAGATCGTGCCACTGTACTCCAGCCTGGAGGACAGACCGAGACTCTGTCTCAAAAAACAAACAAACCAGAACAAACAAAACGTGCAAAGCATTTGAGGGAAAGGGGAGCAATTTTTGAAATATTTTCATCTTTTCAAATGTACTAGTTTATATATAATCTTCAATGGTGAGAGAACAATGGAGACATTTCTATATGAAGATTTGAGAGATCTGGGTTTATGTTCCTTTCTTATTATTCTCCTTATTTCTATGTCAGGTCATTTCCCCTCTCAGGGCATGTGCAAAATGGTAGTGGTGTGGGAGGTATAGATGACATGGTTCAGATTCTTTCTGAACAATGCCAATACTCAGTGAGCCTATGAATGATATGTATTCTGACATATATTTATAGTTGAGCAGCTTTCTGATATTTTGTTGCTTTCTGGGTTATAATCACTGTTAACTTATATGTAGTTATTTTAGAACATGAACTTAAAAATTTTTTTTGTAGAGACAGAATCTCTCTATGTTGCCCAGGCTAGTCTTGAACTCCTATCCTCAAGTGATCCTCCTGCCTTGGTCTAGGATTGCAGGCTTGAGCTATCATGGCTGGCCTGAACGCTTTTTTTCCTGATGGTAGTGAGATAAACAGGGGTAACTTTGTGTTTAATTTAGATAAAATTTACTCAACGGAGCCTACAAAATGCTATGGCAGGCTTTGCTAAGGTTTACATGTGATTAAGTTATGTAAACAAAGAGTTGAGGTAGCTTGGGTCCTTTTGAAAACACAACAAAATTATACTGGTACCATCATGAGTGTTTTGTGAGTTTGGAGAAAACACTAACACTCTGTGTCTTCACAGTGCAGCAGAGACCGAGAGATGATGGACTAATGGATTTAGCAATGAATGACTATGATTTTAATTCTGGAAAGAGGTTGCACATGATAGATTTGGAAATCCAAGAGGCATTTTTGTTTTTCATGGCCTCTATTTTAAAAGGTTACAGATCATACTTAAGGCCAATAACACAAGCCCCATCTGAGACAGCCACAGATGCAGCCTCTCTCTTTGCCCTACAAGGTGAGTGATTGCATAGTTTTAAAGCTTTCATGTCATTGACCTTAACTTTGTGATGACTTATTTGCTGTCTGTGTTAATAGCTCATATTTATGAGAATACATACCTGTTTTGAGGAGAACGTGAATACCAGCTTTGTTGGTTACCCATTTCCATAGGACTAGTTATTTTTCAGGCATATTAGATATAATCCCATTAGCAGATATGCAGAAGAAAAGTATAGAGCCTCCCAACCATATACCGACTGCGCTTTTGTGTCACATGTGTCGAGATACTGCTACTTTCAGCTTTCAGAGCAGCAGGCAGTGTTGGGGATACAGAGGAACCCCTGGAATGGTCACCTCCAGGCTTGAATAACCTCATTTGTTTTATTTCAGTATAGTTTATGAATATTTTCAAATATTGGGTACTTTACAAATATTTACAAATATTTCCTATCTGTGCTATGAAGTAAAAAAGTTGGAAAGTTCTGGAGTGCAACCAGTTTTATAATACATATTTACTTTCTTTTGTAGTATTTAACATTTGAAAGAGAAATTCACTTAATAATTATATATTGAGTACCTCTGAATGCTAGGCCTTGGATATATAGTGGTATGCAAAAGAGACATGGCCAAAAAAAAAAAGTAAAAGATGAGAGTCATGGTTATTTCTCTCAGAGAGCTTATAGTCAAGAGGATAGGCGATTGGAGATAATGAGTGAACAACTTCAGTTCACAACCTCATATCACGGAAGGCTATTCTGAAGAAGTAACATCTGATCCATGATCTGAAAGATGAGTAGAAATTAGCCAGACAAAGGTAAAGTAGGAGAGTGTTTTAGGCAGAGAGAACAGTTTACACAGCCCCTGAGACTGGAAAGAGCTTGAATTCCTGGGCCTGAAAGAAGGCCCAAGTGCAGTGTAACTGAGCATAGTTAGTAAGGTGAAATCAGGAAATAAACCTTTTCTCTGTTTTCAATAAGTAAGACACAAACATGAATGAATACGAGGGAATGTTACTGCTGCTTTGAAAAAGCCATATATGTATAATATATATATATAATGTATATATTTATATGGAGTGTGAGAGCAAGTTTGTGCATGTAATATGCAAAGCTTTTGGGGGAAAAGAGAGCAATTTTCAAATGTACTAGTTTATAATCTTCAAGATGGTGAGAAAACAGTGGAGACAGTTCTGGGTGAAGATTTGAGAGATCTGGGTTTATGTTCCTTTATTACTGTTCTCCTATTTCTTTGTCAGGTCATTTCCCCTCTCAGGGCACGTGTGAAATGGTAGTGGTGTGGGAGGTGTAGATGACATGGTTGTTCAGATTCTTTCTAGTGCAAATATTCTGTGAATCTATGAATGATATTATGTATTCTGATATTATATATTTATGTTGAACAGCTTTCCTAAGAAGCCGGGACCGGTCACATCAAAAATTCTATAACATGATGACCAAAACACAAATGTTTATTCGCTTCATTGAAGAGTGTTCTTTTGTTAGTGACAAAGATGCAAGCCTGGCATTTTTTGATGATTGTGTAGATAAAGTAAGTAACGGTACATCTACAATGCCCTAACTTACTTTTTGTTACTGTTATAAATGTTATGAGTTATAGTTTCTATTTATAGCTTTTAATGAAATCGAAATTAATTTCATTTTCATCATTGACTGCTTATAATGCAAGTTTTGGTAGCCTGCTAGAAATTATAGAATGCACCTCTTACAATTACCTTGTAGAATTTTACTAAATCATAAGTTTTGTTTTAGCAATCAGGTCCCTAACCCTCCCTGCCCACTTATAAAACCAGGAATTTTTTGCCAGCCTGTGCACCTCCAACTTAAACATCTGTAATTTTCACCTCTCCCTTTTTGTCAGAGATGGGTTGTCACATGCTGAAAGTAGGTGTAAAAGTATAATAAATGTTTTACCTGAATATTTCCACAACTGAGAATGAGTTTGTAGCTTAAATTAGTTAGTTCTATAATTTTAAATTTATATATGAAACCTTTCTATTCAGTCCTAATATCATTAGGTGGGACAGAGCAAGGCAGGTATTCATGCTGGAGAGAGAGGAGGTAATAGGATGGTAGTCCAGAGAGGGGTTTCAAAACCTGAATAGGGTGGAGAGAGAGGAACAGCCTAGCTGGAATGTCAGAGCCCAAGCCAGGTAAGGAGAGTATTCCTGGAGAGGCATGTTCTAACTTGGAGAATCAGAGGACGGGCAGTTTAAAGAGGGTGTCCATGTTCGGGGCAGACTGCTGCAGGGTGTCAGAACCTAAACGGGATGAGAAGAGCACTCATACAGAGGTGACCACAACATGGAGTGTCAGAGTCTGAGCAGGGTAGGGAGAGTATCCTCACGGGAATAGCAAGGGAACCAAATGAGATGTCAGAGTTTCATCTAGATGAGAGAGGTGTCAGCATGGTGGGGCAGGATTTGGTCTGGAGGGGGTTGTCAAAACCACATTAAGGTGAAGAAGTCATCTGCATGGGAGACAGTGGTGGTAAAGATGGGAGAATGTTACATATTGGGGAGATTGATCAAATAAGTATATTAAAGATAATAAAGTTTCTTATTGAGAGAAAAGATTTACAAATACAGAAGTGAAGAAAACTAAATTGAACCCTGTAGCATTGGTGTAGAGTTGGAGATTTGGTGTAGTATCATTGGTTTTCAATGATAGATACAGAAATAAATGTAGATGTAAGTATATGTGTCTGGGTGTATACACACATATATTCCCTACCTCTGTACATTGGGCGGACCTGGAAGCAGCCACACCGCAACAGCAATGAGCACACCTAATGTATAGATTTTGGCTTCTAAATACCCGATAAGCCCTAAGGTATCTTGTGTTAGAAAACCAAGAATTGCTCCAAGAATGATGGAGACATGTTAAAACAAAATACACACACAGAAGTCAATTTGAAGGGATTTCCACAGGCAAATCTAGGACAATTTGAGCATCAAATGTTGGTAACAGATTAGCCCGTTGAGTAAAATAAAAAACATGAGTCCACACAGATATCAATCAATTGAAAGTCATCTGATGAGAAGCAGGATCTTACGTAGTTATTAAAGACCTCCCCACAAAATGCATATTAATGACAAAAGGGAAAAGAGTAACTTTATAGTGGAAAAGCCTGGCAAATACCATTTTAATCAAGTTATCAAAATGAACATCATCTACAACGGGACAAGTCAACATTGTGTTCTCCTAATAGATTACAATGAGAATGCAACCTCAATTCTGTAATATTCCTGCAAAAATGTATGACCTATATAATCTCAAGGAAATACCAAACACATATTAAATGATATTCTACAAAATACCTATTCTGTAATCTACAAAGTATTAAGGTTAAGAAAATAAAGTAAAAATGGAGAAGTTTGTCTAAAGTGAAGTAAGAAGACTTGACAACCAAATGCAGTGCTTAGCTAAGAACTAGATCGTTGCCGGGCACAGTGGCTCACACCTGTAATCCCAGCACTTTGGGAGGCTGAGGCGGGCAGATCACAAGGTCAGGAGATCAACACCACGGTGAAACCCCATCTCTACTAAAAATACAAAAAATTAGCCGGGCATGGTGGTGGGTGCCTGTAGTCCCAGCTACTCAGGAGGCTGAGGCCGGAGAATGGCGTGAACCCGGGAGGCGGAGCTTGCAGTGAGCCGAGATCACACCACTGCACTCCAGCCAGGGCGACAGAGCGAGACTCCATCTCAAAAAAAAAAACTAGATCCTTTAGGCATAACGTTATTAGGCTAATCGACGAAATTTAAATGTGATTTGAGATTCCAGTAATAATATATCAATGTTAATTCCCAGTTGATTGTATTTCTGTAGGAGAATGTCTTTGCAGGAAGTATGAAAGTATTCAGGAGTGAAGATAGGTCATCAACTCAGCAGCTTACTCTCAAAGATTAAGGGAAGAAGTTACTTATACTAAAACTTTCCTGTAAGTTTGTATTTAAATAGGTATATAGTATCCATGATCTTATGGCCATGATAATAGAAAAAAGGAATAAATAAAAGCTTTATTATATATGATCACAACAATTTGTAATGTTAAGATTATTTAAAGAAGTTCATCACTTTCAAATTTATGTGACTGTGAAAGAAAAAATCAATGGGTTTTTTTTTTAACGCAACAGCCAAAATACAACTTATCCCTTGATATTCAGAAATTGGTTCAATTCTTAGTTTAACATGAAATTGGCCTTACTGATTGTTGAATAAGTACCAATTGTGTCTTATAAAAATGAGAAGTGATTCTCACTATGAATAGGAAAATACTATGGTAGGAACAACACACTACATTGGGAATCAGAAGTACTTTAATCTTGACTATTATACTTGTGACTTTAGTCATTTAGTCTTTATATGTTGTTTTCTTATGTATGTTTTTAAAATGGTTTGAGGATAAATAATTATAGCTGCCTATCTCATAGTGTTCAGAGTAGTGTTGTATAAACTAAAAAGTAGAAAATATTATGACTATTTTTGCCTGTAACTGGATTTTATTCACGTTTATAGATTAATGGTTCATTTGGTTTATCATTTCATAACAGAAATGTTCAATTTTTGAATGATTTGTACATATGAACAGCAGGAACACATTCAGAACCTTGTAGACATCTACCTTTTCCTTCAGTTTAGAACACTTGAGGGATGATTGATACAGAGAAATACTATTTCTGGTGCTGTTAGGGAATTAACAAATGAAAGTATCCAGAAATATCATCCCTAGTTCTTTCTTGAAAATGCTTTGGAATAGGGAAAAGATGGATACATGCCATTACCTGCTTAAAATTCTCCATTCATCTTCCCATAGAAACACTGTTATAAATGGTGATTAGCTATACTTCAAATGGTAGCGTAGCAGTGTTTTGCTATAAATACGTGTTAAATTTTTATAAGTCGGGCATGGTGGTATGCACCTTTAATCCCAAGAGCGATTACTACCAGCTACTCAAGAGTCTGAGTGGGGAGCCCAGGAGTTGGAGTCCAGCCTGGGCGACATAGTGAGACCCCGTCTCTAAACAAAAACCAGCAACAACGAAGTATTAATTTTGTATGTGTGGAATGATATGCTAACCACTTTTTAAGACATTTTTAAAAATCAGATTTATTGAGATATACAAACAGTAAATACACCATTAATGTACAAAGTTTAATGAGTTTTGGCAAATATGTATTTCCGTGTAACCCATGACTTCGAAGTGTTTTCATCACCCCAGAAAGGACATTGTTTTGGGGGAAGATTTATTTTCTACATTTTGAATAACCTTCTTACAAACAGACTTGTGGAACCCCGCATTTTGTATGTTGAGCTCTGGTCTATAAAGCTTTGAAAACCTGGGTTGTTTTCTTTGTTATTTTTTATTTTTGAGACAGGGCCTCCCTCTGTCACCCAGGCTGGAGTGCTGTGGCACGATCTCAGCTTACTGTAGACTGGACCTCCAGGACCCAAGTGATTTCCCATCTCAGTCTCTTGAGTAGCTGGGACCACAGGCGTATGCCATCATGCCTGGCCAATTTTTTGTAGAGACAGGGTTTCCTCGTGTTGCCCAGGTTGGCCTTGAACTACTGGACTTAAGTGATCCTCTTGTAGTAGCCTCCCGAATTGCTGGGTTTATAGGAGTGGCTACTGCTCATGGTGAAAACCTGTTTATTTTGAAGAGATAATAATAATAATAATAATAATAATAATAGCTCCTTGACAGTTTTGTCTTCATTTGAGTATTATACCAAGAACTTGTTTTTCAATATTTTAATCAAAGTTTTATGTTTGCCTTATTTGGCACGTCTGTTAGGCCGTTCTAGTGTTACCATAAAGAAATACCTGCATCTGGGGAATTTATATAAAAAAAAAAAGGTTTAATTTGCCCGTAGTTCTACTGGCTTTACAGAAAGCGAGGTGCTGGCATCTGCTTCTGGTGAAGCCTCAAGAAACCTACAGTTATGGCAGAAAACCATGGGGAGACAATGGGGAGCCAACATGTCACATGGCCAGAGGTGGAATGAGAGAGAGAATGGTAGAAAGTGCCTTATGCTTAAATAAAACAGATCTCGAGATAACTTACTCACTACCACAGAGACAGAACCAAGTTATGAGGGATTTGTCCCATGATCATAACACCTCCCACCAGGCCCCACCTCCAACATTGGGGATTACATTTCAGCATAAGATTTGGAGTAGACAAATATCCAAACCATATCAGTGCTTACAAAATTAAATATTGGCAATAAATAGACAGGTGTACCTTAAAAAATAATTCCTCTACATTTTTTATAGGAACAATTTTTGTGTGTGTATAAAGATGATGTTTCTGTCTGGCATTATGAACTTTGAATGATTTTCTCACAAGTGTTAGGCTTCCATTGGTTGTATATATGTTCTCACTGAGTTTCCCTTAAGAACCGTGGCATACATTTGTGTAATTGTTGTTCCTTGTGCGAACCTTAGTGAATCATAAGGGACCAAATTGGTAACCAAGGTTTTGCCAATAGCATGCTTTAGCCAATAAATTTATTAATCCACATGAGAACACTGAATTAGTTATCAGAATCCAAGTAACAGTGAGAAGAGAGAAGTCTTATATTGTTCCCTTTTATTTTTGGCCTATTTTATATATCCTATTCACAAGTTTCTGTTTTAGCTAAGAACTCAGGATTCCTAGCTAAGTCACATGATTTAAATAAATATTGATATTTAAGATATACAAGATTTGTAATTTTGCTGACTAGGGTATTACGTCCTAAGGAGCATATCTTAGTACTCATAATTAATACATTATGTTGTCTAGGATTTTCTGTAGGCCACTTGTTGTTTATGTGATGATAGTCCATGCAGAAGATGACTGGAATCATTGCTTAAAGATTATGAATTCTGAGAAGTCTCGAAAAAGAAAATTCTATTAAATGTATAATCATTGTTTCTAGGTAGACTATTTTCCTAAAGTGTTATTTATCTATTTGAAGTCTAGATCTAACAAAAGATCACTTATATATATGAATTAACATTATACTTAAAGATTTTAATGACTACTCAGAAAATCAAAACTGAAAATTAATGCATTAAAACATAGTTACTTGTATTTGCTTTATTATAATTCAAGAGACTCTTATTAGAGAGTCTTGTTGCCCAGGCTGGAGTGCAGTGGCATGATCTCGGCTCACCACAACCTCCGCCTCCTGGGTTCAAGCAATTCTCCTGCCTTAGCCTCCCGAGTAGCTGGGATTACAGGCGTGTGCCACCACACCTAGCTAATTTTGTATTTTTAGTTTCTCCATGTTGGTCAGGTTGGTCTCAAACTCCCGACCTCAGGTGATCCGCCCGTCTTGGCCTCCCAAAGTGCTGGGATTACAGGCATGAGCCACCGTGCCTGACTCAAAATATATCTTAATAAAGTTCATATGTAGTTAGAGCAGAGGTTAATTGTATCCCTGGTGTTGTTATTAACCAGAACTCTCTGAAATGTAAATAATTATGCAATGCTGTTACTACCTTTCATGTTTTGATACCACAGTAAGTGACTCACAAAAAATCAGTGCTTACTATTCATCTGCATATGTTTTCTAGATATCAGTAACACTTTAAAAAGAATAATTTTTGTGAGGGTTATTCCTTAGTTGAGTAACTTTGAGCTTAAGTTTATAAGTGAACAAAACTCTTACTTCTGGCAGTTTAACTATAGAAAATAAATAACATTAAGTATACATTAACTGTCTCATATGGTTCATAACTACTATTGAACAAAAATTAGATGTGTGGTACCATTATTCACTTACTCTCACATGGTATATTAACTCTTTTGATCTTAGCATATCCAAACAAAACACTTGACTGACTTTAAAAAGCTGGAGTGGGTAATACTGAATAGAAATAAGAAAAACAATATATGAGAATTATGTGTTTCATTTATGACTAATTTAAGAACCATGTGTTCTTGTTCTTCATATGATTATATTTTAAATCATTACAATCTGTTCCTGTGGGATGGTGCTTAACTAAAGGCAGTTTTGTGTAACAAATAGTCTGGTAAGATTTTTTCTTGGTTTCTCAAGAATCCATTTCCAGTGTTTTCTGAGCATATTAATGTCTTGTGGGAAAATATGAAAATTATTTTAATTTTATCTTGCAGTGGGTGTTGGATTTCTTTTTCTCTCAATAGAGACAGATGTCACCATGCTTTCCAAAAGACAGAGATGTCCAACCTATAAATGTAGGATTTATTGCACGGCTATTTTTATAATGTTAAAATGAGATTTTATTGGTATATAAGTAAAAGGAAGTACTTTTACCAAGCTATTGAGTCTACAGTGCAAAATTTTAATATTTGTATAGACTTCACTGAAAACTAGAGCAGTTGTCCTGGACCCCACACTTTTTTATGAGAACAATATGGCTGGAGAATGGAAAGTAGGCACCAATATGGAGAGGGAGAAGCTGCTAAAAAAAGAGTGAGAACTATTAAATAAATAAACATTTGCTAAGCATGGTGGCTCATTCCTGTAATCTCAACATTTTTGGGAGGCTGAGGCAGAAGGATTGCTTTGAGACCAGGAGTTCCAGACCAGTCTCGGCAACATAGCAAGACCCCATCTCTACCAAAAAAAAAAGAAAAATTAGCTGGGTGTGGTGGCACGCGCCTGTAGTTGTAGCTACTTGAGAGACTAAGGCAGGAGGATCACTTGAGCCTAGGAATTTGAGGTTGCAGTGAGCTGTGATCGCACCTTGGCGTTTTAGCCTGGGCAACAGAGCAAGACCCTGTCTCAAAAAAACCATTAAGAATCATAATATATAGGCTGGGTGCAGGGGCTCATGCCTGTAATCCCAGCACTTTGGGAGGCCAAGGCAGGGGAATCACCTACAGTCAGGATTCCTGACCAGCCTAGCCAACATGGTAAAACCCCATCACTACTAAAAATATAAAAATTAGCTGGGTGTGGTGGTGCACACCTGTAGTCCCAGCTACTTGGGAGGCTTAGGCATGAGAATCACTTGAACCTGAGAGGCGGTGGTTCTGGTGAGCCAAAATTGCATGACAGCACTCCAACCTAGGCGACAGCAAGATGCTGTCTCAAAAAAAAAAATCATAATATACGATTTAGTAGCCTGATTCTTTTCTCATTTATTGTTATTTTGTGAATGTTTTTCTCATTATTATAATTCTGAATCATGTCCTAATTTTTATCTAGTTCACTGTATGGATATACCATTAAAAACATTATTTAATCCAAGAGAGTATAGCATATACTGCTGTGAAATTATCAATAATTTATATAAGATTTTGAATGTATTGGTTCCTTTAAGTGTTAGAAAATTTTTAAAACTAATCTGTGTTCTTTTTTGGTATACTCTGCCCTAAGTCCTTATCTTAAAGGTTTAACTTGTTAGTAATTCCTACTCTTCTACTTAATCCACATGGTATATGATATTTCTAACCTAATAAAGTTCTGTGAAATGTATTTTGTCATATGTATGACATCCTTTTTTATTAATAATATCAATATTATGCCCTTTAGTTTATGAGCTCTTGTGGGGCAGTTTAGGTTCTACGAAGTTTTTGTTTTTTCTGGATATTACCTTGCCATCGAGTACCTAGTAGAAATAGTACTATTAAAGTGCTTTCAATATTGATGTGACTAGAGTTTAACTCACATGTACTTCTACATACGCTGAAAGAGCTTAGGGAAAGTTGTTATATTTAGTATAAATTTTTAAAATATATAGAATCCACTATTCTTACCACACAGACACACATGTACGTGGATTTAAAAAATATTATTTCTTGATTACAGTCTCATTCAAATGCAAAATATTTGCATATAAAAAGGTATATTCAAATATAAAAAGGTATATATTCATCTAGGTCCTATTCCATCCTTGTCTACTCTATTCTTTTCCTCTTCCTCATATAGGTACTTTTCTTAGTATCTTTCTAGTATTTCTTTATGTAAATATAAGCAAAAATGAAAGGCCGGGCGCTGTGGCTCACGCCTGTAATCCCAGCACTTTGGGAGGCCGAGGCGGGCAGATCACAAGGTCAAGAGATCGAGACCATCCTGGCCAACATGGTGAAACCCCGCCTTTACTAAAAATACAAAAATTAGCTGGGCGTGGTGGCACACGCCTGTAGTCCCAGCTCCTCGGGAGTCTAAGGCAGGAGAATCGCTTGAACCGGGAGGCGGAGGTTTCAGTGAGCTGAGATCACACCACTGCACTCCAACCGGTGATAGAGCAAAACTGTCTCAAAAAATATATATGTGTGTGTGTGTGTGTGTGTGTGTGTGTGTGTGTGTGTGTGTGTATTTTCCTCATTTCTTATTCAAAAAGTAATATACTATTTACAGTTTGCACTTTGCTATTTTCACTTAATTATTTTGGCGCTCATAGAGAACTTGCTCACTCTTCTTTTTTAATGGCTGTTTAGTATCCATTGTGCAGATGGTTTATTTAACCACTTCCCTTTATGTGAACACTTGGCTAACCAATGTGGCTTTTTAATATATGTTTTTAAAACTCCTTTAGGTGGATATGGACAAGAGCGGTGAAGTGCGACTTATAGAACTGGATGAATCTTTCAAAAGTGAACATACTGTTTTTGTAACACCACCTGAGATCCCCCACCTACCCAATGGTGAAGAACCCCCTTTACAGTACAGGTATTCAAGAGGCAGAATGTTTGAGATTGAAAGAGAGAAGCAATCCATCATCTGTGACGTAGCTTTCTAAGGACTGTGGTATTTTCAAAAATCCAAACTTTACAGATCCCTAATTTTTAGGTGGTAAGCAAGCTTATCCCACATCCATTATTAAGCTTTGAGGTATAAAAAGAAAACATATATAATTTTGCATAATATAGACTTGGGAAGCTCTCTAATGATGTCTGCATAAGTATCTATCCTTGTAAATGTTGATTACATTCAGTTAGACTCCCCACCTCAAATGCAGCACTTTTATTATAGAATTTTGATTTTTTTCATTAAAACTGGTTTCCTCACATTCAATCCTTTTTCATCTCATACACACACTGATTAATATAACCTTGGTTTACAAAAAGATTAAATCTAATTTAGAGTCAATCTTTGTGGCCTTGATTTGTACAATATAATTTTTTAAGTTACTAATTTTTGTCATGAGTTTTAAGTCATGGAAATTCAGAATTATTGGAATTGATCATTGTTAATTTAGGAAATGTGGTTAGACACTGTGCTAAGTATATAGACTTGAATGATACATTGTCTGTGCCTTCAAGTCTAGTGAAGAAGAAAGAAAAGTCCTGAGCACAGTAAAATAAGGGCTATGATAGAGGTGAATGCATTATTTAGTTTCTAATATACATTTATTTTTACTTAAAATTGTGATTTCTTTTAGAGTTTAAAAGATTTCTTAATTCTCCAATAATACTTTCTTACTTTGTTTAAATATTCTAAAACCATTTCACATCTATCACCCTTTAAATCATAGTTTGTTATTTTCATTGAAAAAGGGTTTTTCAAGACATCTTTGTTTATGACTTGGATTAAATTCTTCCTTTTACAGATGAAAAAGTGGTGTGATAGATGTTTATGAATGTTGATTAATCAGAGGCCACTTGATTTCTACTCTTTTCATCCAGTGATGATATTGTTCATATCACTTTTTAAATGTCTTCTGTCGAAGATATTTAAAATATTTCTCTTAATTTCTCTCTTCCTCTCTTTTTCTTTCTAAACAAGTTCTCATTTCTTAATCTCTTTTATACTTTATGCTTATTTGTCTTTTCGTATGTGTCACTAATAGAGTTTTGTGTTTCTGTGGTTTGGTTTTAACTTTTTTAATTTAAATTTTACTTTTAGATTTAGTCCTTTAACACTAAGAAAATTTGGCCAGGCACAGTGGCTCATGCCTGTAATCCCAGCACTTTGGGAGGCTGAGGTGGGCGGATCACTTGAGGTCAGGAGTTCAAGACCAGCCTGGCCAACATGGTGAAAACCCTGTCTCTGCTAAAAATACAAAAATTAGCTAGGCGTGGTTGCAGGTGCCTATAATCCAAGCTACTTGGGAGACTGAGGCAGGAGAATTCCTTGAACCTGGGAGGTGGAGGTTGCAGTGAGCCAAAATCGTGCCACCGCACTCCAACCTGGGTGACAGAATGAGACTTTGTCTCCAAAAAAACTGTATTATTTCAGCCTGTGCCACATAGCAATACCTTATCTCTACAAATAATTTTTTAAAAATAGCTGGGCGTGGTGGTGCACACCTGTGGTCCCAGCTACTCAGGAGACTGAGGTGGGAGGATCACATGAGCCTGGGAGGTTGAGACTGCAGTGAGCCATGATTGAGCTACTGCACTCCAGCCTGGGCGACGGAACAGACAAATCAAAAAATAAAATAAAAAGAAAATTACTTATCTGAAAACATTTCTGTTTTTTTAGAATCTGTCTTTTTTTCTTCAGACTACTCATATAATTTTGGTGTAATCATAACCATAATTGGGAAAACACTGTAAATGTCCTTAATGATCACAGAGTCTGCCTCATAAGAGATTACTCATAAACTTACATTGTCTATGTAAAATAATGAGGCATTTGAAATAAGACACACAAAGTGGTCTTATTATCTTATCATATATATACAATGAATTTTTTAAGGGACATGGTTTTCCTGGATTTCTTTGCTGTTTCCTACTCAACATTGAATCATTGCTAGTATTTTCTTATTCTATGGAATTTGACTATAGTAATGTATAAAAAATATTGTCTACCCTCATTTATTGTAGTTAGGTTTCTTCCTAATGGAAACTATTTATATGCCTTTAAGAAAATATTATATAGTGTTCTTAAACAGGTTAAGTGTATTGCTCAGGAGGCAATTTTGGTTTCTTTCAGCGTATCTTTTTCCTAACTGCTGCCTTTCACTTATTTACTTATTTATTAATGAAGTTTCACTATGTTGTTCAGGCTAGACAGCAGTGGCTATTCACTGGCAGAACCATAGTACACTACAGCCTTGAATTCCTAGGCTCAGGCGTTCCTCCTGCCTTAGTTTCCTGAGTAACTGGGATTATAGGCATGCACTAACTGCACCCAGCCTAGCTGCTAGCTTTTAAATGTCCAGAACATCTTGGTCTAGCACCTTTATTAGGTTTACCTCCTAATAGAGCACGTATTCTAACCTTTTCTTCCTCTTATTTAACCTTCTGAGTTTTCTTTCTCATAAATGATGCCTTGAACCTACTAGCTAACCTGACAAACCAGTTCATGAGAATGTGAGAGCAAAGTCTGGTGTGCTAATGTGCTAAACCTAAGGTTGTTATTTGCATCTTTCTAAGAAGGAAAGTTCAACAGTAAATATGTTAATCCAAAGCAATGACATTAATGATTGCCCTTTTTGGAAGAGTCCTAGTTTGGTGGACCTTTTACCAATCGTCATATTATCTAATATGTTTGCTATGTATTAACAGGAGTACTAACTTTTAAAAGTTTGCTTAAGTTACCTTGGAGTTGGATGTCATGTTCATTTATGTTTTTCCCTTTTCCTGAAAAAATAACTTGAGTCTGAATTTGGCTATTACATTTCTAGTTATTATAGTAAGAAGAGCAACATTAGCATGAATATTTATTGAGTACATATCATAGCCTGATGAAGAAAGATAGTTAAATTCTAAGTGAAGAAGTTATTGGTCATAATTATATTAACCTATAACCACTGTGATCATCTATGTGTGCTTGAGAACTGTTTTTCCTTTTTTTGTCTTTTCTAAAACAGCTATAATGGATTTCCAGTTCTTAGGAACAATTTATTTGAAAGACCTGAAGGATTTCTACAAGCAAAGAAGAACAAACTGCCTTCAAAATCAAGTAGTCCTAATAGCCCTTCGCCCATGTTCAGAAGAACAAAACAGGTACTTTATCGCATTCTTTTTTTTTTTTTTTGAGACGGAGTCTCGCTCTGTCGCCCAGGCTGGAGTGCAGTGGCTCGATCTCAGCTCACTGCAAGCTCCGCCTCCCGGGTTCGCGCCATTCTCCTGCCTCACCCTCCCCAGTAGCTGGGACTACAGGCGCCCGCCACCTCGCCCGGCTAATTTTTTTGTATTTTTAGTAGAGACGGGGTTTCAGCGTGTTAGCCAGGATGGTCTCGATCTCCTGACCTCGTGATCCGCCCGTCTCGGCCTCCCAAAGTGCTGGGATTACAGGCTTGAGCCACCGCACCCGGCCTACTTTATCGCATTCTTCATGTAATCAAATTTTAGAACAAGAAATAAATTGAATATTTATCCTCCTATAATATGCTTTATCACTTCTTATATAACTATTACTAGATTATTATGTTCCCCAAAGCACTCTGAAGATAGAGTAATCTGACTTCAAGCAATTAACTAGTTCTCTTGTCCTAGAAATTTATTTTATATGCTATTTAATACAGATGCAAACAGAAACTTGAAAACACTTTAATTACAGACATATTTTGTCATGGAAACATTATAAAAGCTTGTGACTTGTACTTGTTTAGCATTCAGTTAAATAAAGATGCCTAAGTGCATAAATTTATTAGTTAGATCTTTATTTTTTTTTCCAGGAAATTAAATCAGCACATAAAATTGCAAAGAGGTACTCTTCCATCCCTCAGATGTGGTCTAGGTGTCTACTGCGGCACTGTTATGGACTGTGGTTTATTTGTCTCCCAGCTTATGTGAAAGTCTGTCATTCAAAAGTCAGGGCTCTGAAAACAGCATATGATGTGCTTAAAAAAATGCAGTCAAAGAAAATGGATCCACCTGATGAGGTAACAATTATTTTATTGTTATATTTTTTTTTTGAGACAGGGTCTCACTCTGTCACCCAGGCTGAAGTGCAGTGATAGAGTCACAGCTCACTGCAGTCTTAACCTCTTGGGCTCAAGAGATGCAATCCTTCCATTTTAACCTCTCAGATAGCTGTGACTACAGTCATGTGCCACCATGCCTGGCTAATTTTTAAATTTTTTTGTAGAGACAGAGTCTCACTATGTGGTCTAGGTTGGTCAGAAGCTCCTGGGCTCAAGAGATTCACCTGCCTTGCCCTCCCAAAATGTTGGGATTACAGGCATGAGCCTCTGTGCCCTGCCACAATTATTGTTTAAAATGCATTATTTTGTTCTAGATTTGTGTACATGGTGACATCTGTGTTTCTGTACAATTTTGAACTTGTATTTCAGGTATGCTACCGCATTCTTATGCAACTCTGTGGACAATATGATCAGCCGGTGCTTGCAGTTCGAGTGCTTTTTGAAATGCGGAAAGCTGGTATTGACCCCAATGCCATTACTTATGGTTATTATAATAAGGTAAATACCTTGGTTTAATGGATAAAGAGTATTACTTTTGTCATTATGCAGTGTTAGATTTAATGGCAGAAATAATTTATGCAGGAGGTTATTTGGCATTTATTTTCGAGTATATAAAATACATTTTGTCAATCAAGGAAGACTTTAGTTCTCTTTTATGTTATACAATCTACTTTGATTTTTTCTTTCTTTGAAACAGGGTCTCACACTGTCACCCAGGCTAGAGTGCAGTGGTACAATCATGGTTCACTGTAGCCTTGACCTCCCAGGCTCAATTGATCTTCCCACCTGAACCTCCTAAGCAGCTGGGAGTACAGGCATGTGCCACCATGCCTGGCTAATTTCCATATTTTTTGTAGAGGCGAGGTTTCACCTTGTTGCCCAGGCTGGTCTCGAATTCCTGGGCTCAAGTGATCCACCTGCCTCAGCCTCCCAAAGTGCTGGGATTACAGGCATGAGCCACCACGCCTGGCCTGCTTTGATATTTAGCTTTATTCTGAAACCAATACATGTTCACTTATAAAAATTATTTTACTAATTATTTTATTTTGTTGAATGAATAGGCTGTTTTGGAAAGTACCTGGCCTTCAAGAAGTCGTAGTGGCTATTTTCTCTGGACCAAAGTAAGAAATGTTATTTTAGGAGTAACACAGTTCAAAAGAGCTTTAAAGAAACATGCACACTTATCACAAACAACTCTCTCAGGTAAGGGATGTGTGTTTTACTTGTTCTTCAAAATTAATTGACTAGCTACAGTTTACATTTTTAGAAATTTTAAACAGTTTTACAATATTGAATGTTTTAGTTTTTAGTTATTAAGCAAATTATATCACTCTTCCCATTTAGAAACCACCGGATTTCACTTCTGTTTAAATGTTTCAACTTCTGACCACCTTTGTGTGTGTTGTTTTCATGTTCATTAATAACTCCCACTAGGTTTCTTTATTATAGTTGTATTTTGCTAAGTATGTGGCACTTTTCATGTTCAGTATTACATTGGTGGATTATTAGCTTGAGCAACAAATTAATGTGTATATTTGGTACCTCTTTGAGTAGTAAAATGCTGTCAAATTGTGTTCTTAAGCAGATGGCAGTGACCTGGATGCTGTTAGTCATGGCAGCATGGATAGTGGTCATGGGACACACACTGTGGAGCAGGCACCTTTTAATACGGGTTTAATCAAAGTGTATGCTACTGATGATAGATCTAGTACAGGTTTGTGTATGCTTATGTATACATTTATTATAGTACATTTTTAAAACTAGACTTGGTAGCCTATGTTTTTTTACATTTTCACTTTCAGTGATATGTTTAACTGTCACTTTTTAATTTTATATATTAAGTATTTGATTTGATATTAGATTTAATAACTATATGGAATTTTATTATTTGAATAGAAATAAAAGTTTTAAGAGAGGTTACAAATCACTTTATTCTACTATTTAGTACATGATAATCCAGTTAACTGCGTAGACATAGATCTCTGTACCCTATCATTTTCTTATAATAAATTCTTTGAAATTATGAAAATGATATTAGAGTTTTTTAAAAAAGAAGCATAGCTCTGTATCTAAGTTAATAGTATTGTACCAACATCAGTTTCCTGGTTTTGACAATGTACTATGATTATGTAAGGTGTTATCACTGGGGGAAGCTAGGTGAATAGTACCAAGGAACTCTCTGTACTGTAATGTTTTTTAACTTCTGAATCTTAAGTGACTTTAAAAGTTGTAATAAAAAATTTTAAATATATAAAAATATAGCATTCTAAGGCTGGGTGTGGTAGCTCACGCCTGTAATCCCAACACCTTGGGAAACCAAGGTGGGTGGTTCACTTGAACCCAGGAGTTTGAGACTGTCTGGGCAACATAGCGAAACCCTGTCTCTACAAAAATACAAAAATTAGCTGGGCATGGTGTCCCATGCCTGTGGTCCCAGCTACTTGGGAGACTGAGATAGGAGAATTGCTTGAACCCAGGAGGTTGAGGCTGCAGCGAGCCATGATCAAGCCACTGCACTCCAGCTTGGGTGACAGAGCAAGACCTTGTCTCAAAAAAAAAAAAAATTTATATATATATATATATATATATATATATATATATGTATATATATAAAATAATATATGTATAATACTATATATGTATGTGTAATAGTATATGTATAATGTGTGTATAATACATATACACATAATATATGTATATGTATTTATACGTATATAGAATTGTATATTTTATGTGTATATTTATATATGTGTATATAGAATTGTATACTTCAGTGCTAGAATTATAGCACCAAAGATGGCATTAATTTCATAGAAGTATAAGATTTGTATAGCAGCTCTTCTTAACTATTATTACAATTGACACACTTAAAAATAAATTATTTACATAATTCTGTTCTTTTTATTACATTTCAAAAATTACACATGACTTTTGACTGCAGATAAGAGCAAGCTCTTAAAGGACAGAAACTTTAAAAATTGAAGCATTACTAATAAAATATGAAGGCCCATATCTCTGCAAATGTCAATATTATTTTGGTCTGTCTTGCTTTATACCTACTTTTAAGTTTAATAAATGTAAGCTAATTTTGTTGAAACGTAATATTCATAGTTATTCTTCCTTGATTGGTTTTATTCCTTGATTATGCAGTGTGATTTTAATCAGTTATAATAGTTATCCTTTGGCATTATCTCTTACAAACGAAGAAATCTTACCTTTTAACTGTGGCTTTTAAAAAGGCTATCTTAGGTCTGGTGCAGTGACTCACATCTCTAATTCTAGCATTTTGAGAGGCCAAGGCAGGCAGGTCACTTGAGGCCAGGAGTTCGAGACCAGCCTGGCCAACATGGTGAAACACTATCTCTACTAAAAATGTAAAAATTAGCTAGACACGGTGGCACATTCCTGTAATCCCAGCTGCTTGGAAGGTGGAGGCAAAAGAATTGCTTGAACCCTGGAGGTGGAGGTTGCAGTGAGCCAAGATCACGCCACTGCATTCCAGCCTGGGCAACACTAGTGAGAGTCTGTCTCAAAAAAACAAAAAAAGGCTATCTTAAAATAGTGCAAAACCTAATAAAAGCATGAATTTTATCTAGATGATTCTCAGATTTTTCTATTTATAGTTTCTTTAGAAATGGACCTGAAGTTTGATTAGAAAAAATAAAAACTCAAAATTATAACAAAAATATTAAACTAAATACCCAGTGATATATAATATAATTTCTTTAGAGAGCGCTTTACAAGTTTGTAAACATTTTTCATATGTAACAACCTTATGTTTTACAAATTTGGGAACTTCAAATCCAAACAAAAAGGTTACATTGTTACTTAAAATCACATGTCTCCTGAGATAAAGAACTAGGATTCAAAACCTTATCTTTTGAGACTAATCTGGTAAAAACAATTTTCTAAAAATGATGCAGAGTCTCTTTAGCAAAACAGTGTATTAGGAGTTTTTTTTATATTGATAGACCTTTTTCCTTTCTTTGAGACAGTGTCTCACTCTGTTGCCCAGACTGGAGTGCAGGGGTGCGATCATAGTTTACTGCAGCCTTGAACTCCTGAGCTCAGGTGATCTTCCCACCTCAGCCTCCCAAGGAGCTGGGGTCTATAGGTGCATGCCACCATGCCTGGCTAATTTTTTTTTTTTTTTTTTTTTTTTTTTTTGAGGCGGAGTCTTGCTCTGTCACCCAGGCTGGAGTGCAGTGGCCGGATCTCAGCTCACTGCAAGCTTCCCCTCCCGGGTTCCCACCATTCTCCTGCCTCAGCCTCCCAAGTAGCTGGGACTACAAGCGCCCGCCACCTCGCCCGGCTAGTTTTTTGTATTTTTTAGTAGAGACGGGGTTTCACTGTGTTTGCCAGGATGGTCTCGATCTCCTGACCTTGTGATCCGCCCGTCTCGGCCTCCCAAAGTGCTGGGATTACAGGCTTGAGCCACCGCGCCCGGCCTTTTTTTTTTTTTAGTAGAGATGAGGTCCCACTGTGTTGCCCAGGCTGGTTTCAAACTCCTGGGCTCAAGTGATCTGCCTGCCTCAGACTTCCAAAGTGCTGGGATTATAGGCATGAATCACTGCACCCAGCCCCTTTTGCTTTTCTTATCAATATCTTTAACACTAGATTTTTATCTCATTCCCATGTATTTGTACTCACATGCAGTTCAATGATTATTCAGCTAAAAGTTTTTAAAAATTAATTTCCTATCAAATTTGAAGAAATCCAATTTTTTAGTAAAATCATTTAGACATTTAGCTCTAGTGACCTATGTGTGAATGTTCTGTTATAAATTCTTTGCAGATTTCTCCATTGCTTAGTTGAAATTCAAACTTTCAACTAGAAAGGTCATGGACTTGTATAAAGAATGTGGGGTTTGTCTGTGTCTTTTGGAGCTCATATAGTAGTGTGAATGTACATAGTTACTTTTGACTACAGTGTGGAAACGAGTAAATTATTTCGAGATCGTCTCTTTCTTATATTAATAGAGATGATGGAAGGGGTAGCTAACAATGCTTTAAGGGTAGCTGACAAAATAATGCTTTAAATTGGAAGTTGTCCAGAAAAAAATTTATGAGAAAATCCAAACATTAGTATGTTGCTCCTAATTCCAGTTGCACTCACTAAAGAAGTTTGTGATAGAGTTTTGTTTCTTTTTGTTTTTACCAGGTGGCCAGTCTGATCTTGGGTATAATTCATTATCTAAAGATGAAGTTAGAAGAGGGGATACATCTACCGAAGACATTCAAGAAGAAAAAGATAAAAAAGGCAGTGATTGTAGTTCCTGTAGGTATTGTTTAAGTTGATATTGTATAAAATTGTGAACTTATATTCATAGAAAATGCAGGTGATTTTATAGAAGTTCTGGTTTTACTCTCCATTTTTCCATCATAACTCTTTCTTGTCTCTCATTATGTGCCCTCTCAGCCACCACATACTCTCATACAAATGCTTTATGTATGAAGTATATAGCCTCAGTGGCAAAACACTTCCCAAGTCAAATACCATTAGAATGAATGCTATGTGACTCCCAAAATACATGTATTTAGTGGAAGTGTATATACATTTCTTGAAACAGTATTTCTTTTTTGAGATTTAACAATATTTGAAAGCTTGTGATCCTTTTGTAGTTCATGGGCATGATGATTGGGTAGTCAAGCATGTTTGTGAGATGTGCCACCCTTGAACCTTGTTACAACATCAGCACATTACCCATCTGACCTGAAGAAAGAAAAAAAAAGTTTGTTTAATGGATTGTGATTATATTTACCCCCTTCCCCACTCCACCAAAAGCACTCCTTTACAATCAATGAGGAAATATAAAGTTTGTACATGGACCTCATGCATGATCAATATTCAGTAGTTTGATCTACACTTCGAGGCCTCAAATAAGTGAAATCACTTATTTGTGGTTGACAAACAGATATAGAGGTGTTCCATATTTTCTTGTCACCTATTTTCGAGTAAAAATATGTAGAACTGAAAACTTCTCTTGATACCTCCTGCAGTGTATATAGATTTCATTTTATTAATATTTTTGTTTTCATCTTTACAGTGTCAGAGAGTGAGAGTGCAAAAGGAAGTGCTGATTGCCTTCCTAAGCTCAGTTATCAGAATTCTTCCAGTATCGTTCGCCTCACTGGTACAAGTAACAACAGTGCTGATAAAATATCAGGAGAAAGCATGGGTAAGTTGAATAGTACACTTGTGTTATGTGCAGAATAAATTGTATCTGTATGACTAGTGAATAATTATTTTTTTAATAGTCTTAATTCTCCAAGGTGATTTTAAAAAATATTTTGTGCAGCCTCTCATGGTATAGCTTAGTAACTTAAGTTCTATATTTTATAACATGCTGTGTTCAAGCTTGTATTGTACAAGGCATAGGGGCAAACCTCCAGCTTGTATACTCTTTTGAGTTTAGACTCTTGGTACTTTTGGAAGGGGAAAGTGAGATCAGCAGAGGTGATGAGTCTGAGGGTACCATACAGCTAGTTAAGTTTCAAATGAAGTATATGGTTTATTAGTTTTCATATTATTCCTGTTTTTCCAGAGGCAAAAGGATAGTCCTTCAGATAGTTTAAGTAACAATACCCAATAATTTTTCTTTTCAAAGTCATCTTATATATTATTTTATATTTATTAATATAGAAATGCTTGTATCAAAGGGGATATTAACACCATTTAAAAGATGAGAAAACTAAAGCATACTTCAGTGATTGGCAGGTCACATAAATTATCAGTAGTTAATAGAAAAGTCAGATTAGAAGTAGAATAATATTTGACCTCAAAGTTTTTTTACCAGACCATTTTCAGGGGATTAAATAGACATAAGATTCGGAGTTTTTAGTGTTAGTAGTGTGATTACCTAATAAATTTTTTTTGTGTTACCTTATTTTTGCATGATGTTGTAATATAAAAAATATTGAAGAACATGTGCTGTCTAGACTGAAATATCTCTGTTTTGTTTTTTTTTTTTTTTGTTTTTTTTTTGAGACGGAGTCTCGCTCTGTCGCCCGGGCTGGAGTGCAGTGGCCGGATCTCAGCTCACTGCAAGCTCCGCCTCCCGGGTTTACGCCATTCTCCTGCCTCAGCCTCCCGAGTAGCTGGGACTACAGGTGCCGCCACCTCGCCCGGCTAGTTTTTTGTATTTTTTAGTAGAGACGGGGTTTCACCATTTTAGCCAGGATGGTCTCGATCTCCTGACCTCGTGATCCGCCCGTCTCGGCCTCCCAAAGAAATATCTCTGTTTTTAAATGGCCTTGCTGCAATGGTGTTTAGTTGTTTTTTTTTTTTTTGCAACACAGTTAGGTATGCCTCTAGCTCAGGGAAAGGCAAACTAAGGCCCGAGGACCAAATTTGCCCTGAAGCCTATTATTATACTAGCCTGCAAGTTAACCAAGCCATGATGGTTTTTATAGTTTTAAATTGTCAGAAAATAAGACTAATATTTAGTACGCATGAAAATTTTATGAAATTCAAACATCAGTTTTCATAAAGTTGTGGGAACACAGGCATGCTCATTCATTTACATATTATCTGTGGCTGTTTTTGCATTGCAACAGCAGAGTTCAGTAGTTGTGACTGAGACCACGTGGCCTGCGAAGACTACAATAGTCACTCTTTAGCCCTTTATAGAAAAAGTTTGCGGAACCCTACTCTATCTATCAAACAAACAAAAGAAAATTAGATCACCTATAACTCTTATTTTGCATTTCTTTGTTAGATAATTGTTATAACATAAACATTAAAAAATTTTTCATCAGTGTCATAGAGTTGTTTCACAACCATTTAGTCCTTTGTAACTAATTTTCTGATTATAACTCTTAATAACTTGCGTTTGATCTTTATTTTATTGTTCTTTCATTGCTGTCTGTTCATGCTTGCCCTCCTCTTAAGATCTGCGTTTAATTTTTTTATTTAAATATGATTGTAAACTATCCTTTGATCTTCACATTTTGTCAGAATAATAAGCATCTGGCTAATCATCTGGCTTTCAGTTAGTTACCCTATATGCTGAACAAGTGGATGTTACAAAAGTCTAGAGTAGATTTCTTTGGTGTGAAGTAAAGTTATTAGTTTATCCTTGATGCTTTTGGCTTGAAAACTCTCATCTGTTAAGTACTGTGGGTTTACTACTGCTGCCAAAGACCATACGTGGGATATATAGGAATACTTATTATATACTTGTACATACTAGGATTTAAAGCATTTTTTGGGTTTATTTGTGTTTTGCAGTACAATATATGATATATAAATAAAATATATTTTATATATTTTATTTGTGTTTGTGTGTATGTGTATATATATACATATACAGGAGTAGAATTAACAAAGATATGTTTTAATGTTTGATTGGGTTAAATCAAACATTGAAATCATAACCCTGTCTTGATTTTTTTTTTTTTTATTTTTTTTATTTTTTTTGAGACGGAGTCTTGCTCTGTCGCCCAGGCTTGAGTGCAGTGGCCGGATCTCAGCTCACTGCAAGCTCCGCCTCCCGGGTTCACGCCATTCTCCTGCCTCAGCCTCCGGAGTAGCTGGGATTACAGGCGCCCGCCACCTCGCCCAGCTAGTTTTTTTTGTATTTTTTAGTAGAGACGGGGTTTCACCATGTTAGCCAGGATGGTCTCGATCTCCGGACCTCGTGATCCGCCCGTCTCGGCCTCCCAAAGTGCTGGGATTACAGGCTTGAGCCACCGCGCCCGGCATTTTTTTTTTTTTTTTTTTTGAGACGGTGTCTCACTCTGTTGCCCAGGATAGAGTGCAGTGGCACGATCTTGGCTCACTGCAACCTCTGCCTCCCAGGTTCAAGTGATTCTCATGTCTCAGCCTCCCTAGTAGATGGGATTACAGGTGCACACCACTGCGCCTGGCTAATTTTTATATTTTTAGTAGAGATGAGGTTTCACCATGTTGGCCAAGCTGGTCTCAAATTCCCAGCCTCAGGCAGTCCACCTGCCTCGGCCTCCCAGAGTGTTGGGATTACAGGCGTGAGCTTCTGCTCCCACCCTTATGATCATCTTGAGAATTTAATGTTTTGATTATAAATACATATTGAATTACTGAGTGTTCAACCACAGAGAAGTTTAATTCTGAGATGTTTCTCAAGCCTAATTCTGGTTTTAGTGTGCCTTTACTTTTGATCCTTAACTACCCATAATATAATACGTTAATATTATAATATAATGTATTATATTCCAGGTTGGTTTGTTGGCTGCAGTTACTGCCTAATAGACAGTATTCATTCAGTAAATATTATTTTAGATTCTACTATATTTCAGGTGCTACTGGGGGTATATTATAATAAGAAACAAAAAATAAACATGGATCCTGCCTTCATGGAGAAAGCAGGTAGAAGGGATGGGAAGACGTTGATCAAGTAAATGCGAAAGTATTCTTAGATTTAATACTATGAAAAGGGACAGTAGGTTGCTATGAGAACATATAATAGATATGTCTTGGGTTTGGGGTTGTTAGGGAAGACTTCCTTCAGCATATCATTTTTAAGCTTAAATTTCAAATATGAGTAGAAAATAAATGAGGGTAGGGATCAGAAAGGAGGAATTGAGAGGGTGCATTCCAAGCAGAAGGAAGCATGTATAAAAAGGCCATTTAGTAGAAAGGAATCCCACAGCATGTTCAAAGATCTGAGAAAAGGCTAGTATATCAGCTAGGCATACTTTCAGCTTTAAGTCTCAGAATATGTGATTAACAACAGTGCTTAAAAAGTTGCAGTTTATTTTTCTCAAATAGGATATTCAGAGGTAACCACTTGCTCTAAATGTTGGCTCAGGGGTTTTGCCATCAGTTCTTTTGACCTAACCATGATCACAGTATAGCCACTGGTAACTCCACACATCACCTATCCCATCAAGGCAAAAAGAATGGGAAGAGAAACACCAGCCGTATCTATTTCTTTTGTCAGGAAAGAAGTTTTTCCAAAAACCCTCAAAAACTATACCTTAATATCACTGGTTGGAATTATGTCATAGAGCCACCTAGCCCAAGGAAGTTAAATAGTTTGCAATCTTTGTGTTAGAGGCATGCAGCATCCAGCCTAGCATGTGTAATTTAGCATGTGTGTAAACTTAGGATCAGGCAAACTGTTTTGTAAAAAGCCGAATAGTAAATATTTCAGGCCTTGCAGGGCACATAGAATCTCTGTTACCTAGTCTTCTGGGTGCATGATTTTTACAACCCTTTGCAAATGTAGAAACCATTTGAGACTGTACAAAAACAGTCCTCAGGCTAGATTTGGCTCATGGGTGTAGTTTGCAAACCTCTGGTAAAGTCTGATAACCAACTTGGTCTTCAGGTCGTAGCATATCACTGACTTTGCAAAGGAACCCTTGCAAATGCAATTCCAGAGTATTATCTTTGGTTACAAGATTCCTCCAGGTCTTTAGTAATATTTAACCTGTGAAGCAGAAAATTTCCCAGAATATCAGAAGAAAGTGTGTTCTTGATTTCCTACGTCCTCAATCATAAGCTGATGAAAAAAACAATAAACTTTGCCTCTCTGATATGTCATTTTTCTTGTTAATGGTATATGCTTATTAAGTAATATTAGATGTAGGCTTTTATGACCTCTAGTATCTACTCTTTTCTCTTGCCCTGCCATTTGCATGCATCACATGACAAGAAAAGGCACATTTTCAGTACCTGCCTGACTATAGAGAGCTAATTCTGTAGATAAAGCACATAAGAATAGTTGATGATACTATACCTAGACTAATGCTTTAGAGGACTCCCACATATAGTAAGAACAATTAAAGTGATCAGAGATCTAGATTTCTGCTTAAAATTTAGTATTTTCATCTAAGTAATTTGGTAGAAAGCAGTGAACAGTGTTTCTAAATGTGAAGTGGCCATTAACATTTGACTGGTATAAATGTGCAATCAATATGTTAAGCAAGGGTAAAATTATTTAGCCACATTAATTTAGCTAAAATTATTTAGGATTTGAAGTTTTAAAAAATAGCCTTTATGGATCAAGTTAACATCTATTTTGTTTCATGTTTTGGATGTTTTTTCTTTTTTCATTTTAATAAGCAGAAGATCCACAATTTTGGCTGGGCATGGTGGCTCACACCTATAATCCTAGCACTTTGGGAAGCCAAAACAGAAGTATTTGTTGAGCCCAAAAGTTCCAGACAAACTTGGGCAACATAGTGAGACCCTGTGTCTACCAAATTAAAAAAAAAAAGGCCAGGCGCGGTGGCTCAAGCCTGTAATCTCAGCACTTTGGGAGGCCGAGACGGGCAGATCACGAGGTCAGGAGATCGAGACCATCCTGGCTAACACGGTGAAACCCCGTCTCTACTAAAAAAAATACAAAAAACTAGCCGGGCGAGGTGGCGGGCGCCTGTAGTCCCAGCTACTTGGGAGGCTGAGGCAGGAGAATGGCATAAACCCGGGAGGCGGAGCTTGCAGTGAGCTGAGATCCGGCCACTGCACTCCAGCCTAGGCAACAGAGCCAGACTCCATCTCAAAAAAAAAAAAAAGGAAGACTCAGAATCTCAAGGTCATCTAGTACAACCACAATTGTAAAACCATTGTAATTTATTTAGTGGAATTAGTATAAATCTTAATTGATGACATCTTTAAAAAGCGGTACATCCTAATGTCTAGGAGCATATTCTTTATAATTGGACAAATCTGAATTTGAATCCCAGTTCTGTCTCTTAAGGACTGGGTTACTCTGAGCTAGATAATTAATCTCTCTGAGTGTTCCTTTTTTCTCAACCCATAAGGATGTTGGAATGTTTACAGTAGGAAATACAAGTAAAGTGTCTAGTATAGTATCTGTCAAATAGCAGACACTCAGTGAGTGCTTGCTATTATCGTTTTCGTCACTAGAATTTTAAATATTTAAGATGACTTATATTTGCTATTATATTTTCATGGCTAAAAGCACTTTACTTGTTTTTCAGAAAGCACACCTGAGCTGCTCTTAATATCATCTCTTGAGGATACAAATGAAACAAGAAACATTCAAAGTAGATGCTTCAGGAAAAGGCATAAAAGTGACAATGAAACTAATTTGCAGCAGCAAGTGGTCTGGGGAAATAGAAACCGTAATCTTAGTGGAGGGGTACTGATGGGATTTATGCTCAATAGAATTAACCGGGAAGCCACCCCTGGAGATATAGTTGAAAAATTAGGAGCTGATGCAAAAATTCTTTCAAATGTTATCTCAAAAAGCACAAGACCAAATACTCTTGATATTGGGAAGCCACCTTTAAGATCAAAAAGAGACAGTCTAGAAAAGGAATCTAGTGATGATGATATACCTTTTGATGGTTCTAACTATTTGGCAGATAAAGTGGAATCTCCTGTTATTTTTGACTTAGAAGACTTAGACAGTGAAACAGATGGATCAAAAGCAGGATGTGTTGCTACGCAAAATCCCAAGAGTATGCAACGTATGAACAGCAGCTTTTCAGTAAAACCTTTTGAAAAAACTGACGTTGCAACAGGATTTGATCCCCTCTCTCTTTTGGTTGCTGAGACTGAACAGCAGCAAAAAGAAGAAGAGGAGGAGGATGAAGATGATAGCAAAAGCATTTCAACACCATCTGCTAGGCGTGATTTAGCTGAAGAAATTGTGATGTATATGAATAATATGAGCAGCCCTTTGACAAGTCGTACACCAAGCATTGATTTACAACGGGCATGTGATGATAAATTAAATAAGAAAAGTCCACCATTGGTCAAGGCATGCAGAAGATCTAGCCTGCCTCCTAATTCTCCTAAGCCAGTGAGACTTACCAAATCTAAAAGTTACACAAAAAGTGAGGAGAAACCAAGGGAGAGACTTTGGTCTTCTCCAGCCTTCTCACCTACTTGCCCATTTAGGGAAGAATCTCAGGATACATTAACCCACTCAGCACCTTCATTTAACTTAGATACACTACTAGTACCTAAACTAGATGTTCTAAGAAACAGTATGTTCACTGCTGGAAAAGGAGTTGCAGAGAAAGCAAGCAAATGGTATTCAAGATTCACCATGTATACCACATCATCTAAGGTAAGTTTGGTTAGTATTTGCTACTTTTACTGTCGCACATACACACCCATCACCACCAAAAGCCTCTTACTTGTTTTAACTATTCTTCCTAAACATAGCTTTATAAAAAGGACTCATGGGGTGTGTAACTTTTGTTAAGTATCAGAATTGGAACTGTAATAATAACTTCAAAGAAAAGAAAATTTACTAAGGTTATATTTGTAATTCAGTTTTGAAAGACAGTGATTTGTAGCTGGAGTAAGAATTAGTGTTACATGAAAGTACTTACTGAATTTCAATATTTCCTTCAAGATGCAGATTTTTTTTCCAGATAGTGTGTCCAATATGACCTCAAAAATTACCAGTCAGGCATATGATTTGCCCTTCTGGTTAGGATGGAGTAACTTACAGTAGACTTACATACCTTCCCCTAAGAGCAAAAAGCTAGATGAAATAGAGAAAGTATGTGTTTAAAGTCATCAGAGAACTGCTGAAGTAACTAGAAAGCAGAGAGGCAGGATTCTAGAGAGGTGAGCTGAAGTTCTAGAGCTGCTTTCTCCCTGAGGGGATTTGCTAATTATGGGCATGAAGCACTAGGTTGTAAATCTAGGCTTTCCCTTATCAGAACTTTTGGGACCTTGTGGGTTAGAGAGACAAAATTGAAGACTTTAAGGGCCTCAAATACACTGAAGATTTTCTTCCTTCAAGACATTTTCCAAATACTTGATACAGCATGAGAAGGGTAAGTAGAACGTCTGTGAGCAATCAAGTTCTCAGCAGTTTCATGGTCCTGGAATCATAATAGCTAGAGTTCAGGAGCTGCCAGAGGGAGGAGGGCCTCAATTGGAATACTTACAGAGGTATGCCTTAGGAACATTGACAAATCAGAGGTAGACTAAGCCTGACCGAAATTGCAACCTAGACTTGACTCGGGTCATTTGTGATTTGGTTAAAATAATCAGCTTTTACTCTTATCAACAGAGAAAAGATTGTGCCTTTTCTGGAGGAATAAAACATCATCTAGAATCCTTACAGTTTTTAATGTACAATGTCTATCACTCAATTAAAAATAGCTGTGCCAAGAGACAGGAACATAGCTGAAAAATGAAGAAAGCAGATAATGGAAAGAGACCCTCAAGTGATCCAGATGTTTGAATTAACAAGGGACTTTGAAATAATTATAATATGTTCAAGAATAGAAAGGAAATGGTATAATAAATAACTGTAAAGATGGAAGATTTCACTAGATAATCGGAATGTATTTAAAATAATCAAGCATAAATTTTAGAACTGAAAATGAAATAAAAAGCAAAAATCTTGAGCCAGAGAAAAAGATGCATTATCTGCAAAGGAGCAGTGATCTTCTGAAGAGAAACTGTGATGTCAGAAGACACTGGAAAGATGTCTTTAAAGTGCTGAAAGAAAATAACTGTCAACCTATTTTTCTGTACTCAACAAAAATATTCTTTAGGAATTGGGGTGAAAATACTAGTTCCACTGTGGTAACATAAGGCCACCACAGCCCATCCTTCCCAATGATTATAACTTAAAAACCAGACAAAATATAAAAAACAACTAAGGATTCTGAAAAATAAATAAAAGCAGGCAGTTTCTGGGGAGAGACCAACACAGAAATGAGTTTATCATTTTCTTTCCTTATGCATCTTTGCCCCAAGGGCAGTCACATCATGGCATGGCACCTCTGGCAGATAAAACTTCGAGAGAAACCCCATATTTCCTGAACAGAGAAGCCTGAGAAAGAGGCCTCGTTGTGCAGAAAGTTTGAGGGGAATCCCATACAAGTTTCACCCTACCCCTTGACCTGCACAGTCATGGGACAGATGCAAACTGGAATAGAAAAGGCTTAAGTAACTGAACTAAAAGTTCACTGCCTACAAAAAGTAAAACACGAATTACAGTCTGAATATATAACTCAATTGTTTGCCTGCTGAGACAAGAGCATCAACAATCTCTGAAGTATTATAACAGTACCCAGGCTACATAACATAATATTCAGTGTCCAAGATAAAATCCAAAATTACTTGGTATAAAGGGCCAGGAAAATGTGACCAATTCTCAAGGAAAAGACAACTCCAAGATGACTCAGATGTTGGAACTATCAGGGAAAAACTTTAAAGCAGCTCCCATAACTGGTTCCTTTAGGTAAAGGAAAACACATTTGAAATAAAATAAATTCTAGCAAGAAATATAATTTATTAAAACAAATTTTATGACTGCAATATATAATATCCAGTGTAAACTGATTGAATGGGTTAAATAACAGAATGGAGATGACAATGAAAAGTCTGACCTTTAAGATAAAGTAATAGAAATTAATCAGAAGAAGAGAGAAAAGATTTTTATAAAAATAAACATAGCCTCAGGGACTTGTGTGACAGTATCAAAAGGAACAAATGAAATATGGATAACTGGAGTTCCAGAAGAATTGAAGAGAGAGATTTTGTTAGAAAAGATATTTGAAGATTTGAAAAAATAATGGCTGAAACCTCCAAAATTGGTGAAAGATACAGATTTATAGATACAAGAGACTCAGCAAATTAGACAGAGTAAACTCAAAACCAGATTTATAGATACAGATTTATAGATACAAGAGACTCAGCAAATTAGACAGAGTACACTCAAAACCACACCTGCACACATTAAAAGTAAACTGCTAAAAAGCAGAGATATTCACCTGCTAACAAGAAAATGGCTGCTAAAGAAATTTAAAATACACTGAAAGCTATTAACAAAAAAGTATACATTACCTACAGAGCCATAAAGATTTGAATGTACCCATGCAATTTTCATCATAATCCTTGGAGGGAAGAATTTAGTGGAATTGTACCTTTAGCACATTAAAAGAAAGACCTGTCAACTCAGAATTCTAAATCCAGCAAAAATATTCTTCAGGGGTGAAGGTGAAATAAAGACATTTTCAGATAAAAGAATTCATGAGCAATGGGATTGCTCTATGAGATATGCTGAAGGAAGTTATTTAAACTGAAGAAAAATGATACCAAAGAGAAACCTGGATCTTCAGGAATAAAAGAAATGCAAAATAAATGGTAAATAGCTGGTTATTAGAAAAGATTACTTTTTTTCCTCCAAAACTTAAAGAAAAACCTATAATTGTCCAAAACAAAAATAGTAACATTATCTCATGGAATTTTCAATATGTGTAGATGTTTGACAGTAGTAAACATCAGTAATAAAGGAACTTACCCCACAGACCTTCATTATAGTTATATTATTAAATATGAAATGATATAAAACTAACTCCAAGTAGACTTTAAATGATTAGATATGTATATTGTAATCCCTGGAGCACTGAGTTAAAAAAAAAATACAGTGAGTTGTAGCCAAAAAGCCAATAAAAATATTCAAATAGTCTTACAGAGAACAGGAAATCTTAAAGAGGCCAAGAAAGGGGGAACAGAGAAATAGACTAGAGGTAACCATATCAGTAATTAAATGATAACAATCTAAACACCTCAATTAAAAGGCAGATGTTAGGCTAGTCATGGTGGCTCATGTTGGTAATCCCAGCTTTCCGGAAGGCCAAGCCAGGAGAATTGCTTGAGGTCAGGAGTTTGAGACCAGCCTGAGCAGCGTAGCAAGACCCTGTCTGTACTATATATATATAGTATTTTTATATGTAGTATAGTACTATATATATATATTTTTTAATTTATTATTATTATTTTTTTAACTAGCTGGCCATGGTGGCACATACCTGTAGTCCTAGCTACTCAGGAGGCTGAGGCAGGAAGGTTGCTTGAACCCAGAAGTTCAAGGCTGTAGTGAGCTGTGATTGTGTCACTGCACTCCAACCTGGGCAACAGACTGATTTCATAATAATGAGGAGTTGGATGTTATGGTATGTACCTGTAGTTCCAGCTACTCAGGAGGTTGAGGTGGAAGGTCTGGATTGCGTGAGTCTAGGAGTTCTAGGCCAACCAGGGCAGCATAGCAAGACTCAGTCTCTCAAAACTATTGATTATAAGAAACAGTTCATCAGGAAGACACAATAATTATCCGTGTATATTCACTAAATCAGAGAGCCTCAAAACAATGACACAATAATTGGTAGAATTAAGGGGAGTTCTAAATCTTAGTAGGACATTTAAAAACTCTCAATTGATAGAAGAGCTAACAAAAAAAGGTCAAGACAAATCTCAACAACACAGCTACCTTTATATAACTGACATTTATAGAATATACACTCAGCAACTACAGAACACACATTCTTTTCAAGTGTTTACAGTACAGTCATCAAGATAAACCATGTTTGGCTTTTAAAAAACCTCAGTCAATTGAAAAGGATCCAAATCAAAGTGCATTGTAGAGTTACAGAACATTACTGAGGGATTTTAAAGGAGATTTAAATAAATGGAAAGACATTCCTTGTTCATGGAATTGAAGACTCGATATTGTTAAACTGCAACCCTCCCTACATTGGCATCTAAATATATATCAAAATTGCCCCTATCAAAATTCCAGCAGGATTTTGTAGAATTTGACAAGTTGATCCTAAAATTAATATAGAAAATAGAAGGACCCAGAATAGCCAAAACAATTTGGAAAAAGAAAAAGTTGGGGGACTCAGAATTCCCAATTTCAAAATTTACTACAAAGCTACAGTCACCAAGACAGTGTGCTGCTAGCATAAACAGAGATGAATAGATGAGAGAATAAAATTTAGACTCCAGAAATAAACTCTTATGTTTATGGTCATTTAAATTTCAATAAAGATGCCAAAGCAATTCAATGGGGAAATGATAGTTTTTGTCAAAAATGGTTCTGAGATAATTGGATATCTGCGTGCAAATAGTCAGCCTTCTGTATCTGCAAGTTCTGCCTCCATGGATTAAACCAACCATAGATTGAAAATATTAAAAATAAATACAAATAATATAGTATAATTATTTACATAGCGTTTACATTGTATTAGGTATTATAAGTAACCTAGAGATGATTTAACATTTACAGGAGGATGTGCATAGGTTATATGCAAATACCAATCCCCTGTGGATACTGAGGGATGACCGTAGTTGAATGTAGACACTCAACTTATATGCGGCCATTAACACAAAATGGATAAGATGTCTAAATGTAAGAGCTAGCATACTATAAAAATTGTGGGCCGGCGGTGGCCCACGCTTGTAATCCCAGCACTTTGGGAGGCCGAGGCAGGCGAATCACGAGGTCAGGAGATCGAGACCATCCTGGCTAACACAGTGAAGCCCCATCTCTACTAAAAATACAAAAATTAACCAGGCGTGGTGGCAGGTGCCTGTAGTCCCAGCTATTTGGGAGAGTGACGCAGGAGAATGGCGTGAACCTGGGAGGCAGAGATTGCAGTGAGCCAAGATTGCACCATTGCACTCCAGCCTGGGCGACAGAGTGAGAGTCGTCTCAAAAAAAAAAAAAAAAAAAAAAATTGTGGGCCAGGCGTGGTGGCTCATGCCTGTAATCTCAGAACTTTGGGAGGCTGAGGCGAGCAGATCGCCTGAGGTCAGGAGTTTGAGACCAACGTGGCTAACATGGTGAGACCCCTGTTTCTACTAAAAATGCAAAAAATTAGCCAGGCGTGGTGGTACGTTCCTGTAATCCCAGCTACTCAGGAGGCTGAGGTAGGAGAATCGCTTGAACCCAGGAGGTGGAGGTTGTGGTGAGCTGGGATGGCACCATTGCACGCCAGCTTGGGCAACAAGAGCAAAACTCTGTCTCAAAAAAAAAAAAAAAAAGAAAATATAGGAAGAAAATCTTTTAAGACCTTGAATTAAGCCAAGAATTCTCAGGTATGATACCAGAAACAGTCTATAAAAGGAAAATTTGATAGGTTAGGCATTACCAAAATTCAAGACTTGTGCTCCAAAAATGAAAATGTAAGAAAGTGAAAAGCCACAGACTGGGGAAAAGATACGCAAATTCTGTATTTAGTAAATGACTTGAATCCATAATATACAAACAACTCACACAGCTCAATAATAAGATAAACAACCCAAGTAAAAAGTAGTTCTAAATAGATATTTCACCAAAGAAGAGATACGAATGGCTGAAAATCACATGAAACATGCTCAACATAATTAGTTATTAGGCGTTAATTGTATTCAAAGCCACAGTGAAATCCCATTTCACACTCACTAGAAGAATGGCTGTAATCCAAAAGATGACAAGTGGAGGGGATGTGGAGAAATGGGAACCCTCATACTTCTTTGGTGGGAATGTTAAATGGTACAGCCCCTTTGGAAAACAGTCTGGCAGCTTCTTTAAAAGCTAAGCATTAATTTAACATATGACCCAGCAGTTTCACTCTAAATAATCTACCCAAGACAAATGAAAACGTAGCCTACACAAAGATTTTATGTGAATATTCATAACATTGCTCATAAAAGCCAAAAAATGGAAACAACCCAAATTTCCATCAGCTGGAAAATAGGTAAAATGTGTTATACAGTGGAATATAATTGAGCAATACAAAAGAATGAAATACTGATACATGCCTTAAAAAATTGATGAACCAGGGTTCACGCCTGTAATCCCAGCACTTTGGGAGGCCGAGGCGGGCAGATCATGAGGTCAGGAGATCAAGACCCTGGTGAAACCCTGTCTCTACTAAAAATAAAAAATTAGCCAGGCGTGGTGGCAGGCACCTGTAGTCCCAGCTACTCGGGAGGCTGAGGCAGGAGAATGGCGTGAACCTAGGAGGCAGAGCTTGCAGTCACGCCACTGCACTCCAGCCTGGGTGACAGAGCGAGACTCCATCTCAAAAAGAAAAAAAAAAAAAAATTGATGAACCTCAAATTCATCAAATTTGAGGTGATGAATTAAGCCAGATTTTAAAAGACCAAATATTATATGAATCCATTGTATGAATCCATTGATATGAAATGTCCAGAAAAGGCAAATCTGTAGACACAGTATATTAGTGGTTGCCTGGTGTTAGGAAGGCAATGGAGATAAACTGTTAATGGGTATGAGATATCTTAATGGGGTGGTAAAAATTTTCTAAAATTAGAAACGTTCTAAAACTTGGTAAATTTACTACAAAGATTATTGAATTGTAGACTTAATATGAGTGAATGTTATGACATGAAAATTAAGCCCCAATAAGGTTTCTTTTTAAATTAAGCATATTTTCTGACCACAATAGAATTCAGTTACAAATCACTAAGAATAAGTAAAAGATCAAGAAAAACCTGAACACACTTCCAAATAATTTGAATCAAAGATAAAATCATAAAGGAAATTAGAATAATGTTTGAGTGGAATGAACAAAAATATATCAAAATTTGTCAGATACAACTAAGAGGTGCTTAGAGGTTAACTTACAGCTTTAAATGCTATAGTTAGAAGTGATTTAAAATGAATGATTTATAGTTCTACATTAAGAAACTAGAAAAAAAGAACAAAGTAAGCTCAAAGTAAGTAGGAAGAAGGAAGTAATAAAGATGGAGCAGAAATCAGTAAAACTGAAAAGATGGAAAGAGTAAGAATATCAATAAAACCAGAAGCTGATTCTTTAAAAAGAACAACAAAATTGACACGCTGCTGGCTAGACTGATCTAGAAAAAGAGAACACAATCACTAATGTCAGAAAGATCCCACCTAAAGATGAAAATAAATAATATTTTTTAAAGCCTAGCATAGGCATGTCTCATTTATTGTGTTTGCTTTACTGCACTACACAGATATCATGCTTTTTACAAATTGAAGGTTCGTGGCAACCCTGTGTTAAGCAAGTCAATTGGTATCATTTTCCAACAGCATGTGCTTACTTCATGTCTCTGTGTCACATTTCAGTAATTCTTGCAATATTTCAAACTTTTTCATTATTATATCTGTTATGGTGACTTGTGATCAGTGATCCTTGATGTTATTATTGTAATAGTTTCGAGACACCATGATCTGTTCCCATATAAGATGGTAAACTTAATCGATAAATGTTGTGTGATTTCTGACTGTCCACCAAATGGCCATTCTCCTGACTCTCTCCCTCTCCTCAGGCCTTCCTATTCCTTGAGACACAACAATATTGAAATTAAGCCAATTAATAACCCTACAGTGGCCTCTAAGTGTTCACATGAAAGGAAGAGTCACACATTTTTCACTGTAAATCAAAAGTTAGAAATGATTAAGCTTAGTGAGGAAGGCACGTCAAAAGCCAGGAAAGACCAAAAGTGAGGTCTTCTGCACCAAACAGCCAAGTTGTGAATGCACAGGGAAAGTTCTTGAAGGAAATTAAAAGTGACATGAGTGATAAGACAGCAAAACAATGTTATTGCCCAAAAGGAGAAAGTTTGAGTGGTCTGGATGGATCAAATCAGCTACAATATTCCCTTAAGATAAAGCCTAATCCAGAGCAAGGCCCTAACTCTCTTCAGTTCTATGAAGGCTGAGGAAGCTGCAGAAGAAAAGTTTGAAGCCAGCAGAGGTTGGCTCATGAGGTTTAAAGAAAGAAGCTGTCTCTGTAACATAAAAGTGCAGGATGAAGCAAGGGCTAATAAAGAAGATGTAGCTAATCATCCACAAGATCTATGTAAGGTCACTGATGAAGGTGGCTACACTAAACAACAGATTTCCAATGCAGATGAAACAGCTGTGTATTGCAAGAAGATGTCCATCTAGAACTCTGATGGCGAGAGAGGAAAAGTCAGTGCCTGGCTTCCAGGCTTCAAAGGACAGGCTGACTCTCTTGTTAGGGAGTAGTGTAGCTGGCAATGTTAAATTAAGGCAGTGCTCATCTACCATTCTGAAAATCCTAGAATTTGCTAAAGGTACTCTGCCTGTGCTCTGTAAATGGAACAGAAAACCTGGATGACAGCACATCTGTTTACAGCATGGTTTACTGAATGTTTTTAAACCCATTGTTGAGACCTACTGCTCAGAAAAAAAATATTTATTTCAAAATATTACTGCTCATTGACAATGCACCTAGTCACGCAAGAGCTCCAATAGAAAAGCAGTCACCAGGTGCAGTGGTTCATGCCTGTAATTCCAGCACTTTGGAAGGCTGAGACAGGCGGATCCCTTGAGCTCAGAAATTTGATACCAGCCTGGGCAACATGGCAAAACCCTGTCTCTACAAAAAATTAGCCAGTGTGGTGGCACACGCCTGTGGTCCCAGCTACTCAGGAAGCGGAGGTGGGAGAATCGCTTGAATCTGGGAGGCAGAGGTTGTACTGGGCCGAGATCGCTGTCTGTACTCCAGCCTGGCTGACAGAACTGAACCCCCATCTTCAAAAAAAAAACCGAAATGTCAAGGAGTCAAGTTGAATGATGAAAAAAGAAATGTCAAGGAGATTTATCGTTTTCATGCTAGTATTCATTCTGCAGCCCATGGATCAAGGAGTCATTTTTACTTTTAACTTAGTATTTAAGAAATACATTTCATAAAGTTATAGCCACAATAAGATAGTGATTCCTGTGATGGATCTGGGCAAAATAAATTGAAAACCTTCTGGAAAGGATTCTCTTCTAGATGCCATTAATGGCATTCATAATTCATAGGAGGAGATGAAAATAGCAACATTACTGGAGTTTGGAAGAAATAGATTCCAATTCTCAAGGATGATTTTGAGGGGTTCAAGACTTCAGTGGAGGAATTATGCAGATATGGTGAAAATAGCAAAACCCTAAAATTAGAAGTGGAGCCTTGAAGATGTGACTTAATTGCTGCAATCACATAATAAAACTTGAAGGGATGAGGAATTGCTTCTTATGAATGAGCAAAGAAAGTTGTCAAACAGTATCACATGCTACAGAGAAATCTTTCTTGAAGAGTCAATGCAGCAAACCTCATTATTGTCCTCTTTTTTACCACAGCCAGTCAACCTTCAGCAGCCACCACCCTATTCAGTCACCAGCCATTAACATCCAGGCAAAACCCTCAACCAGCAAAAAGATTACCACTTGCTGAAGGTTCACATGATTGTTAGCAATTTTTAGTAATAAGGTATTTTTAAATTTATGGCATTTTTTAGACATAATGCTGTTGTACAGTAGACTTCAGTGTAGTGTGAACAACTTTTATATGCACTGGGAAATAAGTCTGGGGTTTGCTTTACTGCTTTACTGTGACATTTGCTTTGTTGAGTTGGTCTGGAACTGAACCTGCCATACCTCCAAGGTATGTCTGTACAGTGCCTTCATTGAAGACACTAAATAAATGGTTATTGTTGCTATACTCAATGAAATTCAGTCTCATTAATTTTTCTGCATATAAAGAATTTAATGTCTCTCAATGTAAAATTCTTTTTTATAATTTCAAACATGCATAATCTGTATTTTAATTAGAAAAATTCAACTATTTGACTTATTTTTTATACTAAGTAATTCTTTTATGGATAAACAGCAACAAGACCTCTGGTTCAGGATGTTAAAATACACATCTGTATTCCCTCCTCCTCAAAATCCCATTAAAGTGACAGAAAGATAGATATAATAAATCCATCAAAGCAATGAAAGAAGAAAAGTATGCCATCAGAAGATGAGAAATTTTCATACCTTAAAATGAGAAAGCAAATGAAACTGGATTGATGGAAATGCCTGAATACAGAAAGTATAGCCTCCAAAGTAGTAATAAGAGAGATCAGCTACCAAGATGAGAAGTGTTCTTGTGAATGAAGCCCAGGTGAGCAGGCAGAAGTATGAAATTACACAGCCAGGTAATTAAATTAAAAGACTACTTAAGGAATAGTTCAGCTAGGCATTGTTTTTCCTCTTACAGGAGTAGTTGTGAAAATGAAATACTCCAGCTCACAAAGGTATGAAATCTTTAAGTACTAAGAGTGAAGGAGAGATACCAAGGACAGGTATTGACATGAGAAAGAAAGTAGGGTTAAAAGTAATTCCAAAATTTCATTATTAGCCCAGATTTTTTTTAAGGAAGTCCCACTCTACTTAAAATACACTGAAGTATCCACCAATCAAAGTAAAACCTTCCTTTGTTTGGTCACCCTTTACATTCTCTTCCAATTCCCATCCAAGCACTCTAAAGGGTGACCTGCTTGCAGACATGCTCACATTGAGCTCTGTCATTCAAGAGAGAGTCCGAGTTCAAGACCAGCCTGGGTAACATGGCAAAACCCCATCTCTAGAAAATAAAAAATTAGCCAGGTGTGGTAGTGCATGCCTATGGTCCCAGCTACTTGGGAGACTGAGGTGGGAAGATTGCTTGAGCTCTGGAGGTGGAGGTTGCAGTGAGCCGTGATTGTGCCGCTGTCCTCCAGCCTGAATGACAGAGCAAAACCTTACCTCAAAAAAAAAAAAAAGTTTAATGTTATAAAAAATAAAAAAAGATGAAATAGAAGAAAACTTAGTTAACTTGATAGAGTATTAAAAAACTATAGTAAACACCATCCCTAACAGTGAAATGTCATAAATATTTCTTTTAAAGTCAGGATCGGGCCAGGCATGGTGGCTCACACCTGTAATCCTAGCACTTTGGGAGGCCGAGGTGGGCAAATCACGAGGTCAGGAGATCAAGACCATCCTGGCTAATACGGTGAAACTCCATCTCTACTAAAAATACAAAAAGTTAGCTGGGCGTGGTGGCATGCGCCTGTAGTCCCAGCTACCCAGGAGGCTGAGGCAGGAGAATCACTTGAACCTGGGAGGTGGAGGACAGAGGTTGCAGTCAGCTGAGATGATGCCACTGCACTCCAGCCTGGGTGACAGAGCTAGACTCTGTCTCAAAATAATAATAAAAAAATAATAAATAAAGTCAGGATCAAGGGAAGGAAGCATGCTAAACACCTCTGCCAGCCACCCAACAGCATTCTGGATTCTAACAATACCAGAAGGCAAGGAAAAGAAGTGAGAGATAAAGGCCAGGCATAGTGGCTCATGCTTGTAATTCCAGCACTTTGGGAGGCTGAGGCAGGCATATCACTTGAGTCTAGGAGTTCAAGACCAGCCTGGGCAACATGGTGAAATGCTGTCTCTGCTAAAAAAAAAAACAAAAAATTAGCCAGGCATGGTGGTGTGCACCTGTAGTCCCAGCTACTTGGAAGGCTGAGGTGGGAGGATCACCTGAGCCTGAGAAGTCCAGCCTGGGTGACATAGTGAAACTGTCTCAAAACAAAAAATGATAGATAGAAAGGTTGTAAAATAATTTAATAAAACTTGATATTCTCAAAAATGAGGTTATCTACTACCACTGAAAAAACTGTTTGAACTGGTAAGGTGGCTAGAAACAACATAAACATTTGTAAAACAACTTCCCTGGATATGACAGTAACCAGTTAGAAAAGTAATGGAAAAATATGAGCTAATTCACTAAAACACAAACATGAAATGTCTAGAAGTAAACATAACATCAAGTATATAATACCTACATGAATAAAACTATAATACTTTACTGAAGGACATAATTTACTGATGGATTCAGTCTTGTAAAGGTATCAGTTCTAACCAAATTAGTCAGGGTAGTCTAATTTAAAAATACAAGAAAAAAAAGGCCAACCAAATACCTGGTGACTAAATAATACAAATCATAATTAGCTGCTTTAAAATTGATAGAGAAGATACATGAGAATAATCAAGAAAATTTTGAAAAAGAAAAGTATGAGACCAGGTGCTGTGGCTCACGCCTGTAATCCCAGCACTTTGGGAGGCCGAGGCGGGCAGATCACTTAAGGTCAGGAATTCAAAACCAGCCTGGCCAACATGGTGAAACCCCCCCATCTCTACTACACATACAAAAATTAGCTGGACCTGGTGGTGGGCGCTTGTAATCCCAGCTATTCGGGAGGCTGAGGCACAAGAATCGCTTTAACCCAGGAGGCGGAGGTTGCGCTGAGCCGAGATCATGCCACTGCACTCCAGCCTGGGCTTCAGACCGAAATTCTGTCTTTGAAAAAAAAAGATAAGAGACTGCACCAAAACTAACAAAACTAATGCTAAAACTATAAAACAGTTTGCTAATCAATGCAAAACAGATAAATGGACCAGTGGAATGGAGAAAAGTCCAGAAATAAAACTGTCTATGTACATAGAAGTTTGGGGTATGAAAAAATAGCATTTAACATCAGTGGGAAATGAGACTATTAAGTAAATGTATTGGTACACTTAGCTATCCACTTGAGGAAAAGATTCCTGCCCTTCACGGAACAAAAAAAATAATAATCCTAGATGGATTAGATATTTAAGTGCAAAATTTTCAAAAGATTTTTTTCTCATTTAGGAGTGGAGAAATACTTCATTAGCAAGATACAGACCTTGGAACCCATAAAGGATGAAAATATTTTACTACATAAAAATGTTAAAGCCCAGCCAGGCATGGTGGCTCAGGCCTGTAATCCCAGCACTTTGGGAGGCCAAGGCAGGTGGATCACTTGAGGTCAGAGTGAAGACTAGCCTGGCCAGCATGGCGAAACCCTGTCTCTACCAACAGTACAAAAATTAGCCAGGCATGGTGGCACACACCTGTAATCCCAGCCACTGGGAGCAGTCCTCCCAGACAGGAGGATTGTTTGAGCCTGGGAGACAAAGGCTGCAGTGAGCTGAGATTGCCCACTGTACTCCAGCCTGGACAGCAGAGTGGACCCTGTCTCAAAAAAAGTACTTTTACCCTATATGATTAAAAATAACAACAATATGCGCACACATGACTAGAAAAGTAGGTTGTATTACCTGAGTAGTAGAATTACAGGTATTAAATTTTTTTCATATAAAAATCTACAGCTACCAAATTTTCTCATGTATTTTTAATATAACCAGAAAAAATTTAACTTTTTAACTTCAGTGTTCTCAAAAATGAAAAGTAGAAATATAGATATCTTTGAAACCTGGGTTATTGTGGAAAAGAATAAAACGTAATTCTAGTGGTTTCATATTTGGGTGATACTTTGTCAGACAGGAAAATTATCAATAAATGGAGATTAAAAGTCAACAAGGTTTACCTTACTAACTAGTATATACTTCACTGTAACCAAAAAATGCTTTCTTAAAAATTGAACTGCAGCACATTTGTCCAAATGAGCATGCCTTTATAAAATGGGTTGTTTTTTTCTCTAGATGTTGTAATATTAGTTCAGCTGATCATCTGGGTAGTTAGGTGATAAGTATTTTTTCTGCCTTAGAAGTGACTTTTTAATTAACTACCTTTAAATGTATGAGAAATTAAGCTTATAATTATGTCCTTAGGATCAAAGTTCTGATCGTACCAGTCTTTCTTCAGTGGGAGCCCAGGATTCTGAATCTACCTCTTTAACAGATGAAGATGTCTGCCATGAGTTGGACGGAGCTACCTCCTCTCAAGAGACCAGTGCTACTTCAGGGACTAAGAGAATTGATCTCAGCCGAATAAGCCTGGAAAGTTCTGCATCCTTGGAAGGTTTGTCCAAACAGTTCTGTCATGCTGCATTTGATTTGTAGTTTCATTTGAATTGTGACACTTTCACTTTTTTTTATGATTTAGTGTTGTTTTTTAATTTTGTAAACAATTTGTATAGTTCCAAAGTCAAAACAATAAAACCAAGGCGCTTTCACAAAAGTGTAACTTTCATCCCCACTCCCTCATCCTGTTTTCTCCCTATCCCTAGAAGCAACCATTTTTATTCATTTTTGGTTTATCCTTCCATTGTTGCTTTTTTGAAAATATAGGTATAGGTATATATATATATTTTTTTTTCTATTACTTCCCTGTCTTCTTACTTAAAGGTAACATACTGTCAATACTTTCCTACCCCTTGCTTTTGTCACTTAATATACTCTGAAGATCATTCCATATCATCACATAGCAATGTCCCCCATTCATTTTTTCAGCTATATAGTACAAAATTATAGTTATACATCATGTGTGGATGTATCATAATTTATTGTAGCCATTTCCCTATTAATGGACATTAAGTTTCCAGTTTTTCTAATGCTATAATGCATATATGTTATATTTTTACCAGTGTGTCTTTGGAAGATACTTCAGAATTCTTCCTTGAAGTGATATTGCCAAGTTCCCTTCCTCAGGCTATTTTGCATTCCCACTGCCAGTATATGAGAATACATATTTCCCCACAGCCTTGTCAACAAAATACGTTGGCACACTTGGATTTTTACCATCTGATAGGTGAGGAATGTATTTCAGTTTAGTTTTCATTTCTGTTTCTCTTATAAATGAAGTTGAGAATCTGTTTAAGGACCATTTGCATTTCTTTTTCTGTGGACTGTCCTTTGCCTACATTTTAATTGTTGGTCCTTTTTTTTAATGTTTTTAGTAGCTTTTTTATATTAGGGAGTTAATCCTTTGTTGCTTATATAAGTTGCAAGTAGTTTAAGTTTGTTTTTTTGGTTTTTTTTTTATTTTATTTTATTTTTTTGCCATATGTAAGTTTTAAATTGTATGTCATTGAATGTATCAGTCTTTCCCCTTATTGCTTCTGGATTGTGAGTTGATAGAAAAGGTTTTTCTTTCCTTAAGATGTAAAAGAATCCATCAGTGTTTTCTTCTGATACTTACCTGGTTTCCTTCTTAATATTTTCTGGGGCCAGCAGACTTTTTCTGTAAAGCATTATGTAGTAAATATTTTAGGTTTTGCAGGCCACATACACCTCTGTCACATATTCTTTTTTGTTTTTTTCTTTAACAACTTTTTTAAATGTAAAAGACACTCTTAGCTCAGGGCCATACAAATACGGATTTTACCTCTGATTTAGATATTTGATCCATATGAAAGTTATCCTGGTTAATGGCATGAAGAATGGATGTAATAGAATATTTGTTTTTCACTTGTATCTTTGCTCTTTTAAAAAGCTTTTTTTACGGAAATTTTCAAACATACGCAAAAGTATAAAGAATAGCATAATGAACCCCCATGTATCCATCACCCAACTTCAATAATTATCAACAAATAACCAATCTTACTTTATCTGTTCCTCTTTCTCCTCTGCTGCCAACATTTTCTCCTTCCTCAATGAGTTATTTCAAGCAAATCTCAGACAATGTATAATTTTATTCATAAACACTTCAATATGTATCTCTAAAGTAAAAGATTTTTATGTTATCTATTTTAAACTATTAAAGTGTAACATATAATGTGTCTTTTTTTTTTTTTTTAAAGATAGGGTCTCACTCTGTTGCTCAGGCTGGAGTGCAGTGGCACAGTCATGGCTTACTGCAACCATTATCTCCCATGCTCAAGCCTCAGCATCCCAAGTAGCTGGGACTACAGGCGTGCACCAGCACACCCGGCTATTTTTTTGTAGAGATGGGATCTCACTATGTTGCACAGGCTGGTCTCAAACTCCTGGGCTCAAGTTATCCTCCCACATTGGCCTCCCAAAGTGCTGGGATTACAGGCATGAGCCACTACACTCAGCTATACTTTTATGAATGTAAATACATTTCACAAGTTCAGCACACCTGAGTAACCAGCGCTCAGCTCAAGAAACAACACTCATAGCATCCAGAACCCCCTCTCATGCCCATGTCTAGTCACTTCTTTCTTTACAGGTAAACATTAACTTCTAACACCATAGATTAACTTGGCTAGTTTTGAACATTTTATGGGCTCATATAGGATATCTCTTTTTTAAAGCGTTTGTTTTTTGAAAACATAATTATAATACCATCGTACTTTTAAGTGAGATTTATCATATATATCAAATATTTAGTTTCAAATTTTCATGGTTATAAAGCTCATTTTATAGATGCTTTGTTCACATTGGGATCCATACAGGGTCAGCATTTGCATTTGGCTGATATGTCTATTAACTCTTTTTTGTCTTTACTCCCCTTCCTTTCCTTCTTTTTTCCCCCCTTGCTGTATATTTATGAAGAAATTAGGTGATTAGGCCCACTCCCTTCTTTTTTAACATACAAGAACTGTTCATTGTCTAAGCAAATACCACTAAACTTACAGCCTGATTCATGTGTATTAAAATGAATATTCTATACTGTAGATTAGTTAGATACAAAAGGTAGGCTGCTCAAATAAATGATTGTATTAGTCAAGGCTAATAGAAGGTTTTGGGAAGCCATTTTGAACTAACTGTAGCAGAGGGATTACAGAAGGTTTTTGGGAAGAAGCATCAAGGGAAGAACTGCATTTACCACCAGTGCTAAGGATCTTAAAGGACAGCGTGAGATTTCAGCTTGCTTTCTGCCTCTCTAGGCTGTCTCTACATGGCAGGGAGTAGGACCAGTGGTAGTTCTGGACCTTTTGGGTTTTTTTCTTCCTTGTTATTTATTTGCTGAAGCAATCAAGTCTTTAGTTTGGATCATGCTGATTGCATCCCGATGGTGGTGTTTACCATGTTTTCCCATCCCCTCTTATTTCTTGTGGACTTGTAGTTTACACCATTAATTTTTTTGACCTTTGTTTATCATTTATTTTGAGACAATCTCACTCTATCACTCAGGCTGGAGTGCAGTGGCGCAGTTGTAGCGCACTGCAGCTTCCATCTCCTGGGATCAGGTGATCCTCCCACCTCAGCTTCCCAGGTAGCTGGGACTACAGGCACACAGTAACATGCCTGGCTACTTTTTTTGTATTTTTTGAAGACACGGGGTTTTCACCATGTTGCCCAGGCTGGTCTCAAACTCCTGATCTACCTGCCTCAGCCTCGCAAAGTGCTGGGATTATAGGCGTGGGCCACCATGCCTGGCCTTTTGATCTTTATCTTTATAAAAATACCAGTCCTCGGCTGGGCACGGTGGCTCACACCTGTAATCCCAGCACTTTGGGAGGCCGAGGTGGGTAGATCATAAGGTCAAGAGATCGAGACCATCCTGGCCAATACGGTGAAACCCCATCTCTACTAAAAATACAAAAAATTAGCTGGGTGTGGTGGCATGCACCTGTAGTCCCAGCTACTTGGGAGGCTGAGGCAGGAGAATCACTTGAACCCAGGAGGCGGAGGTTGCAGTGAGCCAAGATCATCCCACTGCAGTCCAGCCTGGTAACAGTGAGATTCTGTCTCAAAAAAAAAAAACAAAAACAAAAACTCATTCATAAAATGTAGAAATGACAGAGAAAAAAATTGTGTTGAGAGGATGTAACATAGATCACCTCCAGTTTTACTGAGAAGATACAATCACTGTCGACAACTGATTTGACCACAAAACTTCCCTTACTTTTTCATTGTTATTGTTTTAATATTTACTAATATCCTACTGTTCTTAAGAATACAATTGGGAATTCTTCTCTAGTATTTTAAGAGCAAAGAGCAAGATTCATCATTCTTTTTTTTTTTTTTTTTTTTTTTTTTGGAATCAGGATCTCATTCTGCTGCTCACACTCTCGTTGTAACCTCAAATTTCTGGACTCAAGCAGTCTTCCTACCTCAGTCTCCCAAGTAGCTGTGACTGTAAGCACACACCACCACCTCCAGTTAGTTCTTTATTTTTATTTTTTGTAGGGACAAGGTCTCACTATGTTGCCAAGGCTGGTCTCAAATTCCTGGCCTGAAGCAATCTTCCCACTTTAGCCTCCCAACACACTGGAATTACAGGCATGAGCCACCATGCCCAGCTATTCTAGTTCTTAAAAGACCCTTACAAGGAGAGAATTGCCACTAAGTCTTTTCATGATTTGAAATAAAAATGAACTATTTTACACTTTTTAGACCTTGGAACTAAATACTTTTCTGTATTTTAAACATGAAAAAATAGAAACAGCACAATAGTAATTACTAATGATTAGAATGCTTTCTATTCTGTAAGTCAGTGATGAGTGAACACACCTCAGATGTGGGGATGAGCAGAATTAGAGCACATTTCCTTAGGTTTGTGCTCAAAAGTTCATGCCTTGAAAAAATCTTGTTCATTTTTTGTTTTTCCTAATTACTTTTAATATTTTGACTAAAATAGGTTAACATTTTATATGAGAACTTATGGAAATGAAAGATTCTTATATCCTTTCTCATTAATTTTAATGGTTTCTGTTCTTTGTTTTTCACTAATGAACAGGATCTCTGTCGAAGTTTGCCTTACCTGGGAAATCAGAAGTGACATCTTCCTTCAATGCGAGTAATACAAATATCTTCCAGAACTATGCAATGGAGGTATACTTTTGTGCAAAAGAGAATCTTCATATACTGCTTTATAAAATTCACATTTCTTAAGTATTGGTGATCCCAGGTAGAGTAATAGAAGCTAAATACATAGGCTGGGTGCAGTGGCTCACACCTGTAATCCCAGCACTTTGGGAGGCCAACATGGGGGCATCACCTGAGGTCAGGAGTTCAACGCCAGCCTGGCCAATATGGTGAAACCACGTCTCTACTAAAAATACAAAAATTACCCAGGCATGGTGGTGCGCGCCTGTAATCCCAGCTACTCGGGAGGCTGAGGCAGGAGAATTACTTAAACCTGAGAATTACTTAAATATGTAGCACCTGAAATTTCAGAATGTGAATTGCATCTGAGTAAAGTTAAAATTTAGCTTTTGGATATCCAGTATTTCAGATTATTGAAGTCATACTAATTTATTTCTATTAGGACAGATCTATGCTTACTTTAAGTTTTATCAACCTACAGATGCATTTTAATTTTCAGTATTAGTATTTGGATTTTTTTCATGAATGCTCTCTTTGAGTGTTTATTTCACATAATAACACAATCAGTTTTGCTATGCAAGCATACTTTTTTGGTGAATGTACAGGGAGTAGTTTTGGCATTATGTTGTCAACTTCTTCCACCATGTTCTTCATTCTTTGTGTCAAGTTTGACGTAGATCTCTGCTGGGTATGTGTTTATATCCCACATTCTTACAATGAAAAAGTTAAACTTTTTCACTTTAAAACTTTTTCCTATTTTTTCTGTAAAAATTGCTTCCAAATACATTTGTGAGTATGGTTGCTATTTTATGTTAATTTGCATAAATCTGGAAAACAAATTTGCATACAGCCAAAACATAGATGATGAACACTAACTTTACAAAGTTTCTGGAGGCTTCGAAAATTTCTGTATTTTATTAACATAATGACAGCATTTATAGTTATCTATAGCAATGCTTATTAAACTGTCTTTGTAAAAGACCAGGGTTGTTTTCATTTTGTTTAATTTCTAATCTGTCATAGCTAATGTTCTTAGAAAATACATTGATTACACACTTAGATGTTACTGCAATATCACAGTACTTTAAAAAGTTTATAAATCCTCCTCTCAATTTCTTATTTATCTCATCACAATCCACTAAGTGTTTGTAGACCAGCACTGGTCTGGCAATCATGCTTTGAGTAACACTGATTTGTAATATGTAATTACAAATGCCTGTTTGGGGTATTAACAAATTAGTGATTGAGTTTACTTTTCCATTAATAAAACCACAGCAAATTTTACTCTGACTTGTAATGAAAAAAATCCTCACTTAAAAGCAAAAAAAGCCTCCCTTTCAGGCAAAAATTCTAGAATAGATTTAGCGGAAATAGTTAAAGACGATTATAGTATATAATACACTGATGTAATCGAGTGTTTGTGTATAGCATCTGAATCCTTCTGAGTTTTGATTTTCCAATGGATTTATGACTTGAAATGGTTTTTAATTCATAATCTGAATTAACCAGCTTTCTTTATAAAGTGCTGTCTTCTCCCATAGGTTCTCATCTCAAGTTGCTCTCGGTGTAGAACTTGTGATTGTCTTGTCCATGATGAGGAAATCATGGCTGGCTGGACAGCAGATGATTCAAATCTCAATACTACATGCCCATTCTGTGGCAATATCTTCTTACCCTTTCTGAATATAGAAATAAGAGATTTAAGACGACCTGGAAGGTAATGATATTTTTTTTCCTTCATGTTTAAGGATCATGTTCCCTATAATATCTCTTTTCTCAAAAAGTTCCTTTGATTCACGTTACAGATACTTTCTAAAGTCAAGCCCATCAACAGAAAATATGCACTTTCCATCCTCCATTTCAAGTCAGATGAGGCAGTCTTGCATTTCAACATCAGCCTCTGGTCTTGACACATCTGCTGTCTCTGTTCAAGGGAATTTTGATCTAAATAGGTAATTATGATTATGTGGAACTATATTTTAACAACATATATTTACGCATATTTTAGAAGTATGACAGAAAAATTAGTTGACCATTTCCAGGTTTAAATTTCTATGAATAATAGATTCCTAATCTTAAATTCTTACTCTTAAAACAGTGTTAAAATTCTCTAATCACATAAATGTTTAAATATGTAGTTATATATTATGCTTTATTAATCCCCAGAGTTTAAGCTGTATGTATATATAATATTTACTAGTATTTTAAAGGTTAAAAAAAAAATACACTTGAAGTTTATAATGACCATAATTTTCTTGTCTCTGTCTCTTTAGGAATTAAGTCAATACTACTACTTTTTAATATTTTCTACCTAGGAATATTTAATAATCTAGAACACATTTGGAGCTGATATAGGAGCTGTGAAATTAAACTAAAATTTATACAGTAAGCCTAATATAAGTAAATCTACACTTAAAACTGATGCAGAAATCAATTCCATTTTGCATAAGTGCCAAATAAGCTATATATAGCCGGACAGATGAAGCCATATTGGTAGCTGCATGTGCCAAAAAATGCCTGTATAGTACTGGCAGGCTAATGTGACCTGTTTGATCTTGATTACTTAAGCAGTAAAACCAAAAATCTGTTTGTGCACCTTCTTTCATCATAGATCTATTGTAGCCCTTATCTTTTTCTCCTTCCGGTTTGTGGCTCCTGAAGGAATATGTGCCTATTTTCTCTGCTTTCTATCCCCATGGTCTAGTGTGCTTTCTGCTGTATAGAAGTCTACTAAAGGGTTTGAATACATAAATGAATCTTAAATATTTAAAGTTGACTTGATAAAAAAGGAAATTTATCATGACTATACTACTTAAAAATATATCCTATTTCCCAGCTGAAGCCTGAGTAGCATTTCCTTTCGTTCATGTTGCCATGTCTAGCTCTGATTTTTTTTTTTTTTTTTTTTTTTTGAGACAGAGTCTCACCCTGTTACCCAGACTGGAGTACAGTGGTGCAATCTTGGCTCACTGCAACCTCTGCCTCCCAGGTTTAAATAATGCTTCTGCCTTGGCCTCCCAAGTAGCTGGGATTACAGGCACCCGCTATCACACCTGGCTAATTTTTCTATTTTTAGGAGAGACAGCGTTTCACCATGTTGGCCAAGCCACTCTCGAACTCCTGAGCTCAGGCAATCCACCCACCTCAGCCTCCCAAAGTGCTGGCATTACAGGCGTGAGCCACCTCGTCTGACCGTCTAGCTCTGATTCAAAAGAGAAGAACAGGGCCGGGTGTGGTGGCCCACCCTTGTAATTCCAGCACTTTGGGAGGCTGAGGTGGGCAGATGGCTTGAGCCCGGGAGTTCAAGACCAGCCTGGACAACATGGCGAAACCCCATCTCTACTAAAAATACAAAAATTAGCCAGGCATGGTGGCATGCGCTTATAGTCCCAGCCACTCGGGAGGCTGAGGTGGGAGGATCACTTGAGTCCAGGAGACAGAGGTTGCAGTTAGCCAAGATCACACCACTGCCGTCCAGCCTGGGTGACAGAGCAAGACCCTGTCTAAAAATAGAGAGAGAGAGAGAGAGAACATGATCCTTGTTGACGAAGTAAAGTAAATCTAGACACTGATACGCTTTTTTCTTTTCTCAATGCCCAAGCAAATCTAAACTGCAGGAAAATTTTTGTGCCCGAAGTATTCAGATCCCTGCTAATAGATCAAAAACAGCTATGTCAAAATGTCCGATATTTCCAATGACCAGGAGTATTAGTACTTCTGGCCCCTTGGATAAGGAAGATACTGGAAGACAGAAGCTCATTTCTACAGGCAGCCTGCCAGCTACTTTACAAGGAGCTACAGTATGTATTTTGTTGTATTTTTATTTGGAAATTGATCACTTACATATGATTTTGTTCCCCTTGTCCTAAGTAGTCTTATTAGCTTTATTATTGCCAAGAAGAGTCTCTTATCCAATGATACAATTACATTACTTTTCTACTCATATGGGAATCATTGAATTTTTTAATGGCTTAGTATTATTTTGCACTTGCCATTTATGGTTTTTATTTATTCAACAGGATTCTTTAGGTTTAGAATGGCAGCTTCCAAGTCCCGATCCTGTCACTGTTCCATATCTTAGTCCTTTAGTGGTATGGAAGGAACTTGAAAGCTTATTGGAAAATGAAGGTGATCATGCAATAACAGTGGCAGACTTTGTGGACCATCATCCAATTGTTTTTTGGAACCTGGTATGGTATTTCAGGCGTCTTGACTTGCCGAGTAACTTACCTGGATTGATTCTTTCTTCTGAGCACTGTAACAAGTATTCAAAGGTATGAGACTAAAAATTAAAAGGCAATGAATGCTTCTGTCACCACTGTAATGTTTGCATATTCCTAATGATTAAAAAGTAAGGTTTGTTTTTATACTGAATTTCTTTTATTTTATTTTTTGAGACGGAGTCTCACTTTTCCACCAGGCTGGAGGGCAGTGGCACTATCTCGGCTCACTGCAACCTCCAGCTCCAGGGTTCAAGCAATTCTCCTGCCTCAGCCTCCCAAGTAGCTGGGATTACAGGCACGTGCCACCATGCCCAGCTAATTTTTGTATTTTTAGTAGAGATGGGGTTTCACCATGTTGGCCAGGATGGTCTCGATCTCTTGACCTCATGATCCCCCTACCTCAGCTTCCCAAAGTGTTGGGATTACAGGCGTGAGCCACCACGCCCAGCCTATGCTAAATATATTTAATAGCCATCTGGATCATTAGATAAATAGAATTGTTTTAGTTGTATTTACAAATAATATTTTCTTCTTACAGGCTGGCAGTAAGAGTTTTTTGTTTTTTGTTTTTTTTGCCTTCTAAAATTTACATTAAACGTACTTGAATTTTTGCTATTGCTTCAAGAATAAACTGGAAATGACTCTTAGGAGGCAGATTTGTGAGTTAAGCCCACTTGCATCTTGTATTTCCTTCAAAACAAGCCTTTTTTTTTTTTTTTTTTTTTTGACACAAGGTGTCACCCTGTCACCCAGCCTGGAGTGCAGTGGTGTAGTCATGGCTCACTGTGACCTCTAACTCCTGGGCTCAAGTGACCCTCCTGTGTCAGCCTCCCAAAGTGCTGGGGTTATAGGCAGGAGCCACTGTGTCCAGCCCAAGCCTAACACTTTTTTAGGAGGATATCTGTACAGCAGTCCCTCCTTATTCACGGTTTTCCTTTCTGAGGTTTCAGTTACCCATGGTAACTGTGGTCTCAAAATATTAAATGGAAACTTCCAGAAAGAAACACTTCATAAGTTTTAAATTGCATGCTGTTCTGAGTAGCATGATGAAATCTGGTACTGTCCCATCTGGGATGTGAATCATCCCTTTGTTCAGTGTATCCACGCTGTGTATGCCACCTGCCTGTTAATCTTTGAGTAGCCATCTCTGTTAGCAGACCGACTGTGATGGTATCACAGCGCTTGTGTTCATGTAACTCCTATTTTACTTAATGGCCCCAAGGCACAAAGCAGTGATGCTGGCATATTGTTTTAATTGTTCTATTTTATTATTAGTTATTGTTTATTTCTTATTGTGCCTCATTTATAAATTAAATGTAAGTATAAATATCATAAGTATGTATGTATAGGGAAATACAGTACATATAGGGTTCAGTACTATCTGCAGTTATACGTATCCATTGGGGGTCTTGGAATATAGCCCCTGAGGATAAAGGGGGACTGTTGAAATTCATATTGCAATCATGTGCTACCACTCTTGTCATTCCTTTACCCTGATGTTTTTGTTTAACATTTAGGCAATTTGTTTGTTATATGTTCATTTGTATTTTTGGTATGTTGTTTTATAAAAGTGCCTTTACTTTTTCATATACTGCCACTGCCACTAAATGGTGGTCTCTAAGTTCAGGAACCTTGCCTTCTCTCTTCTTGTGCTGCATGCCTGTGATTGTGCATGTGCTTTGGATTTTCACTACATCATGATGAGTGACAAAGATGTGAACTCAGCGTTATCTGGACCAGAGTTTTGGATGATATAGAATGGGACTCCTGGATTTATCTTTCTGTGACTTTCAATCATGAGCAAGAAGAGCAAGATGAGTTCTTCTTGGTACCCTTTCTCGCTGATCTCAAGTACTTTGTTATATCTGATCTTTAGAGATCATTAGCTTTTCCACACAGCCCATCTTCCTGTAGTAGATATCAAATGTATGTAAATCAGTCTTTTTCTGTTCTCTTTTCTCTCTCGCACATACACATCCTAAAAAATATAAGATTTTTATAAAATACTTATAAAAAATTATCATATAAGGATCATTAATGAGTGTTTATTGTATAACACAGATTCCCCGCCACTGTATGTCTGAAGATAGCAAATATGTTTTAATACAAATGTTGTGGGACAATATGAAGTTACATCAGGATCCAGGACAGCCCTTGTACATTCTCTGGAATGCACACAGTAAGTGCCATCATAGAATACTGACTTTGTTCATATAAGAGTAATCTCTACTTACTTTAAATAGCTTAAACCAATGTATAACTGACTTTTATTTTACTGTACTACTTTTTGTCTTACAGGTCAAAATCGTACTCTTTTGTTTGAGAGTGAGTGTTTGATTTTTTTAGTGCTACCTTCTATGGAGGTCTAAGGGTTTTTTGTTTTTGTTTTTGTTTTTTTTGGTTTGGTTTTTTGAGGGGTGCTGTGTATGTGCTGGAGGGGTTGGTTGTGTTTTGCTGAATTCAGCTTTCAGCACATTGCTCATCCCAATGTCTTCTTTTTACTTATTTTTTATTTGTTTCCATCCCAGTCTGCTAATTTAGAATTTGCATCAGAGGCTGTATTAAGGGAAACAGTATTTTTAGTTATTGTCCATTTAAGACCACAGAAAGCTTTAGACATTTTTTTTTTTGTCATTATTTGTCTTATTTTTTGCTTTCTTCATTCTTGGATTCCTATTTCTTTATCTATTGCTCTTAATTTATTTTTAGTGCTTTGTAACTTAATATCTGTCAGTTGCTGCTTAATTTCTTTCTCCTTTCTACACAGAACATTTTCCTTCATCTGTTGTTTTGTTCTTTTACAGCCCAAAAATATCCAATGGTCCATTTATTGCAAAAAAGTGATAACTCATTTAACCAGGAACTGTTGAAAAGTATGGTAAAAAGCATTAAAATGAATGATGTCTATGGACCAATGAGTCAGATTTTAGAGACACTGAATAAGTGTCCACATTTTAAAAGACAGAGGTAAGTCCTTCTCTTAGACCAATATATTGTTCTCCTAGGCAGATTCATATTGTTTGCTTAGTAATTTGTTAGAGTATCTCATGCTTACGATAGCATTAAAATTTTCATAGGGAACATATGGACTATATGGATACTAATATTTTCTCCATGACTTTTTCTCCCTAGGAGTTTATACAGAGAAATACTGTTTCTCTCACTTGTGGCACTAGGAAGAGAAAACATTGATATAGGTAATTTAGCCTTATATATAATATGTAGTATTTATATATCATGGAATAGTTTTCAGAGTATTTTTATATTAGTAGTTGTACTTTATTAGTAATATTAAATCTGTAATTATATTAAGGTAGATTAGTTGTTGCTAAGGACCAAGAGGTGGAGTGAATGGGGAGTGACTGCTAACTGGTATAAGGTTTCTTTTTGGTGAGATGAAAATGTTCTGGAATTAGGCAGTGGTGATAGTTGTACAATCTTGTAAATATACCAAAAAAACATTAAATTGTACACTTTAAGTTAGTGAATCGTATGGTATATGGGTTATATTTCAATTTTTAAAAGTTAATCTGACAAGAAAAGGACTAGTCAGGAAAAATTATTTAACTGAAAGGGGCTGGATGCGGTGGCTCATGCCTGTAATCCCAGCACTTTGAGAGGCCAGGGTGGGTGGATTGCTTGAGCCCAGGAGTTTGAGACCAGCCTGGGCAATATGGTGAAACCCCATCTCTACAAAAAAAAGAAAAAAAGTTAGCCAGATGTGGTGGCACATGGCTGTAGTCCTAGCTACTTGGGAGGGTGAGGTGAGAGTATCATTTGAGCCTGGGCAGTCGAGGCTGCGTGAGCCATGATGGTGCCGCTACATGCCAGCTTGGAGCAAGACCTTGTCTCATAAAAAAAGAAAAAATCAACAGAAGGTGATCCTTTTCTAGAAGCTACTGTAATTACATCAGGGTAATGCTACCAGGGGAAGAGCTAGAAAAATCAATAGTACAGAATAGGGAGCCAGAAATCAACATAAATGTCTATGGCAGTATATCAGCCAGGCGCAGTGTCTCACGCCTGTAATCCCAACACTGCGGGAGGCCAAGGCGGGCAGATCATTTGAGGTCAGGAGTTCGAGGCAAGCCTGGCCAACACGGCGAAACCCCATCTCTACTAAAAATACAAAATTAGCCAGGTGTGGTGGTGCGTGCTTGTAGCCCCAGCTACTCAGGAGCCTGAGGCAGGAGAATCACTTGAATCCAGGAGGCGGAGGCAGCAGTGAGCTGAGATCATGCCACTGCACTCCAGCCTGTGCAACAAGAGCGAAACTCCGTCTAACAAAAAAATATATATACATATATAATATATAAAGTATATATAAATCAGGAAAGGTAGACTATTAAATGGCATTGGGACAGTCATTCTAGCCACTTGAGAAAGATGCCAGAACTTACCAAAATCATGAATAGTATTACTTGAGGTAGGCCTTTTAACTATAGTGAAACAGAGAAGATACCAAAAAGGATTACTCAGATCCTTGTTACCATCCCTTTATTCCCTACCTAATACAAGCCCAGATTGTAGTCAGATATTACTGTAGCCCTCTGCCAAAGGTGGGATTTCCTTGAATGTCTAAAAAATTCGGGACCTCCAAGCTAGAGAAGCTCACTTGCTTATGCACTTGACCCAACTCAAACAAGCCTTCATGGGTACCACTGTGGTACTGTTTCAGCGAGGAAAGATGTTCTTATGGCCGTCACCTCCCCAAAGCAGAAAAATAGGATCTTAGTGACATTGTTATAATTCATACCCCATTTGGCTCTCTGAGGGGCAAATTTTCCTCCAGTGTGTGTTTAAAATAAGCAGTAAGTTAGCATGATTTCTAGGCTGAGAGAAACTTTTAGCAGAAGCGTGTAAACCTCTGTTGTCCCTTTTTGTCACATGTGGACTATCTTCTGGGGAAAAGGCACACAGACCTTGGTATAATGTCCTTAAAAATAAAAGTCAGTCTGTTAGCTTCATCTGTTGCCATGTGGAAAAGGGAAAAAAAAATCCTTACATGGTGATTTCAGATCTTTGGATTATTTTCCCAGAGGTATCCCATAATATAGGAAGTTAGGACACACAAACCAAAAAACATTTCTGTCGAAGCAAAATTTAAATTTAATAAATGAAACCATAAAAGGATTAGTGTAAAGAAAATATGGGCAAAAAAACTTTTTGTTAATCCTGGTGGGAAAAGGCTGTTATATATTTTTACTGTTTTTATTGAGTATGCAAAACAAAGTACCAAAAATGTGCGTATAGTATTTGGTGGTTTTTAACATGTGTACCTGGTAAAATTAAAAATTGGCATCTTCAAACCTTTTAAGTTTCTCACTAGTCTGTGCAATCCAGCTGTGGTCCTTTGGATAGCAGAAATGTCCTAGTGATTCCTTCTTGGCCTCTAATGTTGTGTTTCTGTAGTATTACAGAAACTTGATAGTTTTCAACATCAGACCTAAATTTCTTTATCCTTTTATTTCTTTATCCATTTTTGCAGATGCTTTTGATAAAGAGTACAAGATGGCATACGATCGTCTCACACCTAGTCAGGTCAAGAGTACACACAACTGTGATAGACCGCCAAGCACGGGGGTGACGGAATGTCGAAAAACCTTCGGAGAACCTTATCTTTAAGATGCATTTGTATGTGTATTCAATGTATATTGTATAGTCAGTGTATAAAATAACACTTTTAGACTCTAAATATTTTTTCTTCAATTTTTGAAAATACAATTTGTAAATGGTTCAAAAGATTCAGACAGCTTATGTACAGAATGTTTGAAGAAGAGAATAGTGACAAGTGGGGAGAAAGCCACTTTGTTTCTCGTTTCTTTTTTTCTTCTTCTTTAACTCCCCTGTAATAGGAAATAAAGTATTTTTGTGATGAGGAAATCCCTAAACAAAATTAGTTGCCATAAAATATGACAACTGTTTTATGGTTTCTCTTGGAAGAGACAGATTGAAAAATCATGAATAGAATCTAAACAGAAATGTCAGATGAAAGTATTTCCTGTTTTCATAGACTATTCAAATGTTTTGACCATGAAGTTGTATTATACATATTTTAAATTGTTTATAGTAAGTTGATATTTTTTTAATTTTAAAATTTAATATAGCAAACTTAAAATGAATTTAAACTTAAGCAAGCAAGCGTGTATTTTCCTTGTCTGCTGCTATTTGAAGTAATTAGTACAGCTGCAGATCTCTCTGTGTATATCTATCTATATTTTTTTTTATTACTTGGGAGAATGAATTTTAAAATGTCAGTGCTAGTGTCAGTGTTGTCCTAAGATTGCATGTTAGTACCCCTAAGCCTGAGTGCGGGGAGTGAGTCATGCAAGGGTAGCGTGCACTGCTCAGACTGACTCATGGAGCCTTGTGCAAGGAGAGCCAGAGAGGTTCACTATACCATGACTCCAAAATTTTCTCTATTGCTAATAGAGGCATATAGTATACAGGGAAAATAGCTTATAAATCCAAATATCAATTTAAATTTTAATATTCTACATGAAAACTTACATTGGGAAAATGCAGACAAGTGATTATATTCTAAATTTTACCCTTATTTTAATGTCTAAAATATTGGGTATAATGCAAATTATACTATAGAATAGTTATCTGAAATATGAGTTACTGGGGTATTCTGTTAATACTATATATAAATATTCAGAATTTTTTCCAAAAGTAGAAAAATTCCCCTCTAAAAGTACAGCCAGATAGACTGTCGTCCATATTGAGGAACTTAGTTTTTTCAGCAAGCTTCAGAATCTGAAGTCTGTAGAATCTAAAATACAGAAATATCCAGAAACCAGACAATAAATTGAAAGTTTAGACATCATGAGTATTAAATAGGCTTTAAAAATGTATTTTTAGTCATATTATTTCTAATGTCACTTTCTTTGGGTAATTTCTGGTAAGGAAAAACATCTTTTGGCTGCTAGAATTATTTATAGATTTTCAATATGTGTGTGTGTTTGCACACATTACATTAGTGAAGGAATTCCCTAGCCAGTTTTAAAGAAGGAAAAAATGGATAGTCCCAAATTAGGTGTGTAAAGCCAGTAGAGTCCATGACACTTGGTCTGGAGGTATCTTGGAGTCCTGAGACTTAGAATCAGTTCAGCTGCAGAAAAACCCACCTTTGAGTTCACACCATTAGTGAATAGCACCAAGCTGAAACATTTCACAGCTTTCAACTCTGGGAAATAATGGAGAGAATTTAAAAATGTAAAACTTCTGTTCAGTTAGTTTGGGGCTGAACTTGTTTACTTGAAAAATCTGGTGCTAGGCACATGTATCTGCCTCTCCTTTGTAAATACCACTCCAATCTTATTCACTATTCATATCCAAGCTTCATGTTCTATTTGTTCTTCATGTTCTTTAAATCATTTGAAAGTTGTCAACCGAGAGAAATATTTGAGAGGGGAGGCTTTTGGCACTGGTGATAAACATCCCTCCAAGAGAACCCCAGAAGAACCCTCTGGGGTTCTCTTCTATTTGTGGTTGGTTGTCTTTATTCTCTTTTAAAAACAGCTTTCATTGTTGTTTACTTTTTGTGTAATACAAACAAAATGTAGGAATCATCGTTTATTGATTTCAAATGGCTGACAAAAGAATGAGATAAAACCATTCTTTCTTTATGGTTTTAAGAGTCAGACTCATTTGGAAAAGCGAATGTAATTTTTACCTCCTCCTTCCACCCCAAGTTTTGTTTCTGCTCTTAGAGAGGGTTATATTTCCCCTAATTTTAATCCCCAGGGAATATTATTGCACAGATTTAGTCTTTTAAAATAAAACCTAAAACATGAATACAAAGTGGTAAACCTGTTCAAAAGAAAATTAAAATGTGAATCTTCTTAAGCTGGGTGTGGTAGCTTATGGCGGCGTGTAATCCCAGCACTTTGGGAGGTCGAATCAGGGAGGATTGCTTGAGTCCAGAAGTTCGAGACCAGCCTGAGCAACATAGAGAGACCCTGTCTCTACACAAAAATTATAAAAATTAGCTCGGCATGGTGGCTCATGCTTGGTAATCCCAGCTACTCGGGAGGCTGAAGCAGGAGGATCACTTTGAGCTTGGGGGTTTGAGGCTGCAATGAGCTGTGATCACGCCATTGCACTCTAGCCTGGATTACAGAGCAAGACCCTGTCTCAAAAAAAAGAAAACAGAAAATATCAATCATTTAAAATAACTATATATAAACTTTTCTTCTATTTTCTGTTAACCGTACATTTTGGAGAATAATGGCCAATCATGTTGGAGAGAAATACCCTTTTGCTACATCATCTTTTATTTTCTTACTCTTAGTTTTGTTTACATGTTTAAATGGTTGACAATAAACCATGTCCTGTGCTGATGTAGCTTGTTTACTACGTCCTACCATTATGTTCTAAATGACACACATTTGTATTCCATACCATATTTCAGATATTCTACTTTTTCTTCCTAGTGTTAGGTGGAGAAATATGCAGCTGTTCATCTTCTGATTTTTGTCTTCTTTTCCCTGACTTTCTTGGGGTTTTGGTTTTTGTTTTGCTCTAAAACCCTAACACCACCAGCATATTTAATTGTAAGGTTTTCTAGTATGTCTCTCCATTTGTGTATTTAGAGAAATGGTCCCAGAAAACTTTGGTTCAACATTTTAGGCATTAAATACTTATTTTTACTTTATGCTGATAATTACTATGATACTTCAGTGCAACCAGCAAGTATTAGCCAGCTCTATATAGAAGTTATTCTTCATTTCTAAATACAGGCTGAGCTCCTGGAATCCAAATGCTCCAAAATCCAAAACTTTTTGAATACCGACATGATGCTCAAAGGAAATGCTCATTTGAGCATTTTGGATTTCATGTTTGGGATGTTCAACCAGTTTGTATTTTTCATATATTCCAAATTTCAAAAATATCTGAAATCCAAAACACTTCTGGTCCAAAATATTTCTGATAAGGGATACTCAATCTGTACTTCGTAAGTATGCAGTATGAACATACCTATTTGTTTGGCAATATGCAGTAGCCCAGCTTTATTTTTATTTCTCTCACTAGAACTTGAAAGCTGCTATTTGGCACTTGATCTCAGAGCGGGAAGAGAAAGAGTAGGCTGTCTCTCTGAGAGGACCCTGGTCCTTCGTGCTAAAGTTAGCATGCGCTGCCTCCTCCTGGCTGGATACAAGATTAAGCTTTATTTCAAAACTGAACTCTCTAGCAGCTGCATACCAGTTTACCTTCATATCCTCAGTACTTGGTATCTTAACATCCTCATACTACCTTGCTCCTTTGGCCTCCAAGCAAGCATATTTGCTAGCTTATTTTTCTTAACAAAATTAGCAGTACACAAATTGAAGAATTTTCATCTTTGATTACAAAAGTCTGCGCATGTGCTTGTAGTCTGAGATAGTCATAGATTCTTCTGATAAAGTTATTGCTGTCTTTCCACAGTTCCTGTTCATTTGGACGGCTCCCTCCTTTACTATTTAAAGATTTTCTTTTCAAATGTAGTAGTATGATAAAACTATTGCAGCAACTGGTGGATTTTCTGCAAGTTAAATTCTCCAGGTTTTGCTTGCTCATACAGCGAAGGGCCTAAAGACCAAAAGTGTACCCTTAGTTGTGCAGGCAGACTTGGGCCAGATGTCCTGTAGGCTTTAGTGACCCCCAAGGATAGGCAGCTCTGCTCATGAGCCCTCTCATTACACCTTTCATAGTGTCCAGTCCCCGTACATGTTGCAAGCTGCACTGCTGGAGGACCCTCCCACCAAAAAAAGAGTCAGAACCAAGAGTATTCATTGGCACATAAGGCCAACCAATTCTTCCTGATTATTTACCAGGCTGTGCTCTAGATAATACATTCCAATTCCTGCCCCCTTTGGTACTCAATCTGTAAATAATATTGATATAGATAGCTATAAAAGACTAAGCCTGTAATTTGGTAAAACCATTTTTAAATCTATTGATGACAGTGCAATATAATGTTCAAAATATATAGTAACCATTTTGGCTGGGTACAGTGGCTCAGGCCTGTAATCTCAGCACTTTGGGAGGCCGAGGAGGGCGGATTGCCTGAGCTCAGGAGTTCGAGGTCAGCCTGGGCAACAGGGCAAAACCCTATCTCTACAAAAAAAATACAAAAATTAGCTGGGTGTGGTGGTGCACTTCTGTAGTCCCAGCTACTTGGGGGGCTGAGGCGGGAGGATTGCTTGAGCCCAAAAGGTGAGGCTACAGTGAGCCATGTTCATGTCACTGCACTCCAGCCTGGGTGATAGGGCAAGGCCCCATCTCTTTAAAATAAATAAATTAATTAATTTTTTTAAAAAATTTAAACACATAACAGTTTGAAAAATTTGGAATATATCTCTTTTTTCTGGTACTGTACAGAATCGTAACCCATTAAATTAGGAAGAATTCGGAAATCTGGCTCAAACCTATTACCAGGGCTATCAAGGAAGTGCCGCCTAAGGGAGTTGAAGTCATCCATGTAGCCACTGACTTCCAATTCAGATACCCATGTGGGACAGTTCAGACTTTCCAGGCTGAATGAATGACCTAGAATTTGTCACAAGTAACTACATACAGAATATTCTGCCTATAAAGTGAGAGGACCATCTCAATATTATCTTGATATTTTTAAATGGTACTTTACCTCTAAAACAGCATGATTTTAATATTATAGTAGGTTTGTAAATGTGTGACGAAAAATTTTAATTTCCAGGTATAACCAATTAGTCTTTTAAAAGTTACACAAGTTTTCCATCTCCCCAAAGTAATCATCTCTGTCTCTCCCCCAATGAATTCCTATTCATCCATCAAGACTCAGCTTTCACTTTTTGTACTTGTCCTTTTCTGTAACACTGTGAAGTGATCAGAACTTCCTTTCTAGGCAAAGGGGTATGCCAGAAATTCAGCAAATTGGGAAAAGGATGTCAGATTATTAGAGTTGGTTTTTATCATTAAATGGATATTTCAGCCTTTTATCATTACACAGCATTTTACGGTCCATCACTCCTTACCCAGTCTGAGGAAGAGCATCAGATCCCAGGCTGTGGATGAGGAGGTGGCATCCCCGAGGCTAACTGGAATGGGCTGTAGACACCAGGTTAGTGTCCAGAATTTTGGTATAGGGACCTCCCTCCCACAGGCATTGCCTTCTCCTCCTGTTCTTAGGCCATGACTATGGAAACCCAGCAATGCAGTAGCATCAGGAATAAGGATAATTAAGAATATAGAATTGGAACATGATTCCATACTCTTCATCAGTCTTCTCGAGAGGATTCTGACCAAATGACCTAAAGATAAGGATGAACCCATCCATGTTGTAAAGTAAAATACCACTGGGATTCAGAGTTTATTGAAATTTAATAAAAATTATTTCCAAAGAATGGGAATCCTGGGGTAGCGAAGCAATTAATTAAGCAGTTCATCTTAAAAGATGGAATATTTGGAACACCTTAGCCATCGTTCAGTGCCAAAATGTTTGGGTTTTTCACATCACATCCGTCCTTTTCATCTTCTCATCTTCAGCGAATCATTCCTCATGTTTGTAATTAAAGCCATATTTACCATCATAATATGCAGTCACCCGAGCTCATTTTGCTCTGAAGTCAGTGATATTAAACTGTTCTGTTTCTAATGTGTCCCTTAACTTGGTTCTAGTAAAAGCAGCAAGCAGTGGTATTTAACATACAAACTCATCAAATTCCACATAAAATGTTTAACCACACTTTTAAAAACTCAAGTGTCCTTTACACTAGCTACCTTGGAAGTAGTACTGCACTTTTTTCACCATGTTGTCATTGTGTTATGCATTCTTGGAATTTCCTGTTTGTAACTACCTTAAGATCCATTCATAAACCACAGAAGAAATCAGTCTTGCTTTATAATCCTATCTAGGTTGACATACAAAAATAGCATTGCCCCACTGGATCTCTTACTTTATAAACCAGATGTGGCGCTACTGACTTTGGACTGTTTGGAATGACTTCCCTTCCCACTCCACTCAGCTGTCATTGTTGGGTGAGAACATGCTGGAGGGTGAAACCGGGACAGCTGGCCAAGGGTGGAGCCAGGACATTCCATTAGAATGTCTAATCCCTCAAGGTGACCCCTGATGGAGACTACATGAATTTGGATGTTCTAATAAATACATACTTTTAAATGGCCTCTAGAGTAGTTTTACTTCCCTAATCTCCACTCCTTCCAGTTCAAGGGCAAATTACAAATTTTTACTTTTCAGGCAGCTTTTTAAATTTCACTTTTCAGAAATGCAACAATAAGAGTTAAAGGTAGTCCTCCTTTTAAGCTAGAAAATACTGGTATAGGCCAGGCGTGGTGGCTCACACCTGTAATCCCAGCACTTTGGGAAGCCGAGGCAAGAAGATCACGAAGTCAGGCTGAGGCAGGAGAATTGCTTGAACCCGGCAGGTGAAGGTTGCAGTAAGCCGAGATCACACCATTGCATTCCAGCCTGGGCAACAAGAGCGAAACTCTGTCTCAAAAAAAAAAGCAAGAAAATACTGGTACATATCCAGATGCAGTGGGCTACAAAACGTGGGATGATCATTGATTCCTGTTATACTTCTTTTTTTTCTGTAGCCTTGGATCCTTAAACTCACCAATAACTGAACCTACAGTGATTACAAACCTGATAGAACCTCACATTTTGAACAGAAAAGGAGGCAACAAAATTGCAGCGTGTGTTTGGGGCAGAGGTCAGGAAGGCTGAGATGTAGACCACAGCTGCATCTTTTGGGCCAGCAGCCCTTCAGGAATGATCAGGGAATGGCGAGCATAGGAGCTTGTCATATAGCTGCTGCACCTATCCCAACCTTTGCCCCCATTTCTCTCTCATTTAGAAAACCCTCTGGCTCCAGGGGTCCTTCTATTGCCTCCATGTAATAGATGTCTGCATGAGTCAGGGGTAGAAACTCCACCCCTCCAGAGGTGAGGTTCTTAATCCACAATGAGCTGCACGTGTTTCCAAGGACAAACCTTAGTCTCAGATCACATTCACATCAGAGGTCCTAGGTCACTCAGTTCACTTTCCAGGATCATATACATTCTTTCATTAGTGTCACAAGAGATACAATAACTTCTGCGTGGTCTTCTGATCCATGTCCATTGTGAGCAAGAGTGACTTGACTCAGACAGATACAGGACAGGATATGATTCGATCTTCTAACATCACACTGATTATCAGGAACACAAAGTAAAGGAGGAACATTGTGAAGCCCAGGATCTTGTTCATTCTCCATTTACATGACGCAATTGAAGAGATCACAAACAGAAGCATGAGAAAAAGCAAAACAATTGCACAAAACAAGCCATTGCTGCTGACTGGAACTGGCTGTAATCCATTAATAAGACAGAAAAGCAACCAAGGAACGGGCAAGCTGCAAGATTGAAGAAACAATGTGAATATCCTTAATGTTTATAATAACCCCATACACTTAAATAGTATTTTACAGTTTACAAAGTATGTATTCTGGCCGGGCGCGGTGGCTCAAGCCTGTAATCCCAGCACTTTGGGAGGCCGAGACGGGCGGATCACGAGGTCAGGAGATCGAGACCATCCTGGCTAATACAGTGAAACCCTGTCTCTACTTAAAAAAATACAAAAAAATAGCCGGGCGACGAGGCGGGCGCCTGTAGTCCCAGGTACTCGGGAGGCTGAGGCAGGAGAATGGCGTGAACCCGGGAGGCGGAGCTTGCAGTGAGCTGAGATCTGGCCACTGCACTCCAGCCTGGGTGGCAGACTGCACTCCAGCCTGGGTGGCAAAGCAAGACTCCGTCTCAAAAAAAAAAAAAAAAAAAAAAAAAAAACAAAAACAAAAAAAAACAAAGTATGTATTCTTCCACCAAGAAAAAAATCTATGAAGTGAACAAAAATTATTAGCCCCATTTCACAGACAAGAAAACTAAGTTTCAGGGAAATTAAATTACTTGCCCAAGGATTCGCAGCTAATAACTAGAAGAGCTTAGGTTAAAACTGAAGTATTCTGAGTCTGAGCTTTTTTTTATTTTCTGCATACTTCATGACTTCTATATGACTCAGATTGGTTGATGTGTGCCTTTTTTTTTTTTTTTTAAATGCTGGAATTACAGGCACACATCACCACAACCAGTCCCAGTGTGATATGTACTCTTAAATCTCTACATTTTTATAAGGCCTACATTTCTTTTAATTCTTTAGTGATGAGGGCTGCCTTTTTACCTGCCCCTCACCCCAAATACACATACACAGATTCAAATTTAAGGAAACAAATCTACCACCTAAATTCAGAACATGATTGGGGAAATGAAAATAGCCCCTTTCTGACAAGGTAGGGAGAATGGGGTAAGAGGATGGGTACAGGAGGGTAAGGCATTTGCACGTTATACAAAATGCTGTTTAGAGCCTCTGAGCTAGCAGGAGTTCACATACAAAGGAGCAAGAGTAGTACCAAGAAGTGAAGTTGAGTCATTGCTCCTTCCAGTCCCACCTCCACTGCCTTGAAAGTCAGTGAGCAGAGCATTTGACGGTATTTGGTAATGGAATGAAATGGACTTTGGTTTTCAATTTATCTGTAAATTCCAGTCAGTTACATTTCAGGCAGCATTTTAGTTCTGTTATCCCATCTGGCTATGATGAATGAAGGGAAGATATTTTGTTGCTTTGCAGAAACTAACAATATAAATGCCCTTTTATTCTATGTATAATGAATAAAGCAGAAAACCAGTGAACAGAGCCAATGCAGTGTTTCAGTCATATGTAACACCCCTTAGGAAGTAACATTGCCACTCACCCCACAGTAATATCAAATATATTACTGCCCACAGAGCTTGACACAGCCATGTCTCCCAGGCCTTTTCGAGCGACAATCACACTGGTGATGAGGTCAGGAATTGATGTGCCTGCTGCGAGGATTGTCAGGCCCATAATCTCTTCAGAAATGCCTATTGTTTCACCAACCTGGTAAACAGCAACAGTAATGAGAAACCATGGCAACAACAGGTGAAAAACCTGAGGCACATCCAACCACTATCCACATCCTACTTCGTGCAAACAGAATGCCTTCTAAGGAGCTCAGCTACACCCCCTCAGCCTGAGTGAGGAAGGGTGATAGGTGGACTGACAACTGAGATGGCCACAGAGAGGAAGAGCAAGCAAGACTCCTGCTCCTGGCTGCAGGGACCATGTTGCTCTTCTTTTCACAATTGGACTAAAAGTTACCTACACCAGATCTGCTGCTCGCTGTCATTCCAACTCTTAACACCCCTACCTTCCCACAAGAACTGCCCTTCCAAAGAGTTGTGCATGTCAGCATTTCTATTTCCAGGAATGTGGACACTTGCTGTGTGCCAGGAACTAAGAGGCTGGAGGTGGAAGTACGAGCAGGATGACATAGACCCTAACCTTAGCCTTTTAGAGAGGAAAGCTAGTAAACAATTATTACAGTGCAGTATTCCAGGCAGAACAGAAACACTATGGGTACTCAGAGGAAGACTAATTGAATGCCAGAGAGCAGGCGAAACAGCTGGCTCTCAGAGTGCATAGGATTTCACCAGGTGAGAGGGATGGGTACATGGTGGAGAAAGCAGGAAATAAGGCTAATAAGCCATGGTCAGCTGGAATCAGGCAGGATTCCAATGCCTTCTATGCCATACTACAGGATATGACAGAAAAGCCACACTTGAGAAGCACTGCATTCACTGGAATAAAAAGTCTACCTTTAAGCCTTTACAAGCAACATAGAAACAGCACGAATTCACTTGATCCTCGAGATTCCCTGAGTACCGGAAATTGATCCTGAAGGAAAGTGTCCTTGGGACCTGCTGGTAAAGGATTTCGTTCCTGCTGTTCACTCACCTGGTGAGCCCACCACACCATGAGGTATGAGAACATGGCTATCCACACGATAGATCCCAGGAAGGTGAAAACAAAAAACTTCCTAGACTCCTGTTTGAAAGTTTGAAAAGGATGAGAAGTAAGTTGTAGAGGCGAAACGTCTTTGACCCTTCTGAGCAAGCCCAAGAATCAGTGACAAGGTCTAATGGAAGAGTGACGGAGAGGAACTGGAGACATTTGACCTGAGGGCTCTCTCTCCAGGCTGAGGACCTTGAGATGGATGGAAAAGCATGGGGATGGGGGGTACAACTGTAGAGGAGTCCAGCCAGTAGGGTGGACAGCAGTCACCAGATGGAAGAAAGCTGTTTGCTTGCCCTAGAACCAGGTCAATCTAGGTATCTGGTTTGGCTTTTGCAACCTCCTTGTACCATTCCTTTCTCGTCAGACCCTTCCTTGCAAATAAGCATGTTGGATATAAATACCAGTGATTTCGCTGGGTTTTGGGAATACTCCTGTGAAATACGGAGGAGGTTTAGTGGCATCATTCTCAAATTAAAATCAAGAAACTGAGATAGGAGTCAAAGAGGGACGAGTGTATACTGCTTATACTGGTGGAAATAAAGCACATTTGAGGTCCAGGGTCTCCCAGTCCCAGTGGTATGTCCCCTAAGCACATCGTCCCCCTCCAAGGCTTCAGTCCCTTCCCAGATCTCAATGGTGGAGCCCTGCTAAGCTGGTTGTCTATGGCCTCTTCCTCCTCTTGAGTGTGAGCCCTGCCTAGAGACTCCACAGCCTTGCTGGGGATAAAGAATCTGAGATCCAGATGGGCACACTCACCTGCCTTCGGACATCGGGGACTGTCAGCCACAGTGGGAACACGATGGGCAGGAGAAAGAGGTAAATGGCCTGCTTCTGCCTGGTTTCAGGCCAGTCCAGGGACAGAGGCTCTTCATTTCCCTCCTCTTCCTCTTCCTCTTCTTCCTCTTCCTCCTCCTCTTCCTCCTCCTCCTCTTCCTCCTCCTCCTCTTCCTCCTCTTCATTATCCCCTCCATCACTTCCCCCTCCATCTTCTACACCTTTCTCATCAATTTTGGCTTCACCGTGATTTTCAGCACTGAGTTCCTGGCTTTCAGTTTCACCTTCAATACCTTTCATTTCACCATCTTCTGCGTGGATTTCACCCTCACCTTCACCTTCATTGTCTCCTTTTCCTTCTGCTTCATTTTCTTTTTCGTGTTCTTCTCCTTTTCCTTGTGTTCCAGTTTCACCTTCACCTTCTGGTTGAGTTTCACCTCCACTTTTCTCTTCAGTTTCACCTTCACCAGCAGTTTCGCCCTCTTCGCCTGTCATTTCACCTGTGCTCTCAGCCTCAGCCACATCTTCCTGCAATCCAAAACCAACAGATTAATGTGTGGTAACTGCTCTGATTGTTTTCCTTCTGATACTCCCCCATTTTCTTTGTTGGTGTGCTTCTCAGAATGTATCTGAAAACTTAAGCATGAGGAGAAAACTAGTGCGATAATTCAGCAGAATTCCCATGACCACACTCCTACCTAGTGGCTGTCCAGCTTTTATTTGATCATTTCCAGGGGTGGAAAACTCACCACCTGAAGCAGCTTCTGTCATCTTTGGCACCTCTGATTCCTCTGAAGTCCATATTTATATCAAAGTTCTACCCCCGTGTATAGGTTTACTCTTTGATGCCTCACAAAACATCAATCTTCCATGAGACAGCTCTCTTTCCTGGGTTAAAGATTCCCAGGTCCTTATATCATTTCTACATGCTATGGCCTAGAGCCTCCTCCCTATCCTGGTAAACTCATTTTAATTGGCTTATATCCCAGGAGGAGGGCATCCAAAACTGAACACAGAACATTGCATGGAGTGGAACAGGACTATCACCTCTCTTGTCTTAGATACGATACTTCCATTAATGTTGTTTAATATGGCATGATATCCTTTGGTGGTCACAATGCATTGCTGAGTCTACTAAAACTCCTAAATTGTTTTATTACCTTGTATCTATAAAATAAGGATGATAATGCCTATTTATTGAGGGTTTTTATGTGCCAGGCACCATGGGAAGTAGTTTAATAATAATAGCGAGCACTTACTGTGTTTTATGAATCAATTAATTCATGATATGGATAGAATTATGCTCATCTTACAGATGGAGAAACTAGAGTAAAAGGAACTAAGTAACTCACCTGTGGTCCACGTAGTTTGTAAGTGATGAAGTCGGGATTTGAATACGGATGGTCCACCAAGCTATCCTGCTTTACCAATACCAGGTAAAGGTCCGAATGAGATGTCTGGCTCCCAAACCTGGTAGCCTGAGGAGCTTATTAGAAATTCAGATTTTTAAGCCAGGCACAGTGCCTGTAATCCCAACACTTTCAGAGGCCAGTGCAGGGGATCACGAGGTCAGGAGTTTGAGACCAGCCTGGCCAACATGTTAAAACTCTGTCTCTACTAAAAATACAAAAATTAGCTGGGCACAGTGGCAGGCACCTGTAATCCTGGCTACTCAGGAGGCTGAGGCAGAACTACTTGAACCCAGGAGGCAGAAGTTGCAGTGAGCAGAGATTGCACTACTGCACTCCAGCCTGGGTGACAGAGCAAGACTCCATCTCAAAGAAAAAAAGAAATACAGATTTTCTGACCTCACTTGGACCAACTGAATTAGAATCTCTAGGATTGGAAGCCAGGCATCTGTATTTTAATATACTCACAGCTGTTCCTAAAACATCCACCTTTAGACCAGTGTTTGGGAACAACTGACTATCTCCACACACCCTTAAAGCCATTGATAGCTGGGTGTGGTCTCAGACATAGATACCTATGTTTCAACTACTCAGGCAGCTGAGGCAGTAGGATTGCTAGAGCCCAGGAGTTCCAGGCCAGCCTGAGCAATATAGTGAGATCCCATACCCCCGTAAAAAATTTAAGAGCTGGGCCGGGTACGGTGGCTCACGCCTGTAATCTCAGCACTTTGGGAGGCCAAGTTGGGCAGATCATGAGGTCAGGAGTTTGAGAACAGCCTGACCAACATAGTGAAACCTTGTCTCTACTAAAAATACAAAAAAAAAAAAAAAAAAATTAGCTGGGTGTGGTGGTACGTGCCTGTAATCCCAGCTACTCAGGAGGCTGAGGCAGGAGAATCACTTGAACCCGGGAGGCAGAGGCAGTGAGCTGAGATCACGCCATTGCACTCCAGCCTGAATGATAGAGTGAGACTCGGTCTCAAAAAAATAATAATAATAAGAGATAAAATTAAAAGCCATTGATTCAGAGTGTCCTCAGATTAGGCACCCAGCTAACCTATAGAAACATGCTGGTCCGGCCAGGCGCGGTGGCTCAAGCCTGTAATCCCAGCACTTTGGGAGGCCGAGACGGGCGGATCACGAGGTCAGGAGATCAAGACCATCCTGGCTAACACGGTGAAACCCCGTCTCTACTAAAAAATACAAAAAAAAAAAAAAAAAAAAAAAACTAGCCGGGCGAGGTGGCGGGCACCTGTAGTCCCAGCTACTCGGGAGGCTGAGTCAGGAGAATGGCGTAAACCCGGGAGGCGGAGCTTGCAGTGAGCTGAGATCTGGCCACTGCACTCCAGCCTGGGCCACAGAGCGAGACTCCGTCTCAAAAAAAAAAGAAACATGCTGGTCCATCCCTTGAGCAAGAGCCCTGGGCTGTGTGTTCATGGAGTAAATACGTTGTCTGTAACAAATGTCACGATATTGGCAACCCCCAAAGGATGTTGAGTGATTCTCAATTGTGCTGCACATTAAAATCACCTGGAGGCTTTTTAAATTATTGATGCCCAAGGACCCACCTGAGATATTCTGACTTCATTGGTTGAGGGTGGGGCATGGTCATTTTTTTTTTTTAACTTCCCCAAATTATTCTAATATGCAACCAGGATTGAGAACCCCCAACGAAGACATCAGATACTACTGGTGAGGCCTACGGTTTGAACTGAGAATGAGGATTGAGAAGATTTTAGTCTGAAATCATTCCTGCCCTCTCCCTTCTACCCCCATCAGGTAGAGAATGCTTCCCAGAGGAGATGACAAGTCATTTAAACCCATAAATATGGGAGTGTCTGCCTGTTCGGCTCCCTCTTCTCTGAAGACTGTCACTCCTAATAGCCCCAGCTGAACAGGTAGCTGCTTCTTCCGTGTTGGAGTCAAGTCAGCCAGCCACAGCCAGTTGGATGAAAGCTGGATCCTTGCAAGAAGCTGGGTTGAACTGATTCTTTCTCTCTCTCTCTCCCCTTTTTTTTTTTTTTTTTGAGACAGTCTCCTCTGTCACCCAGGCTGGAGTGCAGTGGTGGGACTTCTGCTCACTGCAACCTCCGCCTCCAGAGTTCAAGTGTTTCTCCTGCCTCAGCCTCCCAAGTAGCTGGGATTACAGGCATGCACCACCACACCTGGCTAATTTTTGTATTTTTAGTAGAGATGGGGTTTCACCATGTTGGCCAGGCTGGTCTTGAACTCCTGACCTCAAGCGATCTGCCTGCCTCGGCCTCCCAAAGTGCAAAGATATAGGTGTGAGCCACCGCGCCTGCCCCTATTCTCTCTCTTTTAAGACTGGAAACCTGTCACTGATTCCCCTGTGGACTGCAGGATTGGGATAGTGGCTTGGAGTTGTGTGTGCTCATAAGGGAACAAATGAAGCCAGCCTGCCAAGAGAGGCCCATGATAGAGCCTGTACCCAGAGAAGGGATGTGAGGGAAAGCAGGACATGGAATGAGAAGCCACCAGGGTAACAGATGGCTTCTCAGGCCTAGTTCCAGCTCTTCACGAGATCAAGCCTCACTTCCTGCCCTGGGATTCCAGGGGATACCTCTGTATCCTCTTAATCCCTTTTACTTGAGCTAGCGGTAATAGGCCTATTCATGTTACCATGAAGCTGTCTTAGACGCTGAGCCCAAAGTTGCTGGTTTAAGGACGAGATATAATCAAGCGCTTTCTGGGTATTGAATGGAGAGAAGAAAAGAGATGGAACTTGCAAATGGGATGTTTTTTACTGTCAGTCACTCAACATATATTGAGCCAGTTGTACACCAGGCATTCTGCTTCCCTCTGTAGAGGAGACAGGGATGACTCAGACTTCAACCTTGCCTTCAGGAACCTCACCACCAAGTAGACTCAGAATCCAAAGAAGACAATTGGTAAAAGCCCTGAGATAGGTGCAGAGCACCAGGGGCATTCAGATTTGGAGTGGATCAAGGCAGCTACATGACAAAGGTGTTTATACTGGCCAGGGGCGGGGCCAGGGAGGGGGGTGAGTGTGCATGGTAAGATGAGCATATATGAAAATGGAGGAGAAAAGGCATTCTAGGGAGAGGAAACCATGTGAGCCAAGGCTGGGAGGTAGAAAAACATGGAGACGGTCGGGCATGGTGGCTCACGCCTGTAATCCCAGCACTTTGGGAGGCTGAGGCAGATGGATCACCTGAGGTCAGGAGATTGAGACCATCCTGGCCAACATGGTGAAACCCCGTCTCTAATAAAAATACAAAAAAAAAGAAAAAAGAAAAAAAGAAAAACATGGAGACAAGAAATCCAGTTTGGCTGGAACATGGTAGAAGAAGAGACCATGAGGCTGTAAAGACAGGGCAGTGTCAGGACTTGGCTCTGCAGACAAGGCTGAGATGCCTGACCAGGTGCAGTAGGCAATGAGGAGCCTCAGAAGGTTCGAAAGCCTTCACCCAGCAACCCTCCCACCTGCATTTCAAGCTTCCCAGTGCTCTGGAGCTACCTGGTCTCACTGTCACCTAGTTGCTGACAGACCCACTAACAATTATTCCTTATGTTCTTATAGCATGTGACAGTTCACAATACATTGTCAATATATTAGTTCACTCATAAGATGTTCCAGTGAGTTAATTGGCCCCAAGAGATATTTGTATTTTTGAAGTGATCTTCAGAGAAAGAGTAATATTTACCCCCAAAGAGTAATACTTGAAGTGATCTTCAGAGAAAGAGTAATATTAACCTCAAATAGGATTTCAGACCTTCAGGGAGGATGTATTTTTGGTCAGGAGTTCCTTCCCTAGACCTCTCCAGTTTCGTCTGTGCAAAGGCTGGGTGCCTACCTGACCGCCTGGATTCTCCTTCTGATCTCCCTTGATGTCTGGAGCAGGGGCTGGTGTGACCGTGACCGCAGGGAGCTTGGCTGGCTCCTCCTCTTTAAAGGATAAACATGGGTTACATCAGAAGAGTGGACAAGGTTCTGAGGGAAGCTGGCATAAGTGGCTACAGGGCTATTGGACTACAAGGTTTCTGAAGGTTTATTTGGGGCAATTTCTTGTTGGTAGGAAAAGTAAGATGATGTGAATTGTTATCACCCTGACCTATCTGTAGATGAGAAGACAGTTGGCAAGTGACCATCCGTGCTCCCCTATAATTCATAGACATTTCCATCCTGGCCATTGTGGCCAAGGACGCTACCAACAGCTGGACAGCCAGAACAGAGAGAAGGCAAAGCTCCTAGCACTCAGAGAATGACCCTTTGGGAGGGATCCTGCTGATTCCAAAGGCAGCAGCTTTTGAAGGCTTGGAACAGGACTGACGGGAAGGGAAACTTGGAACAGGTTCTCTCACTTCTTGGCTGTGTGGCTTTGGGAAGTCATTTGACCTCTCTGAGCCTCTTGTTTATAGGATGGGAAGAATGACTGCTGTTCCACCTCCCTCCAGGGTTTGCTGAGTGGATCAGGCAGTCCTGGTGTGCCGTGCAGAGCCTACATGGCAGTGGCTGTCCCACTTTCTCAGTCCTAGCTGCCACACAGATACCGGATTTCTGTGACACCAGACCCCTGGTAGCCTTCCCTCACTGGGGTTGCTGATTTCAGACCAATAACGAGCAACATTGTCCTTGTACAGAAGAGACAGGAAGAAGAAATAAAGTCCCATAGTCTCATTTGGGATGAGATGCAGCAAAAAGAAGTGGAAGTTCAACAACCCCCTAGCCTTCCCTTGCCTACCCTAGCTGTGGAAAATGGAGAGGAAGCCATATGGGGCCACTCTCAGACCAGCAGCCATGTCAGAAAGACAGTACCTGGGAAGGAGGAGTCTGGAGTGGAGCGGTGATCAGGGCAACACCCGACCATCACCCTAACTGACTGGCTGTCAGAGGCCAAAGATGTGACTCAGCCCCTGGCCTGGCTGGCTGCCACCTCCAGGCCAAGCTCACTACTGACAGCAGGGAAAGGGGGGCAGGAGAAAACCCACTGCTCTGGCCATCCTCTCACCTTCTGGTTTACTTTCTGATTTGGCCAGGGGTTGGGCTCTGGCCTCTTGATTCAAGCTCTCCTCCTCCTTCTCCTTGGCAAGGCGAACTGCAAATGAGACAGGACATACATCTTACCTGGAATCGTAGGATAGTCCCTGCCATGCCCTTTCAGTTAGGACAGTCAGCTGAGCAGCCAGAGGGCAGCTGCAGAGCATGGGAAAAGGCTGCCATGGGCGTTGTGACATCTGGATTCTGATCCTGCGAGGCCTAGTTGTGGTGCCTAATTCCCAAAGTTCTGTTTACATTCTCTGCATCGTCACTGACTGGCTGTGACCTAGGGTAAGTCACTTCCCTTCTCAAGGCCTATTTCCTCTCTGGTAAAATGACATGGTTGGACTCAGGGCCAAGAACTAGGATTTATTTCCTTTACAAGCTCAAGTGATGGCCTGCTTGGGTACTGAATTGAGGAGAACTCTGACCCAAACTTTGTACGAAAGTAGCATGATTGATTGGTAATGTCTGTGATGGACATGGAATGGAGAAATAATTGCAGGGAGATGTTTTTGCCATCCTTGAACAATATTATCTTTGTAGCTTACTTTCTATGACTCTACTAGAAGCTTTGTTATAGCTCCAGGGGGATGACTGATAGCCATGTTCATAAGCCTTCACTCTCCAGTGGAAAAGGGGAAATGGTTCACCAACAAGCTCTCGGATACACCCTTTTTGACCCGAGGCACAAGAAGAGCCCGAGAAGGGCCTCCTTCACATCCCTATGCACATGCTTTGCTGGAGGCCCACAGGGCAGCATGCACAGAATTGTGCTGCCCTGATTTCCAGGCGAGAAACACGGGACAGCAACTCCCTTTCACCAGGACTATGTGCCAGGAAACATGCAAAGTGCTTTACGTGTACAATTTCAAGGTGAGAAGGGAAGAAGGAACAAGGCTGAGACGAAGGAGCCCACAGCTGTGTGGCCTGGGAGGGTGAGGGCAGTGGTGCAAGTGAAGAACAAAGTGGTGTCATGGGATCTATGGGCTCTATTCTGAATTTAGGCTGGCTGTGCCCCAACAGCACTGCGTGACTTTGGGAAGCCTGCGTGCCGTCACTAAGCCTCAGTATCCTCTCTAAAAAGGCAATACCGTCATATCCTCAGGGGACTGATGTGATGAGGGTCCATGAGACAAAATAAATAAAAACACTTTTACTGCTGCAAATGTGGCCTCACTCGTATTGTTACTTTAGCATGGATTCTGAAGCCTGATGACCTGCCACTTGCACTATAGCTGTGGACCTAACTGGGTGATTCCTTAAGCTCTCTGTACTTCAGATTCTTCATCTGTAAATTCTTCCAGAGTTGGTGACAGAGTAAATGAATGTGTATAAGAATATGGTCAAAACAGTGTCTGGCACCTAGAAAGCACTATATAACTTTTAGCTGTAACAACAACAACCACGATGAAAACAAATTGACAAGAGTAGTTGACAGCGGCTGTCCCACCTGGGAAGCAACCCCACAGTGATGATGCCCAGCCTTCCAGAGGGTCCGAGATAGAAGGAACCCCAGACATCATCTGGTCCGTAATACAGATGGACCGAGAGGAAACGGAGAAGCTGGAAAGTGCAATCTGGGAAACTGGGTGGATCAAAGCCTCTGCCTGGCTCCAGAACAGGTAGGAAACAGATAAATGAGTCTGGAATTTCCTCCTCTCTTCCTGTCTCCTAAACTCTCAGAGTAAGTTCAGCTGCAGCTGGCTCTGCAATAAGCTCCATGGTAGAGCCACCACTATGACACGTGTGGTCCCTCGAAGTGGCCTGGTGGGCCTGGGTCCTCATCAGAACTGAGAGGTCGGGGGCCAACACACCTTCGTCCTGACAACCCTAGCACCCCCTTGGCACTAATCAAACCCTGAAGTCTTCTGTTGAGTAATGTGTAGCTGCTGTCACAGGAGGGCTCCCTTGGTTCTGGTGTTGGCACTGAGAATATCTGCTGACTGTTGCTGGAAGGGCTCGCCATAAACACAAGCTTCCCCCTTTCCTTCTCATTGTCATCACAGCCCAGCCTCTCAGTTCCCATGTTACTGAGGAAAGCAGATCAGCTGCAGGGTCTCCCCCACCCTGTCTCACACACATCCAAGTGAAATCACCAGAAGAGGCTTGGGACCCTGGAGAGGAGAAGCCCCTTCACAGGGAAGGTGAGAGTTCAGACCCCAGGAAATGTCTTTTCCACAGATCAGCTCTGTGGAAAGAGCTGGAACACCTGGAAAGAGTGGAAACATCTACATGGCCATCTGGAAACAGCATACGAAAACACAAATGTGCATCTAGAGAGCCTGGGGAACAAAGGCCCCCATCACAGCCCTGCATTGTCCCCGCCCCTCCCGCATGTCGTCTCAGGGTGTAGAATCAGGCTGGGCTCTTGAGCATGACTGAATCCCAGAGGACATCTGCAGTCATGCACTGTGAGAGCCATTCCATGCCCCATAGACACCCGGAGACAATGTAGCAACATGCTTGCCCTCCCTGGGATGATCGCTGCTGGCTCCTGGGCGCTTGTTTCCTCACATGCCTCTCCCCTCTCAGCGTGGCCGGATCATCGCCTTAGCATCAGTCTCCTCTGACCTCAGCCTGGCCTGAACATCATGTAATCCTGTTAAGACAAGTAGGCCAGCTGGAGGCTGTTGGTCATGGAGGTGCCCAGCTGGGGGCCCTCCAGTCCCATCCAAGAGAAGGTCTTTACATCAGGACTTTGCTAGAGTCAGTGATTCTCTGGGAATAGCCACTGATGACCCTAAGATACAGCTTTCCTCATGGGGCCCTGGCCAGAGCACCCCCAGCATTCATCACCAGAAGCTGTCAAGGGCTGCAGCTTCCATTCTGCAAACCCAAGGTACTATTTTTCTAGAGCTGACATTTGGGGGTGGCCTCTCTCACAATGTCTTCTGAGGTTTACCTTGAGGAATTGCTTTTTATTTTTTCTTTTCTCTCTCTCTTTTTTTCTAACAGCTCCATTAGCAGCTTAATTTTTTTCTCCCTCTCTCTCTCGCTCTGTTCTTACCTTGAGGAATTCCTAAGGAAGGTTTCATCACTTGTCTTTGATGCAGCTTTTCACAGTATGGTTTATTTATTTATTTATTTATTTATTTATTTATTTATTTAGAGATGGAGTCTCACTCTGTTGCCCAGGCTAGAGTACAGTGGCACGATCTTAGCTCACTGCAACCTCCACCTCCCGGGTTCAAGTGATTCTCCTGCCTCAGCCTCCCAAGTAGCTGGAACTACAGGTGTGCACCACCATGCCCAGCTAATCTTTGTGTTTTTAGTAGAGACAGGGTTTTACCATGTTGCCCAGGATGGTCTCGATTTCTTGACCTCGTGATCTGCCCATCTTGGCCTCCCAAAGTGCTGGGATTACAGGTGTGAGCCACCGTGCCCAGCCTTTTTAAAAATTGTTCGTTTGCTTGTTTGTTTGTTTGTTTGTTTGTTTGAGATGGAGTCTCACTCTGTAGCCTAGGCTGGAGTGCAGCGGCTCAATCTCGGCTCACTACAACTTCCACCTCCCGAGTTCAAGCGATTCTCCTATCTCAGCCTCCCAAGTAGCTGGGATTACAGGCGCCTGCCACCAAGCCTGGCTAATTTTTTTTGTATTTTATTAGAGACGAGGTTTCACCGTGTTGCCCAGGCTGGTCTCGAACTCCTGAGCTCAGGCAATCCACCTGCCTTGGTCTCCAAAAATGCTAGGATTACAGGCGTGTGCCACTGCGCCTGGCTGGTATTTTTTTTTTATTTAAACAACTGACAACCCAATATTATCTCTGAAAAGGACTTCAGAGCCTAAAGAAAATTCTGAGCCCCCAAAATTTGTCCTTGAGCCAGAAAGATCAGTCAGAGTGCTCCCTGGGACTCAATGGATCATTCTGTGGTGTCATATTCAGCTCAGCCCTCAGCCCTCCTGCCCAACTGCAGTCCAAGCCCTTGGCTTTTGCCCAAAGGCTAGCCTTTCCTTGATGTGCCTCCGGGCTGGATTCCGGTTCTGCACCAGAGCCCCAGAGATGGGGGAGCTCAAGGAGAGCAGGAGGGTAGCTGAGGAGTGCCCTTTAGGGGTCTGAGATGCAGGTTGGGGGCAGCTCTTGGGGGAAGAGAAGCAAAAGGCAGGATTTGGTAAGGTGGACAGTGAGAATCTCAGTCACTGCCACCATTTGTCAAATTGGACAACAGCCCCCACTGTACTTTGGATCCTGCTCTTACCTTCATCACCCTTAAAAGGGTGTTGGCAGCTTCCAGGGTGTCCTTTGGGATTCCTGACTTGGGGAGGAGGTGGCAGGTTTCCTAGGACTCCAGAGTTGAATATAAAGCAAAAGGAAGTGCCACTAAGAACTTCTGGGCTTTGGGACCCTACAAGAGGTGTCCCCAGAAGCAGCTCAGGCCAGTCAGCCTGGGCCAAGCTGCCTGGCTAGACACTCTCCGTGGAACACTGGGACTGACTCTTGGGCAGTGGGCTTTGCAGGGCAGCCCCAACCCAAACCTGTGCAGAGCACACAGTACTCATAGCCTAACTGCAGGTTAACGCCTGCATTTTACAGGGAGGGACACAGGCAGGGAAGTGGGATGTGGATACCTAAGGACCTTAGCCTCTGTGTTCCTTGTTGCCCTCTCTTGGTGAGTCCCCTGTCTTGGTCTCTACCCTCTTTCCCAGACTGTCTGACTTTTACTACTTTCCTCTGCTTATTCTCTCTTCCCACCCCCTCCTCACTGCCTCTCGGATTTTCAGGTCCCAGTTCTTCTCCAGCTGCAGGAGGGAAGGAGTGGATGGGGCAGACCACACAGGTCTGGAGAGGCCTTGCTTACCTTCCCTCAGGGGGTCCAGGCTGTGGAGCATAAGCTGGTAGATGGTGCTGCGGATGGTGCTGTTGTGCAGAGAGGTCGAGCTGCTCCCTCGGGTCAGCAAGGACGGGAGCTGAGCAAGAGGAGAGCCGCACAGGCCTCAGTGGGCCCCTGTCCAAGCCAGGGGAGGAACCACACGAGGGCATCACTAACCTTGCCTCTTTCCCATAAAAATCAGGGAGAAAGCACAGATGCCTTATCCTGACCTCCCCTCTTCCTCTACCTCCAACCAGCAGAGTTACACTACTTTCTTTCTCAGCCTCCCCTCAGCTCTTCCAGGACTATTTTGTTCTATGTACTGAATAATTTCCCAAGGTCTCCACAGGGAGCAACCTGGTGTATTAGGGATATCATGTTACCAAGGGTTTGCACATCCCTGCAAGTACACCCTCAGAAACACTCCCTCACCCACACACCACACAGACAGACCCACTGCACATGGCTACGGCCCTTTACAGTCCACATTATCACGTTTTATCATTGCCCCACTCCCAGAGATGAGCAAAGCTGTGATCCCCATCTATGGAAAGGGAAAGGAAAACTCAAAGAAGCTAGGTGCCTAAGCCAAGGTCATGCGGGAAGTAAATGAAAGAGTCAGACTGGTACCCAGGTCTTCTGTGGTCTTCTGATTCCCAGTTCAGTTTGTTTGTTTTTTTACTGCCCACGTGCTCAGAGACCCTCAAAGGTACACACATACACACACATTGATACTGTACAGACACAGATGTGACACTTATTCATAGTGACACTTATAGAAATATCATCTGATTTACAATGGAACATCCAAAGACAATGCTTCCACACTTGCTGAGTCCTCCCTCCCTCTTCCTCTTCTTTCTCCCTCCTTTCTTCCCCCTCATCCCTCTGATCTGAACTCTCCTGCCATCTAGTGACTGTGGTGCCACAGTACTTCACCACAAGTTTAGAGACTTTCTTTGGATGGGGGAGGTTCTTTAGGTTCAGGTTTGGAACTCCTTTCAAAGTTCCCCATAATTCTTTGCAGATACTTCATAGGCTATAAACAGCGAAGGCACAGTTTTTCAGAAACCTCAGACTCCTGCCCTCTCCAGTTCCCCTGCTATCTTTCTCTTAGTTCTGGGGCATTCCAAAGCCATAGGTAATCTGGCTTTTATATCAATCATACAATGTTGGGCTGTACACTTGGACCTGAATTCATCTAGTACAAACAGTCATTTTACAGATGCAGAATCTGAAGCCCAAGGTCACACAGCAAGCTAATGGCAGAGAGGACTGCAACATTTCAGACTTAGCTCCCAAACTAGCACCTCCTCAAAGGCCATCTAGAGGTGAGACTTCTCAGAAAAGGAGCCCTCTCCTCCCTTGCCTCACCCTGGCAGCGCTCACAGGAGCTTCCTAGACCTGAGCACAGCCAGGGTCCCCAGCTCAGGGCCCCAATACCCTGGGTCTGTGACCATCCACTGAGACCCTGCAGTGTCCCCACTGTGCAGACTCCATACAGCACCCACCTTCAGCTTCTTGTTATCCTGTAGCTCATCCACCGCAATGGCCCCATCGCCTGGCTGCAAACAGGGAGAGGAGTCACAAGATGTTGTGGCGAGACCCTCACTTTCTCCCTACATCCCTCTCTCCATGGAAGTCCTCAGGTTGAAATACAGAAACGCACTCAGAGATAACCTGGTCTCAGAAAATGTTTCAACATATTCCATTCCTCCAGTCTGACCTTCTATAATCTGGCTTCACCCTGCAATGCAGAACCCCCAGTCGAATGTGTCCACTCACCATAGTCCAGTGGCACCAACTGTCTTTGGGTTTCTGATATGTGCCATCCTCTTCACCCACCTCAAAACCCTCATCACAGGGCCCCTCGCCCCTCGTCCATAATGCTCTTTCCCTCCTCAGGCTTCTGGTCTCCACTTAAGTGTCACCTTCTTCTGGGAAGCCATGTATAATTATTTTATAGACCCCTGTTCTTTTCCTTCACAGCACTTGCCCCAATTTATTTGGGGAAATAAGTCGACTGCCCCACTAGCATCTTGAAGGTAGACTATTTTATTCACCACTGTGTGGCCAGCATGAGAACACTGCCCAACACTTAGCAAGAGCTCAATAAATATTTATTAAATGAATGAATAAATGAAAATCTAAATACACTTAATCTAACTCTTGTTCCCTTGTTCATGCCTTTTCCTCCTGCCTAAAATGCCTTCTCCATTCCTTTCTTTCTACTCAAATCTTATCCATTTTTTATAAAATTCAGGGTGAATTCCTGTATGAAGCTTTCCCAAATGCCCCTTCCATGCCCCCTCCCACCCTCCCTTCAGCTTACTACAATACCTCTCTCCTGGAAAGCTGTATAACAGTGAGCACATTCTGTGATACTAAAATCAGCTGTGTGCTCAGGTAAGTGCTAGTGTTTTGGGAAAGCTATGGGGCAGCCAGCTGGAAAGTGGGACAGCCCTAGACAATCTAAGATGAAGAAGCGTTAAGCCTGTATATTTACTGTCTGAACCACTGGCTTGCCATTTTACACTCACAGCCTTGTAATACCATTTGAACTTTTTTCAAAAAAAGTGCTATTTAACTTTTCACTACATGAATTGTCTACCAGCTACATGTAGACTCTACCTTTTTTTTTTTTTTTTTTTTTTTGCCATGTAATGAACTTACGGTCATCTCTGTTTCCCTTCCTTGTGGCACAGTGTCTTACTGAGCACAGGAGGTACTCAGTAAAGGTGAGCTGAATGAGTAGACACTCCCAAGTGACCTTTAGTGCTTTTGTTTTATTATTATTATTATTATTATTATTTTGAGACGGAGTCTCTATCACCCAGGCTGGAGTGCAGTGGTGCAATATCACCTCACTGCAACCTCCCCTCCTAAGTTCAAGCGATTCTCCTGCCTCAGCCTCCCAAGTAGCTGGGATTACAGATGTTTGCCACCATATCCAGCTAAATTTTGTATTTTTAGTAGAGATGGGGTTTCACCATGTTGGCCAGGCTGGTCTTGAACTCCTGACCTCAGTTGATCCACCCGCCTTGGCCTCCCAAAGTGCTGGGATTACAAGCATGAGCCACTGCGCTCAGTCTTATTATTTTTTTACAGAGTTTTGCTCTGTTGCCCAGGCTGGAGTGGAGTAGCACGATCATGGCTCATTGGGGCCTTGACATCTTGGGCTCAAGCCATCTTCCCACCTCAGCCTCTCAAGTAGCTGGGACTACAGGCATATACTATGACACCCGGCTCGTTTTTGTATTTTTTGTAGAGATGGGGTTTCACCATGTTGCCCAAGCTGGTCTTAAACTGTGCTCAAGTGACTCACCCACGTCTGCCTTCCAAAATGCTGGTATTACAGGTGTGAGTGACTGGCTACTTTTTTTGTTTTTTGTAGAGACTGGGTCTCTCTGTGCTGTCCAAGCTGGTCTCGAACTCCTGGGGTCAAGCAGTCCTCCTGCTTCACCCCCACAAAGTGATGGGATCACAGGTGTGAGCCAGCACATCCAGCCTTTAGTGTTATCTTTAAGCAGCAGGATCACAAACGGCTGCCCTCAGCAATCGTCTTTACCTTCTCATTGCTTCCCTCACCCCACCAACCTCCATGGCTAAACCAGAACTGAACTTGCTACACTCCCTTCTTTGTTCAGCTCAGAAAATACAGAAAATAGTGCTTGATCTAAGGCCACTCACCTATCCCTCCAACTTATTCATTCATTCAGTTCTTATTTACTGAGAACCTGCTATACTATTTATATGGTGCTATTCTGGTGGCTTTAGGGATACAAAGATGCTTAGGACATGGATTCTGTGTCCAGAAAGAAATTGAGGCCAGTGATAACACAGATGCATGACAAAGAAGAATGTGGTTCCTGAAATAAAAGGCATAGATAGGTGCTATGCTAGGATGGGTAAGGAAGCTTTCTGAAGTAGGTAGAATTTGAGTAAGCTTTGAAGGATTGGGGGAGGTTTGAATGCTTGGATACACATTGCTAAATGAATGAATGAACATAAAAATGAATGAAACAGAGTATAAACAACAAATCTGCATATGAAGGGGCACTGCGCATTTTAAGAAATCCCCTCAACTCTTTCATGACACGCCTATAAGTTTACTGGGATATAAGAGGCTACAGCACTGACCCCATTGGCCCAGCCATCTCACTATTTCTCATATCTAACCCTCACCCAAAAAGTTCTCTTTTTTTTTTTTTTTTTTTTTTTTTTTTTTGAGACAGAGTCTCACTTTGTCACCAGGCTGGAGTGCAGTGGCACGATCTCGGCTCACTGCAACCTCCGCCTCCCGGGTTCAAGTGATTCTCCTGCCTCAGCCTCCCGAGTAGCTGGGACTACAGGTGCGCGCCACCAGGCCGAGCTAATTTTTGTATTTTTAGTAGAGACCGGGTTTCACCATATTGGTCAGGATGGTCTCAATCTCCTGACCTAGTGATCCACCCGCCTCGGCCTCCCAAAGTGCTGGGATTACAGGCATGAGCCACTGCGCCTGGCCAAGAGTTCTCTGTAGAGGCAAAGAAAGAACTGTGAGGGTCCCGTCTACACTCGGGGGTGGAAGGTTCTGTACACCGAGGGGTAGGAGACACTGATCTTTGCCCCATGGTGCACACCCCTAATGGTTTCTCTGCCATTCAGATTTATTCAAGCCAAAATACCTTTCTAAGGATTCATCGTTCATGGCTAATTTCAGAATGCACTTCTAACTTTCTGAAGTCTTTCACATCCATTTTCTTATTTAATATGACTAACTCTGTAAAACAGACAACACTCATATTATTGTAGCTATTTTGCTAGATGAGAAAACTGAGATGCAGAATGATTCCATCACTTACCCACACTCACAAAGATGGTGACAGAATCCTGTCTTCTCTTTTTTTCTTTTTGTTTAGAACCCTGATCTTATCTCCCTTCAGTTTTTTCTTTTTTTCTTTAGTGCTTTTGATTTGGTTTTACTAAATCCCATTTATTTTCTCAAGCATGAATAAGGAAATGAGGTCAAATCTATATTCCCTCGTGGCTCTATTTCATGTTTCGACATTTCAGGCAAATGGACATGAATGTTCGTCAACATTTGGGTGTGGCAAAATGTTGAAAAGGGGATGTTCAGAAAGCACCTACTTGCCAGTGCTGTTACTCATGAGTTCATGTATGTAACGTAACAGCACTGGCAAGTAGGTGCTTTCTTTTTTTTTTTTTTTTTTTTTTTTTTTTTTTTTTTGAGACAGAGTCTCGCTCTGTCGTCCAGGCTGGAGTGCAGTGGCCGGATCTCAGCTCACTGCAAGCTCCGCCTCCTGGGTTTACGCCATTCTCTCCCCTCAGCCTCCCGAGTAGCTGGGACTACAGGCGCCCGCCATCTCGCCCGGCTAATTTTTTGTATTTTTTTAGTAGAGACGGGGTTTCACCGTGTTAGCCAGGATGGTCTCGATATCCTGACCTCGTGATCTGCCCGTCTCGGCCTCCCAAAGTGCTGGGATTACAGGCTTGAGCCACCGCGCCCGGCCAGTAGGGGCTTTCTGAATATGCACTTTTCACAAACACATTCATCTCTCACATCACAACATTCTCCCTGCTCTTTCTTCAGCCCAGTTACCCCCACTTTCTTCTCCTACAATTAGCAAGAGGCTGAGGTAACAGAAGAGGATGTCTTCATGCCTCTTGCTGAAGATGAGCAATGGGATCCTTTGCAGCTGTTTATAGGAACTTCAGGTGGCACACCATGGTAGCCCCTAGATGGCTTGTCCTCCTGACCTCCATTTGCTATTTCCCACTGATACAGCAATTCCTGTTCTCGACCATCCATAACACATTTCCTGAACCACACATGTTAGTCTTAAATTTTTTAAAAACATTTATTCAACAAATATTTATTGAATCCCTTGTCCGAGCCCTACCTTCGCCCAGATTCTCTCAGGTAGAACACACTTCACTTTAGCCCTTCACTGAATACAGTATTACACCCCAATCCACTCCATTTGTCTATTCTGGAAACCCAGAAGTCTACCCAAATTCCTCCCTCTCCCTCACAGCCCACACCCAATTAGCTGTCAGACCTCCTTCCTGAGAGTTCTCACATTTCACCTTGTCTCTGCTCTCTCCTGCCTGCAGTCCTGCACAGCCTCCTGACTTGTGATCTGTTCCTCTTCCAGTACATTCACCACCCCTCAGCCAGAGTGGGTTTCTGAGCAAAGCACATCATGTCCCTCCCAACACATTGGGAGCCCTACTGTCACCTAGTAAGAGTCCAAACTCCTTAACTTAGCGCAGCCTCCTGCTTACTTGCAGTCCAGTATTGTCCAATAGAAATATAATGCAAGCCATATATGTAATTTTAATTTTTTAGTAGCCACATTTTTTAAAAGTAAAAGAAACAAGTGAAATTATTTTTTTTTACTTTTTTAGACGGAGTCTCACTCTGTCACCCATGCTGGAGTGCAGTGGCGAGATCTCGGCTCACTGCAACTTCTGCCTCCCGGGTTCAAGCGATTCTCCTGCCTCAGCCTCCCGAGTAGCTGGGATTACAGGCGCCTGCTACCACGCCCAGCTAATTTTTGTATTTTTAGTAGAGACAAGGTTTCACCATGTTGACCAGGCTGGTCTCAAACTCCTGACCTCAGATGATCCACCCACCTCAGCCTCCCAAAGTGCTGGAATTACAGGAGTGAGGCACTGTGTGCCCTGCCGTGAAATTAATTTTAATAATTACACTTTAACCTGATATGCCTGAAATATAATTTCAACATGTAATTAATATTACAAATATTGGGGTGTTTTACAACCATTTTTTCAGACTAAGCCTTTGAAACCCAGTGTATATCATTAAACTCATAGCACATCACGAATCAGACTAGCCGCATTTCCAGGGCTCAACAGCTGTATGCAGCTGGTGGCTACAGTCTCTTCTTGCCCTCTCATTTCTCTGGTTTTTGCACATGCCTACGAGACTCCCTAGCCCTTATATAGTCAGTGAATTCCTGCTTGTCCTTCAAGATTCACCTAAGTATCCCCTCCCCTAGGAAGCCTTCCCTGACCCTCTGGTCTGTTGAGATGTCGGCCCTCTGCAGTACTAAATCCCTCAGCATTTACCTATACCATTACACATGACAGTGTAAACTATTGCTTTACTTATCTGCCTTTCCCACTGAGAAGGATTTACCATGGAGATGATGAAGCTTAAGCTTCAGGGCTCATCACTCTCCTACACAAATCCCTTCCAAGGCTTGCACCTAATTTTGTGGCAATAGTTTTATATTCTTTTTCTTAGTGAGTATCGGGCCCCACAAAACCTAGATTAACTCCACCTCCTCCATTAGACTAAGCTCCTTGAGAGCTGGAACTGTGCTTTATTCAGACCTATCACAGGCCAGACCTATCACAGGCCTCATACAAAGATGTTCAATGAATGTTTGCTGAATGAATGTTGGGGTTCTTGAGGGATTACTCCCAGACTATCTCTCTTTCAGATTAGCATCAGGCAATTCTTGATTTTAATTACCATACATTCATTGGTGATTCACAGTTTTCTGTTTCCAGCCCAGACTTTGTTCCTGGGCTTCAGACTCATTTGTGCCACTGCCTCCCAGATATACCCACTTGGAAGTGACCTAAGCACCCAAACTCACTATTCCAAAGTGGGAACTCTTGAGTCTCCCTAAACTTATTATCCTTTCTCAGTGGATGGCACTACCATCCACCCTGCTGCTCAAGCCAAAAAGATCAGCAGGATCCTTGATTTTCCTGATTCTCTCACCTTCCATATCCACTTCACACCAAGTCCAGATAATTCTGTCTTAAAACATTCACAAATACATACACATATAAACAGCCCACAACAGCCTCCTAACTGGACTCCCTGCTTCCACTCTTGCACACCTACAATTCATTCTCTACTCAGCAGCTAGGGAGGACTCTCATTACTTCATTCACCTGTTGAGCTTGAAATAAAATCCAGGCTGGGCGTGATGGCTCACAACTGTAATCCCAGCACTTTGGGAGGCCAAGGCGGGCAGATCCCAAGGTCAAGAGATCGAGACCATCCTGGCCAACATAGTGAAACCCGTCTCTACTAAAAATACAAAAATTAGCTGGGTGTGGTGGCGTGCACCTGTAGCCCCAGCTTCTTGGGAGGCTGAGGCAGGAGAATCACTTGAACCCGGGAGGTGGAGGTTGCAATGAGCCGAGATCGCGCCACTGCACTCCAGCCTGGCGACAGAGTGAGACTTTGTCTCCAAAATAAAAATAAAATAAAATCCAAACTCTGTATCTGATGCACAGGGCCCTTCATGGAGTATTAGGTTGATGCAAAAGTAATCGCGATTTTTGCCATTAAAAGCAAAAGTAATGGCAAAAACCACGATTACTTTTGCACCAAACTAGTAGCTCCCACCCTCTTCTCCAGTGGTATTCTGAACCCCTCTCCCTATTACTAACCACACTGGCCTTTATTCTTTCCTCTAATGTGCCAAGCTCTCTTTTCCAGCTCTGAGCTTTTGCAAATGCTGGTCCCCCTTTCAGAAATTCTTGTCAAAGGCCATGGGGTGGTTTCCCTTCTCATTCTGCAGATCTCTACTTGAAATTATCCTCCAAGAGACCTCCCCCACTCTCCCTCACTAAAGGGGGCCCACTATTATTTACAATCACTCTCTATCACATGCCGTGTTTATTTCCTTTACAGCACTTGTCATATGCTGCAATTAACATCTTAGTTTATTTTACTTGTTTATCATCCATATGTCCACTCCCTCACACTAAAAAAAATTCTGTTGGCTGTATATTTCCAATTAATTCAGGTGGCAGGGCATCTAGACATTATGCTGTTCTCTGTAGAACACCATGAATATCTAGTTTCATATTGAATCCCATCACATGCACTAGGAGAAAATATTACTGGGTTGTATGAATGCATGTAGAATCTCAACTACAAGCTTACACATATCCATGAAAACAACAAACTATTAAACTAGATGTGATCAGATGTTTGAGTTTTTCTGTTAATATTTGTTTGTTTCTTATGCATCCATTTTGTCATCTGCTAGCACCCACTAGCAGGTGAACATTGAAAGCTTAAGATTTATGTTTTTAATATTGTGGTTAGGTTTTGGTTTTGTTTTGTTTTTGTTTGTTTTGTTTGTTTTGTTTGTTTTGTTTTGAGACATAGTTTTGCTCTGTTGCCCAGGCCAGAGTGTAGTGGCATGATCTCAGCTCACTGCAACCTACGCCTCCTGGGTTCCAGCAATTATCCTGCCTCAACCTCCCAAGAAACTGCACTGCATGCGTGCCACCATGCCCGGCAAATTTTTGTATTTTTAGTAGAAATGAGGTTTCACCTTGTTGGCCAGGCTGGTCTTCAACTCCTGGCCTTAAGTGATCCGCCCACCTCGGCCTCCCAAAGTGCTGGGATTACAGGCGTGAGCCACCACACCTGGCCAAAAGATTAAGAAAATTTTATGAAGAGAAACCCTAAAACTGAGCATTCTACTCTTAACATCTTTTCCTGACAATTAGAGGGAAGCTGATTATTATTCAAAGAGTCGAAGAAGGGAACCCCTCAGCCCAGGCTAGGGTGGGCCCTTTGGCAGCACAGTGAGTTCCAGCTGCTTCCTGCACACAGCCCCTTGCCTCGAAAGCAGGTAGCTGGCTCTACAGGTCACTGATAGAAGCCCTTAGGATAAATGCCAACCCTGATAAGAAAGGGGAGGACCAGTCCCTCAACAGGTAGCAGGTTTGTCTGCTTGAGGTCTTGTTGATTGGTTTAATTTTTAAAATCCTGCCAGGGACCAGGTGCGGTGGCTCACACCTGTAATCCCAGCACTTTGGGAGGTCAAGGTGAGAGGACTGCTTGAAGCTAGGAGTTTGAGACCAACCTGAGTAACATAGTGAGACACACCCCCATATCCTCCCCACCCCCTACCTTCTCTACAAAAAGTTTTTGAAATTAGCTGGGTGTGGTGGCATGCACATGTAGTCCCAGGTACTCAGGAGGCTGAGGAGGGAGATTGCCTGAGTCTGGGAGGTCAAGGCTGTAGTGAGTCGTGCTTGCGCCATTGCACTTAAACCTGGGTGACAGAGCAAGACCTTGTCTCAGAAATAAATAAATAAATAAGTGCTTCCAGGATGAAAATAGCCCCCAGTGCATTTAGGAGAGAATGGCAGACTTTTCCCCAGGAGTATTCTAGAGGGAAGAGTATGGATATGGAGCTTCCAAAGGAGCCCCAACTAGGCTCTTTTCTCTGCTTTGCATACCTTTTTGCCATTGGCTTTCCACAGGACTGTCTTGCTAATCATACATCTCATGCAGATGGCTGGTGCTTCCTGGCTAATCTAGTCAAGTATAAAAAAGGGCCCCTGCTGTCCTTCAAATACCAATAAGGCTTTTCAGCCAGCCTAGTGCCTCCGTTTTGCTGTCTGTTGGCTTTCCGTGACTATGCATGGTCAAGGCATATCAGAGATTTATCATTTTTGGTCAGAACAAATACACTGAGAGCTTCAAAACCAAGTATACTTGAAAACTAAGTTTCAGAGAGAGAGCCTGTGCTCAGAGTTAGACTGTGTTGATAACTACGCAAACATTTACCATTTCCTTATTGGGGTCATAAAAGGCATCCTCAAACCAATATATGTCAATCTGACAATGTTGTCCAAAATAATTTTAGCTTTGAATTTTTTCAGCCAGTGTCAAAAGTGAGACTCTAAAATACTTACTATATGTCTGTGTTCGATGCTAAGTCCTTTATTTTTTTCTGGAAATATTCTTAAGTAAATTCTGATTAGAATCACTCCTAAAACACCTTTATCCTTATTCTAGATAATCAGGGCAGAATGAACAGTAAAGTGAAAGATCCTCAGATTCTGAGCTGTTGAGCTCAGAAATTCAACAGCTATCAGGTGGGTGAATATCCAGTAATAAAATAGATTGTTCTCTGCTGATTGTATGTTTCCAAGTTGCTCAGGAAGAAGAATACCTGCAAATATGTTGCTCTTAGTAAAATACCACGTGGCCATTCCAATTAGTTTATTTATTATCTGTAGCTGCTTTCACACTACAAGGACAGAGTTCAGTAGCTTTGACAGAGACTATATGGCTTGCAAATCCTAAAATATTTACTGTCTGGACTTTTACAGAAAAAGTTTGCCAACTTCTGCATAGCTCATCCATTCACTTTACAGATGAGCAACCTAAGGCCTGTTTGAAAAGCAAAGTAACTTTGTAGCATTTTGCCCAGGGTTCACTTCACTGCAGTTAATCTTCTCTAGGCTTGTCCCTTCTACTGGATACAATCTTTTTATTTCCCACACTGGCTTTCATTTAACTTAATAATAACGGTTTGTTGTATTGCATTGACTTGCCCAGGGTAACAGGAATAGTCAGCAGTGGAACGTGGCTTAAAACCCAAATATAGTGATTCCTGATCAATAGTAAGGATCACCAAGTAGCTGTGTAACTTTGGCTGAGTTAATTATCCTCTCTGAGCCTCAGTTTCCTCATCTGCAAGATGAAGGTAATCTATTCCTTGTATGGTTTTATGAGAAATTGTTAAGACAATGTATGTATGGAATAGGCTCTCTGTAAGCATGGATTCTCAACCCCTGACTCCTTTGTCTCACTAAACTGGAGTTCTGGAACTTTTAGGATTCCCTGAGGAAACTGAACTAAATACTTATGGAACTTCTTCTAAGAAAAAGACACTGGGCTTGGCCCTTTAGGAGGTACAAAAATTAGTTCCCCATTTAGTGGCAGTGATAAGCCTGATGTGACCAGACTTATGACCTGGTTAAAGGGAAATAAGGCATCCTTGAAGGGGTGATGACATTTAAAAAATGCTAAAGGGGCCAGGTGTGGTGGTTCATGACTGTAATTTCAGCAATTTGGGAAGCTGAGGCAGGAGGATCACTTAAGACCAGGAGTTTAAGACCAGCCTGGGCAACATGGTGAGGCGTCCATCTCTACAAAATATTAAAAATTAGCTGGGCATGGTGGCACATCCCAGCTACTAGGGAGGCTGAGGTGGGGACTGCTTGAGCCCAGGAGTTCTAGGCTGCAGTGAGCTATGAGTGCACCAGTGTACTCCAGCCTGGGCAACAGAACAAGACCCTGTCTCTTAAAAAAAAAAAAAAAAAAATTCATACTGGATCTATTTTGACAAATAAGAACAGAGATGTAATCATCCCTGTGCTTACTAATTGGCAAGGAGTTGCTGCTAAAGCCCTCGAAGAGTCCCTTCATAGGTTATGTATTCTCTTTTGAAATCATGATTATGCTTCATTTGTCCCACAAGCTTTGCTTTGATGGTCTAACTCAGATTAAATGGAAAGTTCAGAGTTTGTAGAGTTTAAATAAAAACAGAATTATTATGAGGGACTAGGAAGCAAGTCAGAGGCACTTTGGAAACTGCTGGCCTATTGTACACCAAAGTATTGGCATTTTCTTCAGAGGAGAATACCAGGACTTCATGGCCACCCCTGAGAACTTAGCAAGGCCTGCCCTAATAACTGCATTAGGAGAGAGGTTCCTGTTTCCTTGTATTAAATTCTGTAATGCTCTAAGCCTCTCTTTATTTTTGAAGTCTTTGGCTTCATGGAGGATAGTCTGGCGAGAAATAGCACTGACTGGGGAATTAGGAGACTGGGTTCCTGTTCCAGTTCTGATACCTGCTGGCTGTATGACCCTGGGCAGGATATTTCCTTTTTGGACCATCTGCAAATGACACAATAGAAGCTCAATTGACCAGATCAGACACATAACCATTGTGTTGGGTCCTGACAGAACTGAACTCACTTGGACATGAGACATTATCATAGAATGCTAGAGTTAGATGGGACCTTTCAGCGATTAGTTGGATTCTATCATTTCTCCTAGAGAGGGCAAAGGACCTGTCTGTGGTCACACAATTCATTAGAGGCAGAATCAGATTAGAACCCAGGTTTCCTGGCTCTCTGTTCCATGCTTTGGCCAGAACAACATGTTATCTAAAAAGTCTAAAGGAAGTGCATTTAATCTCCCTTGCCTCACATATCTCACAGACACATTGCTGAGTTTGGTCTCCATCCTGCTCACTCATTAAAACTGCTCTGGATTAAGTAGCTAAGTCCTTCCACTCTGCATGCAAAATTCTGCTCACACCAGCGGCTTCTCTGAGACCTGGAATAGGCAGGCTGTGAGCCAACCCTTACCCAAACTCACCCTTTAGGAGCAGGAGAGAAGTGGGGTCTGTGTTCCCTAAGGTACCCTCACTTTAGAGTCTCAAGGAACAAAAAACTTGGAATGATCTGGGTGTGGTGGTATGTGCCTGTAGTCCCAGTTACTCCCAACCCAAAAAACCCAAAAAATTTTGGAATGAATTTTCAGAGATCACTTCTGCAATTAATCATCTTCCAGGTTATTGAATCATCCAATGAATTTAACAGAAAGGTCCCTCAAGTGAGCAGAGAAGTTCTTGGAAAGGAACTCAAGGGTCAGGAGAAAGCCCCAGGATTGGTGCTCCTGGTGTCTGGTCTCCAATGCGCACAGAGAGAGGGGCTCTGCCCCCAGGACTAGCTTGTCAGTGGGTGAACAGGGCTCCCATCTTCTCTAATATTTTCAGAACAAAACAAAAATATAAAAGCCTCCCCCTTCTCAGACCCCATCCAAGTCTGGAATGTGAACTAACGGGATTAAATGAAAATGAGGGTGCTAGCTAAACCCTGAATGCCATGCACATGGAAAAGATTATCATTTTTCCTCGCCTGGCATCTTCTTGGACATTCTCCAAAGCCCTGCTCAAATGTCATTTCCAAACACCTGGTCATACCAACCCGAGCTCAAATCTTGGTTTCACTGCCTATTTGCTGTGTGACCTTGAACGTGTGGTTTAACGTCTTTAGGCTTCAGTTTCCTTTCCTGCAAATGGGGATCATAATATGACCAGTTTATTGGGTGATTAAGGGTTGAGCCAATGTCATGCTTACAAAGGCCCCAGCGCAGTGCCTGGCAGAGAATAGGTACTCTATACATGTTGAATAAATAGTAAGGGAACCAGAGCATTCATCTCTTGAGGTCTGATCCAGCACCTTCTCTTCAGGTCCTGGCTTCGCCACATCCTTTCATGTCAAAGGGGCTAGAGAAGCCTGAACCAATTTGTCCTTACCTTGCTGAGGTCTCCTAAGGCCATGACCTTAGCCGCTGGCCTCCTGCTGAGCTGCTCCTTCACCCAGGCCTCGATTTGCTTGTTCCACTTCATGGTGAACACATAGAAGGCATAGGCCAGCAGCAGCAGCAGGCTTTCCCACCAGGCAATAAGGCTGTCCAGGAAGAAGAGGATGAGCATTATCAGGTCAAGGATGTAGAAGGAGACATCACGGAATAAGGGCCACCAGGTGAGGTTGAGGATCTCTCGGGAGAAGAGGGAACAAGTGCCAATGACAAAGAGAATGTTGAACACAGCGGAGCCCACAATGGTACCGATGCCCACGTTGCTGTGGGAAATGAAGACACCGATGAGGGAGGTGAAGAGCTCAGGGGCAGAGCCTCCAGCAGCCATGAATGTGGCGCCTGCCACATCCTCGGAGATCTGCAGCTTGTCTGTGATGACACCTAGGGCTGGAACGAAGTACTCATCGCAAACAATGGCCAAGGCCACAAACACATACATCATGCCAAAAATGTGCAGGACCACCCAGCCCTGCCGCCGCTCCTCCACACTGAACAGATCTGGGGGGTACTCCCCCTTCGGGGGGAGGTCTGGCAAGATGGGAGGCAGCACTGAGGGACTGGGACTGAGCTCCTCTGGGAGCAGGGCCGTTGTGAGGCTTGGGGAGGGAGTGGTGGGCATGGCTGGGGTTGGCTTCACAACCACACAGTGATGGACCTGCGTGGTCGGCTTTGCCCTGACCGTGGGGGTTGTTGAGGTGCTGGGTGCTGTGTAAGGTTTCTTTGCCAGCCTCCAGACTGTGGCTGGGGCTGTTTCAATGGCTGACACACTGGTCCTCGGTGAGGGATTCCTAACACTCCAGGCAGCAGTGAAGGCTTTGGTTTCTGATGGGTTGCTGCCTGTCATGGTGCTTATTGTCACCTGCCCCTCAGAGGTGGCCGGGGTATGCGTCAGGACTGTTCCCTGGGGAGTCTTCAGGTTGTTCTTTCCCACTAACCCCCAGGGATGGGCTGAGCTGTTACTTTCCACTCTTCTGGGGGGAGACAGATTGTTTTTTTCCACGATGCTCCTTGGAGAAGTCAAGACATTTGTTTCTACCTCATGTGTCAGAAAAGTTGGGGTGCTATCAACCATTCCCTTGAGAGTGGTTGGGGTGGTTTCCTCCATTATTCTCTTAAGAGAGTTGGTTTCCAGTATTTTATAGGTTGTTGTAATGTCACTGTCCTTCACTGTTGTCCTGGGGGTGGTCGCATGGCTTGTTTCCATTGTCATGAATGTGGATGAAGCGTAAGTGCCTACTCTTCTACCACGTGGGGAAGGAGTATACTTCACCTTTTCCCTGACTTGAGTTGGGCTGTAGCTCTTCATTTCTCCTGTGGGTGTTGGGGTATACTTTTTTACTATTTGTCTGCTTGAAGTTGAGGTGTAGTAAGTCAGTGTTCTCCTAGATGTTGGGGTGTCTTCCTTCCTTCTTTCTGTACCTGCTGCTGTTGGGCTATAATTATTCTTGGTTGTTGTTGGGATCATCTTGGCTGTCCTTTTAGGAATATCGGGAATATTCTCCACTGTCATGCTCAGTGTTGCTTCATCACTGCCCACTGAGGCTTGGGGTACCAGCATCTCACCCCCCATTTCAGAGCTAGGTTTTGGAGGGTTGCTGCTCACCATCATCATCTCTTCACTGGCGAGGTCCCGGCTGGCCAGTTTTACAGGCTGATGAGAAGAGACTGCTGCCCACAATGAGGAAAGGCCCCGAGGTCTCCTAAGGTGCTGGTAGGTAGAACCGATGATCAACATTCCCAGTAGGAAGAGGAGGCGACTCCAATGAAGCCGCTTTGTCCGGAGTAACCGCCTATCTTGCGGCCCCATCCTGATCAATTTCCCCATGCTGGCCAGTTATATCTGGTTACAGAAGGCCTCTCATTCTGTCCTAAGATGGAGGCTACTCTGGGATTCAGGTTGGTGATCAGAGAAGATTTCTCCATGAAGCCCAGCCAGGGGGTATCCACAAACCTAGATGGTAGAAAAAGAGATTACTTACCACTAAGAGGAGATCTGGGATCCATAACAGCCTCATATGGAAAAAAGTGATAATAGAAGCCCCAGGAACACAAAAGTATAATGCATGGGGTCTTTGCAAGAGTAAACTACTCCTGTCCCCTGCTCCAGAGGAAAATGCCTACTCTTAAAAGAAAGAGTACCTAGGGGTCCTCTGTACTATGTAGGCCTGCCAGCAGCCCAGGTTCCTGAGCTGGGGCCGGAGTGCTCTATGGAGTCTCCCTGGGCTCTCAGCAAAAGATTTGCCAGTACTCTTCAGGTCCAAGCCTAAGATGCTGGGAGCTCAGTCATCCATAGCTGGTGCCAGGCCACAGGTCTCACCTTATCAAAGGCAGGAAGGAGGTAGGGAGATATGGCTCTAAGCTATAGACAAAAAGAGGCAGTAGTGGAGGGCATTGCCAGGGACATTAAGGCTCCATGTATTTTTCTGGACTGACTTAAAACAATTCCACCATCCAGAGTGGGCAAAGCTTAAAAGTTAATGTTATAGAGCTTCCCAGAGAATACAGCATGGTGGGAGGATCATGGGAAATGGAGTTGAAAGCCTAGACTCCCCGTTCTGCTGCTTACCAGCTGTGTCATCCTGGACAGGCTGAGCCTTGGTGCCTCATCTGTGAAATGGGCATGATAACATATATATTGGTTATGCAAATATAATCTCTGGAAGGACAATTGGGTAAGGGAAACTGAGGATCAAAGGTCAGAAGGCGGCTTATTTTCACTGTATAGTCCATTAGTTTGACCTTTTTATCATGTGCATGTTATAATATTTTAAATTTAATTTAAATTAAATTAGAATATGAATAATAACAGTGTCAGGGGAATGTTGAGAGAGTAAAAACATACGAAAAGCATTGAACAGGCCAGGCATGGTGGCTCATGCCTGGAGTTCCAGCACTTTGGGAGGCTGAGGCGGGCAGATCACTTGAGGTCAGGAGTTCAAGACCAGCCTGGCCAACATGGTGAAACCCCATCTCTGCTAAAAATACAAAAGTTAGCCAGGCATGGTGGCACATGCCTGTAATCCCAGGTGCATGGGAGGCTGAGACAGGAGAATTGCTTGAACCTGGCAGGCAGAGGTTGCAGTGAGCCGAGATCACACCATTGCACTCCAGCCTGGGCAACAGAGCAAAACTCTGTCTCAAAGGAAAAAAAGAAAAAGAAAAGCACTGAACGGAAAGGCTAGTTTTACACAAGAATGAAGGAGGGAAGAACATGAAAGGCCCACAAAGAATCCTCATTTTATAAAGAAGGGTATTGAGGCCCAGCCCAAGTAAGTATTTATTAAATCTCTAATTAATGTCCACACACTACTACAAAACAATAACTGGAAATGATTGGTTTTGCATATGATATATTAGAAGTGAGCTGAGTAACCCATGGAATCTGTCTGGTACAACTCCTCGTCTGAGATATGAAAACACAGAAGTCCAGAGAGGAGATGTGACTTGCTTAACATCACACAGTTAGTGAGTAGCCAAACAGATGAGCCTCCTAACTCCCCTTTCTTTCTTGCATGCCACACTAATTGGACATGCAAAGGCACTTGTCTTAAAAAGCAAGAGAGGGACAAGCAAAAGGAGAAGTAGGAATAAGTGAACTTCCTTCTTTGTCCCTGATTTCTGTAATTTTCTTTCCACTATCTCCCTGCAGCCCCCCGATCCTTGCCATGAACTCAACACTTTGCAGCAAGCCCACTCGTATCTCCAACAGAAATTTCAGAGAGTCTCTCTCTTTCTGATGTTCCTGTGTTACGTAACAGAGCTGAGCTGGCACCCCAGCTGATCACTCCTACCTAATTACATCATTTACCTTCAGATCTTGGCATCTGGCTGTCTTCTCAGCTCTGGAAACTCGTCAGAATCCAAGATCTCAAAGAGTGGATCTGAAGCTGGACAGCAGGGAACACCCCATTCTCCTGCCTCCAGCTCTCCTATGGAATCCTAATTCAAGGCAGGGTCGGGTGTGAAGGGCAGCTCAGGGGAAGAATATCCGATCGTGGCTAATACCCACCTCCTCTAAGAAGCTTATCAGGGCATTGCACAAGTTCTGGGTCCCAGTGCGCCTGACCAAGCCTGAGAGAGTGGGCCTTCCACCAGGGACACAGATGGGCTCACTATGGGCCTGCAAAGTCAGTGGAGGAACTGGGGAGATTTCTCAAACTTGTTTCTAAGCTATGAGAATACAGGTGGTCTAGGGTTTCCATGCTTAGATGGTGGAAAGTTTTGGAAAGATTCAGAAGGTGCCTGGGGCTTAAGAGATCAGAAGGCCTCAGTTAGCATTAGGCTCGACTTGCTGCTGTGTGATTCTAATGTAACCTACAAGTAAATGTGGGGATAATAATATCTGTCCTACCTATCTGTAAGGTGAATGTGAGAATCAAAATAAAAAACAAAGATTATAGAGAAAACACCATGCAAACTTCAAAGCAATTCATATATAAAATCTATTTTATTAGGCCTAAAGGAAATTCTTGGTGTAGAGGGCACTAACAGATCTCCCCAGAGCAGGCTGGGACATCCCAAGATACCTGAGGAGTTGGCACACTGAGCTCCCTGCACCTCTAGCCCATGACTTGGAGCTGATCAAAGTGGGAGTAGGGTAAGGTAGTGGGATCTCATCATCCTAATCATTGATCTGGAAGCCATTTCAATCATTCAGCTAACTCAGCCTGATATTTACTGACTGTCCCTTTCTCCATTTCCTGTTTCCTCCAGAGTACCTGGGTGCGTGATGCTTTGGGTTACTTTCATCTGAAATAGCAGGTAATCCTCACAGCCTCACCTCTGCCCTGCTTCACCTTGAGTGGCCTGGAACAGTAAGAAGGTCACCAGATCCCTCTGCTGAAGTCTACAGGAGTGCCCACCCACTGTGGAAGAGCTGGCTTCATCTCTGAGTATGCTGGGGTCACTCTGGATGTTGGAAGCCTGGGGTCAGGGCCTAAGGTCTGCTAGTTACACGTCCTTGGCCTTTATGCTGCTGTGGGCAGAACCAAACCTAGTTCTTTCCCTTTTCATGCCACTGTGTACCACAGTCTCAAACTGGCCCAGAAAGATGAAAAAAAGAACATAATTCACAAAGTAAAATGAGTGATCTTTTTTTCTGAAACAACTCCTCTACATTTATAATGTTGTTTATTCAATATAAAAAATTCAGGGGAGAAGGAAATCCTCAGAAAAGTGATTCCTTTCTCTTATATGTTCATAAATGTTGCCAAGGAGTTCTTCCTGGAGTCTAACCTAAATCCTACCTGTTGGGGGTAAACACAGCTTCTTCTGTCTTATTATCATGGGATTCTGGCACATTTTGAAATTCAGCAGGAAATTTGGCTGCTCAACCAAGAATGGAAGCATCCTCTCTACTAGCCATGTGAGTTTGGACAAGTTATTTAACTTCTCAGTTGCTATAAACCTCTCATCCTGTAAAATGAGGATGATAATGACATTACCTGTTTGATAGCGTTGTTGTGGGGATTAATTAATTTGTAAAACATATTAACAATGCCGGGTACTATTGTTGTTGTTATTCTGCTTTTAGGTATCACAATCAGATTGTGTTAGAGGGGTCAACAGGTCTCCATGCATTTCACTGTTACAATGTTCTACTGTGCATTTATTTGTGCAATCACCTGATTAATTAGTACAACTCTTACTAGAGTGGGTGAACTCCAAGAAGACAGGGACCTTGCCTGTCTTATTCATCACTGAATCCTCAGAGCCCAGAATAGTGCCTGGCAAACAATGAATGTATTTAATAAACAAATTTATTTATTTATAAGTAAATTTATTTATTAAATATATTTAATTTATATATTTATATTATAAACATATTTATTAAATTAAATATATTTAATATATATTAAATATAAAAAGCATAACCCAGTGAGGAAGATGCTCAGAGATGGGGCCCCTGAGGGGATGGAGAGGGGAACGCCCACTCGAAAAGTTCATGACCTTTTGAGAGCAAATGGCTGGAGAATGGCCAGCACCACTGAGAAGTGGAAGCTGATCTGCTTTGCTCTATAAAATTGCCTCATTTTATACTCTCCCCTGGAACAGGATGGAAGAACTGATGGGGCAGATCTGGCTCTGACCCTCACGATACAATAAGGGGGTGAGGAAGGCAGATCTTAGAGGTTTGGCAGTACACCAAGGAGGACTTTCCTTGCCCTCCAAAGCTCTAGGCCTTTCCTAACTTTTATTAAAACAGAAAGAAGAAGGAACGAGACTTTTCATCTGACATGGAGGGTTTCTGGCTAAGGCTGGTTTATTTCTGGGCCTACATTAGGAGTTGCAACCGACTCTACAGTTGTACAGTGGAAAGTAGACAAGATTTGAAAGGGTCGCAAATTTTATTTCTTTTGTTGTTTTTTTTTTTAATCTGGCAAACAGCAAGCATTGATGGGTTGCAAATTTTAATGCCTTTAGGTCCTGGGTAGATAAAAATAAGTTACATCAATCATTTTCTAAGTAACTGGGGAGTGCTGGGGGCTATTTCTGGACAGAGAATAAATGACCCACCGATAGGTATTCCAATGTCAAACAATTTAAAAATATTAAGAAGCAAACAAATGAGTCTGAGGGCTGAATTTAACCTACAGGTACTGCTTTGAAACCTCTAATAAAGTAACAAGTCTGACGAGGAGCAAGCCTAAGGTCTCTCATTCTCAGGTTCCTCATTTATGAAACCAGGAAAGACAAGCTTCCTCATGGAATTGCTATTAGAGTAACAGTGAGAGAATCTGTGGAAAAGCACTTTGATCTGTCCAACCTGTATAATGTCACGGCCTAAGGCCTTTTGTTTCTATTGTTTTATTTGTGCATATTATATTGTTTATAGGATTAAAAATGGCTGTATAGTTGTCACTGGTGGCAAACAACAAAATAAGTCCCCAAACATACTATGACACATCTTTACAAGCCAGTGGCTAGAACCATACCTGAGACAGGGAGATGCAGGTGGTGGACTGAGTGCAGCTCAGAGACAGGATTTCATCCTTACAGCCAAGTGCCCTTCTGGAGAGGCCAGAGGTCTAGAGAAAAGGTCAGAGAGGTGATTTCAGAGGACTTCAGTGTGGCCAAGCAGGAAACCACACAGTCCCAGTACGATTCACAAAGCCCCTCAAAGTAAGAGAAACAGCCCACTAAGTAAAACTCCCATGTCAAATCTGACTTTATAAAGGAATGATGATTGAGGCACAGCAAGATAACTTTTTTTTTCCTGTAAGCTGACAAAGAGTAAGAAATTTAAATAACACCCAATGCCAACAAAGATACTGGTGAGGATGTGTAAATCAGGTATAGCAGCTCAAGTGACCTTGTTAAACTGTAAATCAGATAATGTCCCTCCTATATGCCAGACTTTCCAGTGGCTTCCCACCTCAATTGGAGAAAAAGCCTCATATTAGTCTACCAGGCCCTTTCTAGCTTTGCTTGTAGTAGCAAAAACTGAAATCTAAATGTCAATAGGAAACTGATTACATAAATGATAATGGCACATCTTTACAACAGTCAATTATATATAGCAGTTAAAAGGAATGAATGTGATGCCCAAGATATATTAATAAATCAATAACAATAAAAGTAGATGCAGAACAGTATATATAATATTGTTGCTTTTAGGTAGAAAGTATTATATATGTTATATTATATAGTTTATATAATATGTATATACATACACATATGTACATACATATGTAGAGACAATTTTGCAAAGCATATGTAAAAATGACTATACTTCTGGCCGGGCGCGGTGGCTCAAGCCTGTAATCCCAGCACTTTGGGAGGCCGAGACGGGCGGATCACGAGGTCAGGAGATCAAGACCATCCTGGCTAACACGGTGAAACCCCGTCTCTACTAAAAAATACAAAAAACTAGCCAGGCGAGGTGGCGGGCGCCTGTAGTCCCAGCTACTCGGGAGGCTGAGGCAGGAGAATGGCGTAAACCCAGGAGACGGAGCTTGCAGTGAGCCGAGATCCGGCCACTGCACTCCAGCCTGGGCCACAGAGCGAGACTCCGTCTCAAAAAAAAAAAAAAAAAAAAAAAAATGACTATACTTCTGTCACCAATAGATATAGAATGAACAAAAACAAACAACAACTCTGATATTTCACTTTTCCAACCCAGTGGCTAGAATCATACTTGAGGCACGGATATATGTATGGTTGCTTCTAAGAAAGCAAATGCTTATTTTTCACTTCATCTATTTTGAAACTTTGAATTTTGCCTGATGCAGTGGTGCACTCCTGTAATCCCAGCACTTTAGGAGGCTGAGAAGGGAGGATTGCTTGAGAACAGGAATTCAAGATCATCCTGGGCAACATAACAAGACCATGTCTCTAGTAAAAGAAGTATTTATGGCAAACCCACAGCCAATATCATACTGCATGGGCAAAAACTGGAAGCATTCCCTTTGAAAACCGGCACAAGACAAGGATGCCCTCTCTCACCACTCCTATTCAACATAGTGTTGGAAGTTCTGGCCAGGGCAATCAGGCAAGACAAAGAAATAAAGGTATTCAATTTAGGAACTAAGGAAGTCAAATTGTCCCTGTTTGCAGATGACATGATTGTATATTTAAAAAACCCCATCATCTCAGCCCAAAGATAAGCAACTTCAGCAAAGTCTCAGGATACAAAATCAATGTGCAAAAATCACAAGCATTCCTGTTCACCATTAACAGACAAACAGAGCCAAACCATGAGTGAATTCCTGTTCACAATTTCTACAAAGAGAATAAAATACCTAGGAATACAACTTACAAGGGATGTGAAGGACCTCTTCAAGGAGAACTACAAACCTTTGCTCAACAAAATAAAAGAGAACACAAACAAATGGAAGAATATGCTATGCTCATGGATAGGAAGAATCAATATCGTGAAAATGGCCATACTGCCCAAAGTAATTTATAGATTCAATGCCATCCCCATCAAACTACCAATGACTTTCTTCACAGAATTGGAAAAAACTACTTTAAAATTCATATGGAACCAAAAAAGAGCCTGTATTGCCAAGATAATCCTAAGCAAAAAGAACAAAGCTGGAGGCATCATGCTACCTGACTTCAAACTATACTACCAGCCCACAGTAACCAAAACAGCATGGTACTGGTACCAAAACAGATAGATAGACCAATGGAACAGAACAGAGGCCTCAGAAATAGCACCACACATCTACAGCCATCTGATCTTTGACAAACCTGACAAAAACAAGAAATGGGGAAAGGATTCCCTATTTAATAAATAGTGCTTGGAAAATTGGCTAGCCATATGTAGAAAGCTGAAACTGAATCCCTTCCTTACACCTGACACAAAAATTAATTCAAGATAGGATTAAAGACTTAAATGTTAGACCTAAAACCATAAAAACCCTAGAAGAAAACCTAGGCAATACCATTCAGGACATAGGCATGGGCAAGGACTTCATGACTAAAACACCAAAAGCAATGGCAACAAAAGCCAAAACAGACAAATGGGATCTAATTAAACTAAAGAGCTTCTGCATGGGAAAAGAAACTACCATCACAGTGAACAGGCAACCTACAGAATGGGAGAAAAATTTTGCTATCTACCCATCTGACAAAGGGCTAATATCCAGAATCTACAAAGAAGTCAAACAAATTTACAAGAAAGAAACAAACAACCCCATCAAGAAGTGGGCAAAGGATATGAACAGACACTTCTCAAAAGAAGACATCTATGCAGCCAAGAGGCACATGAAAAAATGCTCATCATCACTGGTCATCAGAGAAATGCAAATCAAAACCACAATGAGATACCATCTCACGCCAGTTAGAATGGCAATTAAAAAGTCAGGAAACAACAGATGCTGGAGAGGATGTGGAGAAATAGGAACGCTTTTACACTGTTGGTGGGAGTGTAAATTAGTTCAACCATTGTGGAAGACAGTGTGGCGATTTCTCAAGGATCTAGAACTAGAAATACCATTTGACCCAGCAATTCCATTACTGGGTATATACCCAAAGGATTGTAAATCATGCTACTATAAAGACACATGTGCACATATGTTTATTGTGGCACTATTCACAATAGCGAAGACTTGGAACCAACCCAAATGTCCACCAATGATAGACTGGATTAACAAAACATGGCACATATACACCATGAAATGCTATGCGGCCACAGAAAAGAATGAGTTAATGTCCTTTGCAGGGACATGGATGAAGCTGGAAACCATCATTCTCAGCAAACTATCACAAGGACAGAAAACCAAACACCACATGTTCTCACTCATAGGTGGGAATTGAACAATGAGATCACTTGGACACAGGGCAGGGAACATCACACACTGGGGCCTGTTGGGGGTGGGGGAGTGGGGGAGGGATAGCATTAGGAGAAATAACTAATGTAAATGATGAGTTGATGGGTGCAGCAAACCAACGTGGCACATATATACCTATGTATCAAACCTGCACTTTGTGCACATGTACCCTAGAACTTAAAGTATGATAAAAAAATAAAATTAAATTAACTTTGAATTTTTCTCCATAGACACAAATTAATTTTTTTTTTTTTTTTTTTGAGACAGGGTCTTGCTCTGTTGCCCAGGCTGGAGTGCAGCGGCGCGATCTTAGTTCACTGCAACCTCCACCTCCCGGGTTCAGGTGATTCTCATGCCTCAGCCTTTGGAGCAGCTGACTACAGGTGCCCACCACGACAGCTGGCTAATTATTGTATTTGTAGTAGAGACAGGGTTACACCATGTTGGTCAGGCTTGTCTCAAACACCTGACCTCAAGTGATCTACCCACCTCAGCCTCCGAAAGTGCTGGGATTACAGGTGTGAGACACCATGCCCGGCCTCCCAGCCTTACAAATTACCTTTTATAATTTTTTAAAAACTAGTTTTATTTGGCTTTATCTTCTTTTTCATTGAAAGATGCCACCAAGCTTTTAAGAGGGTGAGTGGTGAGCCTGGCAAGATAGATCAGGGCCCAGATATGAGGGACCTTTAAAAATTTAGACTTGATAGCATTTTGTTTGTTTGTTTTTAGAGATAAGATCTTGTCCTGGCTAGAGTGCAATGGCACAATCATAGCTCACTGCAGCCTTGAACTCCTGAGCTCAAACAATCCTCCTGCCTCAGCCTCCTGAGTAGCTAGGATTACAGGTGCACACCACCACACCTGGTTAATTTTAATTTTTGTAGAGGCAAGGTCTTGCTATGTTGCCCAGGCTAGTCTCAAACAGCTGGGCTCAAGCGATTCTCCTGCCTCCACCTCCCAAAGTGCTGGGAGCCACTACACTAGGCCTTTATAGCACTTTTCAAAGGAAAGAGTGTATGGAATAAAGAAGTTCCTTTCTACTTTCTTAGAGAAATGTAGTATCTACCAAGTTTTCTCTGCTTTCCCCTTTGACTTTTTTTTTTTTTTTTTTCCAGTAACCTCTCTTACTCCCCTCCTATCTTCTTTCCACAAATGCACATCCACCATCACATGCCAGACCCTGGGGGATCCAGTGGTGGATAAAGCTCACCCTATTTTCAGAGCAGAGGCAAAGTTAATTGGAATTGGAAATGTGTAAAAGCTTTTCTTTGTTCAGTGAGTCTTTTCATTATTAAAATAGAGAGAAGCTTTGTGGTTTTCTCAAATGCTCTGGAAAAAACTGAAAGAGGATTGAGAGCAATTTTAAAAGGAGGAGGAGCACAGTTTTCCAAATACATTTCAAAGGAAAAGAGGGAGAAACCTATGGATTAAAAGAGACTTCTGAGATATAGCAACGGATTTCAATATCTGGATCTTACTTGGATCCTGATTCAAATAACCAAAGTGTAAAAAAGTAAAATTTATGATATTTATGACACAACTGAATATTTGAAAGCTGATTAGGTATTTGATGATCTTAGGAATTTATTGGTAATTATGTTAAATTTGATTATGGTATTGTAATTATATATTTTTAAGTTCTTTTTTAAAGATACATAAGGAAACATTCATGGATAAAATGTTATGCTATCTGGGATGTGCATCAAAATAATATGTGGGGAGAAGTCAGTAGGGGTGTACATGAAACGAGATGAGGATTGCATTGACAGCAGAAACTGGGTGAAGGGAACACAGGGATTTATTATCCTAATCTCCCTATCTTTGTCTATGTTTGAAAATTTCCATAATAAATTTTTTTTTTCAGAAGAGAGAAGGGTCATATTTATGATATTTTTTGACTTCTGCTTTGGTGAAAACAGTGAAATAGGGAGGGGGGAATGATGAGAGGAAGAGGCTGGAGCTTAGAAGTATGATTTGGGAGTGAACAGTCTCCAGAATAGAGGGGCAGGAAGGGAAATGCAGGGCAAAGGACATCATGGGTGTGTGAGAAGAGAGGGAAGAATGGAAAATGCTTTCCCCTCCCCCACCCCTCAGCCTTTTCTTCACTTACTCATTCCCTACCCCTTATCTCTGTAGATGAATAATCATCTTGGGGCCAAATGAGGTGGCTCATGCCTGTAATCCTGGCACTTTGGGAGGCCAAGGAGGGAGGATCGTTTGAACTCAGGAGTTCAAGACCACGCTGGGCAACATAGTGAGACCCCCATCTCTACAAAAAATTTAAAACTTAGCCAGGCATGGTGGCACGTGCCTGTAGTCCCACCTACTTGGGAGGTTGAGGTTGGGGGGATTGCTTAAACTCAGGAAGTCAAGGCTGCAATAAGTCATGACTATGCCACTGTGCTCCAGCCTGGGTGACAGAGACCCTGTCACCACACACACACACTCACACAAATCACCCTGGGAACTTAACAAGATTCTCAAGCACCAAGTCATGAAATTCCATTTCCATTTCACTTGGCAAGGCCTGGGAATCTGCATTTTCAACACGTGCTCTAGGAGATTTAGATATCTAGACTTCCCTTTGAGTTCCCCAGTACCTGGCCCCTGTGAGAGCCATGGTTTTTCTGTCATTAACCTTTACTCTGTCAGAGTGGGGATCAAACACTGCCTTTCAAAGCCTTTGGGACAGCAGTCCACCGTTTCAAGCCAGGAAAAAATAAAGGGAATGAAGATTATGCAAAGGAAACTATTTATTGATTTCCTTTAATGTGTGTGTGGAAACATGCAAATGCTGAGGGTTGCTTGAGTGGGGAAAAGAAATTCATCAGTCAGCTATGGCTTGAAAGACACCTCCTTTAAGATCTTCTAACCTTTGTGCTGATGTTCTCTGATGTTATAGTCGCTGAACAACCTTCTGATTTGTAATGGGATTCCACCAAGAAGGAAAAACAAACAAACTAGTTGCCCTAAGTAACACAGTCCTCCTGGCAGTTGTGTCTTTTATCATCAATTTAATATATTGATTTTTTGCTTTCCAAGTCTCCCAAAGCCTGTTATTCAGAAGAACTAGGTCACAAGATTTGATCATCCATCAGCGAACTAACTTAAGCTTTAGGGTTGGGTAAGGTAATGAATCAGACCTTGCAACTGAGCCAGAATTACCAGGAGGACAGTAACCCTGTGGCTAAGTCATTGTCACATTAGGGGTAACCAGACACTTGCTTATCCACACATTCTTGGCCACATCCCTCCCAATAGGGAAAGATTAGAAATTATGACTAAGTTATCAGGCTGCAGCCTTACTTACCTGGAGCCCAATGCCTGCTCAGGCATAACTAGGTCTTGACATGGTGAGATGAGCCAGGTTGGGGAAAGAAGTTTTGAAGCATAGGGCAGTCTGCAGGGCCCTGGGCCCCAGTGCTGGCAGGGATATTCCCAGGGACAGGAAAAAACTACAAGCAACTGGACCGACACTCCCCCACAGAACAAGCTGTGAGAAGTCAGATAGACTCGTCTGTTCAGTTCAAAGCATCCTCCTTCCTTGTCCCATCACCCCAGCCCATCAGCTAAAAGAAAAAGGCAAATGCCTGCGGCCTTCTAGAGGCCTTTCTGTACTCTGTAACCTATGTGGTTCCACATTGTTGAACCATTACTTGCTGCATCCATCAAGCCTATCTCTGCTGGATTCCCGGCTACCTATTGGTTAAAACTGCTCAGCCGTAACCAGCATTTGGAGCCTGACGGCGGATCACAGATCGAAGGCTACTGATCTCTACTAAAAAATCAAAAAAAAAAAACTACGGCGAGTGGGCCTGTAGTCCCACTACTCCGAGGCTGAGGCGGAGATGGGTGAACCGGAGGCGAGTGCGGATGGATCTGGCCACTGCACTCCAGCCCGGCAAAGCAAGACTCGTCCAAAAAAAAAAAAAAAAAAACAAAAAGAAGAAGTCATCCTCTTGCCCTCTTAAGGACTTCACTGAGGCACAGGCTACAATGGAGACACCAGGCGGCCAGAGTGGCAGGTAAGAAGCCATGTTGCTTTACAGGGAAATCTGAGCATGCAAGCCTTGTCCAGGGTGAGGGGAACGAAGGCCCCTCAAAGAGGGGATGGGGGAATAAAGTGAGCATTTGGGCTGAGGAGACCAAGGGGCCAAGTCTTGAGGTAAATTGGGCTCACGTCAGCTAAGAAGGATATACAAAGCATACCTCAGCCAGGGATTACAGTTTTGGGTTTTTTTTTTCCCCCGAAATTCTCGTGTCTTAGCCTCCCAAGTAGCTGGGATTACAGGCGCCCTCCACCATGCCCGGCTAATTTTTGTATTTTAGTAGAGAGCGGGTTTTCACCAAAGCCCAGTCTGGTCTCAAACTCCTGGCCTGAAGTGATCCGCCCACCTTGGCCTCCCAAAGTGCTGGGATTACAGTCCTGAACCACCGCGCCCGGCCAGGAATTGTAGTTCAGGAATTGTAGTTTAAAAAGAATAGGAAGAGGATTCTGTCAACCGGTTCAGAGGATATGAGAGCGGGGGCTGTAGAGTGACGAGGAAAACAGCAGGAAGGGTTGGGCTCGTGCACCGACAGGGCCCAGGGAAGTGAGGGGACAAAAGTGTGAAGCGGTCAGAGTCACAGGGCCAGGTGAGGCCCATGGGTCAGTGGGGCAGGAGGGGGAGAAAAAAAACCCAGAATGGGGAGAGATACAGGGCAATGCAGAGAGACAGGGCGAGAAGCCCCGATCCAGCCAAGGCTCAGAGAAATTGGGGATTTGTGGGAGGAGAGGGGTGGCCGCGGATTGGCCCTCGCGAGGAGAGGTCGCGCCCCCTAGCGTCCTTCCGGGCTGAGCCAGAACCCTGCCCGAGCGACCCTGAAGCTCGCCAAGGACCGCCCCGCCTAGTGCTGAGTGTCGGCGCCGGGTTCCCTTCTGTCGCGCGGCCCTATAGTTCCGGCTGTGGCGCGCGGGCGGAAAGTTTATGGCGACGGACTGTGTCCGGCGATGGGCACGGGGTGAGTGGGAGGCCGAGGGCCCATTGCTGCCTTTCGTTGCTTATTGGGGTTACAGGTGAAGGGGATAGGGGTGAAGAACAACCCAGGGCCTGCGCTTGGCCTTCCCGCCACCCTGGCGGCCGTCCCGGAGGCGCCAGTTCCGGGGCACTGCTCCCGGCCTCCCCTCTGTCTCAGGCTCGGGGTCCCCAGCTCCGCGTAAACTGCACGATTTCGCCCTCTGCTTAGCCCCGCTCTGCCCCCACTTTCCGTGAGAGACTTCCAGATCTCACATTTTCTTGACTGATTTTTAAGGTAAAAATACATCTCCCAGATGCGATTTTCAGTCTGGACTTTTAGAGATGAAGTTGTATCTGAGAACTGGGGAATTATAGCTGATGGACAATTGGTATTAAAGGCCAAATAGGTGGCTAGGGCCTGTTTCTCAGGCCGTTCTTGAGAAAGAAGAGCCCTAGTTGTTTGAACAGTACACATGGGAAGTGGGTGGCGGTGGGAGACTTGGGGCTCAGAATCCACACAAGTAAGGAATACATAGTGTTGTTCTCACAAAATTGCTAGAGTGTGATTGGCAGGGAATTTTTTTTTTCTTTTTTTTTTTTCCTGAGGCGGAGTCTCGCTCTGTCGCCCAGGCTGGAGAGCAGTGGCGCGATCTAGGCTCCCTGCAACCTCTGCCTCCCAGGTTCAAGCAATTCTCCTGTCTCAGCCTCCCAGGTAACTGGAACTACAGGTGCACGCCACCACGTCTGTCTAATTTTTGTATTTTTAGTAGAGATGGGGGTTTCACCATATTGGTCAGACTGGTCTCGAACTCCTGACCTCAGGTGATCTGCCAGTCTCGGCCTCCCAAAGTGCGGGGATTACAGGCGTGCCTGGCCTTTTTGTTTTTTTGTTTAATCAGGCCTAGACTGCTTGAATGAACTATCCTTCAGGAATTTTCAGTTCCCTCCTTTACTCCAACCTGAGTACTAAATTGATTTCCCACCACTTTGTAACTGTTAAGGAGGTGCATTTGGGAGTAGACACAATTGCATCAGTTGGAGAAAGAGCCAGCTCCAGAGGTGTCTTCAGAGAAGGCAAGACTGCCAACTGTCATCTGTCAACAGCAGATTTCACGGGCTGAAAGTGCTTTTTTGTATTTGATCTAAGTCTGTGTAAACTGTTTCCTCCCATTCTCCTAAGAGGTGAGGGCAGTACTCCTCATGATCCTCAACTTGTAAAAAGGCGTCCCTGCATGAATGGGACTACCACAGGAGCTGGGCAGAGGCGAGGGAGTCCCCCATATCTCTGCTTGAATGAGAAGAAGAAATGTGTTTCTGGTGTCCAGAGTTAACATTTATAATGTATTTTGCTAAATAATATATGGTATATCTTGTGATTTAGGGGTAATTCATTAGTTATTATCAAATTGTTGGGCACCTACTATGTGCCAGTTACTGTGATAAGTTTTGAGGAGACATCGTGGGCAAAATCTGGCATGGTCCTTGCCCTTAGTGAGCATATGTTATGGTGTAGTTGAACCAGTATTGTGCAGGACCTCACTTTTTTTTTTTTTTTTAATCAGGCCTGTACTGCTTGATTGAACCATCCTTCAGGAACTTTCAGTTTCTTCTTTTACGCCTATGATTACAACCTGAGTTGTCAACATTGTTTCCATAAACCAGTGTATTCTGAGTTCAAAACAGCCTGCTTACAAATGGAATTTTGGCCCCGCACGATGGCTCAGGCCTATAATCCCAGCACTTTGGGAGGCAGAGGTGGGTGGATCACAAGGTCAGGAGTTTGAGACCAGCCTGGCCAGTGTGGTGAAACCCTGTCTCTACTAAAAATACAAAAATTAGCCGGGTATGGTGACACACACCTGTAGTCACAGCTACTCGGGAGGCTGAGGCAGGAGAATGGCGTGAACCCAGGAGGCGGTGCTTGCAGTGAGCAGAGATCACGCCACTGCACTCCAGCCTGGGCAACACAGCAAGACTCCATCTCATAAAAAAAATGGAATTTTAGAATATGACACATTTGCAGCTGGGCACTATCCTTAAACAAGCAGTCTGGCTACTGTTAAATGTTTTGAAGTGAATCCCAAAAAAGAAAGTTGTGAACATTAAATTTCTAACTGTTTATATCCACCTAATCTCTCTAATTGTATGTATGCATTATGATTTTTATGAAGTTGTAAGCAGTGTATAATACAGTTCTGGGGCCTGCTTTTCTCAGTTACTAATGCTTTCTATAATTATTTTTGATATCTATAGTACATATGTCATTCGTTTATAGTTTTATGATATTTCATCATGTCAGTAGACTACAGGTTGTTTAATAATAGAGTAGCAGCAAGCTGTATTCCCATGAGCAGGTCTGTGTATCTGTAAACTATTTTATTTTTGAGCACCAAAATGTTTTATGCTAATTCTCAATCCATAATTTTGAATAACTCCATTTCTACATTTTGACTTTTTTCTACACAATTTCGTGAGATAATTCCAGCTTTATAACTTTCTTTTCTTTTTTTTTTTTTTCTTGAGATGGAGCCTTGCTCTGTCACCCAGGCTGGAGTGCAGTGGCACGATCTCAGCTTACTACAACTTCCGCCTCTTGTGTTCAAGCGATTCTTGTGCCTCAGCCTCCCAAGTAGCCAGCACGCTCAGCTGATTTTTGTATTTTTAGTAGAGACAGGGTTTCACCATATTGGCCAGGCTGGTCTCAAACTCCTGACCTCGAGACATCCGCCCACCTGGGCCTCCCAAAGTGCTGGGATTACAGGCATGAGCCACTGTGTCTGGCCTTAAATATTCTTTAATTTTGTTCTTTTCCTTCACAGTTGAAGCACCATTGGCCGGTTGATGTACAATGAGTACTACTGAGGCTAGCAGTTTATTACTTTTGTTATGCTTAATGATTTCCAATTTGTCTAATTTGGTTTATGACTTTACTAGTCCTTTCATTTTTATATTTGGCATTCATTTTACTAAAACAAGAGCACCAACCAACAAAATAATTAAACACATGCACTAATACTGCAAAAAGGTTGTGACGGTGCCAAAAAACAATGGTTGATTGTCAGATAGCAACACCATATGACAATTAGAAATGTTCTACAGTAAATTAAGTGTTAGAGAGGAGATGTAGGAGTTTATTAAGTTGCATAAAAGTCAAATGTGTGAAAGTCAAGGGCTACCTGAAGTTAGCAGGGCTTTTTTTTTTTTTTTTTTCCAGTAGATATATTTAGATAGTCCTTGATTTATGGGTGATTCTAAGAGTGGTCCTTACAATGAACTAAGCTGCTCACTTCCCTCTCACTGAGTTCTCTAGGGATTATTCCTCACCTCAACTTAAATGGTGTTTGCCTCTGCTAATTTCTGGGAAATGAAAGTTATGGTGAAAAATATTCTTTTCTCTCCGTGACGTGTAAGACCTTATTTATTTTCTACAGCATTTCTCTGTTTATAGCTGTCTGTTTACATTCTGATTGGCAACACTGGGATCATTTTCATCATGCCGACAGTGGTGGTAATGGATGTATCCCTTTCCATGACCCGACCTGTGTCTATTGAGGGGTCCGAAGAATACCAGCGTAAGCACCTAGCAGCCCATGGTTTAACGATGCTGTTTGAGCACATGGCCACAAATTACAAGCTTGAATTTACAGCACTCGTGGTTTTCTCATCACTTTGGGAGTTGATGGTCCCCTTCACAAGAGATTATAATACCCTACAGGTACAAAAAGTAGTAAGTTATTGTATGTACAGGGCCTAAATTTATTGGGAGGAAAACTGTGTTATAATGCATTGAACATTTAGAACTTTGGCATTATTTAGTAAGTCTGTTAATACTTAATATGTGTAGCTAAACAACAAGAATTCACAACCAGTAGGTCTTAATGCCTGCTGTTTCTTCGGTACAGCTATGAGTTAGAGCTGTGAGTTTTTCCCTTATTTTCCTCTCTTGGTTTTCTGGAATTCTCTGTGGAAAAGTGAGTATCTCAGGATGTAGTGCTCCATTCCCTAAAATTTAGGGTCTTTAGGCTCAACACTTAATTTTTTTCTACTCGCCCATAAAATTTGAGGAAATGAAAAATTAGTCCTTTCTTGTTCTAGAGTAATTCAAAATGATATTTCCTTTCCAACAAATAGCTTTGATTTTGATACCAATTAAAATTTTTAAATCTTAATTGGTAGATACTACCTTTCAAAGGTGTTTTCTGTGTTATTTCAGAATTTACTTTCTGACAACATCTCTAAATGATAGTATTTCCAGCAGTGCCTAACACAGTGTCTTACCCATGATGAGCAGTCAAGAAGTGTCTATGGGCCAGGTGTGGTGGCTCACGCCTGTAATCCCAGCACTTTGGGAGGCCAAGGCGAGAGGATCACTTGAGCCCAGGAGTTTGAGACCAGCTTGGGCAATATGGCAAGATCCCATCTCTATTTTTAATAAAAAGAAGGGGAAAAACAAAAAAGAAGTGTTTATGGAATTAAACTGAACAGTTTAACAATTGTTAGGTGGTTTTGAAATCCAGGATCAATACAGTTTGAATTTTTTAATACAAGTAACAAAATTTTGTTAAATAATTCCTTTTATTATCTCAGAGTTTTTAAGTGACTTAAAAGCTTTTTTTAAAAAATTACACTGACTTAAAAAAATTTTTTTAATTTTTTTCCTGTAAAAGGATATTAAACTTTTGGTATATATGCTGACTTTCTTACAGGTGAATAAACTAAGGATTTCTGATGTTCTGCAGTTCTGAAATTTAGAGAATTGCTATATAAGGAGTGAGACGTAATGTTTTAGACCAGGAACCCTGAAGTCAGACTACATACTTACAAATCCAGGTTCTGCCACCTTTAGTCATGAGACCTGGGAAAGTTATTTAATCTTTCTATACTTTAATTACTTCATTTAAAGATAGGGTTAATAATCTGTACCTTATAGTTTTATTGTGATAGCTAAATGCATAAAAGTGCCTAGGATGTTACTTAGAACATAGTTAATATTCAGTAGATTTTGTTATTATTTTTGTGATGTGTTTAAAAGTTCCTTTTAATTTTTTCTTTCAAGGTCTGCTTATAAAGATGTAAACTTGGTGGACTGTTCATTCTTACCTGATAAGAGGATAGAATAAATGGAATTCTTTTCACTGTCTTTAATAGTTGAAGAAGTCTTTTCTAGCATTTTTCTTTAAGAGGCTGTGCTTTGGTGCTCTCAGATACATCAGTGTCCCCTGTGTAACATTCATACTTTGAACAATTTATGTTGTTTTCTAATAACTAATTAAAACTAAAGAGTAACTAGCAATTTTATCTTTTATTCAATAAGGAAGCACTAAGTAATATGGATGATTATGACAAAACCTGCTTGGAGTCTGCATTAGTTGGTGTTTGCAATATCGTTCAGCAAGAATGGGGTGGTGCAATTCCTTGCCAGGTAATGATCAATTCTTTTTCATTGCCCTAAGTTAACAACATTAACCACTAAGGTGCTTCGATTTTCTTCAGGCTCTGACACAACATGCATTGTAATTTCTACAGACTACGTTTTACTCTATTGGTCTCTTCTTAAGTGAAGGTACTAAATCAACACTAATGCGTTCAGAAAGCAGCAAAATTATGCCTTAAGTAAGGAAAGCATCCTCCTAGTAAATTGACTTATTGCAAACTAGTAATGTGATGTGAAATACAAAGGACTCACAGTGGAATTTTTGAACTACACTCCTTGGAAGGGGTCATTATGATTTCGAGTGATAAAATTGTAAACATCGGTATAATATAGCTTGTCTTCATTATCTCAATGCAGTTATTCAGCGGACTTTTTTTTTTCTTCTTTTTGGACACAGGGTCTCACTTTGTTGCCCAGACTAGAGTGCAGTGGAGCTATCATGGCTCACTGGAGCTTCAACCACCCAGGCTTAGGTGATTCTCCCACTTCAGCCTCCTGAGTAGCTGAGACTACAGGCAAATGCTACCACACCTGGCTAATTTTTTACATTTTTTTGTAGAGACCGGGTTTTGCCATGTTGCCCAGGCTGGTCTCAAACTCCTGGGCTCAGGTGATCCACCCACCTCATCTCCCAAAGTGCTAGGATTACAGGATTACAGGGGTGAGCCACTATGCCCAGCTTTATTCAGCAAACTTTTAATCTTCTCAATTGAGTTGTCTTAAAAGTGAGGAGTATAAAACATAACATCTGGCCAGGCGCGGTTGCTCATGCCTGTAATCCCAGCACTTTGGGAGGCCGAGGCGGATGGATCACCAGCTCAAGAGATCGAGACCATCCTGGCCAACATGGTGAAACCCCCATCTCTACTAAAAATACAAAAATTAGCTGGGCATGGCGGCGTGCACCTGTAGTCCCAGCTACTCTGGAGGCTGAGGCAGGAGAATCGCTTGAACCTAGGAGGCGGAGGTTGCAGTCAGCCGAGGTTGCACCACTGCACTCCAGCCTAGCGACAGAGCGAGACTGTGGCAAAAACAAACAAACAAACAAACATAAAATCTTTTGCTCTTTACTTAGACTCCACAGTAGGCCACATTAGCATCAAATCAGAGCAGAGTAGTAGCAGAAAAAGATAACTGGAAATTTGCTCTATACAGATACTTTTGAAAAGTAGTAGCGTATTTTGAAGGAAAAAGAAACATTGCTAAAAGAAGTATCATAATAGTCTACAACAGGAGTCCGCAAGCTTTTTTTGTATTTTAGGCTTCGTAAGTGTGTGTGGCAACTACTCAGCTCTGCTATTATAGCATAAAAGGAGCCATAGATAATAAGTAAATGAATGGGCAGGGCTGTGTTTAAATAAAACATTATTTACAAAAACAGTGGGCCAGATTTAGCCTATGGGCCATGGTTTGCTGGCCCCTGGTGTGTGACTTTTCATTATAGGGTCAAACACAGGATTCCTCAGTAGTGTTGGTAGCATCACTAGTATTTATTTTTTTCTTTTTTTTTTTTTTTTTTTTTGAGACGGAGTCTTGCTCTGTCGCCCGGGCTGGAGTGCAGTGGCCGGATCTCAGCTCACTGCAAGCTCCGCTGCCCGGGTTTACGCCATTCTCCTGCCTCAGCCTCCGGAGTAGCTGGGACTACAGGCGCCCGCCACCTCGCCCGGCTAGTTTTTTGTATTTTTGTATTTTAGTAACACGAGACCACCGTGTTAGCCAGGATGGTCTCGATCTCCTGACCTCGTGATCCGCCCATCTCAGCCTCCCAAAATGCTGGGATTACAGGCTTGAGCCACCGTGCCCGGCTGTATTTATTTTTTAATAAAACAAAAAAGACTGTAGCCAGGCATGGTGGCTCACACCTGTAATCCTAGTACTTTGTGAAGCCAAGGTAGGAAGATAACTTGAGCCCAGGAGTTCAAGACCAGCCTGGACAACATAGTGAGGTCCTGTCTTAAAAAAACATAAAATAAGATTGTAGTTGCCTGGGAGTCAGGGAAAGGTATGAATTGACTCAAAAGAAGCAAGAGGGAATCTGGGACGTACTGGAACTGTTCTTTACCTTGTTTGTGGGGGTGGTTACACGACTGAATGCAGCTGTCAAAACTCATAGAACTGTATACTAAAAAGAGTGATTTTACTGCATGTAAATTATATCCCAATAAATTCACCTTTAGAAAACAACACAAACATTTTTTTCTTGTGAAAACCACCCTGTTTTATAGAATATAGTGGATACTTGCTAAAGAAGTCAATAAATGCCTTTTGATCAATTTCTTTTCAGAAATAAAAAAACTTTTTATGGCATCTCAGCCTAAATAAATAATATAGCTTATTATTGATTTTGGTAAATCCATGCATATAGGATGTGTTATTTCCTAACATTATAGTGAATAAATGAAGTTTTGTTGTCAGTATCTTCTGAACTGAAAGCTAGCACAGTTTCATTTGCTATTTCTTCTTTGGTTTTAGAGGAGAAATTCAGATTTTAAGAACCAGACCTTGTACATCATGCAGACTTTTGACTTTTATGATTTTCTTCTTTTGAAAAAAAGGAAGAATCTGAATTTGAGATATACTGTATGTAACCTGAGGGCAAGGGGCCAAGCCTGAATCTGTCTCTAGTAGAAATACAAAAATTAGCCAGGCGTGGTGGCACATGCCTGTAATCCCAGCTACTCAGGAGGTTAAGGCAGGAGAATCACTTGAACTGGGGAGGCAGAGGTTGCAACAGTCAGCCGAGATCCTGCCATTGCACTCCAGCCTGGGCAACAAGAGAGAAACTCTGTCTCAAAAAAAACAAAAAACATTGTAGTAGAGGTGGTGGTTACTGGTTATTGTTTCTATAATCAGTTACTATGTAACAAACTTGTTAAATGTGGAATTTTTTTCCAGGCGCGATGGCTCACACCTGTAATCCCAACACTTTGGGAGGCTGAGGTGGGCAGATCATCTGAGGTCAGGAGTGAAAGACCAGCCTGACCAACATGGTGAAACCCTGTCTTTACTAAAAATACAAAAATTAGCGAGGTATGGTGGCGTTTGCCTGTAATCCTAGCTACCTGGGAGGCTGAGGTAGGAGAATCACTTAACCTGGGAGGCGGAGTTTGTAGTGAGCTGAGAACGTGCCACTGCACTCCATCCTGGGCGACAGAGCGAGACTCTGTCTAAAAAAAAAAAAAAAAAAAAAGTGGAAAAAAAACAAAGTGGAATTTTTAGCCAAGATTTGCTTTTTTATTATTATTTTTTTGAAACACAGTCTTGCTGTGTCACCCAGGCTGGAGTGCAGTGGCGTGATCTCAGCTCACTGCAACCTCTGCCTCCGGGCTTAAATGATTCTCATGCCTCAGCCACCTGATGAATAGCTGGGACTACAGGAGTGTGCCACCATGCCCTACAGAAGTGCACTACCACACCCGGCTAATTTTTGTATTTTTAGTAGACAGGGTTTTGCCATGTTTGTCAGGCTGGTCTCGAACTCCTGGCCTCAAGTGATCCTCTGGCCTCAGCCTCCCACAGTGCTGGGATTACAGCTGTCAGCCACCACACCCAGCCTTAACCAAGGTTTTAGACAGCTGTACTGTGTCTTTGTTATTTAGTAAAGTCTGTTTCATTTTGACATTCATGAAGTATTTCATTATCCCATAGCATCTGAAAAAGCTGGTGGAGGTAAATCATTATATAGCAATTGTTGGTACCTAGAAAAGGAAATTGCCTTGTAGTCAATTGACTATCATGCCAAAAGATGACATCCTTCCAGGGGACCTCTACTAAGCATTCTTGGGCTTTATCAGTAAGTGCCAATCTTGATATTTCACACAGTGCCACCACTTAATACTGCCTTAAGGGCCAGGTGCGGTGGCTCACACCTGTAATCCCAGCACTTTGGGAGGCCGAGGCAGACAGATCACAAGGTCAGGAGTTCGAGACCATCCTGGCCAATATGGTGAAACTCTGTCTCTACTAAAAATACAAAAATTAGGTGGGTGTTGTGGCACACGCCTGTAGTCCCAGCTGCTCGGGAGGCTGAGGCAGGAGAATCACTTGAACCTGGGAGGCAGAGGGTGCAGTGAGCCGAGATCACACCACTGCACTCTAGCCTGGGTGACAGAATGAGACTCCGTGTCCAAAAAAAACAAACAAACAAAAAAAACTGCCTTAATTGCCTATTATCATCAGGTTACCGGACTAGGCTAGGGACAGCAAAAATAATCCTCTCCTGGGATTCCTGGGAAGTCTGTCACCCACAGGATCATTCTGAAGCAATGAAGAAAAGGAAAATGATTTTGCAGTTACTATCCATTGTTGGTATATTTTATTGTTTTTTTCAAATTACAGGTTGATTAAGAATGCATTTTAAATATCTTGTATATTTCTGGTTAAATAGCCTTTATAAATACATGTTTTAACCAGGTGTCATTTTAGTTGACCAGGCAGTAGAGTTTGTCATCTTTGAAAATAAAGTGGCAAAGTTCAGACTACTATGCTGGTACTTCCTAGGAGCACATGTGAAATGAATCTTCATTCCATATTTGACATTGGTATGTTAGGTACCAACTCCTTATCTAAGAGTTGGGGCTCTAGTTTTAATACAATTAAGTAAGAATTGGTTGTGGGCCGGGCGCGGTGGCTCAAGCCTGTAATCCCAGCACTTTGGGAGGCCGAGACGGGCGGATCACGAGGTCAGGAGATCGAGACCATCCTGGCTAACATGGTGAAACCCCGTCTCTACTAAAAAAATACAAAAAAACTAGCCGGGCGAGGTGGCGGGCGCCTGTAGTCCCAGCTACTCGGGAGGCTGAGGCAGGAGAATGGCGTGAACCCGGGAGGCGGAGCTTGCAGTGAGCTGAGATCCGGCCACTGCACTCCAGCCTGGGTGACAGAGCGAGACTCCATCTCAAAAAAAAAAAAAAAAAAAAAAAAAGAATTGGTTGTGAAGGTTTTTGTCCTTTTTTAAGTGTTCAGAGGCAAGCTTTTAAAAAATATTTTATTAGATGAAGTAGAGTAAAATGCATTGATCTTAAGTACACAGTTCACTGAGTTTTGACAAATGTATACACCTGTATAGCCACTACTACAACTAAGACATAGTATTCTTTATCCTATAATGTAGAGTGAGGTTCTAGCACCCCACAAAATATTCTCATGCCCTTTTTTGGATTTTTTTTTTTTGGCGGGGGGTACTGGTTGAGGTTTTGTTTTGTTTTTCAAAACAGAGTCTCACTCTGTCACCCAGGCTGGACTGCAGTGGCATACTCACTGTAGCCTCAACTTCCCAGACTCAAGTGATCCTCCTACCTCAGCCTCCCAAGTAGCTGGGCCTGCAGGCATGCACCACCATGCCCAGTTAATTTTTCTATTTTTTGTAGAGACAGGGTTTCACCATGTTGCCTAGGCTGGTCTTGAACTCCTGGCCTCAAGTTATCTGCCTGCCTTGACTTCCCAAAGTGCTGGGATTACAGGCGTGAGCCACCATGTCAGGCCTGTTTTTTTGTTTTGTTTTGTTTTAAAAAGACAGAGTCTCTCTTTGCATAGGCTGGAGTACAGTGGTGTGACCACGGCTCACTGCAGCCTTGACCTCCCAGGCTCAAGTGATCCTCCCACCTCAGCCTCCCAACTTGCTGGGACCACAGGTACATGCCACCACGCCTGGCTCATTTTTTTTTAAGTTTTTGTGGAGATGGGGTCTCCTTATGTTGTCAAGGCTGGTCTCGAACTCCTTGGCCCAAGCAATCCTCCTGCCTTGACCTCCCAAAGCACTGGGATTACAGGCTTGAGCAACTGTACCCAGACCTGGTGCCCGTCTCTAGCAGTGAAGACATTGCTAAATGGGACTGCTTTAAATATGTAATTTAATGTACAACCTCCTCTCTCTTTTTACAAACAGGTTGTCCTGGTGACAGACGGCTGTCTTGGCATTGGTAGAGGGTCACTACGACATTCCCTAGCTACTCAAAATCAACGAAGTGAGAGCAACAGGTTTCCACTACCTTTTCCTTTCCCATCTAAGTTATATATCATGTGCATGGCGAATTTGGAGGAGGTAATACCTTTTACTAAGTTTTTAGTTTGATTAGGCATATTTTACAGCTTAGTTTATTTTTCAGTATATACCACTAGTGCTATATTGTATATACTGTAGTATTGAACTCCATTGGTTTCAGCTGAGGCTGGTCATTTTATTTGAAAAGATTCTGGGTCTCAAATGTTCTTTGAAATTTCAGAGTGTTGCCCCATCTGGTAAACATAGCTGGAGTTGTTATCCATCCTGCTGATGGATAAAGGGTCAAGGTGTTCTTTTTGGCATTATTCATTTCCCTTATATAAGAATTCTTATCTCCATTCCACCAGAAATGTTGACAGTAGTGTGCTTTGACTTTGAAAGAAGAGTAAAGTAACATTATTCTGATATATGTTTTATTAAACACTTACATTCTTTGTTTTCCCATTCATTTGGGAAAGTGATTTAACCTTTTTTCCCCTCAGTTTTTCTCTCTGTAAAATGTAGATAATGATGGTTCTCACCAAAAGATGTTAGAAACACTTTGGAGGAAAGATGCTGTGTAAATACTAACTGTGGTCACCTCTGAGAATCTTTGCAAAACTACTCCTAAATGAAATAGCTCAACCTGTGTCATTTTACGTAACATTCCTCTTTGGTAACCTTGAGTCAAAATTGTTGTAGTTATTTTCTTCTCACATTGGCTGTTCAAAAAATCATCTGTTATTTATTGCCTATGTTATTGTAATGGCTTTGACCTTGGTGTGCTGATAATAATCTGGCATTTTGTGCCAGCCACTTTAAGGGTCATCTGTTTTGCTTTATAGCTCCAGAGCACTGATTCCTTGGAATGCCTTGAACGTCTCATAGATTTAAACAATGGTGAAGGGCAGATTTTTACTATTGATGGCCCCCTGTGCTTGAAGAATGTACAGTCTATGTTTGGGTGAGTATATGCTTAGAGCTCTTTTGCCTTCTTTACAATTCAGTATTATAATTTGACATCCAGAAAGACTATCTGTTTTACTGTTCCTAACTGTGTCATTTCATTTTCCCCAAGTTGTACATTTTTCAGATAAAGTGATTGGTAGTAATGACTTTTTAAAGTAAATCTATACTGCCTGTAGATACTGACTTCCTTATAATGACTCAGCAATTTCAAATTAACTTGCTCTTGGGCTTTTCAGCATTGAAATTTCCTCACCAAAAATGTCAGATTTTGCTCTGTTTTACAGATGGTCAGATCTTAGTTTTGGAACCAACTTGAAAGGAAGACAACTCTTGCGTCTTGAAAAATTAACTTTATATGTATCGTATTACTCTTCCTATAACTATTAATTTTCATATTCTAGAAAACTGATAGATCTGGCATATACGCCTTTCCATGCTGTTCTCAAGTGTGGCCACCTAACTGCTGATGTGCAAGTCTTCCCCAGGCCAGAACCTTTTGTTGTAGATGAAGAAATTGATCCTATCCCTAAAGTCATTAACACAGGTAACTTTTTAAAAAAACTTCTTTCTTAGTTTCTCTGTTATCCTTAGTTTCTTCTAACTTGTGACTTTTACTCTCTTCTCTGTCTAAGAAGGTTAAAAAGAAATATATATTGTGATACAGGTTGAGTATTCCTTACCCAAAATGCTTGGGACCAGAAGTGCTTCAGATTTCAGATTTTTTTGGGTTTTGGGATATTTGCATTTTACTTAGTGATTGAGCATCCTTAATCTGAAAATCCAAAGTGCTCCAGTGAGCATTTCCTTTGAGCTTCGTGTCAGCTTCATGCATGTGTAATAGTTGTGAATTGGGGAGCATTTTGGATTTCAGATTTTCAGATAGGGGATACTCAACCTGTACTAGGGTGCTGTTGTCATCAGCACTTTGGATTGGAAGATTCATTACCTAAGGGGTGGCAGAATATTGTTTCTTATGGTAAGGTCATCAGTTGATCTCCAATCCTAGATAATTATAACCACGAATTATTAGAGTTGGAAATCATAGCCATATTCACTAGCATTGAAATCTTTGAGATGATTCTTAATAGAGATACTGGACTTAATTAGTGTCATAATTAAGGTCATATAAGAAGGGCTAGCTTCTATACTTTGCAGTATGACTCTTGCTATGTGACCCTGGGAAGTCTTCCTCTAGTTCGTATTGGCTAGGTAGGGAGAATCAACCAGATGGTCTTGGAGTTCTTAGATCCGATATAGTGTACTCTTCTAGTCCTGCTGCTTATATTATGACTGAAAGAAAGTGATGTTACCACAGCTTTTACCTGGTTCGTGTTGCTAATACTATGCTTAACTGAGACTGGCAAAGTGAAGAGTCAAAAATAGCAAGGAGCAGTGGAGAGGAGACTTGCCTCCAATTGGTGGGTGGACTCCTTAAATATTAGGTGCATGTTAAACCTTTTAGGGTTGGATATTGTCAGTGTTTCAGTCACCATTACAGCCTTGATGTCCAGCATAGTGCCTGACACTTAGTAGGTGCCCAATAGATAATTGTTCAGTCAATAAATGATTAGAATTAAATGTGCAGTGAATGCTCATTGTTTGAGGTATATGGATTTTTAAGGAGTTTTGGAGTGAGGGACTGTGAACAGTCTTTTTGCTTTTTGTGCCTTTAGCTTCTGGCTATCTAGAAGCAAGGCATCCATCTCTTCTACTGTGATTAGACAGCAGTATGTTAAGCTGTACCAAAAGTCTTGTTGCCTTCATAACAGTTAGATTCCACTTCCTTCCCATCTTTTTTCAAAGAGTAAATTTGAATAGGTCTTTTCCTTCCCATATAAACTCTTAGTGGGAGATCTTTCTTGCAGCTAAACTACTTTAAAATATAGTAGACCTTTTTCTACTCAAATGAAAAATATCTAGCTGCTTATACTAATGAATTTATTACTCAGCTAAGGGAGGTAAGGACAGCAAATCTCCAGAGAAGCACACTTCCTAATACATTAGAAGTATGGCCAGGTGCAGTGGCTCACGCCTATAGTCCCAGCACTTTGGGAGGCCGAGGTAGGCGGATCACCTGAGGTCAGGAGACCAGCCTGACCAACATGGAGAAACCCCGTTTCTACTAAAAATACAAAATTAGCCAGGCATGGTGGCACATGTCTGTAATCCCAGCTACTTGGGAGGCTGAGGCAGGATAATCACTTGAACTCGGGAGGCAGAGGTTGCAGTTAGCTGAGATTGCGCCATTGTACTCCAGCCTTGGCAACAAGAGCAAAACTCCATCTCAAAAAAAAAAAAAATATGAGGTGTTCACCATGATTCTGATTTTTAAAAATTCTTTTGAAAATATGGGTATTAATCTAGAAGAAAGACTGAAAAGCACATCAATAAAATATTAATAGAGATTTCCTTTGATTATGAATGAGTGACTTTTTCTTCTTTATAATTTGTATTGTTTTTTAAGTTTTTATATTATATAATGGAAATTTTTAAGTTCTTTTGGTTACATTTATTTTTATTTATTTTAGGTTTTCAACAAATACTTTTGGTCTTTACTACAGCTTCTATAAAGCAGAGAAATCATTGTCATATTTAGACTGCTTACCCTAGTTTTGTAGAAAATACAGTTCTTTCTCAGAGAGATGTTTTTAATACAATAGCTTTATTCTTCAAAGGCTGATTGTAGTTGCTGTGGAAGTGTTTGACTATGATGCCCCCTGGTGACCTGAACATCCCTGACTACACATAGGGATTAGCCTTTCAGTTTTTTACCTTGGCTGGGGTCCTAACCGTATAAAAATAAAATTTAGCAGATTTTGTCATATAACTTAAACTCATTAAATAAATGACAGTTATCATTATTTCCTGAGCAACTTAAAATGCAAATTATTGGATGACCCCATAGAGAAATCTAATAACTTTCCCAGTCATCATATTTGAAACCCCAACCTAAACAGTGCATTTGTGAAATCTAATACATGGAAAATAATGTACTTTTCCATAGAATGAATTAATTCTATGTTGATTCCTTCATTTCAGATTTGGAAATAGTGGGATTTATTGATATAGCTGATATTTCAAGTCCCCCAGTTCTGTCCAGACATCTGGTCTTACCTATAGCACTTAACAAAGGTGAGTTCTCTTCCTATTCCAGTGATATGTCTGAAGCATCTTACTAACTAAAGTTATTCTTAAATCTTAGATAGTGGGATAGCCCATTTTGCAGAATTTAGGGGAAAGAAATAGTTACAGAATTGGATTTTAGAAAATGGAATATTGCCTAATATAGCAGAAAAGTAATTCTGCTTTACATGGTAGAAACATTTTGACACCTATTTACTGTGTGTTGGTTTGTGAATTTACAGTGGAGATCCTTTTTAGAGATGAGAATGCTTAGTCCCTCATCCAGGGCTCTCTGCCTTTCCTAGTAGTAACATGCTGAGAAAGCTTAAGTAGTTATCAGAAGGTCACTTGATAAATGTGCAAGTCAAATACAGCTTTATACGGGGAAGAATCACATCTGTTCTTTGTTGTACTAGTGCTCAGCACATAGTAGATACTCAGTAAATATTGCTGAACGAATGGGTGAATGCAGGCCCTTGTGAGTCCTCCTTACTGCAGCATATATCTGTAGGAACTATTAAGTCATATCCCCAAATTCAACATCTCTCTTGAGAATGCTAGACTCTAGCTCTTTAAAATTCTCTTTATCAAGGGTGGCACTGTGCTGTGGTGGGTATAGAGCAGGAGCTCTGGTCCCTGTCTGGCTACAGGTTCAAATCCTAGTTCTACCCTTAAAATGATCTTTTTCTCTGTTTTAGGCTGACCATCCACTTTATATTTATCAACTTTCTCTAAGAAGTGTATGTAGTCAGGTTTTCACATACTGAGTAATGACCACATTCCATTTATGCCCAGGTTATCTCAGTTGGAGTATTGGATATTCTATAACCAATCACACGTTCACAGACAGATTATATCTGTGAGTATATATCAAGTATAATATAATCTTGATATATATTCAACTGTGTTGATAATTATTATTCTCAGAGAACAGCCAGATTTCCCTTATTTCTAAGGCCCTGGGGAATTCTACATGCCAGTATAATGGCCAAAAAAGAAATTGAGCAAAATAAACCATTTGTGTAGGAGAATAGTGAAAAGAAAAATAGAGGAAGGCGGCTGGGCATGGTGGCTCACACTTGTAATCCCAGCACTTTGGGAGGCTGAGGCGGGCGGATCACGAGGTCAGGAGATTGAGACCATCCTGGCTAACACGGTGAAACCCCATCTCTACTAAAAATACACACACAAAAAAAAATTAGCCGGGGTTGGTGGCAGGCACCTGTAGTCCCAGCTACTCAGGAGACTGAGGCAGGAGAATGGCATGAACCCATGGGAAGAGTTTCCAGTGAGCCAAGATCGCGCCACTGCCCTCCAGCCTGAGCGACAGAGCAAGACTCCATCTCAGAAAAAAAGAAAAAGAAAAATATGGGAAGGCAGAATAGGGCCGTGTTGTAAGGGCTGTTGAATTGTCTAGCTAAACCAGGCAAATTCTTCCTGTTGAATTAGAAAGTCTTTGAACAAAACAGAACAGACATAGATATTTTCAGAGGGAAGTTAATTGTAGGAAAAGTCATCTGTCAGCAGAGTGTGAGAGAACCTGGAGAATCCAGTCAAGAAGCTTATAGAGTAATCATTGTTTACCTTTAGGGACTGACATGCATGTGCTGCCCTAAGCCTGTTGGTTATGAATATACTTGACATCTCTGTATCTAATTCTGTTTAAATGGGTGCCTGAAGCTTCCAGATAGCATCTAACTAAACATCCTAGTGGAACTGTGGAAAATGGATTTTTGTGTGTGCAGCAGCTTTAATGAGATATAATTCACATACCGTATACTTCACCCATTTAAAGTGGTTTGTGGGTTTTAGTATATTTGCAGAGTTGTGCAACCATCACCACAATCAATTTGAGAACTTTTTTATAACCCCAAAAAGAAACCCTGTACCCTTTATCGACTCCCAGACCCCTCCCCCCATTTCCCTTACCCCAAATAACCACTAATATCCTTTCTCTGTATATAAATGTGCCTATTCTGGATGTTTTATATAAATGGAATTCATATAATGTGTGGAAACTGACTTTTATGTAGACATTGGAAAACTGGAATGAGTTTTTCCTGTGTTACAATATTCCCTTAGAACTCTACACTATCCCTTAAAGGCTAGAAACATCCAAGAGTATAAATTGGGGTTTGGGGTTTTTGTAGGTAATTTCAGTCTGACCTGTTATCTCTTTTTTTCACAGAAGGTGATGAGGTGGGTACTGGCATCACTGATGACAATGAAGATGAAAATTCAGCTAATCAGATTGCAGGCAAAATACCCAACTTTTGTGTCCTGCTCCATGGTAGCCTAAAAGTGGAAGGAATGGTAGCGATTGTTCAATTAGGGTAGGAGACTTTGTTTACATTTGATTGAATGAAAGGGAAAATCATTTTACAAAGTGAAGTATTTTGCAGACTTTTCTGAAAGAAATAGAAAGGTCCTTGTCACTTTTTTTCTTTTCCTGCCACACTTTCTCACCTGCTACTACATTCCTTTTTTTTTTTTTTTTTTTTTTTTTTTTGAGTCAAGGTCTTGCTCTGTCCCCCAGGGGTACAGTGGCATGATCACGGCTCACTGCAGCTTTAACCTCCCAGGCTCAAGCAATCCTCCCATCTCTGCCTTCCAAGTAGCCAGGACCCAGGTGTGCACCACCGTGTCTGGCTAATTTTTTTTTTTTTTTAATTTATAAAAGTGGGGTCTCACTGTATTGCCCAGACTGGTCTTGAACTCCTGGGCTCAAGGATCCTCCCACCTTGGCCTCCCAAATTGCTGGGATTATGGGTGTTGAGCCACAGTGCCCAGCTGCTATTACTTTCTAAACTACTCTTTTAATCATCCCCTAGAAGAAGTGTGGAGTGAGCCTTTTAATTATGTTGCTTTTATTTTATATCCTTTCTCAATTTTCCTATTTCTAATCCTATCTAGAATACCTGGGTTCTGGTTATAGCAATGCTACTAACTTGCTTTAGGATCTTAGGCAAGATGCACAGACTCCTCATCTATAAAATGAGGGGATAGAACTAAACAAAAAAAAGATGCTGATAACATTGAGCATTTTATTATGTGCCAGGCACTCCTCTAGGTATTTTACATATGTTAGCACGTTTAATCCCTCATAACAACACTATATGGGAGGTATCAGCATTATCCCTATTTTATAGATGAGGAGACTGAGGCTTAGAGAGGTTGTGGAACTTGCCCAAGGTCACACAGCTAGTAATCAAAGAGCCATGATTCTTACCCATGCATTCTGACTCCAGAGCCTACTCATAATCATTCTGCTGTGTTCCTTCCCTGTGAGGAAACCCCATTAGCTTTTACATTTTCTGAAGTCTCAAAATCTGCAAAACCATCTATTTCCCTTTCTGTAATACATATTGTTAGAAAAGAAGAGGTCACTGATCATTTTCTGGCCACTACCTGGGGTTGGCTGGTTTAGATCAAGAGGTTAGGATTAATCAAAGGAAGCATGGCTCCATTTCTGCTACAGTTAAAATTATCTGGTTCAAAAAGAAGAATGCAGATCTTACTAGGTATTAGTCTGCTATATTTCTTGGCACCCAAGCTACTTGTACTGGTTTGAATATGAGAATCATTTGGGACCCTTTGAGAAACTGGGGACAGAGTCTTTCTTACAGAACAGGATGATGGCCTTGTGCCCTGTGGTAGAAGGGCTTCTCTTGGTGCTGCTGTGAGTGACTTAGTGAGGCAGCTGACAGGACCTATAGGTCACAGTCTTTACCCCTCCTCATCACCTCTCCAGCTCCTTGCTACCCTTTGTGATTTTTTTTTCTCTTTCAAGACTGCTTTTGATTTCCATATCCACATAATTTTACCTGAATAATAATAAATGTTCCAGAAGAATGGAAATATTAGGGGAGAGCAGTATGCATTTTCAGGTTTAGGATTTGGCTTTGGTAAAAGTAATGTGCCTAATTTCAAAGCTGAAGCCTGTGTCTCTCAAGAGAAAAATACAGGCTAGACTTATTTAACTTGACAGTCTCAGGCTTGATGTTCTTCTGATCTTCCGTCTTCTCTCCATCTAGTCCTGAATGGCATGGAATGCTCTACTCCCAAGCTGACAGCAAGAAGAAATCAAACCTCATGATGTCTCTCTTTGAGCCTGGTCCAGAACCTCTCCCATGGCTAGGGAAAATGGCACAATTGGGTCCTATTTCAGGTATAATCCAGATCAGATTTTACTTATCTTGACTTTGTTTTCATTCTGCTGTTCTCAGTGTCTCTGACTGTGCAGTCAGGGAACTGACTCATCTCCCTTACTAGTATGCTATGGTCTCAGATGATGCTGGATGTGTACATGGAAAACTTGAAGAGAGTTTGATGTTTGAACTCCTGAATTTTACAGCTCAGGAGAAATCAACATTTAGATTGCTTTAAGTAAATAAACTCTTCAGTGGCTTAGAGTGAAAAGCTAATCTCCATAATTTTTTTTCTTGGTGTACTATAGTTCAACTCAAGTAATTTCCTGTCATTCCTAGATAATGTAATCCTTCCTTCTTGAAACTGTTTTTCTGTAGCTTTCCTGACATTGCTTCTGGTACCTATTTGACTTTTTCTTTGGCAGACTTTTCTTTTTGTCTTTGTTTTGTCTTTTCTTTCCCTTGCCTCATGGTTTCCAACAAGTTGTTCTTTGACTTCTTCTCTTTGGTTATTCTTCTCCCTTGGTTATTTTATCAGCTGTAATAACTTCACATTTCCCAAACCTGTAGCTCTAGTCTCACCTGATCTCTCCCTGGAATTTACATATCGTATTTCCAGTTCCTAGTTGGATCTCTCCACCTGGATATTCTGTCACAGTCTCAAGCTCAGCTGTTTGTTACAGACCTGTTGTCCCACACTCCTTTCTCCTCAAACTATTCCTCCTTCTGATTTTCCTCCTCCTTTTGATTAAGACATTTGTGCCACTAGCTACTCAGGTTCCAACTGTAGAGTCATCTTTGACTCATTTGGGCCCATTTCAATTTCAGGAACATCTACCAAGCAACCTATTCCGTGCCAGGCCTAGGGGATAAAAGAGTTAGCTGGAGTTGTTCAAAGTCTGGTGGAAAGTGGAATGATCACAGACTGGCACAAATCAGAGTTAGCCTGTAGGAGATGATGATGAGCTCTGCCTAGAGGACTCAGGAGAATCTTCACAGAGGAGAAAAACCCTAGTTGAGTTTTGAAGAAAAGGAGGAACTTGCTAAGCTAATGAAGGGAAGAAAGGGCATCCTGGGCAAACAGAACACCTACAGAAAGAAAAGGAACTGCAGCACAAAATGTGAGAGTGGGTGTGGGAGGGGCAGATGGTAGATTGGAGATTGGTAGTAGCTAGAGTGGAGCAGGCCTTGTCTGAAATGTGAAGAACCAGGAATTTATCTTGCAGATACTGGGAAGCCACTGAAGAGGAGTAGTGTGATCAGATCCTTCTGGCTGCAGTGAGAACGGGGGGATACCAGTTAGGAAACTATATTTTAGGGGCTGGTGCCCCCTGCAGTTGTACAATATGGCCATAATCCAAGTGAGAGATAAGAAATTTGTATTTAGAAAGATATCTCTGTGGAGTGTGGATTTGAAAAGGCAAGGACCTGTGGCTGAAAGTTATTGTGTTAGTCCTGGAAATGTGAAGATGAGAGCCAGACCATGGTAATAACTGGGGGTAAAATATATTTAGGAAGTAGGATCAATACGTTTGGATTTGAAAATAAAGGAGAGAGAAGTGTTAAAAATGATCCCAGGTTTCTGACCTGGGCTGCAGGGTGAAAGGTAGTACTATTAGTTGAAATAGATAATAGAGAGAGAAGAGTAAATTTGGGAAGAACATATTTTGTTTATGTTGAGTTTGTGCCTATGAGATATAGGTGGAGGTGCCTAGAGACAATTCTGTAGAAGTCTGAAGTTGAGGAGAGAGGGCAGAGTTGGAGATAAAATTTTAGGTTGTAAAGCTATCACAAGTAGTTAAAATGGTGGGAATGAGGGAGATCGCTCAGGGCAGTGGTTCACAAATTTTGAGTTTTTGTGTACAAAAATAAATTTGGAATAAATACCACATGTTCTCACCCATATATGGAAGCTAAAAAAAAATGAGCTCATAGAAGTAGAGAGTAGAATCTAGAATCATGGTCATTAGAGGTTGGGAAGGGTAGTGAGGAGAGGAGAATAGGGAGAGGTAACAGATACAAAGTTACAGCTGTTAGGGAGGAATAAGTTCAGTGCTCTATAGCATTGTAGTGTGAATATTGCTCACAATAATTTAGCATATATTTTCAAAAAGCTAGAAGAGAGGATTTTGAATATTCACAACACAAAGAAATGATAAATATTCAGGCAGGCATGGTGGCTCATGCCTGTAATCCCAGTACTTTGGGAGGCCAAGGCAGGTGGATCACTTGAGTCCGGGAGTTTGAGACAAGCCTGGCCAACATGTCGAAACTGTATCTCTACCAAAAATAGAAAAATTAGCCCGGCATGGTGGCGTGCACCTGTGGTCCCAGTTACTCAGGGGGCTGAGGTGGAAGGATCGCTTGAGCCCAGGAAGCAGAGGCTGCAGTGAAGCCTGATTGCACCACTGCACTCCAACCTGTCTGGCCCTCACAGAAAAAGTTTGCCAACCTCTGACTAGACTATTGTGATGGTTTTCACCAAAGATGCATATCTATAATCTAAGATGGTAGTAGCATTCAGACTCCTTTCTGATCTGGCTTCCAATGTAGCAACACTTGGCTTGTTACAGTTCTTCATTCCAGTTGAACTGCTGTTCACTCTACCCTGTGTTCATGTTGTTTTTTCCTCCTTCTGGGTCTGTTCCGCTTTTCAGTGTGGATGATAATAGCTATTATTATAATGAACTTAACTTTGTGCTAGGCACTGTGCTGGACATAATGAGGCTACCATATCATTTAACTCTCACAGCAGTCTTAGAACTGGAATTATGATAACAAATAACAATTAATAATAAAACCTACCTCAGAGGGTTGTTGAGCAAAACATGCAAATAGCACTATTGTTTGTACCAATCCCTCCTACTCCCAGTTCTGTTCCTAGAGACAACTACTTTTTAAAACTTATTTGTTTCTTTTGGTATTTATTTATTTATTTTTTTATTTTATTTTATGGAGACAGAGTCTCACTCCGTCACCCAGGCTGGAGTGCAGTGGTGCAATCTTGGTTCACTGCAACCTTCACCTCCCAGGTTCAAGTGATTCTTCTGCCTCAGCCTCCCTAATAGCTGTGACTATAGGCACAAGCCACCGTGCCCGGCTGATTGTTGTATTTTTAGTAGAGACAGAGTTTCACCATGTTGTTGGTCAGGCTGGTCTCAAACTCCTGACCTCAAGTAATCCTCCTGCCTTGGCCTCCCAAAGTGCTGGGATTACAGGCGTGAGCCACCATGCCCAGCCTTATTTACATTTCTAAATAACGTAGGTATGTCCCTATTTCTGTCAGGGGTTCTCCCATTTTATTATTATTATTATTATTGTGTTTATTTATTTTGAAATGGAGTCTCGCTATATTGCCCAGGCTGGAGTACAGTGGTGTGATCGCAACTCACTACAACTTCTGCCTCCTGTATTCAAGCGATTCTCGTGTCTCAGCCTCCCCAGTAGCTGGAACTACAGGTGCCCACCACCACACTTGGCTAATTTTTGTATTTTTAGTAGGTACGGGATTTCACCATGTTGGCCAGTCTGGTCTCAAACTCCTGACCTCAAGTGATCCGCCCGCCTGTCCCAAAGTGCTGGGATTACAGGTGTGAGCCTCCATGCCCATCCCATTTTATTATTTTTTATTTATTTTTTGAGACAGGGTCTCACTCTGTCACCCAGGCTGAAGTGCAGTGGCACAATCTTGGCTCACTGCAGCCTTGACCTCTCAGGTGATCCTCCCACCTCAGCCTCCTATGTGGCTGGGACCACAGGTGCATGCCACCATGCCTGGCTAATGTTTTTGATTTTTTTATATAGACAAGGTCTCACTATGTTGCCAAGGCTGGTCTCAAACTCCTGGGCTAAAGCAATCCTCCACCTTAGCCTCCCAAACTGTTGGGATTACAGGTGTGAGCCACCACACCCAGCCCTTTTCCCCATTTTAGATGCCATTTTTGACTTTTTCAATGATGAGTATTTAGCTGTATTAACACCGCCATCTCCCACCCACCTACACAAGATGCACATTTTCCCTCCTTCTATCCTCCCAATATAGTTATAATGTTTTTTTTGGTTAAATCAGTATTCAGTCCTTGTTAGATGATGTAAATGTTATTTACAACTAAGCTATGTGGTATACCAATTTATATTTCCTTTGTTTTGCAACTTTTTGTCCCCTCAGTCCCAGCTATTTTTTTTTTTTTTCTTTGCTTGTTTTCTATATAACTGACTAATTCCTCCCTAAGTAAAATACATTTTTCTGGTATTTTATCAGTTTCCTTTTTTTTCTTAGCATCATCTCCCATCCTCCTGCTTCATAAATGGTATGGTTATTCCCCAGACCTGTTGCATAGGTGTCTTCCTGAGTCTCCCCTTTACATCTCTCCTATGGGTCTCCTGTTCACAACCCCTCCTGAAAAAAAGGATACATGAGAAGTAGATATTTTGAAATCTTGTATATTTTGGAAATATATATATGTTTATTTCATTCTTTATACTTAATGATAGTTCGGTTAGGAATTGAGTTCTAAGTTGGAAGTCATAAGTCATTTTCCCTTAGAGTTTTGAAGCATTACTGTGTTGTCTCTTCTGGAGTCCAGTGTTGCTACGGAAAGTTAGTGCCATGGTGACTCAAAGACCTTTGACCCTGAACTGTATTTTCTCCATATTCCTTGGTGATCTTCTTTGTATCCCTGGTGTTCTGAATTTCAGAATGTTGGTCTCTTCATTCATTTTGCTAGGCACTCAGTAGACCCTTTCCGTTTGGCAATTCATGTTCTTCAGTATTGGGAAGATCAATTATTTCTTTGATTTCCTCTTTCTGTATTCTCTGTTCTCCTTTTCTGGAACATATATTTGTGATTTGTATTTGTAATTTTCTATCTCTTTCTGCCCATTTTCCCATTTTTTAAATTTTTTCTGTCTTCTGTATCTTCAAATTTATAATTTTTATTTTTTGTTTATACTATCATATTTTTTATTTCTTCTTTCATAAATGTAATATTTCCTGTCTCCTAAGCCAGTTAGTTACCACATATAGGCTCCAGACAACTAATGACAGTACAAAATAGGCTCTGATTAGATGTTGAAATGTTTGGTAGTGATACTAAGTGCTAGGGGATAAAAGGGTCTAAGAAAAGCCACTATCTGCCAGAAAAACTTGAAACAATTTCATGGAAGGGGTAAGAGAGGATCTGGACTTGGAATATAGGTAGGTAAGTTTGGATAGGTAAGGAATGGCAGTGTTGAATGGTGGAAAAAGTGTTGACTTTGGAAACAGGCCCAACTGAGTCACTGTGAAACCTTGTATAAATCCAACCTCTCTGTGCCTTAGTTTCCTCATCTTTAATGGGACTAATAACATCTTCACTCTAGAGTTGCTGTAAAGAGAGAAGTTGAATATGTAAAGTATCCGGCACCTAGTTGGAATTTAATAAATATTCTTTATTCTGTAAGTTCCTTGAGGCTGAAAAGTATTTTCTCTAGGCACAATCCCTGGCACAGTGCTTGCTACGTAGCGGGGTCTTACTATAGATAATGAATGAATAAGTGAATGAGAAGGGAGAACATTCTAGGCAGTGGGGAGTAATAGAAATAGCAGGAAAGTTGGAAATGAGCTATTGTGTGGTAAAGGACTTGTAGGACCTTAGCCTGACTCAGAAGGTTTATATATTGACAAATATTAATGGAAATATGTCTGGAGAGTTGGGCCAGTATTTTATGGAGGAGTCAGGGCTGAGGAGGGTTGACAAAGGAAGTGTTGGGCCAGTATCAAGTTGTTTCAATTAATGACCAAATCTAGGGTAGAGAATGTCTGGCTCAGTTAGACAGACTGGTCTAATTACATTTTTCACCATGAATGTTTGGGCAAGGGATGTAAGTTCTCTGAACTTGTAGGAAAATGACTCCTGATCTGTCTACACCAGAAGGTGGTAATAATAATAAAGATCAAATACACCATTAGAAGTATGCGTGCTTTATAAGTTTATGGCAGTTTCATAGGCTCAGGAAGCAGGTACAGAGACAAACCCTGTTTGTTCATGTAGCTATAAAACGAACATGGCTTTACATTTTTGGAAGCAATAAACTAAAAAGCCATATTGGGGTATGTTTCACCAATAAAAGTATTTCTTGTCTTGCCCTTTGCCTTAATTTGGCTATATATAGTTTTCCTTTTTAATTATTTTAATGCCTAGACGTGTGCTGTCTAATCCAGTAGCTACTGGCCATTAAATTTAATTAAAATTAAATAAAATTTAAAATTCAGTTTCTCAGTCACACTAGCCACAGGTCAAGTGCTCAGTAGTTAGTAGCTACCATATTAGACAGCACAGATATAGAACATTTCCATCATACAGAAAGTTCAGTGGGAGAGCACTGGGTTAGACTATATAGAATTGCAGTATATATGTGTGTGTCTGTGTGTATGTGTGTATATATATATATATTTTTTTAAATATGTATTTGTTTTATTCTTTGACCTTAATTTATAAATCAGATAAGTGAAGCTTGTTTCTTTAAAAACATTAAGCTGTTTTTCACTTAAATGGGCCTCCTACATCAGTGGCTTTCTGTTGAGAACAGGTTCTCCAAGCTGACTGAAGTTAATGGATTTTCTTAATTAACAAAGTGATAGGATATCAAAGATTGAGTGATTCAAAGAGCTTCTAGTCTAATTGGAAATGTAACTGATTGTGTTTTGCCAGATGTCATTTCAAGAATGTCTTTTCTTTTAAGATGCTAAAGAAAACCCTTATGGCGAGGATGACAATAAGAGCCCATTCCCCCTGCAGCCCAAAAACAAACGCAGTTATGCCCAGAATGTGACCGTCTGGATCAAACCCAGCGGCCTGCAGGTAACATTACCATTTATGTTGCTTTCCACTGGGGACAGGAGGCATTTGGGTAGGCAGGCAGGCATTTTATTTGATTTTCTTTTCCTTTGATATTTAGTAATTCATTTACTTCTAATGTTTGTCATTATTTCCAAAAGGGATTTGAGATGCCCTACAGTAAAACATGTATATAGCAAAATCATTTTTTACAAAATTTAGAGCAATAAGAATACTAGAGGAAGAAGGAAGACAATTGTGCCAGGAACCCAAGGCAAAATGATAATTTTACGTGAGCATTTTGGCTCTGAGCTTCCTGTTGACAAGGTCAGTTGTTCTTGTCTGAAAAAAGGACATTTGTCAGTTTGTCTAGAGAGACATATTTTCCTGGCATTGAATTTTAGTGTGAAATTTTTTATATGGTGAGGCATTGAATAACCTAATGGGTATTTAACAACAGTTTTGGAAAAGATGTAAAAGTCTTCATAACGATATTTTTTCCATCCCTTCAGTAGAACTCAATCCATAGAATTATATTTCACAAAAACACTTTCATAGGAAGCTATGATAATATGATTATCAAGGAATGATGCTTTCAGGCAAGGTATTCAGGAACATTTCTCCTTTCATCAACAAAAAGTCATTTATACCTGTTTTTAAAAATCACTTATTGAAACTTTTTTCTCCTTTTAGCACCTTTATTATATTTGTTCCACCAGTAAGTTCAACCTAAACCAAATGAGAAGACACAGTCAGGCCACTTGGACAACAAAAGTAGTTTCTGTTGACTGCACAGTCTCTGAGCCCCCTTTCCAATGGAGACTGAACCACATCCTGCCAAGGCTAATGTGTCAAGGGGCCTCTTTGTTGGAAAATCGGGGTCTTCTATTTTCCTGATGTCCCTGACCCCAGTACTTCCTTGTCAGAGGGATATTAGAACCACTTTCACCACCAGTTATAGCTGAGCTTTTCTTATTTTTTTAAATTTTTTTGTTTGAATCTTGACTACTATAGAAAAAAATTCTTTTATTCTTGGGTTTATTTTTCTTATTCTGGTAAAATATACATAAAATGTATCTTCAACCATTTTAAAGTACACAATTCAGTCCCATTTAGTACAATCACAATGTACCATCACCACTCTCTAGTTCCAGAACATTTTAATCACTTCAAAAGGAAACCCTGTGCCCATTAGGAAAGTCACTCCACATTCCTTCTCCCAGGCCCCGGCAACCACTCATTTGCTTTCTGTCTCTATGGACTTACCTATTCTAGATATTTCATATAAACAGAATCATACAATTTGTGGCCTTTTGTGTTTGACTTCTTGTACTTAACATGATGTTTTCAAGGTTTATTCATGTTGTAGTACGTATCAGTACTTCATTCCTTTTCATGGCTAATATTCCATATGTCTATATGTATGTGTCACATTTTGATTATTCCTCAGTCGATGGACATTAGGGTTACCTTTTGGCTATTGTGCATAATGCTGTTACGAGCATTCGTGTATAAGTTTTTGTCTGAACATTTGTTTTCAATACTCTTGGGTATGTATTTTAATGGGAATGGGTTTGCTGGGTCAGACAGCAATTCTGCTTAACTTTTTGAGGAATTGCCACACTGTTTCACAGTAGCTGCACCATTTTACATTCCTGCTAGCAGTGTATAAATGTTCCAGTTTCTCCACGTTCCTACCAATACTCGTTGATTTCCTTTTATTATCATATAGCTATCATAGTAGGTGTGAAGTGGTATGTCTGTGTCTTTGCATTTCCTTAATGACTAGTAATGTGCATCTTTTCCCGTGCTTATTGGCCATTTGTGTATATTATTTGGAGAAGTATATACTCAAGTTCTTTGTCCATTTTTTAATTGGGTTTGTCTTTTTGTTGTTGGGTTTTTTATATATTCTAGATAGTATGATCCTTAGCAGATACGATTTGCAAATATCTTCTCCCATTTTGTGAGTTATCTTTTCACTCTCTTTATAGTGTCCTTTGATACACAAAAGTTTTTGGTTTTGAAGAAGTCAAATTTTGTTTTTTGCTTTTGTTGTTTGTGCTTTTTGCTGTCTTAACTAAGAGATCATTGCCAAATCCAAGGTCATAAAGATTTACCCTCTATGTTTTCTTTTTCTTCTTCCCTTGAGAAACGCATCTCACTATGTTGCCCAGACTGGTCTCAAACTTCTGGCCTCAAGCCATCCTCCTGAGTAGCTGGGATTACAGGGGCACACCACTGCACCTGGCCCCTGTTTTTTCTAAGAGTTTTATAGTTTTAGCTTTTACATGTAGGTCTCTGATCCATTTTGAGTTAATTTTTTGTATATGGTATTATGTAAGGGTCCAGCATTATTCTTTTGCATGTGGATATCCAGTTGTCTCAGCACCAAATGTTGAAAAGACTATTTTTTCCCCATTGAATGGTCTTTGCTCTGGTGATAGATGTATGGATTTACTGGGTACATTTTTATGAGGCAAGTTTGTTTCTGTCAGGGGATTTATTTTACTGTCAAGCCTTTGAAGGAGGGAGTGCTTTACTAATGTTGAACTGACATTAACACAGAAGGGATCCTCATCTTGACATTGTAGCTGTGTTCTCATTTTCATTTCTTTAAACATTTAGATCCATTCTTTTATATTATTTCCCCTTTTTACCACAGAATTCTAATGTTGGATTTTTTTTTTTTACCCTTAATAGACAGATGTACAGAAGATTTTAAGGAATGCAAGGAAACTACCTGAAAAAACACAGACATTCTATAAGGTGAGACAGTTAGAATATAGTGGAAGAGGATGTGCCTCAAATATGGTTCATAATAGAAGAACTGTGAGATGGCAGTGTGAATATGAGCAGAGATTAGAGATGTGTGACTTGTGCCTCAGTTTTTTCAAATAAACTCAGTAAAAGTGATAGGTCTGTTCCTTCCCTAAAATCCAAAAATTAGAAGGGTTTAAATGGCCTCATTCTGTACAGGCAGAGGGTTTTTCTGTGTTGGGGCTGCTGTGAATGAATGACTGATGGAAGCAGCTGAGAGGACCTGTGGGTCATAGCCCTGAACTCTTCTCATCACTCCTATATGGGTATCCAGGCCAACGCCAGGCAACCAATGTATGTGGCTTCCTGGATGGGGAATTGTCCAGAACATTCTTTTTTTTTTTCTTGAGACAGAGTCGTACTGTTGCCCAGGCTGGAGTGCCATGGTGTGATCTTGGGTCACTGCAACTTCTGCCTCATGCATTCAAGTGATTCTCCTGCCTCAGCCTCCCAAGTAGCTGGTACTACAGGCACGTGCCACCACGCCCAGCTAATTTTTGTTTTGTTTTTTTGTTTGTTTTTTGAGACAGAGTCTCACTCTGTCAGCCAGGCTGGAGTGCAGTAGCACGATCTCAGCTCACTGCAACCTCTGCCTCCCGGGCTCAAGCAATTCTCTTGCCTCAGCCTCCCAAGTAGCTAGTATAAACAGGTGTGCCACCATGCCCGGCTGATTTTTGTATTTTTAATAGAGACGGGGGTTTCACCATGTTGGCCAGGCTGGTCTTGAACTCCTGACCTTGGGTAATCCGCCCGCCTCAGTCTCCCAAAGTGCTGGGATTACAGGTGTGAGCCACCGTTCCAGGCCTAATTTTTGTATTTTTAGTAGAGATGGGGTTTCGCTATGTTCGCCAGGCTGGTCTCGAACTCCCGACCTCAGGTGATCCACCCGCCTCGCCCTCCCAAAAGTGCTGGGATCACAAGCGTGAGCCACCCCACCTGGTCACCCCAGAACATTCTTACTGCACCAGAGAATCTGCTTCTAGGAATGACATCTGACATTACACATTTATGAATTGCAGAGGAGATGGCCCTCCAGGATCATATGTAGCTAATCCAGAACCATTGGTGAAGAGACTATTAAGTTACAGGGGGTGGGGTAGAGTGGGGAACATTTAGGTTTGCTCCTTGATTCTCCCCTATTGTTCTGGTGTTTGGCTGGAATTAAATTAAGTGCAGCATAAAGCATGTCATTTGTGTCATAGCTTTCTAATTCTAAAATATGGCACACACAGCCTCAGGCTAGCATCTTAACGGGAGAAGCTACATGCTACTTTGTCTGGGTGTTATCTCATTACCTTTATGTCACTGTTGTCTTCAAACCTAATTATGTGGTAAGCTGGTGAAATAAAACAGCTTTAATCAGAGATCAACTGCAGAGCTTCTCAGCCAGCCAGGCCCCTCCCTAACTGAAGCCCATAATCCATGCAGTCCACCCTCCCTGCAGAGCTTCCTACAGTCATCAGCTATTTACTCATGATGACACACTTGTTTGGCCTTCTTAACTTTCCACTTTTTAAACAGATAATAGTAGAAAGATAGTCAGAGAGCCCATTTCTCTTTTCTGGTTTTATTATCATTCTACATACTAGAGCTCAAAAGGGCCTAGAGAAACTGCTTCAGCCCCTGCAGTGGGTAAGGAAGGGGTTATTCTCCTCATTTTATAAATGAGGCCTTTGAGACCCAGAGAGGCTACACAGCTTGCCCAGACCACTCCACTAAGGGGTTGTTGGGGCACTTCTTATTTCTCTGCTTCTATCACTAACCAGCCTTTCTTTTTGTTGGTGTTTCCACTCTGACTCCTCCAGGGCCTCCTCTGAGCCTGTTTATTGTCTTACTCAGAGGCCCTGCCACAGTGGGGTTAAGAGCCTTTTCAGATTGAGGGCAAGTCTTTTCCATACCTAAATAACAAGGGGAAAGTACTCCTCCTTAAAGTTAGGAGTAATGAAATGATGGATGCAAAGTGCTGACTACTACGTGTGGCATAAATGCTCATTAACTGTGATGATGACGTTGTTTCATTCAGCTCACTGTCTTCCTTAGCCAGCTTCTGGTCACCTGCAGAGGAACCACTTCCCAGTAAAACTATCACATTCTTGTTACTGGCATCCCTAAATAAACATTTGTTCTCATAGAAAATTGCTCCCTGAAGTTCAGTCAAGGAGAACTTATTTCTAAGCTGAGCACTTAGAAAGTATGTGTTGAGAACACATTTCAGGAGCATTGGTGATTTTCTGTCTTGTTTCAGGAGCTGAACCGTTTGCGAAAGGCCGCTCTAGCCTTTGGTTTCCTGGACCTGCTGAAAGGGGTAGCTGATATGCTGGAAAGGGAATGCACACTGCTGCCTGAAACAGCCCACCCTGATGCTGCATTCCAGCTGACCCATGCTGCCCAGCAGCTCAAACTGGCCAGTACCGGCACCTCCGAGTATGCCGCTTATGACCAGAACATCACACCTTTGCACACGGACTTCTCTGGGAGCAGCACTGAAAGAATTTGAAACTGACTTTTGGAGCTTTCCTTCTTTTTTCATTTCAACTGAAAATGATTTAGGTAAAAACCTTTCCAGTATGTTCACCTCTGGAATAGCCACCCAAAGACCTTCCTGAGGCTGCCTCAGAAGCACCATGTGCTGTTTTCAATGACTCTACTAGTATGAGAAGGATGTGAAGGTGGTTGGCTGGTTGGGCTTTAACTTCCTGGGACTCATAATTTTTAAGCTTGGAAGATAGCAGCTGTTCCCATGGGCACATTTCCTGAGAAGCTTGAAGGACTGATGAGCATAGAGCACCCCTGCCTTCCTCAGAAACCTGACCAGCAAGGGCTCTCTGGCTTCCTGAAAGCTTCACCTCTTCTCTCCAGTTTATATCTCAACTGTAAGGGCATTTTCAAGCTTCTGTTCATGAAATGAGCAACTCAGACTGTCTGGAGCTTGCTGAGTACAAACACACCACCACTAAGTTTCAGAACTTTCCTTAGAACTTGGGCAAAATGTGGTGGTAACTCTTAGGTGCTTTTGGTGTCTCTTGAGATTCTAACTTTTAAAGAGCAACCATTAATGTGTAAAATGAGTCCTATTTCTTCAAGGTTTTTTTTTTAATGACAACAAAATATTTGATTTTCTATAAAATGGTTTCACTATGAAACTAAGACCTTTGTCTTTTGGTCTGTCTTATCACTTTAATATAATTTCAACTTTCTAAGTGGCATAGATTCACAAATCATGAGGTTTCCTTATTTCTGACAGTGATTAGGCCTCATTGCCTAAGCAAGGTTCTGGCTAGATAATCCTGACAGATCACTGATTCCAAAGTTAATTATGGTTCCAATTTACCAGCTAGCATTATGACTTTGGGCAACTTCTCGAGGCTTTGTCTACATCATCAGTGTTTTTCAGTTGCACCACCTTCCATGTAACTCTCAGGCTTCAACCAGAGCAACTGTTTTTGGTTTAACATGCTGAACTGCTACATAATATTTTGCCTGAACAAAGGACTTTATCACTAACAAACAGAAAACCACTAGACTACATTATCTTTAAGCATGGTCATTAGAATTTTGATTGTAAATGTTTTAATAGAAATACACAATCTTTCACTTTCTCAGACAGCAATAAAGGGATTTGTAACAATCACTAAGAATACAGAATTTGCCACGACGATGCAGCATAATCTACTGCAAAGCTTATCTGCCCAATTACACATAGTCAGCTGCAAGAATATCAGAAATCAATACAAACAAGTATTGACAGGTGTTACAGACATGCAAACTATCCTTCAATGCAATGAATTTTTAAGAAATCAGCTAGCCTATGTTAATCAGATGTTTTAGGTCAAACCAAGTTTCCATCTTGGGCTCAGTGAAATGGTATTAACTCATTGAGTCTCCTTTCCCCCAGGAATGTTAGGAATGGCAGAACAGAAAGAGCTATCACTCCTTAAATTCTTCTATGCAAGTGTTACTCCAACACTTATTTTACTTGGTTTACTTGGAATGTATGAGAGGAAACTGATGTTTTTTACAATGGCCAACTGTATGTCTAAATTTTCAGTTCTCCTTCTTGTGAGTTTCCTGCCAGAAATCCTTGTTAAAGGATCAGCGGTGTTCACCCCAAAGTTCTCGCTGTTTTCAGTGTTCTACGGCAGATGGGTTTTAAAAAGCCAACTGAACAGCAGCAGAATGAAGTTATTTTTGAGGTCTATGCAAAAAATGTAGTCCCATCACTCATTCACCACTCCCTAGAACAAGTATACAAGTAAATGGACTCAGCCAGTGCAGGAGATGAAAGGCTGCCATTTTTTGTTTGTGCACAGCCTAAGACAGTTTGGTGTGTTTGGCCTACTCTAATGTTTCTAGTTTGTCAAAGGCTGTACACGGTGTTACTGCCAGTTTGATCTATATATTGTGTTCCCTTTGGATCCCTGCTACCATTTGGACCGTGTGTGTGTGTGGGGGGGGGGGTTTGGTTTTTTTGAGACAGGGTCTTGCACTGTCACCCCGGCTGCAGTGCAGTGGCAATCTCGGCTCACTGCAGCCTTGACCTCCTGGGCTCAGGATCCTCCCTTCTCAGCCTCTTGAGTAGCTGGGACTACAGGTGTGTGCCACCACACTCAGCTAATATTTTTATTTTTTGTAGAGATAGGGGTCTCAGTATGTTGCCCAGGCTGGTCTTGAACTCCTGGCTTCAAGTGATGCTCCCACCTAGGTGTCCCAAAGTGCTGGGATTACAGGTGTGAGCCACATTCCTGGCTGAGTTTGGAACTTGTAATCTTATTGTTTTCTAAATAATGTTTCATTTTCTTCAGTGTTGAAAATAGTTGATTTACTTAAGAATGGCATGATCATGATGTTCCAAGATTCTGATTAGTTTCTTTCAAAGCATTCTGTGCCTCTTCAATGCCCACATTACTGAGCACTATAATAATAGATGTTGTTAGGCCACAGGATGTCACATGTAAAACATGTTCTCCAGCCCCACTCTTAGAAATGTTTTATCAATGACTCAGTCTACTTCACTTTCAAAAAGTCAATGCCATCCCACTAAACAAGTAACCCCTTAGGTACAGAATAATTAAGTCCTGCCTGAGTCACTTTAACAGTCTTCTATAGAGTGACATAGTCTTGCTTTTTTTCACAAGCAATAGCTGAAAAGAACAAATCTCAACTGTAAGAACCATCAGTACATTGTAGGGATAAAGCACTTCTTGAAAAAAAAATCTCTGGCATGAATTAGACAGACTGAACATGAGACAGGGTTGGGGTGGGCTGAGCCTTTTGGTGTCATTAACTGAATACACAAGAATGAACCTCTCATCAGATATCAGGAATCCATGTCATGCAATTACTACAAGATAACAGTAAATTCAGGAATGTTACTGGGGAAAAGGAAGATAGCCTCACTGAGAATTTAATCATTTAACATTAAAAAAACTTTTACATTGGTACAAGAAGGTAAAACTGTAAGAATCAGATTAGGCTCAAACTGGCAAGAAGCCATCTAAATCTTTCTTTTTAGTGGATCTTTTTCTTTTTTTGTCCATAGCGCCGTCTGCGCTGTTTATAAAGGTGACGAAAATTTATGTATAACCCTGAAAAAGAAAAGAGATCAGTTAGAAATTAGAGTCTTTGTCTATTTATAACCAGAAGCTCTTGTGGCAGGGACAGTATCTAGCTGTCTGTCATATCCCACAGCAAAAAGCTCATTGCAGCAGCTCAGGAAGGAGTACAACTTAGAACAAATTAACAATAGACACAAACCAATTTTTCCCCAGTGTGTTTATTTATTTCTTACTATTTTTGCGACAGAGTCTCATTCCATCGCCCAGGCTGGAGTGCAGTGGCACAATCTCAGCTCACTGCAACCTCCGCCTCCCAGGTTCAAGCAATCCTCCTGCCTCAGCCTCCTGAGTAGCTGGGGTTACAGGCGTCCACCACCACGCCTGGCTAATTTTTTGTATTTTTAGTAGAGGTGGGGTTTCATCACGTTGGTCAGGCTGGTCTCAAACTCCTGACCTCAAATGATATGGCCGGCTTGGCCTCCCAAAGTACTGGGATTACAGGCATAAGCCACCACACCCAGCCTCCCAGTGGGTTTAAAACATATTTTTTTCCTTATAAAATTTTCAAACATGCAGAAGATTAAATCATTGTACAGTGAACACCTAGATTTACTGCTTTTTACTATATTGGCTGTATCACATCCCTATTCATCTTTTATCTCTTCAGCCATCTCATTTTTTATGCACTTCAATGTTCAGTTTCGGATATCAATATACCTCACCCACCCAATTCTTCACGTAGGTATACTTTGATATTCTTTCTTTTACAGTAAAATGTACATACAATGAAATGCAGAAATCTAAAGTACAGAAACAACCTAATTTTTAATTCAAGGCTACTCAAGAACATGGCCAGGCACAGTGGCTCACACCTGTAATCCCAGCACTTCGGGAGACCAAGGTGGGTGGATCACCTGAGGTCAGGAGTTCGAGACCAGCCTGGCCAACATGGTGATACCCCATCTCTACTAAAAATACAAAAATCAGCCAGGCGTGGTGACAGGTGCCTGTAATCCCAGCTACTCTGGAGGCTGAGGCAAGAGAATTGCTTCAACTCTTGAGGCAGAGGTTGCAGTGAGCAAAGATCGTGCCACTGCACTCCAGCCTGGGCGACAAAGCAAGACTTTGTCTCACAAAAAAAAAAAAAAAAACAAAAGAAAAGTCCTCTGACCTAGATACAAGTGTTAACTACCTGTTTATGCTGCTTCAAAATTATAAATGTGAATTTAGGATTTATTTCATTCTAAAGAATAAGAAAAGAGCAACTATGTATTTATTATAAGCAAACTAGATATGAACATAAAATCTTGCAAATTAGAGTGTACAACAGTATAAACAACACAAAGAAAGATAGTAAGACAATGCACTTTAAAATATTTCCGCCCCTCTACCCTGTTTACTAAAGTATTTTAAATGTCTTTCCAGTATTTATTCCTCTTTATCTTATGCTCATTTCATGGGGCCTAGTTATACTGAATTTATACAGTAATAAAGGTAAAAAGCTGTCTTTAATGAGTACATTTTCTGAACTGAGGGTTCCTCTCTTCAAGGGCAAAACATTTTGATATTTTTGGTTGGCAATCTTTCTTAAGTGGATTATGCCCTTTGCTGAAATAGAAAAAAAGAAGTAGACGTTAACCTTTTGCAAATGATGTGGGCCTACAATGTATACTATTTAACTGTACATCTGCCATGCACTGGTACACTAAGGGGCTCCTAACACTATGGTGTAAGTCTTTCCTCACCCAACACTAAATGATCAAGACCACTGGGCTTTCTGGCTTCCTGGGCTTACCTTGCATGGTCTTCCTCTCACTGTCCGGGGTAGCAAGCCTCAACAACGATCTCAACAACCTCTACCTCCCGTTATTTCATACCTTTGTGTAGTCCCCTCCCATGCTATACTGGGTTGGTCTGTGTGATGGTTTGTCACTTCTGAGATTAGGCACTGTGGCTTCTGGCTCTCTCTCTCTAACCAATTGCTCTGGGTGGGGGAAGCCATGCCATGAGTAGCCATATGGAGAGGGGCTATGGCAAGAAACCGAAGCCTCCTGTCAACAGTCCCAAGAGTGAGCTTGGAGCAGATCCTCCAGCCCCAGTCAAGTCTACAGAAACTGCAGCCCCAGCTGACAGCCTGACTGAAACCTCATGAGACCCTGAGCCAGTACCACCCAGCCAGGCTGCTTCCTGACCTTCGAAAACTATGTGAGATAATAACTGTTTATTGTTTTCAGCTGCTAAGTTTTGGGGTCATCTGTTACACAGCAATAGAGAACTAATACACTATTGTTGCATCCTTCTGTGGCTAGGAGACTGGACAGTTATATTTATTTAGGGCTACCTTAAGTCTCTTGTGAAATAAAGCAAGGAAATATATATAAATTACCACTAAAATGTATCAGAACTTTAAAGAGTCCTTATAGTTAGGAGCTTGTCTTATCATTAAACGTGTAAAGTTCTATGTATGATAATCAGTGTTTTCTCCTCTCAATATATTTAATGACAAACTTCCTTTCATTCTGACTTTTTATGTTCTTAGTTGTCATATTCAAATCAATAAGTATTAAATAGTCTGCTCTTAAAGGGAAAAAATTACTTGTTTTTCTCAAATTGTATTTAACCTACATATAAGAATGTATGTATTTTCACATCTACATATAGAATATGGATAATATGGATAGAATCATGTATAGTTGCATTTAGAAATTACCAAATATTGATTACTAATAAAATTTTTTTTTGAGACAGAGTCTCGCTCTGTCACACAGGCTGGAGTGCAGTGGCACAATCTCGGTTCATTGTAACCTCTGCCCCCTGGGTTCAAGCAATTCTCCTGCCTCAGCCTCCCAAGTAGCTGGAATTACAGGCATGCGCCACCATGCCCAGCTAATTTTTGTATTTTTAGTAGAGATGGGGTTTCGCCATGTTGGCCAGATTGGTCTTAAACTCCTGACCTCAAGTGATCTGCCCACCTCATCCTCCCAAAGTGCTGGAATTACAGACATAAGCCACCATACCCAGCCTCTAATAAAAATTTAACAACAACAACAAAAAAATCCTTATAGTTAGGAAATCTTTTAAATTTGTCATATTTGTAATAATTTAGGTTTATTTCTTTTTCCCTTCTGTTCTTAGTTTTTATAAAGTAAGGCAGGAATTTATGATTTTATATAAACAGAAATTAATAAGTCAGCAGGTTTTCCATGAGGAGCAGGGAACTTTCCTACTGTGAGGTGGAAGACTTTACGACAACCCCTGGCTGCTCAGAGGCCTTTATTCCCTTCTCCCTTCCTTGCTGCCAGTTGTCTTATCACCTCCATAAACTCTGGATGAGGAATGTGCTACTGAAATTAGTAATAGTGGGAGCTTCTTAGTCTATTTTAAAAGAGCTCCTTACTTTTTTTTTGAGACAGAGTCCCGCTCTGTTGCCCAGGATGGAGTGCAATGGCATAATCTCAGCTCACTGCAACCTCTGCCTCCCGGGTTCAAGCAATTCTCCTGCCTCAGACTCCTGATTAGCTGGGATTACAGGCACCCGCCACCACGCCCAGCTAATTTTTGTATTTTTAGTAGAGATGGGATTTCACCATGTTGGTCAGGCCAGTCTCGAACTCCTGACCTCATGATCCGCCAGCCTCAGCCTCCCAAAGTGCTGGGATTACAGGTGTGAGCCACCATGCCTATCCCCTTACATTGTTTTAAACAAGAAATATCTTATGATATATTCCCAATCACCAAGAGCACTTAAAGAACATACTTTAACCACTGGAGATTTAGAAAAGAAATATTTCCTTACCACAGCATATTCCCCTAGTGGGTCTGTTTTTGCAAAGTAATCCTTCTCTAATTCTATCCCAAAAGAATTCTCATATGGACTTTTACATTTCTAAATGACTTATTTCTACTGTCTAAGAAGTGACAAGAAAAAGTCTGTATTACAGAATCAATACTTACCTAAAAATATCATTATAAGATAAATCTGAAGAAAAAAGGAAAATCTAACTTTGATTTTCAATGGATATGGCAACATGAAACTGAATCGTCCTGTCTCATTGAATATTGGAATGGACTGAATCACTGAGATAGCTGAAAACAGAAACAAGAACTTGTTAGAAGCAAATGAAACAGTCACATCTAATGACAGGAACTTCCAGCCCTAATACTCTGAAGTTTCAGTTCTGGGTGTGCTAGAAAGGCTTCCTCCTCCCTTTGTACAGAAACCTCATGCCTCTTTTTTTTTTCCCCTAGTTTTCTAAGAGATCAGCCTCCAACCTGTCAACAGAGAGACAGATGAGGAAGTCATGGCAGTGGGCTTCTTCTATTCTATAAAATGGAAAGAAAAATCCCTAGCTGACTTATGTACAAGATGTTTGTCAGAATGAAATAAAGTCGTCAGTAAGAACCCCCTTTGGAATACTAAAAGCATCATACAAATGGGAAACATACAGGACAGGACCACCTGGCTTTCCAATGTTACAAAATGAGCTGCTTTTCTGGAACAGTCTGGGTACCAGGAGTATTATGGAAGGAAGCCCATGCAAAGAAATCCCTGAAAAGTCCAACACTTCCATTTATCGGACTAAGGCCGGGGAAGAAAGGACTGGTCTCTCAGCCTCTGGGCACCCCCTGGAGCTAAGCTATGAAAGCTAAGAGTCCCTGAGAGTACCTTCCGCCAAACATCCCAGTGGATATAAGGGAATCCACAGAGTGTAACGAAGCCATGTGAGCACCTTCCAATCCATGTCAATGCACGTCAGCATGTAGAAGGAGTACCTATTGAAAATAAGTGATTCCAACGTGAAAAGGCGCTTCAGGTTCTGAATGTGACCTTAGAATATCATTTAAATAGATGAATTATATTTCTCAGTTAGCCACACATGGTTTCTTCAGAACAGAATTATAAAGCTGGCTATCAACCCATAAACTTGTCACACTACGCCCTAAATTTTCAAAGGATGTGAACTCTCTTTAATGGCAGACTAAGTTTAGGTCTCAAAGGAACCCTCTTTATTCGGTATAGGCACTGGATACTCAGACATTGTTTGGCTTTATTCCTAGTGCTGATCTACATTCCCAGTAGGTAAGGATATTAGATACTTTATTTCTGGATAAGTAAGTTGTTAGCAAAATTAAAGTATACAAAAGACCTCTAATCTAGAATCAGACATACTCTATTTTATTTTATTTATTATTTTTTTTCTTTTTTTTATTATACTTTAAGTTCTAGGGTACATGTGCATAACATGCAGGTTTGTTATATATGTATACTTATGCCATGTTGGTGTGCTGCACCCATCAACTCGTCAGCACCCATCAATTCATCATTTATATCATGTATAACTCCCCAATGCAATCCCTCCCTCCTCCCCGCTCCCCATGATAGGCCCCAGTGTGTGATGTTCCCCTTCCCGAGTCCAAGTGATCTCATTGTTCAGTTCCCACCTATGAGTGAGAACATGCGGTGTTTGGTTTTCTCTTCTTGTGATAGTTTGCTAAGAATGATGGTTTCCAGCTGCATCCATGTCCCTACAAAGGACGCAAACTCATCCTTTTTTATGGCTGCATAGTATTCCATGGTGTATATGTGCCACATTTTCTTAATCCAGTCTGTCACAGATGGACATTTGGGTTGATTCCAAGTCTTTGCTATTGTGAATAGTGCCGCAATAAACATACGTGTGCATGTGTCTTTGTAGTAGAATAATTCATAATCCTTTGGGTATATACCCAGTAGTGGGATGGCTGGGTCATATGGTACATCTAGTTCTAGATCCTTGAGGAATTGCCATACTGTTTTCCATAATGGTTGAACTAGTTTACAATCCCACCAACAGTGTAAAAGTGTTCCTATTTCTCCACATCCTCTCCAACACCTGTTGTTTCCTGACTTCTTAATGATTGCCATTCTAACTGGTGTGAGATGGTATCTCATTGTGGTTTTGATTTGCATTTCTCTGATGGCGAGTGATGATGAGCATTTTTTCATGTGTCTGTTGGCTGTATGAATGTCTTCTTTTGAGAAATGTCTGTTCATATCCTTTGCCCACTTTTTGATGGGGTTGTTTTTTTCTTGTATATTTGTTTGAGTTCTTTGTAGATTCTGGATATTAGCCCTTTGTCAGATGAGTAGGTTGCAAAAATTTTCTCCCATTCTGTAGGTTGCCTGTTCACTCTGATGGTAGTTTCTTTTGCTGTGCAAAAGCTCTTTAGTTTAATTAGATCCCATTTGTCAATTTTGGCTTTTGCTGCCGTTGCTTGTGGTGTTTTAGACATGAAGTCCTTGCCCATGCCTGTGTCCTGAATGGTACTACCGACATACTCTATTTTAAAAGAGATCCCTTGAGAAAAGAAATGTTCCTTCTCAAACAGTAAACATTGCATTAAGGACACATAATCTGATCCTTTTATAGCTCATAAGTGTGATAATTGGATTTTCGCTCTCCTGTGTGAGATGTGCTTCCCTCAAACCTTGTTACATCAGCACATTACCTGTCTGATTTGAAAAACATAGGACCTATAATCTGTTTTACCTTTGTATTAAGGCTATTAGAGGGTACACTGGGTGCCATGGGACACAGACCATGGTTAAGACACAATTTAAGGCTGCTATGGCCTGTTCCCCCTCTCAACTACCAACTTTGTCAAAATACCACCAAACCTGGAGCTGAAGAGTTCATTTGCAAAATCCTTGCTCCAACTGACTGAAAGGGAAGAAATATGGAGTGTGTATGATCTGGTAAAGAAGAATACATCTACTTTAACTAGATCCATTTCTTAAAAGGTATTTATTCTACTAACAACCGAGAATGGGAAAATTAGGTTAGAGGCCATTTCAAACTTCAATAATCTTGTAGTATAAGATTCATTTCTATCATCCCTTAAATTTAGTCTTAAACTAGTTTTATCCAACCTGGATTGCTCCTTCAACCTCATGTTTCTTCAGCCCTTTCAATAATTTTTCCATGTGGATGGGTCCTCTCTTTCCAAGATCCTGAAGATCCTGAAGTCATGGTAAGATGAGTCTTCCCTTTCTCTGGTTCTCCTCTTCTGCTCCCTAGTATCCGGTCTGGTATTATGATCCAATGACGACTTTAAAAAAATCTGCCTCAACTTTGCAGAGCACATAAATGCAACCAGAATTCTCCACATATGTAATCTTAGTCCCAAACCAAATGAGACTCTGGCTAAGATAACGACTCCCTCAAGAACAGAGCTGCTGCAAAGAGGGAGAAGCATTCAAACACCATCCTGGCATTTCTACCCACCTGAAAATTTCAATTGCACTCCACAAATAAAACACAAAGAAAACCACAGCTTTGTTCTGCATTTCTTCCATGGTGCCAAAGATGATAAACAAAATAAAATTTCTTCCAAGAAGCTATTAGAAAGACCCAAAAGAGAAAAAAGTTAATAACATATATGTAAAGTTATACAAATGTGTTATCTGAAACCTAACCCCACTAAATGCAAGGCAAATAGAAAAGACTGAGCTCTACCAGTTTAATCCTGCTCCAGTTCTGGAACAAGCAAAGTGCCCAAACCAGTCTTTGTGACTAGATAGGTACAGTATTTTGTGTGTGTAACTATATCATAAATCGTTTCCTTAAATACACACACATGTTCAAACACAGTCTAAAGAATATTGCCAAATAAACATTTGAGTTTACATAACCCAAGTTAAGAAATAGAGCAGTACAAACGTGAGACCCCTATAAGTAACGACTATCATGTGTTAATCATTCCACGGTTTTTCTTTTTTTTTTGAGACAGGGTCTCGCTCCATCACCCAGGCGGGAGTGCAGTGGCACAATCATGGCTCACTGCAGCCTTGAACTTCTAGGTTCAAGAAATCCTCCCACTTGAGCCTCTCAAGCAGCTGGGATCACAGGTGTGTACTACCACACTGGCTAGTTTTATTTTTTTGTAGAGACGGGGTCTCACAGTGTTGGCCAGGCTTGCTCAAACTCTTGGGCTCAAGTGATCCTCTCACCTCAGCCTCCCAGAGTGCTGGGATTATAGGCATGAGCCACTGCGCCTGGTCCATGGCTTTTCTTTATGGCTTACTGCTTGTGTATGTATTCCTGAACAGTACACTGTTTCATTTTGCCTGTTTTAAAACTTTTTGAAATCATTCTATATGTATTATTCTGTGACTTGCTTCTTACTCAGGGTTATGGGCCAGAGACTCATCTATGTTGATGCATGTGGCTATAGTCCACTCATTTTCACCATGGCAAGACATTCCAATATATGATAGACATCCTATTCTTCATAGATATATGAGTTGTCTTGTTCCTGGGTATCTTTGTACCATACAACGTGGTATTAGCTACTAAATCTTTATACTGTCTTGATTTCTTACAGGGTAAGTCCGCAACTTGAGCTCTTCTTTAGAGAATATTCTTAACCCTTTGCTTTTTATTCCCCCATTTAAAAAATTGTGGTAAAATACACATAACGGCCAGGTGCGGTGGCTCATGTCTGTAATACCAGCACTTTGGAAGGCCAAGGTGGGCAGATCACTTGAGGTCAGGAAAGAAAGAAAGAAAAGAAACTGTGACCCATTAAACAATAACTCCCCACTCAGCCAGCCCCTGGGAAACACCATTCTACTTTCTGTCTCTATGATTTTGACTATTTTAACTACCTCATATAAGCAGAATCATCCAGTATTTGACTCTCTGTGACTGGCTTATTTCACTTAGAATAGTTTCCTTAAGGTTCACCCATGTTGTAGCATACTTGAGAGTTTCCTTCATTTTTAAGGCTACATAATATCCCATTGTATGTATATAACAGTCGTTCTTACCCATTCATCTGTAGATGAATACTTGGGTTGCTTGCACATTTTAGCTATTGAAAATGATGCTACTATCCTGGATGGCCCTCTGTTTTTTCAAAAAACTTCAGAATTTTCTCCTCACATTCCAAAATTTTTTAGACTGTGATTGGTACTGTAGTTAATCTACAGGTAAATAAGAGAACTAACAATATTATAATATCGAGTCTTATAATTCAAGAAAATTATGTCTGTATATTTACTTTTTGTGCTCTATATTCCTTCCTGTATCTCAAACAGTTCACTAATTTTTTCTTCAGCTATGTCTAATCTACAACACAAACTATCCATTAAATTTTTATTTTTAATTTTTTTTAGACAGGGGTCTTGCTCTGTTGCCCAGGTTGGAGGGCAGTGGCATGATCACAGCTCACTGCAACATCAAACTCCTGCACTCAAGGAATCCTTCTGTCTCAGCCTCCCAAGTAGTGGGAATATAGGTGCACATCACCACGCCTGGCAAATTTTTATTTTTTTGGAAATGGGGTCTCACTATGCTGCCCAGGCTGGTCTCAAACTGCTGACCTCAAGCAATCCTCCTGCCTCAGCTTCCCAAAGTGTGGGGATTACAGGAATGAACCACCATGGCTGGCTGTAAATTTTAAAGTTTGATTATTGTACTTTTCATTAACAGAAGTTTTTAAGAAGTACTGCCTCGCTCGCCGAGCTCCAGCCGAAGGAGAAGGGGGGTAAGTAAGGAGGTCTCTGTACCATGGCTCGTACAAAGCAGACTGCCCGCAAATCGTCTGGTGGTAAAGCACCCAGGAAGCAACTGGCTACAAAAGCCGCTCGCAAGAGTGCGCCCTCTACTGGAGGGGTGAAGAAACCTCATCGCTACAGGCCTGGTACTGTGGCGCTTCGTGAAATTAGACGTTATCAGAAGTCCACTGAACTTCTGATTCGCAAACTTTCCTTCCAGCGTCTGGTGCGAGAAATTGCTCAGGACTTTAAAACAGATCTGCGCTTCCAGAGCACAGCTATCGGTGCTTTGCAGGAGGCAAGTGAGGCCTATCTGGTTGGCCTTTTGAAGACACCAACCTGTGTGCTATCCATGCCAAACGTGTTAACAATTATGCCAAAAGACATCCAGCTAGCACGCCGCATACGTGGAGAACGTGCTTAAGAATCCACTATGATGGGAAACATTTCATTCCCAAAAAAAAAAAAAAAAAAAATTATCTTCTTCCTGTTATTGGTAGTTCTGAACGTTAGATATTTTTTTTCCATGGGGTCAAAAGGTACCTAAGTATATGATTGCGAGTGGAAAAATAGGGGACAGAAATCAGGTATTGGCAGTTTTTCCATTTTCATTTGTGTGTGAATTTTTAATATAAATGCAGAGGCGTAAAGCATTAATGCAAGTTAAAATGCTTCAGTGAACAAGTTTCAGCGGTTCAACTTTATAATAATTATAAATAAACCTGTTAAATTTAAAAAAAAAAAAAAAAAAAGAAGTACTGCCTTCATCTATGCAAGGTGGGAGGAAACCAAGTACATTTCTAACTAAGGAGACTGAAGGTAGGTTTTTCAGCTCCTGCCTAAGAGTCAAATTTCCCTAGTCTTTTTTTTTTTTTTTTTTTTTTTTCTGAGACGGAGTCTTGCTCTGTCACCCAGGCTGGAGTGCAGTGGCTGGATCTCCGCTCACTGCAAGCTCCGCCTCCCGGGTTTACGCCATTCTCCTGCCTCAGCCTCCCAAGTAGCTGGGACTATAGGCGCCCACCACCTCGCCCGGCTAGTTTTTTGTATTTTTTAGTAGAGACGGGGTTTCACCATGTTAGCCAGGATGGTCTCGATCTCCTGACCTTGTGATCCGCCCGTCTCGGCCTCCCAAAGTGCTGGGATTACAGGCTTCAGCCACCGCGCCCGGCCTAAATTTCCCTAGTCTTAAAGCTATTTATAACTTTGTTATTTCATGAGGATATTATAAAAAATGAAATAGACCAGAAATAGTCAAAGTCTACTTTGATAAATATCCCTGAGGTTTTAAATGTTCTTTCTTCTTCAGGTAAAATAATGCTATTCCTGTACAAATAGGTGTTTTTACTAATTGAGACTTCTTAGCAAAATGTAACATACAGATATGTTTTGGCTGTGTCCCCGTTCAAATGTCAACTTGAATTGTATCTCCCAGAATTCCCACATGTTATGGGAGGGACCCAGGGGGAGGTAAATGAATCACAGGGGCCAGTCTTTCCTGTGCTATTCTCATGTTAGTGAATAAATCTCAAAAGATCTGGTGGGCTTATCAGGGGTTTCTGCTTTTGTTTCTTCCTCATTCTCTCTTGCCACCGCCATGTAAGAAGTGCTTTTGCCCTGCACCATGACTGTGAGACCTTCCCCAGCCACATGGAACTGTAAATCCAATTAAACCTCTTTCTTTTGTAAATTGCCTGGTCTCGGGTATGTCTTTATCAGCAGAGGGAAAACGGACTAATAACAGTAAATTGGTACCAGTAAAGTTGGACGTTGCTGAAAAGATACCTGAAAATGTGGAAGTGACTTTGGAACTGGGTAACAGACAGAGGTTGGAACAGTTTGGAGGGCTCAGAAGAAGACAGGAAAATGTGGGTAAGTTTGGAACCTCATAGAGATTTGTTGAAGGGCTTTGACAAAAATGCTGATAGTCATATGAACAATAAAGTCCAGGCTGAGGTAGTCTCAGATGGAGATGAAGAACTTCTTGGAAGCAAAGGTGACTCTTGTTATATTTTAGCAAAGAGACTGGCAGCATTTTGCCCCTGCCCCAGAGATCTGCAGAATTCTGAACTTGAGAGAGATGATTTAGGGTATCTGGCAGGAGAAATTTCTAAGCAGAAAAGCATTCAAGAGGTGACTTGGGTACTGTTAAAAGCATTCCATTTTAAAAGAGAAACAGGAGTATAAAAGTTTGGAAAATTTGCAGCCTGATGATTCAGTAGAAAAGAAAAACCCATTTTTTGAGGAGAAGCTCAAGCTGGCTGCAGAAATTTACATAGGTAGCAAGGAGCCTAATGTAATCCCAAGACCATGGGGGAAATGTAATCAGGCCATGTCAGAGACCTTCACGGCAGTCCCTCCCATCCCTTGCAGGCCCAGGGTCCCCATGCTGTGTGCAACCTAGGGATTTGGTGCCCTGTGTCCCAGCTGCTCCAGCCTTGGCTGAGAGGGGCCAATGTACAGCTCAGGCTGTGGCTTCAGAGGGCGCAAGCCCCAAGCCCTGGCAGCTTCCACATGGTGGTGAGCCTGTGTGTGCAGAGAAGTCAAGAATTGAGGTTTGGGAACCTCTGCCTAGATTTCAGAAGATGTATGGAAACGCCTGGATGCCCAGGCAAAAGTTTGCTCCAGGGATGGGGCCCTCATGGAGAACCTCTGCTAGGGCAGTGAGGAAGGGAAATATGGGGTTGGAGCCCCTACACAGAGTCCCTACTGGGGCACCGCCTAGTGGAGCTGTGAGAAGAGAACCGCCATCCTGGGCCGGGCGTGGTGGCTCAAGCCTGTAATCCCAGCACTTTGGGAGGCCGAGGCGGGCGGATCACGAGGTCAGGAGATCGAGACCATCCTGGCTAACATGGTGAAACCCCGTCTCTACTAAAAAAAAAAAATACAAAAAACTAGCCAGGCGAGGTGGCGGGTGCCTATAGTCCCAGCTACTCGGGAGGCTGAGGCAGGAGAATGGCGTAAACCCAGGAGGCGGAGCTTGCAGTGAGCTGAGATCCAGCCACTGCACTCCAGCCCGGGCGACAGAGGGAGACTCCGTCTCAAAAAAAAAAAAAAAAAAAAAAAGAGAACCGCCATCCTCCAGACCCCAGAATGGTAGATCCACTGACAGCTTGCACCATGCACCTGGAAAAGCCACAGACACTCAATGCCAGCCTGTGAAAGCAGCTGGGAGGGAGGCTGCTCCCTGCAAAGTCAGAGGGGCAGAGCTGCCTAAGACCATGGGAACCCACCTCTTGCATCAGTGTGACCTGGACGTGAGACCTGGAGTCAAAGGAGATCATTTTGGAGCTTTAAAGTTTGATTGCCCCACTGGATTTCAGACTTGCATGGGCTGTAACCCCTTTATTTTGGCCAATTTCTCCCATTTGGAACGGCTGTATTTACCCAATGCCAGTACTCCCCTTGTATCTAGGAAGTAACTAGTATGCTTTGATTTTACAGTCTCAAAGGCAGAAGGGACTTGCCTTGTCTCAGATGAGACTTTGGACTGTGGACTTTGGGGTTAATGCTGAAATAAGACTTTGGGGGACTGGTGAGAAGGCATGATTGGTTTTGAAATGTGAGAGCATGAGATTTGGAGGGGCCGGGAGTGGAATGATATGGTTTGGCTGTGTCCCCATTCAAATCTCAACTTGAATTGTATTTCCCAGGATTCCCACGTGTTGTGGGAGGGACCTAGGGGGCGGTAATTGAATCATGGGGGCCAGTCTTTCCCATGTTATTCTTGTGATAGTGAGTAAGTCTCACAAGATCTGATGGGTTTACCAGGGGCTTCCGCTTTTGCTTCTTCCTCATTCCCTCTTGCCGCCACCATGTAAGAAGTGCCTTTCACCCTCCACCATGATTGTGAGACCTTCCCAGCCACATGGAACTATAAGTCCAATTAAACCTCTTTCTTTTGTAAATTGCCCAGTCTCGGGTATGTCTTTATGAGCAGCATGAAAATGGACTAATCCACATACCTACTAGACAAATAATGGGACCTTCCATTACCCACCCTTTAGCTCAACTATTCAATACCTGGATCAGAGAAGGCAGCACTGGTGACGTAGTGACTCCAATTGCTGCATTGATAGTTTCCACAACTGCCAGCATCTGGCAGAAATACATCATGTCAGCCACAGTATGGAATGTGTCATAAAAGGACTCTATGGGCAAAAATATACATTAAGGGTGAATCAGTTGGTAAATTCCAACAGAACTATTTCTCAAACTAGCTCACTCCTTTCATGAAAATAACTGTAGGAAAGGAATAACAAACATCCAGTCAGATTCGAGTTTCTTACTTAACTAAGCAGGAAGGGTGCAGGCCACTGGGGTCAAGAACAGTCAGCTCTACCAGTTACCAGAAAGTTAACACGTACACCTTATATGCCTTTCTCTTTTTTTTTTTTTTTTTGAGATGGAGTCTCACTTTGTTGCCAGGCTGGAGTGTAGTGGTGCAATCTCAGCTCACTGCAACCTCCGCCTCCTGGGTTCAAGTGATTCTCCTGCCTTAGCTTCCTGAGTAGCTGGGACTACAGGCGCACACCACCACACCCAGCTAATTTTTGTACTTTTAGTAGAGACAGGGTTTTCACCATGTTGACCAGGATGGTCTCGATCTCTTGACCTCGTGATCCGCCCACCTCAACCTCCCAAAGTGCTGGGATTACAGGCATGAGCCACCACGCCCGGCCACCTTTCTCATTTTTTTAAGAGTCAAGGTCTTGCTCCATCACCCAGTCTATAGTACAGTGTCATGATCATGGCTTACTGCAGCTTCAACCTCCTGGGCTCAAGAGATCCTCCCATGTCGGCCTCTTAAAGTGCTGGGATTACAGGCATGAGCTATTATACCTGGTCCATACTTTCATTATCAGGTAGAAAAATCCTCTCCCATTACTCTTTCTTCTCCTAAATTTTATTACCTATTTATTCCTCAAATAAAGTTTCAGAATACTTTAGATCAAATTCTCAAAAATTTCCCATTGGCATTTACCAATGGAATGCCACTGGTCAAAGCCAGAATCCTGTTAAACACATAAATTAATTTAAGAAGAATTGGGCCAGGCACGGTGGCTTACGCCTGTAATACCAGCACTTTGGGAGGCTGAGGTGGACAGATCACAAAGTCAGGAGATTGAGACCATCCTGGCTAACATGGTGAAACCCTGTCTCCACTAAAATATAAAAAAAAAAAAAAATTAGCCAGGCGTGGTGGCAGGCGCCTCTAGTCCCAGCTACTCAGGAGGCTGAGGCAGGAGAATGGCATGAACCCAGGAGGCGGAGCTTGCAGTGAGCCAAGATCACGACACTGCACTCAAGCCTGGGCGACAGAGTGAGACTCCGTCTCAAAAAAAAAAAAAAAAAAAAAAAAAGAAGAACTAATATATTTATGATACTCTTTTTATTCTGTTTTAGACTAGTTCATTTTAGAACCTATTTAGGCTCCACAAGGGTGAGAACTCTTTTGGCCTTGCATAACTTTGGCACTGGAAGTATCACATCAATTTATTTAGTTGTTAGTGAACATACAAAAGGATTCTAGCCCAAGATGTGGCTCTGGCTAGCTATGGATGTGAACCATTTTTGACCATCTCTAGGCCTATATTTTTATTACCTGTTAAATGGAAAGAATACCAGTCAGCTTATTTCACAAGGTCATGGGAAATAAGAGCTATGAAAGCACAACAAAAAGTAGAGGGTGCTACACAAATGCAGCGGTTATTATTAACATCAAAGGCAGAGAGTGAATACTGGGCCAAACTACTGAGAAAGGGAAAATTAATCCAAAAATTTCTTACTTGCCTTTTCCCAAGATACAGAATCGCACAGTCAGGTTGACAAAGATCCAGGAGAATCCCAAGAACTGCACAAGATTATACATAAACAGGTATCCTTTCCGTAAGTTTGTAAGAGCTGTAAAGCAAAGCAAAGCAGTAAGCTATTAAAAGCAATAGTCCCAGCAGGAGAGAGGTGTGTGAGGCATATCTGGATGACTTCAACCCTTTTTCCTTCTTGAATGCTCCTAAGCTCCCACACAAATACCTGGTCCTGGTCCTCACCAGTCTGGGCTCCTACTCCCACAGAGAAACATACAAGGAACATTGCTCTCCAGCGTTTATTTTCAGCAGGACTTCCTGTCCCAGCCTTGAAGAATAGGTATACAGACATAACAAACCCAAGAAAAAAATATTACCCCTGGTGTGATATTATGATATATGTATATGTACATATAGGTTTTCATCCACAGTTTCTGGCTCATAACTCCCACAGCCCTTGTTATAGTTTTTTGTTATAATGTTGGGACACTTTAGGCCTCAGAAAACAGAATCTTCCTCTGTGACCTTCCCTGCCTTCCTTTCAGCTGCCCAAGGCACGACTCTAATCTGAATGTGGGTCCTAAGACCCTCATTCCAGAGAGGGTCTTGCTTCATACTCTGGAGGAAGGAACACTGCACAGAGAGGCTGAGAAGAATCTGGACAGACAGGCCTTGTGGGGTTTAGGTCAGACCCCTTTTGTCTAATCACATTTCAACACAGTTCAACATGCTTCAGTCATGCCTATCAGATGAAGTCTCCATAAAAGGCCCAAGGGGACAGGGTTTGGTCAGCTTCCAGACAGCTAAACACATGGAGGTTCCTGGAGGGTGGCACACCTGGGGAGGGCATGGAAGCTCCGCGCCACTTCCTCCATACTTCCTCCTAATCTCTTCATCTGTATCCTTCATAATATCCCTTACAATAAACCAACAAACTTGTTTCCCTGAGTTCTGTGGAGCCACGCTAGCAAATCAATCAAACCCCAGGAGCGGGTTGTGGGAACCGTAATTTACAGCCTATTGGTCACAAGTTCTGGAGGCCCAGACTCGGGACAGGCTGGGGGCAGGAGGGTGTCTTGGAGACTGAGCCCTTCATCTGTGGGAATCTGATGCTATCTCTAGGTAAATAGTGTCGGAATTGAATCAGAGGGCACTCAGCTGGTGTCTGCTGCAGAACTCATTGCTTGCTTGGTGTGTGGGGGGAAAAAACCCACACACTTGGACACAGAAGTCTTCTGTGTTGATTGTTGTTGAGTAAGATAATAGGAAAAAGCAGCTGAGTGTTGTAGTGTTGTATTTTTTCCATAACACCTGGCAAAAAAATGGCCATCTGAAGAGGCATTACAAAAAGGAAAAAGATTTCCTCAGCTCCTGCTCCAGTTATTTTTTATTTATTTATATATTTTTGAGATGGAGTCTTGCTCTGTCACCCAGGTTGGAGTGCAGTGGCACGATCTCGGCTCACTGCAACCTCCACCTCCCAGGTTCAAGCAATTCTCCTGCCTCAGCCTCCCGAGTAGCTGAGATTACAGGCACCCACCACCATGCCCGGCTAATTTTTGTATTTTAGCAGAGACAGGGTTTCATCATGTTGGCCAGGGTGGTCTTAAACTCCTGACCTCAGGTGATCTGCCCACCTTGGCCTCTCAAAGTGCTGGGATTACAGGCATGAGCCACCATGCCTGACCCTCCAGTCATCTTAATATAATCCATAGTTTTTTCTTTTCTGGAATTTCTTTAAGGTCACTGAGGTCAAACTAGCTCACAGAGATAGATACAGTAAATGAAAAAACCAATTCTGATATTTGGTTATATATTCATTCAACCAAGCATTAACTGAATACCTACAATGTGCAAGGTACTGTGAGAAGAACTACTGGGATACAAAGGTAGTTCAAGGCTGCCCTCAGAGCTTACAATCTAAAAACTGTAATACCAGGTGGGGAGTGACAAGTAATGTCTTGTGAAACTTTCAAGGTGAAAAAATGACATTAGGCTGGAGAAGTGGGCATCAAGCTAGTCTACATGGATAAAGCTGGTATCTGATCTGGGCTTTCTTTTTTTTTTTCTTTTTTCTTTTTTTTAACACAGCGTCTCACTCTGTTGCCCAGGTTAGAATGCAGTGGTGGGACCATAGCTCTCTGCAGCCCTGACCTCCTGGGGTCAACCCATCCTCCCACCTCACCTCCCAAGTAGTTAGGTCTACAGGTCTGTGCCACCACACCCTGCTAATTTTATATTCTATCGTATTTTGTAGAAACACAGTCTTGCTACGTTGCCCAGGCTGATCTCGAACTCCTGGACTAAAAGATCCTCCCACCTCAGTCTCCCAAAGTGCTGGGATTACAGGCATGAGCCACCATACTTGGCCTGATCTGAGCTTTGAAAGATGGGTAGACCGAGGACATAACCAAAGGAGGACAATTTCAAACCAACATGCAGGAAAATAAAGGACATTAAGTTTGTCTGCAGCCTAAGATTCATGAAGATACAGCCAATTACAGAGTAAAGGAAGAAACAAGGAGCTTTAACAGAGTCATGGTTGAGTCAAAGGAGTAGGGTAAAGAAAAGGACAGTTCTTAAGAGAAGATCTGTGGTGTTCAGATTTTGCTGCTATATATTTATTCCTAGGATACAGATATTCTGCAAAGACATCTGGTTGGTCCTCAAATAATCACATTTAATAATGTGGTCAATCAAAAGCAGCCTAAGCCAGGCACATGCCTGTGATCCCAGCTACTCGGGAGGCTGAGGTAGAACGATCACTTGAGCCCAGGATCTCAAGATCAGCCTGGACAGCATAGTAAGACCCCATCTCAAAAAAAAAACCAAACACAGCCTTATCCTAAGACTCCAAAAAATGTCAGACTTCCAGCAACATTTAGCTAATTAAAAGTTTCTTCTTCAAAACTACAAAAATCTATTACACTTCCGCACCATAAAGAACTTTCTTGTTCAGAAAACTTTATGAATTTAGATAAAACAGTTAAAGCTTTACCTAACACCCAAAAAAATCCATATATTAGAATTTTTATCTATTTTTGAAGTTTATCCCTTTAAAACACCAAAAAATTAATTGAAATCTCAAAGTGGCTTTTTTATGTTGTTATTCTTTGCCTTCACTAATCCTCTCCCCTCCTCAGCTTTCCTAAAAGAATATTCCCCTAAGGTAGTGGCTATTCAAATCTTTTTTTTTTTTTTTTTGAGACGGAGTCTCGCTCTGTCACCCAGGCTGGAGTGCTGTGGCCGGATCTCAGCTCACTGCAAGCTCCGCCTCCCGGGTTCACGCCATTCTCCTGCCTCAGCCTCCCGAGTAGCTGGGACTACAGGCGCCGCCACCTCGCCCGGCTAGTTTTTTGTATTTTTTAGTAGAGACGGGGTTTCACCGTGTTAGCCAGGATGGTCTCGATCTCCTGACCTCGTGATCCGCCCGTCTCGGCCTCCCAAAGTGCTGGGATTACAGGCTTGAGCCACCGCGCCCGGCCTCAAATCTTTTTTAAAATTCCTTCTCAAAAGAAACCTTATTCAGAATGCCAACACATAAAAGAGAGTTGCTCTGACTGAGGTAGACCTGTTCGTGTGATCTACTCCTCCCAAGCATCTCTGGGAACCCCCTGGGGTACCATGGAACACAGTTTGAAAAGTACTGCTCCAAAACTTTCCCCTCCCTTATTTATGGCATGCTAGATAAGTACCACTAAAATCTGAAAAATTTCAACTTAGAACAAATAAGAAGCACTTATTTCATTCTGCTTTTCAGAGGTAGTTTTACCTAGACCTGAAGTTCTCCCAATAAGACTGTAAGCCCTGTTGAGTACCAGCGCTACGATGGATCCCTCTGGCTCTCAGTCAAGGGCCCAGCACAATGCTTGCCACACAGCATGACTTTAACAGATAGCTGCTGAATTTAATCTAACTACATCACCCAGAAGATAATACACTTACAGAGCTTCCTGCTTAAAGTGGTTAGACGGAAACAGAAATTGATTTGTTAAAGGTTAATGAATAGCAGGACTATACAGAATACTCTCCATCTTTCAGGCTGACAACCACACTTACGTATCATACAGCCTTTGAGAGTTCAGCTGGGAGAAAAACACCAGGCTGAAGGAGTGCAGCCTTGGACCCATGCAATCATTTCCCCAAGTCTGCAGGATTTGGTTGCCATCTGCCATGAGGCCAGTCCAGGAGTTCTTTTATTCTGTTATACTAGCCTTGGTGTACTCACGAAATAACACCCAAAACACAAAGGAAATATTAAAGGTAAGGATTCTGACGTGGGTGGTGCAGACCTTAAGCACTAGACCTAAAGGGTTTTTCATAAACTCACCCACACAGCTCACCGGGATGAAATCATTAGCTCTCTGGCCACATCACAATTATCCATACTTCCAACACTAGCACAAGTTAACTGGTAACTACCATGGCAGCAGCGCAACTTACTTTCAGGAGAGCCTTCGCTTTCCAGTCGGAGTTTATTTAGGCGCTCTTCTTCCTAGAATTTAGACAAAAGTTTTCCAAGAACACAAGTTAGAATTCCCAGATGCTTGCAAAAGTCCATATGCTGGCTGAGTAATCTGACTTCCTCAAAGCCACCTCCTCCGGTTGGGGTGAGTGCCATCATCGGGAAAAATATTCTAGGTCATAGGGCCAAACGCCTGACTCCTCCTTACTAAGCAGCATTAGCATCACACGATGCCCATCCATTGTTCACAAAATTAACCCAATCATCTGGCTTCCAAACTGACAAGTGACCTTGGAATCTTAAAGCTGGAAAGGACATCGAGAAGATCTGTCGCAGTCAGAGAAATAAAACAGAAGTTTAAGGCAGGAAGTAGACTGCTATTTTATTTTTCAAGATTTCTAGATTTTTAGTATAATTTTTCCAGAAGCTAAGATCATGTTTCCAACATCAGTATGAACTCACGTTTAGCTTAATAGAGATACAGATAGATCCATACAGAAATATTTACGGGTGTATGTGTATGCATGGGTTAGTATCCAAACATGTATTTTCTTGTTCTGCCAGTGAAGACAACCTAAAAGCAATGGCAACCTGGTAGCAATGAGCATACCTGGCACGCAGATTTTGCTTTCCAATACTATTCTACAGTAAGAACAGAGCTCCTTGAAGAAATGGCTGTTCCAGGGCTGAAGCAGGAAACGTACATACAAGATAAGCCTGGAGCAGCTTATAGTGCCAGAAAGTAAGGAAGTGCTCAAAAAAAAAAACAAAAAAAAAACAAAAAAAAAAACAGTCCCATAATGATGGCACTTTCTCAAAAAGATACAAAAGCCAAATGAAAGATGGGCAGGATGAGGACATAACTAAAGGCCAGTTAGTGCCAAAGTTGGAAGATTCTGAGCAACGAAATAAATAATATTAGTTTATAACTCAGAGTATAAAATAAATACCACGTACCCACATGATATAAATAAATGATTGAATAAATAAATGGGAGACAACAGACATGCATAATTATTCTCCTATGCAGAAAAATTCCAAATAATTATGTAGATACTCCATCTAAAGGACAGGAAGCATAACTCCCTGCTCCTTAAATGTAGGCTACACATAGTGACTTCCTTCCAAGGAGTGGCAAGAGGAAAATAACCTTATAGTGGAGAAACCTGATAAGCGTCACCTCAAGCCAGCTGACCCATGGTTAATATCAACAGTGATGTGTCATGTTGATAGTATGTACTCTTTTTTTTTTTTTGAGACAGAGTCTCACTCTGTTGCCCAGGCTGGAGTACAGTGGCGCAATCTCGGCTCACTGCAAGCTCTGCCTCCCGAGTTCACGCCATTCTCCTGCCTCAGCCTCCTGAGCAGCTAGGACTACAGGCGTGCGTCACCATGCTCGGCTAATTTTTTGTATTTTTACTAGAGACAGGGTTTCACTGTGCTAGCCAGGATGGTCTCGATCTCCTGACCTTGTGATCCGCCTGCCTCGGCCTCCCAAAGTGCTGGGATCACAGGCGTGAGCCACCACGCCCAGCCGTATGTACTTTTGATATGATGTGATAAGAACTGCACTTTACCTCTGTGGTCTTCTCAATATCTGTCACCTTAGTCTAGTTGTAAGAGAAACATCAGACAGATTTCAACTGAGGGACAGTCTACAAAATACATAGTGAATACTTCTTGAAAATCACGTCACCAGGTCTTTAAATGAATTTGTAACTTTGTCGCTATTCTTTCAGACCCTGAGAGGTATCTGCAGTGGCCTGAATGACGTGGGTTCCCCATGATTTGTCCTCAATGACTAGATCCTAGGATCCTTACTAACCTTAGCTCTGAGCTCCATTTCCGCATCCGATTCATCCAGCCAACGATCAAAGTCAGGGGCCAAAAACAGTGGTCGCTTTTCCTGCTTCGTGAGTCTCTCCCACCACTGACTCACTTTCTTCTGTACCGTAATGTTTACCTGCCTCTGGGTCAGTTTGTAAACAGGCTAGGAGAGAAAGTGAAAATGTAAGAATGCCCTCTTCTGTTCCCTAAAGCAGCACCATGCCAGGGGCGCTGTACAGAGAAACTGCAGGATATGTTTATTCTTCTTTCTGTGGTACTGCAAGTCCTGATGCAAAGGGAACATCTAGACCAGGGGTCTCCAACTCCTGGGCCACAGACCAATACTGGTTGGGAATGGGGCCACACAGGAGGAGCTGAGCCGTGGGCAAGTGAGCGAAACTTCATCTATATTTACACTCGCTCCCCATCACTTGCATTACCTCCTGAGGCCTGCCTCCTGTCAGATCAGCATTGGCATAAAATTCACATAGGAGCACAAACTCTATTGTGAATTGTGCATGCAAGGAATCTAGGTTGCTCACTCTTTATGAGACTCTAACACCTGATCATCTGTCACTGTCTCCCATCACCCCCAGATGGGACCGTCTAGTTGCAGGAAAACAAGCTCAGGGCTCTCACTGATTCTAAATTATGATGAGTTGTATAATTATTTCATTATATATTACAATGCAATAACAACAGAAATCAAGTGCACAATAAAGGTAATGCATTTGAATCACCCTGAAACCATCCCCACCCCACCATCTGTGAAAAAAGTGTCTTCCACAAAACTGGACCCTGGTGCCAAAAAGGTTGATCTAGACCAAGGGCTGGCATGGAGAACTGGTAAGAACATAATGTCCTTCTCTGATTCCCCCAGTGAATGACACAGGAGGATATCAGGATAAGAAAGGCAAATAGTTCCTGGTTAGGCTGGAGGAAACTAGCATGAACCTCCTGCCACAGCCACATCATGGAAGGTACTACGTCCAATCACCCTCTCAAGGGTACTGCATCCAATCACCCTCAGCTTATACATTTTCCTCCCATGAAAATGACTGTCCCTGGCTCAGCAGACTCTTGTTTTAGAAACACCTGCATCAAGGTCAGAACTGTATTGGATCAGTTACAGACTTTTTCACAGGGGTCAATCTGGGGAGTCTTCCCAACTAAACTCAAATTCTTATAGGCCATTCCAGCTCATTGTTGGTCTACATGGCCTCTCCCTTGTCTCCAAAGGAAGCCCCATGACAGGTTCTCTGCCCACTATACCACTGGTTATTATTAATGCTTTCTCAAAACAACTGAGCACCTGTGCAGGGAAATCAAGAAGTTCAAGTCCCCAGAGCTAAGTGTAATTCCAGAAACCTAAATACCCCATCTATTGGATTCTCTCCCTGCTTGTGAGAGAAGCTTCCTCAGGCTCTAAGGGAAGAGAAGCTTCGATGATATCTGTAGCATTCTTTCTGAAGACCAGCTGCCTTTGCCCTTTTTGATTTCTATTTTTCTCAACCCCACCTATGGCAAAGTCACATGAAAGTAACCCTTGGTGGGGGCTTCAACTACCCTATGTAACTCTGTTCTCAACAGGTGCCATACTCCTCTGCCATCACTAAAACCTGAATATCAGAGCTAGAAGGAACCCTGGAGATCACTTAGTCCAGAATTTCATTTAACATATGAGAAAACTGGAACTCAAAGAAGTGAAGAGACTTGTTCAAGATCACACCACTAATAAATGGCAGGGCCCATTCAACTCGGGGTCTCTGACTTTCCCATTCCTCTGCAGCTAAAACCTGGGCTCTGTTCCAAATAAGAGAACTCTATTATTCCCCTTTGGTTTTATATTCTTCTCTCCACAAACCCTGCTCCCCATTTCACTAAACTACTGGTATTCATTTCCTAAAATGGGAAGGGAAGTGAGAAAGGAAAGAACATACCTCTGGCTTCACAAGGTCTAAGAACTCCAGGTGAAATTCATAGACATTGTCTCCTTTGGCACCATGTCCTTGAGCTATAAAGAAAGAAATATGGGTTATTGCAAATTTGAGCAGAGTGAGGCCATCCAAAAGCCAGCTTGGTGCAGTTCTTTCCTAAGTATGTGAACATTTTTTTTCTTTTTTTTTTTTTTTGAGACAGTCTCACTCTGTCACCCAGGCTGGAGTGCAGTGGCACAATCTCAGCTCACTGCAAGCTCTGCCTCCCAGGTTCATGCCATTCTCCTTCCTCAGCCTCCCAAGTAGCTGGGACTACAGGCGCCCACCACCACGTCCAGCTAATTTTTTGTGTTTTTAGTAGACAGGGTTTCACCATGTTAGCCAGGATGGTCTCAATCTCCTGACCTCAAGTGATCCGCCCGCCTCAGCCTCCCAAAGTGCTGGGATTACAGGCATGTGCCACCATGCCCAGCAAGAATATTACACTTGATCATAGCCAAAAGGCTGAGAAGCAATGTAGTCCAAAAATCTTAATGGGTCCTGTTAAAATGTGTGGGGGCTTGTGAGCAGAGCTCTTCAACAGCTAGACAGGTCAAATCTTTGATGTAAGTTTATCTCCATATGTCCTCTGATGTCAGTTTCGGAGTATTTACCCAATTTTCCACTGTGACCCTGATGATACCCGGTACAAATAACAGGCAGGAAAAAGAATAGATAAAGCAATGCCAAAGGGGCCACACAGATATAAATTTAACTTTCACAATTACTTTGGCTGTAAATCTAGAGCAGACAAAAATTGGTGGGTGTATCATCTTGACCGTGGTTAAGGAAAGTTGCAGGGCACATGGAAATGCTGGATTGTCTTGGACAGCTCTGAATCTAAAACCTCCCAAGCAGGGAGAGAGATGGAGAAGCTGACTCCTCCTTTAGTACATCCCAAATGGAACAAGGTAAAAGAAATACAAGCTTTTGTAGCTTGTGAAGGACAGGTGGAACTAGGAGGGAAGTACCTGACTTGGCCAATGCCTCATCCCTATGCCTTGACATGGCTTCTTTCTCCAATTCAAGCTGGCACCATGCCTAGGTGCCAGTGACTGCTGGACCCAGCAGCTGCTGCTGGACCTCCCTTCCACTCTCCTCTCTGATTCATTTACCATTTGGTTCCCTTCTGGGACTCTCATCCCTTATCTGACCATATGTAGACTAATAACCTGCCTAATATTCGCCATAGGTAGCAATTATTCTCTATGACCATAAATTCCTTAAGGTAGCACAGTATATAAGGTCTAAGTGGCAAGATATGCTTTTATCACTTTAAATTTCATGTAAATGTATATAATTTCCAAAAAACCTGAGCTGAGTGGTAACTACTCTCATCCTGAAAAGCAGATACAAAAGCCAGGCTGTACTTTCATGCAAGTATATTACGGTAGATGGAATTTCACATAAAGCAGAAACTCTTCATGCTCCAATAATCCCAGGAACTGGAACAGAGAGAATCCTACCCCACTGGGTGACAGTGAATGCAGATCCCACCCTCTCCAGTACAGCAGTAAATCTGCTGATGGACTGAGGAGAAGGCAGACGGAGGCAGATTCATAGAATCAGAGACTGTCAGAGTTGAAAAGGCCTGAGACATCATCTAGAAAGTAGTGTTTCTCAAACTGGTCTGCAAATCTAGTATCAGGGAGCCACAAAGTCTCATCAAGAAAATTTCTTAGGAATGGTGTAATAAATAATTATTATTTTTAAAAATGTTTAAAAATATTTTTTAAAAAAACAGAACAAACAAACAACAACAAAAAAAAAAACAGGCACAGTGACTCACGCCTGTAATCCCAGCACTTTGAGAGGCCAAGGCGAGTAGATCACTTGAGGTCAGGAGTTCAAGACCAGCCTGGACAACATGGTGAAACCCTGTCTCTACTGAAAATACAAAAATTAGCTGGGCGTGGTGGCGGATGCCTGTAATCCTAGCTACTCAGGAGGCTGAGGCACAAGAATCACTTGAACCCAGGAGACAGAGGTTGCAGTGAGCCGAGATTGTGCCACTGTACTCCAGCCTGGGTGATAGAGCAAGACTCAATCTCAAAATAAATAAATAACATTTCTATTTTTTGTTTTCATAATAATCTTTTTTTTAAAAAAAAGCAGCATATTCTGGATCATCTAGATGGCCACTTCATAATTAAGTACTGCCATGCAATCAGTAGCTGTATATGTGTCTATGTTCACAGCTGCAGTGAAGCCAAATATCACTTAAAGTGACCATATTTAATTCTTCACGTGTTTCTCAATCTCAGGTCCATGAGCCCTTGAGAGTCCTGTGGAAACATTCTTAGGTGTCCACGGGTCCTCGAGTTTGAGAAACACAGATTAAAACCCAGCATCTTCATTGTGTAGGTCCAGAAAAGTCAATAACTTGTCCAAGACAGTGGCAGAATTACAGCTAGAAGGCAAGCCTCCTGATTTCTAACCCAGGATTCTTTTTTTTTTTTCTTCACTGTATCTACTGCCTCTCCATGGGGGAAACAGGATTTTAAACCAATTCTTTGACTTTTCTAATCACATATTTCAAAACAATTTAGCTTACTTCATGAAGATCAGAGGAGTGAACATCAGCAAAAAATCGTAAAACATACATTTAAAAAATAAAAAAGGGAAACCACCACCACACCTCCTTAACTGTGTATAGAGATGGGAGCATTTGCTGGGATACTGACCTTTGAAATGCAGCACATTTTCAGTGATGCTGATGGCAGGGTTCTGTGAAAAGAGACCAAGGATGCAAGAAGGCATTTTAATGAAGAGAAAAAATGAGATTAAACAAGGGGCTTCTTCCTCTCATCCTTCTCTCATGAGGACTCAGCCTCCTACTCTGTGACTCCCCCAGAAATATATTTAGTCATTTATTCACATCTGTGTAGGCTTTCTCTATGTCTGTCTGTACCTATCTAAGACTGCAGACTCCTGCCAAGAAGGACCCTAACCTGCTCTGTGAAACAGTCAAGCACTGAATTACTCCATTCTGAGAATGGCCAATCATGCAAGGTGCTATGTGAGATACGACGGGAATACACAGATCTCCAGGACTCAATCCCTGAGCTGTAGAATAGAGGTTCCAGTGGGACAGATGAGGCACTTTCTGTGAGAAGATATGAAATAGTTATCAAGAAACATATGGTCAAGACGAAAAAGGTGGTAAAAGGCAGTAAGTGTTAGCAGAGTTAACAGAGGGAGAGAGAGAGCAAAACGGGAATACAGCGGTGGGGAAAAGCTCCACAAAAGGTGAGACTTGTACTGCAACCTGAATGATAAATTAATTCCGACAAGTGGAGGAAAGGGCAGAGGATTGCAGGTGGTGAATGAAAATGAAACACGCTGTGCCTGTGTCTCTAACTTAGAGGCTCCAGACCCTCTTAACCCCAAAGGAAACAAGACTCGGGAGAGGTCAAAATTCTCCAAACTGCTCACTGATTCCCAGAAGTTGCTACATACCTTCAGTTTAGCATCACAATTTAAAGTGAAACTACTCAACACTTTTTCCAGTGGATGAGAAACAACTCACCTCCTACTTCCAGCTCAAGGTTAATAAGCAAGAGGCAGCTCGTTCCCAGTGTCACGGTGTTTGTTTTTCTTCTGTGGGCTTAGCTTTCTGTGCTCCTCAACTACAGCTGTCATCTGACCACAACCTCATGAGATTCCAAGCCAGAACAACCCAACAGAGCCCCTCCTGAAGTCCTAACCCACAGAAACTGTGAGAGACAATAATCGATTATTGTTGCTTTAAGCCACTATATATTGGGTGATTTGCTATGTAGCAACAGATTAACAAATAATTAACTGCAAGTATTTCTTTAAATGCTTGGTAGAACTTCCAGGTGAAGCCATTTAGACCTGCAAGTTTCCCTGTGGGAAGACTTTTGACTATTGAATCCGTGTATTTAATGGTTACGAGGCTATCCAGGTTTTCTATCTCTTTTATAGAAACTGTCTTTATTTCTTGGAATTTATCCATTTTATCTGATATGAACTTGTTTTAATATTTTCTTTCTTTTTTTTGAAAAAGTCACCCAGGCTGGAGTGCAATGGCTCAGTCTCGGCTAACTGCAACCTCCACCTCCCGGGTTCAAGCAATTCTTCTGCCTCAGCCTCCCAAGTAGCTGGGAGTACAGGCGTGTGCCACCGTGCAGGGCCTAATATTCTCTTAGCTTTTAAATGTCTGTAGCTTTCATGGTTATGTCTTCTTCTTCATTACTGATATGGCTTGTGTCTTAATCTTGTCAATATGTCTACCAATTTTAATTATCTTTCAAGAACTTTTACCTTTTAATTGATTTTCTCCACCTCTGCTTTCTGTGTCTGTTCTTATCTTTATTCTTTCCTTCCTTCAATTTCTTTCGGAGAATTTGCTTTTTTATTTCTTTTTATTTATTTATTTTTTTTTGAGACGGAGTCTCGCTCTGTCACCCAGGCTGGAGTGCAGTGGCCGGATCTCAGCTCACTGCAAGCTCCGCCTCCCGGGTTTACGCCATTCTCCTGCCTCAGCCTGCCGAGTAGCTGGGACTACAGACGCCCGCCACCTCGCCCGGCTAGTTTTTTGTATTTTTTAGTAGAGACGGGGTTTCACTGTGTTAGCCAGGATGGTCTCAATCTCCTGACCTCGTGATCCGCCCGTCTCGGCCTCCCAAAGTGCTGGGATTACAGGCTTGAGCTACCGTGCCCGGCCTATTTTTTTTTTCTAACTTCTTGAAATGGAGATTCAAAGGTCATTAATTTTCGGACTATTTTTTTTCTAAGATAATCATCTAAGAATATAAATTTCCTACCAAATCCGACTTTGGCTGCTCTCAAGCTTTGATTATAGTATTTTCCATTCACATCCTAATTTCCATTATCGTTTTTTCATGGGTTGAGACGGATTTCTTAATTTCCAATTTTCTAGTTATCCTTATGTTATTAATTTCTATCTCAATTGCATTGTGATCAAAGAACATTCTCTGTGTAATTTCAATCCTGTCAAATGTATGGAGACTTGTTTAGGAAGCAGTATATAGTCAACTTTAGTAAACACTCTCAGTACATTTAAAAGAATGTGTATTCTGGAGTTGTTGGGGCCATGTTCTTTATATGTCCATTAGGTTTACTGTTAATTATTTGTTCACATAATTTATATCCTTACTGAATTTTGTCTTCTAGTTCTATCAATCACTGGGAAATCACACTATCATAAATTTGTCTATTTCTCCTTGTACGTCTGTTAATTTAGATATGATTGAGGCAATGTTACTAGATGCACATAACTTTTTTTTTTTTTGAGATGGAGTCTCACTCTGTTCCCCAGGCTCACTGCAACCTCCGCCTCCTGGGCTCAAGCAATTCTTCTGCTTCAGCCTTTCGAGTAGCTGGGATTACAGGCGTGTGCCACCACACCCGGCTTATTTATTTATTTTCAGTAGAGATGGGATTACACCATATTGGCCAGACTGGTCTCAAACTCCTGACATTGTGATCCACCCACCTCAGCCTCCCAAAGTGCTGGGATTACAGGTGTGAGCCACCGCACCAGGCCGGGTTTTGACCTTACTTCTAGCACCTGCACCCTGTCGGGCTGTCAAAACCGAAGTTCAAATTCACTTAGTTCAGCAAATGTTCGCAAGGCAAAAGCAGTTTCCGTGTTCAGCTCATCTCTCTGAGTTCCCAATTTCATTTCTATCTCGTTAACTTTTTGATGTTTTTAAGACATTTTTATTCAATACTTTCAGTTGTTTTTAATAGAAAGCTCAATCTACACAACCTAGTCCATCTCTTACTAGAAAAGAAACTGTGCTTTTGCTTATAAGAAGAGGAGTGAATAGCCATGCCTGGTACCACGCACCTACAGTCCCAGCTACTCGGGAGGCTGAAGTGGGAATATCACTTGAACCCAGGGGTTTGAATGCAGCTAGGGGAACATAGCAAGTAGTCAGACCCTGTCTCTAATTCTTTTAAAAAATAAAAAAGAGAAGGAGAGTGGCTGGGCAAGGTAGCTCATGCCTATAATCCCAACACTTCGGGAGGCCTAGACAAGAGGATCACTTGAGCCCAGGAGTTCAAGACCAGCCTGAACAACATAGACCCTGTCTCTACAAAAATAAAAAAAATAGCCAGGTGTGGTGGTACATGCCTGTGGTCCCAGCTACTTGGGAGGCTAAGCTGGAAGGATAACTTGAGCCTAGGAGGTCAAAGCGGCAGTGAGCTTTTATTGCACCACAGCATTCCAACCTGGGTGACAGACTAAGACCCTGTCTCAAAAAAAAAAAGGAGTGAATACGGAAAAGGGAATAAGAAAACTCAAATTCACAGTAACTCTCTTTTTTTTTTTTTTTTTTTGAGACAGAATCTCCCTCTGTCACCCAGGGCTGGAGTGCAGTGGTGCAATCTCAGCTCACTGCAGCCTCCACCTCCCAGGCTCAAGGATACTCCCACCTTAGCCTCTCAAATATCTGGGACTACAGGTCCACATCACCATGCCTGGCTAATATCTTTTTAAAATTTTTCGCAGAGACAAGTCTCACTATGTTGCCCAGGCTGGTCCCGAACTCCTGGGCTCAAGCAATCCTCCACCTCAGCCTACCAAACTGCTGGGATTATAGGCATGAGGCACCATGCCCAGCCATCATTTTAAAAATAACAATAAAATCACTTACATCACAGGTCTGTTGTAAGGATTAAATTATAACTGCACACACAGAGCCTGGCAACTAGTAAGAATTCATATTCCGGTTGCTTTTCTTCCTCTGACTAGAGTGCCCATCCTAAGTTTCCATGCCTGTTGAACACTACTTCTCTTTCAAAGTTCAGGTCAAATGTTAATTCCTCTTCCCTCCTCCTCACCCTAACATCAGAATCAACAGCTTCCTTCCTACTTTGTATTCACCTTTACTATAATACTTATCACACTGTTCCATAATCATTGCTGATCGTTTAACTGCCCCTCTTGACCTGAGTTCTTTTTTTTTTTTTTTTTTTTTGAGACGGAGTCTGGCTCTGTCGCTGGGGCTGGAGTGCAGTGGCCGGATCTCAGCTCACTGCAAGCTCCGCCTCCCGGGTTCCCACCATTCTCCTGCCTCAGCCTCCGGAGTAGCTGGGACTACAGGCGCCCGCCACCTCACCCGGCTAGATTTTTGTATTTTTTTAGTAGAGACAGGGTTTCACCGTGTTAGTCAGGATGGTGTCGATCTCCCGACCTTGTGATCCGCCCGTCTCGGCCTCCCAAAGTGCTGGGATTACAGGCTTGAGCCACCGCGCCCGGCCTTGACCTGAGTTCTTTGATGGTAGGGACTGTGTCTTATTCATCTCTATATACCTAATGCCTCAATAACTGTTTAGTGAACTGAAGTCAATTCATCCCGTTTTCAGAATCTCTGGCAGAACTACAAAGAGTTCACAATAAGCTATCTAACTCTTTGGACAAGAGTTTCCTTTCTCATTCAAATCATTAGTATTTATCTTCCCATTTGTGTGATTAGTAGGTGTGCAGAAGAGTTAACATAGCAGGCCTGAGGCTGCAGTCTTTAAAAGTGCCTGCTTCCAAGATCAGCCTTTGGCTGACATCTATCGAGAAACTCAGCCTTCCTCCATCCCCTAACTAATAAGGGTGGTTCAATGTTCCTAAACTGTGCCTACAAACAATGTGATTTATGGTGAATATCAACTTTCCTTCTAGGAGTCTGGAATTTTGGTACATGTTAGGCCAAGATTACCTAAGTAACAAGCTCCCAGTAAAAATCATGGGTACTTGGCCGGGCACAGTCGCTCATGCCTGTAATCCCAAAGGCTGAGGTGGGTGGATCATGAGGTCAGGAGTTGGAGACCAGCCTGACCAACATGGTGAAATCCCGCCTCTACTTAAAATACAAAAATTAGCCAGGCGTGGTGGCGTGCGCCTGTAATCCCAGCTACTCAGGAGGCTGAGGCAGGAGAATCGCTTGAACTCAGCAGGCAGAGGTTGCAGTGAGCCGAGATCGGGCCACTGCACTCCAGCCTCGGTGACAGAGTGAGACTCTGTCTCAAAAAAAAAAAAAAAAAAAAATCATGGGTATTCAATCACTAATGGGCTTCCCTGGGCAGAAATGTTATACATAAGTCACTGCATTTTTCGTCGCTGGTGGAGCGTGCTCAAGTATACCCCTCACAGGAGGAAGAGTGATAGAGAGGTTTATACATGGATTTCTCCAGACTCCACTTGTGCTTTTTTTCCTTTGCTGATCCTGTCCTGTATTCTGCAGCTGTGACAAACCTTAGTCATGAGTACAATTATATACTAAGTCCCACGAATCCTTTTAGCAAATCACTGAGCACACTGGTGGCTGCTGGGGACCCCCAAAACTGTATTTTTAATGTGATCCTTTTCACCCCAATGCTTTATTTTGAAAACTTTTAAATCTACAAAAAAATTTTAAAAATAGGCCAGGCGTGGTGGCTCACGCCTGCAATCCCAGCACTTTGGAAGGCCAAAGCAGGCAGATCCCTTGACGCCAGGAGTTTGGGACCAGTCTGAACTCCAGCCTGGGCAACAGAGCAAGACCCTGTCTCAAGTAAAAAAAGAAAAAATAGTATAATGAAAACTCATATACCTCTGCCAGTTGATTGCTAAATGTCATATTTGTTTTTTTTTTCAGGGTAGGGGTAGCCTCCATTCTACAAAACATAATGAAAGCTCCCAATATTTGCTTTTTATATGCATACCTTTTTGCTGAATTATTTCAAATGAGCTGCAGACATCATATTTCACCTCCAAATATTTCCTCTCCTAAGAAATTATATTCTCTTGCATAATTACCAAAGCTTTCTAATACCTAAGAATAACTCCATATTATCTAATAAAAAATCTACATAAAGAATCCTCTCAAAGATGTTCAATTGTTTCTATTATTTACTGTAATGCAACGCAACTACTCCAAAACTTGACTTAAAACAACTATTTTATTATCTTACATGATTCTACAGGTTGACTGGGCTCGGCTATATAGTTCTATTCCACGTGAGGTTGGCTGGGACTATAGTATATTGGGCTGGAATATTCAAGATGGGTCGCTCACTTAGCTCCTAATTGTTGTTGGCTGTCATTGGGGAGTTCAGCTAAAACTGTTGACCAGAATAACTATATTTGGCCATTCCATGTGGCTTGGGTCTCTCGCAGCAGGGCTGCTCAGTTCCGAGAGGGAATGTCTCAAGAGCAAGTGCTCCAAGAGAGAAGAAGTGGAAGCTGGCAGTCCTCTTACAAAGAGCAAGCCTGGAACTGTTCACAGCATCATTTTCCAGCATTCTATTCACTAAGCTGCCAGAAGGCCTGCCCAGATTCAGGGAAAGAGGAAATAAACTGTGAGTCTTGATGGCACTCTTGATGCGGTTATCCTGAAGCCACTATATTTACACTTTTTAAAAAAAATCCAGGATCCAATCCAGGTTCATATACTCCTCTTGATTGTCATGCCTATTTTTATTTAATACAGACTTACACTTTTATTTATTAACCCATGCCAGTTGTCTGGTAAAATGTATCATATTCTGGATTTGTCTGGCCATTCCTTCATATTAACCATTTTTAGCAAAAATATTTCATAGGTGATATGGTTACATATGGCATCCTTACGTTAGATGGTGACGATAAATTTGGTCATTAAATTGAGAAGGTGACTGCCAGCACTTTCCACTGTAGTGTTTCCTTTTGTAATGAGCAAGTTACCTAATAGTGTAATCTGCCATTCCTTCACAACACTCTTTCATCCAGTGGTACAGTCAGCTATTGTTAATCCTTACCTGACACAATTTTACACTGGAGGTCACAAAATTATAATTTTCTTTCTTTCTTTTTTTTTTTTTTTTTTTGAGACGGAGTTTCCTTGTTGCCCAGGCTGGAGTGCAATGGTGCAATCTCAGCTCACCACAACCTCCGCCTCCCAGGTTCAAGCAGTTCTCCTGCCTCAGCCTCCCGAGTAGCTGGGATTACAGACATGTGCAACCACGCCCGGCTAATTTTGTATTTTTAGTAGAGATGGAGTTTCTCCATGTTGGTCAGACTGGTCTCAAACTCCAACCTCAGGAGATTTGCTGGCCTCGGTCTCCCAAAGTGCTGGGATTACAGGCATGAGCCACCATGCCCGGCAAAATTATAATTTTCTAATTCAACCATTCATTTTTCATTTTCTAGTTGGCATTCTTCTGTAAAAAAAAGTTTTCCCTTCTCTCCCTCTTTTTATTGAAATTTTTATTGTAATTTTTATTGTAGATTCACATGCAGCTCTAAGAAATAAATATATACACCTACCGTGTACCCACAAAAATAAAAATTTTTAAAAAAGAAATAGTACTGAGAGATCCCTTATACACTTTGCCTAGTTTGCCCCAATGGTAGCATTTTACAAAACTATAGCATAAAATCAAAATCAGGATACTGACATTGACACAACCCACCTACGTTATTCAGATTTCCCAGTTTTACTTGCATTCGCTTGCAGGTATGTGCATGTGCGTCTGTGTGTTAAGTTCTACACAATTTGATCACATGTATAGGTTCATCTACCTACTGTCACAGTCAAGATACTGAATAGCTCTAGATCCCTCGTGGTGCCTTTGCCTGTACCCTCTCTGGTCTACATTTCTTTTTTATATCCTATGGACTCACGGATTTTCTTTTTTTTTTTTTTTTTTGAGACGGAGTCTCGCTCTGTCACTCAGGCTGGAGTGCAGTGGCGCAATCTCGGCTCACTGCAAGCCCCGCCTCCTGGGTGGTTCACGCCATTCTCCTGCCTCAGCCTCCCAAGTAGCGGGGACTACAGGCGCCCGCCACCACGCCCTGGTAATTTTTTGTATTTTGTAGTAGAGATGGGGTTTCACCATGTTAGCCAGGATGGTCTCCATCTCCTGACCTCGTGATCCGCCCACCTCGGCCTCCCAAAGTGCTGGGATAACAGGCATGAGCCACTGCACCCGATAGACTCATGGATTTTCTTTTGTGATCCACTCAGCCAAATTCCATTACCATTATTACTCTTTCTGATGTTCAAATTGTCACAAACTTGGCCAGTAGAAATCCCTTCAAACCAAATCCTGTATGATTCTGACATGACCGTGTACCCTTTGAGGATATTGTTCTTTCTCTGGCACAGATTTGAAATAATTGGCCATTTCTTCAAGGAGGCATAGTTCCTTTGGTTGGAAATGGTAATGTAGAAGCCATGATCTAGGTACACTGAGGTATAGTTAATGTTCATCTTTCAGTGGGCTAGCTAGGAATTTTAAAAATGATGATGTCATAGTGAAGTTTCCAATTCAAGCTATTACAAGGCTTCTCCTTACCTTGTCATTTAAGATTTATATCTCTTACAGTGAAAATCTTCCTAATAACATTAGCACATTTATATATTTGTTTTATCCTAAAAAAGTTTCAGAATTAGAATATCAACTTTTTTTGCCCACAGTAAACCTACTCATTACTTGTAGAAGTTTCCTTGTGGAAAATAAGAAAAAAGACAGAAAATTTATATTCAATTTAAAAAAAAAAAAAAGGAAAGGGAAAAATAACCCTTCTAAGTGTAACATTTAATTGCAGTTCTTTTTGTCCTCAGAATATATTCCAGTGAAAGGGGGGAAGGTTGATTTTTAAAAAGGACATAATCTACTAAAGAACCAGAGTACTATGTTCAAATATTATTTGTATTGATTAATTTATCTGTAAGATTTTGTCATCAATTTGATATATAGTTATGTCCTTTTGGTTCTGTTTATTTAATTTGCTTTTTACTTTATTTATTTATTTTTTTGAGACAGAGTGTCGCTCTGTCACCAGGCTGGAGTGCAGTGGCGCGATCTCAGCTTACTGCAACCTCTGCCTCCCAGGTTCAAGCGATTCTCCTGCCTCAGCCTCCTGAGTAGCTGGGATTACAGGCATGTGCCACCGCACCCAGCTAATTTCTATATTTGTAGTAGAGACAGGGTTTCCCCATGTTGGCCAGGATGGTCTTGATCTCTTGACCTCGTGGTCTGCCCGCCTCGGCCTCCCAAAGTGCTGGGATTACAGGCGTGAGCCACCAAGCCTGGCCTCCTTTTTTTTTTTTAATACAATTTTATCTTTGAATATGTAAAACATTCCCATTGTTCAAAATTCAAACTTTATGAAATGATTTCCTCAGAAGTCTTGCTCCCAAATCCATCCTCCTCCATTCCTATTCCCCACATACCGGTAACCATTTCATTCATTTCTGGTTTATCTATTCTCTGTATATGCGTGTTTTGCAAAAATTCGCAAATATATTTAGATATTCTTATTTTCATCCAGGCGCAGTGACTTATGCCTGTAATCCCAGCACTTTGGGAGACCAAGGCGGGTAATTCACTTGAGCTCAAGAGTTCGAAACCAGCCTGGGCAACATGGTGAAACCTTGTCTCTACAAAAATACAAAAACTAGCCTGGCGTGGTGGCATGCGCCTGTAGTCCCAGCTAGTTGGGAGACTGAGGTAGGAGGATCGCTTGCGCCTGGAAGGTGGAGACTGCAGTGAGCCAGGATCACACCACTGCACTCCAGCCTGGGTGCCAGAGTGAGACCCTGTCTCAAACAAACATACAAAACAATTCACTCTGTAGCCTAGGCTGGGGTGCAGTGGCCGGATCTCAGCTCACTGCAAGCTCCGCCTCCCGGGTTTTCGCCATTCTCCTGCCTCAGCCTCCCGAGTAGCTGGGACTACAGGTACCCGCTACCTCGCCCGGCTAGTTTTTTGTATTTTTTAGTAGAGACGGGGTTTTACTGTGTTATCCAGGATGGTCTCGATCTCCTGACCTCATGATCCGCCCGTCTCGGTCTCCCAAAGTGCTGGGATTACAGGCTTGAGCCAGGGCGCCCAGCCTTTTTTTTTTTTTTTTTTTTTGAGACAGAGTCTCTGTGGCCAGGCTGGAGTGCAGTGGTGTGATCTCGGCTCACTGCAACCTCTCCCTCCTGGGTTCAAGCAATTCTCCCGCCTCAGCCTCCCAAGTAGCTGGGACTACAGGCGCCAGCCACCATACCCCGCTAATTTTTGTATTTTTAGTAGAGACAGGGTTTCACCATGTTGGTCAGGATGGTCTCAATCTCTTGACCTTGTGGTCCACCCACCTGGGCCTCCCAAAGTGCTGGGATTACAGGCGGGAGCCACCGCACCCAGCCAAAACAGATATTCTTACTTTCCCTCCTTTCTATACAAAAAGCAGCATACCATATACATTCTTATACATCTTGCTTTTTTTTTTTTCATCTAAATAAATCCTTGTGAGTTCATAAAGATCTTTACTCTTTCTTGTCATAGCTGTATAACACTCAACTGGGTGTATGTATCAGTTGGTGTCGTCTTCTAATTCCCCCTTTTGGGGACATAGACAATTTCAAAGAATACCAACCAACTTGAGGTTACTATAAGACCACGGTAAAATGAAACAAAACAAGACCATTGCATAAATTTGTCTAATGACAGGTCACTATGCCAACCACAAAATACCAAATCATAGAACTGTCCCTGCTTTCTGTCAACATCCAATCTATAGCAGACCCCACTTCCTTAGACACCCCCACCATTACTCAACCAAAGTCCAAATCCCATATAACAAGGTCTTTTTTAACACCCTCTTACTGAGATACCACACACTTCCCTACAGTGTGTGTTTTCCCTCAGTGGAACAAGCAATAAACCCACCTTATCTTTGGCTGAACAGCATTGACAGTTTAAACTCTCAGAGAGCTCTTTCAATAAATTTAAAATACTCAAAGTAATAAGAAAACTTGTAGCATAGCATAATCAGCAGCATTTTCCCCCTCATTATCATGAGGGAAAAAAATAAAACAGTGGTGCATTTTGCAATCAATTAAGTCTAAGATATCATAAAATTCTATTTTCACCCAGACTACTGCCCTGAACTCTGTATTTGTATAGTTATATCACTAGTTCACATTTTCACATGGAAATTGTTTAAAACTAGACTCTCAAACTAGTATGTCCAAAAGGGGACTCTTGATTTTGGCCACTAAACCTATTCTGCAGTCTTAATCATTTCAGTAAACTGCACTGTCATCTACTCTGTGCTTAAGTCAAAATCCTAAGACTAGTCATTAATTCTTTTCTCTTCCTCTCCAATAAGTCCATCAAGGCCTCAAGGTTCTCTTCAGATATATCTCAAATGTGTCCATGGCTCTCTACCTCCACAACCCTAAACTGAGCCACCTCATCTCTCACCCACACTACTATAACAGCCTCCCTAAATGGTTTTCTAGAGTTCACTTTGCCCCTTTATAATCCACATAGAAGCCAATATAATCTTTTTTGAAACACAAATCCTACAGTCACTTCTCTGCTTAAAACTCTTTAATAGTTTCCCATTGCTCTTACAATAAAACCCAAGCTCCTTACCATGGCAACAAGGCTCTACATGACCTACATCTTGCAAACCCTTCTATCCTCATCTCCCTCTAACTTATTCCTCACTATGCTCCAAACATACTAATATCCTTTCTGCTCCTGGAACCCCAATAAGCCTTTGCCTGCCTCTAAATCTGTGGACTTGTTGGAATGTTCTTCCCCCAGCTTTCTGCACAATTTGTTTTATCTTTCAAGTTTCACACAGCTAGAATATCACCTATTCAAGGAAGCCTTCCCTGACTACTCTATTTAAAATTGACTCTACCAATTATTCTCTATTTCATCACCCTCTTTATTTCCCTCATAGCACTTTATCTAGGTAATTATTTATTAACATATCTATTGCCTGTCTCCCTCAATCTGAAGGTAGTGCCTTTATAAGTGTTGCTCATTACTGGCCGGGCGCGGTGGCTCAAGCCTGTAATCCCAGCACTTTGGGAGGCCGAGACGGGCGGATCACGAGGTCAGGAGATCGAGACCATCCTGGCTAACACGGTGAAACCCCATCTCTACTAAAAATACAAAAACTAGCCGGGCGAGGTGGCGGGCGCCTGTAGTCCCAGCTACTTGGGAGGCTGAGGCAGGAGAATGGCGTAAACCCGGGAGGCGGAGCTTGCAGTGAGCTGAGATCTGGCCACTGCACTCCAGTCCTGGCGACAGAGCGAGACTCCGCCTCAAAAAAAAAAAAAAAAAAAAAAAAAAAAAAAAAAAAAAAAAAAAAAAAAAATAAGTGTTGCTCATTACTGAATATCTAGTACTTAGCACTACGCCTGGAGCGGTCAACAGTTACAAGATTATTTAACTTACTGCTTTATAAGTACTTTTGTACTGTGGTAATAAACAACTTAGACTTACTGATTTCTATTATGAAATATTTCAAGCAATCAGACAAACAGAAAAATATAGCAAACACCACTATACCTAACATCCATTAGCATTTTGTTTTATTTGCCTCATTTTTTTAAAAAAGAAATAAAACAGACACAGATACATTATATAATTACTCAATCCCAATGCCCTCTCTCCCTCAAACATGCCCCAACTTCACAGGTAACCACTATTCCAGGATTGGAGTTTGTAATTTCCACTGTATTTCTTTATTCACTTACAACATGTTGGGCATTCACAATATACAGTATGATTTTATATGTCACATAAATAATTTCATACTGCCTGTATCATTCTTCAAAACTTGCTTATTTGATATTATATTTCTAAGCTTTAATTCCATAAAGATGGTTCTGTTTCGTTCATTGTAGCTGTTGTACAGTGTGCCATTGTATAAATATACCACAATTTATCCATTTTCCAGCTGACAAAAATTGAGGCTATTTTCAATTTTTTGCTGCAATGAACATTCTACCTCCACCTGCATATGTGTAAGAGCTTCTCTAAAAAAAACAAAACTTCCAAGTCATAAAGACATACAACTTCAGCTTGACAACATAGTGCGGAACTGTTCTCCAAATCAGTTGTGCCGATTAGTACTTCCACCAACTGTATAAAAAAATGTCCAGCCGGGCGCGGTGGCTCACGCCTGTAATCCCAGCACTTTGGGAGGCCGAGGCGGGCAGATCACGAGGTCAGGAGATCAAGACCATCCTGGCTAACACAGTGAAATACCGTCTCTACCAAAAATACAAAAAAATTAGCCGGGCGTGGTGGCAGGTGCCTGTAGTCCCAGCTACTCGGGAGGCTGAGGCAGGAGAATGGCGTGAACTCGGGAGGCGGAGCTTGCAGTGAGCCGAGACTGCGCCACTGCACTCCAGCCTGGGCGACAGAGCGAGACTCCATCTCAAAAGAAAGAAAGAAAAAATGTCCGGCCGGGCACGGTGGCTCACATCTGCAATCCTAGCACTTTGGGAGGCCAAGGCAGGCAGATTACTTGAGGTCAGGAGTTCGAGACCAGCATGGCCAACATGGTGAAACCCCGTCTCTACTAAAAATACAAAAATTAGCAGGGCGTGATGGCGGACGCCGGTAGTCCCAGCTACCTGGGAGGCTGAGGTGGGAGAATCACTTGAGCCCGGGAGGTAGAGACTGCAGTGAGCCCAGATCTCACCACTGCACTCCAGCCTGGGCAACAGGGTGAACCTCCGTCTCAAAAAAAAAAAATGTCCTGTCGCTGAACATTCATTCTCACAAACACTTGGTCATGTCAGGCTTTTTCATTTTTCCCACTCTAATGTGAGAAACAGTATCCTATCATTTTAATTTACAAGCATACCTTGGAGCTATTGTAGGTTTTGTTCCAGACCACCACCATAAAGCTATTATCACAATAAAGTGAGTCACACAAATTTTTTGGTTTCTCGGTACATATAAATGTTATGTTTATATTATACTATAGTCTATTAAGTATGCAGTATTATTCTAAAAAACAGTGTACATACCTTAACTTTAAAATATTTCATTGCTAAAAAATGCTAATGATCATGTGAGCTTTCAGGGAGTTGTAATATTTTTGCTAGTGGCGGGTCCTGCCTCAATGTTGATGGCTGTGGACTGATCCAGGTGATGACTGCTGAAGGCTGGGGTGGCTGTGACAATTTCTTAAAGAAGGACAACAATGAAGTTTGTCTCATTGATTGAGTCTTCCTTTCACTAAAGATTTCTTTGCAGCATGCAATGCTGTTTGATACTGTTTTACCCAGAGGAGAACTTCTTTTAAAATCAGAGTATCCTCTCAACCCCGCCACTACTTTATTAACTAAGTTTATGAAATAGTATAAATCCTTCGTTGTCATTTCAAGAATGTTCAGAGCATCTTCATCAGAAATAGATTCCATTTCAATAAATCACTTTCTTTGCTCATCCATAAGAAGCAACTCCTCATCCCTTCAAGTTTTATAATGAGATTGCTGCATTCAGTCACACCTTCAGGCTCCACTTCTAAGTCTAGTTCTCTTGCTATTTCCACCACACCTGCAGTTACTACCTCCACTGAAGTCTTGAACCCCTCAAAATCATCCATGAGGGTTGGATTCCACTTCTTCCAAACTCCTGTTCATTTTTATATTTTGACCTCTTCCTATGAATCACAAATGTTCTTAATGGTATCTAGAATGGTGAATCCTTTCCAGAAGGTTTTCAATTGACTTTGCCCAGACCCATCACAGCATCACTACCTACGACAGTTTTAACCTTACAGAAAGTATTTTCTGAATAAGACCTGACAGTCAAAATTACTTCTTGATCCATGGGCTGCAGAAGGAATGTTATGTTAGCAGGCATGAAAACAACATTAATCTCCTTGACATTTCCATCAGCATGCTTAGGTGGGACTAGGTGCACTGTCAATGAGCAGTAGTATTTTGAAAGGAATAAATATATTTTTCTTCTGAGAAGTTGGCCTCAACAGTGGGTTTAAAATATTCAGTAAACCATTCTGTAAACAAATGTGCTATCATCCAGGAGTCGTTGTTCCACTTACAGAGCATAGGCAGAGTAGATTTAGCATAATTCCCTTTTTTTGTTTTTGAGACGGAGTCTCACTCCATTGCCCAGGCTGGAGCGCAGTGGTGCGATCTCGGCTCACTGCAACCTCTGCCTCCCGTATCCCAGCGATTCTCCTGCCTCAGCCTCCCAAGTAGCTGGGATTAAAGGCGCCCACCACCATGCCCAGCTAATTTTTTGTATTTTTTAGTAGAGATGGGATTTCACCATGTTGGTCAGCCTGGTCTTGAACTCCTGACCTCAGGTGATCCACCCGCCTTGGTCTCCCAAAGTGCTGGGATTACAGACATGAGCCACCATGCCTGGCTGATTTAACATAATTCATAAGGGTCCTAGGATTTTCAGAATGGTAAAGGGGCACTGGCTTCAACTTCAAGCCACCAGCTGCATTAGCCCCTAATAAAAGAGTCAGACTGTCCTTTGAAGCTTTGAGGCCAGGCATTGACTTCTCCTCTCTAACTATGGAAGTCCTCCATGGCATCTTCTTCCAGTAGGAGGCTGTTACATTGAAAATCTGTTGTTCAGTGTAGCCACCTTCATAAGGAATTTAGTTAGATCTTCTGGATAACTTGCTGCAGTTTCTACCATCAGCACTTGTAGTTTCACTTTGCACTTTTATGTTACAGAGCCTTTCCTTAAGCCTCATGAATAACTTCTGCTAGCTTCAGATTTCTCTTCTGCAGCTTCCTCACCTCTCAGCCTTCATAGAATTGAAAGAGTTGGGGCCTTGTTCTGGATTAGGCTTTGGCTTAAGAGAATGTCATAGGCCGGGTGCGGTGGCTCACGCCTGTAATCCCAGCACTTTGGGAGGTCAAGACGGGAGAATCACGAGGTGAGGAGATTGAGACCACCCTGGCTAACACAGTGAAACCCCGTCTCTACCTAAAAATACAAAAAAATTAGCCGAGCGTAGTGGCGGGCGCCTGTAGTCCCAGCTACTCATAAGGCTGAGGCAGGAGAATGGTGTGAACCCAGGAGGCAGAGCTTGCAGTGAGCCGAGATCACGCCACCGCACTCCAGCCTGGGCAACTGAGTGAGACTCCGTCTCAAAAAAAAAAAAAAAAAAGAGAATGTCATGGCTGAATTATATTCTATCCAGACCAAACTTTCTCCATATCATCAATATGACTATTTTGCTTTCTTATCATTTGTGTGTTCACTGGAGTAGCACTTTTAATTTCCTTCAAAAACTGTTTCTTTGCATTCACAACTTGGCTGTTTGGTGCAAGAGGCCTAGCTTTCAGCCTGTCTCAGTTTTGACATGCCTTCCTCACTAAGCTTAATGATTTACAGCTTTTGATTTAAAGTGAGACGTGGAACTCTTCACTTTAACACTTAGAAGCCATTGTATGGCTTTTTTGTTTTGTTTTGTTTTGTTTTTGACACAGAGTCTCACTCTGCCACTGGAGTGCAGTGGCGTGATCTCAGCTCACTGCAACTTCAGCCTCCCAGGTTCAAGTGATTCTCCTGCCTCAGCCTCCTGAGTAGTTAGGATTACAAGCACACGCCACCACACCTGGCTAATTTTTGTATTTTTTTTAGGAGAGATGGGGTTTCACCATGTTAGTCAGGGTGGTCTCCTGACCTCAAGTGATCCCCCCACCACAGCCTCCCAAGGTGCTGGGATTACAGGCATGAGCCATCACACCCGGCCCCACTGTAGGGTTATTAGCTGGCCTAATTTCAATATTGTTGTGTCTCAGAGGACAGAGGCCCAAGGAGAGGGAGAGATGGAGGAATGGCCAGTGAGAGCAGTCAGAACACACACATTTATCGAGTAAGTTCACCATCTTATATAGGTGTATTTCATTTTGCCACAAAACAATCACAATAGTGGCTGGGCACAGTGGCTCACACCTGTAATTCCAGCACTCTGGGAGGCCGAGGCGGCAGACTACTTGAGCTTAGGAGTTCGAGACCAGCCTGGACAACATGGCAAAACCTAGCTGGTTTTAATACAAAATACAAAAACTAGCTGGGCACAGTGGCACACGCCTGCAGTTTCAGCTACTCGGGAAGCTGAGGTGGAAGGAACATTTGAGGCTGGGAGGTGGAGGTTGCGGTGGGCCAAGATCACACCACTGCACTCCAGCCTGGGTGACAGAGTGAGACCCTGTCTCAAAACTAAATTAATTAATTAATTAATTAATTAAACAATCACAATAGTAACATCAAAGCTAGGCACAGTAGTTCAAGCCTGTAATCTCAGGGATCTGGGAAGCCAAGGCAAGAGGATTGCTTGAGTCCGGGAGTTTAAGAGCAGCCTGGCCAACATAATGAGACCCCACCTTTAAAAAAATTTTTTAAATTAAAAATTAGCTAGGCAGGTACCTGTAGTCCTACTCGGGAGGCTGAGCCAGGAGGACTGCTCGAGCCCAGGAGTTCAAGGCTACAGTGAGCTATGATCATATTGCTGCACTCCAATCTGAGCAACAGAGTGAGACTCTGTTTCAAAAAAAAAAAAAAAAAGTAACATCAAAGATCACTGATCACAGATCACCAGAACAGATACAATAATAATGAAAAAAATCTGAACTATTCCAAGAATTAACAAAATACAACACAGAGACACTAAGTGAATACATGCTGTTGGAAAAATGACGCCAACAGACTTTGTTGCCACAACCTTCAGTTTGTCAAACCCGCATTATCTGCAAAGCACAACAAAGCAAAGCACAATAAAACAAGGTATGCCTGTACATGTGCCTGATCATAATTGCAATTCAGCATCTTTTCAGACTTACTGGTCATTCTTGTTTCCTTTTACTCTGAAATGTTTATATGATCTGCCCCTTTTTCTTTTGGGTAATATGTCTTTTGCTTATTGGTCTGTAGGTGTTCTTTAAATATTCATGGTATTAGTCATCTCTCAGTGATATGCACTGCAAATGTCTTCTTCAAGTTTGTCTTAAATGTGTCAATATTTGTCTTTAGGGTTTGCATCTTGCTTAACACATTCTCCCGCTTTCCAATATTATAAAGGTAGTCTCCTATATTTCTTTTTAGTAGTTTTGCTTTAGGCATTTAGGTCATTAATCCACCTGAAACTGATTTTTGTGTATGGCATAAGGCAGGATCTTATTTTCTTTTTGCCATTTGGATTACCAATTGTCCCAGTACAATTTCCTGAATGGGTCATTCTCTCCTCATTAATTTGTAAGAGCGCCTCTTGTTATACCTTAACTTTCCATATATGAAAAGGTCTACTAATAGGCTCTATTATTCCATTGCTCCGTGTCCATCCCTCTCATCTAAGGTTTAATATCACAATCATCATAATCACTCACTTGAACTGCACACTAGAATTTGCAAAGCACTTTCAAATCCATTTTCGAATTCAAATCTCAAAATAGTCCTATGAGTTAGGCACTACTGTTCATATCTGTCTGGATGAAGAGCCGCAGGTTCATAAAGGTTAAGTGAATCATGGTCACCAGAGCGTAAGTGTAAGAAAAAGGACCCAATCTCATGTGTTCAGTTAGCACTCTTTCCACCAGACTCTGTTAGGTAAGGATAGGAAAAATATCTTTTAAACAGCTCTCAAACACAGCTGCACTCTGTTCTCTGTTCACAACACCCAAAACAAGCACCTTGTAAATAAACCAATGGTTTAACAACTATGTTTTTCGGGACAAACATGTTCATTATGCTCATCATGAAAGTAAATTCAATTCTGAAAGTAACACTGCCTTAGCTGGCCTCTTTGCTACTGCTCACCTCAAGCCCAGACAATGCCACTGCTGAAGTCTTTATTGTCCACCATTTCTCCTCACATCAGCCATGTTCTCTCATAGTCACTAGCCCTGCAGTTCCAAAGAGATGTGACGACTGGACAGTTCTCTGTGTCAGGATGGAGGGAGACAGAGCCAATGCCTCCAAACTGGAATTTAACACTTTAAAACTCACATTTACACATAAGCTGTGGGACATGCTGCAGAAAGCAGGGAGTGTTAAAGTGCTGTCCAAGAACCCCACACCTAGCTTAATGATAGACAAGAGTAGGTACTCCATAAACGATTTTTACTGAACAAATAAATGAAGCGCTTCATCCAGAGCCAGAGCCACTGGTTTCTTTTCTTTTTTTAAATAACAAATCTGCACATGTATAACCACTGATTTCAACAAGCCCTGCATAGAGCAATCAGTTGAGAAAGACAAAAAACAAACAAACAAACAAAAAAGGCGACCCCTGACACTCAGAGGCAGGCATAGCACTCACAGCCAGGCCATGTTATTCTCCTACGGGACATAAACAATCTCACAGAATACCAACCTCAGACAAGGTTACTCTGAAATCTTCATAAAATGAGACAGAGGCCATTTCACAACTTTGTTATAAGCACAGAGAAATACATAGTGGCTATGCCACCCATGAAATCCCAAATACCCTCTGGCCAAATTGAGTGACTGCTACTCCTATAGCAATTAGTTTTGTTCTTATACTAGTCTCCCTGCCCTATAGATAAGATTTATTCACGGCCGGGCGCGGTGGCTCAAGCCTGTAATCCCAGCACTTTGGGAGGCCGAGGCGGGCGGATCACGAGGTCAGGAGATCGAGACCATCCTGGCTAACACGGTGAAACCCCGTCTCTACTAAAAATACAAAAAACTAGCCGGGCGAGGTGGCGGGCGCCTGTAGTCCCAGCTACTCGGGAGGCTGAGGCAGGAGAATGGCGTAAACCCGGGAGGCGGAGCTTGCAGTGAGCTGAGATCCGGCCACTGTACTCCAGCCTGGGCGACAGAGCGAGACTCCGCCTCAAAAAAAAAAAAAAAAAAAAAAAAGATTTATTCACATACCCAACCACAAAACTCCCATATTTTCTTACAGGATCTTCTCTGAAGTAAAACCCCAACCTCCTTAACCCTCCCCTCCCCTAATCACCAACACCCAAATCCTATAATCAGTTCTAACACCCTCCTAATGAAACACTCCAGGGTTCCCCATGGAGTATGCTCTCTCTTGATGCAATGAGTAATAAACCCAACTTGTTTAACTACCGGTATGTTATTGGTGGCCTTTGGGCATTGACACGGTTTAAGTCAGACATTACAAGTGTCTAAAAGTCTATGCCTTTCTCTTTCTGGAACGTTCTCCCAGTCTTAGTTTGACAAAAATAATTCTCATTTCTGGAAGTCACCACTAACTAAATTAAACAAAGGTAACAAATTCGTTTAACACCAGATACCTGGTCCAACACCCAACTCCAATTCTACCAATAAACATACTCCTACACAAAACTTTTTGCTTGGATATGATACGCCTCCTTCTAGATAGCATGCCCTTGAAAAGTTGGGTCTGACTCATCTTTGTAAATCTGTACTACCTTACATGTATCAGAGGATTGCTAACACATGTAAACACTTTTATAAGTGTAACATGGTGCTTTTAAACTAATGGTAGTTGAAATATGGGTGCCTCAAAACTACAGATGTGAAACCCCAGAGAAAATAAAAACTTAATAAGGGGGAAAAATGATTTATTTTTCCCCAAAATGTTTTAGATGTTTACTTTTTTTTTTTTTTTTTTTTTGAGATGGAGTTTCGCTCTTGCTGCCCAGGCTGGAGTGCAATGGCACCATCTTGGCTCAACGCAATCTCCGCCTCCCCGGTTCAAGCGATTCTCCTGCCTCAGCCTCCCAAGTAGCCAACACAGTGAATTACAGGCATGCACCACCATGCCCGGCTAATTTTGTATTTTTAGTAGAGATGGGTTTCTCCATGTTGGTCAGGCTGGTCTCCAACTCCCGACCTCAGGTGATCCGCCCGCCTTGGCTTCCCAAAGTGCTGGGATTACAGGCGTGAGCCACAGCGCCCAGCCTGTTCTGTACTTTTTTATCGACTGCTGGAAGAACACTCTCTAGGCGGGGACTTTGAGCCCCATCTACAAAAGATTTTGTTTGTTTTTTCCTATTCTATTAAACCACCCTGGAGCAGTAGAGGGAGACAGCACAGAACATTTATTCATACTCTGACCCAAAAGTATAATCTCAGTCTGGATGAACACATTAAACGACACACCATGCAATGTCATAGCCTATTTAAGGCATTCTGGCCACTACTGTCTTCATCTTTCAACAGGAAAACGGTTTATATACCAGAAGCAAAGATTATATTAAATTCAACAAATTCAAGTCGACACTCAGAAAGCACCTACATTTTACCGGATCCATGGGTGATCCAGCCAGATGCCTGATTCAGGAGCAGAGAGAGTTAAATGGAGTGAAAGAGGTTACAAAGTGCCATAGATGTTAAGGAGAAGTTTCCAGTAAGGATGACTGTAGAAAGAACCTTCCAGAGGCTGGGTGCGGTGGCTCATGCCTGTAATCTCAGCACTTTGGGAGGCCGAGGCGGGTGGATCACCTAAGCTCAGGAGTTCGAGACCGGCCTGGCCAACATGGTGAACCCGTCGCTACTAAAAATACAAAAATTAGCCGGGCGTGGTGGCGCATGCCTGTAATCCCAGCTACTCGGGAGGCTGAGGCAGGAGAATCGTTTGAACCCGGGAGGCAGAGGTTGCATGAGCTGAGATCGTGCCACTGCACTCCAGCCTGGGCGACAAGAGCGAAACTCCGTCTCAAAAAAAAAGAAAAAAAGAAAAGAGAAAGAACCTTCCAGAATGAAAACTCCAGTTTCTCAAAGCCTGGAATCTTTAGTTTGGATACAGACATGAGGATACACAGGTCCTTGAGTCTCCGCTATTAGGTGCCTTCAGCTTGCTTATATAAAGGGCCAAGGATCTCAAACAGAAATGCTTAATGTAACTTAAGAAATTTTTAAGTTCTCTGTGCAACTCAGCAAACCTGACTGAGCTCACAGACTTCAGAACAGAGGGGGAAATCACTTCCTCCAGCTCTTGTGAATTTTAAAATTAAAAGTAGTGAGAATGATTTCCATCACTGAACGGTTGCGAGGTGGGTGTGGCCCCCATCCCTCCCCTCCCCCACCCCCTGCAGTGCCCTGCCTCGGTAACGTCCGAGGGGCCTGGCTGGACCTCTTAGGCCAGCCACGGCCCAGCAAGCCGCTGTCACAACTGCACCCCTAACCCAACGAGCTCATCCCACATCTCGAAGGGCCCCAGCCAACTCGAACCCCGACGGCCAGGCAGCCAGGGCCGGGCTTGGGATCCATGAATGCCGCCGACTGCGAACAAAGAAGAGGCCCGGGGTAGCCTGAGAGGCCCAGTCCGAGCTCTCTGAGGACCCGAAGGTTCCTGCAGCCCTCGGGGGGTTGTGCCCCCGGCCCGGGATCTGCGGGTGAGCCTCGACAAGCGCCAGCATGCCGTGAGCGCACCGCGTCGCGGACCTTGTTGGCGCACTGCAGGCTCTCCGGCGCGCACACTGACAAAGCGAGCAGGCGTCCCGGCGGGTACCTGGAGCCGCGATCCCTCACGCTTCCCGCCGCCCGACCCGGCCTTTACCTGTACGTCACTCAGCTCCACGCGCAGATACAGCTCGCGGTGTCGCTGAGCCCAGTAGACATGCGGCGTCAACACCTGATTCTCCATGGCCACACTGCCCAGGGCGCGGGGAGGCTCGGCTCTCTGCGCCTCGCTGCCTCAGGTAGTGCTCTGCTGGCGCGGGCCGAAAGCAGGCCTCAAACCCCTGCGCTCCCGAGCGCCTGCAACCCGGCACCTTGAGACACCCCACGCTCGCGGGCCGCGCTTGCGCAGTGACGCGCCGGGATGGCGGCGGCGCCAGCAATGGGCCTTGGCGCGAGCCGAGAGGGGGCGGGGCGCAGGCGGGATGGGGCAGGCCTGGGCACAGAGACGCCGCAGCTCGTCGCGGCCGCCTAGGGAATTGGAATCAGCGGGTGGTACGCTTTCCCCACTCGTCCTCAGGGAGATGCTTTAAAATAAAGAAGGCTGGAGACTCATAGGGGACCGATGAGCATGGGAAAGGGTTTGGGACTGGTGTCTCTGGAGGGTCCCTCGCATTCTGTTTACTGAGTGCCTACTGTGTGCCTGGGTTTCAAAGCTAAACACTGGAACAACAGAAGTGAGACACAGCCCCTTCTGCCTTAGAACTCCCTGCCTATTAAAAGATGCAAGTAATTACAGATGAAATAAGGATGATAATGGTGATAGGGGACATGGTGTGAGAGCAGCGTGGAAGAGCGTTCCAAGAAGGGAAAATAAAGACCAGGGCAGCGCTGCCCAATAAAACTGTAGGTGATGATGGAAATATTGCTCATTGCGCTCTTTAATACGGTAGCCACTAGCCACATGAAGCTTTTGAGTACTTGACCTGAATAACTGAATTTTCAATTTGATTCACTTCTGTTCTTTTTCTTTTCTTTTCTTCTTTTCTTTCTTTTCTTTTTAGACGGAGTTTCGCTCTTGTTGCCCAGGCTGGAGTGCAATGGCGCCATCTCGGCTCACCGCAACCTCTGCCTGCCGGGTTCAAGCGATTCTCCTGCCTCAGCCTCCCGTGTAGCTGGGATTACAGGCATGCGTAGCAGCCCCCGGCTAATTTTGTATTTTTAGTGGAGACGGGGTTTCTCCATGCTGGTCAGGCTGGTCTGGAACTCCCGACCTCAGGTGATCCGCCCGCCTTGGACTTCCAAAGTGCTGAGATTACAGGCGTGAGCCACCGCACCCGGTCAATTTTATTCACTTCTAATTTAAACTTAAATATCCATATTATTGGTGGCTATTCTATTGGACAGTGCAGGAGGCTGTCTCTAAAAAATAGGAAACTCAAACTAGAGACAACACTCATTTATGTCTTACTTAAACTGTCTTATCTGTATCGGCTTTCATCCCCAAGTTCTTCTGCAGCAAAGAATTTAATGGGAAGAAATATTTGTATGAAAACTAGAATTCTGGGACAAAAATGGAACTCGTATTCAATCCTGTTAGCTACCATTTATTTAGCAAAGTGATTCTGTTAGCACCCATTTATTTAGCAGAGGGATCCAAGGATGAAAGCAAATTCTGGTAGCTCTCTAGAAACATTTAACTCAGGAGTGGACAGTATGAAATATAGTTTTCATATAATGAATGTGCTGAGCTCACGAAGAGTTTATGATCATAGGAACTGAGGGCCATGGGAACCATCGTCAGACATTTGAGAGAGCCAACCCTTGAGAATGGGATGGTGAAATGTGAGTAGGAATTTGACTGAGTAAGAACCAGGTAGGCCGTGGAAGCATAGGGTGCTTGCTTCGTTCACAGGTGAAAAGATGTGGACTAGGTGTGGTGCCTCACTCGTGTAATCCTAGCAATTTGGGAGGACGAGGCAGGAGGATCGCTGAAGCCCAGGAGTTCGAGACCAGCCTGGGAAAAACGTCAATACCCCGTCCCTACCGAAAATACAAAAGTTAGCAGGTCGTGGTTGGCGCGCCCCTGTGTTCCGAGCTACTTGGGAGGCTGGGGTGGGAGGATTACTTGAGCCCAGAAGGCGAGATGGTGCCACTGCACTCCAGCTTGGGCGAAAATGTGAGGCCCTGTCTTAAAAAAGAGAGAGAGAGGGACATGGGAGATTCTGTTGCTAGGGATTAAAGGCATAAAGGAGCGAGGTCGCCCTGAATCTGGAAAGGCAGAGGGTGCATTAGGGAAGTCTTTGTTTGCTTCACTGAAGTGCCTATACTGTATCCCACAGACACATGGGAGCCAAGGAAGGTCCTTAACCTGGAGATGAGTAAAATCAAACATGGCTAAAATTAAAAAGACTGGCTGGGGGTGGGGGGTGGTGCCGGAAAAAAAAAATTAGGCTGGGCGCCATGGTTCATGCCTGGGAGACTGAGGCAGGAGGGATTTCACCGTGTTAGCCAGTAATTCTTAAATATTCAGTTTAAGCTGAATTTGTATATATGTATATATCTTTGTGATTATCACCTAGATCAAGATCTGGAATATTTCCAGTATCCCAGAGGTTATTTCATGTTAAAAATATCTTTGCAGGCTGGGCGCGGTGGCTCAAGCCTGTAATCCCAGCACTTTGGGAGGCCGAGACGGGCGGATCACGAGGTCAGGAGATCGAGACCATCCTGGCTAACACGGTGAAACCCCGTCTCTACTAAAAAATACAAAAAAACTAGCCGGGCGAGGTGGCGGGCGCCTGTAGTCCCAGCTACTCCGGAGGCTGAGGCAGGAGAATAGCAGTGAACCCGGGAGGCGGAGTTGCAGTGAGCTGAGATCCGGCCACTGCACTCCAGCCTGGGCGATAGAGCAAGACTCCGTCTCAAAAAAAAAAAAAAAAAAAAAATCTTTGCCTCTCAGTAATTACTATCCTGATATATCACCACAGAGTCATTTTTGTCTATTCTGTTCTTGAATTTTATATAAATGGAACCTACAGCGTCTGATTTTCTTTTTTTTTTTTTTTTTTTTGAGATGGAGTATCTCTCTGTCACTCAGGATGGAGTGCAATGGCACAGTCTCAGCTTACTGCACCCTCCACCTCCCAGTTCAATTGATTATCCTGCCTCAGCCTCCCAGGTAGCTGAGATTATGGGTGCCCACCACCACGCCTAGCTGATTTTTGTATTTTTAGTAGAGATGGGGTGTCACCATTTTGACCAGGCTGGTCTTGAACTCCTGACCTCATGATCCACCCGCTTCAGCCTCCCAAAGTGCTGGGATTACAAGTGTGAGCCACCTCACTGGGCCTTGGTTACTTTCCTCAATATAATGCGTATGAGATTTATCCATGTTGCTGAGTGAATCAGCAATTCATTCTCTTTTAGTTTCTGGTTTTGCTCTATCGTAGTTGACTATATGAATATACCGCAAATTATCCATTCTCCTATTGATGGATATTTGTCTTGTTTCTAGTTTTTAGCTATTATAAATAAAGCTGCTCTGAATATTTGTGTACCTGTCTTTTGGGGATATATGCGCTTAATTATCTTGGAATAAATACCTATGAAGGGAATCGATAGGTTACACAGATGTATGATTAGCTTTAGTAGATACGCTAAGCAGTTTTACAAAGTGTTTTGGTCAATTTACATTCCACGGCAATGTTTGAAAGTTCTAGCTGCTCTATGTCCCTGGTATTTTCAGTCTTTTAATTTAATTTAATTTTATTTTATTTTTTGATTTTTTTCTTTTTTTTGAGACAGAGTCTTGCTATGTTGCCCAGGCTGGAGTGCATTGGCACAATCTCAGCTCACTGCAACCTCTACCTCCCCAGTTCAAATGATTCTCCTGCCTCAGCTTTCCAAGTAGCTGGGATTACAGGTGTGCACCACCACACCTGGCTAATTTTTGTATTTTTAGTAGAGATGGGGTTTCACCATGTTGGCCATGCTGGTCGCAAACTTCTAGGCTCAAATGGTCTCAAACTCCTGGGCTCAAGTGATCCTCCTGCCTCAGCCTCCCAGGCATGAACCATGGCGCCCGGCCTAATTTTTTTTTTTCCAGTACCACCCCCCACCCCCAGCCAGTCTTTTTAATTGTAGCCATCCTGGCAGTGGGTAATAAAAAATAGAATAATTTTACTTCAGCATATTTGAAACCTGAGGCTTATCAGCTGACTTCTGCCAAGGTGAAAGCTATTGGTATAGAAGAAGACTGAACGTTGGCATTTTGCCTCAGATGCTTCATAAAAAAGGTCCAGTGGAGGTGGGCCTATCCAGCCTGGTTTGACCACTAGTAACATACTACAAAATGACTTCTTTAGGCCTGAGTTTCCACATTCATCAAATTAGGTGAATTTGATGAGTTAGATTTGGTTCCCTCTAATGCTCTTATCAGCTGTTTCTAAATTTTTCTGCAAAGAGACCCCACTATTATGGACCCCTCTCTCCAAGAGAAATCTAACAAGAAAAAAATGAAATGGAGAGAAGAAAGAATATCATTCTGGTGAACTATAAAACTGCAAGGCAGGGCTGGGCGTGGTGTCTCATGCTGTAATCCCAACGCTTTAGGAGGCTGAGGTGGGAGGATCGCTTGAGTTTAAGAGTTCGTGACCAGCCTGGGCAAAACAGTGAGACCCCATCTCTAGAAAAAAATTTTTAAATTAGCCAGGTGTGGTGGCATGTGCCTGTAGTCCTACCTGGTCAGAGCTGCAGTGAGCTGTGATGGCGCTGATGCACTCCAGCCTGAACAACAGAGCAAAACCTTGTCTCAAAAAAAAAAAGAAAAAAGAAAAATACTCTGGAAGGTGGCAGGGGAGATTAAAAGGCAGAGCCAAGTGGGAGTCAGTGCCAAGCTGAAATAGGTAGGGCTAAGAGTTTTATGATACTACCAGTCAAACGAAAATGCAAATTTTGCTTTGTCTTTATGTCCTACCTTCTAGATGCAGCCTTCCCAGCCTCATCTGGCCCAGGGCCAGCTCTCCCTTCTCAGAGAATAGTCACCACTAACTACAGGAAGCATTTGCTGAGTACTTGCCATGGATGAAGCTGATTCCCAAGGGTGAAGGCTGACTTCCTGCCTTTGGCAAGAGGTCATACACATCCTTGTTGTTATCTATGTATAAAATCTTCTATTCCTGGAAGAGGTTTTAGAAAATGAGCTGTAGAATTTGGCTGGATCCAAATCGCCCAGGATCACCTAGCCAGTTATCCCTGAGCAAAGTCAGGTTTCTCTAGATGGTACAAAGCTAAGTGTGGAGAGGGAGACTGACTGGATCAGTGCGGGTATCTGACGGGGAATCCTCCACAGCCAGATCATATACATGTAACCTCCTAACTCTGCCTGGAGAATGGGTATTGTAGGTAATCTTTACTGGGAAAACCTTCCCCTCTACCTGTCAATCCACAGTTCAGAAGTGTGAACTAAAAATGAAATCCTAAGCCTCACAATTGACTGAGCAGACCCCTTCTTGGCCAAGGGGACCCCAGAAAAACCTTAAAAACTGAGTTCCCGATCATAACAGGATGGGAGGTCAGACATGCCTCCTTATACCCCCTCCCTTTTGCGGTTTAGACACAACAACTGACCAGTATTAATGTGAAAATAGAGAGCATAAGACTGATGGAGCAACAACAAAAAATAAAAATAAATAATGTGTTTAAAGACTGATGAAATGGACCCTTTGTGGCAATATGATACCAAATTATAAATAAGACCTAAGGCCATGCTAGGCCAGAGGTAAGTCACACACGCCTGCACTTAAAGAATAAACCATGTTTAACTGCCGCAAGGTTTTTCTTTCTCTAGCAGCTAAACAAGCACTAGCCTTGAGATAATCAATATTAAAATTTCTAGCTCACTCCTCACCAGACACTGACCAACTGACCCCTTGTTCCACAAGCCATAACTACAGCTTTGATTGGACAAGAGACTGATTTCAGTAACCTTCTGCTAATAAGAAGACTATCAACCACAGATGAGTTCTGACTGGTTTAGAGAGGCTGTACATTTGCGGGCCTTTGTGTCCTGAAAAGAACTTTTGACATGTAGGCCAAATTGTAATACATTTACATGTTAAGTCTTCACTGCAAGGTGAACATGGGTCATATGTAACATATATGTTTGTTCAATATTCGTGCTTCAGGACCACCTTCATGAATATTCTTACCTCCTTCTATAACCTGTTGCATATGTATGTTTAGCCAATCCATTCAGCAAAAAGCTCCTGTCCTACCCCTTCATACTTCAAGTACCTGACTCTGATCTTTACCACAGGCTACACTTCCCAGCCTATCAGCATGGTCAGCTTACAAGCTGTAACCCTTTATAGAAAATAAAGTCTCATTTTCTTTACTTTCTTTTATTTATTTATTTATTTTGAGACGGAGTCTCGCTCTGTCGCCCAGGCTGGAGTGCAGTGGTGCAATCTCAGCTCACTACAACCTCCACCTCCCGGGTTCAAGCAATTCTCCTGCCTCAGCCTCCTGAGTAGCTGGGATTACAGGTGCCCACCACCATGCCCAGCTAACTTTTGTATTTTTAGTAGAGACGGGAGTTTCACCATGTTGGTCAGGTTGATCTCGAACCCCTGATCTTGTGATCCACCCACCTCAGCCTCCTAAAGTGTTGAGATTACAGGCATGAGCCACCTTGCCCGGCCTCTTTTTTTTTTTTTTTGAGGGAATTTCACTCTGGTTGCTCAACACTCAGGCAGGAGTGCGATGGTGCAATCTCGGCTCACTGCAACCTCTGCCTCCTGGGTTTAAGCGATTCTCCTGCCTCAGCCTTCAAGAGTAGCTGGGATTACAGGCGCACACCACCATGCCCATCTAATTTTTGTTTTTTTTGTTCGTTGTTTGTTTGTTTGTTTTTTGTTTGAGACGCAGTCCAGCTCTATCGCCCAGGCTGGAGTGCAGTGGCGCAATCTTGCAGTGGTGCAAGCCCCACCTCCCGAGTTCACACCATTCTCCTGCCTCAGCCTCCCAAGTAGCTGGGACTACAGGTGCCCGCCACCACGCCCAGCTAATTTTTTGTATTTTTGATAGAGACGGGGTTTCACCATGTTGGCCAGGATGGTCTCAATCTCCTGACCTCGTGATCCGCCCACCTTGGCCTCCCAAAGTGCTGGGATCACAGGCGTGAGCCACCGCTCCTGGCCTGTATTTTGTTTTTTGAGACTGAGTCTCACTCTGTCACCAGGCTGGAGTGCAGTGGCACAATCTCGGCTCACTGCAGCCTCCGCCGCCTGGGTTCAAGCGATTCTCTCGTGCCTCAGCCTCTCGAGTAGCTGGGATTACAGGCACATGTTGCCACACCCAGCTAATTTTTGTATTTTTAGTAAAGACGAGGTTTCACCATGTTGGCCAGGATGGTCTCAATCTCCTGACCTCGTGATCCACCCACCCCCAAAGTGCTGGGATTACAGACGTGAGCCACTGTGCCCGGCCCAATTTTTTGTATTTTTAGTAGATATAGGGTTTCACCGTGTTGGCCAGGCTGGTCTTGAACTCCTAACCTCAGGTGATCCAACCGTTTCAGCCTCCCAAAGGTTGGGATTACAGCCACCGCACCTGGCCTTAATTTTTTTCTATTTTTAGTAGAGACAGGGTTTCATCATGATGGCCAGTCTGGTCTCAAACTCCTGACTTTAAGTAATCTGCCTGCCTCAGCCTTCCAAAGTGCTGGGATTAGAGGTGTGAGCCACTGCACCCAGCTTGATGGTTTTAAAAAACAGGAGTTTAGATGGGTGCGGTGGCTCACGCCTGTAATCCCAGCACTTTGGAAGGCTGAGGCGGGCGGATCACGAGGTCAGGAGATCAAGACCATCCTGGCCAACACGGTGAAACCCCGTCTCTACTAAAAATACAAAAAATTAGCCAGTCATGGTGGCGGGCACCTGTAGTCCCAGTTACTCGGGAGGCTGAGGCAGAAGGATGGCGTGAACCCAGGAGACAGAGCTTGCAGTGAGCTGAGATTGCACCACTGCACTCCAGCCTGGGTGACAGAGCGAGACTCTGTCTAAAACACACACACACACACACACACACACACACAGGAGTTTCTCTGCAGACGCTCTTTTTTTTTTTTTTCTGTCTGCCACAATCCACGTATAAGATGTGATTTGCTCTTCCTTGCCTTCTGCCATGATTGTGAGACCTCCCCAGTCATGTGGAACTGTAAGTCCAATTAAACCTCTTTCTTTTGTAAATTGCCCAGTCTCAGCTATGTCTTTATCAGCAGCATGAAAATGGACTAACACAACCCCCATCTCTACAAAAATTTAAAAATTAGCCAGGCATGGTAGTGCATACCTGTAGTTCCAGCTACTCAGTAGGTTTAGGCCAGAGGATTACTTGAGACCAGTTCAAGGCTACAGTGAGCTATGATCATACCACTGTACTCTAGCCTGGGCAATGGTGCAAGACCCTGTTTCAAAATAAATTAAGTACATAAATAAAAGCTTAAATATGAAAAAGAAAATCAGAGGGAAAGATCTTTTTTCTTTTTCTTTTCTTTTTTTTCTTTTTCTTTCTTTTTTTTTTTTTGAGACGGACCCAGGCTAGTGGTATGATGATGGCTCACTGCAGCTGTGACTTCCAGGGCCCAAGTGATCCTCCCGAGGAGCTGGGACTACAGATGCCACCACGCCAGGCTAATTTTTGTGCTTTTCTTTTCTTTTCTTTTTCTTTTTTTTGAGACGGAGTTTCGCTCTCGTTTCCCAGGCTGGATTCCAACGGTGCAATCTCGGCTCACTGCGACTCTACCTCCTGGGTTCAAGCAATTCTCCTGCCTCAGCCTCCCAAGTAGCTGGGATCACAGGTATGGGCCACCACACCTGGCTAATTTTTTTGTATTTAGGAGAGATGGGGTTTCACCATGTTGGTCAGGCTGGTCTCAAACTCTTGACCTCAGGTGATCCGCCCGCCTCGGCCTCCCAAAGTGCTGGGATTACAAGCGTGAGCCACTGTGCCCAGTCAATGTTTGTACTTTTATAGAGACGGGATCTCACTACTTTTCTTTTCTTTTTTTTTTTTTTTTTTTGAGATGGAGTTTTGCTCTTGTTGCCCAGGCTGGAGTGCAATGGTACAATCTCGGCTCACCGCAACCTCTGCCTCCCAGGTGCAAGCGATTCTCCTGTCTTAGGCTCCCAGGTAGCTGGGATTACAGATGTGTGCCACCACGCCTGGCTAATTTTTGTATTTTCAGTAGACAGTGTTTCATGATTTTGGTCAGGCTGGTCTCCAACTCCCGACATCAGGTGAACCACCAGCTTCGGCCTCCCGAAGTGCTGGGATTACAGGTGTGAGCCACCATGCCCAGCGGGTCTCACTACTTTTCCCAGGCTGGTTTCGAACTCCTGGGCTCAAGCCATCCTTCTGCCTCAGTCTCCCAAAGGGCCAGAACCACAGGCATGAGCCACTGTGCCCGCCTTCTTTTTTTGTTATTACTGTTTGGTTTGAACTACATCCTGAAAAGGGGGAAAGTATGGGGGGAAGTGGAAAAAGAAACTGTAGACCCACCATATCCTACAATCAATGGCTGTTAGTGTATGTACTACATGCTTATGATCTTTTTTCTCACCAAGATTATAAACCTCCCTAGAGCACAGATTACCTCCTTTTGGTATCCTGTAGTATCTAACACAATGTGCTTTAGAAAGTAGATATTTAAAACATATTTGTTGATGATAATACCCAGTGCTAGATACAGATGGTTTTGCATCCAACCTGGCCATGCTATCTCATTCACACCTCATGTGCTAGATAACTTGTCTTTTCCTGATGGGTTCCTAGAGTACAGGGCAGCAGAAAGCCAGCTAGAGTTTGTCAACCACACAAACAAGACTTGGCAAGGCCACGGCCTGACTGATTAAGCCAGTAAAGATACATCGAGCCACTTTTAGATTCAGGTAGTTTATTACTTAAATACAGTGCATAAGGAAAATGCACAATGGTGATAGATGCTTGTGATTCTTGTCTCATACATCAAAAACGACAATACAGTTGACTCTGTATCTGTGTGTTCTACATCTAGGATTCAACCTACCTCGGGTCAAAAGTATTTAGAAAAAAACTGAAATAAAAAAAAATAGGCCAGGCATTGTAGCTCTCACCTGTAATCCCAGCACTTTGGGATGCCGAGGCAGGTGGATCACATGAGGTCAGGAGTTCAAGACCAGTCTGGCCAACATGGTGAAACACTGTCTCTACTAAAAATACAAAAATTAGCCAGGCGTGGTGGCAGACGCCTGTAATCCCAGCTACTCGGGAGGCTGAGGCAGGAGAATTGCTTGAACCCAGGAGGTGGAGGTTGCAGTGAGCCAAGGTTGCACCACTGCACTCCAGCCTGGGCGACAGAGCGAAACTTCCTCTCAATTAAAAAAAAAAAAAAAAAAAAAAAAAAAGTCAGCCAGGTGCAGTGGCTCACAGCTGTAATCCCAGCATTTTGGGAAGCTGAGGCGGGTAGATCGCTTGAGGTCAGGAGTTTGAGACTAGCTTGGCCGATGTGGTGAAACCCCATCTCTACTAAAAATATAAAAATTAGCTGGGCATGGTGACGGGTGCCTGTAACCCCAGCTACTTGGGAGACTGAGGTGGGAGAATTGCTTCAACCCAGGAGGCAGAGGTTGCAGTGAGCTGAACTGAGATCGCACCACTGCACTCCAGAGCCTGGGTGACACAGTGAGACTGTCACCAAAGAAAAAATATATATATATGAGAGGAGGATGTGTATAGGTTACATGCAAATACTATGCCATTTGATATCAGGGACTTGAGTACCACTGATTTTAATATCTGTCAGGAATCCCGGAACCAATCCCCTGCAGATACCAAGGGACAACTGTACTGAAACAAAAGGGGCCAAATGACTGCAACGTGAGTTGCGAGGTACACTGTTGAACAGGAGCCAATTCTAGACTGCGGCCAAATGATTTTGTATTCAGCAGTGCTATTCTGAGGGAGTGGGGAGAAAGCCCCACACTTTATCAGAAACTGTGAGGAGAGGAGAAGCTGTCTCCTGACTGCCTCCCCGAGGAGGTTGCCTCCAGGTCCCTATCAGCCTCCTATTCTCTCCTATTCTAGGAACATCACACAGCATTCTGCTAAGACTCAGAGATACTTGGATTCAAGCCTATGCCTATGGTACATGCAAGGTGGCCAGCGTTCCATGGTGGAGATGTTCCTCTACAGCTTTCTTGGGGTTTGAAAATAAGAATAAAAATCAAGAAATCTGGCCAGGCACGGTTGCTCACTCCTGTAATCCCAGCACTTTGGGAGGCCGAGGTGGGCGGATCACGAGGTGAGGAGATCGAGACCATCCTGGCTAACACAGTGAAACTCCGTCTCTACCAAAAAAAAAAAAAATACAAAAAACTAGCCGGGCATGTTGGCGGGTGCCTGCAGTCCCAGCTACTCGGGAGGCTGAGGCAGGAGAATGGCATGAACCCGGGAGGCGGAGTTTGCAGTGAGCCAAGATGGCGCCACTGCACTGCAGCCTGGGTGACAGAGCAAGACTCCATCTCAAAAATAAATAAATAAATAAATAAATAAAAATAAATCTGCGGCCGGGCGCGGTGGCTCAAGCCTGTAATCCCAGCACTTTGGGAGGCCGAGACGGGTGGATCACGAGGTCAGGAGATCGAGACCATCCTGGCTAACGCAGTGAAACCCCGTCTCTACTAAAAATACAAAAACTAGCTGGGCGAGGTGGCGGGCGCCTGTAGTCCCAGCTACTCGGGAGGCTGAGGTGGGAGAATGGCGCAAACCCGGGAGGCGGAGCTTGCAGTGAGCTGAGATCGGGCCACTGCACTCCAGTCCGGGCGACAGAGCGAGACTCCGCCTCAAAAAAAAAAAAAATAAAAATAAAAAAAATAAAATAAATCTGAATTCCAATCTAGTCAAATCTATAATTATCCATGTGATATAAGCAAGTATTTCATCTGTCCATGGCTTTTTTAAATGCATGAAATTATATATTTTTAATTGTTTGCTTTTGGGGGGAGGGAGCTCTCTCTCTTCTTGTTAGGCTGTAAATTGCATGAAAACAGGGCTTTATCTACTTTGTTCACTATTGTGGCCCCACTGCTTAAAATAGTGACAGGTACAAGGCAGAGATTCAGCAAACACTTGTTGAATTAATGAAATGAAGTGCAAGATATTTCTCTGTATTTTGTGTGTGCGTGTGCGTTTAAAGCTTTTAAAATCTGCTCTCAGGTCATTTGGATAAAATTAATAGAAGAGACCCAGGGAAAATGACTTTGCCTTTTCTTTTTTTTTTTTAAAGGGAGCTCAACTTTAAAAAGCCTGAGGGAAGGCTCATTTAACCTTAGAGTGAATAATTATATACTGTGGAGTGGAGCATAGTGCCCAAATGGATTTTTTATTAGTGCTATTATAATAAATCCTAATGACATATGACTCTGACACATGGTTCTTTGTAATAATAGAAAATAGGGGAGACCCCGCTTTTGCACTGTTTTGTTGTACACCTGCTACTTTCCTGGATATCTTTCCAAGTTCCCTTTTTCTCAGCCAATATACAGTGTAGACCAGCAAAGAAATTGCAGGTCAAGGGACCTGCCTCTGGTTCTGATTATAACAAGTCATTCATTTCTTTCCCCTAGGAAACTGGGGTTTCTTCATTTTATGTGGTCAAGTGCATACTTTTTTTTTTTTTTTTTGAGACAAAGTCTCACTCTGTCACCCAGGCTGGAGTGCAGTGGCGTGATCTCAGCTCACTGCAACTTCCGCCTCCCGGGTTCAAGCGATTCTCCTTTCCCTAGCCTCCTGAGTAGCAGCTGGGATTGCAGACGCCCGCCACCATGCCAAACTAAGTTTTGAATTTTTCGCAGAGATGGGGTTTCCCCATGTTGGCCAGGCTGGTCTCGAACTCCTGACCTCAAGTGATCCGCCTGCCTCGGCCTCCCAAAGTGTGGGATTACAGGAGTGCGCCTCCACGCCCAGCTGGTTTTCTTTAATTGCAATTAAGTGAAATGTATTATATTCCCTTTAGAGGTAAAGAAATTATGGCTCAAATAGATTGAGTGACCTGCTAAAAGATCACTAGCTAATATTAGAGCCAAGTTTCGGACTCCAGGTTCAGATTTCTTTCCACCACAACAATGAGGCGCTTAGATCTCCAAGGCCCTAGTCCCTTTCCTCTCAATATCATCTCGTTGAAAGGGCAGGGATTTACCCCGGTTTGCTCCCAGCGTCTAAGGCTCTCTCTGCCTGGCACATGGACAGGAATGTTGTCTATTTTGAGCATGCACTCAATACATATTCACTGACTACAGATGCGCCACAATCTGCCCTGTGACTTTCAGCAAGTCGCTGTTCCTTTCTGGATTTCATCTCTATCCCCTGCTCCGCCCAGCCTCCACCCCACGCCTCCTTGGCTCCTCCAGCCACTAGACTGCGCTGTGGTGTCGGACCCCACCCAGCAGACAGTGGCGCCCTTCTTGGCCCGGCTGCGCCTTCGCCAGTCGGACAGCGGATCGCGAAGAACCGGAAGTGCTAAAGTCTCTGAGGCCAAGGCCGCTGCTACTGCCGCCGCTGCTTCTGAGTGCCGCGTTCGCCGCCTGTGTTGTCGCCGGCGCCGCCGCTGAGGAAGCCACTGCAACCAGGACTGGAGTGGAGGCGCCGCAGCATGAAGCGGCGCAGGCCCGCTCCATAGCGCACGTCGGGACGGTCCGGGCGGGGCCGGGGGGGAAGGTGCAGTATCCGCCCCCCTCTCCTTCCCCTGCGTCGGCGAGGCTTGAGCGACGGCTCACCAGGCCCTCTCCGCCTCACGGAGGGACTGCTCGGCACGTTCTCAGGGTCAGCGCGCTTTGCGGTTTACCCGACGCGCACCCCTGTCCTGGGCAGAGCCGGTGGCGGGCCCCCCCTACTTGCCGGAAGAGGAAGCCGAGGCTCTGAGATTCCGTGTCAACCACCGTTCACTGGGCGCCCCCTGAGCTCTGGGCGCTGGTCTCCTGACTTCCACGTCCGTTATCTTAATTGAGTCTCGCTGGGGTTGGGAGGCCGGGTATTGTCAGCGCTTACAGATAAGGAAACGGAAGCCCACAAAGGCCAAGGAGTTTTCCTTAAGTCCGACTTGGCAGATGGGCTCTGGACTCAGATTTTCTGGTTTCCCATTCAGATTTTCTGGTTTCACAGCTGGTGGTCTTTTTTTCTCACCTGCCTCATGCTAGATCGATTCCCTCCCTGCTCACTGCCCCCTCCCATTCTGTTCCACCCACTTGCAGCAGGACACTTTCCTGCCACACCTCTCTTCTCACACACTTTTTTTCTAAGACTTGGCATCCCTCCCATCTTCCTTCTCATATTCTCTGCTATGCCTCTCCTCTTCTTCCTCATTCATAGTTTTTCAAGATCTTTGCTCCCTCTGTGCTAATGAACCTCTCAACTAGGTGTGGACCCCAAAGAGAGATAGGCTTCAGTAAGGCTTTACGTGTTTAAGTGGACGGCTGTTTGGCCCTCGAGTTAAAAATTAAGGAATTTCACTTGAGTGGATCCAAGCTCAAGAGTCCTAAAGCTATTTTCTGAGTCAGCATGCTCTATTTCTGAGTGAGGGACTTAGTGCTATGGTGTGTCTTGACATTTTAGTCCATTGTTGCTGTGCTGGCATAACCTTGCTGGTTTTCCTACACTTGCCACTTAGCTTTCCCCACCCCATCCGTTGATCACCTACTTGGGCTGTGGGAGCCCAAAATTAAAACTGATAGAGTAACAGATATAATAGCAGACCTTCCTTTTTTCCCCCCCCAAGCCAGAATTTCAACAACTTTAATGCTTCTTTTTCCAGAAAAGTTACCTATTTATTCTCAGAGTAATGCAGCAAGAAAAAAAGCAAAAATGGAATGTACTTAAGATGAATAGAAAATTGTTTATCTCGTGAAAAGTCTTAAGTTATTAAATTCAAGTTAATTCCTTTTCTGCAAAAATGGCCTGTAACTCTTATTGGCTATCCTCCTGAGTTGATTTTATCCCCAACTAGCTTGATATGACGTTATTATGTAAAACAGGAACAGGAATAGGCACATAACAATAAATTTTATTAATCATCTGCCGTTTTTGATGATTTGCAGTAGTCACTGAGTAACTTCACATCTGTATGCCTTTTGTAACTTTTTAAAAAGCTTTTCCATGATTTTCCTTTTAATGTATGTCTGGACACCAAGGTTTACTATGTTAGATATTCTTTTGACTATATTGGGCTACACATCTCTGAAATAAAATAATTATTGGATTTTGATAACATAAAATGCAGATACAAAATAATCTAGGCATTATGTATTGTCCCAAAAAGTAGTATTTCGGTATCAGTTTTAACTATTGTTTTGGAGCTTCCCTTTTTGACCACATATGGTCCATCTTAATGATCAGAGTCTTATTATCTTATTTCATTATCCTGGTGAGCAGGCTTGGATGGTGAGAAAAGGAAAGATTCCTGTGAGAAGAGCAGGATGAGCAGAGGGAGTCTGTGCTTGAAGTTGAGTCACTTGAAAAAGATCTCTTTGAGTGTGCAAGAGATCTGAGCAGATGAAAATAAAATCAGGTAGGCACCACTTAAGTGACGAGGTAGGTGGGGCAGTGAGATATACGCACTGTGCTGAGAAGGTACACTGACCCTATTTTCCTGTTTTTGATGTTAGAAAATTCAGATCACCTACTTTGAGAATGTATTTGTATGTAATCTGGAACTAAGTCATTTACCAAACGTCTGCACAGATTACCAATATTGTATAATATCGGATATATTTTAGAAATGCAGGATTTACATTTGCTGTGAACATACAGAATAGCAGACTGTCACTTGGACTGTACGGTGTTTGTACATGTACACACACGTATGCATGTATATGCATCAAGTGTCCAGGGCTTACTGCAATTCAGGAATACCAGATAATTTAAATGTAAGCTAATGTACCTTTTACATAGAAAAAATGTGACGCGAATGATAAGAAGCTGGGCATGGCCAGGTGTGGTGACTCACGCCTGTAATCCTGCACTTTGGGCCAAGGCAGGAAGATAGCTTGAGGCCAGGAGTTCAAGACCAGCCTGGACAACATAGTGAGACCCCTATCTCTACAAAAAAGTTTTAAAAAATTAGCCAGGCATGGTGATGCATTCCTGTGGTCTTAGCTACTCAGGAGGCTGAGGCGTGAGGATCCTCTGACTCCAGGAGTTCAAGGCTGTACCACTGCACTGCAGCTTGGGCAACAGTGAGACTTATCTAAAAGCAGCTTGGGCAACAGTGAGACTTGTCTAAAAAAAATAAACTGGACGGTAAGGCTTCGGAGGAGGTCTTTCTGTTGAGCTTCCCTGTTCTGTTCACCAGCCCTATTCTTGCAAGCACTGGTTTGGAGATGAACTTCCAAACATAACACAAGAGAAGTTGAGAAAAATGAGCCCAATTTGTATAGGTTCTTTTCTCATTTGTCCCTCAGTCCATTAGATATAAAACTGGGTCCACTGGCCAGGCATGGTGGCTCACGCCTGTAATCCCAGCCCTTTGGGAGGCCAAGGTGGGTGGATCATGAGGTCAGGAGTTCAAGACCAGCCTGGCCAAGGTGGTGAAATCCCCGTCTCTACTAAAAAATAGAAAAATTAGCTGGGTGTGGTGATGGGCCCTGTAATCACAACTACTATGGAGGCTGAGGCAGGAGAATTGCTTGAACCCGGGAGGCGGAGTTGCAGTGAGCTGAGATTGTGCCACTGCCCTCTAGCCTGGGTGACACAGCAAGACTGCCTCAAAAAAAAAAAAAAAAGAAAAAAGGAAAAACTGGGTCCATTGACATTTGGTGGAAAGTAGGCCTCCACTAGCTAGCTTTTAGTAGGGCAAGTAAACGTATGATAGAATATAACCACCACAGTCTTATACTGTCAGTAAATATCAGTGTGCTGGATACTCATTGAACTAAATGACTTTAATTCCCTGCCAAGCTGCTTTGGATTTTAGTCATTGAAAGTGAATGCTCACTTGTTACAGTATTACAGGCATACCTGATGTAACTGTCTAATAGGTTTTCTGGCCACTTCATTACTGTTATATTGAAAATGGTAACATAGGTAACTACAGCATGAAAAAAGACAAAATAAGCTGCACACATAGTTCATTCAGTTATTTGGCATGCCACTAATGTGTGCTTAATGGACTAATTCACAGTCCATACCTGCTAATAACTTTTAGTCTGTGATAGTTACTATGAATTGATGTTAACCTTCAAATTTGGGCTTTAAAAAAGATATATTAAATGTACAGCCTTGTATTTATTATTATAGAAGTAGTTAATATGTTAAGTTTGGTTACATAAATGCAATTTAGTTTATCTCCCAAGTCCACATGTCTTTGACATTTGTTAGTTCAAAAAGAGCAGATTGCCCAGAATTTTTATGTTCTTTCTTTTTGGTAGTGTCATGAATAATATATGTTAGAATACCCACTGGTTTATGATAATACTTTTTGTTATTTGATACTTTGCTCGTGTTAAATGTTGGAAAAGATAAAGGAGAAATGCAACTTCTGGATTTGTGAAATGAGAATAAACATTATTAGCAGATGAAATATTAACAAACACTAGGGGTTGAACTGGTAAACCTCGGTTTATGCTTTTATCAAAATACTGTTGGTACAAATATTAAATGCTTTCTGTATCAACAACTTCAGCTAATTAAAGCCACTTTAAGATAGTATCTTTTTTTCTGCCATTTAATCAGTATATGTTGTATGATTGGTAAGAATAGTCATGTAAGTTTCCTTAAAATATAGAGTCACCAGGCTGAGTGCAGTGGCTCATGCCTGTAATCCCAGCACTTTGGGAGGCTGAGGTGGGCGGATCACGAGGTCAGGAGATTGAGACCATCCTGGCTAACACAGTGAAACCCCATCTCTACTAAAAATACAAAAAAGTGGCCAGGCGTGGTGGCAGGCGCCTGTAGTCCCAGCTACTTGGGAGGCTGAGGCAGGAGAATGGCGTGAACCTGGGAGGTGGAGCTTGCCATGAGCCAAGATGGTCCCACTGCACCCCAGTCTGGATAACAGAGCAAGACTGCGTCTCAAAAAAAAAAAAATAGAGTCACCACAAATGATGATGATAGTGATGTATAGGCAAGAGCAGAAGACTCAAAAATGTGCCAGCCAGTCAAGTGTTTTGTTTGGCTTTCCGTTTAAAAGGAAACGATATATTATCTTGGAGAGGTATCCTAGGAAGGTTATTACATGCACGTTATTTTTGACAGTTTTATTACCGTTCTCATTTGTTGTGGTTATTTCTGTTAGCTGAAAAAAATCCACACTTACCAAATGTGTTACTTTTTAAAATGCAAAACACTTAGCTTCCTTGGCAGAGTTAGCTTCGCTATTGACATGCTCTTGGGTGGAGCATAGCAGCCAACTGGCAAATGGCCTGTTTCCTTCCAGTGTGGGAAAGAAAAGGGAGTTTTGGCAAGAAATACCTAAGGAGAGCCTTTTATAAAAGTTACCAAAGGGATTTATAGGCACTGCGAAGTAGACCTGACCTCAATTTTTTTTTTAATTTCATTTTTAAACTGAACACGGAAGGGAGAGCTATTGCTTTTCTTACTAGGTTTCATTGCAGCTGTGCTAAAAAGCATTTTTTTCTTGCCTTCCCCACTCCCCCTGCTTTAGAGAATAATTCTGATAATAGAAGACAGACCTGTGAACAGCTTCATGTGCCTTGTTTTTCTAGGAAAATGCAACATGGCAGCAGCAATGGAAACAGAACAGCTGGGTGTTGAGATATTTGAAACTGCAGACTGTGAGGAGAATATTGAATCACAGGATCGGCCTAAATTGGAGCCGTTTTATGTTGAGCGGTATTCCTGGAGTCAGCTTAAAAAGCTGCTTGCTGATACCAGAAAATATCATGGCTACATGATGGCTAAGGCACCACATGATTTCATGTTTGTGAAGAGGAATGATCCAGATGGGCCTCATTCAGACAGAATCTATTACCTTGGTGAGTACAAAGTCATAGTTTCTGAGAGAAAATGATCTCTTAAGTCAAACTTAACTCTAGATATAATTGACACTCAAAGTTTGATGAATAAATAAATTAGCGACTTTTGGTTCCATTAAAGGAAAAAACCTTTTAATTTGAAGAATTCGATTTTGTTGTATTGCATTAACTTTATTTTTACTTGTAGGTAACAAACCATGAATTGATCATGATCATTTTTCAAAATCAAAGATGCCAGAAATTGCTTCTTCCTAAAGCTAGCTTGAAATGCCTTTCTTTAGATGGTCTGATTAGGAAAACAAACAATAAAACCATTAGTTTGTTCCCACTCAACAACTACTGCTTTTTTTTTTAATCCAGGGTTGTTTTTGGTCTCTTCTTCCCGAGTCCAGTCACTCCAGATTTAATGTCTGCCTAAATTAAATATGTTAATCTACTGGTTTACTATCTTGTTTGTTAAAATTTTAAAGATAGGTTCCTTCCCTTCCTCCAGAATTTTTCCAATATAAGTTTTATTCGTTTATATGAATGTGTGCATATATGTGTTTTATTTATTTGTGTGCATGTGCGGTGTGTGTGTATGTATATGTGTATAGAGATATTAAAGATGTCTGCATGAATTCATGTCATAATTTTAGATTTTTTTTTTTTTTTGAGACAGGGTCTCACTCTGTCACCCGGGTTGGAGTGCAGTGGCACACTGATGGCTCACTGCAGCCTTGACCTCCCAGGCTCAAACAATCCTTCCACCCCAGCCTCCCTGGTAGCTGGGACTACAGGTGCATGCCACCACGGCCAGCTAATTTTTTGAATTTTTTTTTTTTTATAGAGATGGAGTTTTGCTATGTTGCTCAAGCTGGGATTCATTTTTTTTTTTAAATAACTTCAGAATATTCCATTATATAATTGTGCCATATTCTACTTAACCAGACCTCTAATAATGTTCACATGCTGCCATAACCAGCTACTTTATTTAATTTTTTTGTAGAGACGGAGTTTTACCATGTTGCTCAGGCTGGGATTCATTCTTTTTTAACAACTCAATATTCCATTATATAACTGTGCCATAGTTTACTTAACCAGACCTCCAGTAATGGCATTTAGGTTTTTCTGATCTGTTGTTACAAAAGAAGAGGAAGTGAATGTCACTATATTAGATCATTTTGCACATGCATGAATATACCTGTAGAACTAATTCCTGAGAGTGGAATTGCTGGGAAAAAGGGTATATATGTTTTGAATTTTGATTGATATTACTGAGCTCCCCTTTCAAAGAGTTTATACTGCCATCAACATTATCTCAGATTATCTATTTCTCCATGCATACACCAATAGTGAGTAATTAAACTTTTTTAACTTTCCCAGTCTGATTAGCGAACGGCAGTTTCTCATTGTTTTTATTTTATTTCTCTTATGAGTGAGGTTAAGCATTGTTTCACATGCTTAAAAAGCCATTTGTGGCTGGGCGCAGTGGCTCACGCCTATATTCCCAGCACTTTGGGAGGCTGAGGCTGGCCGATCACTTGAGGTCAGGAGTTTGAGACCAGCCTGGCCAACATGGTGAAACCGCGTCTCTACTAAAAATGCAAAAATTAGCCAGGTGTAGTAGCACAGCACTTGTAATCTCAGCTACTTGGGAGGCTGAGGCAGGAGAATTGCTTGAACCTGGGAGGTGGAGGTTGCAGTGAGCTGAGATGGTGCCACTGCACTCCAGCCTGGACAACAGAGCGAGACTTTGTTTCAAGTAAAGAAAAAAAAAGCCATTTGTGTTTCTTTTCTGTGCAGTCACAGTCTATAATATTTGATTTTTTAATTGGGTTGGGTTTTTTTTCTTTTTTAAAGTTCTTTTCTTTTTCCACCCAACCCCTGAAGAGGGTTTCTTTTTCTTAATGATTTGAAGCCTTTTATATAATAAGTGAATTAATCCTTTGTAGAATTGTCCCAAGTTTATTTTTAAATTAATTAATTATTAATTATTATTATTATTTTTTGAGACAGGGTCTCTGTCATCTAGACTGGAGTGCAGTGGCATGATCTTCGCTCACTGCATCCTTGACCTCTCAGGCTGAAGTGATACTCCCGCCTCAATCTCCCAAGTAGCTGGACCTACAGGCGCGTGCCACCATGTCCAGCTAATTTATGTTTTTGTTTTTTTTTTTCATAGAGACAGGGGTTTTGCCATGTTGTTCAGGCTGATCTGGAACTCCTGAGCTCAAGCAATCTACCTGCCTCAGCCAGGATTACAGGCATGAGCCACCGAACCCGGCCTTTTTTTTTTTTTTTTTTTTCCTTTTCTGAAATGGGGTCTCACTCTGTTGCCTAGGCTGGAGTGCAGTGGTGTGATTTGGCTAACTGCGACCTCCATCTCCCAGGCTTAAGCCATCCTCCCATCTCAGCCTCCCAAGTAGTTGGGACTATAGGCACACACCACTATGCCCAGCTAATTTTTGTATTTTTGGTAGAGATGGAGTTTCACCATGTTGCTCAGGCTTGTCTCCAACTCCTGAGCTCAAGCTATCTGCCTACCTCAGCCTCCCAGAGTGCTGGAATTGCAGACGTGAGCCACTACACCTGGCCAGAAATCTTTTATAAGAAATTATACGTTTTTGAGAGCCCTTATTCCAAATGTGGTATGCTTAGAAGAAGCTCTATTATTGAGTAACAAGCATTTTGTTACATTAGCGTTTTACTTTATCGCATGCTTAATTTTGCCTCTTGTTCTTTGTCATGCTATCCTAAAGAAAAACAGGACTCATTGATACTGTTGCCTGAAGACATGGGACCAAATTGACTGCTGTAGCTCTAAAGACCGATAAATACCATTAGGAAAGAATGAGAAAAGCCCATTTTGTGCTTATGTCAGAACGTAGAATGTACTGGGGAAATTTTTACTGGTGATGGATAAAGCTCCTAGATGGAACTAGGAGCATATAGGGAGGGGCAAATGAAATGATTGTGGGGAATGGCTGTTACTGAGGAGAGAAGAAAACCAATTTTTCTTTTAATATTTTAAGACTGAAGGCTCTTAGAAAGAGAATGATTAAAGAGGATATGATCGCATTTTGTAAAATTGTGAATGGTATTGAGGGGTGACCACAGTCTTAAGAATTCTATAACAAAGCAACTTGGGAATCTACAAAGTACATTTTACACAAAATTGAGTGCTGAAGTAAATGTCAGTGGATATATAACTTTTTACTCCAAAGGCAATGTAAACTAATTAGAAAAATAAGAGGATTAAAAAAATATGTGGTTATTTGGGGGCTCATCCTCATGAGGGTTAGCATGGAAGTTAACCACACCTTTCCCTAGACTACCTTCTGCTGGCATTAATAATTCAGAAACACAGGTCAAGGGTCTCTTTCACCCAGGAGATTTCTTGTTATTTCTGTGTGATTTATTTTTTCCTTCCTTCACTCCTCCAGCTTTTTGGAAGCAATACCTTTTTTTTTTTTTTGAGATGGAGTTTTGCCATTCTTGCCCAGGCTAGAGTGCAGTGGAGTGATCTCGGCTTACTGCACCTTCTGCCTCCCGGGTTCAAGTGATTCTCCTGCCTCAGTCTCCTGAGTAGCTGGGATTACAGGCATGTGCCACCACGCCTGGCTAATTTTGTATTTTTAGTAGAGACAAGGTTTCTCCGTGTTGGTCAGACTGGTGTCGAGCTCCCAACTTCAGGTGATCCACCCACCTCAGCCTCCCAAAGTGCTGGGATTACAGGCGTGAGCCACTGCGCCTGGCCAATAATACCTTTTTAGAGTAGAAAGGCTTTGTTTTACCTTATGTTTTCTTTGATTCACATCTTCATAACCATAGTGTTTCTGTCAGTCTTTTATATGTAACTTTTATATGTAACTCTACACTACTGTTATCTTCCCATCTAGTTATCACATGATTTCACAGAATTGATTTGACTTCTGCTTAATTTAGACCTTTTTCCTTCGCCCTTCCCCAATAAAGGACAAAGAGATTTTCAGCAGATCAGATGCCAGATTCTGTGTTGTTTTAATATTAGCATACTTTTATTGGAAACCCTAAAGGTCTTATTAACGATTATAGTTACAGAACTTTTTTTTTTTTTTTTTTGAGATGGAGTCTTGCTCTGTTGCCCAGGCCAGAGTGCAGTGGTATGATCTCGGCTTATTGCAATCTCTGTCTTCTGGGTTCAAGTAATTCTTCTGCCTCGTCCACCTAAGTAACTGGGATTACAGGAACATGCCACCACACCCAACTTATTTTTTTGTATTTTTCGTAGATACAGGGTTTCACCATGTTGGCCAGGCTGGTCTTGAAGTCCTGATCTCAAATGATCTGCCTGCCTTGGTGTCCCAAAGTGCTGGGATTATAGGCCTGAGCCACCACGCCTAGCCTACAGAACTTTTATAATGAATAAAAACTAGAATTCAATTAGATCTATGTGTTTCCAAGTAAGCACTTTAAATGTTTCAGAAACAGAAGAAACAGTAATCTGAAGTTGTTACATTGGAATCTCATGAGCCTGTTGCCACCTGGTAAAGGACTCACAATTTTTTTAAAATTCTGAAAATGGTACTTAACTTTTCTTTACATAGCAACTTACATACTTTTATGTTTATTTTGAGAGGGACTAAGGTCTAATTACCAGAATGAAACCTGAGCATTTTTCTTTAAAGTCTCAGGTTTCTTTTTGTTGTTGTTGTTTTAAGATGGGATCTTGCTATGTTGCCTAGGCTTGTCTTGAACTCCTGGGTTCAAGTGATCCTCTCACCTTAGCCTCCCAAGTAGCTGGGATTATAGGCATGTGTACTGGGCCAAGCTAGCCTTGATTTTATTGAAAATTTTTATGGTGTATGGCATAAGCACATTCTACTTATTAACATTCATTATAAATCCCATAGAGTGCAAAATATTGCAGTGTATAGAAGGCATTATATAGTTGCAACTGTGACTGTCATAAGAATGCTATTCGAAAAAATAATAATAAATGATTGCTTTCTCCTATAGCCATGTCTGGTGAGAACAGAGAAAATACGCTGTTTTATTCTGAAATTCCCAAAACTATCAATAGAGCAGCAGTCCTAATGCTCTCTTGGAAGCCTCTTTTGGATCTTTTTCAGGTAGGATTAAATGTTGTTATTCCTATGATTTGGTGTATGTATTCAGATACTGCATTTATTTAGAAGTTGGGATTTTATATTTAAAGTAGATGTAAATTAAAAAAATTAAAACATTTTTATGTTTTTGTATGTGTGACCCTGAAATTCCATTTAATTCTTGATATCTGAAACTAAGAGATAATAAAATTCAATTTTTTAAACTGCTTTCTCCCTGTTTAACTGCATTTCCCTTTCATAAACTTGTACTTATGTAGTTCTCACATTTTTTAAAGGAGTTGTTCACAGAAAAGAACTGATAAATATTTCCAGAAAGGCTTATTTATATATTTTTAATTGATTTTGTAGTTTTAAAGCTCAGTAACAGCACTAAAATAAAGGTACAAAGTTCAGTTTTACCTTCTAAATAATATAATTCCATTTATGTAAAATCAAAGGTTGGGGTTTTATTTCCCCCAATATTTTATCTTTATTTTTTGTTTTTAAAAACTATTTTATATAAATATAAAATAGTTTTTAAACATATATATATATGTTTAATAAGATGGGGTCTTGCTATGTTGTCCAGGCTGGTCTCAAACTCCTGGATTCAAGCAATCTGCCTGCCTCAGGTTTCCACACTGCTGGAATTACAGGAGTGAGCCACCTTACCTGACTGATTTTATCTTTAGATAAGAAAGTGCATTGTTGAAAATATCCCAAATATAATGTTTTGGTACAATCGTTTTCTTCTCTGGTTCTCATTATTATTTTTACAGTGAGTATTCATTTATTATTATCATTTTTTTTTTTGAGATGGAGTTTTGCTCTTATTGCCCAGGCTGGAGTTCAGTGACGTAATCTCAGCTCACTATAACCTCCACGTCTCGAGTTCAAGCAATTCTCCTGCCTCAGACTCCCAAGTAGCTGGGATTACAGGCATGCACCACCACGCGCAGCTAATTTTGTATTTTTAGTAGAGCTGGGGTTTCACCGTGTTAGCCAGGATGGTCTCGATCTCCTGGCCTTGTGATCCGCCCACCTCGGCCTCCTGAAGTGCTGGGATTATAGTCGTGAGCCACTGCACCTGGCCTGGGCCAAGTATTTGTTAATTGAATAACATGAATGTGCTATTTCTCATAGAAATTTAAAACAAAAAAACTTTTATAACAACCAATCTCTTTTTTTTTGAGACACAGTCTCACTCTGTAACCCAGGCTGAGTGCAGTGGCACCATCTCGGCTCACTGTAACCTCTGCCTCCCAGGTTCAAGTGATTCTCCTGCCTCAGCCTCCCAAGTAGGTGGAATTATAGGTGCACACCACCATGCATGGCTAATTTTTGTATTTTCAGTAGAGACAGGGTTTCACCATGTCGCCCAGGCTGATGTCGAACTCTTGGCCTCAAGTGATCCACCGCCTCAGCTTCCCAAAGTACTGGGATTACAGGTGTGAGCCACTGCACCTGGCCACAACTAATCATTTTCACTGCAACTATTTATCATGAACATTTGCCTTTTACATAGGCATGTGACTTTTCTTTAAAACAGAAAAAATTTCTTATTCTAAGACCAGTGTCTTTAACTGAAATAATGATAATTTTCTCATAGAAAAATTGGCAAAAGTGTTTTAAACTTTTATAATGGAAATTTTTAAAGCATACAAAAGTAGAATAATGTGAAATATTTTCAACAAGGATTAAATCTTAGGCATCAGCGTTGATTGTAGCCCTACTAACTTCCCCTCACAACCCCCCACCCCTACTGCTCAGATTTTTTGTTTGTTTGTTTTGAGAGAGTCTCACTGTCGCCCAGGCTGGAGTGCAGTGGTGCCATCGCTGCTTACTGCAAGCTCTGCCTCCTGGGTTCACACCATTCTCCTGCTTCAGCCTACCTAGTAGCTGGGACTACAGGCGCCTGCCACCATGCCCAGCTAATTTTTTGTATTTTTGGTAGAGACGGGGTTTCACTGTGTTAGCCAGGATGGTTTCAATCTTCTGACCTCGTGATCTACCTGCCTTGGCCTCCCAAAGTGCTGGGATTACAGGTGTGAGCCACCGCGCCTGGCCCTGCTCAGACGATATTAAAGAAGATACCAGATATGTCATTCCTGAAATACATCAGTATGTATCTCTAAAGGATACCAGTTTTTTTTTTTAATTGAGACAACATTTCACTCTCACCCAAATTGGAGTCCAGTGGTGTGTGATCACAGCTCACTGCAGCCTTAACTTCCTGAGCTCAAGCTGGAGTGCAGTGACACAATCTCAGCTCACCGTAACCCCTGCTTCCCGGGTTCAAGCGATTCTCCTGCCTCAGCCTCCCGAGTAGCCGGGACTACAGTGTGCGCCATCACTCCTAGCTAATTTTTGTATTTTTAGTAGAGACAGGGTTTCACCATGTTGGCCAGGATGGTCTCGATCTCTTGACCTTGTAGTCCGCGACCTCAGCCTCCCAAAGTGCTGGGGTTACAAGCATGAGCCACCGCGCCTGGCCCTACTGCAATTTTTTTTTTTTTTTTTAATGGAGTTTCACTCTTGTCGCCCAGGCCTGAGTGCAATGGCACCATCTCGGCTCACTGCAACCTCTGCCTCCCGGGTTCAAGCGATTCTCCTGCCCCAGCCTTACAAGTAGCTGGAATTACAGGCATGCGCCACCATACCCGGCTAATTTTGTATTTTTTAGTAGAGAAGGGGTTTCTCCATGTTGGTCAGGCTAGTCTCAAACTTCTGACCTCAGGTGATCCTCCCACCTCGGCCTCCCAGAGTGCTGGGATTATAGGCGTGAGCCACTGCACCTGGCCCACAATTTTTTTTAAAACGGCCCAGGCACAGTGGCTGATGCCTGTAATCACAGCACTTTGGGAAGCCAAGGACGGTGGATCACTTGAGGCCAGGAGTTCAAGACCAGCCTGACCAACGTGATGAAACCCTATCTCTACTAAAAAAATATAGAACAGGCCGGGTGCAGTCGCTCATGCCTATAATCTCAGCACTTTGGGAGGCCGAGGCGGGTGGATCACCTGAAGTCAGGAGTTCAAGACCACCCCAGCCAACATGGTGAAACCCCATCTCTACTAAAAATACTTTTAAAAAGCCAGGCATGTTGGCAGTTGCCTGTAATCCTAGCTACTCGGGAGGCTGATATGGGAGAATCGGTTGAACCCGGGAGGCAGAGGTTGCAGTGAGCTTAAATTGTGTCACTGCACTCCACCCTGAGCGACAGAGCAAGACTCCATCTCAAATAATAATAATAATAATAATAATAATAATAATAATAATAATAATAAATGAAAATTAGCCAGGTGTGGTGGGGCGGGTGCCTGTAGTCCCAGCTGCTTGTGAGGCTGAGGCAGGAGAATCGCGTGACCAGGGAGGCAGGGGTTGCAGTGAGCTGAGATGGCACCGCTGCACTCCAGCTAGGGTGACCGAGGGAGAGACTGTCTCCAGAAAAAAAAAAAAAAAAAAGTAATCAATAATAAATAAAGAAATACTTCAGGCTGGGCACGGTGGCTCACGCCTGTAATCCCAGCACTTTGGGAGGCTGAGGCGGGTGGATCACCTGAGATCAGGAGCTCGAGACCAGCCTCATCAACATGGAGAAACCCCCTCTCTAATAAAAATACAAAATTAGCCGGGCATGGTGGCACATGCCTGTAATCCCAGATACTTGGAAGGCTGACACAGGAGAATCTCTTGAACCCGGGAGGCAGAGGTTGCGGTAAGCCGAGATCACACCATTGCACTCCAACCTGGGCAACAGAGCAAGGCTCCGTCTCATAAAAAAACAAACAAACAAACAAAAAAATCTTCATTGTGTTTCAAGATTGCTTTGAGTATTCTGTGTCTCATGCAATTCTATGTGAATATTATTAGGGTCAGCTTGTCTATATCTGGAAAAAAGGCTTTTGGAATTTTGATAGGCATTTACACTGTATTCCAATCCATGCATACGTGATGTCTTTCTATTTATTTAGATCTTTACTTTCTTTGAACAGTGTTTAACAGTTTCCCTTATACACATCTTGCTCTTCTCTAGTTAAATTTACTACTAAGTATTTTTGTTTTCTTTTTTTATTTTAATGTCAGTCAAATTTAGCAGTTAGGAGTTGTATACCAACTTTAGTGACACTAATGTTAATAAGTTCTGATAACCCACTACTATTAGGTCAGCCTATTTTTTTTAATAACATTTAAAGTATAATTTTCATTCTTTTATTTTTGAGACAGATTCTTGCTCTGTGACCCAGGCTGGAGTGAGGTGGCATGATCTTGGCTCACTGCAACCTCCGCCTCCCAGGTTCAAGCGATTCTCCTGCCTCAGCCTCCCTAGTAGCCGGGACTACAGATGCGCACCACCATGCTCGGCTAATTTTTGTATTTTTAATAGAGGCGGGGTTTCACTGTGTTGGTCAGGCTGGACTTGAACTCCTGACCTTGGGTGATCCACCTGCCTCGACCTCCCAAGGTACTGGGATTACAGGCATGAGCCACCACGCCCAGCTACAAACTTTCTTTGAGAGACATTATAACAAATATGTTTTAAGTAGGAAAAGAAAACCACAGAGATTTTGCTCTGAAGTTTTTTTGTTTTCCATTTACTTAGCAAATATCCTGAAAAAGCGAAAAACAATACCATCGTTAAATAAGTAACAGACAGTAACTCCTATTAATAATTTAGGACATAAATGAAAGAAATCACTTCTTTCCCAGCGCTGGGAGGCGGAGGTGGACAGATCACTTGAGACCAGGAGTTTGAGACCAGCCAGGCCAACATGGCGAAACTCCATTTCTACTAAAAATACAAAATATTAGCTGGGCATGGTGGTACATTTATGCAATCCCACCTACTCAGGAGGCTGAGGCACAAGAATCACCTGGTTGTAGTGAGCTGAGATCACGCCACGGCAGTCCAGCCTGGGCAACAGACTGAGAGTTTTGTTTCAAAAAAAAAAAAAGAAATCACTGTGAAATAGTGAATTGGAAAACTTTGCTAGCTGAGAATTCAAGCAAGGTTTTGGGGTATAAGTAAACTGGGATAGGTAGAAAGAAAAGTATTCTTCCAAGAGTCAAGGGAAGAGGGGTAGAACACACAAAGACCAGGAGACAGAAAACCACTCATTGAGTTTTATTTAGATCAGTGATGTGACCAGCTTGACCTCTAAGGTTTTATTAAGAGGAGTATTGCTAGTATAGGGGAAAGGTATTAATAACAGCTGACACATTTGAGAGCTTATTCTGTGTCAGTCATTGTGCTAAACATTGTACATATTTTATCTAAATCTTCACAAAGCTGATGTAGATGATTTATTACTATTTTGAAAATGAAGAAAATTACTTTTGAATAAATTAAGCTACTTTCTCAAGGTTAGACTTCTAGTGAAGGGTCAAAGCTTGGATTCAAACCACTTGACTTAGAAGTCTGTGCTCTTAACTATGTGCTGGCTACTAAGTTACAGTTAAGTTGTAGAAAGTCTTGAATGCCAACATGATTAGACTTTATTCTTGTTCTCTAATGTATACAGTAATCATCTAAAGACCCTTTACTAGGAAATCTTTCAGCAGATTTCCTAAAGTTAATCTGCTTAAAGTTGCCAGCAAATTTTGGGGTCACTTAACTGTGCTCGGTGAATTAGAAGGCTGAAAAAAAAAATGTAGAGTCAATAATGTTGGAGATTCTAGGATTTCAGTGCTGAAAGCAAAAGAGGGTTTTTCCTTTCACATTAGGCAACACTGGACTATGGAATGTATTCTCGAGAAGAAGAACTATTAAGAGAAAGAAAACGCATTGGAACAGTCGGAATTGCTTCTTACGATTATCACCAAGAAAGTGGAACATTTCTGTTTCAAGCTGGTAGTGGAATTTATCACATAAAAGATGGAGGGCCACAAGGATTCACGGTAAGTTGGAGTTGCTAGTGGTTAAATCTGGTTTGGATCCAAAAGGTTATTTGCACCCAAATCAGAAAGGTAATTAATAAACAAACCAGAAACTTCAGTTTACCCACCAACAAAGACATTTAATAGCAGTGAAAACAAGAAACATGGAGATTAGTTTCCAATTTTAAGAGCTAATTTTTTTTTTTTTTTTTTTTTGAGGCAGAGTTTCACTCTTGTTGCCCAGGCTGCAGTGCAATGGTACCATCTCGGCCCACCGCAACCTCTGCCTCCTGGCTTCAAGCGATTCTCCTGCGTCATCCTCCCACGTAGCTGGGATTACAGGCATGCACCACAGCCCCCGGCTAATTTTGTATTTTTAGTAGTGATGGGGTTTCTCCATGTTAGTCAGGCTGGTCTCGAACTCCCGACCTTAGGTTATCTGCGTGTCTCGGCCTCCCAAAGTGCTGGGATTACAGGCGTGAGCCACTACACCCGGCCTTAGGAGCTAATTTTCTTTAACCAGCTCAGGCAACAGAGAGACCCGTGTCTCTACAAAAAAATTATAAAAACTTAGCTGGGCATGGTGGTGCACACCTTTAATCCCAGCTACTCAGGAGTCTGAGGTGGGAGGATCGCTTGAGCCTAGAGGTCAAGCTGCAGTGAACTGTGATTGTGCCACTGCACTCCAGCCTAGATGACAGACTAAGACCTTATCTCAAAACAAAAGAGTTAATAATCTTTCTAGTTACTTTAAGATACCATTTTTAGGCCAGACACGGTGGCTCACGCCCATAATTCCAGCACTTTGGGAGGCCGATGTGGGCAGATCATTTGAGCCCAGGAGTTCCAGACCAGTGTGGAAAACATGGCAAAACCCCATCTCTACAAAAAAATGCAAAAATTAGCCAGGCAAGATAGCATGCGCCTGTAGTCCCAGCTACTCAGGAAGCTGAGGTAGGAGGATCATTTGAGCCTGGGAGGTAGAGGTTGTAGTGCACCGAGACTGTGCCGCTGCACTTTAGCGTGGATGACAGAGTGAGACCCTGTCTCCAAAAAAAAAAAAAAAGATACAAATTTTAAAGTGGTAAAAATACTTGCTGTATAGAAAGATAGAGTAGGCCATGGGTAGTGGCTTACGCCTGTAATCCCAGCACTTAGGGAGGCTGAGGCGGGTGGATCACTTGAGGTCAGGAGTTTGAGAACAGCCTGGCCAACATGGTGAAACCCTGTCTGTACTAAAAATACAAAAATTAGCTAGGCGCACCTGTAGTCCCAGCTACTCGGGAGGCTGAAGCACGAGAATTACTTGAATCCGGGAGTTGGATCGAGGTTGCAGTGAGCCGAGATCATTCCACTGCCCTCCATCCTGGGCGACAGAGTGAGACTACCTAAAAGAAAGAGAGAGAAAAAAAAAAGAAAGGTAAAGGGCATTAGTTCCCACTTCCTGTGTAAGCACCGAGGAAGATTTTGGAAGATCGTTATCACAAGGCAATTTTTTGTTTCCCTTGAAAGCTAATTCATCTTAATAAATTATATATATACACACACAGTTTTTTTTTTCTTTGGAGAGAGTCTTGCTCTGTCACCCAGGCTGGAGTACAGTGGCGAGATCATGGCTCACTGCAGCCTCAAACTCCTGGGCTCAAGCAATCCTCCCACCTCAGCCTCGTTGAGTAGCTGGGACTATAGATATGTGCCACCACACCCAACTAATTAAAAAAAATTCTTTTTAGAGATGAGGGTCCCACTATATTGCCCCAGCTTGTCTTGGACTTTAGGCTCAAGTGATCCTCTTGCCTCAGCCTCTCAAGTGTCTTATGTTTGGTTTTATTCTAGGCAATTCATTATGAGCTTTAGGAACTCTTCTTTTAAGAGAATTGTGATGATCCTGGCTTCTATTACATTTTTATGAGCAAACTATTTTATATTGGTAAAAATAATTTTAAAATATTTAATAAAATATTCAGTGAATAAGTGTTCAATAACAATGTTTAATGAACAGTAAATACTCTTAGGTATTGGGGCAGGTTGGGGCAACAAAATTTATGAAGTACTGTTTTATTGTCTTTATGTCCTCTCCTATTAACTCTTAGCTTTTTCATTCAAAGTAAAAAAATGAGTCCTTTCTGGTAAGTTAAGGCAATGGAAAGTTTATTTTTCTGGGAAGCAATGATCATTGTTGACTTTTTTTTTTTTTCCTGAGACTGAGTCTCTCTGTCACCCAGGCTGGAGTGCAGTGGCACTATCTTGGCTCACTGCAACAGCCACCTCCTGGGTTCAAGCGATTCTCCTGCCTCAGCCTCCCAAGTAGCTGGGACTATAGGTGCCCACCATGGTGCCCAGCTAATTTTTGTATTTTTGGTAGAGATGCAGTTTCACTATGTTGGTCAGGCTGGTCTCGAACTCCTGACATCAGGTGATCCGCCTGCGTTGGCCTCCCAAAATGCTGGGATTACAGGTGTGAGCCACCACACCCGACCTCATTGTTGACATTTTACCTAGAAATATTCTTCTTCATATAGGAAGCGTGCTGGAACATGTATGTGTCAGCCTGATATTTACCTTAAAATGTTGTTTACTTTTCTAGCAACAACCTTTAAGGCCCAATTTAGTGGAAACTAGTTGTCCCAACATACGGATGGATCCAAAATTATGCCCTGCTGATCCAGACTGGATTGCTTTTATACATAGCAATGATATTTGGATATCTAACATCGTAACCAGAGAAGAAAGGAGACTCACTTATGTGCACAATGGTAAGGCATAGTTCTTCAAATTTACTTTTCTGAACAGTATTTTTTGAAGTATAATTTGCTTCTTGCATTTTGACATTAGATCACCAAGCTGGGTGATCTTTGCATTTGAAATTCAAGTCTTTAAAATTTTTTAAAAATAGAGAGAAGTACAGAGAATAACTGGTATGTACCACATGTATAATACTGCTTTCTCTTAATGTTCATTTTCAAACAGTGCAACAAAAGAACCTCTGACATGATTGTTCTTTTAGCCTAATAAGACTGCCAGAATTTTCATAGAACTCTTGTTATTAAAATAAAATTTTAGGCTGGGCGTGGTGGCTCCTAGGACTCTGGGAGGCTGAGGCAGGTAGATTGTTTGAGCCCAGAAGTTCAAGACCAGGATGGGCAACATGGTGACACCCCGTTTTCCAAAAAAATACAAAAAAGTAGCTGAGCATAGTGGCATGTGTAATTCTAACTACCTGGGAGACTGAGGTAGGAGGATCACTTGAGTCCAGGAGGTCGAGGCTGTGGTGAGCCATGATTGCACCATTGCACTCCAGCCTGGGCGACAGAGTGAGACTCTGTCTCAAAAATAATAAAAATAATAATAAATAAATAAGTAAGTTTTGTTTTTGAGAAACAGATAGAAAAACCAATTACACACTCTAAGAAACTACTTGAGGCCAGGCATGGTGGCTCATGCCTGTAGTCCCAGCACTTTGGGAGGCCAAGGCAGGTGGATCACCTGAGGTCAGGAGTTCTAGACAGTCTGGCCAACATGGTGAAACCCTGTCTCTACTAAAAATACAAAAATTAGCCGGGCATGGTGGTGCATGCCTGTAAATCCCAGCTACTAGGGAGGTTGAGACGGTAGAATTACTTGAACCTGGGAGGCGGAGGTGGCAGTGGCTGAGATGGCACCACTGCACTCCAGCCTGGGCAAGAGAACAAGACTTTGTCTCAAAATAAATAAAATAAAATAAAACTACTTGAGACTGAGACGGGGGGAAGCCTGGGCAACATAGTAAGACCTTGTCTCTACCAAAAAAAAAAAAAAAAATTAGCTGGATGTGGTGGCACATGCCTGTAATCCCAGCTATTCAGGAGGCTGAGGCAGGCAGATCACTCAAGCCTAGGAGGTTGAGGCTAAAGTGAGACATGGTTGCACCACTGCACTCCAGCCTGGGTGACAGAGTGAGACCCTGTCTCAAAAAAAATTTATCCTTCAGTTTCGGAGAGCCTACTTAGTTATCGTCATAATAGGAAAAATAGAACTTTGTAGAACTATATATATTGTGGGAATATTTAATTAAGTTTTATTGAAGTGGCTATGATAATACTAAGCACTATTCAAAGCACAGAAAGCTGTGGTTTCCTCTAAAGGTTTCATACAAATGAAAGATGGGAAATAGTGTATTGCTTTTTCTTTGAACACGTGAAACAGTTTAGGATTAAGTACCATAATGAAGATGAAGACTGAAAATTCTTTTGTCTAACTTTTGCTTAATCTTATGTTCACAAAGCTGATTGTCATCTTTCTTAATCATTATCGCCTCATCATCATCAATCATTAGTTAAAATTAATTACAGACCAGGTGTGGTGGCTCACACCTGTAATCCCAGCACTTTGGGAGGCCGAGGCAGGCGATCACGAGGTCAAGAGATCGAGACCATCCTGGCTAACACGGTGAAACCCTGTCTCTACTAAAAATACAGAAAATTAGCCGGGCGTGGTGGCGGGCGCCTGTAGTCCCAGCTACTCGGGAGGCTGAGGCAGGAGAATGGTGTGAACCTGGGAAGCGGAGCTTGCAGTGAGCTGAGATCGTGCCACTGTACTCCAGCCTGGGTGACAGAGCAAGACTCCTTCTCAAAAAAAAAAAAAAAAAAGAAAGTCATTGTTAACAGATATGTTACAGGTAGGAAAACAAAATGATACATACTCTCTCAAGTTTTTTTTTTTTGTTGTTGTTGTTCTTTTTTTTTTTTGAGACAAAGTCTCACTCTGTCACCCAGGCTGGCGTGCAATGGTGCGATCTCTGCTCACTGCAACCTCCGCCTCTCGGGTTCAGTTGATTCCCCTGCCTCAGCCTCCCGAGTAGCTGGGATTACTGGCTAATTTTTTTTTTGTATTTTTAGTACAGACAGTTTCACCATGTTGGCCAGGGTGGTCTCAATCTTCTGACCCTGTGATGCACCCACCTCAGCCTCCCAGAGTGCTGGGATTACAGGCATGAGCCACTGTGCTCAGCCTGTTTGTTTTTTGTAGCAAAGTCTCGCTCTATTGCCCAGGCTGGAGTGCAGTGGCGTTAGCTCACTGTAACATCCGCCTCCTGGGTTCAAGTGATTCTCATCCCTCAGCCTCATGAGTAGCTGGGATTACAGGTGCATGCCACCACACCTGGTTAATTTTTGTATTTTTAGTAGAGACGGGGTTTCACCATGTTGGCCAGGCTGGTGTTGAACTCCTGACCTCAAGTGATCCGCCCACCTCCGCCTCCCAAAGTGCTGAGAACAGGCGTGAGGCACGGCACCTGGCCAGACATGGGGTTTTATAAGAGCACCAATGTGGGAAAGTGGTCAGGGAAGGCTTTCCAGAAAAGATGACACCTAAACTGATCCTAAATAATGTCTATATATTATCTAGTACACTCCTGACAAAGGGACTACATGAGAAAGGTCTTGATGCAAAAGACATCATGGTGTTTGTGAGGAGGTAGAAGCAGTGTGAAGGTCCTGAAGCATAAGTTCTGAGTCAAGAAGTAGCAAAAGACTGGCAGATAAGGGCCAGGACAAGGGTAGACCATATCTTCTGTAAATGAACATGGACTTTATCGTGATATGAGGGTCCATGGAAAAGTTTTTAACAGTTGTGTGATCATAATCATCATGTTGTCCATAAGTTGCTCTGGGTACTTTGTGGAAGTTAAATTCAAGAAACATGGGTAGAAACAGGAACACCAAAGCTTGACTGTTGCAGTTATCCAAGTTATATGGCCTAAATCTAGAGCATAGGATAGAGACAAAGGGATGGAGTAGGGAAAACCTTAAGTTAAAAGTACAGATTTTGGTGTTTAATAGGTCCCCCTTTGAAGTCAGGAAATCAGAACAGCTGTTCTACTACCAATGGCAGTAGAAAGATTAGGCTGGTAGTTAATAAATCTGTTCTGGAAATCCAAGCCATTTTTTCATGCTTTTTTTTTTTCCATTTTTTTGAGACAGGCTCTCCTGTTGGCTCACTGCAGTCTTGACAGGGCTCCAGCAATCCTCCCATCTCAGCACCCCTGAATAGCTGAGACTACAGGTGTGTGCCACCATGCCTGCCTAATTTTTAGCTTTTTTTGTAGAGACAAGGTCTCCCTGTGTTGTCAAGGCTGGTCTTGAACTCCTCGGCTCAAGTGATTCTCTCACCTCAGCCTCCTAAATTGCTGGGATTATAGGCATGAGCCAACAAACCCAGCCCAGTTTTTCATGTTTCAGCAAACACCGGACACTTGCTATGTACCAGTTATTGTACTTGAGGCTGAGACTGCAAAGCTGTCATGTAACTGTCAGAGTTAAGGCATTTTTAGTAATTTTTTTTCTTCTGTAAAATTGTTTTCCACAGGATTTGTGAAGATTGGCAGAATTTAAAATGGAAAGCACTGGAATCCTGCAGGACATTATACTAGTGTTTTTATTCTTTATCATGTTGTATGTAGGTATGCAGTATATTTTCAGGATTAATAGAGTAGTTAAGAATACAGGTCGAGCCTGGTGAAGTGGCTCATGTCTGTAATCCCAGCACTTTGGGAAGCCAAGGTGGGAAGATCACTTGAGTCCAGGAGTTCAAGACCAGTCTGGGCAACGTAGGGGGAGACCCTGTCTCTACAAAATAATAAAAATGACCCAGGCATGGTGTCATGGGCCTGTTTCTCAGCTACTCTGGGAGCCGAGGTGGGAGGATCACTTGAGCCTGGGAAGTCAGGCTCAGTTACACCACTGCTCTCCAGCCTTGGAGTAAGCTGTAATTGCACCACTGCACTCCAGCCTTGGTGGCAGATGAAAGAGAGAGACCCTGTCTCTAAAAAAAAAAAAAAAAAAAAAAGAATGTAGAACTAGTTTGAATTTCAAGTCTACCACTTATTAACTGTGCGGCCTTGGTTATTTAACCCATCTCTTTGCTTCCATATCTATAAAAACAGATGTTAATAGCACATCAACATAGGGTTGTTATGAGGCTTTAGTGAGTTAATATATATGAAGTATTTAGGATAGTGCCTGAAACATAGTAAGTGTTGTGTAAGTATGTGCTTAGATAGAAAGTAGGTAGGGAGTTAATGTCATCAGCTTATTCCACTCACAATAGGTTTCTAAGTGAAAGTCCACTTGAGATGGATTTGGTCAATCAGTATGTACATGTGTTTATTCTTTACTTGGTGATAGAGGAATTTAAAAGTAATAAAATCCTAGTTTCTGCTCTCAAATGACTTACTGAGAGGATGAGATGATACTATTTATTCATTTAATAAATAATAATGGAAGTCTATAATAAACAGTAAGAAGATACAAATGAGGGTTACTTATCTTCATAGTATTGGCTGTATCATTAATTCCAAAATTCAAAACACTTTGAAAACTGAGCTTAGTTTTCATTAGGTTGTTACTAAAACTCATTTAGCAGTAACACCTGACCTGAAGTGACCTGAGGATATTTATAAACTTAATATGCTCACCTACATAGTGTGCCTATTCGTAAGTTTGCTGCAGGAATATTAGTGTATTTGATTACAAGGTATTTGGTTACCCTGCTGCAGATACTACATAATGTATTATGGTAGATGTACAATATATGAAAAATCTTGGCCAGGCACGGTGGCTCATGCCTGTAATCCTAGCACTTTGGGAGGCTGAGGCGGGTGGATCACCTAAGGTTGGGAGTTCAAGACCAGCCTGACCAACATGGAGAAACCCCGCTTCTACTAAAAATACAAAATAACCTGGGGTGGTGGCGCATGCCTGTCATCCCAGCTACTCGGGAGGCTTAGGTTGGAGAATCGCTTGAACCCAGGAGGTGGAGGTTGCGGTGAGCCGAGATGGCACCATTGCACTCCAGCATGGGCAACAAGAGTGAAACTCTGTCTAAAAAAAAAAAAAGAAGAGGGAGGGAGGGAGGGAAGAGAGAGAGAGAAAGAAAGAAAATGAAAGAAAAGAAAGATCTCCCAGATTCTGAATTCCAAATATTTCTTTTTGGATTCAAACTTTTTGGATAAAAAAATCATTGGTTTGTACTGTACATGATGTCAGACTATATAGAAAATATAGATAAACAAAAATAATAAAACTTGCCTGTAAAATTAGAATCAGGCCAGGTGCAGTGGCTCATACCTGTAATCCTAGCACTTTGGGAGGCCAAGGTGAGAGGATTACTTGAGCTCAGGGGTTTGAGACCAGCCTGGGAAACATAATGAGACTTCATCTCTACAAAATGTTTTTTAAAAATTAGCTGGGCTTAGTGACACATGCCTGTGTCCCAGCTACTTGGGAGGCTGAGACAGGAGGATTACTTGAACCCAGGAGATGAAGGCTGCAGTGACCTGAGATCTCACCCCTGCACTCTACCCTTGGTGAAAGCAAGACCCTGTCTCAAAAATAAAATAAAAATTAAAGTCCCTATGGTATATGTAATGCCTACTAGACTGGCTAAAGTGAGAAATATTGAGAACACCAAATGCTGGAGAAGAACTTTCATACTTTGATAGTAAGAGTGTAAAATAATAGAAATACTTTGGATAACTGACACTTAACCACACTAACCAGCCATATTACTCGTAGGTATTTACTTAGAAGAAACAAAAACACATGTTCTCAAAAATTCCCTTTTTTTTTTTTCTTTTTTGAGACATGATCTCAGTCTGTCCCCCAGGCTGGAGTTCAGTGGCGTGATATTGGCTCACTGCATCCTCCTCCTCCCGAACTCAAGCGATTCTCCTACTTCAGCCTCCCGAGTAGCTGGGACCATAGGCACCTGCCATCACACCTGGCTAATTTTTGTATTTTTTATAGAGGCGGGGTTTTGCTGTGTTGCCAAGGCTGGTCTCAAACTCCTGAGCTCAAGCAATCCGCCCTCCTCAGCCTCCCAAAATGTTGGGATTACAGGTGTGAGCCACCACGCCTGGCCCACAAAAATTTTTACACGGTAATAATGTTCATAGCATTTTTATTCATAATAGCCAGAAACTGGAAACAGGCAAGATATCCATTAACAGATAAAAACTATGGTATGCAATGGAATACAACTCAGCAATAAACAGGAATTAACTATTGACACATGTAACAATATTGATGAAACTCAAAAGAATCCAAACACAAGTATATATATACTGTATGATTTCATTTACATGAAATTCTAGAATATGCAAACCTAACCTCTGGTGATAGAAATCAGATCAGTGATTGTTTCTGGGTCGGGGCTGGGCCTTGACTGGGAAGGAGCATGAGAAAACATCCTTGGGTACTGGAAGTGTAAGTGGTGATAGGAGTGTGGTCATACAAGTATATGTATTTTTCAAAAATAAACAGTACATTTAAGAATTCGTAAATTATAAAGCAATTTTTAAAAACCTCGAAATCTTACTACTTGGAGATAACCATATTTCAGCTTATATCAGCACTTTTTAAAAATGCATTTTTATAACATTTTTATAAATGAATCACAGTGTAAATGCTATTCAATAAACTGATTTGTTTTATTCAAGTATATTGTAAACATGTCCTCATGACACAAATTTTTTTTTTTTTTTTTTGAGACGGAGTCTTGTTCTGTCACCCAGGCTGGAGGGCAGTGGTGTTGTGATCTTGGCTCACTGCAACCTCCACCTCCCGGGTTCAAGCGACTCTTCTGCCTCAGCCTCCCAAGTAGGAGCATGCCCTGCTAAGTTTTGTGTTTTTAGTAAAGACGGGGTTTCACCATATTGGCCAGGCTGATTTCAAGCTCCTGACCTTGTGATCTGTTCCCCTCGGCCTCCCAAAGTGCTGGGATTACAGGCGTGAGCTACCACGCCTGGCCTCAAAATCTTATATAATTATGGCTTTGTGGTTTTCTTTTAAAACAAGAATCCCCTTCAAACTATTTGCTGGAAACCTAAGTGTAAAACAGATGAAAGCTGAGCTGCTCCAACTGAATGAGATGAAAGAAGAATGGTTGAATTATATGACCTATAAGATTCACTCTAGGTCTAAGATATACTTCTCTGTGTAGGAGAGTTGCAAGTGTCCCCTATACTCTGCTCCTTTACATGTAATTTTTTTTCCATGATCCTGCTAATTGGGAAAATAATAACATTTGGAGCATGTACTGTGGTCCAGGCTTTGTTCTGAGTGCTTTATGTGAATTAATTAATTTAATCTTCATATCAGCCTCACAAGGTAGCCTTTTATTCTCATTTACAAATGGGATAATGCAGTGGAATAAGATTGAATGATTTGCCCAAAGTCAGACAGTACGTAAATGATGGACCCCAGATTTGAACTCAGTCCATTTAGCTCCAGAGTTTACCACTGTACTCCAGCTACCTTTCCAAATAAACTGAATCATTTTGCTTTGTACGTATGAAAAGATAGCTTTCCGTGGTAATTTTGCCTTTTATATTTGTCTAGAGCTAGCCAACATGGAAGAAGATGCCAGATCAGCTGGAGTCGCTACCTTTGTTCTCCAAGAAGAATTTGATAGATATTCTGGCTATTGGTGGTGTCCAAAAGCTGAAACAAGTAAGGGGATTCAAATAATATAGTATGGATCATTTAAAGTATTGTAAGATTCAACTGTCAGTTAAGTGCACAGATTCTAAATCTTGGTTAATAGATTCGAAAGTGGATAATAGATTCCAAAGTGGTGATGATTGATTCATGCCAGTAGTTACTTAAAATATATACTTTAGGCCAGGCGCAGTGGCTAACACCTGTAATCCCAGCACTTTGGGAGACTGAGGCAGTCGGATCACCTGAGGTCAGGAGTTCAAAACCAGCCTGGCTAACATGGTGAAACCCCGTTTCTAATAAAAATACAAAAAATTAGCCAGGCGTGGTGGCACGCGCTTGTAATCCCAGCTACGCGAGAGGCTGAAGCAGGAGAATCGCTTGAACCTAGGAGACGGAGGTTGCAGTGAGCCGAGATCGCACTATTGCACTCCATCTTGGGCACTGAGAGCGAAACTCTGTCTCAAAAATCTGTAGATTATGACCAGGCACAGTGACTCAATGCCTGTAATCCCAGCACTTTGGGAGGCCGAGGCGGGTGGATCATGAGGTCAGGAGATCAAGACCATCCTGGCTAACACAGTGAAACCCCGTCTCTACTAAAAATTAAAAACAAATTTAGCTGAGTGTGGTGGCGGGTGCCTGTAGTCCCAGCTACAGGGAGGTTGAGACAGGAGAATGACATGAACCTGGGAGGCGGAGCTTGCAGTGAGCCAAGATTGTGCCTCTGCACTCCAGCCTGGGCGACACAGTGAGACTGCGTCTCAAAAAAAAAAAAAAAAAAATGTAGATTATATTTCATCATAATGAAGTCTAGTAAAAACAATTGTATTGTGGTTTAATGCCTCTGGCCCCTCAATTCTCTTTGCCAGTTTTTCTCCTAGAGGCTGGTCTTGGTAATGCTGGCAGCATTGGTGGCAAAATAAAAAATACCACACCTTGGCCGGGCGCAGTGACTCACACATGTAATCCCAGCACTTTGGGAGGCTGAGGTGGGCGGATCATGAGGTCAGGAGATCGAGACTATCCTGGCCAACATGGTGAAACCTCATCTCTACTAAAATACAAAGAATTAGCTGGGTGTGGTGGTGCACACCTGTAGTCCCAGCTACTCGGGAGGCTGAGGCAGAAGAATCAATTGAACCTGGGAGGTGGAGATTGCAGTGAGCCGAGATCATGCCACTGCGTTCCAGCCTGGTGACAGAGCGAGACTCAGTCTCAAAAACAAAAAAACACACCTTAATGTGTTGCTATAAAAATGTGTGATTGACTAGAGAGTCTATTAAACAGATGACCAAATCAGTGTATGAATGGATAGGATAAAAGGGAACAGATTCCTCCCTTTCTTGGGGCAAATTCACAAATATCTCACTCTAAGAAATAGCTCACTAAAGCTTGGCTTTCAAACTTTTTGACCATGATCCAGTTAGAAGTGTACTTGTATTATGGCCTAATACATATACTGTATAGATAAAACTGAAAACAAATTTCAAGAAGTAATACTTACTCTTTTTTTTTTTTTTTTTGAGACGTAGTCTCTCTCTTGTCGCCCAGGCTGGAGTGCAGTGGCGCAATCTCAGCTCACTGCAAGCTCCGCCTCCCAGTTCAAGCCATTCTCCTGCCTCTCAGCCTCCCAAGTAGCTGGGACTACAGGCGCCTGCCACTGCACCCGGCTAATTTTTTGTATTTTTAGTAGAGACGGGGTTTCACCGAGTTAGCCAAGATGGTCTCAATCTCCTGACCTCATGATCCACCCGCCTCGGCCTCCCAAAGTGCTGGGATTACAGGCGTGAGCCACCGGGCCTGGCCGCAATACTTATTCTTTTTTTTTTTTTTTTTTTTTGAGGCGGAGTCTCGCTCTGTCGCCCGGACTGGAGTGCAGTGGCCAGATCTCAGCTCACTGCAAGCTCCGCCTCCTGGGTTTACGCCATTCTCCTGCCTCAGCCTCCCGAGTAGCTGGGACCACAGGCGCCCGCCACCTCGCCCGGCTAGTTTTTGTATTTTTAGTAGAGACGGGGTTTCACCGTGTTAGCCAGGATGGTCTCGATCTCCTGACCTCGTGATCCGCCCGTCTCGGCCTCCCAAAGTGCTGGGATTACAGGCTTGAGCCACCGCGCCCGGCCCGCAATACTTATTCTTATGTGTAATACTCCCTGATACTTTTATGTTGGGTTTTTTTGTTATTGGGGTTTTTTTTTCTTTTTTTTTTTAGGCGAGGTCTCTGTTGCCCAGGCTAGAGTGCAGTGGTGCAGTCTCAGCTCACTGCAAACTCTGCCTCCCGGGCTCAAGCAATCCTCTCACCTCAGCCTCCCAAGTACCTGGGACTACAGGCGCAAGCCACTACACACAGCTAATTTTTATATTTTTTTGTAGAGATGGAGTATTGCCATGTTGCCCAGGGTGTGGTTTGTGTGTCATATTTTTTAAAATACTGGTTATGACCCATTAATAGATTTCATGACCTACTCATGGTTTGGAGCTAGCAGTCTGAATGCTTCTCTAAGAGACCCTGAAAAATACTTGTAAGCCATGTCTTGGATTTGGACATTTTATTTTAAGATGTGAAATGTATTGTTGTATTTGTTAGAACATGATTTTGACATGAATAGAGAAACTATTCAAAATAACTGAACTGTATTTAGTATTTATGTTTTTAATGGGAAATATTATAAATGTAATTAAATATTTCATTTTTCAACAAAGAATGCATTTTATGGTATGTAAGAATGAAGTCCTTCAAAAATGTTTTTCCTTGTTTTGAAAATATGTATACATATCATCTCCAGTTGTTTTGCCTCCAAAAGAAGTGGCTTAACAATAACTCACCTTGCTGCTACAAAGACTAGTGATATTTTCCTACAAAAAAGGTAGCGTATTTTATACATAAGTTATTCTTCACTATAAGAAATCTGATACTAGAAGGAACGGTTGGTTATGACTACTTTCTGGAATAATTATTCTAAATTTTCAATATCTAAATTTCTTTTAAGCTCCCAGTGGTGGTAAAATTCTTAGAATTCTATATGAAGAAAATGATGAATCTGAGGTGGAAATTATTCATGTTACATCCCCTATGCTGGAAACAAGGAGGGCAGATTCATTCCGTTATCCTAAAACAGGTACTGTACTCCACTGGCATTTATATTCACTTATTTCCTCTTTCCAAATAAGATTCTGTAGTCATCCAAAGGTGTAGTCAATGACATTGGTCATTTCTGGCCTTATTTATGATGGGTTGTTCACTGAGTATCACAAAAATAGATTTTGAATTAAAGGGTGATCGTTTTTTATTCTTTTCAAAGGTAGGGATGTCCACACAATTGATTTCCTCAAGGAATGAATTAGAGGGTATCTTTGTGCCAGGCGTGGTAGCTCATGTCTATAATCCCAGCACTTTGGGAGGCTGAGGCAGGTGGATCATTTGAGGTCAGGAGTTTGAGACCAGCCTGAACAACATGGTGAAACCCCATCTTTACTAAAAATGCAGAATTAGCCAGGTTTTTTGGTGCATGCCTGTAATCCCAGCCAATTGGGAGGCTGACGCAGAATAATTGCTTGAACCCAGGAGGCAGAGGTTATAGTGAGCCGAGATCACGCCATTGCATTCCAGCCTGGGCAACAAGAGTCTGTCTCAAAAAAAAAGAAAAAGGAGACGGTGTCTTTGCTAGCAAATACAGATTTTTAAGTGATACTGTTCATAATAAGTGATTTTTTTTTTCCATTTTGCTTCTTACAGCATTTCAATTGTGAAAATAATACATATTTTCACTTTATTTCATTTGGACTCTTTTCAGCCTGGTTTTTTTTTTTTTTTTTTTTATTCTTTTAAAATTTTTATTTCAATAGTTTTTGGGGAACAGGTGGTTTTTGGTTACATGGATAAATTCTTTAGTGGTGATTTCTGAGATTTTGGTGCACCCATCACCCGAGCAGTGTACACTGTACCCAATGTGTAGTCTTTTATTACTTACCCGCCTCCCACCCTTCCTCTGGAGTCCCCAGAGTCCATTATATCATTCTTATGCCTTTGTGTCGTCATAGCTTAGCTCCCACTTATCATTGAGAACAATGATATTTGGTTTTTCCATTCTTGAGTTACTTCACTTAGAATAATCGTCTCCAGCTCCATCCAGGTTGCTGTGAATGCCATTATTTTGTTCCTTTTTGTGGTTGAGTAGTATTCCATGTTGTATATATACTACATTTTTTTAATCCACTTGTTGGTTGATGGGCAAGCCCCTTATTTTTATTTTACTTTTTTAAGACAGTGTTTTGCTCTGTCATCCAGGCTGGAGTGCAGTGGCGTGATCTTGGCTCACTGAAGCCTCTGCCTCCAGGGTTCAAATGATTATCCTCCCTCAGCCTCCTGAGTAGCTGGGATTACAGGTGCCTACCACCAAGCCCGGATGATTTTTGTATTTTTAGTAGAGATGGTGTTTCACCACTCCTGACCTGAAGGGATCACCTCGGCCTCCCAAAGTGCTGGCATTACAGGTATGAGCCGCTGCACCTGGCCGAACCCCTTATTTTTTGATATTCAAAATGTATGAATTTGAGATGGGGCTCTGAGATTCTTGTGCAGTAAAGCTCTGACCATCTACATTATTCTTTTTCATTTTTTTCTTGAGACAGTCTCTCTCTGTTGCCAAGGCTGGAATGCAGTGGTGTGATCTTGGCTCACTATACCTCCACCTCCTGAGCTCAGGCCATTTTCCCACCTTAGCCTCCTAAGTAGCTCGACCAGCCTGGTGCAGTGTGTACCACTGCACTTGGCTAATTTTTGTTTTTTGTTTTTTTGCTTTTTTGTTTTTGTTTGTATTTTTTTTTTTTTTTGCTCTGTCATCCAGGCTGGAGTGCAATGGCGTGATCTCAGCTCACTATAACCCCCGCTTCCCAGGTTCAAGCGATTCTCCTGCCTCAGCCTCCCGAGTAGCTGCAATTACAGGTGCCTGCCACCATGCCTGGCTAATTTTTGTATTTTTAGTAGAGACAGGGTTTCACCATGTTGGCCAGGCTGGTCTCGAACTTCTGATCTTGTGATCCACCTGCCTCAGCCTCCCAAAGTGTTGGGATTACAGGTGTGAGTCACCACACCCAGCTGTTCTTTTCGTGTTGTTTGTTTTTTTGAGACAGAGTCTCGCTCTGTTGCCCAGGCTGGAGTGCAGTGGCGCGATCTCAGCTCACTGCAGCCTCCGCCTCCCAAGTTCAAGCAATTGTCCTGCCTCAGCCCCCTGAGTAGCTAGGATTACAGGTGCATGCCACCACACCTGGCGAATTTTTGTATTTTTGGTAGAGATGGAGTTTCACCATGTTGGTCAGGCTGGTCTCAAACTGACCTCAGGTGATCCACCTGCCTCGACCTCCCAGAGTGCTGGGATTACAGGCGTGAGCCACTGCGCCCTGCCTAATTTTTGTATAGTTTGTAGAGATGGGGTTTTACCATGTGAGCCAGGCTTGTCTTGAATTCCTGAGCTCAAGTGATCCGCCTGCCTTGGCCTCTTCAAAGTGCTGGGATTACAGGCGTGAGATACTGTGCCTGGCATATACTTTACTCTTGACTTAACTAAAGTATAAAGAGAATTGATCTGGCAAAATTAATTTGAGTCATTTTGGATAAGCATTACTATTCATTTATGTCTCTTTCTTTTTTTTTTTTTGAGACAGAGTCTCGCTCTTGTTACCCAGGCTAGAGGGCAGTGGTGCAATGGCAGCTCACTGCAACCTCTGCCTCCCAGGTTCAAGTGATTCTCCTGCCTCAGCCTCCCAAGTAGATGGGATTACAGATGCACACCACCATGCCTGGCTAATTTTTGTATTTTTAGTAGAGATGGAGTTTCACCATGTTGGCCAAGGTGGTCTCAAACTCCTGACCTCAGGTGATCCACCTGCCTCACCCTGCCAAAGTACTGGGATTACAGGCGTGAGCCACCATGCCCAACCTATACATTATTCTTGACTTAACTAAAGTGTAAAGAGGATTGATCTGGCAAAATTAATTTGAGCAATTTTGGATAAACATTACTATTCATTTATGTCTCTTTCTAAAGGTACAGCAAATCCTAAAGTCACTTTTAAGATGTCAGAAATAATGATTGATACCGAAGGAAGGGTAAGTATAAAATGCTGAGTTGACCTTCTGTGTCATTTGACTAATCTATTCAGCCCAGTAGGGTTCTTTGATACACTTTTTTATTTTTGGACTTGTTGAACTTGCTGAGATATCTGTGGATCATGATTTTAGACTGACCTAATTTTTTACTTACAAATCATCCTGCTGGTTTATAAGATGGGAATATGGGGATATGCATATTAACCACTCCTTTCCAATAGTTTTTCTGTTTGCCTTTATTCTCCAGATTAATGTTAAAAGAAAAAAAAAGGTAGTTATTTACTGGTTACCTTTTGTGGTGGGTAGATGTCTGTGGTGCATTAAACATCCCACAGTGGCCGGGCACAGTGGCTCAAGCCTGTAATCCCAGCACTTTGGGAGGCCAAGACAGGTGGATCACTCGGTCAGGAGATCGAGACCATCCTGGCTAACACGGTGAAACCCCGTCTCTACTAAAAAATGCAAAAAAAAACTAGCCGGGCGAGTTGGCGGGCGCCTGTAGTCCCAGCTACTCGGGAGGCTGAGGCAGGAGAATGGCGTAAACCTGGGAGGCGGAGCTTGCAGTGAGCCGAGATCCGGCCACTGCACTCCAGCCTGGGCGACAGAGCGAGACTCTGTCTCCAAAAAAAAAAAAAAATCCCACAGTTGACTTGTACTACAGCTTTCCATTTCAACAGCCACATGCTTATAAGCTGCATGCACACAAGACTAGCTAAAAAACAGTCTTCTCTTCTAGACTTTTTTGGGGTTTTTTTGAGTTTAAGAGTGGAGGTTTAACAGGCGAAAGAAAGAGAAAAGAGGATAGCTTTCTCTCCTGCAGAGAGAGAGGCTCCCGAGTCAGTCTTCTTCTTCTAGACTTTTTTAAAAACAGCTTTACTGAGATATATAACTCACATGTAATACGATTTATTTAAAGTTTAAAATTCAGTGGCTGTTGGTGTATTCACAGAGTTTTGCAACCATCACCACAGGCAGTTTTAGAACATTGTTATTACCTCAAAAAGATACCCTATACTTCTGAGCCATCATCCTCCAACCTCCTCATATCCCCCAGCACTAGGCAACTTTTTTTTTTTTTTGAAATGGAGTTTCGCACTGTCACCCGGGCTGGAATGCAATGGTGCAATTCTCGGCTCCCTTCAACCTCTGCCTTCTAGGTTCACGTGATTCTCCTGCTTCAGCCTCCCGGGTAGTTGGAATTACAGGCACACACCACCACACTCAGCTAATTTTATGTATTTTTAGTAGAGATGGGGTTTCACTATGTTGACCAGATTGGTCTCAAACTCCTGACCTCATGATCCGCCCACCTTGGCCTTCCAAAGTGCTGGGATTACAGGCATGAGCCACCGCGCCCAGCCTAGACAACCATTAATCTACTTTCTATCTCTATAAATTTGCCTATTCTGGACATTTCATATAAGTGGAATCATACAATATGTATTTTGGTCTCCTTGACTTAGATTGTTTTCAAGGTCCATCCATGTTGTACTATGTATCAATACTTCATTTATTTTTAATTGATGAATAATACCTTTATATGGATATACCATGTTGTATTTATCAGGTGATGAACATTTCGATTGTTTCCGTTTTATGGCTATTAAGAATAATGCTGCCATGAGTATGTATGTAGCAGTTTTTGTGTGGGCTTACTCTCTGGAGTATATACCTACGAGTAGAATTGTTGAGTCATTTGATGACTTTTTTTTTAACCTTTTGTGGAACTAAAGTGTTTTTCCAAAGTGGCTGCACTATTTTATTTTATTTTATTTTATTTTTTGAAGAAAGTCTCCAGCCTGCCTAATATGGTAAAACCCCTCTCTACTAAAAATACAAAAAAAGAGAAAGGTCTCACTTTGTCACCCAACCTGGAGTACAGTGACACAGTCCCACTCAGCCCAGCCTCAACCTGTCAGGCTCAAGTGATCCTCCTGCCTCTGTCTTCTAAGTAGCTGGGACTACAGGCACACACTACCATGCCCAGCTAGTTTTATTTTTTGTAGCGACAGGATTTCCCTGTGTTGCCCAGGCTGGTCTTGAACTCCTGGGCCCACGTGATCCTCTCACTTCAGCCTCGTGAAGTGCTAGGATTACAGGTGTGAGTCACCACACTCAGCATGCACTATTTTATATTCCAACCTCCTCATATCCCTCAGCACTAGGCAACCTTTTTTTTTTTTTTTTGAGACGGAGTTTCGCACTGTTACCCGGGCTGCAGTGCAATGGTGTGATTCTCGGCTCACTTCACCCTCTGCCTTCTGGGTTCACGTGATTCTCCTGCTTCAGCCTGTGTGAGATTTCCAGTTTCTCTACATTATCACCAACACTTCTTGTTGTCCATTATATTTATTATAGCCATTCGATTGTGGGTTTTTTTTTTTTGAGATGGAGTCTCACTCTGTCGCCCAGGCTGGAGTGCAGTGGTACGATCTCTGCTCACTGCAAGCTCCACCTCCCGAGTTCATGCCATTCTCCTGCGTCAGCCTCCCAAGCAGCTGGGACTACAGGCGCCCACCACCACATCCAGCTAATTTTTTTATATTTTTAGTAGAGATGGGGTTTCACGTTATTAGCCAAGATGGTCTCACATCCAGCTAATTTTTTTATATTTTTAGTAGAGATGGGGTTTCACGTTATTAGCCAAGATGGTCTTGATCTCTTGACATCGTGATTTGCCTGCCTCGGCCTCCCAAAGTGCTGGGATTACAGGCGTGAGCCACCGCGCCTGGCCACTATTGTGTTTTAAGTGGTATCTCATTGTGGTTTTGATTCATATTTCTCTGATGGCTAACGATGTTGGGAATCATTTTCTGTGTTTATTAACCATGTATATATTTTCTGTGGAAGACTGTCTATTCAGATCCTTTGCAGTTTTTAAAAATTATTTATTTTTTACTGTGTGTTTGCTAGACTTTTAAAGGAAAAAAGTTTGCTTATCCGGGGCTATTTCTTTAATATATTACACAAATGGGCCAAGCACGGTGGCTTATGCCTGTAATCCCAACTATTTGGGAGACAGGCAGATCACTCAGGTCAGGAGTTCGAGGCCAGCCTGGCCAACATGAGAAAACCCTGTCTCTACTAAAAATACAAAAACTAGCTGGGCGCAGTGGCACATGCTTGTAATCCCAGCTACTCGAGAGGCTGAGGCAGGAGAATCACTTAAACCCGGGAGAGAGAGGTTGCAGTGAGTTGAGATGGTGTCACTGCACTATATAGCCTGGGCAACAGAGTGAGACTCTATCTCAAAAAAACAAAAAAAACCCACCATATATACATAATTACAAATATATATATTATACAAATATATTTTAGGCTGGGCACACTGGCTCATGCCTGTAATCCTAGCATTTTGGGAGGCCAAGGCAGGAGGATCACTTGAACCCAGGAGTTTGAGACTAGCCTGGGCAACATAGGGAGACTCCATCTCTACAAAAAATTTAAAAATTTATATTTTATTTAATTTCATTACAAGCACACACCTTACCTGTAGTCTCAGCTACTCAGGAGGCTGAGGCAGGAGGATCACTTGAGCCTGGGAAATTGCGAAGGCAGTAAGCTGTGATCAGGCCACTACATTCCAGCCTGGACAACAAAATTTGACCTTGTCTCAAATATATATATATGCACACACACACATATATATATAAATAAAATATGATTACTGTGTGTGTATATATATATATATTTCTAGGTGAAATATAGGGAATTAGGGACTATTATTTTTCTGGATACTCGAGTTTAAGGTGATTAAAACTTGATTTTACCAGTTATTATCAAGTGTTCTGTTAGTATCAACTCAAAGAAATAGACTTTTAGGATGTGTTAAAAGTGCTTAGAACTTTTTTAGGCACAAAAAGTAAGTACCAGTATAGGTAACCCAGAATTTACTCCTGGTTTTGTTATATCCTTTGTGCCTTTTTAATACCTGACTCTGGAAAAATTTCCTGCTTTTTAGATAATTGTTAAAGTAGACTAGCAAGCTAATTATTTATCTAAATCTTCTATAACTAGATTCTTTTTTTTTTTTCTTTTTTAATAGATTATGGATGTCATAGATAAGGAACTAATTCAACCTTTTGAGATTCTGTTTGAAGGAGTTGAATATATTGCCAGAGCTGGATGGACTCCCGAGGGAAAATAGTGCGTATGTTAAATTGTTACTTCTTTATAACTAATTTAGGATCCAGAGCTTTGGAATATTTGTGCTGTTAGGTTTGCCTTGTTGTTGGAGCTGCCTTCACATGTAAATTTGCAGTACAGTTATTACCGCACAAGGCATTTTTCTTGAATTAAGTGGATTTGTGCATTTGTAACCCTGTAAGCATAGGTGCACTGCAGTTTAATTCTGTCTGTATACTCAGCCAGTTATGGTTCACAGTGTTATTTGTGATTAAATTATATGACTTGAAGGCTCACACATAAATGTATATTTTTTAAAATTGTATAATTGTAGAGCTTTATATGAGGATTATTACAAATAAATAGTTTCTGTGTCTAAGGTTGACAGCAGACAGCAGGAGTTTCACAAGACTGGCATTTGTTGACATTGATACTAAAGGGAGAAAACTTTTTTTTTGAGTCAGGGTCTCACTCTGTCACCCAGGCTGGAGTACAGTGGTGCAGTCATGGCTCACTGCAGCCTCAATGTCCCCGGCTAAAGCTATCCTCCTGAGTAGCTGGGACTACAGGGACATGCCACTATGTCCAGCTAATTTTTTTTATTTTTTATAGAGACGATGTCTCACTATGTTGCCAGGTTGGTCTCAAAACTCGTGGGCTCCAGTGATCCTCTTGTTTCAGCCTCCCAAAGTGCTGAGATTACAGGTGTGAATCACTGCACTTGGCAGAATTTTTGTTTATATAGACAGGGTCTCTCTCTGCGTCACCCAGACTGTAGTGCAGTGGCATGATCATAGCTTACTGTAATCTTGAAATCCTGGCCTCAAGCAGGCCTCTCACCTTGACCTCCCAAAGTGCTGGGATTATAGGCTCATGCCAGCCTACAGGGATAAAACACTTTCACTGGCCAACTGTGGTTTTGGACATTTCAAGAAAACCACTTTTTATAAATTCTATTCAAGCTTAAAGTATATTTTTTTTTTTTTTTTTTTTTTTTTTTTGAGGCGGAGTCTCGCTCTGTCGCCCGGACTGGAGTGCAGTGGCCAGATCTCAGCTCACTGCAAGCTCCGCCTCCCGGGTTTACGCCATTCTCCTGCCTCAGCCTCCCGAGTAGCTGGGACTACAGGCGCCCGCCACCTCGCCCGGCTAGTTTTTTTTGTATTTTTTAGTAGAGACGGGGTTTCACCGTGTTAGCCAGGATGGTCTCGATCTCCTGACCTCGTGATCCGCCCATCTCGGCCTCCCAAAGTGCTGGGATTACAGGCTTGAGCCACCGCGCCCGGCCAAAGTATATTTTTAATTAACTATTTGTAAGTGATAATTTAATATACACTAAAGCAGTTCTTTCATTGTGATTATAGATATAATTGATAGGTGCCAAATGAGATATAGAGGATTCTTTTTCTGATAGCTTGCTTTATTTCTGGTTCTTCTCTTTTATTTATTTAAATAGTGCTTGGTCCATCCTACTAGATCGCTCCCAAACTCACCTGCAAATAGTGTTGATCTCACCTGAATTATTTATCCCAGTAGAAGATGATGTTATGGAAAGGCAGAGACTCATTGAGTCAGTGCCTGACTCTGTGACGCCACTAATTATCTATGAAGAAACAACAGACATCTGGATAAATGTATGCATTTTTTCCTGTACTTGTTTGAATATTTTCTCAGAATGCTAAAGCAAATGAAGTTATATAGCAAACTATCAAAATGCTTTTTTTTTTATTTTAAAGGGACCATGTTATTTCTTTAGTATGAATAATTCCAATTCAAGTGATGGTTCCAGAATGGAATGGTTTGTATTTAATAGAAAGTAGGTGCCATTGAAATGACATCTCCTTGGCCTCAGATTTGTTCCTGGAGATAACAGATATTAAATACACAGTCTCATCAGTGCTTCTGAGAGGACTTCATGAGTCTGGTCTAGAAAAGACTTTCTCTTTTATGTTGGCAGACTGTACCAAAATGTACCAATTTTTAATTGAATTTTGAATTTTCCAATTTAGCAGAAAAGTTTAAATAAGATACAAAATAAATAAAGCCATTTTACTTCCTAGCTGAATATAAGTTTAAGCTTCATATGATTCGCCTATAAATACCTGTTTTCCCCTGAACTATTAGAAAAATTATCTTCGGAAAACAAAAGTAAAAAAAAATTTTACTTCATCTTTCTGTATTTTTATTAAACCTTGTGCCGTGTTTCAAGGATTATAGAGATGTTGAATAAGAAAAAACTTTTGGTCATATTTTTCTTTTTTACTCCATTTGAAAACATTTACTTCTCAGTGGATGAAGTCTTTGACTAAAGTAAAATAAATCTGAAAGCCCCAAGCAAAATTTATTACTATAAATACAGCATTCCCTGTGGCACTGATGGTTATTTATATTTCAACGTATATTTATCAAGTAATTTTTCCTATAGCCTAATTGAATTATGTAGTATTTTCATAATCTGTATAGTAAATTTAGCTATTCATTTTACAGATCCATGACATCTTTCATGTTTTTCCCCAAAGTCACGAAGAGGAAATTGAGTTTATTTTTGCCTCTGAATGCAAAACAGGTTTCCGTCATTTATACAAAATTACGTCTGTTTTAAAGGAAAGCAAATATAAACGATCCAGTGGTGGGCTGCCTGCTCCAAGTAAGAAATCCATTTTATTTTAAAAAAAGAAAAAATGTTGGAAGCAGAAGGTGGGAGGGACAGGGGAATGTATCTTTTGCATGCTTTGTAAGCATCAAATACTTGCTTCATTAAACTTAATATGTAAGTTAAACGAAAATATAAATACATGTACGTGTAAAAAACACAGGACAAAGTTCTTAATGGATTGACACATATTATAAAGTATTAATAGTGAATAATCTCTAAGTAGCAGGATTACTGATTTTTACTTTCTACCTTTGCCTTGACTGCAATTTTTAATTTGTTTAAAGTGAGCCCATTTAGAAAAAACTATTTTTGGCTGGGTGCAGTGGCTCACACCTGTAATCCCAGCACTTTGGGAGGCCGAGGCAGGCGGATCACCTGAGGTCAGGAGTTTGAGACCAGCCTGGCCAACATGGCGAAACACCATCTCTACTAAAAAATGCAAAAATGAACCGGGCGTGGTAGTGTGCACCTGTAGTCCCAGCTTACTCGAGAAGCTGAAGCAGAAGAATCGCTTGAACCCAGGAGGCGGAGGTTTCAGTGAGCCAAGATCACGCCACCGCACTCCAGTCTGGCGACAGAGCAAGACTCCATCTCAAAAGAAAAAAAGACAACACTATTTTTTAAATGTTATGTAATTATTAGATATTTTTACACACTAGGTGTTTGCTATACTGTGCACATATACACTGGAGTTAATTTATAGTTATAGGTCTTTGGATTGATATAATTATGTTGCCCAAAGTAAAATTAAATATATCAGCTGAAGTTAATTTTTCTTTAAAAAGTGGTTTTCCTGTCGAGCGCAGTGGTTCACGCCTGTAATCCCAGCACTTTGGGAGACTGAGGCGGACGGATCACTAGGTCAGGAGATCCAGACCATCCTGGCTAACATGGTGAAATCCCGTCTCTACTAAAAATACAAAACATTAGCCAGGTGCGGTGTCGGGCGCCTGTAGTCCCAGATACTTGGGAAGCTTAGGCAGCAGAATGGCGTGAACCTGGGAGGCGGAGCTTGTAGTGAGCCGAGATCGCGCCACTGCAGTCTAGCCCGGGCGACAGAGCTAGACTCCGTCTCAAAAAAAAAAAAAAAAAGTGGTTTTCCTTAAGTGGTGGTTTTTCTTCTGGAAAATATGATACAGAATGGATGCATAAGCGTAGAAAAAGTGAATGGGTACATAGAACACTTTTCCTGGGTTTTCCTAAAACTGAGTTACAGTTCTCAACTTTAATAATATAGTTTGTTTTAGAATAGGAAGCACTTTATGGTAAGTTATGTTGTATGCTTAACTCCATTTGTAACTTAACGGATTTAGCATGGCCCTTTTTAAAAATTGTGGAAAAGGGCCAAGCGTGGTGGCTCACGCCTGTAATCTCAGCACTTTGGGAGGCCAAGGCGGGTGGATCACAAGGTCAGGAGATCGAGACCATCCTGGCTAACACGGTGAAACCCCGTGTCTACTAAAAATACAAAAAGAAAAAAATAGGTGGACATGGTGGCAGGCGCCTATAGTCCCGGCTACTCGGGAGGCTGCGGCAGGAGAACGGGGTGAACCTGGGAGGCAGAGCTTGCAGTGAGCAGAGATCGCGCCACTGTACACCAGCCTTGGTGACAGCAGGAGACTCCCTCTCAAAAAAAAAAAAAAAAAATTGTGGAAAAATGTACATAAGATTTAGCATTGTGACCATTTTTCCATTTTTAAGGGTGTAATTTAGTGACATTGAGTATATTTATATATTTTTTTAATTAATTAATTAATTTATTTTTTTGAGACAGAGTCTCACTCTGTCACCTAGGCTGGAGTGCAGTGGTGCTATCTCAGCTCACTGCAACCTCAGCCTCCCAGGTTCAAGCAATTCTTCTACCTCAGCCTCCCGAGTAGCTGGAATTACAGGCGTGCACCACCATACCCAGCTAATTTTTGTATTTTTAGTAGAGACGGGGTTTCACTATGTTGGCCGGGCTGGTCTTGAACTCCTGACCTCATGTGATTCACCAGCCTTGGCCTCCCAAAATGCTGGGATTACAAGCGTGAGCCACAGCACCCAGCTGATTATGTTCATATTGTGCAACCATCACCACCATCGGTCTCCAGAATTTTTTTCATCTTCCAAAACTGAAACTACCCATTAAACAGTCGCTTTCTATTACCCCCTTTCCCCAGCCTCTGGCACCCACTTTCTGTCTCTGTGAATGTAATTACTCTAGATGTCTTATTTAAGTGGAGTCATACAGTTTTTGTCCTTTTTTTGACTGGCTTACTTACTTAGCATAATACCCTCAAGTTTCATCCATTTTGTAGTGCATGTCAGGATTTCCTTCCTTTTTAGGGCTGAGTAAGATTTCGTTGTACCACATTTTGTTTATCTGTTCATCGGCACTGGGGGATTGGTTCTACCTTTTGGCTATTGTGAATAATGCTGCTGTGGACATGGGTGTACAAGTATCTGTTCCTGTCCCTGCTTTCAGTTCTTTTGGGTATGTACTCAAAAGTGGAATTTCTGGATCATATGGTAATTCTATTTTCAGTTTTTTGAGGGGCTACCATACTGTTATCCATAGGAGCTACATCATTGAAACACCAATGGTCGTGGCTACCGCTGCCCCATTTTACATTCCCACTAACAGTGCACAGGGTTTTAATTTGTCTACATTCTGGATGATACTTTTTATATTCTGCTTTTTGAATAATAGCTATCTTAGTCTTTCTTGCTCCAAGTCATCCTCCTTTACCTTCATATCTACTTCATTTCCTTCTTCCTCCTCTTTGCTTTCTTAAGAGCTGTAATGTAAAACAGTTAGTATTTATCTATGTTAATCTTATAATTTCTGTCTATAGTATTTAAAGTACTAAATTGATTTTTTAATTTGTTTGTGCTCTTTGAGTTTAAAATTTTTTTAAACACTTACGTGAAAGCCTAGGAAAGTCACTAGTACCATCTCTCCTCCTAGGCCTGTCATCAGCTGTCACTCCCCACAGCAATAGATACAAGCAGTGAGGAAAACAGAAATGATTTTCCCTTTTTAAGCTGTTCCTATAGGCCACTGAGAGAGCCTTGTCAAGACAAACGCTCATAAAAACAAATGAGGGCTGGGTGTGGTGGCTCACGCCTATAATCTCAACACTTTGGGAGGCTGAGGCAGGCAGATTGAGTCCAGGAGTTTGAGACTAGCCTAGGCAACATGGCAAAACCCTGTCTCTACAAAAAAAGACCAAAAAAAAAAAAAAATTAACCAAGTGTGGTGGCATGAGCCTGTAGTCCCAGCTACTTGGGAGGTTGAGGTGGGAGGATCACCTGAGCCTGGGGAAGTCAAGGCTGCGATGAGCTGTGATCGTGCCACTGCACTGTAGCCTGGGCGACAGAGCAGAACAGGAAGAAAACAAAAACAAAACGAATGGGACATGTTGACATTTACTATGGTAAACACTTACCTGGGTAATTGTTTGGCAAATGAAGAACAATTGTATTAAACATTTTCTTTTGTGGGTTTTAAAGTAGTTTGTTGCACTTTTAGAAGAAATGCCTTATTGAAATAGCTGATATGGCTGCCTCAGAAGTGCCGGGGAGTCAAGCCAGTCCTAACTCAGTGCCTGGGGATGGATTGCACGAGCCTGGTTTTAATGCCTTTATGGCAGGTCATGTGATGGTCTTTGTGGGAGTGAGACAGGGACCCCAGCCCTGCAGCTCTGGACCCTGGCTCCCTGAATGCCATAATAACGTATATTTGAGTGGCAAAGCTGTACCCCTCACAGTGGCCAAGAGCCAGTTCTCCTGTTCCTCCAAAGCCCACACTCAGAAGATAAAGCTGGCTTGGGGCAGCAGCCGACCCAACTTCCACCTAGCACTGGAGTGGAATAGAGGTATTTGGGTTTCTCTAGCCTGTAAATGTCTTACTTTCAACTAACTACTGAGTTTGGGGTGGGGGGGAGTATCCTGGCAGAAATATCACTGCATTGCCCTGGACCTCCTTCTTTACCCCAGTGTCTAAGGTACAAGGGTACAAGAAAGAAGGCTGACCAGCACCTTTAACACTGACTTTATTTATTTTTAAATCTGAAAATATCTTGGGAAAGTTTTACAAAAAGAAAAAAAGAAATCAACAGAAACAAGTTATGGAAAAAAAACAAAAAGAAAAGAAATGCTTTGTCAATCCATTAGACTTCTTCGTTTGTCTAACCAAAGGTTCAAGAATACAGGTGCTTTTGAGTTTTCTTCTGGCTTTTCCAAAAAATCTCTTTTGCTGTTTTTGCATTATCTAAATAGATCATTCCATTATTATTCCGGAGTATTGTAAAGACTCATAACTTGAATTTTTTTTTAACTGTAGAGTTTTTTTTATTGAAGTGAAATTCATAAAACATTAAGTTAGCCATATAAAAATAAACAATTCAGGCCCATGCCTGTAATCCCAGTATTTTGAGAGGCCAAGGCGGGAGGGCTTTAGGCCAGCAGTTCAAGACCAGCGTAGGCAATATAGTGAGACCTCATTGCTACCAAAAATAATAATTTGCTGGGTTTAGTGGTGTCTAGGCTGAGGTAGGAGAAAAGCTTGAGCCTAAGAGGTGAAGGCTGTGGTGAGCTGTGATCATGCTGCTGCACTCCAGCCTCAGCAACAGAGTGAGACTCTGTCTCCAAAAAATAAAAAATAAAAATAAGCAATGCAGTGGCATTTAGTACATTCACAATGCTGTGCAACCTCTGTCTAGTTCAAAAACATTTTTATTACTCCAAACATAACTTTTTGGAAAAAAGAGCTTAGAGTACTGTTCTTAATTGTTTCATTTGCTAATAGTCTGGTATAATGTACTGAATTATAATTATATTTATCTTCAGGTGATTTCAAGTGTCCTATCAAAGAGGAGATAGCAATTACCAGTGGTGAATGGGAAGTTCTTGGCCGGCATGGATCTAATGTATGTTATTTTATTCTACTGATATGTTTGGTCAGTATTACTGTGTGAATGCAGTGCTAAAAATGAGTGTAATTTAATATGACCCCGGTATATTTTTTTTCGAGACAGAGTCTTGCTGTGTCGCCCAGAGCTGGAGTGCAATGGGGTGATGTTGGCTCACTGCAACTTCCGCCTCCCGGGTTCAAGCAGTTATCCTGCCTCTGCCTCCCAAGTAGCTGGGATTACAGGCAGGTGCCACCACACCCGGCTAATTTTTTTGTATTTTTAGTAGAGACGGAGTTTCACCATGTTGGCCAGGCTGGTCTCAAACTCCTGACCTCGTGACCTGCCCCCCTCGGCCTCACTTTACAGGGTGTGAGCCACTGCGCCCAGCCAACCCCAGTATTTTTTTTTTTTTTTTTTTTTTTTTTGAGACTGAGTCTCGCTCTGTCGCCCAGGCTGGAGTGCAATGGCCGGATCTCAGCTCACTGCAAGCTCCGCCTCCTGGGTTTACGCCATTCTCCTGCCTCAGCCTCCCAAGTAGCTGGGACTACAGGCGCCCGCCAACTCGCCCGGCTAGTTTTTTGTATTTTTTAGTAGAGACGGGGTTTCGCCGTGTTAGCTAGGTTGGTCTCGATCTCCTGACCTCGCGATCCACCCGTCTCGGCTTCCCAAAGTGCTGGGATTACAGGCTTGAGCCACCGCGCCCGGCCCAACCCCAGTATTTTTAAAATACTAAGTTAGGGCCTAAAATTACGTTGTTGAAAAGAAATAATCTTAGTTTAAATTATAAATCTCGTTTATTTTATAGCCCTTTTATAGATGTGTTCCTAAAGGTTATTTTCTTTTCTTTTTTGTGAGACAGGGTCTTGCTCTGTCACCCTGGCTGTAGTGCAGGGCACAATCATGGCTCACTGCAGTCTCAACCTTCCAGGCTCAGACAATCCACCCACTTCAGCCCCTGGAGTAGCTGGGACTACGGCTGTACACCACCACAAGCTAATTTTTAAATTTTTGGTAGAGATAGGGTCTCATATATATTGACTGGGCTGGTCTCAAACCTAAACATCTACTACATCTAAACATCTACTACTTGCCCCTACATTTATCAGTTTTCTTTCATGTCATGTGTACTTGTGATACGTTAGTCTTTCTCTCTTCTCTATTTTCTTTTTCTTTTTTTTTTTTAAATGGAGTCTCACTTTGTAGCCCAGTTTGGAGTGCAGTGTCATGATCTTGGCTTATTGCAACTTCCACCTCCTTGGTTCAAGCAATTCTCCTGCTTCAGCCTCCCGAATAGCTGGGATTACAGGCATACACCACCATGCCCGGCTAATTTTTATATTTTTAGGAGAGACAGGATTTCGCCATGTTGGCCATGCTGGTCTTGAACTCCTAGGCTCAAAGGATCCTCCCACCTTGCCACCTCCCAAGCGTGAGCCACCGTGTCCTGCTCACCATTTTCTTTTCTTTTTTGAGACAGGGTCTGACTTTGTTGCCTAGGCTGGAGTGCAGTGGCACAATCTTGGCTCACTACAACCTCTGCTTCCTGGGCTCAAGCCATCCTCCCACCTCAGCCTCCCAAGTAGCTGAGACTACAGGCACACACCACCACACCCAGCTAATTTTTGTATTTTTTGTAGAGAGGGTTCCGCCATGTTGCCCAGGCTGGTCTCAAACTCATGAACTAAAGCATTTCACCTGCCTCGGCCTCCCAAAGTGCTGAGGTTACAGGTGTGAACCACCACGCCTGGCCAAGCCCACCATTTTAAAATGTATTATTGCTCCTTGATGAGAAAGGGGCATATTCATAGTTTCAGAGCCTAGCAAAAGTTGTAAGTTAGCGTATGGTTTGAAAAGTGAGTTTAAAATCTATTACAGACTACTTGTATCTACATTATAAATTGCATTTACTGCCTGGGCACGTGGCTCACACCTGTAATCCAGCCCTTTGGGAGATGAAGGCTGGAGAATCGCTTGAGGCCAAGAGTTCAGTAATAGTTTGGGCAACATATAAGACCCTGTCTCTGCCAAAAATAAAAATAAAAATAAATTAGTTGGGCATGGTGATGCACACCTGTAGTCCTAGCTAGTTGGGAGGCTGAGGCAGGAGAATTGCTTGAGTGCAGGAAGTCCAGGCTGCAAATGAATTATGATCATATCACTGCACTACAGCCTGGCTGAGTGATACTCTGTCTCATAAATAAATAAATAGATTGCATTTACTTCTGAAGTAGTGATTGTCTTTCATTCATCTGTTTATCTTACCCCACAAATTTAAACTTTAATCCACCACCTGCAAAGAGTGATGGGCATTTATACAGAGCTTACTTAGATTGATAGGGAAAAGGAAGGAAGTCTACCCTCTGTTTTATTCTCAGTACCAATTCAGTGAATTCTTTAAAGAAAAAAAAATTGCCTCTTTGAAGTACCTTGCATTTGTTGCAGCTGTCACTTGGATGATCATATGAGATCCCTAGGGACTCCATCCTGTATGTGTGTGACACATACAGTTGAGGTATGCTGCCAGGATTTAGTGAAGGCCTAAGTGTGGTTTCCTCAAATTGACAGGAATATTTATTGAAGGGTTATGTTTACTGACTACTGTAAAAATCACTTGTAGTTTCTAAAGTGATTAAGGAGACATAATGAAGATCCAGACCCCAGGTTTGTTTTTGTTAGTAAAAACTTTAGAGTGTCTGCTGGGCATGGTAGCTCAAACTTGTAGTCCCAACACTTTGGGAGGCCAGTGTTGGGGGATCACTTATGCCCAGGAATTTGATACCAGCCTGGACAACATAGTGAGACTCTGTCTCTGCAAATAAAATTTTTAAATTAGACAGGCGTGGTGGGGCATACCTGTAATTGCAGCACTTTGGGAGGCCAAGGCAAGAGGATGGCTTTAGCCCCGGAGTTTGAGGTCAGCCTGGGTAACATAGGCAGACTCCATCTCTACCAAAAAAAAAAAAAAAGCAGGCTGGTTATGGTGGTGCATGCCTGTAGTCCCAGTAACTAAGGAGGCTGAGTGGGGAGGATCGCTTTAGCCCGGGAGGTTGAGGCTGCATTGAGCTGTGATCACAATACTGTACTATAGCCTGGGTGTCAGAATGATACCCGCCTCAAAACAGCAGCAACAACAAACACTTTAGGGTATCAAGATGGACCTTTAAAGTCTCATTTCCACTGAGATCCTCACGTGGCCTTCTTGTTATATATCAAAATAAATTTTTGGGTTTTATTTTTGTTTTCAAATATTTTTTTCTGTTGAAGGACCTTGGATGTTACTGTCACCTGAGAAAAAACTCTTACTGTGGAATTCTAGGTTCTGAAAACAGAAAGCTACACTGATGTAAATTTCATGCTATGTGATGGTTGAAGGATAAGAGTCATTACATAATGCTGAGGGAACCCCAATAATTGTAATTGCATACATCTGATCCTTATTTGAGCCACTTAAACATCTACTACTCGCCACTACGTTTATCAGTTTTCTTTCATGTCATGTTTACTTGTGATATGTTGATACGTTAGGTCTGTTTTTCTCTCTTCTCTATTTTCCCTCTTTTTTGGGGGTGGGGATGGAATCTCACTCTGTCGCCCAGGTTGGTATAGTGACATGATCTCGGCTTACTGCAACTTCTGCCTCCTGGGTTCAAGCATTTCTGCTTCAGCCTCCCAAGTAGCTGGGATTACAGGCATACACCACCATGCCCGGCTAATTTTTGTATTTTTAGTAGAGAGGGTTTCGTCATGTTGGCCAGGATGGTCTTGAACCCCTGACCTCAGGTGATCCACCCACTTTGACCTCCCAGAGTGCCAAGATTTCAGGCGTGAGCCACTGCACCTGGCCTTTCCTTCCTTCTATTCTTTTTTTGTGTTTCTTTATTTGGAGACAAGTCTCACTCTTGTCCTCCAGGCTAGAGTGCGGTGGTGCGAAGTCAGCTCATGGCAATCTCCACCTCCCAGGTTCAAGCGATTCTCCTGCCTCAGCCCCCTGACTAGCTGGGATTACAGGCATCTGCCACCATGCCGGGCTAATTTTTGTATTTTTAGTAGAGACGGGGTTTCACCATGTTAGCCAGGCTGGCCTCAAACTTGTGAGCTCAAGCAATCTGCCCACCTCATCCTCCCAAAGTACTGGGATTACAGGCGTGAGCCACCGTGCCTAGCCCTTTCCCTCTATTCTTGATTTGTTTTTTGACTTAAGTTACCTTTTTCCTTCTCTGCTTTTACAAGACTGTTCCCACCCAAAGTTTTTTTTTTTTTTTTTTTTTTTTGAGACGGAATCTCACTCTGTTGCACAGGCTGGAGTGCAGTAGTACGATCTCAGCTCATTGTAACCTCCGCCTCCTAGGTTCAGGTGATTCTCCTGCTTCAGTCTCTTGAGTTGCTGGTATTACAGGCACCCACCACTATGCCCAGCTAATTTTTGTATTTTTAGTAGAGACAGGGTTTTGCCATGTTGGCCAAGCTGGTCTCGAACTCCTGACCTCAGGGGATCCTCTTGCCTTGGCCTCCCAAAGTGCTGGGATTACAGGTGTGAGCCACCGCATCTGGCCACCCACCCAAAGATTTCTAATGGCAGTAATTGGGTAAAGCTTTAAGACTTTTAAGGCTATGAGCTTCTTTTTCTTTTTTGAGATGGAGTCTCACTCTGTCACCCAGGCTGGAGTACAGTGGTGTGATCTCAGCCCACTGCAACATCCACCTCCTGGGTTCAAGGAATTCTCATGCCTCAGCCTCCTGAGTAGCTGGGATTATGGGCACCTGCCACCACACTTGGCTAATTTTTGTAATTTTTTTTTTTTTTTTTTTTTGAGACGGAGTTTTGCTCTTGTTGCCCAGGCTGGAGTGCAACGGTGCAATCTTGGCTCACTGCAACCTCTGCCTCCTGGGTTCAAGCGATTCTCCTGTCTCAGCCTCCTGAGTAGCTGGGATTACAGGTGCATGCCACCATGCCCAGCTACTTTTTGTATTTTTAGTAGAGACAGGGTTTCACTATGTTAGCTAGGCTGGTCTCGAACTCTTGACCTCAAGTGACCTGCTGCCTCCACCTCCCAAAGTTTTGGGATTACAGGCATGGGCCACTGCGCCCAGCCACCTGTGAGTTTTTTATTGTTGAGGGTGGTTCTCAAAGTGCTGGACCAGTGCAAAGCGTCAGCATCACCTGGGACCTTATTAGAAATGCACATTCTTGCCGGGCGCGGTGGCTCAAGCCTGTAATCCCAGCACTTTGGGAGGCCGAGACGGGCGGATCACGAGGTCAGGAGATCGAGACCATCCTGGCTAACACGGTGAAACCCCGTCTCTACTAAAAATACAAAAAAAACTAGCCGGGCGAGGTGGCGGGCGCCTGTAGTCCCCAGCTACTCGGGAGGCTGAGGCAGGAGAATGGCGTAAACCCGGGAGGCGGAGCTTGCAGTGAGCTGAGATCTGGCCACTGCACTCCAGTCCGGGCGACAGAGCGAGACTCCGCCTCAAAAAAAAAAAAAAAAAAAAGAAATGCACATTCTTGGCTAGGCACAGTGGTTTATACCTGTAATCCCAGCACTTTGGGAGGCCAAGGTGGGCAGATCATCTGAGGTCAGGAGTTCGAGACCAGCCTGGCCAACATGGTGAAACCCCGTCTCTACTGAAAATATAAAATTAGCCGTGTGTGGTGGCACATATGCCTGTAATCCCAGCTACTTGGGAGGCTGAGGCAGGAGAATCGCTTGAACCCAGGAGGCAGAGGTTGCAGTGAGCCAAGATGGCGCCACTGCACTCCAGCCTGGGCAACAAGAGCAAAACTTGGTCTCAAAAAAAAAAAGAAAGAAAGAAAGAAATGCACATTCTTGGGCCCACCTCTGACATCCTGAATCAAACTTTGTTGGTGGGGCTTAGTAATCTGTTGAACAAGCCCCCAACCCGATTATGATACTTCCGTTGGATGTTAAGTAGTTACAGGAAACAGGAAAACCACTGTCGATGGTGGTGAGGAATGGACTGGTTATTTTTTTAGTTTTGAAAGGCCTGACTCCCATCTGCTAGGTCAAAACAGAACGAGTCCTGATCTTTTGCAAAGATTAACACATACTTGTAAAGTTTCATGAATATTTGTTTCCTATCATTTGTATGCTTTCTGTATATGTCATATGGGCCTACTTAATCCCAACTGTGTTGATTTCTGTTTATGCATGCTAAAAATATGTTTAGTGATGAAGAGACAGCTTCCTGCGGGGGGGGAAAGACATTTAAAAATAACTTGCTTTTAGAAATATATATGTGTTTTCATTGCTGTGTAAAAAATTTGCTTTTTTTTTTTTTTTTTTTTTTTTTTTGAGATAGGGTCTTGTTCTGTTGCCCAGGCTGGAGTGGATTGGCATGATCATGGCTCGCTGCAGCTTCAAATTCTGGGCTCAAGTGGTCCTTCCACTTCAGCCTGCAAAGTAGCTGGGACTACAGGGATGCATCACCATGCCCAGCTAATTTTTTCATTTTTTGTAGAATTGGGGTCTCCCTATTTTGCCTAAACTGGTCTCAAACTCCTAAGCTCAAAAGATCCTCTCACTTCAGCCTCCCAAAGTGCTGGGATTACAGGTGCAAGCCACCACATCTGGCCAAAAATTTTCTTTTCTTTTCTTTTCTTTTTTTTTTTTTTTTTTTTTTGAGACGGAGTCTCGCTCTGTCTCCCGGGCTGGAGTGCAGTGGCCGGATCTCAGCTCACTGCAAGCTCCGCCTCCCAGGTTCACGCCATTCTCCTGCCTCAGCCTCCCGAGTAGCTGGGACTACAGGCGCCCGCCACTTTGCCTGGCTAGATTTTTGTATTTTTTAGTAGAGACAGGGTTTCACCGTGTTAGCCAGGATGGTCTCGATCTCCTGACCTCGTGATCCACCCGTCTTGGCCTCCCAAAGTGCTGGGATTACAGGCTTGAGCCACCGTGCCTGGCCAAAAATTTTCTTAAACATTGTTTGAGTTGGCTGGTAGAAGATTTACAGGAACAATAAAAGAAAGCCATTTGTTGAAATCATATTGTAATTTGAGAAGAATATTAAGTGAATTCAGCTATTGAGTTTACTTGCGGTTTTTTTTAGTTCTGAATGAAGACTTAAAAGATCTTATCCATGTTTATTTGTAAACTACACCAGTATTGAAACTGTGATTTAGTTCCATTATTCCACAACCCAGTAGAAAAAACACTTTTGCAAATTGTGCAAAAGACCAAAAAAGTACAGCCTAAAATAATATAACAGTGACTAATAAATGTACAAGATAGTAAAATTAGACTTTCAAGTATGTATGAATGATTGACCTATATTACAGCTATAGCTACTTGGTAGGCTGAGGCAGGAGAATCGCTTGAACCCGGGAGGCAGAGGTTGCAGTGAGCCGAGATCGCGCCACTGCACTCCAGCCTGGGCAACAAGAGCGAAACTTGGTTTCAAAAAAAAAAAAGAAAGAAAGAAAGAAATGCACATTCTTGGGCCCACCTCTGACATCCTGAATCAAACTTTGTTGGTGGGGCTTAGTAATCTGTTGAACAAGCCCCCAACCCGATTATGATACTTCCGTTGGATGTTAAGTAGTTACAGGAAACAGGAAAACCACTGTCGATGGTGGTGAGGAATGGACTGGTTATTTTTTTAGTTTTGAAAGGCCTGACTCCCATCTGCTAGGTCAAAACAGAACGAGTCCTGATCTTTTGCAAAGATTAACACATACTTGTAAAGTTTCATGAATATTTGTTTCCTATCATTTGTATGCTTTCTGTATATGTCATATGGGCCTACTTAATCCCAACTGTGTTGATTTCTGTTTATGCATGCTAAAAATATGTTTAGTGATGAAGAGACAGCTTCCTGCGGGGGGGGAAAGACATTTAAAAATAACTTGCTTTTAGAAATATATATGTGTTTTCATTGCTGTGTAAAAAATTTGCTTTTTTTTTTTTTTTTTTTTTTTTTTTGAGATAGGGTCTTGTTCTGTTGCCCAGGCTGGAGTGGATTGGCATGATCATGGCTCGCTGCAGCTTCAAATTCTGGGCTCAAGTGGTCCTTCCACTTCAGCCTGCAAAGTAGCTGGGACTACAGGGATGCATCACCATGCCCAGCTAATTTTTTCATTTTTTGTAGAATTGGGGTCTCCCTATTTTGCCTAAACTGGTCTCAAACTCCTAAGCTCAAAAGATCCTCTCACTTCAGCCTCCCAAAGTGCTGGGATTACAGGTGCAAGCCACCACATCTGGCCAAAAATTTTCTTTTCTTTTCTTTTCTTTTTTTTTTTTTTTTTTTTTGAGACGGAGTCTCGCTCTGTCTCCCGGGCTGGAGTGCAGTGGCCGGATCTCAGCTCACTGCAAGCTCCGCCTCCCAGGTTCACGCCATTCTCCTGCCTCAGCCTCCCGAGTAGCTGGGACTACAGGCGCCCGCCACTTTGCCTGGCTAGATTTTTGTATTTTTTAGTAGAGACAGGGTTTCACCGTGTTAGCCAGGATGGTCTCGATCTCCTGACCTCGTGATCCACCCGTCTTGGCCTCCCAAAGTGCTGGGATTACAGGCTTGAGCCACCGTGCCTGGCCAAAAATTTTCTTAAACATTGTTTGAGTTGGCTGGTAGAAGATTTACAGGAACAATAAAAGAAAGCCATTTGTTGAAATCATATTGTAATTTGAGAAGAATATTAAGTGAATTCAGCTATTGAGTTTACTTGCGTTTTTTTTTAGTTCTGAATGAAGACTTAAAAGATCTTATCCATGTTTATTTGTAAACTACACCAGTATTGAAACTGTGATTTAGTTCCATTATTCCACAACCCAGTAGAAAAAACACTTTTGCAAATTGTGCAAAAGACCAAAAAAGTACAGCCTAAAATAATATAACAGTGACTAATAAATGTACAAGATAGTAAAATTAGACTTTCAAGTATGTATGAATGATTGACCTATATTACAGCTATAGCTACTTGGTAGGCTGAGGCAGGAGAATCGCTTGAACCCGGGAGGCAGAGGTTGCAGTGAGCCGAGATCGCGCCACTGCACTCCAGCCTGGGCAACAAGAGCGAAACTTGGTTTCAAAAAAAAAAAAGAAAGAAAGAAAGAAATGCACATTCTTGGGCCCACCTCTGACATCCTGAATCAAACTTTGTTGGTGGGGCTTAGTAATCTGTTTAACAAGATTAGTTATAATCTTGTTATAGCTATAGCTGCAATATAGCAGAGTATTTTTTCCCCTATAAAGAGTGTTATTTTAAGGAAATAATTCTTGTATTTTAAGAAAAACAAACATTCTGACCAGATGGGAAACTATACGGTGTGTAACTCAGGTGTCCTTTTTCCTTCAGGGCAGGACCTATTCTTAGCTATAAGTCATGAACAACCAGGCATGGTGGCTCATGTCTGTAATCCCAACACTTTGGGAGACGGAGGCAGGAGGATTGCTTGAGGCCATGGGTTTAAGACCAGCTTGGGCAACATAGTGAGGCCCCATCTCTTTAAAAACATTTAGAAACTTAGCCAGGCATGGTAGTGTATGCTTGTAGCTACTCAGGAGGCTGGGGTGAGAGTATAGCTTCAGCCTCGGATTTTGAAGCTGCAGTGAGCCGTGATCGCATCATTGCATTCCAGCCTGGGTAGCAGAGGTGAGACCTCAACTCTTTAAAAAATAAATAAATAATAAGCAAAATTAACTCAGGTTTATTAATAGTGGCAGCAAAAAAAAAAAAAAAAAAAAGGCGTAAGTCAGGAAGTGACTCAAGTGATTCTAAATAAAATTGGGGGTTAGCTTTGCCAAGGTCATGTTAGCCCTGATTTTGTTATTGTTGTTATCTTGTCAGATCCAAGTTGATGAAGTCAGAAGCCTGGTATATTTTGAAGGTACCAAAGACTCCCCTTTAGAGCATCATCTGTACGTAGTCAGTTACGTAAATCCTGGAGAGGTGACAAGGCTGACTGACCGTGGCTATTCACATTCTTGCTGCATCAGTCAGGTATTAAGTTTGTTTAAAAAGGGTTTTGTGTCATATTAAAACTCTCTGCTTATGTAATACTCCTTTTGAATGATGTGAAATTGGCCTGCAAAAGCCTAATTCTCTAAGGAAAAGCTTTAAAAAGCTTAACTTCAACATTGTTTATGTATATAAATAGTCTCTTACAATACTCCTGCTATATCATTAGTGTAGATGTAACAGCAGATAACCTTTTCTGCCTCCCTGAGGAAAAATATGATTGTTTCTTCCTTCTCTAGCATTGTGACTTCTTTATAAGTAAGTATAGTAACCAGAAGAATCCACACTGTGTGTCCCTTTACAAGCTATCAAGTCCTGAAGATGATCCAGCTTGCAAAACAAAGGAATTTTGGGCCACCATTTTGGATTCAGCAGGTATTCTTTTTTTCCCCGATCCTGACGTTAAGTAGGATGAATATGTTAGTACACTAAACTTGTGTCATATTTTCACATTTCCTGAACAAGTCTTCCCATCTCTCACCACTTCCTGTCCCTGAGCTGCTGAGTTCCTGATAGATCCCACTTCTCCTGTTCTGTTAACTACTGAATAAGATGGGTTACTTCTCACTCCAAGCAGGAGCAAGTCTGGAAGGCCTTTTTGAAAATAAGATTAAGGCCAGGTGCAGTGACTCACGCCTGTAATCCCTACATTTTGGGAGACCGAGGAGGGTGGATCACTTGAGGTCAGGAGTTCTGTACCAGCCTGGCCAACACAGTAAAACCCCGTCTCCACTAAAAATACAAAAAATAGCTGGGCGTGGTGCTGTGTGCCTGTTGTCCCAGCTACTCGGGAGACTGAGGCATGAAAATCACCTGAAGCCGGGAGGCGGAGGTTGCAGTGAGCTAACACCACTGAACTGCAGCCTGGGTGACAAAGCAAGACGTTGTCTCAAAAAAAAGAAGAAAATAAGATTAAAATAGTCAAGGTATCAGCTAGGAAACAGTTTATTCACAAATTTTGATGATTTCTCAGGTAAACAAATGAACTTGAAGATAATAGTATTCTGAACTGGTAAGACTTTTTGAGCAAGGAAGCTGCAGCTTTGGAGAATAACCAGCTGATAGCTTTCTTAAACTTTTGAAGCACTTGTAATGGCCATCTTAATAAAAGAACACTTGCTCTCTCTGGAATGAGAGAAACACTGAATTATCTGTTTAAAATGTTTGATTTCTTAAACATAAAGAATGGACTAGGCTGGGCGTGGTGGCTCACACCGATAATCCCAGCATTTTGGGAGGCCGAGGTGGGCGGATAACAAGGTCAGGAGATCGAGACCATCCTGGCTAACACAGTGAAACCCTGTCTCTATTGAAAAAATACAAAGAATTAGCCGGGCATGGTGGTACACGCCTGTAGTCGCAGCTACTCAGGAGGCTGAGGCAAGAGAATTGCTGAACCCAGGATGCAGAGGTTGCGGTAAACTGAAATTGCGCCACTGCTGTCCAGCCTGGGCAATGGAGCAAGACTCTGTCTCAAAAAAAAAAAAAAAAAAAAGAATGGACTGGTTTTATGTATCCTCTAATTCACTTTAATCCCCAATCTTTTTTTCTAGTATTTTTACTAATTCACTATTTCTGCTAAGGGATTAAGAAATTAGGCCAGGCGTGGTGGCTCATGCCTATAATCCCAGCACTTTGGGAGGCTGAGGTGGGTGGGTCATTTGATATCAGGAGTTCAAGAGCAACCTGGCCAACATGGTGAAACCCCACTTCTACTAAAAATACAAAAACTAGCTGGGCGTGGTGGTGGGTACCTGTAGTCCCAGCTACTTGGGAGGCTGAGGCAGGAGAATCACTTGAACCTGGGAGGTGGAGGTTGCAGTGAGCCGAGATCACACCACTGCACTCCAGCCTGGACAACAGAGTGAGACTCTGTCTCAAAAAAAAAAGAGAAATTAGTACAGAACGAAAAAATATGTGTATTTTAATGTCCATAAGCAGAATCTGAATTTGTAGTATGGTGATGATCTCTGCCTAGACTGTAAATTATCCGCTGTACACAGACACTTAGGAGATGTCTGTATAGCCTTGGTGAACCAAACTGATGATGACTTTTTTCTGAGTTCTGGTTAGGCTTATTTTCTAATGATCAGAAGCAAATGTTTTTGGTCACCTACCATGAAAAATTAAATTGACTAATAATTTCCCTCACCCCCTACCCAGCTTTATTTGTTTCTAACCAGATAGATGGTTTAACCAACAATAAGTTACATTGAGCATAAAGTATTTGTATAGTTCTTTACATAGACGTTTCCTAGGCTCCAAGGATTATTGATAACATTCTGTGTCTGCTTCTGAAATAATTTGATATGTTTGTTTTGTTGTTGCTTTTTATATGGTGGGTTTTTGTTGTTGTCAAGACAGTGTCTTGTTCTGTCGCCCAGGCTGGACTGCAGTGGTGCAGTCACAGCTCAATGTAGCCTCAACCTCCTGGGCTCAATCAATCCTCCTGCCTCAGCCTCCTGAGTAGCTGGGACTGCAGGAGCACACCTCCATGCCTGGGTAATTTTTTAATTTTTTTGTAGAGACAGAGTTTCGCCATGTCACCCAGGCTGGTCACAAACTCTTGGGCTCAAGCAGTCCACCCACCTCAGCCTCCCAAAGTGCTAGGATTGTAGGTGTGAGCCACCGTGCCTGGCCTAGTTTTGTTTTTAAAGATGAATATACTCTTGCTTAAATTCTAGCTTATCATCTGAAAGAGGGGTGGTTAGTTTGTGTTGGAGGGGCTGTCTTTTAATATCTTCTTTCTTGTTCCCAGATTGAAGCACTCCCATAAGAACTCTTTTGTAGACTGTGGTATGTTACCTATTCACAGGTCCTCTTCCTGACTATACCCCTCCAGAAATTTTCTCTTTTGAAAGTACTACTGGATTTACATTGTATGGGATGCTGTACAAGCCTCATGATCTACAGCCTGGAAAGAAATATCCAACTGTGCTGTTCATATATGGTGGTCCTCAGGTGGGCATATTTATATACATATATACATACACCCATATGCATATGTATTTTAGATCTTTTGTTTTTTAAATGTCTAGTCTGTTGTTTAAGATTTTGAGCATTGTTGGGCATTTGCTCTTAATGACTGACTGTAGCTTATATTCTAATTATTCAGTTTAGGGGGTCAGGAAACTGCTTTTTGTTAGAGGTTTAATTTATAAATCACTAATTATTATTATTATTATTTTTTTTTGAGATGGAGTTTTGCTCTTGTTGCTCAGGCTGAAGTACTGTGTGCAGTGTTGACTCACTGCAACCTCCACCTCCCAGGTTCAAGTGATTCTTCTGCCTCAGCCTCCCAAGTAGCTGGGATTACAGTCATGCACCACCATGCCCAGCTAATTTTTTTTGTATTTTTAGTAGAGATGGGATTTCACCATGTTGGTCAGGCTGGTCTCAAACTCCTGACCTCAAGTGATCCACCCACCTCAGCCTCCCAAAGCGTTGGGATTACAGGTGTGAGCCACCGCACCCTGCCACTAAGTCAGTTCCTTAATTTGCAGTGTGGACTATAACTCTGTGTAGAGGAGTGGGGTATTCATGTCAGTAGGTAAATATGTTGCTTTCTATGTAGATAAACTTGTTTGGGAAATAAAATGAAATAATTAAATGTCTTGGTAAATAAAAACAGTCTTAACGGATATTTTCAGAAAGCCTTGGTAGCCTAATAAATTCTTCCTCTTCATTCTAAAGCTGTATCTCTCAAGCAAATTAAAATATTTTTATCAGCTAGTTATGGTAACTGTTATACTACTATTTAGCACAGTAAGAAGTTTATACCTTGATTTTCCTTATTCTGGATTAAGTATTAGCCAATCACTGTTCAGTAAATACTTTGACTATTGGAGTAAAATGTTTTGACCAGGCACGGTGGCTCACGCCTGTAATCCTAGAACTTTGGGACCTGAAGTGGGAAGATCACAAGGTCAGGAGATCAAGACCATCCTGGCCAACAATGGTGAAACCCTGTCGCTACTAAAAATATAAAAATTAGCTGGGCATGGTAGTGCGTGCCTGTAATGCCAGCTACTTGGGAGGCTGAGGCAGGAGAATCACTTGAACTAGGGAGTCAGAGGTTGCGGTGAGCCGAGATAGTGCCACTGCACTCCAGCCTGGTGACAGAGCGAGACTCCATCAAAAAATATATATTTTGGATGGGTGTATTGGTTAATTGCTAAATTTTAAAATTGTTTATTCTTGATTATATATCCTACACTGAGCCTTGGAAGAAATTAAAATATAATTACAGTGTTTTCATAATACAATCCTTAGACTCAGTAATACCCTTTATAATTAATAATTATACCCAGTTATTTAGTATCTGGAAATGTATCTACATACCAAATTGTATGAGGTACCTATAATAGGCAAATTCATAGGGATAGAAAGTAGAATAGAAGTTGTCAGGGACTAGGTGGAAGGAGGATGGGGAGTGTTTTGAGTGTTTTGTTTCTTTGTTTGTTTCTTTGTTTGTTTGTTTTTGAGACAGAGTCTCACTCTGTCTTCCAGAGGCAGCATCTCAGCTCACTGCCTCATCCACCTCCTGGGTTTAAGCAATTCTCCTGCCTCAGCCTCCCTAATAGCTGGGATTACAGGCGTGCACCACCACGCCCGGCTAATTTTTTGTATTTTTAGTAAAGACGGGGTTTCACCATGTTAGCCAGGCTGGTCTCGAACTCCTGACCTCAGATGATCAACCCACCTCAGCCTCCCAGAGTGCTAGGACTACAGGTGTAAACTACCGTGCCTGGCCGGGAGTTATTAATGGGTACAGAATTTCTGTTTGGGTGATGAAAAAGTTCTGGAAATGGATAATGGTGATGGTTACACAACAGCATGAATGTATTTAATGTCATTGAATTGTATGCTTAAAATGGTTGAAATGGTAAATTTTATATATATTTTACCATAATTTAAAAAAGGTTAGCCAATTCAATTAAAACAATTTTTTTTTTTTTTTTGAGACGGAGTCTCGCTCTGTTGCCTAGGCTAGAGTGCAGTGTCGCGATCTCGGCTCACTGCAACCTCCACCTCCCAGGTTCAAGCAATTCTTTTGCTTCAGCCTCCTGAGAGCTGGGACTATAGGTGCGCAGCACTACATCTGGCTAATTTTTATATTTTTAGTAGAGACAGGGTTTCACCATGTTAGCCAGGATGGTCTTGAACTCCTGACCTCAGGTGATCCACCCACCTCAGCCTCCCAAAGTGCTGGGATTACAGGTGTGAGCCCCTGCACCCAGCCAAAACAAAATTAATTGTTTAGAATACTTTATGCAGTACAGCTATGCTTTTTTGCACTTACCGAACAGTCATATTTGAAAGACTATGAGTGAATTTCACCATGTGGTTTTTGAAAAGCTATAGGTGACTTAGGATGATTTATTGATTTCTTTCTCAAAATGTTCTTGGGAAAAATTCAAATTTGATGAGGCCAGAGAAGAATGTGGGCTGGGTGCGGTGGCTCATGACTGTAATCCTAGCACTTCGGGAGGCTTAAACAGGAGGATCACTTTAGCCCAGGAGTTCGAGACCAGCATGGCAAGATAGGGAGACCCCCATCTCTACAAAAAGTAAAAACATTAGTTGGGCATGGTGGCAAACACCTGTGGTCTCAGCTACTTGGGAGGCTGAGATAGGAGGATTGCTTGAGCCAGGAAGTTTGAAGCTGCAGTGAGCTGTAATCATGTGATTGCACTCCAGCCTAGACAAGAGAGTGAGACCATGTGTCAAAAGGGAAGAAACAGAAGAATCTGGCCTGGTGTGGTGGCTCACGCTTGTAATCTCAGCACTTTGGGAGGCTGAGGTGGGAGGATTACTTGAGCCCAGGAGTTTGAGACCAGCCTGGGCAAGACCCCCATCTGAAAAAAAAAAAAAAAAAAAAAAAAGAAGAAGAATCTGGTGTTCAATTTGCAGGGAGATTTTCCCATGAGATTTCACATGATATAGTGCCCCTGTCCCTTCAACCTCTTGGAAGATCATTCATCTTGTTTGATGACTTCATTTGGGTTAATTATGAAGAGACTCCCTAATATAGGACTAGGTCTTTTTAATAGCACTCAATAACATTGTAAAATTTGTTTAAATCTTTTAAGAGTATGATGTTCATGTGGTCAAAACTGTTCTTTGGTGTGTATTCACGTCTAAGTGGAAATCTGTTGGAACAGCAACAGTGTCACAATTCATAACGTGAAGTGAATTACTTTGTCACCAAAGGCAGCAATTTCTATAGGTCAGAAAAGAGTGAAATACAAGAAAAACAACAGATATTTCCCACTAAAGTTATCAAGGATCAGTTCCTTAAACTCTCCTTTATTAACAGCTGTGTTTCTAAGCATTTATTTGACAAGGCTGGGTGAGGTGGCTCGTGCCTGTAACCCCAGCACTTTGGGAGGCTGAGGTGGACGGATCACTTGAGGTCAGGAGTTTGAGACCAGCCTGGTTAACATGGTGAAACCCAACCCTACTAAAATTACAAAAATTAGCCGGGCATTGTGGTGCACACCTGTAACCCCAGCTACTCGGGGACTGAGGCATGAGAATCGCTTGAACCTGGGAGGCTGAAGTTGCAGTGGGCTGAGATCATGCCATTGCACTCCAGCCTGGGTGACAGAGCAAGACTACATATCAAAAAACAAAAGTTTGTGTAACAAATACTTACAATATTTCCTAGAATGTGCCAGACACAGTTCTGCAAATAAAAATGCAAAGAGATCAGGCTAGATGATAACAGGACACAGGTTTTGAAGAATTGATACTGAAGGAGACTTTTGGATTGCCAGTGCCGAAAGGCAGTATATTTAAGTGTTCATATCAAGCAATTGAGACCATCTTCTATACATGGTAGCAGACAAAGAAGTGAGGTGGTTTTCTTTAAATGTTCATATTTGTGTTCTTCTCTGCCTAGTATTTCTTCTTTCAGCACTCTCCCTTTAAAGACAAATCTTTAGCCAGGTGCTGTGGCACACATATTAATCCCAGCTATTCAGAGGCTGAGGTGGAAGGATTGCTTTAGCCCAGGAGTTCGAGGTGAACTATGTAGTGAACTATGATTGCACCACCATACTCCAGCCTGGGGTACAGAGTGAGACACCATCTCTTAAGTAAATAAATAAATACAGGTACCTTTACCCACCAAACACCCTCTTCCCAAGGTAGAAATGGAAAAAAAAACATTCTCCTATTTCTCTTTTTCATTCACTCATTTAGCAAACAGGTATTAAGTTCCTGTGATGTACTAGGTACTGTTCTAGGCAGTGAGGATACCCAGTGAACATGTCAGACTAATGTTCCACTTCATGGACCATAAAGGGAAAATAATAAGCAAACATAAAAAGATATGATGGTGAGACCCCATCTCCACAAAAAAATTTAAAAATTAACCAGGCATAGTGGTGCACACCTGTAGTCCCAGCTACTTGAAGACCAAGGCAGGAAGATTACTTGAGCCCAGGAATTTGAGGCAGCACTGAGCTATGATTGTGCCACTACACTCCAGCCTGGAGACCCCATCTCTTCAAAAAAAAAAAGGTATGATTTTTGTTTGTTTGTTTTTTGAGACAGAGTCTCTCTCTACTGCCCAGGCTGCAGTGCAGTGGTATGATCTTGACTCACTGCAACCTCTCTGCCTTCTGGGTTCAAGCAATTCTTATGCCTCTGCCTCCTGAGTAACTGGGACCACAGGCACTCCCCACCATGCCCAGCTAATTTTTTGTTTTTAGTAGAGACAAGGTTTTGCCATGTTGGCCAGGCTGGTCTCAAACTCCTGACCTCAGGTGATCCACCCGCCTCAGCCTCCCAAAGTGCTGGGATTACAGGTGTGAGCCACCACACCTGGCCTAAAAGTATGACTTTTTATAATGGAAGTTCTATGAAGATTTGCTGGGAAAGGGGATGGCAAGACCTCTCCTGAGGTTACAAACATTGACAAGGAATGAGCCATGCAAAAGATATGAAAGAAAAGCATTCCAGACACAGAAAACGGTAAATGTCAAGTTCCTGGGACTAGAACCAACTTGATAGTGTTGACAATAAGGTTAGAGTACAGTGCACATGGAGGGAAATGGTATGAGATGAGGTCAGAGGTAGCCAAAGATCTCAAGGGCCATGTAGACTTATTCTGAAGGGTAATGGTAGCCAGTGGAGGAAGCCAAGCAGCAGTCATGTCTGATGTCTGATGGGGAGGAAAGTTTTTCTTATTTGTCCTTGTAACTGTCATTCGAATAACACAGTTCTTCAGGGTAGAAATAATCAGTTTAGTAACTTTTTATATTGGGTGGATTGATTCACTTGTATGTAATTAATATCTAAGTTAGAATTTTAAAGCCTACGGTTGTTCAGTAATTGCCCTGAACTTGAGTGTGAAGTTAAGCAGGAAGCAACATAAACATGAAAAGACTTAAGTTAATTTAAAAATAAATGACTTAAAAAATTGCATTTTAAAGGTAAAATAATAGTGAAATTAAGCTTTCTATTTCTTTTTTTTTTTTTTGCTCTCTCTGAGTAACTTTATTTTGGAGGAGTTCCATAAGCATTAGGAACATACATAAAATGACACACCACTGTTGACAATGAAAAAAAAAAAAACAGCATTTGATATTTTCCAGCTTTTTAAGTTAAAAAAAAAATGATTCAGTTAAAACAAAAGTTTAGATATTTTAGCAAGAATCACCTTGCAGGACCATAATCACATTTAAGCCACTGACTTATTGTTAATGGAAAAAATTCACACTGCATCTAGTTACTATAGTATTTCTAAGCATAATCACAGCTGATTGAATGCAATGTGATATATACCAAAATTCATATGGATGTCACACAGTGACAGCATTGTACAAGTAACATTAATGACCTCCAACAAACACATTTTAAATTAGACTGGTCAAGCTAAAAGGAATGTTGGAGCCAACAGAAATGTAGTGGAATTCAGATTGTCTAGTAAGACTTGAAACTATACATTAGAATGATGTGAAAACTAAATACTGGTGGAACCCTAATACTAGCAGCAACTGTTACAGCCCTCTTAAAAGATTTGTAAAATCTGGCAAATAAAGATAATACAATTTTTGAGAGAATATAAAACTTTATATACTTCAGCATAACCCACTTGCTTTAAATCAGGTATTTTAAAACTGGGAGTATATTCCAGCTGTTGCTTTTATAAAAGTTCTAAAATGAAGCAGATTTAATGCTGGAATGCGGAATCCTATTTGGGTATAAAAACCCAAAAATGAACTATAAATATATCTTGGTTCAGAAATCAAGATATATGAATCACTTGAAGTTGGCAGTACTAAATAAAATATCAGCACCTTTTAGCTAGGTTGCTTGAAGGGCCAAGCAATGAGATGAGGACTGTCCTAATTCAGTGCCCAGTGCTGAGAATAATCTATGTATAAAACTTCTACTTATTATAAGGAGGCCATGGAGTAAGTCAGTAAGCTTTCTATTTCTTGCAATGCCCTGCCACTCTTGGGTTTTTATATGCTTCCATATGATAAACTGAAGTTGTGTTTCTTCCTCAGGTGCAGTTGGTGAATAATCGGTTTAAAGGAGTCAAGTATTTCCGCTTGAATACCCTAGCCTCTCTAGGTTATGTGGTTGTGGTAATAGACAACAGGGGATCCTGTCACCGAGGGCTTAAATTTGAAGGCGCCTTTAAATATAAAATGGTGTGTGAGCATAAAAACACTTTTCTTTTACAGACATTTACATTTTTCTGGTGCATTGTTTGGTGTGAAACCCTTGAAAGAGAGTTGGGGGAAGGGGCTATGAATGAGTGAATGAGAGTGTATCTGTGTTAGAGTTTGGGAGTGGGAGAGAAGATGCAACTTCATGTACACTAGGCTAGCTCATGTGTACCTATATGTAACTTTGGAGAACTGAGATAGAGCCACTTGTACATAGAAATACCCTCTCTATTTTGTATGTTCACTTGGGTAGAATTTAGCACCATTTAGCTTTCAGCATCCTGGACACTGTTGAGGAATAATTGAGATTTGTTCTGTCCTCTGTGAAGAGGGAATCCAACTGGTTAGTGCCTTCCTTGTGACAAGCCTCTTTCTCTCTACAGGAAGCTTTAAATGCTACCTTTTAGAGATGCCCCATGTCCTTTCTGCTGCTTTGGGAAATGATGAGAATCCGATGTTCCTTTTGCACAGTAAGGCAGTTACTGTGTTTGCCAGTGTTATTGGACATGCTGAGTAAGACATGGGGATTTTCTCCCACAGCCAGTTCTTTGACCTTATGTTGTATTCTCATGTAAGTTTTTTTGTTTTTGTTTTTGTTTTTGGCTTAGTGAAGTGAGATTTGCGTGCACTGGCAGGCCTAGTAATATAGACAAGGTGGTGGTGGTAGGAATTAGGACCTTAAAGAAGTAGTATGTTCAGTTCCTAGAGATAACATAATAGGGAAATAAGAAGATAGGGCCTCAAGAGCAATTCCTTCTGCTTTACTGCACCAAAAATTAAAAAGGAGAAGTAGGTCAGGTGCAGTGGCTCACACCTGTAATCCCAATACTTTGGGAGGCCAAGGCAGGAGGATCACTTGAGCCCAGGAGTTCAAGACCAACCTGGGCAACATAATGAGACCCCCACCTCTACAAATAAGTTAAAAAATTAGCTGGGCATGGTGGCGCATGCCTGGGGTCCCAGCTACGTGGGAGGCTGAGGTGGGAGGATCACTTGAGCCTGGGAGGTTGAGCTACAGTGATCCATGGTCACACTACTGCACTCCAGCCTGGACAGCAGAGTGAGACCATGTCTCCAAAAAAATAAATAAATAAAAAGGAGAAGTAAAATTAATTACTTAAGGGGCTAATTTTTTGTCTTTGGGTATAGAAAGGCTTGTTACAAGGAAGATGCCGACCTCTTAGCAGACAACAGAACAAATGGAAATGGGAAATACCCAAATAGCAAGGGACAGTTTGAGTAGCAATAGGAAGGAGCTTTATGACTAAGTGGTAACTAAACTCTAGGACAGGCTAGCAACAGAAGCTATAGGCCCCTATCTCCAAATAGATTTTTTAAAAATTTGAGGGAGAGGGGGCAACAGAATCTCAGTTGGTAGTAAATTCTAATCTAAAAAAACCTACAGGGCCGGGTGTGGTGGCTCACACCTGTAATCCCAGCAATTTGGGAGGCCGAGGCGGGCGAATCACTTGAGAGGTCAGGAGTTTGAGACCAACCTGGCCATAGTGAAACTCCGTCTCTACTAAAAAATACAAAAATTAGCTGGGCATGGTGGCGCATGCCTGTAATTCCAGCTACTTGGGAGGCTGAGGCAGGAGAATCACTTGAATCCAGGATTCGGAGGTTGCAGTGAGCCAAGATTGTGCCATTGCACTCCAGCCTGGGTAACAGAGTGAGACTCCATCTCAAAAAATAAATAAAATAAAAATTAAAAGACCTACAGGTATTTTTAGTAAAAGCATTTATCATCTTTAAAAGCACTCTTATGAGACTTTTATTCATCAGAATCAGTGAAATGTTCTCCCTTTTTTGACAGGGTCAAATAGAAATTGATGATCAGGTGGAAGGACTCCAATATCTAGCTTCTCGATATGATTTCATTGACTTAGATCGTGTGGGCATCCACGGCTGGTCCTATGGAGGATACCTCTCCCTGATGGCATTAATGCAGAGGTCAGATATCTTCAGGGTATGTGACTTCCTATTATACTCATTTTTGCAATAAGGGTAGATTTTTCTGTAAATAGAGGATATATAAAAATGTCTATTTCCTGAAGGTTTACAGAGTTGGCAATGTTTTTTTGGGTTTTTGTTTTTGTTTTTGTTTGAGACAAAGTCTTGCTCTGTCGCCCAGGCTGGAGTGCAGTGGCACAATCTTGGCTCACTGCAACCTCTGCCCCCTGGGTTCAGGCGATTATCATGTCTCAGCCTCCTGAATAGCTGGGATTACAAGTGCCCGCCACCACACCTGGCTAATTTTTTTTTTTTTTTTTTTTTAAAGTAGAGATGGGATTTCACCATATTGGCTAGGCTGGTCTCAAACTCCTGACCTCAAGAGATCCATCCATGTTGGCCTCCCAAAGTGCTAGGATTACAGGCATGAGCCACTGCACCTGGCCCAGAGTTGGCAATATTGTAGAATGTTAGGGTTTGTATGTTTAAGAGCCATGTGAAATGTATATATATCTTGTTTGTTTTTTTGTTTGTTTGTTTTGTTTTGTTTTGTTTTGAGACAGAGTCTCGCTCTTCACCCAGACTGGAGCACAGTGACATGATCTTGGCTCACTGCAGCCTCCACCTCCCGGATTCAAACGATTTCCAACTAATTTTTGTACTTTTAGTAGAGATGGAGTTTCACCATGTTTGCTAGGCTGGTCTTGAACTCCTGACCTCAAGTGATCCATCTGCCTTGGCCTCCCAAAGTGCTGGGATTACAGACGTGAACCACTGCACCCAGCCTTCAAGTTTTATATGTATATATGTGTGTCTGTGTGTGTGTGTATTTTTCTTTTAAACATATATAATGTTTAAACATCTGTCAACTGGATAACTAGTTACTGACTGTTTATAGATACGTGCCAAAGAGTATAGGAGATGGTTACGATTAGTAAAGCACATACAGCATACCTATTGGATTGTAATTACTTAATTGTTGGACTGCAAGCTATGAGGGCAGGGACCTCTTTGCTCTGTACACCACTGTATCCTCAGCAGTCAAGCCTAATGCTTGGCACATAGTAGGCCCTCAATAAGTGAGTTGAATGAGTGAATTATTAAATGTATAAATGCTTACAATTCTGTAAACAAACTTGGAAAAATATACTAGAAGAAAATACATAAGGATGATAATTGTTGAGAATAGGAATTATGAGTAGTGTTTCTTTTTTAAATATTTCAATAACATGATGTTACTTTACAGTGAAAAGTAATTTTTAAAATTTTTATTTTTTATTTTATTTTATTTTATTTTATTTTCTATTTTTTATTTTTTTGAGACGGAGTCTTGCTGTGTCACCCAGGTTGGAGTGCTGTGGCCGGATCTCAGCTCACTGCAAGCTCTGCCTCCCGGGTTCATGCCATTCTCCTGCCTCAGCCTCCCGGGTAGCTGGGACTACAGGCGCCACTGCCTCACCCGGCTAGTTTTTTTTGTAGTTTTTAGTAGACACGGGGTTTCACCATGTTAGCCAGGATGGTCTCGATCTCCTGACCTCGTGATCCGCCCGTCTCGGCCTCCCAAAGTGCTGGGATTACAGGCTTGAGCCACCGCGCCCGGCCCTTATTTTATTTTTGAGACAGAGTTTTGCTGTCACCCAGGCTGGAGTGCAGTGGTGCGATCTCGGCTCACTGCAACCTCCGCCTCTCAGGTTCAAGCAATTCTCATGCTTCAGTCTGGGATTAAAGGCGCCCACCACTATTCCCAGCTAATTTTTGTATTTTTAGTAGAGATAGGATTTCACCGTGTTTGCCAGGCTGGTCTCGGACTCCTGACCTTGGGTGATCCACTCGCCTCGGCCTCCCAAAGTGCTGGGATTACAGGCGTGAGCCATTGCACCTGACCCTTAATTTTTATTTTTAAGAACAAAATAAGGGTTTTATTCTTGCACGTATGTCTAGATGATCTTCATAATAACCATAAATAAATTCTGACTACTCCCATAATTTTCCCAGGCTTGTAGCTATCAAGAAAATAATTAGAGTATTTAAATATAAAAGTATGTATAAGAGCCTTAAAATGAGGCAAAGTTTTAGTATATTTCATTTATTGTTTTAAATTCTGTACTGCCAACAGAGGCTTAAAAAAAAAAGGTGGCTCCTTTTTTACATAAAACTGACAGTTCTCGCACATTTTTTCCTCAGTAGCAGGATGTAGTTCAGTTGTCTTTTAACAACGGGCCTGGCTTTTGTATTTCAGCTAGCCCAGGTTAAAGGTTTGGTATGTAGAATGCCCATGGAACATGAAACTGACTCACAAGAGTATCAAATTCTTGACCTTGGCACTTCACTTCAGTATTCTGAGTTGCCTAAGACACGTATGGCCCAGTCATAAGGCTAAAGCTTAAGGATAATTTTACAGTGTAATTTTGCAGTTGTAAGATCTCACTGCTAGCAACTCTCTTTTTCCAGACCACGCTTGACTGTCAATGTCATCTTATGCAGGTTGCTATTGCTGGGGCCCCAGTCACTCTGTGGATCTTCTATGATACAGGATACACGGAACGTTATATGGGTCACCCTGACCAGAATGAGCAGGGCTATTACTTAGGATCTGTGGCCATGCAAGCAGAAAAGTTCCCCTCTGAGTAAGTGCAAGCTTTTTTTTTTTTTTTTAAATTGAGACAGGGTCTCACTCTGTCACTTTGGCTGGAGTGCAGTGGCATGATCAGGGCTCCCTGCATCGTCAAACTCCTGGGCTCAGAGGATCCTCCCACCTCAGCCCCCGAGTAACTGAGTCTACAGGCACGTGCCACCATGCCCACCTAATTTTTTGTATTTTTAGTAGAGTCAGGCAGAGTTTTACCATGTTGCCTAAGGTGGTCTCAAACTCCTGGACTCAAGTTATCTGCCCATCTCAAACTCCCAATCATGCTGGGATTACAGGCATGAGCCACCGGGCACAGCCTAATTCAAGCTTTAAAATGAAGCTTATAAATTTTCAATTGTATTTTAAAAAATTGTCTTTAATCCTAATGGAAAATTCAAATACTGAAAAACCAAGATGAATATGTTATACTAGAATATCATGGCTGTTTCTTAAAACTGAATTACAGGCCAGTTCATATAATGTTTTTTTACAAGTTATATTTGAAGCAGTTGTTTTTGCTGAAAAAAGTTAAGTACACAACTTTCAAGGTGGAAAAAATGTTATGTCTGCCTGAATATATTTTACACATAGTTTTTCTGGGGACATGCTGTAATTATAGATGTGTTTTAATATTTTAATTATAAAAAATTGAACACAAGATCTTTTTTTAATCTTTCATTACATGTGGTATCTCGTTAATATGTTACAAATTTAATATTGAAAATATTGAACTTATTCTAACATTACAGTATCAGGAAGTTAATATGGTTAAGTATGATTAAATAAGTGAAATCGTTTTTCCAAATACTGCACTATTTTGCCTAATCCTGTAATACTTCCATTTCTCCAGACCAAATCGTTTACTGCTCTTACATGGGTTCCTGGATGAGAATGTCCATTTTGCACATACCAGTATATTACTGAGTTTTTTAGTGAGAGCTGGAAAGCCATATGATTTACAGGTGAGTTATTCTACATTTTCTGGATAAATGCAGTCATGATTAGTGATTGATTACTTTGAAATCTATTAACTGTAGGGTAAGTCCAGATTTTTAGAGTGTCCACCCTCTGCTTAAGAGAACTAAAGTAAGAGGCATATTTAGTAGTGCCTGTAGTTGGATAAAAATTAAGATTCTATTGCAGTCAGGCTGACATATCTGCCTATCAGATTACATGACTGTGTGTCTGTATCTGCTTTCAGTTTGGAAGCATGGAAAAGATGACAGGAAGTCCATTCACTGTTCTCCTTTGCTTTTCTTTTTCCGCTTTGAAGGGTGAGGATATGCTATTTTGATTTCATGGTTGTAAAAGGATTCTTAGGGCCTGATTATATGGTCTTTTAATTTTCTTTTATTTTACATTGACATTGGAGCAGAAACCAGCAAGTTACCCTCCTCCATTGCTCCATTTATAAATGATTATTCCAGTTTTTCTTAAAACTGTGTTTTACTCCTTAAATAGATTATGTGCACACAAAAATTGAAAAAATCACTTTTTCCTTTTTAACATTTCAGTTGATATTTATGTTTAAACTATGAGATATTTATAGCAGTAATTTTTAAGCTTTTTGGTTTCAGGACACCTTTACCTACCAAAGAACTTTATGTCAATTATATCAATGAATATTTCTCATACAAGATATTAAAACAGAAAATTTTTAAATATTTTAAAATAATAAACTATCAGCCAGGCACAGTGGCTCACGCCTGTAATCCCAGCACTTTGGGAGGCCAAGGTGGGCACAGATCACTTGAGGTCAGGAGTTCAAGACCAGCCTGACCAAAATGGAGAAACCCTGTCTCTACTAAAAATACAAAAACTAGTCGGGCATGGTGGCGCACGCCTGTAATCCCAGATACTTGGGAGGCTGAGGCAGGAGAATTGCTTGAACTGGGGAGACGGAGGTTGCGATCAGCCGAGATTGCGCCATTGCACTGCAGCCTGGGCAACAAGAGTGAAACTCCATCTCAAAAATGGTAATAATAAACTATTACATGTTAACACAAATCACATTTTTCATAGAGAAAAACTATATTCCAAAACAAAAAAATAATTTACTGAGAAAAACAGCAATATTTTACGTTTTTCTAAGTTCCTTTAATGTCTGACATAATAATAAAGAAGACACTTACATTCTTATGTCTCTTTCTGTACTCAGTCTGTTGTGATATGTTGTTTTGGCTAAAGTATGTGAAGAAAAATTTGGCCTCACAGAGTAGTTATGAAATGTGGCCAGGCACAGTGGCTCACGCCTGTAATCCCAACACTTTGGGAGGCCGAGGCAGGCAGATCACGAGGTCAGGAGATCGAGACCATCCTGGCTAACACGGTGAAACCCCGTCTCTACTAAAAATATAAAAAATTAGCCTGGTGTGGTGGTGGGCACCTGTAGTCCCAGCTACTCGGGAGGCTGAGGCAGGAGAATGGAGTGAACCTGGGAGGCAGAGCTTGCAGTGAGCCGAGATTGCACCACTGCACTCCAGCCTGGGTGACAGAGTTAGACTCCGTCTCCAAAAAAAATAAAAATACAAATACAAAAATTAGCCAGGTGTGGTGGTGCATGCCTGTAAACCCAACTACTCAGGAGACTGAGGCACGAGAACTGCATGAACCCGGGAGGCAGAGGTTGCAGTGAGCCGAGATCGTGCCACTGCACTCCAGCTTGGGTGACAGAGTGGACTCCATCTTTTTTTTTTTGAGTCTCGCTCTTTTTTTTGAGTCTCGCTCTTCGCCCAGGCTGGAGTGCAGTGGCCGGATCTCAGCTCACTGCAAGCTCCGTCTCCCGGGTTCCCGCCATTCTCCTGCCTCAGCCTCCCGAGTAGCTGGGACTACAGGTGCCCACCACCTCACCCAGCTAGTTTTTTGTATTTTTTAGTAGAGATGGGGTTTCACTGTGTTAGCCAGGATGGTCTTGATTTCCTGACTTCGTGATCCGCCCGTCTCGGCCTCCCAAAGTGCTGAGATTACAGGCTTGAGCCATCGCGCCCGGCCATTGGACTCCATCTTTTTTTTTTTTTTTGAGACGGAGTCTCGCACTGTCACCCAGGCTGGAGTGCTGTGGCCGGATCTCAGCTCACTGCAAGCTCCGCCTCCCGGGTTCACGCCACTCTCCCGCCTCAGCCTCCCGGGTAGCTGGGACCACAGGCGCCGCCACCTCGCCCGGCTGGTTTTTTTGTAGTTTTTAGTAGAGACGGGGTTTCACCATGCCAGCCAGGATGGTCTCGATCTCCTGACCTCGTGATCCGCCCGTCTCGGCCTCCCAAAGTGCTGGGATTACAGGCTTGAGCCACCGCGCCCGGCCTGGACTCCCTCTTTTTTTTTTTTTTTTTTTTTTTTTTGAGGCGGAGTCTCGCTCTGTCGCCGGGACTGGAGTGCAGTGGCCAGATCTCAGCTCACTGCAAGCTCCGCCTCCCGGGTTTACGCCATTCTCCTGTCTCAGCCTCCGGAGTAGCTGGGACTACAGGCGCCCGCCACCTCGCCCGGCTAGTTTTTGTATTTTTAGTAGAGATGGGGTTTCACCGTGTTAGCCAGGATGGTCTCGATCTCCTGACCTCGTGATCCGCCCGTCTCGGCCTCCCAAAGTGCTGGGATTACAGGCTTGAGCCACCGCGCCCGGCCTGGACTCCCTCTTAAAAAAAAAAAAAATGGGAGGAGTATTTTAGCTTTTTCAGTTAATTGTAGATACCATTATTTGATACTGTCCCAAAACTGGACAAGTGGTAGTTTCTTAAAGGTTGTGGGATTTTGTTTGTTTTTGTTGTTTTAAATATATATAACATATATACTTTTTATTATACATATATTTTTAATTATATATATATATATATATTTTTTTTTTTTTTTTTTTTGAGATGGAGACTTGCTATGTCACCCAGGCTGGAATGCAGTAATGTGATCTTGGCTAACTGCAACCTCTGCTTCCCAGGTTCAAGCAGTTCTCGTGCCTCACCCTCCTGAGTACGTGGGACTACAGGCTTGTACCACTATGCCCAGCTAATTTTTTTGTACTTTTCGTAGAGATGGGGTTTCACCCTGTTGGCTAGGCTGGTCTTGAACTGCTGACCTCAGGTGATTTGAGGCCTTGGCCTCCAAAAGTGTTGGGATTACAGGTGTGAGCCACTACACCCAGGTTTTATATATATATATATATATATATTTTTTTTTTTTTTTTTTTTTTTTTTTTGAGGCAGAGTCTCGCTCTGTCTCCCAGGATGGAGTGCAGTGGCGCAATCTCAGCTCACTGCAAGCTCCGCCTCCCGGGTTCCCGCCTTTCTCCTGCCTCAGCCTCCCGAGTATCTGGGACTGCAGGCGCCCACCACCAGGCCTGGCTAATGTTTTGTATTTTTAGTAGAGTCGGGGTTTCACTGTGTTAGCCAGGATGGTCTCGATCTTCTGACCTCGTGTTCCACCCGCCTCGGCCTTCCAAAGTGCTGGGATTACAGGCGTGAGCCACTGCGCCTGGCCTAAATATATTTTTTAAAGTAAATAAGAGATGGGTGTCACTAAGTTGCCCAGGCTGATCTCAAACTCCTAAACTCAAGTGATCCTCCCACCTCAGCCTCCCAAAGTGCTAGGATTGCAAGGTGAGCTACCATGCCCAGCCAATGAATTTTTTGTTATTTTTTAATTTTTTTTTTTTTTAATTGAAGTCTTACTATGATTCCTGGGCTAGTTTCAAACTCCTGGGGTCAAGCAATCCTCCCACCTCAGCCTCCCAAGTAGTTGAGACTACAGGGAATGGGCTCCTGCATCTGACTTAAAGCTAGGTTTTAGTGTGGAATCTGAAGTGATATATATAAACTTCATATTCTGTTACATTAAAGTGTAGATCTTATACTTCAAATGGATCTTTTACCATGCATTAGCCACCTGGAAAATAGTGGCTCACTGTGTTATTCCAGTCTTTCAAATGTTGACGCCTTTTATTATACAATATTTTAAAAATCACATATAGTTATATTACCACTGATATCATCAGAAAAGTGTCTAAGTATAAACTCATTAGTTAATAGTAGTAGATGCAAGTTTTCCAAAATCCTAACTCAAAATCCCAATTGGCAACAAATACTGTCAGTGTTGTCCGTGAAGTGGCCAGCTCACCTCATTCACTTTTGAGAAAATATTTACTGGATACCCTAAATAACCATAGTTGTCAGTCATTCTTTGAAGTTAAAAAAGGAGTTCCATTTTAAAAGCAGCAGTTCAGCTTGTGACTCATTCACACTAGTACTTTTCCTTGAGACATCCTGTAGCACAGGTGCTTTATGCATTCCCATTTCATAAACACAGAATATGAAAGACTTCTACTCAAAGGTTGTAACTTAATAAATTCTAATTTTTACCGCTACTTAATTGAAACTGATGTTTTTCTTTTTTATTGGAAGTGTGTGGTGGTGAGGAATACTGTGACTTCTAGTGCAGTTTAATGATAGTGCATTGATTCATGCTACCCAGCTTACTCACCTTTGCTTTTGCATCATCACTGTAAATGCTGACACAACAAGTAAAGGCAAATAGTGTCTTTGTGTTGTTCTAAAAGTAGTTTTGACCGTTTGTATCCCTTGAAAAGCTTTCAGAGACCTCTGAAACTCTATAGACCACACTTAGAGAACAAACCATTGGTCTACAGGTAAATCCATCATTAAGCCTAATTTTAATAAGGAAATCATAAGATGAGGAGAGGAGCGTTTAGATAGGATTTATTCTACAATATTGCATAGAGGCTGTGATTCATATTATTAATCCTGTTTAAAATCTCTGGAAAGCTTTGGAAGAGGATGTATTACTAAATTCTTTTTTTTTTTTTTTTTTTTTTTTTTTTTGTATCTTTATTTTTTGTTGTTGGTAAGATCTATCCTCAGGAGAGACACAGCATAAGAGTTCCTGAATCTGGAGAACATTATGAACTGCATCTTTTGCACTACCTTCAAGAAAACCTTGGATCACGTATTGCTGCTCTAAAAGTGATATAATTTTGACCTGTATAGAACTCTCTGGTATACACTGGCTATTTAACCAAATGAGGAGGTTTAATCAATAGAAGACACAGAATTGATCATCACACTTTGATACCTGCCACGTAACATCTACTCCTGAAAATAAATGTGGTGCCATGCAGGGGTCTACAGTTTGTGGTAGTAATCTAATACCTTAACCCCACATGCTCAAAATCAAATGATACATATTCCTGAGAGACCCAGCAATACCATGAGAATTACTTAAAAAAAAAAAAAGCATTAACACCATGTATTCATACTACCCTATTTTCACTTTTAATAGTATTATAAACTTCATGAACTTAATTAGCGTATTTTTACAGTATACTTTTGAGTTTGTTAAAATATGGTATTAGTGATTGGTTTGGTTCAGTTCCAGAATCTCTGACTAGTTACAGATTTGATAGCACTTAAATGTAATTGAATAGCTTATGCTTCATTGCTTGGGCATATCCAGCATGTTATGAACTAATAACTATTAAACTTGACCTAACCAGTCATTCATTATTGATTTTTCAAGGATAACTTAGTGGCCTCCTAAAGACACTTGTTTTGGCACTGACCAGTTTTTAGCCAATTTAATCTGTATCTAGTATAAATAATACTCATTTTTCTTTGATGATATTAATGGAGTGGGCTTTTCCTTTTGCATAAAGGCTAGTAACTGTATATGTAGCATGGATTTAATTAGTCATGATACTGATAATTACAGGCAGAAAATTTTTAATCAAATGATTAGAGCTTAAATATTTGCAGGCAAGTTTTTTTTTTTTTCCTTTAAGAAAAGGAAAAAGTACACATTCACTAGAATTCTTCAGAAAATTTAGTGGTGCCAGTTTCCATTTGGAATTTCCTTATTAAAATATTCTAGAATTTTAAGGAGATTGAAGGGAATCACAGTGGGGTGGGGAGTCCTGGGTTTGGGAAATGACAGAGAGAAGAGGTGGTGACGGCCTGATTAAAAACTAAGCAGAAGTAGTTTTAACAAAAAGACTCAGGAAAATGTTTGGAAACTGAAATTTAAACAACTAGAATATTAAGGAAACCAGAATCAATAAATTACTGTCTTGCCAGCACAGCTACAGAGTAACATGATTCAGGGGAGGAAGAGTTCCTTAGAGTTACTTTTATAATTCTTTTTTTTTTTTTTTCGTCTTAGGTTTAGAAATCCTACACATTTAAACTTTATCCTTTTAAAATTATTTGAACATAATTTAGATATTGAAAGCTTAAAATACAAATGTTTACAGATAACCTCTTTACCATAAACTAATCCCTGGCAAGCCATGGCTCTCTTTTTTTTGGTGTTTAAAGCCTATAAACAGTTTTCTTGAATGATCATGAACTTTTCTTGGTTTAGCACTAGGATTTAGCTATGAAGAGAGCTCATAGGCTTTCAGGTGCTAATTGAGATCTGCCCTGTTAGAGTCTTGGGGTGCTAGATCGGTCACATTGACACCAGTGGCAGGGAAGGCATCTATGAGTTTGATGCTTTTTATCGCACACTTCAGTGTTTAGAAAGTTATTACCAATACTTTTAAACAACACTCCCAAGAAAATTTGCTATATTTCTTTCTCATCACTACAGAGAGAGTAGATTTCCCCATAGAGAGCACAGTCTTCATTAGTAAGGTTGGTGACTACTGGTAAGAGGTGGACTTCATTGACACCAAGCGGGAGGTAGGGAAAGCCCAGAAATGGCAGGATGACATGGTGGTTCTGTCATTGGGAAAGGTATTGGGTTTTGCTGTTTGTGTTTATACTGTATAATAGATACCACACTTTTTCTTATTATCTGTATATGTATTGCTTTTCATGTTTGATATTTTCCCATGCCAAGATTTGTTTATATATATTTTCAATGTTAAATTAAATTGATTTGGGTAACTTTCTTCCCCAAGAAAGTATTTTCCCCTTTAAGTATATATCTGACTGTGGAGGGTGTTTTGTTTTGTTTTGTTTTGTTTGGACTAATTGGCCTCAAAGGATCTATCCTTATATGCAATATAAAGTAGAAATGGTATACAGTAGCTTTTAACCAGCTACTCCATTGAAACCTGTCACCCATTAAGGCTGTTTCTTCAAAATGGTATCTTTTATTTTGCTGAAACAAACTTAGAAAACTTCATGTACTCTTGAATTCACCGGTTCGGTGTTTTCCTTTTGCATGTTGCCTTCTCCTTTCCTCCTATCACAAAGAATGTTTCTATTATCACTCCCAGTCACTTAAATGCCATTCCGCTGCTTTAGCGGGAAAAAATACCTGAATGAATTCACTTGCAGAAAGACAGTTTGACTGAATTTGCTTTTTGCAACCAGTGTGGAAAATATCATAGTCAATTGAGGCAATCAGTAGAAATCTAACTAAAAGTTTGTACCCCATGAGTATGGGTAACAGCTTAAACGGCAAGAATATATAAAAGTAGCAACAGTTTAGTGGGAGCCAAAAAGCACTAGGTTACATAATATCATACTGTGTTTTTAAAGACTTGATAAATGTGTACACTTGAACAGCCATCAAGAGGGATAGTTACTTGAGCATTTTAGAGTAGTGGAACTCAAAATCTAAGATTCATCTGGGATACTTACTAAAAGAAATGTAGAGTTTTGAATCTCACTCTTAAAAGTATGTATTCCCAGGCTAGGCATGGTGGCTCACACCTGTAATCCTAGAACTTTGGGAGACCAAGGCGGGTGAATCACTTGAAGTCAGGAGATCAAGACCACCTTGGTCAACATGGTGAAACCCCGTCTCTACTAGAAATACAAAAAAATTAGCCGGGCATGATGGCATGTGCCTATAATCCCGAACCTACTCGGGAGACTGAGGCAGGAGAATCGCTTGAACCTAGGAGGCGGAAGTTGCAGTGAGCTGAGATGGTGCCACTGTAGTCCAGTCTGGGCGACAGAGTGAGACTCTGCCTCAAAATAAATAAATAAATAAAAATTTGTATTCCATTGATTTGGGTAGACACCAGGAATGTGCATTTCTAACAAGCTTTCCAGGCGATCCTACAGTAAGTCATCTATGGACTACTTTAAGAAACTCTTCTATAGAGAATGGAGTTGGATTAATAATAGGTGATTTTTTACACTGGACTGATTCACAAGAACCTAAACAGTAGTCCATGAAGCTGCTCATCTGTGGTAACTGTTTGGCCCTTCTCACTCTGAAAGCCGCAGGAGATGTTTACTTTGTTTCTATCCCGTTTGTCTGGAGATTAATTTTGGAATAAAAGTTTTTCTCTTTATGCCATTCCTGGTTCTTTTCCAAAGCCTCATGCAAGAGGATTAGGTCACAATGCATGCATTACCTTTTTAAAAAATGCAATGTTGATACCGATGCTTACTTTTTTTTTTTTTTACTACTTGTTTTATTCCTTCCAGATAGTATAGCCCGCCTTTCTGTAGCATAGTTCTCTTCAGGTGGAATGATTCCTGTGAGATTTCTCATTATTAAATCATGCATTTTCCAAGATGGAATCAATCTTTGATTTAATCTAATATTCTTATTTGTTAGAAGAACAACCTACATGCTAGAGAGAGAGGAGGAGATATACCCGTGACCACAGCCAGTTAGTAGCCAGTTGGTGCTGGACTCCAGCCAGGTGTCCTGCCTCATGGTAGTTAAATGATATATAGAAAAGGTAAATTTTTAAAGAAATATTTATTAATATATTCGTATAAAACATTTTAAAGGTAACCACATAAAAATGGTTAATTTTTCCATTCCAAAGTAAATGCTAAGCATGCTTATTAATGAAGCAGTACTTCTAATTAGTATATGACATTCTGAAGTTAATTAAACTCATTGCACTAAATGTGTCTTCCTTGGTATATTGGGGGATTTGAGGATTGGAATATAGAGTAGAGTGCTTGCTTACACCTGGGAGCCCATCTTATAGCTATTTGATGTAAGAAAAGAGACATGGCCATTTCTAAACTATATAAGGTGAGTAGTCTATTCCCAGCAGATATAAAAGAGAAAGAAAATTTTTTTGACTCCCACCTTCCCAGCCTCACCTATCCATCTTCCAGCCTCAAATATGGAGAAGTTAGTGCAAGGTGCTGGGCTCTAGGTAGTCATTTCATAAGTCCTTTACAGGTAAAGAAAAAGTAGTGTTTGTATGTTTGTTTTTAAGTAACCCCAAAATAAATTTATGTTGTATTCAGCAAAATTGGAGTTCAGGTGTTTAATTTTAGAACATAAAGTGCCTGCTGTTTTAAGCATTGACTTGTATAAAAAGAATTGCATGTCTCACTCCAGTAAGCTTATGGGTTTTCTCATTTTTAGGTATATGGCTTTTAATCATGTAAAGTGAAACATTAGTTTTGTTGCATTTTATTACAGGTTCTTTGTTGCAATAAAGATGCTGCTGAAATTAACTGATTTAAATGTTCCTTTTTCTCCCATTTGCCCATGGGAAATGTACAACCTTGCCTTGATTAGTGGCAACTATGGAGTGACTAATACACATGAACAAGGTCATGTGCTTGCAGTGGAGAAGAGAGACTGCAGTATAAAGGATTACATGGGGGTTTTAGTATAAACACTAACCAAAATGCATCCAAGCCTAATGGGAGGTGTGCAGAGAACTGCTTTCTATCTGCAAGTGGTTCCCAACAACCAGTGGTTGATACTACATGGGTAAATGGTGCTTACAGCCAGTGAGGAGCATATCCCCCTACCCCAATCTCCACCCCCGAGCACCTGGGGGTTTGTGGGAATACCACCTAGAGTTGATAGTGGCTTCTGCATGCTGCCCAGGAATTTTTTTTTTTTTTTTTTTTTTTGAGACAGTCTCGCACTGTCGCCCAGGCAGAAGTGCAGTGGCACAATCTTGGCTCACTGCAAGCTCTGCCTTCCAAGTTCACACCATTCTCTTGCCTCAGCCTCTCGAGTAGCTGGGACTACAGGCACCCACCACCACGCCTGGCTAATTTTTTGTATTTTTAGTAAAGATGGGGTTTCACTGTGTTAGCCGAGATGGTCTTGATCTCCTGACGTCTGACCTCGTGATCCACCCGCCTTGGCCTCCCAAAGTGCTGGGATTACAGGCATGAGCCACCACGCCTGGTCCCTACTGCCCAGGAAACTTTGAGGGAGTTTAATGTACTATGTATTTCAGAGGTTTCTGGGTTTTTTTGTTTTTGTTTTTGTTTTAGGTGGAGTCTTGTTCTGTCACCCAGGCTGGAGTGTAGTGGTGCAATCTTGGCGCACTGCAACCTCCCCTGCCCAGGTTCAAGCGATTCTCCTGCCCCAGCCTCCCAAGTAGCTGGGATTACAGGCGCCTGCCACCACACCTGGCTAAATGTAGAGACAGGGTTTCACTATGTTGGCCAGGCTGTTCTCAAAGTCCGTCATGAACTCAGATGATGTGCCTGCCTTGGCCTCCCAAAGTGCTGGGATTACAGGCGTGAGCCACCACACCCGGCCTGATAATATTCTGTTTTTTTTTTTTTTGAAGTTTTATTAGAGAAAGGGCAGAGAGGAGGCAGATGAACCCCTCTGAAATAAGTAAATGGGTTTGTGTGATAATCCTTCCAGAACAGATACTTAATCTGGATTCTGTAACCCTCAAGTTGTGTGTGAAATACTGCATGAAAAGTAGTAGTGTATTATTCTGGAGATAGGCTCTTTGGCGTTATCAAATATTCAAAGGGATAATGACCCCAAAAAAGTTAAGAACCACAGCTGTATTAGGGTCTTAAACTTTTTTTGTATACAAAAATTATTAGGAATAAAAATGAGTTTAAAATAAGGGACTACTAGGTCGGGTGCGGTGGCTCACGCCTGTAATCCTAGCGCTTTGGGAGGCTGAGACAGGGAGATCACTTGAAGTCAGGAGTTCAAGACCAACCTAGCCAACATAGTGAATGAATTTTTGTATACTAAAAACAAAAATTAGCCGGGCATGGTGGCGCATGCCTGTAATCCCAGCTACTTGGGAGACAGAGGCAGAATCAGTTGAGCCCCTTAGGCAGAGGTTGCAGTGAGCCAAGATCACACCACTGCTCTCTAGCCTGGGGAACAGTGTGAGACTCTGTCTCAAAAAAATAAAAAGTAAGGGACTGCTATAGATGAGTGCTTCCTAACCTTTTCATCTTGTAACACAAAAAGAGATACTCGTATGACACAAGGCTAAACATGCACACTGGGGTAAGCTGTTAAGACTGCTTGTAGCCAGAAGTGACTCTCCAGGCCCACCTCAACTTTAAAGAAATTAGTATCTCGGCCGGGCGCGGTGGCTCAAGCCTGTAATCTCAGCACTTTGGGAGGCCGAGATGGGCGGATCACGAGGTCAGGAGATCGAGACCATCCTGGCTAACACGGTGAAACCCCATCTCTACTAAAAAAATACAAAAAAACTAGCCAGGCGATATGGCGGGCGCCTGTAGTCCCAGTTACTCGGGAGGCTGAGGCAGGAGAATGGCGTGAACCCGGGAGGCGGAGCTTGCAGTGAGCCGAGATCGCACCACTGTACTCCAGCCTGGGCGACAGAGCAAGACTCCGTCTCAAAAAAAAAAAAAAAGAAATTAGTACCTCATTACACATATGATCTATTTATAACACTGTGGTTGGGAAATTTTATAGATTACCTTGGCCTATCAAAAATCAGCTTTCACCTGGCACAGTGGCTCATGCCTGCAGTCCTAGCACTTTGGGAGGCTGAGGTGGGCAGATTGCTTGAGCTCACAAGTTTGAGGCCAGCCTGGGCAACATGGTGAAACCCCTGTCTCTACAAAAATACAAAAAACTGCCCGGGTGTGGTGATGTGTGCCTGTAGTTCTGGCTACTCGGGAGGCTGAGGTGAGAGGATCTCTTGAGCCTTGGAGGCAGAGGCTGCAGTGAGCTGAGATCACACTACTGCACTCCAGCCTGGGTGATAGAGCCAGACCTTGTCTCAAAATATTTTTTTTTTTTTTAAATTAGCTTTCATGCCAGACGAGGTGGCTCACACCTGTAATCCCAGCACTTTGAGAGGCCAAGGCGGGAGGACTGCATGAGCTCAGGAGTTTGAGACCAGCCTGGGCAACATAGCAAGATCTTGTCTCTACTAAAACTTTTTAAATTAGCTGAGCATGATAGTGCATGCCTGTAATGCCAGCTACTCAGGAGACTGAGGCAAAGGATCACTTGAGCACAGGAGGTCGAGGCTGCAGTGTGCTATGATTATACCACTGCAGTCCAGCCTGGGCAACAAGACCCTGTCTCAAAAAAAAAAAAAAAAAGCTTTCAGACTAGCCATAAGCGTCCTATATACTGTGACGGAGGTGTAGACTTCCAGCTGTAGAACTCCAGTGCCCCAGACTCAGAGCAAGTGCTACAGCCTTGAAGCCTTTTGACTTCCCTTTGGCCCTATTAACCTCACCCACCCCACCCAATGGATATGAGGGGGCAGATATTGATCCCTTGGTGCTTTTGTGGGGAGTAGAGTGAAACAGTTGCAGTGTAAGAATCTCATAACCAGAGTATAATTTTATTTTGGGTTCAGTGTAGTTTGGGGATTTACTAGGATTTAAGGATTCATCTTCTGGTTCTATCACCCTGGAAGAGTTTGAGCTCCCATTGTAATTTCAGCTCTGAAAGACACAGATTGTTTAGTCTGCTGTTTGTTCCTTACTCCTTACTAAAAGATGCTCTCTCTAAATTGGACTCCAAACCTGTGTTCTTAAAATAGAAGTTTGGGGAAGCAATTAGCCAGGATAGTTGTCCTTAGCTAGCTCCAGGATTCCCCCATCTTTATTGGAAAAACACCCTGTAGATGTGGCATAGCTTAACATTCTACTCAGAAGTGACAGTTATTTGCAGGAAGGTCAGTCCTCTGGCCAGGATGGTTCTGGAAACCACAAAGCTTCTCTGTAAAATGAGCTCTCTGTGCTGGCTTAATTACTGAGCACATACCTTGTCATAGTTGCATCCCTAAGCATGCATGTGTATACTACTGTCTGCAGTTCAGTTGGGTACTTGATGTGTTGCCGTGCCAGTTAATTGTTTAAGCTGTCTCAAACGTCCATTCCTCTTCTTTCCTATTGTTGCTCCTCTCCCAGTCTAGGTCTCATGATCTCAATGCTGGGTAAATACAGCAGCTCTCTGTCCACCCTGAGTTCAGGGTGAAGAATAGAATTCCAAGTGACTTCAAATAAGCATGTCTCATCTTTCATTTAGCAAATATTTAGGAACAATCATGTGCCAGGTCTATGCTAGGCCATCAGAAAACAGAACTGAAGAGGATACAGTCCTTGCCCTCAGTAGGCTCTCAGGACCAACTTCACTTTCCACCTAGAAGCCACTTCCTTTAAAGGAGCTTTTTTGTTGTTGTTGTTCTCTTTGAGACAGCATCTCCCTCTGTTGCCCAGGTAGGAATGCAGTGGCATGAACACACCCACTGCAGCCCCAACCTCCCAGGCTCAGGTGATCCTCCCACCTCACCTTCCCAAATAGCTGGGACTTCAGGCACACACCACCACTCCCAGCTAATTTTTTCATTTTTTGTACAGACGGGGGTCCCGCTTTGTTCAACCAGGCTGATCTTGAACTCCTGGGCTCAAGCAGTCCTCCTGCCTCAGCCTCCCAAAGTACTGGGATTATAGGCATTAGCCACCGTGCCCAGCCTGGCAAGCTAATTATTTCCTGCCAAACTTCAAGTGGTGCTCTAGTCCCTAATCAAATACAAATTCTGTCTGACATTCAAGACCCTCCTGCCAGGCGCAGTGGCTCACACCTGTAATCCCAGCACTTTGGGAGGATGAGGCAGGCAATCACCTTAGGTCAGGAGTTCGAGACCAGTCTGGCCAACATGGTGAAACCACATCTCTACTAAAAACACAAAAACTAGCCAGGCATAGTGGCATGCACCTGTAATCCCAGCTACTCCGGAGGCTGAGGCAGGATAATCGCTTGAACCTGGGAGGTGGAGGTTGCAGTGAGCTGAGATTGCGCCACCGCACCCCAGCCTGGCAACAGAGCGAGATACCATTTCAAAAATACATACATATATATATACATATACACACACACACACACACACACACACACACACACACACACAAATTAGCTGGATGTGGTGGCATGTGCCTGTAAATCCCAGCTACCCAGGGAGGATGAGGCAGGAGAATTGCTTGAACCCAGGAGGCGGAGGTTGCAGTGAGTTGAGATCACGCCACTACACTCCATCCTGGGCAACAGAGCGAGTCTCTGTCTCAAAAAAAATAAAAATGAAAAATAAAAGCCTGGCCAGCGGCCAATATGGTGAAACCCTGTCTCTACTAAAAATACAAAAATTAGCTGGGTATGGTGGCATGCACCTGTAACCCCAGCTACTCAGGAGGCTGAGGCAGGAGAATCCCTTGAACCCAGGAGGCAGAGGCTGCAGTGAGCCACACCACTCCAGCCTGGCCAACAGAGCAAGACCCTATCTAAAAAACAAACAAACAAAAAACACTCCGGGCGGGGTGGCACACGCCTGTAATCACAGCACTTTGGGAGGCTGAGGTGTGAGGATCACTTGAGGCCAGAGGTTCGAGACCAGCCTGGCCAACATGGCAAAACCCCATCTCTACTAAAAATACAAAAATTAGCTGTTTGTCGTGGTGTACTCCTGTAATCCTAGCTACTCAGGAGGCTGAGGCATGAGAATGGCTTGAACCTGGGGGGTGGAGATCACAATAAGCCAAGATTGCACCACTGCACTCCAGCCCAGGCAACAGAGTGAGACCTTGTCTCAAAAAAAAAAAAAAAAAAAAAACTCAGTGGAGGATTGGATTAGTTAATATACATAAGCACATGATGCCTGGTACACAGTAACTCAATAAAGGTTATCTCAAATTTAGCATTTAATTTCTCTTTTTTTTTTTCTTTTTAAGACAGAGTCTCGCTCTGTCACCCAGGCTGGAGTGCAGTGGTGCCATCTCGGCTCACTGCAACCTCTGCCTCCTGGGTTCAAATGATTCTCCTGCATCACCCTTCCGAGTAGCTGGGATTACAGGTACGCACCACCATGCCGTGCTACTTTTTGTATTTTTAGTAGAGACGGTGTTTTACCATGTTGGCCAGGCTGGTCTCGAACTCCTGACCTCAAGTGATCCGCCCACTTCGGTCCCCCAAAGTGCTGGGATTACAGGCATAAGCCACCTCACCCAGCCTAGCATTTAGTTTCATACCATACTGTTTGCTACCGGTTTTGTTTCTCCAGTTGGATCACAGACTCTCAAAGTGGTACCTTTACACTTGTTTAATTCTCACCCATAATACCTACTGCAGGGTCAGATATGTATGAGATACTTGAATACCGAAAAAATTTTCAAATAAAAACATCTGACATCCCCCATTTAGGGTTGTCTGATTGATAGCTTGCAGGTTCATAAGTACCCATCTACCAGTTGGTTTGTAACTGCAAAAGAAACCAAATCCTACAGGGCGCGGTGGCTCAAGCCTGTAATCCCAGCACTTTGGGAGGCCGAGACGGGTGGATCACGAGGTTAGGAGATCGAGACCATCCTGGCTGACACGGTGAAACCCCGTCTCTACTAAAAAATACAAAAAACTAGCCGGGTGAGGTGGCTGGGCGCCTGTAGTCCCAGCTACTCGGAAGGCTGAGGCAGGAGAATGGCGTAAATCCGGGAGGCAGAGCTTGCAGTGAGCTGAGATCCGGCCACTCCACTCCAGTCAGGGTGACAGAGCGAGACTCCGTCTCAAAAAAAAAAAAAAGGAAACCAAATCCTTCCCAAATTTAAGCTTTTAGAACTCCTTCTTTAAAATGTCCTTGTAGTTTGTATTCTTTATCCCCAACTGAGGCTTCAGGTCAGGAGATATTGTCCTTCTCAACCCTGGTTGCTATTATAGTTGCCTGGGCAGCTTTTAAAAACATTCATATATAAGTCCCTCCCAGGATCCATTACATCAAAACGGGGAGGGGAGGTCCTGCCATCTTTTAATGTGTTAAAAATAAGTTCTCTAGGTGATCCTAATGTTTAACCAGAGTGAAGAGTCTCTGGCCGGGCTTGGTGGCTCATGCCTGTAATCTCAGGACTTTGGGAGGCTGAGGACCACAGATCACCTGAGGTCAGGATTTCGAGACCAGCATGGTCAACATGGTTAAACCCCATCTCTACTAAAAATACAAAAAGTAGCCATGTGTGGTGGCACACACCTGTAATCCCAGCTACTCGGGGGAATGAGACAGGAGAATCGCTTGAATCCCGGAGGCGGAGGTTGCAGTGAGCCGAGATCATGCCACTACACTCCAGCCTGGGTGACAGAGTGAGACTTCATCTCAAAAAAAAAAAAAAAAGTCCCTAAGGTAGAGCAATGGAAGATTTTATTCACAGAACGTTAGAGCCAGAACGTATTTTTAGAAATCATCTAATTTACCACTTTACTTAACAGAAGAGAAGCTGATGCCAAGCCGGGAAATGATTACTCCACGGCCATACCAGCTGCCCAGAGTCCATACTGAAGCTCGGAGCTTCTAGCTGTGTCTCCACCTCCCAAAACAATGTCCTCCCAAGCCAGACCCAAGCAGAGAAATTTGCCAAAATAAGGGTGCCAAGGCTGTTGCCAGGGTGGCCTCAGCAGAGGTACGGGGAGTAGAGGAGGTCCCCACCCCTTGTTCCACCCACAGCAACTTACCTGTTTACTCATGTATAATCAGGGAAAACATGTTCCACAGCTTAAAAGAACAGGTAGAAGGCCGGGCGCGGTGGCTCAAGCCTGTAATCCCAGCACTTTGGGAGGCCGAGACGGGCGGATCACGAGGTCAGGAGATCGAGACCATCCTGGCTAACACGGTGAAACCCCGTCTCTACTAAAAATACAAAAACTAGCCGGGCGAGGTGGCGGGCGCCTGTAGTCCCAGCTACTCGGGAGGCTGAGGCAGGAGAATGGCGTAAACCCGGGAGGCGGAGCTTGCAGTGAGCTGAGATCTGGCCATTGCACTCCAGTCCAGGCGACAGAGCGAGACTCCGCCTCAAAAAAAAAAAAAAAAAAAAAGAACAGGTAGAAAATCAATGACCCCTCCCCTCACTTTCAGATGAGGAAACTGAGGCCCAGAGAGGACTACAAAGCCATAACAGCTGTTCAGTGGCAGAATTGGAACCAAAACTCAGGCCGACTAACTCCCTGAGGTACAAGGAGATAAAGTGATTTCCCCAAAGGCACAAACTAGTTGGTAGCTGAACATGGACACCTGAATACAGTATCTAGGACTGTCAATCTAGAACTCCTACTAAATTCGCTAAAATCTAAGAGGTCACCATTTGTGAGACCCTAATATTAGAAACATCAAAACGTGAATTAAGACTATCCTAGGCCAGGCGCGGTGGCTCAAGCCTGTAATCCCAGCACTTTGGGAGGCCGAGACGGGCGGATCACAAGGTCAGGAGATCGAGACCATCCTGACTAACACGGTGAAACCCCGTCTCTACTAAAAAATACAAAAAACTGGCCGGGCACGGTGGCTCAAGCCTGTAATCCCAGCACTTTGGGAGGCCGAGACGGGCGGATCACGAGGTCGGGAGATCGAGACCCTCCTGGCTAACACGGTGAAACCTCGTCTCTACTAAAAAATACAAAAAACTAGCTGGGCGAGGTGGCGGGCGCCTGTAGTCCCAGCTACTCGGGAGGCTGAGGCAGGAGAATGGCTTAAACCCGGGAGGCGGAGCTTGCAGTGAGCTGAGATCCGGGCACTGCACTCCAGCCTGGGCGACAGAGCAAGACTCCGTCTCAAAAAAAAAAAAAAAAAAAAAAAAAAGACTATCCTAAGAACCAGGTGCAGTAGCTCACGCCTGTAATGCCAGCACTTTAGGAGGCTGAGGTGGGAGGATTGCTTGAGCCCAGGAGTTCAAGACCAGCCTGGGCAACATACCAAGACCCCATCTCTACAAAAAATATGAAAGCCAGGCCTGATGGTACGTGCCTATCATCCTACCTTCTTGGGAGCCTGAGGCGGGAGGATCACTTGAGCCCCGGAGGTTGAGGCTGCAGTGAGCTGTGTTTGCACCACTGCACTCCAGCCTAAGTGACAGAGCCAGACCATGTCTCAAAAAACAAAAAGCCAAACCAAATACACACACACACACACACATACACACACACACACACACACACACACACACACAAAAGAATGATCCTAGAATCAAGGAAATATGATACTTGTCTGAAGTCTGAGTTCCTTCAGGGACTGAGCTGATGCTGAGCTCAAGAAGTGTGTGCTGGGTGGGTCTTGGATGTGAATCTCCCTGAACTTGCCCAGAGAAAGAAGACAGAGCATGAAAAAGAGAAGGGAATTTGGGATCTGATGGAGTTGGGTTCAGATCCAGCGGTTCTGATTTTGAGCAACACCTCTGCTTCTCTACCCTTGGTTTCCTGGACCCTAAAGTGGAGTTTTAATACATCACAGAGTTGCTGTGAGGCCAAATTGTCAAGTACAGACTGGCATGGGATGGCGGTTTGGAAGTGATTCATGACAGCGAAGTTGGCTGTCCTGCTGTTGATCCAACCCCACCCATCCAGGCCTGCCAGAGGGTGCAGAGTGCTCTCCAAGACTTGAGCTGTGAGGCCCAAACCCTGGGGAGAAGATAGATGCTGGAAGGGGAGAGGAACATGACTCAGCCCCAGGGATCTTGGGAGGACAGCAGCTTCTGGGCCATGAACAAGGGTGGGTACAAAAGCCTCCTATGGGGGTGACTAAACTCTGCCCTGGCCTCAGATACCTCCCACTTACCTGACCCAAAGGCTGATCTTCTGGTATTGCACTTTTCTTTTCTTTTCTTTTCTTTTCTTCTTTTCTTTTCTTTTCTTTTCTTTTCTTTTCTTTTCTTTCTTCCTTCCTTCCTTCCTTCCTTCCTTCTTTCCTTCCTTCCTTCTTCCTTCCTTCCTTCCTTCCTTCCTTCCTTCCTTCCTTCCTTCCTTCCTTCCTTCCTTCCTTTCCTTCTCTCTCTCTCTCTCTCTCCTTCTCTCCCTCCCTCCCTCCTTCCCTCTCTCCCTCCCTCCCTCTCTCTTTCTTTCTTTCTTCCTTTCTTTCTTCTTTCCTTCTGAGACGGAGCCTCACTCACTCTGTCGCCCAGCCTGGAGTGCAGTGTTGTGATCTTGGCTTACTGCAACCTTTGCCTCCCGGGTTCAAGTGATTCTCCGGCCTCAGCCTCCTGAGTAGTTGGGATTACAGACATGCACCACCATGCCCAGCTAATTTTTGTATTTTTAGTAGAGAGAGGGTTTCTCCATGTTGGCCAGGCTAGTCTTCAACTCCTGACCTCAAGTGATCCGCTCACCTCAGCCTCCCAAAGTGCTGGGATTACAGGCATGAGCAACTGTGCCCAACCTCCACATTCCTTTAAATGAAGGCATCGTTAACTGTAAGGCCCTTGTTAGGGATAAAATATTTTACCTTTGAGCCAGGTGACACATTTCCCTCTGAATACCAACTGCTAATGTTTGTATGGTGAGTGTCCTACCACTTAGAGTACTTCCTTATGACATCATCATATTCAATTTGATCCTCACAATAAAACTGGGATGTCAGGCATATTATTATTCCCCCACTTTTTTTTTTTTTTTTTGGTCAGGGAAAGAAATAAAAACTTAGAGAGGTGTATGCCTTGCCCAAGGTCACAGTGCAGAAGCGGAATGCTGATTCTGGTTTCACCAGCTTAATTGGCGAGCAACATGAATTGAGCGGTTACATGGAGCTAATGATTATTCTACTTCACAGAGTTGCTGTGGGCTTTGATACGAGAAAACACATGCAAAGCTCCTAGTGCCTGGCACGTAGCAGTCAGACACGAGCTATTAGTTCTCTGGGCAGTGGAAAAGAGGGTGGTCAGGGAAGGCTGCACAAAGGAGGTAACATTTGGATTGGGCACTAACGAACAAGCTTCCCCAGGTGGAAGGAAGTCATTCCAGGCAGGGAGAATAGGGATGAAGGGATAAGGGGTGTGGGGGCTGGCGCACTGGGAGAGCTGATTGTGGGGAGAATGGTAGAAAAAGCTGGGGGTGCCAGGGAAGAAGTGTGAAGGGCCATGCATGATGGAAGCTGAGGAGATTGTGCATCTGCCCCCAGCTCTGCTGCTTGCTTCACCTCAGCCGGCCTAGCTTGTCTGGAGACAAACGATGGGACAGGTCATGGGATAGTCATGCTTTGATAGGGAAAGTGTCGGAGCAAAGGACTGTTGGGTAGAACAGGTTCGGGGGAGGATTCCAGCCCCTAGAAGCTGAGGGAAGACACAGACTCCAGCAGGAGGGGGTGAGCTTCCAAACAGGGATGGACAATATGACAGTGTCGCATGCCTTTCAGTGCTGCGGAAGACAGTGCTGCCATCCTGCCACCATCAGTGTGTCCAGCTGCAGGCAGAGCGTCCAGAGAGACCCCAAGAGAGAGCAGGTCTCAGCCCATGGTGCCAGAAGCCAGATGTGCCAGGGCCTTATAGAAGGGGACCAAAAAGGAGTGATCTGAACCCCAGTCTTGCTGGGGCAGGTGGCTTTGCAGAGGTGAGCATCCTGGAGCAGCCGTTCCAGGCGGGAAGTAGCCGTTGATGGGATGAGCAGATGGAACAGTGTCTGCCTAGAGTGCTGAGGAGGGAGAGCAGGAGGGCAGGAGGATGTCCACCTGCACAACCTTTTATATGAATTTTTTAAAGTTTTAAATGTATCAGGGTTACATAGGCACATAGCTTAAAGTCAAGTTATATAAGTCTCAAGTAACATGTTTGTATTATTATTCTTTTTTTTTCAATTTTGATGTACTATCTAGCGGCGTCCCACTATGAATGATTAGAATTTAGCTGTTTTCCCTTCCATTTCCACCAAATACCCACAGTTCCCATCTCCCTCATCCCTTCAGTATAGTCTTATTGTAATTTTACTAGATTAGATTCCATTTTTACATCGTTAAGACTATGTAAATGTATTCAGAGATGAATCCACACAATATACTTCAAATATTTTCTTTTTTTGAGACAGGGTCTCACTCTGTCGCCCAGGCTGGAGTGCACTGGCACAATCTCGGCTCACTGCAACCTCCAACTCTGGGGCTCAAACGATCCTCTCACCTCTACCTCCGGAGTAGCTGGGACCGCGGGTGCATGCCAGTATGCTAGGCTAATTTTTTGTATTTTTAGTAGAGATGGGTTTTCACCATGTTGCCCAGGCTGGTCTTGAACTCCTGACCTCAAGTGATCCACCTGCCTCAGCCTCCCAAAGTGCTGGGATTACAGACGTGAGCCACTGCTAAACTTTGAATTTGTTTTCAGTCATGAATAGCTTTTTGTTTTACCTAGTTAATAATTATTTTTTAGCTTATATATTTATTACTAATTAAATCCCAAGCTCCTCAAACTTTCCATTGATTTATCTATTTTGCTTAATTGCTAGTATTTCCAATGGTTCCCTGCAATATATATAACATTTCAAATATTTAATGAGTTAAAATGGTTTTGATTGGCTAGTCTGAGATGAAGCTCTCATTTGCTGTGCTGACTCTTTAGAGAAATGTGTTTGGATTTTCAGGCAATTCGTGTGTGAGTCTACGGTAGGCATGGCCACCTGCACAGTGCTAGTTTCTGTCCTCAAGGAACTTCCAGTGTCATCTGAGAAATATAAACATAAAGAAGTCACCATATGAGAAATAATCTAGTTAGTACCTGTTGAATGGGACAGACAGGTCAGTGTGGACTCGAGTTGAGTTTTAAGGGCGTCTATGTTTTTTATTACGATAAAATATACATAACATAAAATTTACCATTTTATCTACTATTTTTTTGTTTGTTTGTTTAAGACGAGGTCTCGCTCTATCACCCAGGCTGGAGTGCAGTGGTGTGATTTCGGCTCACCGCAACCTCCATTTCCCAGGCTCAAGAGATCCTCCCAACTCAGCCTCCCAACTAGCTGGGACTACAGGCACGCACCACCAAGCCTGGCTAACTTTTGTATTTTTTGTAGAGATGGGTTTCCGCCATGTCACACAGGGTAGTCTTGAACTCCTCAGCTCAAGCAATCTGCCTGCCTCAGCCTCCCAGTGTGCTGGGATTACAGGTGTGAGCCATTGTGCCCGGCCCATTTTAGCCATTTGTAAGTGTACGGTTCAGTGACATTAAGTACATTCACATCCTTGTGTGGCCATCACTATTACCTCCAGAATATTTTCATCATCCCAAACTGAAGGTTATAGGTAGTTTTTCCTCTCTATGTTACATTTACTATTTCTCCTTACAAAAATAAGTGTTCAATGTGGATAGTTTGAAACAAACAAACAAAAAAACAGAAAAGCACAAAGAAGAAAATAAAAATATCCCATAATTCCACAAATCGATTAGAGACTTGATGAGAAAGGTGTGGAAAGGCATCTCAGGGTGAAATGAGACCCATCCTGCTACTCAGAGGGCTTAAGCAGGGGAGCAATGAGGATAATAATTTTGAATATGAAGGGTGAAGATATTGGAAACATACCTATCTTTTGTATCTTCCTTCAAAGGGGATAAATGGGGGAGGCAGTGAGTGGTTCTAATAGTGAACCCAACCCTGTAAAGATTCCAGCAGCTGTACTGATGATCAGGTCTGTTACCATATATCAAACCACCCCAAGCTTAGTGCTGTAAAACAACAACAGTCATTTGTTGTTACTATCTCTCACAGTCCTGGGGGTTGGCTGGGCTCAGCGTCTCCTATGTGGTTGCAGTCAGACATTGGCTGGGCTACAGCAGTCGAGAAGGCTTCCTCACTTACACATGTGGTTCCTGGGCTGGAAGGTATCAAACAGCTGGAGGCTGGAACGGCTGGGGCCCCTCCAGCCCCTCTACCTCCATGGGGTCTCCCCACATGGTCTCTCTTATGATGGCTTCAAAGTGGCTAGATTTCTTACATGGTGGCCCAGGGCTCCAAAGGCGCATGTTCCCCAAGAGAAAGCAGTGCAGGAGCAGTAGCCCCTTCTATGACAGACTTCAGAAACCAGGCAGTATCACTTCTGCCACATTCTGTTCTTTTTTTTCTCTCTTTTTTTTGAGATCGAGTCTCACTGTGTTGTCTGGGCTGGAGTGCAGTAGTGAAATCTCGGCTCACTGAAGCCTAGGTTGAAGCAATTCTTCCGCCTCAGCCTCCCGAGTAGCTGGCAGCGCAGGCACACACCACCATGCCCAGCCAATTTGTGTATTTTTAGTAGAGATGGGGTTTCACCATGTTGGCCAGGCTGGTCTCAAACTCCTGATCCCAGGTAATCCACCCACCTTGGCCTCCCAAAGTGCTGGGATTACAGGTGTGAGCCACCACACCTGGCCTCTACTTCTTAAAGGGAGGAATGTCAAATAATTTGTAGACATATTCTAAAACCACCACAGTGGTGGATTCTGTTATCTAGTCTAGAATGATATGAGTACCATGGACCCCCACTGCTGGTCTACAGAGCAAGTCATCCATATATTCTTGATTTAGAGTCAGAGAGCCAACAGGCATTTTAGAGATGACTCAGGTAAGTGCTTCCCAACATTTTTTTGATGCTCAAACCCCATTCACAATAATGTGCTATCTTGTCCCCTGCTGAGAGATTTAGAATTTTCATCATTTTTGGCCCAGGCATCTGGAGCCTGTAATCCTAGCATTTTGGGAGGTTCGAGGTGGGAGGATCCCTTGAAGCCAGGAGTTTAAATTCCAGCGTGGGCAGCAAAGGGAGACTCTGTCTCTCCAAAAAAGTCAAATAATACAATAAATGAATTTTTCATCATTTTTGCATGGTTTATAATAAAGAAGTAACTTTAAAAAAACATTTGTTCAGAAAACATTCATTGGGATTTTACTGTCTTCTGTGCACTGTGCTAGATGCCAGGGATATGGGAGGACACATGGTTCCCACCACAATGGGGTTACTGTCTAGCAGTAGAGCCAGACAATTTAACAAAAGATGATAATAAAGTGTCTTCAGTGCTCTGATCAGAGAAGTACCAGCTCACAAAATACTTTCCCTGGTTCTGATCTCTCTGCTCAGATTAAAACCGCATTTCTAGGCCAGGTGCCGTGGCTCATGCCTTTGGCTCACACCTGCAATCCCAGCCACTTTGGAAAGCCTAGGCGGGTGGATCACCTTGCAGTCAGGAATTCAAGACTGGCATAGCAGAACCCCATCTCTACTAAAGAATACAAAAATTGGGCCGGGCGCGGTGGCTCAAGCCTGTAATCCCAGCACTTTGGGAGGCCGAGACGGGTGGATCACGAGGTCAGGAGATCGAGACCATCCTGGCTAACACGGTGAAACCCCATCTCTACCAAAAATACAAAAACTAGCCGGGCGAGGTGGCGGGCGCCTGTAGTCCCAGCTACTCAGGAGGCTGAGGCAGGAGAATGGCGTAAACCCAGGAGGCGGAGCTTGCAGTGAGCTGAGATCTGGCCACTGCACTCCAGTCCGGGCGACAGAGCGAGACTCCGCCTCAAAAAAAAAAAAAAAAAAAAAAAAAAAGAATACAAAAATTGGCCAGGCGCAGTGGCTCATGCCGGTAATCCCAGCACTTTGGGAAGCGAGGCAGGTGGACCACTTAAGGTGAGGAGTTTGAGAACAGCTTGACCAACATGGTGAAACCTCATCTCTACTAAAAATACAAAAATTAGCTGGGTGTGGTGGCGTGCGCCTGTAATACCAGCTACTTGGGAGGCTGAGGCAGGAGAATCGCTTGAACCTGGGAGGCAGAGGATGCAGTGAGCCGAGATCGCACCACTGCACTCCAGCCTGGGTGAATACAAAAATTAGGCATGGTGGCAGGCGCCTGTAGTCCCAGCTATGTGGGAGGCTGAAACACGAGTGAGAATCACTTGAAGCCAGGCAGAGGTTGCAGTGCGCCACTGCACTCCAGCCTGCGTGACAGAGCAAGATTCTATCTCAAAAAAAAAAAAAAAAGAGAGAGAAAGAAAAGAAAAGAAACAAAAAAACAAAAAAGAAACAACATTTCCAGCACTTTAATGCTGTCACTTGGATGTCATACAGGGCCCTCACACTCAACTTGTTTAAAAGGCCAATTCACTTCCCTCTCCTAGGTTCTGCTCCGCCCCCATGTTCCCTTCATTTAGTAGTATCCTATCCACCTAGTCAAACCTATAAGAATTCTAGCCCTGTCCCAGTCTCTTAACCACTACATTGACCTGTTCCCAAGATGTCACTTCAGTCCTAGAACTGTCTTAGGGAAGTTATTTTAAGAAAAAAAAAGTTTTTTTAAACAACGTATTAATTCAAGGTAATTTTAATATATTTAAATTTAATTATTTTAAAAGCCATATTACTCATTTAATAAATGATGCATACTGATTTTAAGGTAATTAGGGGCCACGCACAGTGGTTCATGCCTGTAATCCCAGCACTTTGGGAGGCCAAAGCAGGCAGATTGCTTGAGCCCAGGAGTTCAAGACCAGCTTAGGCTCACATAGTGAGACACCGTCTCTACAAAAAATTCAAAAGCTAGCTGGGTGTAGGGGGGTGCATGCCTGTGGTTCCAGCTACTAGGGAGGCTGAGGTGGGAGGATCACCTAAGCCTGGGAGGTTGAGGCTGCAGTGAACCAAGATCGTGCCACTGCACTCCAGCCTGGGCTACAGAGCAAGACCCCGTCTCAAAAAAGAAAGGAGGAGAAAAAGAGAAAAAGAAAGGCATCATTTGTCAACAAACAAAACTATATATAAATGTGGTTTGAGGACCAAATATACAATGAAATATAATAGTGTGGGCTGGGTGCAGTGGCTCTCGCCTGTAATCCCAGCACTTTGGGAGGCCAAGGTGGGCGGATCACGAGGTCAGGAGTTCGAGACCAGCCTGGCCAACATAGTGAAACCCTGTCTCTACTAAAAATACAAAAATTAGCCAGGCGTGATGGCATGTACCTGTAGACCCCAGCTACTTGGGAGGCTGAGGCAGGAGAACCACTTGAACCCGGGAGACAGAGGTTGTGGTGAGCTGAGATCATTCCATTGCACTCCAGCCTGGGCGACAGAGCGAAACTCCATCTCAAAAAAAAAAAAAAAAGAAAAAGAAAAAGAAAAAGAAATTAATAATAGTGTGTTATAGGATCAAAAACTGACAAAAATTGCTTTTATAATATGGTTGCATTTTGTGTTAAATATTTTAAATTTTCTGAGTTTTATTTCTGAGATGTGAAATAAAAGATTTTAGAATTTATTGGGAAGTATTCCCCACAAAAAAATATACTGTGGATATAGATGATTTGTCTTTCCAGTAAACAACAAGCCAAATTAGATTCAGTTGTCATTAAATTTTGTTTTTTTAAACAGTGTTTTTTAGGCCACGTACAGTGGCACACTCCTATAATCCTAGCACTTTGGGAAGCTGAGGCAGGCAGACTGCTGCTGAGCTCCAGAGTTTGGGACCAGCCTGGGCAATGTGAGAAAACCCCACTTCTACAAAAAAAAAAATCAAAATTAGCCAGGCATGGTGGCACATACCACTGCTTGGGGGCTGCTGAGGTGGGAGGATCACTAGAGCCCAGGAGGTTGAGGCTGCAGTGAGCTATGATCATGCCATCACACTCCAGTCTGGGAAACACAGCAAGACCCTGTCTCAAACAAATTAATGAAAAAAAGATTGGTTTTTGACCTGTCAGTGATTGAGTTTTGTTTTGTTTTGTTTTGTTTTGCTTGTTTATTTGTTTTTTCTGAGACAGGGTCTCATTCTGTCACCCAGGCTGGAGTGCAGTAGTAAAATCTTGACTCATTGCAACCTCTGCCTCCCAGGCTCAAGAGATCCTCCTACCTCAGCCTCCCAAGTAGCTGGGACTACAGGCACACGCCACCACACCCAGCTAATTTTTTTGTATTTTTGTAGAGATGGGGTTTCACTATTTTGCCCAAGCTGGTCTTGAACTCCTGAGTTCAAGCGACCTGGCTGCCTTGGCCTCCCAAAGGGCTGGGATTACAGGCGTGAGCCACCACACCCAGCCTGTCATATATTTTTTATGGTCCCATGTGGCTATAAACTAAACAGTGTATAAATAACCAAGTATGAAAATAAGTTAAAGCTGTTTAATGATAAAAACCATGACAGTGGGTGGGGCGCGGTGGCTCACTCCTGTAATCCCAGCACTTTGGGAGGCCGAGGCGGGTGGATCACCTGAGGTCAGGAGTTCGAGACCAGCCTGGCCAACATAGTGAAACCCCGTCTCTACTAAAAATAAAAAATTAGCTGGGTGTGGTGGCACGCACCTGTAGTCCCAGCTACTTGGGAAGCTGAGGCAGGAGAATCTCTTGAACCCGGAAGGCGGAGGATGCAGTGAGCTGAGATCGTGCCACTGCATTGCAGCCTGGATGACAGAGTAAGACTCCATCTCAAAAAAAAAAAGACAAAAACAAAAACAAATCATGACAGTGAACCATGTTTATCTGAGCACATTCCTCCACCCTCCACTAACTGCCACCCTGGAACAACACCCCATATACCCTTGGAAGCTTTCCATGTTATCAGTTGAAAGAGGAAAATAATAGAATATTTTATTACTGAGTTTTTTTTTTTTTTGTTTTTGTTTTTTGAGACAGAGTTTCGCGCTTGTTGCCCAGGCTGGAGTGCAATGGTGCCATCTCGGCTCACTGCAGCCTCCGCCTCCCGGGTTCAAGCGATTCTCCTGTCTCAGCCTCCCGAGTAGCGGGGATTACAGGTGTGTGCCACCACGCCTGGCTAATTTTTATATTTTTAGTAGAGATGGGCTTTCATCATATTGGGCAGGCTGGTCTCCAACTCCTGACCTCAGGTGATCCACCCGCCTCGGCCTCCCAAAGTGCTGGGATTACAGGCATGAGCCACTGCGCTCAGCCTGATTGATTTTTAAAAAGAAATTAAAACAGGTGCTATATCCACTTTTAATGTTGTGAACTCTGGAACTGGTTAGAAATGTACATCATAAGGCCGGGCGCGGTGGCTCAAGCCTGTAATCCCAGCACTTTGGGAGGCCGAGACGGGCGGATCACGAGCTCAGGAGATCGAGACCATCCTGGCTAACACGGTGAAACCCCGTCTCTACTAAAAAATACAGAAAACTAGCCGGGCGAGGTGGCGGGCGCCTGTAGTCCAGCTACTCGGGAGGCTGAGGCAGGAGAATGGCGTAAACCCGGGAGGCGGAGCTTGCAGTGAGCTGAGATCCGGCCACTGCACTCCAGCCTGGGCGACAGAGCGAGACTCCGTCTCAAAAAAAAAAAAAAAAAAAAAAAAAAAAAAGAAATGTACATCATACCCCAACCCTTTTGTCTCAGTGATGAAACTGAGGCCCAGAGAGAGGATGGAATTTGCCTGAGGTCATGCAGCAAGTCTGCAACCAAGGCAGGACAAGAACCATGGTTCTGACTCCTTCTGCTGGGCTTGGCTGGCCTGAACCTGTAACTCCATCCGTCCTCCTCTCACATTTACTCCCCACCCAGAGTCCGTATACTGAGATATGAATACAGATAAATTAATTGGATTTTTGTATGTGGCCGGTGGAATTAGTCTCTCTATATGGCAACACCTTGTTCATTCATTCATTCCATTGACAGTTAAATCAACTGCTTTCTAGATAACCTATGAGGCCGGTCTATCCGGCCCTGGTCTCCCTGTTTGGCTTCATGTCCTGCCCCTGCTGTCCTGCCCAGTCCACACCTCCTGCACTCTGCTTACACTGTCTTTCCTACAAGACTTCTCTGCTTCCCCCAGGTCTGGCCTGAGTGCCCCTCCTCCTTGTACCCCATCACAGACTATTACATTTGTCCATCTCCCTCAGTAGCCTAAGCACCATTCAGGCAAGATTCCTCTTGCTCACCAGTCTGCTCCCAGTGCCCAGAGTAGGGCCTAACCCATAACAGGTGCCCCTTGAATCAATGACTGGATATGCCATTTCCAGGCAGGAAGAGCACGCTTCCCTATGCTCTCACAGCCCAGGGCCTCTGCAGAGGGAGTTTCTTCCACCACCCTGTCAGTTCTAGCCTTTTCAATTGTCCAGACCTATGGTAAACATCCGCAACAATCAATAGTTCTGTGAAGCATTCTTTCTCAACCTCCATGTCCCCATACCCCACACATGGTAAATCCCTCCTCTTTTTGTTCCATCCTCCCTGCCATCCCATGCCATTTAGGACACTACTGTCCTTGTGAGTAGTGACTTGTATTTTTTATCTGGGTTCCCTGGCACCTACACAGTGTGAGATACTGGTTTAGCGCCTAGCATTCAGCAGTGAACCTAGCAAAAAAATTTTTTTAAAATCCCTATCCTCATGAAGCACACATTGTGATTGTGGGGAGTGGGGAAACAGATTGAAAATAAGTAAAATGTAGAGCATGTTAGTAAGTTACAAGTGTTGGCCGTGCGCAGTGGCTCATACCTGTAATCCCAGAACTTTGGGAGGTCGAGGTGGGTGGATCACCTGAGGTCAGGAGTTTGAGACCAGCTTGGCCAACATGGTGAAACCCTGTCTCTACTAAAAATACAAAACATTAGTCGGGCATGGTGGCAGGCACCTGTAATCACAGCTATTCGGGAGGCTGAGGCTGGAGACTTGCTTGAACCTGGGAGGTGGAGGTTGCAGTCAGCTGAGATCGCACCACTGCACTCCAGCCTGGGCGACAGAGTGAGACTCCATCAAAAAAAAAAAAAAAAAGAAAGGAAGGAAGGAAGGGAGGGAGGGAGGGAGGGAGGGAGGCACAAGTGTTGGCCAGGCGTGGTGATTCACACCTGTAATCCCAGCACTTTGGAAGTCCAAGGCAGGTGGATCACTTGAGATCAGGAGTTCAAGACCAGCCTGACCAAATGATGAAACCCCGTCTCTATTAAAAATACAAAAAAGTAGCTGGGCGTGGTGGCGCAGGCCTGTAGTCCTAGCTACTTGAGAGGCTGAGTCCCAAGAATCGCTTGAACCCAGGGGGCGGAGGTTGCAGTGAGCCACTGCCCTCCAGCCTGGGGGATAGAGTAAGGCTCTATCTCAAAAAAAAAAAAAAAAAAAAAATAGAAAAAGAAAGAAAAGAAAACAAAAAAGAAAGGGACAGTTAAAGACAAGAATAGACAGCAGGGAAAGGGGATAGGAAGACTGCTGGTGGAGTTGTGAGAAAGCGTTTAGGGTATCCAGTATGAGGGAACAGACCTTTGGACTTGCACTGGCAGGACAAAGGTCTTGAAGCTGGAGGGGAGGAGACTGCCTGCGATCAAGTTACAGCAAGGAGGATGGTGTGGCTGGAGAGGTGGTGAGCAGAGGGGGTGATGTCAAAGGGGAAGTCAGAGAGTAAAACAAGCCTACAGGGCCGGGCGCGGTGGCTCAAGCCTGTAATCCCAGCACTTTGGGAGGCCGAGACGGGTGGATCACGAGGTCAGGAGATTGAGGCCATCCTGGCGAACACGGTGAAACCCCGTCTCTACTAAAAAATACAAAAAACTAGCCGGGCAAGGTTGCTCAGGAGGCTGAGGCAGGAGAATGGCATAAACCGGGAGGCGGAGCTCGCAGTGAGCTGAGATCGGGGCACTTCACTCCAGCCTGGGCGACAGAGCGAGACTCCGTCTCAAAAAAAAAAAAAAAAAAACAAAAACCAAGCCTACAGATCAGATAGGCCTTGTGAGTCACAATAAGGACTTTGGCGTTTGCTCTGACGTAGGAGCCACTGGTGGGTTTCTAGCAGAGAAGTGGCATGATCTCATTTTAACAGGATCACTCTGGCTGCTCTATTGAGAAAAACACTCAAGGAGGACAAGGACAGAAAGAGATCAATGAGGACTTTACTGGGACAATCCAGGTGAGAGGTGACAGGTCTTGGACTAAGGCCACAGTGAGTAAGTGGAGGGTGAAGGATCCGAACAGGAAGAGTAAGAGATGACTCTATATTTTTAAAAACAGAGATGGGGGTCTCGCTATGCTGGCCAGGTTGGTCTTGAACCCCTGGCCTCAAGCAATCCTCCCACCTCGGCCTCCCAAAGTGCTGGGATTGCAGGCATGAGCTACCACGCCTGGCCTCTACATTTTTGACCTGGGCAACAGGAAAAGATGGAGCTGCTAGGAACTGAGATGAGGAAGACTGTGGGAGGAGAAAGATGGATAGAAAAGATCAGGATAAGTTTGTCTACCAGACAGCTAAAGGAACTGGGGCATAGATGACTGGATACACAAGTCCGGGGTTCAGGAAAGATGGTCTAGGCTGAAAGTATACATTTGGACATCATTAGCATAAAGATGCTCTTTAAAGCCTTGAGGACCAGATGAGATCACTAAGGGAAGCAAGTGTTTCAAGGAAGAGGGAGTGATCCACTAAGTCAAATGCTGCTGATAGAGCAAGTGAAGATGGGGCGTGGCAATGAATGAATAAACGCCAGGCCTGTTAGATATGCAAAGCAGCACAGATTATTGAGGGTTAACTGACAACAGATAGGTGTAGAGACAAGATGGCTCTAAGACACAGGAACACTTGGAAGGGAAGAACTATGGCATCTTGGAGTTGGAAAGGACCTTAACTAGGTCATTGAAATCTGTACTCTTTTCCCCACCCTAGCCTGACAATTGAACCCTTGGCTGTAGAACAAGAAATATTTGCGGGATACTGAGGCAAGCAGTCTGGCTAGGTAGGTTAGAGAAACTACCGTTGAAGAATGAGAGAAAGGGTAGTTCAGTAAATACTGGACAGCAGAGGCAGGGTGAGGGGGTGGAGATGACCTTCTGAAGTCAGAAAACCAACGTTCAGGTCCTGCAACTGCTGCTCCCTAGACTCCTGTCCTTGGGCAAGTCACTTCACAGCCCCCAGCCTCAGTTTCCCCATGCGACGACTTCTGAATATGGTAGTGCTTGAAGGTAGCGTAAAAGGGTCCTGCCTGTGTTGGTTACTGCCAGAGCAAGGGAATGAGGCCAAGAGAAGCCCTTGGTTTGGGATGGCACTGGAAATGGGGATGAGGAGGAACTATCATGATCTCTGCGGGTCGGCTTGCACAGCGTGTGGAGAAGCGAATCAGCATTCAGGCCAGCACCTGTGCTGGACTGGACTGGGCTCGGGTGGCAAGGGGGCCATTCGGACAAAGACCGTGGCCCTGAATCTGCCTCCCCTGAGCCTGGAACGGAGACGGAGGAGACCCCGAGGCAGCAACAGGGAGAAAAAATAGAGACGCCGAGGCAGAGAGACAAGGAGACTCAGAGACAGGGAGACTAAGAGACAGACCCAGCAACAGGCGGCCTCACGGGGACCCGAGGCGACCCGGAGAGGGCGAGGCACCGGGACGCAGACCCGGGCCCAGCAGAGGCCCCGCGCGGCTCAGGGCCGTGGTGCCCGGGCGCAGGGTCCCCTGCAGGGCCAGGGCGGCCGCACTCGCCGGGCGCCCCCGCCCGGGCTGCTCGCCCAATATGGCGATGGAGGGGCGGGCGAGGCGGCAGCGGCCACGGCCCCCGCGCCGGCCCCAGCTCGGGCCCGGGCCCCCGAGGCCGCGCCCCCGCCCGCGGCGCCGCGCCTCCCCGGGCCACTGACGCCCGGCGCGCCCTCCCCCCGCGGCGGCGGCCGAGGCGCGGGGAGGCGGCGGCGGCGGCGGCCGGAGCCCAGCCCCATGGCGCGGGGGGACGCCGGCCGCGGCCGCGGGCTCCTCGCGCTGACCTTCTGCCTGCTGGCCGCGCGCGGTAAGGGCGGGCGCCCAGAGAGACGGGAGCGGCTGCGGCGTGAGGGTGCGCCCGCGCCCTGGGCTGCATCGGGCTGCGGGGCTGGCGCGAGCCTGGGTCCCGAGCAAGTGCGGGGACTGCGTGTCCCGGTGCCCGCGGTGCCTGCGCGGGGATATGCGAGCTGCGGCCGGGGGTCGTTTGCGGCGCGTGCTTGTCCGCACTGAGTGTGTGTCTTTGGTTCGCAGAGTCTGGAGTCGTGTGTGTGTGTGTGTGTGCTGGGAGTGCTCCCGCCGTGTTCCGCAGTGCGTGCCACGGTCGCGGCGTGGCATCGGCGGGGCGGGTAGCTGCGGTGTCGGTGGCTTTCGCGGGGCGGGCTCTGCCTTGCCTGCGCGTGTCTTGGGTTGAGAGTGTGTGTGAAAGAGGAGGGGACTGGGGTTGTGTCTGCACCTCCATTTGGGTCGGGTGCGTGTGCAACTGTGTTTATGGGGCTGAGCTAATATTTGGCCTTGGCATTTGGGAAGTGTCCTTGCCCGTAGTGGGGGACAGAGCGATGGATGCCGATTGACTGGGGGTGGTGGTGATAAAACAACACTCAACTTTGCCCAGTGGGTGTGGTTCCTGGGGCCGGTTAAGGAGGGGTAGGGGGAGGTGTTGCTCCCCAAAACCTGTGGCCCGCAGTGGACTGGGGGAGGGGGCAGGAAACCATTTGCTTTCGTGGGCATGTCCAGCGCTCGTTCTCAGGATGGGACGCGTGTCACCCCGGCCCCACCCTCCAGGGGCCGACCCGGGAAGCGTGGACGAGGTCATCAGGGCCTCATCCAGTCCGCAGCCCAGTGCGGAGTGGGTGCGGGGTAAGTCAAGAGTTGTCCAAGCTGGAGAAAGGGCTGGGGAGGGGATAGCGGAGTCCCCAGGGTGTGTATCTAGGGTTCCCGCTTCCACCCACAGCTCTGTTGCTTCCTGTCCCGTGTGCGTTTGGGGGCGGCCCATGGAGAGTGTAGGTGGCAGGACTGGGAGGGGGATGGGCTGGCCGCTTTGTTCGTCTAGTTCTCGCCTTCCCCGCGGAGGGGGGAGCTGAGGATGTGTCCGGGGAGAGTCGGGGAGGGACTTGGAGGTGGGGGTGGGGAGGGGGATTTCTCTCCAGCTGCTGCAGCTTTCCAGAGAGACTCAGCCAGGCCACGTGGGAGGGAGGCGGGGGAAGGAGCCTTCGCCTGGCCAGCCCCAGGCCCATCTCCAGGAAAACCAAACAGCGGGTGGGAAAGTGCCTGGAACTGCTCGGACCCCTTCTGTCCCTACAAAGACACGCCCCTTTCCAGTCCCAACCGCGGATTAAGCTGGAGGCCGCTGCGGGGCTGGGTTTCGGCTGCTGGGCCAGGGGAGCTGGGGGACCTGGCTTGTCAGGTGAAAGGGGCGGAGAAGTGTCAGAGAGGCGTTTGTCCTCCCGGAGCTCAGGGGATTAAGGAATAGTTCCCCTGCCCCACCTTCCGCTATTCCTAGGGCTCGTGGAACGAGCTCAGGGTCACCCAGCAAAACCGCATCGGGGCTGGGAACCGCACCGGCGCATTATCCAGTGCCTTTAGGACCTCCTGCGAGGGACCCAGCTTCCCTGGCCTCTCCCTGCTCCCCAGTGCACAAAGTAGGCGAGGGACCGAGTTGCGACGTCTCTTGGTTGCAGTGTGAGCGGCTACAACAGCTTGCCCTAGTCCTCCAAATCTCAGCAGGCCTGGGGACACTCCAGTCGAGTTATGACTAGCCACCCTGATCTGTACCGAGGTCATTCATTCATTCAACAAATATTTATGGAGCACCTTTTGTAAGCTAGCTTGTGCCTAGTGCCTAGAATATAGTCAATAAGGAGGCAGACCTAGTCCCTGGTGCAAAGCTTTCAGTCCGGTGGAGGGGGAAACTGACAAGTCCCCTACAGTGCCGGGGAAGAGGCAAGGAGGAGGGGCTCTTACACCGGTCTGGGAAGGTCAGCAAAGGCTTTCTGAAGAAAGTGATGAGTAGTAGAGCCCAACATGGAGTTAGCCCTGTAGAAGGAGAATGATGATGGGGACAGTTTTCCAGAGAACAGCATGTGCAAACGTTCAGAGGTGATTTAGTTTAGATCATTGGATTAAACTAAACCTAGCTAGCTGGAGTTTAGGGACAAGGGGTGGGTGTGGGGCAGGTAGGGGAAGCATGGAAAGAGGTCAGGCAGTATCAAGACAGGAGGCCGAAGAGGGGAGCTAGATCCAGCTCACAAAGGGCTTTCCAGGGCCCACCAAGGTTTCTGGCCTGAGAGTGCCGTGAGCCCTTGACAGGATTTAAGATCAGCTTTGCATCATCTCATTCCAGCCATTGTGGAGGATGGATTGGGTGGGGCTGGAGGCAGGAAGCTCCAACACCTGGGCTCCTCAGAAGCTGTTGTGGCAATCCAGAAGAGAGGATGCTGGCAACTAGCATAGTGGCAGTTGGGGTTGAGCTGGAGTGGCTGCATTCCAGAGGTTTTCAGGAAATAGAATCAGTAGAACTTGAGGATAGATTGAATTTGTAGGGGGTGAGACAGAGGAAAGTAAGAAATAGGCCAGGCGCGGTGGTTCACGCCTGTAATCCCAGCACTTTGGGAGGCTGAGGCAGGCAGATCACATGAAGTCAGAAGTTCAACACCAGCCTGGCCAACATGGTGAAACCCCATATCTACTAAAAATACACAAATTAACCAGGTGTGGTGTGCATGCCTGTAATCCCAGCTACTTGGGAGTCTGAGACACGAGAATCGTTTGAACCTGGGAGGTGGAGATTGCAGTGAGCTGAGATCGTGCCACTGCACTCTAGCCTGGGCGACAAAGTGAGACTCCGTCTCAAAAAACAAAACAAAACAAAAACATGAAGCAGAATGAAGGACTGATATTGGGGTTAGGATGATGCCTGTGCCTGCCCATCTCCTCCCAACACTGTTCTTGCGTCAGGGACTGGGACTCCTGTGTGAGCGAGTGGCAAGAAGCCGAGCTCTGTTCTTATCACATGCACAAAGGTGGTGCTCTCGGCTCTCCCTTCTTCTCAAGTCAGAATTCGGAGGGTGGGGAGCCTAGAGGTCAGTCATAGGAGGCCTCTAAGAACTTGAGAGCTTTCTCCTCTCCTGGGAACTCTCCCCCTCCTCTATCCCTTTCTCAGCCCAGAGGCTCAGAGGCCAATCTCAGTCATTTGGGGTGGGTCTCTCTCCCCATCTTGGAGGTTAGGAACCAGGTCAAACAGTGGGAGTTTCTTTTAATAATGAATCTTATCCAGAAGGTATCTCAACCTCCATTGATCCTCTGTTTGCTTTCATGACTCAAACACACGTTTACATGTAAATTAGCATTTCTTTTCTCCTAAAGTTCTCTCTTTCAAGTTAAGCAATTTCACAATTAGTGCATCGTTGAATGTCAGCACTGAAAGGAACTTAGAAATAATTTCAGTCCAGGTGCCATGCGTGGCTCATACCTGTAATCCCAGCACTTTGTGTGGCTGAGGCAGGAGGATCGCTTGAGCTGAGTTTGAGACCAGACTGGGAGACATATTGAAACCTCATTTCTACGAAAAAAAAAGAAAAAAAAAAAAGCGTGGCAGGCATGTTGGTGTGCACTGTTATCCTTGCTGCTCAGGAGGCCGAAGTGGGAGGATTGCTTGAGCCCAGGAGTTCAAGACTGTGGTAAGCTGTGATAGCTCGCACCACTGTACCACTGTTCTCCTCCCTGTGCAACAGAGTGAGACTCTGTCTCAAAAGAAAAAAGAGAAAAAAAAGAAGAAATAATTTTAGCATGAGCCTGTTTTACAGATGAGAAAACTGAGTGACTTCCCAAAGTTACATGATGAGGGACTGAAATGGAACCACCCTTTCTAGGGATACCCAAGTCCACTCTCTGCACTCCTCTGTACCATATGAGACATTATCAGCTTTAGGCTCTCCCCTCAAGTAGGTCTATCTGGGCGCTGGAATCCACCCTCCTCCACTTACCCCCCACCCACCTCTTTCTATTCTCTCCCATGGTACAGCAACCAGACTTGATACAGAATTCCAGATGCAGAACAGATGTCTACCAGGCAGGCTTGGGGGCAGGGGGAGGAGTATGCATGGCTCTGAGGGAGAGGACCCCAGCCTGGTCAGAGGTGGGTGACAGGAGCTAGGGGGCCAGGGAAGGAAAACCAGAGAGTATGTTTTGGGGCCCGACATGCAGAGAAATCAAACCCTGTTACCTGTGCCAACTGGGCTGCCAGCTACTACTGCCTCACTGCTGAGGCTGAGGAGGTATCCTCTGGATTTGGGGGCCCATGGGGTCCTTGGGATCAGGGAAGCAAGGACCAGTAAGCTGTCCTTCAGGTGCAGACCCAAGGCTCCTGGATGGTTCTATAAGGGGCTCATTACCTTGTTAGATAGTTTCCAGGACAGAGTTCTGGCCAGTGAGCAGAACATACCGGGAGAGACAGGTGGGCACAAGGGAAATATATTTTTTAACCATATGAGCCATACAGCAAGAGGACAGGCAAGGTAGTGATCTCCCCAGCCTGGTCATGTTTAAATACAGGGTTTCTTTCAGTGTGGACTTGCTGTTCTGTCTCTGCTTTTCAAGCGTATCGTGTCGACTGGATGCCACACAGCGTGCTAGGCAGTTTCCACATGTCTTCCTGACATCTCCCGCCCTGAAGGGAGTTACTATTGTTTTTACAGATAAGGAAACTGATGCTTGGAAAAGCACAGGGGGTTCTGTGTCTTCTGTGTCTTATCTTTTTGAGGATGTTTTCATGGGTTCACTCATCCATTCAAGAAATATTTATTGAGCACCTGCTGTGTGTTAGGCACTGTTCCGGGTACTGAGGATTTAGAAAGCTGACTAAGACATAACCCCAAGACTTTGGTGCCTAGTTGAGGAGAAAGGCAAGTCAAAAACCTAGAGTGAAGGCTGGGCGTGATGGCTCACACCTGTAATCTCAGCACTTTGGGAGGCCGAGGTGGGCGGATCCCTTGAGGTCAGGAGTTTGAGACCAGCCTGGCCAACATGGTGAAATCCCTTCCTACCAAAAAATACAAAAACTAGGTGGGCGTGGTGGCACACACCTGTAGTCCCAGCTACTTAAGAGGCTGAAGTAAGAGAATCACTTGAACCTGGGTGGCAGAGGTTGCAGTGAGCTGAGATCATGCCACTGCACTCCAACCTGGGTGACAGAGTGAGACTCCATCTCCCCCATCAAAAAAAAATCTGGAGTGACAACTACGATGATGGGGGTGCCAGCGTTCTACGGGGCAGAAAAAGGAGAGGTGTCTGATGCAACCAGAGATATCACAGCTGTTCTAGGGAGTGAGAGCAGCACCAGCAATGCATGGAACAGGATGTGTTTTCAGAGAACTGGCCATGGTTCGCTGTGTGTGGAGGGGCAAAGGGTCTCAGGGGAGCGGGAGGTAGGCAGGTCAAGCTGAGCCTGGCTTTGCTGTCGGATAGGCTGAGGCTAAGCCTCTCCCCTCAGGATTGCAGATTAAGGGAGAGCTGAGGCCTTCCTTGTGTCCCAGGCAACTGTCCCAACTCTCCTTCCAGCTGTTGGGGGGAGGGGCTCAGCATGTGGTAAGGGAGGTAGCCAAGGTGGGGGGCGGGAAGGGAGGTTTCTGGAAGGAACCGACTTGTGTTCCCTGGGAAAGGAGAATGGTGATGGTGTCGTGGGGAATTTCTCCTGGGCTGAAAACAAGTAGTAAATCTGTTGGGCCCTGAAATTCAGAAGTGAGGAGGCACTGATGTGATGTTTGTGGCAAGTTCCTGGCTTAATGAAGGAGCCATCTTGGCCTCGTTGTTCCCCTCCCCCAGCTATACACCCCTTCCCTAAGAATTCACTGAAAAATGGAACTCACGCCAGGCCTCCACTAATCCCACGAAACAGCATTGAGCTGGCCCTGGAGCTCAGCAGCGAATCTCCTTTCTGTCTGGGTTCTAATTGGCCTCATAAAATCCAATTTATCCTGTAAGTGGGTAAAATAATCTGTCAGAAAAAGGAGACTGAGAGGTGGCCCTAGGGTTTCCAAATGCAGCAGCTCTGTGTCTGTGGCAGGGTCTCACTGAGGAGATTGAGGAGAAGGGATTATGGGAGGGGCGGCCCCCTCAAGACAGCTGGCGGGCAGCAAGTGTCCTCTGGGCACCTGCAATGTGTCCACCCCCGCCCTGAGAGGGAGGGCTAAAAACGTTGGGGGTCAGCCATGACAGTGGGTTGGGGTGGCAAGAAAGTGCTGGCCATGAAGCTCCTGGACAAATAGGGTCCCCTCCCCAGAGCATCTTTTGTGAAAAGATTTGGTGGTATGGAAAGCACAATTATATTAAAACAAATATTGCTGAGTTACGGAGCAGACTGCAAAATGTGCTAGAGGTTTAAAAGGCAAAACATTTTAAGCAGGCGGTGAGCCTTGTAAATATGTGTTCCTCTGCTGCTGGGAGGATTTGGATGAAAATGTGTGAGAAGTTTGGAGACTCCTCATTTTAAGATTGGGGAAACTGAGGCCGAAAGGACAAAAGTAGCTCACACCAGGTCATGCAACAAATGACTGGACCTAGAACCCAGGACTCTGAGGCCAGGCTTGCCCCACCACACCCCCTTGTCTGTCTAGGCAAGAGAAGGGACCTCCAAGTGGCTTTCGGTTTGAGACTTAGGAAAAACTTTACCTGGGAAGGCAGGAGCAGCCTCATAGAAGGGCTGGCACCTGAGTCCCTAAGGATACGCTTCCTGGGCACAGAAATCAGGTTGGCACAGAGGCAGAGAGAACCCTCTTATTCAGGAGCAGTTGTCTCCTCAATGCTGGGTTCATCCCCAAAAAGTCAAAGAGGGCAGTTTTCCCAGACTGTCTCCCAGAGAGATGAGACCCCTCCCCAAGCCTCAGTTTCCCCATCTGTGGAATGAGGATTCTCAGGCTTCACAGACGTTTCCACTAAAATGGGCTGTCTTGGGCTGCTGGCACAGCACTGCTGCTGTCTGAGGAGGACCCCCTCTTCTCTCTGTGTCTACGTCCCTGTTGCTTTCCCTGTTCCTGCCTTGCTGAGTTCCTCAGAGGTGGGGAAGCCAGACATCTGCTGATCCATGAATATTCAGGAAGGGAATCGGAGCCTCCTCTGGGCTCCCCAGCCAGCCGCCAGCCCCTCTGGCGGCCGTCCTGCTTGCCAGAGCCCAGGCTGCTGACATACCCAGCAGCTGCTCGGGCCCCAACTGTTCACATTGTTTGTTCAGCGCAGCAGGGGATTTTCCAAGCCCGGGACATGCTTTAGGGGGCAGGGAGGCTGCCGGAGGGCTCAGGGATTCATGTCCTGTGGGGGTTTTCTCCCCTGAAATCCAAACCTACTGCTTAGTGGCTGGAATGGGTATTTGGAAGCCGCTGGGCTGAGAGTCGGGCTTGCCTTCCCCCTACCCTGTACTTGAATCATGGCATCCAGGGCCTTCGAGATAGAAGGGACTGGATGATAAGAACAGCAAATAGCACTTGTACAGCCCTTTACAGTTACAAAGTGCCTTTAAAGAATAAGCTCCCCACCGGGCATGGTGGCTCATGCCTGTAATTCCAGCACTTTGGGAGGCCAAGGCAGCCAGATCACTTGAGGTCAGCAGTTCGAGACCAGCCTGGCCAACATGGTGAAACCCTGTCCCTACTAAGAATACAAATATTAGTCAGGTGTGATGGCGCATGCCTATAATCCCAGCTACATAGGAGGCTGAGGCAGGAGAATCACTTGAACCCAGCAGGTGGAGGTTGCAGTGAGCTCAGATCGTGCCACTGCACTCCAGCCTGGGCAACAGAGCACAACTGTCGAAAGAACAAACAAACAAAGAATAAGCTCCCATTCCTTGAGTCATGTCTATTAGGCTCTGAGCTGTAGCCCTGACATACATTGTCTTGTTTAATTCCTTCACGCTTAGTGGTGTCATCTTCATTTTATGCATGTGGAGACTGAGTCCCAGAAACGTTAAGTGGCTTGTCACAGAGCTGGTAGGTGGAGCAGCAAGGTTGAAACCTTGATCTTCTTCCCCAAGGTCAAAAGCTGTTTCCACCACAGCACATGGCCCATAGTAGCATGAATGCCACATTGGTTTCCCCAATTAGAATGGAAACTTGGTGAGGGCAGGGGCTGCTTCTCCCTGCTGAACCCACGAGTACTGCTGAGGCCAGTTGTGTAGCCAGAGGTGTCCAGCAGAACCCATCTGATGAATTAAGAAAGGCAGCAGCCCAGGTCAGGTCCTGTCTCTCTGTCTGCCCTTCACACTGCAATCCCAGAGCCCTGGCTTCTGCCCTGGCCTCCTTTTTTTTTTTCTTTTTTTTTTTTTGAGACGGAGTCTCGCTCTGTTGCCCGGGCTGGAGTGCAGTGGCCGGATCTCAGCTCACTGCAAGCTCCGCCTCCCGGGTTTACGCCATTCTCCTGCCTCAGCCTCCCGAGTAACTGAGACTACAGGCGCCCACCACCTCACCCGGCTAGCTTTTTGTATTTTTTAGTAGAGACGGGGTTTCACCGTGTTCGCCAGGATGGTCTCGATCTCCTGACCTCGTGATCCGCCCGTCTCGGCCTCCCGAAGTGCTGGGATTACAGGCTTGAGCCACCGCGCCTGGCCCTGGCCTCCTTATTTCACGCAGCCATCACTGCTCTTCTCCCCTCACTCTCGTTCCTCTTTGGAGGTGGTGGGAAGGGAGTCTGGAGACTCACAGGGGTTCTAAGTGTTGGCCTGTGTGTCCCGGTGTTGGAGAGTGTGGCAGAGACTAAGGTGCATGTGTTCAGGAGTGCAGAGCTATGTTTACCAATTCGTGTGTGGTCTCAATGGTGTTTTATGTTTGTTCAGAAATAGGTGTGTCCATGTCAGTGAATATTCATAGAATCATAGAATCTCAGAGGTCACCTGCTACATTCCAGTGAGCTGGGGTCCAGAAGGGGAAAAGACTGGGCCAAAACCACATGGCTAGACTGTGATGGAACTGGACCTAGAACCCAGGGTCTCCTGGTTCCCTCACCATTGTTTTGTGCACGTCCCCGTGTGGCTCTGTCAGTCCAGACTTGCCTTGTAATGAGTATGGGCCATTGTCCTAACCTCTGTCCCTGGTTCCTCTCAGACATGCCATTCTGCCTTGAAGTAAGGAGTCAGATCAGAGCCTAAGAAGGGATCTTGGGCCACTGAGCTTTTATAAGACAAGGAGGCAGCAGGTCAAACTGTTGGGAGACACAACAGGGAGAACCAACCAACCATTTCTCTGTGAATAATGGTGGCTGGGTCCTGCTGAATATTGGTTCCAATAATAAACATTGGCCTTTGTGTGTTTTTGCCTTGACCCTGGGATGGCATTCCCTTCCTCTACTGTTTCCCTACTCTCCTCTTTGTGGCAAGGGCAGTGTTGGGGTCTGTAGGCTCTTCTGGGGCCTTGGGAGAAAAAAGAACCCTGGATTGAGTCAGGAGACCTGAATCCTGGCTCTGGCCTCCTGCATGGCCTTGGGTAAATTAGCTGCAGGGAGTGTCAAGCTTCTCCAGTCACCAGGACAGACCAGGCTGCAGGCTGCCAGGGCCTGGAATGAGCCATGGGGGAGCCTCCTCTCATGCTGGCTCTGAATCCAGCTTGAGTCTAGTCCCTACCTGGGGCACTTAATTCCCAGCAGGATCTGCTCACTTAGTTCATTGTCGGGGAAGGGGAAATGTCTGACTTCCCTTCATCCAGGTGGCACCCCCAACCAGCTGGGATTTATTTTTGTTTTGTTCATTCAAAATATATAGCATTCACACACACACACACACACACACACACACACACACACATACACACTTTCTCACACTTATAATACATTTTAAATGTTTCTTGGATACAGTATTTTTCTAGCCTCTGTGTGTCTGTGTATAAAGAGAGACAGAGCGAGAGAGAGATCTACATATGCATATGTATATATTTTAGACAGGATCTCACTCTGTTACCCAGGCTAGAGTGCAGTGGCACAATCACAGCTCACTTCAGCCTCGACCTTCTGGGCTCAAGGGATCCTCCCACCATGATTGGCTAATAAAAAAAAATTTTTTTGTAATGATGAAGTCTCCCTATGTTACCCAGGCTGGTAACTCCTGGGTTTAAGCAATCCTCCTGCCTCGGCCCTCAACCTCACAAAGTGTTGGGGTTACAGGAGTGAGCCTCCATGCCTGGCTTCCAGTGGCATATTTTTGATTGGGTAATAATGACTAATATGATCTGTTAGGTTCCAAGGTAGGGAATGACATTACTGAGCCCCCATTCTGTGTCAGGAACTGTGCTTTTTTTTTTGGGGGGGGGGGATAGAATCTCATTCTGTCACCCAGGCTGGAGTGCAATGGCACCATCTTGGCTCACTGCAACCTCCACCTCCTGGGTTCAAGCGATTCTCCTGCCTCAGCCTCCTGAGTAGCTGAGAATATAGGTGCGTGCCACCACACCTGGCTAGTTTTTGTATTTTTAGTAGAGATGGGGTTTCACCACGTTGGTCAGGCTGGTCTCGAACTCCTGACATCGTGATCCACCTGCCTCAGCCTCCCAAAGTGCTAGGATTACAGGCATGAGCCACCGTGCCCATCCACTACATTCTTTTCTCACACATCATCTCGTTTAATGCTTACAACAGCCCTATGAGAAAGGAATTGCTATGCTTTTTTTATTTTTATTTTTTTTATTTTTATTTTTTATTTTTTTAGGCAGGGTCTCATTCTGCCACCCAGGCTGGAGTGCAGTGGCATGATCGTGGCTCACTGTAGCCTTGAACTTCCAGGCTCAGGCGATCCTCCTTGCTTCAGCCTCCTGAGTAGCTGGGACGACAGGCGCATGCCTCCACGTACAGCTAACTTTTTACATTATCTGTAGAGATGGGGTCTCTCTGTGTTACCCAGGCTGGTATGCTTTTTTCATTGAGACACAGTTCACATACTACAAAATTCACCCTTTAGTGTTCGACTCAGTGGTTTTTGGTATATTCATATTCACAACATTGTGCAACCACAGCCACTATCTAATTCTAGAACATTTTCATCACCCCCAAAAGAAACCCTGTACTCATTAGCAGTCAATCCCTGTCCTTCCTCCCCCTAGTCGCTGACAATCATTAATCCACTTTCTGTCTTTATGGATTTGCCTCCTCTGGGCATTTCATAGAAATGAGATCATGCAAAATGTGGCATCTTATGACTGACTTCCTTCACTTAGCGTCAAGTCTTCATGCTACCTTGTAGCATGCATCAGTCCTTCATTCCTTTTGATGGCTGAGTAATCCAGTTATCCATTTATCAGGTGATGGGCTTTTGGGTTGTTTCCGCTCTTTGGCTATTATGAATAATGCTGCTATGAGGAAATTGAGCAGCAGGGGAAGACAGGCACAGAGGAGTGCAGCAATTTGCCCAAAGTCAGTTAGTAAGGGGAGAACCGGGATCCAGATGCAGGTCTTTCTCCTTGATTTGCCCCCCTGCTCAGGTGACTCAGGAGCAGAGGCTGTGGGAGGTGGGGGGACACACACTGATGGCCCCATGCTCCTCCTCTATGCAGGGAGGCTGCTGTTGCCCCAGGAGACGACTATGGAGCTGAGCTGTGGAGTGGGGCCGCTGCACATGATCCTGGGCCCAGAGCAGGCTGCAGTGCTGAACTGTAGCCTGGGGGATGCTGCCACTGGACCCCCCACCAGGGTGACCTGGAGCAAGGATGGGGACACCCTGCTGGAGCACGACCACCTACAACTGCTGCCTAATGGTTCCCTGTGGCTGTCCCAGCCACTAGCACCCAATGGCAGTGACGAGGCAGTCCCTGAGGCTGTGGGGGTCATTGAAGGCAGCTATTCGTGCCTGGCCCACGGCCCCCTCGGAGTGCTGGCCAGCCAGGCTGCTGTCGTCAAGCTTGCCAGTAAGTGCTTGCATCGGGGGACTGAGGCTGAAACCTAGACTTGGGGTGTGTGAAGTGGGATCTGCAGTTAGTTACTTACACAAATGCCTCTCTCTTGAGCCCACTCCCCCTTTCCCTGCCTCCCATCCTGCTCAATAGGTCTCTTCCTGGTATTGTCTATCCTCATTCTTGGGTATTCCATAACCTTCCCACTTCTTCTTCTTCATTCCCCTGTTTCTTCTGCCTTTCTTTCCCTTTGAGTCCTAGAGTCTGGGCTTGTGCTTTCCTCCAGGGAGCCTGCCAGAGTGCCCCCTTTGTGTCAGAGGCACAAAGCTGCCTCCTAAGGGAACTCCTGCCTGCAAGGCAGGTGGAACATGTGGAGTCAAACCCCACGCTCCAGCCTTACCCCTTAGGGGGCTCTCAGGAGGCACAGATCACCATGAAATAACTTTCAGGCCAGAAGAAATGTGCATCTTACTGTATAGTTTGACCATCACGATGATGTTGGGCAGGGGAGCTTTGGAATTCATTCTGCTGGCAGCATCTGACCACTAATCACCACTTCTTGTTGTGTCTCCCTCGGTCTGAATTGGCTCTGCTTGTGTTTCTACGACTCTGTTTCTGTGTCTCCATGCGGATGTGTTTCACTGTTTGTGCTTGCTGTGGCCTCTCTCTCCTACTCCTCTCCCGTCCCTGCCTGTGTCTCATTGTCCCCAGCACTTGCAGACTTCTCTCTGCACCCGGAGTCTCAGACGGTGGAGGAGAACGGGACAGCTCGCTTTGAGTGCCACATTGAAGGGCTGCCAGCTCCCATCATTACTTGGGAGAAGGACCAGGTGACATTGCCTGAGGAGCCTCGGTGAGTGCCCTGTAGAGGAGCGGGTCCTGGTAGGCGGGGTAGAGAGGGCTCTGGGGTGTGCTCAGAACTGAGATTCTTAGAGTCAAGGTAGCTGCATTTACCTAAGCTGACTTGAGTGTCAACCACCGCCTGACTCCTGGCTCATGTCTGGTCCCAGAGAGAAGTTGGACAAGAAGTTTTTGCTCCCTGGGAGGAAAGCCACCCATTGAGCTGTGGAGCCTGGGTGGGTGTCGTAGTAGAGCCCTTCCCAGCACATCTAGTCCAACCACTTGCTTTATTGTGGAGACTGAGGGCCAGAGAGGAGCTGTGGTTTATCCTAAGCCATGCCGTGAGCCATTGGCAGAAAGCTGGTTGTCTGTTGAGGGCTCCTGGAGGCTGCTGGGAAGGTTTTCTCTTTTCAGGGTTCCTCCGGAGTTTCCACTCTAGATGCATCACTTCTCTCTCAGTTCCAGCCAGTGGGGCGCAGCCCTCTGAGAAGTGAATTGTAGAGGTCTTTCCTCTTTCCCTCTCCTCTCTCTGTAAAGGCAATGGATGGGTAGAGCAATCCCAGGGAAGAGTTTCCAGGGCGGAAGGGAAGCAGAGGCTAGGCCCTGGACTTGGTCCCTCTTGTGGCTTCCTGGGTAGGTCCAGATGTGTATACAGCGTGACCAGAAACCACAAAGCTCATTTCCATCTGTGGTCTCTGAGTTGGTCTCATGACTCAGTCATCACCCGCTAAATTCTTACATATCTTTGGAAATGTGGCTCCAAGGCCTTTCCCAGCCACCCTGCAGTCCTCCCCCTATATCTCCGTAGCTGTAGTTACCAGCTAGATCCTTCTCCCATCCCGGTGGAAGTGGGGTTCCTCAGGCTCTGAAACACTGCCCTTTCTCCTCTGGAACCAACCTTCTCTTGCCTGTGTCGCATTGTCCCAGCTCCTCTGACTTTTGCCCATGTGTAGAAAAAATTGGGGGTTGTAGGAGAAACTTTGAGGTAGAAAAGCCACAAGACAGTTGTGAGGGAGGAAGAGGATGAGCGGTCCATACATAAGAGATCCTGGTTGGGTATGGTGACTCACACCTGTCATCCCAACATTTTGGGAGGACAAAGCAGGAGGATCACTTGAGCCCAGGAGTTCAAGACCAGCCTATGCAAAATATCGAAACCCTGTCTGTATAAAAAATACAAAAATTAACCCAACGTGGCAGTGTGGTGCCTGTGGTCCCTGCTACTTGGGAGGCTGAGAGAGATCACTTGGAGATCGAGGCTACAGTGAGCTGTGATAATGCCACTGCATTCCAGCCAGCCCGGGTGACACACCGAGACCCTGTCTCAAAAAAAATGAGAGAGATCCTGTTGACTTTGGTGATGGGTTAGCCCCACTGGTCCTCAGAGAGTTACTTCTCACCCAGCCTATTCTCCTTCCCACCTATATCATGAAAGGAAAAACAAATGAAAGTTGATTTAGATTGTGTTTTCCCAAAGTGTAGCTTTTATAGAATGTTAGTCCCTTTAAATGTTTCTTGAATGAAGTATTCTATGATCAAATAAGAACAGGAAACTGCCTGTAAATCTCCCTCCTGGAGTTGGCAAGACCCTGAGAAGTGCTGTAATGAGAATCTGTGGACCTTGTTTAATTGAGCACTTCCCAGGCTCGTTTGCCCAGGAGCCCCTTAACATCCCATGAATGAGCATTCTACAGGGTGAACCCTGGGAAATGCTGACTCAGCCTCTCTAACGCTGACATTTTCAGTTCTGTGCCTTTCTAAATGTGGAGGCTCTCACCACTGTGTGATGACGGCTGCCTCCTGGGAGTTCTGTGAACCCAGAGCAGATGATCTGGGCAAGTGAGAACCAAGAGAGAGCCTACTCCTGATGCCCCCCAGAGAAGGTAGCAGAGGGCAGCAAAATCTCCCCATGTTGAAAGTCACAGCATGAACCACTTAATGGGAGTGTACCTTGGGCCAGGCACTGTGCTGCGCCTTTTACATGGTTTCTCACTTAACCCTTCCAATCATCCTTTAAAGTAGGTATTTCTCATTTTCACATTTTCCTCTATTTACTTTTAATTTATATTCCTAGCAGATGCATTTTTAAAATTCATATCAATATGGCTGGGCGCAGTGGCTCACGCCTGTACTCCCAACACTTTGGGACCCAAGACGGGTGGATCGCTTGAGCTCAGGAGTTAGAGACCAACCTGGGCAATATGGTGAAACGTCATCTCTCAAAAAATACAAAACTTAGGCCGGGTGCAGTGGCTCACACCTGTAATCCCAGCACTTTGAGAAGCTGAGGTGGGCAGATCACAAGGTCAGGAGTTCGAGACCAGCCTGACCAACTTGGTGAAACCCTATCTCTACCAAAAAAAAAAAAAAAATACAAAATTTAGCCAGGCGTGGTGGCACATGCCTGTAATCCCAGCTACTCAGGAGGCTGAGGCAGGAGAATCACTTGAACCCAGGAGGCGGAGGTCGCAGTGAGCCAAGATAGCACCACTTCACTCCAGCCTGGGTGACAGAGCAAGACTCTGTCTAAAAAAAAAAAAAAAAAACATAGGCCTGGTGCAGTGGCTCACGCCTGTAATCCCAGCACTTTGGGAGGCTGAGGCAGGTGGATCATCTGAGGTCAGGAGTTCAAGACCAGCCTGGTCAACATGGTGAAACCCTGTCTCTACTAAAATTACAAAAATTAGCTGGGCATGGTGGCCAGCACCTATAAACCCAGCTACTCAGGAGGCTGAGGCAGGAAAATCACTTAAACCCAGGAGGTAGAGGTTGCAGTGAGCCAAGATGGCGCCATTGCACTCCAGCCTGGGTGACAGAGGAAGCCTCCATCTCAAAATAATAATAATAATAATCAATTTTATTGTACATACTAAGTTTTTGTTGAATCATCTTTTCTTTTCAAAAACAAAAATGGGATTATATTGCAACTTTAATTTTTTTTTTCTCTTACCACTTGATGGACATTCAGGTCTGTACATATGAATATGGTAGGTATTTTTATCTGGATTGTTAAATGAGGGATTGGAGGATCAGAGACAGAAATAACTTGCCCCAGGTCACACAGCTTAGTACTCAAGAGTGTCAGATTCCAGCACCCTGTGTGGAGGATACACAGGCTTCTGGTAGGTGTCATTTGGTGGTTGGGTGCAGAACCTGTGAGGTCTGAAGAAGTTTGTATCACATTACGACTATAATTTTTTAAAAAAATTAAAGGTGGGTTTAGAAATCTGTAGTCCAACTGTGGCTGGGAGCAGATAAGTTACTTCTCCAAAGCTTCTCAGCAAACCAGTGGGTTTCAGACTCCCCCACCATCCCCAACATCTAGCTCAGGCGTCATCCCGTGAAGCCACAAACCTAACCCAGGAGGCCAGAGCTGCCAGTTTCTGGACTCTGGGAGTGTTTGCCCCCGAGTCCTCTGAAAAGTGATCCTCATCTATAAATAAGCTGGGCTCGCATGTCCCGGCACATTGTGTAGGGGGAATAAAGAAATGTCTAAAACAGCAACTTGATTATGCCCAAGGTATGTATTTTTACACATGCCCAGATATAGTGCATGCACAAATATGCTATTCATAAACTCAGCCCAGTGGTTTGAAGGAGACCATATGCCTTGGTGTAGTGTGTGCACATGTGCAGTTAATAAACACACTGCGTCAGGGTGTATGTGCTTCGTTTGGAACTGATGGTAAAGACTAGAGCCCAAGGCAAATCCCTGGGACTTATACTATTTTCTAATAATAGGGGATAATCTAGGGGATAATTTTTCTTCCATGGGAACCAGTAATCAATGAGAGCAATGTTTCCCAAATCCCAGGCATTCACAAACCACCTTCATAATTGTGACCATACTTATACCATTTACACAATCACTTAATAATTTTCTTTACATCAACTCGCTCTTTTGTAACTTGAACACATTTTAAAAGGGAACATTATCTCACTGCAATAAAATGGAAAACCAGCAACACTTGCCATAAATAGAAGATAGCTATAAAAATAAATAATATAACTTCTAGGATAAAAAGCCATGTATCTGGATCCACTTGAAATAATTTTGTTATCGCCATTCACTCATAAGAAACATGTAACGAAGGGACTTAAATAACATGGGCTCTTACTCTACCCTCTCCCAGTGGTTGCCATTTCTGTCAATCTCATGTGACTCCCAGCCAGTATCCCCTTGCCCTGGGTGGATCTCAAGGGCTTAGGATGGGGGCTCCTTGGCCCTTGGGAAATTCAGAGCAGCTGTGTCATTTCTTCCGTGTTCTTTAATCCTTGGGACCCAAGTGGCCTTTTGTGGGTAGGGGCAGCAGACTCAGGTTTGAGGTTGGAAAAAGAATAATCCCTTCCTTTTGATTTGAGATTGTTTTTCATTCTATAAGTAGCTTTTATTTTATATGAAATTTGAATTTCTTTTAAAATGGTAAAGTATACCAACTTTACAGAAAGGGGAAAAAAGTCACCTCCTGACTGAACACAGCTTTCACCAATTTGAGAGTTTCCTTGCAGTCTTTTGAAATATGTATATGGGTTACACCATTGTAAACATGTGTTTAGAGCTTGCAATTCATAAATATGTTTATTTCCATTATCTAATGTGAGCTCAAGACACATTAAGAGGGTCAGAGTTGTGAAGCAGGCAGGACAGGAATTATTTAACTCATTTTTCAAATGGGAAAACTGTGGCCCAGATATGGAATGTCACTTGCTAAAATCACATACATTGAAACCAGTTCTCTCCACCATGTCACAGTGCTTCTGTGTTAGAGCCCAAGTTATAAACAAAGTGTACAAGGGCACAGACTATTAGCAATTTACATTTTAAAAATTTATATTTCCTAATGGATACATATTAATCGCAAAAAAAAAAAAAAAAAAACCCTCTTAACAGGCACAATAAATAAGAATCCCCCGATCCCACTCCTACAGAAAACCCCCATAAACCACACAAGCTTTGCCACCTTTGACTTTTTCTATGTATATCCTAACATAACTTTTCTCTATTTTCTAAAAGTAGAATTTCTTCATAAACACTGTTTTTTTACTTTTTCCCCCTACTAACTAATATATCTTGAACATCTTTCCAAGGACAGAGCTTCTAAAAACACATTTTAGCAAAGCAAAAGATTTTTTTGAGTCAGGGACTCACTCTGCCACCCAGGTTGGAGTGCGGTGGTTCACTGCAGCCTCTACCGCCCTGGCTCAAGCAATCTTCCCACTTCAGCCTCCTGAATAGCTGGAACTACAGGTGTGCTCCACCATGCCTTGGCTAATTTTTGTATTTTTTCGTAGACACTGGGTTTCACCATGTTGTTCAGGTTGGTCTCCAACTCCTGGCCTCAAGTAATCCTCCTGCCTCTGTCTCCCAAAAAGCCCGGCCAGAAAAGATTTTAGATGAACACTAAAAGTGGTTCCCCCTTGCCTCTATCACCTGCAGCAATAGCACCATATCTGGGGAAAGGAATTCATTCATTCATTCATTTGTTCATTCATTCATTCACTCAACACACATAATTAAGGGAATGTTATTTTTCCAAAGGAGAGACTAGCTCTTGAGTACTTGAAGCACACTTTTCCCTGGAAAGACCTAGAAACACTGGGGTTAGGAAATGTAGGCAGTTCCCAGCAGCGTAGTCAGCTCGCTAGACCGAGGGGAAAAGAGGAGAAAGAAAAATCCTGGAGGAAGAGCACATTAGCTGGATGGGGGTGGGGCCTGTTTTCTAGGTGGGTCCTTCTTGTCCTTCCCCAATTCGTCCTTTCCTGTCAGTTCTTCTCTGGCAGCAGACTGGGTGCTGGCCCAGGATTTTCCTCCAGCCACACTTGCCTCTCTCTCCCTTTCTCTCGCTCTGCCCCAGCACTTATGTAGACAGCTGTTGGAACTGAGGGTAAGAGGCTGGGGACAGAGGTGGGTTTACCTGTGCCATGCAGGAAAGAGCAGGGCATATTTATGGTTTTTTTTTTTCTTTTTTTTTTGAGACGGAGTCTCGCTCTGTCCCCTGGGCTGGAGTGCAGTGGCCGGATCTCAGCTCACTGCAAGCTCCGCCTCCCGGGTTTACACCATTCTCCTGCCTCAGCCTCCCGAGTAGCTGGGACTACAGGTGCCCGCCACCTCGCCCGGCTAGTTTTTTGTATTTTTTTGTATTTTTAGTAGAGACAGAGTTTCACCGTGTTAGCCAGGGTGGTCTCGATCTCCTGACCTCGTGATCCACCCGTCTCGGCCTCCCAAAGTGCTGGGATTACAGGCGTGAGCCACCGCGCCTGGCTGGTTTTTTTTTTTTTTCTAAGTCCTCTAAGTCTTTGGACCACGGCATGTTTGTAGGGCCCCTATTTAGAACATTCTTCCTCCCCAGCCTTTGAGCTACTTCTCCTGTCCCATGCTTAGATTTTTTTAGACCCCACTTCCCCAGGAGCTAAGGGATCTCCACCAAGCGCACAACTGCCCTCTTCCCTCTCTGACCTTGGCCCAGCCTACATCCCAGAGGCCAGTACCGTTTGCTCTGTTGATAAACTAGGACTCTCAACCTGGAGCTGACCCTGTAGGGATCCCAGTTGGAGGATTCTGAGGGACCCATTCACCCCCTCCTTAGTTCAGAGCCCACTCTGGTCCCCAACATCCCAACCCCCATGGAGACCTCCCTATCCCAGATTACATCGTTTCTCAAGCAAGGTCTCTGACCTTTCTATTTCTCTAGCCGAGAGGGCAGGGAACACCCTCATCCATCATGCCCCGTCTAAGTAACATACGTGTTGGCTGGGTCTGCTTGGAGACCACGTCCTCTCCAAGGGCATTCTCAGCCATCCAATGACTGCCGAGACACGCAGGTAGGATGAATATGACATTTGGCACCAGAAGACTTGGGTTCGAGCTTTCACGCTGCTCAACCTATGAGACCTCAGGAAAATACCCTCTTCCCTCCAAGCCTATTTTTCACTGGTAAAATGGAGGTCGTGACCCTCTATGTCTTGGGCTTGTTTTGAGGGTCACATGAGATAGTGTGAATAAAGAATATTTTATCAAGGGAGGGAGAAGGTAATACGGGAAAGGGGTAAAAAAATTCAAACTGTATAGAAGGATATATAATAAAAAGTCAATCCCTTCCACCCTCAGTCCCCTGGATCCCAGGTCCCCTCTCCAGAGACAACCACCATTACCAGGAACATTCAATGTATACACAAGCATAGAAGCCTACATGTCCCCACACATACTGTTTTGTACCAGAACACATTTGGAGATGGCCCTCTGTCAGCAGACACAGAGCTGCCTCCTTTTTAGCAGCTGCCTAGCATTCCATTGTGCGAATGTACCCAAACCAATTTAGCCAGTTCCCACCCTGCGGATGGACACTTGGGTTGTTTCCAGTCTTTTGCTATCACAGACGGTGCTGGAGTGAATCTCGTTTAACATGTGCTCTTGTGCACACGTCTGAGAGTATCTGTGGGATAGAGCCCTAGAAGTTTTGATGTTGAGATATCACCAACTTGCCCTGGACAGATGGTGTATGGGCAGGGCCACTGTTGAGGCAGGAGTGCCGTCCCCCATTCCCTCATCCACCGTCGAGGCAGGAGTGCCATCCCCCATTCCCTCATCCACATGGAGTGTTATTAAGCCTTCTGATTTTCACCAATCTAATAGGTGAAAATGGTGTCTTAGAGTATTTTTTGAGACAGAGTTTCGCTCTTGTTGCCCAGACTGGAGTGCAATGGCGCAATCTTGGCTCACCGCAACCCCCACCTCCCAGGTTCAAGCGATTCTCCTGCCTCAGCCTCCCGAGTAGCTAGGATTACAGGCATGCGCCACCACGCCTGGCTACTTTTGTATTTTTAGTAGAGACGGGGTTTCTCCATGTTGGTCAGGCTGGTCTCGAACTCCCGACCTCAGGTAATCCGCCCGCCTCAGCCTCCCAAAGTGCTGGGATTACAGGCGTGAGCCACTGCACCTGGCCTGGTATCTCAGAGTTTTAATTTGTGTTTATCTTACCATGAGCCACCCTCCCTGTGGCCCCCCTGCCCACCTCACAGTTGCCCGCTCCTCTCTTCCCAAGGCTCATCACGCTTCCCAACGGCGTCCTTCATATCCTAGATGTTCAGGAGAGTGATGCAGGCCCCTACCGCTGTGTGGCCACCAACTTGGCTAGCCAGCGCTTCAGCCAGGAGGCCCTACTCAGTGTGGCCCACAGAGGTAAGGGGGCTGGCTGGGTGGGGAAACCTGGGGGTTTCTGAAGCCAGCCATCTCAGAGCTGGGAGGGACCTGAAGAGGTCCAGGCCTTGCCTTCAAGTAGGTGATAAATGTTAGTCCCATTGACAGGTGAGGCGATGAAGTCCAGAGAGGGTACTGCCACCCAGCAAACCAGGGAAGAAAGAACTGGGATGGAACACAAGACCCCAGACTCCCAGGGCAGGACTCCTCTCTTCATGCAAAGCCTCTGTGCCCTCGGGTTGGATGGAGTGTCGAAGGCTGGGGACAGAGGTGGGGAGGCAAGGCATCTGAGGCCGTGTCAGCACCTGGAAGCCCTGGTCCCTGCTCCTTTCTCTCCTCCCCTTCTAGAGTCACTGAGGGGTTCAGGCACTGGGGGATTCGTCCCTCTCTGCTTTCTGTGCCTTGCGAATCTGGCTCCCTGTGGCCTAGTGCTCTTGTCCTTTACTCGTTTCTTTGAAAAGCTCTTGCCCCAGTGTGATGGAGTAGGAAGGGCACAGGCTTTAGGGTTGGAAAGACCTGGGTTGAATCCTGGTTTCTCTGCTCACCATCTGTGTGACCCTGGGCTCCTTATCAAATGTCCAGCTCAGAGAGGCTCGAAGAGTCCTTGAGATAAGAATGGAAAGTGCAGGCTGGGCATGGTGGCTCACGCCTGTAATCCCAGCACTTTGGGAGGCCGAGATGGGCGGATCACAAGGCCAGGAGATCGAGACCATCCTGGCTAACACGGTGAAACCCTGTCTCTACTAAAAATATAAAAAAATTAGCCGGGCGTGGTGGCGGGCACCTGTAGTCCCAGCTACTTGGGAGGCTGAGGCAGGAGAATGGCGTGAACCCGGGAGGCGGAGCTTGCAGTGAGCCAAGATCAAGCCACTGCACTCCAGCCTGGGCTACAGAGCGAGACTCCGTCTCAAAAAATAAAAAATGAAAAAGAATGGAAAGTGCCTGGCACCTGGCAGGTGCTCAACAGATCTCACTTCAAGCCTCCCCCAGGGGCCCCTCCCCTGCTGCCCTTTGCCATGCATGCCTCCCAGCTCCCACCTCCCACCCACTCTCCACACCCCCACCCTGTCCCCATCCTATTCCTTCTGGGCTTAGCTGGTGCTGGTGGGCTGTTCCCAGTCTGGTGTCTTCTCCGTTCTGTTCTGAGGGTCTCTGCCTCCACCTGCTGGAAAATCCAGATATTCACCACTCCACCCAGGGGGCCAGGGTCACACAGAGAACTTGGCAGGAAATCAGGGTTTAGGGAGCTGCCGCGCAGGCAGAAACTCAATTCCACTGTCTGCCTTTTCCACTGGGGAATCCAAGGCCCTTTGGAGAAGGGATTTGCCTAAGGTCACCCAGTGCGTTAATGGCAGTGCTGGAACTAGAAACTATTAACTGTTGACTCCAAGTCTGGTGCTTTGCCCATGACCCTGACAGTTCTCTGCCTAGATGGTGGGTTGCATTTGGGAGGGAAGAATGGAGGTAGATGTGGGTCTGTCTAATCATTTCTCTGGTGCTGAGTTGAAGCCCAGGCAATTCTTCTGACTCTAAAAGAAACAGCTCAGAGGTCCAGTCCTAGCCCTGCTGACTTTTATTGCTACATCCCCCATCTGACAGATGGAATCATTGCTGCTGCTCCCAGTACCACCTCACCAGGTTACTGTGCGACTCAGGTGAAGTATTGAATGGCAAATCCCTAGTGGTAAGGCTGCCTTCTGTCTGTCTTCTTGCCAGGGTCCCTGGCGTCCACCAGGGGGCAGGACGTGGTCATTGTGGCAGCCCCAGAGAACACCACGGTGGTGTCTGGCCAGAGTGTGGTGATGGAATGTGTGGCCTCAGCTGACCCCACCCCTTTTGTGTCCTGGGTCCGACAAGGTGAGTGGAGGGGGTGGGAGAAGGAGGGCATGGGAAGGGAGGGATGTGGCATCTCACATGCCTCTAAGTCAGGGGGATGTATGGGTGACGACCCAGGGGTCACCAACCTTCTGGTGTGGCAGGAACTCCTCTCCCAGGGCTGGGTGTGGTGGACAAGGTCGGAGCTTCGAGGGGAACTGGACAGACTTATTCGTCACTCTGTGTAGCATGTGCTTTACAAATGCACTTCCAGTCTGCCACTTACAGAACAGTTATTGCAGCCCTCCTGAGGCCAGGTGCTAAGCTACGTTCTCCACTGTAATTACGTATTTCTGTTCCTCACAACAGTGTTACAAGTGAGTACTTGAGAACTGGGAAGGTGCCACACAGCCAGTGAGTCAGGTGGAACCAGACCCCTCTGCTGGTCTGTGTAACTATAAGGCCAGCTGTGGGACCACCCCAGCATACTGCTGCCTTTGTGTGACTGGCATCATGCTGGGCACAGTGAACAAAATACAGAGAGGCAGGGACCCTGCCCTCTGAACTCATCGTCTAGTGAGGAAGAGGAAACACACATCTATGAAGAGAGGTCTGACAGTATCAGGCTACAACTGAGAAGTGCCACTGAGTGACTGGAGATGCCATCAGGGTAATGCCAGTGCTGGGCCAAATGTCACTATGCAGTCTCCTGAGCACTTTCACACCTGTTTTCCTGGCAGCCTCCAAGAGCCCTTTGGAGAGAGTAGAGGCCAGAACTATTATTCCCAGTGGGCAGATGAGGAAACTGAGGCTCAGAGAGGCAGGTGGAAGAGCCGGGACCCAAGCTTTTGAGTCTGTTCTCTTTCTGGTATGTTACTTCCTACAGTCCTATAGAAAGAAAGCAAGGGTTATTTTTGTTTCCATTTGTTGTTAAAAAGTGACTTGTCCCAAATTGATGGCAGAAGTTTTAAATTCAGTCCTCTTTACCCCGTTCCCCAACTCATTCTATTACTCTATATACTTTTCTAAAAAAAAATAAGTTTATATCTCATACTCAAAATTGTATATCATGAATATATACAGTTTAAAGAAAATAAATTGAACAATTATTAATATGTACTCACTACTGAGCTGATAAAATAGAACAGTGCTGGGATTTTTGCAACTGTCTGGCCTGCACTGCCTCGTTGGACCTGTGACACTTGCCTACTTAGGGGGCCAGCAGGACCCTCGTACTACTGGGACAAACTTGTGGTATCACCTAGAAGTTCTAATGTCAATATTTCTTAATTCCTGATTATGCATCAGGGTCACCCAGGGGACTTGTTAAAACTGCAGACTCCTTTCTCTTCACCCCAGAGTCGTGATCCAGGAATCTTTTTTTTTTTTCTTTGCCTGTCACCCAGGCTGGAGTGCAATGGTACAATCATAGTTCACTGTCGCCTCCACCTTTTGCTGGTTCAGGTGATCTACCTCAGCCTCCTGAGTAGCTGGGACTACAGGCATGTGCCACTATGCTTTTTTTTTTTTTTTCTTTTTGGAGAGACAGGGTTTCTAGATGTTGCGCAGGCTGGTCTCAAACTCCTGGGCTCAAGCGACCCGCCCATTTTGGCCTCCCTAAGTGATGGGATTACAGGTGTGAGTCACTGCGCCCGGTTCTGCACCTGAAAGTGTGCTCTTCAGCTCTACTACCTAGGACTAGTTAGAAATGCAAAATCTGGGGCCCTGCCTCAGGCCTCTACATCTTAACATGGTCCCCTGCTCATCTGTGATTTGTGTGCACTATACGGATTTGAGAATTGCTGTCCCAGAGGATCCTGACACCTAGGAAGAGAAGGGCTGGAAAGGAGCTTCACTCCTACCCCAAGCACTGCTTTCTTTCCAGGAACTTGCTCCACTAAGTCAGGGAGGAAGCATGGGTTTTTGTTTTTGATTTTGTTTTGTTTTGTTTTGCTTTTTGAGATGGAGTCTCGCTCTGTTGTCCAGGCTGGAGTGCAGTGGCGCAACCTCAGCTCACTGCAACCTCTGCCTCCCCGTTCAAGCGATTCTCCTGCCTCAGCTTCCCAAGTAGCTGGGACTATAGGAGCCTGCCACCACACCTGGCTAATTTTTTGTATTTTTAGCAGAGACTGGGCTTCACCGTGTTAGCCAGGATGGTCTCGATCTCCTGACCTCGTGATCCGACCTCGTGATCCAGGCGTGAAACACCCGGGCTATTTCGTTTTCTTTCTCTTTTCTTTTCTTTTCTTTTCTTTTCTTTTCTTTCTTTCTTTCTTTTTTGATGGAGTTTTGCTCTGTTTCCCAGGCTGGAGTGCAGTGGCATGATCTTGGCTTACTGCAACCTCCGCCTCCTGGGTTCAAGTGATTCTCCTGCCTCAGAGTCCCGAGTAGCTGGGATTACAGGCATACACCACCACATTCGGCTAAAAACACATTTGTGTTTTTAGTAGAGATGGGATTTTGCCATATTAGCCAGGCTGGTTTCTTTTTTTTTTTTGAGACGGAGTCTCGCTCTGTCGCCCGGGCTGGAGTGCAGTGGCCGGATCTCAGCTCACTGCAAGCTCCGCCTCCCGGGTTTACGCCATTCTCCTGCCTCAGCCTCCCAAGTAGCTGGGACTACAGGCGCCCGCCACCTCGCCCGGCTAGTTTTTTGTATTTTTTTAGTAGAGACGGGGTTTCACCATGTTAGCCAGGATGGTCTCGATCTCCTGACCTCGTGATCCGCCCGTCTCGGCCTCCCAAAGTGCTGGGATTACAGGCTTGAGCCACCGCGCCCGGCCAACCAGGCTGGTTTCAAACTCCTGATCTCAAGTGATCCACCTGCCTCGGCCTCCCAAAGTGCTGGGATTACAGGTGTGAGCCACCGCGCCCGGCTGTTTTGTTTTCTGACTGCAAATGTTGTAAATGTTCACCATAGAAAACTAGGAAAAAAAATAGATGCAGAAAACACTCCACCACTCAGAGATAAAAATTGTTTATGTACCAGTATACCTTCTTTCAGTTTTTTTCTATGCATATGTACAGTTTTCTCCCTGAAATTGAGAACATGTGCTGCATTTATAGTTCCAAGTCCTATTTTCATCCAACAGTATATCATAAGCATTTCTCCATCTTTAAAACATTTTCAAAATAATTGTAATGACTATCTAATATTCCATACTTTGAATATAGCTATAATATAATTCACCAGTTCCTGCTGTTGGATTTTTTAAGTCCTTTCCAGTTGTCCACTGTTACAGTTAACACTGCAGTGATCTGCTCTGTTCACAAATATTTGCCTGTAATTCTGATCATCTTCCTAGGACAGGTACGCATAAATGGAATCCTTGGCTTCAAGGCCTAGGTGAAGTTCCTTTACAGCCCTTTCTCCAGCATTGCAATTTACTATTTTAAAAAATGTTCTCAAGTTGATGGGTGAAAATTAACATCTGTGTTTTAGTATCTTTTTTTTTTTTTTTTTTCATAGAGACGGAGTCTCACTATGTTGCCCAGGCTGATCTTGAACTCCTGGTCTCAAGTGATCCTCCCACCTCAGTCTCCCAAAGTGGTGAGAGTACAGACGTGAGCCACCATGCCCAGTGCCTTTCTTTGATGACATGAAGTGCCTTTCTTTGATGACATGAAGTTGAATATGTTTGTGTTTCTTGGCTATTTGCATTGCTTCTCTAGATTTTCTGTTCATGTCTACAAGGCAAGGGCTTTTTTTTTTTTTTTTTTTTTTTTTTTTTTTTTTTTTTGAGACGGAGTCTTGCTCTGCCACCCAGGCTGGAGTGCAGTGGCCGGATCTCAGCTCACTGCAAGCTCCGCCTCCCGGGTTCACGCCATTCTCCTGTCTCAGCCTCCCGAGTAGCTGGGACTACAGGCGCCCGCCTCATCGCCCGGCTAGTTTTTTGTATTTTTTAGTAGAGACGGGGTTTCACCGTATTAGCCAGGATGGTCTCGATCTCCTGACCTCATGATCCGCCCGTCTCGGCCTCCCAAAGTGCTGGGATTACAGGCTTGAGCCACCGCGCCCGGCCAAGGCAAGGGCTTTTTAAATGGTTTTCATTTCACATTGAGATAAAAATCTGTGCACATTCAAATCGTTGTCTTGGTACGACCTTACCAGCCCTAGCTTCATCATAGTACTGGGCTGGGACCCCAGGGAAGGAGCATGTCCTTCTTGAGAGAAATGAATTTAGTAATGAAAACTGACGAGTGTATGAGCACCTATTATTAATATATGCCTGTACTGTGCCAGGGGTTCTCACATTCTTTCAACCCTCATGGAAACCCTGCCAGTTAAGGGCTAGTTCCCCCTTACAGATGGAGACAGAAGGGCTCAAGAGAGTCCCGGCAAGAGGAGGAAATGAGATTCGGACCAGGGACGGTTGTGTTCACTTTACCCGGGTGCAGAGTGTTCCTGAGGTCCGGAGAGTGAATGGAAGGGCAGTCCCTAGCGTCCCCTCCAGCGCGTCTCCCTCTCCTTCCCCAGACGGGAAGCCCATTTCCACAGATGTCATCGTCCTGGGCCGCACTAACCTACTAATTGCCAGCGCGCAGCCCGGGCACTCCGGCGTCTACGTCTGCCGCGCCAACAAGCCCCGCACGCGCGACTTCGCCACTGCCGCCGCAGAGCTCCGCGTGCTGGGTGAGGCGGCCGGAAGGGCGGAGGGAGAGGGTTGTCTGGGGCTGGGGTGAACAGCGCAGGAGGAGGTGGACAGGTGGGTGTGCTGGGGAGACTCAGGCGCGCTCCTGGAGAACGAACTCAGGGGAGGAGTCCTTAGTAAGGCGGAGGTGGGGCGAGGGATGGGGACTAGGTAACTGGAGGACAGAGTGCGGGGCGGAGTGCTGGGATGGAGTGCTGGGATGGAGGGAGAGGGGTGATTAGGGCCTGGCGCGGGTGATTAGCGGGGAGGTGGGACTGGGGTTGTTGGGGGGATAGTGGAGTGATCTGGGTGGTACTAAGAAAACTGGGGGGCAGAACAGATCTGATAGGTGTGGGAGACATCGGAGGTCAGGGAGGAAGGAGATAGGTAAATTAGAGGTGGGGTTAAATCCCGGAGGAGCGATATTTAGGGGAGGCTGAGGCGGCCTGGGGACAGTTTTGGAAGAGAAAGAGAATGGTCGTTGTGGGGCTGGGGTAAGTGGGGAGAAGAAGGGGTAAGTCTGCGCTGAGCGGAAGTAGTTTGGAAAGGGTGAATCAGGGAGAGGTTAGAGTGATTGGAAGGGCAGCGGGGGAGGGCGGTGGGGCGCAGGGTTGGGGTCCTGGGGGGAGGGGCAGAGACCTTAGTGGCGGGACCCCCGCGCTCAGCGTCGCCCCTCGCGCCCCCAGCGGCTCCTGCCATCACTCAGGCGCCCGAGGCGCTGTCGCGGACGCGGGCGAGCACAGCGCGCTTCGTGTGCCGCGCGTCGGGGGAGCCGCAGCCAGCGCTGCGCTGGCTGCACAACGGGGCGCCGCTGCGGCCCAACGGGCGCGTCAAGGTCCAGGGCGGCGGTGGCAGCCTGGTCATCACACAGATCGGCCTGCAGGACGCGGGCTACTACCAGTGCGTGGCTGAGAACATCGCGGGAATGGCGTGTGCTGCCGCGTCGCTGGCGGTGGTGGTGCGTGAGGGGCTGCCCAGCGCCCCCACGAGGGTCACTGCTACGCCACTGAGCAGCTCCGCTGTGCTGGTGGCCTGGGAGCGGCCCGAGCTGCACAGCGAGCAGATCATCGGCTTCTCTCTCCACTACCAGAAGGCACGGGGTACGTCGGCCAGGGGCGGGATGCACCAGGGGGCGGGATGCACCAGCGCAGGCCCCGGCGGGGCGCAGCGGGGAGGGTTTCAGGTCGGATGACTGAAGGGTTGCTGATGGGTACCTCTGCAGCGAGGATGGACTGGGGTAGGAGTCCATATTAGAGACCCGCATAGGTATGGTAGGTATGGATTAGGCAGTTGGCGCTAGAAGGGCCACTGCTTCCCTCAGTCATATTTGTTGAGGGAGGAGGGAGAGGACGTTCCTGGAGCCACCTCCCACCCCAGTAAACTAACTGGAGAGGTGGGTCATTTCCAGGAAGCACTCCCTAACCAGTGGAGGAATTAATACAGTGAGACAGGAAGCCGAGGGAGTTTATACACTCCTGCTCAGATTATCTGGGATGATTTAGCTATAAATAGACACCAGGACAATATGAAGGATTCCTAGACAAACTCCAGCTAGCCAGCACTGGAGTGGCACTATGACAGTCCCTTTGTCCCCTGTGTCACCAGGCATGGATAATGTGGAATACCAGTTTGCAGTGAACAACGACACCACGGAGCTACAGGTTCGGGACCTGGAACCCAACACAGATTATGAGTTCTACGTGGTGGCCTACTCCCAGCTGGGGGCCAGCCGCACCTCCACCCCAGCACTGGTGCACACACTGGATGACGGTAGGGCCTCTGAACCTGCAATGGGCAGCTTGGGATAAAAAGAATTCCCTGGGGAGGGGAGCTCGCCCTCTCTTTACTAATGTAAAGGCATTTTTACCTGCTCCTATCATCTTTTGTACCCTATAAGAGAGTGGACAGGGGTTCTCCTCCTCAGTTTACAGTTGGGGAAACTGAGACCCAGAAAATGAGAATGATTTGCCCAGGTCAGTAGTTCAGCTGGGACTTGAGCCCAGGTCTTGTGATGATTCCCTGTGTCATGCAGTTCTCCCTGACACCTGTGTGCCATCCAGCTAGGGTAGGGGTCAGTGACATTAACCCATTAGATGTGGAAGATTGTGCTCCAAGACTTTTTCCAGCTTCAGGGTGGGAAAGATGTCCCCTCATCCTTCAGCCTGGGGCTCCCCTGAGAAGCTCCCTTTCCTCCCTCAGATCCTGGTCCTGGCCTACTTCTGACTTGCTGTGTGACCCAGGCAAGTCTCTGACCGCTCCTGAGCCTCACCTTCCACGTCGGTGGAGCAGAGCTCACGCTGATGTTCTTCTGTCTCAGTCCCCAGTGCAGCACCCCAGCTCTCCCTGTCCAGCCCCAACCCCTCGGACATCAGGGTGGCGTGGCTGCCCCTGCCCCCCAGCCTGAGCAATGGGCAGGTGGTGAAGTACAAGATAGAATACAGTTTGGGAAAGGAAGGTGAGTGGGGCGGGTGGGCTGCAGGCAGGTCTGGGAATGATCAATGTGAAGAGTGGTCAGGGTTGCTGGAGACCTGAGCAGGGTAGTGGAGTCGGAGGAAAGGAAGCAGACAGAGTAGGGAGGGGTTGGGGAAGGGTGAACCTGAAAAACAGGGGTCTGGGCAGGAATGAAAAGGGAAGATAGAGGGGCCTAGCTTAAGGCAGAGGGAGGCCTGGGCTCTCACCCCAACCCCTCTACAGCTGCAGTATGTAATCCTACTGAGTCCCTGCCTCAGTTTCCTTATCTGGGAAATGGGGGGCTGAGATGGGAGGATCACTTGACCCCAGGATGTCAAGGCTGCAGGGAACTGTGATCATGCCATTGTACTCCCATCTGGGTGACAGAGCAAAGCTCTGTCTCAGAAAAAAATAAAAGGATAAAAGGAGAAGGAAGGTGGCTGAGGGACCAAGGGAAGGGTGAGGAAGGAGGGAAAGGTGAGGAAGGAGGGAAGGGTGAGGAAGTGGCCATGGTGGCCCTCAGGGCTCTGGAAGCCAGGCAGTGCTTGCTGGCCTTCATGGTCAGCCCCTTGTGTCTGCATCCCGTGTATGTGTTGGCGGGGGATGGTCATTGACAGCTCCTGGGGAAGTGGGGAAAGCCTGCCATCATTCTCTCTGCAGCTGAGCCCAGGCTGATGGCCTCCATCAGCCAGAGGTGGAGGCTCAAGCGTCCACCCTGGAGCCATAGAGTCTGCCCAGGCACTGAGGGGTCAGTGCTGAGAATGCCTCAGGCTCCCATGGGCACGGAGGAACCAGGATGTGAGGTGGAAGAGCCGTGTAGGAGAATTTAGGATCCTGATCCTCAGGTGGCTACCCAACAGCCCACCTTTTCTGTCCCTGCAGATCAGATTTTCTCTACTGAAGTGCAAGGAAATGAGACACAGCTTACGCTGAACTTGCTTCAGCCAAACAAGGTGTATCGAGTACGGATTTCGGCTGGTACAGCAGCCGGCTTCGGGGCCCCCTCCCAGTGGATGCAGCACAGGACGCCCAGTATGCACAACCAGAGCCACGGTATGGGGTTAGAGAGACAGGAGAGTGTGTGTGTGACTGTGTGGGTGTGCGTGTGTCCTTGGGACCCAGTGCCCCACCCCCCGCCCCACCCTCCATCAGAGACCTTCCATGGCTCCCTCTGCTTGATGGGTGAGCGAGGCCCAGGTGCAGAGGTGAAGGGCTGGGATCTGGTGTCCCTTTGATTTGCCATGTGACCTTGGACAAACCATTCTGAGGCTTCATTTACTGCCCAGGAGTGGCATGAGGTTGAATAATGTATTGTAAGTAAAGTGCTTAGTTAAACTCATTGAACTGTAGCTGCTTCGAGGATGATGATGATGGTTTTGTTGAAAGGCCCAATAGAAGAGTGATTAAATGCTGACCAAACCGGGCTACGTGCTCTCTGTGCGATACTGGGTAAATTACGTAACTCTCTGAGCTTCAGTTTTCTTATCTGTAAAGTGAAGGTTGTAGTATATTTTCACTATTTTAGAGGGCTGTAAGAATAAAGTTATAATACATATACAAAGTGCATATACACAGTGTGTTTGACACATTGTAAGCTCCTCACTCTCAAGTGGGTGTCCCTACTGTAATGGTGGCATCCCTCCTTCCTGGCCTCAGCAACCACCACTCCTACTGCCCCCAACATTTGATCCTTCAGAAGACTTCACAGAGGCCGATTCTGTGCCAGGTGCTATCAGCCTGCCCCAGAGGTGCTCCTTGCTGACTCCTTTGCAAATGCCCAGCAGACACCCCTGCATTTCCTGTACTCTGTGCTTGCAGAATAGTGAGTTCACCTCTGGACCAAGCCCAGGCCTGGCACTAAGAGTGGTGGCTGAGTGGTGATGTGTTGGGAGAATGCTGGCAAGGCTCTCACTGAATGCCATCTTACTGCCTCTTCCTCATGCCTCTTCCCTGTCTCCTATCCCTGGCCTCCTTCTCCTCATTCCCCATTCTGTTCCTTCATTTTCCCATCCTGCTCCTCTGCCCCCAGTCCCTTTTGCCCCTGCAGAGTTGAAGGTGCAGGCAAGGATGGAGTCCCTGGTCGTGTCATGGCAGCCACCCCCTCACCCCACCCAGATCTCTGGCTACAAACTATATTGGCGGGAGGTGGGGGCTGAGGAGGAGGCCAATGGCGATCGCCCGCCAGGGGGCCTTGGAGACCAGGCTTGGGATGTGGGGCCTGTCTGGCTCAAGAAGAAAGTGAAGCAGTACGAGCTGACCCAGCTAGGTGAGGAGGGCTGGGGGAGCGGGAGAGAGGGATGTAGCTTCAAGGGGGACCGGGCAAGCTGTGTGAAGGAGTTAGAGACGGGATGCTTTCTGTGGATGGGAGAGTGACCCCAGATGTCCCCCTAGCTATTAAGCCCTGTAACCTTCCCCAGTCCCTGGCCGGCTGTATGAGGTGAAGCTCGTGGCATTCAACAAACATGAGGACGGCTATGCAGCAGTGTGGAAGGGCAAGACGGAGAAGGCGCCCGCACCAGGTGAGGGCCATGGGGGAAGAAGGCAGGGAGGGCTCAGGTGAGGGCTCTACTAGCCGCTTCCTCTTCTTTTCCTTTGGGCCAGCCTAGTGAACAGGCACTTTAGTAGCCTCAGCTCATGCTCAAACCCATTCTCCTAGGATTAGGGGTCCTCTTCTAGCTCCAGAGAGCCTCTGTCATGGAGAGAAGCTCGTCTGTTCACTGTCTTAGGCCTGCCACCTTATTTTCATTAGCCATGAATAGTGCTGATGTCCAAAGTTCGAACAGAGGGAAACCCTATGGTTGATCAGTAACTACTGACCCCAAGTTTGACCTTAAAACAAGTTTTTTTAAAACACATTTGTGTACATCACACTATCAGACTATCTCTCAAGTCTAAGAAGAGTGAGTATCCCTATGTGACCTAACGGGAAACTGAGGCTCAGAGAGGAAAAGGAACTTGTCCAAGGTCGCACAGAGCCTCGACTAGAACCGGGACTCCTGGTTTCCAGGCAAAACTCTTTCCACTGCACTACACTGCCTTGTGGCCCTGTATTGAACACCTCAGTTACCCATCATGACACTCCCTCACCCCTAACTTCCCAGCCACATGGCACATGGTTTAGCAGAGGGAGTAACCAACCAGAAGCCGTGAAGCCTGGGTTTTTGGCTTTTTTTTTTTTTTTTTTTTTTTTGAGACAGAGGAGTCTCATTCTGTTGCCCAGGCTGGAGTGCAATGGCATGATCTCAGTTCACTGCAACCTCTACCTCTTGGTTCAAGCAATTCTTGTGCCTCAGCCTCCTGAGCAGCTGGGATTACAGGTGTGCGCCACCACACCCGGCTAATTTTTGTATTTTTAGTAGAGACGGGGTTTCACCTGTTGGCCAGGCTAGTCTCGAACTCCCGACCTCAGGTGATCCACCCACCTTAGCCTCCCAGCCTGCTGGGATTACAGGTATGAGCCACCACACCCAGCTGAGTTCTAATTCCAGTTTGTTCATTTCTTCATTCAGCAGATATTTCACTAAGTGTCTACTAAGTGCCAGCTCTGCTTTGGGAATTTAGTGGTGGACAACACAAATAAGGTTCCTGCTCTCATGGGGTTTATTTTATGTTTCTATAATAAACACTTATAAATATAGTGTTTATTATATTTCAGACATTTCCTATCTATTTTTAAAATATTAAATCCTCATAACAACCCCATGAGGTAGGTGCTATCATTAGAATAGTGAATGGAGACCCAGAGAGGGTAAGTAATTTCTCCAAGGTCACACAGCTAGTAAGTGTCAGAGCTGGAATTTGAACCAAGGCAGCCTGGTTCCAGAGTCTGGTTCCATGGTTATTCATTGCTGTGGTTTGCTGCCTCTCTCTTTATTACGTTCTTACAGACTAGTGTTCCACAGTCAAAAATCAAATTCTTGGAAGCCTCAGTTGCCTTATATGTGAAGTAGGAATGATGCTACTCAACTCACAGGATCAAAGGAGAGGGTCAAAGAAACAGCCTTTGGAACTGTAAACCACTATACATATTTAAGGATGAGTATCCTCCCTCCCTTCCTCACGCTCTAGTTTTCACCTTTCAGACATGCCCATCCAGAGGGGACCACCCCTGCCCCCAGCCCACGTCCATGCAGAATCAAACAGCTCCACATCCATCTGGCTTCGGTGGAAAAAGCCAGACTTCACCACAGTCAAGATTGTCAACTACACTGTGCGCTTCAGCCCCTGGGGGCTCAGGAATGCCTCCCTGGTCACCTATTACACCAGGTGGGGACTACTGCCTTTACTAATGTAAAGAAGGAAGAGCAGGTGGGGGTGGTGGTGGGAAGGCAGCAGGTAGTGATCAGGGACGGGCCCCTGGGATTCAGGAACATGTCATGGCTCACCCGTTACACTGAGGCCACACAGAGGAGCTGCACAGGGTCCACGTCCTTGCCTGCTGACCAGATGGTAGCGAGGAGGCCATCCAATCCCATCCCCTCACAACACAGCCTTGTTCTCAAACTCTGGAGAATGTGACACAGGACAGACCTGTTTCTCCAGCCTCAGAGGGCTCCCAATCTGATGGTGAAGAGAGCCCTGCCCCTGTCTCAGAGCTGCTCCCTCCACCCTGTCAGATGGGGAGACAGAGCCTGAGGAGCCTGAGGTTTGGCGGAGGAAAGTCGCATAAAAAGCAACTGATATATACAATTGCCATGAAGGCAAAATTAAGCCAAAGAAAAGATGCATCAGAGATGATTCCACAGGTGGAGAATAACTTGGATTAATCCAGGAAGGTTTCCTGAAGGAGGGGGCCTGGTTTCGAGGTTGGACTTGGAGCAGCATACATCCAGACCTCTCTGTAGGTCCCTGGGTGGTGGCAGTGGCCTCCAGGTCAGGGAGCAGCTTCCCTTCCCATGGTAGAGCCTGGGGCTGGGACTGACAGCAGGGGAGTAGATTTGGAGGGGTCTGCCCTGCTGGGAGAGTGTGCCTGAGAGCACTAGTCATGTTTCTTGCCTTAGCAGTTCTGGAGAAGACATCCTCATTGGCGGCTTAAAGCCATTCACCAAATACGAGTTTGCGGTGCAGTCTCACGGCGTGGACGTGGATGGGCCTTTCGGCTCTGTGGTGGAGCGCTCCACCCTGCCTGACCGTGAGTGGCTCCCAGCCCCTTGCCACCAACCCATCTTTTACCCAACTCCTTCTTGCCCCAGCAGCAAGAAACATCCCTCAGAACCCCAAGGTTGGGCAGAGCTGAGGGCAGAAGGGTTTCTGGGAGGGGAGGAATGTTAAGTCCCTCCACCCACACACACTGTTTTCTAGAATTCCACTAGAAACCAGACCTCATCTTTGCTTTGTGGCTTGTTCCATGAAGAAGGAAGAAGGGAGGTCATGTCCTCAAGCTCTCTGTCCCCAGCTCTGATGTCTCTCCCCATCTCTTCTCCTGCACCCCAGGGCCCTCAACACCCCCATCCGACCTGCGACTCAGCCCCCTGACACCGTCCACGGTTCGGCTGCACTGGTGCCCCCCCACAGAGCCCAACGGGGAGATCGTGGAGTATCTGATCCTGTACAGCAACAACCACACGCAGCCTGAGCACCAGTGGACCTTGCTCACCACGGAGGGTGAGGGCTCCTGCTCCAGGGCATCTGCCTAAGAGCTTCCCAGCCTCTCCCGCTTCCAGCAGTGAGAACAGTGCTGGGGTTTGTTCCAGGTGCTTCTGGGAGAAGCAGTAGAAGCTGCTGCCTACACAGAGAGCAGACTTTCCCAGTCCCACCTCCCTGCCCACCTCTGCATCCACCCACTCCGTCCCACCATCCCTGCTCTCCCTGCCTCCCTCACCCCCAGGAAACATCTTCAGTGCTGAGGTCCATGGCCTGGAGAGTGACACTCGGTACTTCTTCAAGATGGGGGCGCGCACAGAGGTGGGGCCTGGGCCATTCTCCCGCCTGCAGGATGTGATCACGCTCCAGGAGAAGCTGTCAGGTATGACTGCAGGGCAGCCCAGGGTTCCCAGAGGCCCCTGGAGTTGACTTCCAACCCCCTGGCTGTGGACACAACTATAATTTCATTATTTTGCACAGCTGTCCTCCTGAGCAGAGCAAATGTAAAGGGGAAATAGGTGTGGTTCAGTGATGACTTGGTTCAGATGTCAGGTTCACAGGCAACTGGCTTTTTTATTTTTTTTAAGACGGAGTTTCACTCTTGTTGCCCAGGCTAGAGTGCAATGGCGTGATCTCGGCTCCCTGCAACCTCTGCCTCCCAGGTGCAAGTGATTCTTCTGCCTCAGCCTCCCAAATAGCTGGGATTATAGGCACATACCACCATGCCTGGCTCATTTTTGTATTTTTAGTAGAGACGGGGTTTCACCATGTTGACCAGGCTGGTCTCAAACTCCTGACCTCATGATCCACCCACCTTGGCCCCCTAAAGTGCTGGGATTACAGGCGTGAGCCACCATGCCTGGCCAATTTTTGTATTTTTAGTAGAGATGGGCTTTCACCACATTGGCCAGGCTCATCTCAAACTCCTTACCTCAAGTGATCCACCCACCTTGGCCTCCCAAAGTGCTGGGATTACAGGCATGAGCCACTGCACCCAGCTGGGACTGGCTTTAAAGACCAGTTTCTTTGGGAAATTGCTTTATTGGAGGATTAACTTGGTGAGGCGATGAGCTTTACGGGGTGGAAGTGGACAGCAGGACTGGCTACATAATTTCCAGGGCCCAGTGCAAAATGAAAAAGTGCTATCCCTTATTTTAAAAATTAGAAGTCAGGCATGGTGGCTCGTGATTGTAATCCAAAGTGCTCATGCACTTTGGAAGGCTGAGGTGGGAGGATCACTTGAGGCCAGGAGTTGAAGACCGGCCTGGACAACATGGTGAGACCCCGTCTCCACAAAAAATTTAAAAATTATCTGGGTGTGGTAGCTTATGCCTGTGGTCACAGCTGCTTGGGAGGCTGAGGTGGGAGGATCACTTGTGCCCAGGAAGTTGAGGCTACAGCGAGCCGTGTTCATGCCACTGCAGTCTGGCCTGGGTGACAGAGCAAGACCCTATCTCAAAAAAAAAAAAAAAAAAAAAAAATTAGAATTGTAAGGTGGTGACAGCAGAGCATTAACTCAAGCATGGGGCCCACCCAAGCATGGGGTCTGCACACCTGCACATGTTGCACACCCATGCAACAGCCCTGGGGATAGGCAACACGTGTTTCACCAAAGGCCAGTTTGAGGAGGAGAGACCATAACTTCTGGGTGTGTTCTGGGGAGGACAGTCACAGGGAGTGGTAGTAGTAGTTTCTGTGAGGCCACAGGGACCTCCTGTCCTTGTATCAGAAGATTGTGAGCATCTGAAGGGTGAGGGTCCGGCTGGTGTCTCCTGAGAAAGCCATGGATAGTCCTGATCCATGCCCTGTGCCCTTCTTCTGTCCTGACCTGCTCTGTGCCTCTCTCTCCCCCACCAGACTCGCTGGACATGCACTCAGTCACGGGCATCATCGTGGGTGTCTGCCTGGGCCTCCTCTGCCTCCTGGCCTGCATGTGTGCTGGCCTGCGCCGCAGCCCCCACAGGTGAGCAGGGGAGCCAGTCTGACTTCAGGAAAGGGAAACTGCCAGGAAGGGCTGCAGAACAGGCCATCAGGGAAAGTGGCCATGACTTGCCCTTGGCACTCCCAGGAGCCCCGTTAAAGTTAGGACTCTGGGATGAAGGAATCAGGGATGATGTCTTCATGAGAAGGGGGAGTGGACTTAGGGGAGCCCCTGGCTACCCCCCTCAGCAAAGCCAACAGAACTGCCTCGCTCCCACTTCCTCTGTAGCTGCCAGCATCTTGGAAAGAGGGGGCCCAAATCTCCAGATGCCGCCCTGTTTATAGCAGGAGGCTGTTTTGAACAATAGCAGTTTTTCTTACTCACTGCACAGACCAGGAAAGCAAGTCCCAGAGATGGGCAGGAACCTGCCCAGAGACATAGGCTGGACCAGATCCCAGTCCCACCCGACCCCTTACTCTGACCACTGTGCCTTGTTTTCTGTCTTCCCTTCCAGGGAATCCCTCCCAGGCCTGTCCTCCACGGCCACCCCTGGGAATCCCGCGCTGTACTCCAGAGCTCAGCTTGGCCCCCCGAGTCCCCCTGCTGCCCATGAACTGGAGTCCCTTGTGCACCCCCATCCCCAGGACTGGTCCCCGCCACCCTCAGACGTGGAGGACAGGGCTGAAGTGCACAGCCTTATGGGTGGCGGTATTTCTGAAGGCCGGGGTCACTCCAAAAGAAAGGTAGGTCAGAGCCCCATATTGGGGCTCATTTCTAAGTAGGACACCAAGGGGCGCCAGAGCACAACGTGTGGCTGTGTGAGCAGGGCCCTACCTTCCCCTTGGGAGCCGGCTGCGGACGCTAGGGCCTCTCTCCCTCTTCCACGGAATGGTTGACTGGTCAGGGAAGCACATGGGCCTCCACATGCTGGCAGAATAGGTCAGCCTGGTTCTCACAAAGGAGAGGGCCTCCCAGCAGGTGACCCAGGGTAGCCAGAACACCCAGCTCCCTCCTCATCCCTGGAGCTGGGGAGACCTCTATGACCCAGCCATCCCCGTGTGGGGAGAAGAGGCCAGTCAGCTTGACTGTGGCCAAGTGGGGCTAGGACCAGGATAAGGTGAGGCCTTCGCAGGGCTGGTCCCCTTCATGCTGGCAGGGGTGGCACATCCCAACCGACTCCGACCCGTCCTCCCTTACCCCCTCACCGCCTGGCTCAGACACCGTGGGCTTTGCAGAGCGTCTGGTGTTCTGCTCCTCTGTAGGAGGACTCATCCTCAGATTACCCCGCTGACTCTCAGCCCTTTCGGTGCTCCTCCCCTGAGCCTTGGGGTGGGAGAGAGCAGCAGGTGACAGGCTGGACCCTGCTCTCCCAGGGCCCGTCCCAATTCCCTCCCCTGGGCTTCCATCTCCCAGCCAATCCTGGTCGCGCCCCTTAGTGTCCCCTTCTTTCCCCTATGCAGATCTCTTGGGCTCAACCAAGCGGGCCAAGCTGGGCTGGTTCCTGGGCAGGCTGTGAGCTGCCCCAGGCAGGCCCCCGGCCGGCTCTGACCCGGGCCCTGCTGCCCCCTGCTGGAACTGGGCAGACGCTGTTGCTGCAGGCTCTGGTGTACGACGCCATAAAGGTCAGCATCCTGGAAGGAAGGGGCAGGAAAGGAGGAAAGGGTCTCTGTGCTAGTGAAGAGGCAGTAATGAGTTCTCTGGAGACCCCTGGGTGGTAACTTCCCCGGGGATAGAAGTCTAGCCAAAAGACCCCTGGAACCTCCAAAGGTTGAGTAGGGGGAAGGCAGGCCAGTTTGCAGGAACCTGTTTCAACCTGGGTTGAAAACAGTCCCTCCTCTACCCAGACCTAAGTGGGCCACAGCAGTTTTGTGGATCTGAGGGTGTGGCTGGCCTGAGTATGCTCAGCCCTTCCTCCTCTCACCAGAGGCCCTGAGTCTGGTACTCCTGAAACTCCTGGATGAGGGCAAATAGGAAGATTCCATCATTCCCTGCATTCGCATAGGTTCGAACAGTTCCTGTGTATCCTTTACCAGCTCCCATGTGATACCTACACTGATGAAGGGTCAGTCTCTCTGCCCCATGTACGCTGGTCATTCTGATGATTACTCTCAGAAATGGTCACTTTGTGTTCTCTGCTCTGATCAGGGCAATGGGAGGAAGAAGTCACCCCCAGCCTGCAGGAACCAGGTGGAGGCTGAAGTCATTGTCCACTCTGACTTCAGTGCATCTAACGGGAACCCTGACCTCCATCTCCAAGACCTGGAGCCTGAGGACCCCCTGCCTCCGGAGGCTCCTGATCTCATCTCGGGTGTTGGGGATCCAGGGCAGGGGTCAGCCTGGCTGGACAGGGAGCTGGGAGGGTGTGAGCTGGCAGCCCCTGGGCCAGACAGACTTACCTGCTTGCCAGAGGCAGCCAGTGCTTCCTGTTCCTACCCAGACCTCCAGCCAGGCAAGGTGCTGGAGGAGACCCCTGACCCTGGAGACAGCTGCCAGCTCAAAGCCCCCTGCCCTCTAGGAGCCAGCCCAGGCCTGCCCAGATCCCCGGTCTCCTCCTCTGCCTAGCTCCTCCCAGAGGGTGTGGTTTGGGGTAGGCAGGTATGGGTCACACAGGATGCAACACCTGTGGCCATGCATGTCCACATGTGTGCCTGTAGATACATCATCAAGCCCTTTGGAGCTTCCTAAGGTGCTTTGGCTGGGGAGAGAGGAAAACATGGATTATTCACTCCCCCCATACTCTTTGTGATACACATGTGACATGTGAAAGACATACGAGACACAGCTACATGTGATGTGCACATGTGTGAAGTGCATGTATGTGTACTGGTTGGTGAGCTGGGAAACCTTGGCCCAGGCAGTGGTCACTACAGCCAGATTGGTCCTCCAGGTCAGGACGGTGCCCCAGAGTGGTCAGTCCCCAGCCCTGTGGACCCCCACCTCCATCACCCAGCCTTTTATTACACACTCTGAGAGTGTCTCCAATGCCTGTCTGACAAAGACAGTCCCAGCCCATTTTCCTGTCTGGCTGGGTTGAGTGCAAGCAGACTCTGAATGCCTAGCATTTCAGCTGCATTACCTCCCAGCTTCTTATTGCCCAAATAGAGAGGGTGACCCTGGCTCCCCTCTGAGCAACTCTACATTTAATTTTGTAATTTGGGAAGTGCCTGGTTTTGAAAATCCGCTTTCTCTCACTCTTCCCCTCCTTCCTTGCCCCTGGCTGCTCTAGTGGTCTGTCTCCCAGTCACCTCGCTCTCCCAGCACCAGTGCCCTTCTCTTGCTCCCAGATACTCTTTCCTTTCCTCCCTCCTGTTTTCCTTCCTCTGCTATCTCTCGCACCTCTCCCAGACTGTGTCATCTGGTTCTCCTGCCTGGGTTCAAACTCTGCACCCTTCTCTAACAACGTGACTACCTCATGTGTGCTTCAAGGTCCCCATGCCCCTCCTGTATCCGCGGCTGCTGTGCGCTCGCCTGCTATCCTCCTGCCTCCTCTTCACTCAGTGCTTCTGCTTGCCCCGCCCCAGGCAGGCCGCCCATGCCCAGTGCGGGTGTGGGGAAGACCTTCTGGCTTCCCTGAATCTTGACTTTGGGATTGGGATCGGAGGGTTCTCCATAGATGGATCCAAGTCAGAGGGGAATGTTTGAGACAGGGAAGGGGACTGTGATCCAGAGGCTCAGAATTAAAAGATGCCCTCCCTTCTATGCAGGGGTTCAAGTTTACTGGATGGAGATGATTTGGGGCCTTTCTTCCAGAAGAAGCTAAATGAGGAGAAGGGGAGTGAGAGTTCAGGGAGGCCCTTCCCACCCCGTGAGGCTTGACTTGATCTGGGTTGGGGATGACAGGAATGTCACTCTCTGAGGTGCTGGCAGGGAGGTCTTTGCACAGGAAAAGGATTAGCTCATTTCAGTTTGTTTTTTCTTTAAATTGAATCCTCAAGTCATTTTCTATTCACCTGCCGCACAGGGACAAGCTTGACTTCTATTTTATGTGTAATGAAAACAATGTCATTTATTTGATTTTTCACCTCAGCCCTCTCATAGGAGCATAGAAATTTAGGGTCTTTACCCCCAGTGGTGTCTGATTGGCACATCAAGAGTTAACTCTGGCTTCTGAGCCAAATTCGAAATAACCAGTCCATTTTTCCTTTTTTTTTTAATGGTGAAATGTCTCTCAGCACAGTTGTGGCTTCCTCAAACCCTGAAAGCATCTGTGTTTATTACACTCGGGTGTCACTCACTGTTGATGTCTGCACCTACATTTCCACCTCCTCCCCCTCCTTCAGCCAGCCTATGATAACACTAAAGATTATTAATGTTGGTTTTGTATCTCGTTAAAGACAGAATTGTCACTTGTACTATTTCTGTAGCATTCAGCGCTGCTGTGGCTAACACCACTGTGTATGTTTCATCATTGCTCTGAAGGTCAAAAGCCTCATTTTATTTTGCTGGTTTGAATTTTTTTTTTTTTTTAAGAAGAAAAAAAAAAACTGCCCTGAATTAAATGGCTGTTTTAACAGTAGGCTCTTAGCATTACACCACATAGTCATTTTTCATGTTCTTGTTTAACAGGCACTGAGGTTCTGGTTTAAATTAAATAGCTGCAAATGAGACAATTTATAACCCATTAGGTTGGGTGGAAAATTGTTTCTCAAAAGCAAATAAGTAATAAATCTGGTATCTGCCTATAACTCACAGTTGATAAGAAAGTGGCCATTTCTCACTAGCATTATATATGATTTGGGCTCTGGGTAATTTGGAAGTGTTAGGTTTGTGTCTTTGTAGCAGTATTTTTATTAGAAAATAATCTATTGGCCTTTTACAGGGTATTAATCCCTTTGTCACCTACCATTGATGCCTTAAGTTTTTTGAGTCTCAATTAAAAATCTTCCTTTTCTTGATGCATGACAAGTGTAATCAGTACTTGCTCATTTATTCATCTGTATTTAGTTTATGCTGTACTATTTAATTATCCTTCCAGCGTTTTTCTTCTCCTTACACATATGATATTCTTTAGTGTTAAGCTAAGGCATTGATTCATGTATCTGTCCTTATGATGAATTAATAAACTATTTTCCAGAAATGTGGAATTCTCTTTTGGAACCATTGACTATGACTAAAATTTCCTCAGCCTTTCTGCCCTACGGAGTTTATTTCTTACTGGGATGGGAAATGTTGTTGTTGTTGTTGTTGTTGTTGTTTTTGAGACAGGATCTCTCTCTGTTGCCCATGCTGGAGTGCCGTGGCACAATCATAGCTCGCTGCAGACTCAATCTCCTGGGCTCAAGGAGTCTTGTCACTGCAGTCTCCCTAGTAGCTAGGACTACAGGCACATGCCACCATGCCTGGCTAATATTTAAAAAAAAATTTTTTTTATAGAAATGTGGTCTTGTTATCTTACCCAGCCTGGTCTCGAACTCCTGGGCTAAAGCCATCCTCCTGCCTCAGCTTCGAAAAGTGCTCGGATTACAGGCATAAGCCCGTGCCCCTTGGCCCAAAATAGTGTTTTGTTTGTTTTTTCAGACTAATCTCACTCTGTCACCTAGGCTAGAGTGCAGTGGCATGATCTCGGCTCACTGCAACCTCTGCCTCCTGGGTTCAAGTGATTCTTTTGCCTCAGCCTCCCGAATAGCTGGGATTTCAGGTGTGCACCACCACACCCGGCTAATTTTTGTATTTTTAGTAGAGACGGGGTTTCATGTTAGCCAGGCTGGTCTCAAACTCCTGACCTCACGTAATCTGCCCGCCTCGGCCTCCCAAAGTGCTAGAATTACAGGCATGAGCCCCTGCACCCGGCTCAAAATGGTGATTTTTGAAGGTAAAGAGCAGGTGGTCATGGCAAAGAACTAAACCATCTTCCTCCCTCAACAGGCACTTAGGAAAAAGACATAAACTTAGGAAAGATGCGTTCTTTGATGGCACTTCCTTAGACTCTCTGGGGATCTCTTTCCATCTGGGCACACATTTTTCTGAACCTTTTTGGGTGCAGGAAAGGGAGAACAACTCCAGAGATTTGGGCTCCACAACTATTCTTCTTTATAGCTCTGGTCACCAAAATTACTCATGGCCACACAATCACACACACACGTGCACTGTGTGTACAAGCTCAGAGACCCGCACGTGCATACTTCACAAACAACCTTGTGTCTGTCCGTTAATGCAAATGTGCACACAGTCTCACACACAAAACTCCACACTCACACCCCACACACATCTTGGCATCACAGTTGGCAGCTGCTGTCTACTAAGAGCTTTACAGAGACCAGAACATGCTTTCTATTGGAGGGAATCAAGAGCTGGAGGCTGCTTTGCTCAGGACCACCCCCAAAGTGGCTGGTGGGCCAGACCCAGAGTTAATTGACAGATCAGACAGAGAGATACTGCACATTTTGCACTCGGCAGAATAGCCATTATTTGCATATCACTCTCAGACCAAGGGTTGTGATAAAGAAGAATTAAACACTTGTCAAAATGAATTTAAAATGACAGCAATTCAAGACACCAGTTTGACCTCTTCAGAGTCCAGGACAAGCCAAGAAGGGGTTGTTGAGAATTCAAGCCCTGCAGGAGGGAGTTCCAGGATTTTAGGCCCAGGGAGGGCTCTTCCCCTCCCTTTCCTAAGGCCAGTAGACCGCCACTCCCACCCTTTCTCACAATGAAATCCAATAGGGCTTTGGCACATTGGGATCCTTGCCCTAGAATTTTCCATTGCTTCCTGCTGCTCACATGCCTCATGTCCTGCTTCTCAGGCTCATCTTCCAGTAGCTACCCCAGAGTGAATATTCCTGAGCTATGCCAACCCCATCATTAGTAAACCTGTCCATCTGCCGGGCGCGGTGGCTCAAGCCTGTAATCCCAGCACTTTGGGAGGCCGAGACGGGCGGATCACGAGGTCAGGAGATCGAGACCATCCTGGCTAACACAGTGAAACCCCGTCTCTACTAAAAATACAAAAACTAGCTGGGCGAGGTGGCGGGCGCCTGTAGTCCCAGCTACTCGGGAGGCTGAGGCAGGAGAATGGCGTAAACCCGGGAGGCGGAGCTTGCAGTGAGCTGAGATCCGGCCACTGCACTCCAGTCCGGGCGACAGAGCGAGACTCCGCCTCAAAAAAATAAATAAATAAATAAATAAATAAATAAGTAAACCTGTCCATCTGCAGGCACTCTGATTTCTGGAGGCCTGTACTTACTTACTGTATCAAAGTTAGTTTTTTTGTTTGTTTGTTTTGAGACAGAGTCTTGCTCTGTTGCCCAGGCTGGAGTGCAATGGTGCAATCTCAGCTCACTGCAACCTCTGCCTCCTGGGTTCAAGCTATTTTCCTGCCTCAGCCTCCTGAGTAGCTGAGATTATAGGCGCCTGCCACCATGCCCGGCTAATTTTTCTTTTCTTTTTTTTTTTTTTTTTTTGAGAGGGAGTCTCGCTCTGTCATCCAGGCTGGAGTGCTGTGGCCGGATCTCAGCTCACTGCAAGCTCCGCCTCCCGGGTTCACGCCATTCTCCTGCCTCAGCCTCCCGGGTAGCTGGGACTACTGGGACTACAGGCGCCGCCACCTCGCGCGGCTAGTTTTTTGTAGTTTTTTTTAGTAGAGACGGGGTTTCACCGTGTTAGCCAGGATGGTCTCGATCTCCTGACATCAGGTAATCCACCCGCCTCCGCTTCCCAAAGTGCTGGGATTACAGGCGTGAGCCACTGTGCCCGGCCCAAAGTTAATTTTGTACATAGTCCCAAAGTTCCAGAGGTGGTATCAAATGAGGGACTTAGTTTTTCCTCTGCCATCTCAGTCCAGTGCCAAAGGAGCAAATAGATACATTAGGCCAACATTGATTGATTGATTGATTGATTGATTGATTGAGACAGGGTCTCTGTTGCCCAGGCTGGAATACAGAGGGACTACAGGCACGCACCACCAGGCCTGGCTAAGGTTTGTATTTTTCGTAGAGACAAGTTTTCACCATGTTGCCCCGGCTGGTCTTGAACTCCTGGGCTCAAGTGATCTGCCCACCTTGGCCTCCCAAAGTGCTAGGATCACAGGTGTGAGCCACCAAGCCTAGCCTGCCACCTTTAAATCTCTAGCTCCTAGAACTTAGTAGCTGCTCAATAATTTTGATGGACTAGTCCGTCATGCTGGACTCAACAAAAGACCATTTAATAGCTACTGGCTGAGATTCAAGATCTCTGAGGGCTAGTATGGGTATGTCTCTGCTAAAAGACTTGCTTATCTAACATTCTCACGTGGGACCTGTGTTGTCTCCTTATACGTTCTCTGACATGAACGGTTGAGGGCCTTCTCTGTGGCGCAGAAACGTTACTGGGAATTTTAAGTTTCTACGTGCTTTTCCAGTTACCAGGTCATTTGTCAGGACCTCTGCGGTTTAAAGGTCTCTAGGGATGAACAGGAGAGATAAGATTATTTTCATCCTTCAGATGAGCTCAGTGAGAGTGACTGGGCTAGGCAGCAGGCAGAACCCAGGTCTGAAGCCAGGCCCCTTTAGAGCTCTCATTGTCCTGCTGGGTCCGCTCTCTCCAGGCAATCCTCCCCAGCGGAGCGCCACGACTCCTCGGTCCAGAGAAGCCAGTCTTGCAGTTACAGGATCTATCCTTTGAGTGGAAGGACCAGAAATCCATGGAAAACTTAATCTTTGACAACTTTACGCAGCTTTTTAGAGAATTATCTCTAAAATATGGACTTGGAGGAGGGCGCAGCAGAAAGAGTGGGTCAGAGCAAATCCCGCAGCTGCGAGTGTCTTTCCGCAACCCGGACCCACTCCCCAGTCCGCTGGGTGTCCACTTCCTTAGCCCCCCAGGTCCCGGGCTAGCCCGCGGGGAGGGGATACCCGGCTGCAGCCCGGGACGGCGCCGGCCGCTCCAGCCACAGTTCAAAGCGCAGGGGGCGCGTCCGCCGCGCAGCCGGGAATGTCCGGCCGCTTAAAGCGCTCGCCGGCTCTTTTGTTCCCCAGACCGGGCCTCCGGGGAGAGGGGGCTGGGGGAGGGGACCAGGAGCGGAGAGGAGGGGGGCGGCAGGCTGGGGAGGAGGGCGGGGCGGCCGCGAGCTGTGCGAGTGTGCAGTGCGCACCCCGGGCAAGGCTGACAGATCGCCCGGGTGGGTGCAAGATGGCGCAAGCGGAGCTCCCCCTGCGCCCCCCGCGCCCCTGAGCAGGCATGCGGCCCCAGTCCCCCACTGCCCGGGCTCGGCCCCGGCCGGAGCCCCAGCCCCGGCCCCGGCGCCGGCCCCGCGGGACGCTGTGAGCCGCGAGAGGCCCCGGAGCCGCGCGTCGCCGAGCCGAGCGGACCTAGAGCCCCATGGCTGTGCAGCGCGCAGCGTCCCCGCGCCGCCCGCCCTCCCCGCGCTGGCCCCGGCTCCTGCTGCCGCTGCTGTTGCTGCTGCTGCCCGCGCCGAGCGAGGGTGAGCGAAAACGTCCGGCCCAGGCGGCTGCGGACTGAGCCAGGGGAAGGGCGAGCAGGGAGGGAGCGGGCGCGAGGGGCGGACCCGGGGAGAGCGGCGCGGACCCCGCGCGGGAGGGACCCAGCGGATCAGGACGGGGAGAGGGCACCAAGGCCGGACTATCGGGGGCCCTAGGGGCGTGCTGAGGACGGAGCCCCCCGGAAGAAGACTGGGGCAGGACCTGGAGCCCAGACTGCAGGGCAAGGAGTGCAGCGAAGCGGGAGCAAGCAGGGCGGGCTGGCGTGGAGACAGAGGGAAACGAGCCAGGGGAGACCGCACGGCTAAGCAAAGACCGAGGCGGACGAGCTGGGGTGCTCGGTGCCCGGCCGTGGGTATAGCTCGAGGCAGCCGAGGCAGGGGACAGCAGTCTGGGGGGCGGACACCGGGACCCTGCTGGCTGCACTGGGCGGAGATGGCACGTCCCGCATTTGGAGCTGGTGCTGGGCTGAGGAGTGCGCGGGAGAGACCGTAGAAGAGGAGGAGGGAGATTCCTGGAGAGCGGCGCGTGGCTAGGAAGCGACCCGGGATAGAGCCCGTGAGCCAACGAGAGGAGAAGCCACCAAGAGCGACAGCGAGCGAGCCGCGGGGATGCTCACGTGTCCCTGCCCTTCCCCGAAGCGTGCACACGCGGAGACCCTACCCCTGGCTCTCGCGGTCCGCCGGCTCTGCTGCCTGGAGCTCGATCACCACCACGCTCTTCCCTTTAGTGGCTGCAATGGTCCCATCTCCCGGGAGGGGAGTGCAAATCTAGTCCCTTACCCCTCCCACATCAAGTTCCCCACAGACACTCATCTGGGCTATTCTGTCTCCACTCCTCTCCCAAGAAGTAGAAGATCGCGTCCGCATCAAGGAAAAACTTTATCCCCTGACAGCTATGCCGGGGTTGGACTGGGGGCTAAGACGGGTGAACTCACGACATGGGGAAGATGCGCAGGGGTTTGAATAAGTGCGATCCTAAAAAGTCTTAAAACATTACATCTCCCTGGGCCGGGGGCGCGGGGCGGGGAATGCCTATAACCCCAACGCCCCTCCTTTCTCCCCACCCACTTCCCCATCTCCCCCAGCCAGGGAGGCCCTAGTCTGCAGGGGAGGGACCTGCTCCAGGATCGCTAGTTGTCTGGAAATGTGAGGAGGGGTCTGTGACTGCCCTTTCAGACCATGTGGGTTCATTCCTCCTGGAGTGGAGTTGTAACTGGTCTGGTACGTTGCTTGCTGGAGAAGTTGGTGACTTGGCATCATGCCTGGGACTGGAGTGCTTGTCCCTCCAGCCAGGCTTCTGATTCCCTGATCGGCCTTAGCCCCATCTATTCTTTGGCCTCCTCCTTTTTCTGCTCATTTCTCTTCTCCTGCAGGAGCAGAGAGGTTGGCTGGAAGTAAAGGTTCTAGGAGCACCCTCTTGCTTGGTTTTGGGAAACCATAGTTGGTGTTTGCTATCTTCATCTCTCCCTATGACAAAGGCAAAAGGACAGAGTGCCAGAGAGGAGGGGCAATGGGGCCACATCCTAGTCTGTACCCTGGGTACTGGGACCACACACCCTGCTCCCTGCCAGGCATTGGACCAGGCCTGTGATGGGTTTTGGCCAGCAAAAAGAAGCATGATTTATTACTATCTCCCTCTGTATTTCTTTAGAACTTTAAATTTTTCATAGTGCCTTTGAGTCAGTTAATCATGTCGTAGAACCCTATGATCCAAGCCCCATTGTTCTTCCTTGATCTAAACAGATGAGGAATGAGAAGCCAGAACATGTTGAATACTTTACCTAAGGTCACACCCTGAAGGTCTGTGAGGCTTCAGTGCTTACCCAGGTTGACCATCGAAGTAGCAGCAGCTGTATTGGAGTCAGTCTTGCTTTTGGGTCTCAGTTTTGCAGCTACTGACTGTGAGACCCTGGGCAAGTCACTTGACGTCTCTGAGCTTCAGTTTTCTTACCTGTGAAAGAGAAAATGGTACAAATAATATCCATCTCTGAGATGGTCTGATGATTAAGTATGCACTTTGTAATGCGTAAAGTACTATATATAATAGGAATTCCTATTAACATTACAGAAGGCCGGGCGCGGTGGCTCAAGCCTGTAATCCCAGCACTTTGGGAGGCCGAGACGGGCGGATCACAAGGTCAGGAGATCGAGACCATCCTGGCTAACACGGTGAAACCCCGTCTCTACTAAAAACTACAAAAAACTAGCCGGGCGAGGTGGCAGCACCTGTAATCCCAGTTACCTGGGAGGCTGAGGCAGGAGAATGGCGTGAACCCGGGAGGGGGAGCTTGCAGTGAGGCCACTGCACTCCAGCCTGGGTGACAGAGCGAGACTCTGTCTCAAAAAAAAAAAAAAAAAAAAAAAAAAAAAACATTACAGAAACATGGGAATGGGGTGCATAGACCCAAGGAACTTGGAACCGTGTGGGTAGAGTTCTTCCTGGATGCTCATTTCACACTAACATCCTATTTCCTTCCATCTGCCCTTCCCCAATGCAGGTCTTGGCCACTCTGCCGAACTGGCATTTGCTGTGGAGCCAAGTGATGATGTTGCCGTCCCCGGGCAGCCTATAGTGCTGGACTGCAAGGTGGAGGGGACCCCTCCAGTGCGAATCACCTGGAGGAAGAATGGGGTAGAGCTACCAGAGAGTACCCACTCCACCTTGCTGGCCAATGGGTCCTTGATGATCCATCACTTCAGAAGGGAGCGGGGAGGCAGCCCTTCAGATGAAGGTGACTATGAGTGTGTGGCCCAGAACCGCTTTGGGCTGGTGGTCAGCCGGAAGGCTCGCATTCAGGCTGCAAGTAAGTGGATATCCCTTGTTTTCCCTTGCTGAGGAAGCCAGCTGGTGACCCAGGGTCAGCCTAGGGCACAAGGGCAGCGGGAGCGGTCCCATCTCATGCAGCCTTCTGGAGGACTAATTTCTCAGCATGGGTCGGTTTTGAGGTGCATGGCAGTGACCTGTGGTGGTGGAATTATATCACATGCTTGTTTAACTGACTGGAATGTGAATTGGCAAGATTGTAGCCAAACACCCATAGGGGAGTCGGGGAGGAAGCTTTACCCAGTTCTTGGGTCCGCATGTCTTAGTTTCCATATGCCTGTCATACTTTGAGTATCCCAGTTCACTGAGTTTGATTCTTGTGTATAAAGATAAATCATTCCCATACTTTAAGGGTGATTAAAGACATTTTTGAATGGTAATTTTGGCTACATTCCATTTTAAATTATGTGCTTAAATTAATGTAAACCTTTGGGTAGGATAAGACCTCTATATACCAGTAATGAAATTCTGGAGCTTGTTAACAGTTTGCATTAAAAAAATATGGTAGGATAATTTCAGAATTATCTCAGTGATGACATCACTCCTACTCACCTTCATGCTAATGTGTGTTTTTGAATGGGAGAGAAAAGGCGAGGCAAGATGTTTCAGCTCTGGAATTGTGCTTTGCTTGTGCTGCTTGATCGTCAGTTGTGGTGATGAAATGATGACTGTGGTTTAACTGCCCTGTCCTGCAAAAATTATGTTATTGTTGAATCTGTGCACACTGGGAGTGTGTTGCATAAACCAAAATTCTCCATGTATCCCAGGGAGGTGGCAAGCTGTGGGCAGTGGGGTCATGGTTGAAAAAGGGCAGAAGTTTTGGCAAGTGGAAAATGTTCTCATCTCATATCTCTGGACCTCTGGAAGGGGGTGTTCCTTTAAAGAGGCTGCTTTGACTATTGTTGGTAACAATTCTAGCTAACATTTTTTTTCTTTTTTCTTTTTCTTTTTTTTTTTTTTGGAGACGGAGTCTTGTTCTATCACCCAGGCTGGAGTGCAGTGGTGTGATCTTGACTCACTGCAACCTGTCTCCCGGGTTCAAGCGATTCTTGTGCCTCAGCTTCCCCAGTAACTGGGATTACAGGTGTGCACCATTACACCCGGCTAATTTTTGAATTTTTTGGTAAAGATGGGATTTCGCCATGTTGACTGGGCTGGTCTCGAACTCTTGGCCTCAAGTGATCCTCCCGCCTCAGCCTCCCAAAGTGCTGAGATTACAGGTGTGAGCTCCTGCACCCAGGTCCAGCTAACACTTTTTAAGCACTTGCTGCATGCTGGGCAACCTGCCCAAGTGCTTTACATGAATTACTTCATTTTGTCATAACAGCCCTGGAAGAATGGAAGATAGGTCATTATCATCCCCCTTTTACAGAAGAGAAAACTGAGCCTTAGGGGGACTCAATGGCATTCTGGTAGCAGAAGAGCCAGGACTGTCATCTGGGCAGCCTGAACCCACACCCTCCCACTTAGCTCCTGTGGCACACCGCCTCTTTCCTGTCTGATCACTGACAAGTTTCTTCCTGGCTCTGAGGGCATTTGCACAGTTGCTCTGAACGGCTGGTGAGTGATGAATCAGTTTGAGGCAGGAGCTCTCTCGCTGGGTTTAAGATACCCCTTTGTTCTGAGGAAGGCTGATCCAGGCCCCCATATGGAGCTCACTGGGAGGCAGCCCTGGACTTTGAGACCAAGTCACTTCTGGCTCAGCCATCCTCATCTCACGGCCCTCCCGGCAGTGCAGGGGAAGGCTGGTGCAGCCTCTGAGCAGATGGCTGGGTGTGAGGAAGGGAAGCGTGGACAGAGGGTGGGGACCCCAGTAAGATTTGCAGACCGGAGAGATGAGACTCCTCAGGGAGATGCTCCCCATACCCTCCCTGGCCTGTGTCAATGCTGAGATATAGATGGACCCTGCTGAGGCCTTTGTATCACCAGCCTAGAATCCTGGGAGATAAATCCCCAGGGGCTTATATATATATATAGCTAATTGTAAATGTGCTTTTTTATAAATGGTAATACCTTCAAGATGTTTGGTTTCTTTAAACTCCTAACAATATAGTACAAGAAATTAAGCTGTGGGTGGGGTCAGCTTGGTTAATCCTTTGGGGTCCTGGAGACAGCTGGGGGGTTTGCCTCTAAGCTCTGGCAGTCTGACATGGCCCCTCTCTCCCCTGCAAGGCTGTGGTCCCATGGGAGAATGCTCAGATGCCAAGCAACGGTGCGGCTGGATCCCCTTTTCTCACTTCACAGGCTGATGTCCCTAGAAACCTCCAAAGCTGATTAGCTGCCTGGGTTTCCTCCTTTGTAATAACTCCCTGCCTGTGTGCCTGCCGGCACTGCAGGTGTTGTGTGACACAGGAGGGTGCCGTTCTGAAAAGGTGTGAGGAGGCCTCTAGAGGCCCCTGCTTCTCCTGCCTGCTCCACAGGGGCCCGTGGGGAGGGGGTATACTAAGCACCCCTCGCAGACTCACAGTTCACCCAGCAGACTAACCCAGGGAGGCAGATGGGTATTCAGGTCTATGTGGGTGGGTCTGCTGGGCATCTGAGCTCTGGGCCAGAGGCCGATGGTTGGAAATGCACGCCCTTCCATCCCAGGGGGTTCAGATGCTATCCTCAAAAGACAGCCTGGCCAGAGTGGCTACACCACAGGCTGATTCCTTTGGGGCTTCAGTTTCAAGTGTTTCCCCTTTAGAATGGAACAGCTCAGGATCCTAAGAGTGTTCATGCTCGGGAGCCCTAGACTCTGCCTTGCAGCTCCATGTGCTTATAGTTTGGGGGCTGAAAATTGAGACTTGTTAAGGATGAGACCCTGGACAAGTTAATGCTCCCTCATCCCAGTTTCCTTGCCTGTGAAACCTGCATGTGATTCTGCCTGGTAGGGCGGCTACGAGGACCAGCACACTCCACACTTTGCCTGGCACGCAGGAGGCACTCAGTAACGGGAGCCGGCACTGCACTCCTCATTTAAAGGCAGTTTCACTGACATGGTCTTTAAATGTAATCTTGGCTGCCCATGGAGGTTAATCTCCAGCAAAAGCAAACTGCCTGACTCTGCTCCCGGCCCCTGCTTTCTCCCTCGCTGGGATTCGTTTAGGGAGTTCTCCAGGGAAATCTATCAGGGAGTGGAATTATTGGAGCCAGAGTGCATCTTGTTTTGTTTTAACCCCTTCCTGGGAGGACTGAGGGTTCTCCCAAGCCTCAGGGTGTGGGCTGAAGCTGGCCTGGCCAGTGAGACCCTCCGCTATCCCTCTAAAGGGGCTGACCCTGGGGAATGTGTGCATTGACTCATACCTGAGGCCTGTGTGCCTGAATGACTCCAAAAAGGGATGGACTAGCTACAAGGAGGAGGATGGGGGACCCACCCTGAGTCCCTGCCACCCTCAATCCCTGCCCCTCTTTCCTAGCCTTAATTCTTGATCACAGGCCTCTTGGGGAACCGGGGTGATCAGCTCTGTGATATAGTGCAGGACTTCCCAAACCTTACTGAGCCCGTGGATCGCCTAGGAATCTTGATAACATTCAGATTTTGAATTCATAATCTAGGCCAAGGACTGACAAGAGCCCAGGTATTGCCAATACAGTTGGTCCACAGGCCGTATTCTGAGTAGCAAGGGATTAGCAGAGACCACTCCCATGTCATAACCTCCACTGTGGGGGTCTTCAGGCAGCATAGTGAAGCCTCTGGAACAAGGGCTTCCGGGCCAGACTTCCATGGGTCTGAACCCCAGCCCTGCCACTCAATGGTCAGTGCCCTTGGCAGGAGTTACTTGGCCCTCTTGAAACTCTGTACCTTCATCTGAAAACAATGTGCACCATTACCATCCGTCTGTCAGGGCTATTGGAGGAGTAAATGAGGTGATGGGTCTAAAGTACCTGGCACAGGGCTTGGCATCTAGGAAATGCTAAGTATTACTGTTGGTGCTCAGTATTGCCCACTAATTTAGGATGAGGTCCCAGGTGTCTCAATCCTGGCTGGGTTCTCCAAGAGCCAGGACTACCCTCACTCCCAGCCTGGGGCCACCTTGCTTGGGGAGGCCCAACAGTGGTTTAAGTGTGGGTTGTGGTGGCGAACAGACCTGGGCTTGGTGGGCTTGGGCCTTGGCCCCACCACCTGCTAGCTGTGAGATCTTGGGCAAGTCACTTCACCTCTCTGAGCCTTCCTCATCTTTAAAATGGGGGAACGTGATGGCTCATGCCTGTAAATCCCAGCACTTTGAGAGGCTGAGGCAGGAAGATCGCTTGAAGTCAAGAGTTTGAGACCAACCTGGGCAACAGAGCAAGACCGTGTCTCTACTAAATAAATAAATAAATAAATAACATGGGGGGAAATAATATAAAATAATAAAAAATACCAAGGAGAAATGTTGTGAAGATTACCTATGATAATGCAGGAAGAGCTTAGCACAGGGCACAAAGGCAGCATTCCCTATTATTAAGGTACTAATTGTATAAATACATACATATATATATTTTGAGACTGAGTCTCGCGCTGTCACCCATTGCAGTGGTGCAATCTCAGCTCACTGCAACCTCTGCCTCCCGGGTTCAAGCGATTCTCCTTCAACCTCCTGACTAGCTGGGATTACAGATGCCTGGCACCATGCCTGGCTAATTTTTGTATTTTTAGTAGAGACAGGGTTTCATCATGTTGGCCAGGCTGGTCTCGACCTCCTGACCTCAAGTGATCTGCGCACTTCCTCCCACAGTGCTGGGATTACAGGTGTGAGCCACTGTGTCCAGCCGGGTCCAGCCAGGTACTAATAATGTTAACTATTATTATTTTGAGGAGCTAACAGAGGTGAAAACATGTTAAGTTCTGACCTCCTTTAGTTGTGATATGATTCCCAGAAAGGTCCCTGGTGACCCCAGACTCCTAGAAAGAGGCAGTGGGGCATGGGGAGAGAAGAGAAAGTCCAATTCTAGTACCCTGCTCTCTCCGCCTCAGTAAGTCACCTAGCCTCTCAGGCCCTCAGTTCCTACTTCTGAAGTTTGAATCATTCTAACTTGTCATAGGGAAGGCAGTTTCACCAGTATTCTAGAGTCCCTTTTCAGCAACAAGGCCCATGGTGTGTGGCTCTGGGGGCAGGGTCTGGGTGGAGGTCTGTGGAACCAGGTTGGAGTGGGGGGTTAGGAGAACTGCGGGCAGGAGCTGCTGGGGAGTACAGCCTGGCATTTAGGATGCCCTGTGTGGGGAGGTGGGTCCTGGAGAGTGGTAGTTCCTGGCGCAGTGCCTGGTAACCCTGGAGGCCTCTATCACCTAGAGGTTAGTTGCTCAGACCTGGTGTGTGGAATGCAAGTTCTTTTCTCCTTCTTGAAAGGCCTCTCAACTGAGGGAGGCCTGAGGAAGTCTCCCCTGCAGCTCCTCAAACACACACATCTGTCTATCCATTAGGGCAGGAAGCTGCTGTCGCCAGCGATGAGTGAGTGCCCATACCTAGGCCTGCCCTCATGCCAGGCCTTCACCTGTACCCAGCCACAGCTCAGAGGTAGATGCAAATGGATGGGGTTCAGACACTTTAACCTGCCAGTCAGCACTGCACAAACTGACCCTTTCTGACACCGCTGAGAAGCTGTGTGTAGAAAAGCCCTTGTCTGAACACCAGGGGTCCTGTGTGGCTATGGACAAGTTACCCACCCTCTCTGGGCCTTGCTTTTCTCATTATAAGGTTGAGGGGTTGGACTGAGGCTCACTTCTGCTCTGGGGTACGAAGGCTTCCTTTCATCCATCCATCCTCAGGACGCGCCTGCCTCCCCTGGGCCTTATCCAAGTCTATTTCTGCCTGGTTCTTCCCATACCTGATCCCTCCCCAAAGACCATCCTGCTTACAGTCATATCTTCCTCCCCTTCCTAAGGAAGGGAGCATTTGTGGTCTGTGGCATTCAGGCTAAACCCTCTTGGCGATGGCTGCTTGCATTGTTAAGTAACTGTTTTGTGGCTGGATATTCCATCTGTCTCCTCAACTGGATTTTAAGCTCCTAAAGGGCTTCTTTCTTTTGTATTTCTCATGTCCCCTGCCTGTGGAGCCTGGTAAAAACTAAATGAACATGTGGCCTTCTGGGACAAAGCTGTCTCTCTGTCTCTCTTCTGTTTCTCTCTCTGCTTCTCTTTTGCTCCCCACCCCACCCCCCTTGTAATTGATAGCACAGCTTAAAGGAACAGAAGCCTGTGAACGGGGAGGATGGGCAGGGGAATATAATGCACGCGGGGCAGGATCCTGGGGTGCTGCTGCTGCGTGTTTATCTCTAGAGGAACTGAGATTCTCTCTTCCTCACCAGATGGGGTGTGAATCAGAGACTAAATTGCTTGGTACCCCCTCCATGCCGGGGTCTTGGGTCTCCTGCCTTGGGCTTTACTCTCTAGCTAGACAAGGCCTATGTCCCCAGGCTCACTGGCCCCCAACTGTAGGGGGAGGGCCCCCTTACTCTGTGTGCAGGGCCTCCCCTCACCGCCCCCCACCCGCAGGACTTGAGTGTGGAAGTCGAATGCTTCTGGTTCCCACACCTTGGCTCCACTGTCACAGGCAGCCAGCTGGCCCCTTCAACACAATGTGCAAATCTTCTCTGTTCCTGTTCCTGGCATTGTCAGCGGCCAGGCGCCTTGGCTGGGAATGCGGGCCGGTGAATAGGAGAGGCATTTGCAGCCTGCAAATGAAACAGGCCCCCAGCCCCCCTTAACCCTCTGCCCCCTCCCCACCCCCAGGGAGAAAGGACTTTTTCACTCCTGGCCTTCTTGTATTGCCTTTCCCTCTCCCCTCTTCTCTCCAGAGTGCCTGCAGGCTGGGTGTGTGTGTGTGTGTGTGTGTGTGTGTGTGTGTTGAAAGAGAGAGAGAGAGTTTTCCACAGTAGCTTGAAGGCTGTTCCATAGCCTTCAGTAAACGTAGAATGCAACAGAAGAGCACCCAGGATGAAAAACCAAACAGCTCACTGCTGTCTTTGTTTAAACTGGACTGAGTGATTCCACCAAAAATGTCTGCCTGTGTAACTAACCTATGACACCTTTATTTTCTCTGGCCATAGCCTGGTTGCAAACAAGGAATGTAGAGACCAGTAGTGAGTGAGTGTGTGTGTGTGTGTGTTGCCAGGTGGGTCTAAGCATACAGGTGTGTGCCTGAAGGATGTCATTGGGCCTAGGGTTGGGGTCCATCTTTCCTCAAAGGGCTCTCCTGTGGAATCCCTCTTCCTTTGAGCAGTAGTCAGGCTAGAAAGCTGGAGCGGACAGACCCCGCCTGGGGCAAGAGGAGGTAATAGATAATTGTATTAGGTCTTGTAAGGGACTGACTCTTACCCAGCCAGCTGAAGTGAGAGAGGAGTGGGGCAAGTCCTGGGGCACTGGGTGGAGGTTGCGGGGGGCTTACATTTGGAGCGTTTGGGTGTGGCCATAGCACCTCCAGGAGTCTGGGCCATGGTTTTCCTTTTTCTTTTCTTTTCTTTTTTTTTTTTTCTTTTTCTTTTTCTTTTCTTTTTTGAGACGAAGTCTCACTCTGTCTCCCAGGCTGTAGTGCAGTGGGGTGATCCTGGCTCACTGCAACCTCTGCCTCCTGGGTTCAAGTGATTTTCCTGCCTCAGCCTCTCTAATAACTGAGATTACAGGCATGTACCACCACACCTGGCTAATTTTCTTGTAGTTTTAGTAGAGACGGGGTTTCACTATGTTGGCCAGGCGGGTCTTGAACTTCTGGCCTCAAGCGATCCACCCACCTCGGCCTCCCAAAGTGCGAGGATTATAGGCGTGAGCCACCGCACCTGGCCTGGGCCATAGTTTTCTTATTCACTGGGTGGCTGCCCAAAATCTAGCTGCACTCTGGCAAGCCTGCTGGCCTGTGCTGCACCATCCCCCCAAAAGAACCTCTCCCTGATTTCTGAGCTTGCTCTCCCTGCCCCCAACTTTGTTCACCCTGTTTTAAGACATGCCTCTGTGGCTGCCCTCAGATGTAAGGAGAGCAGAAGAGAGGGCTTTCTGAGGAGGGGCTCCCTGAGGAGGGGCACCTGGACTCACGACAGATGTTGGGACCCAGTGAAGGTGGGAAGCTGGGGGCTGAGCAGAGAGACCTAAAGAGTGGCAAGCTGGGAGAGCTGCTGGCAGACCCCAGACTGCAGGGAGATGCAGGGGCCGGGTTGGCTTAATGCAGGCAAGCCGGTGGGGGCCAGGACTGGCTCACCTGACTCAGGCGGGAAGGAAATGTGACACAGAGGGCTGGTGTCCCAGGGGCTCCACCCGCCCTTCTCTCTCTCTCTTCTCTGGGTCTTGATGTCCGTGCTCCTTAGTCTTTGACACTCCTCACCCCCTGCTGCCACCTCTGCCTTCCTGTGAGGCCACATTTTGTATGTTGGTCTTTCATATCCCTCAGTCCTAGTTTCTCCTGCCTTGTCCTCCTAACCTTCTTCCTTTCTCCAGCTCCTCCTCCCTCCTTCTCTTTCTTTATTGTTCTATCCTTCTTCCTGCCTCTTTCTCTTTTTCTTTAGAGATAGGATCTCACTCTGCTGCCCAGGCTGGAATGCAGTGGAGTGATCTTGGCCTTGAAATCCTGGGCTCAAGAGACCCTCCCACCTCAGCCTCCTGAGTAGCTGGGACTACAGGCATGTGTCACCTCATCCAGCTAGTTTTTCAATTTTTTTTTTTTTTTTTTTTTTGAGACAATGTCTCACTCTTTCGCCCAAGCTGGAGTGCAGTGGCGCAATCTCAGCTCACTGCAACCTCCACCTCCCAGGTTTAAATGAGTCTCCTGCCACAGCCCCCCGAGTAGCTGGGACTACAGGCCCGTGCCACCACGCTCAGCTAATTTTTGTATTTTTAGAAGAGATGGGGTTTCACCAGGTTGGTTAGGCTGGTCTCGAACTCCTGACCTCAAGTGGTCCACCCGCCTCGGCCTCCCAAAGTGCTGGGATTACAGGCATGAGCCACCGCGCCTGGCCAAATTTTTAAAATTTTTTGTAGAGATGGGGTCTCACTATGCTGCCAAGGCTGGTCCAAATTCCTGGCCTCAAGCCATCTTCCCACCTTGACCTCCCAAAGTGCTGGGATTACAGGTGTGAACCACTGTGCCCGGCCAGCCTCTTTCTTCAGTTGTGAGAGTTCCTGTGTTTACCATCTTCTGCTGTGTTTAAAGTGGGATTTCTGTTTCAGAAGCAGAAGTAGGTGAGCTCAGGCCTCTGCAGAGACTAAGGAGAGAGACTGGGAAGATGAGGTTCAAAGAGGACAACAAAGGATGGGGTCCATAGCCCCCCAGCAAGTCAGGGGCTCTCTGGGATCAGACCTTTCTTGAGAGGAATCTGAGAACCCTGGCCCGGGTTGGGGCCTGTCTCTGAGCCTGGCCACTGACACTGACACTGACCACAGTGGGTGGTGGGGACAGCCCTGGGCTGCTCTCTGGAATGCTGGTGTTAGGTTGCAGTGCAGATGCAGGCAGTGATAATGGGCAGGAACTGGACTTTCTGGTCTGGCTGCTGCCCCCAAGGCCATTGGAATGTGAGGGTGGGGGTACTATCAACAGGCCACAGGGACTTGGGGTGGGCAGATGGAGACCAGACCACCTAAATGGAGAGGAGGGGACAGACCACCAGGAGAGAGACCCCAGTTCTAACCCTTTCACTGAGTTGCAGGCTGCAGCAATAGAATCCTAAAATTCCCAGCCCCCTTATGTCCTTAGGGGTCTTCCCGGTCTCCTGGTAGGATGACAGCTCTGGGAAAAACCTTGGTGCTCATCTAGTCCAACTTTCTCACTTTACAGACTTGAAAACTGAAGCCCCAGGGGAGTGACCTTGCCCAAGGACACGGCTGGTCTTCCAGCCTGGGCAGGTAAGGGAGTCTCTGGTTTATCAGGCTTCTGAACCCTGGCCTTCCCCAGTGCCTCACTCTTCACTGCCCTCTGGTTTAGAAAGGGGGAGTCTTAGATGGTCCTCCCCTAGGACACACTGGCGTGCATGTTTCTGTTTTTCTTTTTCTTTTCTTTTTTGAGACAGGGGTCTCACTCTGTCACCCAGGCTGGAGTTCAGAGGTGCGATCTTGGCTCAGTGCAGCCTCAACTTCCTGGGCTCAAGCAGTCTTCCCATCTCAGCCTCCCAAAAAGCTGGGACTACTACAGGCACACAATACCACGCCCGGCTAATTTTTGTATTTTTGGTAGAGATTAGGTTCCACCACGTTTTTCAGGCTGGCCTCAAACTCCTCAAGCAATCCTCCCACCTCAGCCTCCCAAAGTGCTGGGATTACAGGTGTGAGCCACTGTACCCGGCCCCTCTGTTTTTCTTTTGTCCTGCCCTGGTTTGTGGATGTGGGCTCCTGACCTCCATGGAAGATTGCAGAGGGTCTCTGAGTTTCCAAAGCACCCTGGAGGCTGAGCTGAGCAGGTGTGAGGGCTACCTATGTGCTGGTTCTTGTAGAGAACTAGTTAGTAACAGTAAATGTAGTCAGAGTGATATGGGGCTGCATTGTTCTAGGCCCTTTCTGTGCTTATTTAATTCCTACAATTCCATTAATAGGAATTACTAGTCTTGTTTTACAGATGAGTAAATGAAATCCCAGAATGATTAATTTAATTTGGCCGAAGGTACACAGTAAGTGGGAAGCTGGGATTTCAACCCAGTTCTGCCTGACCCAGAAAGTTCACTGGCGGGAATGTCTCTAGCAGGCGCTCAACCCCCTGGAGAACCTATCAGTATTTATGCCTCAGAAATAAAAGCAGATACCTGGGGGCATGTAATGTGAGAGTAGGGGAGTGTAGAGAACAGAGGACAGCTTAGAACCCTGGCCAAGGTGGAAGCCACTTCTGGGTGGGCCAGGCAGGGTTACATACTCCATGACCCAGCTGCTGCTGGGACATCCCAGTTACAGGAGGCTCTGTGTAGAGAAGTCTTGCTCTACCTGTGAGGCGGGCAAGAGCCGGCTGGGAATGGGTTCTTGAGTGAAGAGGAAGCTGGGAGGTGGCTGGGGCTGCTGGAGGTAGAGGTGGGAGTTGCCTCTTCCTGCGGAGGAAAGACAAATTCCCCCTCCTCTTCACTCCCTTTCCCTTTCTTGTTTCCGCATAATGATGCTGATTGCTCCACATCTGTCATAATTACTCTTTGTTTGAAAATTCAGAACAAATCACAGGAGAGGAATGGGAATGGCTTGAGAAGGCTCCTTCTCCCCAGGGGTCCTGGCAGGAGGCGGGGGTGGGGAGGGTGGGTGGCAGGAAAAAGCCATAATCATCCTGGAGGAGCTGAGACAGCTGATTGTCCTTGTCCTGTCCCCTTGCCTGGGCAATAGCCACAGCCCCCAGGGAAGGTGGCCTAGCCTATGGCCTCGTGGAATTACATGCCCACGGGACAGACCCTGGGGCCGGGCAACCACTGGGTCTCTGGAGTGAGAGCCAACAATGGGGGACCACTGCTTCCAGGGAGCACCAAACTACACCCTCCTGGGGGTCCAGCAGGTGGCCCTGGATGCTCAGTGCTGCATACTCGCTCCCCAGCCTGACTGCTGGTGAGGGTTCTGGTTCCCATCCCTAGCCTGAAGGCCCTTGGTTTTGGGAGCTCATCATTCCCGGAGTATGAGCCCAGGTTTGTGACCCTGTCTGCCATGAGCATCCTTTTATGTTTCCCTCCCAACCTAACCCCTTTCCACCTGTGGGCTTTTGTGGGGAGAAATCAAAGACAACCTAGAATTTACCCCCAAACCAGCTGGGGGTGGTGGGTCACACCTGTAATCCCAGCACTTTGGGAGGCCGAGGTGGGCAGATCACCTGAGGTCAGGAGTTCCAGACAAGCCCAGTCAACATGGTGAAACTCCGTCTCTACTAAAAATATAAAAATTATCCGGGTGTGGTGGCTTGGCGAGTGCCTCTAATCCCAGCTACTCAGGAGGCTGAGACAGGAGAATTGCTGGAACCCAGGAGACTGAGGTTGCAGTGAGCTGAGATCGGGCCACTGCACTCCAGCCTGGGTGACAGAGTGAGACTCCGTCTAAAAAAAAATAAATTATCCCCCAACCTCACTGGTAATAAAACCCCACGTGTTCTCACCCTGCAGTACACCCTGACAGGACCGTTTTGGGGTCTGATACCTCATGTTTTTGGAACCAGTGCAAGATGCAGACAGTCTTGCACTGATGACCGGCTCTGGGTTCAAGCTCCCTCCCTGAACACTGCTGAGCCTCAGTTTGTCTTTGTGGAAAGTGGGAGGGAGCACCGCCCTGTCATCAATCATTCTGAAGGGGACAGGATGAGTAAGGCCCAGGCATTTCTGGAGTGTGGAGTCCTGCGCAGCCCCCCATCCCACTCTCACCCCACGCCAGTGGGGGCACCCTTTGTTCAGGTTTTGTGTCAGCAGGTCAGAGAAGCCAGGGGAGTCCTGGAGACAGGAGGTGCCTGGCTTGGAGGGGACACCTCCTCTGGCCCCACCATTATAGACTGAAGGTCATGGGAGGAGCTTGGACTTGACTCCCGACACCATGATGCTTATCTCTGCACCCTCCCTGGCTCCTACTTCCAGCAGAAGCTGCTTTTAATATGTAAAATTTCAGCTCACTTTTGTGTGACTTTGGGCCCATCTGCTCACCTTACTGGGCCTCTAGTTTCCTCCTAGGTGTAACGTGGTGTGGGGAGACCAGATTAAAAGATTCCTAAAATCCCTTCCCCATTCTAAAGTTCTCGGACACTACCTCATTTTCAGCCTGAACACGGCTCTCCACTTCCTCCTCTGCCTCCCTCCAGGCCCCCCAGCTCCCTCTGTGGAGCACGGAGTTTCGCCTCCTCTTTTTTTTTAATGTCAGGATGAAAGTTTTGAGAATAGCGCTCTAGTCATTCTCCCTCTTTTACTAACCCCACTCTGTCGCCGTCCTCCTGGCTCCTGCCCGCGCACGTGTCCAAAGCAGCCCAGGCTGCGGAGTTTCAGCAGCCTGTCGCAGATCCCTGGTCGCAGGGCGCCTGGCTCCGCCCTGGGCGGGGCGCGATGGGCGGAGTGCGGTAGCCGCGGAAGCAGCCCTGCAGCAGTCTCCGAAAATGATGCCTCGTCCTCGCGGTAGGAGAAGCGGCGCCCCTACCCCAGCACGGCGGTAGGATCCTGTGCAATTAGCGCCGCGCTGCACGGTTGCTCGGCTCTCAAGTCACCGAACTGCGTGCCCGAGTGTGTCTGTGGATGTGAATGAGTGTGCGTGTGTGCGGGGCCTTTCAGTCACTACTCTTCTAGGCTGCTGTGGTCAGCGTGGGAGGGGATATTTTCATCTGGAAACTCGGGAACTCTCCCCTATCAACTGGGAGCCTGGAACGGGTCTGAGAGGGGGAACGATGGAGAGCTGGAGTTGGAGTACTTGGGGTGTAGGCCAGGGATTTACTTTCTTTTCCGTGTCTTCTATTTTCTTTCTTTTTTTCTTTTTTCTTTTTCTTTTTTTTAGACAGGGTCTTGCTCTGGCATCCTGGCTGGAGTGCAGCCCCACGACCATGGCTTGCTGCAGCCTCATCCTCTGGGGCCCAAACAATCCTCCCACCTCAGCCTCCCAAGTACCTGAGACTACAGGCCTGCACCACCACACCCAGCTAATGTATTTTTTTACTATTATTATTTTTAGTAGAGACTAGACCTTACTATGTTGCCCAGGCTGGTCTTGAACTCCTGGGCTCAGGCAATGCTCCTGACTCGGCCAAAGTACTGGAATTACAGGCTTGAGCCACTGTGCCCGTAGGCCAGGGATTTCTGACAAGGAGCTAGAGCTAGACAAAAGTTTATGGGCAAATCTTGAAATGGGCCAGGTCACCTGGGCACTGTGGCTCATGCCTGTAATCTCAGCACTTTGGGAGACTGAGGCAGGTGGATCGCTTGAGTCAGGAGTTCAAGACCACCCTGGTCAACATAGTGAAACCCCATTTCTACTAAAAATGCACAAAATTAGCCGGGCATGGTGGTATGTGCCTGTAATCCCAGCTGCTCTGGAGACTGAGACAGGAGAATCACTTGAGCCTTGGAGGCAGAGGCTGCAGTGAGCTGAGATTGCAACACTGTACTCCAGCCTCGGTGACAGAGCAAGACTCTGTCTCAGAAAAAAAGAAAAAGAAAAGAAAGAAAGGGCCCAGATGCTCTTTCCAGCATGCTGATTGGTCAAATGGGATTTGGGCTCTAGCTTCAGAGCCAGAGCTGAGTAGGACCTTAGAGAATTGAAACCCAGTATTTGGCTTGCAACAAACAACACTTCTCAGATCTTTTTCTGCCATCTTCAGATTTGGTTTCTTTTCCCCTCCCCCGACTTGGGTTATTTTTGTTTTGCCTCTTATATCCCAGCTTATATGGCGTGTCCTCCCCTTTCTGCAACAATTCCCTTCATCCTCATTTTTTGAGGTGTCTTAAAATTGTATTCCAATTCTCCCGTACCTTAGAGAAGCCCTGTCTAATTTAGTCCCACTTGCAGATTGGATTAGAATATTCTTGACTCCATTATCTCAGATCACCCATAATGATATTACATAGAAAGATCCTCAGCCTTGAGGCTGTTTGATATTCGTGCCCTCCTCTGTTTCTGATTTTTGCTTCTCAAGTCAAACCATAACAAAATCAGGATCATTACAGGCCGGCTGGTATGATGTTGAGAGGATCAAAGCTTTCCTGAAATAAAGTGATATTGCTTTTATCACATCACTTTGAGAAGGATTCACTGGGCTGTATGTCCAGCTCTGCTTTTTGGGAGATGGAGGGAATCAGAAGACAGGGTTCATGCTGGAACAGCAAATATATATCTTACCCCTTCCGCTTGTCTGCAAACATTGCGGGGAAGGGCTAGCTCCTCTGTACCCTCAGGGCTTGGCCTGGAGTTGGTATCTAATGAGGGTGAGAGAATGGGGAGCTGTGGGTATGATGTGGGAGGATAGGAACACCTCCTACCTGCTGTGGTTCACTCATCCCCAGAACTCAGCAGCTGGGATTGGGGGAGGGCAGATGAAGCTGAATCAGATATTACTCCTGAAAGGCCTATAGGAGCATTTTACCTAAGCCCTTCTCAGCAGGCTTCTGAGTCCCTGCTGTCAGGAGCTGAGAGTGACCATGTCTGACTACTCTTGGCTCAAAGATGAAAGGGTCTCATCCATTTCTCTGCATCTAACTATATCCTAAATCCCCTATTTCAGTCTTTTCTAGTATTAAAGGGCACCCGCATATCCCTATTCTATTATCTTCCCTGAAACACCCTTCTTCCAAGGTCTGGCCATTGGCCGCGTGAGAGAGGATGGAGAAAAGGCTAAGTCACAGGTGCCACTACTAAGTACTGAGTGGGAAGGGCTTGGCCTAGTGAGTTCAGACCTCAGTGTGCCATCCCAGGAGAGGTGGCTACTAGTACTTAGTCATCTCAGGATGGGACACCCTCCCAGGAAAGCTAGAGAAACTTGTAGGATTCCAGACCACCGGCCTTACTCTCAGAAGAGCTCACAGGCCAGGCTCCATGCTAGAGCATGCCTCTTCCCTGTAGTGTCCTGTGCATCCCCCGCGGAAGGCCTGTCCCTGCATAGACATGCCTGCCTTCCTGTTATAACCATAATGACAATAAAGCATTCTGTGAACCCAAGTTGCTGTTGGAAATGGGGGGGGGGGGAGACACATACTCTCATTATTATGCTTATTATATTCCTATCAGAATACTCACCCATGGAGCATTATTTTTTTTTTTTTTTTTTTTTTTTTTATTTTTTTTTTTTTTTTGAGGCGGAGTCTCGCTCTGTCGCCCGGACTGGAGTGCAGTGGCCAGATCTCAGCTCACTGCAAGCTCCGCCTCCCGGGTTTACGCCATTCTCCTGCCTCAGCCTCCCGAGTAGCTGGGACTACAGGCGCCCGCCACCTCGCCCGGCTAGTTTTTGTATTTTTAGTAGAGACGGGGTTTCACCGTGTTAGCCAGGATGGTCTCGATCTCCTGACCTCGTGATCCGCCCGTCTCGGCCTCCCAAAGTGCTGGGATTACAGGCTTGAGCCACCGCGCCCGGCGCATTATTTTTAAAGTTACTCCTGGTCTTGGGTTTGGGAAAGGAAGAGATCATTTAAAAGCACTTTCTCAGGCCGGGTACAGTGGCTCACACCTGTAGTCCCAGCACTTGGGGCAGGTGCATCACTTGAAGTTAGGACTTTGAGACCAGCGTGACCAACATGGTGAAACCCTGTCTCTACTAAAAATACAAAAATTAGCCAGACATGGCTGAGACACAAGAATTGTTTGAACCAGAGAGGCGGAGGTTGCAGTGAGCCAAGATCGCGCCACTGCACTCCAGCCTGGGCGACAGAGCGAGACTTCATCTAAAAAAAAAATAATTAATTAGATAAAATAAATCAAAGCACTTTTTCAGTTACTTAAAATGTTGAAGTGGGAGTTCGAGGCTGCAGTGAACCAGTGTACTCCAGCCTGGGTGAAAGAGAGAGACCATGTCTCAAAAATTAAAATAAAACATAAAGGCACTTTTTCAGTTAAAAGTATTAAGTCTCTAATTTAGGCCTGGAGGCTCCCCTTGCTTTTTGAATGTACCATTTCTCAAAATGTAATTTATCTGAGGATTGGCCATTCAGGCACCCTTGTTGAAATCTGGGCAATCCATAAAGGCATATGTATAGAGATAAATAGTAAAAAATGTATTTGTAGTTACGGTTTGAATGGCCATTTTAGTCTTGCAGAATGAAGCTAGTGGCCTGTATAGCATTAAAATGGTTTTGGGGCTCCGTGCAGTAGCTCATGTCTCTAATCCCAGCACTTTGGAAGGCGGAGGCAGACAGATCACTTGAGCCCAGGAGTTAGAGACCAACCTGGGCAACATGGCAAAACTCCATCTCTACCAAAAATGCAAAAAATTAGCCAGGCATGGTGGTGGGTGCCTGTAGTCCCAGGTACTTGGGGGGCTGAGGTCAGGGGATCACTTTAGCCTGGGAGGTCGAGGCTGCAGTGAGCTGAAATCACGCCACTGTACTCCAGCCTGGGTGACAAAGTGAGACCCTGTCTCGGAAAAAGAAAAAAGAAAAAAAAAAAAAAAAAAAAAAGGTCTTGGATCTGCTACTAATTAGCTGTTGTTTCCTTGGATTTTTTTTTTTTTTTTTTTTTTTTTTTTTTTTTTTTTTTTGAGACGGAGTCTTGCTCTGTCGCCCAGGCTGGATTGCAGTGGCCGGGTCTCAGCTCACTGCAAGCTCCGCCTCCTGGGTTCACGCCATTCTCCTGACTCAGCCTCCCGAGTAGCTGGGACTACAGGAGCCCGCCACCTCGCCCGGCTAGTTTTTTGTATTTTTTTAGTAGAGACGGGGTTTCACCGTGTTGGCCAGGATGGTCTCGATCTCCTGACCTCGTGATCCGGCCATCTCGGCCTCCCAAAGTGCTGGGATTAGAGGCTTGAGCCACCGCGCCCGGCCGGATCTTTTTTCTCTCTAGAAATGGGGGCTTTAAGCCTCTCCCTAGAATCCCGAAGGTGGAGGGAAAAAGGGAGGTCAAATTGGGGTTCCAGGCCTCCCACATCTACCCCATCCATGGCAGCTCAGCTTTTTATCTTTATGTTTTATTTTGTTTTGGAGTTCTCTAAACTGACTAACTAGGCAGATAGGCCTAACGGGGAGTAGCTCGGCAGCTGCAGGTGCTGTAATGCCAAAAGGGCTTTAAGGGCCTAGAGCCTTAGGTAGAAGAAATGTAACTCTAAGATGAACATTTAGGAGAGTTATAAAGAAAAACATTTTTATCACATCTGTGGTTCTGACCAAGGTTAGATTAAGCCTTAATTCAGGAAAACAATGAGTTATACTTAAATTTTGGAAAGCTTTTCACGTATCACTGTCACCACTAGTGCTTGGTAGTGTTAAATATAGTTAGTTGGTCAGAGCAAGGAACAATTTGGCTGTTGCTTGTTTGTTCCCTCAATAAGTGTTGTCCATTCTTCATTTGATTCTCAAATAAATGGATGGATAGATGGATGCTTCTGTGCAAGGGTTTGGCTATGGGAGGTCTACAGAATGCTTATAATCGAATTATGGTGACATGGACATTAGAAAATGCTGCAGCCTCAGAAAGCGCTCTGTGATATGTGTCAAATAAGTGGTGCTAACCAAGGGCTATTGGTTTAGCCCGACAGCCTTCTGTTGATCTGGGCAACACTAATTATTTAACAGATAAAGAATTTATTAATCATTTAATAAATCTGATAGAACACTGGAACATAAGCATATCATTCTTCCTTTAGGTGGAATTAGTCAAAAAGCCCATCAGAAGAGATTAGGAAGTCCCTGTTTCCAGAAAAAGAATATGCAGAATTGAGGGGTATTAAAGCAGGTCCAGGCCAGGCATGGTGGCTCACAACTGTAATCCCAGCACTTTGGGAGGCTGAGGTGGGCGGATTGCCTAAGGTCAGGAGTTCAAGACCAGCCTGGCGCATCTCTACTAAAAACACAAAAAAATTAGCCAGGCGTAGTGGTGTGTGCCTGTAATCCCAGCTACTTAGGAAGCAGAGGCAAGGGAATCACTTGAATCCAGGAGGCAGAAGTTGCAGTGAGCCGAGATCAGGCACTGCACTCCAGCCTGGATGACAGAGCAAAACTCTGTCTCGAAAAACAAAAGCAAACAAACAAACAAAAAAAAACACGTCTATTCTCAAATCTCAAATCAGCAAATCTCCAAGAGTATCCATCCTGTACCTACCTGCCTCTGTGCCATGTACTCTGTGAGGGATAGCACAGAAAGATAAGACACTTCCTGATCTTGAAGGATGTAATCTCCCCACCCACTCCCCAACCCCCAACCCCCAACCCCCGCCTTTAAAAAAAACCCACTTTGTTTGGTGGTGATGGTGAAAAAGCAGCCTGATGTAGCACAAAGAATCTCTTGAATGCATAAATAGTGTGGCCATCGGCTTGTCCATCTGCACTTTGGTTTCCTTTAGTTCTGATTGATTTCTAAGTTGAGCCACCTCATATCCTCAACTGGGAAAAAAGAAATACCTCAGACTCACCAGACTGCTCATGGTGCCTTGGCTTCCAGGGGCATGTGGTTGGAATTCTGCTCTTACCATCAGCTCCACCACTCTCCTCGGGACCCACCTCAGTCAAAACAGTGGTCTCCGTGCTTGGGACATTAAATCCAAATTCTGAGGCCTTGCTTTGTAGACCTCCCCTTTCTGACCATTTCCCTCTTCCCGACTCCTCTAGTCCCTTCATCAGTCCAGGCTCCCCGCAGTGCCCCATCTTCCCTCTTCTTTTCCCAGTCTCTCTCTCCTGCCTTCTCTACCCGCATCTCTCCCAGCCATTGCTTAAACCTCTGCAGTCCTTTCAGGTTGGTGGTACACAGCTGGGCACTAAGGTATGTAAATTCCCCACTCTTTCCCCAAGTGTTTGGTGTGTCTAGGCGAAATGGGATTAGGTCTTTGAATGCAGAGCCGTGCCTGTTTTTCCTGAATTAAGGACAACCGGGCGCCCAGTAAGGGCGCCCCTGAGAATCTGCAGGTGGAGAAGGCTCGGTGAGGGGCCAGGAAGGAGGGACGAGGGCGAGTCCGGGGGCCGCGCGTGTCCGCCCAGCTTCCACGGAAGGTGAAGGGCCTCTTTCCTCGGCAAGACAGCCACTGCTTCCTCAGTTTCCCTCCGCCGCCGCCGAGTGCGCCGGGGCCGGGCCCAGCTGGGGAATCCGAGGCTCTGGGGGAGGGGGTGGCGGGAAATGGTGCCTCGCTCGCCCCAGCGACATCAAACCCTCGTTTGGCGTGCGAGGACAATGGCTGTCTTATTTTCTCCATTCGCCGCGCACAATGCCGGATTCTCTCATTCACCCGCGGTGGTGCGAGCGAGGTAATTAGCCAGCGCCATTCAGTGCGGACACTATTGCTATGCGGGGGGGGGGCGGGACGCCCGCGTCGGCGGGGATTAGCCGCGGGCCGGGGCGCAGCTGCGGCCACTTCAAAGGCAGTGCGCGGCCCGGTCGGCTGTGGGAACCGGGCCCCGCCTCGGGCCCGGCCGCCGGGAAGGGGCCCGCCGCGTCCTCCCGGCTCGCGCCCTTGCCCGCAGCCCCTGCCGCGCCCTGGGCCGGGGAGCCTGGGGCCGCTCGGGCCGGGGCTCTGGCGGCTGTTGTCGCTCCCCATCACGCTCCCACTTTCATCAGGACCTCCAGTGCTTTTCTCCTTTGAGGCCCGGAGTCAAAGGGCAGAGGGGGGAAGGAGGGAGAAGAGCGGGGGGGATGGGAGCCTGACACAAAGCGCTGACCTCCGAGGAGTGGAGCAGATGGTCCCACTTACTCCTGCCGCCCAGCCAGCACGGCTCTCGGGGCCCCAGGCTCGGGCCTGACCCCGCCCGCCAGCTGAATGCCTGCACTGGGGCCCCGCGGGGGCCGGGCTCCCCAGGCTCCCCCACCCGCCCCACTCCGCTGCCCACTCTGCCCTCGCCTCCTGGCGTTGGAGTCAGGCTGCCCGGAGCTGGGAGCAAGGGTTGGGGGCCTGGGCTGAGATTCTGCCTTGGTCCAGATTCCCAAGAACCTGCCAGGCCAGGGTGTCCCAATCCTAGGGTCACTTCCAGAGCTTTAGTAGACACCGATTCCTCAGCACTACACCAGACCAATTAATCTCAAGCTCCGGCAGCAGGGTCCAGAAATGTGCATGGCTAGGCGACAGCCTAGGTTACTCCGATCTGCAGCCAAGTTTGAGAGCCAGGGGCCTAGCCTAATTCACCTTCTTTTTCACTGAAGAAGCTGAAATTCAAGTAGAGGAATTATAATAACTTGTTGGAGGAGAGCCATTGAATTGTGGCAGGCTGGGGACGTGCATGGAAGACAAGCTGATGGGGAGTGATCCTCAAGACCATGTGACGCTTTAAGTCAGCATTCAGGGAACAGTTTATGAGGACTTAGTGTTTACCTAGTATTTGTTCTAGGTGCTGGAGGTAGAAAGATAAATATGTCTGTTCCCTGTCCTTAAGGGACTCATAGGTCTTCTATGGGTAGGTAGATAGACACATGAACAGCTGACTCTAATACAGTCTGAAAAGGGGTAGGAGAGGTGCAAGCAACATGTTAGAGTCAGGAATGAATTCTGCTTCCTTTGGCGGATGTGGAAGATGGGGGCAGTGGTAGAGAAAGGGGCAACAGAGTTGCAGGCAGAGGGGGCAGTGGATGCAAAGAATATAAGGGTGAATGTCTGCAAGGTGACATAGCATGAGAAGAGAATGTCCTTTTATGGATGTGTTGCAGGACAGGGGTCCTGATTCAGACCCCAAGAGAGGGTTCTTTGATCTCTCTCAAGAAAAAAATCAGGGTGAGTCTGCAGTGCAAAGTGAAAGCAAGTTTGTTAAGAAAATAAAGGAATAAGACCAGGTACAGTGGCTCACGGCTATAATCCCAGCACTTTGGGAGGGCGAGGTGGGCGGATCGTCTGAGGTCAGGAGTTTGAGACCAGCCTGGCCAACGTGGTAAAACCCTGTCTCTACTCAAAATACAAAAATTTGCCAGGTGTGGTGGTGCGTGCCTGTAATCCCAGCTACTTGGGAGGCTGAGACAGGAGAATCACTTGAACCTGGGAGGTGGAGGTTGCAGTGAACCGAGATTGCACCACCGCACTCTAACCTGCGTGACAAGAGTGCAACTCTGTCTCAGATAAAAAAGAAGTGGAGGAATAAAAGAATGGCTACTCCATAGAGTGGCCCTGAGGGCTACAGGTTGCCCATTTTTATGGTTATTTCTTGATGATATGATAAACAAGGGGTGGATTACGCATGTGTCCCCTTTTTAGGCTATATAGGGTAACTTCCTGATGTTGCCATGGCATTTGTAAACTGTCCTGGCACTGGTGGGAGTGTAGCAGTGAGGACAACCAGAGGTCACTCTTGTGGCCATTTTGGTTTTGGTGGGTTTGGGCTGGCTCCTTTACTGCAACCTGTTTCATCAGCAAAGTCTTTATGACCTATATTTTGTGTTGACCTTTTATCTCATCCTGTGATTTAGAATGCCTTACCCATCTGAGGCTGGGCATGGTGGCTCACGCCTGTAATCCCAGCACTTTGGGAGGCTAAGGTGGGTGGATCACGAGGTCAGGAGATTGAGACCATCCTGGCTAACACGGTGAAATCCCGTCTCTACTAAAAATACAAAAAATTAGCCAGGCATGATGGCGGGCACCTGTAGTCCCAGCTACACTGGAGTCTGAGGCAGGAGAATTGCTTGAACCCAGGAGGCAGAGGTTGTAGTGAGTCAAGATTGCGCCACTGTACTCCAGCTTGGGTGACAGAGCAAGACTCCATATTCAAAAACAAAAAAAAAAAAGAAACAGTAAGCTTGTCCTGTATTCCTACAAAGATATTCCACAATATATTCCACAAGAGTAAAAGCAAAATAAGTAAAGTTCTTCCAAGTAAACTGAATTAGAAGACTTTCCATTAACTGGGCAACTGTTGGAACCAAGCTGATATGGGGTTGTTAGTTGATTGTAATGTGCCCAAAATTGGAATACTGATCCAGATTTTTACATTACCCATCCCTCTTATTTCTTATGAACAGCAGTCAGAGATTACTGGTTGGTTCACAGGAATAAGCAGAGTTAGCGTAAACTGCAGAAACAAACTTAAAAACAACTAATGAGACTAGACTTTAATAACAAGTGTACCATAGTTCTTGAAACATAATATTTCTCTGTCCAGTTTCCCATTTTTACTAAAGACAAATCATGGTAAGACCGATTTGCTTTATTATACTTGGTCTAATTATTTGTATAAAGTACAGCAAGAATAATTCTTTTTCACATAGGATCTTTTAAAATTGGCTTTGATGGAACTTGCTTCCATAGAAGGAACGTTAGATGAGATTTTGTAAAGCCAAGCCCTGCCATGGGCTTGTACCCTTAAATACCTATGAATTGGGTAAATTCCTCTCTTTTTGAGGTCCTAAGATAACTTGGGGCTCCTGGACCTGTGAGAAAGTGACATTCTTTACTTGTCATAGGTCAGAAACCCTGTACAGGGACTGTGTAGGCAAGGTATGAGACCAGTTCCCCAAAGGGCTTTTATTGGCTCTACAAGTTAAGTTTGATTCGTTAAAGGAAAGCACATCATTCCAGTCAAAGCCTTGGTAAAATAATCAGTTTCTCCAACTGTGTCCTGTTACAAAAGAAAACAGATTCTTATATGCAAATAATTATATTGCCATAAGTTAAGAATACTCACAACTAGTTTCCAAATTCTGGAGAAATCAGGTAGAAAGAAACAAATATGTTCCAAATTTTGTTCACAGCAGTATACTTTACTCAATTGCTACAAGCTGCAAATAGCTCAAAAGAAAAATTTCCTTGACTCTGAAAAACAAAAACAAAGGATCGGCAACGTTTTAAGCAAAATTTAAAAAATTACTTCAGTTTTCTATTGGTTCAGTTAATTCAGTTGACTCCTATTCTATCTGATATTCATGAAGTTTCCAGCTCTTCATGGGAGTTCTGCAAGTTGTTTTCTCTATTCTAATGTTACAATTTCCAAAGTTATTAGAAACCTGCATTTAAGAACACCTGCTAGAGTTTTATAGTTGATTATAAAACACCTTTTAAAGAGGATTAAAACAAGACAACAATTGTCTGGATGATAAAAAGTTTTAGGACAGCCACTATTAAAGCCACAATTGATAAGGAAATTTGGTTACTTCTGTGGCACACAAAATTTTACATAACAATTATAATTATTAATAACATACATTAAGTTATATTACAATTATAGGAGTTTCCCATAACTTTGGACCTTATACCAATAACACATTTATGCAAATATAGTCCAAAGAAAACAAAACACCATTTCACATTTGACAATGCTTCCTGTATGATTTTTGTACCAAATAAACCAAATTTCACCTTTACATTAATGTACTATTAAACCCAATTTTTAATAAAACTTTATAGACATATTTACCCAATGTTAATGTTTAACCATAAGGTAAGATTATTTTTTTTTGAGATGGAGTCTCGCTCTGTCGCCCAGGCTGGAGTGCAGTGGTGCAATCTCAGCTCACTGCAAGCTCCACCTCCCGGGTTCATGCCATTCTCCTGCCTCAGCCTCCCGAGTAGCTGGGACTACAGGCGCCTGCCACCACGCCCGGCTAATTTTTTGTATTTTTAGTAGAGACGGGGTTTCACTGTCTTAGCCAGGATGGTCTCGATCTCCTGACCTCATGATGTGCCCGCCTCGGCCTCCCAAAGTGTTGCGATTACACGCGTGAGCCACTGCGCCTGGCCAGTAAGATCCTTATAAACGTTTTATAACCCTTTACATTTTTTTGTGAAAGAGCAGATTAGTGCTCTAAGAAATACTTGTTGTGCTTCTATTCCAATGTTTAATTTACGGAAAAACTGAATAATACGGCTTTAACTTTAGCCAATATGTTCACACACAGAATATCTTACAATTAATTTTTATGAACCTTCCACACCTTGTTTAAACTTTAGATTTTTTTTCTTACTAAAAAGAATCCTTTAATACTTTAGGCAGAAAAAAATCCACATTCTCATGACTTCTTATAATCTTTCACCAAAACACATTTTGCTTTCTTTACACACCTTGCATGTTAAATTGTTTCTTTAGTAGTTTCAATTACATGTTATAATGTTAACTCTTAGCAACTTTTATTTTTAGTGAAAACCTTGGTAAATTCGAGATTTTAATTATGCACTAAGTATAGAGCCTAGCCTAGGACATACCAGGCAGAAGTGCAGGTAAGAGCTGACTCTTGGCCAGGCACCATAGCTCATGCCTATAATCCCAACATTTTGGGAGGCTGAGGCGGGCAGATCACCTGAACTCAGGAGTTTGACACCAGCCTGGGCAACACAGTTAAACCCCATCTCTACTAAAAATACAAAAATTAGCCGGGCATGGTGGCACACGCTTGTAATCCCAGCTACTCGGGAGGCTGAGGCAGGAGAATTGTTTGAACCTGGAAGGCGGAGGTTGCAGTGAGCCGAGATCATGCTATTGCACTCCAGCCTGGGCAACAGAGCAAGACTCCATCTCAAAAGAAAAAAAAAAAGCTGAGTCTCAGGCTGGACATGGTGGCTCATGCCTATAATCCCAGCACTTTGGGAGGTTGAGGCAGGTGGATCACTTGGGAGGCTGAGGCAGGCTGAGGTCAGGAGTTCCGAGACCAGCCTGGTCAATATGGTGAAACCCCATCTCTACCAAAAATACAAAAATTAGCCAGGCGTGGTGGCAGGTGCCTGTAGTCCCAGCTACTCAAGAAGCTGAGGCAGGAGAATACCTTGAATCTGGGAGGTGGAGGGTGCAGTGAGCCAAGATCGAACCACTGCACTCCAGACTGGACAACAGAGCGAGACTCCATCTCCAAAAAATAAATAAATAAATAAATAATCCTTTCAGATCTCTTATTACCCAACTTTAGCCCTGCCAAGCGGCCAATATTTCTAACTTCTGATCTTTACCAAAGGTAACCTCCTAGGTGCTTAGAGAAAAGAAAATTTAAGACAGTCCACAGAGAAGAGAATAGACAAGGTCATGCAGATATTTAAACCAGAAACAACTTACTTCCTAGGTGGGGAACTGAACCCAGACCACCACTGTGAAAGTGCAAAACCCTTAGCTGCTGAGCTACAGGATGGGGCCATCTCTAGTTTCTTTCTCGGAAGAAATCTAGAGTAGTTAATTTTGAGCTTGCAAAAGCTTTTAACTATTTAATAACATTTTTTGAGTTAATTATGACACAAACCCTAAAATTCCTGTTCCCTGAAGGCAGAGACCAAAAGAAAGTACCACCACGTGGTTAAAAGGTGAAGCTCCCAAGAACATAATGCAAAGTGGAGACTTCATCCAGTTTATTGTTTGTTTTAGGGACCTGCAGCCAAGTTTGTTACCAACCAGCTTGCGGAGTCATCTTGAAAAGTGGACTTACAGGTGTTCTAAGCCCATGTTTTATCCTGAAATACCCCCTCGACACAGAAAATGAATTCATAGCACAAAATACACCAGCTTAAGACTAACCTTAGAATTATTTTTCGCATTAATCAAAACTTTACAAAGGAGATACAGATTTTTTTTCCATTCATTCAACCATTTGCACAGAGAGAGAGAAACCCCAAATCTGACTGGTAAGGAATTATTTCCCTTTTGCTGGCATGTCAGGCTTCTGGGTTCCCTTTCCCTGAGTGACCCTACTGATCTGGCTTATGGCACCATCGCCCCTGGGGCGAAGCCGCATCATAAAGGGAAATTTTTTTTTTTCATTCTGGCCAGAGCAAAATACGTATGATAATAAAACATAGACATTAGCTACTCTGCTTAGCACCCAATATCAAACTGGCAAGGCTTAAATTTGCCCCCAGATGAGCCTGTCATCTTTAATCCAACCTCCAACTAGGAATTTCAGCACATGGTCTCTGGGCAAGATGGTCGCCCTGAGTAATAGAAAAGATAAGAAAGAGAAAGGAGAGAAAGAAAAGCATTGCCTGTGGCAGGGTGGGGAAAGCGAAATGATCAGGGAGGCCAGAGAAAGACCCACGCATTGCAGTGACACTGAAAAGTTCAGATGGCTGCTGTCGGTCAAGCAGGGTTCTTTTCTAGCCACCCTAGCAGCTCTTGAGTTTCCCGTTTTAGGGAGGAAAAAGCTCCCCATGTCCCAAGATCCTGTACATGCCTAATCCTATAACCCACAGCCATCAGCAAAGAGTGCAAAGCAGCTTAATCGAAAGAGATAGCAGTTAACATCCCATAGTGCCAAACCTGTTCTTAGACAAGAGGGACTTTACCAAGAGGGGCTTCTAACCCCCTAAATCTTAGAAGGGACTCTGACCCTCCTAAGTCGGGCCTCTAACCCAGGGTTGCTCAAGCGTCCTTGCCTTTTATTAAGAGGGGCCTTTAACCCACTCTGTCTTGAAGAGACTCTAACTCCCTGAAGTTGGGCCACTAACCCAATCCCATTCTTTACCTGGATACCGCATCACTTACCCAAAGTCTTCCAATCAGCCCTGCAGTCTATTTCCTTTGGGTTGGGGTGTCTCCTCAGTATCGTCCCTTCCACTGTTTGCCAGAAATACGTTACAGGACCCCAACACTTACCCAAAGGTAGCCGTTGGTTAAGCGTTTCTGCACTATAGTCCTTCTGTGATGGCCAGAAATATGTTACAGGACAGAGGTCCCAATCCAGACCCCAAGAGAGGGTTGTCAGATCTTGCGAAGAAAGAATTCAGGGCAAGTCTGCAGTACAAAGTGAAAGCAAGTTTATAAAAAAAAGTAAAGGAGCCGGGCGCGGTGGCTCAAGCCTGTAATCCCAGCACTTTGGGAGGCCGAGACGGGCGGATCACGAGGTCAGGAGATCGAGACCATCCTGGCTAACACGGTGAAACCCCGTCTCTACTAAAAAAAAAATACAAAAAACTAGCCGGGCGAGGTGGCGGGCGCCTGTAGTCCCAGCTACTGGGGAGGCTGAGGCAGGAGAATGGCGTGAACCCGGGAGGCGGAGCTTGCAGTGAGCCCAGATCGCGCCACTGCACTCCAGCCTGGGCAACAAGCGAGACTCCGTCTCAAAAAAAAAAAAAAAAGTAAAGGAATAAAAGAATGGCTACTCCATAGACAGAGCAGCCCCAAGGGCTGGTGGTTACTCATTTTTATGGTTATTTCTTGATGATATGTTAAACAAAGGGTGGATTATTCATATCTCCCCTTTTTGGACCACATAGAGTAACTTCCTGACGTTGCTATGGCATTTGTAAAGTGTCATGGCACTGGTAGGAGTGTGTAGCAGTGAGGATGATCAGAGGTCACTCTCGTGTCCATTTTGGTTTTATTGGGCTAGAACCAGCTCCTTTACTGCAACCTGGTTTGTTGTTGTTGCTGTTGTTGTTGTTGTTTGAGACGAAGTTTCGCTCTTGTCACCCAGGCTAGAGTGCAATGGCATGACTTCAGCTCACTGCAACCTCCACCTCCTAGGTTCAAGCAATTCTCCTGCTTTGCCTCAGCCTCCCAAGTAGCTGGGATTAGAGGCATGTGCCACCATGCCCAGCTAGTTTTTTTTTTTTTTTTTTTTTTTTTTTTTGAGGCGGAGTCTCGCTCTGTCGCCCAGACTGGAGTGCAGTGGCGCTATCTCGGCTCACTGCAAGCTCCGCCTCCCGGGTTCACGCCATTCTCCTGCCTCAGCCTCCCGAGTAGCTGGGACTACAGGCGCCCGCCACCTCGCCCGGCTAGGTTTTGTATTTTTAGTAGAGACGGGGTTTCACCATGTGAGCCAGGATGGTCTCGATCTCCTGACCTCGTGATCCACCCGTCTCGGCCTCCCAAAGTGCTGGGATTACAGGCTTGAGCCACCGCGCCCGGCCCCAGCTAGTTTTTATATTTTAGTAGGGACAGGGTTTCGCCATGTTGGTCAGGCCGGTCTCGAACTCCTGACCTCAGGTGATCCACCTGCCTCGGCCTCCCAAAGTGCTGGGATTACAGGCATGAGCCACCGCGCCCGGCCATCACCTGTTTTATCAGAAAGGTCTTTATGACCTGTATTTTGTGCTGACAAAATCTCATCCTTTGACTTAGAATGCCTTACCCATCTGGGAATGCAGCCCAGTAGATTTCAGCCTCGTTTCACCCAGCTCCTGTTTAAGATGGAGTTACTCTGGTTCACAGGCCTCTGACAGATGGAAAGGGGCCACTTTACCCAGTGTTATCCTAGCATCTTAATGTTAGTATGGACCTTAGAGATTATTTGTCTATCCTGCCCCACTCCCATTTTACAGATGAGAAAATCAAGGTTGGAACCGAAAGGTCACAGAGGGAATCTGTGACAGAGCCAGGAGCTCATCTCAACCTGCCTCTCTGTTACCTAAACCCCAACTATGTTAGTTCCTACAAATCCTAATATATGGTTCTGGAAATTCGGAGGAAGTATCTGTTTTTGTTGAGTTGTCCTTGTGATCATGTGAAAGCAATTTACTTAATAGCTGCAGCCTGGGCCCCTCTAACCAGACACCCTTCCGGGAGGTGAGGGAGATCCAGTGTCCTGACCAGAACGACGGAAGTTAGGAATATTGTGGGACTGGGCAGGTTTACATAAGGAAGATTGGTGACCCTGACACCGGTAGAGACGCACAGTTTGTGGAGAGCGGCTCTGCTGGGCCTGGACATTTTCAAGTCCAAGGCAGAGAGGAATTCCAAGTCATCTCCCAGCCCCTGACCCTGCACCATTGACTGGTATTTGCAAGCAGATGTGCCTCAAAGGTTGCAGCTGGATGAGACCCAGTAACTGAGCTGTCCAACTCGCATTTCCCCATTTTACAGAGGAGGGAAAAGAGGCTCAAAGAGGGGCTTTGCCTTTGCCAAGATCACATATCCAGTTGTTAAAAGAGCTGAGTCTCAGCCGGGCATGATGACTCACGCCTGTAATCCCAGCGCTTTGGGAGGTCAAGGTAGGCAGATCACCTGAGGTCAGGAGTTCAAGACCAGCCTGGCCAACATGGTGAAACCCCATTGCTCCTAAAAATACAAAAAAAGTAGCCAGGCATGACGGCGGGCACCTGTAATCCCAGCTACTCAGGAGGCTGAGGTGGGAGAATCACTTGAATCTAGGAGGTGGAGGCTGCAGTGAGCCGAGATCATGCCATTGCACTCCAGCCTGGACGACAGAGCAAGACTCTGTCTCAAGAAAAAAAAAAAAAAAAAAGAGCTGAGTCTCGTGGCCACCCTTTTACTCCATGGAAGCCACTAACTAGCATTTCACAGTGCTTCCCCCCAAGCCCCCCAAAACAGAAAAATTAATTCTGTATTTTATACAACCCAATGGGCTAGACTACAGGCACAGACCTGCAGGCCCACCCTCGCAAGGCTTTATAGCTCAGATCTGCTGGAGGGCAGAGTTGGAAGTGCTCAAGGAAGAGCCATCTTGGTTGTTTATATGCCTGTATTAATAGAAATTAGGAGCCATGTGGCGGCACAGCGCCCATTAGTGGGGGTGATAATACCACCTTATTATGGTGCTTATTTGCATTAGTTACTCTCTATAAAACCTACCACCAAACCCTGGGGGAGTTGAAGTGAAGCCTGCTGTGTCATGGGTGACTCTGAGTATGAGTAGGAAGGGTGGCAGTAAGGGTCTAGCAACATAGAGGTTATGTGCCTCTGTGTTTTTCTGGGTGAGTCTAGGCCTCATCAGTGATGTTTAAGGGTCATTTGAATATATATTTCCCCACTGAGGACAGCTTTGTGATGAAGGCAAAGACCCTTGGATTTTGAGTCAGACCATTGTAAGTCCAAATGTTTGCCTTAACATCACTGACTGGCTGTGTGACCATGGGCAAGTTACCTAACTTAGAAGGGCTAGTAATCCCTACCTCTCAGAGTTATACAGATGGAAGTAATATCTAACCTTTGCCCATTGATGGCCTTTGCAGGTCTTTGTTTTTCAGAACCATATTACTGTGACAGTGACCTTCCTGGCTCTGGTGCTTTCATCCTTCTGATGTTTGTTTTTTCTTTTCTTTTCTTTTTCTTTCTTTCTTTTCTTATTTATTTTGTATTTGTGTGTGTGTGTGCGTGTGTGTGTGCGTGTGTGTGTGTGAGACAGGGTCTCACTCTGTTACCTGGGCAGTGGCGCAGTCACAGCTCACTGCAGGCTTAACCTATTGGACTCAAGCGATTCTTCTGCCTCAGCCTCCTGAGTAGCTGGGACTATAGGCACTCACCACCATGCCTGGCTAATTTGTGTATTTTTTGTAGAGACAGGATTTCACCATGTTGCCCAAGCTGATCTCAAACTCCTGGGCTCAAGCGATCTGCCCACCTCGGCCTCCCAAAGTTCTGGGGATTACAGGCGTGAGCCACTGCACCTGGCCATCATCCTTCTGATGTTTCTTAGGAGCTTAGGTGTGCACATCTAAGGACGGATTTGTGGGATGGAGAGAGTTTGCTCCTGGGGTGCCAGAACGTCCTGTCTGAGACATTAGCATTCAGTAAGTATCTGTTGAATGAATGTTTACAGTTGACTCAGTGGGTCTGCTGTGTAAATAGAACAGATGACTATATTTCCCAAACCAAAAACCAGGACACGTCCTGACTCATTGCCTGATATGTAGGATGAAAACAGGGCAAAATACTTGAAACTGGGACTGCTTTTGTAAACCTGGCCGTGAGGTTGGTAGGGTTGTCACATGGAGCAGGAGATGCTTTTCTCCCTTTCCCTCCTCCCTCACCGTGAGAGGCTACCATGAAATGCAGGGCAGTGCACCCCCTAGTCCCTGGGCTGTCTAAGGCAGGCGCCCTGCCTGCATCCCACAGCACACACCCCCAGGCACACTTCACACCCTCCACTGAGGGAGGAGTTGCTCATGGCTTGATCTGGAGGAAGAACTGGAGCCTCCAAATTATGGAGCTGAGTAATTAAAAGCAGGGCTTTAAGCGGTTTTATTCCCCTTGGCTTGTAAAAGTCTAGCCTAGAGGCTGCTGAGAGCCCTTTTGCCTCCCCTGCAGCCACGCCTTTGGCCTTGCAGTCCATTTCACCCAGTCCGCCAGCCAGGGGACCAACAGCTAGATGTGGGGACATTCCCAAAGCGGAATCCAACCTCCCACTGCCCCCCACCTCTCCTTCATCCAGGCCCCCGTTTGTCAGAGGTGGCTGAGAGGGGAGAGATGTGGATTTATGGCTGCTGACTTGAAAGACAAAGTTGCCTTTTGTGTTAGAATTGGGTGTGGGGGAGTGGTGAGCTGGTGGTAACAAGGGAGGGAGGAGGAAGGGGCTGGGGTTCAGGGGCCCAAGGCAGGGGGTGAAGGACATGAGAAGGCCAAGAAGGCAGACAAAGCCATCCAGAGGCTCCTCAGAGCAGGGTCACTAGGCAAAGTCCCAGATGGGTCAGTCACCCCCAGCGAAGCCACCACAGTCCCCTGAGGCTATTTGTAAATGCCAGACACCCGTCTTCCCATACCCACTCCCACCCACTCCAACACCCAGATGCCACACAGCCTTCCCCTTTCTCAGAACATACTCTTTGGGTTCAGAGCCTTCATTCAACTCTCAGACGCTCCTTTAGAAGCCCAGGGAAGTAAGTCACGCTTCCTCCACCCCAGATGATCACAGCCAGTCAGTGTGGGGGTTCTTCTCTAGCAGAACCAAAGTCAGGGGCTAAGTGGGGACCCGAATGATGGGTACATGGGACAGAGGGTTGGGAAGGGTGAGCCTGGGCCAGAGAACCCTGCTGACAAGACCACTACCCCACCAGGGACCCTGAGCAAGTGGCCAGCCTCTCCCAGATTCAGGGTTCTCTCCACCACCTTTCCCCTCATAGACTTCTAGAGATGGGACATTTGCAGGTGCCTTGAGGAGTTTAAAGAGCATTCGACATGGCTGGCCTCCTTGCCCTCCAGGGGCCGTCTTGCCCCAGCTGTGCCCCACTAGCACTCTTCCTGGTGGCTCCGGTGGGTCCGTGTGGAGGCCAGAGTAGCCATCGGGTGCCTGAGTTCAGCAGGTGTTTTAACTATACCTTGGAGAGCCACATCCAACCCCCGGAATGAGCCTGGCCAATAAAGGGCTGGGTTTATAGGCTTCATAAACGTTTTACTAGAGAAATCAAGGCCTCAATTACCCAGTGGCCTCTTCCAACTGACAGCTTGTCTATTGGGACCCCTGTGAAGCCCCCAGGCAGAAGTAAGGTAGAAGAGGCTCTGGTTTATACCCTGCTGCTCGCCCCACCCATATCCTGCTCCCACACCATTCAGGCCTTGCAAATCCAGTTTTTACTCCCTTCTCCAGACAGCTTGAGCTCCATCACACACTCTCCGAGCCTCATCCCCTCTGAGGAAAGAGGCTGCCCTTTAAAGGGAGAAGAGAGCCACCACCATTTCTTCCTGACCCCCCGCCCTGCTCTTCCACAACCTCTCAGTTCCCTTTTAACTCAAGATTATACCATCTTCCCTCAAGAATAGATAGCCAGCCAGTATTTGCTCTGTGCCAAGGCCTGCGCTAAGCAGTTTACGAACATAGCTCATTGAATCCCCCTATTGCAGTGGCTCTAGCGACGTGAGCTGTGATCTTCCCTGTTTTATAAGTGAGACAATAGAGATTTCCAGAGATTCTGTCACTTGCCCAAGATCCCACAGCTCATAATGGTGGTGCTGAGATTTGAACTCAGTTCTGTACGATTCCAGAACCTTTACCATTAATCTCCTCCCTGTACCACTACCTCAAACAGTTCTGAGCCCAAGAGGTCGAGGTGAACCTGGGTGATAGAGCAAGACCCTGTCTCAAAAAAAAGAAAAAAAAAAACACACAAAAGTAAAAACAGTTTTTAGCAAGTATTTCCTCACTGGGAACGGAAATCTTTCCATGTGAGGCCTTCCTTGCCCTGCAGCGTGACAGCCTTAGCATGGGATCCAGTGTGGGCCTCGTCATCAGCCTCTGAGTCCACGTGTCTAAGAGGGGAGGGTGCGGGCAGGGCAAGGCTGGCCAGTGATGAGGATGGAGAGGAGGGGTGCTCTCTGGTGGGACAGCCAGAGAGACCATGAGCAGGAGAGAAGGCAGTAGGGGAGGTAGGGGAGTCCACGTCCTTGCCTCGGGTCTGGACCAGTGCGCTATCTGATAGACTTCTCTGTGATGACTGAAGCTCTCTATTGGTGCTGACCCATAGTGTAGCCAGTAACCACTTGTGGCTGCTGAGCACTTGAAATGGAGCTAGTGAGAGGAAGGAACTAAATTTTTTAATTGTATGTCATTCTAAGTTTTTTTTTTTTTTTTTTTTGAGACGGAGTGTCGCTCTTGTTGCCCAGGCGCTACCTCGGCTCACGGCAACCTCCGCCTCCCGGGTTCAAGCGATTCTCCTGCCTCAGCCTCCTGAGTAGCTGGGATTACAGGCATGTGCCCCCACACCTGGCTAATTTTGTATTTTCAGTAGAGATGGGGTTTCTCCATGTTGGTCAGGCTAGTCTTGAACTCCCAGTCTCATGTGAACTACCCACCTTGGCCTCCCAAAGTGCTGGGATTACAGGCATGAGCCACCGCAACTGGCTGTAATTCTAATTTAAAGGGCCACATGTGAGGCTGGGCATGGTGGCTCATGCCTGTTAATCCCAACACTTTGGGAGGCCCAGGTGGGAGGATCACTTGAGGCCAGGAGTTCAAGACCAGCCTGGCCAACAGGGCAAAACCCCATCTCTACTAAATACAAAAAATTATCCAGGCGTGCTAGCAGGTGCCTATAACCCCAGCTACTTGGCTGAGGCATGAGAATCGCTTGAACCTGGGAGGTGGAGGTTGCAGTGAGCTGATATCGTACCACTGTACTCCAGCCCGGGTGACAGAACAAGACCCTGCCTCAAAAAATAAATAAATGACCACATGTGGCTTGTAGCTACCACATTGGACAGCACAGACATGGGATGTTGATGACTGAAACTTACTCAAAGTCCTCTGATGATGTAAGGCCCTGTGGACTATGAATTTGACTGCTCTAGGTACCTCATATATGTAGAATTATGCAGTATCTTTTTGTGACTGGCTTATCTCACCTAGCATAGTGTCCTCCTCAAGGTTCATCACTGTTGTAGCATGTGTCAGGATTTCCTCCTTTTTAAGGCTGAATAATATTCCACTCTATGGATACAGCATATCTTGTTTATCCATCTGTCAATAGACACAAGTTTCTTTCACCTTTTAGCTATTGTGAATAATGCTGCTATAGACACTATCAAATATCTCTTTGAGACCCTGCTTTCAGTTCTTTGGGGTATATACCCAGAAGTGTGATTGCTGGATCACATGCTAATTCTATTTTTAATTTTTGGAGGAGTTATCATACTGTGTTCCACAGCAGCGGCACCGTTTTACGTCTCAACCAACAGTGCACAAGGGTTTTGATTTCTCCACATCCTCATCAATAGTTGCTATTTTCTGTATTTTTGATAGTACGCATCCCATTGTAGTTTTGATCTGCATTTCCCTAAGATTAGGGTCTTTTCTCTCTCTCTTTTTTTAATACTAGGTCTTCAAAATCCAATGTGTATTTGATACTTACAGCCCATCTCAATTTGGACTGGCCACATTTCAAGTGCTGAATAGCTGGCCACTATATTGGAAAATGTGGGCCGGGCGTGGTGGCTCATGCCTGTAATCCCAGCACTTTGGGAGACTGAGGCAGGTGGATTACTTGAGGTCAGGAGTTCGAGACCAGCCTGGCCAACATGGCAAAACCCTGTCTCTACTAAAATTACAAAAATTAGCCGGGCATGGTGGTACACGCCTGTAGTCCCAGCTACTCGGGAGGCTGAGGCAGGAGAATTCCTTGAACCCAGGAGGCAGAGGTTGCAGTGAGCTGAGATCCCACCACTGCACTGCAGCCTGGGTGATAGAGTGAATCTCTATTTCAAAAAAGAAAAAATAGCCGGGCACGGTGGCTCAAGCCTGTAATCCCAGCACTTTGGGAGGCCGAGACGGGCGGATCATGAGGTCAGGAGATCGAGACCATCCTGGCTAATACGGTGAAACCCCGTCTCTACTAAAAAATACAAAAAACTAGCCGGGCGACGAGGCGGGCGCCTGTAGTCCCAGCTACTCGGGAGGCTGAGACAGGAGAATGGCGTGAACCCGGGAGGCGGAGCTTGCAGTGAGCTGAGAGCCGGCCACTGCACTCCAGCCTGGGCGGCCGAGCAAGACTCCGTCTCAAAAAAAAAAAAAAAAAAAAAAAAAAAAAAAAAAAAAGAAAAAATATGGTTCTAAAGGGAAAAGTTGGGGGCAGTGGGTAGAAGTGTATGGGATTCAGGCATGTGTCTGGAGTAAGCAAAAACATGATAATCATCCCACCTGTCTGAGGAGGGGCTGGACATCCAGAAGGCTGCGTGTCCCTGGTCTTTGGCAGGGATGGATACAAGGAGGGAACAGGCCTTGGTGGCCTTCAGAAGAGTCTGTGGTTCACAACTGGCCCTCTTGAATGGCTGTATGAGGTGGGGACAGCCGGTACCTCAGAGCCCCAGGGCCCCTCGCTTTTGCAAAGGTTATGTTTTGGACTCTGCATCCAAACATGCCCCCAGATTTTTCTACCATCACACACCGGATAGGAGTCTGGCTATGGCCAAAGGGTAGGGGACCTGAGCTTCCTTCCCAGCACTCTACCTCGACCCTTTGCTGCCCCCCACCTCCCCCTGGAGCCTGTCTAATCAGATCCAGGCCTGACCTCACCAGAGGTCCTGGACCAGGAAGAGAGTCCCCCTCCCCTCCCTGAGCGGCCCCAGATCTGGCTCTCAGGAGGCCCCTCCCCTTGGGTGATTTATAGAGGTGTCCAGGAACTGTTTCCTGCCTGTGTTCTGTTCCCTTCCACTCCTGTGAATTGCTAAGCTCACTTTCTGCCCTCTGTCTCTCCCCACAACCTTGTCGCACCTCTGGTGGGGGCAGGGCGGGGCTGGGAGATTCCTTCCCAGATCGCTGTAGACAAAGGTACCTTCTTCCTTTCTCCCCACCCACTGCCAAGCAGGACTTTGTCCTTCCTGTTGCTTTCTCTGGCCCTCACACCTGGAAGACCATTGCCCATCACCCCCCAAAACTGTCCCCACCAGGCCAACAGACATCCACAGGAGTGTAAAGCATCAAGAGCCAAAGTGACAGCACCACTGTCAGGTGCACCAGCCACAGACACAATACCACCAGCACCAGACATAAATACTCAGTGCTAACATACTAGCTGGTCTGTACTGTCATCAGCAACGCAGTGGCCTGCAGGGTGACTCGTTCAGATCTCAGGGTGCCCTGAGGTCTGGCCTTCAGCCCCACTTCCTCAGGTTTGCCCAGGGACCCTCTCCCTAGAGAGACATAATGAGGGACAGTCCACCCAGCTCTGTGGCTTCCTGGCACAAGCCAGGGCATCAACACACTTGTGAATCAAACATGTTCCACCCTGAGGGGGCTGAAGTGGCCCCAACATCCCTTTTCCTCAAACTTCCTAAAGAAAAAAATTCTGTGCCAGCCTGGGCAACATAGGGAGACCCTGTCTCTATAAGAAATACAAAAATTGGCCAGGTGCAGTAGCTCATGCCTGAAATCCCAGCACTTTGGGAGGCCAAGGCGGGCGGATCACCAGGTCAGGAGTTTGAGACCAGCCTGACTAACATGGTGAAAGCCCGTCTCTACTAAAAATACAAAAACTAGCTGGGCGTGATGGTGTGCACCTGTAGTACCAGCTACTCGGGAGGCCAAGGCAGGAGAGTCGCTTGAGCCTGGGAGGCGGAGTTTGCGGTGAGCCGAGATCATGCCATTGAACTCCAACCCGGGCGACAGAGCAAGATTCCATCTCAAAAAGAAAAAAAAAATTTTAAATTAGCTGGGCATGGTGGTGTGCGCCTGTGGTCCCATCTACTCAGGAGGCTGAGGTGGGAGGATTACCTGAGCCTGGGAGGTCAAGGCTGCAGTGAGCTAGGATCACACCACTGCACATCAGCTTGGGTGACAGTGTGAGATCCTGTCTCAAAAGGAAAAAAAAGAAAAAATACTATTGCTTATGAACCAGATGTACATGGAAGATTTTAGGAGACTCCAGCTAAGCTGAGTTTGCTGGCCCAGAGATTGTGAATCCTGTTCATGAAGACAGATAGGGAGGCAGGACTGGAGGAGCCCTGAAGAGTGGCTCGTCCACTCCCTTCATTTGTGGCTGAGAGGACGCTGCCTGCCCAGGGTCTCACAGAAATCTTGGGACGCCTAAGGAATATGCGGGACTGACCAAAAAGCTGAGAGAGGGTATAAGGAAGGGAGGGAAGGAGGAGCCTCAGATGAAGAGGACCACACCCTCCTCTTGCACCTGCCCTTCCTGGACCACACCTGTGCAGCCAGCTGGACTCCCAGGGGTGGGGGTGAAGAGCCTTCCCTAGAGCTCATTACCCTTCCTCCACACAGTGAGAAGAAGCTAGTCCAACATGCAGTCCACTCTGTGGTTACCTGGCTTTGGAGAGTGAGAAACTTGTTGCAGAACTAAGGGACATCCCAGCAGAGAGCCTAGGCCTCAGTTTCCCCTTCCTAAAATAAAGAGATTAGCTGCAGATTCATGGTTTTCAATTACTCTTAAAGGCAAAACTACCCTTCAAATTAAATGTTTAGCAGAACTGTAACCAAGTAAAGCTGATGGAGAGGTACAGCAAGGTGCTGCTCTGATGGATGGGAAATGGGAGCAGGAGGTGGACTTAACTGCATCCAGGCGGCCCCAGGGGACCCGTAGGAGTCAGTTGCACTGTACACAGTGAAGGATATCAGACTGGCTCCATACCTGTGACCCTTCCAGCTCTAGCACCATGTCCAGCTGTGCTGTGGCTGCTTAGTGCTGGGGGGAGGAGGAGTGAGCCAGGCAGTGGAAGCCAGACTTTCTCCATCCCTAGCACCCTGATAAGAAAAAGCCCTTTCCCTTGTATATTTCCTCAGGCCAGCTTCTAGCAGTGGGTGCCTCCAGGGAGCCCAGAATGGGACTAGAAGCACAAAAGGATTCGTTCCTTAATGAGGAGGCATCTGTAGTCAGCAGAGCCATTAGTCCCCACCCCAGGTCCCTGGGGGACTGCGAGCTCCTCTCCAGCTGGAGTGAGGAGGAGGCAGGCAGCTCCCCATCTTCGAAGGAGCAGGGCCTGGGGGACGTAGACAGCTGACCCGGGAGCCTGGATGCCCTCTCCACTCCCTGGGCTCATGGCACCCAGTTGCCTTCCTGGAGGTGGAGGGCTAGAGACAGTAGAGAGGCTCCAGTAGAGCGGCTCCAGCAGCACCTCGGCCCCCCTCCCCCAAGACCCTGGGCTGACCTCCCTTGGCCAAACACAGTCTTTGGCCTGAGACCAGGAAGGCTGACCTCCCAGTGCTCCCTGGGGATCCTCTCACCAAGCCTGATGGGAGCACCAGCTGGGACACTTACCCCCCACCTCCCACCCCCAGGGCCCCAAGGTACTGTTTATAAGGGCTGTACCTACATGGGGATGTGTGTGATTGATTACCTGCACCGAACCAGAGGTACACACCCGCCGCAGCAGTGGACGGATTCCTGTCCAGACGTGGACACTCAGACCACATACACAGAGACACAGCCCTGCACACATGTACAAAGAGGCGCACATACCCATCAGCCGCACTCCCAGGAGGCCCTCAAAGACGAGAAAGCAGGGCGGGGGATTTTTTATGCATGTTTATATTTAATGAACCACATGCAAATGAGATGGAGAACACGCCACAAAGGAGCCAGCCCCCAGAGACTCTGGGTGGAAGGGCACAAAGGCTTGCCTTTTGGGCCACCCTGGAGGCCAGATCAGGCTGGTGGATTGAGGGGGCCTGAGATGGGGCATGGGGGCCACGGGGAGGGTGGCCTGCCCACACCAGGGATCCAGGAGCAGGAGCCAGGATGAGCTCCAGTGTCCCTGCTGCTGTGGGGGAGGGCTTCCTCTGGGAGGGGAGCAACTGTCCCAGTTGATGGAGTGCCTGAGACGAGGGGCTGCCTGCCTGGACAGATGGTGTACCGCCTTCCCGCACTTGAAGCAAAGTGGATTTTAATGAAATCGCAGCCCTGGTGCTGAAGCTGGGAACCCGAGTGGGAGGGGCTCCTTCCCCAGGCATTACAGGGTGGGGTCTGGGCATGGGTGGAAACGGGGGTGGGCAGGAACACTTAACCAGCCTGTCACTGGGAGGGGAGGGTGCACCACAGCCCCTCTGCACTGATGATCTCTGCAGACCAGAGTTCAAGCGGTTAGTTCAGATCCCCAAAAGGTGGGGAGGGGTCCCTGAATATTTATGACACATTGAAATGTAGATTGGTAGGTCTGACAGTCTTCTGAGAGGCTTGTCACCTTGGATGGATGCAACACCCTCTTGGGGTGCATCGAGAGACTGCAGATGAACTGGGGGGTGGGAGGAGTAGGAGGAGGAGAAGGGACCAAAAAAAAGCTCCCGGGCCTGGAAACCAGGGCCTGATGACCAGTGTCCTTGCTGGGCAACATTGGACCAATTGCTTCCCTTCTCTGAGCCTCAGCTTCCAATTCTATAAAATGTGAAGCACTGAGGATCTGAGCCCTTGCCTGCCTTAGGGAGAGTTTATGAAAATGCATCTGAAAGCTGAAAAAGTGGGGTGTGGGGCTTTGTCTGATTGGCCTTCATGGGTCAGTTTTGGGGGACCAAGGTCTCCAAGGGAAGTCTGAACAGCCCAGGATTTCCTTATTAGAGGTTTGTTATCCAGAAGTTTGTCCAGACTTTTTACAAAGTATCCCGACCCAGCCTATACCACCTGTTAGGGGAGATGTTTCCTAGCTATTGGAGGCTGGAGTAAGTGCTGATGGGCCCCCCAAGCTACTGCTCTCGCAGGAAAACTCCTGCCCCTTGATGGAGTGGGCTCCAGGTCTCCGTGCCTGTGACTCCACTGCAGCCCATTCTCCCCTCCCCTCTGCCCTCAGCAGCGCGCCGCAATCATACACTTCTCTTCCCCCAGCCATGTCGGACTTCCACGTGCATCCCCAGGCCACCGTGGGTGAGGAGGGTGGCGTGGCCCGCTTCCAGTGCCAAATCCATGGGCTTCCCAAACCTCTGATCACGTGGGAGAAGAACAGAGTCCCAATTGACACGGACAATGAGAGGTGAGTCACGTGTGGGAAAGACAGAGGGAAGACAAAGAGTTGGCCAGTGACTCTGGCCTTAGAGAAGGACTGCCCGCGGCTCTGGGAGCTGCAGTTGGTGCCCACAGGTGCCTGAGACAGTGGTGTTTCTGCAACCGCAGTTTAGACTGCGTATCCACATGATTTGCTGGGCCCAGATTCTAGGCGCATGGATGTGTCTGAGGATCATGTGTGATCGTTGTCAAGGCTGGAATTGAGGGTATATCCACCTTCGAAAGTCCCAGTGTGAGTCTGATGATGTTGGGATGGTGCAGTGCTTGGGGCCTGGGCTGTGTCTTGGATGCCCAGAGTCTTTGTGGCTGATTATATCAATGGCTGTGCTGGTGGCCAACTGTGTCCCTCCCCTCAACAGGTACACATTGCTGCCCAAGGGGGTCCTGCAGATCACAGGACTTCGAGCTGAGGACAGTGGCATTTTCCACTGCGTGGCCTCAAACATCGCCAGTATCCGGATCAGCCACGGGGCCAGGCTCACCGTGTCAGGTGAGGGTCCTTCGGCCCTTTCCCCCAATCTTAGATCAACCCGCTTCAACTGGCCTCTGCAGCCTTCTCGGCCACGTGCGTGCAGAGTGCCGGGCTCTGTGCTGCCTGGCGTGAGGGTGCACAGGAATCTGAGGCTGGATCTCTGGCTCATTTCCCCCTGGGAATCCCATCCTATGCTGATCTCCAGGACTCCCCCATTGCTGGCAGTCCTGCAGGGCCAGCAGGAGAGGGACGGATGTCCAGAATGTCCTGGTCCGCTGGTATCTCTCTACCCACAGGACCTGGTTTCTGGGCTGGTGTTTGTTTCCCACCCGCTGTGTCCTGGGCTGTGGGTGGGGTGAAGAAGCAGGAAAGTACCCAGCTGAAGTGAGGAAATGTGGCATCTTCCTCCCAGGCTCGGGCTCTGGGGCCTACAAGGAGCCGGCCATCCTCGTGGGGCCTGAGAACCTCACCCTGACAGTGCACCAGACCGCGGTGCTTGAGTGTGTCGCCACGGGCAACCCGCGCCCCATTGTGTCCTGGAGCCGCCTGGGTGAGCCTCATCCCCACAGCCCCTGCCCCTCCCAGCCTGTCCCACCCCCTGGAAGGGCCAGTCTCAAACTCCTCACCCAGCTCCGGGGGAATTTGGAATCCTGTTTGTTCTCTGTGGGGGTCCATTCTATCCCTGTGATCTGGGAAGAGGGTAAGTTTCCCTCTCTTGGAAGGACCAGGGAGGCCCCCTTGTCCACCCTATTCTCCCTCTCCCTGCAGGGATGGCTTAGCTCCCTGGGTTACCTTGTCCAATCCTGGCAGTCCTCCCCTCACCCTGGCCTTGGGGACCCCAGCACCCTTCAGCAGCCCTCAGCACCCCAGAATCTGTCCCCTCCTGCTAATTCCTGTCCTCTATACCCTGGCCGTGTTCCTCAGCTGTACAGTCCCAAGCCCCTCAAAATCCCAGCCAGTTGTTAGATCCTCACTCTGGGCCCTCCAGTCTCTAGCCTGGCCCCCTAAGTCCCCCAGCCTAAATCCCCAGGCAGCTGAAGGAGAGAAATGAAAGGGTGCAGATGGGCCCACATTGTCTGAGCGGAAAGGTCGCTCGGGAAGGAAACTCTGGAGGGGGTGGGGTGGGGCCGCATTCACAGGGAGACTGTGCCACATTGTAGCAGCTGAGTGATGGGGAGGGAGGGGGCAGCAGGCAGGATAATGGAGTAGATTTCGCCACTTCAGGGCCTGAATGGGGAGCTGTCTCCTTGTATTCTGACTGTGCTAATCTGATCCTGGTGGGGGTGGGGGAAGGGCTCGGGTCCCTGGGAGAGACTGGGAAGAGTGGCCTCACCATTAGGAGGAACCTCTAGGCACTCCAGGAACCATCTGGTCCAACATTTCCCAAAGCATGATCTGTCAAGCGGGAAGGAATGGCCTACTGGTCTAACAAGTTTGGGAAACAGAGTTAACTGGGTCCCCCCTGTACCAGGTCACAGGGGTACTGTGATGTGACTTACCATCCGGGCATAGAATGGATATGTAAACGTGGATCCAGAGAGATAAACCAGGCTTGGAAACGTCAATCTAATCCAGACTCCTTACTTTACAGACTGTGAAACAGAAGGGAAGGGCCTTGCAGGTGGCCCGTGAGTCAGTGGTGATGCTAGGTTCAGGACAGGGCGTCCGCTGCTGGGCACGAGGGTTCTGTGCTGCACTCTGCTGCCTTTTCCATGTTAAGGTGCCTGGGAGGGAAGGGGCAGAGTCAAAGACTGAGGCTTCTTGGAAGACGGGAGGAAGGGCGAGCCCTCTGGAAGTTTCCTTTACTTTCCTTCTTACACATCTATATCTGACCCTCAGCCATCCCCCCTCCCCTTCCTCCCCAGATGGTCGCCCTATTGGGGTGGAGGGCATCCAGGTGCTGGGCACGGGAAACCTCATCATCTCAGACGTGACGGTCCAGCACTCCGGCGTCTACGTCTGTGCGGCCAACAGACCTGGCACCCGGGTGAGGAGAACAGCACAGGGCCGGCTGGTGGTACAAGGTATGGATCAGCCAACCCTGGGGAGGAGGGCAGGGATCTCCGCACAGTCCCTTCCTCCTGGCCTAGGCCCAACCCCAGGGCCCTGTCTCACCCCAGTCTCCTGGACTCGCCCTTGCCCTGCCCCTCACCCCTCACCGGCCCCCAGGCCAGGCCAAAGGCGGTGCGTTCTCCCTTCCAATGCTTGCGTTGGGAATGGGTAGACCGTCTTGGTCATGCAGCAGCCCCTGCATGCCCTCTGGGGGCCGTCAGCGCCCCGACACCCGGGGAGTCATTTCCACTTTCTCATCTCAGCTGGTGTCCCCACCTGTGTCGCTCACACGTGTCTCCCCACGTGCTGTTTTCATTCACACGTGTGGCACGTCCATGCTCACACCTGCCTGCATGTGCGCTTCTGGCCTGCTTGTCATTTTCACGCTGTCGCCAGCAGCCTCACTGTGCACGCAAAGCTGCCTCCCCTTCCGCCGGGCGGGGCCCTGCCACTAACCAGGTCCTTTAGTTGGCCTCTGGCCATGGGGCTTAACTGTCCCCGTGACTGGGCTTGGATGAACATTTTCAGGGTTTTCCTGTGGTTGTTCCCTGCCGGAGATGAGGTGGGGGAAAGGGTGGGAAGTGGGAGAATTAGGAACTTAAATGCCCGTTTGTTTAGCATTCCATGTGCCATTAATCTGTCCAAATGAAAGTGATGGAGCATTTCATTTCCCGGTTTTAATAGAGGCTTGAGGCCTGAGATTGGAGGAGAGCAGAATTGAATGTGGGGGCGAGGGCGCCCCCGGTACTGAGGCTCATACATCTCCCCGTCATTACTGCTTTCTGGAGGTGCAGCCAAACCTATTAGCACATTTATTTATTTAACAATTTCCTGAACAGGGAGCTCAGCTTGATTGCTTTCGGATACAAATGTCAGTCTTTTAAATAGTCATTATAAAGGAGTCCTCTTGGGTCTGCCTGGGGCGGAGGGAAGAGGGAGGTGGGCCATCTCCTGAGCTGGGCAGGAGTAGAGGCTGGGCCCCACCTGGAGGAGTCTTCAGGGGGCAGATGTGTGTTTGGAGCCCACCTCTCGCCCTGTGTATCTCTGGTCCCATCCCCTGTTCCCTTCCTCATGCCGTCACTCACAGCTGTCTCTGTCCGTACCCACCCCCCCACCATCCTGACCCCACTCGCAGCCCCAGCTGAGTTTGTGCAGCATCCCCAGTCCATCTCCAGGCCAGCTGGGACCACAGCCATGTTCACCTGCCAAGCCCAGGGTGAGCCGCCACCTCACGTCACATGGCTGAAGAATGGACAGGTGCTGGGGCCGGGAGGCCACGTCAGGCTCAAGAACAACAACAGGTACATGTGTGGTGTGTGCTGGGGTGAGGACCTGGGAGAGCAAGGAAAGGGGGGCCTGGAGTGAGTGGCCTGAGTAGACTGTGCACCTCCTGCCAGGGAGAACACAGAATTGGGAGTCTGGAGATTGGGTTGGAGTCCCAGTTCCACCACCAACTTGCTGGGAGATTTCACACAAGTCATTAGTCTCCTGGAAAGACTGTTTCTCCATCTCTCAAATGGGGAGATTTGGTCAACCTCCAGGGAGAAGGAGGGAACCTGAGGCTCTCTCTCTCCCCTGCAGCACACTGACCATTTCTGGAATCGGTCCTGAAGATGAAGCCATCTACCAGTGTGTGGCTGAGAATAGTGCGGGCTCATCACAGGCCAGTGCCAGGCTGACCGTACTGTGGGCTGAGGGGCTCCCTGGGCCTCCCCGCAATGTGCGGGCGGTCTCTGTGTCTTCCACTGAGGTGCGTGTGTCCTGGAGTGAGCCGCTGGCCAACACCAAGGAGATCATCGGCTACGTCCTGCACATCAGGAAGGCTGCTGGTGCGCGCGGCCAGCTCTGCTCCCCCTTCCTCTCATTCACTATTTCTCATCCCTTCCAATCATGCACGTCCTGACCCGGTGCCTTCCTTTCCTTCTCCCCGCTGTCCCCCCTGGGCACCCTGGCTGCCCTCATTTCACCAATGCTGGCAGGACTCCCCCAGTCCTTCACACTCCCCTGCCCACCCTGTGCCTCTCCAGACCCACCAGAGCTGGAGTATCAGGAAGCAGTCAGCAAGAGCACCTTTCAGCACCTGGTCAGCGACCTGGAGCCCTCCACGGCCTACAGTTTCTACATCAAGGCCTACACACCAAGGGGGGCCAGCTCAGCCTCTGTGCCCACCCTAGCCAGCACCCTGGGTGAAGGTGAGGCCTGGGTGTGGAGCACAAAACCACAGGCACTCAGGGTATCAGAGCAGAACCACCATGCACACTTGTTCAGGTTGTGCACTGTGCTGGGTGCCCGGCCCTGAGCCTGTCAGGGCTGAGTCTACTTGGAGGAAAGGGCTTCTTTTTCTAATTCATAGGAAGGTACTGCTTTCGTAAGCACATGCTCTGGGTCAGAGGCCAGAGGGCTGTCAGGTTTTTGGGGGTCAGGGTCACAGGTGGAAAGTAGAAAAGTAGAGCTTCCACTGGGTCCTCACATCATGGCCTCTTTCTGTACGTGCAGCCCCTGCCCCACCTCCACTGTCAGTGCGGGTCCTGGGGAGCTCCTCCCTGCAGCTGCTGTGGGAGCCTTGGCCCCGGCTGGCCCAGCACGAGGGCGGCTTCAAGCTGTTTTACCGCCCAGCAAGCAAGACCTCCTTCACCGGCCCCATCCTGCTGCCTGGAACGGTCTCCTCCTACAACCTCAGCCAGCTCGGTGAGGCAGACACAACCCGGGGCTTAGTGGGCTGGGCAGGGTGCGGCGCTGAGGGCCAGGAGGTGGTGTACAGGGGTCACCTCCCTTTCCCGGCTAGGACAGAGCACGTGGTGGGTCAGGGGCAGTCACTCAGCCGCCCTGCCTTCCCCCAGACCCCACTGCAGTGTACGAGGTGAAGCTGCTTGCCTACAACCAGCATGGAGATGGCAACGCCACAGTCCGCTTTGTGTCTTTGAGGGGAGCATCTGAGAGGACAGGTGAGGGCTGGGGATGGAGTGCAGGGCTGAGTGGGTGGGAAGCAGGGAAAGTAACAGGGTGAGATAGCATGTGCCACGCTTGAGAGCACAGGCTTAGACTGCAGTTTGAAGCTTGGCCATGCACATGCTGGCTGTGTGACCTTGGTCAGGTTATTTAACCTCTCTGATCCCAGTTTTCTCTATAATACAGAGATAATAGTACCTACTTTACAAAGCTGTGGCAAGGATGAAATGGTCCATGCTATTCCTAGTATCTGGTAAAAAGAACCAAAAAGATTGGACTGGAGTCCCGTAGGCAAAGTCAAAGGGTATTCCCACTCCCATTTGGGGGTGGGAGCAGCTAAAGGAAGAGGAGCCCCCAGAGGCTGGGTGTTTAGGAGTGCTTCAGACCTGGAGAGCCAAAGCCTCCAACCCGTCCCTGTCCCTAGCCTTGAGCCCACCATGTGACTGCCGGAAGGAGGAGGCCGCCAACCAGACATCCACCACAGGCATCGTCATTGGCATCCACATCGGGGTCACCTGCATCATCTTCTGTGTCCTCTTCCTCCTGTTCGGCCAAAGGGGCAGGTGGGTCCTGGGCCAGGGAGAGGGGCTGGGCTGGTGTGTGGCGGACTAGGCCTAGAGAAGGTGAGTGTGGGCTCACTGCCTCTGTCTCTCGTCTCTCTCCCTCCCCTCAACTCTTGGCTCACCCCTAGGGTCCTCTTGTGTAAGGATGTGGAAAACCAGCTGTCCCCTCCTCAGGGTCCCCGGAGCCAAAGGGACCCTGGCATTCTGGCCCTAAATGGGGCGAGACGGGGAGAGCGGGGCCAGCTGGGCCGAGATGAGAAACATGTGGATATGAAGGAGCTGGAGCAGCTGTTCCCCCCGGCCGGGGCAGCAGGGCAGCCAGACCCCAGACCCACAGTGAGTGTCCATGTCTTGAACAAGCCCCCGCCTCAGGCTCTGACACCGTCACCCTCTGATCCTGCACCCCTTCACCTTGGCCACGGGCCTCAATCATTGGCCTTAGTCAAGCTGCAGGTCTTCTCTCTGTGCCCCTGAGTCAGGCAGGGAGACCTGGAGACCCTAAGCCCCAAGTGGGGTTGAGTTGGAGCCTGGCGCCCTGGCCCTCAAGCTCACACCTGTGTGACGGGCTCTTTCCCCAGCAGGATCCGGCAGCCCCTGCCCCGTGTGAGGAGACCCAACTCTCCATGCTGCCACTTCAGGGGTGCGGCCTGATGGAGGGGAAGACAGCGGAGGCCACAGCCTCCTGCGCAGGCCTGGCGGCTGCCCCACCACCCCCAGATGGAGGCCCCGGCCTCCTCAGTGAAGGCCAGGCTGCCAGGCCTGCAGAGGCCCGGGTTACCCAGCCAGCTCACTCTGAACAGTAGCCAGTGTCTGGCAGGCTCCAGAGGGTGGCCGGAGAGGGGGCCCATTCTCAGGTCAAAAGCAAGATTTCTACTGTCATGTGGGATTTGGATGGTCCTGGGGGCTCCCCAGCATTTCTGTCCTGACTGCCTCTTGGGTTGTCAAAACCCAAGGCAGCCTTGGCAGGGACCCCCACTCGCAACACCCATCAGGAGCTGGAGTAGTTCCTGCAGGAGCCCGTTCCCTCCCTGGGCTGACGCCCCCTCACCTCTGCCTGGCACCCACGTGACTTGGAACTGAAGTAACATTTTTCTTTAAAAAGCAAAACTTAAAATCAAAAAAAAACAAAAGGGAGAGAGATAGAGGAAGGTGAATTAGACTCCAAAAGATGACCCTGCTGTAGCTGGGCCCTGACACTGTCACCCTCCACCGACCTTGTTTTCTCAGGATGGATTTTTGCTGTTTTGGCTCTCAGCACCTACCTCAGCCGGAATGAATGTCCTGGGGGCAGTGGGGCAGTGGCCTCAGCCTCCTTACCCCACAGAGCCCGAATGCACTCCTACCTCAAGCCCCCTTGATGGGGACCCCCCTCTCCCTTCCCACACTGTTGTCCAGAGTTAAAAAAAAAAAAAAAAAAAAAAGCATTTCCCCATTTCCGGGTGTGAAAGAAAATGTCTACCTCAAGGCTCGCTGGCTCTGTGGGCTGTGTTGTCACTGGACCTGCCTCCCCACCCCTCCTGCCCACAGCCCACCTGCCTCTCCTGCAGAGGAGAGGCCAGAGGTTAGGCCACCAAGGGGAACTCTTGTGGCCTACGGAAATAGAAATGGATTGGGCAGAGAGAAAATGTGAAAGAAGCCAAAAATGAGAGGAAATTTGTTCCTTGAAGTATAAATTGTCCAAACGAGCCACCTCCCAGCACACCGCCTGTCCCCGTCTTGTCTGTCCACTCCCATTTGAGCCAGCCCATCCTTGATGGGGATGCTCATGAGGAACCTGGGCTTGGGAGGGTGGCATCACCTGGCCGCCTGCCTCCTGTCCTGCAGGCCCGGCCCCTGGAATGTACCATGTGTGGGATGGGTGTGTGTGAGGGTGAGGGGGTGTGGGTGTCCCCTACAGAGGCGCCCCAGCCTCAGGCACCCAGCCAGCCTGATCCACCCCTCGACAGGGGAGCACCCACTGTCAGCAGCCACGGCCGGAAGCTATTTTTATACAAGGTGTGTTAAGGGTTGTGTTCTTGTGACTTTTGGTTTCTCTTTTCTGTTGTGTTGTTCTTTGAACTACTTAGTTAAAGAAGAAGAAAAGAAAACCAAGGAAACAAATGCCTATTTTTGGTTACACTCAGAAACATTTTTTTAAATAGCAGAAGAAAAACTTTTTTTTAAAGAAAAAAAAAATAAGTGTATTCCTTAAGAATGAGATTAGACCATAAAAGTCCCTGACCCCCAACCCTCTAGGGACACCCCCACCCTGAACTTTAGTTAATTAGCTGAAGAAGATAGAATTTGTGGTGTTTTCCTAGAAAACTAGAGCTGTGTCTGTGTGGACTTGGGGAAGGGTAGTCCCTTCCCTTCTCCCAAATGATGTGTGGATGCCCAGGGCGCCACAAAACTCCAAGGCAGTGCCCCCTCTGTTCCCAAGGCAGCTTCTCTTGGGAACCTCCCTCTTTCCCTTGGGAAGGGTGGGGCTGGGGGTCACCTGGCCTGACTTGGGTTTTGTCACACTCTGCTCATTTTGACTGAATAAAAGTCCTGTTGCCAAAGTGAACCTGGAGTTTTTTGGTGGCTGTGTCAGGCCCTGGGGGAGGGGCTAGGGTGCTGGGTGGGCCAGGGCCCTCATAGGCCCAGAACCTGGGATAGTTGCAGCAGACCCCACACACCACAGACCTCTGCCACACGAGGCGCAGTTCCCGAGCCCTCACCCCTCCCTGTGAGGAAGACATGCTAGTGACCGTCATCTCCATTTTATTTATTTAATGTATTTTTTTGAGACAGAGTTTTTTACTCTGTCGCCGAGGCTGGAGTGCAGTGGCATAATCTCAGCTCACCACGACCTCTGCCTCCCGGGTTCAAGAAATTCTCCTGCCTCAGCCTCCTGAGTAGCTGGGATTACAGGAGTGTGCCACCACACCCAGCTAATTTTTGTATTTTTGGTAGAGACGAGGTTTCGCTATGTTGGCCAGGCTGGTCTCGAACTCCCGACCTCAAGCAATCCGTCCATCTCAGCCTCCCAAAGTGCTGAGATTACAGGCATGAGCCACTGTGCCTGACCGGTCATCTCCATTTTATTGTTAATGAAACCAAGAAAAGAGAGGTGAAGAAAATGTCCAAAAGCCCACACAGCCAGTTGGTCAGTCTGATCCTCACACAGGATCCGAGTTTGTATCCAGGCCAGGCCGCCAGGTTCCAGGCTCTGCATTCTGACCACCACTCCACGCCTCCTTGGCCAGCAACGAGGAGACTGCCTGCTCAGCCCACCAAGGTTGAGGGCTCTCCAGGTGCTGGCCAGGCCGGGCTGTGTGCTTTTCATGCACTGTCTATGAGGAAGGACTGGTTTCCTCCCGATTCTGAAGCTGAGGAAACAGGCTGTGACTGAGTGATTCTCTCCAGGGCACTCAGCCAGGACTCCAACCAGGCCTCTCTGTTCTGCCATTGTCTCTTAGTCCAGGCTCCTGAAGCCAGGTGACTGGGGCTGCTATGGCTCAGACAGGTGCGAGAGAGGCTGGGCTTAATGGCAGTTATGCTGACAAAGATCTGGAGGTCTCAGCTGGCCTCAAACTTGAGGCAGCGGCATAATGCAGCTGCTGGTGAATTTCAAAGCCTGGGTTCACACCCAGGAAGCTCGGCAGACCTGGAAAGCCAGGTTCTAAACCCAGGGGCACCTTTCGAGAGGAACATACCAGGAGAGCAGTTGGTAAATTGGGTTCCCTGGCCATGGCTGGGGTGAGGGGGAGCTCTCTGGAGGGCCTCACTCTCTCTGCCCACCCTCACCCAGACCAGCTCGATATTTTTTCCCATATTTTTTTCTGTCTTATTACATGTTGGACTTTTTTTTTTTTTTTTTTTTTGAGAGAGAGTCTCATTTTGTCACCCAGCCTGGAGTGCAGTGGCATGATGTCGGCTCACTGCAACCTCCGCCTCCCAAGTTCAAGCAATTCTCCTGCCTCAGCCTCCCAAGTAGCTGGGATTATAGGCACCAGCCACTACACACAGGCCTCTTCTGGAAGTGCCTGGCCAGGTGCCTTCAGATGTTCTTTCAGGATCAGAACTCTACTTTCTTTTTTTTTTTTTTTTTTTTTTTGGAGACGGAGTCTTGCTCTGTCACCCAGGCTGGAGTACAGTGGCCGGATCTCAGCTCACTGCAAGCTCCGCCTCCCGGGTTTACGCCATTCTCCTGCCTCAGCCTCCGGAGTAGCTGGGACTACAGGCGCCCGCCACCTCGCCCGGCTAGTTTTTTGTATTTTTTAGTAGAGACAGGGTTTCACCATGTTAGCCAGGATGGTCTCGATCTCCTGACCTCGTGATCCACCCATCTCGGCCTCCCAAAGTGCTGGGATTACAGGCTTGAGCCACCGCGCCCGGCCATCAGAACCCTACTTTCAAGTGAAATTTCATCAAGAGTCCAACATGGGCTCGGCACAGTGGCTCACGCCTGTAATCCCAGCACTTTGGGAGGCCAAGGCAGGTGGATCACCTGAGATCAGGAGTTCAAGACCAGCCTGGCCAACATGGTGAAACCTCATCTCTACCAAAAATACAAAAATTACCCAGGCGTGGTGGTGCACGCCTGTAATCCCAGCTACTCGGGAGGCTGAGGTGGGAGAATTGCTTGAACCCGGGAGGTGGAGGTTGCAGTGAGCCGAGATTACAACACTGCACTTCAGCCTGGGCAACAGAGCAAGACTCTGTCCAAAAAAAAAAAAAAAAAAAGAATCCACCAAAGTATGATCATGCAGATATATGCAAATTGTATGCAAAACCCACAGAAATATAGGCAGGGCCTGGCCTAACCATCACGAGTCTCAGCCAGGCTAGGGTAGATGACAGAGCAGGGTTCCAGTGAGGAAGGTTAGCAGAAATAGGTGTCAAAGCTGAGTGGCCTGACTGGAATCCAGGTCCTGAGATCTCAAATAGCCCAGAGGCCTCAGGCTGAAGAACCCCCTCAAATCTCACCGCCCCCCACAAACTATCTTTGGGCAGAAATCTGCCGCAACCAAGGCTGCAACCTGTTCCAATCATCTAATGCTGTGCAACAAACAACCCCAAACCTTTTTTTTTTTTTTCTTTGAGACAGAGTCTTACTCTGTCACCCAGGCTGTAGTGCAGTGGCATGATTTCTGCTCATTGCAACCTCTGCCTCCCCGGTTCAAGCAATTCTCGTGCCTCAGCCTCCCGAGTAACTGGGATTACAGGCCCACGCCACCACACTGGGCTAATTTTTTGTATTTTTAGTAGAGATGGACTTTTGCTATGTTGCCCAGGCTGGTCTCGAACTTCTGAGCTCAGACGATCTGCCCGCCTCGGCCTTCCAAAATGCTGGGATTACAGGCATAAGCCACCGCACCCGGCTTTATTTTTTGACCAAGTCTCACCCTGTCGCCCAGGTTGGAGTGCAGTGGCATGATCTCCACTCACTGCAAGCTCTGCCTCCCAGGTTCACACCATTCTCCTGCCTCAGTCTCCTGAGTAGCTGGGACTACGGGCGCCCGCCACCACGCCTGGCTAATTTTTTGTATTTTTAGTAGAGACGGGGTTTCACTGTGTTAGCCAGGATGGTCTTGATCTCCTAACCTCGTGATCTGCCCACCTCGGCCTCCCAAGGTGCTGGGATTACAGGTGTGAGCTACCATGCCCAACCTTTTCTTTTTTTTTTTTTTTTTTTTAAGAGACAGGGTCTCACTCTGTTGCCCAGACTGGAGTGCAGTCAAACCTCAGTGGTTTCACATCACATTTATTTGACTTACAAGTCTGCAGCCTGGGCAGGGCTCAGGGGCAGCTGTCTCTGCTACACTCTGCATTAGCGTGGGCAGCTTGAAGCCTGGGGGCTGGGATCCTCTGAAGGCTTCCTCCCTCCCGAGTCTGGTGGCTGATGCTGGCTGTGAGCCCAGCATCTCCACGTGGCCTCTCTGTGTGGCCTGGGCTTCCTCACAGCATGGTGGCTGGGTTCCAAGGACAAGCATCCTGAGAGAGAGAGCCAGGTGGAAACTGCAACATCATTTCTATGCTGGCCCGAGTGATGCATCATCACTTCTGGTATATTCAGTTCTTTAGAACAAGTCGCTAAGGCAAGCCACATTCAGGGAATTCGAGGGGAATTAGAGTCTTCTTTTCAATGGAGGGTCAAAGAATGTATGGACTGTTTTAAAATGACCACAGGGGCAGGGAGCAGTGGCTCACCCGCTGGGGAGAATTGCTTGAGCTCAGGAGGCGGAGGTAGCAGTGAGCCAAGATCATGCCATTGCACTCCAGCTTGGACTAGAGTGAGACTCTGCCTCAAATAAATAGGTAGATAAATAAATAAAATGACTACAGGGCCACGCCGGAGGGACAGGTGGGGAACAAATATGAGCCAGGAGGCAGGGAGGGGAGGAAAGCTCTACCCCATGGCCCTGGGACTGTGCATGAGGTTGGTGGGGACACAGCTGGGGGTGGCAGGAGACAGAGGGTACCCCCAACTCCTATGGGAATGCTGGGGCTGGACACGGAATGAGTGAGTGGGAGCAGCTAAGGCTGGGGGCCTGCCTTGAATTCTGAGTTAAGGCTCAAGTCAGGGAGAGGAACAGCTAAACCCAAGGCCCTCCCTCAAAGAGGTATTAGAGGGCTGGGCACAGTGGCTCACTGTGTAATCCCAGCACTTTGGGAGGCCAAGGCGGGAGACAGCTTGAGGCCAGGAATTCGAGACCAGCTGGACAACATGGCAAAATCGTCTCTACACAAAATTTGAAAATTAGCCAGGCATGGTGGCACATGCCTGTAATCCCAGCTACTCGGGAGGATGAGGTGTGAGGATCGCTGGAGCCTGGGAGGTCCAGGGTATGAGGGGACTTAAGGGACTGATCTGAGGGCTTTGTTGCTCCCCTGGGCCCCCCCGTAGCTACCTTGGAACAGGGAGGGAGTGGGGAGAAGAAGGGGCTAAGAGGAGACCGAGGAAGAGCCTGGTTAGCAGAGAAGGGAAGGGTTCCTTGGGCTCGAGAGGCATCAACACTGGACTCTGAGTTCCCAGAAATGTGAATGGCCCCTTGGTCACCGTGCACCATGTGCCACCACCACAAGGCAGGATTGGCCCTGGCTATTACTCCAAAATAGCCACCTTCTGGCCAGGCTCTGCTCCCCACAGCTTCTCCTCATCGCGGTGTCTCTTCCTGCAGATGTCTCTCTCGCTCTCTGGCAGGGCTTCCTTCCCTAGAGGCCCAGGATTCCCTATGCTGCATTTTATCTCATTGCCTCAAAATCTGGCTCCCTGTTATGTGGACTTGTGTTGCCAGCACTTTCTTGGTAACCACTGAAGGAATCAGAGTGTCTAACTGGGAGTATTGGGGACACTGTCACAAAGCTACCAAAAATGAACACTTTGGTTCAATCCCTGGCTGCTATAGTAGTGTCTTGGGTCAAGCAATTGGAGAGTTTTGTGCCTGGAAGCTTGGGGTCATCTCTCCTGTGGCCACCAAGTCCCCAGTTATTGGGCTGAGGCTGGGGTGAGGAGAACCGGAGCCCCAGCAGGAGCAGAGAACAGTGAGCTGTCCCCTTCCACACCTAGCTGAGGTGTCACCTTATCTGGGGGAACTTCTCCAACTTAGCTGGTGGCTCAGTTGGCCACATGCCTTCAGCCCTTTGCCACCTGGGAGCTAGTGCAGAGCTCAGAGCCAGTGCCCTGCTATTGAGAGCAACAAGCTGTCACTGTTCCCTGCTTCTAATGAGAAGCATGGCACCCTCTGGAGCTAAGAAGGTGGTGGCCGTGGCCCAGGCTGTGGACACTAGAGTCCAACTGATGTGGTTTGAACCCCTGGCTCTGCTATTTCCTAGTTGTGTAAGTGTGAGCAAATGATTTAACTTTTTTTTTTTTTCTTTTTTTTGAGATGGAGTCTCACTCTGTCGTCCAGGTTGGAGTGCAGTGGTGCGATCTCGGCTCACTGCAAGCTCCACCTCCCGGGTTCACACCATTCTCCTGCCTCAGCCTCCCGAGTAGCTGGGACTACAGGCACCCGCCACTGCGCCCGGCTAATTTTTTGTATTTTTAGTAGAGATGGGGTTGCACCGTGGTCTTGATCTCCTGACCTCGAGATGCACCCGCCTCCACCTCCCAAAGTGCTGGGATTACAGGCGTGAGCCACCGTGCCCGGCATGATTTAACTTCTTTACACCTCTGTTTCCTTGTCTGTAAAATAGAGATAATATGCCCCTACCTCAAAGCGTTGTCGACCCACCTGGGTTCTTTGCAGAAACTGATGAGCTGCTTCGAAAATTTATATGGAAATGCAAGGGATTCCAAATAGCCAAAACAATCTTGAAAACAAAGAACAAAGTTGGAGGACTCATACTTCCTTGGTTTACTACAAAGCTACAATAATTAAGAAGTGTAGTACTGACATCTGAGTAAACATATATATCAATAAAATAGCACCAAGAGTCCAGAAATAAACTCTCACATTTATAGTCAATTGGTTTTTGACAAGGGTGCCAAGACAATTCAGTAGAGAAAGAATAGTCTTTTCAACAAATGGTGCTGAGACAACTGGATATTCATATGCAAAGAAATGAATTTGGACCCTTTACACCATACAAAAAAAAAAAAAAAAACTAACTCAGGCTGGGCGTGGTGGCTCATGCTTGTAGTCCCAGCTACTCAGGAGGCTGAAGCTAGAGGATTATTTGAGCCCAGGAGTTTGAAGTGATAGTGAGCTATGATGGCACCACTGCTGTCCAGCCTGGGTGACAGAGGGAGACCCTGACTCAAAACAAACAAACAAAACAACAACAACGAAGTCTAAATATGTAGCTACTGGATGACCCAGCAGTTTCATTCCTAGCTGTATACTCAGGAGAAATGAAAACATACACTTGCCCGGGCGCGGTGGCTCAGGCCTGTAATCCCAGCACTTTGGGAGGCTGAGGCAGGCAGATCACTTGAGGTCAGGAGTTCAAGACCAGCCTGGCCAACATGGTAAAACCCTGTATCTACTAAAAATACAAAAATTAGTCAGACATGGTGGTGGGTGCCTGTAGTCCCAGCTACTCAGGAAGCTGAAGCAGGAGAATCGCTTGAACCCAGGAGGCGGAGGTTGCAGTGAGCCAAGATCACACCACTGCACTCCAGCCTGGGTGATAGAGTGACTCCATCTCAAAAAAAAAAAAGGAAAAAAGAAAACAGAAAACATATGCTTGCACAAAAACTTGTACATCGATGTTCACAGCAGCATTAGCTACAGTAGATAAAAGGCAGAAACAACTGTCTATCAGCTGATGAATGCAGAAACAAAATATGGTCACTCCACACAATGAGATATTTAGCAGTTAAAAAAAAATACTGAAATGAAACGAATATGTGCTGCAACACTGATGAACCTGGAAAACATTACACAGGTGCTAAGTGAAAGAAGCCAGTCTCAAAGGCCCATATATTGTACAATTCCATCTATAGGATATTTCCAGAACGGCAAGTCTATAGAGACTGAAAGCAGATTGATGGAGGCTAGGGGTTGGGAGAAAATGGGGAGTGACAGCTAACGGGTATAGGGTTTCTTCTGAGGGTGATGAAAATGTCCTAAAATTGTAATGACAGTTGCACAGTCCTGAATATACTGAAAACCACTGAATTGTTCACCTAAACAGCGAATTACATGGAACATGAATTATACCTTGATAGATCTGTTATTTAAAAAAAAAAAAAGGCCGGGCGCGGTGGCTCAAGCCTGTAATCCCAGCACTTTGGGAGGCCGAGGCGGGTGGATCACGAGGTCAGGAGATCGAGACCCTCCTGGCTAACACGGTGAAACCCCGTCTCTACTAAAAATACAAAAAACTAGCCGGGCGCATGTAGTCCCAGCTACTCGGAGGCTGAGGCGGGAGAATGGCGGGAACCCGGGAGGCGGAGCTTGCAGTGAGCCGAGATCGCGCCACTGCACTCCAGCCTGGGCGACACAGCGAGACTCCGTCTCAAAAAAAAAAAAAAAAAAAAAAAAAAAAGAGTTTGAGAGGATTCACTGAGTTCATGTAAGTGAAGTGCACAGTTTAAGTGTTCAAAAGATCTCACTGTAATAGGCAGAGAAACTGGAGCAGGCAGGGCAAAGCGACCCTAAGTTGATGGAAGGTGGGGAGAGGAATGCCAGGGAAAGGGGAGCGAGATAAAGAAGAAAGCGAGCAGTCAGGCGCAGTGACTCACGCCTGTAATCCCAGCACTCTGAGAGGCCAAGGCGGGTGGATCACGAGGTCAGGAGTTTGAGACCAGCTTGGCGAACATGGTGAAAACCCATCTCTATTAAAAATACAAAAATTAGCCGGGCGTGGTGGCGGGCGCCTGTAGTCCCAGCTACTTGGGAGGCTGAGGCAGAAGAATTGCTTGAACCCAGCAGGCAGAGGTTGCAGTAAGTCGAGATCGCGCCACTGCACTCCAGGCTGGGTGACAAGTGCAAAACTCTGTCTCAAAAAAAAAGGAGGAGGAGGAGGAAGAGGGGGAGGGAGGAAGAGGAGGAGGAAGGAAGAAGAAGGAAGAAGGAAGAAAGAAGAAAGAAGAAAGAAGAAGAAAGAAAGAAGAGTGAGCTCGAAGGACCTCCTGCAGCTGGCCTGACCTCCCTGGAGCCCAGGGAGCCTCTGGTTCAAGCATTGCAGCCTGGAAGCTGGGCTCCTGGGAGGGCTGTGACTGGAGGACTTTGCTGCCCCCCAGTGGAATTAACGAGGATTACAGCCACGGGAACTGAGGCCTGATCCCTGCCGGTGACTAATTGAGCCCAGCAATTAAGATGCGCTGGGCCCCATAGGAGAGAGACAGACCCTCAGTGAGCTGAGAATCTATAGGCTTGAATACAAATAACTGCAATCTATTCAAATACTTACGTGGGTAAGTAGCAGCAGCACACTGTAGAAACGGAAGGAAATGATCCTGAAGTGCTGAATTAAAGAAGGCTTTGAAAAGGAGGGGAAACAGGGAAAGGGCATCCAAGACTGCAGGCACAGCATGAGCAAAGCTTGGGAGGTGTGCAAGTGCACGGGGAACTCACTGAGCAGGCCCAAGGCTTCCATTTGCTGCATGGGGCCTGCCACCTAACAGATGGTCAATAAATGTATGAAAGAATGACCACTAGATTTCTAGGGCATACGCTTTTTGTGGGTTGATGTGTCTGAAGAAAGCCTTACATGGTTTCCAGGTGGACAGGAAGTCATCGAAAGGGTCAGATAGCCTAGAGTTTCCTCAGGGAAGGGAAGGAGCCCCTAGGGAGTCCTCCCAATGATAATGATGCTACTTCTGTTATTACTTTTTTTTTTTGAGACAGGGTCTCCCTCTGTCATGCAGGCTGGAGTGCAGTGGCGCGATCTTGGCTCACTGAAACCTCTGCCTCCACGGCTCAAGCAATTCTCCTACCTCAGCCTCCCAAGTAGCTGGAATTACAGGCGCCCACCACCATGCCCAGCTAATTTTTGTATTTTTAGTAGAGATGGGGTTTCACCATGTTGGCCAGGCTGGTTTCAAACTTCTGACCTCAAGGGATTTGCCCGCCTCTCAGAGTGCTGGGATTACAGATGTGAGCTCCTGCAACCGGCCTTTTTTTTTTTTTGTATTGTACTTTGTTTGTTTGTTTGTTTGTTTGTTTTGAGATGGAGTCTCACTCCATCTCACAGTACTCAGGCTGGAGTACAGTGGTACAATCTCAGCTCATTGCAACCTCTGCTTTCTGGGTTCAAGCGATTCTCCTGTTTCATCCTCCTGAGTAGCTGGGATTACAGGCACCCACCACCACGCTCGGCTAATTTTTGTATTTTTTTTAGTAGAGATGGGATTTCACCATGTTGGCCAGACTGGTCTCGAACACCTGACCTTAGGTGATCTGCCCACCTTGGCCTCCCAAAGTGCTAGGCTTACAGGCATGAGCCACCACACCCGACCTATATTGTATTTTTATTTATTTATTTATTTATTTATTTATTTATTTATTTATTTATTTATTTTTGAGATGGAGTCTTACTCTGTCTCGTCCAGGCTGCAGTGCAGTGGCGCGATCTCAAGTGATTCTCCTGTCTCAGCCTCCCAAGTAGCTGGAAGAACAGGCATGTGCCACCACACCCGGCTAATTTTGTATTTTTAGTAGAGATGAGGGTTCACCATGTTGGCCAGGCTGGTCTCGAATTCCTAACCTCAGATGATCCACCCCCCTCAGCCTCCCAAAGTGCTGCAATTACAGGCATGAGCCACCATGCTTGGCCTATTTTATTTTATTTTATTTTATTTTTTTGAGACTGAGTCTCGCTCTGTCGCCCAGGCTGGGGTGCAGTCGTACAATCTTGGCTCACTGCAACCTCCGCCTCCCAGGTTCACACAATTCTTCTGCCTCAGCCAGCTGAGTAGCTGAGACTACAAGTGTGTACCACCACCACACCTGGCTAATTTTGGTATTTTTTGGAATAAATGGAATTTTCCCCATGTTGGCCAAGCTGGTCTCAAACTACTGGCCTCGAGTGATCTGCCTGCCTCTGCCTCCCAAAGTTCTGGGATTACAGGCGTGAACCACCGTGCCCAGCCATACTTTTCTGTACTTTTAGTAGAGATGGGATTTCACCATGTTGCCCAGGCTGGTCTCCAACCCCTAAGCTCAAGTGAACCAGCTGCCTTGGCCTCCCAAAATGCTGGGATTACAGGCACGAGTTATGGCACTCAGCTAGTTATTACTTCTTATAGCTTTTGTTTGTTTGTTTGTTTGTTTTTAGACAGAGTCTTGCTCCATCGGCCAGGCTGGAGTACAATGGCTCAATCTTGGCTCATTGCACCCTCTGCCTCTCCCGTTCAAGCAATTCTCCTGTCTCAGCCTCCCGAGTAGCTGGGACTAGAGGCGCCTGCCACTACACCCAGCTAATTTTTGTATTTTTTGTAGAGACAGAGTTTCTCCTTATTGGTCAGGCTGGTCTCGAACTCCTGACCTCAGATGATCCACCCACCTCAGCCTCCCAAAAGTTCTGGGATTACAGGCATTAGCCACTGTGCCCGGCCTCTTATGGCATTTTGTAGACTCCTCCGTATCACCTCATGTATGTCTCTCATAGCTGTGCAGTGGGCAGAGCTGGGCTTGCAGTCATCCTCCCATCCGAGATAAGGAAACCAAGGCTCCAAGAAGGGAGGTGGTGGAGCTGGGGCTCAAACCTCAGACTCCTTGTTCAAAGCCTATGCTGTTAACTTACATCTATGTAGGGAGGAGAAGAGGACCAGGGAGTCCAGTCGGGGGCAGCAGGGGGTGGGGGGGCAGGCAGCAGTCTAAATTAACTAAAAGGGAGATTTTCTTTTTGAAGAGTGAGAAGAGGCCCAGGAATGTCAGGCCCCCTCCCTCCCTGAGTGGGACGGTTGAGGAGGTTGGGCACATCCCAAAATGCAGGCTGCGTCTGTAACCTACCACATGTCCACATTGCTCCCAGAGCAGTCCAGTGCCTTCGGCCTGGCAATCAGGGTCACCTCACAAGAGGCAGCATAGCCCAGTGGTTAAGAATGTGGGCTCAGCCAGGCGCGGTGGCTCACACCTGTAATCCCAGCACTTTGGGAGGCCGAGGTGGGTGGATCACGAGGTCAGGAGATTGACACCATCCTGGCTAACACGGTGAAACCCCGTCTCTACTAAAAATACAAAAAATTAGCCGGGCATGGTGGCGGGCGCCTGTAGTCCCAGGTATTCGGGAGGCTGAGGCAGGAGAATGGTGTGAACCTGGGAGGCAGGGGAGGCAGAGCTTGCAGTAAGCCGAAATCACGCCAATGCACTCCAGCCGGGGTGACAGAGCAAGACTCCGTCCCCACCCCCCCCAAAAAAAGAAAAGAAAAGAAAAAGAAAACGTAATCCTTGGCTGGGTGCAGTGGCTCACGCCTATAATCCCAGCATTTTGGTAGGCCAAGGTGGTGGAATCACAAGGTCAAGAGATCGAGACCACCCTGGCCAACATGGTGAAACTCCATCTCTACTAAAAATACAAAAATTAGCTGGGAGTGGTGGCACACGCTACTGTAGTCCTAGCTACTCGGGAGGCTGAGGCAGAAGAATCGCTTGAACCCAGGAGGTAGGGGTTGCAGTGAGCCGAGATCGCACCACTGCACTCCAGCCCGGCGACAGAGTGAGACTCCACCTCAAAAAAAAAAAAAAAGGAATCCTTGGCATAGTGCACTGGCTCACGCCTGTAATCCCAGCATTTTGGGAGGCTGAGGCGGGTGCATGGCTTGAAACCAGCCTGGGCGACTCCAGTGGGAATTCTCTTATACAGAGCTACTTCCTTCTGCAGCTCATTATGCACAGTATGTATGTCTGTCACTCTGCTCTGAGAATCTAAGATTATGTTTTCTTCTTCTTCTTTTTGAGACAGGGTCTCACTCCATTGTCCAGGCTGGAGTGCCATGGTGTGTTCACAGTTCACTGCAGCCTCAACCTCCTGGGCTCAAACAGTCCTCCCCACTCAGTCTCCCAAGTCGCTGAGATTACTAACATGCACCACCATGCCGTAATTTTTATATTTTTTTGTAGAGACAGGTTTTCACCATGTTGCCCAGGCTGGTCTGGAACTCCTGAGCTCAAATGATCCTCCTGCCTCAGCCTCCCAAAGTGCTGGGATTACAGGTGTGAGCCTCTGAGCCCTGCCTTGGATTACGTTTTCTAAGGACAGGTGTGGTGTTCTTATGTCTTTATGAACCACAAGTGCTGCCATGGAGTAGCACTAAATTCTCAATAAATATTTGTGGAAAGAAAGCATGAAATCAGGACAGAAAAGAGGAAGACTGAGGCCGGGTGCGGTGGCTCACACCTGTAATTCTAGCACTTTGGGAGGCTGAGGCGGGCGGATCTCAAGGTCAAGAGATCAAGACCATCCTGGCCAATATGGCGAAACCCTTCTCTACTAAAAATACAAAAATTAGCTGGGCATGGTGGTGCGCACCTGTAGTCCCAGCTACTCAGGAGGTTGAGGCAGGAGAATCGCTTGAAACCAGGAGGCAGAGATTGTGGTAAACTGAGATTGTGCCATTGCACTCCAGCCTGGCGACAGAGCAAGAATCGTATTAATAAAAAAAAAAAAAAAAATGGAGGAAGAGTGAAAGAAGGAAGGAGAAAGAGAAGATGAAGGGAAAGGACAGAAATAGCTGAAAGGTGAATAAAGCCAAGGGAGACTTGAAGAGACACCAGCCTGGCACCATTTACCTTCTCACAACTTGAGGGAAAAGAACATGAAGATGGGACCTCTAGAAATGTGCAGCTCTTCCTTGAGCCACGGTATTGAAATGGACTTTGAAAACCTCAGAGTTGGCTGGGCGCGGTGGCTCACACCTGAAATACCAGCACTTTGGGAGACCAAGGTGGGTGGATCATATGAGGTCAGGAGTTTGAGACCAGCCTGCATAACATGGTGAAATCCTGTCTCCCTGTCTCTGCTAAAAATACAAAAATTAGCTGGACTTGGTAGCAGGCACCTATAATCTCAGCTACTCGGGAGATTGAGGCAGGAGAATCACTCGAACCCAGGAAGCGGAGGTTGCAGTGAGCCAAGATGGCACCACTGCACTCTAGCCTGGACAATGGAGTGAGACGCTGCCTCAAAAAAAAAAAAAAAAAAAAAGGGGGAAAACCTCAGAGTGGCTCTGGATCTTCAGCCACAATTTCTTCATTGGTAATAGAGATAATAATGGTACTTATCTAATTGGGTTGTTATGAGGATCAAATGAGAAAATAACTGGAAAATCCTTGGTACCTGGTGCAAAGTAAGCACTCAATAAACGCCGTGTATTGCGATGGTGATGGCTGGGTGATTCTGAGAATTCCAGACGTCCAGTAAATGACCGCACACTGCTACTGGAGGGAGGCGCTCCCTAGGCTTGAAGAGAAGCCTGTTGTCCTGGAGCTTGGCCCAGTGGTCACTTGGAGGTCACAGTGCTGTCTCCAGGCCTCCCCCCAACCCCCACAAGATACACAATAAAGACTCCTGATTGCCTGATTAAAGGAAGCGGATACACAATTAATTTCAATTTTAGACCTAAAGCCCCCTCCCACCTTTAAAAAAGCATTGCATAGCCTATTTCAATTTACACACTGAGCCAACATGGAATTTTCCAGCATGTTCTGTGGCCTTTGAAGTGACCAGACCAGACTATTGATTTATTTCCAACTAGCCTCTCTCTTTGAACCCAGAAGGGTCAGGGTTAATTATATAATAAAGCATACTGTGCCCAGCTGCCCCTCTAAGGGCTCAGGGAGCCCCCTGACCTTTTTGTGCCGGCGAGTGGTGGATCGTATTTCTGATCCCTTCCCCGCATTAATTTCCTTCATCAGGGCCCATTAAGAAGGAGAAAGGAAAAAAGAAAAAAAAAAAAAAAAAAAAACCCGGCCCCTCATTTCCTCTCTAAGATAAATTTTAATTTGCTGGAAACCAACAAAGGTGATCTAAGCCATGTTTCCAGGCTGCCCCCTTGGGCTGGAAAATCTTGTGGGGAGCATCTACTCTGGAGCCACTGGGAAATAGGGTGAGGGTGGTAGGGGCAACAAAGGAGTGCAGATGTCTGCATCTCCCACGAAGGGGAAGTCCCCAGAGTCCACAGCCAGGTCCCCACTAAGTCTTCCTCGCCTGCTGAGGTGACAGTTAACCAACCGGCCCAGGCTTCTCAGGTATGTTCTCTCAGTCAGTCCCCAACAGCCACCCGGATGGGCACCAGCACAATCCCTGCTTTCCCTGATAATGAAATAGGCTCTGAGTGGCACCAAAACTGGTTCCAGGTGTCACAGGGAGGAGGTGAAAGTCCCCATGGCTTTTTTTCTGCTTTTTAAAATAATGGGTTTTCTTCTCCCACAGCCTCCCACCCTAGGGAAACAACATCACAAACACTTTCTTTCCATTGTTAAAAAAAGAGAAAAATGGTTGGATGCAGTGGCTCACACTTGTAATCCCAGCACTTTGGGAGGCAGAGGTGGAAGGATCGCTTGAGCCCAGAAGTTTGAGACCAGCCTGGGCAACATAGTGAGACCTCCTTTTCTTTCCTCCTCCTCCTCCCCCCCCCTTCTTCCTCTTCTTCCTCTTCTTCTTCTTTCTTCTTTCTTCGACAGGGACTCACTCTATCACCCTGGAGTGCAGTGGTGCGAACATGGCTCACTGCAGCCTCAACCTCCCCAGGCTCAGGTGATCTCCCACCTCAGCCTCCTGAGTAGCTGGGACTACAGGGATGCACCATCACATCTGGCTAATTTTTTTTTTTTTTCTCTTTTGTAGAGACAGGGTTTTGCCATATAGGCTAGTCTCGAACTCCTGGGCTCAGTGATCTGCCCACCTTGGGCTCCCAGAGTGCTGAGATTACAGGCGTGAGCCACTTATTTTTTTTCCTTTCTTTTCTTTTCTTTTCTTTTTTTTTTTTTTTTTTTTGAGACAAAGTCTCGCTCTGTCACCCAGGCTGGAATACAGTGGCACAATCTCGGTTCACTGCAACCTCCATCTCCCGGGTTCAAGCGATTCTCCTGCCTCAGCCTCCTGAGTAGCTGGGATTACAGGCAGGCGCCACCTCGCCTGGCTAATTTTTGTATTTTTATTAGAGACGGGGTTTCACCATGTTGGGCAGGCTGGTCTTGAACTCCTGACCTCATGATCTGCCTGCCTTAGCCTCCCAGCCTCCCAAAGTGCTGGGATTATAGGCATGAGCCACTGCACCCGACCTGATTTCTTCTTTTTCTTTTCCTTTTTTTTTTTTTTTGAGACAGGTCTCCCTCTGTCACCCAGGCTGGAGTGCAGTGGCATGATCTCAGCTTACTGCAACCTCCACCTCCAGGGCTCCAGCGATCCTCGCGCCTAAGCCTCCTGAGTAACTGGGATTTTAGGCACCTGCCACCACTCCTGGCTAATTTTTTATAGAGACAGGGTTTCACCAGGTTACCCAAGCTGGGTCTTGAACTTCTGGACTCAAGAGATCCTCCAGCCTCGAGCAGCCTTCCAAAGTGCTCAGGTTACAGGTGCCTGCCACCGCCCCGAGCTAATTTTTGTACTTTTCTTAGAAGAGACAGGGTTACACCATGTTGGCCTCAGGCTGGGTGCAGTGGCTCACACCTGTAATCCCAGCACTTTGGGAGGCCAAAGTAGGCGGATTACTTGAGGTCAGGATTTTGAAACCAGCATGGCCAACATGGTGAAAACCCGTCTCTACTAAAATACAAAAATTACCCCCAGTATGGAGGGAAGAAGAAGGGAAGGAGTGTACATAGCTCCTAGGTGAATTAGTGTTAGCCACAGGAGGATGGTGGCCCATGCCTGTGATCCCAGGTACTCGGGAGGCTGAAACAGGAGAATTGCTTGAACCAGGGAGGCAGAGGTTGCAGTGAGCCAATGCACTCCAGCCTGGGCAACAGAGTGAGACTCTGTCTCAAAAAAGAAAAGAGAAGAGAAGAGAAGAGGAGAAAAGAGAAGAAAAAGACTAAATACTATTATCTCATATATAACCCATTATCATTTGTTCCCAATTGTCCCAACACTGTCCTCCCCAGCTGTGTTTCCCTGATCCAAGATCCAGCCACAACTCATGCACCTTGGTTGTCACTTCTCTTTGCCCCCCCTTCTCCAGAGCAGCCCCAGCCGCTCTTGTTTTCCATGGCGCTGACACTTCTGAAAGGGATAAGGCCAGTTATCCTGCAGAGTAAGCCACAGTGTGGATTTGTCTCATGTTTCCTCCTGACTACTTAGTCAGATATGTTTGGTGTAAACAGCTCAGAGTTCAGGCTGTGTCCTTTTCAGTGCATTACATCTGGAGGCCCCTGATGCTGGCCTGCCCTGATTTTGGTGAGGGACCTGGATTTTCAGCTGGAAGGCCAGTGCATGTTCTCACCTCCTGTAGGCACCCCCAGCATGGAGGGAAGAAGGGAAGGAGTATGTATAGCTCCTCGGTGAATTAGTGTTAGCCACGAGAGGAGCAGTCGCTGGGACTCATCGATCCCCACAGACGACAACCAGAAAGCTCAGAAGGAAGTCCATCCCTCACAGCTGAGGCGCACTCTCCCAGTGCCTCTCCTTGGACCATTTCTCAGTGTGTCAAGGCCTCTGTCACCTCCATGAAGTCTTCATGATTCTTTTGGGCAGAAGCAGTTGCTCCCTCCTCTCTCCTTCTGCAACCCTTTGTCTCATCTGCCTGCTTGCTGCAATGTGGTAGAGTTCACTGTGGGGCTGTTACTGCCCCTGTATATCCAGGTCCAGTAGAAAAGCCCAGGCCCAGGGCCCAGCAGAGAAGCTTCTCCATAAATATTTGTCAAATAAATCGTAATTCAAATGAAATCAGTCTGCCTTGTGGTCAATTTTACATTCTATTTATTTATTTATTTACAGATAGAGTCTCACTCTGTCGCCAGGCTGGAGTGCAGTGGCGTGATCTCGGCTCACTACAACCTCCGACTCCCTGGTTCAAGCAATTCTCCTGCCTCAGCCTCCCAAGTAGCTGGGACTATAAGCATGTGCTACCACACCCAGCTAATTTTTGTATTTTCAGTAGAGACGGGGTTTTACCATGTTGGCCAGGCTGGTCTTGATCTCCTGACCTCATGATCTGCCCGCCTTGGCTTCCTAAAGTTCTGGGATTACAGGCATGAGCCACCACACTTCGGCTTTTTTTGTTTTTTGAAACAGAGTTTTGCTCTTGTTGCCCAGGCTGGAGTGCAATAGCACGATCTCTGCTCACCGCAACCTCCACCTCCCGGGTTCAAGTGATTCTCCTGCCTCAGCCTCCTGAGTAGCTGGGATTACAGGCATGCACCACCACACCTGGCTAATTTTGTATTTTTAGTAGAGATGGGGTTTCTCCATGTCGGTCAGGCTGATCTCGAACTCCTGACCTCAGGCGATCTGCCCACCTTGGCCTCCCAAAGTGCTGGAATTACAGGTGTGAGCCACCACGCCCGGCCTTATTTATTTATTTTTTTATTTATGAGACAGAGCCTCGCACTGTCACCCAGGTTGGAGTGCAGTGGTGCAATCTTGGCTTACTGCAACCTCTGCATCCCGGGTTCAAGCGATTGTCCTGCCTTAGCCTCCAGAGTAGCTGGGACTACAGGTGCTCACCACCACGCCCGGCTACTTGTTGTATTTTTAGTAGAGATGGGGTTTTACCACGTTGGTCAGGCTGGTCTCGAACTACTTTTTTTTTTTTTTTTTTTTTTGAGACAGAGTCTCCCTCTGTCACCCAGGCTGGAGTAGAGTGGCATAATCTCAGCTCACTGCAACCTCCACCTCCCAGGTTCAAGCAATTCTCCCACCTCAGCCTCCCGAGTGGCTGGGATTACAAGCGCACACCATCATGCCCAGCTAATTTTTGTATTTTAGTAGAGACAGGATTTCACCATGTTGGCTAGGCTGGTCTCAAACTCCTGACCACAAGCAATCCATGTGCCTCAGCCTCCCAAAGTATTGGGATTACAGGCGTGAGCCATCGCACCTGGCCAATTTTACCATTTTTTAAAGTTATTCTTTCAGAGGCAGGATCTCACTATTACACCCAGGCTGGTCTCGAACTCCCAGCCTCAAGTGATCCTCTCAATTTGGCCCCCTAACTAGCTGGGATTACAGCCACCACTCCTGGCTCAGTTTCACATGTGAAAGAAAAGTCCAGGTGGGGTATGATGGCTCATGCCTGTAATGCCAGCACTTTGGGAGGCTGAGTCAGTGGGATCGCTTGAGTCCAGGAATTTGAGACCAACCTGTGCAACATGGTGAGACTTCATCTCTACAAAAAAATTCAAAAATAGATGGGCACAGTGGCACATGCCCGTAGTCCCAGCTACTCAGGAAGCTGAAGTAGGAGAATCACTTGAGCCTGATAGGTAGAAGCTGCAGTCAGCTTCTACAGTACACCACTGTACTCCAGCCTGGTTGATAGAGGGAGACCCTGTCTTAAGAAAAAAAAGGAAAAGTCCTACATCCAAAAATGAATTGAGGCCAGGCACGGTGGCTCACGCCTATAATCCCAACACTTTGGGAGGCTGAAGTAGGCAGATCACTTGAGGTCAGGACTTTGAGATCAGCCTGGCCAACATGGTGAAACCCTGTTTCTACCAAAATACAAAAATTTGCTGGGTGTGATGGGGTGCACCTGTAATCCCAGCTACTCCAGAGGCTGAGGCACGAGAATCCTTGAACCCGGGAGGTGGGAGGTTGCATAAGCCGAGATCGCGTCATTGCACTGCAGCCTGGATGACAGAGCAAGACTCCTTCTCAAAATAAATAAATAAATAAATAAATAAATAAATAAATAAATAAATAAATAAAATTATAAATATTAGAAAGGAAAAATTGAAAAATACTCCCAGATAATAAGGTTATGTAGGTAGAAAACTGAAAATAATCTACATATAGAGTTCATAAATCAAGTAAGGTTGCCAGATATAAGATCCCATACAGGTTCACTGAGTTTCTTACAACAGCAATGTAGTTAGGAGAAGTAGTTTTAGAAATTAATAAAAAGTGTGAGATTTTTAGTAGAAAAGTTATCACACTTTACTGAAAGATAATGAAAACCTAGGCACAGTGGCTCACGCCTGTAATCCCAGCACTTTGGGAGGCCGAGGCGGGCGAATCACAAGGTCAAGAGTTCAATACCATCGTGGTCAACATGGTGAAACTCCATTTCTACTAAAAATACAAAAATTAGTTAGGCGTGGTGGCAGGCGCCTGTAATCCCAGCTACTCGGGATGCTGAGGCAGGAGAGTCACTTGAACCCGGGAGGCAGAGGTTGCAGTGAACCTTCATCATGCCACTGCACTCCAGCCTGGGCGACAGAGGAAGAATCTGTCTCAAAAAAAAAAAAAAAAAAAAAGGGCCGGGTGCGGTGGCTCAAGCCTGTAATCTCAGCACTTTGGGAGGCCGAGATGGGCGGATCACGAGGTCAGGAGATCGAGACCATCCTGGCTAACACGGTGAAACCCTGTCTCTACTAAAAAAAATACAAAAAACTAGCCGGGCGAGGTGGCGGGCGCCTGTAGTCCCAGCTACTCGGGAGGCTGAGGCAGGAGAATGGCGTGAACCCGGGAGGCGGAGCTTGCAGTGAGCTGAGATCCGGCCACTGCACTCCAGCCTGGGTGACAGAGCCAGACTCTGTCTCAAAAAGAAAAAAAAAAGGAAGAAAGAAAAAAATGAATACCTAAACATATGGAGAGAAAAATCATGTCCACTAATAAGATAAAGATTCAATTCTCCCTAATCGATCTATAGATTTAATTCAGATGCAATAGGGATTTTCATGGAAATTGACAAGAATTCTAAACATTTTTGGAAGAAGAAAGAATAGCCAAGTTACTATTAAAAAGAAAACCAAGTAGAGAGATGACCTCCACCAGATTTCAAGTCTTATTATAAACTCATAGTAATTAGGATGTGCAATATTGGCTCAAGGTTAGACAAACAGAACCATGGACACATGTCACTGCATATCCCTAGGGAAAGGAGGTACCAACTCAATACACAGTGCTGGACAATTGCCAATCATTTCCAGGGGAAAAATAAAACTAGATTCACACTTCACACTATGCATAAAAATTCAATTCCAGACGAATCAAGGACTTAAATATGAAAGACATCACTTAAAAAGATATAGAGGCTGGGCGTGGTGACTCACACCTGTAATCCCAGCACTTAGGGAGGCCGAGGCAGGCAGATCACGAGATCAGGAGTTCGAGACCAGCCTGGCCTACATGATGAAATCCCGTCTCTACTAAAATTACAAAAATGGTGGCCCATGCCTGTAATCCCAGCTACTCGGGAAGCTGAGACAGGAAAATCGCTTAAGCCCGGGAGGCTGAGGTTGCAGTGAGCCGAGATCGCACCACTGCACTCCAGCCTGGGCGACAAAAGCCAGATTCCATCTCAAAAAATAATAATAAAATAAAATAAAAAATAACAATAAAAAGATAGAGAATTTATTTAATAATTTGAGGTGGTGAGTTGTTTATTAAACAAAACACACAAAAGTGCAAATGAGAATGAAGAAAATAAACCAGATCAATCTGACATTAAAACCAGTCATTAAGAGACTCTATAAGAGCAAAAAGAGAAGCTGTAAACCGGGAGAAGGTAGTTGCACCATATAACCAACAAAGAATTACTCTTTAAAGTTTCTGAAGCCTAGAAGCTGTGTAACAAACTACTATACCCACTAAGAAAAAGATTCACCTCTAAGAAAAAAATTGTACAAAGAGGCATTTTATAGGAGAAACCATGAGTGGCCAAAAAATCTCTGAAAAGATGTTCAACCTCATTAGTAATTAGGGAGATGTACATTTAAACTACTATAATGCTGGCAGATTAGACATTTGTAAAGGAAAAAAAAAAAAAGCCAGGCACAATGGCACACATCTGTAATCCCAGCACTTTGGGAGGTCGAGGTGGGAGGATAACCTGAGCTCAGAAGATCCAGAGCAGCCCAGCCTGGGCAACATGGAGAAATTCTGTCTGTACAAAAACATAAAAACAAAATAAAAATTTTTAAAAATCAGCCGGTGTGGTCATGCACACCTGCAGTCCCAGCTGCCTGGGAGACTGAGGTGGGATCACTTGAACTCAGGAAGTTGAGGCTATAGTGAGAGGTTATTATGCCACTTCACTCTGGCGTGTGTGATAAAGCAAGATCCTGTCTCAAAAAATAAAATAAAATTTGAAAACCACTCTGAGTTACAATTTCATAACTACCAGATGGACAAAGATTAACTTCTGAGCATTTCTTTTTTTCTTTTTTTTTTTGAGACGGAGTCTCGCTCCATCACCCAGGCTGGAGTGTAGTGGCGCGATCTCTGCTCACTGCAAGGTCTGTCCCCCGATTTCATGCTATTCTCCTGCCTCAGCCTCCCGAGTAGTGGGGACTACAGGCACCCGCCACCACGCACGGCTATTTTTTTTTTTCTTTTTTAGTAGAGAAGGGGTTTCAGTATGTTGGCCAGAATGGTCTTGATCTCCTGACCTTGTGATCCACCCGCCTTGGCCTCCCAAAGTGCTGGGATTACAGGTGTGAGCCACCGTGCCTGGCCACATTTATTTTTTTCCTTTTTTTTTTTTTTTTTTTTTTTTTGAGATGGAGTGTCACTCTTGTTGCCCAGGCTGGAGTGCAATGGCACAATCTCGGCTCACTGCAACCTCCACCTCCCAGGTTCAAGCGACTCTCCTGCCTCAGCCTCCCAAGTAGCTGGGATTACAGGCACCTGCCACCACGCCCGGCTAATTTTTTGTTTTAGTAGAGATGGGGTTTTGTCCATGTTGGGCAGGCTGGTCTCGAACTCCTGACCTCAGGCGATCTGCCTGCCTTGGCCTCCCAAAGTGCTTGGGATTACAGGGGTGAGCCACCACGCCCGGCAACTTCTGAGCATTTCAAGGCCAGTAAGGGTGAGAAGCAATGGGAATATAACAGGCCATTTGTGGAACTGCAAATAAGTACATAATTTGGGGAAATTATACAGTTACCTACCTGCCCTAAGACCCAGACATTCCATTCCACACTTTAAGGAAATAAAATCTTGCACAGGTTCAAGGAGTTCCAATGGCCAAAATCTGGCAAAACCCCAAAACCTATAGGAAGGGAGAACGAATCTATACACTGTGCTCTGTTCAAACGTTTTATACTTAACAGAGGTGGCAGGGCAATTATTAGTCATTGGCCACGTGGGCCACGTGCGCTGATTGAGCACTTGAAATGCAGCTAGTCCTAATTGAAATGTGCTAAATGCAAAAATACACAGGATTCAGAAGACTAAGAAAGCAGTGTAGAATCCTTGGTTTTTTGTTTGTTTGTTTAAGATGGAGTCTAGCTCTGTGGCCCAGGGTGGAGTGCAGTGGCACAATCTCGGCTCACTGCAAACTGCGACTCCCGGGTTCAAGCAATTATCCTGTCTCAGCCTTCCGAATAGCTGGGATTACAGGCACCCGCCACCACACCCGGCTAGTTTTTGTATTTTTAGTAGAGATGGGGTTTCACCATGTTGGCCCAGGCTGGTCTCGAACTCCTGACCTCAAGTGATTCTCCCACCTTGGCCTCCCGATGAGCTGGGATTACCGGCATAAGCCGTGTCCACAACCAGTTAAAACACTTTTTAAAGAATCTTCCATATTAATGACATTGAACTAAATACTTCGGACTTGTTGGAAAGAACTTCACTAAAAAAATCCGTTTACACTTTACACGAAGTTTAAAGGTATGAAAAACTAAAGCCTAATAAAAAAATCAAAGCAAAATCGGAAATGACATAACACCTACAACAATGAACACACCTATAACAACACACGCTAGGACAATAAACTCGTTTAACGACAACAATGGCTACAAGGATAAACCAATACCAATTCTAACGTTTAGACAGTTTTATGCAGCACCAATACCAATTCTAACGTTTAAGACAGTTTCATGCAGCCTTGTCCGAAACAAGGCCTCAAAAAATTGGTTTAAGACTCAGAGTTGTTCCTCTCCACGGAAATCTTTAGTAAAAGGCGAAAGATTTATACGATCTGAAGAGAAACCAGAGTATGACGTTTAAGGTCACAACTCGCCTCTCGGGTAACAGAAACTCCTAGTGTAGTGATGGTGACTAGTTAATGCCAAGGTTCTATACATGGAAAAAATTTTTCAGAGTACTATTTAAACAAAAGTCTAATTTTCACAGAATATACTTAGAATAAAAATGTTTGATTTTGCCGTTTTAAATTTGTACTGTGTGCAGTGCATTATGGGTATGCAAATAATCGGATCAATTTTTGATTCTGGAACGGAGCATGTCACAGAATGCCTTATGTCACCGTTAGGGGGAGAAGCCAAAGACTGGCTGGCTGGAAAATAACGCTTTCCTGGTCAGAGACTCAGGTTTTATCTGTTTTGTGTATTTGTACGTCTGAGTTTGATTTATTTTAAATAAAGACTGCTATTAAATTGAAAGAGAAAAAATTGGCAAGTAAATGATTGACACAATTCAGGATAGTAGTTCATCCCTTCGGTGAGGAGCTAGAGGTGTGACTGGGTAAGGGCACACAGGGGTTTGTTTAAAAAGTTCGACAATTTCCGTTTTTTTAAACTGTGTGGTGGGCACAGGGGCGTTCTGATGTTGTTTTTAACCGTGCACTCCGGGGATATACTGAATTTTGTATGCCATTTGAGAATTCCTGGCAATGTCCTATTTAAAATTGGAGCTTGAGTGCTCTGTTTCAGGTTTCCTGCCCCACGGGACGGTGCTGTTGGGCATGCAATCTTGCTATTCCAGTTTCAGACTTCGTGTCTCCTTATCCTAGGCAGGAGGATCTCCTGAGGCCCAGAGTTCGAGACCTGCCATCGCTACAAAAAGTAATAAGTAAAAAAAAATAGTGCTGTCCTCTCACCCTCTGCGCTACAGTGTGGGCTGTGACCAGCCTACAGGGAATTCCTTTCTAAGGAACGTGCTCACCGGGCAACCAGTGAAAGGAAAGCAGTACAGGCTGGTCTGGAATTCCTGGCCACAAGCAATCCTCCCATTTTAGCCTCCCAAAGAGTTGGGATTACAGGCCTGAGCCACTATGCCCAGCCAGCTCTAAGACTTTTACAGCCGCTGGTGTGAACATTTCATTTCCCGACTTTCACACCTTCTCTGAACCAACACTTTTTTTTCACTTTGCTGCTCCTTTGCTAGCAAGTCAATCATATTTGACATGCATGTAATTTAAATTTGTCTAATACATTTAAAAAATAGATTTACTGGCTATAATTTAAAAGCCAAGCAATCCACCCATTTAAAGTATACAATTCGGCCGGGTGCGGTGACTCACGCCTGTAATCCCAGCACTTTGGGAGGCTGAGGCGGGCGGATCACAAGGTCAGGGGATCAAGACCATCCTGGCTAACACAGTGAAACCCCGTCTCTACTGAAAATACAAAAAATTAGCCAGGTGTGGTGGCGGCGCCTGTAGTCCCAGCTACTCTGAGGCTGAGGCAGGAGAATGGCGTGAACCCGGGAGGCGGAGCTTGCAGAGAGCAGAGATTGTGCCGCTGCACTCCAGCCTGGGCGACAGAGCGAGACTCCCATCTCAAAATAAATAAATAAATAAATAAATAAATAAATAAATAAATAAATAAAGTCTACAATTCAATAGTTTTTAGTATATTCACAGTTGTAGAATCATCCCCACAATATAATTTTAGAATTTTTTGTTTGTTTTGGGTCTTTTTGTTATTGTTGTTTTTCTTTTTTCTTTTTTTGAGACCGAGTCTTGCTCTGCTCCCTAGGCTGGAGTGCCATGGTGCAATCTTGGCTCACTGCAACCTCCGTCTCCCAGGTTCAAGAGATTCTCCCGCCTCAGCCTCCCGAGTAGTTGGGACTATAGGTATCTGCCACCATGCCCAGATAATTTTTGTATTTTTAGTAGAGACAGGGATTCACCATGTTGGCCAGGCTGGTCACGAACTCCTGGCCTCAAGTGATCTCCCCACCTTGACCTCCCAAAGTGCTGAGATTACAGGTGAGCCACTGTGCCCAGTCAGAATGTTTTTGCCACTTAGAAAAATAAAACAGTAGCCATTAGAAGTTACTTCCCACCCGCTCATTCACCCAGCCTCTGGCAACCACTAATCTACTTTCTATCTCTAGTAGGCCCATTCCAGACATTTCATATAAAAGGAAGCATACAACATGTGGCCTTTTGTACTGGCTTCTTTTGATATGGCTCATTGGTGAGCAAACATCCATCTGGTTTTGTTTGTTTGTTTGCTTGGTTTTTCCCTCCCACGACAAGGAAAATGTGATTTAATTCTACAAATTTACAAACCAAAATACAAAACAAAATGTGGAACACAAAATAAAGATGAGGAGTTCTGAGACTCAAGGCAGCTCAGCTGCAGCAGCTGCCCCCGTGATCTGGGCTGAGTCCTCCCCATGACTTGGATTTGGCTCTGACCTTCAGAACTTGAGGCTGAAAAGGCGCCCTGGTTCGTGATGGTGAAGTGGAAGCCAGTCTCCTTCAGGTGGCCATCACCCAGCTGGCTGACTCCCTGGCAGGGCGCAGGTCGGGTGGGAGCGTGCTGGTACTCTACTTCACACACTGCTGCTCACTCTTTGCGGGCCACGTGGGGAACATCGAGGGGTCAGTAGGGGAGGGGGCGATCTCGCAGAAATACTCGTGCTTTAGGCCATCCTCGGTGCTCCTCCCGGGGAAGTAGGTCAGGAACTTGTTCGTAAGATCAAAGCTCTGTTCTGAGAGCAAGACCCCCAAGCCCTTGCAGAGGTTGCTATAGTGGTACTGGCTGAAGGTCATCTTCTTGACTACTGGAAGGTTATTGGAGCCAGGGCTGTTTGTTTTCGTTTTTATTTTTGTTTTTGTTTTTTTGAGACGGAGTCTCGTTCTATTGTCCGGGCTGGAGTGTGGCACAATCTCAGCTCACTGCAAGCTGTGCCTCCTGGGTTCACCACATTCTCCTGCCTCAGCCTGCCACCATGCCCGGCTAATTTTTTGTATTTTTTTTTTTTTTTTAGAGATGGAGTCTTGCTCCACGCCATTCTCCTGCTTCAGCCTCCCGAGTAGGTGGGACTACAGGCACCTGCCACCAGCTAATTTTTTTGTATTTTTGGTAGAGGCGGGGTTTCACCATGTTAGCCAGGATGGTCTCGATTTCCTGACCTTTGATCCGCCCGCCTCAGCCTCCCAAAGTGCTGGGATTACAGGCGTGAGCGACTGCACCCGGCCTGTTTTTGTTTTGATACAGGTTCTGTCACCCAGGCTGGAGGGCAGGGCGGCAGTCATAGCTCACTGCAGCCTCAAACTGCTGGGCTTAAGCACCTGCTGCCTCAGCTTTAGCAGTCCTCCTGCCTCAGTCACCCGAGTATCTGGGACTATAGTCAGCGAGCCACCACATCGGGCTAATTTTATTTTATTTTTAAATTTTTTGTAGAGATGGGTGTCTCCCTATGTTGAAAGACATGTTGCCCATGCTGGTCTCAAATCGGTGGGCTCAGGGGATCCTCCCAACTCTGCCTCTCAAAGTGTTGGGATTAAAGGTGTGAGCCACTGTGCCAGGCAGCATACATCTGTTTTGATAGTCTTGCATGCTTGCTATACTCATAATGTAATGAGAAGCTACAGAGACCCATGGAGATGCAAAGTTCTCACCATATGATAATAGCTACACTTCATAGGACTTAGCAAGGGGCTAAGGGGACAGGCTAACGGGTGGGTTCTCTGAACACTGAGCTCTCCCCGCATTGAGCCTTGGGAGAGAGTGTTTCCTTACTCCTGGGTTTTAGGGGACATTCGTCTGCTGGCCTTTGCTCCGCTTCACTCTGGAAGGGTCCTGGATAGCTTTCACTGTTTAGAGAACTGAAAGGAAAGTTAACTTGTTTTTAGCCATACCAGTCTCCATAAAGGGTCATGGAGTTTCTAGAACTTGTTAATCCAAAGCCTGGACTCACCCCGATCCATTATTTATGGTGTGGCTTGCACTTCCATTTCCAGCAACAATTCACGCTAATTTAATTTAAGAAATAACTGGCCAGGTACAGCGGCTCACGCCTGTAATCCCAGCACTTTGGGAGGCCGAAGTGGTTGGATCATCTGAGGTCAGGAGTTCAAGACCAGCCTGACCAACATGGCGAAACCCTGTCTCTACTAAAAATATAAAAATTAGCGGGGTGCAGTGGCATGTGCCTGTAGTCCCAGCTACTCAGGAGGCTGAGGCAGGAGAATCGTTTGAACCCGGGAGGCAGAGGTTGCAGTGAGCCAAGATCGTGCCACTGCACTCCAGCCTGGGTGACACAGCGAGACCCCGTCTCAAAAAAAAAAAAAAAAAAAAAAAAAATCTAGTGTGTATTTTATACTTACAGTACATCTCAATTCAGACTGGCCACATTTCAAATGCTCAATAGCCACATGTGGCCAGTGGTTACCATATTGCATAATATACTTCCAAATCCTTTTGGATCTTCTATGAAGATAATCATATGGACTAAGAATAACAATAATTTTGTTTTTCTTTTTTCATTCCTTATACCTTTCCCTCTGCCTGACTTTTCTTGTTTTACTTTCCTGGCAAGGCCCTTAGTGAAAAATTGAATGGAAGCAGTGATACTGTTATTTTTGTCTTCTTCTGGACTCTAAAAAGTTCACAACACTTTTGGTTATGTGTGATGTTTTTGGTTGTTATTCTACTTTAAGCAGATTCCCATCTATTCCTATTGTAATAAGATTAAGACATAGCTGGGCTTGGTGGCTCATGCCTGTAATCCCAGCACTTTGGGAGGCCGAGGCTGAAGGATGGCTTGAGCCGAGGAGTTCGAGGCCAGCCTGTGGGTGAAACATGGTGGAACCCTGATCCTACAAAGAAATACAAAAATTAGCCAGGTGGGGTGGTGCGAGCCTGTAGTCTCTACTACTTGGGAGGATGAGGTGGTAGGATCACTTGAGCCCGGGAAGTTGAGGTTGCAGTAAACCTAGATTGCACCACTGCACTCCAGCCTCGGTGACAGAGCAAGACTCTGTATCAAAAGTAAAATAATATAATATAAATATATTAAGTATATATGTATATACTATATATAAAATGGATAGATTTTATACTATATATAAAATATATCAATATGCTTATGCATTCATGGGATTACCAAATGATTTTGCTTTAATCTCATATAGTGTTGATCAATCTACACTAACAGATTAATGGGGCTTTTGTTTATTTGTTTAATTTAATTTATTTTTTTATTTTTTTTATTTTTTTTTATTATTATTATTTTTTGAGACGGAGTCTCGCTCTGTCGCCCAGGCTGGAGTGCAGTGGCCGGATCTCAGCTCACTGCAAGCTCCGCCTCCCGGGTTCACGCCATTCTCCTGCCTCAGCCTCCAGAGTAGCTGGGACTACAGGCGCCCGCCACCTCGCCCAGCTAGTTTTTTGTATTTTTTAGTAGAGACGGGGTTTCACCGTGTTAGCCAGGATGGTCTCGATCTCCTGACCTCGTGATCCGCCCGTCTCGGCCTCCCAAAGTGCTGGGATTACAGGCTTGAGCCACCGCGCCCCGCCTCCTTTCTTCTTTTTCTTTCTTTTTCTTTTCTTTTCTTTTTTTTTTTTAGTAGAGACAAAATCTCGAACAGGCTGGTGTTGAACTCCTGGCCCCAAGTGATACTTCTGCCTTGGCCTCCCAAAGTGCTGGGTTTACAGGCGAAAGCCACCATGCCCATCCTATTTTCTCTTCTTCTTTAATAACATTTTCCTTCCTCTACCTCATTTTGTAGTAAGAATACAGTATATAATACGTTTAACACACAAAATATGTGTTAGTCAACTGTTACCTGTAAGGCTTTCAGTCAACAGTAGACTATTTGTAGTTAAGTTTAGGGAGAGTCAGAAGTTATATGCATCAGCGAGGTGGCTCACACCTGTAATCCCAGCACTTTGGGAGGCCGAGGCGGGCTGATCACTTGTGGCCAGGAGTTCTAGACCAGCCTGGCCAACATGGCAAAACCCCGTCTTTACTAAAGATACAAAAATTAGCTGGGCATGGTGGCACATGCCTATAGCCCCAGCTACTCAGCAGGCTGAGACAGGAGAATCGCTTGAGCCCAGGAGGTGGAGGTTGCAGTGAGCTGAGATCAAGCCACTGCACTCCAGCTTGGACCACAGTGAGACCCCATCTCCCCACCAAAAAAAAAGTTATATGCAAATTTTCAACTGCGAGAGGGGTCAGCAACTCTAACCCCCCATGTTGTTCAAGGGTCTACTGTATATCTGTTGTTTTTCTTTTTTTTTCTTTTTTGAGATGGAGTCTCGCTCTGTCACCAGGCTGGAGAGCAGTGGCATGATCTTGGCTCACTGCAACCTCCGCCTCCCGGGTTCAAGCATTCTTCTGCCTCATCCTCCCGAGTAGCTGGGACTATAGGTGCGTGCCACCACGCCTAGCTAATTTTTGTAGTTTTAGTAGAGACGGGGTTTCACCATGTTAGACAGGGTGGTCTTAATCTCCTGACCTCATGATCCACATGCCTTGGCCTCCGAAAGTGCTGGAATTACAGGCGTGAGCCACTGTGCCCAGCACCTTTCTTTCCCTTCCCTTCCTTCCTTTCCTTCCTTTCTTTCCTTCCTTCTTTTTTTTTTTTTTTTTTTTTTTTTTGAGATGGAGTCTCGCTCTGTCGCCCAGGCTGGAGTGCAGTGGCCGGATCTCAGCTCACTGCAAGCTCCACCTCCCGGGTTTACGCCATTCTCCTGCCTCAGCCTCCCGAGTAGCTGGGACTACAGGCGCCCGCCACCACGCCCGGCTAGTTTTTTGTATTTTTTAGTAGAGACGGGGTTTCACCGTGTTAGCCAGGATGGTCTCGATCTCCTGACCTTGTGATCCGTCCGTCTCGGCCTCCCAAAGTGCTGGGATTACAGGCTTGAGCCACCGCGCCCGGCCCTTTCCTTCCTTCTTTCTTCCTTTTTTCCCCTTCCCTTCCCTTCCCTCCCCTCCCCTCCCCTCCCCTCCCCTCCCCTCCCTCCACTCCCCTCCCCTCCCCTTCCCTTTCCTCGGAGTCTAGCTCTGTTGCCCAGGTGGGAGTGCCGTGGTGTCATCTCGGCTCACTGCAACCTCCGCCTCCTGGGTTCAAGTGACTCTCCTGTCTCAGCTCCCGAGTAGCTGGGATTACAAGCACACACCACCATGCCCAGCTAATTTTTGTATTTTTAGTAGAGACCCGGTTTCACTGTGTTGGCCAGGCTGGTCTTGAACTCCTGACCTCATGATTCGCCCGCCTCAGCTTCCCAAAGTGCTGGGATTACAAGCGTGAGGCACCATGCCTAGCCTTTTTTTCTTTTTGAGACAGAGTCTCTCTCTGTTGCCCAGGCTGGATTGCAGTGGGGTGATGTTGGTTCACTGCAACCTCCATTTCCCAGGTTCAAGCAATTCTCATGCCTCAGCCTCCCAAGTTGCTGGGATTACCGGCTCCCTCTACCACGTGTGGCTAATTTTTGTATTTTTAGTGGAGATGGAGTTTTGCCATGTTGGCCAGGCTGGTCTCGAACTCCTGGCCTCAATCTTCCACCTTGGCCCCACTAAGTGCTGGGATTTCCGGTGTGAGCCACCATGCCCGGCCAGTTGTTTTTCTTTATGTTTTATGCATGTCTTATATATTTTATGCTCCTTAAACAGGCACTTCACCAAAGAAGATACATGGATGACAAGCGCTTGAGAAGATGCTCAACATCATTAGTCATTAGGAAAATGCAAATTAAACCACAGAGATACCACTACACACCCAGTGAAGTGGTTTATTTTATTTTATTTTATTTTATTTTATTTTATTTATTTATTTATTTGAGACAGAGTCTCTCTCTGTCGCCAGGCTGGAGTGCAATGGCACGATCTCTGCTCACTGCAACCTCTGCCTCTCAGGTTCAAGTGATTCTCCTGCCTCAGCCTCCCGAGTAGCTGGGACTACAGGCTCACACCACCGGGACCAGCTAATTTTTCTATTTTTAGTAGAGACTGGGTTTCACCATGTTGGCCAGATGGTCTCGATCTCTTGACCTCATGATCCGCCCGCCTCAGCCTCCCAAAGTACTGGAATTACAGGCGTGAGCCACTGCGCCCAGCCGAAGTGGTTTAAAAAATAAAACGAACAATTCTACATGTTGGAGAGGATGTGGAGTAACTGAAACTCTTATGCATTGATGGTGGGAATATAAACTGATAACTACTCTGTAAAAACAGTTATTATAAAGTTAAACATCCACCTACCATAAGACTTAGCAATACCCACTTCTAGGTGTTTAGAGAAGTGAAAACTCTTGCTCAGACAAAAATCTGTACAAAAATGTTTACAGTAGCTCTGTTAGCAGTCACTAAAAACTGGAAATGACAGGTGGATGGGTAAACAACTCATGGTACAGCCATACAGGAACAGAAAGGAATGCAACAACATGAGTGAATCTCAAGGCATCATGCTGAGCACAAGAAGCCAGTTCAAAAGGGTATGTACTGAATGTTTCATTTAAATGTCGGAAATGGCAAAACTAGTGATGGAGGACAGGTCAGTGTTTATAAAGGATTACAAGTAGAGGAAGGTGTGACCACAAAGAGCAGCATGAGGAAATTTTGGAGTGATGAAACTATTTTGTATCTTGATTGTGGTGGTGACTATGCAAATCTATATATATGTATAAAAAATCTTGGCTGGGTGCGGTGACTCAAGCCTATGATCCCAGCACTTTGGGAGGCTGAGAGGGGCAGATCACGAGGTCAGGAGATCGAAATCATCCTGGCTAACACGGTGAAACCCCGTCTCTACTCAAAAATACGAAAAACTAGCCAGGCGAGGTGGCCGGTGCCTGTAGTCCCAGCTACTTGGGAGGCTGAGGCAGCAGAATGGCGTAAACGTGGGAGGCGGAGCTTGCAGTGAGCCGAGATCGCGCCACTGCACTCCAGGTTGGGTGACAGAGCGAGACTCCGTCTCAAAAAAAAAAAAAAAAAAAAAAAAAACTTAGATGCACTCAGTATGCAGTGAGGATAAAATAAAAAATAATAATAAATTTAAAATCATAAATCTGATCAGGTGTGGTGGGTCACGCCTGTAAAGAAAATACAAAAAGTAGCAGGACATGGTGGCTTGCACCTGGAGTCCCAGCTACTTGGGAGGCTGAGACCTGGGCAACAGAGAGACCGTGTCTCTTACAGTGGCTCATGCCTGTAATCTCAGCACTTTGGGAGGATGAGGTTGTGGGATTGCTTAAGGCCAGGATTTCGGACCAACCTGGGCAACATAGGAAACCCAGTCTCTAAAAGAAACAAAACAAAACAGGCAGTAGCTCAAGCCCGTAATCCTAGCACTTTGAAAGGCGGAGATGGTCGGAGGCATTGAGTCCAGGAGTTCTAGACCAGCCTGGGCAACATGGTGAAACCTTGTCTCTACTAAAAATACAAAAATTAGCCTGGCACGGTGGCCACAACTGTAGCCCCAGCTACTCTGGAGGCTGAGGTGGGATCACTTGAGCCAGGGAGGTGGAGATTACAGTGAGCCGAGATTGCACCACTGCATTCCAGCCTGGGTGATAGAGTGAGATCCCATCTCAAAAAAAAAAAAAAATTTTTTAAGACAAAAAAAAAAGAAGAAATCATAGATCTGTATACCTGAAGAATTCAATTTTACTGATAGTTAATTTAAATTTAAATTTAAAAATAATTGCATGGAAGCATTATTTACAATAACCAAGAGGTGTAAACAACACATGTCCATCAACAAATGAATGGGTAAACAAAATGTGGTGTACCCATATAATGGAATATTATTCATCCTTAAAAAGGAATAAAATTCTGGGCGGGCGCAGTGGCTCACGCCTGTAATCCCAGCACTTTGGGAGGCTGAGGTGGGCAGATCACCTGAGGTCAGGAGATCAGCCTAAACAACATGGTAAAACCCCATCTCTGCTAAAAATACAAAATTAGCCAGGTGTGGTGGTGCATGCCTGTAATCCCAGTTACTCAGGAGGGTGAGGCAGAAGAATCACTTGAACTCAGGAAGCGGAGGTTGCAGTGAGCTGAGATCACGCCATTGCACTCCAGCCTGGGCAACAAGAGCAAAACTCCATCTCAAAAAATAAATAAATAAATAAATAAAATTCCAATGCATGCTACAACATGGATGAACCTTAAAGACATTATGCTAAATGAAATAAACCAGAGACAAAAGGACAAATGGACGAATATTCCAGATTCCACTTATATGAGGCAACCAGAAAAGGCAATATCATAAAGACAGAAAGTAAAATGGTGGTTGCCAGGGGCTGAGAGAGTGAGAATGGGGAGTCATTATTTAATGTGTTTTGGGATGATGAAAAGTTCTGAAAATGAAAAGTAATGATGGTTGCAGAACAGTGAATATATTTAATGCCACTGAACTGTACACTTAAAAATGGTTAAAACGGTAAATTTTATGTATATTTTATCACCATTAAAAAAAGAAAAAAACTTTAAAAATTTAAATGCAGGCTAGAAAACATGTTAAAATACACTATATGTAATATATATTATATATACACTATATATAGTATATATAAAAATACATTATATAATATATATTATATATACACTATATAAAATATATAATATATATAATATAATATATGTAATATATTATATGTGTAATATATATTATATGTAATACATTTTTTATATATTATATAGATGCAAAATCTCGTGGAGAAAGTGAAAGAAGAGCTGGCGGCTGTGTCTCACGCCTGTAATCCAGCAACTCCAGAAGCTGAGGCAGGAGGCTTGCTTGAGGCCAGAAGTTTGAGATCAGGCTGAGCAAGAAAGCCAGAACCTGTCTCCACAAAAAATACAAAAATTAGCCAGGTGTGGTGGCGAGTGCCTGTGGTCCCAGCTAGTTGAGAGTCTGAGGTGGGAGGATTGCTAGGAGGGAGTTTTCTAATAGTTGGGGCGAGGAGGGGCAGTTAAGAGCAAAGGAATGGTTAATACAAATTCCAGATAGTGACTACCCATATAGTGAGTGAGGGGTATGATGGGGAAATGGGCCAACGAGGGCTTCAAAGATGTTAACAATATACTTTTTGAACTGGATGGGAGGATGGGAGACATCAGTGTTTTATTACTTTTCTTTGAATTGTGTATGCACATAGACTATATGCATTATGTGCGAGATATACTTAAAAATCTTTAAGATGTTTCTATTTTTATTTTAGAGACAGGGCTTAAAAGTCCTGGGCAATTAGCCGGGCTCAGTGTCTTGCGCCTGAAATCCCACCTACTTGGGAGGCTGAGGCAGGAGAATCGCTTAAACCCGGGAGTCAGAGGCTGCAGTGAGCCGAGATTGCGCCACTGCACTCCAGCCTGGATGACAGAGACCCTGTCTCAAAAAAAAAAAAAAAAAAAAAAAATCCTGGGCAGCAAGGCCCCGGCTTCGCCCCCTAAAGGTTGCCCCAAGAGCACCGTGTGATTACTAAGGTATTTCCGGAGTCTAAAGATGATTATTCAGGTTCATTTGCATACCCATAATACATTGCAAACAGTATTTTTTTCTGAAAAAAATTCTATATTGCTTGACATTTCTGAGTATGAGAATTGCACATGCAGAATTTTTTTGTATGAACTTTCTCAGGTAGTAATTCTTAGGATGAGTAGACACCATTAGTGATCTAGGAATTGCAGTTACCCGAGACTTGAGTTACAGAATTGGGAAGAGTACTCTGGTTTCTCTTCAGATCGCATAAATCTTTCGCCTTTTACTAAAGATTTCCGTGGAGAGGAACAACTCTGAGTTTTAACCAAATTTTTTGAGGCCTTGTATTTGACAAGGCTATATGTGGCGGTTTAATAGTAGAATTGTTAGTTAGATCAAGTTCTCATGTGTTTGTTGCTTTCTGTCACAGAGCTGATTAGTGCATTTCATAGTATTATGATGTGTATTGAAGCACTGGTTGGCAGATCCTGCATCGTGGAAGCATTGAAGCCTATTTAGTTTTTTTCTCCCTACCTTGCTTGTAATTATTTCTGTGGGTACTCACATACGTTCCAAGGAAATGCATCTTGTATATTCGTGCTTTTCAACTTTATGTGATAGGCAGTTGACGCACACGTAGTACCTCTGGGATCTTCTCTTAGTCAAGGCTGTTTGGTAGATGCATGTTTTTTGTTACCTGTAATATACAGTATCCAGTTCATTTTCTTTGCAGCACTGTCCGGTTGAAATACAATGCGAGGTAGAGGTGGAATTTTTGATTTTAATAAGCCACATTAAACAACTAAAAAGAATGGAAAAATCCAGTAATCCAAAATACTATAATTTGCATATGTAATAATTACTGAGATATTTTACATTATTTTTTGCCCATACTGTAGTCCTTGCTTGGTAAGTAGGGCTAATCTTATTTTTTTATTTTTTGAGACGGAGTTTCACTCTTGTCTCCCGGGTTGGAGTGCAGTAGGGCGATCTCGGCTCACTGCAACTTCCGCCTCCCGGGTTCAAGTGATTCTCCTGCCTCAGCCTCCCAAGTAGCTGGGATTACAGGTGCCCACCACCATACCCGGCAAACTTTTTGTATTTTTAGTAGAGATGGGGTTTCGCCATGTTGGCCAGGCTGGTCTCGAACCTTAGATGATCCGCCCGCCTTGGCCTCCTAAAGTGCTGGAATTACAGGAGTGAGCCGCCGCGCCTGGCCTAATCTTACATAAATAAGAGACTTAATGCACTGTCTTATCAGCTATTTCCTTTCTGCAAGCCATTATTTGTTGGAGTCACTCTTCTGTTCCAGAAGTTTCTTTGCTTTGCTTAGTATGAATCTTCAGCTTTTTATGCTACTTATTTTGGAGAAAGTTTTAAATTTTTCCACATCTAAAGGGTTCTGTATATGCAGTGCCCTTACGAAATGCCTGTGGGTAACCGAACTCCAGGATATTGCCAGCACATGCACTCCTGCCCCTTCCTGGCTGCAATCCTTTCTCTAGCCCATAGAGCCAGACACTAACCTGACTTTTGGGGTATCCCCCCCTTTTTTTTTAAGACAGGGTCTTGTTCTGTTGCTCAGGCTGGTGTGCAGTGGCGCGATCATGACTCACTGCAACCTCCGCCTCCCGGGTTCAAGCAAGCCTCCCGAGCAGCTGGGACTACAGGCGTGTGCCACCACATCTGGCTAATTTTTGAATTTTTAGTAGAGACAGGGTTTCACCATGTTGGCTAGGCTGGTCTTGAACTCCTGGCCTCAAGTGATCCACCCGCCTCAGCATCCAAAAGTGCTGGGATTACAGGCAGGAGCACCGGCCTAAATTTTTAGTGATGTAACAGTTTTGAATGTTAATATTAAAATGCACAAAATACTCATCCTTTGCATCTATTTAAACTTATATTGTGTAAGTTATCACGAGAAAGCTGTAGAAATGATCTTTACAATGTGCAAGAGGAACATAAATTTTCAAAATTCTTTTCAGATTTAAGGGAAGAAGGTATTTGACCCCACGACCATAACGGGTGACCCTTGTGGTCAGAACTGAACACTAAATGGAAGCTGCGCCCTCTTGTGGCCATCGCGGAGGCTGCAGCAGAAATGAGCAAGGAGTTCCAGAACGGAGGTAACTCTGCTAAATAGGAGCTAAGACCTAGAGGCCCCCCACTACCTTCCCTATAGGGAGAGTCTCTCTTTACTGAAAAATTTGAAAAGATTGAATGTTGCTTCTACAAGAGAACCTACTTCTTGTAACTGTGGGCATCTGGTCACAACAAATAGAAACCAGAGAACAATCTACAAGAATGATTTAATGTTAATCTGTTACTGTAGGCTGGACACAGTGGCTTACGCCTGTAATCCCAGCACTTTGGGAGGGCGAGGCGGGAAGATCAGTTGAGGCCAGGAGTTCAAGACCAGCCTGGCCAACATAGTGAAACCCCTTCTCTACTAAAAATACAAAAATTAGCCAGGTGTGGTGGGTCGCGCCCATAATAATCCCAGCTACTTGGGAGGATGAGTCAGGAGCATCGCTTGAACCTGTGAGGCAGAGGTTGCAGTGAGCTGAGATTGTACCACTGCACTCCAGCCTGGGTGACAGAGTGAGCCTCTATCTAAAAAAAACCAGGAGAATCGCATGAACCCAGGAGGCGGAGGTTGTGAGCCCAGATCATGCCACTGCACTCTAGCCTGGGTGACAAGAGCAAAATTCTATCTAAAAAAAATTTTAAAAATAGGCCGGGCGCGGTGGCTCAAGCCTGTAATCCCAGCACTTTGGGAGGCCGAGACGGGCGGATCACGAGGTCAGGAGATCGAGACCATCCTGGCTAACACGGTGAAACCCTGTCTCTACTAAAAAAAATACAAAAAACTAGCCGGGCGAGGTGGCGGGCGCCTGTAGTCCCAGCTACTCGGAGGCTGAGGCAGGAGAATGGCATAAACCCGGGAGGCGGAGCTTGCAGTGAGCTGAGAACCGGCCACTGCACTCCAGCCCGGGCGACAGAGCGAGACTCCATCTCAAAAAAAAAAAAAAAAGAAAAAGAAGAAAGGAAAAAAAAATTGCCAGAGATGGCATCATGCATCTATATAGTCCTAGCTACTCAGGAGGCTGAGACACGAGAATCGCTTGAACCTGGGAGGCACAGGTTGCAGTGAGATCACACCACTGTACTCCAGCCTGGCAACACAGTGAGACCTTGTCTCAAAAAAAAAAAAAAAAAAAAAAAGAGAGAGAGAGAAAATATATTTAAATATATTTACTATTAAAAAAAGCTCACTAAATAAAAAGAACACATATTTACTGTTCATCAAGTGGAAGTGGGTCATCGTAAAGGTCTTCTTCCTCATTGTCTTCACGTTTGGTACATTGAGGAGGGGGAGGAGAGGTTGGTTTTACTGTCTGAGGAGTGGCAGAGGAAGAGGTGGAGGTAGAAGGGAGGCAGGAGAGGCAGGCATACTCGCTTTAGTTTCAGTGCCCATATCATAAAGGGCATGTTGTAAAAGCGGTCTTGAATACTAGGAACACTTCTACCAGATTGTCTAATGTCAGTCGTTCTCTGGAACTGCATCTTCTACATCTTCTTCATCGTCTTGCACTGGTTTGAAGGCACTCATGTCCACCAAGTCATCTTCTATTCGTTCCTCTAGTGTGATATCTATTAGCTCTTGGATTTCTCCAAGATTCGTACCTTGAACCCTTTACCCCACACAAACCTCTTTTGCATATCCACAATGTCTTTCGTGATTTCCTTGACAGTCTCTGTCATAAATCCTGTGAAGTCATGTACAACATCTGGCCACAATTTTTCTCCAGTAGGAATTTATTGTTTCAGGTTTGATGGCCTTCACGAGTTTTTCTACAACATCTTCAACGGTGTAATCCTTCCAGACGTTCATGATGTTCTCTTGGTTGAGGTCCTCTTCCACAGTGTTGACAATCCCTTCCATAGAGTACGGGGTGTAATAAGCATTAAAGGTTCTTATGACCCCTTGATCTAGAGGATGAATTACAGACATCGTATTTAGGGGCAAGTAGATCACTTGCACCTTCGGTGTTGAACTCAAGGGGTTCCAGGTGGCCAAGATCATTGTCCAATATCAAAAGAACTTGGCTCACACCTGTAATCCCAGCACTTTGGGAGGTTGAGGCAGGTGGATCACTTGAGGTTGGGAGTTCGAGACCAGCCTGGCCAACATGGTGAAACCCTGTCTCTACTAAAAATACAAAAATTAGCCAAGCATGGTGGCACACACCTGTAATCCCAGCTACTCGGGAGGCTGAGGCAGGAGAATTGTTTGAACCTGGGAGGTGGAGGTTGCAGTGAGCCAAGATCAAGATCACGCCACTGCACTCCAGCCTGAGCGACAGAGCAAGATTCCATCTAAATAAAGAATGAATGAATGAATGAATGAATGAATAAATAAATAAATAAATAAATGGCAGCTCCTTACTGGCAAGATATAATACTTCCTGACTTTAAGGATAAAGCATTCAACCAATCCAGAAAAAGGGTTCTTGTTGTTCAGGCCTTCTTGTTGTACAAAGAGTGGCAGCTTTTGTTTATCTTTTCTCTTCAAAGCTTGGGGGTTAGCAGCTTTACAGATAAGGGAAGTTCTGATAATAAACCTGACCAAATTTGTACAAAACAATAGTTAGACTATCCCTTTCTGCCTTAAATCTTTGTGCCTGATTTTCTTCCTTACTAATAAACGTCTTTTGTGGCATATTCTTCCAGAACAGGGCACGTTCATCTGCATTAAAAACCTGTTCAGGTGGATATCTTTGTTGTCAGTGATTTTTTTTTTTTTTTTTTGGAGATGAAGTCTCGCTCTGTTACCCAGGCTAGAGTGCAGTGGCATGATCTCCGCTCACTGCAACCTCCGCCTCCCGGGTTCAAGCGATTCTTGGCTTTAGCCTCCTGAGTAGCTGGGGCTACAGGCACATGCCACTGTGCCTGGCTAATTTTTGCATCTTTATTAGAGACAAGGTTTAACCATATTGGCCAGGCTGGTCTCAAACTCCTGACCTCAGGTGATCCACCCGCTTCGGCCTCCCAAAGTGCTGGGATTACAGGTGTGAGCCACGTGCCCGGTCCTCACTTTCAATAATGAATAGAAGAAACAGAAGATCAACAAGAAAATCTAAGATTTGAAAACAATATAAATCAACTAGTCCTAACAGACATCCATAGAGCACTTGACCTAACAACAGCAGAATATATATTCACACGAAACATTCTCCAGGATAGGCCTTATGCTAGGAGACAGACAAACCTCAATGAATTTCAAAGGACAGGAGTAAACAAAATGTGTTCTCTAAGCCAGGTGTGGTGGTGTGAGCCTGTAGTCCGAGGTACTCAGGAGGCTGAGCCAGGAGGATCACTTGAGGCCAGAAGTTCTAGGCTGCAATGTGCTATGATCATGCTTGTGAATAGCCACTGTGCTGTAGCCGAGGTAACATAGCGAGGCCCAGTCTCTTAAAAAACAAAAAACAAGTATGTTAGTGATTGCTTAGGAGTGGGCGACATGGTGGCGTGGGTAGAGCAGTGATAGCCTAAGTGTAGAGAGTTTCTTTTTGAGGTAATAAAAATGTTCTAAAATTTTTTTTTTTTTTTTTTTTTTTTTTTTTTTGAGACGGAGTCTTGCTCTGTCGCCCAGGCTGGAGTGCAGTGGCCAGATCTCAGCTCACTGCAAGCTCCGCCTCCCGGGTTCACGCCATTCTCCTGCCTCAGCCTCCCGAGTAGCTGGGACTACAGGCGCCCGCCAGGTCGCCCGGCTAGTTTTTTGTATTTTTAGTAGAGACGGGGTTTCACCATGTTAGCCAGGATGGTCTCGATTTCCTGACCTCGTGATCCGCCCGTCTCGGCCTCCCAAAGTGCTGGGATTACAGGCTTGAGCCACCGCGCCCGGCCCCTCTAAAATTTATCGTGGTGACAGTTGCACATATCTGTGAATGTACTAAAAACTATTCAATTGTACACTTTAAATGGGTGAATTGTATGGTCTGTGGATTATATCAAATGTATATAAGCAGAGTTGAAACCCCTCTGCAAGAAATGTGGTTCTGAGACCACCTTAGCAAATTATGATAAAATCTAGAATGAAGTAAACATAAAAACATTCAACTTCACTATCAATTAAGTAAATGCAAATTAAAACTATAATGAAATTCAACTTTGTGTCTATGGAATTGACAAGACTTAAAAAGAATTCTAATATTCTGCATGAGCTAAGTCATGAGAATGCTGGCCATCAGAGGCCCTTCCACACCACCCTGTGATGTGAATATTATCACTATGATTCTCATACCATATGTGAGAAATATCTTCAGATAAGCAAATTTTATATATCCATCCGACAAACAACTCTTGAGGCCAAGGAGGTATCAGAGGGTGGCTTTTGTCTAAGGGCTGCAATGAAGAAGAGGTGGAATGAGAGATGGTTCCCTGGTCTCCTGCCCCACTCCAAGCTCTTCCTTCCTGGGGTCTGAGCTTCAGAAGCCACCTTAGAGTTCCTGGGTCCCATGAGAACCCCCAGGACTTTTGAAGCACTAGGGGCCTTGTGGTTCTAGGCCTCAGAGCAAACAGAGATTTGATGTGGGCTCCTGGGAGCAGCCCCCAACCTTTACCGGGCAAAAAAAGATGGGAAGTTCTGTGGTGTCTGGGGGACCAGTCTGCGCCCTACCTCCGGAAGTCATATACGCAATCCAATGGCATGGGACAACCTCTCCTCTGAGCCCAGGGCCCAGCGCAGCCTAGATGCAGAAGGAGAAGTCTCTTCCTCAGAAGATCCTGCAGGGTAGGAGTGTGTGCACTGTGTTGGTCTCAGCACAATGGTCTGTGTCTAGATTTGCACGTGACCATGAGGTCACACTTTGGGGTTTTCTTCTAATGAAGGTTCTGAGTAGGGAGTTAAGTCAATGCCCCTCTGCTCTTCCCCAAGCTCCCTGTCAGAGAAGCCTCCCAAGGAGGATCTTGGGGCATTTGAGGCCAGAGACGTAAGCAATTCAGAGAATTCTGGAGGCTGAAAAGCAGAGGAAGTCTTTTGTTTTTCCAAAGACCTCGGTGCGAATCCTAGATTCACCCATCTGACTGTGGGATCTTGGGCAAGCATTGCAGCACTCTAAGCCTCAGTTTCCCTGGGTGTTAAATGGCTCCTTCTGTGCAGTTTTTGAGGGAAACATTCAAGAGAGAGACAATAGGTAGCATTAATTCCCCAAGGAAGAGAAGTAGGCTCAGCCCGCCGAGCTGGGACAAAGACAAGTACAGGGGCGGGTCGAGAGGGTGCCCAAATCAGTTTCTACCAGGGGCTGCTGTGAGGATGGGTGGCAGGGGCGTGGGCGACGTCGCCCGGCACACACTGGCGGCGGCACCTCTCGCAGCTGCAGCTGATCCGGGTCTGGGAGGGGCGGGCACAACCCGTACGGAGGAGCTGGCTGGCGCGGGAAGGGGCGGGCCCTCGGCTGGGCTGGGCGGGGCGCTAAGCAGCGTGGGAGCGCGGCGGCGGGAGGGGAGGTAGGCCGGGCAAGGCAAGCGGACGTGCGCTGCAGGCGGAAGACAGGTGGCGCCGAGGGCAGCCGGGCGAGAGGCGGGGCTTCGGCGGCGCGGCGGGAGGCGGGGCAGGAAAGCGCTCGCGGTGCAGCAGCCTCGCCCGTCGCGGAGAGTGGGCTCTGCCCGCCGTCCCCCGGGGGCTGCTTCCCGCCCCAGGCCTCCGCGGAGGACACGTGTCAGCACGTTCCCGCGGTTGTCACTCCATTGTCATAGCCCCTCCTCCAGGCCGGGAACCGCTCCCAGCCACCAACCCTGGCCCCATTATCCCTGGGTCCAACCTCCCCGCGGACCCGCGGTCCAGGCCTCGGTCTCTCTCCTCGGCAGCCAGCCGCGGCCCAGACCCCGGCAGAGGACCCTCGTCGACACGTTCTCACCTCTGTCATCTCAGCCCTCTGCCTAGCTCCACCCCAGGCTTGGGAACCCGGCCGCTGACGGCCCATTGTCTGCGGGCCCAGCCCCGCGCTGAACGCACGCTCGCCCTTGCCCCTAACCAGCGCGTCTCCCCCGGCAACGCGCAGTGACCTGAGATGCAGCCCTCAGGCTGGGCGGCCGCCAGGGAGGCGACGGGCCGCGACATGTTGGCTGCCGACCTCCGGTGCAGCCTCTTCGCCTCGGCCCTGCAGAGCTACAAGCGCGACTCGGTCCTGCGGCCCTTCCCCGCGTCCTACGCCCGCGGCGACTGTAAGGATTTTGAAGCCCTGGTGAGTGTGCTTTGTCCTGGAGCTGCCCACTGCGTCCTGGACCAAGTGCCCTGTGGAACCAGAGGTAGAGGCAGTTCCATCCGCGTTAGTAAACATGACAGCCCCCAGACTTTCCATTCCCAGCTTGGCATGGCCTTGCCTTGGGGAAGGTTTCCATTAGCTAAGAATACTCCTAACACCCTCATGTCAACTCTCACTCCCAAGGCACTTGGTGGCTGCTTCTCTCCTGTCAATGACAAGTGACTCCGGGGACTGAAGTGAGGAATCAGGAATCGTTGCATAGTCCTCCACAGATTTTCTAGCCTGGCCAGAAATAGGGTTGATGTGAATCAGCTGTTTTGCTTAGCTAGAAAGTTATCCATCCTTTTGCAAATAGACACCAAAAAGTCACCAAAGCCACCCAGACCTTGGTCTTCAGATGAGGTGATCTTTTTTTTTTTTTTTTTTTTTTTTTTTTTTTTTTTTTTTTTTGAGACGGAGTCTTGCTCTGCCGCCCAGGTTGGAGTGCAGTGGCCGGCTCTCAGCTCACTGCAAGCTCCGCCTCCCGGGTTCACGCCATTCTCCTGTCTCAGCCTCCCGAGTAGCTGGGACTACAGGCGCCCGCCTCGTCGCCCGGCTAGTTTTTTGTATTTTTTAGTAGAGACGGGGTTTCACCGTATTAGCCAGGATGGTCTCGATCTCCTGACCTCGTGATCCGCCCGTCTCGGCCTCCCAAAGTGCTGGGATTACAGGCTTGAGCCACCGCGCCCGGCCCCAGATGAGGTGATCTATGGGCAGTGCTTTTATAAACTGTAACGTCCAGTACGTATGTCAGCTGTTATTTCTCTGATTCACTAGGCACTTTTTTTTTTGCAGAGTTCACCTCTGGGTCAGCATTCAAGATATCAGTTATCCTTATAATCCAAATGTTTCGAATTGCCTAGAAAAATATAACTTACCAAAATCGATTCAGTAAAAAGCAGAATATTGAAATAGCCAATAGCTGATATTCATTAAAGACACCGAACTCCATGTATCTTTGGGAACTGTCAAGTGTGGCAGTCTCCCTTCCTAGCCATGGAAGAGCATATTCTTGTTCATCAGCAAAGCTGTCACCATTTAATTGGTATCAGATTCTGACTTGCACAAGTAACATTCTTCACTGTTAAAAACTTGGAGGGGCCGGGCTTGGTGGGTCATGCCTGTAATCCTAGCACTTTGGGAGGCCAAGGCGGGGGCGGATCACCTGAGGTAGGGAGTTCGAGACCAGCCTTACTAACATGGGGAAACCCCGTCTCTATTAAAAATACAAAAATTAGCCGGGCATGGTAGCACATGCCTGTAATCCCAGCTACTCTGGAGGCTGAAACAGGAGAATTGCTTGAACCTGGGAGGCGGACGTTGGGGTGAGCCAAGATTGCGCCATTGCAGTGGAGCCTGGGCAACAAGAATGAAACTCCATTTAAAAAAAAAAAAAAAAAAAAAGCAAAACAAAACAAAAAAACCTGGAGGGTGCCAGGTTATTAGGCGAACTTTTCTAAACTATTGTAGAAAAAGAAGAAAAAGGGCCGGGCGCGGTGGCTCAAGCCTGTAATCCCAGCACTTTGGGAGGCCGAGACGGCGGATCACGAGGTCAGGAGATCGAGACCATCCTGGCTAACACGGTGAAACCCCGTCTCTACTAAAAACTACAAAAAACTAGCTGGGCGAAGTAGCGGCGCCTGTAGTCCCAGCTACCCGGGAGGCTGAGTCAGGAGAATGGCGTGAACCCGGGAGGCGGAGCTTGCAGTGAGCTGAGATCTGGCCACAGCACTCCAGCCCAGGTGACAGAGCGAGACTCTGTCTCAAAAAAAAAAAAAAAAGAAAAAGAAAAAGAAAAAGAAGAAAAAGGCTGGGTGGTTCACGCCTATAATCCCAGGAGTTTGGGAAGGCAAACCAGGAGGATCGTTTGAGACCAGCCTAAGCAGCATGGTGAAACCCTGTCTCTACAGAAAAAAAAAATTTAAGAATTAGCTGGGTGTGGTGGTGCGTGCCTGTAGTCCCAGCAACTTGGGAGGCTGAAGTGGGAGGATGGCTTGAGTCCAAGAGGTTGAGGCTGCAGTGAGCCGTGATCACACCACTGCACTCCAGCCTAGGCAACAGAGCAAGTCTCTCTCCCTCAAACAAAAACAAACAAAACAAAAAAACATTGAATTAGTAGTCAAAGATTTTCCCTCAAAGAAAACTCTGGACATAGCTGGTGTCATTGGTGAGTTCTAGCAATCACTGAGGGGATAAGTAATTCCCAGTTTTACACAGAGTATTAAAAAAGAGGCTAACATAACCTTGACCCTAAATCTAATAAGGTTGATGCAAGAAAAGAAAATTATAGGCTGAGTGTGGTGGCTCACACCTGTAATCCCAGCACTTTGGGAGGTTGAGGCGGGTGGATCCTGAGGTCAGGAGTTCAAGACCAGCCTGGCCAATATGGTGAAACCCCATCTCCCCATTATGGTGGCACGTGCCAGTAATCCCAGCTACTCGGGAGACTGAGGCAGGAGAATTGCTTGAACCGGGACTTGGGAGGCAGAGGTAGCAGTGAGCCGAGATCGTGCCACTGCACTCCAGCCTGGGCAACACAGTGAGACTCTGTCTTAAAAAAAAAAAGGAAAGAAAATTATAGGCCAATGTCATGAGTATAAATGCAAAAATTATCTTCAAGGTATTAGGATCTTAAAGTTAGCAACTTATAAAAAAGGGTAATTCCTTATGACCAGGTTGGGTTCATCCCAGGAATGCAAAATTAGTTCAACATTAGGCAATCAATTAATGACAGGAACCACATTGCTAGATTAAAGGAGGTATTTATAATTAACACGTGTTTAGCGTTATCTCTGATGAAATCATCAGTGTTTGGTTCCTCCTTTGCTATCATTCCTAGGAGGTTGAGGGACAAACAAAGGCTGAGCCTCCTGGCCCCGCCTGGTCCTGGTAGCCCACCTAATGATGTGTTGAGGGCATCTCAAGTGGTGACCATGGTGCACAGGCGTTTCTGGCTACCGGAAGTGTGAGGTTGGAGAAAGAGGCAAGTTCACTGACTTCCCTTGAGGTTTGTTCTTGCAGGTTCAGATACTCAGTTTTCTGAGTGTGCTATATCAGAGCCTTGGGAACGAAACTTCCTTCGGTTTTGGCAACAGATACTTATGGAGTGTTTGCTATGGGCCAGGTGCTAAGGATACAGGATTGACCCTTGAAGAGGTTAACAGTGTGCTCAGCCATACTAGGTAAGCGCGGTACAACATGGAAGCCCACAGCAAGGACACCCCCTAGCTCTCAGCTGTGGGCCCAGGCTCTGGGAACACCAACTAGGGTTGGAGGCTGATGCTTTGTCGAGTCCCAAGGCAGAACTTCAAGAGCAGAGAAGAGGGAAAGAGTATTCCAGGAGGAGCAGCAGGATGGTCAGAAAGCCAGGAGGTGTGAGCTTACAGAGAAGGACAAAACTGCTTTAGTGTAACTGTTGTGGGGAACAGGAAGAGATGAGGCCAGCCTATGGAGCATGCAGGGCTACACATGTCCTGCTAAGTTGTGGAGATTTTTATCCTTGGGCAGGGGAGGGTATTGGGGTGAGATCCAGAAAGACAGCCATGGTGGCAGGTGAGAGAAGGACCTGTTTGGGAGGAGTGTTTCGGGTCAGGAGTCAGAGGGATCAAACTCACAATGCAGCTTTAAAAAAAAAAAAAAAAAAAAATTGAGATGGGGTCTCGCTATGTTGTCCAGGCTGGTCTTGAACTTCTGGGTGCAAGCAATTCTCCCACCTCATCCTTCCAAAGTGCTGGGATTACAGGCGTGAGCCACTGCACTTGGCCACAGTGCAACTTTAGTTTTTACCAAGAAACATACCTCCAAGTGGACTAGAATGCTCAACTTATTTTCTTTCTGCTGGAAGGTCTTGGCCAATGGAATCAGGTTTGTTTGGTGAATATGGGATACATGCAAAGGGACCTGTGGAATTGTTTTGATCATGCTCTTTAAAATTTATTTTTAATTATGCAAGTAATGTTTGAATATATTCTCACTATAAAAAAGTTCAAACGATACCAGTAAAGTAAACGTGCCCCTAATAGATCTCACTCTATCCCTCACCCCTCTGCAAAGGTATCAGTTGCTCTGTTTAGGGCACATCCTCCCCCCTCTCCCCCACCCCACTTGTAATCCCTTAAGAGAGCATCAGTTGGCCGGGCACGGTGGCTCACGCCTGTAATCCCAGCACTTTGGGAGGCCGAGGCGGGCGGATCACGAGGTCAGGAGATCGAGACCATCCTGGCTAACATGGTGAAACCCCGTCTCTCCTAAAAATACAAAAAAATCAGCCGGGCATGGTGGCGGGTGCCTGTAGTCCCAGCTACTCGAGAGGCTGAGGCAGGAGAATGGCATGAACCCTGGAGGCGGAGCTTGCAGTGAGCTGAGATTGCACCACTGCACTCCAGCCTGGGCAACAGAGTGAGACTCCGTCTAAAAAAAAAAAAAAAAAAAAAAAAACATCAGCAATGTAGGTTGCCCCAAAAAGCCACCTCCTCTAAAGAGACAGACTGCCCTTCCCATGGGGCTTATTGTACCAGTCCCAGACAGTTACCCTTTCTCTTGAGGGCTACTGGAGAAACACAGATTCTTACCATCCAGTTCTGTTGCCATATTCCTTATTGGGCACCCATTTCCATGGTTGAGGAAAGTAGCCCAGACCACATAGATTCTTGGCTGTCTGTAGGCATGGCCGTCAGCAGCAAGGCTGCTCACTGGTGGGGCCCGGCACCATCTCTGGGGACATACATACATTCTTAGATAAACACACTTTAGGCCTTCTTTTACCACATGTCGTATGAGTTAAACTGAAATGATGCAGAGAAGTGGGCATCTGGACCTGTATCTGAATCAAAGTCTAACTTTTAAAGAAAAAGGAATCAGGTTTGGACTTGACTGACTAGATCATTTTGTAGTTACCTGAAGAAGAAAAGTGTGGAGCTGTTAAAAAATCTCTTGGCCAGGCACGGTGGTTCACACCTGTAATCCCAGCCCTCTGGGAGGCTGGGGTGGGTGGGTCATTTCAGTACAGGAGTTCAAAAGCAGCCTGGGCAACACGGCAAAACCCTGTCTATATAAAGAGATGAAAAAATTAGCCTGTGTGGTGGTGCATGCCTGTAGTCCCAGCTACTCAGGAGGCTGAGGTGGGAGGTTCACCTGAGCCACAGGCTCAAGGCTGTAGTGGGCCATGATTGTGCCCCTGCACTCCATTCTGGGTGACAGAGTGGGACTCTGTCTCAAAAAGTCTCTCGCTTTCATTTGTTTAGTTAAAAGCACTAGGAAGTAATGTGAAAGTTTACTATTTTCAGTCATTTAAATCTTTCTCCACACTGTGAGGTGTTATTACACACCTATAACACAAGGGTTGCAGTTTCCAAAAATTAGAGCAGTGACTTAAATTACTTTATTGATTGGTGATTTTCTGAGAACTCCCCACTGCTGAACCAAGCTCTTGGCTTTAGGTCTGATCTAGCATTATCTTGTCACTGTCCCCAAAGTCCCAGATTATCTCTGAGGTGTCTTGTTTTGAGACCATTTCCGTGCCGATAAGCTCTCTGATTTATTATTATTATTATTTTGAGATGGAGTTTCCCTCTTGTTGCCCAGGCTGGAGTGGTGCAATGGTGCAATCTCGGCTCACTGCAACCTCTGCCTCCTGGGTTCAAGCGATTATCCTGCCTGTCTCCCTAGTAGTTGGGATTACAGACAGATGCCATGACGCCCAGCTAATTTTTGTAGTTTTAGTAGAGATGGGGTTTCACCATGTTGGTCAAGGCTGGTTTTGAACTCCTGACCTCAGGTGATTTGCCCTCCTCGGCCTCCCAGACTGCTGGGATTACAGGGATGAGCAACCGCGCCTGGCCAGCTCTCTGATTTTACACTGGGAGCTCTTGGTATTTCCAGTGCCTGGCTTGGGAAGTACTTATCAAACGTTTGAGGAATTACGTTGTGTGTGTGCTGAATACCCGGTCTCAGGATTTCTTACCTTGTTTTTTGGGACCAGGGTTGGATGAAAGAACCCATACGTAGCATTCTTGGGATTCTCTGTACCCCTTGACCATTGGCCTCCAAACTTCAGGTTTGTCACTTGACACAGTCGCAGCTGTAAAGATTTTTGTTTGTTTCCCCCCTGCCCCCAAAATAGCATGTTCTGGTTCTCCATTAGCCTGTAGACCCTTTCTGGGGGTGGGAAGTGGGTGGGAAGGGCTTCTTTGTGTTAGCTCTAAGCCCTCGCTGCTTAGTATGGTTGAGGACCAGCAACATGAACCTCACCTGGGTGCTCATTAGAAAAGCAGGCCCTGGCCAGGCGCAGTGGCTCACGCCTGTAATCCCTACACTTTGGGAGGCCGAGGCAGGTGGGAGGTCGGGAGATCGAGAGCATCCTGGCTAACATGGTGAAACCCCGTCTCTACTAAATATACAAAAAATTAGCCGGGTGAGGTGGCGGTCGCCTGTAGTCCCAGCTACTCAGGAGGCTGAGCCAGGAGAATGGTGGGAACCCGGGAGGCAGAGCTTGCAGTGAGCCGAGATCACGCCACTGCACTTCAGCCTGGGTGACAGAGCGAGACTCTGTCTCAAAAAAAAAGAAAAGAAAAGCAGGCCCTGCCCCAGACCTATCCAGTCAGGATCTGCATTTTAACAAATCTGGGCAATCTGTATACATAGTGAAGCCTGAAAAGCATTGCATTAAGCTTACCCTGTTCTCATTTGGTGTGCCAGACTGCTCTAATTGGGTCTCCTGGTCCTGGAGGAGTAAGGAGTCTCTTTTTTTCCTTCTTCTTTCTGGTTTCTGGCTTGCACTGTCTAGACACAGTGACTCCCCAGTGTCTGGGTTAAAGCACATATAAGCTCCTCTCTGTCCTGACCCCTTCTGATGCCATTCCCATCTTTGTTGAAGCAAACTCCCTCTCATCCTTTAAGATGAACCTGATTGAAGAAATTAGATCCCAAAGATTCTTGGTGAATTTTGAAGTCTTCATCAGTATACCCATATTAAAAGGAGATAACAGAAGCCAAAGTAATTATGGGCTGACAGGACAGCTGGATCAGTTTCATTAAAAAGGGCAAACTTGAAGATCTTTTGACTCCAGCTTTTTAGGGGATCTAAAGTGACCTTGATGGACAGTGGTAGAAATCACAACATGGAATTCCTTGAATAAAAATTTATTGACTTTAAATAATTTTGTCTAATGCTACATATACACAATTAAAAAAAAAAACCTCTTTACACTGTTTCTAGAAAGTCAGCATGTATTTCTGGCTCGAAGTTTCTCTAGTGTTTTCTGTGGAAGGAATAAAAATTTAGTAGTTTCAGTTGTGTACTTCAGGCTTGAAAAATTAAGTCCTTCCCCCTCAGTTACACTTACCTAATGGAATTCTCTTTGCCCTTGCTCTGTTTTGGGCATAAGCCTCTTGTTTTGCTTTTTCTTCCTTTTGTTGTTTCACTTCAGCTAGTTGATTGTGTAACCTGTAAAGAACTACATATAATTAGAGACAAACATTGCAAAAAGTGAATCACTAAAAAAAATAAATAAATAAAAATAAAATCAACCTTACCTTAGAAAAAAAAAAAAAAAAGATGAACCTGAAATTTCCACCTTATTCTGTGCCTCCACTCCCTAGCAGTGAGGAGTCCTTCCTTTGGGTTTCTTTACAATTTAAAAATTTTACTTTTATAAATAATACTTTGATAAGCATCCTTCTACATTAATCATTGTTTATATCTGTTGTTATCTTTTTGAAATACATTCTGAGAGGTGAAATTGCTGGTTCATGGCTTTTTCTTTTTTTTTTTTCTGAGACATGGTCTTGCTTTGTTGCCCAGTTTGGAGTGCAGTGGTGTGATCTTGGCTCACTGCAACCTCTGCCTCCTGGGCTCAAGCGATCCTCCCATCTCAGCCTCCCATGTAGCTGGGACTCCAGGCACATACCAGTGTGCCTGGCTAATTTTTGTATTTTTATTTATTTATTTTATTTTTATTTTTATTTTTATTTATTTATTTATTTATTTTGAGACAGCGTCTCAATTTATTTATTTATTTATTTTGAGACAGCGTCTCACTCTGTTGCCCAGGCTGGAGTGCAGTGGCACGATCTCCGCTCACTGCAAGCTCCGCTGCCTCCCGGGTTCACGCCATTCTCCTGCCTCAGCCTCCCTAGAAGCTGGGACTACAGGTGCCCACCACCACGCCTGGCTAATTTTTGTATTTTTAGTAGAGATGGGGTTTCACCGTGTTCGCCAGGATGGTCTCGATCTCCTGACCTCGTGATCCGCCTGCCTCGGCCTCCCAAAGTCCTGGGATTACAGGTGTGAGCCACCACGCCCGGCCAATTTTTGTATTTTTAGTAGAGATGGGGTTTCACCATGTTGCCCAGGCTGGTCTCAAACTCCTGGACTCAAGCAATCCGCCTGTCTCAGCCTTCCAAAGTGCTGGGATTATAGGTGTGAGCCACCGTGCCTGGCTTATGGCTAACCTTTCTAAGGAAGGCTTTCAATGCTTATTTCCATATTGGAAGTTGAATATTGACATTAACTGGGGAAGATCATTATTATTATTATTATTATTGGATTAAAAGAAAAAAAGGCAGGAGTCTCGCTATGTTGCCTAGGCTGGTCTACAAACTCCTGGTCTCAAGCAGGAGTTGTGCCACTGAGCCCAGTTTGGAAAGATCATTCTTTACAATCCTCAGCCTTGACTGTCATTGAAATCACGTGGGAAACTAAGGAAAAAACCCCTGACGTCCGAGCCCCATCCTCAGAGATTCTGATTTGATTGGTTTGAAGTGCAGCCTGGGCATTGAGATTTTTTGTTTGTTTACTTACAGATAATATGTAGCTTTTCTATTTTTCTATTAACTGATTTGATTATTTTCATGAGCATCCGTAACTGCTGGATGGTAAGGAAATGATAACAATTAGATTTGTTAATAATAAAAGTGCCTATTAGGTCTATACTTGATATCTCAAGGTAAGATTCTTGGTCCCTCAGATTACCTTTTTATTTCTCTGCTCCTCTCAAAGATGGCATCTGAAGAGTGGAGGAGAAAAAGTACACAGGTCTGAAAGTATACGAGTACAGACATAGATACATGTAATATGATGTGACTGTCAGTGGGTAGGTATGTGTCTAGAAAGATATCAGCTAATGGGATGGTGATATGGAGGATGAAGGGGTGGGATCCATCCCTCCAGGACTAGCCATCTCTTTCTTTTCCAACCATCCCAGAAATGCAGACCTTTCCTTAGCAGATTGGTGAGCAGCAGAGAGGGAGCATTTGATTGATAATATAGCAACCAACACCTGTACCCCACTAATAGCACTTACTGTTTGTGTGGCACTGTCCTGAGCTGTTTCTACACATAGCTCATTTAGTCCTCCTAACAACTCAGGGTTGTAGATTTTATTATTATCTTCATCATCGTCAGCTAATCACTAGATGTAGTGATGGCACACCACTCTTGCTGCCAGGCACTGGGACTTTTAAAAGTTCCTAGGAGAACCCTTTAGGGTCCCCATGCTGGCTCCTCCTGTGAAGAGTTCTTTTGTAGACTCTGATCCCTAATCTGTTTTGGCAAATCTGGCCTTTCATACTGTAGGTTTGTGCAAAGCAAATTGTACCTGCGGTATCCACCTCTTCAGCCTTCATCTCAGCAGCCTCCCAGCTCCAATCATCCCACCTGCCCCACTGTTCTGGGTGTCACCATGGTCCCGAAAATGGTGACCTTGGCAGACTTTTGGTTCATTTCCTTCGCAGCACCTCCACCCACATCTAGTAACTATGGCCACTGACACTTTCCTAGACAAGTATGTTTTTCAGATGTTTGTTCTTTCCTGCTGCCACAACTTTCTAGGACAACATTGTCTAAGATCAAAACCTGAGTATCTCCAGCTTTTCCTGTTAAGAATCACTTGTACCCACATCTGTAAACACAGATTCCTGGGCTGCCTCCTCCCCAGGAGCTTGTGATCAAGGTGATTGCTCCAGCTCAAAGCAAGGAGGTTGAGTTGCCTCTTTGTAGCTCATTGGTCCTCTCTTTCCTCCATGAGGCCTGTTCACCCAAACTACCTCTTTCCTAAGAGGCTTCTCTTCCCAAACCCCTGAAACTCTCAGCTCTGCTCACCATTCAGATTCCCCCAACTATCTCTCCAGCTATATCCTTCCTTATTCCCCATAGCAGAGGCTGCAGATGTGTTGCCTGTGAGCTGATGGATTTTGTTTGTCCTCTAGCTTTTTAGAAATTGGGAAATTAAAAAGACAGCTTGTTGATTTCTTTTTGAAACAAAAATCGGAGGCCTTGCCGCCTTTGGTGGAGGTTGCCCTAGGGCAGGAAGAAGTTGGAGCTGAGGGTTGGTTGGCCTTAGCTATTAATGGAGGCCAGAGTCACCAGTTCAACAGTCTTCACAACTCTTTCCCGGACTCCCCTGTTACTCATTTTCTTTACCTCTCAGGCCCTGGGGAACATTTGAGCCTAGGAGCACTTTTTGGGACACACTCTGCTCACTTCTCTGCCCATCTGCCATGCTCTTTCCCACCTGGAGTGGGAAACCCTCCCCATCCCTGGAAATGCCTGCCTTCCTCTTCAACAATTATTCTTCTGGACCAGTTGGCAAATGACTTCCACTGCCATATACTGAAGTGTGATTCAGAATGCTTGCCTGGATGGTGATTTCTTCCACATACCCCTATACTACATATCACATACATCTTTCTCCCTACCTTTGGTTTAGGCACAGCCAGTGGCTGTCTCAGTTGTATTATTTTGGGATTGGGGGGAATTCCAATATCATATCTAATTAGCTTCCCAAAGCAGCCTCTTAAAAGTTCTGCCAGAATTGTTCCTTTGGGCTAAAATACTCAGTCCACTACTAAATTTCTCCATTCGTTTGGTAGAAGGGTATGGCAGGAGAATAGACTCCGGAGTCGGGCCCCCTGGCTTCATATCCCTGCCCTGCCACAGAATAGCTGTGTGCCCCTAGGCAAGGTGCTTAGCATCTCCAAGCCTCAGTTTCCTCATCTTCAAAATAGGTTGTGAGAATAACACGAGATAACAGAATAAATTCATGCAAAGCATTTATTCTGGTGGCTGGCACCTGTAAGGGTTCAAATAAATAGTTGCTATTACTCTTTGTTCTTAACTTCATGCCAGGTTCCAGGCTGGCATGGGGCTCCAGGGTAAGTAAGATGTGGTTGGCCTCAGGGAGTGTTTGTCCCAACCAGATTTGAGTTGGCCCCAGAGGGTCAGGTACCAACATGGGGCTCTGCTGTAATTGTTGAACATAGAACACAGTTTTTGAGTACAGAGGTTGTAGGTGGTCAGGGAAGGCTTCACATGGGAGGTGATTGCTGACCTTGAAGACTCAATGGGATGTCATGCTAGGCAGCCACAGAAGCACAGAGGAAGAAAGCCGTAGGTCACTTGGAATAGCATTGGGGTTGGGGAGGGAGCTGGTGGCAGGAAGTACTATTAGGCAAAGAGGCCAGACTGGATTCCTAAGGGCCTTATTAAGGGTAGGAGTACTAGATTTAGCAAATAAAAATATAGGCCACCTAGTTAAATTTGAATTTCAGCTGAGCAACCAATAAGTTTTTTTTTTTTTTTTTTTTTTTTTTTTTTTTTTTTTTTAGATGAAGTTTCACTCTTGTTGCCCAGGCTGGAGTGCAGTGGCGTGATCTTGGCTCACTGCAACATCCACCTCCCCGGTTCAAGCGATTCTCCTGCCTCAGCCTCCCAAGTAGCTGGGATTAAAGGTGCCCACCACCACGCCTGGCTAATTTTTTGTATTTTTAGTAGGGACAGGGTTTCACGATGTTAACCAGGCTGGTCTTAAAGTCCTGATCTTAGGTAATCCACCCGCCTCAACCTCCCAAAGTGCTGGGATTTTAAGTATAAATGTGTCCCAAATATTGCATGGGTTATTTATACTAAAAAAAAATTTGTTGACTGAACACAGTGGCTCATGCCTGTAATCCCGGCACTTTGTGAGGCTGAGGCTGGTGGATTGCATGAGCCCAGGAGTTTTGAGACCAGCGTGGGCAACATGGTGGAACTCTGTCTCTACAAAATATTAGCTGGGCATGATGTCACATACCTTTAGTCCCAGCTACTCTGAAGGCTGAGGTGGGAGGATTGCTTGAGCCCGGAAGGTCGACGCTGCTGTGAGCTATGATCTTGCCACTGCACTCCAGCCTGGGTGACAGAATGAGACCCCATCCCCTGTCTTTTAAAAAAAAGGGTCTTTTGTTGTTGTTGTTGTTGTTGTTGTTGTTTTGAGATGGAGTCTCGCTCTGTCGCCCAGGCTGGAGTGCAGTGGCCAGATCTCAGCTCACTGCAAGCTCTGCCTCCCGGGTTTATGCCATTCTCCTGCCTCAGCCTCCTGAGTAGCTGGGACTACAAGCACCTGCCACCTTGCCCAGCTAGTTTTTTTTTTTTTTTTTTTTTTGAGATGGAGTCTCGCTCTGTCGCCCAGGCTGGAGTGCAGTGGCCGGTTCTCAGCTCACTGCAAGCTCCGCCTCCCGGGTTCACGCCATTCTCCTGCCTCAGCCTCCCGAGTAGCTGGGACTACAGGCGCCCGCCACCTCGCCCGGCTAGTTTTTTGTATTTTTTAGTAGAGATGGGGTTTCACCGTGTTAGCCAGGATGGTCTCGATCTCCTGACCTCGTGATCCGCCCGTCTCGGCCTCCCAAAGTGCTGGGATTACAGGCTTGAGCCACCGCGCCCAGCCCCCAGCTAGTTTTTTGTATTTTTTAGTAGAGACGGGGTTTCACCATGTTAGCCAGGATGGTCTCGATCTCCTGACCTCGTGATCCACCCGTCTCGGCCTCCCAAAGTGCTGGGATTACAGGCTTGAGCCACCGCGCCCGGCCTGTTGTTGTTGTTTATCTGAAATTCAAATTTAACCGGGCACAGCATATTTTAAATGGCAACCCTACTTGTGTGCCTGGTTCCCAAAAGGCCCTGCTAAAATGCAGACAGGTTTTAGTCACAAGAGGAAGAATCCCATTAAATTGTTAAAGCAGATTTATTTTTCAGAGTAACATGAAAAGTGAAATGGAACATAAAGAAGGTCAGTTGAGGAGTTAAAGAGTGTGGACAGATGATGGGGAGCCAGGAGGGCAGGATGCAGCAGGGACCCTGTCTGGGCAGATGCAGTGGGAGGGCCTGGAAGAGGCCTGGGTCCAGCTTGAAGCTGGGAGATGTCTCTCCCCTTTGTCCCGACTGAGTCCCTGAAAGGCGCCTGGCTAGCTGACTGTCCTTTTGTGGGGCTCTGTGGGCCCAGATATGGACTATTGACAAGGGCTGTGGCTCACAGGTGGGATTTGAAGACAGGAGTGATGGGAATAGTAGTAATCCTGGGAGAGAAGATGACTCAGCTCTGGCTCTGAGATAACAAGGAACAGAAAAGAAGGAAGGGGGATCAGTGCCCTTTGGACTGTGCAGGCAGCAATCCTGTATGGGTAGCTACCTGAGGGTACACCGTTTGGGATGTGTCTTCAGTGACTCCGTATATAACCTACAGAACAAAACTTGGGGTTCCCAAGTGGAGTGCAAGGTCCTTCACAGGATCATTTGAGATGACCTCACTTGAGGTCACCTTCCCACTGTTCCTCTTGGCAACCACTTCCCTGCACTCTAGGTTCCAGCCACACAGAATCACCTGTTGTTAATGATGGCAGTCATTGCAGTCGCAGTAACATTAGAGTACGTAACACTTTTCTGTTGGTTTGAGCACTTGTTTAACTTGATTAATCTCCACCGGGACCCTATGAAGTAGCTACTAATATTATCCCAATTATGTATTTGAGAAAGCTGAGACACAGGAAGTCAAACATCTCACTCAAAGTCATACAGCTAGTAGAGGAATAGAGCCCCAGATGCCTGGGAGAACTGCACAATTAACCATATGCCACCACCCACTTCCCTAGCTACACGCTGCGTTTTCATACTTCTGTGGTTTTGTGTAGCAAACCCAGATCATACAGTACCTCCTCAGTGAAGCTGGTCCCAACCCCACCCACTTTTCCTTTAGCACCTACCCAACAGAAGTCCCACCTTGTCCTCTTAGTAGTTTGTATCCAACTTTGTTATGACAGTGAATACTCTTTGTTTTTTTGGGACAGGGTCTCGCTCTGTCACCCAGGCTGGAGTGCAGTGGTGGCTCACTGCAACCTCTGCCTCCTGAGTTCAAGAGATTCTCCTGCCTCAGCCTCCAGAGTAGCTGGAATTACAGGCGCCTGCCACCACGCCCATCTAATTTTTATATTTTTAGTAGAGATGGGGTTTCGCCGTGTTGGCCAGGCTAGTCTTGAACTCCTGAGCTCAGATGATCCGCCTGCCTCAGCCTCCCGAAGTGCTGGGATTACAGGCGAGAGCCACCATGCCCGGTGACAATGAATACTTTTAAGTCATAATTATTTACCTTTCTGCCTCCCCACTTGATTAAGGGGCCCATTTTAAATCTAATGTCCACTTCTAAAAGCGCAGGGCCTGGCACAAAGTAGATGCTTAGAAAATGCTCCCTGAATAACGCAAGGCCATGCAGCCTGGGGGTGAAGCAGGCGAGGTAGAACAGTAAGCAAGGCATAGGAATAGTACCAATACTCATGGAGCATTTACACTCCACACATCCTTTTTTTTTTTTTTTTTTTGAGACAGGGTTTCACTCTGTCACCCAGGCTGGAGTGCAGTGGGACAATCATGGCTCACTGCATCTGCTACCTCCCAGGCTCTAGCGATCCTCCCACCTCAGCCCAAGTGGCCGGGACTATAGGGTGTATACCACCATGCCTGGCTGATTATTTTGTTTTGTTTTGTTTTGTTTTGTGCAGATGCGGTTTTGCCATGTTGCCCGTGCTGGTCTTGAGCTCCTGAGCTGGAGAGTTCTGCCTACCTCAGCTTCCTAAAGTGCTGGGATTACAGAAAGTGCTGGGATTACAGGCGTAAAGCACCATGCCCAGGCTCACACGTACATTTAAAAAAAAAAAAAAAAGGTAGGAGGATCACTTGAGTTCATGAGTTTGAGACCAGCCTGGGCAGCATAGCAAGACCTCATCTCTACTAAAAATAAAAAAAATTAGCTGGGCATGGTGGCATGTGCCTATAGTCCCAGCTATGCGGGAGAATCACTTCTGGTGAGGGTGGGATGGATCCTGCAGTGAGCCATGTTTGTGCCACTGCACTCCAGCTTGGGCAGCAGAGCATGACCCTGTCTCCAAAAAATTTTTTTCTTTTAATAAATATTAGATTTTCGGCCGGGCGCGGTGGCTTAAGCCTGTAATCCCAGCACTTTGGGAGGCCGAGACGGGCGGGTCACGAGGTCAGGAGATCAAGACCATCCTGGCTAACCCGGTGAAATCCCGTCTCTACTAAAAAATACAAAAAGCTAGCCGGGCGAGGTGGTGGGCGCCTATAGTCGCAGCTACTCGGGAGGCTGAGGCAGGAGAATGGCGTAAACCCAGGAGGCGGAACTTGCAGTGAGCTGAAATCCGGCCACTGCACTTCAGCCTGGGTAACAGAGCGAGACTCCGTCTCAAAAAAAAAAAAAAAAACAAAACAAAAATAAATATTAGATTTTCAATGATATCTCATGAGGCCTGTAGAGATAGTGTTTTTTTTTTAATTTATTTTTTCTTTTTTTTGGGGGGACTGACTTTTGCTCTTGTTGCCCAGGCTGGAGTGCAATGGCGCGGTCTCGGATCACCGCAACCTCCACCTCCTGGGTTCAAGCGACTTTCCTGCCTCAGCCTCCCTCCCAAGTAACTGGAATTACAGGCATGTGCCACTACGCCCGGCTAATTTTGTATCTTTATTAGAGACGGGGTTTCTCATGTTGGTCAGGCTGGTTTGAACTCCCGGCCTCAGGTGATCCACCCGCCCCAGCCTCCCAAAGTGCTGGGATTACAGGCATTAGCCACTGCACCTGACCTGAGATAGTTTCATTACAATATATGAGGCTATTGATTGAATCTCTGGAAATAGAAATAAAGTGGTCCTAAGATGTTTTTAATTTTCTTTTTATTTATTTATTTTTGGAGCCATCTCACTGTGTTTCCCTGGCTGGTCTCTAACTCCTGGCCTTAAGAAATCCACCCCAGCCTCCTGAGTAGCTGGGATTATAGGCATGAGCCCCCACACCTGGCTCTGTTTCTAGTTTTCAACTGCAGAGCTAAGAAGAACTCCCAAAGTCAGTAACAATTTTCTAGAAAAATGGAAAAGAACCACAGGTATTCTTTTTTTTTTTTTTTTGAGACCGTGTCTCCCTCTGTCGCCAGGCTGGAGTGCAGTGGGGCCATCTTGGCTCACTGCTACCTCTGCCTCCTGGGTTCAAGCGATTCTCCTGCCTCAGCCTCCTGAGTAGCTGGGACTACAGGCACCCACCACCACACCTGGCTAATTTTTTTTTTTTTCTTTTTTTTTTTTTTTTGGCGGAGTCTTGCTCTGTCGCCCGGGCTGGAGTGCAGTGGCCGGATCTCAGCTCACTGCAAGCTCCGCCTCCCAGGTTCACGCCATTCTCCTGCCTCAGCCTCCGAAATAGCTGGGACTACAGGCGCCCGCCACCTCACCTGGCTAGATTTTTTGTATTTTTTTTAGTAGAGACGGGGTTTCACCGTGTTAGCCAGGATGGTCTCGATCTCCTGATCTCGTGATCCGCCCGCCTCGGCCTCCCAAAGTGCTGGGATTACAGGCTTGAGCCACCGCGCCCGGCCAATTTTTGTATTTTTAGTAGAGATGAGGTTTCACCCTGTTGGTCAGGATGGTCTTAATCTCTTGACCTTGTGACCCGCACCCCCCAGCCTCCCAAAGTGCTGGGATTACGGGTGTGAGCCACCACGCCCGGCCACCACAGGTATTCTTGAAGTGCCAACTACATCGCTAGCAAAGCAGAAGGAAAGGTTGCCAGGGTTTGGGAGGACAGTGTTGTCTGGGGAGAAATGTAAATGGAAAGAAAAGAAATGGACATATATAGACCAAGCCCTGAGATTCTGTGACCTTCTTCAATTTCCTGACAACCCCATGGGGAGGTAGTGAGGTTCCCTTGTTGGAGAGGAGATAGAAGCTCAACAGAGATTCTAACTGAGATCTGATTCCAGAGTTCATGTTCTTTCCTCTGCATCCAGGAAAGAGGAGAAGTGGAAATACACAAGACAGTTCTTGACCTCCAGGAGTCTGGGCATACTCGGAAGGGAGTACTGGGGCAATGGGCTTTAGGGACTTAGAGGAGAAAACGGTCTCTTGGGCCAGAAGTGCCCGGGTAGTAGAGGTGGGGGAAGGGATATTCTTGGAACAGGACATGTTCCTGGATAGCACCAGTCTGTGACAGAGGGGATGGTAAGGGGTTGAGATTAGGCTAGAGGTGTTTAAATGCCATGCTGGAGAGGTTTGACCTCTAGTCAGTCATAACTTCTGAGCAAAAGCTACAGATACTTTGTTGCTATCTGTTAGTCCAGGTCCCCAGTCCCTTATCAGAAATCCTGGCACTGAATATGTTTCAGGATTCCAATTCTTCCTAATTTTAGAATGGTAAATAATGTGCTGTAATGACAGCTAGGCTGAGCCCTATCACAGGTCCCACGGGGCATCAGCCTAAATCTGAAGGCTCTAGGACTAGTGACAGCTTTCAGCAGCACAGCATCAGCCATTCTGTTTCTGTGGAAGTCCTTGCAGCGGTCCACATAGAGGTCCAAGATCTGGTCTTTGCCCCCAGAAGTGAAAACTTGGGAGTAAAGAGATGAAATCTGGCCGGGCGCGGTGGCTGAAGCCTGTAATCCCAGCACTTTGGGAGGCCGAGACGGGCGGATCACGAGGTCAGGAGATCGAGACCATCCTGGCTAACACGGTGAAACCCCGTCTCTACTAAAAAAAATACAAAAAGCTAGCCGGGCGAGGTGGCGGGCGTCTGTAGTCCCAGCTACTCGGGAGGCTGAGGCAGGAGAATGGCGTAAACCCGGAAGGCGGAGCGTGCAGTGAGCTGAGATCCGGCCACTGCACTCCAGCCCGGGCGACAGAGCGAGACTCCGTCTCAAAAAAAAAAAAAAATGAAATCTGTCATGTGCGTCCGTGTGAAGAGACCACCAAACAGGCTTGTGTGAGCAACATGGCTGTTTATTTCACCTGGGTGCAGACGGGCTGAGTCCAAAAAGAGAGTCAGTGAAGGGAGATAAGGGTGGGGCCGTTTTATAGGATTTGGGTAGGTAAAGGAAAATTACAGTCAAAGGGGGGTTGTTCTCTGGCGGGCAGGAGTGGGGGTCACAAGGTGCTCAGTGGGGGAGCTTTTTGAGCCAGGATGAGCCAGGAAAAGGAATTTCACAAGATAATATCATCGCTTAAGGCAAGGACCGGCCATTTTCACTTCTTTTGTGGTGGAATGTCATCAGTTAAGGCGAGGCAGGGCATTTGCACTTCTTGTGTGATTCTTCAGTTACTTCAGGCTATCTAGGCTTATACGTGCAAGTCACAGGGGATGCGATGGCTTGGCTTGGGCTCAGAGGCCTGACAAAATCCACATGGGGTGGGTGCAGGAACTGCTCTGGCCTAAGTGAAGCTCCATTTTCCTCAGAGGCTGGTCTCACTCATGAGATTGTCATCAACAAAGCTGCCAGGGTTCCAACAAGACATTGTCACACTCTGGGAAACCCAAAGTTGTGCATTCCCCATTTACAGTTCTTCCCAGGCCAGATGCCGGGTACCATGCTGGGTCATTTTCACCTTAAGCAGTGTTGCCTGGTTATATATGTAGTTGTCGTACTACCTTTATCCAGTCTCCAGGGGAACAACTTAATAGAAGTTAACTAATTCTCACACAGAAGGGAAAAGGCTTTGTACTGTAGCGCTTTACCCACATATGCGTATATCACGTATTCAGTCACACCTCCAGTGGGTGGCATGCCATACTCATGGCATGTTAATATTCCTGCAGCAGAATGCATCTATCCTAACAGGAAGGGGATAGGTAAAGATTAAACCTCCATCAGCTCAGGTCAGGTTTCGTACCCAAAGAGTTTAAAAAAAAAAAAAAACACCACCACCAAGGCTGGGCATGGTGGTTCATGCCTGTAATCCCAGCACTTTGGGAGGCCGAGGCAGGCAGATCACTGGAGGTCAGGAGCTCGAGACCAGGCTGGCCAACATGGTGAAACCTCATCTCTACCAAAAAATATGAAAAGTAGCCGGGCGTGGTGGTACACGCTTGTAGTCCCAGCTACCCAGGAGGCTGAGGTGGGAGAATTGCTTGAACCCAGGAGGTAGAGGCTGCAATGAGCCAAGATCATGCCACTGCTCTCCAGCCTGGGCGACAGAGTGAGACCCTGTCTCAAAAACAAAACAAAACTCCACCAAAAAAAAAAAAAAATACCTTTCAGATTTTAGAGCTTGTAAAGTTTAGTATTATTTGGAAAGGGGATTGTAGACCTGTGAATTTCCTCAGGAGATCCCTTGAGATGTGCAACGAGTGAACGTTGCCTGCCTTCCCACTAGAGGGCCCCTGATTATCACTGTGTCTGGGATCCTTGCTAATGGAAGTTCTTCTGTCGCTTCAGCTCGCAGATGCCAGCAAGTTACCTAACCTGAAAGAACTTCTCCAGTCCTCTGGAGACAACCACAAACGGGCCTGGGACCTGGTGAGCTGGATTTTATCCTCAAAGATCCTGACAATCCACAGTGCAGGGAAGGCAGAGGTGAGACTTTGTTTCCGTTAGGATCACAGACTTTAGGGGCCTAAGGGCTCTAGGACAGCACTGAATCCAGTGGCTCTGAGACTTCCCTGTGTACCAGTGACCTGGGCAGCTTGAGAATGCAGATGCCTGGTCCTCACCTTTAGACTTTCTATTCCTGTGTCTGGAGTCAGGCCCAGGAACTTTCCCACTGGCTGTACAAAGCTGAGTTCTGTCTCATCTCAGCTATGTGACCTTGAGTAGGTACCAGGTGCATTTCAGTACCTCCGCTTCCTCATCTGTAAAATCAGGATGATAATAGTATACTTCCCTCAGGGCACTGACTATGAGAATTGAATGAATTTTCACACTTTGAATAATGCCTAAGGGCACATACTAAGGGCTTGGTATGTGTTGGGATTCACTTTATTTAACAAGCACCGCTGGTAATTCTGATAAGGGTGACCCTGACCATACCTTAAGAAACACTGATCTGGTTCAGTTGTCAGGAGATGGAGAGGCAGAGCTCAGAGAAGTGGAAAACCTCGTGCTCTGGGTTCAAATGCCATTTCTATCAAAAAGGGCCTCCTTTTTCCCATTTGTTAATTGAGATACTGTTAGTTACCTCCAAGTGGGGCAATGATAAAATGTGTGTCACCCCCCCGCCCCCCAGCACAGTTTCTATCATGAGTCAGACATTCCATAATTTGGTTTACCTTGCCTGGCTGGGGTCTCCCAGGGACAGGCTGGATGACAAGGACCAGGGTGTAGGACTTGATTCCTGCTCTTGTGCTCTTCTCTTACCCATACCATTCATCACTTAATTCATTTCAATTTAAGAGTATTCAGTTTTACAAGCTCCTGCCAAAGACACATCTTCCCTATGTGGCGTAGAATTTGGTACCTTGGATTCTGGTATCTAAGGGACATTCTTCTGTGTTAGATGTTAAAACACCATAAAGAGCCCTGGAGTAGGAGTCAGGAGATCTGTATTCAGGTCCAGGCTGGGTGGCTAATTCCTAGTGAATCTCTGGGTTTCACTGTTGTCATCTGTTGAATTCATATTTATTCTTTCATTTATTCTTACCTCACTCATAATATGGGCATCAAGCACCTATTAGATGTCGGGTGCTAAAGTAGATAAGGCAGTAAATAGCTCCTAGACTTTTGATTGTGGACCGGTTAAATTTCTGTTAAAATGTAGAATATTGGGACCCAGGATTGTCAACTTTTTGTATTGCCCAAGTATGTTAGCCTACCATGTATCATCATTTTATAAAAGGATATTATAGTACTAAGAAAGGAGGATGGCCTTGACTTCAGAATAAAGAACTGTTCTTCAAAAGAAAGGTACATGGCAACCTTACATCAATATATCTGTTATATTGCCCTTATTTTGCTCATTCAGTCATAATCCAGAGAAAACTTTGCCATACACTGGCTTTGGTCTGTGACCTATTTGAAAACCACTGGCAGGCGCGGTGGCTCATGCCTGTAAATCCCTGCACTTTGGGAGGCCGAGGCGGGCGGATCATGAGGTCAGGAGTTTGAGACCAGCCTGGCCAACATAGTGGAACCCCATCTCTACTAAAAATACAAAAAATGAACTGGGCATGGTGGTGGGTGCCTGTAATCCCAGCTACTTGGGAGGCTGAGGCAGGAGAATCGCTTGAAGCCGGGAGGTGGAGGTTGCAGTGAGTTGAGATCGCGCCACTGCACTCCAGCCTGGGCGAAAGTGCGAGACTCTATCTCAAAAAAAAAAAAAAAAAAAGGCCGGGCACGGTGGCTCAAGCCTGTAATCCCAGCACTTTGGGAGGCCAAGACAGGCGGATCACGAGGTCAGGAGGTCGAGACCATCCTGGCTAACACGGTGAAACCCTGTCTCTACTAAAAAATACAAAAAGCTAGCCGGGTGAGGTGGCTGGCGCCTGTAGTCCCAGCTACTCGGGAGGCTGAGGCAGGAGAATGGCGTAAACCCGGGAAGCGGAGCTTGCAGTGAGCTGAGATCCGGCCACTGCACTCCAGCCTGGGCGACAGCGAGACTTGATCTCAAAAAAAAAAAAAAAAAAAGAAAAGAAAAGAAAAAGAAAAAAAGAAAACCACTAAAATGGGCCAGGTGTGGCCCATTGTCCTGGCTTGTCTTGAGTAACTGGGACTATAGGTGTAAGCACTATGGAGAGGAAATTCACAGGTCTACAGTCCCCATTCCAAATAATACTAAACTCTACAAGATCACGCCTGTAATTCCAGCACTTTGGGAGGCCGAGGCAGGTGGATCACTTGAGGCCAGGAGTTCGAGACCAGCCTGGCCAACATCTTGAAACCTTGTCTCTAATAAAAATACAAAAATTTGTCAGGCATTGTGGCACATGCCTGTAATCCCAGCTACTTGGGAGGCTGAGGCAGGAGAATCGCTTGAACCTGGGAGGTGGAGGCTGCAGTGAGCCGAGATGGTGCCACTGCACTCTAGGCTGAGAGACAGACTGAGACTCCATCTCAAAAAAAGAAAAAGAAAAAAACCACTTAAATAGACTAGGGGCAGTGGCTTGTGCCTGTAATCCTAGTACTTTGGGAGGCTGAGGTGGGAGTATTGCTTGAGCCTGGGAGTTCAAGACCAGCCTGGGCAACATAGCAAGACCCTCTCTCTATGAAAAAATTAAGATTTAGTTGCATATAATGGTTGTACCTATAATCCCAGCTACTCAAGAAACTGAAGATAGAGGATTGCTCGAACCCAGGAGTTCAAGGCTGCAATGAGCTATGATCGCACCGCTGTACTCCAGCCTGGGCGACAGAGCCAGATCCTGTCTCAAAAACAACAGCAACAAATGCTGATTGCTTCTCATGATTTTGCAGGTTGGTTGGGTGGTTCTGGGCTTGGCTAGATGAGCTAGGGTGGCCTCACTTACATTTCTGGGGCTTCAGCTGGGATGGCCACCATGCTGGAAGCCTTCCTCTGTGACACTCATACTCCATAGGAGACAAGCCAGGACAATGGTGAGGGGTTCTCAGCAGCAAACAAGGAAGGATAAGCCCTTCTCAAGTCTCTGTTTGCCATATATATGTTAATGTCCCATTGGCCAAAGCAAGTCACATGGCCAAGCATAGTTTCAAGTGTGGAGAAGTAAGTTCCATCTCTTGATGGGATCTTGGTAGAATCCCACCTGCAAAATCACATTGCAGAGGGGTGCATGGACAAGGACGAGAGGGAATTTTTACAATAATCATGAGATTATTGTAAAAATGGAATGTAGGAAATAGATGTAAAAGTGTTAGGAAAATTAGAAGTGATCTCCACTTAGAAGGAACAATTCATGCTTCTCGGCCTCCTGTAGGGAAAAAATGTTATTATTTATTATTATTTTTTTAGATGGAGTTTCACTTTTGTTGCCCAGTCTGGAGTGCAGTGACATGATCTCGGCTCACTGCAACCTCCACCTCCTGGGTTCAAGTGATTCTTGTGCCTCAGCCTCCCAAGTGGCTGGGACTAAAGGGCTGGAACTAAATAGCTGGGATTATTTGGGACTATAAAATCCCAAGTAGCTGGGACTAAAATTAGCCACCACACCTGGCTAATTTTGTATTTTTAGCAGAGATGGGGTTCACTATGTTGGTCAGGCTGGTCTCAAACTCCTGACCTCAGATGATCCACTCGCCTCGGCCTCCCAAAGTGTTGGGATTACAGGCATGAGCCACCGCACCCGGCCGGGAAAAATGTTATTAAAGGAAAGCAGTCTTGTGCTATAAGCTCTGAGTTTGCTTATGTCTCTATCCTCATGAAACCTGTTGTTCTCATGAGCAGAGTCTGTGGGAGTTAAGCCTAAGGGTTTAGGGGGCTATTTTTGCAGCACATTTACCAGCTCCCCAAATAAAATTTTGACCCTCTTCATGTTTTCAAGTTTGAAAAGATCCAAAAGCTGACTGGGGCTCCTCACACGCCTGTTCCCGCACCGGACTTCCTGTTTGAAATTGAATACTTTGACCCAGCCAACGCCAAATTTTATGAGACCAAAGGAGAACGAGACCTAATCTATGCCTTTCATGGTAGTCGCCTAGAAAACTTCCATTCCATTATCCACAATGGCCTGCACTGCCATCTGAACAAGGTGGGGCCTAAGGGACACCCTGCTGATGTGGGGAAGTAGGGATGGAGGTGGGAGAGTGGGGAGGGGGAGATTCAGAACCCTAGGAGTTTGCAGGTGGGGTGTAGAGTTGGGGGGGGTGGGTAGGTTTACTATCGCCTTCTGGCTCCAAATGTGGTCTGCAGACCAGCAGTAGCAGCATCACCTGGAAGCCTGTGAAAATGCAAAATCTTGGGCACACTCTAGACCTTCTGAATCAGAACCTGCATTTTAACAAGATCTCTAGGTGATTCCTGCACTGGTTATAGTTTGAGAAGCATCGATTTAAAGATAGTTCCCGACCTTGGCTGCATATTTAGAATCACTCGGGGAGCTTTTAAAAATCCCAGATGCCAGGCCGGGCTTGGTGGCTCACGCCTGTAATCCCAGCACTTTGGGAGGCTGAGGGAGTTCGAGACTAGCCTGGCCAACGTGATGAAACCCCATCTCTAATAAAAATACAAAAGTTAGCCAGGCATGGTGGTGGGTGCCTGTAGTCCCAGCTGCTCAGGAGGCTGAGGCAGGAGAATCGCTTGAACCTGAGAGGCAGAGGTGGCAGTGAACTGAGATCGTGCCATTGCACTCCAGCCTAGGTGACAGAGCGAGACTCCATCTCAAAAAAAAAAATAAAAAATAGGCCGGGCGCGGTGGCTCAAGCCTGTAATCCCAGCACTTTGAGAGGCCGAGACGGGCTGATCACGCGGTCAGGAGATTGAGACCATCCTAGCTAACCCGGTGAAACCCTGTCTCTACTAAAAAATACTAAAAACTAGCCGGGCGAGGTGGCGGGTGCCTATAGTCCCAGCTACTCGAGAGGCTGAGGCAGGAGAATGGCGGGAATCCGGGAGGCGGAGCTTGCAGTGAGCTGAGATCCAGCCACCGCACTCCAGCCTGGGGGACAGAGCGAGACTCCGTCTCAAAAAAAATAAAAAATAAAAATAAATAAAATAAAAAATCTCAGATGCCTGGCTGCATCCCAGACCGATTAAATCAGAATCTCCGAGTGGAGTACAGGCATCAGTTGCTTCAATAGCTCTCCAGGTGATCCCAATGTGTAGCCAACCCTAGCTCCTCTGTGTGTTCCCTGGACCAGCAGCGTCTTCATCACCTGGTAGCTCGTTGGAAATGCAAAGCTCAAGCCCCAGACCACCTAAACGGAATCCACACTTTAACAAGGTCCCCAGGTGATTTGTATGCACATTGAAGTTTGAGAAGCACTTTCCTTGGGAGCCACACTCCAGGAAATCAGCCCTTGAAGAAACTGAAGGATATGCCAAGATACACTGAGTAGGGGTCCTTTCCCTCCCGGCTTGAGCTTCTTTTGTCCCATTTTTATGAGTCAAAACAGAGTCACCTACCCACTTCTCTGCAGGCATTTATTTTACCCTTCAGGCATAGGAGGAGCATTACAGACAGACCCTGGAGCTACAGAGATTTATTTAGCAACTCTATGGCCCTGAGGTAAATTAAACTCTGAGTCTCAGGTTCTTCATCTGTGAAAAAGGACACCATTACCCTCCTTCTCATATGTCAGAGGATTGAAACAGTTCATGTAGGCAAAGGGCTCTTTGTGTACTAAGTACCAAGGAAGAGGTTGCTGCTTTTATATGATGATGGATGGGCACCTAGGGTAGTTGGAGGAGCTTCAGGTCTTTCCCCCAGTCATGGCAGTATCTGCCTTGTCTGTGACGAGCTGGCTCCATGAGCCATGGGCTCAGTTGTGGCTGCTGCCGCCCTGAGACTGGAGACATTTCCCTGTTGTATCTGATTAATGTCTTTGGGTTTTGCTAAGGATGACGGGCTTGTTAGTGTAAAAGGATGACAGTCACTGTCTCTCAGTCCACCACTAGCTCTTAGCGTACCATTATGTCCAGGGTACTGGAATCCAGGGGGCTTCCGCTTTACACTGGTGCTGGCCTGGAGAAGTTGCCTGCAGATTACGCTCTTGTACACTAAACCTTTATTTCAGTGCCCCAAGGAGTTTGCTGCTTATAGGCATCTTATAAAAATGCTTTGGTAAAGCGAATCAATCCTCTTATGACCTCCTCTGCCTGGGTTTTCAATGAAGGGCTTGCTTGAGGGAGTCCATCTGCCAGTTGATACTGATACTGTTTTCATGGCAGAGATACACCAAGCTTCCCACTGTTGTGCACCACTGCTCATGGCAGCCTTGCATGGGGTTCTCAAGGAAGGGTGAACACATGATGGCATAAGCAGAGAATGGATGTGGGGTCAGATCAGAGAAGATCTGATCTTCTGTCACTGGAGAAGGTCTGTGTCAGCTTTTGAGAGATGGAGACCCTGCCTAACTTGGCAAAGAGCTTCCCAAAGGCCAAGCAAAGGTTTGTTTCATTTCTCCTAAGCTTCATTTAACAGATTTAGGATTTTGGAAGCCTGGTGCCACTGAAAAGAACATTTCTCAATTCCAGAGCATAAGATATTCTGTGAGCTATTCAAGTCCACTTATCATCTTGAGATACTGATCGTGTGGCCCAGGGATAGCAATTGAATTTCAACTTGAGTGTCAATGTCCATTCATTGGTAGCAACTACCTGGAATGTTCAGTTGAGGATTCTGGATCATTAGGAATAAGTGCCATGCTTGATATTACTGTGTTAGTGATTGTGGTTGATTACTGGTCATCTACCATGGGCAAAGGTGTGTTCACTATGCCTGCTGTAGCCTCAACTTACAGGTCCTTCACCTGGCATGCTTCCTCATGGAGGGCACCACTAGGGAGATGCTGCCTAGATTTTTAGATGTTTTCTGGGTCAACACCAATACAAAGAGTGAGACGTACCTTGCCCTGCATGTAACCCTCATTTGGTTACAGTTTCTGGTCTAAGAGACTAATTTCTAACTTATTTATTTTTAATTTTTGTTTTTCTTTATTTGTGAGAGACTCATTTATTTTCCAAGTAATGACTCAGATTACCTCCCTTATCAGGTGGGACCCCTACCTGTACCTAAGGGTGTGACTTTGCATTTCAAGCCCATCAGAGTAACCATGCTTACTGCATTCATGTAACAGGAATTACTTTATATACTAGAACATAAAAGCCTGCAGTGGAGTACTGGCCCCTCATTTATTTACATGTGCCAGGTATCCCACTCTTTTATGTATATTGCCTTATTTAATCCTCACTGGCAACCTTGTAAAGGAGCTACTAGTAACATTATTTTGTAGATCTAGAAACTGAGACACAGAGAGTTTATATAACTTGCCACTTGCTGGAGGATTCAAACCGAGGTCGGTTTGGATGCTTATACCTATGCTTTTCTCACTCAGCCTTGACCACAAGGAACTGCTAGTTTGCCAGGCCAGATGGCCAAATCCACAATCAGTTAAACTGTTGTCAGGCAGGAATGTGTTTAGTAATAACCCTAAGATGATATCACAGGATTATTTGATCCTGTGTCTTGCTGGGGGAAAAAAGGGGGGTTATAAATTTTGTGTTTACAACTCTTGAAGAGAGACCTGTGTCGTCGTGTTGTGCCGCTGTACATTCACCCATCTGTGTTTCTTTTCCATTGGCCTTGTTATTGCAGACATCCTTGTTCGGAGAGGGGACCTACCTCACCAGTGACTTGAGCCTGGCCCTCATATACAGCCCCCACGGCCACGGGTGGCAGCACAGCCTCCTCGGCCCCATCCTTAGCTGTGTGGCTGTGTGTGAGGTCATTGACCATCCGGACGTCAAGTGCCAAACCAAGAAGAAGGGTGAGTGAGCACTTGGCCCAGACCTGGGTTACAGGCCTCTGTTGGGTGTACAGGCTCTTGCTGGCCCAGCTGTTGGGTAGAGCACCCATTGCATGCGCAAGGGTTGGGCTGGATCCAGGGCAGTGCCAGACAGGGTCCTGCCCAAGGAGTGAGCAGTTTTCTTAGAGACTGAACACACAATGGAGACCATTCACTACAAGGGGGTAGGTAGGGGGTGCCAGGTAAGGAGGCTGGTGAGGTCCACAGAGGCAGCTCAGAGGAAGTAGTAATCATGGTGGGTCCAAACAGCCAGGGAAAGCTTTGCAGGAGGAGGAGAGATTTTATGTTTTTAAAAAAGGAATGATGAGGCCAGTGCATGGGCCGCTTGAAGGTAGGAATGAGGTCTCGTTCATTCTTGGGCACCTGGTATCAGCAGAAAGCCTTGGTACGTACTTGATATTCAATAAATATTTGCTAAATGAAGCAAAGGACGCTGGGTCCAGACCCTCCGATCTGCACCGGCGTGGGTCAGAGCCCTCCAGGATGTGAAGGGCAGCCAAGGCGCTGGGGAGTCCTGGGCTCTCCAGAGTGATGACTAGCCAGCTGCCTCCTCCCGCTCCCCTACTGTGTCCCTGAGACTGTTCGCCTTGTCTCCCCCCACCACTGTGTGGCTCTCCTTAAAGGCAGAAGAGTTACAGAACTGTCATTCCAGTCTCCAGAGCTGGCTTGTTGGGGCCGGGCACGGTGGCTCACGCCTGTAATCCCAGCACTTTGAGAGGCCAAGTCGGGCGGATCACCTGAGGTCAGAAGTTTGTGACCAACCTGGCCAACGTGGTGAAACCCCCACTCTACTAAAATAAAAACATGAGCTGGGTGTGGTGGCATGTGCCTATGGTCCCAGCTACTTGGGAGACTGAGGCATGAGATTCGCTTGATCCCAGGAGGCAGAGGTTCCCGTGAGCCAAGATCGTGCCACTGCACTCTAGCCTGGGCAACAGAGCAAGACTTCAAAAAAAAAAAAAGAGAAAGATCTGGCTTGTTGGTTCCAAGAGAATTCAGAAAACTGTTTTGGCCTCTAATGTAAAACAACTGAAATTCTGAGATACAGGCCCAGGTCTGACACCACCCTCCAAACCAGACGTCATGGATATTTGCATTTATAATTGTTAGGAAGTTTGCAAACCGTGACATTAAACAACAAAATCTTCCAACCTCTGCTGTCACGCAGCTTTGGTCTTCTTTGTTTTTTGTAGAGCTTTTTTGTGTTATTAAAAGAAAAGGGTTATTTGTTTGTTTTAAAACAAGTCTCGGTACGAAGGGTGGAAGATAAATGTTCTAAGAATCTCAGATCCAGAATGGTTCATTTAAAATGCCTGTTAAGCCCGGGTGCAGTGGCTCACGCCTGTAATCCCAGCACTTTGGGAGGCTGAGGCAGGCCGATCACCTGAGGTGTCAGGAGTTTGAGACCAGCCTGGCCAATATGGTGAAACCCCGTTTCTACTGAAAATACAAAAATTAGCTGGGAGTGGTGGCAGGCGCCTGTAATCCCAGCTACTTGGGAGGCTGAGGCAAGAGAACTGCTTGAACCTGGGAGGCAGAGGTTGCAGTGGGCTGAGATCGCGCCACTGCACTCCAGCCTGGATGACAAGAGCAAAGCTCTATCTTAAAAAAAAAAAGACTATTCCAGAGCTTGGCTGAGGAGAAGCAGTACAGTCTCCTGCCTTAAGGAAACCACTTCAGCTTTCTCAGCAGAAAGTGAAGGCTTAAAAGGGGCCATGGGGCCAGGCGCAGTGGCTCACATCTGTAACCCCAGCACTTTGGGGGGCGGAGGTGGGCAGATCACCTGAGGCCAGGAGTTCGAGACCAGCCTGGCCAACACTGCGAAACCCCATCTCTACTAAAAATACAAAACCACTAAAAATATAAAAATTAGTCGGGTGTGGCAGCGGGGGCCTGTAATCCCAGCAACTAGGGAGGCTGAGGCACCGAGAATAACTTGAAATCATGATGCAGTGGTTGCAGTGAGTGGAGATTGCATCATTGCACTCCAGCCTGGGTGGCAGAGGGACTCTGTCTCAAAAAAAGAGGGTGGGGAGGGGCCAGGACTTGGTTGACCTGGATGGCATGTAAGGGGGTTGGCGGGGGTTTTTAGTAAGCCGAGACTGTGATGTTGCACTCCAGCCTGGACAATAAAAGCGAGACTCCATCTCAAAAAAAAAAAAAAAAAAAATATATATATATATATATATATATATATATATATGTAAAAAATGCCTGTTAAGAAGTATGTTCAGATCAAGTCCTGTTCCTAGCTCCCAGTCCCAGCGTATTTCTTTGCTATGGCCATCAATTTGCTTCTTCCTTCTGCTCTCCCCGCTGTTGAGTTTTGTTTTTTCTTCCTTCTATACCTTATATTTTCCTACTCCTTTTTTCCTCCTCCCATTTGCCTGTCTGCCAGATTCTCTAGTTTTTTCAGTGCTGCTTTATGCACACACAGGTCTGTTCCTCAGCCTGCCAGGCCTTCTTCCCCCTCAGCACCAGGAGGCTTGACTTACTTCTATTCATAATGTGCTTCCTTAGTTCTATTTCCCCCAGTGAAGGTGTGTTTTACTCTCCTTATTCAGATTCCAAGGAGATAGATCGCAGACGAGCGAGAATCAAACATAGTGAAGGGGGAGACATCCCTCCCAAGTACTTTGTGGTCACCAATAACCAGCTCCTGCGAGTGAAGTACCTCCTGGTGTATTCACAGAAGCCACCCAAGAGGTAAGGTCCAGGAGAACAACTAATGGCTGTATTCAGAGTGCTGACTTTCTTAGTTGTTGTAGGTATCAGCCTCCCCTCCCCCAGCCTTAGACTTCCGCTAGGGGTGAAGTATATAAAGCACCATGCTGGACACAGTGAGGGGTGAGAGATAAGAGCTGAAGAAGATGTGGTCTCGACCCTAAGAGGACTATATTCCAGTGAGAAGAGAGAAAGATTGGTAAACACAAATAGCATGAGGGACTGACTGAGTCCAAATTGACTGCCCTAAACAGTGTGGCCCCTTAGCCACTAGGCCCATGATTGCAGTCTGAGACCCACCGATGAGGTTAAGCTGAGAGGCAGGGCAGTGACTGGACACTGGGTGGGATTGTGCACAGGCTAGCTCAGTAGCTTCCCACAGTGGCTGCTGAACCACCGACTGCCCCTCTCTGGACCTGAGATGCTTCATCTTTATCTCTAAAATGAGAGCATTGAACTCAATAGCAGATGTGGGCCTTCAAACCTTATCAGCTTTGGTGGATGCCTAGTTCCATCTCTGCAGTGTGGGGGTATGTATGGGGCTCACCAGGGTTGGGGGCCACTCTTGAGATTTTGTTGCACTGTTGGAATCCACGCTGGTGCTCCTTGCAGAGGCCAGCAGCAGGTGAGTAGATATGACAGGAGAAGGGGTCACTTTAAATAATCCCCACTCCTGCTTGTACACACCAGTGGTTTCCATACTTCCAGACTTTATAAACCAGTAGAGTCTTCTCTAGACCCCTGCCCAAATTTGGGAAATCGACATAAGGTGCTTGGGTCCGGGTGACATTATGCTTTGGTTTAAAATCATCTGACTTTTTATCCTTGAAAATTCCATTCCTTTCCCACTTCTCCCTGGAGCCTCTCTTTAGTGCACACTTGGGTGGTTTAGATCATCTCCTAGTGGGCCAAAGAGGATTTCCCCAGCTTGGATTTATATCTGCATGTGTCTAAAAGTGAAAAGACTTTAACTAAATAACCTGCCACCTGCCATCATCTGGGCAGGCACCCTGAGCTAGGTCATTGTTATAAATATCAAGATGGGTTGTAAATGGTAAAAGAGGAGCTGCAAACGGGAAGATCAGGATGAGCTCATTGCATAGCTGTCTTTGCACATTTAGAAAATATCCTGTTGAAAGGCGTGTCAGTGCCCGGGCAAACAGCCCCAGGTTTCTTGAGCGAGGAAGCACGAAGCTTCATTTCATGGCTCAGGCAAAGGATGAAATTCATCATTTTGTCTTCTTTGAGCCAGACTTGTTGTACACACTTATAAAAAAAATGTTTTTCTCTTTTTGCCAACACCACTCTTTTTTCCCTCTTAAACAGGACTTCGAGCCAGCTCTCCTGGTTTTCCAGCCATTGGTTTACCGTCATGATATCCCTGTATCTGCTGCTGCTGCTCATAGTGAGTGTCATCAACTCCTCTGCTTTCCAACACTTTTGGAATCGTGCAAAAAGATAATCTTTCTGGGCCTGGTGTGGGGGCTACCTCAACTATGTGCCTTATGGTAACTTGTTCTGTGCCTCCTATGCCTCATGTCCAGCCAGGTTGAGCCTACGGGCCAGCAGTTGGGGAACCACAGGACAATTTTCGTATGTCCTAAATGTATCGATTGCCTTTGATGATGTTCCTAGCCACACTCCAGGCAACCGGGACTACTAGTCCCTCACTCTTAGGTTTTGGGGGAGCGCTTCCATCTGCTCCTTCTTAAACTGTCCTAGGGAGTTGGCTTTTCAGCCAGGGCCAAAGGAAAAAGCCCTGCTGCATTTAAAAACAAAGTGTCCAAGCTGTCAGTGGTGTGTTTACAATCTCTCCTGGCGGAGGTTGGCCCTTTCTCTAATGCCTTCTGGAAGGCGGAAAATGTGGGAACTATAAATCACTAGGCGGTTGCCTTGTTTTGACTTGAGACACCCAAGAGGAACAGTCATGTTTCTCATAAAAATCAGTGGGATCATTTTTGAATTCCATCAGCCTTTGTATGTGAGTGCAAAACATTTTAACAGTTTTCTCAAATCAACAAACAGCCTTCTCCTACAGCTGTACCTCCCCACCTCCCCAAAAAACTATGGATGGGAAAGAAAGGAGTTAGGGGCCTGACAAAAAATACAGACTTAATGAGCAACTCAACTCATCTTTTTCTGAAAATTACCAACTGCTGATTACAGCTGAAATGGAACCAAATGTTTGTTTTCTGATTTTTTTTTTAATAGCTGTTTGACAAATTAGTCTTTGTGAGCTGAGTAAAAGGGGAAATTTCTAAACCTAGTGCACTGTTTGGCCAGTGTCCACAGCCTCTTTCCTGGCTGTTTTAGAGAAAGGGATTTGAGCTATAGGCTCGCCTCCTGTTCTCATTCTCACAAAGCTGCCTTGACTGTGGCCTGCAACCACGAGTGCCATGCTTTCAGGCCTTCTGTGGCCTACTGGCCTTCGAGATAGAGGCCTGCCCCAGTGTGCCACAGAACCGTGTGAATGGAGCCTCCTTCAGAGGGGGTCACAGGTCTTTGGGACTCAACCTGGGCTTTAATGTGTAGGAAAAGCCTTCTGGCCACCCAGAGAGCCAGAGCCCTGCTTGCTGTATTCTCTGCTCCCTTCTTCCTGCTGGGTTTTAGCCATAAGAGAGCCCTGTACAATTTGGGAGTGAGATTTCTGCAAAGAAGGTGAAAAATAATTTTTCTATAATTTGTAAAGTTGTGAAAGAGCCACTACCACAGTTTTTACATTGATTATTGGAACATTTCAAAATAAATAAAGATATTTTCTTAATGATTTAAGTTGCTTTTGTGAATGCTTTCAGCCTCAGCATGAGTCTGCCCTGTATGCCTTGTTGTTAAAAACCTTATCTTCCATCCTTCCTTGTTCAAACTAGCTTTTTGCTGGAGAGCATATATCACCAGGATATGATATCTAGGAGGTCTTGGATTTCTAGTTAACGACTTAACAAACATAAGTACCTACTGTATGCCAGGCACTAGGAATATGAGCAGAATCAAAGTCAGAAAGCCCCTGCTTTCACAGAGCTGCCAGCCTGGCAAGGTGGGCAGATGGACAAACATTTCAAGAGTGAAGTTGGGAGTTTATGGTATTATAAAGTTGAGGGAAATACTTGGCAAGAAGTCCTAACATGGTCTAGGGTCAGAAAATACTCAGGTGACACATGTAACATTGCAAGGCACCTTACTATACTGATCAATTTTCACAACAGGCCTTATCCACTTTTTATTTTTTTGAGACGGAGTCTCGCTCTGTCACCCAGGCTGAAGTGCAGTGGTGCAATCTTGGCTCACTGCAACCTCTGCCTCCTGGGTTCAAGCAGTTTTCCTGCCTTAGCCTCCCTGTAGCTGGGATTACAGGCACACGCCACCATGCCTGGCTAATTTTTGTATTTTTATTTTCTTTCTTTCTTTCTTTCTTTTTCTTTTCTTCTCTTCTCTTCTCTTCTCTTCTCTTTCTTTCCTTCTTTCTTTCTTTCTTTTTTTTTCTTTGATGGAATCTCACTCTGTCGCCCAGGCTAGAGTGCAGTGGTGCAATCTCGGCTCACTGCAACCCCCGGCTCACTGCAACCTCTGCCTCCTGGGTTCAAGCAATTCTTCTGCCTTAGCTTCCTAAGTAGCTGGAATTATAGGCACATGCCACCGCACCTGGCTAATTTTTGTGTTTTTAGTAGAGATAGGGTTTTACCATGTTGGCCAGGCTGGTCATGAACTCCTGACCTCAAGTGATCTGCCCACCTTGGCCTCCCAAAGTACTGGGATTACAGGTGTGAGCCGCCATGCCTGGCCATTTTTGTATTTTTAGTAGAGACAGGGTTTTGCCTTGTTGGCCAGGCTGGTCTCAAACTTCTGACCTCAAGTGATCCACCCTCCTCAGCCTCCCAATTACAGGTGTGAGCCACCATGTCCAGCCAGTCCCAGAGAGTTTAATAGCTTGCCCAAGGTTTTATTGCTAGGATGTGGCAGAGCTGGGAGTTGAACCTGGCAGACTGATTTCAGTGTCAATCACATAACCAGTCTCCTTCCCCCAGAGGAATTGGTTCTAGGCTAAACAGTGGAGGAAAAATGTTTCAGGCAGTAGGAACAGCACATGCAAAGACCTGAAGTTCTTGGAGAAGCTAAAAGCAGGCGGGTTGTAAAGGAAGAGGCAGTGATGAGAAATCAGGCTGAAGATGTAGGCAGGGACCAGATCTTGAAAGACTTTAAAAACTGTGGGCAGAGGAAAGCCATTAGAAGGTTCTAAGCAAGGAAATGATGAGATATGGTTTTTAGAAGAATCACTGTAGCTGGTGGTTGGAGAACAGATCTAGGATTATTTTGAGGATTAAAAGGATTGATGCTTTTGTAGTGCCCAGTGCAGAGTAAATCACTGATATATCTGTTGCTGCTATTTTTATTACTTATTTTTAAGGGCCCAACAGAGCAGAGAGCCTGCAAAGGAGACAGTAGTAGTGACCAGAGAAATAGGAGGAGACTGAGATAGCAAAGTGTCATGGAAGCCAAAGAGGAGGGCTAGATGAGCAGTGTCAAAAGGTGCTGAGAAACCAGAGTTATACCTGAGAAGTGTCTGTTGGATTTACTGGATTGGAGATATTGGCAAACTCAGCAGAAACAGTTTCAGTGGAGTTCAGTATAGGGGATGTGGACAAAGTCAGACTGCATAGATGGGAAGTTTTTGCAGTTTCCAGGAATTCTCTGCTCCCCGAGACCTGGCTATATGTCTCAAGTGAAGAACCCCTGCTTTGGCTTGACTCTGCTGTCACATTAGCTTACTTCTAGAGAGCAGGGCTGAGGAGTGGGCCTCTCATTCTGGCAATATTTGTTTCAAACCTAGCCTTGTCTTTTTTTTTCTGAGTTTTCTGCTCCATCCCATACATCCCACCTCCAACCCCCCTCCCCGCAAAAAGAAGAAATGGTAACACAATACCTGATACGACTGTGGGCACAGAGGATACATAACGAATGGTCTTGCCCTCCAGGAGCTCCAGGGTTAGTAGAGGGACATGAGATAGCAGGTACGTTTTGATATGGGGGAAGGAAAACTCTGGAGTCTAGAGGGTTTGAGTGGGCAGGAGGGAAGACTAGGGCAGGGCCACATTATGACTTCCATGGGCCCTGGGCACTTTTGCCTTTCTGGGCCCCCTTTCCTCCATAAAAAACTCTTTTTTTTTTTTTTGAGACGGAGTCTCACTCTCTTGCCCAGGCTGGAGTGCAGTGGCCGGTTCTCAGCTCACTGCAAGCTCCGCCTCCCGGGTTTACGGCATTCTCCTGCCTCAGCCTCCCGAGTAGCTGGGACTACAGGCGCCCGCCACCTCGCCCGGCTAGTTTTTTGTATTTTTTAGTAGAGACGGGGTTTCACCGTGTTAGCCAGGATGGTCTCGATCTCCTGACCTCGTGATCCGCCCGTCTCGGCCTCCCAAAGTGCTGGGATTACAGGCTTGAGCCACTGCGCCCGGCCAAAAAAAACTCTTTAAAATTACATTTTATTACTGCATTGATATAAAGATGAATATATTAATATGTACTAAACCATTTTCTTCCACTTAAAAGTTTTTTTCTTCTAATTTTAAAAGAAATCAAAACATTTTTGCAATGTGGGCCTTAGGCACTGTGCCTCCTATGTCTAATGGATGAGTTAGCGCTGGACTAGTGTACTAGGGGATAGTGTGAGACCTCTGGGTACCTGGGAATGGAGAGGCAGGAAGGAGACAAGCCCTACACGAGACTGAACATTCTATTTAGCAGCAACCCTAAATCTCAGGGAGATCCCATAGGCCAAGCAGCTCTGGGAAAGGTAAAAGTGGTTTAGTTGGAGCCACCTCATAGGGGCCCCCAGCTGCCTTAGGTCTTGTGAAAAGCAACCCCATCTGTCTTCTGTCACTAATGCCATTGTAAGGGGGAACCTCTCACAGGTGAGGTCCTTGCTTCTGAAAATGTGCAGCATCCCATGAGCTGTCAGTTTCTACCAGAAAGGGAAAGAGTTTTGCTCTGTGGGAATAAGTCCACATGTATATGAGAGAGAGAGAGAGTAGGGGAAGTGGTTCCGTGTCATTTCTGTTTAATTCATTTCATTAAACACTGATTGCCTGCAAAACCAGGAGAGGGGTGGAGAGTTTGTGATTTAAACAGCCCGATTCAGATATTTTTCTTGAGAACATGGCCCCATCGCATCTGAGCCCATTCCTGCTAAGCCCAGGAGGCTTGTGTTGGCATGGAGTCAGCAGCATTCATCCTGTTGCCATGGTGATTCTTAGGCCCTGGGGCTGGATTTAGCTCACACAAAAACAGGACCACACCCCTCTCTAAGCCCCCTCCATGGCCCCCACTTGTCTCTCTCCCCACTACCCTCCTCTCCACTGTGCCCCACCTCATGAGTTTTCCATCTCGGTCTTTGTTTGTTTTTGCCTTTGTCAATCTCCTGCCTCTGGATGGGTTTCTGTGTGTTTCCAAACTGTCTGGGGCTGTGCACCATGGAGACAGTGTCCTGGGCTGCCTCTAGCCCTGATCTGGTTAGAATAAGCCCCTCTCCTCTGCTTGCATCTCCAACCTGACATTTGGAACATCCAAAACAAATCATGACATTCCCAAGTAAAGATAGAAACCACCATCTCCACCCACTCTGGCTGGTGCCCTTGTCCACCTGGAAAGGGTTTTTCGAAAATTTCCAGTGTTCTGCTGTAGTGTCCATATACTGCAGCCCTGAAAAGGGGAAGCAACATTTATTGAATACTTACTTTATATCAGCCACTGGGCTAGACTTTGCTTGTGTTAAAAATCTGGAAATTAGGCTGGGTGCAGTGGCTCACGCCTGTAATCCCAGCACTTTGGAAGGCTGAGGCGGGTGGATCACCTGAGGTCAGAAGATCGAGACCATCCTGGCCAACATGGTGAAACCCCCTGTCTACTAAAAATACAAAAACTAGCCAAGTGTGGTGGTGTGCGCCTATAGTCCCAGCTGCTCAGGAGGCTGAGGCAGGAGAATCACTTGAATCCGGGAGGCAGAGGTTGCAGTGAGCCTAGATTGTGCCACTGCACTCCAGCCTGGTGACAGAGAGAGACTCCATCTCAATAAATAAATAAACAAACAAACAAAGAGATAGACAGACAAATAAAAAATCTGGTTTCCTGCATTAAAATTCAACTGCAAGCTCCTTGAGGACAGTGACTAGGCAGTCTTTATATACCCAAGTATTTAAGATATGGTGGGTGCTGGAGAAGAGTTTGTTGAGTGAATAAAGGGGTGCAAGGATACAAGAAACGTCCCTATCACAGTAGAGGGTAATAGTTGAATGTCAGCAAAAAGAGAATGAAATTAGACTTGAAGGAAAAAAAATTCATTGACAAGACATTGTGGATGAGTGGGGGTTTCAAAGAAGGTTGTGGACATTTGTTGCTTGAATTCAGGGAGTCCCATTTGCTGTTTCCCCAGAAATAACTTTTGAGGTTAGTAGGGTAGAAAGGACAGTGCCTTGCATTGTTTGTTTGTTTGTTTTTTTTTTTGAGACGGAGTTTCACTCTTGTCTCCCAGGCTGAGGTTCTGTGGTGCAGTCTCGGCTCACCGCTACTACATCCACCTCCCAGGTTCAAGTGATTCTCCTGCCTCAGCCTCCCGAGTAGCTGGGATTACAGGCACGTGCCACCATGTCCAGCTAATATTTTTGTATTAGTAGTAGAGACAGGGTTTCACCATGTTGGCCAGGCTGGTCTCAAACTCCTGACCTCAGGTGATCCACCCACCTTGATCTCCCAAAGTGCTGGGATTACAGGTGTGAGCCATTGCGCCCGGCCGCCTTGCGTTTTATTTAAAGTGCAGATGATCCTGAGAGAGGCTAAACTTGAAACTTATTCATACCTATGTGCAAATGACTGATAACAAGAGCAGGTTTTAGTAATGAGTTAGGGGAGGGTGGTGAAAGAGAAATCACTAGGGATTCAAGGGCAGGAGCTTTGACCATGTCAAGGAGTGGAGCCACTGGAATCAAACTTTGCTCTAACCCCGTTTGGCCAAAGGAGGACCCCAGTGAAAACAGCATGTGGTGCTGCCAGGCTTTCCAGCCATCGCTGGTGACATTGGTTAATTTAGTCAAACTGCCCACTGGTGGGTCAGGAAGGCCAGTCTCAATTTGTTGGAAGCATGGATCGCAGGCTACTTTAAAGATGCAGTTTTATTCTTGAGCAAGTGCAGGCTATCCCAAATGAGCCCATAATATATTGCCTATCAGAGGTCTGTAGGGATTTAAAACTAGCACATCAATTATATTTTTAAAGGGCTAGAAAAATATTTGTCTTATTAGTTATTTGGCCATCGATTTCCTTTGGATAAGGCCATCTGTTGTTCTTGTCACCCAGGGTTCATTCACCCTCCTGGTACCATACCTCAGCTTCCTCTCTGGGGAACCAACTCCCTTTCCTACTCTCATTGGTCTTGGAAAGCTGACTGACTGCCACCCACACACTCTACAAGTAGAGCATTGACTCAGGTCCAAGCCAATTAGTGAGTTACCTCCTCCCGGCCTCAGTGATTGCTTCAGACCTAGGCCTGGGACCCAACTAGTATCTCATCAAAATGAGCCATGAGTTTTGAGATAATAGTATCTCATTTTGATATAATAATAGTATCTCATCAAAATGAACCATAAGTTTTGCTGGGGGTCCTGGAAAAGAGACTTGCATCTCCAGTGGTCCTGAATGTGAGAGGCTGCCATCTTGCTGCCATGCAAAGTCTCAGACTGATGCCAACACAGTGGAAAGCAGAGCTGCTGCCCTGATGATGTTGAGTTCTGAATCTAGTTGTGCTTAAAGCCAGAATTTTCACTTAGGTGACCAATACATTCCTTTTTATTTAACAGAGTAAATTGGGTCTTACAGGGAATAAACGTGGGTAGATCTTAACTGACACCCTTTGCCATCCTGGAGCATCATTATTTTTAATGTAAATCCTTTGTTAACTATAGAAAGGTATGAATTCCAAACTAGTGAGTCTGGATTGATGAAGTTTGACTGTCCTGACCCCTGGACTATTCCCACAAGGCACTCAAACCTGTGCAAAATAAGAGATGGGAGGCGGGGGCATGGTGACTCACGCCTGTAATCCCAGCACTTGGGGAGGCCGAAGCCTGTGGATCACTTAAGGTCAGGAGTTTGAGACCAGCCTGGGCAACATGGTGAAACCCCGTCTCTACTAAAAATACAAAAATTAGCCAGGCATGGTGGTGCATGCCTGTAATCCCAGCTACTCAGGAGGCTGAGGCACGAGAATCGCTTGAACCTGGGAGGCAGAGGTTACAGTGAGGCGGAGGTTGAGTGAGCCAAGATCGCACCACTATACTCCAGCCTGGGCAGCAGAGTGAGACTCCATTTCTAAATAAGTAAATAAGAGATGGGAAACACACACACACAAAAGCCACTGTGTTTTGGGGCCTTCTGCAGCCTCAGTCTCAAGGTGCCTGCTTCGGTCAGCTTGGACTGGCTTCTGGCCTCGGAAACCCCAGGGCACCTCAAAGTCCGGAAGCAGCAATGGGTTGGTCTGACCAGGGCTGTGGCTATAAACTACATTGGAGTGGCCTGGCCCTCAGGAAGACCAGAGATGCAGTCTGCAGCAGTAGGAGAAGGGAGGAGGGAAAAGGACACTACCGTGTATCAAGTGCCTCCTGCATGATGTGCATATTAAAAGAATTATTTAATCTTCACAATATCCCTGCAAGGCAGATACTATTCTGTTTATTTTACAGAAGAAACAGGTTTGGAGGTGACTCGTGCAAGGTGAAAAGAGGCAGAACCAGGGCTGACTCTAGAGCAGGAATAAGAAAGACAGGCATGGCCAGGTGCAGTGGGTCACACCTGTAATCCCAGCACTTTGGGAGGCTGAGGTGGGCGGATCACTTGAGGTCAGGAGATCGAGACCAGCCCAGCCAACATGGTGAAACCCCACGTGTACTAATAACACAAAAATCAGCTGGACATGGCATGCACCTATAATCCCAGCTACTGGACAGGCTGAGACAGGAGAATCGCTTGAACCTGGGAGGCAGGGGTTGCAGCGAGCTGAGAGCGCGCCATTGCACTCCAGCCTGGGTAACAGAGACTCTGTCTCAAAAAAAAAAAAAAAAAAAAAAAAAAAAAGGCAAGCAGGTGCAAGACTGCAGCTAGAGGGACTGTCTGAGCAAAGAAGACCTAGGCTGGTGGCATAGGAAGACAAGAGTGCCGACACCAGGCCTAGTGGATAGAAAATGAGTTCTCTTTCCAGGCTGGGGTTGTGAGCTCTGCTCTGTTTTGTGAGCAGAAGGCACCTGCAATGTCAGAAGTGGATACCATGGGAAGTCCCCCGACACCCACTCAGTCAGAGCTCTGAGCTCATCTCCTGTAACCTTCCCAGCCCCATCATTGCAGACCCAGGAGGTGAGCCCAGAGGCACACATGGCACTGAATGTGGGGCAGGAAGGGGACGGCCCCTCCCTTCCACCCCCACTGCCTGCTCAAGCCATCAGCCTGCTCTGATCAAGTTGAAATTTTTGAGACCTTGCATCCAGGGGCTGCTGGCAGCCAAATCCCCCTGATTGCCTGAGATGTTCCTCACATCAGGGAATAAACAGTCACCCCTGTCTGGCCAGCTGGGCTAAGCAGCATTCCTGTCTCCAGGCCTGCCTGGCTGGGTGGGGCTGCAGCCCTTCGTCCACCTCCAGCAGAGGCCTGGAGACAGGAGGGGGAAGGAGGCAGACAGTGTGGGAGCCAGGGACAGCCCAGGGATCTCTGTGGACAAATGTCTCACTCTCAGTCTGTTTCGGGCCTACAGCTTTGCGTTTGTTTAGCTGAGCAGATCAGTGTAGGTTTGTGTGACTTCTGGGGTTGTGTGTGTAGGCGGCTGCATTGCTGGTTGTAGCTGGTTTCTCGGTAGAAAGCATGTACTTGTGTGTTTCCCTGTATGTAAATATTCACATCTGTGTAAGCCCATGTATGTGAGTATCTTTGAGTATCTGGTGAGTGGGTACAAGGGAGAAGGAAAGTAGGTATCTATCTCCAGTTTGAACGGGACATTTCTCCTGAGTCCCCATTTTGCCCCAGCACTAGGCACCTCAGCCTCAAACCACTCCAGGCACAAGTCCTGTGTTTGTAATATGACTGTCACTTGAGAGGAGGCCCCTACTGGGCCACTGTCCCTGGGGTGGGAGCCCCTTCACCCCTGCCCAGGGGTTGCCTGGGGAATTAGATTCTGACACCATTCCAGCTAGATCTGAAGTCATCACACTGAAATGGCTCATTTTACAAAAGTGGACACAGTCCACAGAGTTGAGACAGAAGCAGGACTAGAACCCTGGCCTTTAATTCCTACAGCCTTGAGATGCTGTGGTTAGGATGACACTAGGGGCTTTGAGCAAGAGGAGCTACCCATGTTTTTGCAAAGAAGCAGGAGTGTTTTCATCCTAGGCCTGTTTTGAAGATCAGGCCGGTGGCCGAGCTGTTTCCTGAGGAAGCAAGGCTTCTGGAAAAGCGCTGTTCACTAGATGCTCCTAAATCATCTATTCGGCAGTAGAGCTGGGGCAGTGCAACCTGAGTGTGCTCTGCCACCATCCAGAGTCCAGTGTCCAGCATCCAGCCTGGCCTTAGCCAGGCTTTGGGAGACAACTGGGGACCAACGGCAGAGTCCTTGGGAAGGCGGAGTTCCCCCCAACATATAACATCTGCTTCCCTGACCTAGGACTCTGGCCTGGGTCTGTGGGGGAGGAGGAAGAGCCAGCTTTTTCAGCCAGTCTGTAAAAGGAATTCCTCTAGGAACCCCCTCTGGCCGCAGACAGAAGGGGGAAGGAGGCAGACAGTGTGGGAGCCAGGGGCAGCCCAGGGGTCTCTGTGGACAAATGTCTCACTCCCAGTCTGTTTCGGGCCTACAGCTTTGCCTTTGTCTAGCTGAGCAGGTCAGTGTGGGTTTGTGTGACTTCTGGGGTTGTATGTATAGGCGGCTGCATTGCTGGTTGCTGCTGGTTCCTCCGTAGAAAGCATGTACTTGTGTGTTTCCCTGTGTGTAAGTATTCACATCTGTGTAAGCCCATGAATGTGAGTATCTCTGAGGGAAGTGTGGGTCTCTACTGCTTGCATAGTTGAATTGGTTTACCACCTGCCTACGTGTGTTTGTGGGGGTACTCAAGTGAGGTTATTTTGGTATAAATAATATGTCAGTGAGCCTTGGAAAGCACATATGCCTATCTGTGCAGAAGCATTCATTCACTCATTCTTGATTTATGATTTACTAATTTACTCAACAAATATTTTTAAAGTGCTTATTCTATGACTGTCCCCACACTAGGCACTGGGAATTTGAAGAGGTGTCTATGGCCAGAGTAGAGCCAGAATGTGGCCATCTAAAGGGTGGGCCCAGGAAAGGAACTGTGGAAAGTAGAGAGATAAGAACGATGCATTGGTCTAAGTGCCTGTGTGTGTTATCGCCTGTGTATACATGTCTCTGTGTGTCTGTGTGATTGTTCATGTGTGTGTTTCCGTAGAACTCACAGCTTTCCAGCCATTCCCTTGCCTGGGTAGACAGGTTGGGGTGGTGAGAGGGCAGTGACCTAAGAGTCCAAGACACTAGCCTATGCTCAGCTTAGACTCACTGTGAGCTGGCCTCAGTTTCCTCATCTGTAGAATGAAAGGGTTAGAGTACCTCATCATTAACTGTAGGCCTTGTTTGGTTTACAGGAGTATGATTGATTCCTGAGTTAATTAATTACTTTTTAGAGGTCAAATTGGGAGATGCCTAATTGTAGAAGCTCTGGGTTCAGACAGAACTCAGTTTGAATCGCAGCTCTGCCATATGTATTTTGTGTCCTTTGGAGTTCTTTAACCTCATCAGGATTGTTGTGAGGATTAAATAAAATAACGTGTGTAAAGTGTTGAGCATGGGCCAGGCATGGTGGTTCATGCCTGTAATCCCAGCATTTCGGGAGGCCAAGTCAGGAGGATCACTTGAGGTCAGGAGTTTGAGACCAGCTTGGGCAACATAGCCAGACCCCTGTCTCTACAACAAATTTTTTAAAAATTAGCCCAGCATGGTGGCCTGTGCTGGTAGTCCTGGCTACTCAGGAGGCTAAGGCTGGAAGATCACTTGAGCCCAGGAGGTCGAGGCTGCAGTTAGTCATGATCACACCACTGCACTCCAGCCTGGGCAACAGAGCGAGACCCTGTCTTGGAGAAAAAAAATCGTTGAGCATGATGCCAGGCACACACTAGATGTTCAATAAATAATAGCTTCCGTTCTTATCTACAGACTTTCCAGCTTTCATATCTTACAAATGTTGGATTCAGTAGACACGTTGACAAATTGAATTCATGTAAACCACATGTTTAGGGAATTCTGACCCTATGGTGGTTGAGGGTGGGGACAGTGGGGGAGAAAATCTGGCCCTTTCTTTGGTACCTTCTAAGAAGTTGCCAGCTGAGATCTGTGTGAGCCACTCCCTCCACCCCATTCTCTGATGTGGATCCTTGACATCTTCTCGTCTTATGTACAGATAAGTACGATGAAACACAGGTTCAACACCCTCTTCCGACCTGATTCTGCCCCTGAGCCCCTACCCAGTGAGGCAGGATGCTGAGCTAAATAGGATCAGGCCACAGGGCAGAGCTGAGTCAGTTAAGTCTTCAAGCTCCCTGACATGTCTGTGCCTGCCTGCCCAGCCCCAGGATGGGCACATCCAGACAGGCGGAGGGTGTCTGCCTCCATGATTGATATTTCTGGGAGGGCATCGCTCTGGTCCTGGCTCAGGTGGCTGAGAATCATAGAACACCTGACAGACCAAGGAGACCTCCATGACCCCTGTACCCTCAAGGCCTCTGGAATGGCTGAGTTCCAGCAGGTACAAGGAGAGTTGGGGGTGGTCTGGAGATAGTGCCTCTCAACCAGGGTTGCTGGGGGTGATTATCTCGGGAATCCCCTAGAGCCTGTTAAAACTGGCAGCTCCTGTGCTCTCCCAAAATATCCCTGACCTGGAGGGACTGAAGGAGGGGTTTAGGGTGCAGCCAGGGTTGCTGAGTTGGGAAATTCTCTGGAAGTGAGCTCAGGGTGGCCGAGGCCCTGAGGGAAGCAGGGAGAGGGTCTGCCTGGAGGTCATGCTGACCACCCCAATGACCGTCCCCAACGTGGGTCACAGATAATTGGTTTGATGGTCTCTGAGCTCTAGGGATTACCCTAGAGATGGGAGTAACTTAAACCTCAAAATGCCCCCTGGGGGTCATTGTGATGGTCCCCCACCGTATCTGGCTGCTCTGTTTGGGGCCAGAACTAGGAATTTTCCTCTTGAAAAAAATTGAAAGCAAGAGAGCAAGCAATGGGTTGTGGCCAAAGTAATGTGTTTAAGGAAATTTCTGCTTCATGCTGGCCAGGACAGGGAATGTCTGGTCAAATAGCTGCTGATGGCCAGGGTCCCTGTAAGTAAACAGGCTGCCTCTGATGGCTGCCCTGAGCTCATTTCCCTCAGCAGCGTGCGAGGGGATGAGGTCACCATGAGTGGGGCCTCCTGGTCATGCAGTTTGTCAGTGAGCAGGATGGAAGCTCGGTGATTGCTGGCGGTCTGGGTGCTGCAACCCAGTTATTGCAAACAGCTGCTTTCATACAAGCACCCTCCTACACATACTCCATGGGACTCTAGCCACATCCATGACCCCATAGCAGGGGTGTTCGTGGCAAGATCTGGGCTTAACTGTCCCATATCCAGCTTCTATCCAAAGCCTCTCCCTCAGCCAGACAGCTGGGCTTCCCCTGGTCTATGAAGGGCACCTAGGGTGGGTTCAGTTGTAAGGAGTGGCCCCTAGAGGTACAGGCTCATGTTCTGCCCCTGCAGAGAGCAGATAGTGGCAACATGCCCTACAGCCTGTCTCCTGGGGCTAGGCAGCCAGGTCCAGAGGGGGACTTTCCATGAGCAGAGAGCCCAGGTCGGGAGGTTACGAGCTGGGGTGGGGAGGAAGCCACAAAGCCCTCTCTGTGCCTCCTCCACAGGCTCTTCCTGAGCCTTGCAGCCACGTGAGGTTCATGGGGTTTGAAAGCCCTGCAGCAGAATTACTGAGGAGCAGCTGCCAGTTTGGGACAGGCTCTATAGCCTCCTCACTCCCCCAGGCCATCCCCATGGCACCTCCTGGCCGGGGAATGTGGAGCAGTAAGACTCTAAATAGAGAGGTGGGCAAGAATCTTCTTGGGGGTAGGTCTGGGCCTTTTCCTTCTTGTATCCCCCCAGCATCCTGGCCTGGCTTTCCAGTTGACCTGTCAGTCACACACACCAACCCCACAGAGTAAGTGGCCCACTCCACAGCTGCCTGACCTACTCCAGGCTGACCAAATCCTCAGACCAACCAACAGGCTCACAGGAGACTCACTGCTTCTGTGATGTACAGCCTGATTGACCAATAGGCCATCCTGTTAGTCTACTTATTCAACAAATAGTCATTGAACACTAGTTTGTGCCAGATCTTGTGCTGGGTGCAAGGGATACAGCCAAAAACAAGACAGACAAGATCCCTGCTCTTAAGGCACTGAGAGTAACCATACGGCTTGGCTGTGTCCCCACCCAAATCTCCTCTTGAATTGTAGTTCCCATAATTCCCACGTGTTGTGGGAGGGACCCTGTGGGAGATCACTGAGTCATGGGGGTGGGTCTTTCCTGTGCTGTTCTCATGATGGGAATAAGGCTCACGAGATCTGATGGTTTTACAAAGGGGAGTTCTCCTGCACACACTCTCTTGCCTGCTGCCATGTAAGATGTGACTTTGAGGCCGGGTGCAGTGGCTCACGCCTGTAATCCCAGCACTTTGGGAGGCCGAGGCAGGTGGATCACCTGAGGTCGGGAGTTTGAGACCAGCCTGACCAACATGGAGAAACCCCGTCTCTACTAAAAATACAAAATTAGCTGGGCCTGGTGGCACATGCCTATAATCCCAGGTACTAGGGAGGCTGAGGCAGGTGAATTGCTTGAACCTGGAGGTGGAGGTTGCGGTGAGCCGAGATCATGCCATTGCACTCCAGCCTGGGCAACAAGAATGAAACTCTACCTCAAAAAAAAAAAAAAAAAAAAAAAAAAGATGTGACTTTGCTCTTCCTTCGTCTTACACCATGATTGTGAGGCCTCCGAGTCATGCGGAACTGTGAGTCCATTAAACCTCTTTCCTTTATAAATTACCCAGTCTTGGGTATGTCTTTATTAGCAGTGTGAGAATAGACTAATATAGTAAGTAAACAATGATAGAGTGTGATCTGTATATTATATATTATGAAGGAAGTAAATGAGATTCTGTGGGAGACAGTATCCAACAGGCCCTCCTCTGGATATAACCAAAGTCAGGGAAGACCTTCCTGATACATTATCTGAGACCTGGGGATTGAGAATGAGAAATGACCATGCAAAAAGCCTGTGGAAGAGCTTTCCACATGGAGAAAGGCAATGCCAAGGGCTTGAGGTGGGGAAGAGCTTGGCATAGTCTTGGGATAGCCAGAAGATCCATGTTACTGGAACACGGTGAGGGGAAGGCAGTAAGTATAGAGGTGGACAAGAAGCTTCTTGGTGGTTCTTGCCTAAGGGGAAGGCAGCATGTGGAAGGGCTGCAGAGGAGGGCAGGAGCCTACCAAACAGGAGACAGGGCCTTGGGATCCACAGTAAGGACTTAGGGAGGAGTGAGGGGAAGGCCCTGAGGGTTTATGCGAAAGTGTGACACACATTCAAGAATAAATATATAATGGAATTTTTGTAATAGTTAAAAACCTTCCCACAAAAAAATAAAATGAAACCCTCCAGGCCTAAATGCCTTCACTAGTGAACTCTACTAAACATTTAAGGAAGAAATAATACCAACTTTATATAAAATCTTCCAGAATATTGAAAAGGAGGGAATACTTCCCAACTCATTCTGAGGCCACCCTTACCCTGATACCAAAACCAGACAGAGATATTCCAAGAAGGCATGGCCGCTCATGTCTATAATCCCAGCACTTTGGGAGGTCAAGGAGGGTAGATCACTTGAGCTCAGGATTTTGAGGCCAGCCTGGGCAACATGGTGAAACCTCGTCTCTACAAAAAAGACAAAAATTAGCCAGGTATGGTGGTGCATACCTGTAGTCCTGGCGACTTGGGAGACTGAGGCGGGAGGACCACTTGAACCTGGGGAGGCAGAGGTTGCAGAGCTGAGATCGCGCCACTGCACTCCAGCCTGGGCAATAGAGCCAGACCTACTCTCTAAAAACAACAATAAAATCATACTTAATGGTTAAAGATTGAATGCTTTCACTCTAAGATTGAGAATGAGGTAGAAAATATCTGTTCTTATCATTTCTATTCAAGATTATACTGGGGGTTCTAGTCAATGCAATATAGGAAGAAAAATATAAACCATATAGCTTGGAAAGAAAAAAGTAAAACTATCTTTATTTATAAATGGCACCTATATGGAAAATCTTAAGTAATCTGGGAAACCTAAAATGAGTAAGTGAGGGGCCAGGCGCAGTGGCTCACGCCTATAATCCCAGCACTTTTGGAGGCTGAGGTGGGCAGATCACCTGAGATCAGGAGTTCGAGACCAGCCTGGCCAACATGGTGAAACCCCGTCTCTACTAAAAATACAAAAATTAGCTGGGAGTGGTGGCAGGCACCTGTAATCCCAGCTACTTGGGAGGCTGAGGCAGGAGAATCGCTTGAACCCAGGAGGCAGAGGTTGCAGTGAGCCAAGATCGTGCCACTGCACTCCAGCCTGGCCAACAGAGCAAGACTCCATCTCAAAAAATAAATAAATAAATAAAATGAACAAGTGAGGTTAGCAAAGTTGCAGGATGCAAGATTAATATATGAAAAGTAATTGTGTTTCTCTATAGGAGCAACAAACACTTGGAAATTGACATTATAAAAACAATCTCTAATACCATCAGAACTCCAAAATATTTAGGGATAAATCTGACAAAACATGTGCAAGCAATTAAAGAAGATCTTAATAAGTGGTGCGAGATACTCTGTTCATGGATCAGAAGACCTGATATTTTCTTTTTTCTTTTTTTTTTTTTTTTTGAGACGGAGTCTTACTGTCACCCAGGCTGGAGTGCAGTGGCACAATCTCTGCTTACTGCAAGCTCCGCCTCCCGGGTTCACGCCATTCTCCTGCCTCAGCCTCCCGAGTAGCTGGTACTACAGGCACCTGCCACCATGACCGACTACTTTTTTTGTATTATTTAGTAGAGGTGGGGTTTCACCATGTTAGCCAGGATGGTCTCGATCTCCTGACCTTGTGATCCGCCCGCCTCAGCCTCCCAGAGTGCTGGGATTACAGGCGTGAGCCACTGCGCCTGGCCAAACGTGATATTTTCAAGATTACAATTTTCTGAAATTGGCATATAGATTCAAAATAATTTCTATCAAAATTGCAGCAATCTTTTGTTTTTTTTGTAGTAAACAACAAGCCAATTCTAAATGTATGTGGAAATGCAAAGGATCTTGAATAGCCAAAACAATTTTTTAAAGAATTATAAAATTAGATTACTGGCTCTAATTGACTTCAAGACTACAGATAAAGCTACAATAATCAAGACAGTGTGGTATTGATATAAAGATAAACATATAGATCACTGAAAAAGAAAAGACCATCCAGAAATAGAGATATACACATATGGTCGATTGATTTTTTGTGAAGGTGACAAGGTACTTTGGGGAAAAGATAGTATTTTCAACAAATGGTGCTAGAACAACTGGATATCTTGTGGCAAAAAAAATGAACCTCTATCCTTACTTCACACCATACACAAAAATTAATCCAAATAGGCCACAAATCTAAATACAAGAGCAAAAACTATACAACTTCTAGAAGATGATGTAGGAGAAAATCTTTATAATCTTAGGTTGGGCAAAACACTAATAATCAGTGACAAAGTTTATAAGCTTCACTAAAATTTAAAACTTGCTCTGTAACGATACCACTAGAAAAATGAAAAGACAGCTATCAGTGGGAGAAAATATTTGCAAAACATATATCCAACAAAGGACTTGTATCTAGAATATATTTTTTAAAAAACTTCCTTATATACTTAGAATATATGAAGAATAAATGATTTGTATCTAGAATACATAAAAATGTTCACAATACAAAAGACAAATGTAAAAAAATGAACAAAAGTTTTCAACCGGACACTTTGCTAAAGAAGATACACAAATTGCAAATAAACACATGAAAGGATCCTCTTCGGTTATAAGAAATGTAAACTAAAACACAATGAAATACCACTGCACACCCACTTAAAAAGCTAAAATTAAAAGACTGACCATATGAAGTGTTGGCAAGAATGTGAAACAACTATAACCAGTTCTACACTAGTGGTAAGAATGTATAAGCACTTTAGAAAACTGGCTGGGCATGGTGGCTCATGCTTGTAATCCCAGCACTTTGGGAGGCCAAGGTGGGTGGATCACCTGAGGTCAGGAGTTCGAGACCAGACTGGCCAACATGGCGAAACCCTGTCTCTACTAAAAACACAAAAATTAGCTGGGTGTGGTGACACACACCTGTAACCCCAGCTACTCAGGAGGCTGAGGTAGGAGAATCACTTGAACCTGGAAGGCGGAGGTTACAGTGAGCTGAGATCGTGCCACCACTGCACTCCAACCTGGGCAACAGAGCAAGACTCCATCTCAAAAAAAAAAAAAAGTTTGGATGGGCATAATGGTTCATGCCTGTAATCCCAGCACTTTGGGAGGCTGAGGAAGGTAGATCACTTGAGGTCAGGAGGTCAAGACCAGCCTGGCCAACGTGGCAAAACCCCATCTCTACTAAAAATATACAAAAAATTATCCAGGCGTGGTGGTGTGCACCTGCAGTCCCAGCTACTAGGGAGGCTGAGGCATGAGAATTGCTTGAACCCAGGAGGCGGAAGTTGCAGTGAGCCGAGATTGCACCACTGCACTCCAGGCTGGGCAACCGAGCGAGACTCTGTCTCAAAAGAATAAAAATAGAGGCTGGGCACGGTGGCTCACGCCTGTAATCCCAGCACTTTGGGAGGCCGAGGCGGGTGGATCACGAGGTCAGGAGATCGAGACCCTCCTGGCTAACACGGTGAAACCCCGTCTCTACTAAAAATACAAAAAACTAGCCGGGCGAGGTGGCGGGCGCCTGTAGTCCCAGCTACTCGGAGGCTGAGGCGGGAGAATGGCGGGAACCCGGGAGGCGAAGCTTGCAGTGAGCCGAGATCAAGCCACTGCACTCCAGCCTGGGCGACAGAGCGAGACTCCTCCTCAAAAAAAAAAAAAAAAAAAAAAAAAAAAAAATAGAGGCTGGGCACGGTGGCTCACGCCTGTAATCCCAGCACTTTGGGAGGCCGAGGTGGGTGGATCACGAGGTCAGGAGACCGAGACCATTCTGGCTAACATGGTGAAATCCTGTCTCTACTAAAAATACAGAAAAAATTAGCCGGGCATGGTGGCGGGTGCCTGTAGTCCCAGCTACTCGGGAGGCTGAGGCAGGAGAATGTCGTGAACCCGGGAGGCGGAGCTTGCAGTGAGCTGAGATGGCGCCACTTCACTCCAGCCTGGGCGACAGAGCGAGACTCTGTCTCAAAAAAAAAAAAAAAGAAAAGAAAATTTGGCAATTTCTCAAAAAAAAAAAAAAAATACACCTACCACATGATCCAGTCATTTCTCTCCTAAGTATTTACACAAGAAAAACGACAGCAGAAGCTCATACAAAGACCTATACATGAATGGTTACAGCAGCCTTGCATATAAGAGCTAAAAACTGGACAGCCCAAATGTTCATCATCAAGTGAATGGGTAAAAACTTGTGGTACATTCATACAATGAAATACTTAGCACTCAGCAATAAAAAAATACTGATACAATGAACATGGATGAATTTCAAAATTATTAAGCCATATAAAAAAGAGTACATAGGCCAGGCACAGTGGCTTGCGCCTGTACTTTCAGCACTTTCAGAGATTGAGGTGGGCGATTGCTTGAGTCCAGGAATTTGAGACCAGCCCGGGCAACATGATGAAACCCCATCCTACAAAAAATACAAAACAATTGGCCGGGCGCGGTGGCTCATGCCTGTAATCCCAGCACTTTGGGAGGCGGAGGTGGGCGGATCACAAGGTCAGGAGATCGAGACGATCCTGGCTAACATGGTGTAACTCTGTCTCTACTAAAAATACGAAAAAAAAAAAAAAATTAGCCGGGCGTGGTGGTGGGCGCCTGTAGTCCCAGCTACTTGGGAGGCTGAGGCAGGAGAATGACTTGAACCCAGCAGGCAGAGCTTGCAGTGAGCGGAGATCGTGCCACTGTACTTCAGCCTGGGTGACAGAGCAAGACTCTGTCTCAAAACACAAAAGAAAAAAAAATTAGCTGGGCACGTTGTGGTGCATGCCTGTAGTCCCAGCTGCTTGGGAGGCAGAGGTGGGAGGATTGCTTGAGCCCAGGAGGTCAAGGCTGCAGTGAGCCATTGCATGCCAGCCTGGGTGATGGAGTGAGACCCTGTATTAAAAAAAAACAAGGCCAGGCATGGTGGCTCACACCTGTAATCCCAGCACTTTGGGAGGCCAAGGTGGGCAGATCCCAAGATCAGAAAATGGAGACCATCCTGCCTAACACGGTGAAACCCCGTCTCTACTAAAAATACAAAAAATTAGCTGGGCGTGGTGGTGGGTGCCTGTAATCCCAGCTACTCAGGAGGCTGAGACAGGAGAATGGCGTGAATCCAGCAGGCAGAGCTTGCAGTAAGCCGAGATCGTGCCACTGCACTCCAGCCTGGGCGACAGAGCAAGACTGTCTCAAAAAAAAAAAAAAATGTACATACTGTTTTCTCTCATATAAAATTCAGAAGATGCAAACTAGTCTGTTATGACAGAAAGCAGATCAGTGATTGCCTGGAGATGGGAAGTGGGGAAGGGAAGTTGGATTTCAAAGGAGCATGAGAAGACTTTTGGAGGTCATAGGTATAGTGCTTTTTCATTTTTTCTTTTACTTTTTTTCCTTTCCTTTTTCTTTTTGTTTTCTTTTTTTTTTTTTTTTTTTTTTTTTGAGGCAGAGTCTCGCTCTGTTGCCAGGCTGGAGTGCAGTGGCATGATCTTGGCTCACTGCAACTTCCGCCTCCCGGGTTCAAGCGAATCTCCTGCCTCAGCCTCCTGAGTTGCTGGGACTGCAGGCACAAGCCACCACGCCCAGCTAATTTTTGTATTTTTAGTAGAGACACGGTTTCACCATGTTGGCCAGGATGGTCTCGATCTCTTGACCTCGTGATCCGCCCACCTCAGCCTTCCAACGTGCTAGGATTACAGGCATGAGCCACCACGCTTGGCCTTCATTTTTTTCTTTGAGTCAAGATCTCACCCGGTCACCCAGGCTGGTGTGCAGTAGTGCAATCACAGTTCACTGCAGCCTCAAACTCCCAGGCTCAGAGAATCCTCCTGCCTCAGCCTCCTAAGTAGCTGGGACTACGGGCACATGCCACCAAACCTGGCTAACTGGTTTTTATTTTTTGTTGAAATGGGGTCTTACTATTTTGCCTCGGCTAGTCTCAAACTCACAGCCTTAAGCAATGCTGCTGCCTCTGCCTCCTGAGTTGCTTGGATTACAGGCAAGAGCCACTGCACATGGATATGGTTGTTATCTTTATTATACTGATGCTTTCATGGGTGTATGTCAAAACTACTGCAACCTGATCTAATTTGTTTCTTAAAAAATCACCCTGGCTGCTGTGAGAAGGGATGGAGGGGATGAGAGTCGACATGGGAGTCACCAGGCAGCTGGCACAGTCACCTGAGTGAGAGATGCTGTGGCTGCAGTGATGGCAGTGTGGAGGAGAGTGGACAGATTTGAGAGAGATTATAAGACCTAAACAACAAGACAGGACTCGCTAGCAGTTTGGATAAACTGCATGAGGGAAATGGAGAAATCCAGGATAGCTATGACATTCCAACTTGAGCATGGAGTGGCTGGAGCAGCCTGGGCCAGGGACGGGTGTGGTGGTGAGCTTGGAACAAGAGTTCTCTTTTCATCTACCTCTGGGGATGGCTGGGCTTCAGGAGAAGGGTCTGGGTGGAGATAAAATTTGAGGATATTAGCAAATGGTATATTTTTTTCTCTTGAGACAGAGATTTTGCTTTTGTTGCCCAGGCTGGAGTGCTGTGGCACCATCTCGGCTCACTGCAACCTCTGCCTCCCAGGTTCAAGCGATTCTCCTGCCTCAGTCTCCCACGTAGCTGGGATTACAGGCCCCACCACACCCAGCTAATTTTTTTGTACTTTTAGTAGATACGGGGTTTCACCATGTTGGCCAGGCTGGTCTCAAACTCCTGACCTCAGGTGATCCACCTGCCTCGGCCTCCCAAAGTGCTGGGATTACAGGCATGAGCCACCGCGTCCGGCCAATAAATGGTATTTTAAAGCCAAGTGAATGGATGAGATAATGTAGGGACAGAGAATAGAGAAAAAAGTAGTCTGAGAACTGAGCCTGGGGTACCCCAACATTTAGAGGTCCCCTGAAATAGAGGGAGCCTGTACAGCTCATCAGGAAGGAGCAGCTTGAGAAGCACCCAACTGCATTAATTTCCTGTGACTGCTGTAACAAATTACCACAGACTGGGCAGCTTAGAACAACCAGAGATTTATTCTCTTACAGTTCTGGAGGCCAGAAGTTCAAGATCAGACCACTGGGCCAAAATCAAGGTGTTGGCAGGGCTGTACTCCCTCTGGAGGCTCTAGGGGAGATGTTGTTCTTTGACTCGTCCAGCTCTGGCAGCTGTTGGCCTTCCTTGACTTGTAGCCACATCACTCCAATCTCCCTCTCTGTGGTCACACTACTTCCTCCTCTTCTGTTCTAATCAAATCTCCTGTGTGTCTCACTCCTTATAAGACCCTAAGGACACATAGAATTTAGGGTCTACCCAGATAATCCAGGATGTCCTCCTCTTCTCAAAATCCTTAATTAATTACATCCATGATGACCCTTTTTCCAAATTTGGTTACATTCACAGGTTCTAGGAATTAGGATGTAAACACGTCTTTTGGGACCACCTTTTAATCCATTACACCCACTGACTGACAAATAAGGAGTGACTCACCGAGTAATGCAAAATGGCAGGACTTCCTGTGTCTGGGAGGAGGGACTGAGTAGGTTAAGTGTAGGGTGCTCAGCCTGAAATCTCAGGCAAGGAAGTATAGTGCCAAGGTTGCAGCTGGCTTCAGCCTGTGTGGGAGAGTCTCATGGGGAGGGGAGGAACTGCAGATAGGAGGTTCCCAGCCCTCCCAGGCCTGACTCAGCGTCTGGCTGGGGCCATCTACACAGCAGCCAAAGTGATCTTTAAGTTGTAAATCTGTTCATATCACTCTCCAGTATGTGACCCTTCAACAGCTTTCCACACCTTTTTTTTTGAGATGGAATCTTGCTCTGTCGCCCAGGTTGGAGTACAGTGGCGCAATCTCGGCTCACTGCAACCTCTGCCTCCGGGATTCAAGTGATTCTCCTGCCTCAGCCTCCCGAGTAGCTGGGACTACAGGTGCCCGCCACCATGCCCGGCTAATTTCTTGTATTTTTAGTAGAGACGGGGTTTTACCATGTTGGCCAGGATGGTCTCAATCCTCGTGATCCGCCCACCTCAGCCTCCCAAAGTGCTGGGATTACAGGCATAAGCCACCGCACCCAACCAGCTTCCCACAACTTTTATGCAGAAGATCAATACCGTTACCCAGCCTACAGTGCCCAGGGGCCTGGCCCTAGCCCACCATTGCAGTCTCGTTTCGTACTTCCTCCCCCTGCTAGCTGTCTCAAGACATACTGGCTGCCTCTCAGGCTGCTGTCTCTCCTGCCCTAGAGCCTTGGCCTGGTGTCCCCTCAGCCTGGAAGGCTCTTGTTCAACCCACTTCACTGAGTTAGCATCCAGTGGTGTTCCAGATCTCAATCCAAATGTCTCTTCTGCAAAGAATTCTCTCTTGGTTCCCTGGTCCAGGTCATAAAGTGTGTGATATAAATTCTCATGGATCCCTGGACTCATCTTCCATAGCCATCAAAGTTCATAATTGTGTACGTATTTGTAATGTTATTTTATTAATGTTTAGCTTTACCACTAGACTGTAAGCACCACGGGGCATGGTTTGTAGTATTCACTGTTCTATTCTAAGTGCCTTGTCCAGTGCTTGACAAACAGAAAAGAGATGTGTTGGGTTTAAAACATGTCTGCAGGGCTGGGCGCAGTGGCTCGTGCCTGTAATCCCAGCACTTTGGGTGGCCAAGGTGGGTGAATCACCTGAGGTCAGGAGTTTGAGACCGGCTTGGCCAACATGGTGAAACCCTGTCTCTACTAAAAATACAAAAAAGGTAGCTGGGCATGATGGTGCATGCCTGTAATCCCAGCTACTCAGGAGGCTGAGGCCGAAGAATCACTCGAACCTGGGAGGCGGAGGTTGAAGTGAGCTGAGATCGTGCCACTGCACTCCAGCCTGGGCAACAGAGTGAGACCCCGTCTCAAAAACAAAAACAAAAACAAAAACACCATATCTGCAAATGTTTTTTTTTTTTTTTTTTTTTTTAAGACAGGGTCTCACTCTGTCACCCAGGCTGGAGTACAGTGACGCCATCATGAATCAAAGGTAAGTTGAGCAATGAAATGGCTCACTGCCCCCTCGACTCCAGGCTCAGGTGATCCTCCCACCTCAGCCTCCCAAGTAGCTGGGACTACAGGCACATATCACCATGCCCAGCTAATTTTTGTGTGTGTATATATATATAGATATATAGATATATATAGATATTTTTGTAGAGATAGGATTTCACCATGTTGCCTGGGCTGGTGTTGAACTCCTGGGCTCAAACAAACCTCCCACCTCATCCTCCCAAAATGCTGGGATTACAGGTATGAGTCACCATGACTGACCAGCAAATTTTTTGACATCCTTTCCATCAAGAGGTAGAATCTAACTGACTTTCCTTTAAATATGGGCTGGTCTAATGACTTGTATCTAATTAACAGAATGTGGCAGAAATGCTGTGTGACATCCGTGGGTAGATTCTAAGAGGTAATATGGCTTCCTTCTGGCTCACCCTCTTTTTTAATTTTAATTTAATTTTTTTTGGGGGGTGATGGAGTCTCATTCTGTCGCCCAGGTTGGAGTGCAGTGGCACGATCTCCGCTCACTGAAAGCTCCGCCTCTTAGGTTCACACCGTTCTCCTGCCTCAGCCTCCCGAGTAGCTGGGACTACAGGTGCCCACCACCATGCCTGGATAATTTTTTTTTTTTTTTTTTTTTGTATTTTTAGTAGAGACAGGGTTTCACCGTGTTAGCCAGGATGGTCTCGATCTCCTGACCTCATGATCTGCCCACTTCGGCCTCCCAAAGTGCTGGGATTACAGGTGTGAGCCACTGCACCTGGCCCCTTTTTAAGTTTTTTTAAACTCTTTTTGGATGCTCCCTTTCAGAACCCACCTGCCATGCTGTGAGGACACCCAGGCCACATACATAGAGAGAGTAAGGCCACATGTAGGTGTTGCAGCCAAAAGCCCACTGAAAACCAAGCCTGCAACCAGCATCAACTGCCAAACATGTACTGAAGAGGCTGAGATGATTCCAGCACTTGTGGCTGACTGCAACCGCAAGAGAGACCCGGAGCAAGAGCCACCTAGCTGGGCCCAGTTACTCCCAGAATCATGAGAGAAATATGTAATTGATTGTTATTACTCTATAAGCCATTAAGTTTACATATGATGTGTTATCCAGCAGTAGATAGCTGGAACAGGAGCCAATAAACACTGAATGAATAAATGTGGATAGGTCTGGTTGAAGGAACATTGCATGTGTTATAGCTTTGTGAAAGGTTTAATTGACAACTCTCAGCTTCTCCCCCAAGAAGTCTTGGAGATTCTGGACGGCCCAATTCAGAAACTCAGGCTCACCCAAGGAGAGACTCCTAGAAACTCTCAACTCAGGACAGGAAACATGGCGAGGTTGTCAGAAGTTAACTCTGAGCCTGATGCAGTGGCTCACACCTACGGGTAATCTCAGTGCTTTGGAGGCAGACGTGGGAGGATCTCTTGAGACCAGTTGTTCAAGACCAACCTGGGCAACATTCTTATTCTTGGGCCCATGGATAGTTTCAGGGGAGTAAAAACATACAACATTTTATCTGTGTATATGTGCATTTTCCCGAGGAGAAGTTATCCAAGCTCTGTTATCAGATTATTGAGTCTGTGTCCAAAAAATGTTAAGAACTACTGATCTAGTCCAACTATCTCAATATCTACATTAAGATACTAAGATATTTTATGTACTAAAGTGGACTAAGTACCCTGAGTAAACTTCTGAAAACAATTATGGATAAAATAAAAATGTATTTATTTTCTGATGCACTGATGAGCTGGCAAGAAAGTAAGGAATACTCAGTCCAAACCAGTCACGAATTCAAAGGCAAGTTGAGCAATGAAACTGACTTTTGCCTTTTGGACATTTTTATTTTATTTTTATTTTTTATTGTCTAACCTAGTCACAATTTTAATTTTTTTTTTTTTATTTTTGTGATATAGTCTTGCTCTGTCACCCAGGCTGGAGTGCAGTGGCACAGTCTTGGCTCACTGCAACCTCCACCTGCCAGGCTCAAGGGATTCTCATGCCTCAGCCACCTGAGTAACTGGGACTACGGGCACGTGCCACCATGTCCCACTAATTTTTGTATTTTTTGTAGAGATGGGGTTTTGCCATGTTGGCCACGTTGATCTTGAACTGGCCTCAAGTGATCTGCCTGCTCTGGCCTCCCAAAGTACTGGGATTACAGGCATGAGCCACCGTGCCCAGTTCCTCTTAACAAGTTTTTAAGTGTACAGTTCAGTATTAACTATAAGCACAATACTGTACAGCAGATCTCTAGAACTTATTCATCTTGCATGACTGAAACTTTATCATTTTAATTTCTTGAAATTTTAAACTTTTTAAATTTTTTTTTTTTTTTTTTGAGACAAGGTTTTGCTCTGTTGCCCAGGCTGGAGTGCAGTGGCACCACCATACCCAACTGTTTTTTGTTTGTTTGTTTGTTTGTTTTGGTTTTTTTTGTAGAGACAAAGAAAACCCAGCTAGGTAGCTCTTGCTCTGGGTCTCTCTTGCGGTTGCAGTCATCCACAAGTGCTGGAATCATCTCAGCCTCTTCAGTACGTGTTTGCCAGTTGATGCTGGTTGCAGGCTTGGTTTTCAGTGGGCTTTTGGCTGCAACACCTACATGTGGCCTTACTCTCTCTATGTGGCCTGGGTGTCCTCACAGCATGGCAGGTGGGTTTCCCCATCTTACTATGTTGGCTAGGCTGGTATTGAACTTCTGGTTCTCACATGATCTTCCTCTTCAGCCTTCCAAAGTGCTGTAATTACAGGTGTGACCCACTGCACCCAGCCCTTTATTTATTTATTTATTTATTTATTTATGTTTTCTTTTTGTGCAGAATGGGGTCTTGCTATGTTGTCCAGGCAGTTCTCTAACTTTTGGGCTCAAGCTAACCTTCTGCCTCTGCCTCCCTAAGTGTAGGGATTATAGGTGTGAGCCACTGAACCTGGTCCGGTGAGTAACTTTTTTTTTTTTTTTTTTTTTTGAGACGGAGTCTCGTTCTGTCACCCAGGCTGGAGTGCTGTGGCTGGATCTCAGCTCACTGCAAGCTCCGCCTCCCGGGTTCACGCCATTCTCCTGCCTCAGCCTCCTGGGTAGCTGGGACTACAGGCACCGCCACCTCGCCCGGCTAGTTTTTTGTAGTTTTTAGTAGAGACGGGGTTTCACCAGGTTAGCCAGGATGGTCTCGATCTCCTGACCTCGTGATCCACCTGTCTCGGCCTCCCAAAGTGCTGGGATTACAGGCTTGAGCCACCGCGCCCGGCCTAAGGTGAGTAACTTTTAACTCAGTAAACTTGAACTTGAATTTTCATGGTCTCATGGGAGTGAGTGATTAGAGAGAACCAGTTGTGTGACAGTAACTGGCTCTCCAACAGAACAAAGCACTGTTTTGTGTACGGTTCAGTATTAACTATAAGCACAATATTGTACACATGTTTTTTAGTGTTTTAGTTTTTGTTGATTTCCATTAGGTAAATGTTCCCACCATAGATTTCAAGCCATTAGTGGTACTAAGAACAGGCACGAAAAATATTTGGTTCTTGTGAGCTGATAGGAGCAAACTCCAACACACACGACTGACAGAAACTCAGGGCTCCTCTAAGGTGGGAAGTCTAAAAAACCTAAAATTGGGACTCCAGTGAATGTGTGAGCTACATATAAACACCATTACCTCCTAACAGACTGAAAAGAAAAATGCCTATCTCAATTTCCCTATTCTTTTTTTTTGAGATGGAGTCTCGCTCTGTCACCCAGGCTGGAGTGCAGTGGTCGGATCTCAGCTCACTGCAAGCTCCGCCTCCCGGGTTCACACCATTCTCCTGCCTCAGCCTCCCGAGTAGCTGGGACTACAGGCGCCTGCCACCTCGCCTGGCTAGTTTTTTGTATTTTTTAGTAGAGATGGGGTTTCACTGTGTTAGCAGGATGGTCTCGATCTTCTGACCTCGTGATCCGCCCGTCTCAGCCTCCCAAAGTGCTGGGATTACAGGCTTGAGCCACTGCGCCCGGCCAATTTCCCTATTCTTAAGAGAAAAATGTCACTCCCAAAGTGCTGGGATTACCAGTGTTGAGCCACCATGCCCATTCCCCTTGCCCTCTTTTGCTATGTGCTTTAGGAGGTAGGTGACGGTGTAGTCTAAACTCGCACAGCAGCTGGAGGACACAAATGTAGGTGCAAACAATAAGTAAGAATTCATTGGCACTAACATTTTTTAAGAGAATTCTAAAATCAGTGAAAAGATATCTTAAGAGTAAGAAAAAATAATGACATGATACAAACAAAAACTGTATTTGCCCACCAGCAGACAGAAATAAAAAGTGATCCTAGATGGAAAAAATGGGAGACAAGAAGGAACACAGAACAAAGTGGTACATGTGTGGGTAAGTCTAAACAAATGTTGTATTAGCATTAATAACAATGTCTTATGGGCTTAAAAACACAGGCCACCTGTGGTGGCTCACACCTATAATCCCAGCAATTTGGGAGGCTGAGATAGGCAGATCACTTGAGGTCAGGAGTTCGAGACCAGCCTGGTCAACATGGTGAAACTCTGTCTCTACTAAAAATACAAGTATTAGCTGGGAGTGGTGGTGGGCCTGTAGTCCCAGCTACTTGGGAGGGCGAGGCACAAGAATCACTTGAACCCAGGAGGCAGAGGTTGCAGTGACCCAAGATCATGCCAATGCACTTTAGCCTGGGTGACTCAGTGAAACTCTGTCTCAAAAAAAAAAAAAAAAGTAATTCTCCTGCCTCAGCATCCTGAGTAGCTGGGATTATAGGCACGTGCCACCATGCCCGGCTAATTTTGTGTATTTTTAGTAGAGATTGAGTTTTGCCACGTTGGCCAGGCTGGTCTAGAACTCCTGACCTCAGGTAATCTGTCTGCCTTGGCCTCCCAAAGTGCTGGGATTATAGGCGTGAGCTACTGTGCCTGGCCTGATTTTCTTATTAAAATATGGAACGTCGCCGGGCGCGGTGGCTCAAGCCTGTAATCCTAGCACTTTAGGAGGCCGAGACGGGTGGATCACGAGGTCAGGAGATTGAGACCATCCTGGCTAACACGGTGAAACCCCGTCTCTACTAAAACATACAAAAAACTAGCCAGGGGAGGTGGCGGGCGCCTGTAGTCCCAGCTGCTCGGGAGGCTGAGGCAGGAGAATGGCGTGAACCCGGAAGGCAGAGCTTGCAGTGAGCTGAGATCCGACCACTGCACTCCAGCCTGGGCGACAGAGCGAGACTCCGTCTCAAAAAAAAAAAAAAAAAAAAAATGGAACGTTTCACAAATTTGATTGTCATGCTTGTGCAGAGGCCATGCTAATCTCTGTATCATTCCAGTTTTAGTATCCTGTGCTGCCGAAGTGAGCACTGCCATTCGTTTTTTTAAACTCAAATGATTATACCTCTTCCAGGAAGCCTTCTCTGAGAGCCGCCCTCAGAACGATGCCCCAGAGGGAGCCCAAAACAGGTACTCCACACTAACCTATGCATGTTATTGTCCCTACATTTACCTTAGTGTTCTATAGTGACCATTCCATCTCCCCAGTGATGGGGTAAATTCCTCAAAGGTACTTTATTCTTTTTGTTTTTTGTTTTTTGTTTTTTTTTTTTTGAGATGGAGTTTTGCTCTTGTTGCCCAGGCTGGAGTGCAATGGCACAATCTTGGCTCACCACAACCTCTGCCTCCCGGGTTCAAGTGATTCTCCTGCCTCAGCCTCCCGAGTAGCTGGGATTACAGGCATGTACCACCATGCTTGGCTAATTTTGTATTTTTAGGAGAGACGGGATTTCTCCATGTTGGTCAGGTTGGTCTCGAACTCCCGACCTCAGGTGATCCTCCTGCCTTGGCCTCCCCAAGTGCTGGGATTACAGGCGTGAACCACCACGCCCAGCCTACTTTGTTCTTTTCTGTACCCCTAGCACCTAGCTCAGGGCCTGGCACATAGCAGAAGCTAAAAATATTTGTTTACTATCACAAAGATGAGGGAAAAAGCAAAACAAAACAAAGTTGTCATCCAGGCTGGGTGCAGCAGCTCTGGCTTGTAATCCCAGCATTTTGGGAGGCTGAGACAGGGGGATTGCTTGAGCCCAGGAGTTCGAGACCAGTTTAGGTGAAGTAGCAACACCCTGTCTCTACAAAAAATAAAAAATAAACAATTAGCTAGGCATGGTGGTGTGCTTGTGGTCCCAGCACTCTGGAGGCTAAGGTGGGAGGACTGCTCGGGCCTAGGAGGTTGAGGCTGCAGTGAACCATGATCACACCACTGCACTCCAGCCTGGATGACAGAGCCAGATCCTTTCTCAAAAACAAAACAAAAAAATTATTTTAACTGTAGGATAAATAAGTGAATGCAGCTTACATGTGGTAGAGGCAGGTTGAATCCGCATTTGGCTGCAAAGCCTGAGCGTTACCTGGGACTGGGAGCAGACTTGATGAGACTGAAGTTGTTTTCAGGCTCAGTAGTTCCCTGTTCCTGGCCTTGCTGAGGCTGTAGGTCCTTCTATAGAGGCCACAGCCCAGCCCAGGGGACCTGAGTTCCCCTGTGCCCATAGTTTTCAATGTACCATCCTTTCAGTGTGCCCTCTGAACCTGGGTGGCACTGGGACTACCCCAAAGTGGTGGGTTGTGCGAGCCTCGTCTCCTGGACTCCCCCTCATTTGGGGCTCGGTCTGGTGGCACTGCTGACCCTCCCCTCCTTCCTGCCTTCTGTGCGGTGCCTTGCACCATGCTCCCCATCACTCCCTCCCTCTCCTTTCCACCTCTGGCCAGGAGCCTGGGACACAGGGCTGTGAGAAACCCTTTGAAAAACAGTGTCTCCAGAAAGCTCCTGTTTCTCAACCATAGTTTGCCTGAGGAAAACAGCCACTTCCTCTGGGGCCAAAGTCTCCCACGGGAGTCTCTAGCCCCCATGTCTGTTAAATAACCTTATTGAAGAACCTTGGGCCTGGGACACCGAGGGTTCTGGCCCTCTCCTGGGAGCCTGGCCTTTGGGTGAAGCTCCCCGAGACAGGGGCTGTGCCTCCCCTGGACAGAGGCTGTTCTTTCCTCTGTGTAAGAACATGATAACTCTGGCACCGGGGCAGGTGGACACGCTGGTCATGGTGAGAGACTGAGCATCTTCAGCCAGTGGGGCTCTCTGCTGCCTTTTCCCAAGGCGCCTGGCTCTCAACTGTTTTCCTCCCTCTGGGCTGTGGAACTGCCTGCAGTTCCCCTCTCTTCAAGAAGAGGAACGGAGATGTTGACTCTCTCCACAAAGCACCCAAACACCCTCTCCTCCCCCAGCACAGACAACTGGTTCTCTCCACGTTTAATTCTTTGGTTTTTGTTTTTTGAGACGGAGTCTCACTTTGTAGCCCAAGCAATTCTCCTGTCTCAGCCTCCCAGGTAACTGGGATTACAGGTGCCCACTACCATGCCTGGCTAATTTTTTGTATTTTAGTAGAGACGGAGTTTCACCATGTTGGCCAGGCTGGTCTCAAACTCCTGACCTCAGGTGATCCACCTGCCTCGGCCTCCCAAAATGCTGGGATTACAGGCATGAGCCACGGCTCCCGGCCCACATTTACTTCTTTAGTGACTGCTGCCCTTTACCTCCAAGTGCAGTGAATGAGATAAAAAGAGAACAGAGTGACCTTGACCCCACAACCCACTCTCCAGGATCTGGGGAGAGTGGCTGGGGAGAGCAGGCTGTTGGTCAGCTGCAAGCCCAGATGCTCTTTGGAGAGGACCTAGCCTGCCCAGCAGAAGGGGTTGGCAGGGTAGGTGTGTCGGGTCCTGGCCTGGGACAGGGCTGGTGGCTCTGAGACACCTGGTTGTGTGCCGGTGGGAATCCTGAAGTCACAGAATTCACCTGGAGGACCCCTCATTTCCCTTCAAAGTGCTTTCCCTCCACCACATTTCAGTGGGATTTTGGGCATCCCTGGGGTCATATTTTTGAGAAAATGAGTGGTGTGACACCCTTGATCGTCAAAGCAGCAGCTGGCACCTCTACAGGTCACTTTAGAAAGTGCTTTCCCAGGCCAGGCGCAGTAGCTCACGCCTATAATCCCAACTCTTTGGGAGGCCGAGGCAGGCACATCACCTGAGGTCAGGAGTTCGAGACCAGCCTGGCCAACATGGTGAAACCCCCGTCTGTACTAAAAATACAAAAATTAGCTGGGCGTGGTGGTGCATGCCTGTAATTCCAGCTACTTGGGAGGCTGAGGCAGGAGAATCGCTTAAACCTGGGAGGTGGGAGTTGTAGGGAGCCAAGACTGTGCCACTGCACTCCAGTCTGGGCGACAGAGTGAGACTCCAAAAAAAAAAAAAGAGAAAGTTCTTTCCCACTGAAGCACCAGTTGTCAACTGTGACTGTGAGTGAGAATCACCAGGAGGGTTTTTTGAAATATACCAACATCCAAGCCGTATCCCAGAGCAATTAAATCAGAATCTCTGAGCGGGGCATGAGTGTGTTTTAAAGCTCCTCAGATGACCTGAATGTGCAGCATTAGAGTCCCACAAGGACCTTGAAAGCTAGACACTGTCATTATTCCCACTGTTCAGATGGGCCATGGGGGCTCAGAGAGGTGAAGCCACTTGGCCAAGGTCAGAGGGCAAGTGGAGGGGCAGGGGCTGAATCTCACATGGAAGTAAGCAGGTGGCCCCCTGCTTTGTCACTGAGGATCCAGGCTTCCTGTGGGTCCAGGAGGCCTCAGGCAGGCCTGGGAACTCACTTCATTGGCTGGGAAGACATTTCTGCCACCTCTTTCTCCAGGGCTGGACTGTGGCTCCTCTAAGCCCCAGAATATGGGTGGGTCCAGAACCTCCACATCGAGCCTCCGGTTCCTCTCACTGGAAAGACACACCCTTTGGTGAGGGGGAGGAAGCATTTTTGAGGTGAAATGTTGTATCCCAGCCAGGAATGGAAAATATTAAAAGCCCATTGGCACCAACAAGGTTCGCGCCAGGGCCAGAAAGTACGGAAAAGAGGAGGGACGTCCCTGCGGTGGAGGGTGCAGTGGGGGTCAGCCAGGGGGCTGCCCACGCCCTGTATCCCAGGCTGCCTCCATCTTCAGGGTTAGAGCAAGCTTCTGCTGGCCAGAGGAGGGTCCTTGGGTGATGACCCCAAGAGAAAAGCCCCTTAGTGTATGAGTTGGTTTACCCCACATTCCAGAGAGGGTGGTGGGCGTAGGGATGTGTAACCACTGAGAGTGAAATACCTTACTGGGAGTGTGTGAAGCCAGGCCAGCCCAGTCCACACACAGATTCTGAACATTATGGGTGCTGGGATGCTGAGAGAAGATCAGCCATGGTCCCTGTCTTCTAGGAGTTTCACCATAGAGATGGGGCAGGCAAAAAAACAGACAATGTCAGTAGAGCATGACAGACGCTCTGCTGGAGGGGTATACAGGGACTGCGCAAGACAGAAAAGGGACAATTCGTTCAGCCCAAGACTAGGAGGAAGGGTTCCCAGAGTGGGTGGTACCTGGACTAAGTCTTGCTACAAACAGACATTTCGAGAACTTGCACAAAGCTGGTATTTGGGTACACGCTCTTAGGAGTTAACTCTGTATTTGGAAAAAGAGACACAGAGACACAAAACAAAAGCCCCCCATGGGGGCTTCCTTTCCCACTGTCCACATCACATTCGCAGCAAGGTACAAACATACTTATAAGGTAGTGGATAATGCCTCAGAATTATTTTCTATCTACCCCTCTCCTACTGCCTGTCACAAACACACTAGGGTACAGGCACACCTGTAGTCATAAACAATTACACACATACATATATCACATATGTACAAAGTAGTGGAGAATGCACCAGAATTCTCAGTGAAAGAGCTGTTCTTGTGAGTGAAATGCTTTAATAAGTACTGGGGTTGAAGATGAGGCCCCTGGTGGTTGGGGGTCTGCAGAGATGAGGCTTCAGAGCATGGCAAAGCTGCTCCGCTCAAAAGAGGAAGAAGGGTCTGGAAAGAGGTGCAAGGAGCAGTGGTCGGAGAGGAAGAGGAGGGAGGAAGCCAGTGTCCTTCGGTCAAGTCTACCAACCCCACAAAAGCTCAGTGAATATGACTGCTTGTTGTGAGAACTAAAGGGCATGAGCTTCATACTGACGTTGTGGAATGGGATAGAAAACCTGAGCCTGGAGGCCAGGCGAGGTGGCTCACACCCTGCAATCCCAGCACGTTGAGAGGCCGAGGCGGGCGAATCACTTGAGAGGTTGGGAGTTCGAGACCAGCCTGACTAATATGGTGAAACCCTACTTCTACTAAAAATACAAAAAAATAACCAGGCATGGTGGTACATGCCTGCGGTCCCAGCTACTCAGGAGGCTGAGGCAGGAGAATCGCTTGAACCCAGAAGGCGGAGGTTGCAGTGAGCTGAGATCACGCCACTGCATTCCAGCCTGGGCAACACAGCAAGACTCTGTCTCAAAAAAAAAGAAAAAGAAAAAAAAGAAAACTCGAGCCCGAAGTGGATGAGGCTGAGAAGCAGAGGAGGCTTCCTGGGATTGATACAATCTTTGAGGGCTTTGGTGTCCACTGGCCATGGGACAGTGGGGTTCCACAGTGAAAGCAATTTCATCCGGATTTCAAGGGGGCAGAGAGGCTCCCAGGTGACGTTACGCAGACTCTGTCATGGGCTTTCCCGCCCACCGAATCTCCTCATTTTACTGTGGAGGAAACTGAAGTCCAGAGAGGGAATGTGAAATGCCTAAGGTCACACTGCATTTGGGGATCAGAGCTGGTGGGCATATATGAGCTGTGACACACCCCGCCAGGCTTGCATGTTCTCGTGCATCCACTCACAAATACATACACTCAGAGTTCTGTACAACAAAACCCCTTTTCCTTAGGATGGCCTGGGTGAGTCATCATCCTTGTTCCCAGAGTGCGGAGCCTCAGCATCTCCCTGGCACCCTAGAGGGAATATCCAGGTCCACCAAATACAGAGAACAACCAACTCTCCCTATCATCCTGTATGAGAGGCCGCTGTGATAAAACAGGAAGATCAGAGGACTGGAAATTAGACCTGGCCTGGGTCTGAGCCTGACTCAAATTCCTAAGCATCTCCAGGACCCGGGTCTTGGTAGAATTCTGGTATACCTCGCACTATGTGCTTTCCTCACTAATTATGAACAGTCTTAGGCTGAAATGAAAATCAACAGCAGCTTTTGTTTTGTTTTAAACAGAGATGAGGTCTCACTGTATCACCCAGGCTGGTCTCAAACTCCTGGGCTTAAACAATCCTCTCATCTTGGCATCCCAAAGTGCTGGGATTACAGGCATGAGCCACTGCGCCTGGTTTCAACAACAGCTTTGATGGGTGAAGTAACAGAAAGGTGAAGGCAGCTGATGCACTCTCGGGGCATTTTCCCTCTGTTTGATGGAGGCTGGTTAATTAATTGAGTGCAGAGGATTTAAAACCTATCCAGCCCAGGCCGGATGTGATGGCTCACTCCTGTCATCTCAGCACTTTAGGAGGCCGAGGCAGGCAGATCACTTGAGATCAGGAGTTCAAGACCAGCCTGGTTAACATGGTGAAACCCCGTCTCTACTAAAAATACAAAAATTAGCCAGGCATGGTGGCACATGCCTGTAGTCCCAGCTACTCAGGAGGCTGAGGCAGGGGAATCGCTTGAACACAGGAGGTGGAGGTTGCAGTGGGTCGAGATCACGCCACTGCACTGCAGCCTGGGCAACAGAGCGAGACTCCATCTGAAAAACAAACAAACAAACAAAAAAAACTATCTGGCTCAGGAGCCTTCTGGGAAATAGGATAGTCACTGGAGGGGACGGGCAGTTTTTAGACCCAGCCATGTCCTTGGCAATCATAGTGGTCTTCTGGTGCTATTCTCAGGTCTCAGACATGAGTCCTGGGGAGAGCTGAGGGGCTGTCAGTAACAGCCCAAAGACCTGTTCCACTGAACAGTCTGTGTCTTACCTGAGCATAAGCAGTCCTGTTCTGAGATGAGGTAAGAAAGGCATTTGTCCTCACTACTGACCTTCGTACATTGAGAAAGCTGTAGGGGGCTGTGCTGAGGTCAATGCCTTAAAAAGCCATAGTGTTGGCCGGGCGCGGTGGCTCAAGCCTGTAATCCCAGCACTTTGGGAGGCCGAGACAGGCGGATCACGAGGTCAGGAGATCGAGACCATCCTGGCTAACATGGTGAAACCCCGTCTCTACTAAAAATACAAAAAACTAGCCAGGCGAGGTGGCGGGCGCCTGTAGTCCCAGCTACTCGGGAGGCTGAGGCAGGAGAATGGCGTGAACCCGGGAGGCGGAGCTTGCAGTGAGCTGAGATCCGGCCACTGCACTCCAGCCTGGGCGACAGAGCAAGACTCCGTCTCAAAAAAAAAAAAAAAAAAAAAAGCCATAGTGTTAAAAAAAATAATAATTATTAAAAAGGAGCTGGTCAATGGAGAAAGGATAGTCTTTTCAACAAGTTGTACTGGAAAAACTAGACATCCTCCATGTAAAAAAATGAACCCTGGCCGGGCGCGGTGGCTCAAGCCCGTAATCCCAGCACTTTGGGAGGCCGAGACGGGCGGATCACGAGGTCAGGAGATCGAGACCATCCTGGCTAATACGGTGAAACCCTGTCTCTACTTAAAAATACAAAAAACTAGCCGGGCGACGAGGCGGGCGCCTGTAGTCCCAGCTACTCGGGAGGCTGAGGCAGGAGAATGGCGTAAACCCGGGAGGCGGAGCTTGCAGTGAGCTGAGATCCGGCCACTGCACTCCAGCCTGGGTGGCAGAGCAAGACTCCGTCTCAAAAAAAAAAAAAAAAAAAAAAAAAGAACCCTGACCCATACTTCTTTTTTAATTTTTATTTACTCATTGATTTATTATGTTTTTGAGACAGAGTCTTGCTCTGTAGCCCAGGCAGGAGTGCACTGGTGTGATCATGGCTTACTGCAGCCTTGACCTCCCAGGCTCAAGTGATTTTCCCACCTCAGCCTCCCGAGTAGCTGGGATCATAGGCATGTGATCCCGGCCCTACTGATTTTTTTTTATTTTTCGTAAAGATGGGGTCTCACTATGTTGCCCAGGCTGTTCTTGAACTCCTGAACTCGAGTGGCTCTTCCAATTTGGCCTCTCAAAGTAGTGGGATTACAGGGGTGAGCCATTGCACCCGGCCTTGACCCATACTTCACATCATATATGAAAACTAGTTCAAAATGAATCATAGACCTGAAGGTAGAATCCTAAAACTAAAAAACTCCCAGAAAAAACATAGGAGAGCTGAGTGGGGTGGCTCATGCCTGCAGTCTTAGCACTGTGGGAGCCCAGGGCGGGAGGATCGCTTGAGCCCAGGAATTTGAGACAGCAATGAGCTATGATCACACCACTTGTACTCCAGCCTGGACAATAAAGCAAGACCCTGTCTCTAAAAACAAAAACATAGAAGAAAAAATCTTTGCAACTGTGGATTTGGCAATTATTTCTTAGATGCAACACCAAAAACACAATCCATAAAATAAAAAATTGATCAATTGGAAAAGATAAGCCATAGACTGGGAAAAAATATTTTCAAAACATATATCTGATAAAGGACTTGTATCCAGAATCTATAAAGTACACATAAAACTCAATAGTAAGAAAATAAATGGGCTGTAATCCCAGCACTTTGGAAGGCCGAAGCAGGAGGATCACTTGAGCCCAGGAGTTTGAAACCAGCCTGGGCAACATAAAATCCCATTTCTACAAAAAATAAAACCCAATTAGCAAGGTGTGGTGGCATGCACCTGAAGTCCCAGCTACTTGGGAGGCTGAGGCAGGAAGATCTCTTGAGTCTGGGAGGTAGAGGTTGCAGTGAGCCATCATGATGCCATTGCACTCCAGCCTGTGCAAAACAGTGAGACCCTGTCTCCAAAAAAGAAAAAAGAAAAGAAATGACTCAATTACAAAATGGGCAAAATATTTGGACAGATACTTCATCAAAGAAGATATATGAATGGCAAATAAGATGCCTAACATCATCGGTCACTAGGGAAATGCAAATTAAAATCACAATGAGATCACACTGTACACCCATTAGAATGGCTAAAAACAAACAATCATAAAACCTTGACAATATCAGGTGCTGATGTGTATGCTGAGCAACTAGAACTCATACAACATTGCTGGTGGGAATGTAAGAGGTACAACCACTTTGGAAAACGGTCTGGTAGTTTCTTTTTTTTTTTCTTTTTTTTTTTTTTTTGAGACGGAGTCTCGCTCTGTCACCTGGGCTGGAGTGCAGTGGCCTGGATCTCAGCTCACTGCAAGCTCCGCCTCCCGGGTTCACGCCATTCTCCTGTCTCAGCCTCCGGAGTAGCTGGGACTACAGGCACCCGCCACCTCGCCCGGCTAGTTTTTTGTATTTTTTAGTAGAGACGGGGTTTCACCGTGTTAGTCAGGATGGTCTCGATCTCCTGACCTCGTGATCCGCCCGTCTCGGCCTCCCAAAGTGCTGGGATTACAGGCTTGAGCCACCGCGCCCAGCCCAGTCTGGTAGTTTCTTATAAAGTTGAACATACACTTACCGTATAGCCTACTTGTAGGTATTTACCCAAAAGAAATGAAAAACATGTTTACACAAAAGCCTGCATACAAATTATAGCTAAAATGTACTTGCTAAAAACTAAAGGACTGGGCTGGGTGCGGCGGCTCACGCTTGTAATCCCAGCACTTTGGGAGGCCGAGGCTGGTGGATCACCTGAGGTCAGGAATTCGAGACCAGCCTGGCCAATATGGTGAAACTCCATCTCCTAAAAAAAATACAAAAATTAGCCAGGCGTGGTGGTGCATGTAGTCTCAGCTACTCAGAATGCTGAGGCAGGAGAGGAGGAGAGGGGAGGCGGAGCTTGCAGTCAGGTAAGATCGTGCCACTGCACACCAGCCTGGGCGACAGAGCGAGACTCCGTCTCAAAAAAATAAGAATAAACAATTTTTTAAAAAACTGAAGAACTGGCCAGATGCGGTGGCTCACACCTGTAATCCTAGCACTTTGGGAAACCAAGGCGACAGATCACCTGAGGTGAGGAGTTCGAGACCAGCCTGGCCAACATGGTGAAACTCTGTCTCTACTAAAAATACAAAAAAATTAGCCAGGCACGGTGATGGAACCTGTAATCCCAGCTACACGGGAGGCTGAGGGAGGAGAATCACTTAAACTCGGAGGCAGAGGTGGCAGTGAGCTGAGATCGCACCACTGCACTCCAGTCTGGGCAACAGAGCAAGACCTCGTCTCAAAAAAAGCAAAAACAAAAAACAAAACAAAACAAAAAACTGAAGAACTGTAGACAATCTATGTGTCCTTCAACTGGGAAATGGAGAAACAAATTGTGCTACATACATGCAATGAATGCTACTCAGCAATAAAAAGGAATGAACTGTTGATACACACCACACCATGGATGATTATACTAAATGAAAGGAACCAATTCAAAAGCCTCCTACCATATGGCTCCATTTATATGACATTCTCAAAAAGGCAAAGCCATAGTGAAAGAAAGATTCGTGGTTGCCAGCAACTGGGGATGGGGAGAAGGGTTGACTACAAAGGAAACTTCTGAGGTTTTGGAAATACTTTTTATCTTGATTGTGATGGTGGTTACATGATTGTGTTTGTCAAAAATCACAGAATTGTAGATCCAAAAGACTGAAGTTTACAATATAAAAATTTCAACTTTTAAAAATTGGGGGTGGGATTCAAATTCCTTCTCCCTCTTGTTTGTCTTCCTTGTCACTGCCCAACATCTTGCCCTTGAACTCTTGTTCTCCTATAGAAAAAATTGCCCTTGGCCGGGCGCGGTGGCTCAAGCCTGTAATCCCAGCACTTTGGGAGGCCGAGACGGGCGGATCACGAGGTCAGGAGATCGAGACCATCCTGGCTAACACAGTGAAACCCTGTCTCTACTAAAAAATACAAAAAACTAGCCGGGCGAGGTGGCAGGCATCTGTAGTCCCAGCTACTCCGGAGGCTGAGACAGGAGAATGGCGTAAACCCGGGAGGCGGAGCTTGCAGTGAACTGAGATCTGGCCACCGCACTCCAGCCTGGGGGAAGGAGTGAGACTCCGTCTCAAAAAAAAAAAAAAAAATTGCCCTGATTTGGCCACACTGAAGACTACCTTGCTTCTAAGAATGGTCTCTGCAGGGCCACATGTCTGTCCTGTCCCACCCCATCAGTGTAGGCCCAGTCATTAAGAGTGACCCAGCCTTTCTAACCTCCATTTCACCTTCCCTGGGCTAGAGTCCTGGTGGTGACCTGGGCAGGGACTAAACCCTTACGGCCCAGGTGCTGTGTGGGCGAAGATTTTGCTTGGAAAGAGGGCAGCTCCTCACACTCAACTTCTCACAGCTGTGTTTTCTAACCAATAAAATATCCACATGTCCGGAGAACATATAGCCAGAGAGGGCATCTACCCAGCATCCACCTCACTTCATCCCTTACCAAGGTCGCCCCTGTGCTGCTGCAGGCTTTTCTGGGCTGCCAGCATCTTGGCCAGAGCTAAAGCCACACCACACCCAGAGCCATCTGGGACCTCTCGAGGGAGTCATGAAGAGGCCTTGGGTCATGAGAAGGAGAGCGGCAGAGTCTGGTGGGTGCATGGGTGAGCTTATGCCCTGGAACACCCAGGGCACACCCATGGTGAGTGTGAATAGCCAGGGGGAGGGTGAACACTCTTGAGATGACACCTGGGTGAGTGTGCACCCCCTAATCCTCTACAAAATTGTGAATGTGGATGTTCGTGGGAAATACAGGGGGCGCTGTGTGAACACTATGATGTCCACATATAGAATAGGAACTCAGCTGGTTCATGCAGTGAACACTACAATGTCACTGGATGTGAGCAAACTATACAAGTGTGGTGAAGACACTATGGACTGTGAACATACTACAGTAAGTTTGTTGAATGTCATGGTGACATTGGATGAATTCTATTGTCAGTGGTGAAAACACTGGGGCCTCTACGGTGTGTGTGAACATACTGTGATAAGCATGGTGGATGCTGTAGATGCTACGTGTGAACATAAGGCCCTGACTGGGCTGAATCCATCATAGGAACACTGAGGTGACTCTGCTTTAAGCTCAAGAAACATTCTGGGGTGACCACGGTGAGCATGTTATGCAGAGGGCAAATAGCTCTACTGAGCACGTTTTGGAGTATCTGCTATGATCATAGCCCATTCTCTGGGAATCTTCTCCCACCTATGGCTGCTGAGTAAGCACACGCTTACAAGACTGGGTGCTGACCAGTAGGCTGCAGTAGTCGCAGCAACCAGTGTGGCATGTGCGGTGCTGAAGGTTTCTTTCTTTTTCTCCTATTTCCTAAGTTGGAGTTGTTATTATGGTTGCTCAGTTTTGCGCAACTGTTTTGCAGTGTGTTCCTATGGTTACAAGATGGCAAGGGTTACATAGGTGGGTTTGGAACAGAACAAATGGTGAGTAAACTCTGAGGTTGACAGCTATTAAAGTAGTTTCTTCATATCATTACTCTTGCCCCCCCCCTTTTTTTTTTTTTGAGATGGAGTCTAGCTCTGTCATCCAGTCTGGAGTGCAGTGGCACAATCTCAACCCACTGCAACCTCTGCCTCCTGGGTTCATGTGATTCTCCTGCTTCAGCTTCCCAAGTAGCTAGGATTATAGGTGCCCACCACCACGCGGGGCTAAGTAAGACTGTCTCAAAAAAAAAAAAAAAGGCTGGGCGCGGTGGCTCACACCTGTAATCTCAGCAATTTGGGAGGCCAAGGCGGGCGGATAACCTGAGGTCGGAAGTTCGAGACCAACCTGACCAACATGTAGAACACTGTCTCTACTAAAAATACAAAATTAGCTAGCCATGGTGGCACACGTCTGCTACTCGGGAGGCTGAGGCAGGAGAATTGCGTGAACCCAGGAGGCAGAGGTCGTGGTGAGACAAGATCATGCCACTGCACTCCAGCCTGGGCAAGAGAGTGAGACTCTATCTCAAACAAACAAACAAAAAACAACAACAACAAAAAATTTTGAGTTGTGCTTTTGTCACTTGCAACTGAAAGAGCTTTTACTCTTAGTGTATCAGTTATCTATTGCAGCATAACAAACCACTCCAAAATTCTGTGGCTTAAAACAATGATTTATTATTTCTCATGATTCTGTGGGTTGGCTGGACAGAATCATGGTCCAGACCATTCCTCTGTTGGTCTCATCTGGACTCTCTCAGGCAACTGCATGGATGGAAAATTTAAGATGGCCTCATTCACCTGTCTGGCCATTGGCTCAGGGTCTCATTTCTCATCCATGTGGTCTCTCATCCTCCAGTAGGAGAGACTGACTTCCTTAGATGGTAGACAATGTTCTGAGAGAGCGATGGTGGAAACTGTAAGGTCTCTTGAGGCCTAAACTCCAGAACTTATGCAACATCACTTCTGTTCTATTCCTTTATTCAAAGCAAGTCACAAAGTCAGTCCAGGCTCAAGGAATGAATAAATAGGCTCCACCTCATAATGGGAGCGTTGTAAAGAATGTGTGACCATATTTAATCCACCACAATGTGGTAGATAGCTAGATTATGTTAGATGGGAACATCTTTGGAATTGGTATATGTACAGGAAGCAGGGTGTGTATGCCAGGCAGGTGGGACAGGCTGTTCTGGGCATGTGCCCACTGAGGAGCCTACAGTTGGGGTGTGACTTCCATAGTGGCTCCTCTGAGCTGAGAAACCTATGACAAGGTCCATATTAGACCTCTGGTTCACAGGGGCAACTTGGAGCTGAAGACCTACCATAGCTGAGTGACTTCATGCCTCTTAGCCTCAGTTCATCCTCTGTAAAATGGGCATGCTGATCCCTGCCTCACAGATTGACTATGAGACTGAAGATGAGATGATCACCACTAATGTGCTTTGTAAATGACACAGTGTCATCTACATGTGACTGTGTATTATTATCTGAGATCTGAGGAAGAAATACTCAAGATGGGCCTGGGTAGTCACAGAGGGCAGGAAGGAGGATGCCAAGACAGGGCTTTGAAGAAGGACATTCACACTGGTGAGGGAGAAGGGCCATATTTCAAGATGGGAAGCTGTAAAATAAAATTATAAAGGCACAGAGGTAGAACAGTGACAGACGGTACCCTAGGAGAGGGAGGAGAACAACTTGGTCAGAGGGTGAGCCCCTCTACCACCCTGGACTCTGGGTTTCTGGGTTCCCTGGCAGTGGGGCAGCAGCCACTGATGGTCACTCAGAACCACAGCCAAGGCTTCTATTCTTCAAGGATCATCAGCTGCTTATCCCCCCGGCAGGTCTCCAAGGCCTCCTCCAGCCACAGGGGCAACGACAGGAGGTGGCGGGCAGGTGGTCAGAGTCAGAGATAGAGTACCCTCCTCCGGAGCCACCAGGATCAGGTCAGACCCCTCCCAGTATTCCCAAGCTCCTTTCCCCACTGCAGGGTGGGGACCCCTGGCTATAGGCTTGGGTTCCAGGTGGCCTAGCTAAGCTGGGCTCCAAGCCCCTACATCCCCTGGGCAGGGATGGGGGTGACTGATGGGCTTCCAGCATGCTCCAGGCAGAGACTTGGAGTGGTTGCAGAGTAGCCTGGCTTGCAGAAGCCCCAGATGGCCACTCGTGGCTGAGGCTGACCCACCCAGGCCAGGCCTCAGACAGTCTAGACCTATGGCCACCTCTGAAGCCCTCTCTATTCTGGGGTCCTGGCTGAGGAGAGCAATAGCTTCCCCCTCAAAGGAGTCCTGGGAAAAGAGAGTCAGAGCAGGCTCAGATTTCCCCAGTCTAGCCCTGTGCAGCTCACACAGTTCATTCCTACTTGGAGATAGGAAAGGACTCGGATGGGCGTATGGGAGGAGGCAAGATATGAGATAGGGGGGCAGAGATGACAGGGCTGGAGTTGGAACCTAGCCCTCAGCCCCTGTACTTACCATATTAACACCCACTGGCCACTCGGGGCTAGGTAAGTGGGGGCCTCAGTGTTAGTCCCCGGCTAAATGAGGAGACCCAGGCAGGAATCCTGGCCTAAAATATTCCACTTTACCCAATCTTCACCCATAGAGTACCCTGCCTCCCACTACAGAAAGAGATGGAGGTGACTGGGAGGCTGGGGAGGACTTTCTCACCCACCCTTGAATTCCACAGACTGAAGGCCTTGGAGAGCAGCTGATTACCCTGACCTTGACCTCCGGTTTACCTCCTACTACCTTCCTTTCCTGTGTATCTCTCTTGCTGTCCTTATCCAGCCTTGGTGGTCATATCTGCTTCTCTGGCCTTCCTCCTGACCTCGACTCCAGACTGGCTCCTCTGACTTCTGCCAGAGGAGCAGTCGTTCCCTCCACTCTCTCCTCCCAGCTATGTTTGCTGTCAGTACAGATGGTCCCCAACTTAGGATGATTCAAGTTACAATTTTCTGACTTTATGATGGTGCAAAAGTGATACAGATTCAGTAGAAACTGTACTTTCCTGTACAACCATTGTGTTTTTCACTTTCAGTACAGTATTCAATATGTCACACGAGATATTCAATACTTTATTGTAAAATAGGCTTTCTGTTAGATGATTTTGTCCAACTGTAGGCTAATGTAAGCTAATGGAAGTGTTCTGAACATATTTAAGGTAGGCTAGGCTAAGTTCTGATGTTCAGTAGGTTAGGTGTATTAAGCACATTTTTTTACTTACGATATTTTCAACTTACAGTGGGTTTATTGGGACATTACTGTAAGTCAAAGAGCATCTGTATGTCTCAAACTTTGCAATCTCAGAGCTGGCAGGGGCCTGCAAACTCACCCAGTCCAACTCCTATTGCACACCTGAGGTCCGAGGTTACTTGGGTTCTTGCTAATTCATGTTCACATATCAGAATCAGAAACAGTCAGGAGGCTGAGGCAGGAGAATGGCGTAAACCAGGGAGATGGAGCTTTCAGTGAGCTGAGATCCGGCCACTGCACTCCAGCCTGGGCGACAGAGTGAGACTCCGTCTCAAAAAAAAAAAAGAAACAGCCAGGACTAGGCTTCTGACTTCCAAATTTCTATTTTTCTCCTGTCCTTTGATCTGGGGACTGTGTCTCAGCCTCTGTCTGTCTGTCTATTCCTTAGGCCATCAGATTTCACTTGGGGTTCACTCAGTTCAGACGTCTGCAGTCAAAGCCATGGCTGAAACTGCGTCATGGCTTGGCTCTGATAAGTTGCACCAGTCCGGGGCCAACTACAGGGCTTATGAACCAAGGGCTGGGGGCCGGGAGGGAGACGGGGCTCCAGGAGATAAAGCAAATCAGATCTATGCCCCAGGTCTACTTGGGAACCATTGCTGCTCAACGTCCTTTTTCTACCCCCACTCTCTTCCCCAGCAGATCTTTTTTTTCTTTTTTTTTTTTTTTAGACCAAGTCTCACTCTGTCGCCCAGGCTGGAGTGCACTGGCGTGATCTCGACTCACTGCAACCTCTGCCTCCTGGGTTCAAGCCACTCTCCTGCCTCAATCTCCTGAGTAGCTGGGGTTACAGGCACACTCCACCATGCCCGGCTAGTTTTTCTATTTTTAGTTGAGATGGGTTTCACCATATTGGCCAGGCCGGTCTTGAACTCCTGACCTCAAGTGATCCACCTGCCCTTGTCTCCCACAGTGCTGGGATTATAGGTGTGAGCCACTGCAACCAGCCTCCCAGCATATCTTGTCAAGGGCAATGCTCAGAGAAAACAGCTCTTACGCACACATACACACACATACACAAACACACACACACGGAAAGACACATACACACAGGAAAAGACATAAACACACATGGAGCTCTCTGGCATATGGGTATGCACTGTTGTACTGTGGGATCATTTCCATGTGAGGCGCTTTCCTCCGAGTGCAAGGATACATCTCTTTTCTTGTGCCTTCCTAGTGCCCAGTCTGGAGCCTGGGAATAAGAGCTCCGTAAAGGTATGTGGAGAGAGTGAGCTGACCCTGGCGTGGACAGCCACAGGACCAGCCCTCCATCTCCAGTTGCCGGCATGAGGCAGGAAGCCCTGCACGGACTAGATGAGCCTGCTACACGGGGCAGGACCTGGCACTGTGGTCCTTAGTACACTCACTCTTCATCTTCTTCCTTCACCTGGGGCTCTATCACTGTGACCAGTCAATCTCAAAATGTGATCCATGAACCGACAGCATCAATATCATCCAGCAGCTTGTTAAAAATGCAAAGTCTCAGGCCCCACTGAATCAGAAACTCTGGGTGTGGGGTCCAGAAATCTGCTTTAACCGCCCTCCAGGTGATTCTAACACATGCTAAAATTAGAGAACCAGTGTCTGTGCACACAGATAACCTCATGCTGGGGCCAGGGGCTGGGAGTGGGGGTGTGAAACCCCAAAGCACATGCACCTGCATACGCCCCCTACAGGTAAGACTAGCTGTTCACGTGCTGGTGGATGCCCATACCTGAAGTCAGACACATACTCACACACATGCACATATATGAGCATCGGGGTCTCAGAAGAGTCCACATGCTGGAGCCCTGGGGTCTCAGTGGGTACCAGCAGGCACTCAGATGGAAGTGGGGAGAAGAAAGGAAGAACTGTTCTTACCAGCTGACAACCTATGCCCCACAATTCTTTTGTCCCTCATCCCTTCTGAGGTTCCCTGAGTGTTCCCTCAGAAGCCAGAGAAGCTGAGTAGTTGCCCAACTCAGACCAGACACACCCAGCTGAGTGGCCAAGGTGGTCTGTGTGCCTAAGAGTGTCTGGAGTATGTGCTAAGACCAGCAAAGTCTTTTCTCTGTGTGGGCGGGCCAGGGCCAGGGGAATGTGGGGCATCAGCAAGCAAGGCTTAGTTAGGCAAGAGCACACCATCTCCTGGGCCATGAAATGCTGCCCAGATGTAGAATTCCCCGTGGCCCCTTCCCAGGGCTGTTTCTAGTGCCCAGCCCACCTCCTGACCCCTCTCTCTCTGCTCTGGACTGTGAAGCCTCAGGCCGCTGCCCACCTGGCCCATCACCAGGTCCTGCGGCATCTCCTCCTTAGGATCTGGACATAAAATCCTGGCCTCTGTGAGCTGCAAGGGGACATGGGGAGGGGAGAGGGAGGCTCATGCTCAGATCTGGTTTCGCTGCTGCTTCCCCTGGCTGGCTGCCACAGGCTGAGCCACCAGCTGTGCTATATAAGGCCGGCGCTGGACTGCTGGAGAGGCGAAGGCTTGGACCCCCAGCTGAGGAGTCCTGCTCAAGACACGGTGAGCTCCACTCCTATTCCCCTCACCCCATCCCTGCACCCCACTGCTGGACTCAACTGCTCCTGCCCTCCCCTGACTACCCCATTCCCTTCTCCCCCACCTCTCCCCACTTTTTGCTGTCTAATCCTTCATCTCCCACAGAGAAGACTCCCTTTCTGCTTTGGGAATCTGCTTTCCCCCATTGGCCCAAAGTCCTCTCCCTCCCCAACCTGAGGACAGGAACCCCCAAATGGTCCCACTTAGGGTTTCTTTACCTCTGGGTGCCCTGCTTTATTCCCTGCGGTCAGTCAGTCTGCTTTGTCCAAGTGTTCTGAGGAGCGTGGGATGGCGAGCCTAACCAACAGGGCATATGCTGAGGAAACGGCGGGGATACTGAGAAACTTCCGTGGGCTGCCAGATGGGAAATGGTTTTTCCACAAGGTGTCTCAGGCCACCTCAGCCTCCAGACATCCTTGGAGCAGGCTCAGGCTCAGGCTGAATGCGGTGCAGGTCAGCAGACTGCTCAACTCCCTGCTTGGAGCCCAGAGTGAGACACGCAATGTGGAGGCCTTTGGGACGTCCTGGTGACTCTGCTCCCTCATCCGAGAAACAGGTAGTGGTGGGGCTAGTGGTTTTAGAGCTAGAAGGTCTGCAGCATGGGACTGGTTTGTTCTTCCCTTGGAATATCCAAGTGTTTTCAGATATATATTTTTTTAGAGAGGAGGTCTCTTCCCTTTCCTACCATACCCTGGACTTAGGAGGTTGAAGGGAACCACTTTTGAATCCCCAGAAACGAGTCAGATTCTGGGTTGGCCGGAGCTCTAGGGAGACATAAAAATGTTCTGCTCAGCTGCGGCCTGGGCCATGCACGCCCCATGGTTCCTTGCCCTAGTCCCAGGCCTGCTTTCCTCTTCTGACCCTTGCAGTTCCTCACCCACGCTCAGCAGTTACTGGGGAGCCCTGGCCTCTCACAATGCATCCCCTCTGCTTTCCCTCAGCTGGCTCCTGGCTGTGTAACTCCCAGCCAGGCCCCAAACAAAAAGGCCAGAAATGTGTTCCAGCTGCAGCCCGTGCACATCTGGGAATGTGTTCATGGAGGTGGTATGTCCGAGGCATCTGCACCCTCCAGCCAGCCTGCCTTATGAGAGGCCACTGTAGTCGGAGCCAAGCCTTCATGGCCTTAATGTGTACCTGTCTGTGTGAGAGTGTGAACTCCATCAAAGGATGGCAAAACAAATGCCCCTCAAGCCTGGGTCTTAGAAGTGACTGACAAGTCACCAAGAGGCCCCTGGGGGTGAGCCCTGGACTCTACTCATTGGCAAGGAACTCCCTCGCCCCTGCACATCCTTGTGCCCCATCTCCATGTGGGGCCCTGGAGCCTACCCCCAGGGATGGAACCTAGTCTGCCTCATTTGAACTCAGATTCTGAGCCTCTGTACCTCGCAAGCTACCTGGTTTCACGACTCAGGCAAATGTCACTCTCATATCATTCTGTCCACCTTTCCCTCCTTGACAGGTCAAGAAGTATTTCTGCTTGAACCATAAGCTGTGATTCAGAAATATGGAACCTGACAAGCTTTGTTTCTTTACAGGTCACTGGATCTGAGAAACTTCCCAGGGGACCGCATTCCAGAGTCAGCGACTCTGTGAAGCACCCTCACCTACCTCTTGCCACGTTCCCACGGGGCTTGGGGGAAAGATGGTGGGGACCAAGGCCTGGGTGTTCTCCTTCCTGGTCCTGGAAGTCACATCTGTGTTGGGTATAGGCTAAGTATCTGCTGGCTCCCAAATCTTCCACTTGCCACAGTGAAGTCGTGTCTGGTCTGGAACTGAACTATGCATCTGCCTTAAGACACAGCAAGGCCTTAAGACCTGAGGCCACTTTATGGATTTATTCATAATTTATACCGTTTGTTTTTCTCCAAAACTTGAGATTGTTCCCATTGTTAAAACTCACAAAACAGAACTTTTATATGAGGAGAGGGATGAGCAGTCATTCAGAGGGAGGAAAAAAAGATGAGGGTTATTTTTAGCCCCAGAGTACTAAATTGAGCTCCAAGCTTCCTGGCAGCCAAAGTAACAGGGAATCACAGGGGATCAGCGAGTTCTCAGAAGTAGGTTTGGGGTTTGGTCTGTTTTTAGTTTTATGAAAATTCTTTTGGCCCAAAGCTCAATTTCATTTAGACCCTGCAGCCAAATTTCACAGACACACCAGAACCCCTTCCGGTCTCTTTACCCTCTAACTGCATCCTCTGGTGATACTGAGCTCTGGAAGGAGCTGGTAGAAAGAATTTGTCTGGTGGAATGGAAGACTTCCCAAGGCGTCTAAGCATCAGAGCTACTAGCCCTCCCCTGCACACTCTCTTCCACCTCCTCCCCTTCCTCTCCTGATTTCTAAGCACATACTCAGGTAAAGCAAAAAAAAAAAAAAAAAAAAATTGCTCAAAACCCTGTTTTAAAGCTGTATGCCTTGCAGGATTTGTGGCCACAAATGTAGGAACAAAGGCTGTCTCAGCCTGGAACCAACCCCTGTGTGTGCCTGACTCCTACCTTGCTCTTTCCACCCTGGCAGCTGCTGCTTGTAAAGATGATTAGCATTCAACCATCTGAGGGGAAATCAGATTAGGTTGATTAAAAGAGCTCCTGTCACCCCAATTAAGCAGCATAGAGAATTCTGATTTGGCTCCTGGAGTAAGCGTTAATTGCCTGTCAAAGCTTCTGCAGTCCTCTGCTCTGCATTCTCCTTCCCATTCTGGAGACTCCAACCCAGCCTCAGGTAGGGTACAGCTGGAACTGCTTGTGGCCTGAGGACCCTGTACCCATCCTCAGGCAGTCCCTGCCAGCCTCGTGTGGAAAACTGAAGACCACTGCCCCAATTAGGCCTTAGGAGTCTTTTAGACTCCTAAGCGAAAGTAAATGGCCATCTATTGTGCCAGGCGTTGAGCTAAAAGGAGTTCCTAACACTTATTCAGCATGCATTATGTGCTAGGTGTTCTAGGTGGATTTTATGAATGAGCTTATTTAATCCCCACAATCCTCTAAGGCAGGAACTATTATTATCCTTATTTTATGATGAGAGAGCATGGGGTCAGGTGGGTTAAGTAACTTGCCCAAGGTCACACAGTTAGAAAGTGGCAGAGCCTCAGAAGCCCACGCTGTCAATCTGTATATACTTCAGAGGCTTTTACGTTCTATCTCATGGAATCCTCATGCCAACTGAATCACCCTGCAAGGTGGGAATTAATATCTCCATCTTACAGATGAGGAAAACAAAGCTCCATTTTGCCAAGAAGGTTAGGTGCAGACACCAAAGCAGGAGTCCCAGGCCACTGGCTGCTCAGGAGCATCTGATAATCCATTTCTAGAACAAGAGTGAAAAGGGAGCTACTATTCATTGAGTGTGCACTACATGCCAGGTCTCTTTACATTCATTATCACCTGAATAATGCACCAGGACCCTAGGATACAGAGTTATTAGTGCATTCCTATTTTATGGGGAAACAGGCTCAGAGGAGGACAGCTTTTCTGAGATTGCATAGCAGTAAGTGGCAGAGTGGGGTTTGAACCCATGCCTGATGCTCGTGTTCCATCCGCCACCTCACACTGTTTCTCTGCATCTTGAGGAATGCTGTAACTTCCAGTCCTGGCCTCTCACTTAGCTTCTCCTCCTGGCCCTCAGGGAGACAGACGATGCTTACCCAGTCAGTAAGAAGAGTCCAGCCTGGGAAGAGGAACCCCAGCATCTTTGCCAAGCCTGCCGACACCCTGGAGAGTGAGTTGTGGCTGAAGCAGGAAGGGGCTGGAGGGGCAGTCTTTACCGAGCTTCCTAAGTGGATCTCTGAAGCCAGGGTTCCATGGAAACCTACTTTTACAAGTATTTGGCCTCCATCTCTGTCCAGCAGAGGAACTTAGTATATAAGACAGCTCAGAATCAGGAAACTGCCTGATACATTTCAGGAATGCTGTGGAGCTTGCTGGGGCCAGAGCACAGGCTGGTGGGAAGGGAATGGGGAGATGAGTATGGAGAGATGGCTGGGGACAGCTCACTAGCACCCTGAATGCTTAGCTAGAGGATCTTAAAGCTGGAGGTGATGTGGCCCGAGCCACATGGAGAAAGCTCACCCTGACTGCAGGATCAGGGATGGGTGTGAATGGCATTGAGGAGGAGCCTTGATGTAGAAAGTGACTGACATGGTTTGGCCAGGCTGATGAGAGCGTGAATGGAGGCCTCAGCAGTGGCAGGTGTAGAGGGGATTGGAGAGATACTGGAGAGACAAATGTGATAGGGCCTGAGGCCAGCTGGGGGTGGGTGAGAGGGAAAGGAGAACTGGAGCGCACCAGGATCATGGCTCCTCCTCAATTTGGCTATGTCTCTCAGGCCCTGGTGAGTGGACAACATGGTTCAACATCGACTACCCAGGTGGGAAGGGCGACTATGAGCGGCTGGACGCCATTCGCTTCTACTATGGGGACCGTGTATGTGCCCGTCCTCTGTGGCTAGAGGCTCGGACCACTGATTGGACACCTGCGGGCAACACTGGCCAAGTGGTCCATGGTAGTCCCCGTGAGGGTTTCTGGTGCCTCAACAGGGAACAACGGCCTGGTCAGAACTGCTCTAATTACACCGTACGCTTCCTCTGCCCACCAGGTAAGCCAGAACGCCCCACCCCCACCCTACTTCCCACTGGCCTCTACTCAGGGAGAGGGAGAACTTGCCTCTGGCCACCAGAACTCTCAACATCACACACATGCATATGCTTGGAGTCTCTAATAATAAACAAGTATTGTCATTAGTGCCAGAACCTTCCCAATAGTGTTTTGTGTTTATGGGTACTCTCTATTCAACCTATATTATTGCGTTTGAGTGGCACCATGGTGAAGACCACAGGCTCTGAAGTGGGGCTGCTTGGGTTTGAATTCTGAGCCTGCCATATGACGTGTCTCCTAGACAAATTTTCTGAAATTCTCTTAGCCTCAGGTTTCTCATATGTGACACCTGGGTAATATCAAGTCTTCATAGGGGTTTTTAATGAGGATTAAATGATATGAACGCGAGGCTTAACCCAGGTAAATGCTTACTGAGTGTTAGTTTCTATTCTTGTTCCTATGTGCCAGATACTTTGCTAGTTATCCACATTATTCAACCTTTACAACTGACCTTTGAGGGATCTCCATCTTGACAAGTTACATGAGGTTCAGAGAAGCTAGGTAACTTCTCACGATTCCATAGCTGATAAGGCAGAGCTGGAGTTTGAACCATGTCTGTGTTTGCAGAGCCTATGCATTTATATCCCCTCCCACATGGATAATACAGATGTTAGGGGGAGCAGGTCTACTCCTTTCTTGGATGGGGATCCTCCCCCTTAGGGTTCCACAAGATCCCCCAGGCGCAGGAGTCAGTGGTGGTCATCTGGGGTGGGAAATCAGGCTGATCTGAGCAAGGTGTGAAGACCCTATTCTTGTACACAGGCCTCAGGCCAGAGATGAGGAAGGTGGGCAGAAAGGGGCTTCTTGTCCAAGTCATTGCATGTTCCAGGCCCCGACTTCCCAGGGGTCCCTGACTTCCCAGGGAGTCCTTCCATAGGAGCATGCGGCTGTTTCCACACTGGTGAAGAAGAAAGATAGTGCTAGCCCTGCACATCCCAGGAGAGCATATCAAAGTCCCAGTGCTTGGCCAACAAGCACCTCTCAGGGTGACCCCTAGCCCATATGGTGCCTCTGTGAAAATGAGAGACCTCACTTCCTCAAGACTTTTGACTTCCATCTGTTGGAAAAATCATTGCAGTAAATATAAATATCAGTGACATCTACGACATAAATGGAAACCTTGTTTTTACCAGAGAAGAAACAGCCTCAGGGTCAGATTTCCTGACAGAGTCCTCTCAAGAGGGAAGTCAGACCATCTGCTGATCTCACTTTGCAGGGTCCCTGCGCCGAGACACAGAGCGCATCTGGAGCCCATGGTCTCCCTGGAGCAAGTGCTCGGCTGCCTGTGGTCAGACTGGGGTCCAGACTCGCACACGCACCTGCTTGGCAGAGACGGTGTCACTGTGCAGTGAGGCCACTGAAGAGGGTCAGCACTGCATGGGCCAGGACTGTACAGGTACCACCTCCCTCCTGGCACTAGGCAGGGTTTGGTGGGTGAGGCTGAAGAATGAGGAAGGAGTTAGAGGGTCAGTCTGAGACTGATGGATTTTTCATTTACTTACTCACCGCATATTAATTGAGCATCTATTATGTGCCCTAATGAGAGATATACGGGATAATATAGGAACACAGGGCAGGGTCAATTATCATAGCCTGGAGGAATCCAGGAGAGCTTCCTAGAGGAGGTGTTTTGGGCTAAGTTTTTGTTGTTGTTGTTGTTTTGAGACAGAGTCTTGCTCCATTGCCCAGGCTGGAGTGCAATGGCACAATCTTGGCTTACTCCAGCCTCCACCTCCCGGGTTTAAGCGATTCTCCTATCTCAGCCTCCCTAGTAGCTGGGATTACAGGTGCGTGTCACCATGCCCACCTAATTTTTGTATTTTTTGTAGAGATGGGATTTCACCATGTTGGCCAAGCTGGTCTTAAACTCCTGACCTCAGGTGATCCACCCACCTTGACCTCCCAAAGTCCTGGGATTACAGGTGTGAGCCACCATGCCCGGCCTTGGGATAAGTTTTAAAAGATGAGTAGGAGTTAGTCATGCAGGCTGATAAGGGAGGGTAGCAAAGGCCAAGGAGGAGAGGAAGTGATCTGTGATGTGGCTGAAGGAATGCCAGAATCCATAGAATCCCTACTGATGTGGCCCCTTGTCCCACAGCCTGTGACCTGACCTGCCCAATGGGCCAGGTGAATGCTGACTGTGATGCCTGCATGTGCCAGGACTTCATGCTTCATGGGGCTGTCTCCCTCCCTGGAGGTGCCCCAGCCTCAGGGGCCACTGTCTACCTGCTAACCAAGACACCTAAGTTGCTGACCCAGACAGACAGTGATGGGAGATTCCAAATCCCTGGCTTGTGCCCTGATGGCAAAAGCATCCTGAAGATCACAAAGGTCAAGTTTGCCCCCATTGTACTCACAATGCCCAAGACAAGCCTAAAGGCAGCCACCATCAATGCAGAGTTTGTGAGGGCAGGTAACTAAATTCTCTGGGGGTAGGGCTGGTGAGAAGGTCCAGATTTTTAAATAAAGGGATTATAGTGCTAAAAGCTGGCTTCCCAGCTAACTCAGAGTAAAACCCTGAATCCTTACTATGACCTGCATGGCCCTATATTATCTGGCCCTCCATTTCTTCTCTGCTCTCCTCTCCTGTTACTTTCTCCACACCAAATCCCTCTACTCCAACTGCAATGGGCTCCTATCTGTTCCTGAAACACACAGGCACACTCCTGCCTCAGGGCCTTTATGCTTGCTGCATGTATTCTATCTAGAATGTTCTTCCTGTAGATATTGGCATGGCTCACTCCCTCAAATGTATGAAGTCTTCCCTGGCCACCTTATCTAACAGTCAATACAATATAGTGTGAGGTTTGAAGGTCACAGAGAGAAAGGCTTGAGAAGTTCAGAAATGGTGCAGAATGGCCAGAAAATTCTGCCAGGGGCAGCAGAACATGAATATTGCACTATTCAAAATGGTCAGTTCTGTCCCAATGGTAGTGCTTAGGAATCTTGGCTGACACAAGGTCCCCTTGTTTCTCCACTGACCCACCCAGATGCTACTTGACAGGCCATGGGAGAGGTTACAGGATGGGGTGTGTGGAAGGAGACTCCACTGTGAACCAATTCCCTTAGGACCAATGGAGATGGGCTGTGGGTAGGGGTGAAGCCATACAATTTTCACACCACCAAAGACCCTGAGGGAGCAAGGCTCAGTAGAACCTGTCACACACACACAAACCCAAAATGCTATTTCTCATCTTCTATCCCAGAGATTCCATACATGGTGATGAACCCTGAGACAAAAGCACGGAGAGCTGGGCAGAGCGTGTCCCTGTGCTGTAAGGCCACAGGGAAGCCCAGTCCGGACAAGTATTTTTGGTGCGTATTCTGCTAGCTACCCTGCCCAATTCTCCTCTTGGAAACCAGAGCTTCTTGCATTGGGTCTGGACTTATTAATAAGAACAATAACCAACAGAATAAAGTTACAAGTAAGGCAGTGGTACAGAGCCCGGATGTTGGGACTTACAAATGGGAGCCATGGGGTTGGGAGCCAGACAACCAGCAAGCTCTCTCATTGTACCCTCAAAGCTAGGAGAACCCTTTGGCTGGGCACAGAGGCTCATGCCTGTAATCCCAGCACTTTGGGAGGCTGTGGCAGGTGGATTGCTTGAGCCCAGGAGCTCGAGATCAGCCTGGACAACATAGTAAAGCCCTGTCTCTATAAAAAATTTTAAAAATTAGCCAGGTGTGCAGGCTTGTGTTTCTAGCACCAGCTACTCAGGAGGATGAGGTAGGAGGATCACTTGAGTCCAGGAGACATAGGTTTCAGTGAGCTGTGATCATGCCACTGCTCTCCAGCCTGGAGACAGGGCAAGACTCCATGTTAAAAAAAAAAAAAAAAAGCCGGGCGCGGTGGCTCAAGCCTGTAATCCCAGCACTTTGGGAGGCCGAGACGGGCGGATCACGAGGTCAGGAGATCGAGTCCATCCTGGCTAACACGGTGAAACCCCGTCTCTACTAAAAAATACAAAAAACTAGCCGGGCAATGCGGTGGGCGCCTGTAGTCCCAGCTACGTGGGAGGCTGAGGCAGAAGAATGGCGTGAACCCAGGAGGCGGAGCTTGCAGTGAGCTGAGATCCGGCCACTGCACTCCAGCCTGGGCGGCAGAGCAAGACTCCGTCTCAAAAAGAAAAAAAAAAAAAAAAAAGCAAACAAGGGCAGAATCCCTTATGGCTGTGAGTCCTTTATCCTTCACAAACATTTTATAGTCACTCTCTTATTTGACCCATCCAACAATCCTGTGAAGTCAGCTGGAAGTCATTGCTGACATTTTATAGACCAGAAAGCTGAAGCACAGATTGGTGAGATGGGGCGGGGGAGGTTGTCCAAGCATCCCCAGCCAGGTGTGTGGTAGGGCTGGGGCTTAGAACCAAGCTCCTTGTTTCCCAGGCCAATTAGTGCTCTTGGATGAGCCAAGTCAAAGGTGATATTGACATTAGTGGGAACCCATTCACCATCTGTCTCCTTGGCTGCCTGCTCCTGGCACTTTTCCAGGAATACCTGCCCTCCCACTGCCCATTCAGGTTCCACCTCTCCATCCCTTGCAGGTATCATAATGACACATTGCTGGATCCTTCCCACTACAAGCATGAGAGCAAGCTGGTGCTGAGGAACCTTCAGCAGGACCAGGCGGGGGAGTACTTTTGCAAGGCCCAGAGTGACGCTGGAGCTGTGAAGTCCAAGGTTGCCCAGCTGATTGTCATAGGTAAGCCTGTCTGGGTCCCTGGGGGCCCTGGGTCTGCAACAGGGCTGGCTGAGCACCCCGGTGCACATAACTATGCAGTAAAAGCTAAGGCTTTTTCTTTTTTCTTTTCTTTTTTTTTTTTTTTTGAGATGGAGTCTTGCTCTGTCACCCAGGCTGGAGTGCAGTGGCACCATCTCAGCTCACTGCAACCTCCACCTCCTGGGTTCAAGTGATTCTCCTGCCTCAGCCTCCTGAATAGCTAGGATTACAGGCGTGTACCACCACGCCTGGCTAATTTTTGTATTTTTAGTAGAGACGGTGTTTCGCCATGTTGGCCAGGCTGGTCTCAAACTCCTGACCTCCAGTGATCCACCTGTTTCGGCCTCCCGAAGTGCTGGGATTACATGTGTGAACCACCATGCCTGGCCAAGCTTAGGCTTTTCTGTACTGTGCACAGTGCCAGGACCTCTAGGACACAACGATGGTACAGATCTGAATCCTACCACCATGGAGCCATCATTTGAGGAGGAGTGAAGACATGTAAATAAGAGACAAACAAGATAGAAAAATGTAGCTAAGGCCGGGTGCAGTGGCTCACACCTGTAATCCCAGCACTTTGGGAGGCCAAAGTGGATGGATCACCTGAGGTTAGGAGTTCGAGACCAGCCTGGACAACATGGTGAAACGCTGTGTCTACCAAAAATACAAAAATTAGCCAGGCGTGGTGGCATGCACCTGTAATCCCAGCTACTCAGGAGGCTGAGGTAGTAGAATAGCTTGAACCCAGGAGGGAGAAGTTGCAGTGAGCCGACTTCATGCCACTGTACTCCAGCCTGGGAAACAGAGCAAGACTCTGTCTCCAAAAAAAGAAGAAGAAAAGAAACATGCAGCTAAAATAGGAGATAAGGGGCTGTGGACTCTAATAGATGGTAGATACCTCCCAGGTGGGAGTGACCATGGATGGCTACTTGAGGGAACAACTTTCCAGCTGGGGCTTAAATAATGGTTCTTAGCTTTGGCTGCCCATTGGTATGACCTGATTGGGTTTTTAAAAATACTGGTGCCGGCCGGGCGCGGTGGCTCAAGCCTGTAATCCCAGCACTTTGGGAGGCCGAGACGGGCGGATCACGAGGTCAGGAGATCGAGTCCATCCTGGCTAACACGGTGAAACCCCGTCTCTACTAAAAAATACAAAAAACTAGCCGGGCGAGGTGGCGGGCGCCTGTAGTCCCAGCTACTCGGGAGGCTGAGGCAGGAGAATGGCGTGAACCCGGGAGGCGGAGCTTGCAGTGAGCTGAGATCCGGCCACTGCACTCCAGCCTGGGCGGCAGAGCGAGACTCCGCCTCAAAAAAAAAAAAAAAAGAATCTTTCTGTGTTCTGAACGACTTTAATATATTCCACCAGACACTCATGTAGGTAGAAAACCTGTTTAAAGTGATCAAAGCTTTGAACTGATGCAGTGGTTCACAGCTGTTATCCCAACACTTTGGAAGGCCAAGGTGGGTGGATTGCTTGAGTCCAGGAGTTCGAGACCAGCCAGGGCAATGTGATGAAACCCTGTCTCCACAAAAAATACAAAAACCAGCTGGATGTGGTGGCACACGCCTGTAGTCCCAGCTACTCGGGAGGCTGAGGTGGGAGGATTGCTTGAGCCTGGGAGGTCAACGCTGCAGTTAGCTGTGAGAGTGCCACTACCCTCCAGCCTGGGCGACAGAACAAGACCCTGTCTAAAACAAAAGGTCAGAGCCTAGAATCTTTTACATGGCTTTAACCATATACTGAATTTTTCAAGAATGCAACTACCATATAAATTGAGCTAAGATTGTACTTTGTTTAGCTCAGAACAATACCAAGGATTGTTCCTCATCTCAGGAAAATTAAGTTTCTACAACACCATTACCTAAGGACTGATACCTCTGTACCCATCAGCATTTGTAGCAGTTGTATTTGTGGTGACCTTGGATTTAAGTGCAAGTGGCTAACTTCTTGATTTGTCTTCTCATGTCAATGTGCCAAAGCATTTAGATATGGGAATACACACTGTTTTGTATTAAAATTTTAAAAACTTATCCTTTGTTTTACAGTTAGGACCATGCACATATACGTTTGGAAATTATATGTAGTTATCTATAAATTTAACTTCAGAATAATAAAGTAGTATTAAGAATTACTGTAGCAAACAGGGAGCCTTGGTGTGATGGGTTGGGACCACTGCTGAGGGCTCCACATCTCTGCCAACATCCAGAGTACCCTGTGTCTTGTCTGCCCTGAGGTCTGTTGCTCAACATTTTTTTTTGTTGTTGTTGTTGTTGTTGTTTTGTTTTTTTGAGACAGAGTCTTGCTCTGTCGCCCAGGCTGGAGTGTAGTGGCACGATCTCGGCTCACTGCAAGCTCTGCCTCCCAGGTTCACGCCATTCTCCTGGCTCAGCCTCCCAAGTAGCTGGGACTACAGGCGCCCGCCACCTCGCCCAGCTAATTTTTTGTATATTTAGTAGAGACGGGGTTTCACCGTGTTAGCCAGGATGGTCTCGATCTCCTGACCTTGTGATCCGCCCATCTCGGCCTCCCAAAGTGCTGGGATTACAGGCTTGAGCCACCGCGCCCGGCCAGTGATTCCAATTTTCAACCAAGGTTAGAACCCCTGGTCTTAAAGAATGGGCAGGGATTGTGTATGTGGAGGTGAGGATGTTACAGATTGAGGGGCCCACATGGGTAAAGATATAGAAGCGGGAACTGAGGAGGCTTTACAAGAAAGGGTGATCTAGAGCTGGCTTCAAGAAGAGAACTGGATGGGGAGAGGTTAGAGGCCAAAGACAAATAAGGGGCCTGTCTTTGGAAAATGAGTAGGAAGGAAGATAGCTTAGTAATTGGCCTAAACAAAACAAAAGGCAGAGAAGGACAGAATGTATTGGAAGGATCCTGGACTACTTCAGACTCAAAAAGTTGAGCAACAGGCTGGGCGCGGTGGCTCATGCCTGTAATCCTGGCACTTTGGGAGGCCAAGGAGGGCAGATCACGAGGTCAGGAGATCGAGACCATCCTGGCTAACACGGTGAAACCCCGTCTCTACTAAATATACAAAAAATTAGCTGGGCGAGGTGGCGGGCGCCTGTAGTCCCAGCTACTTGGGAGGCTGAGCCAGGAGAATGGCGTGAACCTGGGAGGCAGAGCTTGCAGTGAGCCGAGATCGTGCCACTACACTCCAGCCTGGGCGACAGAGCAAGACTCTGTCTCAAAAAAACAAAACAACAACAACAACAACAACAAAAAAAAATGTTGAGCAACAGACCTCAGGGCAGACAAGACACAGGGTACTCTGGATGTTGGCAGAGATGTGGAGCCCTCAGCAGTGGTCCCAACCCATCACACCAAGGCTCCCTGTTTGCTACAGTAATTCTTAATACTACTTTATTATTCTGAAGTTAAATTTATAGATAACTACATATAATTTCCAAACGTATATGTGCATGGTCCTAACTGTAAAACAAAGGATAAGTTTTTAAAATTTTAATACAAAACAGTGTGTATTCCCATATCTAAATGCTTTGGCACATTGACATGAGAAGACAAATCAAGAAGTTAGCCACTTGCACTTAAATCCAAGGTCACCACAAATACAACTGCTACAAATGCTGATGGGTACAGAGGTATCAGTCCTTAGGTAATGGTGTTGTAGAAACTTAATTTTCCTGAGATGAGGAACAATCCTTGGTATTGTTCTGAGCTAAACAAAGTACAATCTTAGCTCAATTTATATGGTAGTTGCATTCTTGAAAAATTCAGTATATGGTTAAAGCCATGTAAAAGATTCTAGGCTCTGACCTTTTGTTTTAGACAGGGTCTTGTTCTGTCGCCCAGGCTGGAGGGTAGTGGCACTCTCACAGCTAACTGCAGCGTTGACCTCCCAGGCTCAAGCAATCCTCCCACCTCAGCCTCCCGAGTAGCTGGGACTACAGGCGTGTGCCACCACATCCAGCTGGTTTTTGTATTTTTTGTGGAGACAGGGTTTCATCACATTGCCCTGGCTGGTCTCGAACTCCTGGACTCAAGCAATCCACCCACCTTGGCCTTCCAAAGTGTTGGGATAACAGCTGTGAACCACTGCATCAGTTCAAAGCTTTGATCACTTTAAACAGGTTTTCTACCTACATGAGTGTCTGGTGGAATATATTAAAGTCGTTCAGAACACAGAAAGATTCTTTTTTTTTTTTTTTTGAGGCGGAGTCTCGCTCTGCCGCCCAGGCTGGAGTGCAGTGGCCGGATCTCAGCTCACTGCAAGCTCCGCCTCCCGGGTTCACGCCATTCTCCTGCCTCAGCCTCCCGAGTAGCTGGGACTACAGGCGCCCGCCACCTCGCCCGGCTAGTTTTTTGTATTTTTTAGTAGAGACGGGGTTTCACCGTGTTAGCCAGGATGGTCTCGATCTCCTGACCTTGTGATCCGCCCATCTCGGCCTCCCAAAGTGCTGGGATTACAGGCTTGAGCCACTGCACCCTGGCCTACAGAAAGATTCTTTATGCAGAATAGTACCATGCATTGCAGGACATAGAACCTCAATGGCCCCTACCCATAATATGCCAGTAACATCCCCAATTTTGGTGATAACCCAAAACACCTTCATAAATTTTCAAGACCCCTCCATTGAGACAAACTGCCACTATAGTGGTCTCATCAACCAACTCTGTTTCCCCACATATAAAATGGGATCAGTAATAGCTGTTCCATCTCCCTCCAGAGAGTTCTGTGAGAATGAGAGTCATGGATACACAAGTCCTTTGAAAACCACAGAACACTGTAGAGAGGTGAGGTTGAGGTACTCTTTGTGTAGGATGTAAACTTACATCTTAATTTCCATACCATTTCCCTCCACAGCACCTGATGAGACTCCTTGCAACCCAGTTCCTGAGAGCTATCTTATCCGGCTGCCCCATGATTGCTTTCAGAATGCCACCAACTCCTTCTACTATGACGTGGGACGCTGCCCTGTCAAGACTTGTGCAGGGCAGCAGGATAATGGGATCAGGTGCCGTGATGCTGTGCAGAACTGCTGTGGCATCTCCAAAACAGAGGAGAGGGAGATCCAGTGCAGTGGCTACACGCTACCCACCAAGGTGGCCAAGGAGTGCAGCTGCCAGCGGTGTACAGAAACTCGGAGCATCGTGCGGGGCCGTGTCAGTGCTGCTGACAATGGGGAGCCCATGCGCTTTGGCCATGTGTACATGGGGAACAGCCGTGTAAGCATGACTGGCTACAAGGGTACTTTCACCCTCCATGTCCCCCAGGACACTGAGAGGCTGGTGCTCACATTTGTGGACAGGCTGCAGAAGTTCGTCAACACCACCAAAGTGCTACCTTTCAACAAGAAGGGGAGTGCCGTGTTCCATGAAATCAAGATGCTTCGTCGAAAAGAGCCCATCACTTTGGAAGCCATGGAGACCAACATCATTCCTCTGGGGGAAATGGTTGGTGAAGACCCCATGGCTGAACTGGAGATTCCATCCAAGAGTTTCTACAGGCAGAATGGGGAGCCCTACACAGGAAAAGTGAAGGCCAGTGTGACCTTCCTGGATCCCCGGAATATTTCCACAGCCACAGCTGCCCAGAGTGACCTGAACTTCATCAATGACGAAGGAGACACTTTCCCCCTTCGGACGTATGGCATGTTCTCTGTGGACTTCAGAGATGAGGTCACCTCAGAGCCACTTAATGCTGGCAAAGTGAAGGTCCACCTCGACTCGACCCAGGTCAAGATGCCAGAGCACATATCCACAGTGAAACTCTGGTCACTCAATCCAGACACAGGGCTGTGGGAGGAGGAAGGTGATTTCAAATTTGAAAATCAAAGGAGGAACAAAAGGGAAGACAGAACCTTCCTGGTGGGCAACATGGAGATCCGTGAGAGAAGGCTCTTTAACCTGGATGTTCCTGAAAGCAGGCGGTGTTTTGTTAAGGTGAGAGCCTACCGGAGTGAGAGGTTCTTGCCTAGTGAGCAGATCCAGGGGGTTGTGATCTCCGTGATTAACCTGGAGCCTAGAACTGGCTTCTCGTCCAACCCTAGGGCCTGGGGCCGCTTTGACAGTGTCATCACAGGCCCCAATGGGGCCTGTGTGCCTGCCTTCTGTGATGACCAGTCCCCTGATGCCTATTCTGCCTATGTCTTGGCAAGCCTGGCTGGGGAGGAACTTCAAGCAGTGGAGTCTTTTCCTAAATTCAACCCAAATGCAATTGGCGTCCCTCAGCCCTATCTCAACAAGCTCAAGTACCGTCGGACGGACCATGAGGATCCACGGGTTAAAAAGACAGCTTTCCAGATTAGCATGGCCAAGCCAAGGCCCAACTCAGCTGAAGAGAGCAACGGGCCTATCTATGCCTTTGAGAACCTCCGGGCATGTGAAGAGGCACCGCCTAGTGCAGCCCACTTCCGGTTCTACCAGATTGAGGGGGATCGATATGACTACAATACAGTCCCCTTCAATGAAGATGATCCTATGAGCTGGACTGAAGACTATCTGGCATGGTGGCCAAAGCCGATGGAATTCAGGGCCTGCTATATCAAGGTGAAGATTGTGGGGCCACTGGAAGTGAATGTGCGATCCCGCAACATGGGGGGCACTCATCGGCGGACAGTGGGGAAGCTGTATGGAATCCGAGATGTGAGGAGCACACGGGACAGGGACCAGCCCAATGTCTCAGCTGCCTGTCTGGAGTTCAAGTGCAGTGGGATGCTCTATGACCAGGACCGTGTGGATCGCACCCTGGTGAAGGTCATTCCCCAGGGCAGCTGCCGTCGAGCCAGTGTGAACCCCATGCTGCATGAGTACCTGGTCAACCACTTACCACTAGCAGTCAACAACGACACCAGTGAGTACACCATGCTGGCACCCTTGGACCCACTAGGCCACAACTATGGCATCTACACTGTCACTGACCAGGACCCTCGAACAGCCAAGGAGATTGCGCTTGGCCGGTGCTTTGATGGCACATCCGATGGCTCCTCCAGAATCATGAAGAGCAATGTGGGAGTAGCCCTCACCTTCAACTGTGTAGAGAGGCAGGTAGGCCGCCAGAGTGCCTTCCAATATCTCCAAAGCACCCCAGCCCGGTCCCCTGCTGCAGGCACTGTCCAAGGAAGAGTGCCCTCAAGGAGGCAGCAGCGAGCGAGCAGGAGTGGCCAGCGCCAGCGTGGAGCGGTGGCCTCTCTGAGATTTCCTAGAGTTGCTCAACAGCCCCTGATCAACTAAGTTTTGTGGTACTTCACCCTCTTCTCTCCTCATTTCATGTGACAGCCATTGGGAGACTGATGCACAAACTGTCACTTGGTTAATTTAAGCACATCTGTTTTGGTGCAATTTGCTTGTTTGTTTCTTCATGCCTTTACTTACTTTGTCCCAAGATACTGATTGGCATGTGGCCCCCAAAATGGCACAATAAAGCCCCTTTGTGAAACTGTTCTTTAAAAGAAACACAAGAAATTGGCCACTGGTAAAACTCTGCAGCTTCAACTGTTCTTCATTTAATGCCATTAATGCAAATATACTTCCTCTTCTTTTTGCATGGTTTTGCCCACCTCTGCAATAGTGATAATCTGATGCTGAAGATCAAATAACCAATAAAAAGCATATTTCTTGGCCTTGCTCCACAGGACACAAGCAAGCCTTCATCATAGTTCATACATATAAATGGTGGTGAAATAAAGAAATAAAATGCAATATTTTTACTTGAAATGTAAATAACTTATTTATTTCTTTGCTAAATTTGGAATTCTAGTGCACATTCAAAGTTAAGCTATTAAATATAGGGTAATCATAATTCCTCTACTAAGTCTGGAAAGAACATCTCCTGGTATCCACAATTACACCAGGTTGCTAATTGTATTTGTACATTTCCCTTTGCATTTGCTTTTGTTCTTGCTAGAAACCCAGTGTAGCCCAGGGCAGATGTCAATAAATGCATATTCTGTATTTTGATTCTGAGGCCACTGTTCTGTCTTTTAACTATTAAAGTGAGCCAGCTGCTCAGAGGGGTACAGGGGACGCTGGAAAGCAGTCACAGGTGGTGTAGGTCCTGGCCCCCTAAGTTACAAGGCAGGGCAACATAGGCACACACTCCAGCAGTCAAGTTTGTTCTCATGGATCACATTTTCCGTTTGCAGAAAAGAGCAGATTCCTGGCGTTGTGAGCATGTTCTGGGCTCCTGAGCAAAACTAAAAATATGTCCTGATTTTTTTTCTTTCCTTCTTTCCAATACTTTGGAGCTTATACAATGGCTTGGCCCAGGGTCTGACAAGCTGGCCAAGTGGTCCTTTGGCTCCCCCAAAAGCCTGTTGCCTTCTCCAGCTGGGCTGGCCGGCCTCACTCAGAAATGATGGGCTTTTTCTTTTTTCTTTACGCTCTTCTAAAGATGTTCAGCTTTTCCAGACACCAGATCTCTGTTGTGTGTTACAGACCCTGTCCCTGGAGCAAAACAACTGGTCCAAATGGGCAGAGTTTTGGTTTTGGAAAAGGTATTTGGTTTACAATAGTAAATCAGAGGCCCGCACGTGGTGCCAGAGCAATCTCAGTGGCATTACAGTCAGGGTAGCGGGGTGTGGGGTTGGCTAGGATGCACTCACTGCCCCTATCCCAACCCCTCTAGAATCTGTCAGGCTAGAGGCCAAAGGGTTTGGGAGAAGACAGGGCACTGTTTACAATCAGGACAAAAAGCTTTCCCTGATGCCCCAGTCAGCCTAGTGCAGCGCCTTTACCTATCTCTGGCCTGGGCTGGATTTGTACTCTTGGATCAAACCGAGCTCCTGGGAATTCAGTTTGTAATCAATTAGAAATTTCTCTAGCTGAGCACATCCCAATAACCACAGAAAAAGCAGGCATCTGCAGGAGTGAGGACTAGTGGCCTTGTGATTGCAACTTGACCCACTTCCAGACTCCACATCTGTCCCACTGCTCCCAGGAAGCAGCTCTCACTGACTGCTTGGGGAGGCTTGACTGCCCCTGTTGAGGGGTCAGTGTACAGCTATCTGCAGCACCGTTGCCTCAGCTCACTTCAGGAGCCAGAGTGCATGCTGCTTCAACCTGACCACCAGTTCCTTTCAAACTCACAGGGAGGAGGTGCTGGGGAAGGTGGGCTGACTGGTTCCCCACTCTAGGGCACTTTCCTTGCTGTTCTCAATTGATGGCCTAAATAAATGGACTCCAGCACACAGCATCTGATGCCTGACTCCTTCACTCGCCAAACATTTATTGAGTGCCAAACCACGTATGCAAGTAGACAAGCTTTTATGAGATAGTACTAAATATACTACATGTCGCGGCATCAGACTTTGAGGAAGTGGTGGTCAGAGAAGTCTTCTTAGAAAAGGTGACATCTAATTTGAGGTCTGAATGATAGCTAGGAGCTGGCCTGATGATGGTGTGGCTGTCAGGAACAAGAGGCACAAGCAGAAACAGATGTGGGGTTGGCAGGTAGATACCTCTCTTTCAGACAAGGAAACTTTTTTTTTTTTTTGAGACGCAGTTTTGCTCTTTCGCCTAGGCTGGAGTGAAGTGGTAAGATCTCGTCTCACTGCAAACTCCACCCCCAGGATTCAAGCGATTCTCCTGCCTCTGCCTCCCGAGTAACTGGGATTACAGGTGCCTACCACCATGCCCAGCTAATTTTTATACTTTTAGTAGAGACGGGGTTTCACCATGTTGGCCAGGCTGGTCTTAAACCCCTGGTCTCGGGTGATCCACCCATCTCGGCCTCCCAAAGTGCTGGGATTACAGGTGTGAACCACTGCGTCCGGGCTAGCAAACATTCTTGAGTTGAACTCATGATACTTAATTCCTAAGAGTCTTGCCTCCAAAATCAAATGTGCTCCTTGCTAGCTGCGTAAATTTCCCCTGGACCTCAATTTACTCACCTATAAATGAAGGATTTCTAAAGCCTTTTTCATGATTTTCAGTGAGGCTAATAGCACCATTCCCAGGATGCTTTCAGTTCATCAAACCACTGCTGATTCATCGGTTTTTCCCCTGTGGAGACTGCACACTGGATGGACAAAATGTTCATCTCAGAAAAGCCCTAGCATTTCAGTAGAAGCCTACTGAAAATCCAGTTACTGAATGCGAATTCTATGAAGGTGGGTACCGTATGGCAAGGAGGAGGGGAACGGGCAGGTAGATGGGCAGATCAGGTTGTTTCTGCTTACAAACAAGGGAGTTTTCAAACAAAGTTCTCTCAAGTTCAAAGAGTTCTAGCAGCTGGGGGGATAAGAGAAAAATGTCACCAAGATGATGGGACAAGAACAGAGTCTGGAAGGATTGAGAGGATTTACGCAAAATTAGAGGTAGTGCAGGGAGGGTGGGGTTTCAGGTAGAGGTGTTGGCTAGAGCCAAAGAATAGAGGTGGGACTGTGCACTGGCAGTCTTTTGATTACAAGTAACAGGGGTGCCAGGTAACCTCCAGAAGGACTGGAACCAAGAACTGCAGAGCCATCAGAATCCAGGTAATCACTCTCTCTGGTTTCCATTCTCTTATCTTTTCTCATGCTCAGTGGCTTTTGCTCTCTCATTTTCTAATTCAATCTTGGGTTACATGCTCTGTTTTTCAAACTGTCTCTGAATTTTTTTTTTTTTTTTTTTTTTTTTTTTTTTTTTTTTTTTTTGATATGGGGCTGGAGTGCAGTGGCAGATCTCAGCTCACTGCAAGCTCCACCTCAGCCTCCGGAGAGCTGTGGACTACAGGCCGCCGCCCATCTCGCCCGGCTAGTTTTTTTGTATTTTTAGTAAGACGGGGTTTAACCATGTTAGCCAGGATGGTCTCGATCTCCTGACCTCGTTGATCCGCCCATCTCGGCCTCCCAAAGTGCTGGGATTACAGGCTGAGCCCACCGCGCCCGGCCTTTTTTTTTTTTTTTGAGACAGAGTTGTGCTCTTCTTGCCCAGGCTGGAGTGCAATGGCGCGATCTCGGCTCACTGCAACCTCCGCCCCTTGGGTTCAAGCAATTCACCCGCCTCAGCCTCCTGAGTAGCTGGGATTAAAGGCGCCCGCCACCATGGGAGGCTAATTTTTTTGTTTTGTTTTTTGTTTGTGTGTGTGTGTGTGTGTGTGTGTGTGTGTGTGTGTTTGAGACAGAGTCTCGTTCTGTCGCCCAGGCTGGAGTGCCCGTGGTCGGATCTCAGCTCACTGCAAGCTCCGCCTCCCGGGTTTACGCCATTCTCCTGCCTCAGCCTCCCGAGTAGCTGGGACTACAGGCACCCGCCACCTCGCCCGGCTAGTTTTTTGTATTTTTTAGTAGAGACGGGGTTTCACTGTGTTAGCCAGGATGGTCTCGATCTCCTGACCTCGTGATCCGCCCGTCTCGGCCTCCCAAAGTGCTGGGATTACAGGCTTGAGCCACCGCGCCTGGCCTGTTTTTTGTGTTTTTGAGACAGAGTCTCGCTCTGTTGCCCAGGCTGGAGTGCAGTGGTGCCATCTCAGCTCACTGCAAGCTCCGCCTCCTGAATTCAACCAATTCTCCTGCCTCAGCCTCCCAAGTAGCTGGGATTACAGGCAGGTGCCACCACGCCCAGCTAATTTTTTGTATTTTTAGTAGAGACGGGGTTTCACTGTGTTAGCCAGGATGGTCTTGATCTCCTGATCTTCGGCCTCCCAAAGTTGCTGGGATTACAGGCGTGAGCCACCACGCCCGGCCAATTTCTCTCTCTTCTTAGTCTCTCTCTCTGTTCAGTCTACCTTGCAGTCTCTCCCTCTCACTGTGTGGTCTTTCCTTTCTGCAGGAACCCTTGATTCCGCTTGCAGATATGCTTTCTCTGTTCCTCTGGGCTCACAGAAGAAGGTGGCCACCCTATTTACATCTCAAGTCAATGAAGAGCCCTGTCTTGAAGACTGAATTTGATTGGCCCAGTTTGAATTGGGGATCCACTTCTAGTCCAATCAACCATGGCAGGGGTGGGAAATAGAGGGAAATCCTGCTATCCAATCAAATTCCTTGGAGAGGCAATCGGCTTGGCCCAGTTGTGTGGGGAAAAGAAAGAGAGATCAGCTTGTTATTGTGTTTATATAGAAGGAAGTAGACATAAGAGACTTCATTTGATTCTGTATTTGAGATGCTGTTAATCTGTGACCCTACCCCCAACCTTGTCCTTGCAAGAGACATGTGCTGTGGTGACTCAAGGCTTAATGGATTTTGGGCTGTGCAGGATGTGCTTTGTTAAACAAGTGCCTAAAGGCTGCTTGCTGGTTAAAGGTCATCACCATTCTCTTAATCTCAAGTAAGAGAAAAGCATTTGGCCGGGCGCGGTGGCTCAAGCCTGTAATCCCAGCACTTTGGGAGGCCGAGACGGGCGAATCACGAGGTCAGGAGTTCGAGACCATCCTGGCTAACACGGTGAAACCCCGTCTCTACTAAAAAATACAAAAAGCTAGCCGGGCGAGGTGGCTGGCGCCTGTAGTCCCAGCTACTCAGGAGGCTGAGGCAGGAGAATGACGTAAACCTGGGAGGTGGAGCTTGCAGTGAGCTGAGATCTGGCCACTGCAAAAAAAAGCATTTGTCTCCTGCCCTTCCCTGGGCAATGGAACATCTCCCTGTAAAACCCGATTGTATGCTTTGTTTACTAAGCAAGGAGAAAACCGCCTTTAGGAATAAGGTGGGACTTGCTGGAGCAATGCTGCTAAAAGGTTTATGGAGAGTTTGCATATGCATCTCAAGGCACAGCATTTTCCTTTAAACTTATTCATGTCACAGGGATTTTTGTTCATATGTTTTATTGTTGATTTCCTCCCTACAATGATCCTATTGTCCAGCCACTCCCTTATCTTTTTTATGGTAAAGATAATTATCAATAAATACTAAGGGAACTCAGAGACCAGTGCCAGCCTGGGTCCTCTGCAAGCTGAGCGCCGGTCCCCTGGGCCCCACTTTTCTTTCTCTATACTTTGTCTCTGTCTTATCTCTTTTCTCAAGTCTCTCGTTCCACCTAACGAGAAACACCCACAGGTGTGGAGGGGCAGGCCACCCCTTCAAGTTGGAGCTTGCCTCTAGTCCAATCAACTGCAGCCATGGTGGGGATGCGGCATAAAGGGCAGTCCTAAGGCCAGGCACCATGGCTCTCACCTACAATTCCAGCACTGTGGGAGGTTGAGGCTAGCAGATCACCTGAGGTCAGGAGTTCAAGACCAGCCTGGCCAACATGGCTAAAAATACAAAAATTAGCCAGGTGTAGTGGCACGGGCCTGTAATCACAACTACTTGGGAGGCTGAGGCAGGAGAATCGATTGGACCTGTGAGGCGGAGGTTGCAGTGAGCTGAAATCACGCCACACTGCACTCCAGCTTGGGTGACAGAGCGAGACTCCTTCTCAAAAAAGAAAAGAGAAAAGTGTCTATTCTTTTTTTTTTTTTTTTTTTGAGACGGAGTCTTGCTCTGTCGCCCCAGGCTGGAGTGCAGTGGCCGGTCTCAGCTCACTGCAAGCTCCGCCTCCCGGGTTGACGCCATTCTCCTGCCTCAGCCTCCCAAGTAGCTGGGACTACAGGCGCCTGCCACCTCGCCCAGCTAGTTTTTTGTATTTTTTAGTAGAGACGGGGTTTCACCGTGTTAGCCAGGATGGTCTCGATCTCCTGACCTCGTGATCCGCCCGTCTCGGCCTCCCAAAGTGCTGGGATTACAGGCTTGAGCCACCGCGCCCGGCCTAGTGTCTGTTCTTTAATCGCGGGGATGCAATGCTCTATATAAGGCCATTAACTCAAGCTTAATTGTTATGTTCAGTAAATACACAGTTTGTTGAAATCTTCTACTTGGCAATTTTTCCCTGTGAGTCTTCAGTTTGGTTTTATACATTTAGAGATTATTGTAATGGGTGTATATTTATTATTGAATTTTCACACCTTCTTGTGAGTTGAATTAACATTATATAGTTATGTTCTTTGTTCCTATAATGCTTTGCCTGACAGCCTATTTTGTCTAATTACATAGCTTCCAACTTTTAGTATTTGCTCAGTACACCTTTTTACTTTTCATCTTGTGTCTGTTTAAAGATCTGTTTCTTGTAAATAGCATTATGGCTGGATTTTAGTTTATTTTATCCAACCTGACAATTTTAACTACTGAAGCTAGTAAATTCATATGGTGATTACAGATACATTTGGACTTGTTTTTACCATCTTAATTGGTGTTTTCTATTTTTATCACTTTGTTGTTGTTGTTGTTGTTGTTGAGACTGAGTCTCACTCTGTTGCCCAGGCTGGAGTGCAGTGGCACGATCTCGGCTCACTGCAACCTCTGCCTCCCAGGTACAAGTGATTCTCATGCCTCAGCCTCCTGAGTAGCTGGGAATACAGGCGTGCACCACCACACCCAGCTAATTTTTGTATTTTTAGTAGAGATGGGGTTTTATCATGTTGACCAGGCTGGTCTCAAATTCCTGACTTCAGGTGATCCATCTGCCTTGGCCTCCCAAAGTGCTGGCATTATCAGCATGAGTCACTGCACCTGGCCACTTTTTCTCTTTTCCTGTCAGCTTTTGGATTAATATTTTTCTTATTCCAGTTTTCTTCAGTCTATCAACTTAAAAGTTTTACATTATTTCTATTATTTTAGTGCTTTATCTTGACTATTATACATAACAGCATTTTTAACTCCAAACACTATTTTATGTTTTTTCACTCTTTAAAGTAAATTTATTATTATTTTATACAATATTTCTTTAGATTTTATGTTTATCATCTCAGATCTTGCTTTGAAGGTCATTTTTCTTCTCCCCTCAGAATACGTTTTTGTTTTTTGTTTTTTGTTTTTGGCAGAGTCTCCTCTGTCACCCAGGCTAGAGTGCAGTGGCGTGATCTCAGCTCACTGCAACCTCCATCTCCTGGGTTGAAGTGATTCTCCTGCCTCAGCCTCCCAAGTAGCTGGGACTACAGGTGTGCGCCACTACACTGGGCTAATTTTTTGTATTTTTTTTTTTTTTTTTTTTTTAGTAGAGAAGGGGATTCACCATGTTAGCCAGGCTGGTCTTGAACTCTTGACCTCAAGCAATCTGCCTGCCTTGGCCTCCCAAAGTACTGGGATTACAGGCGTGAGCCTCCATGCCCGTACCCCTCAGAATATAATTTAGAAATTACTTTAGTGAAAGTCTGTTGTTGGTAGAACCATCAGGTTTTTTAAACTGAGATATAATTCACATCACACAATACTCACAATTTATTTACTTATTATACATATTTATAGGTGGGGACTCGCTCTGTCATGCAGGATGGAGTGCAGTGGCACCTTGTAGCTCACTTGCAGCCTCGAACTCCTGGGCTCAAGCTATTCTCCCACCTCAGCTCAGCCTCCTGAGTAGCTAGGACTATAGGTGTGTACCACGGTAACTGCCAAAGGGGTTCACCTTGTCTGCTGCCTAGACAGAGCCAATTCATCAAGACAGGGGAATTGCAATAGAGAAAGAGTAACTCGGCCAGGCGCAGTGGCTCAAGCCTGTAATCCCAGCACTTTGGGAGGCCGAGACGGGCAGATCACGAGGACAGGAGATCGAGACCATCCTGGCTAACACGGTGAAACCCCGTCTCTACTAAAAATACAAAAAAAAAAAAAAAAACTAGCCGGGCGAGGTGGCGGGCGCCTGTAGTCCCAGCTACTCGGGAGGCTGAGGTAGGAGAATGGCGTAAACCCGGGAGGCGGAGCTTGCAGTGAGCTGAGATCCGGCCTCTGCACTCCAGTCTGGGCGACAAAGCGAGACTCCGTCTCAAAAAAAAAAAAAAAAAAGAGAGAAAGAGTAATTCACACAAAGCCAGCTGTGAGTGGGGAGACTAGAGTTTTATTATTACTCAAATCAGTCTCCCCAAGCATTCAGAAATCAGAGTTCTTAAGGACAACTTGGTGGGTGGGGGGAAGCCAGTGAGCCAGGAGTGCTGACTGGTCAGGGATGAAATCATAGGGAGTCGAAGCTGTCTGCTTGCACTGAGTCAGTTCCTGGGTGGGGGGTCACAAAATCAGATGAGCCAGTTAATTGATCTGGCTGGTGCCAGTTGATCCCTCAAGTGCAAGGTCTGCAAAATATCTCAAGTACTGATCTTAGGGGCAGTTTAGGGAGGGTCAGAATCTTGCAGCCTCCAGCTGCATAACTCCTAAACCATCATTTCTAATCTTGTGGCTAATGTCAGTCCTACAGAGGCAATCTAGCCCCCAGGCAAGAAGGAGGTCTGCTTTGGGAAAACAGTTAGATCTCTTTCACTGTCTCAGTCATAATTTTGCAAAAGTGGTTTCACCACTACACCTATTTTTTTTTTTTTTTTTTTTTTTTTTTTTTTTTTTAGACATGGCGTCTTGCTATGTTGCCCAGGCTGGTCTTGAATTCCTGGCCTCAAGCGATCTTCCAACCTTGGCCTCCCAAAGTGCTGGGATTACAGGTGTGAGTCACTGCACTCAGCCAAAATTCACCATTTTAAAATGTACAGTTCAGTAGTTTTCAGTATATTCACAATGTTGTGCAACCATCATCACTTTCTAATTCCAGATATTTTAATCCCGGAAAGAAACCAGGTACCCATTAGCAGTCACTCCCTATCCCTCGTGCCCCCAGCCCCTGCCAGCTACTTTCTTTATAGACTTGCCTATTCTGAATGTTTCATATAAATGGAATCATATAATATGTAGTCTTTTATGTTTGGCTTCTTTCACTTAGCATGTTTTCAAGGTTCATTCATGTTGGAGTATGTGTTACTACTCCATTTCTTTTTTTTTTTTTTTTTTTTTGAGGCGGAGTCTCGCTCTGTCGCCCAGGCTGGAGTGCTGTGGCGCGATCTTGGCTCACTGCAAGCTCTGCCTCCTGGGTTCACACCATTCTCCTGCCTCAGCCTCCTGAGTAGCTGGGAGACGCCCACCACCACGCCTGGCTAATTTTTTTTTTGTATTTTTAGTAGAGATGGGGTTTCCAGGATGGTCTCGATCTCCTGACCTCGTGATCCACCCGCCTCAGCCTCCCAAAGTGCTGGGATTACAGGCTGTGAGCCACTGCGCCCGGCCTACTCCATCCCTTTTTATGGCTGTATAATATTCCAGAGTATGACCATTCCACATTTAATCTACTAACTAGTTGAACATGTGAGTTGTATTCACCTTTTGCTTATTACGAATAATGCTGGTATGAATATTCATGCACACATTTTTGTTTGAACATATGTTTTCAATTATCTTAAGTATATATGCAGGAGTGGAATTCCTGGGTCATACAGTAATTCTATTTAACTTCTGAGGAACTGCCAAATTGTTTTCTACAGCAGCTGCACCATTTTACATTCCCGGCAGCAATGTAAGAGGGTTCTAATTTCTCCACATACTTGCTAACATTTGGTAACTTCTGCTTTTTAAAAAAGTAGAGCTATCCTAATGATTGTGGTGTCTCATTGTGGTTTTGATTTGCATTTCCCTAATGGTTAGTGACCTTAAGCACCTTTTCTTTTTCTTTTTTCTTTCTTTTTTTTTTTTTTGAGACAGAGTCTCACTCTGTCGCCCAGGCTGGAGTGCAATGGCATGATCTTGGTTCACTGTGACCTCCGCTTCCCAGGCTCAAGAGATTCTCCTGCCTCAGCCTCCCAAGTAGCTGGGATTACAGGCGCCCACCACCATGCCTGGCTAATTCTTTTCTTTCTTTTTTTTTTTTTTTTTTGTATTTTTAGTAGAGACAGGGTTTCTCCATGTTGGCCAGGCTGGTCTTGAACTCCTGACCTCAGGTAATCCACCCACCTCGGCTTCCCAAGGTGTTGGGATTACAGGCATGAACAACCATGCCTGGCCTCGAGCACTTTTGCATATGCTCATTGATCATGTGTAAATCTTCTTTGGAGAAATGTGTATTCAAATCCTTTGCCCATTTGAAAAATTGGGTTGTCTTTTTATTGTTGAGTTGTAAGAGTTCTCCATACATTTTGAATACTAGGACTTTATCAGTACATGATTTGCAGAGTTTCCCCCCCATTCTGCAGATGCCTTTTAACTTTCTTGATAGATTTCTTTGAAGCACAAAAATTTATAAATTTGATGAAGTCTAATATATTTTTTCTTTGGTTGCTTATACTTCTAGTGTCTAAGAAACTTGTTGCTTAATCTAAGATCATGAAGATTTAGCCCTATATTTTCTTCTAAGAGTTTTAGCTCTTACATTTATTCTTTGATCCATTTTGAGTTAATTTTTGTATATGGTATGAGGTAAGGATCCAGCTTCATTCTTTTGCATATGGATACCCAGTTGACCTGCCACGGTTTAGTGAAAAGCCTCTTCTTTTCCCATTGAATAATCTTGGCACTTCTGATAAAAAGCAATTGATTGTAAACGTGAGGGTTTATTTCTGGACTCTCAATTATTTTCTCTTGCTCTATATATCTATTCTTATGAAGTACTACTCTGTTTTGATTATTGTAGCTCTGTAATAAGTTGAAATTAGGACATGTGAGTCCTCCAACTTTGTTCTGTTTTTAGTTATCTGAAAATGTCCTTTATTTTGTCCTCATGCTTGGAAATAGTTTTGCCACTACACAGCTCTAGGTTGACAGTTATCTTCTAGTTTCCACTGTTAGTGTTAAGTAACATTACATCCATTTTGCTGTCCATTTGCCATTTCCTTGTTAAGTGACCTCTTTTATTCTTTTGACAGCTTTTAAAGATATTTTGTCTTTGGTATTGTGAAATCAATCTGAGTATATTTATTTCATTTTAATTATTTTGCTTGGTAAACATTGCACTTTCTGTATTATGAATTCACATATTACAAGTAGGTATATGTCTTTCATCAGTTCTGGAAAATTCTTAGACTCTTTAAATATTGCCTGTTCTCTTACTTTCTCTGCTCTTCTCTCAGGAACTATAATTAGACATGTCTCAGACCTTTTCATTCTATTCTCCACATCTCTTATAATTACATATACTCTGTCTTGTTTCTGGATAATGTCTTTAGATCTGTTGTTTAATCCATGAACTCTCTTTTCAGCTGGGTAAAATACTAATTAAATATATCCATGTAATTTTAACAGTTAGCTTATTCATTTTCAAGCGTTTTTTTTTAGGTGGGGAAGATGATTATTTTTCAAAATCATCTTGTCACTTTTTTTTTTTTTTTTGAGACACAATCTTGCTCTGACACGCACGCTGGAATGCAGTGGCGTGATCACAGCTTACTGCAGCCTCAACCTCTTGGGCTCAAGCAATCCTTCTACCTCAGCCTTTCAAATAGCTGGGACCACAGGCATGCACCACCATACCTGGCAAACTTTTTTTTTTTTTTTTGGTGACAGGGTCTCACTATATTGCTCCAGTTGGTCTCAAGCAATCGGCCTGCCTTGGCCTCCCAAAGTTCTGGGATCACACTTGTGAGCCACCACACCCAGCCTATCTGGTCACTTTTGATAGTTTCCAATTGTTTAATTGCTTGCTCATGTAAAACCAATTCCTGCTGGGTGTGGCGGCTCACGCCTGTAATCCTAGCACTTTGGGAGGCCAAGGCCGGTGGATCACAAGTTCAGGAGATGGAGACCACCCTGGCTAACACGGTGAAACCCCGTCTCTACTAAAAAAAATACAAAAAAATTAGCCAGGCGTGGTGGCGGGGGGCTGTAGTACCAGCTACTCGGAAGGCTGAGGCAGGAGAATGGCATGAACCCAGGAGGCGGAGCTTGCAGTGAGCAGAGATGCACCACTACACTCCAGCCTGGGCAACAGAGCGAGACTCAGTCTCAAAAAAAAAAAAAAAAAAAAAAAAAATTAACCGGGTATGATGGCACATGCCTGTAGTCCCAGCTACTTGGGAGGCTGAGGCAAGAGAATTGGTTGAACCTGGGAGGCAGAGATTGCAGTGAGCCGAGATCAGGCCACTGCACTCCGGCCTGGGCGACAGAGCAAGACTCCGTATCAAAAAACAAAAAACAAACTAACAAAAAAACCCAAAAAACAAAAAGCAAACAAACAAAAACAAAACAAAACAAAACAAATTCCAGGGGCCGGGCAAGGTGGCTGTAATCCCAGCACTTTGGGAGGCCAAGACAGGTGGATCACCTGAGGTCAGGAGTTCAAGACCAGCCTGGCTAACATGGCAAAACCCCGTCTCTACTAAAAATACAAAGATTAGTCAGGTGTGATGGTGCATGCTTGTAATTCCAGCTACTCACGAGGTTGAGGCAGGAGAATAGCTTAAACCGGGGAGATAGAGGTTGCAATGAGCCAAGATCATGCCACTGCACTCCAGCTTGGGTGACAGAGTAAGACTCCATCTCAGAAAACAACAACAACAACAAACCTCAATTCCTGAGTTTACTTGTGACTGCTTAAAACACTTACACGATAAACATTAATTCTATGTAGTAACATAAGAGCTTGCATGCACGTTCTTGGAAAATTTTATTACTTTTTGTGGGCCCAACAATGCAATAAAAAGTGTTTCATCCAGGAGGATCAAATAGTGAGTCCTACAGAGTATAGTGCAGTAGTTAAATGCATGCCTCTAGAACCACACTACCTGGTTCTTTTACCTACTGACAGTGAAATACTGGATAAGTTATTTAACTTTTATACGCTTCTGTTTCCTCAACTATATAGACTTAAAATGTACCCCATGAGGCTGTTGTGAGGATCAACTGAACATATCTATGAGTATAGTATATATTAGTCACTGGTACATAGTAACCATGACATAAGAATGTGTTGACTGGGCCAGGCACGGTGGCTCACGCCTGTAATCCCAGCACTTTGTGAGGCCAAGGTGGGCGGATCATGAGGTCAGGAGATCGAGACCATCCTGGTTAACATGGTGAAACCCCATCTCTACTAAAAATACAAAAAATTAACCAGGCATGGTGGCGGACGCCTGTAGTCCCAGCTATTCAGGAGGCTGAGGCAGGAGAATGGTGTGAACCCAGGAGGTGGAGGTTGCAGTGAGGCAAGATTGTGCCACTGTATCCCAGCCTGGGCGATGGAGTGAGACTCTGTCTCAAAAAAAAAAAACAAAAAAAAAAATTGGCTGGCTAGGTGTGGTGGCTCACACCTATAATCCCAACACTTTAGGAGGTTGAGGCAGGTGGATCACTTGAGCCCAGGAGTTCTAGACCATCCTGGGCAACATGGTGACACCCTATCTCTAAAAAAATACAAAAATTAGCCAGGCATGGTGGCACATACCTGTAGTCCCAGCTACTTGGGAGGCTGAGGTGGGAGGAGCACTTGATCCTGCGAGGTAGAGGCGACAGTGAGCTGTGATTATGCTATCGTATTCCACTCTGGGCAACAGAGTGAGACCCTGTCCCCTTATCAAAAAAAAAAAAAAAAAAAAAGATGAATTTGCTGTATACTGCACTGCTAGAAATGGAAGAGATTGAAAACTGTGTAGATTTAACAAGGTGATGCTTCATTTATGTAGCACAATAGGAAACTGAGTTGTTTTACAGAAGCAGTTTTCCAAAAAATTCAAACTTTTCCTCTTTATTTAAGCCTTTTTTTTTTTTTTTTTTTTGAAACAGTGTTTTTGTTGCTAAGGCTAGAGTGCGATGGCACTATCACAGCTCACTGCAGCCTTGACCTCCCAGGTTCAAGCAATCCTCCCACCTTGGCCTCCCAAGGAGCTAGGACTACAGGCATGAGCCACCACACCAGGCTAAATTTTATTTTTTCTACAGACTGAGTCTCACTATGTTGCCCAGGCTGGTTTCAAACTCCTGGACTCAAGTGATACTTCTGCCCTGGCCTCTCAAAGTGCTGGGATTACAAAAATGAGCTACTGCACCAGGCCTTTAAAACTTTTTAACTTTTGATTGTTTTGGGGTGGAAACATAAAAGTATATAGTCTACTTTTATAAAAACAGAGACAACATAATTCAGTCTTTTCTTGATGTATTATGAATACCATTATTGTGGAAGTATAATATTAATAAAACAGCAACCAGGGCTGATATGATATATAAAAAATTTTATCTAATCCCAAATGATGCCAGACTATATACCCTTCTTGTTGAGTTCACACAACTGTTTTTGTGTTTCCTTTTTTGTCCGGCTATTAGACAATCCTTTGGCTATGGTTCTAGCACCTATTCCCCCTTTCTAATTTACCCACTCGTGCAATGGGGATCCATATGACCAAATTAGTATTTAAAATGAGTAAAGAGACTTACAGAATGAAATTCTGAAGGCCTAGGTATGAGTAAAGTACACTAATTTTGATATGCCAACTTTGTAATACCTACTTTGATGGCTCAGAAGCCTTTTCTCTTCATAACCTTGTTATCGATTAATTTACCCATGAGTACTACTTTACATACATAGCCAGTGGGTGCTTCTGTATATTTAACAATTGCTTACAGGTAATACATGATTATAATTGTTAATCACTTTTATTATCTAATGTTACGGTTAATGCACATGAATTGGAAATTGGAAGGACTTATAAACCAAGAGTTCATATTCTCTCTTTCATCTCTTTTTAAGTGTTTTATTTGAAATCAAGCAGGTTCCTCACAATGCTAAAGTATTGTGAATAGGGTAAGATCCTCAACTAACTGGCTAAAAAGCATGACCAAAAAAGGAACTTTTTATTTTTATTTTTTTGATTTTTTATTTATTTTGTGTGAAATTGTTTACTTTTATTTTTGCTTTTTTATTTAAAGGAATTTTTAAAGGCGTAACAGGAAAGCCATAATTCACAACATTGCACAGGAAAATATCTTTATTACTTAGTAGGCACCTACTCACTATAACAAGTGCCAAGGGATCATTTATTCCTCACATTTAATTCTAGGAGGTCAAGAGCACCCCAATTTATAGTTGAAAAAACAGGCTTATAGAATTAACTTACCAGAGGTCACGTGGCTGGTAAGGGACTCAGCTGCGATTCACACACCAGTCCTTCTACTCCTGACATCTGTGCCCTTTAGTAAATACAAACAAGAATTCCCTAGCACTGTCTTCAAGATCTGAAACACTGCAAGTTCCACTGGATTAGTGTTAAGAATGCCCCCACAGGATACGAAGAGGGCAGGGTGGAAAGTTAGCACCATCTGCTGACCATCTCCCTGAACATCAGGATGAGGATCGAGAGGGAGTCTAATTGAGGACAAGGGGGACCTCATGCTATCTAAGGTTACCTCCAGCCCCCAAGGACAGGCCCAGGAAGATGATGAGCGCGTCGCTGTAGTCCTCTTGGTCACCCCACAATACCAAGGTTAGGTTGTGACTCCCTGAGGAAGAAAGTAGTAGAATTTGGAGGGAGCCTAAAAGACCTTGAGAAAAAAAGTCCCAGACTTCTATCAGCACAGTGGAAACATATCATTTCTGCAAATAAATCTTAGCATCTCCTGATTCTAGCATTCCAGCAATAAAAATAGATTCCTGAGCCCTCCTCCAGACTATTTTATCAAAGCCTTTAGGAGAGGGACCTAATGTATTTTAACAAATAACCAAAGTAATTCTTTTTTTTTTTTGAGCCAGAGTCTCACCTTGTCACCCAGGCTGGAGTGCAGTGGCTTGATCTCGGCTCACTGCAACCTCCGCTTCCCAGGTTCAAGCGATTCTCCTGCCTCAGCTTCCTGAAGAGCAGCTGGGACTACAGGCGCCCGCCACCTCGCCCGGCTAGTTTTTTGTATTTTTTAGTAGAGACAGGGTTTCACCGGGTTAGCCAGGATGGTCTTGATCTCCTGACCTAGTGATCCACCCGTCTCGGCCTCCCAAAGTGCTGGGATTACAGGCTTGAGCCACCGCGCGTGGCCCAAAGTAATTCTTAAGAAAAGGAAGGATGGTGGGTCACTTCCTTAACAGAAGGCCAGATTTTTATTCCTTGATGTGAGATGTTCCTGGATAGGGGGTAGAGATTCTGCAGACTCCTAAAATCTCATCAGCTTTTGGAAGAAGATATAGAGAAGTAATGGAAACCCATATGGTGATTTGGATTTAAGACTTGGTTCTGCTGTGACCGTGGGCAAGTCACTTAAACCCTCTGTGTCTTGATTTTCTCAGCTGCAAAACTGGAATGCTGATAATAACAATATCTCATTTGGTTGTTGTGACAATCAAATGAGGAAGCGGATGTCAAAACCCTTTGTAAGTTATAAAGTTCAATACAATGTGTTAATATTATCTTGAGCTTGCACCACCTACAGATGCAGGTCCTTATCTTTTAAAATATTGAGTTCCTCAATATTTATATTTCTATCCTTCCAGGGACAATCAATGTCTGCTGATATGAAGGAGCAGTGTCTGGCCATGAAAAAAAAATGTTTTTATTCAGAGGATACAAAGATTCCCAAAAGAATGATGACTCTCTGAGAGGATGTGCCAGAATTTCTGGTGGAGGAGAGGAGAAGTGAGGTTTTTTTTGTTTGTTTGTTTTGTTTTTGGGGATGGAGACTCGCTCTGTCACCCAGGCTGGAGTGCACTGTTGCAATCTCAGCTCATTGCAACCTCTGCCTCCCAGGTTCAAGCGATTCTCCTGCCTCAGCCTCCCGAGTAGCTGGGATCACAAGGGTGCACCACCACATCCGGCTAATTTTTGTATTTTCAGTAGAGACGGGGTTTCACCATGTTGACCAGGCTGGTCTCGAACTCCTGACCTCAGGTGATCCACCTGCCTTGGTCTCCCAAAGTGCTGGGATTACAGGCGTGAGCCACTGCACCTGGCCGAGAAGTGAGATTTTTATGTTTATCAAAAGAAGTCTTGGTTTAAAAAAGAAAAGCTTGAGAAATATAGTTTTAAAACCAGAAGACTCCAGCTCTATTCTCTCTTTCACTTGTTATGTGACCCTGGTCAAGCCTTTTTAATAGGCCTGTTTCCTCATCTAAAAAATTCAGGGCTAATATTGAGTAAGTTAGACTCACAGACTCTAATTTGTTAAAATATTTCTTGTAGCAACTTATAATGCTGGGAGGTAAAATCAAGTATAAAAGAAAAAGAGGGACGGGCATGGTGGCTCATGCCTGTAATCCCAGCACTTTAGGAGGCCAAAGCGGGCAGATCATGAGGTCAATAGATTGAGACCATCCTGGCCAACATGATGAAACCTCGTCTCTACTAAAAAGACAAAAATTAGCTAGGCGTGGTGGCACACGCTTATAGTCCCAGCTACTCAGGAGGCTGAGGCAGGAGAATCGCTTAAACCGAGGAGGCAGAGGTTGCAGTGAGCTAGGATCGCGCCACTGCACTCCAGCCTGACCACAGAGTGAGACTCCATCTCAAAAAAAAGAAAAAAAGAAAAGAAAAAAAAAAAGAAAAAACAAAAGAAAAAGAGTTGTACATAAAATGAAGACATAAAAAGTTATGTGCCTGACTGGGCACAATGGCTCACACCTGTAATCCCAGCACTTTGGGAGGCCGAGGCAGGCAGATCACTTGAGGTTAGGAGTTTGAAACTAGCCTGGCCAACATGGTGAAATCCCGCCTCTACTAAAAATACAAAAATTAACCAGGCATGGTGCCACTGCACTTCAGCCTGGGTGACAGAGGGAGACTCTGTCTCAAAAAAAAAAGTATGTGCCTTCAGCTATGTAGTTCACAAAAAGTAAATAACTCAAGGAGTTAACTCTTCCAGTGAAAACTATTTGAGCTGGAAAACTGCACTTGACTTTCTTTTTAAAGCATCATTAACCTGTCAGAAAACAGCTGAAAGTAGGTGTGATGTGGAAGGGCTGATGTGACCACAAGTATTTGCCATCACTTTCCTGGTGAAGGATCCATTTTCTCACAGGTATAATCTCAGATGGCTCTGGGTTTTTTGTTTGTTTGTTTGTTTTTGAGATGGAGTCTCGCTCTGTTGCCCAGGCTGGAGTGCAATGGCGCGATATCAGCTCACTGCAACCTCTACCTCCTGGGTTCAAGCAATTCTCCCACCTCGGCCTCCTGAGTAGCTGGGATTACAGGAGTACGCCACCATGCCCAGCTAATTTTTGTATTTTTAGTAGAGATGGGGTTTCACCATGTTGGTCAGGCTGGTCTCAAACTCCTGACCTCGTGATCCACCCACCTTGGCCTCCCAAAGTGCTGGGATTACAGGTGTGAGCCACCACGCCCAGCCGACTCTGTGCTTTTGAACTCATAACTTGAGAGGATGGCCCGATAGGAACCTGACCGGAGGTTATCTATGCGGTGCCAAGTGAGAGAGAAGTCCATTGAGCCTCTGGAGCCCCAGCACTGTTTGCTCAGACCCCAAGTTCTGCTCCATCTCATGGCTACTCTGCCACACCATGCAGCAAGGATACCGTTCCAACTTGTGAAATTCAGGTCAGAGAACATACACTTGTAAAAAGAACATGCTCCTTTGCCAAACAACCAAGTGGTTCCTAAAGAATGATCTTTAACATCTGAACCATTTCTAACATGGATGTTATTTTATTGAAACTTGACCCCCACCTATGCTCAAATACCACTTGGGAAGTCTTGGTTTATCCCCATGGTACAAGTTCTCTGGTCTAAATACCACTACAAGATTTACAACATCAAAGAGCCTAGCACAAAGTTAGTGTCATGCTTATTGGGTGCTGATCCCAAAATTTCATCGGTAAATTCCGACCTGCAGAGCATAGTTTTAGAGGAATGCATTGAAACTACCAAATTTCTGCTGCCTGTGTGATAAAACCATCAACAGCCTCATACCAAAGCTATATAACCTTTGTTCACATTGCTGAGGAAAAATTAAACTAAGTTGTGTACAGCTCCCTCTGTTTTGTACTTTCTAGGGCAAAGTCTATACTCTGCTCATCAGGCAATCTCTGGGAATTCCTTTTGGGACACTCAAAAAGTTGAATTAATCATTGTTTACATTTGTAGAACTTACGTCTATTAACACTCACCTCTTTGTCCATTGTAATTTGCTTGCTTATGTATTGGATTTTATTTTATTTATTTTTTGAGACAAGAGTCTCACTTTGTCACCCAGGCTGGAGTACAGTGATGTAATCTCGGCTCACTGCAACCTCCGCCTCCTGAGTTCAAGTGATTCTCCTGCCTTAGCCTCCCAAGTAGCTGGGATTACAGGCACGCACCACCATGCTCTGCTAATTTTTGTATTTTTAGTAGAGACAGGGTTTCACCATGTTGGCCAGGCTGGTCTCAAACTCCTGACCTTAGATTACTCGCCCACCTCAGCCTCCGAAAGTGCTGGGATTACAGACGTGAGCCACCACACCCGGCCATGTGTTGTATTTCATGAAGACACCATCCCATGATTCTGCTAAGCAAACGTATTGCTGGAAGATAAGTACTTAATCAAGTATTTACTGAATTTCTACTATGGATTCTGCCACTGTGTGTGTGTGTGTGTGTGTGTGTGTGTGTGTGTGTGTGTGTTGTTTTATTTATTATTATTATTTTTTTGGAGACAGAGTCTCCCTTTGTCGCCCAGGCTGGAGTGCAGTGGCGCAATCTCGGATCACTGCAACCTCCGCTTCCCGGGTTCAAGTGATTCTCCTGCCTCAACCTCCTGAGTAGCTGGGATTACAGGCACCCACCGCCACGCCCAGCTAATTTTTGTATTTTTAGTAGAGGCAGGGTTTCATTATGTTGGCCAGGCTGGTCTCAAACTCCTGACCTCAAGTGATCTACCCACCTCGACCTCCCAAAGTGCTAGGATTACAGGCGTGAGCCACTGTGCCTGGCCCCAAGGCACAGTGCCTGGCCCCGGTATCAAAGAGCTCATAGTCCAATTGGGAATACAAGGCTAAACACACATCAACCTGTAAGTAAAATTAAATATTCAATGATTCTGGAAATAATATAAGGATATGCTACACAACAATATAAGGATATTCCCATGTCATCATACTACAGGTATATTTTACTTACTATCTTATCTTTCTCCACTAGAATGGAAGCTCCATGAGAGGAGGAAAATTTTTTTTTTTTTTTTTTTTTGAGACGGAGTCTCGCTCTGTCCCCCAGGCTGGAGTGCAGTGGCCGGATCTCAGCTCACTGTCAGCTCCGCCTCCCAGGTTTATGCCATTCTCCTGCCTCAGCCTCCGGAGTAGCTGGGACTACAGGCACCGCCACCTCGCCCGGCTAGTTTTTTGTATTTTTTAGTAGAGACGGGGTTTCACCAGGTTAGCCAGGATGGTCTCGATCTCCTGACCGCGTGATCCGCCTATCTCGGCCTCCCAAATTGTTGGGATTACAGGCTTGAGCCACCGCGCCTGACCTGAGGAGGAAAATTTTTTAAACTTCAGTACTATTTCCCCAGTGTCTGGCATGTAACTAGTGGTTAATAAATATTTGTTGACTGAATGAATGTGAAGTCAATTATCTAGAATAGACAGGGAAAAGGAAGTCTTACTGGAGTGGTTCCCCCAGCCTGAGCCTTGATTTAGCAACACTCTTACTCAGCTTGCTTATAGCAATCTATAGGTTTTGGCGAACAATCTCTTCTTTATTTTTATGAGAAGAAAATGTGACACAATTGAAAAAGAAGATGGGGGCGGGATGAAAAGAATTTATATTGGGTGTTAGAGGTCCTCAGTTCATTTATAAAAGGAAAGGTTTGTCCTTGACTCAATGAATTTCATACATTGCCTTAATGCAGAACTATTTTCAAACAAAACCCCAGTAATTAAATAGTTCAAGGCAGAGCTGCTCTGGTTGATTTTGGGGTGGCATGGTGGAGTTGGCAGGGAAGGTCCATCTACTTGGTTCCTTCACCTCTACTACAAAGCTATAGCTTCTGAGAAATTTTGGGAACATAGTTTGAAACACTGGATTGAGCGAACACTGGAGACTCTCCTCTCTCAGAATTCTATTAATGGACTCAGGGGAGGAAGACCAAAGTCTTGGTGAGGGAAGACGTGGGCTCTCTTCTGGTCTCTGCCACTATGCTGAGGGAGTACCAGGAATCACCTATCCAAAGAGAGAGAAAAATTTGTGGCCTGGGCCAAGGCCAATGACCCTTCTCACAGCTAGACACAGGGACCTAGAAGCCACATTTCTCTGGACTGGATGGAGATTGATGAGGGCTCACTGACTTGTGTGACCTGGTCTTGCCTCTCCCTTTGCTGCCTCCCCATCCCCACCTGCAAAGCTCAGAAATAAAGGCACCTAAGCTCACTTGGCAATTTCTCTGGGGTTCAGAGTTAATAAGAATCTCATACACAATGTAAATACTCAGTCTGGCACCAATCCGGATGGGACAAGGGCGTGACTCACTTGTCACCATCCTCCATCTTGTGCAGCTGGTCCATCTGTTTAGCTGTGCAGAAGCAAGCCCTGCAAGAGGGCTCAAACAAAGCCTAACAGAAAACGGTTTAATGAAGGGAGTATTTACTAGCGTGTGTTCAGGTTTAAGAAAACCAGTCGGGCGTGGTGGCTTACGTCTGTAATCCCAGCACTTTGGGCGGGCGAGGCGAGAGGATGACTTGAGCCCAGGAGTTCGAGACCAGCCTGGGCAACATAGGGAGACCTCATCTTTACTAAATAAGGAGGCAGGGAGGGAGGGAGGGAGGAAAGAAGGAAGGGAGACAACCCTCAAGACTGTAAAACACCCACGGACTACCAACAGCTGGAAGCTTTATCACCACGAGGCCTGAAAGAACAAGGAGAGGGAGCTGTTACCATCCAACAGTTGTTGCTTAGGGAACTAACTGACAATACCACCTCCATGTTACAAGTGATGAAACTAAGGAGAATGAGAAGACAAGGAACACAGGATGTGGAATCCCGGGGGAAGAAACTTAGTGAATCTGAAGCATCTAGCGGCTATCAAGGTACTTTAGAGACTTCCACCGTGGTTGGTTAAGCTACCATCCTCACCTTGACCTTCCCTGCCGCCCACTGAAAGTGACCGGAAGAAGAGCTTGACTATGACGACTAGGGACTACAAGTCCCGGCATGCATCTCTCCGCGACTATCTCAAAACCTTTCAACTTTAGGATAAAAGGGCTTTCGGCAACCATGCGCGTCGGGACCTGTAGTCGCCCCAGTTGGGGCTAGGCGCTTGCCGTAGGGCACTCATTGGCGCCCACGGCACCGCCCCCTCGCCTTCGCCTCACGTAGCTTCTCTAGCGCGCATACGCGGCGCGTGCCCACGCCCTCCGCCTCCTCCCCGGGCCTAGGGCGCAGGCGCGCGCAAGCTCCGCGGGCCCGGTAGGCTGGGGGTGGGGGGAAGAAGGAGGGGAAGGGAGTGGGGGTTGGGTGTCTGGTGAGTAGACGGCTGTGGGGCACGGAAGCGCGAAGGTCTGGCTGCCGGGCAGGTGAACTCTGCACGGGGTCTAGGGCCCGCGGAAGGGTTCAGAACCGAGTCAGCGCGCCTTGCGAGCAGGATTCGCGCCGCTGAGACCCAGAGGTCCTCAGGGGGCGAAGCCCCGGCCTAGGCCCCGCGGAAATGCCCAGCTGCGGTGCTTGTACTTGCGGCGCAGCGGCCGCCCGGCTCATCACCTCCTCACTCGCCTCCGCGCAGAGAGGTAACGAAATAGTGCCACTCCTGAGCCCTCAGCCTAGGGGAAAGGGGTGGACTGGCCGGCGGGGGGGTGGTCCCTGGGAGGGCACGAGGCCTGCTGCACCCGGGGAGTGTGAAGGAATGGGCAGCGCTTCGCCCGGCACCCACTACTTTCCCCGTGGAATGGGGCTCTGCCAACCTCTGGAGCAGCCGTTTCTCAAATTGGAAGTAAACTCCTTCCCACGCGTCTTCCTGCGCGCTTTCAGGCCTGCTGACTTGGGGGCCGGAATGCGGCCAGTTCGTAGAAACCCTGAAAGAGGCACAAAATGCTCCTCTTATTAAAAAATGTTTCCAGATCCCACTCAGCCCTGCCTGGGACCGCCGCCTGCCCCGGCCGCGGCTCTTCTTCCGCAGCATGGCCGGGATCCCCCTCGGGCCCGTTGGGGGCTCCAGGAGGGGCTCGGCTGAGGGACTGTCCCTGCTAGGGTCCCCTAGGACTCAGGGCACCCAGCTGACCGTCCCGGACGCAAGCCGCGCGGTACCAGAGATGTTACTGTCACTGTGCGGCCCAGACACTGGGACATAAACAAGGTTCACAATATTTCCCGGCGTCAGGCAAGCCCCGGGGGACTCAGGACAGCGGCGGGGGAGATGGGGAGAGGAGTTGGTTCGGAAGTCCTTGGGTGTTTCAGCAGTACTTTGCTGGCTTTCCCGACTTGACCGGGACGTAGTTTCCTAAGAGTGGCACATGTTGTTTACCTTTCCTTTCTGTTTATCTGAAGCTGTGAAAGAATGGCGCTCCAACCAAGAGAGTCTGGAAAATAAACTTTTTTTCTCTTCCTCAAATCTATGGATGTCAGACCACGAGGCTAGATTCTGTTACAATCACTGACTTCTAGACAAATTCTTTTTATTTTGACTTATCGGTTCGTGACATTTGGATGGATTTTTAAAAAGGTCTCTTTTATCTAATTTTTAAACCAATTATAAAATCCTTATTATTTACTAAATGTATCTTCCAGTTTCTTTACTACACAAGGAGGGATTGAATGAGGTAATGTGGGCAGAAGCATTTTGTAAAATGATACATAAATGTAAGAGAGTGAATTTAATCCTAAATCATTGTTAAGCCTCAACCAGTAGATGTCCCGATTCCAGGAATTCGATTTGCAAATACTTCAAAGTGTTTTTTTAATCCATTTATGTGACGTATATTAATATTTGTCGAGGGCCCACTATGTGCCAGGTCTTTTAGTGCTGGAGGTAAGAGTGGTGAATAAGTCCTCACCCTCATGTTTAAATCTAGTGGAGTAGACAAAGAATAATACAGTTTCCAGTGGGTGGATGAAGTATGTGTGTGTTCTCTTTGGGCAGGGACGGCTTCTTTGAAAGTGTTCTTGATCTGTTCTAGCCAAGAGTCCGTGAACACTTTTGAATCATAGGAGATAGGCAGTTATTTTTTTTTATTTTCAAAACGACTGGTTTCTTTCTTTTCTTCTTTTCTTTTCCTTCCCTCCTTCCTGTCTTTCTTTCCTTCTTTTCTTTCTTTCCTTCTTTTGTTTCCTTCCGTCTTCTTTTTTTTTTTTTTTTTTTTGAGACAAGTCTTGCTCTGTCGCCCAGGCTGGAGTGCAGTGGCGCAATCTTGGCTCACTGCAAGCTCCACCTCCCGGGTTCACGCCATTCTCCTGCCTCAGCCTCCCGAGTAGCTGGGACTACAGGCGCCCGCCACCTCACCCGGCTAGTTTTTTGTATTTTTTAGTAGAGACGGGGTTTCACCATGTTAGCCAGGATGGTCTCGATCTTCTGACCTCGTGATCCGCCCGTCTCGGCCTCCCAAAGCGCTGGGATTACAGGCTTGAGCCACCGCGCCCGGCCAGAGACGGGGTTTCACCATGTTAGCCAGGATGGTCTCGATCTCCTGACCTCGTGATCCGCCCGTCTTGGCCTCCCAAAGTGCTGGGATTACAGGCGTGAGCCACCTCCCCTGGCCTTTTTCTGTCTTTCTTGATGGAATCTGCTCTGTTACCCAGGCTGGAGTGCAGTAGCGCGATCTGGGCCCTCTACGACCCCTCCTGGGTTCAAGCGATTCTCCTGGCTCAGCCTCCCGAGGAAGCTGGGATTACAGGTCTGCACCACCACGTCCAACTAATTTTTATATTTTTAGTAGAGACGGGGTTTTGCCATGTTTGTCAGGCTGGTCTCCAACTCCTGGACCGCAGGTGATCCACCTGCCTCGGCCTCCCAAAGTGCTGGGATTACAGGCGTGAGCCACCGCACCTGGACTAGTATTTCTTTTTAAAAACAGTTGTTCTGAAATTTAGAAAGCTTTGTTTGTATGATAAAGTTCTGTAAATAGTGAGACTTAAATTGTGTTTTCTGGTTCCTGCCAGATAATCTGGTGAAACATACTTTACAGAAATACTTCTCTTTTTTGGCTTTCAAAGCTTCTTCACCTGAGGTTTACAGGCCCCCAAAGGGTCTTTGGATAGAATTCAGAGGTTCTGTGAACTTTATTTTCACTAAGCTCTAGCTGAAACATAAGATTTCCTTGGCCTTTGAATGTTGGCAACACATCCACAGTAGTCTTAGAAGTGTCTGTGAATTTGTCATCAATCAAAATCAGAAATATTTTCATATCACATTATAGTTGTTGATATTTCAGAATATTGTTCATACTTTTTGCTACTTTGAAATCATAGTAATTATTTTAAAAGCTGTTAGATCTTTTTTTTTTTTTTTTTTTTTTGAGACGGAGTCTGGCTCTGTCGCCCAGGCTGGAGTGTGCGGTGGCCGGATCTCAGCTCACTGCAAGCTCCGCCTCCCAGGTTCACGCCATCCGCCTCCCAGGTTCACGCCATTCTCCTGCCTCCGCCTCCCAAGTAGCTGGGACTACAGGCGCCCGCCTCGTCGCCCGGCTAGTTTTTTGTATTCTTTTTTTTTTTTTTTCAGGTTTCAGGGAGGTTTAATGCAACGTGAATTAAAAGATCCAAGCTGTTTTCAGAAACATAAGAAGTCTGAAGTTGAGCTGTGGATTTCCTCATGTCCATCCTGAGGCTTGGGCTGCTCCACATGCAGCAGGGGCTGAGGCGGGAGGAGCTGGCGCCACCAGGCACCAGAGGGGTGTGCGAAGGGCCAGTGTAATTAATCATCCTTCTTAAACTTGCCATTGATGTAAGGTACCCAGTCCAGGATCAGCCGCCAATCGGTGGCCCACACCAGCCCCACGGTGCCCACGGCGCCCCACGTGTAGACCGTCGGGATCCAGTTCTTGACCAGCTGCCCGTAGCGCGGGCCCAGGAACCGGGTCACCATCGCGGCGGAGTCGCACCCTCAGGGTGACCCTGTCCCAGTTTTTTGTATTCTTTAGTAGAGACGGGGTTTCACCGCATTAGCCAGGATGGTCTCCATCTCCTGACCTTGTGATCCGCCCGTCTCGGCCTCCCAAAGTGCTGGGATTACAGGCTTGAGCCACCGCGCCTGGCCCTGTTAGATCTTATTTAATTTTGCTTGTTAATAAAGAGGAACATTAAAAAAATTTTTTTGATAACTGCTTCTTTATAATTTGTCTTCTTTGTTATGTATTTTTTTTTACACATTTAAAAATACTATTCTGAGAAGAGATCCATTCGGAGGCTTCACCAGACTGCTCAAGGGGTTCATGGCACAAAAAGTGCCAGAAACCCCAATTAGTTTACTACAGAGCTTTATCATTTTTATGAGAATTTTATGATTGGTGAATGGTCATTTTGATTGCATCTGACACTCTCCCTCAATTTTTTTTTTTTTTTTTTTTTTTTGAGACGGAGTCTCACGCTGTTGCTCAGGCTGGAGTGCAGTGGTTCCATCTCTGCTCGCTGCAACCTCTGCTTCCCAGATTCAAGTGATTCTCCTGTTTCAGCCTCCCGGGTAGCTGGGACTACAGGCGCATGCCACCATGCCCAGCTAATTTTTTGTGTTTTTAGTAGAGATGAGGTTTCACCATATTAGCCAGGATGGTCTCGATCTCCTGACGTCGTGATCCTTCTGCCTCGGCCTCCCAAAGTGCTGGGATTACAGGAATGAGCCACTGCACCCGGCCCCCTCAATTACTTTTTCTAAGCCTACTTTTGAGATTGATACTTTATTTATTTATTTATTTACTTACTTACTTACTTACTTACTTATTTTGAGACAGAGCCTTGCTCTGTTGCCCAGGCTGGTGTACAGTGGCACAATCTCCGCTCACTGCAACCTCTGCCTCGTTCAAGCGATTCTCCTGCCTCAGCTTCCCGAATAGCTGGGATTACAGGTGCCTGTCACCACGCCTGGCTACTTTTTGTATTTTTGGTAGAGACGGGGTTTCACCATGTTGGCCAGGCTGGTCTTAAACTCCTGACCTCAAGTGATCCACCCACCTCAACCTCCCAAAGTGCTGGGTGGGATTACAGGTGTGAAGCACCGCACCTGCCTCCTTCAATTTTTTCTATTGTGGCAAGATACATGTAAGATTTACACAACTTAACTATTTTTAGTGTATAGTTCCGTAGTATTAGGTACATTGATATTGTGCAGCCATTGCCCATCACCTTGTAAAACTGAAGCTCTGTACCCATTAAAACAATAACTCTCCATTTTCCCCAACCCCCAGGAAACACCATTCTGCTCACTGTCTCTATGATTTTGCCTTCTAAGTACCACATGTAAGTGGAATAACACAATTTTTTAAATACTTTTTTTTTTTTTTGAGACAGAGTCTCCCTCTGTTGCCCAGGCTGGAGTGCAGTGGCACGATCTTGGCTCACTGCAACCTCCGCCTCCTAGGTTCAGGCAATTCGCCTGCCTCAGCCTCCTGAGTAGCTGGGATTACAGACACCTGCTAGCACACCCAGCTAATTTTTGTGTTTTTAGTAGACAGGGTTTTACCATGTTGGCTAGCCATGCTGGTCTCGAACTCTGGGATTACAGGCATGAGCCACCGCGCCTGGCCTTAAAGAACATTTGAAGTTTGTTTCCACTGTTACAGATTTTTTTTTTTTTCTTTTTTTTCTTTTTTGAGATGGAGTCATGCTCTGTCACCCAGGCTGGAGTGCGGTGGCACAACCTCAGTTTGCTGCAACCTTTGCCTCCTGGGTTCAAGCGATTCTCCTGCCTCAGCCTCCAGAGTAGCTGGGATTACAGGAGCCCACCACCACGCCTGGCTAATTTTTTTCTTAATTTTGGTAGAGACAGAGTTTCACCATGTTGGCCAGGCTGGTTTTGAACTCCTGACCTCAAGTGATCCGCCCACCTCGGCCTCCCAAAATGCTAGGATTACAGCGGTGAGCCACCACACCTGGCCCAGATAGTATTCTTACATAATAACAGGTGAGTTCCTGTCAGATGTTTATTCTCATTGGTAGAAATAATAAGAATATAGGGCATAAATGGCCTTTTAAAAAATCTTACAGGTGAGGCAGATGTTGAACTCCATTCAAACTTTGAAAAAGCCACATATTATTATGACGTGGGTGATCTTACCTTCCTTCCAAAGGACACATACAGAAAGAAACACCTTTATTTATCTAGAATCTTTCAGAGGCTCAGACCTGGCCTGTTTTTGAAAGGACTTTGCCTCTGTTGGTGTCATTATTTTCTCTCAGTTTATACTACTGCTGTGAAAATGATAGCTTTTTTTCAACCTCCTTTATGCTCAAGGAATTGTTGTTTCCAGGGAATTTATTGAGGCATATCTATATTTGATGTAGATTTCCTTTTATTTTCAGGTATTTCTGGTGGTCGCATTCATATATCAGTTTTAGGAAGGGTTGGGACATTTGAAACTCAGATTCTGCGAAGAGCTCCTCTTAGATCCTTTACAGAAACACCAGCATACTTTGCCTCAAAAGATGGGATAAGTAAAGATGGTTCTGGAGATGGAAATAAGGTAATTATTTTATCGTATTGGCACCTGTACACATTTTGAGTTCCCTCCTTTAAAAAAATGTAATAGTACTGTCTGTTACTGGCTTACATGTTTTCTGTAGGCAATATGAGATAGCTAAAATGATCTGAAGAATTTTATGTAATTAGATGTTTCATTTTGAACCTTAAAATACTTTTATAAGCATTGCACATAGTAAGCAGTAATTAAAATTTCTAACACCCCAAAGTAGTAAAGAAGTGTCATTAAATGACTGTTAGTCAGTAGGATTGAATTAGGAATAGCCATCATTTCCTGCTTTCATATAACTCTTATAACTTGTGACAGTGTAAACCTCACTTTATCCTCTACCTAAAAATTTCAGATTTGTGGTATAACTTAATGTTGGGCTACTCTGGTAGCATAAAAATTTCAGATTTTTGGTACAACTTTATGTTGTAGCTAGCAAGTAGATGATTGGTAGTTGTATTGAGTCAGTGACTTACCGGTTTTTTTCATTATGTGAATTTGACTAACACTTGAATTAATTTTATATGTTAAACAAAATGTGAGGCACTTACATATCCATACTTAATCTTAACAGTGACTCTCTGATGTGGGTAAAATTATTCCCATTTTAGAGATGAGAAAAGTTAGATCTAAGAATAGTCAGAGTCACGACCTACCATGATAATAACTCCTGGTTCAATTTCATTGAAATGTAGTTTTTTTCGCTTAGTAAATTTTCTAGTGCCTGAGTCATTGAATGAAAGCTATTTATTATATATGTTGGCACATGTTATATAAAAGAGGACTACAGATATACGTGTATTTACTAGAACTGATTTGATTTTTGAAGTAAATAGATCTTCTGACACCAGAAATAGTAGGATTATATTAATAATTTCATCCTAGATATTTAGAAAATTATAAAATTAATTACAAACAGTATTGTTTATATTTAAGTTGGTTGCCTGAAACTAATAATTGACACTCTTCTTTTTTTCGCCTTCATAAACATTAGAAATCAGCAAGTGAAGGAAGTGGTAAGAAATCAGGCTCTGGGAATTCTGGGAAAGGTGGAAACCAGCTGCGCTGTCCTAAATGTGGCGACTTGTGCACACATGTAGAGACCTTTGTGTGTAAGTATTACATCTTCTACTGCTCTTTTTTCCCTACATTTTCTATAAATTATTAAATGTATACAAATATGTAAATTATGTAAAATTTATAAATACAGGCCAGGCACAAATGGCTCATGCCTATAATCCCAGCACTTTGGAAGGTGGAGATGGGAGGATCCCTTGAGCTAGAAGTTCAAGACCTGCCTGGGCAACATGTTGAGACAACTATCTTTACAAAAAAAAAAGAAAGGCCAGATAAGGTGGTGCATACCTGTAGTCATGATCATGCCACTGTACCCCATCCTGGGTGACAGAGACCCTGTCTCCAAAAAAAATATATATATATATATGTATGTACATATATAAAATATATATAAATTATATTAAATGTGTAGAAATATGGATTATATGAAATAGATAAATTAATGTGACTTTGTATGTTACATAAATTATATATAAATTGTATGAGCTTACCTGATTCTCTCTTATGTTCACCGTATACTAGAAAATTCCCAGGACTGGTATTACTTTGTGCTGTTGTGTAAGAGATAATTTAAGAAAAATATTTTCTTCTTTATTTTGCTTACTTGTGTTTATTTCAGATTGGATTTTGTGAATTTCTGGATGTGATCATTAGGCTATAGGAGAACCAGGACTTATTTATTGTGTGTTTATTACTACATTCTTCAAATACATATTGAGTATCACATGGCTGGGAAGGCTAGTCATTCATATATTAAGGTAATTTCCCTTAGTACTTACCAAAGGAGGTAAGCCCTCAATTCTGGGAAGCATCTGATAATTATTAATGATTCAGACACTCAGAGAAGGAAGAAATCACGGCTGGGCACAGTGACTCACACCTGTAATCCCAGCACTTTTGGAGTCTGAGGTAGGCAGATTGCTTGAGCCCAGAAGTTCAAAACCAGCCTGAGCAACATGGCAAAACCCCATATGTATTAAAAAAAATAAAAAAAATTAGCCAGGCCTGGTGGTGCATGGCTATAGTTCCAGCTACTTAGGGACTGAGATATGAGGATCGCTTGAGTCCAGGAGGTGAGGCTGCAGCGAGCCAGCCATTGAACTCCAGCCTCAGTGACAAAGCGAGACCCTGTCTCAAGAAAAGAAAAAAAGAAGAAGGGAAAAAATCAACTGTCCTGCTTTTGCTGTTAGTGTCAGTAACTCTCTGAAATGCAAAGATTCTCCTACAGATATTTTCATTAATGAATCAAATAATCAAAAAACTCATTACTTACATGACTTAGAGTTAGCGGTAATGAATTGTACCACCATGTCAGCCTTCCTCTACGATCCAATTGAAGAAAACTTCAAGATTGTAAGACTTCAGTGTCTGATGGTTGGCTAGAGAGTATTCTCTATCTCCTAATCCTAATATTGAGACTTTGGTTACAATTTCACACTTACCATTAACAGTAATTGGCCACCATATGAAAAGGTACTAGATATAGTATGTTTTTATGTACTGGAAAGACTTAAAGTAGCTCCATCCCATAGCTGGAATATTAGGGGTTCTGAACAAAATTTAATTTGGATCACAACATAAAATGAAAGTGGGCTGGGCACAGTGACTCACACCAGTAATCACAGGACTTTGGGAGTCCAAAGCAGGCTGATCACTTGAGGTCAGAAGTTTGAGACCAGCCTGCTCAACATGGTGAAACCCCATCTCTACTAAAAATACAAAAATTAGCCGGGCGTGGTGCCATGCATCTGAAGTCCCAGCTGTTTGGGAGGCTGAGACCGGAGAATCGCTTGAACTTGGGAGTTGGAGGTCTTGGTGAGCCAAAATCACACCACCACACTCCTCCAGCCTGGGCAACAGAGCAAAACTCTATCTCCAAAAAAAAAAAAAAATGGTAGAACCGGATGATAAAGCCTTCTAAACAAATTTGATGTGATATAATAAAATTATACAGAGGCTGAAAATTGCTTAATTTATGAGGTCAGTGTCTCCTATTTTAACCAAGAAATTTTCCTCCTTTTTTTTCTTCAAAGAAACATTTCAGCCTTTACAGACCTAAGGAATACTTTCTTGCCAGGCGCGGTGGCTTATGCTTGTAATCCCAGCACTTTGGGAGCCTGAGGTAGGCGGATCACCTGAGGTCAGGCATTCGAGACCAGCCTGGCCAACGTGGTGAAACCCCATCTCTACTAAAAATACAAAATTAGCTGGGCGTGATGGTGGGCAACTATAATCCCAGCTACTTGGGAAGCGGAGGCATGAGAATTGCTTGAACCCAGAAGGCAGAGGCTGCAGTGAGCCGAGATCACACCACTGTACTCTAGCCTGGGAAACGAGTGAAACTCCGTCTCCAAAAAAAAAAAAAAAAAAAAAGAATAATTTCTTAGAGTAGAAAAGGAAAGAAACTAATATTTAATAAATGCCAACATATATAGTTTTGTTCTTGGAACCTTAATTTTGCCAAAACAAAGAGTATTCTCCTTTTTATAAATGAAGAAACTGAGATTTAGCAAGTTTAAGTAACTCATTCAAGGTCACATAGCAGTGAAGATTTGCTATTCAGAAATTCCTATATCATACATTTCTACCATCTGGAGATTCTTTAGGAGTAAACTAGCTCCTCTTGGGATTAAATTTATTTTTCTTCTATGCATTCTTTCCAAAACTTGCCAGGTTGTATTAGTCACTAAAGGTGACTGTTAAACTTAGCTCTATTTCCAAACTCCTTCCCTAGAGATTAAGATTCTGTAGATGTGGGATGGGGCCCTACAATCTGTATATTAGTAGTATCTGTATATTATTAGTTAGACCAAGTGTGGAAATACTATAGTGTAATCACTTCAAGGCTGAGGCCTGTTTGCTTTGAGAATTCTAACTGGGAGTGGTGATATGGGAGTAGAAAATGTGGAAGGGAAGAATGAAAAAAAGAGCACACACTTAAATGTGCACAATAAGCAAATGTGTTGATTCAGACATCGCTAGGCTCAGAAAATATGCAGATGATCATGACACCGTCCCTGTCCTCTGTAACTATTTGTAGGCCCTAGCAGTGCAGTAAGCCCCTCCTCCCTTAGTTTTGCGTACCCATATTAAAAGTCTTTTCAGAATGCATCCTTTTGAATCCTTCTGTGTCTGATCATTAAAAGCTGGGTCTTCACAGTCCTAAAGAGAGTTTTATTTGATCTCAGGTTGCTAACAGGTTGAGCTTCCATAGTTTGAAAATCTGGAATTCCAAATGCTCCAAAATCCTAAACTTGTGAGTGCATCATGATGCTTAAAGGAAATGCTCCATTGGAGCGTTTCAGATTTCAGATTTCACGTAGGGGTGCTTAACCAGTGCATTTCTGCAAATATTCCAAAACCTGAAAACATTTGAACTCTGAAACACTTCTGGTCCCATGCATTTTGGTTAAGGGATACTCAGCCTGCCTTTTTGTTTGCTTTTTGTTTCTATTATTTTTTTGAGACAGAGTTTCGCTGTTCTCACGCAGGCTGGAGTGCAGTGGCACGATCTTGGCTCACTGCAACTTCTGCCACCTGGATTCAAGTGCCAGCCCCAGGTGCCTCAGCCTCCCAAGTAGCTGGGATTACAGGTGCCCACCACCATGCCAGGCTAATTTTTGTGTTTTTGGTAGAGAGAGGGTTTCACCTTGTTGACCAGGCTGGTCTGGAATTCCTGACCTCAGATGATTCACCCGCCTCGGCCTCCCAAAGTGCTGGCATTACAGGTGTAAGCCACCACACCCAGCCTGCATTTTGTTTAAGTCTGCATTTATTTGGATACTAGTTCGTAAACATCTTTTTATATGCTTTTTGGTCACTTGTGATTCTTTTGTGAATGGCCTGTTTAGGTAATTGTCTACTTTTTTGTAATTTTTTTTTTTTTTTTTTTTTTTTTTTGAGACAGAGTCTCGCTGTATCTCCCAGACTGGAGTGCAGTGGCGCCATCTCGGCTCACTGCAAGCTCCGCCTTCCGGGTTTATGCCATTCTCCTGCCTCAGCCTCCCAAGTAGCTGGGACTACAGGCGCCTGCCACCTCGTCTGGCTAGTTTTTTTTTTTTTTTTTTTTTTTTTTTTTTGTATTTTTTAGTAGAGACGGGGGTTTCACCATGTTAGCTAGGATGGTCTCGATCTCCTGACCTTGTGATCTGCCCATCTTGGCCTCCCAAAGTGCTGGGATTACAGGCTTGAGCCACCGCGCCCGGCCTGCTTTTTTGTATTTTTTTTTTTTTTTTGAGACGGAGTCTTGCTCTGCCGCCCAGGCTGGAGTGCAGTGGCCGGATCTCAGCTCACTGCAAGCTCCGCCTCCCGGGTTCACGCCATTCTCCTGTCTCAGCCTCCCGAGTAGCTGGGACTACAGGCGCCCGCCTCGTCGCCCGGCTAGTTTTTTGTATTTTTTAGTAGAGACGGGGTTTCACCGTATTAGCCAGGATGGTCTCGATCTCCTGACCTCATGATCCGCCCGTCTCGGCCTCCCAAAGTGCTGGGATTACAGGCTTGAGCCACCGCGCCCGGCCTTTTTTGTATTTTTAATGACTTGAGGAATGCATATATCCATCCTCCTTTATGAGAAAAGAATAGACCCTTACAGATGGAGCTAAAGTTCTATAACATATCTTCATTGAACTTGTGATTTTTTTTAAAGTATAAATAGCATATTCATATTTTCGCAAATTGCTTGTTTTCAGTATACAATGTTTTGAGAGCTGTGTATGTTAATGCAGTTGACTCTTGAACAGTGGGTTTGAATTGCTCGGGCCCACTTATACCTAGCTTTTATTTGGCCAGACACATATGGCCAGCATATATGAGGAGCTAACTTCATATATGTGGGTTCCACAGGGCCAACTGCAGGACTTGAGTATGCATGGATTTGGTTATATGTGGGTGGTCCTAGAACTAGTCTCCTACATGTGCCTTGGGACAGCTGTACATGTGGGCCTAGTCCTTTCCTTTTAAAAATTTGTTTGAGATATCATCATTCATATACCATGCAATTCATCTTCAGTGGTTTTAAAATGTTTACCAAGTTGTGGCCCGGCACGGTGGCTCACACTTGTAATCCCAGCACTTTGAGAGGCTGAGGCGGGCAGATCACGAGGTCAGGAGTTCGAGACCAGCCTGACCAACATAGTGAAACCCCATCTCTACTAAAAATACAAAAATTAGCCGGGCTTGGTAGCAGCCACTTATAATTCCCAGCTGCTTGGGAGGCTGAGACAGGAGAATTGCTTGAACCCGGGAGGCGGAGGTTGCAGTGAACCTAGATCACGCCACTGCACTCCAGCCTGGGTGACAGAGCAAGACTCTGTCTCAAAAAAAAAAAAAAAAAAAAAAAAAAGGCCAGGAGCGGTGGCTCACGCCTGTAATCCCAGCACTTTGGGAGGCCAAGGTGGACGGATGACAAGGTGTGAAGATGGAGACCATCCTGGCTAACACGGTGAAACCCTGTCTCTACTAAAAATACAAAAAATTAGCCTGGTGTGGTGGCGCACGTCTGTAATCCCAACTACTCAGGAGGCTGAGGCAGGAGAATCTCTTGAACCCAGGAGGCGGAGGCTGCAGTGAGCCGAGATCTCACCACTGCACTCCAGCCTGGGCGACAGAGAAAGACTTCGTCTTGTCTCAAAAAGAAAAAAAAGATATTACCAGGTCGAATGATCATCTCCACTATCTAATTCCAGAACATTTTTCATCATCCCAGAAAAAAACTCCATAGCCCTTAGTCACTCTCCACCCTTCCCCCCTCCTAGCCCTGTTAACTATTAACTACTTTCTCTATCAATAGATTTGTCTACTCTGTGTATCTCATACAATGTAATTATATGCTATGTGGCATTTCATATCAGCCTTCTTTTCTTTAGCTTAATGTTTTCAAAGTTTATCCAGGTTGCAGCATATATCAGTATTTCATTGCTTTTTGTGGCTGAATAATATTTCATTGTTTAGACATTCATCAGGTGATGGACATTTAGATTGTTTCTACTTGTTGGCTGTTCTAAATAATGCTCCTGTGAACATCTATGTACAAGTTTTTGTGTGGACATATGTTTCTAATTCTCTTGGGTATATGTTTAGGATTGGAATTGCTGGGTCATGTGGTAACTGTTTAGTTTCTACAGAATTGCCAAACTCTTTTCCATAGCACCTGTACCATTCTACAATCTGACCAGCAATATGAGGGTTCCAGTTTCTCCACATCCTTTTTACCACTTGTCTTTCTTTTTTCTTTTTGAGACAGAATCTCGCTCCGTCACCAGGTTGGAGTACAGTGGCATAATCTCGGCTCACTGCAACCTCCACCTCCCAGGTTCAAGCAATTCTCCTGTCTCAGCCTCCCAAGTAGCTGGGATTATAGGTGCCCACCACCACACGCAGCTAATTTTTGTATTTTTAGTAGAGACGGGGTTTCACCATATTGGTCAGGCTGATCTCGAACTCCTGACCTCAGGTGATCTTCCTGCCTCAGACTCCCAGAATGTTGAGATTACAGGCATGAGCCATTGTGCCCAACCTTTCTTTATTCATAGTGGACATGAAGTGGTATCTCATCATGGGCCTCTTTTGATTTTGTTTTTAGAAACAGGGTCTTAAACTCTGTCGCCCAGGCTTTAATGCGGTAGCGCAATCATAGCTCATAGTAGCCTTACCTTCTCTGTTCAAGTTGTCCTCCCATGTCAGCATCTTGAATAGCTGGGACTACAGGCACATGCCACCCCAGAGACAGGGTCTCATTTATGTTGCCCAGGCTGGTCGCGAACTCCTGGGATCAAGTAATCCTCCTGCCTTGGCTTCCCAAAGTGCTGGGATTTTGTGCTACCTCCGGGGATTCACTGTAGTTTTGATTTGCATTTGCCTAATGACTAATGATGTTAATCTTTTCTCACGTTTATTGGTCATTTGTCTGTCTTCTTGGAGAAGTGTCTATTTAAATCCTTTGTCTTTCTTCCTCCCCGCCCCCCACCCCAAGCGCAGTTTCATTTATTGCTCAGGCTGGAGTGCAGTGGCACAATCTTGGCTCACTGCAATTTCCACCTCCCGGGTTCAAGCAGTTTTCTGCCTCAGACTCCTGAGTAGCTGGGATTACAGGTGCCCACTACCACGCCTGGCTAATTTTTTTGTATTTTTAGTAGAGATGGGGTTTCACCATCTTGGCCAGACTGGTCTTGAACTCCTGTGACCTTGTGATCCGCCCACCCCAGCCTCCCAAACCAACAAAATTTTATATAAAGCAATATAGGATACTTGTAGTAGCTGTTTAAAGGAAAGAATTTGTCTCCTGGTAACTTAATAAAATTAGATTTTTTCCCCCTTGTTTTTGGAGTGAAAATGCATGGTGAAAATTGGCCGGGCATGGTGGGAGCTCATGCCTGTAATCCCAGCAGTTATGGAAGGCTGAGGCGGGTGGATCACCTGAGGTCAGGCATTCGAGACCAGCCTGGCCAACATGGAGAAACCCCGTCTCTACTGAAAATACAAAATTAGCTGGACGTGGTGGTGCATGCCTATAATCCCAGCTACTTAGGAGACTGAGGCAAGAGAATCACTTGAATCCAGGAGGTGGAGGTTGTGGTAAGCTGAGATCGTGCCATTGCACTCCAACCTGGGCAACGAGAGCGAAACCTTGTCTCAAAAAAAAAAAAAGTGCATTGCAATGCTTGTATTTTTTTTCCCCAAAATAGCGTTTTGATAAATAACATTGAATCCTTGAATTTTAGGGATATGTTGAAAATATGTCAATGTAAAATTGTATTGCAAATATTCAAGTCAAATTTAAGCAACCTTTCAACAATAAGCAAAGAGGAATGTGATTTGTTGGTGTTTAATCCTTTTCCTTTTGACCTAATTTCCTTAGAGAAATATTTTGTACTTGTGCTCTCAGGCCAGATTTTCCTGTCACACTGCCTGAACTAGATCAGAGGCTTCTCTGCCCTTTAGTCTTTGCCCTGTTTACCATCAGTAACAATTGTAAACTAGTTCCTCATCATTATACAGGCAGTGACTATCTTTCCCATTGATGAGAAGTGGTGATTATTTACTTAGGCTTGTGTTAGTCACAGATGCTTCAAATAGCTTGATCTTTTTCTTTAGGTAAGCATTTACACGTGATCAGTAAATACGAAACATGGATGAAACCTCTCCTTAAAATTTGCTATTAGAATTTTTCCAAGAAAAAAATTTTTTTTGAGACCGAGTTTCGCTCTGTTGCCCAGACTAAAGTGCAGTGGTGTGATCCCAGCTCACTACTACCTCTGCCTCCCAGGTTCAAGCAATTCTCGTGCCTCAAACTCCCCAGTTGCTAGGATTACAGGCACGAGCCAATATGCCCGGCTAATTTGTATATTTTTAGTAACAACAGGGTTTCACTATGTTGGCCAGGATGGTCTTGAACTCCGTACCTCAAGTGATCCACCTGCCTCAGCCTCCCAGAGTGCTAGGATTATAGATGTGAGCCACCTCCGGCCCAGAATGTGTTTTTAATTAGTCTTGTGTTTAAGAACAGAAACATGGCCAGGCGTGGTTGCTCACGCCTGTAATCCCAGCACTTTTGGAGGCTAAGGCGGGCAGATCCACGAGGTCAGAAGATCAAGACCATCCTGGCCAACATGGTGAAACCCCGTCTCTACTAAAAGTACAAAAATTAGCTGGGTGTAGTGGCGTGCACCCAGCTACTGAGGCCGAGGCAGGATAATTGCTTGGACCCAGGAGGCAGAATTTGCAGTGAGCCCAGATTGCAACCACTGCATTCCAGCCTGGGCAACAGAGTGAGACTCCGTCTCAAAAAAAAAAAAAGAAGAAGAAGAACAGAAACACAAGAATTGATTGAATTGATAATGAAGTGGTTTTGTTTGTTTTTGAGACAGTCTCACTCTGTTGCCTAGGCTGGAGAATAGTGACCTGGTCTCAGCTCACTGCAACCTCTACCTCCCGACTAACCCTCAAGTGATTCTCTTGCTTCAGCCTCCCGGGTAGCTGGGATTACAGGCACCCGCCACCACACCCAGCTGATTTTTGTATTTTTAGTAGAGACGGGGTTTTGCCATGTTGGCCAGGGTGGTCTCGAACTCCTGACCTCAGGTGATCCATCTGCCTCGGCCTCCCACTATGCTGGGATTACAGGCCTGAGCTACCACACCCAGCCTAAAGTTGGTTTTTTAATGTGGAATTGTCTGCTTCTTTCATTTAGTTTGTAAGGACGTAGGTGTGCTTGCTGGTGCAGTTTTTCCTATAATCTGTGGATAGATGTAAATTTGTATTTAAAATTGTCCCAAAGGAAAAAAAATTCCATGAAATTTTTTTTTTCTCTGCCGTTCTTTCTAGTTGGATTACACAAAAATGTATTACTTAGACATACTAGCTTTGTATTTGCCACCTGTATCTATAAGACATTCTCTACCAAATTGCTTTCTGAGGTCCCTGGTTACCATTAGTAGGGTTAGGCTGAGTTAAGCATGTATGTCCAAACCCAACTACTTGGGAGTTGGGAGGATCCCTTGAGAACAGAAGTTTGAGGCCATCCTGGACACACAGCAAGCCGCCAGCTCTTAAAAAAAAAAAAAGAGTGGCTGGGTACAGTGGCTCACGCCTGTAATCCCAGCACTTCAGGAGGCTGAGGCAGGCAGATCACCTGAGGTCAGGAGTTCGAGACCACCCTGACCAACATGGTCAAACCCCATCTCTACTAAAAAATACAAAATAAGCCCGGCATGGTGGCACATGCCTGTAGTCCCAGCTACTTGGGAGGCTGAGGCAAGAGAATCGCTTGAACCCAGGAGGTGGAGGTTGTGGTGAGCTGAGATCGTGCCATTGCACTCCAGCCTGGGCAACAAGAGCAAAAGTCTGTCTCAAAAAAAAAAAAAAAAAAAAAAAAAGGCCGAGCATGGTGGCTTAAGCCTGTAATCCCAGCACTTTGGGAGGCCGAGACGGGCGGATCACAAGGTCAGGAGATCGAGACCATCCTGGCTAACACAGTGAAACCCCATCTCTACTAACAAAATACAAAAAACTAGCTGGGCAAGGTGGCGGGCACCTGTAGTCCCAGCTACTTGGGAGGCTGAGGCAGGAGAGTGGCGTAAACCCAGGAGGCGGAGCTTGCAGTGAGCTGAGATCCGGCCACTGCACTCCAGCCTGGGCTACAGAGCCAGACTCCATCTCAACAAAAAAAAAAAAATGTATATCCATATGTCTACATCCTGTAACCATATGTTTATTTTTATTTATTTTGTTTATAATAAGAGGGCACGATGGGCACCATCTCGGCTCACTGCTACCTCTACCTCCCAGGTTCAAGCAATTCTCCTGCCTCAGCCTGCTGAGTAGCGGGGTTTATAGGCACTTACCATGCCCAGCTAATTTTTGTATTTTTAGTAGAGACAGGGTTTCACCATGTTGGCCAGGCTGGTCTTGAACTCCTGAGCTTAAGTGATCCACCCTTCTTGGCCTCTCAAAGTGCTGAGATTACAGGCGTGAGCCACTAGGCCCCACCAACATCCTATAACCATGTTTTGAAAAGAAAGATAAGGCTGGCCTCAGTGGGTCACGCCTGTAATCCCAAGCACTTTGGGAGGCCAAGGTGGGAGGGTTACTCGAGTCCAGGAGTTTGAGACCCACCTGGGCAACATCATGAGACCCTGTCTCTACAGAAGATTTTAAAAAGTAGACAGGCCTTGGCGGGCGCGGTGGCTCACGCCTGTAATCCGAGCACTTTGGGAGGCCGAGGAGGGCGGATGACGTCAGGAGATGGAGAGGCACCTATAGTCCCAGCTACTCGGGAGGCTGAGGCAGGAGAATGGCGTAAACCTGGGAGGCAGAGCTTGCAATGAGCCACTGTCGCGCCACTGCACTCCAGCCTAGGCAACAGAGAGAAATTCCGTCTCAAAAATATATAAAAAAAAAAAAGTAGGCAGGCGAGGTGGCACGTGCCTGTAGTCCTGGATACTCGAGGAGGCTGAGGTGGGAGGATTGCTTGAGCTTAGGAGGTCAAGACTGCAGTGAGCAGTGATCATGCCACTGCACTTCAACCTGGGCAACAGAGCAAAACCCTGTCTCCAAAAAAAAAAAAAAAAAAAAAAAAAACAGAAAAGAAAAATAAATCATCTTTAACACAGGATATTCTGTAGCTGATCCATTGGAATTGAGAAATCCTTATAAATGTATTCATCCACCAGGCGCGGTGGCTCAAGCCTGTAATCCCAGCACTTTGGGAGGCCGAGACGGGTGGATCACGAGGTCAGGAGATCGAGACCCTCCTGGCTAACAGGGTGAAACCCCGTCTCTATTAAAAAATACAAAAAACTAGCCGGGCGAGGTGGCGGGCGCCTGTAGTCCCAGCTACTCGGGAGGCTGAGGCAGGAGAATGGCGTCAACCTGGGAGGCGGAGCTTGCAGTGAGCTGAGATCCAGCCACTGCACTCCAGCCTGGGCGACAGAGCGAGACTCCGTCTCAAAAAAAAAAAAAAAAGATAAATGTATTCATCCACTGTGTATCCACAAAAATTTTTTTTATGCTTTAAGTTCCATGGTATATGTGCACAACCTGCAGGTTTGTTACATATGTATACATGTGCCACATTAGTGTGCTACACCTGTTAACTTGTCATTTACATTAGGTATATCTCCTAATGCTATCCCTCCCCTCTCCTGCAATCCCATCACAGTCCCTGGTGTGTGATGTTCCCCTTCCTGTGTCCAAGTGTTCTCACTGTTCAGTTCCCACCTATGAGTAAGAACATGCGGTGTTTGGATTTTTGTCCTTGTGATAGCTTGCTCAGAATGATGGTTTCTAGCTTCATCCGTGTCCCTACAAAGGATATGAACTCATCACTGTGTATCCACAGATTTATTTTTATTTTTATTTTTTTTTGAGACGGAGTCTCACTCTATAGCCCAGGCTGGAGTGCAGTGGTGTGATCTCAGCTCACTGCAAACTCCGCCTCCTGGGTTCACACCATTCTCCTGCCTCAGCCTCCTGAGTAGCTGGGACTACAGGCGCCCACCACCACGCCCGGCTAATTTGTTGTATTTTTAGTAGAGACAGGATTTCACTGTGTTAGCCGGGATGGTCTTGGTCTCCTGACCTCGTGATCCAGCCTTGGCCTCCCAAAGTTCTGGGATTACAGGCGTGAGCCACTGCACCCAGCCAAAAATTTTTTAAAGAAAAAAGAGAAACTCTTTTTATCCTCACTTTAAACTGCCTTTGTATTGCTTTCAAAGGCTGCTTGATTATCTTTAAATCAAATCAGTATGACTGAGAAAGCAGTATTTTGTTAGTTTCTTAGTGGTTTTTTGATCAGAAATAGGAACTAGTGGAGTAAAGATAAAATAAAGATACGAAATAATTTTATATATATATGTATACACACACACACACACACATTTTTTTTTCCCCCCAAGATGGAATCTTGCTGTGTCTCCCAGGCTAGAGTGCAGTGGCACAATCTTGGCTCACTGCAACCTCCATCTCCCGGGTTCAAGCGATTCTCCTGGCTCAGCCTCCTGAGTAGCCGGGATTACAGGTGTCTGCCACCACGCCCAGCTAATTTTTGTATTTTTAGTAGAGATGGGGTTTCACCATGTTGGCCAGGCTGGTCTCTAACTCCTGACCTTAGGTGATCCACCTGCCTCAGTCTCCCAAAGTGCTGGGATTACAGGCATGAGCCACCATGCCTGAAAAACGCTAATGGGTTTAAGAGAATGTAAAGAATACACATTTTTTACATTTTTAGGAGTTAAAATAGATTTCTCTTTCAACTTTTGTATATGTTTGAAAATTTTTATAATGTTGGAAAAATATATGAATCTTGTATTTTACTTTTAGTTTGTTCATTCAAGTATTTCTATAAAATAGATGATTACTCCGGCCAGGCGTGGTGGCTCAAGCCTGTAATCCCAGCACTTTGGGAGGCCGAGATGGGCGGATCACGAGGTCAGGAGATCGAGACCATCCTGGCTAACACGGTGAAACCCCGTCTCTACTAAAAAATACAAAAAACTAGCTGGGCGAGGTGGCGGGCGCCTGTGGTCTCAGCTATTCGGGAGGCTGAGGCAGGAGAATGGCGTAAACCCGGGAGGTGGAGCTTGCAGTGAGCTGAGATCCGGCCACTGCACTCCAGCCTGGGTGACAGAGCGAGACTCCGTCTCAAAAAAAAAAAAAAAAAAAAAAGAAAAAATAGATGATTACTCCATGTTCTCAAGAGGTTTTAAAATCTTTTTTAGTGGGCCAGGTGCGGTGGCTCACACCTGTAATCCTAACACTTTGAGAGGCCGAGGTGGGCAGATAACAAGGTCAGGATACCGAGACTATCCTGCCCAATATGGTGAAATCCTGTCTCTCCTAAAAATACAAAAATCAGCTGGGCATGATGGTGCACCCCTGTAATCCCAGCTACTTGGGAGGCTGAGGCAGGAGAATCGCTTGAACTCAGGAGGCAGAGGTTGCAGTGAGCCGAGATCGTACCACTGCACTCCAGCCTGGCGACAGAGTGAGACTCCATCTCCAAAAGAAAAAAAAAATCTTTTTTAGTGAATGGAAAGTTGGAAAAATTTCACCCAATCTTTTAATGAAGTGTGTCACAAAATGAAAGAACCTAATAGAAATGAACAAAAGGTAGTTGACTGAACTCATCTATCTTTGTAGTATACTTCATATATAAATGAGGCTGTTTGTGTGGCAAGTAGATGGAATAGTGAGTCTACTTTTTGTCACGTGCATAGCTTTCATTTACAGTGGAGTCTTTAAGGTTAAACACTATTGGAATTATTTTTTATTTCACCCTACTTACCTCTTTTCTTTTACAGCATCCACCCGTTTTGTCAAGTGTGAAAAATGTCATCATTTTTTTGTTGTGCTATCTGAAGCAGACTCAAAGAAAAGCATAATTAAAGAACCTGAATCAGCAGCAGAAGCTGTAAAATTGGCATTCCAACAGAAACCACCACCTCCCCCTAAGAAGGTATAAGTCTTAAGCTCAGTCTTACAAGTATTCTATCTTGAAAAGATTCCATTGCTTCCCTTTCCCAAGTTTACATTGAATCCTAATACTAGTATCTGAACAAGTATTACAGGTTCATAATATGGACCGTATGTGGCTAAATTGTTATTGCGTTTTGGAATTTAAATATGGGGTCTGTTGCTTTTTCCCATGTTATGATTACTATATTTAGTAGCAGTGAAATGTAGCTAGATAATTATTAAAATGTTAACTTGTTAATACCAAGTTAATCTGAAATAATATCTTTTCAATAGAGCAAGCAAGTTTTGATTTATTTTTGTTCGTTTGGACCCTTAAATAACACTAGCCTAGGCTGGTCCACTTGACTAGCCTTAAAAAAAAAAAAACCTATAATTACCTCCCTTAAATTGGTCTATTTTATGGTAAAACAGCCTTCAGTCTAATAATATAAGCGAGTAGTTTTTTCATAGCCAGTGTGCCAGGACTGCTCTATATAGCACTGTGGCTTTGGTGGTGTGAACTCTTTTTAGAAGCCTCAGGCCAAGTGTGATTTGGTCCTGTGAAACGTAACAGAATGTACCACCAGCTCCATTGGGTACTTGATGTGTGCTTTTTGAGAACTGGGAACCCTTGTACCCTGGCTGTGTGCCTTCTGGCTGTGTCTCAGATGTTTGCATACTTAGATTATTTCTCTTTGCCTCAGTGTATCTTTCTTCTACTGTGTTTGGATAGCAGTGCATTTGTCTCTACTTCCAAATGTGCTGTGACAGATTTAATGTCATTGGTATAATTTGTAAGGAATAAAGATGTTTAAAACTATAAAAAAAGTATATGGTCAACAACTAAAGAATTTGTCATTAAAAAAATGGAAAATATATTGGACTTTATATTCTGTACGAATTTGTGTAGACTTCAGACATCTGACTTAAAATTCCAGGCAGTTTAACTATTTTCAGGAGTTTTTGAATTATTCATTTTTTAATCAGGGTTTCACTCTGTTGCCCAGGCTGGAGTGCAGTGGCACACTCATGGTTCACTGTAGCCTTAACTTCCCTGGGCTCAAGTGATCCTCCCACTTCAGCCTCCACAGTAGCTGGGTGCAGGTGTGTGCCACCATGCCCAGCTAATTTCTGTAGAGACAGGGTTTCGCCTTGTTGTCCAGGCTGGTCTGCACCTCCTGGGCTCAAGTGATCCACCCACCTCAGCCTCCCAAAGTGCAGGGATTACAGGCGTGAGCCACCATGCCCGGCAGGAGTTGGTGAATATTAATTCACCAACCATTTCATTTCTTTTCACTTTCTGGTGAATAAAAAATTTACCCCAGGTTCCAAGCTGTTGGCAATAACCAAGTGTAGAATAAGAGCTTTAGCTACTATTAAGAATAAAGTTTTTAGGGTTGAGCCCGGTGGCTCATACCTATAATCCCAGCACTTTGGGAAGCCAAGGTAGGAGGATCGCTTGAACCCCAGGAGTTCAAGACCAGCCTGGGCAACACAGTGAGACCCTGTCTCAAAAAAAGAAGAAAATGTATTTTTAGAAAATTTTAAAAAATAGTAAGAATACAGTTTTTAGGGTCTCATTTAGATAAATGAGTAGCTTTGAAGTTAATATCTAAGAAAAAACTAAATGTATTAAAACACATGGATACTGATAGTATAATGGCTTTTGATTATATAATGCCTGTTTCTGAAAAGGGTAGTTTTATAATATGTTATCTTTGTGAAGAATATTATTCATTTGATTGAGAGGTATAGATTTATTTTAATGATTTACATTAATGTTGATGCTTTTAGACCCATGGTGGCATGTGTATGTATTCTAAGTTACTTTAAATTTAATTTTTTATTAAAAAATAAAGATTGATAGCATTGTTTATAGAATAGAAATTAGCATAACACAGTGATACTTTGTTAAGCTAGAGAACAAATGAATTGTGTTTTTGTTCATTTAGTGTTGCGGGCCTCTGAAGCACTGCTATATAATGTATTGTCATTTTGTTTTTAATGAGAGTCTTTGTTCAGATTTAAAACTGTAAGCAAGTATGCTTAGTATGTAACTTTTTAATGTGTGTGCTCTTATAATAGCTCATATTAAATTATTCATACCTAATCATTTTTCAGATTTATAACTACCTCGACAAGTATGTTGTTGGCCAGTCATTTGCTAAGAAGGTGCTTTCAGTTGCTGTGTACAATCATTATAAGAGAATATATAATAATATCCCCGCTAATCTGAGACAGCAAGCAGAGGTTGAGAAGCAGACATCATTAACACCAAGAGGTAGCGTTTTTGATAATTGACCTAAATAGAGATTGCTATGCTTAAAAGTAATCTTTATTTGTAACTCCTCACTTTCTTCTTAAAATGTTTTTTATATAGTGCAGCATTTTTCAAAGTGCAGGTTACTCCCCATTAGTGGGTCATGAAATCATTTTGGTAGGTTGCCAACAGCGTTTTAAAAAAATTTGATAGATGTGAATAGAAAATATCAGAATACATTAACTTATAGTTAAGGTAAATATTATTTCTTAGGCCTGGCATGGTGACTTATGCCGGTAATCCCAGCATGTTTGGAGGCTGAGGTGGGGAGATCACTTGAGGTCAGGAGTTCGAGACCTGCCTGGCCAACATGGTGAAACCCTGTCTCTACTAAAAATACAAAAATTAGCTGGGTGGGGTGGCGTATGCCTGTAGTCCCAGCTACTTGGGAGGCTGAGGCAGGAGAATTGCTTGAACCTGGGAGGCAGAGGTTGCGGTGAGCCGAGATCACACCACTGCACTCCAGCCTGGGCAACAAGACTCCATCTCAAAAAAAAAAAAAAAGGAAAAAAAAACCCTTACATTTTCAGTTATATGTGCATGGGTTCTGAGTCACAAAGAAAATTATACTACTTATTGAGGGTCTTAGTAAAAAATGTTTGAAAGCCACTGGGGTAGAGATTGAGACATCATTTTTGAATTATAGATTTCACCACAACTAGTTCCCCATGAATGGATCTTAGCAATGCTCTGTACAACTTGGTTCTCTTGGGTTCAGGATACAGAATTTCATTTGCCTGTGTCAGAAATATGTGGAGATGATAACTGTTAATATATCCAGCACCCGTTTTTCTTTGGGCCCTAGCTACAGAGTGTATTAAGGTTAAGGGCAAATTTGTAAGTGATTCAAAGTACAATTTCTATTAAGGGTAGATTTTAATATACCAGTACTGTATAATCTCAGTTTACTATGGACAATAATGAGATATACTATGGACAATTTACTGAGAATATACTGTATAATCTCAATTTACTATGGACAATAATGTATATTAATAGAATGATTTTATTTAAAACAATTATGAATAAATATAAATATTTAATTTTTTGTTTTGTTGGCCAGACAGCCCTGATTTCTGATTTAGGCCTACATTCCATCATTTTAGATTCTTTTAATTATCACTGTACAGTGTGAAGGAGTTCTGCTAAGTACTTAAATTTATAAATCTGCATTATCTTTGATAGCCTTTAGTAGCAACTAAATGTATATCAATGAAGACACTTGTTCACTTGTTGAACTTACATCACGTAACTGCAAAATAGTTATGTGATGGTATCAGTTATTTTTAGAAAGTATAAATTATAACTAATGGAAGACTCAGAACCTTTTTTCTTTTTTTTCCAAGACAAGGTCTCGCTCTGTCACCCAGGCTAGATCGCAACTCACTGCAGCCTCAACTTCCCAGGCTCCAGTGACCCTCCCACCTCAACCTCCCAAGCAATCCACCTGCCTCAGCCTCCCAAAGTGCTGGGATTAATAGGCTTGAACTCCTGCGCCTGGCCTGAAATCTTCATTTTTATAAGGTCCAAATAGCACTGATAGTTATGTGGCAAAACTTTTTTGTTTTCTTCAGTCAATAAATAAATATTTAAGCTATTCTAAGTGCTGGAGGAGCAAATGGTTATAGTATTTATAGCATGAGGGGCTTAAACTCTTATTAAAGACTTAAGTTATTATACCTTTACAGTAGATATCAATTATATATTTGACAAATATGAATATTAGCAACTGGACAGCCATCTTTATGCATGGTTTTGTTTTAATATAGAAAAGATATAGCATATAGATTCTTAATATGAAAAGCTGAAAAATGTTAGTGAACACATCCTTTAAATATATTTGAAAGAGGACAGGAGGTGGGATACTCATTGTTTGTTCCCCCAAGGTAAACAAATATGTAATATTTTCATCCTCTTTCTTAGAGTTAGAAATAAGAAGACGGGAGGATGAGTACAGATTTACAAGTAAGTGACTTCAGGTCCTTCTCTGTAATCATTCTTCCTTTTGACATTTATTTCAGTGAAGTGTTTCAGCAGTAACAGTGATAGACATGTATGTATTTGCTTGTGTATTACCAAGAAAGATACATACTATCTAAATGTGTTTATCATACATGGTATAAATAACTTTGGAATAGTTTTTCATAACTAATTTTAATTTCTATATGTTTGGTTATTTTTTATTTTTTCTATCAAACTACAATTAGAGTTGGCCTGCTTCTTGTGGGTCACAGGAATTTGGGGGAGGCAGATTATTTTCTAGCTACTCTTTGCCAGAAACCACACTGTTTCTTTTTTGGTATTTATGAAACTTACAGTCTTACAAATTATGAGTAAGCCTTAATTCACTGTTTCTAGCCCTGGATTGCCCCTAAAAGCATCAGATGGTCCGATGGAGGGTGTGGAAGGACTTGATAGACCAAGGAGACCGGCCCTTCTGATATCTTCCACCTATTCCTTTGGACCTATTCCTTTGGAGGTGGAGTTAGTTGCTGCATTGAGGGTAGAGGTTCCAGAGGTATCATAGAAAGATTCACCTGGCCTTTTATTTTAGTAATTGAAATAAAGAAAATTAGCTAAGTTTGATACTTTTACATTTGCCTTTGAACCAAGTAGTATTATATATCCACTATTTGAAGTGTAATGTATATAGGATGAGCCATGAGAATATAACTTGTGTACCAACTTGGGCATGACATTTATCACATGTAATAACATTACATTATCCCCAATTATTTTTAAATTTGTGGAAATACTGATTATACCATGCATGGTAAAATTAAAAAATACAGTAAGTGCAATAGAATTAGATTATATATAAGAATGTAAGATCTAAATAATAGCCTTTAGGTATATATGTAATTTATATTTCATAATGAAAAAATATATTCTGATATGCAGTCAATACCATACTCATAAATTGTGTTGATGGCTAGTGAAACTATACCAAATTAGTAAAGAAAGTCTGTAGTCCATATTTTGAAAGACATGTCATGTAATATATGTAGTGATTCAATGTTATTTAAATGTTAACAAGTAACAGTATTTAAGAACTTATGTAAAAGATTGACTTAGGAACAAATACTTCAAAAGCTTAAATTTATTGTCGTGCAGTTTTGTTGTGTTTTATGTGGGATTTTAAGTTCTAAAGTTAGGTTGTTAACTAACACTGGCTGAGGGTGTTAGACCCTAACACTGGTCTAGGGTTTAGGACCAAAATCATGTACAATAAGATTAATTCTTGTAAGTCCCTTTGGAAGTAAAATTTTAGAGACCAACATACAGCTTTTAGGAGGACTGACACAATTGGCTTTTTTTCTCCATCTTTGGAATATAATGTTGTTTAAGTTGAGCACCAGATGAAATACTTCGTTTGCGTTTAAAGGCTATGTTGTGTGAATAATTAAACACTAGGGAAATGGTAATAATAATCGCAGATTCTTCTGTAACACTTATAAAACTATCTGCCAGGTATTGTTCTTAAGTGTTTTGCATATATTCATTTAATCTCCCCTAAACCCATGAGACAGAAACTATTATTTTTATCTCCATTTTAGAAATAAGAAAACTGAAACACGTAAATTTTAAGTAATTTATCCATGGCCACACAGCTGGTGAGCTCTGTGCAGCTAACTACTACACTAGCCTGCTTGCTCGTGGTCCTAATTTTAGAGAGCTATGCTTACAAAGTGAGAGATGCACAAACAGGGACTAACTGAGAGAATCAGAGAGTTGTCTCAAGTTTACTGTAAGGCACATACTCATAAAATGAGATGATAGACATCATCTGTATCATTTAAATTATTTCTTTTTTTAACTTAAATCATTAAGTAAGTTAAATACATAGATTACGTGGTTCCACTGTAATTAATAGCCTCTTGCAATTTTGTTCAGTTACTCATCTAAATCGTGTGTGTGAGAGAGAGAGAGATAGAGAGAGAGAGAATGAGTGAATGACAAGCACCTGCTGGCCTCGCTTATCTGAAGCTACATCTAAATCATTTTTCCCCTTTGGGCAGAGCTAAACTTAACCCAAGCCCCTTCCTATGTTATCATAATCGCTAACCAGATTTTGCTGAAATTTTAAAAAGTACTTTGCTAGTGACAATTTAACTAACCCCATACAGCAGACTGGGTTTTCTTGGCTGATGTGGATTATAATGAGGCACAACATTGTGAATTATTCCCTAATTATTAACCCTCAAAGGTAGCACAGTTTAATCCAGATGTTTATGGAATGCTTATTGTTTTTGATGAATAGAATAATGCTTTACCTTAAGTGTGAAGATAGTTTGAAAGTGACAGCCAGATGGAGTAGGACCATGATAATAGATATGTCTGCTGAACTATTATTCTGTCAGTTTAATTAAAATAATAATGCATTGGAAAGTCTGGTTTTCTTAATCAATTTCTTAGAAAGTAAAATTTAGGCCAGGTGCGGTGACTCATGCCTGTAATCTCAGCACTTGGAGAGGCTGAGGCAGGTGGATCACCTGAAGTCAGCAGTTCGAGATCAGCCTGGGCAACATGGCAAAACCCCATCTCTACTAATAATACAAAAATTAGCCAGGTGTGGTGGCATGTGCCTGTAATCCCAACTACTCAGGAGGCTGAGGCAGGAGAATCACTTGAACCCAGAAGGCGGAGGTTGCAGTGAGCTGAGATTGCACCACTGCACTCCAGCCTGGACAACAGAGACAGACTCTGTCTCAAAAAGAAAAAAGAAAAAAGAGAAGAAAAAAAAGAAAAAGTAAAAATAAATTCAGAAAATATAAACAAGTGTGTTATGATGATAGGTACTCAAATGCTAAGAACCAAGAACAATCTGAATACTTCCAAATCTGGATAATCTTTCCTTCAGCCAAGAGAAAGTGAGAATAAAGATTTATTTATTTTGTTTTGTTTTGTTTTATTTTATTTTTTTGAGATAGCGTCTTACTCTGTTGCCCAGGCTGGAGTGCAGTGGCGTGATCTTGGCTCACTGCAACCCCCACCTCCCGGGTTCAAGCTATTCTCCTGCCTCAGCTTCCCAAGTAGCTGGGACTATAGGCGTGTACCAGTACATCTGGCTAATTTTTGTATTTTTAGTAGAGACAGGGTTTCACCATGTTGCTCAGGCTGTTCTTGAACTCCTGATCTCAGGTGATCCACCAGCCTTGCCTCCCAAAGTGCTGGGATTACAGGCTGAGCCACCATGCCCACCCTAAAGATTTATTTTTGTAGGAACCTGGCTGATCAACTGATACTTCACTAGCAGTGTCAGTCCCATGTAGTCATTAGCAGTGTTAGTCACATCTAGTTAAAGAGTTACGTCTCTAATAAAGGAACTAGAAAGATCCAGTACAGGTCCAATAAAATTAGAGATTTAGATAGGGCCAGAGATAGTGAGGTCTACCATATTTGGTTTCTCTAGTAGATTTATTGATTAGGAAACAGGAACATAAAATTTATATGACTTGCCCTTGATCATATGGCTTCTACTTAGAGACAAAGGAAGGTCCGGAGCTAAAGCTTTCTAACTCCTGGCTCTGCTCTTCCATTGCATTGCCTTCCCTTGGGTAAAGGAGTATTCTTACCTATTTATGTAAATAGAGACAGTGAAAAAAATCGATTTCCCTTGCTTGAGGTTCTTTATATAATCATTGTGTGCTATATGTTTGTCACTGGATAATTTGAGATTTTTCTCCTTTGTAGGTAAGATAGAATGTCAAAATACTTAAATTTTTCTATGTAGATGTTCAGTTTTAGATAAAAGTTTTTATGGGACATTTTCTTCAAGTAAATTCAAATGAATCTCAAGTAATTCCTTTGGCATTTTTTTTTCAGAATTGCTTCAGATTGCTGGAATTAGCCCACATGGTAATGCTTTAGGAGCATCAATGCAGCAACAGGTAAATCAACAAATACCTCAGGAAAAACGAGGAGGTGAAGTATTGGATTCTTCTCATGATGACATAAAACTTGAAAAAAGTAATATTTTGCTGCTTGGACCAACTGGGTCAGGTAAATAACTTGCTGAGAAAATTTACTACTCATTTTAAAAATCAGAATGTAAATGATTCTATAACCTATATCTTGTGATTGAAGTATTATGACTCTTGAGAAGAAAATCTAAGGCCAGTTGTCTAGATATACTATCAGTATTCCTGCATAGAATACAAACTGAATTTGAGGCATTGGTGTTGCCCTTCAGACCAGTCCCTGACATCTTAACAGGAATAATAAAATAAAAAACAGCTATATCTAAAAAATAATAGACCAGATGTGGTGGCTCACACCTGTAATCCCAGCGTTTTGGGAGACAAAGGTAGGAGGATCACTTGAGACCAGGAGTTTGAGACCAGCCTGGGCAACATAGCAATACTCTATCTCTATAAAAAAATAAAGTATTAGCTGGGTGTGGTAGCACGTGCCTGTACTCCCAGGACTCGGGAGGCTGAGTCAGGAGGATCACTTAAGCCCAGGCGATTGAGGCTGGAGTGAGCCATGATCACAGGCTGCACTCCAGTCTGGGTGACAGAGCAAGACCCTGTCTCTAAAAAAAAAAAAAATAGCAGAAGAAAATGTAGCAATTGACAACTTTTTATTATATACTACTAAAATTTATTTTGCATTTTTATTGAAAAATTGTGTGCCAGTATATTTTTAGTAAACTTTTAGTTAATGTTTCTATTTGTAGGTAAAACTCTGCTGGCACAAACCCTAGCTAAATGCCTTGATGTCCCTTTTGCTATCTGTGACTGTACAACTTTGACTCAGGCTGGATATGTAGGCGAGGATATTGAATCTGTGATTGCCAAACTACTCCAAGATGCCAATTATAATGTGGAAAAAGCACAACAAGGTATGTTTTCAGCATGATCTGTCCTTAGATTTAGTATATTGGGGAATCAGTCTAATATTAAGAGACAATACAATTCTTGTTTTGAGTCAAGGACTGAAATTCTGTAATTATATAAAAGTACCTTTGTTACATAATTTCTAGCATACTGATTTAAGGGCCACATAGTTTGCTTTGCCTTATTGTCACTAAGCTGGCTAGTAGGGTTAAAAAACAAGCCAAATTACTATCCCATTAGATCCTTAATACTATCATTGCTTTTCTTAACTCCCCTCAAGACTTCTAATGCTTAGATTAAGATAGGACAGGGCAGGGGCAAGGGAGGACGGTACCAGATGACTCTAGAAACAGTGTAGCCTGTTGACCTACAGGATGTCATGGATGCTGTGTTGCTCCTTCATCTATCATCTGTTCTTGTTTACATGAAGAGCATGACAGCTTCCTGTTCAAATTTCTTTTAAGACAAGAATATAGATGGGAAAGAGTAAGCTAAAGTTTTACTAATACTAGCACTGCAGATACCTCCCGCTTCCATACTATAAAGAATTCGTATACATTAGTGGGGCAAATCACTGTTGTCAAGGAGATTTTGTTACCATACGTAAATGTTATTCTATAGAGCAGGTTACAAAGCAGTTGTACAAAATGATGGATGGGAGAAATAAAAGTGCATTTTTATAATGTCAAGCTATTGCATATGTTAAGTATGAAAGATCAAGTAACTTTGCTCTCTAGCTACCTAAGTCTTTTAAAGCTGAGGCAATCTTGTGTATATCTTTTCCATATTATAAATAGAATCCTCCTTAAATTATAGGAATTGTCTTTCTGGATGAAGTAGATAAGATTGGCAGTGTGCCAGGCATTCATCAGTTACGGGATGTAGGTGGAGAAGGCGTTCAGCAAGTAAGCAGTTGAATATTTTGTTCAAGCCCACTAAAAGGAAGGGAATACATCAACCTCCCAAAGATTGTACGTTTGGTTTCACATTCAATTAGATTCTGTTTTGTTTATTTCTTCCACCCCCAAACTCCACATATCATTTTGAAGTAGTCTAGATCCTAAAAGAAAGTTGTTGACAATTTGAAATAGCAAATTACCTTGTTAGGAAATTTAAAATATTCTGAAGAACAGAAAAGATGAAATTTAATCTTTGGTTTTTTTTTTTTTTAATTCCTCAAAGGCCCAGTTAAACATTTCTAGAAGACTCTTGAAGAAAGTTATGATTCTAACTAGACATGAATGAACTATGTACATGCTTCTTATTCCTTCCACTTAGTTAGAAAATAGGTATAAAATAATGTTTAATTCCTTTCAGAACCATAATTGAAGTCACAATGATCTATTGGCCAACTTGACCTTTTAATGGTAACTAATTATGACATAAACTATTAAAGAGTGAGGAAAATTGTTTCACTTTTTGACAGAGATATAGAAAGGTATAATCACACTTATGTGCTGGAAATTTTTTTTTTATAAAAGCATCTCCAGGCCGGGCGCGGTGGCTCAAGCCTGTAATCCCAGCACTTTGGGAGGCCGAGACAGGTGGATCACGAGGTCAGGAGATCGAGACCATCCTGGCTAACACGGTGAAACCCCGTCTCTACTAAAAATACAAAAAACTAGCCGGGCGAGGTGGCGGCGCCTGTAGTCCCAGCTACTCGGGAGGCTGAGGCAGGAGAATGGCATGAACCCGGGAGGCGGAGCTTGCAGTGAGCTGAGATCTGGCCACTGCACTCCAGCCTGGGTGACAGAGCGAGACTCTGTCTCAAAAAAAAAAAAAAGCATCTCCAAATATAGGTAGTCTCAAAGTTTAATACTATAAGTGGAATAGAATTATAATTTATATGAAAGACATATCTTCAACTGTTTTCTAATTTTGAATGTTCCCACCGTGTTTGAACACCATTTTATACGGTCATAATTCTGTGTTTATGTCAGAATTACATCTTTACTATCAAAAACAACCTGTGAGGTTGACTGTTTTCCTGAATTACAATGCATCAAGTTCTGTAACCATTTCAAATAAATGTATTATTAATATGATAAATGCATTAGATTTTCTTGTTAGTTATAGAAATGTGGGAGTTTCATTAGTTACGTTCATTGATCATAATCACATACTGTTTTCCCCATTGAATCCCATTGTCTAAAGTGTAATAAATAATGCACTTGATATGGTGATGCTATAAATCATTTGTTTTTTATTTAGGGCTTATTAAAACTACTAGAAGGCACAATAGTCAATGTTCCAGAAAAGAATTCCCGAAAGCTCCGTGGAGAAACAGTACAAGTTGATACAACAAACATCCTGTTTGTTGCATCTGGTGCTTTCAATGGTTTAGACAGAATCATCAGCAGGAGGAAAAATGAAAAGGTAAGTTTTTCTGAGGGGTTACTAGAAGGATAGAGAGCATTTAAAGGATGTACACTCAGTTTCCATTCTCATATCTGCGTGCTACCAGTCATAGTTTTAATTATAAGAGTTGAGTTTTCTTAGAGCATATCAGAAATACACAGGGAAGGGTGTGGTGACTCACGCCTGTAATCCCAGTTCTTTGGGAGGCCAAGGCGGGCAGATTGCCTGAGCTCAGGAGTTCAAGACCAGCCCGACCAACATGAAACCCTGTCTCTACTAAAGATACAAAAAATTAGCCTGTAGTGGGCACCTGTAATCCCAGCTACTCAGGAGGCTGAGGCAGGAGAATCACTTGAACCTGGGAGGTGGAGGTTGCAGTGAGCCGAGATCACGCCACTGCACTCCAGCCTGGGCGATAGAGGGAGACTCCATCTCAAAAAAAAAAAACAAAAGTATACAGTAAGTCCTCACTTAACGTCATCCCATAGGTTCTTGGAAACTGCAACTTTAAGCGAAATGACATGTAACAAGACTAATTTTTCCTCATCAATTTCATAAGGAAATTATGTTGAACAAAATGACATTATTGGAGGACATGTTGTATGTTGTTTCGTTTAAAGTTGCAGTTTCCAAGAACCTATCAACGATGTTAAGTGAGGACTTAGTGTATTTCTTTTTTAAAACTTTAGAGTAGGCTGGGCGCAGTGGCTCACACCTATCATCCTAGCACTTTGGGAGGCCGAGGTGGGTGGATCATGAGGTCAGGAGATCGAGACCATCCTGGCTAATATGGTGAAACCCTGTCTCCACTAAAAATGCAAATATTAGCTGGGTGTGGTGGTAGGCGCCTGTAATCCCAGCTACTCTGGAGGCTGAGGCAGGGGAGTCACTTGAACCCAGGAGGCGGAGGTTGCAGTGAGCTGAGATTGTGCCACTGAGCCACTGCACTCTAGCCTGGGTGACAGAGCAAGACTCTGTTTCAAAAACTAAAAAACAACTTCAGAGTAGTAAATTGAAAGATTTCTAAATATCATCTATATATGGACTTTGCTTTTTTTTTTTTTTGGAGATGGAATCTAGCTTGTCACCAGGTTGGAGTGCAGTGGTGCGATCTCGGCTCACTGCAACCTCCGTCTGCTGGGTTCAAGCAATTCTTGTGTCTCTGCCTTGTGAGTAGCTAGGATTACAGGCACGCACCACCACACCCAGCTAATTTTTGTATTTTTAGTAGAGACGAGGTTTCACCATGTTGGCAAGGATGGTGTTGATCTCCTGACCTCGTGATCCACCCACCTCGGTCTCCCAAAATTCTAGGATTACAGGCATGAGCCACCACACCTAGCCTGTATGGGCATTTTAAAAGTGTAACCTGATGAGTTCAACTTAATATTTTATCTGGGGAGTTCATTATTGAAGGTCGTTGCTGCATCAGTACAATTTCTATTCATTCCCCCTGCCCAATTCACTGGTGCCCAGTAAAGTTTATCTCCATTGCCCTTGCTCATAGAGTTTACCATAGATCATTGCTGACGTTCACCAGTGGAGGGGAGCATTTTGGCAGATATGGGAAGGATTATGATTCCACCTAGTGTTATAGGTGTTTCTTCTTACAACCCCTGCTTTTAATTGGGACTGGGACTTGTTTCTTTTTTTTTTTTTTTTTTTTTGAGACGGAGTCTCGCTCTGTCACCCAGGCTGGAGTGCAGTGGCCTGGATCTCAGCTCACTGTAAGCTCCGCCTCCCGGGTTCACGCCGTTCTCCTGCCTCAGCCTCCCGAGTAGTTGGGACTACAGGCGCCGCCACCTCGCCCGGCTAGTTTTTTGTATTTTTAGTAGAGACGGGGTTTCATCGTGTTAGCCAGGATGGTCTCGATCTCCTGACCTCGTGATCCGCCCGTCTCGGCCTCCCAAAGTGCTGGGATTACAGGCTTGAGCCACCGCGCCCGGCAAGACTGGGACGTGTTTCTTCATATCCTCATGGTACATGCCCAGTACTTATTTTTTGATTGAGTACAACAAAATGTAATGTCAGCATAGTGACAGGAAGCCCAGAAAACACCTGTATTTTCCATGGTGTTGTAGTTTGCATAATAGCACAAGTGATCACTTTTATATTACATAACATTCTGTTTGAAATCTTCATGTTATAGATCAGCTGTGTGCTATATTGCTTGCTGTAAGTCTTCTTGGCCTTGAATGTACTAGTTTAAGTAATAGGTTAGTAGTAGTAAAAAATAATAATCATAATCATAATGCAGCTAATGGTGTGGTTGTCCATGGTAGTTCCTTTGCCTAGCCTAGGTGAGGAAACACTTTTAAAAATACTAACCGTGCCACGTAATTACTGTTAGTCCTCAGTACCAGGCCTTTTTCAGCATGGATATGGTTAGATTTTTATTTTTCTGCTAATTTATGCAAAATTTCAATAGCAGCCAAAACATAGTATGAAAATTTGTTTTTTGTGTCATTGAAATACTGCATAAATCAGCCTAACAAATTAGAAAGAAGAAATTATTTCTTTGGGGGTTTGTGTGTGAGAGAGAGAACTTTGTATTTGAAACTCTGTAACTAAAAGCAAAGACCATATTCTAAAATTTATTTATAATTAGTATTTCATACTTCCAAAAAGGATTTGAAGCTAGAAACAGTAGGACAGAAGGTTTGAAAGTAATGTCAGAAAAAGAATCAGAAGTACACAGAAGGAAGGTTTAAGTTGTAATTCTGATTTGTTGAGAATTAGGTCACTCCATTTAGCTGTGAACTTTATTAATGAAAATTAGGGGAGCAATCATAGGCTCTAGTTCTTATTACTTTGACTGAAGCAAGCTCTATATATGCCTTCCATATGCTCTAGTTCTTATTACCTGGCCCCACCTCCTAATAATACACAGGATTTCAACATACAAATTTGGGGACACTTAAATATTCAGTCCATTGCAGACAGAGTTTTTGAGACAGAGTCTTGCTCTGTCACCCAGGCTGGAGTGCAGTGGTGTGATCTCAGCTCATTGCAACCTCCACGACTCTGAGGTTCAAGCAATCCTCCTGCCTCGGCCTCCTGAGCAGCCGGGATTATAAGTGAACACCACCATGCCCAGCTACTTTTTGTATTTTTAGTAGAGACACGGTTTCACCATGTTGGCCAGGCTGGTCTCAAGCTCCTGACCTCAACTGATTAGCCTGCCTCAGCCTCCCAAAGTGCTGAGATTATAGGCATGAGCCACCGTGTCCAGCCTGCAAACAGATTTTTAGCTTAGGCTATGTTTGCACATATCATGTACTTCTCTTGTTCTTTTGACAAAAGCTGTATGACATGACAAAATTAAGCTTTCTGAGAATTGCCTGGAGTACAGTTCGTTTATGTTGACTGAAACAAAATCTATATGCCTTTATATACCCAACCTTGTTCAGCAAAGTTAGCATTCATTTTATTTTTTATGTTTTTGAGGATTCTAGCTTTGCAAGTTAGCATTCTTGTTTGATGTCATTCTTACATTTTTTGGTAAAATCTAAATTATTCTAACTATATATGCAGACTAAATCATGATTTTAGAAGAATCATGATTTAGCAGTGACTTAAGACACTTAACAGATAATTTTCTCATTAGGCTGCTTGTACCTCCATATTTATAGTTTTTATATCTTTTGGAAACCACACTCATCTAGAAGTCTTGAATAAACCCTGCAACCTTATTTTCTGAGTTCTGAGGGACTCCCTTTGTAGTTATTGTATGCTTTTATTAGAATTCATTCTTTGAGGGTTGGTTATTACATAGCAGTTAGGTTCTCAATTCTGAAGGCAGACAGGACAGACCTGAGTTCAGATTCTGGCTTTGCCACTTACAGCAATAAGATTTCGATCAAGATATTTAACCTCTCAGCCTGTTTTTTTTCCTTTGTAAAATGTAAATGATAATAAAACCTTCTTCATAGAGTTGTTACAAAGATCATATGAAATATGTATGAAAAGTACTTAATACACTATCATTTGATTCTACTATTTATAATATGCATCGTTTCTTTGGCAGTATCTTGGATTTGGAACACCATCTAATCTGGGAAAAGGCAGAAGGGCTGCAGCTGCTGCAGACCTTGCTAATCGAAGTGGGGAATCAAATACTCACCAAGACATTGAAGAAAAAGATCGGTTATTGCGTCATGTGGAAGCCAGAGATCTGATTGAGTTTGGCATGATTCCTGAGTTTGTGGGACGGTTGCCTGTGGTGGTTCCATTGCATAGCCTAGATGAGAAAACACTTGTACAAATACTAACTGAGCCACGAAATGCTGTTATTCCTCAGTACCAGGCCTTATTCAGCATGGATAAGGTTAGATTTTTATTTTTTGTACTTAGTTATTTTCTTGCTATTGAAATTCTACATAAATTAACCTAACAACAAAAACAAATTCTGCTCATCTAGAATACCAGCCTATTCCTTACTAAATATGGATCTAGGAATCAAGGAAGGCATATTGTATTATGTTAGAGTTTAGGAGTTGTTTTTATTTCTTCTGAATTAAAACCATCATTATAGCCTAAAGCCCAAGAAAAATAATGCCATTAGCCTACCTCAATATCTCTAACCCAGACATACAGGATTGTCCTTTCAGTCTTGATATTCTAAATGCTTTTGTTGTGACATACTATGTGTATTTTTATATTCTTTTGCCAAAATAGAGTTTTATTAATCCCACATATACGTCTCTGTAGCAAACACCTAGCCCACATACTCAATTGGATAACAAACGGTTTGGGTTTTGTGAACTTTGTGTCTCTAAATATCAGTCTCCTCTTCTCTATTGCCACTGCCTCAAGTCAAGCCCCTTTGTTATTATTCACCTTGACTCATGCATTTAATTCCTAATTGATCTGCCTGTCTCATGTCTGTCTGTGACTACCACCACCAAAATATCAGTATCTTCCTCTTTACTTCTAGAATGGATCATTGAGCACAGTGCCCAACAAATAGATATTAAGTTCTTAAATATTCATTGAATGATTAAAGACAAGGCTAATGTTTTTACTCCCTTGCTTAAAATCCTCCAGTGGTTCCTTAGTCTTATTTAGATGCCTCCCCCTTTGCTGCTCCCTTAGCTCCATGTGCATACACTGGACTATAAATGCTAGTTTGCCAATCTGTCATCTGTCATCACACAATAGACTGTAAGTTGCTTGGCAAAGATGATGTTTATTCATCATTAAATCCCTAGTATGTAACACAGAGGTTTGGTAAATGTTGAAAAAAATCCTAGGGAGTATGTTAATCTAGAAAACATCTTCAAGCTTCAGAACAAACTTGCAATTCATAATAACTGATACTGTCATGGGTTAGTTGATAGAAACAAGTGCTTCTTGAAGGCAGGGTTCCAAAACACCATGAATTGTGCCCCTCACTTAATGGTACATTTTCTGGAGGTAAAAATTAACAATAAAAGTTATAATTTATTTTTAATGTATTTGTAGTGTGAACTGAATGTTACTGAGGATGCTTTGAAAGCTATAGCCAGATTGGCACTAGAACGAAAAACAGGTGCACGAGGCCTTCGGTCCATAATGGTGAGTTGGCATTATTTTCTGAAAACAATTATTTCTTGGTCTGAGTTTTGAGTATATTAAGCTTCCTTGTTTTCTTTTGGAAAACAGATACATTTTCTTTTGGAAAATCTCTCTCTCTCTCTCTCTCTCTCGAGAGAGAGAGAGAGAGAGAGAGAGAGAGAGAGAGTGAGTCAGAGTCAGAGTCTCAAAGGAGTGCAGTGGTACGATCTTGGCTCGCTGCAATCTCCACCTCCCAGGCTGAGACTCAAGCAGTCTTCCCACCTTACCCTCCCAAGTAGCTGGGACTATAGGCAAGAAACACCACACCTGGCTAATTTTTGTATTTTTAGTGGAGATGGGGTTTCACCATGTTGGCCAGTCTGGTCTTGAACTCCTGACCTCAGGTGATCTGCCTGCCTCAGCCTCCCAAAGTGCTGTGATTACAGGCGTGAGCCAGTCTGGTCTTGAACTCCTGACCTCAGGTGATCTGCCTGCCTCAGCCTCCCAAAGTGCTGTGATTACAGGCGTGAGCCACCACACCTGGCCTGAAATTTTTTTTTTTTAATCACAGTAGATTATATTTTGCTTTTTCTCAAAAAAGAACTTCAAGGTGTTTGCAATAAAGGACATGGACATAATATAATTAATGAAACAAAAAATCAGGATTGGGCCTGGTAACTCACATCTATAAATCCCAACACTTTGGGAGGCCGAGGCAGAAGGACTGCTTGAGCCCAGGAGGTTGAGACCAGCCTGGGCAACATAGACCCTCATCTCTCAAAAAAAAAAATTAAAACAAGAGGCCGGGCATGGTGGCTCATGCCCATAATCCTAGCACTTTGGGAGGTTGAGGCGGGCGGATTGCCTGAGCTCAGGAGTTCAAGACCAGCCTGGGCAACATGGCGAAACCCCATCTCTACTGAAAATACAAAAAAGCCAAATGTGGTGGTTTATGCCTGTAATCCCAGCTATAATCACAAATATATATACATGTATATATATTTGTTTTGTTTCTTTTTCTTTGAGTGAATGGATTCCAGTTTGTGATTTATAGAATAAAAGCACTTGTGTGTAATCAGTTTTCAATGTGATTCATTACTTTTTATTTATTTAGGAAAAGCTGTTACTAGAACCAATGTTTGAAGTCCCTAATTCTGATATCGTATGTGTGGAGGTTGACAAAGAAGTAGTAGAAGGAAAAAAGGAACCAGGATACATCCGGTAAAGTGCATTTTCAAGCCAGAACAGATACAAAATTTAAGATCAGGCTGGGCGCGGTGGCTCAAGCCTGTAATCCCAGCACTTTGGGAGGCCGAGACGGGCGGATCACGAGGTCAGGAGATCGAGACCGTCCTGGCTAACATGGTGAAACTCCGTCTCTACTAAAAAATACAAAAAACCAGCCGGGCGAGGTGGCGGGCGCCTGTAGTCCCAGCTACTCGGGAGGCTGAGGCAGGAGAATGGCGTAAACCCGGGAGGTGGAGCTTGCAGTGAGCTGAGATCCAGCCACTGCACTCCAGCCCGGGAGACAGAGCGAGACTCTGTCTCAAAAAAAAAAAAAAAAAAAAAATTTAAGATCAGCTCCTCATTGCTATGTTTATGGGTTTGTCATTTTAAAATTATATAAAAATTGTTATATTGTGTATTTGTAAGGGAAGCAGTAATCTCAGGTTTTCTGTAGAAAAATCTAATTTGGGTATTATAAAATAATAGTATTTTATGAGTTTTTGAAAGTTGATCTTCAGGCCAGGTGTGGTGGCTCACGCCTGTAATCCCAGCACTTCGGGAGGTGGAGGCGGGCGGATCATGAGGTCAAGAAATAGAGACCATCCTGGCCAACATGGTAAAACTGTGTCTCTGCTAAAAATACAAAAATCAGCTGGGTGTGGTGGTGGATGTCTGTAGTCCCAGCTACTTGGGAGGCTGAGGCAGGAGAATCACTTGAACCTGGGAGGCAGAGGTTGCAATGAGCCAAAATCGCACCACTGCACTCCAGCCTGGGCGAAGAGTGAGACTCGGTCTCAAAAAATATATAAAAAAAGGCAATGGGCTGGATTTGGCTAGCAAGCTACAGTTTCCTAACCCCTGATTTATTCAATAAATGTTTACTATACAATGTTTGACATTGTTACCTACACAAAAACTAGGTTTCTGTTTAACTCAATCATAAGGTATGTTATGTTTTATGTTTGCTTATGTTCCAAGATAACTTTAGAGGCAGTTGATTTGTTTTGAACAACCTTAGTTATCCAGAGAGATGTAATCTCTTATTTTTATTGTTTAATGATGTTGACATGTGGCTTTTAAAGGAATTGTGGTGATCTGAATTACCATTTTTACTAGTTTGAGACAAGATGGATTTGGTCAGAAGTAGCTTCTTTACCATATACATATGCTAAATTCAAGCATTTGAGTTGAAATAACAGATGATGCTTTCTTGGCCGGGCGCGGTGGCTCAAGCCTGTAATCCCAGCACCTTGGGAGGCCGAGACGGGCGGATCACGAGGTCAGCAGATGGAGACCATCCTGGCTAACACGGTGAAACCCCGTTTCTACTAAAAAATACAAAAAAACTAGCCGGGCGAGATGGCGGGCGCCTATAGTCCCAGCTACTCGGGAGGCTGAGGCAGGAGAATGGCGGGAACCCGGGAGGCGGAGCTTGCAGTGAGCTGAGATCCGGCCACTGCACTCCAGCCCGGGCGACAGAGCGAGACTCCGTCTCAAAAAAAAAAACAGATGATGCTTTCTTGGAGAAAAGGATTTTTTAAGCCTTCACAATTGAAGCCATGTTTTCCTTTTTTTTTCAGTAATAAATTTGTCAGGAAAAATGTTGGGAAGTTTATTTACTTGGTTGTATAGTCTGTTTCCCATATTACTCAGCAATCTTTTTTTTTTTTTTTTTTTTTGAGACGAAGTCTCGCTCCGTCACCCAGGCTGGAGTGCAGTGGTGTGATTTCGGCTCACTACAACCTCCACCTCCTGGGTTCAAGCGATTCCCCTGCCTCAGCCTCCTGAGTAGCAGGGACTACAGGCATGCGCCACCACACCCGGCTAATTTTTGTATTTTTAGTAGAGATGGGGTTTCACCATGTTGGCTAGGCAGGTCTTGAACTCCTGATCTCAAGTGATCAGCCTTCCTTGGCCTCCCAAAGTGCTGGGATTACAGGTGTGAGCCACTGTGTCTGGTCTAAGCAATTTTAATATTAAAAGTGCTCCTAATATTTTCTATTATCATGGCTTTCTTAGCTAGTTGAGGTTACTTTGCTGTTTCGATTTTAAAGATCATGTTTACCTCCATTTTTTATTTTAAAAAAACAAACATGGCTTTTCATTGTAGGGCTCCAACAAAAGAATCCTCTGAAGAGGAGTATGACTCTGGAGTTGAAGAAGAAGGATGGCCCCGCCAAGCAGATGCTGCAAACAGCTAAACTGTCATATTGCTGTCCTGTATATACAGCTTTTCCTTCTTTTGTTTAGGGTCATAACTGTCTCTACAGTCTGATATTAAAGGCATTGGATCTATCTTGGATATCATACATGGTCAGAGAAGCCTTTAGGATAAGAATCAGATCATGTATATTATTGTAACATCACACTGATTTTACAGAGGACGTTATGTGGACTTTAATGACAGTGTTTAGAGATAAAATGTACATTATTTTGGTTCAGTTTTTAAAAAAAACTATGCTTTAACAAAATTCTTAGGAATTCTTTTAAGCAATGCAGGTATTGCAATAACTGTAGATGTTACAATAATGTTACTCTACAAATGGGAAAATAAATTCTTTAAAATTGAATATTGAGATACCATTCTTTAATGTTACTTTTTTACCCACATGTGTTTCTGAAAATATTGGAATTATATTCATCTTGAAAATTGGACCAGGTAGGCCAGGCACGCTGGCTCATGCCTGTAATCCCAGCACTTTGGGAGGCCAAGGCAGGTGGATCACAAGGTCAGGAGTTCAAGACCAGCTGGCCAAGGTGGTGAAACCCATCTCTACTAAAAATACAGAAAATTAGCTGGGCGCAGTGGCAGGCGCCTGTAATCCCAGCTACTCTGGAGGCTGAGGCAGAGGAATCGCTTGAACTCAGAGGGCAGAGGTTACAGTGAGCTGAGATCGCGCCACTTCTCTCCAGCCTGGGCAACAGAGTGAGACTCCATCTCAGGGAAAAAAAAAAAATTGGACCAGGTAGTTAAAAATTTCATTGAAAAATACCCTGAAGAACTATATTTTGATAATTGGTTTAGCTGTATTCCTAGTCTTATCTGCTAACGCATGACAGTATGACACTAACTTCCCAATTGGTTCTGTAAAAAAGGCCATTTTCTTACCAAGTTGTTGGATTTACCATCTTTTTTTTTTTTTTTAAAGCAGAGTTTCGCTCTGTCCCAAGCTGGAGTGCAGTGGTGCGAGCTTGGCTCACTGCAACCTCCACCTCCCAGGTTCAAGCAATTTTCCTACCTCAGCCTTCCGAGTAGCTGGGATTACAGGTGCACACCACCATACCCGGCTAATTTTTGTATTTTTAGTAGAGACAGGGTTTCACCATGTTGGCCAGGCTAGTCTCTTAACTCCTGACCTTGTGATCTGCTGGCCTCAGCCTCCCAAAGTGCTGAGATTACAGGCATGAGCCACCGCACCCAGCCTTAATTACCATCTTTAATCCATTTTAGTACTGTGGATGAGTAAATGGAATTGAAGTCTGGCTTAAATCTTCAGAAAGTTACATAGCTATTTTATTTTATTTTATTTTATTTTATTGAGACAGAATCTCACTGTCACCCAGGCTGGAGTGCAGTGGCACGATCTTGGCTCACTGCAACCTCTGCCTCCCGGGTTCAAGCAATTCTCATGCCTCAGCCTCCTGAGTAGCTGGGACTACAGGTGTGCACCACCACACCTGGCTAATTTTTTGTATTTTTAGTAGAGACGGGGTTTCGCCATGTTGCCCAGGCTGGTCTCTCCTGAGCTCAGGCAATCTGGCCACCTTGGCCTCTGACAGTGCTAGGATTACAGGCATGAGCCACCGCATCCAGCCAGAAAGATACATATCTAATTCTATAAATAGCATGCAGTGTCAGTCATAGTAACAGCCATGTGCTCAGCTAAATAAAATTTCCTGATATTGTGTACGTAACCTGAAGTACTGAGCTCTTTTTTTGTTTTGTTTTTTGGTGCTGAACATTTTGGTCTAATTCTTTGGCTTCTTAGAACATTAAAAAAAAAATTTATGTTTTGCTATCAGCCAAAGTAAATGTGTTCACACTAACATATAAGTTACTAACCTTCATTATACAGCAAAGGTAAAAAGTGGTGGGATATTTGGGGTCTTAATGAAAATTGTATCATTTAACTCCATAAATATTAAAATATTTGCGTATCTTTTAAGCTTTTTTTTCTTTCCTTCTATAGTGGTGGTACAAGTTTTATATTCATTCAGTTTAATCTCATTCGAAATTGTTTAAATCAGAGTACATGTAAATATTTGTCCTTATTTTTTGGTTTATAGACTGTTGAGCTTTCCTTTTACACAGTTTTTTTTGTTGTTGGGGGGATACTGAAGCTATCAGGAAATTCTAAATCTTGTTGGTGAAGATTTGAGCTTTCTATGATATAATTAATAAAAGGAATGTGTGGTATTTATGGCTGGGTAGGACCAGAAATGCACTTTGTATTACAGTGTTAAGGCTGGTTGCTAGAGTATGGAACAGAAACACTTCTCCTTGGTCTCCCTAGTAATGGTTCAAGTTCTCCCCAGGAAGTCTTACATAGTATAACTTTGTTCATTATCTTTCCCTTATAGCATCATTTTCCTTTTTGTAGAGTGGAAATCAGACTAGCTGCTAAACATATTAAGGGTAATCCTCCAGAAATGGACTGGGAGGCATTTTAGTCACAACTACTTACATTTGACTTTGGAAGTTGTTAACAAAGCATAATCGATGTTTTTAAATCAAATGCAATTTGTATCTTGGAACTTAAATTTTGACATTTGAATAAAACAGAAAGACTAAATGAAAAGCCAACGTGGTGGTGTGTCCATCCTGCAATGGTGCAGGAACACTCTGCATTGACAACAACAAGCACAGCCAAACAGTGCCTATTTTTAAAGGGGCACAGATGTCATATAAGCTGCTTCATTTTAGGGATTGGTTAATCCTTGGCACTTCCATATCAGATAAATTCTAGCTGTAGATTCCACAGACAATGTTTGTTAAACATTTATCGAAAATCCTTACTTAAATGTCCTGCATGGAACTTCACACTAGGGACACAGACCAAGCTTTTCAGGAATCTTACTAGTCTTGTAGGGGAAACAAATACAAACTAAAGTGTATTTTAATGGTGGAAGTGAGATAGGTACCAGGTGTGGTGACATAGAAAGTGATGGCCCAGATAAGTCTGGAAGAACAAGTAGAAATTTGCCAGAAAAGAATAATGAGAACTAAATCAAAATCTCAGAAGTGTAAAACAACTAGGAAGTTGTAGGAGGTTAAGCAACAACTGTAACTTCTTGTTAATACTCTGAAATGACCATTTAATATTCTCCTCTCTCCATCTAGCTAAGGACCTCGCTTCACATTTCATTGAAAAACCATTGATGGAATTCATCATCCCACCCCCTATAAGCTATCTACTCCATCACGCAACCTTTCTCTCTAGTTACAACTGAAGTATCCCTCCTACAAAACTCAGTTACTCCACATATGCTTAGGGTCTCATCATCCCCTCTCGTTTCTCAAGGCCTTTAGTTCTTTTGATCATGTCTCTTCTATAGTATCTGTGTCCTGCCTTCTGAATTATTCCCAGTGGCATCCAAACACTGCTTAGTATTTCCTGTCCTATAGCAAATCTCCCAAGTTTATTCACGTATCTTTCTAACTACGCCATAAATTCCACAAGGATGGTGACCCAACCTGTTTCGTTACTATAACCAGCACCTACCATAGTGCTACATACATCTGGTACCCCATACATTTTTTTAAAAAATAGTGGAATGGCCACGCATGGTGGCTCATGCCTGTAATCTCAGCACTTTGGGAGGACGACGCAGGTGGATCACCTGAGATCAGGAATTCGAGACCAGCCTGGCCAAACATGGTGAAACCCCATCTCTACTAAAAGTACAAAAATTAGCCAGGCGTGGTGGTGGGAACCTGTAATCCCAGCTACTCAGGATGCTGAGAATGGAGGATCACTTGAGCCTGGGAGGTGGAGTTTGCAGTGAGCTGAGATCGTGCCACTGCACTCCAGCCTGAGTGACAAGAGTGAGACTCCGTCTCAAAAAAACAATAATGGAATGTCTTGTATGCTAGGTTAAATTGTAAGTTTTTACAGAAGTTAGTAGGGGATTATTGAGTTTTAGCAGTGGAGTTGAACATGATCAGATGTGCATTTTAAATTGTTGGGGACAGGCTCAGGAAAATGAAGGGAAGGAAACGTGACTGGAGGCCTACTTAAGAACATTTCTCCAGCATTTGCCCTTCTATCTCCTAGCTCAACAATTTCCTCCACTTTTTCAGGTTAGTTCTCATCAGCATACAAACAAAACAACTTCCTTGAACCCACATCCTCTCCACCTGTTGCCCAGCTGCTTCTCTTCTGCGGCACAAGTAAAAGATGGTCTTGCATTTTCCGATTCCCTTCCAGGATTTGACTCTTCTTTTTAAGAGATGGAGGGGTCTCACTCTCACCCAGGCTGGAGTGCAATGGCACTATCATGGATCACAACATCCTCCAACTCCTGGGCTCAAGCCATCCTCCCACATTGGCCTTCCAAAGTGTTGGGATTACAGGCATGAGCCACCGCACCTGGCTCCAGGCTTTGACTCTTAAATGAGAAGCTGTCAGAAGGTTTTGCACAAAGAAGTGATACTTCGTTACGGTGTGAGAGAACAGACTAAGGGGACAAGGAAAAGATAGTGGAAGTGGAAGAAGTGAATAGGTAGGTATTTTTGCAAATCTGATTAAAAGCGTTATCCTGTGTTCAGTGGGGAAACTCATAAAAATCTTATCCCTAAATTTATAAATTTAATAGTCTAATAAAATGCCAATGTTTTATAAGCAATATATATTTTTATAAATTATAAATAATAAAATTATAAATTATAAATATATATAAAATGTCAAAATTTTACATTGAAGTCAAGCAAGTTGATTCTCAAGTTCATATGGGAGAATGGTGAACAAGCAAAATGAAAAAGTACACTTACATAGTGCTTAATGCAACAACTCTGAGGTGGATACTACAATCAAGTCTTTATGCTCATAAAGAAACTGAAGCCCAGAGGGGTTAAGGAGCTTCCCCAAGCTTCACACAAAGTAACAGAGCCACGATTTAACCCTAGATAGACTGGTTCCAGAATCCTACAGGAAACAATGAAGAAGGAGGAGGGACTGCCTCTACTTTGTTTTTTTTTTTTTGTTTTGTTTTGTTTTTTTTTTTTTTTTTTTTTTTTGAGACGGCGTCTGGCTCTGTCGCCCGGGCTGGAGTGCAGTGGCCAGATCTCAGCTCACTGCAAGCTCCGCCTCCCGGGTTTACGCCATTCTCCTGCCTCAGCCTCCCGAGTAGCTGGGACTATCGGCGCCCGCCACCTCGCCCGGCTAGTTTTTTGTGGTTTTTTTTTTTTTTTAGTAGAGACGGGGTTTCACCGGGTTAGCCAGGATGGTCTCGATCTCCTGACCTCGTGATCCGCCCGTCTCGGCCTCCCACCCAAAGTGCTGGGATTACAGGCTTGAGCCACCGCGCCCGGCCTTTTTTTTTTTTTTTTTTTTTTTTTTTTTTTTTTTGAGATGGAGTCTGTCTCCCAGGCTGGAGTGCAGTGGCGCGATCTCAGCCATCTTACAGGTTCACGCCATTCTCCTGCCTCAGGCACCCACCACCGCACCTGTCTAACTTTTTGTATTTTTAGTGGAGATGGGGTTTCACCGTGTTAGCCAGGCCCGGCCCGGCCCCCCCTTTTTTTTTAAACATAATTTATACTGGGATACATGTGGAGAAGATGCAGGTTACATAGGTATACATGTGCCATGGTGGTTTGCTGCACCCATCAACCCATCATCTAGGTTTTAAGCCCTGCATGCATTAGGTATTTGTCCTAATTCTGTCCCTCTCATTGCCCCCTCTACTAGCTATGTTTAAAATACAAAGATTTATAACTAGGTGTGGTGACTGACACCTGTAATCCCAGCAATTTGGGAGGCCGAGGCAGGAGGATTGCTTGAGCCCGAGTTTGAGACCAGCCTGGGAAACATGGTGAGATCCTGCCTCTACAAAAAATTTTAAAAATTAGCCAGGCATGGTGGCGTGCACCTGTAGTCCCAGCTCCTTGGGAGGCTGAGGTGGGAGGACTCCTTGAGTCCTGGAGGTCACAGTGAGCGGGATCATACCACTGCACTCCAGCTTGGGCAACAGGGCTACGCCCTGTCTCAAAATGTGTGTGTGTGTATGTATGTATGTATGTATTTTTAAAGCTTTAAAAATTTAAGTTTATACCAGTGCACGAATGGGCAGACAGACTAATAGAAAAGAATGGACCAGGTGCAGTGGCTCGTGCCTGTAATCCCAGCACTTTGGGAGGCCGAGGCAGGTGGATTGATTGAGCCCACAAGTTCCAGATCAGCCTGGGCAACATGGCAAGACACCATCTGTATAAAAAATAAAAATTAGCCAGGTGTGGTGGCTCGTTCACACCTGTATTCCCAGCTACTCGGGAGGCTGAGGTGACAATCACCTGAACACAGGGAGGTCAAGTGATTGTGCCCTGCACTCCAGCCTGAGTGACAGAGTGAGACCCTATATATTCTCCTGAGGCAGGAGAATTGCTTAAACCCAGGAGGTGAAGGTTGCAGTGAACCTAGGTCATACCACTGCACTTCAGCCTGGGAGATAAGGCAAGACTGTCTGAAAAAACAAAATTAATGACATGGACAATGAAATCCAGGCTGAGGTGGCCTCAGATGGAGATGAGAAACTCATTAGGAACTGGGGCAAGCGTGGTGGTGGGCGCCTGTAGTCCCAGCTACTCAGGAGGCAGAGGCAGGAGAATCTCTTGAACTCAGGAGGTGAAGGTTGCAGTGAGTCAAGATCGCACCACTGCACTCCAGCCTGGGGGACAGAGCAAGACTGTCTCAAAAAAGAAAAAAAAAGTAAACCTACAAAACTTAGAGAAAAACACAGGAGAAGATCTTTAGGATCTAAGGATAAGCATCGGGTTCTTGGACTTGACACCAAAAGCACAATCCAGAAAGGGAAAACTGATAAATTGGACTTCATCAAAATTAAGAACTTTTGCTATGCCAAAAGAAAAACCCTGGCCGGGTTCAGTAGCTCATGCCTGTAATCCCGGCCTTTGGGAGGCAAAGATGGGAGAATAGCTTGAGGCCAGGAGTTTGAGATCAGCCTGGGCAAGACCCCCAATCTCTACAAAATTTTTTTTAAATTAGCAGGGTATGGTGGTGTCTGCTTGCAGTCCTAGTTACCCTAGAAGTTAAGGCGGGGGCCGAGTGCAGTGGCTCACACCTGTAATCCCAGCAGTTTGTGAGGCTGAGGCAGGTGGATCACCTGAGGTCAGGAGTTGGAGACAAGCCTGATCAACATGGTAAAACCCCATCTCTACTAAAAATACAAAATTAGCCTGGCATGGTGGCGCATGCCTGTAATCCCAACTACTTGGGAGGCTGAGACAGGAGAATCGCTTGAACCCAGGAGGCAGAGTTTACAGTGAGCCAAGATCACGCCACTGTACTCCAGCCTGGGTGACAGAGTGAGACTCCATCTTCAAAAAAAAAGAATTATTATAAAAGTAGAGGATAGATTCATGTAGATTCATGGTTAAGGAGAAGGTGGGTTAAGGAAGAGAATTGAGTGTGGGTATAAAAGGGCAAATGAGGAATACTGGTAGTGATGGACATGTTCTGTATCCATGTCAATATCCTGACTTTGATATTGTAACAGGACTGCCAGGTTTGTATGCCAGTTACACAGCAATAGACATCTGACATACACTGACATCTGGGTTTGAACTGGAGAGTTAAATTTTTTTCCTTTTTTAAAAATTAAAAATAATTTGCAATGCACAACTTTGCTCAGGTAGTTAAGAGTTTAATAATCTCAAGATGTCAAACAAGGAAGGAGGACGAATTCTCAAGATTAAAATCTGTTTCCTCAAAGGGTTCTGGGCAATGGTTTTTAAGGGGGTTGTGGAGGGTGAGGGACTAGAAAATTTGGGGTCATCGATTGGTTGCGTAAGGTGGATGATACGGTTTTGCTCTGTCTCCATCCAAATTTCATCTTGAATTACAATAGACCCCACATGTCAAGAGAGGAATGTGGTAAGAGGTGATTGGATCATGGGGGCAATTTCCTGCATGCTGTTCTGATAGTGAATTTTCACGAGATTTGATGGTTTAAAAGTGTTTGGCAGTTCCCCTCCTTCCTCACCCTCTCTCCTGCCACCTTGTGAAGAAGGTGCTTGCTTCTCTTTTGCCTTCTGCCATGATTATGTTTCCTGAGGCCTCCCCAGCCATGCAGAACTGTGAGTCAATTAAACCTCTTTATAAGTTACCCAGTCTCCAGTAGTTCTTTATAGCAGTGTAGAATAATAGAACTATAGAACTGGCCGGGCGCGGTGGCTCAAGCCTGTAATCCCAGCACTTTGGGAGGCCGAGACGGGTGGATCACGAGGTCAGGAGATCGAGACCATCCTGGCTAACACGGCGAAACCCCGTCTCTACTAAAAAATACAAAAAAAAAAAAAAAAAAAAACTAGCCGGGTGAGGTGGCGGGCGCCTGTAGTCCCAGCTACTCGGGAGGCTGAGGCAGGAGAATGGCGTAAACCCAGGAGGCGGAGCTTGTAGTGAGCTGAGATCCGGCCATTGCACTCCAGCCTGGGCAACAGAGCAAGACTCAGTCTCAAAAAAAAAAAAACAAAAAAAAAACTATAGAACTAATAGGCCAGGGGCAGTGGTTCGTGCCTGTAATCCCAGCACTTTGGGAGGCGGAGGTGGGTGGATCACCTGAGGTCAGGAGTTTGCAATCAGCCTGGCCAACAGGGTGAAACCCCATCTCTACTAAAAATACAAAAATCCAGCCGCACATGGTTGGCGGGTGCATGTAATCTCAGCTACTTGGGAGGCTGAGGCAGGAGAATTGCTTGCACCTGGGAGGCAGAGATTGCAGTGAGCGAAGACTACACCATTGCACTCCATCCTGAGCAATGAGGATGAAACTCCATCTCAAAAAAAAAAAAAAAAAAAAGAAAAGAAAAGAAAATGAACTAATACGGGGGATAAAATCAGGATGTGGAAATTATTCTTTCATTAGTCAGCTTTTTGCTGGGTCCTTCAGACCAGCTGGCATGGTATCTAAAGAAGACGCTCAATGGAAAACGCATCTAACAATGTCTTAGATTTTATCTATAGAACAGGAAAAGAACAAAGACTTTTGTGACAAGGGCTGGTTATCCTTGGGTAGTAAGAGTAGTGACCAACCACAAGGAACTGGGACAGAAAGCAAGCCGGCTTAATGATTGTCATTGATTTTGCTATAAGCCTACTTATTTTTTCCCCTATTGATTTTATAAAGCATTGCAGGTGAGTAGTGACTATCTGAGGACAGTATCAGTGTGGGCAGTAAGAAGAATTTACCAAGACAGTTGTAGGTAAAGAAAGGCAGATTTATGAAAGAAAGTATGAAAATACATTGCAAGAGTGCAAGGGGCAGGTTAGCAAGAGAGGAGCTAACTGTGAGGAGACAAAGGCTTCCCAGGGATTTTATAGAATGGTGTTTGTGCTGTGTGCCGAAGAGGGCTTTGTGCAGTACTGATAACTGCAGCCAAGGTTGCAGTGAGCTAACGCATTTTTTTATAAGCCAAGGGTCTGGTGATAGCTGGGCACAGGAATATTGTGAGTTATTAGTGCAGGAGGGCTATGTGTCCTGGACCATGAAGAAAGGCAGGCTTGTAGCTATCTGCCTTTCCTTTTTGCTCTCCCTCAGTCCTGCCAGCCCCACTCTTTTTCCCTAAATTCCACATGAAGTTTTTTTAGGGATGGTTTCATGACAGGAAAATATATTGAGCCCCCAAGATCACTAAGGAAAACTCAGGCTAGAAACTACTTAGGGCAAACCTGCTCCATTCTATTCAAAATCACTGAGACAGATGCATATCTGATTTGCCTCCTTAGGAAAGGCTAATCAGAAATTCAACAGAATGTAACCATTTGTTTATAACCTGTGACCTGGAAGCTCCCTCCTGGCTTCAAGTATTCCTGCCTTTGCTTCAAGTTGTCCCACCCTTCCAGACTGAACCAATGTGCTTCTTACAAATACTGACTGATGTCTTATGTCTCCCTAAACATATAAAACCAACTGTGCCCTGACCACCTTGGGCACATGTCATCAGGACTTCCTGAGGCAGTGTCACAGGTGCTGTCAGGCCTGAGCCCAAGCTAAGCCATCGCATCCCGTGACTTGCACGTATATGCCTAGATGGCCTGAAGTAACTGAAGAATCACAAAAGAAGTGCAAATGCCCTGCCTCACCTTAACTGATGACATTCCACCACAAAAGAAGTGAAAATGGCCGGTCCTTGCCTTAAGCGATGATATTATCTTGTGAAATTCCTTTTCCTGGCTCATCCTGGCTCAAAAATCTCCCCCACTGAGCACCTTGTGACCCCCCACTCCTGCCTGCCAGAGAACAACCCCCCTTTGACTGTAATTTCCCTTTACCTACCCAAATTCTATAAAACGGCCCCACCCTTATCTCCCTTCGTTGACTCTCTTTTTGGACTCAACCCGCCTGCACCCAGGTGATTAAAAAGCTTTATTGCTCACACAAAGCCTGTTTGGTGGTCTCTTCACACGGACGCGCATGACAGGTGCATCCTCAACCTCTTTTTTTTTTCCTCCTTCCCTGGAGATGGAGTCTTGCTCTGTCACCCAGGCTGGAGTGCAGTGGTGTGATCTTGGCTCATTGCAACATCCACCTCCCGGGTTCAAGCGATTTTCCTGCCTCAGCCTCCCGAGAAGCTGGGATTACAGGTGTATGCCACCATAGTCAGCTAAGTTTTTTTTTTTTTTTTTTTTTTTTTTTTTTTTTTTGAGACCCAGTCTCGCTCTGTCGCCCAGGCTGGAGTGCAGTGGCCGGATCTTGGCTCACTGCAAGCTCTGCCTCCTGGGTTTACGCCATTCTCCTGCCTCAGCCTCCCCAGTAGCTGGGAGTACAGGCGCCTGCCACCTCGCCCGGCTAGTTTTTTTGTATTTTTTAGTAGAGACGGGGTTTCACCAGGTTAGCCAGGATGGTCTCAATCTCCTGACCTCGTGATCCGCCCATCTCGGCCTCCCAAAGTGCTGGGATTACAGGCTTGAGCCACCACGCCCGTCCTGTATTTTTTTTTTAGTAGGGATGAGGTTTCACCATGTTGGCCAGGCTGGTCTCCAACTCCTGACCTCATGATGAGAGAAGAGAGACCCTCTCATATTGTTTTATACTCAGAAAAGAGAAGTGAAACTAAAGGCAGGTAGCCCAGCGCCTAGGAACCAGACCCGAAACCAAGGAACCAGACCCAAAACCAGGCCTGGGCCTGCCTGACCTAAGCCTGGTAGTTAAAATTCAACCCCTGACCTAGCAACTTGTTGGGAGCAAGCCCCCCAAAATCTGGCCATAAACTGGCCATAAACAAAATCTCTGCAGTACTGTGATATGTCCATAATGGCCCTAACGCCCAAGCTGGAAGGTTGTGGGTTTACCGGAATGAGGGCAAGGAATACCTGGCCTGCCTAGGGTGGAAGGGCAAGGAACACTTGGCCTGCCCAGGGCGGAAAACCACTTAAAGGCATTCTTAAGCCACAGATAAAAGCATGAGCGATCTGTGTCTTTAAGGGCATGTTCCTGCTGCAGTTAACTAGCCCAACCTATTAATTTAATTCAGCCCATCCCTTTGTTTCCCATAAGGGATACTTTTAGTTAATTTAATATCTATAGAAGCAATGCTAATGACTGGTTTGCTGTTAATAAATATGTGGGTAAATCTCTGTTTGGGGCTCTCAGCTCTAAAGGCTGTGAGACCCCTGATTTCCTACTTCACACTTCTATATTTCTGTGTGTGTGTCTTTAATTTCCCTAGCACTGCTGGGTTAGGGTCTCCCCGACTGAGCTGGTCTCGGCAGCAACTGATGTTATCTATAGATTTCAGACATTGTATAGAAAGACACTGTGAAACCTTCCAGTCTGTGCTGCTTCACTCTGACCACCAGTGCATGCAGCCCCTGTCACGTACCCCCTGGCTTGCTCAATCAATCACAACCCTTTCATGTGAAACCCTTAGCATTGTGAGCCCTTAAAAGGGACAGAAATTGTGCACCTGCGAAGCCCAGATTTTAAGACGCTAGTCTGCCAATGCTTCCAGCTGATTAAAGCCACTCCCTTCACTATCTTGGTGTCTGAGGGGTTTTGTCTGTGGCTTATCCTGCTACAATGATCCACCCACCTCAGTCTCCCAAAGTGCTGGGATTACAGACATGAACCACCACACCCAGCCAGCAAAATAAACTTTCTAAATTAACTGAGACCTGGCTTAAATTTGGGGGGTTTACAGTTTCAATATTGTTACTAAAAAGGGTCCCAATCCAGATCCTGAGAGAGGGTGATATGATTTGGGTCTGTGTCCCCACTCAAATCTCATCTTGAATTGTACTTTTTTTGTTGTTGTTGTTGTTGTTGTAAATTGTACTCTCATAATTCCCATGTGTTGTGGGAGGGACCCAATGGGAGATAATTGAATCATGGGGGTAGTTCCCCCCATACTGTTCTCATGGTAGTGAATAAGTCTCATGAGATATGATGGTTTTATAAACAGGAGTTTCCTTCCACAAGCTCTGTCTTTTTGCCTGCTGCCATCCCTGTAAGATGTGACTTGCTCCTCCTTGCCTCCTGCCATGATTGTGAGGCCTCCCCAGCCATGTGGAACTATAAGTCCATTAAACCACTTTCGTGTGTAAATTGCCCAGTCTTTTTTTTTTTTTTTTTTTTTTTTTTGAGGCGGAGTGTTGCTCTGTCGCCCGGACTGGAGTGCAGTGGCCAGATCTCAGCTCACTGCAAGCTCCGCCTCCTGGGTTTACGCCATTCTCCTGCCTCAGCCTCCCGAGTAGCTGGGACTACAGGCGCCCGCCACCTCGCCCGGCTAGTTTTTGTATTTTTAGTAGAGACGGGGTTTCACCGTGTTAGCCAGGATGATCTCGATCTCCTGACCTCGTGATCCGCCCGTCTCAGCCTCCCAAAGTGCTGGGATTACAGGCTTGAGCCACCGCGCCCGGCCAAATTGCCCAGTCTTGAATATGTCTTTATCAGCAGCATGAAAACAGACTAATACAGTAAATTGGTACCAGTAGAGCATGGCACTGCTGAAAAGATACCCAAAAATGTGGAATCGACTTTGGAACTGGGTAACAGGCAGAGGTTGGAACAGTTTAGAGGGCTCAGAAGAAGATAGGAAAATGTGGGAAAGTTTGGAACTCCCTAGAGATTTGTTGAACGGCTTTGACCAAAATGCTGATAATGATATGGACAATGAAATCCAGGCTGTGTTGGTCTCAGATGGAGATGAGTAACTCATTAGGAACTGGTGCAAGGGTGACTCTTGTTATTTTTAGCAAAGAGCCTGGCAGCATTTTGCTTCTGCCTTAGAGATCTGTGGAACTTTGAACTTAGGAGAGATGATTTAGGGTATCTGGCAGAAGAAGTTTTTAAGCAGCAAAGCATTCAAGAAGTGACTTGGGTGCTGTTAAAGGCATTAAGTTTTAAAAGGGAAACAGAACATAAAAGTTCAGAAAATTAGCAGCCTGACAATGCAATAGAAAAGAAAATCCCGGCCGGGCGCGGTGGCTCAAGCCTGTAATCCCAGCACTTTGGGAGGCCGAGACGGGCGGATCACAAGGTCAGGAGATCGAGACCATCCTGGCTAACATGGTGAAACCCCGTCTCTACTAAAAAATACAAAAAACTAGCCAGGCGCAGTGGCGGGCGCCTGTAGTCCCAGCTACTTGGGAGGCTGAGGCAGGAGAACGGCGTGAACCCGGGAGGCAGAGCTTGCAGTGAGCTGAGATCCGGCCACTGCACTCCAGCCTGGGCGGCAGAGCGAGACTCCGTCTCAAAAAAAAAAAAAAAAAAAAAAGAAAAGAAAATCCCATTTTCTGAGGAGAAATTCAAGCCAGCTGCAGAAATTTGCATAAGTAACAAGGAGTTGAATGTTAATCTGCAAGACAATGGGGAAAATGTCTCCAGGGCATGTAAGAGACCTTTGTAGCAGTCCCTCCCAACACAGGCCCACAGGCTTAGGAGGGAAAAATGGTTTCATGGGCCAGGCCCAGGGTCCCTCTGCTGTGTGCAGTCTAGGGACTTGGTGCCCTGCATCCCAACCATTCCAGTCATGACTAAAAGGGACAAAGGTACAGCTTGAGCTGTGGCTTCAGAGGGTGCAAGGCCCAAGCCTTGACAGTTTCCATGTGGTGTTGAGCCTGTGGGTGCATAGAAGTCAAGAAATGAGGTCTGGGGGCGGGTACACTGGCTCACACCTGTAATCCCAGCATTCCCAATGATTGTGAGGACTCCTCAGCCATGTGGAAGTATAAATCCATTAAACCTTTTTCCTGTATAAATTACTCAGTCTCAGGTATGTCTTTATTAGCAGCATGAAAACAGGCTAATACAGAAGGTCCTTGGATCTTGCGCAAGAAAGATTTCAGGGCAAGTCCACAGTACAAAGCAAAAGCAAATTTATTAAGAAAGTAAAGTGGTGGCCGGGCGCGGTGGCTCAAGCCTGTAATCCCAGCACTTTGGGAGGCCGAGATGGGCGGATCACAAGGTCAGGAGATCGAGACCATCCTGGCTAACACGGTGAAACCCCGTCTCTACTAAAAAATACAAAAAAGTAGCCGGGTGAGGTGGCGGGCGCCTGTAGTCCCAGCTACTCGGGAGGCTGAGGCAGGAGAATGGCGTGAACCCGGGAGGCGGAGCTTGCAGTGAGCTGAGATCCGGCCACTGCACTCCAGCCTGGGCGACAGAGCGAGACTCCGTCTCAAAAAAAAAAAAAAAAAAAAAAAAGAAAGTAAAGTGGTGAAAGAATATCTACTCCATAGACAGTAGGGCGTTCCCGAAAGTAAGAGGAGGACCTAGGTACAATGCTTGTTTACATATAGAATAAAAAAAGATGATGGGGATATGTGTTCTGCCACAAGGGTTTGTGATAAAGGATTAATTTTTTTTTTTTTTGGAGACGGAGTCTCGCTCTATTGTCCAGGCTGGAGTGCAGTGGCACAATCTTGGCTCACTGCAAGCTCTGCCTCCCAGGTTCATGTCATTCTCCTGCCTCAGCCTCCCAAGTAGCTGGGACTACAGGTGCCCACCACCACGCCTGGCTAATTTTTTGTATTTTTGTTTAGTGGAGATGGTGTTTCACCGTGTTAGCCAGGATGATCTCGATCTCCTGACCTCGTGATCTGCCTGCCTCAGCCTCCCAAAGTGCTGGGATTACAGGCATGAGCCACAGCACCCGGCCTAATTTTTGAAATTACTATATTTTGCAAGAATCAGTATTACTATCTTTAAAGCAAAATTAGGAATGCTTTAAAGCAAAATTAGGAACGCTTCTATTCTCAAAATATCGGGGTATCAGGACACTCCTAAGTATGGGTTTGTTTAGTAAATGTTATTAGCCTGTTCCCTTAACCATAAACATCTAGAGGGTAGGAATACCTAACTTCCTGGGAATGCAGCCAAGCAAGTCCCAGCTTCACTTTTCCTAGCCCTCACTCAGGATGGAGTCGCTCTGGTTCAAACACCTCTGACAATTTTGTACTACAGTTTTACAAGATGTCACCATTAGGGGAAACTGGGTAAAGGGTACACAGAATCTCCCTGTATTACTACTTCTCATATTCCATATGAATCTACAATTGTCTCAAAATAGTTTAATTAAAAAAATCTAATCATGTGACACAGCCTTCTCTTTACCTCTTGTTTAAAACCAATTGTTTCCCATTGTTCATAAGATATGAGACCCCAGACATTAGGACTTCACTTCCACAGGATCACCAGATTCATCTCAGAGTTCCATAACTGGCATTTTTTTTTTTTTTTTTGGAGACAAGGTCTCACTCTGTCACCCAAAGTGCAGTGGTGTGATCTCAGCTCAGTGCAACCTCTACCACCTGGGTTCAAGCAATTCTCCTGCCTCAGCCTCCCTAGTAGCTGGGATTACAGGCACGCGCCACCACGCCTGGCTAATTTTTGTATTTTAGTAGAGACAGGGATTCACCATATTGCCCAGACTGGCCTTGAACTCCTGAGCTCAGGCAATCCACCCACCTCGGCCTCCCAAAGTGCTGGGATTACAGGCCAAAACAGGCATCGTATCAGTCCTCCCGCTAGACACAGTCCTGTAACCTAAGGCAGGTCCAGTCCCCTGTAGCTTGCAAATTCAAATAATAAGCATGAGAGAGGCAAAAGAAAGTGACTGGCCACAGGCGTGGTGGCTCACGACTGTAATCCCAGCACTTTGGGAGGCCGAGGCGGGCGAATCACGAGGTCAGGTGATCAAGACCATCCTGACTAACATGGTGAAACACCGTCTCTCCTAAAAATACAAAAAAATTAGCCGGTCGTGGTGGTGGGTGCCTGTAGTCCCAGCTACTCTGGAGGCTGAGGCAGGAGAATGGCATGAACCCGGGAGGCAGAGCTTGCAGTGAGCGGAGATCGCGTCATTGCACTCCAGTCTGGGCAACAGAGGGAGACTGTCTCAAACAAACAAATGAAAATGTGACTGGCCAGGTGCGGTGGCTCATGCCTGTAACCCCAGCACTTTGGGAGGCCAAGGTGGATGGATCACCTGAGGTAAGGAGTTTAAGACCAGCCTAGCCAATGTAGTGAAACTCTGTCTCTACTAAAAATACAAAAATTAGCCAGGCATGGTGGTGTGCGCCTGTAATTCCAGCTACTTGGGAGGCTGAGGCAAGAAAACTGCTTGAACCTGGGAGGCAGAGGTTGCAGTGGGCTGAGATCGCGCCCCTGCACTCCAGCCTGGATGACAAGAGCAAAGCTCCATCTAAAAAAAAAGAAAGACTATTTCAGAGCTTGGCTGAGGAGAAGCAGTACAGTCTCCTGCCTTAAGGAAACCACTTCAGCTTTCTCAGCAGAAAGTGAAGGCTTAAAAGGGGCCATGGGGCCAGGCGCAGTGGCTCACACCTGTAACCCCAGCACTTTGGGGGGCGGGAGTGGGCAGATCACCTGAAGCCAGGAGTTCGAGACCAGCCTGACCAACACTGGGAAACCCCATCTCTACTAAAAACACAAAACCACTAAAAATATAAAAATTAGTCAGGTGTGGCAGCGGGGGCCTGTAATCCCAGCAACTAGGGAGGCTGAGGCACCGAGAATAACTTGAACTCATGATGCAGTGGTTGCAGTGAGTGGAGATCGCATCATTGCACTCCAGCCTGGGTGGCAGAGGGACTCTGTCTCAAAAAAAGAGGGTGGGGGGGCGCAGGACGTGGTTGACCTGGATGGCATGTAAGGGGGTTGGTGGGGGGGGGGGACCGAGGAGGTGCTGGGACTATGGGACTTGCTCCTATGTATCCATCGGTGATCTGGTTGGCACCATGGAGGCTGGGGCGAAGGCAGGGGTGGGGGGGGAGGGGGACAGAGCTAGGTTGTAAATTGACAATTGTCCCCAGGCAATCCCTTGGTATGGGAAAGTTCCAGAGGTGCCTGGTTTAAGCTTCCGTCTTTGGAACTAATAAGCAAACACATTAGATAAGCTTACAGTGTAGAGAGTGTCTGGTGGAGAGAAGGTAAATGTTAATCGGATTCCTTTTTTTTTTTTTTTTTGAGACAGGTGTCACTCTGTCGCCCAGGGTGGAGTGTAGTGGCGCTATCGTGGCTCATTGCAGCAGTCTTTACCTCCCAGGGCCCAGGTGATCCTCCCACCTCTGCCTCCCCAGTGGCTGGGACTACAGGCGCACGCTACCATGCCCGGCTACTTTTATATATATACATATACATATATATACACATATACATATATATACATATACATATATATACACATATACATATATACACATATACATATATACATATACATATATATACATATACATATATATACATATACACATATATACATATATATACATATACATACACATATATACATATACATACACATATATATACGTATATATATACGTATATACGTATATATATACGTATATATATATATTTTTTTTTTTTTTTTGAGGCGGAGTCTCGCTCTGTCACCCGGACTGGAGTGCAGTGGCCAGATCTCAGCTCACTGCAAGCTCCGCCTCCCGGGTTTACGCCATTCTCCTGCCTCAGCCTCCCGAGTAGCTGGGACTACAGGCGCCCGCCACCTCGCCCGGCTAGTTTTTGTATTTTTAGTAGAGACGGGGTTTCACCGTGTTAGCCAGGATGGTCTCGATCTCCTGACCTCGTGATCCGCCCGTCTCGGCCTCCCAAAGTGCTGGGATTACAGGCTTGAGCCACCGCGCCCGGCCTTTTTTATATTTTTAGTAGAGACAGGGATTCGCTATCTTGCCCAGACTGGTCTCAAACTCCAGTTCTCAAGCGATCCTGCCTGCCTCGGCCTCCCAAAGTGCTGGGATTACAGGCGTGAGCCACAGCGCCACCCTACAATTGCATTGCTAAAGAGCTAAGTCGGAGGTGTGGGGAAAGGAGAAAGGTAAAAATAGTTCAGTTTTCAAAGAAAAATCTACTGTCTACTAGGGCCTTTGCACATGTTCTCATCTGCACTGTGCTTCCCTCTTTTTTTCTATTTATTTATCTTCCAGATCTCAGCTGCAGCTGCAGTTCCTCAGGATAACCTCCAACTTCTCGAAGATACTCACCATGATTGATTAGTATGTTATACTAGGCAAGTAGTTCCATGAAGAGAAGATCCGTATCTCTCAGTCTCACTGTATGCGGAGCGGGTAGCTCTGCACCTACGATCCTCAATAAGAACAGTATTTATGAACTGAACGACCGAAGGTTTAACCACTGCCCACTTACCCAAGAAGCCTTTCGGAGGGACAAGTCTACAGGCGCCGCGCGTCGTAACGACGTCACTTCCGCCGGAAGGTTCTCTTGAGGAACCACTCAGATTGCTGTCACTTCTCCAAGCATCTCCGTCGAAAACATGGCTCTGCCACCCTTTTTCGGCCAGGGTCGCCCAGGCCCGCCGCCCCCGCAGCCGCCGCCTCCTGCTCCTTTCGGCTGTCCGCCACCGCCGCTGCCCTCCCCGGCTTTCCCGCCTCCTCTACCCCAGCGGCCCGGCCCTTTTCCGGGGGCCTCCACCCCCTTCCTTCAGCCTCCGCTGGCTCTGCAGCCCCGAGCCTCCGCGGAAGCCTCCCGCGGCGGCGGCGGCGGCGGCGGCGCTGGCGCCTTCTACCCGGTGCCACCACCGCCGCTGCCTCCTCCGCCGCCCCAGTGCCGGCCCTTCCCGGGGACTGACGCCGGCGAGCGACCGCGGCCGCCGCCTCCCGGCCCGGGGCCGCCTTGGAGCCCGCGCTGGCCTGAGGCGCCGCCGCCGCCGCCGGCCGACGTGCTCGGGGATGCGGCCCTCCAGCGCCTGCGCGACCGGCAGTGGCTGGAGGCGGTGTTCGGGACCCCGCGGCGGGCGGGCTGTCCGGTGCCCCAGCGCACGCACGCTGGGCCCAGCCTTGGCGAAGTGCGAGCGCGATTGCGCGGGGCTCTGCGCCTGGTGCGACGGCTGCGCGGCCTGAGCCAGACCCTGCGCGAGGCCGAAGCCGACGGCGCGGCCTGGGCCTTGTTGTATTCCCAGGCCATACCGCTGCGCGCGGAACTGGCCGAGCGGCTGCAGCCGTTGACCCAGGCTGCCTATGTGGGCGAGGCGCGGAGGAGACTGGAGAGGGTCCGGCGCCGCCGGTTGCGGCTTCGCGAGAGGGCCCGGGAACGCGAGGCCGAGCGGGAGGCAGAGGCCTCGCGGGCAGTGGAACGCGAGGAGGAGATTGACCGCTGGAGGGTGAAGTGTGTGCAGGAGGTGGAGGAGAAGAAGCGGGTGAGAGCAGCGGCCGCGGATGGGGGTAGGAGTGGTGGTGGTTGGAACCTGGAGCACCAGGAGGCTTTAAACTTCCATTTCCCAGGGCTAAGCCTCTGTCCTTACACGCAAAATGAAGCGACAGCTAACCTTCCCACCTGATACCACCATGTTAATTTTGTGTTAATGATGTAGACAGAAGTTCCAGGTGCACTGTAAAGTCCTGTAAACACAAAGTATAGGATTACACAGTGGCATTGCACGAATGACGGGTCTCCTCTATCCTGCTCCAACATTGTCCACTTACTTTCTTTTTTTTTTTTTTTTTTTTTTTTTTTTGAGACGGAGTCTTGCTCTGCCGCCCAGGCTGCAGTGCAGTGGCCAGCTCTCAGCTCACTGCAAGCTCCGCCTCTCGGGTTCACGCCATTCTCCTGTCTCAGCCTCCCCAGTAGCTGGGACTACAGGCGCCCGCCTCGTCGCCCGGCTAGTTTTTTGTATTTTTTAGTAGAGACGGGGTTTCACCGTATTAGCCAGGATGGTCTCGATCTCCTGACCTCGTGATCCGCCCGTCTCGGCCTCCCAAAGTGCTGGGATTACAGGCTTGAGCCACCGCGCCCGGCCGTCCACTTACTTTCAAAACCAGTGTCTACTTCCTTGTGTCTTGTGCTGCCCTAGGTGATTTTAAGAATACAAAATATAGGCTGGGCGCGGTGGCTCACGCCTGTAATCCCAGCACTTTGGGAGGCTGAGGCGGGTGGATCACGAGGTCAGGAGTTTAAGGCCAGCCTGGCCAAGATGGTGAAACCCCGTCTCTACTAAAAATATAAAAATTAGCCATGCCTGGTAGCGGGCGCCTAAAATCCCAGCTACTCGGGAGGCCGAGACAGGAGAATCGCTTGAACTCGGGAGGTGGAGGTTGCAGTAAGCTGAAATCACACCACTGCACTCCAGCCTGGGCGACAGAGCAAGACTGTCTCAAAAAAAAAAAAATAAATGAAAAGAGAGCTTCGGGACCCTACCTTAAGGAATATATATACTCCAATTAGCTGATGGGGCAATAGTGATTCCCCGAGGATTCCTTTGTTTACAAGTTTCAAAACATGTATCCCCAGGTTCAGCAGTAGTGTTTCGGAGCATTTACTATATATACTAGGAGCTGTGCTAAGGTCATTACATATACCAGATCTTGAATCTTTATAACAGCCTTGAGAAGTAGGAAGTATTATGCTAATTTTACAGGTTAGGAAGTTGAGGCATAGAGAGGTTAACTTGCCAACAGTCACACAACCAGTTTGTGGCAGTTTCCCATATTTGATCCCAAGTGTCTAATTCCAAAGTGTGTTGATCTCAGCCTTTTTTTTTTTTTTTTTTTTTTTTTTTTTTTGCTTTTTCCCTCATCTTTGTGATAGTAAACAAATATTTTTAGCTTCTGCTATGTGCCAGGCCCTGAGCTAGGTGCTAGGGGTACAGAAAAGAACAAAGTAGGCTGGGCGTGGTGGCTCACGCCTGTAATCCCAGCACTTTGGGAGGCCAAGGCAGGAGGATCACCTGAGGTCGGGAGTTCGAGACCAACCTGACCAACATGGAGAAATCCCGTCTCTACTAAAAATACAAAATTAGCCAAGCATGGTGGTGCATGCCTGTAATCCCAGCTACTCGGGAGGCTGAGGCAGGAGAATCACTTGAACCCGGGAGGCGGAGGTTGTGGTGAGCCAAGATTGTGCCATTGCATTCCAGCCTGGGCAACAAGAGCAAAACTCCATCTCAAAAAAAAACAAAAAACAAAAAGAATAAAGTACCTTTGAGGAATTTACCCCATCACTGGGGAGATGGAATGGTCACTATAGAACACTAAGGTAAATGTAGGGACAATAACATGCATAGGTTAGTGTGGAGTACCTGTTTTGGGCCCCCTCTGGGGCATCGTTCTGAGGGCGGCTCTCAGAGAAGGCTTCCTGGAAGAGGTATAATCATTTGAGTTTAAAAAAACGAATGGCAGTGCTCACTTCGGCAGCACAGATACTAAAACTGGAATGATACAGAGATTAGCATGGCCTCTGCACAAGCATGACTATACACATTTGTGAAACATTCCATTTTTTTTTTTTTTTTTTTTGAGACGGAGTCTCACTCTGTCGCCCAGGCTGGAGTGCAGTGGTCGGATCTCAGCTCACTGCAAGCTCCGCCTCCCAGGTTTACGCCATTCTCCTGCCTCAGCCTCCCGAGTAGCTGGGACTACAGGCACCAGCCACCTCGCCCGGCTAGCTTTTTGTATTTTTTAGTAGAGACGGGGTTTCACCGTGTTAGCCATGATGGTCTTGAACTCCTGACCTCGTGATCCGCCCGTCTCGGCCTCCCAAAGTGCTGGGATTACAGGCTTGAGCCACTGCGCCCGGCTGATCTCAGCCTCTTTAGGGCCAGGGTAAAACTGGAAATTGTTCAGATAGTTCTCTAAGGCATTTTGTTTTTTTAAATTTTTTATTTTTTTATTTTTTTGAGACGGAGTTTTGCTCTTGTTGCCCAGGCTGGAGTGCAATGGCACAATCTAGGCTCACCACAACCTCCACCTCCTGTGTTCAAGCGATTCTCCTGCCTCAGCTTCCTGAGTAGCTAGACTTACAGGCATGTGCCACTACACCCCAGCTAATTGTATATTTTTAGTAGAGACAGGGTTTCTCCATGTTGGTCAGACTGGTCTTGAACTCCTGACCTCAGGTGATCCACCTGCCTCTGCCTCCCAAAGTGCTGGGATTATAGGCATGAGCCACTGCACCCAGCCATCTAAGGCATTTTCATTACCTTTGAGTGCCTCTGGGTTTCCCTTCCCTCCTCGTTATTTCTATTATTATTACATTGTAATACATAATGAAACAATTATACAACTCACCATAATGTAGAAACAGTGGGAGCCCTGAGCTTGTTTTCCTGCAACTAGACAGTCACATCTGGGAGTGATAGGAGACAGTGACAGATCATCAGGCTTTAGATTCTCCATAAGGAGCCCACAACCTAGATCCCTCCCATGCGCAGTTCACTTTTTTGTGCTGCTATGAGAATCTAATGCTCCCGTTGCTGATCTGACAGGAGGTGGAGCTCAGGTGGTAATACAAGCAATGGGGGAGTGGCTGTAAATAGAGATGAAACTTGACTTGCTCACCTGCCTCATCTTTTGCTGTGTGATCTGGTTCCTAACAGGCCATGGACTGGTTCCCACCCGTGGCCTCGGGTTTGTTGACCCTTGGCTTAGAGATCTGTGGGAGATCATGTCAGTATAGCGTGGTGTGTGTGAGGAATTCAACTGTAGGTGCTGTAAAAGCCCAAGAAGGGACATCTAATTTACTGAGGGAATGCTTCCCAAATGATGTAATGACACGTAAGCTGAGTCTTTTTTTTTTTTTTTTTTTTTTTTTTTTTTTTTGAGACAGAGTCTCGCACTGTTGCCCAGACTGGAGTGCAGTAGCGTGGTCTCGGCTCACTGCACTCTCTGCCTCCCAGGTTCAAGTGATTATCCTGCCTCAGCCTCCTGAGTAGCTGGGATTACAGGCGCACACCCACCACTCCTGGCTATAAGCTGAGTCTTAAAGGAAAAATCAACCAGGTGAAGGTAATAGATACAGTTCCATGGAAACAGTAATCCAAACGGAGAAGTGAACAGCTTGGTGTTGGCTGTAGTGGTGGAATTACAGGCACTTATTTGACAGATGGGGGAGAGCACTTTAGGCAGGAGGATTCTCTCCACCACCCACGGTGGGGATTTTTTATTTTATTTATTTTATTTTTTTAAAGAGACAGGGTTAGGGCCGGGCGTGGTGGCTCACGCCTGTAATCCCGGCACTTTGGGAAGCCAAGGTGGATGGATCACCTGAGGTCAGGAGTTGGAGACCAGCCTAGTCAACATGGTGAAACCCTGTCTATACTAAAAATACAAAAAATTAGCAGGGTATGGTGGCGGGTGCCTGTAATCCTAGCTACTTGGGAGGCTGAGGCAGGGAATCGCTTGAACCCAGGAGGCAGAGGTTGCAGTGAGCCAAGATCGCGCCATTGCACTCCAACCTGGACGACAGACAGACTCCATCTCAAAAAAAAAAAAAAAAAGCGTTGGGGGCAGGTGCGGTGGCTCACTCCTATAATCCTAGCATTTTGGGAGGCTGAGGCAGGCAGATTACTTGAGCCCAGGAGTTCCAGACCAGCCTGGGCAAAATAGAGAAACCTCGTCTCTACAAAAAACAACAATTAACTGGGCATGGTGATGCTGTAATTACACTAGGCGCTCCAGCCTGGGCAATAGAATGAGACCCTGTCTCAAAAAAAATACAAAGTTTCATTCTGTTGCTGAGGCTGGAGTGTAGTGGGTTTGTCATAGTCTGTAGCTTTGAACTGGTCTCAAAGTGATCCTCTCGCCTTAGCCTCCTGAGTAGGAATAGCTAGGGACACAAGCCATTATGCCCAGCTTCCATGATGAGGATATTGGAGACAGAGTCTTAATGAGGAGTGGCTTGAGGAACTGGGGTTGTTTAGTCTGTATGTGAACTAAGTCAAGAGTAGGATAGCAATCTTTGATATTCGAAAAGCTGTCACATGGAAGAGATTCTTGGGACTTCAGAGCAGTGGAGCACAAACATAGGTTGTCACTAAGAGACCTTTGTAGAGGTCTCAGCCTTTCCAGCCACATTCCTTATCCTCCCTGGGAATCTGAATCTTCAAGTCTAGGGAGTCTGCATTTTTTTTTTTTTTTTTTTTTTTTTTTTTTTTTTTGAGACAGAGTCTCGCTCTGTCACCCAAGCTGGAGTGCACTGGCCAGATCTCAGCTCACTGCAAGCTCCGCCTCCCGGGTTCACGCCATTCTCCTGCCTCAGCCTCCCGGGTAGCTGGGACTACAGGCGCCCGCCACCTCGCCCGGGTAGTTTTTTGTATTTTTTAGTAGAGACGGGGTTTCACCGTGTTAGCCAGGATGGTCTCGATCTCCTGACCTTGTGATCCGCCCGCCTCGGCCTCCCAAAGTGCTGGGATTACAGGCTTGAGCCACCGCGCCCGGCCGAGAGTCTGCATTTTTAACAAGAGTCTAAGCTTAACAAGGTAAGTTGGACACCTGCTCCCTGCACTGCACTTTGAGAAACACTGAGGAAGAAACAAAACCAGTGCTATGTGGAAGATACAGAGAGGAGAGGTTCCTCTTTAAGATGAAGGTTGTACCATCAGTGGAGGGGGATAACCTCTTAGCTAGAGAGGAGTTGTGCAAGGCCTAGGAAATTGGGATGTAGATTCAGTAGAGTCTCTCTTAACCTGGAAACTGTCTGATCCTTTAAAATCTAACCACTGGGCAGCTCTTCTCTGCTGTAAGTTTGTTCCTAATACGAGGTCTCATGGGCTTTGTTTCTCCTCCAGGAGCAGGAACTCAAAGCAGCCGCTGATGGCGTACTATCTGAAGTGAGGAAAAAACAAGCAGATACCAAAAGAATGGTGGACATTCTTCGGGCTTTGGAGAAATTGAGGAAATTGAGGAAAGAGGCTGCAGCAAGGAAAGGTAACTGTGACTTTGCATTTTTTTCCTTGTTCCTTTCCCCTTCTTTACTCTAGTGCCTCCCACCCCAAATATTATTGAGGGAAAAATACTTGAAACTTCGTGATTTTCACCTTGTAGGGTAGCTGGGTTTGTCAGCAGTAAGTCATAACTTCTGAAGGAGGAAGCCTCAGAAGATGTTTAGCCTTTGGTAGCCCACGTTGAAAAGAGAGGCAAGTGTGGGAACTCACTGCACTGTCTTCCTGTTGACTTATCATTCCTACCCCGGGCATTTCTGGCCACACTCTTCTGAGTGGGCTTGTCATGGCTAGTCAACTTTGCCTTGTGCCAAAGTGAAAGCTTTTCAACCTTACTGGGTGCTCCAGAAAGTGTTGAAAACTTGGCATGCTTCTTCAGATACATTTTAAATCTGAATTATTTTCTATTTGAAGAGGTATGAATGGTTGGACAGGGCAGGGATTGCAGACTGTGTGGATTTCCCCACCTTCCCTGCATGTAACTGGTCTCTTCTTGCCTCTGGAGGAAGCACCAGACACTATAGCCAGGCAGTTCAAGCTTCTCCACAGAAATTTGTTCCAATCGTGCTGGCTTTCTAGAAGTTACCCAGTTGTGCTTTCCATTTGCCTGTCTGGCTCTTAGCTGTTGTCATTCTGTTCATCTGGAGGGCCCTCAGTCCCATCTTCGCCATTTTAGGATCTCACTATTCAAAACCAAATACACGTGCAGCATCCTTCATCCTTCCCTGATCTGGACTGAAGTAACCTCCTGTTGCTTCTCACTTGCACCCGCTTTGGACCACATGCTGATTTATTTAGTAGATTGTAGGCCTTTGGTATTCACCAGAGGTATTTGAGAGTGTACAAATTATCAAATGCCACTCTAACAAATGATTTCCCCTGTGTTGTTTAAAATATAAATGAAAACTGGGATTCTTTTAGACCCTTAAGAAAGTTGTGTTGGAATATGACCATTTTGTATTCACTCAGGCTCATTTGCCAGCCAAGTGATTGGCTTCTGCATACTAGCCTTCAGAGTGGCTAATTCACACCCAGACCTCCATTGTCTGGAAACAGATGTCTCCATTGTGGTACTCTCAGGGTGCTTGTAAATCAGAGGGAAGTTAGCATCTGCTTTGTCTACTCATCTCTCTTTTTCACCAGAAAGCAAAACCTGAGAGCTATTTAATATTCCCTCACCTCCCATTCTCTATGAGGTGAGTGCTCAGTAAACTTCTGCCAAGTAATTTACCAGCATTTCCCAATATTAATCTTTCTCAGTTTGGTCCAAAAGCAGGAGGACATTTTAGGAAAATCATGATCTATAGAAACAGACTTTGTGGCTTTAACTGACTTGAGTGTAAAATGATTTGGTAAGCAGCAGCTGGTTGCATGCATACTTAAAATGAACAGCTAACTTCTCTCTTCAAGATATGTGCACCTCCAACTAAGTGCTAAATGACGAGACTGGATGTTTTAGCAGGACCACGTTGTAAATTATCTTATGGGCCATGCTAGAGTTCTCACTCACACTTAAAGCTGTGGGGAACCACTGAAAGTTTTTAAGTGAAATGATGGCAAAGATCAGTGCTAGTAGAGCAGAGAAAGTTTTGGAGCATCCAGGAGAGAGAGAGAAGGGCAGAGAGACTGGTAAGGCTATTGGGCACGGATAGTATGGAAGCATAAGCTGAGTGACGTCAGTGTAGGAGAATTGAGAGATAGTGAATAATTCAAGTGATAGTGAATAATTCAGTAATTCACAATTATTAGTGAATAATTCTCAAGTCAAAGAATTGAGAGATAATGAATAAAGGTATATGTGTATATACCCATGTACGTATAAATAAATAACTTAAATAACTCAGAGTACAGGAACTAAAGGGAAAAGAAATGACTTCCAGGTTCTAGCCTCACCTACTGAATAAGTGAAGATAGCTTTTTTTTTTTCTTTTTTTTTTAAAGACAGGGTCTTACACTGTCGCCTAGGCTGAAATGCAGTGATGCAATCGTAATTCACTGCAGCCTTATACTCCCAAGCACAAGCAATCCTCCCTCCTCAGCCTCCTGAGTAGTAGGGACTACAGGTGCACACTACCACACCTGGCTAATTTTTAAATGGGTTTCGCCATGTTGCCCAAGCTGGTCTCGAACTCCTGGGCTCAAGCGATTCTCCCACGTTGGCCTCCCAAAGTTGTAGATTACAGGTGTGAGCCACTGTGCCTGGCTGATACTATTCTAATGAAGAAGGAAAACAAAGGAGGAGGAACAGGTTTGGGGTTGACAAGTTCAGTTGGGGACCTGTTGAGTTTGAGGTGTGTGTGGTACATCCTAGATAAGAGTTCATTAGCATGTAGCCATGAGTCAAAATGACCTTAAGGAGATTGTACAGCATGAGATGAGGGCCAAAAAGACAAAATCATAAGGAATGTCAAAATCAAGGTAGAAGATGAGGAGAGCAAAAAAGAGACTAAGAGGTCAGAGAGATGGGAGGAAAAGATAGACTCCCTGCTTCCTTCTGGAAAGTGGCAAGTGCTTAGAGAGATTGTGTAGTCTTGGTGATATGGTTCGGCTGTGTCCCCACCCAAATCTCATCTTGAATTGTAGCTCCCATAATTCCCATATGTTGTGGGAGGGACCTGGTGGGAGGTAATTGAATCATGGGGACAGGTCACATGCTGTTCTTGTGATTATAAGTCTCATGAGATCTGATGGATTTATAAAGGAGAGTTCCCTTGCACACGCCCTCTTTGCCTGTCACCATGTAAGATACGACTTTGCACATCCTTCACCTTCCGCCATGGTTGTGAAGCCTCCGCAGCCATGTGGAACTGTGAGTGAATTAAACCTCTTTTATAAATTACCCAGTTTCAAGTATATCTTTATTGGCAGCGTGAGAATGGACACTTGGACAGGTTACTTGAACTTCTCTGAACCTTGGTTTCCTCATCTGCAAAAAGGGAGTAATGATATTACCTACCCATGGGGTGTTGTAAGGATTAAATTAATAAATATGTGTAAAGTACTTAAAACAGTCCTGGCACATAGTAAATGCTATATATGTGTTTCATATTATTATTCTTTTTATTATCAAGAAATAAGAAACATCTGTGGGGGCCGGGTGCGGTGGCTCAAGCCTGTAATCCCAGCACTTTGGGAGGCCGAGACGGGCGGATCACGAGGTCAGGAGATCGAGACCATCCTGGCTAACACGGTGAAACCCCGTCTCTACTAAAAAATACAAAAAAACTAGCCGGGCGAGGTGGCGGACGCCTGTAGTCCCAGCTACTCCAGAGGCTGAGGCAGGAGAATGGTGTAAACCCGGGAGGCGGAGCTTGCAGTGAGCTGAGATCCGGCCACTGCACTCCAGCCTGGGCCACAGAGCGAGACTCCGTCTCAAAAAAAAAAAAAAAGAAACATCTGTGGGAATTAGTATCCAACTGGTCATTCGTGACCTATGCTAGGGGCATTTCAGTGGAGTGATGGGGGTAGAAGCCAGACTACAATAGGTTAGAGAATGAATATGATACAAGAAAACCAAACAGAGAATTAAACTTATTAAAAGATAGCCTGTGAAGAAAAGGAAAGAGCAAAATCAGTATCTGGCAATAATGTGTGGTAGTGGTGATGGTGAGGGGTGTTATGTGTCTTCGGGTCATGGGGAAATCTTAAGCATTTTTAAAATTACTGAGAGGAGTAAGTAGAAGGGGAAGGGTCAGAGAGAAGCAGGAAGAATAGTTGATGGCTCAAGGTTCTATGGAAGGTAGGATGATTCACATCCCAGGTGGAGGGATTAACTTAAGTGAAGAAGGAACCATCTTACACAAGCATGAAAATGAAGGAGATGAAGATGGGTAGTGATGCAGATGAGTGCAAGCAGGGACAGATTTGAGGGATTTCCTGCCTGCTGGCTTTTCTCTGGGTAAATGGTTTGCTGAGCGCCAGTAGAGAAGTGGGGCTTTAGGAGAGCATTGAAGGTTTGAAATAACTGCTGTGAGGAATGGGTGACAGCCAACCAGAGACTTGTGGAAGATGGTTGCAGGGGGTGCTGTGGGTCCAGCTGACATATACTGGCAATGGATCACACAATCAAATGACCTCTTCCAGTAGTACTGTAGCTGGCAGGTGAGCACAGAGCATGGGGCTGTTGGGGTTTTGCTTTGTGGGATGACTGTGAGTTTTGTGGCAAAGGAGTAGCAGAAGGATAGAATCTGATACATCAGGTCTGGAGGTTTTGATTAAGCTGCTAAATGGGTCTCTGGGGAGAAGGAACTAAAAGTAGTATAAGGGAGAAAGTTGTAATGGGGGAAGAGAATAATCAAGTTTAAGATTGAAGAGGCAGAAAATTTTTTCTGATAATGCCAAGGTCCAAAGACTGAACAAGACTGCAAGCATGTGACTAAAGGGGAATAGAGGCAAAGGCATTGGTGTCTAGGAGCTGCAGGACTAGGAGGGCAGTGAGTGGCAGAAGTCTAGAGAACCTAGAAGGTGCCAGGAGGAAGACTGTGTGAGGAGTGCTATTCCTTTTTCTTTCTTTCTTTCTTTTTTTTTTTTTTTTTTTTTTTTTTGAGACGGAGTTTCACTCTTGTTGCCCTGGTTGGAGTGCAGTGGTGGAATCTCGGCTCACTGCAACCTCCGCCTCCCGGGTTCAAGCGATTCTCCTGCCTCAGCCTCCGGAGTAGCTGAGATTACAGGCATGTTCCACCACACTCAGCTAATTTTTGTATTTTTTTTAGTAGAGATGGGGTTTCACCGTGTTAGTCAGGCTGGTCTCGAACTCCTGACCTCAGGTAATCCACCCACCTTGGCCTCCCAAAGTGCTGGGATTACAGGTGTGAGCCACCACTCCCTGCCCAGGAGTGCCATTTCTGAGGGAATATGTTACGTTGACCAGGGAGTGATCAATGAGGGGCCGAGAGAGATGTGGGTTGGTGGCCTGGGCTTAGCAGCCCACATCTCTTCATGGGGTCTTTAGGCTAATATAGGATGATGGAGTATCTGTGTATTTGGCCATACACAGATTTTAGTAGTTGCAACAGAGACTGTGTGGCTTACAGAATCTAAAGTATTTACTACCTGTAAAGGTAAAGAAATGAAACAAAACCATTAGATTATTATTGCAAAACAGAGTGACAGTTTAAATTTGTCAGCGTGTAAGAATTTTGTGTATACTTGAAAAACATTCGCCTGGCAACTTAGAAGATAAATTTGAGTTGTTGTATTTCTGTAGTTGAGAATGAGTGAATGGAAACCTATTGAAGCAAAGCAGTTAGGAGAAAATCATCTAGAGAAATGTTAGCCTTGAGAGTGAGTTCCACAACCACTTAGCTGTAGTGGTTGAAGGAGGAAAGAATCCTACCTCCAAATTACAACTTTACAAGAAACAGAACTACTAACCTTGAGAAACCATTATTTATGCCATTTATCAGCCCAAACTGAAAATTTAGTGCTCAAAGCTGGCACTATTGTATAACACAAGTTGCAGCATAAATTGTTAAAACCCTGTTGAAGGGCTGGGCATAGTGGCTCTTGCCTGTAATCCCAGCACTTTGGGAGGCCGAGGCGGGAGGTTCATGAGGTCAAGAGATCGAGAGTATCCTGGCCAACATGGTGAAACCCCTGTGTCTACTAAAAATACAAAAATTAGTTGGGCATGGTGGCGCATGCCTGTAATCCCAGCTACTTGGGAGGCTGAGGCAGAATCGCTTGAACCTAGGAGTCAGAGGTTGCAGTGAGGAGAGATCACGCCACTGCACTCCAGTCTGGTGACAGAGCGAGACTCTGTCTCAAAACAAAACAAAACAAACAACAAAACCTTGTTGAAAATCATTCATTTGTTGAAGAAGTATCTATTAATTATCTTCTCTGTGTCAATTGTTAGGTAACTGAGCAAATGTATAGCTTTTTTAGGAAGCAGTTTAGAATACATTTTGTTAGTCTTGAAAGTAAGTATTCACAAACATTTCCACTCTTGAGAATTTTTCTTTTCTTTTCTTTTTTTTTTTTTTTTTTTGAGATGGAGTTTTGCTCTTGTTGCCCAGGCTGGAATGCCGTGGCATGATCTCGGCTCACTGCAAGCCCTGCCTTACGGTTTCAAGTGATTCTCCTGTCTCAGCCTTCTGAGTAGCTGGGATTACAGGCACCTGCCACCACGCCTGGCTAATTTTTGTATTTTTAGTAGAGACAGGGTTTCACCATGTTGGCCAGGCTGGTCTCAAATTCCTGACCTCGTGATCCACCCGCCTCTGCCTCCCAAAGTGCTGGGATTACAGGCATGAGCCACCATGCCTGGCCAAGGATTTTTCTTAGAGAAATCCATAGGAAGGAAAAAAGTAACATGCCCAAGAATATTCATTGTATCACTATGTAACAGGATATTTGGAATAACTTGTAGGTGTCCAGGAGTATAGAACTTGATAAGTATACTCTAGTGCATTGATTTGATGAAATAGGATACAGCCATTAAATAATTATGAAGATTGGAAAAGAATGTACAGAATCAACAGGGAGGAGTGGAAATTACACATATACATAACGTTGAACTATATGAAGTTGCTAATACATGGACAAAAAGACCTGAAGAGAATGTGGGAAAGTATAAAATGATTGATTATGGTAATGGGATTAGGAGTTTTTTTTTTCTTTCTTTCTTCTGTCTGGTATTCTTTTTTTTTTAATTTTTTTTTGGAGATAAGAGTCTCGCTCTGTCACCCAGGCCAGAGTGCAGTGGCATGTTCTCGGCTCACTGCAGCCTCCACCTCCTGGTTTCAGGCGATTCTTCTGGCTTAGCCTGCTGAGTAGCTAGAACTACAGGCATACACCACCATGCCTGGCTAATTTTTTTGTATTTTTAGTGAATATGGGGTTTCACCATGTTGGTCAGGCTGGTCTCGAACTCCTGAGCTCAGGCAATCCGCTTGCCTCAGTCTCCCAAAGTGCTTGGTTTACAGGTGTGAGCCACCACACCTGGCCCTGTATCTGGTATTGCTAAAATGCATGGGTAATGTATTTTCCTTTAAAATCTTAAAGGACTGACAGGATAGATCACACCCACATCACTCTACATTGATTCACCTAGCAGCTTTTCTATTGTAGGGAAATTATGGTAGTGAGTGCAGAATTTGCAGTCCACTCAAGTATTCATTAAGTTAAAATCTTTTTTTCTTATGAAACTTTATGAAAAATTTCTCACATGTACAAAAATAGAATACATAAATACTCATCATCATCTATGATACCATTGTCACACCAAAAAAATTAGCAATAATTCTTTGATATCACCTAATAACCAGACTATTTTCCCGGCTGTGGCTTTAGATATGTTGGCTATACTGTTAGCTGATCTCATAGTTAAATCAGGATAATAACCATCCCAGTTTTACTGGGACATGGGGCTTCCAGTGCTACATGCGGGCAAACCAAAACAGTTGGTCAGCCTACTGTCAGCAGCAGACTGCAAGGTCAGTGTGGTTGGTTAAGTGTATCTTCCTCCCCATCCAAGTGTACACTCCCAAAATTCACACTCAGAGTGATACTGAGGGAATTTCACAAACAATGAAGTTAAGACAAGTTCCTCCCTTTAGTGAGCTCACTGTTTCAAGTGGAGGATCAAGACCATCAGAAATAAACAAAGTGGAGGCCAGGTATGGTGGCTCATGCCTTTAATCCCAGCGCTTTGGGAGGCCGAGGCGGCCGGATCACCTGAGGTTGGGAGTTTGAGACCAGCCTGACCAACGTGGAGAAACCCTGTCTCTACTAAAAATACAAAAATTAACTAGGTGTGGTGGCACATGCCTGTAATCCCAGCTACTCGGGAGGCTGAGGCAGGAGAATTGTTTGAACCCAGGAGGCGGAGGTTGCGGTGAGCTGAGATGCACCGTTGCACTCCAGCCTGGGCAACAAGAGTGAAACTCAGTCTCAAAAAAAAAAAAAGAAAAAGAAATAAAGTCAGAGATTAAATGGTGTGATCCAGAGGGAGGAGTTGAGAAAGTCAGGGTAGGGTCAGAGTAATTGAATACTCAAAAACATCAAATTGAGCCTTAAAGATTGGGTAAAATTTCCAAATTTTAACTGATACATACTGTAGGTAGGACTTTGAACCTGCTCATTATAACACAGATTTTTGTGATAAGAAAAAGTGTGTAAAAGGCCATTTGGGCTGGATGCAGTGGCTCACTTTGGGAAGCCAAGCTGGTAGATTGCTTGAGTCCAGGAGTTGGAGATTAGCCTGGGCAACATAGCAAGACCTCATACAAAACTTGGGAGATAAAGTCTCATTCTGTCACCCAGGTTGGAGTGCAGTGGTGCAATCTCTGCTCACTGCAAGCTCCACCTCCTTCTGCATTCACACCATTCTCCTGCCTCAGCCTCCTGAGTAGCTGGGACTACAGGTACCCGCCACCACGCCCGGCTAATTTTTTGTATTTTTAGTAGAGACAGGTTTCATCGTGTTAGCCAGGATGGTCGATCTCCTGACCTTGTGAGACCTCATACAAAAACTTTACAAATTAGTAGGTAGGGCCAGGCACAGTGGCTCATGCCTGTAATCCCAGCACTTTGGGAGGCCAAGGCAGGAGGATTGCTTGACCAGGAGTTTAAGACCAGCTTGAGAAAAATAGGGAGACCCTGTCTCTACAAAGATTAAAAAAAAAAATGGCTAGATGTGGTGGCACATGCCTGTGGTCCCAGCTACTTGGGAGGCTGAGGTGGGAAGATCTCTTGGTCCCAGGAGGTCGAGGCTGCAGTGAGTCGTGATCATGCTGCTGCACTCCAGCCTGGGCAACAGAGTGAGACCCTGTCTCAAAAAAAGAAAAAAGAAAAAGCCTGGCATGGTGGTGCACACCTGTAGTTGTAGCTACTTGGGAAGCCAAGGTGGGAGGATTGCTTGAGCCCAGGAGTTTGAAGTTGCAGTGAGCTATGATCACACCACTTGTACTCCAGCCTGGGTGATAGAGTGAGGCCTGGTCTCAATAAATAAATAAATAAAATGCCAATTTGTTATTTCTGCCCAGGGGTTTGTCCTCCAGCCTCAGCAGATGAGACTTTTGAGCATCATCTTCAGCGACTGAGAAAACTCATTAAAAAGCGCTCTGAACTATATGAAGCTGAAGAGAGAGCCCTCAGAGTTATGCTGGAAGGAGAACAAGAGGAAGAGAGGAAAAGAGAATTAGAAAAGAAACAAAGAAAAGAAAAAGAGAAAATTTTACTTCAGAAACGTGAAATTGAGTCCAAGTTGTTTGGGGATCCAGGTATGTTGCTCTATAACCAGTGGAGAAAATGAAAATACTAGATTGACAGCTCTTCTTATCACGGGTGAACTCAAGCTAAGAGGTGGTAGGCAGCAAATGACACCTTCCGGATTTGCAATTCTATGTCATAGAACTCATGGATACGGATGAAACACATTTGCTCATTCTGTCATAATCATAGGCTCAGTCACCTTGCCTTGAGAAATACATTGTGGATATCAAGCATGATAACATGGTATTGTGCTATTCTCTTTCAGACGAGTTCCCACTTGCTCACCTCTTGGAGCCTTTCCGACAATATTACCTCCAAGCTGAGCACTCCCTACCAGCGCTCATCCAGATCAGGTCAGAGGAGCAGGCTCTCCATGTTGTCTTTCCCTTAGGTAGCAAGAAGTACTTGAAGAAGTGCTTACATTGTTTAGGTTTATTACTGTCTTTTTTTTAAGTTCCATAGGGAACTTAAAAAAAATTATGGGTTTATAATGTTTCCATATTCAAGGATGCTGCATACATGATGTTTAGTCCTCATTAATCCTTAAGAAGTTGATGTCCCTATTTTTATAGGTGAAGAAACAAACTCAGGTTGTGACTTGCTGTATTATCTCATGTTACAGATGTTATAGCTGTTACATTGATTTAAAGCATTGGTTTCCTTTTCCAAATTATCTTCGGGTGCTAACCAGACCCAGGAAAAAGAAACCCTCCACTATGTACTTGCCTGTGGAGACGGTTTAAGACCTGTGCTGACTTATGAGCTCTTACAGGTCAAAGCCCAGAAACTTGGGAACAAGGAGGCACATCTGAATCTGCAGTTCTTAAGGAGCTCGGCAGAGTTTTCAGCTCTCTGGGTCTCTCTTTCCTCACCTATAAAATGAAGACTGTGGGCCGGGCGCGGTGGCTCAAGCCTGTAATCCCAGCACTTTGGGAGGCCGAGACGGCGGATCACGAGGTCAGGAGATCGAGACCATCCTGGCTAACACGGTGAAACCCCGTCTCTACTAAAAATACAAAAACTAGCCGGGCGAAGTGGCGGGCGCCTGTAGTCCCAGCTACTCGGGAGGCTGAGGCAGGAGAATGGCGTAAACCTGGGAGACGGAGCTTGCAGTGAGCTGAGATCTGGCCACTGCACTCCAGCCCCGGCAACAGAGTAAGACTCTGCCTCAAAAAAAAAAAAAAAAAAAAAAAAATGAAGACTGTGGACTAGACTGTGGACTTCAAACTTGAGCAGAAGCACTCTTCCAAAATACAGTCTTTGAGGAAACACTATGTAAGATAAATGGAATGAATGGGTTCCCGAGGCATTATAAATCTGTTGTTGCCTAGAAGCACTTTGTTGTTTCTAGACTCCCATAAACATTTGCTTGGGGCCTAGGGGTCTTCAAAGAGTGATTTGAAAATCACTGAACTAAGTGATCTCTGATGTCCCTTCCAAAACCTCAGCTGTTTGTGATTCTCATGAAAGAATGCTCTTTAGCATATCAAGTTTATGTTCTAAGAAAAGTTTATTTTTTGCTAATATACAAGTTTTAGCTTTTAAACATAAGTACAGTTGATTCTCATTATTCATGACAGCTATATTCTCTGAAGTCACTGCAAACACTGATTTCAGACTACTGAACATCATTCCTAACGGAAACATAGGGTTAGGTAGATTCCTGGGAGCCTCTGGTCACAATGTTTTTGTCAGCTGATGAATACCTTGTTGTATGTGTGTTTGTGTTAAAGACACCTTATTTAATATATGTTGTTGATTTACTAACATTGAACTCACGACTAATAGTACTCTACCTCATGCCTAAATGAAGCTTACCTAACACACTTTCTCCACAAAGCACATCACAGCCTTCTTGCCATTAGGAACACTACACTTAGGGCCATTTTAAACAGTAAAGTCGTCAGTAAAAAGCGCAAAAATATGGAAAATGTGGCACTAAATAGAGAAAAGAACCCATTTATATTAATAGTATGAGCTGAAAACAAGAAGGCAGAGTAAGTATTGCCTTCTTTGATCTCAGCTGGGAACAGTTCATTTTCATGACTCAGATTTTTTTGCCACTCTGTTTGTCTACGAGTATCCATGAAAGAGCTACAAGTGATGATTTGGGGGCTACAAATAAATTTTAGTTAGTAGGCACATATGCAAATATAGAATCTGTAAATAATGAGAATTGACTTAATTATTTGGTTATCCATAAGGCTATAAGTTCTTCAGAGTTTTTCCTCCTTTTATGTGTACATTTAAGAAATGTAGGCCGGGTGCAGTGGCTCAAGCCTGTAATCCCAGCACTTTGGGAGGCCGAGATGGGCGGATCACGAGGTCAGGAGATCGAGACCACCCTGGCTAATACGGTGAAACCTCGTCTCTACTAAAAAGTACAAAAAAAACAAAAAAACTAGCCAGGCGAGGTGGCGGGCGCCTGTAGTCCCAGCTACTCGGGAGGCTGAGGCAGGAGAATGGCATAAACCCGGGAGGCGGAGCTTGCAGTGAGCTGAGATCCGGCCACTGCACTCCAGCCTGGGCGACAGAGTGAGATTCCGTCTCAAAAAAAAAAAAAGAAGTGTAGTCATTTTCTTGATTACTAGAAATCAAGTTCTGTAATAGGTTAGTGTATCAGTCATTTGAAAGCTAAGTCTTAGAATATGTAGTTGCTGAACATCTTATTTGAAATAAAACAGAAATAAATAGTTGTTCTATAATGTTCTTATTAAGGCATGATTGGGATCAGTACCTGGTGCCATCCGATCATCCCAAAGGCAACTTCGTTCCCCAAGGATGGGTCCTTCCCCCGCTCCCCAGCAACGACATCTGGGCAACTGCTGTTAAGCTGCATTAGTAAGGATGCTCCAGGAGTGTGGTCCAGCCAACGCTCTTTCCAGCTCTAAATATTAGCGATGGTGCCATCTTTTGCTGCTAGACTAAACTGCAACTTCTGAATTCCATGTGGCATTTCCCTACCCTGAAGTTATGCTTTCCTTCTGTGCTCTGTGCTGGCCAGAGGTGCCTCTTGAATCGGATTAATGTGGTTCTTCAAGAAAGGACTTAGGTGAACTGAGGTTTTTACCACAGGCAGTGAATGACCTTGGTTCACCAGATTTGCCTCTGTTTTGGGGGGCTTGGTCCAGAGTGACTTGTTAATTTATTCTAACTTCCTTGTGTGTTGAAGGGTAAGTACACTCAAACACTGAATACAGGTGTGCGATGGGTAGATTTCACAGCCCTTCCACTAATACTGAGTGTGAAGGCAAGCTTGATGCAAAACCTCCTGACCTTTCCTACCTGAAGAGCCCTTTGACTTCTAGGAATAAAGGTCAAAAATGTGTTACTTCTAGGAAGAAAGGTCAAAAACATGTTATCTTCGGTTTTGTTAATCCCAGTTTTAGTGCAGCTTGGGAGGCTGCTAATTAGGAAGATGGCAATGACTAGGCTGAGTTGCCAGAAAATATGGTGGCCTAGTCTTATTATTCAGGTGGGGTACTTAGAAAACCTGAAGAGTACCCAAATTGCATTGTGTTTTAATGGACAATGGCTGTATTTTTTCCATGTTAGAAGGATCCTAATGAAAGCACCTGTTATTTTTAAGTTTCTAAGGGTCTAGTTGTTCAGAATCCTCAAGGATATTTCCCTAACCTCACTCAGTCACATTGTAGGAGCCAGTGTAGCTGTGGAATTGTCTTAGGAACTCAAGCTTCTAAAACTATCCATGTAGTCAAATCTGGGGGAAAAGCAAATACAAATAATAAAATATATTTTTTATATTCATTAATAAATGCTGTTGTGCTTGGAGATGATCTCATATAACGTCATTTTTTTGGTTCTGTTTTGATTTGGTTTTTGCCAATTATTTTGTTATATTTCCAAAAAACTAAATAAAAATCATTTTATTTTTTAGTTTGTGCCTTTGCTGCCAATTTCTTGCCTTCCAAATCACTTAACACACACTTTCACATTGATGAAACGTATTTTCATTCAAAAATTCAAATTTCTTAAGCAGGCATTTGTTACAGGAATGTGAATCTTAAACGCCAAACTTTATCTGCAAAATCCACATCTGGATTGGTAAAGATACCGTCAGTTTTGGAAATAATGTTATGTACTGTAGTGGAAGCTTTTGGGTGCGAGATACTAATGCCTTTGTCCCTTTTCTGTTGTTTAATTTGCATTAATTTATACATTATATAGAGTTAACAGATAGGGAATGAGAGCCACATGTCTCCAAAATTTATGTCTACGCTTATAAATCCTAAAATCTGATATGATTACCCTTGTAGAACTCCACAATCCTGTGTGCCTTTTTGTTATATATCTCCACCATTTGCTCTCTGGTGAGATGCAGGAAGAGTAGAAATAAGGTGAATTGTACAATGTGTGTTTGGTGTCTGGACAGCCTTGCCATTAAGACATCTGCTGTGAGGGCAGGGAATGTGCTACAGGGACTCAGGAAAACTCGGCAGAACCCAAGAAGGTGGCATTTAGCCACAGATGGAGAAAAAAACAATCCCTTTTCCCTTCGGCCCTTGCAAGGTTTAATAGAGTGAGCAGGCCGGGTATGGTGACTCACGCCTGTAATCCCAGCACTTTGGGAGGCCCATGCTGGTGGATCACCTGAGGTCGGGAGTTCAAGACCTGCCTGGCCAACATGGTGAAATCCCGTCTCTACTAAAAATACAAAAATTGGCCGGGCACGGTGGCTCAAGCCTGTAATCCCAGCACTTTGGGAGGCCGAGACGGGCGGATCACGAGGTCAGGAGATCGAGACCATCCTGGCCAACACGGTGAAACCCCGTCTCTACTAAAAATACAAAAACTAGCCAGGCGAGGTGGCGGGCGCCTGTAGTCCCAGCTACTCGGGAGGCTGAGGCAGGAAAATGGCGTAAACCTGGGAGGCAGAGCTTGCAGTGAGCTGAGATCTGGCCACTGCACTCCAGTCCAGGCGACAGAGCGAGACTCCGCCTCAAAAAAATAAAAATAAAAATACAAAAATTAGCCAGGCATGATGGCAGGCGCCTGTAATCCCAGCTACTTGGGAGGCTGAGGCAGGAGAACCACTTGAAGCCAGGAGGCGGAGGTTGCAGTGAGCCGAGATCACACCATTGTACTCTAGCCTGGGCAACAGAGCGAGACTCTTGTCTCAAAACAAAATTTTTTTTAAAAAGCAGTTGTTTGGTATTTATTTGTAAGATTTTCCTGGTTTATTACCTGTATAGTGGTGGTGGCAGCAGTCGCTGGTTCAGGTTTAGAGAGACTCATGGTAGTATCTTTAATGAACTGTACTTTGAAGAATATGAGCAGTGTTACTGTAATCATCCCACAGTCTTTTTTTTTTTTTTTTTTAACTTGGGAAAATTTCAAATACATTCAAAAATAAAGAGAATAGTACAATGATTTTTTTCCATGTACCCATCATCCAGCTTTCAAGTCATTATCAGCTCATGGCCAATCTTGTTTCATTTGTGCATCCTCCACTCACCCTGGATTATTTTGAAGCCAATCTCAGGCATCAAATTACGGCATCCGTAAATATTTCATTATGTAGCTTTAAGCGATTTTTAAAAAATCTAACCACAGGACCATTATCACATCTAAATAAATCAATAACAACTCCTTAATATCACAAATATCCAGTCATTGTTCAAGTTGCTCTCTCATAAATGTGTTTTACATTTTGTTCAAACTAGGATCTAAATAGAATCCATACACTGTTGTTTGCATCCTTGTGATGCTGTGTCCCTCTGTTCTCGTATATACTGTAATTTAGTAGTTAAACAGAGCTGTACTGTCCAATATAGTAGCCACATTCAGCTATTGAGCACTTGAAATGATCTATTTGAGTTGAGATGTGCAATTACATATGTGGATTACATGTTTCAATTGGATAGTGCTGATCTAGAGGCTTGATCACATTTAGATTGGAATTTTCTGGCAGGAATACTTCACAGACATGATGTGTACTTCCAGTCAGGAGGCACTAATGTCTTGGCTTTTTTTGTGATGTTAGCAGCCACTGATAAGAGCTAGATTCATTCATTGATGGGGAGGGGAGTCAAAAATAGTGATAGTTTAATTCTGTCATTCTTCAATTATTAACTGGAATACTTAAAAGAAAAACTACAAAAGCATTTGTTTTTAATAAATTCGGTAAATACAGAGAAGATTAGAAAGCTGTGAGAGAAAGAGATTAGTTCTTAAATACTAAGGGTATTTAGCCCAAGTGGCTGAGTTTATGATGTCAAAGAATTTGCTTCTACAAGCCAACCAACTTAATCACCCTTAAAACCATTCATGCTCCTATGCCCATGTGACATTTGTAACAAGAAGCTTAGGTTTATACCATCTGTTGTAGCTATTCACTTATACATGCTTTGTCTGCAGGGAAGCTCTCCTGGTTTTTACAGGGTAAGTACAAAGTATATCTTATTCCATTTAAATAAGTATAATACGCAATATATGAAAGGAATGTGAACGCTCTGAAATAGTAGTGATTTATGGAATAGTGATTAAATGAGACATTATCAACTAAATTTGTTTTTCGCCACCTATTTGTCCCACATTTTTTTTTAATGTTTAGAACCTATAAGCTATTACTGGATGATGAGCCGTTTACCTTTTTGTGAATCCACAGAGTAGTTCCTGGCTTGCTGTTTCTGGGCCACACGTGAAGAGTATGTTTCCATGGCAGAGTTCATTTGCCTTTTGGAATAAATTTGGTTTTTCATAGCCTCCAAAGCAAAGATTAAGATCTCTGAGGCAAGTGGTGTTAGAGTGCATAACTGTGTAGAACAGTGGACACTTTCCTCAGCTTTGTTAATTCATGCTGGCCACAGTCTGGATACCAGGATTTAAATTATGTTCTTTAGGAAATGATTTTTTATTTACCATTTTCCAGGTACTGTGGTTAGGTGCTAAGGATGTAAGAAGGGGTGAACAGACAGGATTCCTGACCTCCTGGAGTTTAGAGTGAAGAAGCTTAATGATTATAACAGAATCATTAGAGACAATTGTGATAAGTGCTACAAGGAAAAGTACTTAACCAATTTATATATTTCGTTCCAAATGTTTAAGTGCCTATTAAAGCTAACCAAAATACCAAATGCTTCCTAACCTCATACAGAATACAGGCAATCAGGAAGGTAGATACTAACCCAATAACCATAAAAATACGCTGAGTGCTTTGAAAGACATGGTTCTGAGATTATGAATTAGGATTTTTCTTCAAAAGCGTTCTGTGACACATTTAGTTGAAATAATAGAAAATATGTATCATATAGTAAGGGTAAGAGTCATTATTCAGTTTACATATATGTATGCTAGGAAATAAAAGTATACCATGAGTCACAGTAAAAAAAAAAAAGGGAGGGGGGAACCAGGCACGGTGGCTCATGCCTGTAATCCTAGCACTTTGGGAGGCCGAGGTGGGCAGATCACGAGGTCAGGAAATTGAGACCATCCTGGCGAACATGATGAAACCCCGTCTCTACAAAAAATTAGCCAGCCGTGGTAGCGGGCGCCTTTAGTCCCAGCTACTCAGGAGGCTGAGGCAGGAGAATGGTGTGAACCCGGGAGGCGGAGCTCGCAGTGAGCAGGATCTCGCCACTGCACTCCAGCCTGGGTAACAGAGTGAGACTCCCTCTCAAAAAAAAAAAAAAATTCGTAAAGGCCACTGTGCTGGGTAGACCTAACCAAGTTTGAGAGTCAGGGAAGGCTTTTTTGAGGAAGTGATGTTTCAGCTGAGCTCTGAAAAATGGACAGCTTTTTCTATTTTTTTTTTTCTTCTTGAGACAGTCTTGCTTTGTCACCCAGGCTGGAATGCAGTGGTGTGATCTTGGCTCACTGCAACCTTTGCCTCCTAGGTTCAAGCAGTTCTCCCACCTCAGCCTCCTGAGTAGCTGGGACTACAGGCATATGCCACTACACCAGGCTAATTTTTGTATTTTTTTTTTTTTTTTTTTTGAGGCGGAGTCTCGCTCTGTCGCCCGGACTGGAGTGCAGTGGCCAGATCTCAGCTCACTGCAAGCTCCGCCTCCCGGGTTTACGCCATTCTCCTGCCTCAGCCTCCCGAGTAGCTGGGAGTACAGGCGCCCGCCACCTCGCCCGGCTAGTTTTTGTATTTTTAGTAGAGATGGGGTTTCACCATGTTAGCCAGGATGGTCTCGATCTCCTGACCTCGTGATCCGCCCGTCTCGGCCTCCCAAAGTGCTGGGATTACAGGCTTGAGCCACCGCGCCCGGCCTAATTTTCGTATTTTTAGTAAAGAGGGTTTTTCGCCATGTTGGCCAGGCAGGTCTCGAACTCCTGACCTCAAGTGATTCACCCACCTTGGCCTCCCAAAGTTCTGGGATTACAGGTGTGAGTCACCGTGCCCGGCCTTTGAGCAGCTTTTAATTAATTGTGGGGAAGCGACAGGGAAGAACATAGTAAGTATCTGGAACAGCATATGCAAAGGTTCTGTGGGGGCCGAGAGACCATGGCAGTTGAAGGCTAGCATGACTGGAGTAAAATGGGAGGAGAGGAAACAGGCCAGACACTGCAAGGCTTCAGAAGTTTAATTTTTATTTTGAAAACAGTCAAGAACTATTGAAGAGTTTTAAGTGGAGGTGTGCCTTAGTTTTGTTTTCTAAAGAAGGGGTCTTGCTATGTTGCCCAGGCTGGTCTTGAACTGGGCTCCAGCAGTCCTCCCACCTCTGCCTCCCAAAGTGTTGGAATTACAGGTGTGAGCCACTGTACCCAGCCAGGAGTGGCATAGTTTTGAGTTTGGAAATGATCATTCTTGCCTCAGTGTGTGGAACAGAATTACAATAATAAAGCATGTGAGGATACATGGAGATGAGTTGTCCAGGTGAGAGATAATGGGGGCTTGGATTCCCATGGAAGCAGTGGAGGTAGCATGAAATGGTTGGATTCCAGAGATTTAGGAGATAAAACTTGGCAGGTGATTTGAGATGGTGGTGGTAAAGGAGAGGAAAATAACAGAGATGAGTACTCATGCACCTGGCTCAATGTCACCATTCCTTGTGACAAGGAACCCTGAGGGCAAGAAGCAGTTTGGGGAAGGGAAAAATCAGTTCACTTTTGATACGTAGAGTTTGAGAAGTCTTGAAGGAGACACCGTGTTACGCAGTTGTGTTTATGAGTTTGATCTCACACGAGAACTGGAGAATTTAATCTGTGAATCATTGGCAGGTAATTGAAGCTCTGGACAAGAATAAAGTCATTTAGAGAGTATAGTGAAGACTTTTGAAAACAATACTAATGTCATTGCCTGGGCGCCATTTAGATCAGTCGATGCCACCTTCACCCATCCCACTCCCCATCCCCATGCCCAGATCCAGGCAAATGGGCACCACCTCATGGACTAGTGTTTGAGAGGTCCTGGCTTACAGTTTGCCCAAGCATGCACAGCCTGGCTTTCCTGACATCCCCACATCCCTACCCCACCCCACCACCTCAGGCCTCTTCCAGACTTTGCCCACTACCTGCTGAATGGAGTCAGTGCTCAGCCTGAAGTTCACAGTTCTCCCCAGCTCTACCCCAGTCTACCCTTTCAATCTTAGTTCATACTGCTTCCCAGCACAGACCATCTGCTTAAGTCAAGCAACTTGTCACTTCACTCCACTCTGAAGATTCCTCTGCTCTCTTGTTCACAGGCTGTTCTCTCACCTTCCAGGGTCAAGGTCGAGTCCCATCTACTTTCTGAAGCTTCTCCAATGCCCAAAAGGACTAGACCACTCCCCTTCCTTTGGAGATTATTATTACATAATGATCTGTACCTCTCATTTTGTACCTAGTGAAGTGACCCTCTTTTTAGGATATTTTCTAACTAGATGATATCTTTACTGTAGCCCTTGCCATTCTTAAGAGATACAGGTTGGGCATGGTGACTCACACCTGCAATCCCAGCACTTTGGGAGGTCAAGTTGGGTGGATCACCTGAGGTCAGGAGTTTGAGACCAGCCTGACCAATATGGTGAAACCCTGCCTCTACTACAAATACAAAAATTAGCCAGGTGTGGTGGTGGCCGCCTGTAATCCCAGCTACTCAGGAGGCTGAAACAGGAGAATCACTTGAACCTGGGAGGCAGAGGTTGCAGTGAGCCTAGGAGATTACACTACTGCACTCCAACCTGGGTTGGAGTCCATCTCAAAAAAATTAAAAAAAAAAAAAAAGATGTGTTCCCCAAATCCTCAAACTCTTAAAGTATCCTAGAAGCAAGTGTAGGGCTGAGTAGAAAATACCTATTAGGATGCAGATGCTGGGCGGAAGATGGAGAGAAGGGTGCCTTATACCTGCTAAGTGGACAGACAGTCTCAATAGAACTGTGCCCCTTCCCTGGAGATAGCTCAAAATTCAGATGATACCTGGAAATGTGAATAATAAATCTGAGAATGCCAAAACTTGCTGAACTTTCCTGTGTCTCCTATAACCTACTTGTACCTCAGAGGTCCCCTGTAAGAACTGACTGATGGGGCAGATAATTTACTGGTTACAGTGGGACTTGCCTGATTCTGTATCACAAAGGCAGCATAGAGAGCCACCTCCTGCTGTGCAGGGAGACCAGCTCTAGGCATAGAGTGGAGAAACCTTTTGAGTCTTATATATAGCAAGACACAAGAGTTGACAGATGGGGCAGGAGATGAGGGAATTAAGGGATTTGCCCACTTGCCTTCATTTGACCTCTCTGTAGTCAGATTACCCTCCCTAACTCTCCACATGATGCTCTCATGGGAAGGGGATGACTGTAGTGACTGCTAGCAGGGCAGAGCTTTGCGTCATCCTGGGAAGGATGACAGATGGTGTTGAGCCAGAGGCACTCCCTGCTGCAGACTCCCTGATAATCCCTGATTGTTTGCAAAAAGGCAGACTGCGGTCAAGGAGTCTAGATTCAAGTGTATATTATAGGCAGTCGTGAGCTTAAATTCTGTGTGAATGAGTTTTTTTTGTTTGTTTGTTTGTTTTTTTTTGAGACAGAGTCTCACTCTGTCACCCATGCTGGAGTGCAGTGGTGCCATCTTGGCTCACCTCAACCTCTACCTCATGGGTTCAAGCGATTCTCCTGCCTCAGCCTCCTGAGTAGCTGGGACTACAGGTGCGTGCCACCATGCCCAGCTAAATTTTTTTTTGTATTTTTAGTAGAAACGGGGTTTCATCATGTTGGCCAGGATGGTCTTGAGTTCTTGACCTCCTGATCCATCCACCTCAGCCTCCCAAAGTGCTGGGATTACAGGTATGAGCCACCACGTCCAGCCAAGTTTGTTCTTTTTTTTTTTTTTTTTTTTTTTTTGAAGAGTCTCAATCTGTTACCAGGCTGGAGTGCAGTGGCACGATCCCAGCTCACTGCAACCTCCGCCTCCCGGGTTCAAGCGATTCTCCTGCCTCAGCCTCCTGAGTAGCTGGGACTACAGGTGCATGCCACCACACCCAGCTAATTTTTGTATTTTTAGTAGAGACGGGGTTTCACCATGTTGGCCAGGATGGTCTTGATCCTCTTGACCTTGTGATCCGTTGCCTCATCCTCCCAAAAGGGCTGGGATTACAGGCATGAGCCACCACACTGGGCCGAGTTTGTTCTTTTTTAAAGGCAACAGATTCAATATTTAATGTAGTTTAAAATACATCAAAAATTAAATTCCTGCCTGTTGTGAGTATTGCTAAACGAAGGACAGATACTAGCCTTGATCTTACCCAAAAGGCCAAGAAGTGATATGTGAATGAGTTCTTAATTCTTGGCTTTCAGGTTTAGTAGATACTGTTGACTAATACTAAGTGACTTTCTGACCAACAGTGAATGAGAGTTATAGATGTTCCACATCCTCATCAACACCTGATATTGTGAAGCTTTTTAATTTTAACCTTAAATTAATGGTTGTGTGTTTGTGTAGTGGTATCACATTGTTTTATTTTGCATTCCTCTGATGACTAATGAAGTTAAACAACTTATCATATTGGCTATTTGGATATCCTCTTTTGTAAAGTGCCTATTAAAAATCTCTTGCCCATTTCTTATTGTTTATAGAAGTTCTTTGTATATACTGGATATCAGTCCTTTGTCAGATAGATGTGTTGCAAATATCTTCCCCCACTCTGTGATTTGTTTTTGTTTTTGTTTTAACTCTCTTGATGGTGTAATCTGATGAATGGAAGTTCTTTTTTTTTTTTTTTTTTGAGACGGAGTCTCGCTCTGTTGCCCAGGCTGGAGTGCAGTGGCATGATCTTGGCTCACTGCAAGCTCCACCTCCTGGGTTCACACCATTCTTCTGCCTCAGCCTCCCGAGTAGCTGGGACTACAGGCACCCACCACTATGCCCGGCTAATTTGTTGTATTTTTAGTAGAGATGGAGTTTCACCATGTTAGCCAGGATGGTCTCAATCCCCTGACCTTGTGATCTGCCCGCCTCGGCCTCCCAAAGTGCTAGCATTACAGACGTGTGCCACCACGCCTGGCTAATTTTTGTATTTTTAGTAGAGACAGGGTTTACCATGTTGGCCAGGCTGGTCTCGAACTCCCAACCTCAAGCAATCTGCCTGCCTTGGCCTCCCAAAGTACTGGGATTACGGGTGTGAGCCACTGCACCCAGCGGTTCTTAACTTTAATGTTTATCAGAATTTTCCTTCATGGTTCGTCTCTTTTGGAGTTTTTGTTGTTGTGTTGGTTTTTTTTTTTTTTTGAGACGGAGTCTCGCTCTGTCGCCCAGGCTGGAGTGCAGTGGCCAGATCTCAGCTCACTGCAAGCTCCGCCTCCCGGGTTTACACCATTTTCCCGCCTCAGCCTCCCGAGTAGCTGGGACTACAGGCGCCCGCCACCTCGCCTGGCTAGTTTTTTGTATTTTTTTTAGTAGAGACGGGGTTTCACCGTATTAGCCAGGATGGTCTCGATCTCCTGACCTCGTGATCCACCCATCTCAGCCTCCCAAAGTGCTGGGATTACAGGCTTGAGCCGCCACGCCCGGCCGTTGTGGTGGTTTTTTAAAATTTTTTTTTTTTTTTGAGACAGGGTCTCATTTGTTGCCCAGGCTGGAGCGCAACCTGGGCTCAAAGCTCACTCATCTTACTGTAGCCTTGTCCTCCCAGACTTAAGCAATCCTCCTCCTTCAGCCTCCTGAGTAGCTGGGGCTACAGGTGTGTGCCACCATACCTGGCTACTTTTATATTTTTTGTAGAGACGGGGGTCTTGCTTTGTTGCCCATGCTTGTCTCAATCTCCTGGCCTCAACTGATCCTCCTGTCTGGACCTCTCAAAGTGCTGGGATTATAGGCATGAGCCAACTTGCCTGGCCTGTTAGCCCTTTTGTAACTTAAGAAATGTTTGAGGCCGGGCGCGGTGGCTCAAGCCTGTAATCCCAGCACTTTGGGAGGCCGAGACGGGCGGATCACGAGGTCAGGAGATCGAGACCATCCTGGCTAACACGGTGAAACCCCGTCTCTACTAAAAATACAAAAACTAGCCGGGCGAGGTGGCGGGCGCCTGTAGTCCCAGCTACTCGGGAGGCTGAGGCAGGAGAATGGCGTGAACCCGGGAGGCGGAGCTTGCAGTGAGCTGAGATCTGGCCACTGCACTCCAGTCCGGGCGACAGAGCGAGACTCCGCCTCAAAAAAAAAAAAAAAAAAAAAAAGAAATGTTTGACTATTGCAAGGCCATGAATGTAGTCTCATTTTTATCTTTGAGCTTCATTATTTTACCTTTTACATTTAAATCTACAGTCTACCTGGAATCGATTTTTAGGTATGACATGAAGTGGAGGTCAATATTGTTTTTGTTTTTGTTTTCCCCCAGATGGATATCAAATTAATCCAGAACCATTTCTTTAAAAGACTTTCCCTTGCCGGGCGCGGTGGCTCAAGCCTGTAATCCCAGCACTTTGGGAGGCCGAGACGGGCGGATCACAAGGTCAGGAGATCGAGACCATCCTGGCTAACACGGTGAAACCCCGTCTCTACTAAAAAATACAAAAAACTAGCCGGGCGATGTGGCGGGTGCCTGTAGTCCCAGCTACTCGGGAGGCTGAGGCAGGAGAATGGCATAAACCCGGGAGGTGGAGCTTGCAGTGAGCTGAGATCCGGCCACTGCACTCCAGCCTGGGCGGCAGAGCGAGACTCCGTCTCAAAAAAAAAAAAAAAAAAAAAAAAAGACTTTCCCTTTCCAACTGTTCTACAGAGGCAATTTTGTCATAAGTCAAAGATTCATGTGTGGATCTGTTTCTGGACTTTTTTGTCCTGTTGGTTTCTTTGCAAGTCTTTAAGTCACTGTCTTAATTCCCGTAACTTGAAGGTCTTGCTATCTGATAGTAAAAGTCTTCCACTGTGTTGCTTCTCCAAGAGTCTCTTGGCTTCCTGGTCCTTTGCATTTCATTTGATTTTAGAATTAGCTTGCCAATTTCTACCCAAAAAAAAGTGATGGAATTTTGATACATAGAATGAATAAATTAATTGGAGGAGAATTGCTATCTTTACAAGATTCAGTTTTACGATCCTTGAACATGATATGTTCCTCAATTTAACCAAATGTTTTATAGTTTTGTGTGTAGAGGTCTCGTACATTTTGTGTTAGATTTAGTCCTAGAGAACTGATGCTAATATAAATGGTAACTTTTTAAATTTTACTTTTTTTTTTTTTTTTTTTTTTGAGACAGCGTTTCCCTCTTGTTGCCCAGGCTGGAGTGCAATGGCGTGATCTTGGCTCACTGCAACCTCTGCCTCCTGGATTCAAGTGATTCTCCTTTCTCAGCCTCCCAAGTAGCTGGGATTACAGGCACCCACCACCATGCCCAGCTAATTTTTTTTTTTTTTTTTTTTTTTTTTTTTTGAGAAGGAGTCTCACTCTGTCACCCAGGCTGGAGTGCAGTGGCCAGATCTCAGCTCACTGCAAACTCCGCCTCCCGGGTTTACGCCATTCTCCTGCCTCAGCCTCCCGAGTAGCTGGGACTACAGGCGCCCGCCACCTCGCCCGGCTAGTTTTTTGTATTTTTTTAGTAGAGACGGGGTTTCACCGTGTTAGCCAGGATAGTCTCCATCTCCTGACCTCGTGATCCACCCGCCTCGGCCTCCCAAAGTGCTGGGATTACAGGCTTGAGCCACCGCGCCCGGCCGGCGCCCAGCTAATTTTTGTATTTTTAATTGAGATAGGGTTTCACCATGTTGGCTAGGCTGGTCTCCAACTCCTGACCTCAGGTGATCCTCCCACCTCGGCCTCCCAAAGTGCTGGGATTTGGGATTACAGGTGTGAGCCACTGCACCTGGCCTAAAATGTTCCATTTCTAATAAAAATTTTAGAAGAGTCTATTTACATGATTTACTATTTATACATAGAGATGTAATTGTTTTTTTTGTTTGTTTTTTTAAAAAAAAGCATCTTGCTCCACTGTCAGGCTGGAGTGCAGTGGCATGATCTTGGCCACTGTGTGATTTTTTTTTATTTTTTTATTTTTGAGGCAGAGTCTCACTCTGTCACCCAGGCTGGAGTGCAGTGGCTGGATCTCAGCTCACTGCAAGCTCCGCCTCCTGGGTTCACGCCATTCTCCTGCCTCAGCCTCCCGAGTAGCTGGGACTACAGGCGCCCGCCACCTCACCCGGCTAGTTTTTTGTATTTTTTAGTAGAGACGGGGTTTCACCGTGTTAGCCAGGATGGTCTCGATCTCCTGACCTCGTGATCCGCCCATCTCGGCCTCCCAAAGTGCTGGGATTACAGGCTTGAGCCACCGCGCCCGGCCTGTGTGATGTTTTAGAGATACTCTTTATTAGTTAATAAAATTCCCTTCTATTCCTAAGTTGCTGAAAGGGTATGGGTATTGATTTTGTCATGTTTTTTTCTGCATCTATGGAGCTATATAATTATATAATTTTTCATCTTTATTCTATTGATATTTGTCTTTATTCCCATTTATTGATTTGAGAATGTTAAGTCAATCTATCTTTCCTGAAATAAACTTAACTTGGCAGTGTTATATTCTTCTACCCATAATTATTTTAAAGATTTTTTTGCATCTATATTCATGAGAGATTGGTTTCTAAATTTTTTTTTATTTTTATCAAATTTGGTATCAAGGTTATGCTAAAAATCAGCCGGGTGCAGTGGCTCATGCCTGTAATCCCAGCACTTTGGGAGGCCGAGGCAGCCAAATCACCTGAGGCTGGGAGTTTGAGACCAGCCTGGCCAACATGGTGAAACCCCATCTCTACTAAAAATACAAAAATTAGCTGGGCGTGGTGGTGGGTGCCTGTAATTCCAGCTACTCGGGAGGCTGAGCCAGAAGACTCACTTGAAACAAGGAGCTGGAGGTTCCTGTGAAGTAAGATCAGGCTACTGCACTCCAGCCTGGGTGACAGAGCGAGACTTCGTCCCAGAAAAAGAAAGAAAAAAAAAAAAAAAAGGTTATGCTAAAATCAGAATGAGTTAGAAAGTATTCCTTATTTTCTTCTTCCCTGGAAGAGTCTATGTAAATTAATACTGTTTGTTTCTTAAACATTTGGGTGACAATTATTTTGATGAAATGCATTAGAACTAGTTTTGTGGACCATGTTTTGGAAAACAATGGTCTAGAGCATGACTGAAATATGAAATAGTGAATTCCTGTCTGTGTGAATGCTCTTGTTTTTATTCATTTCCTTCCTTTATGCAGCACTGGCCTCTTCACCTTTTCCCTTCCAGCTGTTTGGGGCTCAGCTAAGTGACCACACAGGAGAGCAGTAAGGCCATTTGAGGCCTGAGCCTGGTCCTCAGGACTCGACTCTCTCTCCCTACCATCAAGCAGCCCGCCCCAGTCCTGCCAGCCATCTCCACACTCCTCTGACAGAATGAATGCTCTCGATGGTGTTCCCTTCAAGTTGCCTAAGGGCTTTGTGATAGGCACAGAGCCTCTTTCTGGGCCAGAACTCAGCGTCCCGCCCTGCGGGGAGCTTCTGCTGGGTTCTATGGTAAGTGTGTCTCTGTGTTTCTGTCTTCTAGGTCTGTGGGTCTGAGGCTGAGTCCGTGGGGCCTTGTTCCTTGAATTTAAAGGACAGCTAGCCCTGGCCAACATGGTGAAACCCCGTCTCTACTAAAAATACAAAAAATTAGCTGGGTGTGGCAATGTGTGCCTGTAATCCCAGCTACTCGGGAGGTGGAGGCATGAGAATCGCTTGAACCCAGGGAGGTGGAGGTTGCAGTGAGCCGACATCGTGCCACTGTACTCCAGCCTAGTGACAGAATGAGACTCTGTCTCAAAAACAAATTCAGCACTCTTTTTGGGCCACCGACCTTGTATCCAACCCCACTGCTTGGCCTGGGCACACGTACCAACTCCACCATTGTAACCTCAGAATGGTACGCACTATTTCTGTAAAGTGACATCTTTCAGATACTTAATGGCTTTTCGCATATGCATACCCTTGATGGCCTGGGCATTTTCACGAGTGTTCTTTTTTTTTTTTTTTTTTGAGACGAAGTCTTGCTCTGTCACCCAGGCTGGAGTGCAGTGGCCAGATCTCAGCTCACTGCAAGCTCCTCCTCCCGGGTTTACGCCATTCTCCTGCCTCAGCCTCCCGAGTAGCTGGGACTACAGGCGCCTGCCACCTCGCCCGGCTAGTTTTTTGTATTTTTTAGTAGAGACGGGGGTTTCACTGTGTTAGCCAGGATGGTCTCGATCTCCTGACCTCGTGATCTGCCCATCTCGGCCTCCCAAAGTGCTGGGATTACAGGCTTGAGCCACCGCGTCCGGCTATTTCACGAGTGTTCTTAAAGTGACCATGAAGATTTGAACCTCTTGATTTGCACGATTTTGTGGGGTTCTCCAGGTCAAATGAATAGTGAACCATTTTCACAGATTACCTCAGGCCGCTTAGGGAAAGAGCTGTTTTTGTTTTTTTCAGAGTCTCCCTCTGTTGCCCAGGCTGGATGGAGTGCAGTGGTGCAATCTCAGCTCATTGCAACCTCCTCTTCTAGGGCTCAAGCAATCCTCTCACCTCAGCCTCCCAAGTAACTAGGACTATAGGCATATGCCACCATGCTTGGCTAATTTTTCATATTTCTTTGTAGAGATGAGATTTCACACCATGTTGCCCGGGCTGGTCTTGAACTCCTGGGCTCAAGTGATCCTCCCACTTTGGACACCCTAAGAGCTGCAATTACAAGCATGAGCCACTGTGCCCGACCTGCTTTTGTTTTTTGAGACAGGGCCTACTGTGCTGGGCTCAGGTGAAAGCTTCTTTGCTAAGAATAAGCTTTACTGGAGAAAATTTTTAAGTAGTTTTTGCTCAACTACATACTGAATGGCAAAGGGATTTAGATGTTGGATTTAATTACATTTCATTCTATTAACGAATTCATCACTTTGTCATTTATGCCAGTTTGCCATTAAACTGTTATTGGTATCCATCAACCACAGTGTTAGCTATAAAACCCAGGGTAGGCCGGGTGCGGTGGCTCAAGCCTGTAATCCCAGCACTTTGGGAGGCCGAGACGGGCGGATCACGAGGTCAGGAGATCGAGACCATCCTGGCTAACACGGTGAAACCCCGTCTCTACTAAAAAATACAAAAAACTAGCCGGGCGCAGTGGCGGGCGCCTGTAGTCCCAGCTACTCGGGAGGCTGAGGCAGGAGAATGGCATGAACCCGGGAGGCGGAGCTTGCAGTGAGCTGAGGTCCGGCCACTGCACTCCAGCCTGGGCGACAGAGCAAGACTCCGTCTCAAAAAAAAAAAAAAAAACCCAGGGTAGAGTGGGCTGTGATGGAAGCCCGGGGCTCAGAATCTGACGCTGTCCAGGCCTAGAGAGTCTCTGGCTGAACAGGGTCCCCCAGGCCAGGGGTTAGTGTTGTGACCCCGGGGTCCTGGTTTGCCCCGGGCTTTACGTCGCCTTCTTTCCACAGCACGACTTCAGCCTGGAGAGGAGGGCACTCTTCTGGGTGGAGGCCGCCGGCCGGGGACCCAGCCCGTACCAGTGCGGTGACCCGGGGACAGCGTCAGCCCCTCCAGCCTGGCTTCTGCTAGTCAGCCCCGAACATGGGCTGGCGCCTGCCACAATCAGAGACCAGGAGGCCGGACACCAGGAAAGGACAGAGGAGGAGGGTGAGGACGAGGCAGAAGCTTCCTCTGGCAGCGAGGAAGAGCTGGGCCCACGCAGCTTCCAACCGGGCTCTCCCGCGAGCCCCGGCCCCGGCCGTCGCCTGTGCTCACTGGACGTGCTGCGCAGCGTGCGGTCGGAGCTGGCGGGGGCAAGGCGGCGACTCTCCGAGGGAAAGCTGGCCGCCCGGCCCCGCGCCCTCCTGCACGGCTTCCGCGGCCGCCGCGCGCTGAGCCTGTGCCCCAGCCCCGCGCCGTCCCCCAGGTCCGCGTCACCTCCGGGGCCCGCGCCCCAGTCCCCCGCAGTCCCCGCGTCGCCCCCGCGGCCCTCCACGGCCGGCGCCATTCCCCAGCTACGGAGCCACAAGCCCACGGTCGCGGTAAGGATTCTGCCCGTCCCGCCAATGCCGCCGCTCAGCAGCCCAGGCCCCATAATCTGGGTGTCCAGCCCGGCCCGCAGCCTCGGTCCCCTACCCTGCGCGCTCCTGTGTCCTCCCTTGACCTCCTCCCACCTGGGCCTGTCCAGTGTTGTCCTCCTGCGGCCCTTTGCCTAGAGTAGAGTAGTCCCTGCTCAGAAGCCCCCATTCCCCGCGTTTCCCACTGTGCCTGCCTTGCTTTTTTTAGGGCGCAGGTCATAGTGGTTTTAATTATGCAGAAACTGTCTGTCTCTTCCAACAGAGGTTGAGCTCTTTTAGGGCAGGGAGTGGATCGCATTGATTTTTGTTTCCAGAGCACCCAGCTGCCGACTTGACCCATAGGGGGCGCTCAGTGGATGTCTGTTGAATTGATGAACACAACGCAAATCTAGGGCTTCCCACCGGGTGAGGTTTGCTGTAGGCTGGGGAAGCTGGAGGCTCAATCAAGGAATATTCAATGCACAGTTACTTCCTGCCAGACACTGGGTTTGGGAGTGTCAAAACCACAGGACATGGAGAGTTGGCTAAGAGAGTGTGGGACCAGGCCCTGCACTGTACAGCGGAATCAGGTGTTGAGGGAGAGTCAGGGCTGCTACAGGCTGAGAAGGTTTCAGGACGGAGGAAGTGAACCCTGAAGAGCAGGGAGAAGTGACCCTACAGTGAAACCACAGAAGCTTAAGCCTCAGGCTCCTCCCTTTGTCTCTTCCAAGGCCTTGTGCCCAATTTTGTGTTCATAATTGTGTGTTCTTTTTCTCTGAGGTCGCTTCCAAATGATATAAGTATCAGACTCCACAAAACATGGGGTGGGTCAGGATTGGCAGCAGAAGGTGGCAGCGGGGCACAGCTTTCTGTCCCCCAGCAGCCCCACAATAAGGCCAGGAGATGCTGCAGAATAAGACCAAGGTAGAATTCAATCTGAAAGACAGAGACCTGAGGTCTGGTTTCTTACATGCACCGGCGTGTGACCTTAGGCAAGTCACTGAACTACCCCTTCTCTACCTGCACAGTGAGCCAACAACCCTTCACTCGGTTGTTCAGAGCATACATAGTAGAGAAGAGGCCCTGTAATCGCGATGAGCCACCCCCACATCCAAGACCAGATGTTGATGCCAGGATGGCTCTTCCCTGGCCAAGATGAATTTAATTCTCACAACAACCCTGTGGGGGTGGGACAGTATTCTGTAGATGATGGAAATGAGGCACAGAGGGGCAAAGAATCTTTTTCAAGGACACAAGAGTAGACTCAGCTCCTAAACTTTCATGTTCTCCACCCTGGAGGTAATAAAGGGTAGATCCTAGGGTGAGGTCGTGGCAGGGAGAGCCCTGAGAAGATGCGGATGGGTGGAGAATTCATGTGTGTTACATATACACTCCACCCTAGGAGCCAGGCGGCGGTTGGGTTTTCCTTGGGAGGAGGGGACAGGATGAAACGTTCAGGGCTGGCAGAGAGGTACCTCCTCATGGGAGAAGGGTTGGGGTGACGCTGGCCAAACCAATTGAACTGCCTTCAAGTCACCCTCCTTAATCCAAGGTCTGTTTCAGTTTCTCCAACACCACAACCGAAGGGCTGGTGTGCCGAGTTCCTCCCCTGCTCCATGCCCTGCCAAACCCCAGCCCAACCAAACTCAAGAAGGAACTCAAGCAGGAGGGCCTGGTTGGGAAGACCTACCCCTGCTCCTCCCTCAGCAAGGTGTGGGGCAAAAAACCTGAGTAGGGTTGAGGTGCCAAGCGTGTGTTGCTTAATCAGGTCATTCATGTTTCTGAACCTTGATTTCAATGTCTGTAAAATGGGATAGTAGAATAGACCTCGTATTTCTTTCACTAGTCACTTTCCTGACCATGTTTTTTGTTTGTTTTTTTTCTTTTTCATTTTTTTTGAGACAGAGTTCCGCTCTTATTGTCCAGGCTGGAGTGCAATGGTGTAATCTCTGCTCACTGCAACCTCTGCCTCCTGGGTTCAAGCAATTCTCCTGCCTCCTGCCCCAATCAAGTAGCTGGGATTATAGGCATGTGCCACCATGCCCGGCTAATTTTGTATTTTTTAGTAGAGGCAGGGTTTCACCATGTTGGTTGGGCTGGTCTCGAACTCCTTACCTCAGGTGATCCAACTGCCTTGGCCTCCCAAAGTGTTGGGATTACAGCCATGAGCCACCGCGCCCAGCCCCTCACATTGTCTTATTTAAGCCTCCTAATAGTCCCATGAAGTAGCTTAGGGATTGCCCTCATTTTTCACATGAGTATACTGAGTAAGCATTAGAGAGCTGGGGTCTGCAGGACTCTAAGCCCTCCATAATATTAGTCCCTACATTCCCTACAGAAGGTGGTACATAAAGGCATTTTTAAAAATGTCCAGCCCAACTGGGTGTCACTTCCTGTGGTAACTGACATGTCCAGTCTGTCTGTATTTCAGTCCCTCAGCCCGTACACCTGTCTGCCACCTCCTGGGGGGGCACCCCAGCCTCTCAACCCCCACAAGTCACACCCTGATACTGCGGCTGACCTGCTATCTGCCCTGAGCCAGGAGGAGCAAGACCTCATTGGGCCAGTGGTCGCCCTGGGATATCCCCTGCAAAGGGCCATCATAGCTCTGCAGAAAACAGGGAGGCAGAGCCTGAGCCAGGTGAGTTGGGGGGCCCAGAGCTGATGGGCTGTGATGCTGGATCCAGGTGAGTGGCCACATGGTTTTCACCTTTTGGGCTGTGGCATAGGCCCAACAACAGCATCAGCCAACTCCAAAGATCTGGAGCATCTACGACCCCTCAGGGTTGTCCTAAGTGGGGCTGAGATGGTCAGGCCTTTATACCCCTGCCTCAATCAGTCATTGCATGTGGGAAGGGGATGACTGAGGTAAGTGGATCTCTGCTGTTAAGGTAATCCCTGAAGGGGCAGACAACTGAAGAGTGTCTCCCAGCTCTCCCAGCATCTGGGGCAGTAAGTCCTGCAGTGAAAGGGCATGTGGATGGAACATCAGAGTCTACTACGCCCAAGTTCTACTCACCCACGTTCTATTCTTCTAATAGAATTCACTGTATTGGAAGTATGGCGGAGACTCATGATGACACTCCAAGGACAGCACTCTGAGCCACGCTAATATTTGGAAGCAGGTCTTGACCCCTAATATAAGCCAAGAATATAAGAACACCTGCAGAGGAGTGAGGGCCCCCAAAGTGCTTAAAAAGAGGTGCTAGTCACAAGATACCTGGGAGAAGAAGGGGTATGAGTGTTATAGGGGTGTTTCTGTCATCTATTTCTGTGTAACAAACTACCCCAAAACTTAGTGACTCGAAACAACCATTTATTTGCTCATGATTCTCTGGATTGGCAGTTTTAAGGTGGACTCAGCTAGGGGGTTCTTCTGCTCATCTCACCTGAAGTCTCATGTGGCTACAGTTTCGTGACTTACTTGGGGCTGAATGATCTAAGATGGCCTCATTCACTGTACAGTGGGTGGTGATACTTGTCAGCTGGGCCACATATCTCTAGCACCCTACTTGGTTCCAAGAGTAAGGCCTCTTGAGGCCTCTTGAGGCCTAGGCTGAAATTGTACATAGTCAATTCTGCCTCATTCTATTGGTCAAAGCACATCACTGACCACTCCAAACTTAAACAGGGGAAAAACAGACTCCATCTCTTGGTGGGAGAGGCTGCAAAAATTTTTATGATCATTCTCAATCTACCACAAGGAGGTTCTAGAGATCAAGAAAGGCTTCATGGAGATACCAAGCATTGAGTGGGACTTCAAGGATGGGTAAGAGCTGACTCTGAAGGAAGGAGAAGGGGTGATATTCCAGGAGGGAAGGACAGTGTGAATAAAGGAGTGGAGGTGGGAAGGAAGTATTTGGGAGGCCCTGATCTGACCAGTCTTGTTGGAGGAGAGGGTGCATGAGGCAGGCTGGTAGGAGATGAGACAGAGAATTGGGGGTAGATTTAGGGGTCTTGAAGGCTGCCCTGAGAATTTGATAAATGACACAATAGCCAAAAGGAGGCATGGAAGGATTGTAAGTAGGGTCAGGAGGTGACACTGAATGCCATTGCCTACACCCCCATGTCCCCAGCTGAAAACAACATCCCTCATTGTGTTGTTTTCTAAACATCGGGACGCTTCATGTTCCCAGGGTAGTTGGCACTTTTCATTTTTCTCCCGTTCCTGCCCCACCATCAAAAGGCTTGGACACCTCCGTCATCACTGATGAGTATGGAATGCTGGGTCCCTGTAGTCCAGAGCTACCTGCTCCTGCAAGAGGGAATGGCAGAAGGAAAGTGACTTTCAAACAGGAGCTGGGGTGGGGCTGGGGAAATGCACCTGGTCCCCTTGCCCACCCACTCCTGCTTCTACTCTACTCTGGGTTCATCAGTTCATGCCCTGTCCTGGAGGAGAATTTCCAACATAGTGACCCCCATGTGGCTAAAATGGCAGGGAGGGGTGCTAACATTTATTGAACATTTTCTTTGCATGAATCTCTCTCTCTGAGGGTATTCAGTTAGGTTTTCTCAATTCTGCAAGGTTGCTATTACGTTATGACCACTTTGCAGATGAGGAAACTGAGGCCAGGGAAGTTCATGCAGTCAATGGCAGCACTGGGGTGAGGCTGGCTGGTCTGACTCTGCCTCTTGGTTGCACAATGCCTTTTATCTCATTTTCTGTGTGAGAACCTCTTAGGACAGCACCATAGGCTGATTTGAGATTTAAGAGCAGATCTAAAGTCACCCCTACCTTCAGCTGATACTGAAAGGCCAGGGTCTTGGCCAAAAAGCTGGCCAGGAGGGGCTGTGAGAGGCCAGGAGGGCTGTGAGAGGCCAGGAGGGGCTGTGAGAGGCCAGGAGGGCTGTGAGAGGCCAGGAGGGCTGTGAGAGGCCAGGAGGGCTGTGAGAGGCCAGGAGGGCTGTGAGAGGCCAGGAGGGCTGTGAGAGGCCAGGAGGGCTGTGAGAGGCCAGGAGGGCTGTGAGAGGCCAGGAGGGGCTGTGAGAGGCCAGGAGGGCTGTGAGAGGCCAGGAGGGCTGTGAGAGGCCAGGAGGGCTGTGAGAGGCCAGGAGGGCTGTGAGAGGCCAGGAGGGCTGTGAGAGGCCAGGGGCTGTGAGAGGCCAGGAGGGCTGTGAGAGGCCAGGAGGGCTGTGAGAGGCCAGGAGGGCTGTGAGAGGCCAGGAGGGGCTGTGAGAGGCCAGGAGGGCTGTGAGAGGCCAGGAGGGCTGTGAGAGGCCAGGAGGGCTGTGAGAGGCCAGGAGGGCTGTGAGAGGCCAGGAGGGCTGTGAGAGGCCAGGAGGGCTGTGAGAGGCCAGGAGGGGCTGTGAGAGGCCAGGAGGGCTGTGAGAGGCCAGGAGGGCTGTGAGAGGCCAGGAGGGCTGTGAGAGGCCAGGAGGGCTGTGAGAGGCCAGGAGGGCTGTGAGAGGCCAGGAGGGCTGTGAGAGGCCAGGAGGGCTGTGAGAGGCCAGGAGGGCTGTGAGAGGCCAGGAGGGCTGTGAGAGGCCAGGAGGGCTGTGAGAGGCCAGGAGGGCTGTGAGAGGCCAGGTGCACAGGGGGCTTGATATGCCTCCCCAGTCCCTTCAGGCCCTGTGATAAGGTTGAGATCTCAGGCCATCACTCTGGGGGTCTGAGGATGAGTCAGAGCCAGCCTGGGGCCCTGGCCTCCCAGTGGGTGAGCTGGAAGAATTTCACTGCCTTGGGAACATTGTGTTTCCAGATATAGACTGACCACCTGCCTGGCCCCCTGGATCTCTGGGTGGCCTTCCCCAGACAGCAGTCAGGAGCCAGGCCCCAAGGGGTGGGTCTGAGGGGCCTTTGGATGACTTCATCTATCCTCCCCCACCAAGTTAGTATTTCTGTCTGTTCTGTGAAGTCCTGGTGACTGAACAAGCCCTTTGGGTTCAGATTCCTTCTCCCGCTGAAAGCCGCATATTGCAGTAAATCCTTTTTGGCCAAGAAAAATGACAGATGGTCCAGGAGGAAGGGCATCAGGTGACAGAGACAGAGCAACTAGAAGAGTCAGGGAGAGAAGAAAAAAAGAAATTGTGCAGCACTCCTTTCCTTCCACAAGGCTTGATGTGCCCTCGCTGCCTCCCTGCAGGACAGGCCTGGGTGCCATGTGTGCGGGTCCACAGGCCAGGCCACCTCTTTTAGCCTGTTTCCCAGTTCACAGGGTGGAGGAGGAATACGTGTTTGGAACCAGTGACTTCCGGGGCCCCCATCCTGTGGCCTGAAGGTGACATCCTCACCCACCTGGGGGCCTGAGGCAAGCCTGATAGCTTCTACAGTCCTGAAGGCCCAAAAGCTAACCAAGCAGCAGAACCTTTGCAAATGCAGACTCTCAGGGCTTATCCTGCGGGGTCCCAGTCAGTGGATCTGGGGGGAACCTAGGGGCCTTTAATTTTAAAAAATGTGCAGATGGGTCTGATATTCACGGTGGCATGGTATAGATCAAGGTCAGCTGTCCCCATTCAGTGATGCTTAGTCTTGGGTGCACATTAGAATCACCTGGAGAGCTATAGGAAAAAATCCCAATGCTCAGGCTACACCCCAGACCAATTATGTCGTAACCTCTGAAGGTGAGGCCCAGACATCAGTAATGTTTCAAGTTCCCGAGGCAGTTGCAATAAGCACTGAGATTGAGAACAATTGCTGTGGATGAGCCAAAAGGTGGAGGCAGCGTCCACCATCCATCCTTGCCTGCCCTCTTTCTGAAAGTGAAGTTTTCACCTTTGGAAACCCTGTCCTCCACCAAGACAGCTCAAAGCCCCTCCTCTAGCAGCTGATCCCTCTGATGGACAAGGCATTAAGTGACACGTTACATAATCGGGGGCCTAGTCCTGGGACCCTGGGCAAGGCACCTGCCTTGCCTGAACCTCGGTTTCCTGAACTGTGAAAGGAGGGCATGGGTGTGTGGTTTTCAAAATGTGCTCAGAGCAGGTCTGGCTGTAATGGGCAGTACCTCGGGCAGGAGCACTGGACTCCGGGCCCCCATGCCCCTGGCCCTTGTTCTCCCAGAGCAGCTCTGATCTTAGCCTGTTATTGCTGAAGCCTCCTTGTGCTAAGACAAACACTTCAGGAGCTAAAAACAATCTCCAAACTCTTAGTCTAGATGATCTGCACTTTCATCCCAGCTCTGAAGGTCTGCAGAAACCCCACTCTCCCTTCTCCACATATACTCATAATTCCTGTGGTCTGGAGCCTTCATTTGGCACCTACACCCTATAAATCCTGCTCTGATTTGCCTGGCACTGATGTGGTCCTGCATCTGGTTTATCTCCCCCACTAAGCTGTGAGTTCCTTGAAGGCAGGTCTTCATTCGTTTTATAAACACAGCATACATTTATTGAGCTCCTTCTGCCACCATGCTGGATGCTGGGGACACTGTGGTGAATGAGACTGACACAGCCCCTCCCTCATGGAGCAAAAAGTTAGTGGATGAGAAAGACTGAGTGAAGCAATTACAAAGTTATATGTGCTGTAATAGGGAAGCACAGGGTGCTATGGGGGCACGAGGGCCAGCACCCAGGAAGACAGAGGGGGCAGGAAGCTTCCCAGGGACAGGGAAGGAGGCCGGCCTTGGCTGAGGGAGCTGCATCTGCAGAGTCCTGCAGGGTGAGGGAGGGGGCGAGGCCATAGACAGGGAACAGGCCTTTGAGCCCTGCCTGGTAAGGAGCAGTATTTTATCCTGTGCGCCTGATGATAACTGTGGGGTGACCTGAACAGTTTTTCTAACCTGTGGAATCCTCCTCTGTGCCTCCCCCGCACCCCTTCTCCAGCACTGGTGCAGGAGTTGCATAGTAGTGGCTCAGGAGTCCTGGATGAGAGAGATGCATCTGGGGGTACAGTAGGGGTGCACAGGTGTGGAAGGATGAGGAGGTACCTTCACACGAATGGGTGCTCCTGGGCAGGGATGGGTGGTGCACGAATGTTGAATTGCACTGGGTAGTAGGTGGGATGCCTGTTTGAAGCCTGTCCTGCTCCCCACCTAGGTTCTATGAACACCCTAGCCCACCCTGACAGCCCTTTTCCTGGAGTCCAGCTCCCAACTTGGGATAGTTGGTGAAGACCCACTGTCTGCCTGTCCCCAGGCACTCAGAGGAAGCCTCATCTCTCTTCTGTGGGCTCACGGGATCTCTGGGGCCACACTGCACGTGGTGGCTTGCCCTGTTGCCTGGCCCTCAGCTCAGGCCCTTGGAGTGCCTCTGCCCCGTCTGCTGCCCCTGCTGCTCCTCTTACCCTCCCTCCCTCTCTGCCCTCTTCCGGCCCAGTTTCTCAGCTACCTCAGTGCCTGTGACCGCCTGTTACATCAGGGATATGAGGAAGGCCTGGTGGATGAGGCCATGGAGATGTTCCAGTTCTCCGAAAGCCAGGTCAGCAGGGCTTCCTGCCAGGACCCCAGGAGATGGAAGGGATGGGGGTGTACCCAGGAGCCTGGGTGCAGGGGCACACCAGTCTTCAGAGCCAGCCTGTGGGTCCTGTCAGGAGATTGCCTGACTCCTCAGCTCTGGGGAGGAGATGGCCCAGGGTGCTACAGCAAGGACAAAGGAGAAAGGCACAGAGGGAGATCAGGAAGAGGTCAGAGGGGGACAGGAGGCAGAGAGCAGCAGGGGCTTTGCTTTATTAGACTGAATCAACGCAGCCTCTGTAACTGAATGCCCACTCTTTGTCGGACATCCAGATAGTAGCCATGGGCAGCAGAAAGATGCATGACCTCTCTGCTTGGGAAGTGTGCCACCTATCCCAAGTGCATGCGGCTGTAGGCCCAATAGTCACATCTTGATTTTTGAGACTGAGTCTCACTCTATCGCCCAGGCTGGAGTGCAATGGCGCGATCTTGGCTCTGCCTCCCAGGTTCAAGCAATTCTCCAGCCTCAGCCTCCCGAGCAGCTGGGATTACAGGTGCCTGTCACCACACCCGGCTAATTTTTTTTGGTATTTTCGGTAGAGACGGAGTTTCACCATGTTGACCAGGCTGGTCTCAAACCCCTGACCTCAAGTGATCCACCTGCCTCGGCCTCCCAAAGTGCTGGGATTACAGGAGTGAGCCACCGCACCCGGCCCCAGTAGTCACTTCTAAATGCCCCATGGCAGAGCAGCTCTTCACAGAGGCTGAAGGGGACAGAGAGTTGGGTGAGGCCCCGAGAGGGAGCAGAGGTGGGGAAGTTTCAAGCCCTGAGGTCAGAGGGGAAGGAAGGTGCAGGCTGCGCTGTGAGACCTCCGTAGTGTTCAGGGCATGAGCAGGGACCTTGGGCTGTTTGTGCTCCGGTGCTGGTGTGCGGTCTGCCCCCTCCTGCCCCAGCAGAAAGTTGACAGTGAGTGGGACGAGAGTCAGGACAGAGCCCGTGGCCAGGCTAGGGCCTTGTTTTCTTGGCAGAGGAAGGGAGGTCGGAGCCTACATCACCCTAGAGTTTCGGGAAAGTGGCAGGTGCAGCCCAGGATCAGGCTCAAGTAGCCTGGGGGGAGCCACAGGTTTTTGCGACTAGGAAAACCACAGCTTTTCCAGTGCAGTAGGCACTGGAGCTGGGGCTCCCCACGGCTGAGGCCAGGCCCAGCAGAGGCTCCAGCACTCTCCCTGTCTCCTCTTCCTCAGGCAGGGGAGTTCCTGCGCCTCTGGGAGCAGTTCAGCGACATGGGCTTCCAGCAGGACCGGATCAAGGAGGTGCTGCTGGTCCATGGCAACCGCCGAGAGCAAGCCCTGGAGGAGCTGGTGGCCTGTGCCCAGTGACCACAGAGCCACTCCACGTTCCCTGGGCGTCCAGGCCCAGTGCCAGACCCGGCGACCCATCCTAACTGTATTATTAAAACCAAACAAAAGTAACAAAGTGATGCATGCTTATTGTAAAAACACAAATAATGCCAAGGGTGACAGTTAACAGCAGCAGAATCTGCTGAAAGAGTTGAAATGGTTGCCTCTGCAGAGGGGCAGATGGGAGAGCCGGACGGGGAGCGATGTTCTTCATGCACGCCTGTGAAACCACCTGATTCGACTCTTTACACTGTGTACATTAGTAACCTTGATTTTAAGAACATTAAAACCAATAAATAATGGGCAGTTCTTTTGAGTCCTGTAGGCGCCTGGTCTTGGTGTGGAAAGAACATCAAACTGTAGGTCAGAAGACCTCATTTCTGATTTTAGGTCTACTGATGTCTGGGTCAAGGCTTCGTTGGGCCTCAGTTTCCCTAGGAAAAGTAGAGAGATTTGACCAGGTCAAAAGCTTCCAGGCCTGGCAGCTATCCATAAGAATCCTTGGGGTGTTTATTCAAGAGTCTCAGGCCCCACCCCCGTATATTCTGATTCAGGAAGCCCAGCTTGGCGGCACCCAGGAATCTGTTTTGTTTTATGTAGAAAGATCTCTGGGGATTCTTTGCTACATAACAGGCCTGTGGCCAGTGTGTGTGACTTTCAGCCAGTCTGGGTCCCCTTCTGCTCTGACAATCTGTGATCCTATGCCAGTCTTTCCTCATTTGTGGGGTGGAGAGGTTGCGACCAGAGTTGTCTCCAGTCACCCAAGGCCTATCCTTCAGAAGTCCCCAAGGATTGAAGGGACCAGTGGCTGGAGCAGCCCATAACTCAAACAAGCAGAGGCCAGGGGCCAAGACTCTGGTGCCTCTGCTCTCCCCAGCAGGCCCTGCACAAAGACTTGCAACAATTACCGCAGAATCAAAACATCTCAGCCCCCTCCACCCTGCAAACAGGGCTGGACCTGGAACTGAGGCCTGTAAAAAAAAAAAAAAAAACGAACAACTGGCCGGGCGCGGTGGCTCAAGCCTGTAATCCCAGCACTTTGGGAGGCCGAGGCGGGCGGATCACAAGGTCAGGAGATCGAGACCATCCTGGCTAACACAGTGAAACCCCGTCTCTACTAAAAAAAAAATACAAAAAACTAGCCGGGCGAGGTGGCGGGCGCCTGTAGTCCCAGCTACTCGGGAGGCTGAGGCAGGAGAATGGCGTGAACCCAGGAGGCGGAGCTTGCAGTGAGCTGAGATCTGGCCACTGCACTCCAGCCTGGGTGACAGAGCGAGACTCCATCTCAAAAAAAAAAAAAAAAAAAAAACGAACAACTTCCACGTTTCTCAGGGCTTCAACCCCAGATACCTCATCTCTATGTGTAATGGCACTTCTGCAGGCCTACACACAACAAGCTTGGAACTAGAACCCGGTCTCCGGAGGCCCAAGAGCCCCTCGGTGCTTTCCACTAAGTCTCAATGCCTGCCAACTTGAAATCACAATAAAAACATTCTTTGGCCTTAAAACTTGCCTTGAATAACTTGCAGGCAGCACAAAACTATTAGAGAAAATGGGCAGGATGTTGTGAAGTTGGACATATATCTGTCTGTTGCCAAAAGTAAAACTACACTTGAAAGAGACAGTAAAATTAAAGTTCAATTTCTAAGATGCAATGTTAGGTCCAAAGCTAATGTTCTGATTAAGGTAACCTGGCCTTGGTCCACCACTTTACTAAGTCCCCTGGATTAGAGGCGACCAGTTGACAGGCCCATCTATTATTCCTATCCTTCTCCCACATGCCCCAAATCTGTCCATCCCTAGCAAACTGTTGCCTGATTAAAAATGTGGCATCTGGCCAGGTGCGGTGAGTCACCCATGTAATCCCAGCACTTTGGGAGGCCGAGGCAGGCAGATCACTTGAGACTAGGAGTTTGAGACCAGCTTGGCCAACATGACAAAATCCTGTCTCTACTAAAAATACAAAAATTTGCCAGGTGTAGTGGTGCACGCCTATAATCCCAGCTACTTGGGAGGCTGAGATGGGAGAATAGCTTGAACTCGGGAGGCGAAGGGTGCAGTGAGCCAAGATCATCCCACTGCACTCCAGCCTGGGCAACAGAGTGAGACCCTGTCTAGAAAAAAAAAAAATATTTGGGAGGCCGAGGCAGGTGAATCACCTGAGGTCAGGAGTTCGAAACAAGCCTGGCCAACATGGTGAAACCCCATCTCTACTAATACAAAAATCAGCTGGGTTTGGTGCCATACGCCTGTAGTCCCAGCTACTCGGGAGGCAGAGGCAGGAGAATCGCTTGAAGCCAGGAGGCAGAGGTTGCAGTGAGCCAAGATTGAGCCACTGCACTCCAGCCTGGCAAAAGCGAGACTCTGTCTCAAAAAAAAAAAAAAAAAAAAAAAAGTCAGACATTAGAGGCAGGAAGGTTGCTTGAGCCCATAAGTTTGAGGTTACAGTGAGCTACCACAGTGCCACTGCACTCCATAGTGAGATTCTGTCTCCAAAAAAAAGGAGAGACATCAGTGAGCAAATTGTTCATTTAAAATATTTTTTAGGAGGTACAATAGTGTGGTCGTTAGGGGCACGAACTCTGAAGTCAGATGTGGGCTGAAACTATAGCCTTAGCACTAACCAGCTGTGTGACCTTTTGAATATCACACAGCTTCTCTGCCTCAGTGTCTTATCCATAAAATATAGATACTAAAACTTCCCAATTGTGATGATTGAGCAGGATAGTGTGCAGGAAGATTGTGCCATGGTATCTAGTAGTTACTTATTTATACATATTTACACCCAGCCTCATTCCATCATCATTACCTTTACTATGATCATCCTCCTCATCACTGTTATGGTTAACAAATCTCCAGCATTTATCATCAAACTCAGAAACCCTGGGAGAACCACTCTCTGCCTCTCAGGTCAGCAGGGTTAAAGAAGGTGCCTGGCTGGAGCAGAGGATTCTGGGAGTGCCAACCTGGGAGAAGGACAATCTCTACAGTTAATACTAAGGATCAGGTGGCTGCCTTGGTGGCTCTTTGAAACAGCAGCAGATGACACATTCAAGCATGGTCTAGGACAAGAGGATCCTTAGAGAGGAGGTCAGGAGGATGGCAGGGTCCAGGTTCCAGGAGCAAACCAAGGCCTGGCCCATGTAAGCAGAATGAAGCTAATTCTGCCTGGTTCTTGCTCTCCCTCCTGTCCGCTTATGCTTTGTCTCCTCTTCTGGGTCCCCACCATGTTCCCGCAGAGGCCCAGTGGAGCAGGCTGAAGGTGGCCTTTTGACTCTGACAGGAGGGGATATCTCCTAACCCATTCGGGCTGAGATCTCAAGGCCTTTACATGGTCCCTTCCTGGGGAAATGTGCACAGTGCCCTCTATCTGGTTGACTTTCTGCCTCCTTCTTAGAAGGATCCCCGTGATTCCATTGGGCCCACCCATATAATCCAGGACAATCTCCCACCTCAAGATCCTTAATCACAGCCAGGCGTGGTGGCTCATATCTGTAATCCCAGCACTTTGGGAGGCCAAGATGGGTGGATCACTTGAGGTCAAGAGTTCGAGACCAGCCTGGCCAACATGGTGAAACCCTGTCTCTACTAAAAATACAAAGATTAGCCAGGCATTGTGGCGCATGCCTGTAATCCCAACTACTTGGGAGGCTGAGGCAGGAGAATTGTGGAGGTTGCAGTGAGCTGATTCAGCAGATTCACAGGTTCTAGGAATGAGGACGTGGATGTCTTTGGGGGGCCATTATTCGGCCTACCACAGAGAGGCACTGCTTAACCCAAAATAATACATGTGTAATGGTGGCATTTCAGGTACTTGTATCGGGGGTTTCCTCGTATCTTGTATTTGTATTATGCAAGGCTGGGCCCCCAGGCAGGCTCCAGCACACACAGCTGCCGCTGATCCTCTCTCACCTCTGCTCTCTTGCTTCATCTCAAGTCAACCTTCCGCAGCTGACATTCTTCTGGCATGGGAGCAGCGCCAGCTGAGGGGCTGCCAGCACCTCCTCTCGGCCCTGACCCTTTCACTCTGCGGGGAGGGAACACACTCTCACTGTTGGCCTCCAAGGATCAACTGAAGTCAGGAGCTGCTTCCCTCTTCTGGGACCCTCCTGCCCTCTCAGCCCCTTCCTTCCATTCTTCGTCCCCCATGCTGCCCAGGCTGCCTCTAGCTGCCCTGTCCTCCTATCTAGAGATTAAAGAATTCCTTTGTTGACCTCTGCAGGGAACACTCTTTGCCTTTTGAGAACTTACGGGACAAGGCAATGCTCATTTCAGGATAATGGCTCATAAATGAGAGGGTTTTAGGTACAGTGCAGGCTGTTAAAGCGAAGGTGTGACCCTCGCAGTTCTCCTCAAATGACCATTCTCTCTCTCTGCAGGACTCACCCTGAGAGGAACGTGGGGCTTTAGGAAGCTCAGGGAAGGATCTTTCCTAATGAGGGTTTGGGAGGCTTCCAGAGTCCTTCTCTTGTATGGGACCTCCTGGGGGGCTCCTCTGCTCACCCTCAGATCCCAACAGCCAGGTCTTTAATCCTAGCGATGCTGGGGTCAGAAAAGTGCAGAGACAATCAGGAACCTCCCAGAAACACACTCTGTCACACACACACACTTTGACCTCGGGGCAGTGAAACTCTTCCACCCTATCAGGAGGAAGTTGATGGTATGTGTGTCTTCACACTGGGGACAAAGGTGATCCTGGGCAGGGCAAAAACTGACTGCCCAGCCCTACCCACCTCCTCAGCCCTACATTGGGCCCTCTGAGGAGAGAAGACGCTGCCCTGAGTTTCAGGTGCTACAGCCCAGGTGATGAGCCAAAACTCCCACCAGAGAACCCTTCATTTCCTAATTCTGTCACCCCACAAACCTTTCCTGCACACCATGCCAGCTGGTGCTAGGCCTGCTGGGCCCAGAAGTGGGGGAAGGTGGGATGAAGGATGGGAAATGGCCTCTGCCCTGGAGGGAGGGGTTCCCAGGGCGAGGCTGCCAGGTGGGTTTGCGTGGCAGCTGGCTGAGAGGTCAGTGACACAGTGAAGGCGGAGGGACAGGCAGGCTTTGGCCCCGCAAGGGCCTCTGGAGCTTGCGCGCAGCCAAGTCCCTCTGTGGGGTCAGGTCCTGGCCAGGCATCCTACTGGCTTCACACTCAGCCCAGTGGTGGGGCACCCACCCCTGCTCCAGCCTCCTACTCTCCTGGTGGGTGGCCCTCCCTCCTGCCCATTCTACTCCTGAACCTGTCCTTATAAGGCCACCCGCTCAGGAGACGTGCGTTCTGTGTCCTCTGGGCAGCTGCCCACACAACGTCATCTGCTGTTTTACTGCTCGAGATTTTTAACCTATGATTTTATTTTTTTGTCGTTAAGAAAATGTTTCCAGGTTGAGCAGAGACATTAATTGGGTGCCAGATGAGGGCAGAAGGATGAATGCCAGGGTGCTTGGGAGCCAGGGACCCAGGACTGACAGCCCCAGGGCGTGACTTAACCACATATCCCAAATACCGCAGTAGCTGAACCACTCCAAGAACTCCAGCAGGCCCCGTGTGGGCCATTTCCCCTTAAGTGACACCCACTGAGTTGGGGGAGTTGACCCTCCCCCAGCTGTGGACCATCTTGTGTTGTTAGAGTGCCCTTTGGTCCTCTGTCCAGGAGGTGGGCACATGGTGCCCACACAGGGCCGGTCCGACAGCGGGCTGGAGCGCTGGAGCCTTGAGTACACATGTTCTGGGGCAGCCTCAGTGGGACTGTGAGCAGCTCCTGATGCTGTGGACTGTCCATTTCCAGCCAGGTGCACTGGCCTTCCCAGGGAGTGCTGAGCTACCCAAAGTCCTTCCAGTAAGATACTGTTCTCCTGAACTTAGCCAAAGGTTTCCCTGACTGACAACCAAAGCACCCTGCTGGGTGCAAGAGAACATGAGTAAAGGTAGTGGCAGTCAAGTGGGGCAGAGAGTGTGTCCTGTCTCCCTGCGAACCTAGAGGAAGGTGTGTTAAGCTGGATGAGAGAACCTTGGGCTGAAGCTGCCACCAGGAAGGATGCTATCTCCATCAGGGAACTCACCTTGTGGTCCTAACTGCTGCAGGGGCTGGCTGCCTCCTTCGCTCTACTCTGAGGCCCTGGGGGCTGGGGCTGAACCTGGCTTGTCTCTCTGCCTCTGCGCCTGGCACAGCTTCTGGTTAGAGGAGGTGCGCAGAGTGTTTGCTGAAAGAAGCATAAGAAAAAGAGTGGCGGGAGAGGGCAGCCCGGAGAGTCACCCGAGGAATGGCCCATGCTGAGAGGGAGGTGCCTTCCAAAGGGTCGTCACTGAACTCCAGCTGAAAGACCCACCAAAAGGGATTCAAGGAAGCTCTAGTACTCAGGATGACTACTAGTGAGGTGATTTCCAGGAACCAAGACAGTCACCTGCCGTTCCTCGGCGGACCAGACCTCAGAGCCTGGAAGGACTGCAGGGCTGGGGCTGAAGAAGGGATCCCAGTAGTTACTGGGAGGGTCCTGGTGTTGATCTGCACAGGCCCCCCAGTGCCCACGGAGGGGAGTGAGGTTCCAGCTGGTTCACCCCCCCGTGCTGTGATCCTTTGGAGACCACATGGTACCTTTTGTATGGCAGCAAGGCAAGCAGAAACAAGCATGGGTTGCTGTTCTTGAGCAAGCCAGGAGCAGTGGCCACACTCGGCAGTGGAGCAGACTGAGCTCTGAGGAGAGCAGTGGGTGCTGCTGGGCGAAGCAGCCACCACCCCATCCCTGTGATGAGGAGCTTTGTTTTGTCACACCAACCCCAGGCCTGGTGGGGGCAGGTGGCCCATGAGACCGCCTAGAGGCAGTCCAGAGCTGTTTTGGGGGTTCAAGGTAGGAGACTGAACCTAAGAGAAGTGTCTTTAGCTCCCCAGGAGTGCAGGGACCTCAGTTACAGGGCTGGGGCCCATGGGTCACAGGGATGCCACCTTCTCAGCATCTGGATCTTCAGTCAGACCCAGGGCTGGGGAGGCCACCTGCACAGGCCAGGTGACAGGACTCACACACTTGCCCCTCCACCCAGCACTGTCCTCCCTCCACCAGAGGGGGCACCAGCCTTTGTCCCTAGGGTCATATTCTGGAGTCAATGCCCTAATCAGGAGGAATGATGAGAGATCCTTTCAAGGCCAAAACTCTTTGGGGCTCCCAAGTACACCAAGCAGTCATGAATTGCCTTCTCCATCTGAAGCCAGACTGCCCGCTATTGCCAAGATACTCCGCTGCCCATGCCTGACAGCAGGGAGGTTTCCGCTTCACTGACACTGACAGCCAGGCCCTGCTCTACACCCTGTCTGTGCTCTCTCTCATTTACTCTCCCAACAGCCCTTTCAGTTTAGGTTCTGCTGTCCTCACTGACAGATGCCCACCTGAGGCTCAGAGAGGGTAAGCAACTGCTTAAGATCACAGAGTCAGGAAATAATAGAACTGGATTAGAATCCAGGAAGTCTGAGCCACAACTGGAGCCTCCCGGCCACTACACTGGCTCCTTTCACGGTGAGCCTGTACACACGTTCCCCCACCTGACCCCACAGCAAATGTATGCACCAGACACATCTCAACCACACATACAAACTGGGGCTCAGAAAGGTGAGGCAACCAGCCCCACATCACCCAGCAAACAGGTGGCAAGGGTGGGCCTGAAGCAAGGATCCCCAGGGCTCCCTCTATGTACCTTGCAGAACCCCTTGGATAAATCTGGTAATGATCTGGTCCAGCCAGGGTGGTGGAGACCAGGGCTGCAGGCCTGCCTGGTCCCTCACTTGGGAGGGGGTGACAGAAGCTGTGCACTCTGGAGCTCATGCCATCTGGTTCTGTTTCCATTCCCAGCCACTCCTCAGAAAGCTTCTAAAGGTCAATTTTTTCCCCTCAAATTCAAGTGACTTGGGAGGCAAGGCCCTGGCTTCTGGTTACGGAGGCACCACCTCTGCCTGTAAGACATTCCTCTGGTTCCCATAACTGTGTGATCAGGCAGAGGCACTGAGATGGGCATTTTCCAGTATACTGTGCCCCAGCCAAGCCACTTGGTGACACGGCCCAGAGAGCTGAGGGTCAGAGGGGACAGGGCCCATGTCCAGCAGGGTCTTCGCAGGAAAGAGATAGCACACTCAAATCAGGTCACTAGAGGAGGGTTGAGGAAAGAGGCTGTTCACAAAGGGTGGAGGGCCCCTAAGGAACAGCACAAGGCTAGTGAGCTTGGGGCTTCACCACTCCCGCCTGGGCAGGAGGGAGGGGGGCAGCCACCTCAACCTGGAGACAGAGGGCTGTAAGGAAAGGACCACCCATCAGCGGCGGGGACTTGAGTCAGCGAAGGAAAAAGGTCAGTGCAAGATCACCCCACAGGGAGGGAGCCAGGAACTAAGTTCCCTGACTCCACACCCCTCCCCACTTCCCACCTTCTGCTGCTGCTCTGTATTGGGAGCCAGTCAAGGGAGCCCAGTGATGTCACCCAAACAGGACCACCTCTCGGGGTGTGAAGCAGGAGAAAGGAGCTGATCTCGAGGGACAAGGAGCCGTCAGCCCAGGGCTGAATGAGAGGCTTGCTATCTGAATACAAAAAGCAGGTCTTTCAGTCACACTCACTGCCTCAAAAACTTGCTGTGGCTCGCCATTTCCTACAGAATAAAGCCCAAGTTCTCTAGCCTGGCATTCAAGGCTCTTCACACACAGACTCCAGCCTACTTCTCTGGCCCCACTATAGGTACTTCACATAATCTGCACAGAGACTCTGTAACAGTCTCTCATCATCATCTCCATTTGCCCAACATCACAGAGCTGGCATGTAGAGCTGGAATATGGACCCAGGTCCCCTGGGTGCCATTCTGCTGCATCATGAGCGATAAGCACAGACTGCTGGAACACGGTCCATTCACCAAAACTGCGCCTTCTCCACAGTAAGGGTGTCAATAATGGGTGGAGGGGAAAGTGTGAAGAGGAACCAGGAGAAAGAACTTGGAAGGTGAGGACTGCATATGCTGGTCTAGAAGCTCTTATTTCATCCTCAGGACAACCCCCCTGGAATTATCATCTCTGGTTAGAGTTGAGACACTCTCATTCTTTCATTTCAGCAACTTTAAGGAATTTACCCATGGTCAAACAGAAGTCCCTGTCAGAGCCAGGGTTTGACTGCAAAATCAGCTGGCAGGCAGGCAGCACTGTCCCTCTGCAGAGTGGCACCTACAAAGTCCTCAGTCCCTCGTTTCCACTGCAACCCAGTGTTAGCTCCTTCCCTGAGCACCCCAAATTCCCTTTGCTAATCGGGACTTTGCGGTTAGGCATATTTTTGTAAGACTCCTGTTAGAATGAAAATATGTTACCTGCAAAGGGAAGCATGTTGGGCCAATGGTTTCTGACTTCCTATAGAGTTGGCAAAGTGTGTGTGTGTGTGTGTGTGTGTGTGTGTGTGTACGCATGAGTGCGTGACCTGAAGGGCCCAGGTGCCCAAATACCATTAGAGATTAACTCCTTTGTCTCTATCTGCTGAATCTGAGTGCTGAATGGGGTGTGTGTATAGAGGAACTTTCCTAGAAAAAATAAGGATGGAAGCCTGGAATCAGGGAGGGTAGCCTGAGGATGGGTCACCATAGGGAAGTTCTTTCATGAATGCCCTGGAAGGCAGCAAAGGAAATAACATGTGAGGATGGGAGGAGGATTCCAGAGAAGCAGGCTTTAGGTTGGGTGGTCCACTTGCATTGCTGTCTCCAGGAAAGTTTCTTGCCCCTAACCCGTGACCTCGCTTTCCTTTCCTGTGAAGAGAGGGGTGGAACTAGAGGCTTACACCCTGCTCCACGACCCTGCAGCCCAACAAAAGGCCCATTTTCCCTTTGATTAGTTACTCGGATGCCAGAGAGAAGGGCTCCCTCTTTTCATGCTTCCCCAGTCCAGCTAGGGCAGAATTATGAGAGCTGCAGAGGATGCTGCTGGGCCAAGACCTCCTCCAGGGGGTCCTGTATCCCACATCCATTACTGGCCTGTTGGGGGCAGCCTATCTTCCAACAACTGTTGTCTCCCACCAGCACAGTTAATTTGCTGCCGTTCCTCGGATGTGACAGCAACTTGAAGCAAAGCAATTAGGATGAAAAAGAGGCCCAGCTCCTTGAGGCCAAAGGAAAATAAACAGAGCGGCCCTGTGTGTATTCCGCCGCCAAGAGGAGCCATTCTTCACGTGATGATTAGCATTTCCAATCCCAGCTTCCTCCCTTCCCTTGAAAGAAGTGACCTGTGAGCTGCTGTTTTTCTCAGATCCCACTCTTCCCAAGGTGGACTGCAAATTTGACAGCTCGTCACCTCCACAGAAAAGTCTTCCCTGGCCACCTGTCACAGCCCTGCCAGAAATGATACCCCTGTCCTCTGAAATCTGAAAGCCTTTCTCTGTACCTCTCCTATGGAGTTTCCTTGATTGACTGATCAATTGATCAATTCATTCTTTCAATAAACATCCGTTGAGTACCATTCATTCATTCAACAAATATTTCTTAAGTCCCTACTATATAAATCATCTCTTAAGCTGCCTACTATGTTCTAGTCGTTGTTCTGGGTCCTGATGAGACAGCAGTGAACAAAACAGAAAAAAACCTCCACCTTAGTGGAGCTCAAATTTTAGTAGGAGGAAGCCAACAGCAAACAAGTGAAAAGATAGCATGAAAGATGATGCTAAACGCTATGGAGAAAAATAAAACAGGAAAAGGGAGAACACATAGAGAAGCGGGAGGTAGATTTTAAATAGGGAGGTTAGGAGAGCCCGCAGGATCGAAGTGACGTCTGAGCCAAGACCTGCAGGAAGCAGAGTGGGGCTAAGTGAGGCAGTGTGCAGGCAGAGGGACACCGGCCACAGGCCCTGAGCTGGGAGTGTGCCTGGTGTGCCCAAAAAGCGATGAGGCCAGAGAGGAGTGGGAGATGAAGTCAGGGAGGAAACAGGGCAGGAGAGTCTGAAAGGACTTTGCCTTTCAGAGAGGGAGCACCATGCTCTGACCGGCGTTTTGTTGAACTAGGATGGCTCTGGCTGCCCTGTAAGCACACTGAAGGGAAGCCAGCAAGGAAGCGGGTCCTGGGTGGAGGACAGGGGTGGGGCAGCTTCTCTGCCTCTGCCGGGCAGGCTATATAAACCAGATAAGATGATTTCAGGGAGAGGAAGGCTTGGGGTGCAGGACATCCGGAGTCAGGGGCAAGGAGAACGTTCGTAGAAGACTGGAGAGAGCTCCAGAGTGTCGGGCTGCAGGGCTGAAGGGCTGCCACTAGGTTCGGGAAAATGATCCCTGCAGCTTTAAGCTGTGTGAATGTAGGCCTCTCAGAAAGGATGGACTTCTCAGAGTAAACCTCTGGGCTGGGACCGAGAGATTTCAAACCCAGCCCTCTGAGCTCAGGAACTCCTAAGTGTTTCTGTAATTTGCCCAGCTGCACCTGGTTTGTGCCCCCACACCTTCACGCAGTAGTCAAGCCGAGGTGCTGAGGAATGAGAGGCCGAGAATCCCAAGTCCTGAGTTCAGGTCCCTCCTCTTCCACGTGACTGCCTGTGTGACTCTGGGTGAGTCATTCTGGCTTTCTGCTGGTTTCCTCACCAGCACCCCAAGCACAGTCACCATCCCTGCTGAGGGCAGGTGGGCAGTAGTGACACATGCTGTGGGTGGAGCAAAGCTTTACCTGTGAGAACCCTTAGGCAGCGGTGGTTACAAAAACTGGTTTACAAAAGCTCCCCACACTTCCTGAGATGAATCGCGAACGTGCAAATATCCCCCAGGGCCTAAACTAGTCATTACCTGTGCAAATATCCCCCAGGGCCTACACCAGTCATTACCTGGGCTGAACGGGGCTACTGGTTTTCCAGGTCTATCCTAAGGGAAGAGAACTAGTTAACTTTCCTATGGAAGACGGAGGAGAAAGGGCTGAATCCAAGAGAACACACGAACCCCCAAAAGAGGTGGGGATACATAGAGAAAGGCAAAAGGGAGGGAGTGTTAAGGAGACCGTTGGAAACACCATGTCCATCTCAGGATGTCGGCCAGTCATGCAGCACGGAAGACAAGCCTATGGCCCTGGGTTCACAGCCAGGTTCTACCACTTCCTAACGAGCCTCTTCTAATCACATGACCCTTGAGCTTTTTCCCCTCCATTAAGCTGCTGGAGTAGGGGTGTTGCCAAACTATCTACCATTTAAAATTCTTAAAAGCTCAAGCAAGTCAACTGTGGGAAAGCTCTCTGTGAACAGTGTTGTTATTATGCACAAAAGGCATCTCAGAAAGGGCCGCCCTGGATGAAGGAACAACCAAATGCCAGGAGCCAGCAGGCCAGGGCTGAACAGCCTCAAGTGCAGACAACACTGTGGGATGAGAGAGACTATGAGCTGATGGATCACAATGTGGCAAGTCTCAGGTGTTCAGCACTGGTCAGGAGGCACGAGCAAGGAGGAAAACGCTCTGTACTGTTATGAAAAGTTATCTGTAACTTGGAAGTAAGGCAAAAGGAGGATTATTTTCTTTCACTGTCACTTTGGGACAGGGTTGAACAAAGAAGAGTTATTTAATTTTCAAGGGGAATGTACCTTTGCCTTACAATTTACTATAGATTAGAGCCCAGACTTTGTGAAGTCACATGCTAACTTGTAGGCATATGCACAAATATGTACATGTATGTATGTAAAGATGCAAAGGATTTTTGTTCAGTAGAGAACCAAAAAAATTATGCTTTTGTCCTGTAAAGCATATACCAGTTTTGTCTCTAACTTAGCAAACTTATTTTAGTATGTCTCTTCCAACTAAATATACAAATCTGTCTCTCAAATGCTTTTTTTTTTTTTTTTTTTGAGACGGAGTCTCGCTCTGCCACCCAGGCTGGAGTGCAGTGGCCGGATCTCAGCTCACTGCAAGCTCCGCCTCCCGGGTTCACGCCATTCTCCTGCCTCAGCCTCCCAAGTAGCTGGGACTACAGGCGCCCGCCACCTCGCCCAGCTGGTTTTTTGTATTTTTTAGTAGAGACGGGGTTTCACTGTGTTAGCCAGGATGGTCTCGATCTCCTGACCTCGTGATCCGCCCGTCTCGGCCTCCCAAAGTGCTGGGATTACAGGCTTGAGCCACCGCGCCCGGCCTTCAAATGCTCTTTCAATCAGCTTTGCCATTCTTTTTGGTTCTCTTATAGGTGAGTTAAATAAATCTTTGATGTGTGATAAAAATTACACTTTGAGGCCAGGTACAGAGGCTCATGCCTGTAATCCCAGAACTTTCGGAGGTAAAGCAGGAGGATTGCTTGAGCCCAGGAGTTCAAGGCCAGCCTGGGCAACACAGTGAGACTCCACTTCTACAGAAAATTTTATAAAAATTAGCTAGGTGTGGTGGTGTGCACCTGTAGTCCCAGTTACTCAGGAAGCTAAGGTAGGGAGGATCACCTGAGCCCAGGAGGTCAAGGCTGCGGTAAGCCATGATTTTACCACTGTACTCCAGCCTTAGGGACAAAGCAAGACCCTGTCTCAAAAAAAAAAAGAAGGAAGGAAGGAAGGAGGGAAGGAGGGAGGGAGGGAGGGAAGGAAGGAGGGAGGGAGGGAAGGAAGGAGGGAAGGAGGGAGGGAGGGAGGGAAGGAAGGAGGGAAGGAGGGAGGGAGGGAGGGAAGGAAGGAACAAAGGAAGGAAGGAAGGAAGGAAGGAAGGAAGGAGGGAGGGAGGGAGGGAGGGAGGGAGGGAGGGAGGGAGGGAAGGAAGGAGGGAGGGAGGGAAGGAAGGGAGGAGGAGGGAGGGAGGGAGGGAAGGAGGAGGGAAGGAAGGAAGGAAGGAAGGAAGGAAGGAAGGAAGGAGGGAAGGAAGGAGGGAAGGAAGGAGGGAAGGAAGGAAGGAATTACACTTTGATAGAACTACAAGTGAGAAACTCTTGTTGCTATGCTGTGTGGCTTTGGGCCAGTGGGTCAGTTTTTGTCACAAGAAGAGGGTACCCAACTCCCAGGCCCAAGGTAGGTCTGGAGGGGGAAGACAGATGTGAAAGTACCTTGCACATCATTCACAAGAAGAAAAACTCAGGGTTTATTGTTGAGACTTATGAGACTAGGCTACTCCAGGGCTGGAAGGTCCCAGGCTTCTGAGGGCTGCATTCTCCAGGCTTGGGACATAGGCCAAGAGAAGGGGCAGCTAGGGGCAGCACTGGAGCAAGCCTCCATGCCCCGGAGGTGCCATGCCAACACTGCATTCTCCATTTCTGATGAGGCCAAGATTTCCCATGGGCCTCAGGTCCTGGGGGATGGAGACCAATCAGGACCACCCAGAGAAGTCTTCCCAAGGCCATGGAGAGGCTGGAGGGGGCTGGGACAGGCATCTGCCCAAAAGCCAGAGCTGGGGATTTTGATGAAGGAACGAGAGTCCTCATCCAACAACAGAGGTCAGCACTAGGTTGCTAACTGGTGGCCTCTGTAGCCTGGGTTCTTTCAAGGCATCATCATTTTAATCATGGACAGGGAAGTCCCCCAGCTCACTGAACATGATCTCTGCCCTTACAATCCGCACACGTGGTTGTGCACACACAATGATGTTACAGCCAGGGTTCCAATAAGCAATGCAGGCAGCCCAGGTCAGGAAAACGAAGAGCTGAGTCAGCCAGTGCTGCACATAGGATGGCAGAGCACTGACAGGGAGAGAGAAGGAGACAAGGCATTCCGGCCAGGGGAATCGCGAAGGCCAGAATAGGACAGAAGAGAACAAACCTGTAGAATGTGGAGGAGGGGCTACAACTGAGGAAGATGAGGCAGGATTTGGCTCATACCTGAAGTTATGTGGGTTAACAGTCCACTGCCCCTGTGGTGATGGCAAAAACAGGGTGGGCAAGGGCTTATACCTGGGTGCTCCCCTAAGGGTCCCAAAAGGGAACGTGAAAAATTCTCTCCCCGCCCAGGTCTTACTCCAGGCTCAGCTCAGTCACTATCTGCTACAAGTTGGCCCAGTCTCACCACCTCTCCAGATGCCCCAACTACTGCTGCTCTGCCGGTATGGTTGGACTTGCAGAGACCCTCCAGATCTGCTCCAGCCTTCCCCAACCCTGCTTCTCTTCTGAGCTCTCAGCCTCTATGGTCTAAGCCTCCCCTTTCAGCAGCTAATGGTATCCTGCTCACCTCCTCCATAGAGTTTGCACACTCTTCTCTTTTCTGCAGTTAAATATTTTTCCTCTTCCTATTTTCCCTTTGCCCTGATTTCTTCAGCACTTTATTATACTGTAGGTGGTTTTAAATTTTTTTGCATGTTGCCTTCAACTCTGTGGATCAAGACAAGTATGTGTAAACCTTTTTGTTGTCCTGTAACTGTTAAGATTTTTTTCTGGGTTATCCTCTAAGCTTCCTGGATCCCTGTGTGGCAACTACAGCTCTCATTAGGCATGACATTGGGCATACAGTAGGTGCCTAATTCTTGCCTACTACGGGCAGTTTGATTAACATCACTTAAGTCACTCCCAGCCATGCTCAATCACTAGCCCATTACATACAAGCCTGGATTATTCAAATCCCAACTCCTCCTACCCTTTTCACTGACACTGTGACCCACCAGCTCTCAGCAGAGCCCAAATGATTTGATGGCATCATCGCTGCTCCCTGAGCTTCTTGAACATGTATGTGCACACCACCAGAAGGCACCAGACCTGGGTGTCTCAGTAGAAAGAGGGAAGTTACCAGCTACTTCTAAGGCCGGCTTCACACGCTCAGCCATAACTCAGGGAGGAGTCGCGGCGTCTCCTCCCTCCTAAAGCCGGCCCAGAGGTCACAGTTCTGGCGTTGTCGAAGCCACAGGCCCAGGGGCGCCAGCAGGCAGCCTTAGGAGAAAGGTCTGCAAGGAGCCGGGCCGTGGGAAGCCGGCTTTCTCCCTGAGCAGCCGCCAGGTGCCGCCCTCGATGGCGTAGAGCAGCGTGAACATCCGGTTGACCGTATAGACGGTGTCGCCGCGCACCACGGCCGTGAAGAGCGCTCCCTTGCTGTTGACGAACTGGCCAGGCAGCGCCGTCCACTGGCCCGTGGCCAGGTTGAGACAGTCGATGGCGCAGTGTAGGAAGTCGTCGGAAGGTCCGTTGCGCACCACGTAGAGGCTGTCGCGGTGGGCCACCATGCAGTGGCCGTAGCTCTGCGGACGCCGCAGGTCGGCCACCGACAGCCACGCGTCGGTCCGCGCCGCGTACTCCACCACGGCGGTGGTGTCGGCCGGCCGCCACAGGCACACGAAGAGGCGGCCACACGCCTGGGCGCAGGGCACGCCGGCGGCCGGCTGCGGCAGGTCGGCCACAAAGCTCCAACAGGCCGCGGCCGGGTCGTAGCGCTCCACGGAGCTGACGGGCGTCCTCTGGAGCTCGCCGCCGATGGCGTAGAGGCAGCCGTCGAAGCCGGCCAGCGCTGTGTCATAGCGCGGCTGGTGCGGGCTGGGGAACTCGCGCCACGTGCCGCCGTCGGGGTCGTAGCAGAAGCCCAGCTCTACCACCTCCTTGCTGGCGCCGCGCACGCCGCCCACGATGTAAAGCTTGTTGTCCAGCGTGGCCACCCCGGCCAGCAACGTGCTGGCCTCCAGGGGCAGCGCGGCCAACGTGCGCCACGCGTCCTCTTTCTCATCCAGGTAGCACAGCGTGCGCGATGCATCCTCCAGGAAACCGGGCGCGGGCGTGTGCGTGCTCACGGCCACGTAGCTACTGGGCCGCAGGGCCGCCACGTAGGAGCGGGCCTCGGGCAGCGCCAGCTCAGCTGCCAGCTCGCGCTCGCCGTCGCGGATGAAGAGCGCGGCACTGTGAAACACGTCTCGCAGGCCGAAGGCGGCAGCCGCGTCGCACAGCAATGCGCAGTTGTCCGACGTGAGGTTGTACTCCAGAAAGCGCGCCAGCGCCGGCGCCTGCAGGAAGGCGGCGCACTCCACGGCCTGCAGCAGCTCGTCCTCTGCCGCCAGCGCCGGCCGCTCGCCGCGCAGCACCTGCAGCGTGACGCGGAAACCGCCCGCGCTCAGAACGCCCAGGCGCACCTCTGCCGCGCGCGCCTCCCGCATGCCTGAGCGGAAGAGGCCGCGGAAGAAGCCGCAGTGCTCCACGAGCAGGGCGCGGTCGGCTTGGAAGAGCTGGCCGCCCACCCATACCTGCACAGTAGTCTCCGGACCCCGTGGCATGGCGAGCCGGCGGGGCGGAGGCCGCCGCTGGGGCCTTGGGTTCGCCCGCCGCAGACTGTGGGGCTCCCTCAGAGCAAAAACTTCCCTGGGGGCTATAAATATCTCTCCCTGGCTAAAGATAGTAAGGCTCATGTGATGTGGTGGCCCGCAGTCTGTATGGCTGCGGGCCCGGAGGGCATCTGGAGACCTGTGTGATCACTCATTTCCTTAGAAGAAATGGTAATAATAGTGACCGTATGCCGTGCACCTGCAGCATGCCGGCGCACTGAGGGCTGCTAAGGAGATACCCATTTCACCTGCATCTTTCCAGCTGTGTGCCCTCGTGCGAGTGTCCTAACTGTTCCTCATGTTACAAATGAGGCCAGTAGGCCAGAAACGGTGGCTTACGCCTGTAATCCTAACACTTTGGGAGGCCTTGAAGGGTGGATCACCTGAGGTCAGGAGTTCGAGACCAGCCTGGCCAACATGGGGAAACCCCGTCTCTATTAAAAATACAAAAAAAAATTAGCCAGGCGTGGTGACGCATACCTGTAATACCAGCTACTTGGGCTGAGGCACGAGAATAGCTTGAACTCGGGAGGCTGAAGTTGCAGTGAGCTGAGCTCGTGTCATTGCACTCCAGCCTGGGCAACAGAGTGAGGCTATGCCTCAAAAAAAAAAAAAATTAAAAAATTAAATGGGGCCAATAATAACACCTATTTCACAGTCTTGGGACAACATCTGAAATATCCCGGTTGAGGCTGAGAGAGTTTAGGTAACTTGTCCGGGGTCATTCAGCTAGGAAGTCGCTGAGACGGAATGAATACCCATCTCGCCGCTTAAGCTCAGAGGAGTGGGACAGGCAGGTTGGAGAACAAGGCATAAATGGAGCAAATACCTTGGGCCAGGCTGGGGTCCAGGACCAGGGTTTTAATTTGGCTTGGGCTTCTGACCCTGACTCTGAGCCAGTCCAATCTCTTTTTGAGTCTCAATTTTCTTCTCTGAAAAATGGAAAAGGTAGCAACCCTGCTTTGCAGATGAGCATCCCATAAAGCCCCTGACTTAGGATGGGAATGGGAATTCCACACTTGCTGCGAGGCTCCAGAACCTGGGAAAAGGAGTTGGGACTGCCTAGGGGATCATAGGCCTGTGGATGGGAAGAAGGGCTTCCTAAAATAATAATAACTAACACTTTAATTGCATTATGTGTCAGGCACTGTTGTAAGCACTTTATATTAACTCCTTGCAACAATCCTAGGAGTAGATACTATTATTTCTCCCCCCATGGATATTATCCATTTATTGCTTATAGCAACACCATGAATTAGAAATTATTAATGGCCTTATTTCATATCTGAAGAGACTGAAGTGCCGAGAGGTTTAGTCACATAGCCAGAGAGTGGCACACCTAGGCCTGGAATGCAGCCAGCCTGATTCTAAAGCAGGGGTCCCCAACCCTGGGGCCATGGACCTTAGGAACCAGGCTGTGCAGCTGGAGGTGAGAAGTGAAGCATCATCTGTATTTACAGCTGCTCCCCATCCTCATTACTGCCTGAGCGCTGCTTCCTGTCAAATCAGTGGCAGCAGCATTCAATTCTCATTGGAGGGTGAATCCTATTGTGAACTGCGTGTGGGAGGGATCTAGGTTGCCTGCTCCGTATGAGAATCTAATGCCTGATGATCTGTCACTGTCTCCCATCACCTCCAGATGGGACTGTTTAGTTGCAGGAGAACAAGCTCAGGGCACCCATTGATTCTACATTAATGGCAAGTTGTATAAGTATTTCGTTATATAATAATAATAGAAATAAAGTGCACAATAAATGTAATACGCTTGAATCATTCTGAAACCATCTCCCCTCCGCCGTCTGTGGAAAAACTGTCTTTTATGAAACCAATCCCTGGTGCCGAAAAGGTTGGGGACCGCTAGAAGGGTATGGCTATACCACTGTATTTTTGTTGGTGGTGGGTTTTTTTTGTTTGGTTGGTTGGTTTGGGTTTTTTTTTGTTTTTAGATGGGAGTCTCACTCTGTCACCCAGGCTCGTGTGATCTGCCTCTTGGGTTCAAGCAATTCTCCTGCCTCAGCCTCCAGAGTAGATGGGATTACAGGCATGCACTACCACGCCCGGTTAATTTTTGTATTTTTAGTAGAGACGGGGTTTCACCTTGTTGGCCAACCTGGTCTTGAACTCTTGACCTCAAGTGATCCACTTACCTTGGCCTCCCAAAGTGCTGGGCTATACCACTGTGCTCTGATGCCTCTCTGTGCTACAAATGCTGGGCAGTCGCCTTGTGTCAGGAGGGCATAGTTGGAAGGCACCTCAGGCTCATATGATTCAATCCTCTCACTTACAGTGGAGGGAGGTGCTCAGGGTCTTGTAGCTCGAGGCAGACAGCCCCAGGCCTCCTGCTGCCTGCTCCATGGCACTTTTCCCACTACACAGAACTTTTCTGGGTGACCAGCTAAAACTATCGGTCCCAAAATGGAGCTTGGGATGGAATGGAGCTTAATAATTATCTCCTCCTGCTACCTTATTCTAAGGTAAGGAAACTGAGGCCCAGACATATGTAAAATGATATCTGCCATTCAGATGTGCAGCTGTCCCATCCTTACCTGCAGGCCTTCTTAGGGAGGATGAGGGGCTTGCAATGACCAAGTAGAAGGTGGGAAGAGGCAGGGGAACTTCTCTCCCCCTTAGGCTATATATGCATAGATCCTCACGTATGAATCTGCAGAGCCAACACGAATGTGCCTCTCCTGCTAGGGAACTCCCGTCCAGTTCACTCCGTCAAAGCAGTGATGGGATGTGGGGACCACTTGTGTGAGCCTGGGAAGCCAGAGGCCTGGAGGAGGCAGCCAGAAATATCTCTGACTCTCTACCCCAGGGACCAGACAGGAAGAGGAGGAGGAGATGGGAGGATGGGTGGGCAGGAGTCCCCACGAATACTATCCCAGGCCCTCTGCCAGCTTCTCTCTTTCCCCGAGGCCAGATATTGGCTGAATGGCCTGGGATGTCCAGGCAGCAGGCATGATAGTCCCAATCTTGGGGACCAGTGGGCTCTCAGTGCTGGGTCTTGACTGTGTCCTTGCTGGTGGCCTTAGTGGTAGGGAAAGGGTGTCTGACTGTTCCCATTTCACAGATGAGGAAAGAAAGGCTTAGCAATGAGCTGGACTTTTCCTTGGTTATGAATGGGGATGTGGGCCTGAATCAAACCGTGCCCGCTGACCCCAGCTGCCACTCCTCACCTGCACTAGCCTTGCCTCAGGGCAGGGAAACAGTTGCCTTCTGCTGGGGACAGGGCTGGAGAAGGGCTGACTCCCAGGGGGCTGAGGCTGCTGCATAGTCCTGGGACCACAGTTCCCTCCCAATGGCCTGTTCCAGACACCTAGTAATTGGCAGCCACAACCAGATGGAACCATTGCCTGGCCGCCCTCTCCTGAGAGCAGGAGGAGGAGGGAACGCAAACCCCTCCTGGCTGAAGTTTGCTCTTGGCTTGATGTTTTCCAAGTCTAGCCCTGCCTTGAGTGGGCTGGGGCTCGGGCACACACCCAGTTTCCACCTCCAGCAGCCAGGCGGTGGGGAGAGGGTCATCCAAGGTGGGGGGTCATGTTTTCCTGAGGCTGGGCTGAGGATCAGCCCTTTGGTCCCACCCCCAAGGCCCCAGTGGGGTGTTGCCTGCAGCTGGGGAGAGTTTCCTCCTCCTGGACACTGAGTGTCCCTCTGGGATTTGGAGAGGACAAGGAACTATCCCGGCTGTGGGCAGCCCACAGAGTTCCCAGGCCCTGCTCGACCCCACACCAACCTCCCTCTCCACTCTGCATCCCCCACACTGTGTGAGGTTGGGGATGGGGGCAAAGAAAGGAGAAAGGAACCTGCCTCAGACTCTGAGGCTTTCTAGAGCGCAGACCCAGTGTTGTTCATCCCTGTATTCACAGTGATTGGCACACAGTAGGCGTCTGTTAAGTAGATTCTCTGGGGCGCTAACCTGTGGAAGTCTCCGGTCTGAGAGAAAAGATATAACCCTTACCCTGGGAGACACCCCCACTCTCTGAAGTCTGATGGGAATGCCCTGGCCCTTGCCACTCATGCACATAGGTGTTTCCGCACATAGAGTAGTGAGTGGCTTGTACTGCCTGGACCTGGAGGAGGAAGAGCACTGGACTGGGAGTCAGGATTCCTGCCTGGGCTCTGATGCTGGTGCCACCACTGACTTACAAAAGCTACCCAAACTCTTCAGGCTACAGTGCTTCATCTGTAAAGTGGAATTTGAATCTGCCGTCTAAGGTTCTGTTCAGCTTTGACATCTGAATTTATCATTCAACAACCACAAAAGTGGTTGCCATGTTGTGCCTCCAGAAGAGGCAACCACATCACAAAAGGGGACCAAAAGCTTAGCTTTATATGAAAGGGCTCCTGGGGGTTGGGTAGCAAGGGTAGGTCCTGCCATCAGAAAAACCTCACAGGCCCTACGTGTGTAGACCTATATTTGCTCCAGTCGTTCACTACAGAGATATCTATTGAGCACCTGCTGTATGCCCACTGCTGGGCTTGGTGCCACATCCTCTAGACTTTGAGTGCCCGGGGGCCTCCTATGAGACCCTTGATGGGGGTTGGTGGTAGAGGGTAAGGAGAGTTGGGTTACTTGCCCTAGCAGAATAACCTCTCTCTTGATCTGAAGTGTACAAACTTCTGGTCACTAAACGGTTGTGACTTCTTTGTAGGTGGATGAGAAATGTGTGCTATTTATATCCAGAGGAGTAGATGGAACTAACCTCTACTTTCTTGGGACATGGGCCAAGCTCTGGATAGGACACATGTTATCTAATATACTTCTTGATATTGTCCCTGCTTTATTTTATTTTGAGACAAGGTCTCACTCTGTCACCCAGGCAGGAGTGCAGTGGCACAAATACAGCTTACTGCAGCCTCCGCCTCCTGGGCTAAAGCTATCTTCCCACCTCGGCCTCTGATGTAGCTGGGACTATGGGTGCACGCCAACATGCCCAGCTAATTTTTTTATATGTTTTTGTAGAGACAGGGTTTCACCATGTTGCCCAGGCTTGTCCCTATTTTAAAGATGAGGAACTGAGGTCTGGAAGGGCAAAGTAGCTTATTCCAGGGTCTGACAGTAGTAGCCCCTAGCTGAGGAAACTGGGGATGGAGAAAGGGATGGGTCGCAGCTATGAGGTGGTCACTGTTTTCCTCCTAAGCCTCAGAGGAGGGGCAGACTTTGAGCAATGAGCTGTAACAGCTGAGGGCCCCAGTAACCAGCTGGCCACCAGCTTAAATAATCTCTGAACTGGAAGAGAATTAAGGGTCATTTTACTGCATGATGCAAGTCATAAAGGAGTCTCCTCTACAACACTTCCTTGAAGTGGTCACCCCCTTGGTTGCTGCCAGTGTCAGGTGAGAGGGGTTCAGTTCCACCAAAGACAGTCCCTTCTAACTATGGACAGTCAGATGGTTACAGAGTTCACCCTCAGACTGAGCTAGAATCTTGCAGCTCCCATCTCCTGGTTGGTCAAGTTTTAAAGATGAGGAAACTGAGACCGATAGAGGCCAAGTAACATCCCAGCATCACACAAGCTGGGAAGTAGCAGAGCTTAGGTTTACATGCAGTTGGGCCCGTGCAGGACCACAGCTAGCCCTGTCTCCAGCAGTCTTCCATTGAGATTGATTCTATCCCCACAGGCCCCATCTGGAACCAGTCTGTCTTCACAGGACGAGGCCAGCCCAGGGATGTGACTGAAACTTGGATCCCACTTTCTCAACTCCTACAACTCAAAGGAAAACCCTTGCCATTAGCTGTGTGACTAATTCTGGCCTGAGAGTGTAACCTAAACAAATTCCACCCAATACCTTAATAACACAGCTGGTTTACCATGATTTCTCCAAAACACAACTAGGCTGAGTCAATATTCATGTCCTGGCCAGGAAAATAATTGTTCTTCATTGAAGAGTCATTATTACCATCCAGCTCTGACCCTGGGCCCTGCCTGCACACCTGGTTTTCCACGGTTCTTCTGTGGGTGGGTGGGTAGATGAGTTAACCATCTGGGGGAAGGGGAAGGAGAAGGGCTGCCGTGAGAGGTCTCTGAGGCCCCCGTGCCTTTCCCCACTCTAACCTGGTGTGTACTCCAGAAGAGATGCCTCACAGGGTTCTAGAATGTATGCAGGCCTGGAGCCCAGGGCTGATTCTGTTACTCTCTATTTTGCCTCATTTTCCCCTTTAGTGTTTATTGATGGGGACACCGAAGCCCAAAGAAGCAAGGGTACTTGCCCAAGATCACTCTAGGGAAGGAGCTAGCACTAGATCCTAAGTGTACAGGTTCGTGATGTGGGCCATTTGCCCTGTCTTTGGTATGACCAGATTTAACCTGAGTCCCAAGGGGAATGACCGGGTGACCCATGCCAGGCTCACCACCAATCCCAGAATTGCTGTAGGCAAGAGGCGGTGCCAGGTTTTAGAACAAACACCCCATTTACACAACAGGCCACAAACACATGCAACTCATTAGCTCCCATTAGGGAGAGACGGTAATTCAGAATGGATTAGGTTTCTTGAAGCTGAACCCATATTGGCCCTGAATGTTGGTAAGGGGTTCTCTCTGCCCCGCCGCCTCTCCCAGAAGCGTGGATTCTGAATGGGTTCTTCAGTGAGGCCTCTAGAGTCTTCACAGGAAAGGGCAGAATAATGTGATTGGGGATATAGAGTGCCAAGGCTGAGCTAAAGAAAAGGCAAAGCTTGGAATTGAACCCGGGAAGCTTCCTGGAGGAGGAGGCGGGGCTGGCTTGGTAGAACAAAGGGAGGGGTGGATTTTCTTGCTGGTGAAAAGAGATTGAGTGGGAGGTTCAGGGAAGAGTGCAAACATCCTTTCCCTCTCTCCCCCTAGCCCTGGGGCTCCCTCTCTCTGCTCCTTCCCGGCCGGGTCCGGGGGCGCTCGGGAGGGTGACGGACCAGATCCTCGAGGCCCAGCCGGGCAGTGGGGGCGCGGCCGGCCGGAGCTCCCTCCCTGCTCCAGGAGCCGGGTGAGCGCGCCCCGCGGGGGGCTCCGCAGCCCTTACAAGGAGTTTGGTGGCGCTTGGGGTGGCCCCGCCCGCCAGGCTCCACCGGCCCCTCCTTCCCGCGGGGTGGCAGCCCGCTGGACGTGGGACTGAGGGCGCGGACGCCGACGGGTCCGGGGCCGCGCGCACCAGGGAAGCCTGCGTCCCGCTCCCCTGGGCCCCTACGGGCGGGCGTACTGCGCCGGGCCCACCGGCCGCAGACCTGCGTGGCTGTCCAGGGCGTCGCCATGTCCTCGGTGTTTGGAAAACCCCGCGCGGGCAGCGGGCCTCAGAGCACGCCCCTCGAGGTCAACCTGGCCATCCTGGGGCGCCGCGGGGCTGGCAAGTCTGGTGAGTGGTGCCGGGGAACCTGAGCCGCCAGGTGCGGAACTGGGCGTGGGTCGGGGGACAGTGCGCTCTGCTCTTGGGGGCAGGTTCTTCCAGTGGCTTGGGGAGCTTCCTTCACCCAGGAGGGTCGCACGAGACACCGTGATTTTCTTTGCCTCAGTTTCCCTGTTGCCAGGCTTTCTCTTCTCTCGGCTTTGTGCTCCGCTCCTCCATCTCTGCCTTCTGTTCCCTGCCTGCCTCTTCCTTTTGTGTCTTCCCACTGTCTCTGTCCTCCGTGTCAGTGACCCCTGCTGTCTCTCCCTTCTCTCTTACTCAGTGTCTTGGAGTCCTTTATGGGTCGGTCTGCCCAGCCACCAACCTTCCAACCCCTAACCCTGTGACCTCCCCTGGGGCCAGCAGTCAGTCTTGGCGACTGACTCCAGAGGGACCTGTTGGGCACTGAACCCCCCCGCGCCCCCTCCGCCCCCTCCGCCCCCTCAGCCCCCTCTGCCCCCTCCGCCCAGGGCGCCTCTTTGAGCTTAGTCGCAGGCTTGCTACTCCCTGATTAGGCTTCGGGGAAGGCTTCCCCTCCAACCCCTCCCCCTCTACACCCCCTCCCCGTGGAAGGGAGCTGGTGAAGTCACTAGCTGTTGAGATTTCTCAGGGAAGGTCCACTCTCCAACTCCCATCCCCATTCCCTGGGATTCTGGGACAAGTTGTGCATTCTTATCAAATGTGTTTGTTTCAAGCCAGACCCCTCTCAACTTTCTGGAAACACACTGGGTTATGGTTTCAGGTGCCTGGGATTGTCCTTGATGAGCCAAGATCTTGGGCTTCCATTGAGATAATTTGTGTCAACACTGAACTATGCCACTCCTGGTCAGCTGAAGGAGGGAGGGCAGAGGGGGTTCTCCACTGACTCTTTTTCCAGTTTTAGCCATTAGTGATGGCCAACCCAAGCTCAGCTGGCTGTGGGTTTCCTCCCCAGTGTTCTGTGAGACTCACTGGGGGCCTACTCTCTGATTCTGAAGCCAGCCCCACTCCCGTCGGAGAGGGGACTCTGAGTGTGGTTTTCCTACAGAAGGGATTACCCTCTTCCTCTGAAAGATTTGCCCTTTGAAAATCAGATTGTTATCTGTAGCTCTGTAACTGGTACCGTTTAGCCAGTGACTACATAAAAGAAATAATTTAAATTTTAAAATATGTATTCCCTGAGTATTAGTTTGCAAACTGACACTGTTATGAATCCTAGGAAAGAATTTTAAGGATTTTATTCACAATATCACTTTTTTTTTTTAAGACAGTATCTCTGTCACTTAGGCTGGAGTCCAGTGGTGTGATCACGACTCACTACAGCCTCAAACTCCTGAGCTCAAGCGATCTTCCCCCTCAGCCTCCTGAGTAGCTAGGACTATAGGCACACCACCATGCCTGGTTAATTTTTCTATTTTTTTTAGAGATATGGTCTCACTATATTGCCCAGGCCGGTCTCAATACCCCAGTCTTGGCCTCCCAAAGCACTGGAATTATAAGCATCACATTACTTTTCTTTCTTTCTCTTTTCTTCCTTCCTTTTTCTCTCTTTCTCTTTTTCCTCCCTCCGTCCTTCCTTTCCTCCCCTCCCTCCCTTCCTCTTTTTTCTTTTCCTTTCTTTCTTCCTTTCTCTCTTTTCTCTTTCTTTCTTTCTGTTTCTTTCTTCTCTCTCTTTCTCTTTTCTTTTCTTTTCGTTTTTCTTTTTCTTTTCTTTTCTCTCTTTCCAAACAAGCAGTAGTGAACATTACTTTTTGAGGGTCCAGCGTAGTAGTTGGCTGGTCCTTGCTTTATGTGGCTACGCTCTGAACCAGAGAGCTTAATTCTTGAGTTTTACATTCTGCCGAGATACCCGTGATGAGTGTAGAGGCCCCAGAGAGAGCCAAGACTTGCGATGTGGGAGATCAGGACCAGAGTGTGTTTCTTCGGGACACAGACCTCACCTGGAGCTTACCTGGAAAGCCCAGGAGCTTGGGGATTTATACCCTTCCCAAGGATCAACCACTGTGATCAACTCTGCTCGTCCTGTGTTTTTGGCTTGTAGCCAAAGCCTGGAATAAATAGCCCCATATTTCAGAATCTCTATGACTTGTCCGGGGTGGGCGACACCTCCCCTCAGTTGATGTTTCACCAAGCTGACTCTAGGGTAATGGTTGCATGGGTCGTGACCCCTAAGTTCATACCTTCACAAACACCCCTTAGGCTCGCCACTCATTGCTTTCCTTGCCATTAAAAAAAATTCCCGGTGCAATTAGAGGCACTTGGTTCCCCATATTTCTGGTTTCCTTCTGAGCGTCTCAAACCAATTCCTCAGTTCCCTAGCTTCGTTCTCTGGGAGAGCTGAGTTTCATGTCAGTCAGGGATCACAGAGGTTAGATAAGGCCTCCCTAAAACGAGGGGCCAGCAGCTAGACATGGCAGCAGAGATGGAGCCAACCTCTTTCTGTTTCTTGCAGCCCTGACCGTGAAGTTTCTGACCAAGAGGTTTATCAGTGAATATGACCCCAACTTGGGTAAGAAACTACTCCTCCCTGTACCCTCTGCTGCCTGCGCCCCACCTGGAGTGCTCCCCTGGGACCTACCCCGTGGGTGGGCACTGACCAGGATTGCATGTCTGGGGACAGAAGGGAGAAGCCACCAGGATGACCCAGCCCATGGGGGAAAATGTTTTAGGTGTCAGAAATACCCCTTCCACAGCCTACCCCTGACAACTGGGAGGTTGGCCTAATTCACAAAACTAAGAAAGGCTAATTTACCCTAAAATATGAAGTGTGATGAAACTTAAAAAAATAAAAATAAACATAGCAGGACATCCACATCCAAACAGGTATTATTCTTGGTCCGGGCTGCGGTGGCTAATGCCTGTAATCTCAGCACTTTGGGAGGCTGAGGCGGGTGGATCACCTGAGGTCAGGAGTTAATGACCAGCCTGGCCAACATGGTGAAACCCCGTCTCTATTAAAAATACAAAAATTGGCCGGGCGCGGTGGCTCAAGCCTGTAATCCCAGCACTTTGGGAGGCCGAGACGGGCGGATCACGAGGTCAGGAGATCAAGACCATCCTGGCTAACATGGTGAAACCCCGTCTCTACTAAAAATACAAAAAACTAGCTGGGCGACCTGGCGGGCGCCTGTAGTCCCAGCTACTCGGGAGGCTGAGGCAGGAGAATGGCGTGAACCCGGGAGGCGGAGCTTGCAGTGAGCTGAGATCCGGCCACTGCACTCCAGCCTGGGCGACAGAGCGAGACTCCGTCTCAAAAAAAAAAAAAAAAAAATACAAAAATTAGCTGGATGTAGTGTTGTGTGCCTATAATCCCAGCTTCTAGGGAGGCTGAGGGAGGAGAACTGCTTGAACCCAGGAGTTGGAGGTTGCAGTGATCCGAGATCGCGCCACTGCACTCCAGCCTGGGCAACAGAGCAAGACTCCATCTAAACAAAAACAAAAATAAAAAAACCTCAGAAACAAATAGGTATTATTCTTCAAGACGGTCAGTGTTCTCTTCCAGAAAAGCTGGGCAAACATTTGAGGAATTCTCTAGTGATGCTGGCTTCTGAACCAGTTTTTTAACTATATGAGAAAACAGCTGTTTTTATCACTGTGTCATGGTATATTGGAAAAAGGAATGTTTCCAGTGTCAGTCAGAGCTGGGTTTGAATCCTACCGGGCTCTGCTCCTTATTGGCAAACTTGAGCCAGTCAGCTAACCTCTCTGAGCTACTGTTTCCTCATCTGTAAAATGGGCATTAAAAAATACTTATCTTAGAGAATTGCTGTGAGGATTAAAGAAATAACACATGTAAAAGATCCAGCATAGTACTTGACCCACAGTAGGCACTCAATGCATTTTTGCTTTTCCTTCCTCAAATGGCTTCCCGTACACAATGGCTTAGATTCCCTTCTAAAACAAATCAAAGCAGGATTTTCTTAGTATAAATGTTGCTTAAAGCTCACGTGTATAACATTTGTCTATTGTAAACTGTTCACTGAGAGCCATAAGGTGTCTGGATAATCTTAGCCTTTTGAAAATGGGTGTTGTAGTCTTGGATTATTTTCCCCATTCATAAAAATCAAATAAAGTATTCATGGGACCCCTGACAGCCCTCCAAAGAAGCCCAAGGCTCTGTGACACAAGTGGAAACCCCCTGCACTGCCTGCAGCAGGCCCCTGATACGGTGTTCCTGCCACACCTGGAGGGGAGAGCTCCTTACCCTAGTGGTGCCCAGCCCCTTAGTTCAGGCTGGAATCCAGCACCAAATCACAGTGTTGGAGCAGGCAGAGACATCATGGCTATTTAGTCTCCTGGTTTAAAAAAGCTTTTCCTTAGGTAGCAGAATCCCTTCTTCCAAATTTTAAACAGAACCCCAGCATGTCAAACAGAGAGAGCAAAGGGGTTCCCATGGGTAAGTCAGGGATTCAGGGCAGGTGACATGGTGACAGTCCCTAAGGGATTTGTTCCTCGAAGCTCTGCTTGATCCCTGTGCCAAGGCCTTGGCACAGCCCTTCAGTGCTACAGTGGAGGAAACAGGCCCAAGGAGCTGAGGACTCTGGGCCAAGGTCGCCCAGAGGAGGCCCTTTGATTAGCAGGGGTCAGCTCCAGAGAGAGGAGGACACAGGACGCAATGGTGTGCTGGCCGGTGAGGTGTTGGGAGAGGCCAGAGCGTGGAATAGAGATGGGGTGGAGAAACTGAGGACAGAGGTGAGGTGGGAGGACAGGAAGGAAAGGCACACAAGCAGACATGGTGTCTGGGAAAGGACAAGGGGGATTCCCAAGGACAGGGCCTCAAAAGACATATTCGGCCTAATTCAAATATTGCATGGGTCATGCTTATACCAAAAATTATTCCTTTTTGTTTGAAATTCAGATTTAACTGGGCATCTTGTATTTTTCCTGGCAACTCACCTCCAGGCTCTCTTCCTCCCTGCCTTCCAGTTCATACTGTCACAGGGTCCCACCGGATGAGCCTATTACAGTGGTGGTTTGAGCCTCCTGATTGAGTAATTTTGGAGTTCTGACCTGGTAGTGGAATGCGTGGGCAGACTGTCTGGGAAGTGGGCAGCCTCACAATGGTCAGTCCTCTCGGCCTGTGGTCTCTCACACTACACTGACAGCCCACGAGTCAGAGAGCCAACCAGACATTCTCTCCTCAGACTCTCTGGGAGGCCTGTGCCACTCCTCGAAGGTTCTGCTGAGAAGGGCCTGAACATTCCGGCCACTGTCCCATTGTTGTTTCCAGCAGCAGCAGAGACTGAGATGAGAACCTTTCCTTCTGTGGATAAAGGTCTCCACCACCGGAGAGCTAGCCATCAGTAATGCTGGTAAAACCACTCTCTATGCCCTTCCTAGGTCTTCTGAGAGCCTGAGCTCATTTGGTGAGCCTGGAGGATGGAGATTCATTCCCGTTTCCAGCAGTTAGCACAGTACTAGCCTCAGTGTAGATGAGGGTTTAACTGTGGGGGTAAATTTTGGTTTTAGGATTAACCTTTAAAGAAGAGCTCCTATCATGATCCTCATTTTATAGGTGAAGACATGGAGGAAGAGAGGGTCCAGTGATTTGCCTTAAGATTATGGAGACCCTCAGGCACAAAGGAAGACCAGGCATGGTTCCAGTTGCTCTCCGCCAGGAGCAGCCTTATGTCATAGAGGGCCTGGAGTCAGAGGTCTGTGTGGCACAGGGCCCTCTGAGATGCAGTTTCCCCATCTGGAAGATGGGACCAATAGCCTATGCTCTGACTGTGTAAGAGTTGCACTGTGTTCTGGGGTATGTCTGCTAGAGCTGGTAGGAGCTGAGAGATTCAGTGTCTGTGGAAGGGCTTTGCCTGTGCTAAGCCCCACAGGAGTGGGCAGGGGTCTCCAGGAGAATATTCTCCTCTCCCAGAAGGGCTGAGCGTGCCTCATCTGGCTCAGCCAGGGGAGAATGTCAGCTTCTCACTCTTCTTGCCCTCCTCCTCCTCCAGCGAGGACATAGGCACCATTTCTGAGGCAGCACCCTATATACACTCTGACATGAGCTTCTGTGGTGCCGTTTAAAAAATTATTACTGTAAGGCTGGGCGCGGTGGCTCACGCCTGTAATCCCAGCACTTTGGGAGGCCGAGGCGGGCGGATCACAAGGTCAGGAGATCGAGACCATGGTGAAACCCCGTCTCTACTAAAAATACAAAAAATTAGCCGGGCGCGGTGGCGGGCGCCTGTAGTCCCAGCTACTCAGGAGGCTGAGGCAGGAGAATGGTGTGAACCAAGGAGGCGGAGCTTGCAGTGAGCCAAGATCGCGCCACTGCACTCCAGCCAGGGGGACAGAGCGAGACTCCGTCTCAAAAAAAAAAAAAAAAGAAAGAAATTATTACTGTAAACGAGGAGAAAACATTGGCAAATTCAAAACTTTGGGAAATGACTCTTCTCTCAGCACAAAAGTCCATAGACTATTAATTAGAACCAGGTGTTAGGAAGCCCTTATATTTAAGGACACCAGAGTACACTGAGGCAGGAACTTGGTGATAGGAAGTCTGGACATTACTGTGACTGGGAAAGGAGCCCCTCACTCCTGCCCCAGCCCCTGAGGCCCATCACCTCTTCTATAAAGGGAGGCTGGACAGTATGAGCTCCAAGGCTTCTTCCAGCTCATACAGCCATGTTCTACATCCCTGCCAGACTGGATGATTCTGATCTTTCCTCGTACTCTGCCCAGACAGAGCTGGAGGGCAGGCTGATTCACTGAGCAGTCACGGAGTGAGGGAGTCCCAACGTGAACACAGCCCAGCCTAGAAGCCCTGAGTTCAAGTTCCTACTGCTGATTAGGTGCTGTGTGGCCTTGGGTGAGATCCCTTCTCTGGGCCTCACCTTGTCATCTCTCTACAATGGAGCTAACAGCAACCTTGAAAGGCTGTCCTGCTGTCGGCAGGAGACCAAGGTTGGGCTAGCGCCTTTCACTGGGCTGGGCAGGATACTGCACCCATTGGGGGGAACCCCTAAAAGGGGTGCATCTGACATCTTTGAGTGGAAAATAAAGACAGATCTGAAAGAGATGTAAGCAACTAGGGGCAGCTCTTCTTGAACTAAATATAGTTAAACATTTGGAACATAGTTTCCATTAGATTTTTTTTGTCTTTGCATAAGAGCAGCTATTTATCCAAGTCCCCAAAGCAGGCTGGGGACAAGAAGCTGTCTGTGATTCATGCTGGATGCTAGTGGACCTGGAGTGTGTCCAGACCAGCTTGGCTGCCAGTAGCCCTCAGAGAGACGTGTTTGACTGTAAATTCAGCCAGGGTTGGGAGTGTGCCCTCTCACAGTGGATGCTGCCAGGAGGGCAGAGACCATCCCAATTCTGCCAAAAGGGGTCTTCTTTAGGGCCACTAGGGGCAGGGGACACCTAGGGAAAGGTAATAACCAAGTACACTCACACATGTGGGCCAATGACACAGGCACAGATTGGGGTTGGGGAGAATGACTGCCAACATGGCCGCGAGGTCCTCTGTGTGCCTGGCCACTTGCTGCCTTCTCAGATTTGAGATCATGAGAACTATATGTGTGTGTATGTGTATATATATATTTATATATAGTAACAACTCAAGAAATTCAAATAAGGTCGCTAGTTTGGTTCATAGTATGGTATCAATGTCAGTTTCTTTTTGATCATTGGGCTGTGGTTATGTAAGGTGATGACACTGGGGGAAGCTGGGTGAAGAGTATACAGGAACTCTGTACTATTTTACAACTTCTATGTCAGTCTAAAGTATTTCAAAAGTAAAAAAAAAAAAAAAAAAATCACCTGGAAAAGTGATCCTGCCCTATTAACTTTGGAGAACCATGGTTCCCACTGTCCTCACCAGGCATGTGTGGTAAGCCAGGCCCCATGCCCAGGGGGGCCCATCGAGTTCTTACAGAGCCCTGGGAGATGGGACTGTTAAATGAGCTAATGTCAAGCACAGCGCCTGGGACAGAGGAAATGCTTGGAAACTGTTAGCAATGTTATCGTAGTGTTCCTGTTTTAAAATGAGGAAACAGCCTCAGAGAGCTGAAGTGATTTGGCCAAGTCACAAAGCTAAAAAGTAGCTGACATTAGGTTTAATACCACATTCTCCAACTGAAAACTTCTGACTACACTAGACTGACTCCCCGCTGTCATGTTGACAAGGATTATTTGTAAAACCTTCTTGGAACTTCTAAAGGGGGTCTGACTGCCGTCCTTCCATCGTATCATGTACTTCTCTTTTCCCTTGTCTTTTCTCCACTGCGGGCAGGAGGGTGATCGGAAGGGAAGAAGGTGGGAAAGACTGGGGTTCTGGGATAGAGGGGCTAGCAGTGCTGCTCCTGAGCCAGCCTGTACTGCTAACAGGGTCTAGGGGTCACACACTTGACTCTATCCTGCTGGTTTCGTGTGTGGGTCCAGAACACAGTCCCGCCCCCGAGCCATGGTCTGTGAGTAACCACTGATGCTGAGTCCTGCAGGTGGAGCAGCATCTCCTTGGTGGGAGAGTCTGCCTGTAGCCTCCATGAGTGTGAGAACCAAGGACTTTCCAGTGGTCCCAGCCCCAGAGCAGCTCCAAAGGTCCCCCAAGGCCACACGGGTCTAGCACAGAGGGAAGCTCAAACTTACACCCAAGGCACTGTGTCTGACCTGGCTAACCATCTGTGTTGTAGAGGACACCTACAGCTCCGAGGAGACCGTGGACCACCAGCCTGTCCACCTGAGGGTCATGGACACTGCAGACCTGGTAACATTACCTCCATTACCTATGCACTGCTGCAAGTCACTGTAGCCTCCTGAGAAGTCCTGGCCCAGAGTGCGAGGCCTCAGATGTGCATTTAGATGCCTTTTAAGCTCAAGTTTGCTGTGTAACCCTGAATAAGGCACTTGATCTCTGTGAGTCTGAATCCTTTCTTTGCCAAATGAGAAGGATGGGACGGGGCCTGGAGAGACATGATGGTTGCTGGCATCCGCTCTGAGATCTTGTGCTGTGGGGCTCTGTGCCTGTGTACACGAGGAGGCAGGTACACACCTATTTACACAGATGCTCCTGGTGAGAGCCCCTTAGCCCAGGTCTCTCCCACACACAAGTCTCCACCCATGTCCTCACCACCTCCTGCCAAGGCTGGATGCCAGTTACTCTCAGAAGCCAAAGGGGCAGCATGAACCCAACCCAGAACCAGCGGTGCCCAGGGACAGCCAGGTCTCTGTAGGGACCATGCCAGAGTCTTTGGCTCTGGGCCCAAGGGGCCAAGGTCTTCAAGTCTCTGGCTGGGTGGTGGGAGGGAGGTTCATGAGACAATGTCTCCTTTCACACCAAGCCAAATCCACACTCAAGTACCCCTTTGAAAGGGCTCTGCTGGGAAACAATATACAAAGACCGGGGAGTGGGGAGGTGGGATTGGACGGCTCAGGTGAAGGCCTTTACCCCAACCTCCTCTGCCCCCCGGCGGGGCTTCTCTCCTTCACCCCAGGACACCCCCAGGAACTGCGAGCGCTACCTGAACTGGGCCCATGCCTTCCTGGTGGTGTATAGCGTCGACAGCCGCCAGAGCTTCGATAGCAGCAGCAGCTACCTGGAGCTGCTTGCCTTGCACGCGAAGGAGACACAGCGCAGTGTCCCTGCCCTGCTGTTAGGCAACAAGCTGGACATGGCTCAGTACAGGTGAGCACAGCCTGCTTGGCCCTTGTCTCCAGAGCTCGCTTTCTTCGCTTGTAAGGGCAGGTGGCATCTTCAGGGATTAGTGGGCTGCTAAGAACAGTCATCCCCTTGAATTGAGGTAGAAGGGATTATATGTTTGTCTGTTTTCTGAGACGGAGTCTCACTCTGTCACCTAGGCTGGAGTGCAATGGCACCATCTCAGCTCACTGCAACCTCCACCTCCTGGGTTCAAGTGATTCTCCTGCCTCAGCCTCCCCAGTAGGTGGGATTACAGGTGCCTGCCACCATGCCTGGCTAATTTTTGTGTTTTTAGTACAGACGGGGTTTCACCTTGTTAGCCAGGCTGGTCTTGAACTCCTGAACTCGTGATCCACCTGCCTCGGCCTCCCAAAGTGCTGGGATTACAGGCGTGAGCCACTGTGCCCGGCCGAAGGGATTATGTTATAAGGGTATGGTAGATGTTGGTCTTCCAGGCAGCCAAGGACTTGAAGGGAAAAGTTTCTGGGTCACACAGGGGCTACACCCTGAAAGTCAGAAGAGCAGCCACTCCTTCCTCCCTCTTGGGTCTCTGTGGATTCTCTTGGATTCACCCTTCTTGCCTGAGTCTATCCTGACCTTCTGGCCCCACTCCCAGCAGCTGACTGATCTGGTGCCTGATTCAAATTCTAGGGAGAGAGGCTCTGATTGGCTCCTTGGTCAGGTGTCTGCTCTGGTCCAACGGGCTCTCCCCTCACCCAGACGGAGCCTCCTACACTCACTCCCACAGTTGACTGGGCTGACGGCAGGTTCTCTTAAAAAGGGTTGGACTCAAATCAGAGGTCAGAGACTGGGCCAGAGGACGCATTACTGAAAAATACTGCAGCCATATTTTGCTTGGCTGGCATAGTGTCTTAAAAGACCTAGAACTGGAATGCTTTGAGGTGGGGCATGCTCTCTCCAGCCGACCCCAGGCCTCGCCACTCCCCATGGTTTACCTCCACCCTCTCCACACATTCAAGTTGCCTGCCTGGCCCTGAGGCATTTGACACTGTGATGCCTGAACTTAATGAGTAATGCCACTGAATTTCTCCAGCACTGACCTTTGTCATCTGTGGCCAGTCTACCTGCAAGGGATAGCCCCTTCCACCAGCCACTCATCCCTCCTTGTTCACGGTTGGTCTGCCCTACTTCCCTAGGCCCCGAGGGCACATTGACTGGTGTTAACAAGGAGGGGACCCTTTGTTTAGAACAGGTCAGATGGGCAGTGGGAAAAAGAGAGGTGTGGGACCGTGAAGGGGGACTATGGTGAGAGGCCTTCAAAGGTGGCCAAGCCCTCAGACCCAGGCAAATTGTAATTTGTCTCCGTGAATGAGGGAAGTCATGTGACCTGAAAGCTGCTGAAGGTAGTCTTTGAGGAATCACAGACCCTCTTAGGGGTCAGAAAACTGGATTGTGAATAGGCCAGTTTCAATACAGGGACAAAAACTACGAATCACTCTTTTGACCCCAATCTTTGCCAAAGGGATTGTCTAAAATGGTTTGGGAGCAAATAACAAAGAATACATGCTCAAATGAAGCTGATCCCACCCGTTCCCTAAAAACAACTTAGGACAATGCATTCCTATTTCATTCTTTGATCAAGTCCCGAGTTTAGTAAATTGAGATTCTGGGAAACACAGGAAGTCTAACTTTTAGCTGAGCATTGGTCATTGTCTCCCATGACTGTCTCACTGTTTGAAGGGTAAAATGTGGGTTAGGTTGGTGCTTCCCAAGCCGCTGATAAAATTTTCACTAGGATGCAACAAAATAAGAAAAAGAACAATGTTCTGTGCCTCTGTCACCCACTCACACACATGCACACACACATGGGGTTTGTGTTTGTGAAAATTCAGTATTCAAGCCCCCACAATGACAAAGTTGCAGATTCAAGCTCATCATAAAAGCACATAATAGCAAGTGTTCTTTCCAAAACGGTTCCTCAGGAAGCGGTGAGCTTACTGGCAGAAAACAGCCCTGGGTGGGGAATAGATTCGATGCCTCTGACTCTTTTTGTCCCAGTCACTCACTGTCTCTGAGACTCCCCCCACCATGGAGTGGCACCCTGGGCAGCTAGCCCACTCTCAGCCCCTGCTCCTGCCAGGTCAGCCTTGGGCTCAGAAACTTTTCCCGTCATGGCCCATTGGAGTGCCTCCTCTCATCTAGCGGCTGTGCCATTATCCTCGGGAGTGAGCAGTGGGACAGCTCAGCAGTAGGTCAGGAAGATGCATCCAGTGGAATCTCGGCCCCAAGACCTCAGGGACCGCTCCCCCCCCCCCGTCTCTTCACTCTTCTAGACATCCGACCTACGCAAGAGCCAGTCTTCTTTTTCCTCCCACCTCGATTCCCATGGCTTTCAGGTCAGAAACCTCCACGACCGTCCCAAGTTTCGGATATTCTATCCTCCCTTCACGGGAGGTGGTGTAGGACCAAGCCAGAATAGGTGTTGCCCCCTCTCTCCTTTTGCCTTCCTCACCATGAAATGTTGTCACCCCTGCCCTCTCCTGCCTCTGCCCTGGAGAGGCAGACAGAACACCCCAGGAGCCCTGAGAACTCTGCCAACCGCAGGCTTCTGGAGTCACCTCTGTGGTCTAACCCTTCAATCCAAACGACTGCTTCTCTCTAGAGCTGATCCCACAAGCCAGAGCTGTGGGTGGCCCGTTTCCTGCCCCAGGGACCCATGTTGGGGTAGAGAAGAGATGGGACTGGGAATGGCCTCCTTCCTCCAGCCACAGGCAGGGTTCAGCAGAGGGGATTTGGAGTAGCTTCTTACCCTCATCCTCATCCCAAAATTCTGGCTTGGGTAACATCAGCTACCATTTATTGAGCACTGACTCTGTGCCAGGTACTGTGCTAAGCACTTGAAACAAATTGTCTTTCGTAATGCTAACAACCCTGAGGGGCAGAGGTCAGTAACCCATTGTACCGATGAGAACACTGAGACTCAGAGAGGTGAAGATGACCCCAGGCCACCCAGCTAGTCCATGGGGCGCCGGGTGTAGGAGCTGGTCTGCCTGATTTGGCACAGCCTGCTCCTAACTCCCTGCCTCACCCTGCTTCCTCACCAGGCAAGTCACCAAGGCAGAGGGTGTGGCTTTGGCAGGAAGGTTTGGGTGCCTGTTTTTCGAGGTCTCTGCCTGTCTGGACTTTGAGCACGTGCAGCACGTCTTCCATGAGGCAGTGCGAGAGGCACGGCGGGAGCTGGAGAAGAGCCCCCTGACCCGGCCCCTCTTCATCTCCGAGGAGAGGGCCCTGCCCCACCAGGCCCCACTCACCGCCCGGCATGGGCTGGCCAGCTGCACCTTCAACACACTCTCCACTGTCAGCCTGAAGGAGATGCCCACTGTGGCCCAGGCCAAGCTGGTCACCGTGAAGTCATCCCGGGCCCAGAGCAAGCGCAAGGCGCCTACCCTGACCCTCCTGAAGGGTTTCAAGATCTTCTGAGGACCCTTCCCCAGGAACCCCAGGCTCGGTGGGTGGACAGGACTGCAGCGGGGCAGGGGCTGGCTTCTCACCACCGGCTTTTCCCTCTGATGGACAGCAGACCCCACCTCCAGCACCAAGCAGTGTCCCTACACTCAGTTCACTGTGTGAGCTGCAGTGGCAGGCAGGGATGCTGCTTCTGTTCCCTCCAGGCCTTGGTCTTCATGGTAACCACCGCATCTGTGGCCCTGGAGGGAAACAGCCACTGTGACAACCCAGAGACCTGGGTTCAGCCTTAAGTAGGAAGAAATTGCAGTGTCCATCCTGCTGCCATCAGCCCTTCCTGCTCCAGCTACAGTTGGGCCAGCTGTGGCCCTTAGTGGACGGTCTAGGTGGATAGCTCTGTCAATGTCAGGCCTGAGAAGAACCTGCAGAATGACAGCCCTGGGGTCCTTGTGCCACCTGGTGGACGGGAGAGGCAGGGCGGCTGCAGTTTCAGAGGCCAGAGCCTGGCCCTCCTGTCATCTGCTGACTTCACAGAAGGCCCAGGCTACAAACCCCACAGTTTATTCAAGGAAAATCTAGTTAAAATAATCCAATGGACAGCCTGGGCGGGGCGAAGAAGCCCCAGGAAGGGGTATTTCCAACACCTGACGTCTCAATGAGGATAAAAGGGAGGGGGCTGTGGGTTGTCCAATGTAAGGAGCCCTAGAGTTCTTTCACCAGCAGACAGATTCCCCACGTTTTCCCACTGTTAAGGACTCTGTCCAAAGAACCTCAGGACCAGCTCCGTCAAGTTTAATGATCCGGGCTGCAGAAGAAAGTTGTCACTCCAGTGAGTTACCCAGGGCTCCAGGGAGCCCACAGCAGCATCAGACCCATCCAGGGGCTACAGGGCCTGGCCCCTTGCAGGTGGAAATAGAGTATACCAGTTTGTCGTCTGGTTTGGCAGGACCCAGGACCCTCAGCAATGAGTCTGAGTGTTCAAAGCCCACTTTAGAACCTAAAGCATTTTGGGTTAATAAAGCAAATTTTTGCATATGTTATTTGGTGGTGTCACCACAGCTTATACCAGGACACCATGGCTCAGACATGGGATCAGGACGCTCCTTTCAGATCCCACCGTTGGCAAGAAAAGGCTCTCCAAGGCAGGCAGTGTGGTAGTTGTCTGATTTTGTTTACCACACGCCAGGTCCAGGGGAAGTCTTGCACAGACTCTTAGCAGACAAGCAGGGAAAGGAAAGGGCCCTGGTGGGTGGAAGGATTGGGAAGGGGGTTCTGGGCCTGGAAGCCTGCTTCTTCCCCTCTCAGCAGTCTCAGGACTGCTGTTGTATTGCAAACAGCATCTCTGACCCAGTCTTCAGTCTCATTCTGTAAATAGAGGAGCTGAGGTCAGAGTGGGGCTGTGAACTACTCAAGACCACATGCTTGGAGTCCTAGCCAGGCTTCCCGACCCACAGGCCAGCTACGGATTTTGCACTTTTGCTCCAGGCCACTTGCGTGTGTATGTGTGTGTGTACCACTGCCATCTGAACAAACTATGCAATACCACCTGCTGACTTCCAGGAGCATTTTAATAAAAGATTTCTTTTAATAACAGAATTTTAGTTTGCTTGCAGTTCATTCATTGTATCTGCTATAAAATAAAGAAAGAAAGAAAGACAAAGAAAGAAAGAAAAGAAAGAAAGAAAGAAAGAGAGAGAGAAAGAAAGAAAGGAAGAAAAAGAAAAAAGCGGGCTGCTTGGGAGAGACTGTAAAACCTGAGAGGTTTCAGGCCACGGAGCTGAGCCCAGATCATGTGCCTGGCTTAGGGTGGGACTTCTCTGAACCCTCACTAGCTCTCAGTTTCTGGTATATCTGGAAGGAAAACTGACAGCACATCTCTCTCTTTTAACTCAAGTTCCACCTGGGCCGAATTTGGCTTTTCTGAGAGCAAAGTCTCTCTTAGGTTGTTTAGGCTGTTGTGATCCTTGGTTCTGGCCTCATCCAAATGCAGGACTTCTGGATTTTCTTTTTCTGGTGGTTGCATCTTTTGTTTTCTGGAGGGACAGGGAACAGTGTTAATCGGGGGGCTGAGTGTTTGGGGCAGGACTGGGTCTCCCAAATGGCTTAAAGAATCTGAAGGGAAAATTCTGTATGCAGTTTGGGAGCTACTAGGGGAGAAGCAGCAATGGTTGGATATTCCTTCAACAGAGAAATGACTTACGCTTGCGTGTGTGTCATTTCAAGGAATCCTTACTGTCACCTGTGAACTCAAGTATCATTGCCACCACCCCCACCCCCACCCCTCGCCACCTTCCAAGTGAGGAAATGTAGTTCATGGAGGCCAGGTGCAGTGGCTCATGCCTATAATCCCAGCACTTTGGGAGGCTGAGGCGGGTGGATCACTTGAGGCCAGGTGTTTGAGACCAGTCTGGCCAACATGGCAAAATTCCGTCTCTACTAAAAATACAAAAATTATCTGGGTGTGGTTGTGCCTGTAATTGCAGCTACTTGGGACACTGAAGCAGGAGAATCACTTGAACCTGGGAGGCAGAGGTTGCAGTGAGCTGAGATTGCACCATTGCACTCCATCCTAGGCAAGAGAGAGACTGTCTCAAAAAAAAAAAAAAAAAAAAAAAAAAAAAAAAGAAAAAAAAGCTAAGCATGCACATAGTTGGGGTGTGCACTTAAGCGTCCTGACTCTTGATTCCTGTGTTCTTTTCACCTTTTCACTGTCTCTAACCTTGGACTGTTATCCTACTTAGCACAGGTCCTTGTCACCACACACCTCATCCCTCACACTACTGTAGGAAATTTCTAACTAATCTCTCTGCTTCTGGGTGTTTCCTTCTCTAAACCATCCTAGGCACACCACCAGTCATGTTCTAAAACCCCATCGTGTACACATCACTCCCCTCCCCCAACCACCTTCATTGGCTCCCACTACCCACTTTCTTAACCTTCTAATAACTCCCACGAGTCTGTCCTCTCTCCAGATTGGTTTTATTCAAGGTACCCCTAGATTTCCTGGCCATAGTGGAGGGACCCAGTGGTGGTAAGCTGTCAGCCCAGAGATTCTGCCTGGGTCGTAGGGGGAACAGGTCTGCTGTACCTGTGGACAGCCACTCATCTCTGAGTTGACCTTGCTGAGGTGCATGTGTCCTGACAGGGTGAGAGGGGCAAGCTCCCCTTCTGAATGGCTACACTCCTCCAGGTCATGCCTGCTTCCTGTCCAGGGCCAGGGGGTGGTAATCAGGGACTGTTGCTGTTTTTTGTTTTGTTTTGTTTTTAACAGCTTTGGGTTCTCCAAGGACACTGAAGGCTGAATTTTGCTGTCCCAAAGGGTGGACAGCCATGATCCCTAAGTGACCCCTCTCTAGGTTTCCCTCTGGGAAGGCAGGGCCTCTACCCCTCAGAGACCACCCCATCCCCTCAGGACCAGCTCCTCACCTGTTTGCCTGGATGCTCCTTCCCAGGAGGAACATGCTTATCATGACCACCACAGCCGCCAGGGCAAGGATGGAGTAATTCCAGGGAGTTGCTGGGGAGGGACACACAGGACAGAGCCCTGAGGAGTGGCCAGGCACCTCTCAAGCCCACTAACAGCTGGGCCCTGGGCTCAGACCCAGCTTACAGTATCAACTGTCCTTTGCGAGGAGACCCTAATCCAAGATGAGCCCCTTGCCCTGGGGCACTCCCAGTGTAACAGGTAGGAGGGTGGAAGACACAGTCTCTACTCTGGAGAAGCCCTAATCTAATGGAGGAGACAGTACTGCAGTTAAATAACAGTGGGGCCACAGGGGTGAAGGGCAGAGGCCTGCAGAGGGCAGGGGACAGGTGGGCCAAGATAAACTTTACAGTCTTGAGTTTTGCCAGGGGCTGGCACAAGGCAAAGAAAGAAGGCTGGGCGCAGTGGCTCACACCTATAATCCCAGCACTTTGGGAAGCCGAGTCAGGTGGATCACCTGAGGTCAGGAGTTCAAGACCAGCCTGGCCAACATGGTGAAACCCTGTCTCTACTAAAAATACAAAAATTAGCCGGGTGTGGTGGTGTACCCCTGTAATCTCAGCTACTTGGGAGGCTGAGAATCACTTGCATCCAGGAGGCAGAGCTTGCAGTGAGCCAAGATTGCGCCACTGCACTCCAACCTGGGCAACAGAGTGACCCTGCCTCAAAAAAAAAAAAAAAAAAAAAAAAAAAAAAAGACAAAAAAAAAAAAAAAAGAAAGAAAAAAGAAAGAAAAAAAAAGGAAAGAAAGAAGGCAGGGAGAAGGGTGGAAGGAATGGCAACTGCCCACAGAGAATACATAAAGTAACTAAACTGAATGTGGATACTCAAGATTTGTCCATGCTGTACCAAAATGAAGGAGGGTCCAGCCTCAGAGCTTTTGCATTTGCTGTCCTCCCTCCAGGAATGTTCCTCCCCCAAATAATCTGCATAGCTAACTCCTTAGTTTCCTGCAAGTCACCTGCCTGATGATAAAAATGTTACCTTTTTAGTGAGGCCTTCCTTGACCACATTACTGCCCTTACTACATACTTCCTATTCTCTTTCTCTGTTTAATTTTTCTTTTTATTACTCATCACCAATGCACTATTCATTTTAGTTGTTTATTTTTAATCCTCACTAGAATGTATGCTCCATGAAGGCAGAGATTTTTATTGTATTTTGTTCACTTTGTCGCCCCAGTGCTGAGAACACTGTCTGGTATAAAGTAGGAGCTTAATAAATGTTGTGATGATTGGAGGGCTGCATAAATAAGCGACCACACCCTGAGAAAAGGAAGGGGCGGTCCAGCAAGAGCCCTCTGGGTACCCCAGACTGAGTCCCTGTCTTGGAGGAAATGTGCCGCCTGACCTGGAGGGGACGACAGTGTCAGGGCCTTCAGCCAAACTCTGCTCTGTGTTGAGGGGCACACCCCGACCCCTGCCGTCAATCTCTCACCACTTACCATCTTCCACACGAAAAAACCAAAGCATCTCTTCCAGCAGCTCCTGGGGCACCACAGTACCAGCTGGGTCTCCGGCAGCCCCCTCACTGTGCTCCATGCCCCTGCTCCTGGTGGTGTGTACCGCTGGCAACGAGGTTCTTAGGCCCCTTAGCCCCAGCAGCCCTCCTTGGCTCCTCGGTTCTGGCCCCTGGGCAGAGAAGCCCTGAAGATTCCTGGAAACAAAGCAGAGAGCATGACTGGATATCCCACCCGAGTTTGATCTCCCTCCGTGCCCAAATCCAGATCTCCTCTGGCCCAAAGTTATGGGACCAAAACGACCCGAACGAACCCAGGAGCACGTGGAGCCTGGACGGGCAGAGTCTGTAGAAGCGGGTGACTCAAATCTTTATTAAAAGCCATCGCATTTGTGGAGGAGCACTGATCTGGGAGTGAGGATGACTGAGCCACTGACGGGCTCTGGGACCCTTGCAAAGGACATCTCGGGTCTTCACCTGTCCAGCGTCCCCACCTGGCTTCTACGAGCCCACAGCGCGCCCACGCGTTGCCGTAGCAATTGTCCCTTGAGTGTCATGCGGTAGCCAATCACAGGCCTGTGTTTCCCCACGTGTCAAAGGCTGGGCCTATCATGCCTCACTCCTGGGAATTGGCATGCCTACGGCACAGAGAGGAGAAAAGGGAAAAGTGCCAGAGGCAAACAGCTGCGGGCTCCTGATGCTGAGAGGGCACCCCCTGCCCCGATCCCGAGAGCTTTTTTTGTTTGTTTGTTTTTTGTTTTTTGGACAAGTTATCAGCAGAATTGGTTTCTGTTGTTTGCAAGGGAAGAACCTGAACCCATGCTCTCTGGATAAATCCCTTACTTCCTGTAGGCCTATTTCCGTCCCAACTATTAATAATAAACTGAACCTCAGTCAATCTCAAAACAGTCAGACATTTTGACATCTTGTACTACCTGTACTATTACTACTTAATATAAAATGTTCTACCATCTATACTTTAAAAAACAAAAAGAAATAGGTAAAATTAATTTTGACAATATATATTATTCGGGTCAATATCAAAATTACTAAGTTATTTTGCTTATTTGCTTTTTTTTTTTTTTTTTTTTGAGACAAAGTCTCACTCTGTCACCCAGGCTGGAGTGCAGTGGCACGATCTCTGCCCACTGCAACCTCTGCTTCCTGGGTTCAAGCAATTCTCCTGTCTCAGCCTCCTAAGTAGTTGGATTTACAGGCGCATTTCACTACCGCCTGGCTAATTTTTGTATTTTTAGTAGAGATGTGGTTTCACCATGTTGGCCAGGCTGGTCTCAAACTCTTGACCTCAGGTGATCCGCCTGCCTTGGCCTCCCAAAGTACTGGGATTACAGGCGTGAGCCACGGCACCTGGCCCAATAACACATTTTTTAAAAGGACACACATTAAACACATTAAACTGTCTCTTGGGGAGGAGGAGGAAGGGAGAAGGAATGGAGATAAACGTAACTAAAATAAAACAAGAGAAGGGTTTTGAACAGATCGATTATAAAACATGCCATAGGACACCAAGAAAAAAAGTGTACAGGGAGGATCGAAGCATTCTCAGGCCCCCTCACACTCTGTCACTGCCTTAGGAGCACAAAAATCTCAGACCCAAATAGCCTTTGGACACTCAGCCAGGGGCATTCAAAAACAACTGGATGGCAAACAGCCAGACAGAAAATCGGAGTATCAACAAAAGGACTAGCTTTACATCAGAGTTTCCTCCAGCACTAAATGCTCTGAGAAAACTAAAAAGGCATATCTACAAATTGTAAGGGAAAATATTTTGACACAAATACAATACTGACTTAAGCTTTTCATATGTGAATGATCATTCATGTGTCAAGGTGGAGACGGAAGTCAGGGAGAAAAAAAGACCTTTCTTAGACTTTTTTTTTTTTTTTTGAGACAGAGTCTTGCTCTGTCGCCCAGGCTAGAGTGCAGTGACATGATCTCAACTCACTGCAACCTACGCCTCCTGGGTTCAAGCAGTTCTTGTTTGTGCCTCCACCTCCCAAGTAGTGGGACTACAGGTGCCTGCCACCACACCCGGCTATTTTTTGTATTTTTAGTAATGATGGGGTTTCACCCTGTTTCCCAGGCTGGTCTTGAACTCGTGACATCAGGTGATCCACTCGCCTCAGCCTCCCAAAGTGCTAGGAATACAGGCCTGAGCCACCATGCCTGGCCTTTTCTTAGACTTTCAAGGACTCACATGCACACTGCCTACTTACTCATTTGAGGGAGATTCTATCTATCTATCTATCTATCTATCTATCTATCTATCTATCTATCAATCATCCATCTATCTATCTATCTGCCTACCTACCCATCTAAAATCATGGAAAGACAAAGTTACAGGAATGACCGACAGATGTGATCTTGTGTTCTAGCTCCAACTGACTGTCCAGAGCACTGTCCAAAAAGGATTGTGACATTCCATCAAGTCTCAGATGTAAAAGTGCCTGGATTGATTAGTAACATCAGCCACAGGCCCCTGTCCCATATGCAAACCCCCTGAACTCACAGAGAAAAGTGTTGAAGTTGAGAAACCAAACACAATCTTCCTCTAGGGTGTGGGATGAGATTTAGACACGTGGGACATGCACACTGACCACTTCTGTATTGTGTGGTTTCTTATGGGTATATACTACCTTCATGAGAACAATACATGTAATTCCATTTTAATGTATTTATATGTATATTTTGTCTATTTGTATGCTTTTTTTTTTTTTTTTTTTTTTTGAGATGGAGTTTTGTTTTTGTTGCCCAGGCTGGAGTGCAATAGTGTGATCTCAGCTCACTGTAACCACCACCTCCCAGGTTCAAGAAATTCTCCTGCCTCAGTCTCCTGAGTAGCTGGGATTACAGGCATGTGCCACCACACCCAGCTAATTTTTGTATTATTAGTAGAGACGGCATTTCACCATGTTTGCCAGGTTGGTCTCAAACTCCAGACATCAGGTGATCCACCCGCCTTGGCCTCCCAAAGTGCTGGGATTACAGGTGTGAGCCACTGCGCCCAGCCTTTGTATGCATTTTTAAATGTAGGTATTTATTGTACCTTTTGAGACAACAGTTCCAATTTTGGATATTTAATTAATGGAACTAATCAGATCAGTGTACAAAGACGCAGATAAGCTACTGTCCACAGTGGAGTGGTGTTTGTTTTTTTTTTGTTTTTTGAGACAGAGTCTGGCTCTGTCACCCAGGCTGGAGTGCAATGGCACCATCTGGGCTCACTGCAACCTCCATCTCCCGAACACAAGCAACCCTCCCCCCTCAGCCTCCTGAGCAGCTGGTATAACAGGCATGTGCCACCATGCCTGGCTAATTTTTGTATTTTTTGTAGAGACAAGGTTTCATCATGTTGTCCAGGCCGGCCTTGAACTTCTGAGTTCAAGCGACCTGCCCACCTTGTCCTCCCAAAATGCTGGGATTACAGGCATGAGCCACCAAACCTGGCCAAAGTATGTTTAAAATACGTTTAATATTGTTACAATAAACACATACTGACCAACAAAAAACTAAAATGACAAACTGGATACAAATCTAGAAACGAGAGTCGACCGTCTCTGGCTTTGTCAGATGCCGCAGAAACAAAGGACATATTTCTTTCTCTTTTTTTGAGACAGAGTTTCACTCTTGTTGCCCAGGCTGGAGTACAATGGCACCATCTCAGCTCACTGCAAACTCCGCCTCCTGGGTTCAAGTGATTCTCCTGCCTCAGCTTCCCGAGTAACTGGGATTATAGGTGCCCACCACCACAACCAGCTAATTTTTATATTATTAGTAGAGACGGGGTTTCACCACATTGGCCAGGCTGGGCTTGAACTTCTGACCTGAGGTGATCCATCCTCCTCAGCCTCCCAAAGTGCTGGGATTACAGGCATGAGCCACCACATCTGGCCAATTTTGTATTTTTAGTAGAGATGGGGTTTCACCACGTTGGCCGGGGTGATCTCGAACTCCTGACCTCAGGTGATCGATCTGCCTCGGCCTCCAAAAATGCTGGGATTACAGGCGTGAGCCACTGTGCCTGGCCAAAGACATATTTCTATCAAAGCACGTATCCAGTTTGCTTCTAGAGTGGGTATCATGTTGTTATTTGCATGATTAAATTAAACTTTATGCCTTATTTACATTTCATTAGTTTTGCCTTTAATGTTCTTTTCTTGTTCCAGGATCCCATTTAGGATGTCATACTGCATTTAGTTGTCTTGTCTCCTTAAGCCCCTCGGGGAGATCCCTGCATTTTAAACAGGGCTTAACCATATTATTGGACTATGACTTCTGCCAAAGACCTGGGCCACCCATCCCCAAGGCAAGATGAGGACACTCACCCTGGATCCTGAGTTCCTGAGGACTGCCTTGATCTGCTGTTGGGAGCAGCACCAATTTCTGTATCTTCCTCTTTCTCCTCTTTATGGGAGAACAGGATAGTCTTTGCACTTGAGCTCTCCCAGACAGTAACAGCTGTCACTTAGGGGACAGTGCCTGGAGAGCCTGCAGCAGCTGAACCCATCTGGTAGCTCTGGCCTTAGCACACACCCAGGCCTGGAGCCTCCTCTATCACTCCGGGGTGAGTGACCTCTTGAATGAGTGGACTCAGAGTGCAAACAGACTCCACCTGACTTTCACAATCTGAAAGCACCAGGAGTCCAGTGCTTTCTTTCTTATGTGTTGGCTTCTAGTAAAGAGAAAACATCCGGATCCTCTGGGCAGGCAGGAGAATGAACTGCAGAGGACCTGTGGTCTGTGGGTTCCATCACTGCAGGGGAATATGTAGTGTGCCCACTCCAGGTCTCTATTGCCCAATATCATCATCAATACTTAACCACAGAGCAGGGAGCCAGGCTGGCCTTTTACAGCCTGTGCTTTCTCATAGTGAAGGTCATGGCATCATGTGAATTCCTCACAAGGGGCTGTAAAATATGACCTTTGGAGGTGGGGGTTGGGAAAGGCTGTGTGAGCACCAGTGACCCGGAGAGTAGGAAGCAGGCCAAGGCAAGCAATTTGGTGGGGAAGCAGGAATGAGGTGCTCCTCCCACCTGGGCAGCGCCATTCAACTCTGATAGTCTATGGACTTTTCCATCAACTGGCTACGTGCATCTTAAGCAATCATTGTTGGTTTAGTGAGGAGTGGGCTTATTTCGCATAAGCCCACTCCTATGTCTTTTTTTTTTTTTTTGAGATGGAGTCTGGCTCTGTCACCCAGGCTGGAGTGCAGTGGTGCAATCTTGGCTCACTGTAACCTCTGCCTCCCTGGTTCAAGCAATTCTCCTGCCTCAGCCTCCCAAGTAGCTGGGACTACAGGTACGTGCCATCACGCCTGGTTAATTTTTTGTATTTTTAATAGAGATGGGGTTTCACCATGTTAGCCAGGATGGTCTCGATCTCCTGACCTCGTGATCTGCCCACCTCAGACTCCCAAAGTGCTGGGATTATAGGCGCGAGCCACCATGCCCAGCCGCCCACACTTATTTCTTACTTCACAAATGAAACAGAGGCTGAGTGAGGTCATATGTCAAGCCCAAACTCCTCTATGAGTTAAACATTAGTCAACAGTGTATACTGTGTGTACATGGGGCAGAGGAAAGAAGACCCAACTGGGAACCTAGGGGCTGCCTGGAACTCCATCTCCTCCTCATTTTTTAATGTATTCATGTATTCATTGAATAAATGTTACTTGAGTATCTACTGTGTAGATACATGGTAAATAAGATGGGTGAGAGCCCCGCTCTCGTGGAGCTCAAACTCCAGGGGAGATAGACAGCCAACAAAAAGTAAGCAAAAACATAATTAAAAGATAATTATAGCAGTGATCATTTCTGTGAACATCTTTTTTTTTTTTTTTTTTTTTGAGACGGAGTCTCACTCTGTCACCCAGGCTGGAGTGCAGTGGCTGGATCTCAGCTCACTGCAAGCTCCGCCTCCCAGGTTTACGCCATTCTCCTGCCTCAGCCTTCCGAGTAGCTGAGACTACAGGCACCCGCCACCTCGCCCAGCTAGTTTTTTGTATTTTTTAGTAGAGACAGGGTTTCACCGTGTTAGCCAGGATGGTCTCCATCTCCTGACCTTGTGATCCGCCCATCTCGGTCTCCCAAAGTGCTGGGATTACAGGCTTGAGCCACTGCGCCCAGCCCTCTGTGAATCTATACTAAAAACTGAATGATGAGGGGTTAACCATGCAAAGACCTGAAAAAGCAAGTACAAAGGCCGGGCATGGTGGCTCATGCCTGTAATCCCAGCACTTTGGGAGGCCAAGGTGGGTGTATCACCTGAGGTCAGGAGTTCAGGATCAGCCTGACCAACAAGGTGAAACCCCGTCTCTACTAAAAACAAAAAAATTAGACAGGTGTGGTGGCAGGCACCTGTAGTCCCAGCTACTCAGGAGGCTGAGACAGGAGAACTTCTTGAACCTGGGAGGCGGAGGTTGCAGTAAGCTGAGATCACACCACTGCACTCCAGCCTGGGTGACAGAGTGAGACTTAATCTCAAAAAAAAAAAAAAAAAAAAAAAAAGAAAGCAGGTACAAAGACACTGAAGAAATAATGAGCTTAATGTGTCTGGGACAAAAAGATGGCCAATATAGCTGAATCATAGTGATGAGGGGGAAGTGGCATGGAATAAAGTCGGAGGATAGACAGGAGTGGATCATGGAGGGCCTTGTAAAACAGGGTAAGGTGTTATATTTTACCCTAAAAGTGATGAGAAGCTGCTGGAGGGTTTAGGCAGGGAAGTGACATGATCTAATTGACATTTGGCTAAGATCACTTGGCTCTCTGGGTAGAAAATGGATTGTAAGAGAGCAAGAGAAGAACAGGGAGACCATTGGGAGTCTGTTATATTCATCCAGACAAAACATATTAGTAGTTTGGACCAGGCTAGTAGCAGTGGAGATGATGAGAAACGGTCAGATTCAGGGTGCATTTTGGAGAGAAAGGTAGTTGATAGATTTCAAGAGAGAAACTCAACACGAACACTCTTAAACACAAAAGGAATTTATTGGCTTATAAACTAGAAAGGGCAGGGTGGAGCTGACCTGAGGCATATGGGAACCAGGGATTTGAAAATCCCTGGTGTTTTGTTTCTGTGGCTCTTTCCCTGCTTTTCTCTGGCTGTCAGGCTCATCACCCCAGGCTGGCCACCTCCAGGAAGTTTGACCAGATGATAGGAAACCCAGGCTCACACTCTTACAGCTGCAGGAGAAGTAGTTACTTTTCTTAGCTCTTGTTTAAAAATTCCCGGGAAATGACTCTAATTGTCCAGGCTAAGTCATGTACCCATCTCTTGGATCAATTGTTATGGCTAGGGAGGGGAGTACAACAGATAGCCAACCCAGAGCTCATGCCTGTTGGGTAGCCAAGAGAGCCAGGAGAGACTGTTGGGTAGCCAGCGTGAGCTGGACAGCCCACGCCATGTGGGTGCCTGAAGCAACCATTTGACCACAATCCCCCTTGTCTGCCTCGGAGGAGTGTTGTGGTACTCTAATGGGATGGTGTCCCCTTAATAAGGAGCCTGCACAATCCCAGGTTCTCCACTCTTCTGCTTCTGTGCCTTTTCTCTCCCTCCTCTTACCCTAGCTCTTTCCACTATGGCCTATCCAATAACTTGTTCCATGGTTGCCATCTGCCAGGCATTATGCCAATGATAAACAGTCGAAAGCATTGTCCCTGCCCTTATGGAGACTCCAGTCTAGCAGAACAGGCAGGTGGGTGTTCCTCATGTCATCACAACTTTTGTGTGACAAGTGCCATGAAGGAAACGTACACATGGAGATGAGAGCACATCACCAAGCCCTCCTTTCCTCACAGCATCAATATCATTCCTGGCCAATAAATCCTACCTTGAAATCTCTCCTGACTTCTCCAGTCCCTTATCTCCCTGCCTAGAATATGATAGACAGAATATGATAGACAGTCAGCAGTGGAGTGGAGTGGAAAGGGCTTTTGGCTTTCCTCTGCTATTCTGGTATCTGTCACCTGCTGACCCTTCGAGCCTCAGCTTAAATGTCATCTTCTCAGGAAGGCCTTCCATATCAGTTGAGAATTGTGTTTGGCTCTGCGTAACAAAGACCCAATGTCAGTGGTTTAAACCATAAGAGTTTATTTTCTCATAGAAGAATGTCAGAAGTAACCTGTTATTAATGTCATAAGACCAAGGAAATCAGGGCTGAGGTTTCTAAGATTCCCTCATGGCCCCAAGATAGCTGATGCAGCTCCTGCCATATCCAAGTTCCAAGCAGAAAAAAAAGCAAAAGGGAAAAGGACAAAAAAGTATGACCATGCTCCATAGTAATCAAATAACCTACCTGAGAGTAAACTCAGATAATACAGAGAACTAAGATCAGGGGAATTATTCCCAGAAAACAGTAGCAAGGGCAGCCAGGTGGGCTAATAAGAGAACTTACTCTACTGCCAGGGTGGAGGTCTTCACAGGTCATGCCCAGCAGGATTTGATAACTGTCATGGGCCTGTGACTGCCGTGTGGACTGTAGCACAGCTTGCTAATTTCCCCTCAGAGTACATTCTTCCCTTCTTTTAATAAGACAATCCTCTAAATTTTTTTTTTTTTTTTTTTTTTTGAGACGGAGTCTTGCTCTGTCGCCCAGGCTGGAGTGCAGAGTGCAGTGGCCGGATCTCAGCTCACTGCAAGCTCCGCCTCCCGGGTTCATGCCCTTTTCCTGCCTCAGCCTCCCGAGTAGCTGGGACTACAGGCGCCCGCCACCTCGCCCAGCTAGTTTTTTGTATTTGTAGTAGAGACGGGGTTTCACCGCGTTAGCCAGGATGGTCTGGATCTCCTGACCTGGTGATCCGCCCGTCTCGGCCTCCCAAAGTGCTGGGATTACAGGCTTGAGCCACCGCGCCTGGCCAATCCTCTAAATTTTAAAGGCATATGGCCACCCAACTAGAAACTGCATTTCCCAGGCCAGGCGTGGTGGCTCACGCCTGTAATCCCAGCACTTTGGGAGGCCGAGGTGGGCGGATCACGAGGTCAGGAGTTCAAGACCAGCCTGGTGATACCCCAGCTCTCCTAAAAATACAAATTAGCCGGGCATGGTAGTGTGCACCTCTAATCCCAGCTACTCAGGAGACTGAGGCAGGAGAATCGCTTGAACCTGGGAGGTGGAGGTTGCAGTGAGCCGAGATCACACCATTGTACTCAAGCCTGGGTGCCAGAACAAGACTCCATCTTAAATAAATAAATAAATAAAAATCAATTAATTAAAAAATAAATAAAAAGAAAAAAATAAACAAATAAAAAAAAATTAATGAACCTACATTTCCCAGATTCCTTGCAGTCATAAGTGGTCCTTTGACTAAGTTTTGGCCGAAATAGACCTGAGAAGTGATTGCAACTTCAGAATCACTTTTTTAAAAAATTTATACAAACTTTTTTTTTTTGGAGTATATATACAGGAAAGTACACAAAAGTTAAGCTCAGTGAATTTTCACTTGTGGACACAGTCATGCATGGGAACATATGCCATCCAGATCAACAAATAGAACAATTGCACCATTGCACACTGTACTCTAGCCTAAGCAACAGAGTAACACCCTGTCTCTAAAAGAAAAAAAGAAAAAGAAATAGAACGTTTCCAGATCTCAGAAGTCTTCTCTTGTCACTATCCCTTACAGAGGCAACCTGACTTTTAATATCATAGATTAATTTTGTCTGTTTTTATACTTTATATAAATGTAATTAATCAATATGCAATCTTTTGTGTCAGCTTCTTTTGCTCAACATTATACTTGTGAGATTCATCCGTGTTGTGTATAGTTGTGGTTCCTTCATTCCTGTTGTAGGGTAGTATTCTATTGTGTGACTATGCTGCGCTATTTCTACTTGTGGATCATATTTTTATGAGAAAATTCAACCCCTCCACTTCCTCCTTCCTCTTTCTGGAACACAGATATGATGGTGGAAAGGTCAGGACAGGGGTTGTTAACCTATGGACCAAATCTTTTTTTTTTTTTTGAGATGGAATCTCGCTCTGTCGCCAGGGTGGAGTGCAGTGGGGAGATCTTGGCTCACTGCAACCTCCACCTCCTGGGTTCAAGCAAGTCTCCTTCCTCAGCCTCCCAAGTGGTTGGGACTACAGGCACGCACCACCATGCCCAGCTAATTTTTGTATTTTTAGTAGAGATGGGGTTTCACCATGTTGGCCAAAATGTTCTCGATCTCTTGAACTCATGATCCGCCCACCTTGGCCTCCCAAAGTGCTGGAATTACAGGCGTGAGCCACTGCACCTGGCCTATGGGCCAAATCTGACCTGCAGAATGGTTTTGTAAAAAAAAAAAAAAAAAAAAAATCTTACTGGGACACGCTATGCTCATTTGTTTGCATATTGTCTAGCGTTGCTATGGCATTACATTAGCAGAATTGAGCAGTTGTGATGATTGGCCCACAAAACCTAAAATATTTGCCATTTGGTCCTCATTTACCAAACAGAAAAAAATTTGCCGGCTAGGCACAGTGACTTACGCCTGTAATCCCAGCACTTTGGTAGGCCGAGGCAGGTAGATCATGTTAGTTCAGGAGTTCGAGACCAGCCTGGGCAACATGGTGAAACCCTGTCTTTACTGAAAATACAAAATTAGCCGGGCTGTTGGTGCATGCCTGCAGTCCCAGCTACTCGAGAGGCTGAGGCAGGAGGATCACTTGAACCTGGTAGGTGGAGGTTGCAGTGAGCCAAGATCGCACCACAGTACTCCAGCCTGGGCAATAGAAGGAGACCCCTTCTCAAAAAAAAAAAAAGTTTACCAACCCAGACAGCAAGACAGAAGGAATCTGACCTCTTGAATGACCTCAGGTAGCTGAGCAGCCTACCTGCCCTGGACCACCTATCCGCTTCTGAAAGTGTTATGTACAGGAAAAGTTTGGGGATCTCCCTGTTACAGAAACTTACCCTGTACTGTAACTAATACATACATTCTGCATGTTTAAAAACGGTTTATTGGATAAGTAAATAACATGGCAGCAGAATTAACTTCTAGTCCTGTCTATCTTTGCTACTGACCAGCTGTGTGATCTTGAGCTAGTCACTGGGACCTCAAGTTTTTATCAAAACGCATTAAGGTTCTATAAGGAGTGAAAAAGCAAAGGATTTTAGAAACTATGATCAGAAGGAGCCAATTGTGTAATGACAAAGCGCAGGCCCTTTAAACATGGGAGATTTCCACCTGGAGTCAACCGGTTGGCTTATCTGCTAAATAAGGTAAAACACCAGTATGAAAGAGAACTTTTTCCCTAAATTGTGACGGAGGCAAGAGGGTAGGGAATACCCGCTCAGCTGTCCAGAAACCTGACCCTCAGCTGGATTGCAGAGGACCCTTTAACCTCAGCTCAGGGTTAAGTTCCAGGAGGCAGAGTCTTGCCCTGACCTTCAGGGCCTAAGGCTAAGTATCTTCCTGAGTCTCAGCCTCCTGTCTCCCCATGCTGAAAATGTGATGACTGCTAGGCTGACAGCCAGCAAAGGTTTCAAAGTGGTGGAAACTGCTCTGCATTTCCAGGGCAGGCTGTTCTGCTCCTTGGGGTGGGCCATCTGTCATCAGCTGGCGCCAGGAGGGGTAGACAGGCCCTTGGCTAGCTGTTTGTTCTCACCCTCATTTTCAAAAGCATCACTTACATGTAGAAGCCAGTTTAACAATTCAGTTTGAACAATAGTTCTTCCAAGTCCCTAACGGCAGCACGTTATCTTCTCAGTAAACTTCATGGAAAATAAAATGAAATCTGAAAGTGGTGATGTAAGGAAATGATGACACACGGGAGCAGAGATGTATGTTCAAGAATGTTCACTGCAACATTGTTTAAAATAGCAAAAAGAAAAAAAAGGAGTAGGCATGGTGGCTTCTGCCTGTAATCCCAGCACGTTGGGAGGCTGAGGCAAGAGGATCACTTGAGCCCAGAGTCCGAGACCAGCCTGGGCAACAAAGTGAGACCCAATCTCTAAAAAAATATTAACCAGGCATGGTGGCATACATCTGTGGTCCCAGCTATTTGGGAGGCTAAGGCAGGAGGATTGCTTGAGCCCAGAAGGTTGAGGCTGCAGTGAGGCATGATCCACCACTGTACTCCAGCCTGGGAGACAGAGTGAGATGCTGTCTCAAAAAAAATTTCTTTGTTTTTGTTTTGTTGTTGTTGTTGTTGTTGTTGGCCAGGTGCGGAGGCTCACGCCTGTAATCCCAGCACTTTGGGAAGCCAAGGTGGGCAGATCACCTGAGGTCAGGAGTTCAAGACCAGCCTGGCCAACATGGTGAAACCCCATCTCTACAAAAATACAAAAGAAATTAGCTGGGCATAATGGTGGGTACCTGTAATCCCAGCTACTCGGGAGGCTGAGGTGGGAGAATCACCTGAACCCGGGAGGCAGAGGTTGCAGTGAGCCAAGATTGTGCCATTGCACTCCAGCCTGGGCGATAGAGTGAGACTCTGTCTCAAAAAAAAAAAAAAAAAAAAAATTTTTTTGAAACAAAAATACAAATATCGAGGATCAGAGGAGTGGTTAAATTATGGTACCAGTGGAACTACATATGTCTTCTAGGGGCTAATTTTTATGTTAAACCCAGAGGAGGGAAAAAAAACAAATAGTGGAATTAGTAAGGGACATTTTTGGAAAAGGTAAGGAAAGTAAGTCCAAAATTATTTCCAGTGAAGCGCTGACTTGAGGTCTTCATCTGTAATAGGATGGTTGAGAGGAGTGACAGGTGTTCAAAGGGAAGTCATCTGTATACTGAAGTAAAAGGATCTCCATGATCAAAGTCTTTTTCTTCAGACACAAGTTTTGCTGGAAGCATTTCAAGAATATTTGCAAAATATAGGAAGTTTGGCAAAACCTGGTGTGAAACAGTAAAACCAAGTACAATATGTACTTTCTCCAAGAAAAGATTTTCTGCAGGCACCACCTCAATCCCTTTCATCTTATCGATAGCATTTGAGACTATCTATGTTGTTGACCCTTATTCATAATCCTTTAATTATTTCTATGTCTTTGACCTCTTGCTCCTGGTTATAGTATAACCAAAAATTTTCTTCAGTCCCCTACTAAACCAGAGTCCAAGAGTAGAATAAAATCAAAGTCTATCAGCCTTTCTTTTAGCTATAGGAGGTGCTTAAAGCTTAATCATTCTCAGACACAGCACTATGAATAGTTTCATTTTGCAGACATATTGTTCAATAATGTTTTTGAGGAATGTCAAACAACTTGGTAAGTAAGAATTGCGTGTTAATTTGTATCAGTTTTGTCCCTCCCATTTACAGGCAAGTAAGCACTCTTTTTTTTTTTTTTTTTTAAGACAGGTTCTGACTCTGCTGCCTAGGCTGGAGTGGTGTGAACATGGCTCATTGCAGCTTCAATCTCCTGGGCTCAAGTGATTCTCCCACCTCAGCCTCCCAAGTAGCTAGGACCATAGGTGAGCACCACCACACTTGGTTAATTTTAAAAATTTTGTAGAGACAGGGTCTTGCCCAGGCTGCTTTCAAACTCCTGGCCTCCAGTTATCTTCTGTCTTGGGCTCCCAAAGTGTTGGGATTATAGGTATGAGCCACCATGCCTGGCTTGATTATTTGCAGGCATACTATAGAGAAAGAAAAAAAAATTTAAGGAAAATATTGTTTTGCTAAGCGTAACCCATTTTACAACAAATTGCATTTTTTGGAGGCATCATCCTTAAATTTACCTGCATATTAATTTATCCATTTGGATTAAATTTTCCATTTAAGATATTCTGGCCAGGCACGGTGGCTCACGCCTGTAATCCCAGCACTTTGGGAGGCCAAGGTGAGTGGATCACCTGAGGTCAGGAGTTTGAGACCAGCCTGGCCAACATTGAGAAACCCCGTCTCTACTAAAAATACAAAAATTAGCTGGGCATGGTAGCAGGTGCCTGTAATTCCAGTTACCCGAGAGGCTGAAGTAGGAGAATCGCTTGCTTGAACCCAGGAGGCGGAAGTTGTAGTGAGATAAGATTGTGCCACTGCACTCCAGCCTAGATGACAGAGTTGAAACTCTGTCTCAAAAAAAAAAAAAAAAAAAAAGATTTTCTACAGTCTTGACCGCCTAGATAGAATATTTAATACATCCTGGATTCTAAGGGGGTTTGGCAAGGTGGGTAGGTATTCTGAGGCATTTGGTCCCTCATTTCTGAAAACTAGATGATCTAAAGTATACAATATTATCCATTTCATGAATTTTGAGGGTCCTCTGAAATAATATAGCAACCAAGGGTAGGACTCACAAAGCTAATAGTCAGAGAGATTTAGGGTAGTTCCTTTATGTGTGTTGAAAGTTCCTTTCAGTTTGAACATTTAAAGCCTATTACATTGAGGGTTAGAGATGGAACACAAATGACTAAAGAGATGTTTTTCATATGCCTAGTAGAATATAGAACATAAAAAAAATACTGACAATATTTCAAAACGCAATCTGAGTTTCATCATTGGTTTCATTCAGTCCTATATAATGAATTCTCCATAGGTGGGTCTTGGGTCAGCAGTCCACATTTGCAGAATTACCTGCTTCTAGACAAAGGCACCCTGGAAATCCTGAGATGTAAGTGCTCTGGTACAATGTGCTAGGCATCCATGTGCAGCAGCAAAGTCAGTTCACACAAAGAGGCCTGAACTCCTGAGTTTACTCCCTGCAGTATCAGTAGTTATATGATGATACACTGTCACTCACTGCTGGTGGGAATGTAAAATGGTGTGACCACTTTGGAAAACAGCTTGTCACTTCTAAGAATTAAAACATAGAGTGGGGCTCAGCAATTCCACTTTTAGGTATATATCCAAGAGAATTGGAAACATATTTCTTTTTTTTGAGATAGAGTCTCACTTGGTTGCCCAGGCTGGAGTGCAGTGGCTCGATCTTGGCTCCCTGCAACCTCTGCCTCCCAGGTTCAAGTGATTTTCCTGCCTCAGCCTCCCGAGTAGCTGGGACCACAGGTGTGCACCACCACTCCCAATTAATTTTTGTGTTTTAGTAGAGATGGGGTTTCATCATGTAGGCCAGGCTGGTCTTGAACTCCTGACCTCAAGTGATCCGCCTGCCTCGGCCTCCGAAAGTTCTGGGATAACAGGTGTGAGCCACCATGCCCAGCCTGGAAACACATTTCCACACAAAAGCTTGCACATGAATGTTCACAGTAGCATTATTCATAATAGCCAACAAGGAGGAACAATTCAAATGTTCAATTTGAGGCAAGATAGGTAGTCAAGGAAGTGACCATGTCCTCGGGATGCGGCAACCGTGGTGACCACACAGTCAACACAAGAATCCCCAGCATTCGCATTGTAGTTGAGCTCATTCAAGCAAAGCTATCTGCAGTAGGGAATTTCCCCTGTAAAGAGGATGTGTATTTTGGCCAGGCGCTGTGGTGCAGCCTGTAATCCCAGCATTTTGGGAGGCCAAAGCAGGAGGATTGCTTGAGCCCAGGAGCTCGAGACCAGCCTGGGCAACATGGCAAAACCCTGTCTCTACAAAAAAAAAATTAGCTGGGCATGGTGGCACATGCCTGTAGTTGGAAGGCTGAGGCAGGGGGATCACCTGAGCCTGGGAGGTCGAGGCTGCAGTTAACCGAGATCATGTCCTGGCACTTTACCCTGGGTGACAGAGCAAGACTCTGTTTCAAAAAAAAAAAAAAAAAGTGCCTGGTACAGCCCCTTCAGCCCCTACCCCCAAGGCTATAAAGTTTTATTTTGATATTTCTTCCAGAAGCCAAGATCTCTGACTTATATACAAGGGTCTTTAGGCTAACTGTGAGGAGAGAGAAGAAACCACCTGTTAATGATAAGACTGGGTAGCTCTGGTTTAATTTATTACAGAGTCAGCTAAATCAGATTGGAGGCAAGTAGGATTCCCACAGGAAAGCAGGATATAAGCAAATGAGCCTTTCTATAACTCTTACGTAAAGACTGAGATGATCATTATCCCCAACAGAGGGATGTATTATAGACCAGAAGGTTTTGGCAAATCTCCAGGGAATGATAATCTGTATTGTAAAATGTAAAGAGGATACCACAGGCACCTCCAACCCACCAAATTATTACACTTCTAGGAAAAATTTTCTTAGAAGTGTATTTATTGATAGCCCTTACATACGAACAGAAATATGCTACCACCCCACACAGGATACATGATATATATTCACAATAACAATCTATACAAAACTTCCTTGGGGTAGCTTCATCCTCTCTTTCCCATATTCTGAAGCTGGTAAATAAAGGAAGCTTGCTAGTGAGCAGCTGATTAGAAACTATGGAACTCATCAATTGCCTGCAATCGCCCTTCTTCGAGTCCCACGTGAGGGTAAAGGGTGATGAAGCAAGGCTATAGCGCTATCTAGTGGCTGTCTAGGAAGTAGCAAAGGTGATTTTGTTTAAAAAAGGACTTCTGTTTTATCACTGCATGTGTGGAACCTGATTTCAGAGAACAGCATCAAAAAGTGTTTTCGGATAAAAACACAGGTGTCCAAGAACAAGAACTGGCCACAGCTGTAGCTATTTTACTAACTAGTCTTTCCTCCTGTTAACAATATACAGCTTTGTTAACACCGTCTAGCATTTTTGCTGGGGGTAAGGGGTTAGGAACTAAAGTGTTTAAGATTTGGTCTCTTTAAGTCTACTTTGAAATATTCTTTTGGTTTTCTAGGATGCCCCTCAGCAGCAATGAGGAAATGTCCATATTGTTAGGCTGCTTCTCCTACCTGTGGTACATCTGGCTTCTCTTCCTGGGGCTCCTGACACCCCTTAGATGTCCCTTAACCTCTCCAGTCTCTCTCCTCAAGGAGAGAGTCCTGTGGACCCATGCTACTGCGTGTGGCCTTTCATCCCCAGCCCTGATTTACAGAGAGACCGGACAGGTTAGGGAGTGACATCTACTGGACCACACAGGGCAGTAACAACACAGAGGGCAGATTCCGTCAGAGGCACTGGAGCAAATGAACTATCCGCTACGCCCTGTGACGGGACAGACTGGTGGGCAGCACCTCCTTGCTGGCATCTGATGCAACCACAGGCAGGTGATGGCTGTACGTGGAGTGGCTCGTTAGGAACTGCATCTCAAAAGGCTTCACTGGGCTGTGCCCCGAGGTCAGTTCCTGCCCCTGGCACTGGGCTGACACCTATGTGTGGCAGTCCTTCCCCTGGTCAAATGTGGCATTGCCTCCTAGGCCACAAGCAGGGGTTCTTGTGGACTTAGGCGTTGGTCACCTTACCAACCGGAGTTCTGTTCTGTGGTAGTTATCCTTGCCCTGCAGATATAATACCCATATAGTCATGGGGTGGGGTGAGATGATGGGAACAGGAAGTGGAAATGCTTGTTGCCTCCTCCTCCTAAAGTGTACCAAGGTTTACACTTTAGGCAGCATCCAAATTCTTTTTTTTTTCTTTTTTAGATGGAGTCTTGCTCTGTTGCCCAGGTTGGAGTGCAGTGGCACGATCTCGGCTCACTGCAAGCTCCGCCTCCCAGGTTCACGCCAGTCTCCTGCCTCAGTCTCCTGAGTAGCCGAGACTACAGGCGCCCGCCACCACGCCTGGCAAATTTTTTGTACTTTTAGTAGAGATGATGTTTCACTGCGTTAGCCAGGATGGCCTCGATCTCCTGACCTCATGATCCGCCCACCTCGGCCTCCGAAAGTAGAATTACATTTTGCTTACCCTAAGAGAGGATACTGGAACAGAACTTGATCAAGGGAATAGAGGTTTGGGGTCCCGTCTCACTCTCCTTCTCATATGTGATCAGATAAGCAAAATTACTGGAATATCTTCCTCTTTGCTTCTCTTTTCTATTCAAAACACGTGAATTTCTCAATGTCTATGCATACATTAGACAATCTTCCTCAATAATACCAAACTATGTGAGAAATGGGGGTCCCTACAGAGTATTAAGGGGGTACATAGGCTGAGTGTGGTGGCTCATGCCTGTAATCCCAGCACTTTGGGAGGCTGAGGCAGGCGGAACACCTGAGGTCAGGAGTTGGAGACAGCCTGCCCAACATGGCAAAACCCTGTCTCTACTAAAAATACAAAAAATTAGCCAGACGTGGTGGCAGGTGCCTGTAATCACAGCTACTCAGGAAGCTGAGGCAGGAGAATCACTTGAACCAGGGAGGTGGAGGTTGCAGTGAGCTGAGATCACACCACTGCACTCCAGCCTGGGCGACAGAGCAAGACTCTGTCTCAAAAACAAAAACCAAAACAAAAACCAAAACAAAAACAAAAACAAGAACAACAACAACAATAACAACAAAAACAGGGCACATGGAGAAAGACAATAACTCTAAAGAGGCAAGAGCTCAAAGCTTCAGGATGAATGTCTGAACTTAGCATTGAAGAATGCATACAATTTAGAGAGGAATTAATGTGGGAGGGCAGTCTAGGCAGGAGAGCATGAGCAAAGGCGCAGGAGCAGGGATGTGCAGAGCTCATAATTTAGGAAAAAGGACTGGTCCAGGGTCACTGGGTTTAAGACTGTGTGACTGGGAAAAGGTGGTGAGATGGCCAGGCGCAGTGGCTCACGCCTGTAATCCCAGCACTTTGCAAGGCCAAGGTGGGCAGATCACCTGAGGTCAAGAGTTCAAGACCAGCCTGGTCAACATAGTGAATCCCAACTCTATTAAAAATACAAAAATGACCTAGGCATAGTGGCGCATGTCCCAGCTACTTGGGAGACTGAGGTGGGACAATCACTTGAACCTGGGAAGCAGAGGTTGCAGTGAGCCAAGATCACGTGCCACTGCACTCCAGCCTGGACAACAGAGTGAGACTGTCTCAAAAAAAAAAAAAAAAGGTGGTGAGAATTAGATTAGAACAAAATTCGGTTGAGGTCTGTGCTCAGATCCTGTTTCATGGATGTCTGATTCTACTCAAGGAGGCTTTGGGGATACAGAATCTAAGCACTAATGGTCCTCGGAGGTCTTCAAGGGATAAGGTTCCCTGTCCATTTTCCCTAGGAATCACCTCTATAGTATCCTTCTGTGTGCAAAGGATCCCACAGGGGAGGAGTAAAGATGGAACCTTCAATTCAGGAAGGTGATTGCAGGCAAGCAACTAAGCCTCAATTTCCTCAGGTGCAAAATGTGGGTAATTGACTTGCCTAATACATAGGATCGCTGTGAAGGCCAAGCGGCTAGGGTCACAAGCCTTGGAATTACAAGAGTCCCACCTCTGCTCTGTCATTTACTAGCTGTGTGAACCTCATACACTGATAAGTCCTTGCTTTCACAGAGCCTCAGTTTTTGTTCAGTAACGTGGTTGTAATAGTATTTACCTCCTAAGGTTGACCTGATGATTAACCAGAATAATGAATATAAAATGCTTAGCAAAAACGTACTCAGCAAATATTGGTTATAATGGTTGAGAAAATGACATGCACTACGTACATGAGGTTTCGTTGTCTGAAACACGTACGATTTGTTACCAAAAGACTTATCCTGGGCCAGCGCAGTGGCTTACGCCTGTAATCCCAGCACTTGGGAAGGCCAAGGCAGGAGGATTGCTTGAGACCTGGGCAACATGGTGAGATACTGTCTCTACAAAAAATCAGCCGCCCATGGTGATGTGTGCCTGTACCTCAGCTACTCCAGAAGGTGAGGCGGGAGGATCCCTTGAGCCCAGGAGCAGTGAGGTTGCAATGAGCCGTGATCGCGCCGCAGCACTCCATCCTGGGCGACAGAGCAAGACCCTTTCTGAAAGAAATAAAATAAAAATAAAATAAAAATAAATAAATGATTTTAAAAAGAAAAGAAAGACTTAATCGGGAGGATTGGCTACCTAGTGCAAATAAACAGAACAAAAATCTAGGGCCGCTGTAGCGGGCAAATTCGTTCACCAATTCCAACCAGACCCCGCCTCCAAGCAGGCAAGCCCCGCCCGCCCCAGGCTGCACTCTTGTCCCCGCCCCGATGCGCCTGCGCAGAGCGGGCCGCCGGCAGCCTAGGCGATGAGGGTGTTGGTGCGGCGCTGTTGGGGTCCTCCGCTGGCTCATGGCGCTGGGCGTGGGAGGCCGAGTCCCCAGTGGCGAGCGCTGGCCCGGCTCGGCTGGGAGGACTCCAGAGTCCGCGAGAAGCCTCCCTGGCGGGTGCTCTTCTTCGGCACGGACCAGTTCGCCTGCGAGGCGCTGCGGGCGCTGCACGCCGCCAGGTACCCGGGCCAGGGATCCGGGGACCCGGCCGCTGAAGGCCCCCAGGCCGCGCCCGGGAGGCCGGCCCCGAGGGTTTTGGACTTCTGGTCGCGGAAAGCAGGGGCGCCATAGCGGTGTGGGCCCAGATCTCGGCGTCTCCCGGCGCCCGGAAGGTGCGCCATTCCCGCCGGTCAGCCTTTGGGCGCCCAGTCCCTGCGGTCTGCGACCCCCACTCCCCGCCGCCTCTGTGGGTTCTCCAGGCACCCCGTCACCCACGCTGTGCCTAGCCGGGGCTGGGCGCTCTGCCTGCATCCCTCGGGCCAGTCCCACGGCCTCCCTGCCCGTTTTGCGTGTGGGGAATCCGTGGCTCAGAGAGGTTATGCGATTGCCGAAGGTCATCAGCCGAGGTGGTTCGGACTAAAACCGGGTCCCACTTCAAAGTTCCCTGCTTTGCATTTCCTCCTCCTGCCCCCATCCTTCGGCACACCCATATCGAGCTCTTTTGTTCCCCCTGTGCTCCTTGTATACAAGGACATAGTCCACAAGCTTCCTGTTTTCAAAAGGATAAATTTATAAATCAGAACTGTTAGGTATACATTTAGTATTCATAATATTTAACAAGTCTTGTTTACTGGGAAAGAAAATTATTTGAAATCCAACCAGTCCTGAGAGTCCATGGTATGTGGTGGCAAGACCATATATACTTCTCTCTTTTTCCCAATTAGTGTTTTTTATTTCCCCATTCTGTTTTTTCCTGACGCAGTCCCCCTTCCACTTTTTTTGTCATCCCTATCTCCTCTTCCCTACAAATACTTCCCTGCAGCCCCTCATGTATTGAATCCTTCGTCAATCCCCTGTGTGGTTTTCCTCCCTCCACACACCCCTCTGTGCACACACCCGGAAGGAAACCCCGTGTTGCCTTTGCACATCCTCCATGGGCTGCTGTTGTCACATGCGTCTCTCACTGCATTTATACGTTTATACCAACACTTTTGTTTTTGTTTGTTTTTGAGGCGGGGTCTTGCGCTGTCGCCCAGGCTGGAGTGCAGTGGCCAGCTCATAGCTCACTGCAGCCTCGACTTCAAGGATCAAGCAGTCCTCCCACCTCAGCTTCCAGAGTAGCTAGGACTACGAGCGCGCACCATCACGCCTGATTTTTAAATTTTTTGTAGAGGCAGGTTTTCACCATGTTGTCCAGGCTTATCTCAAACTCCTGGGGTCGAGCGATCCTCCCACCTTGGCTTCCCGAAGTGCTGAGATTACAGACATGAGCCATCATTCCTGGCCTATCCTGATACTTCTGATGATGCTTCACTTGGCAGCTCCATTACTCCTGTGCTTTCTTTATAGTGCCCCAGGACATACTCTTCATAACTCCTTAACATGTGCATACAATACCTGTATAATAAATGTTCCCCCCTGGGTACTAGAATACTATGCAGCAGGTAAAAAGGATGAGGTAGTGCTACATGTACTGCCATGGAATGATGCCCATGTTATGTATTTTTGTTTTTTAAAAAGTAGTGTGATGATATCATGGTTATGGTAAAAAAAAGTTCCATGGATTCAAAGGATATACAGTGAAAAGTTACCTACTTCCACCTCTCTTTAGCCGTTCCCAGTTCCTTTATCCAGAGACAGCCACTGTTTTCAGTTCCTTCTAGAAATGTGCAGTGCAAATACAAGTATATGTATATTTAACCCATTTTTCAAGAAGACTCACATCATGGCATAAATAGCATTGTTAAGAGGAAAAAAATGCAAATCAGTATGTAATATCCCAGTTGTGTAAAGTATCCATACTATATATGTTTCTGTATGCACAGGAAATCCCTAGAATGATACTGTTCAAACAGTAGCCACTAGCCATGTGTCGCTCTTTACATTTTAAGTAATAAAAATTAAATAAAAAATGAAAACTGAGGCCAGGCATGATGGTTCACGCATGTAATCTCAGCACTTTGGGAGGTAGAGGCAGATGGATCACTTGAGGTCAGGAGTTCGAGACCAGCCTGGCCAACATGGGGAAACCCTGCCTCCGCTAAAAAACACAAAAATTAGCTGGGTGTGGTGGTGCATGCCTGTAATCCCAGCTACTTGGGAGACTTGAGTCAGGAGAATCACTTGAACCCCGGGGGCAGAGGTTACAGTGAGCTGAGATCACTCCGCTGCACTCCAGCCTGGGTGACAGAGTGAGACTCCATCTCAAAAAAGAAAAAATGAAAACTCAGTCTCTCACACTAGTTTTAATCATTTAGCCCTAAATGCTTCATGAATTTAATCATACACATTCCTAGCGATATGTGAAGTCGTTTTAGCTTTGAGTTATTGCCTTAACACTCACACTTTTCTTCCAATCTAAATTAGGGAAAACAAAGAGGAAGAGTTAATCGACAAACTGGAGGTGGTCACAGTGCCTTCCCCATCACCAAGAGGACTGCCAGTGAAGCAATATGCTGTGCAGTCTCAGCTTCCAATATACGAGTGGCCGGACGTGGGATCTGGAGAATATGATGTTGGAGTAGTGGCTTCGTTTGGCCGACTTTTGAGTGAGGCTCTTATTCTTAAATTTCCCTAGTAAGTTTTATTTGTAAGGAAATACAGTATAGAAACCTTGGTCTTTATAAATGGGCCTTGTATCTAAAATGTGATAATTTGAACTCCAGTTATGCTTTCTGTAATCTTTTTTATTTTTACCATTTTATTTTTGTGTACATGTTTGCTTAAAGTCAATGAATTTCTCTGCCAGCTTCAGGTAACTGAAGGGCCTTTATAAGTAGTTTATATTGTTTAAACCCAAGGTATGCTGCAGACAGTCTGGAACACAATAGGAGATAACATCTTTCTAAAGACAGGCTTAGACATTTGAATCCAGTAACTTAAGATGTTCCCTTTCTCTGGTAACAGAGTTGATTCATACCAGGCTGCTAGGCCTCCGGTCACAGGTATAGACAAGAAAACAGGGTATAGACCACCAAAAGCAAGACCAACCAATCCATTCTGTGTTATGGTACAGGTTTCACAATTCAAATCACCTGTATTCGAAGGAAAATTTACAAAACTTTTGTAAGCTGTGTTTGTTGTAAGAAAAGGGATCACTGCCATTATTAAGTCAGCAGCTATAAGAGCCTGTGCCATGTTCAAGACGTGTTGAAAAAGACTATTTGCTATGAGGCCACAGAGGGCAGCATTAAATCCAGCACATGCTGATCCCTGTTCAGGTAGCTTGTGGAAGCTGGTTAATTTTTCTGGTTATGACATCAAAAATTGTTAAGTTTTCCTTGATAGTATTGGATTTATGATTTTCCATCTTGAGCCTTATGCTCTTCTCCCAGCAGCTGGTGTACCTCCCCAGGTCATCTTCAGCCACGCGGGGGCTCACTGAAGCCTTTGCTTAACTTGCCTGGGCACAGCCATATTTGGCTGACACATGACACGGCCTGATATTTTCTTTTCAAGTACTAAAGAACATTTTATTTGTGGCATGAGTTGTCAAAATGTATTTAATTCCTTATCACCCTCTGTAAGCTTTCATCCACCTTCGTTTAAATTCCATATATATGCCAAAAACACCCGAATTGATCCCTGTAGCTCAGCTCTGTCCCCAAACTCTAGTCCCCTAATACCTACTGCCTCCACAGCTCTGCCTGGATGTCTGATAGCCGCTTTACATTCAAGATACCCAAAGCATCTCCTAAAATCTTTATCTCAGTAAATGGCTACTCCATCCTTCTAGCTGCTTGCACCAAAATCCTGGAGTCATGCTTGATTTGTTACACCCCATATCCAGTCCATCAGTAAATCCTATTGGCTCTGCCTTCAAAATCTGTGTAGAATCTGTCTGTATCTCATCACTTCCACTGCTGCCACTCTCGCCTACATTACTACAGAAGCCTCCTAACTGGTCCCTACTTCTGTCCTTGGCCCTCTCAGTCTTTTACCAATCCAGCAGCCAAAATGATACTGTATTTATTTATTTATTTCTATTTTATTGTTTTTAGAGACAGAGTCTTGCTGTCACCCAGGCTGGAGTACGGTGTTGCTATCTTAGCTCACTGCAGCCCCAGACTCAAGGGATCTTCCTGCCTCAGCCTTCTGAGTAGCTAGGACTATAAGAATGTGCCACCACACTCAGCTCTTTTTTTTTTTTAGAGACAGGGGTCTCGCTATGTGGCCCAAGCTGGTCTCAAACTCCTGGCTGCACGTAATTTTCCTGCCTTGGCCTACCAAAGTTTTGGGATTATAGGCATGAGCCACTGTACCCTGCCTCAAAGTGATCCTTTTAAAACATAAGTCAGATCATGTCACTCTGCTCAAAATCCTCTGGTAGTTTTCTGTCTTACTCAGAGTAAAAGTTAGGCCAGGCCTAACTGGCCTCCCAGCTGTGCCTTGAACCTGCCGAGCATTTACCTTCTTCAAGATCTTTGTACTTAATATCCCCTCTGCCTGGAATGCTTTTCTCCCATATATATGCATAGTTATTTCCTTCTTCATGTTCTTGTTCAAGTGAAAGCTTTCTCTGACCACTACTAAAATTGTAATCTGTCCCCCTCATATTCCTCTTTGCTTTATTTTCTCCGTAGCCCTCAGCATCATCTGGCAAACCTTTTACATATTTTGTTTTTTCTTGCTTATCTCCTACTCTTTGTACATAAACTCCCTGAGGGCAGGGTTTTTTTTTTTTTCTATCTGGTTCACTGCTGCTTGTATGCCTAACACTTAGAACAGTGCCCACACATGGAGTGTGCTCAGTGAATGTTGGATTGGGCTGAACAGTGAGACTCAGAATATAAGACTTTCTCACATGTACATGCTCCCAAGTGCACAGAATCATGCTGATGGAGGCATCATTAAACTAATGACAGATTAATAAAGTATTTAAATTGCACATGAATGGATGATAGGTATATTAGGATAAACAGCAAAGGTGAATGGATCATTTGGTGGGGATTCAAGAAGCTTATTTTAGGCTGGGCGTGGTGGCTCACACCTGTGATCCCAGCACTTTGGGAGGCCGAGGCAGGTCACTGGAAGGTAGGAGTTAGAGATCACCCTGGGCAACATCCTAAGACCCTATCTCTACAAAAAATAAAAAAGTATCTGGATATGGTGGATGCACTTGTAGTCTCAGCAACTTAGGAGGCTGAGGTGGGAGGATCTCTTGAGCTTGGGAGGTTGAGGCTGCAGTGAGCCATCCAGCCTGGGCAACAGAGCGAGACCCTGCCTCAAAAAAATTTTGTAAATAAAGAAAGGAAAAAAAGAAAAAGCTTATTTTAGGCAGTCTGTATGTAAACCAAGTGAAGTGAGGATAGTTAGGTGACTAAACTATAAAATTAGAATTGTTCATGAGATGCATAATAGGGTTTGAGTGGTTCTCTTATAGTCATAAATGCATTTTTTTTTTTTTTTTTTTTTTTTTTTTTTTTTTTTTTTTTTTGAGAAGGAGTCTCGCTCTGTCACCCAGGCTGGAGTGCAGTGGCCAGATCTCAGCTCACTGCAAACTCCGCCTCCCGGGTTTACGCCATTCTCCTGCCTCAGCCTCCCGAGTAGCTGGGTCTACAGGCGCCCGCCACCTCGCCCGGCTAGTTTTTTGTATTTTTTTAGTAGAGACGGGATTTCTCCGTGTTAGCCAGGATGGTCTCGATCTCCTGACCTCGTGATCCGCCCGCCTCGGCCTCCCAAAGTGCTGGGATTACAGGCTTGAGCCACCGCGCCCAGCCCATAAATGCATTTTAAAATTTTATTTAAAAACTCCCAGACATCATGGGCTGTTGTAGAACATCTTTTTTGTTTGTTTGTTTGAGACAGAGTTTCGCTTTTGTTGCCCATGCTGGAATGCAATGGTGTGATCTCGGCTTACCACAACCTCTGCCTCCCGAGTTCAAGTGATTCTCCTGCCTCAGCCTTCCGAGTAGCTGGGATTACAAGCATGCACCACCACACCTAGCTAATTTTGTATTTTTAGTAGAGACAGGGTTTCTCCATGTTGGTCAGGCTGGTCTCAAACTCCCGATCTCAGGTGATCTGCCTGCTTTGGCCTCCCAAAGTGCAGGGATTACAGGCATGAGCCACTGCACCCAGCCAGGACATCTTTAGACAGCGAATAGTTGTCCTGGTTCTGTTTTTAATTAAATTTCATTGGTTTCTTACGGTAAGAGAGTGAATTAACATCTAACTTTTTTCGTTTCAGGTGATAAAAGACTTAGATTTAACTGTCAGTTTTTCCAAATTTCTGGGAAAGTTTCATAATGAAAAGTAGCATAATAGCTTAGGTACTGGTAACAAAGTGGTAAAGCCCACTGACATACTAATTTCTGCGTCTTCTAACTCAGTGGCATATTGAATGTCCATCCGAGTTGCCTCCCGAGATGGCGTGGCCCAGCCCCTGTAATCCATACAGTGCTTCACGGAGACACAGTTACTGGAGTAACAATTATGCAAATTAGACCTAAAAGGTAGCATGTATTTTTCTTTCTTGAGGTTTTTGTGATTTTAAATGTTGATGTCAGCCTGTTTGGGTGGCATTGGATGAATGGGTGGTGCTCACTAATTTCTGTGACTCCAGAGGGCTTCTTTTGCTTTTATATCCTTTCTGTTTTCTCCTGGTTTCTAACATCAACCGTATGTCTTTTGGTATTTATGCAGGGTCTCTTTAAAGTTCATATGAAAATTTTAATTTATTAATTGAAATCAGTTATATTATCAATACTTGGATTTCTATAAAAGACGTTGTATAAATGAGAGATGGATTTTTGTATGTGAATTGTTCTGAATCTTGGTTTTGCTGTTGCTGGCCTTGGTTTCTAAACTATGGCCAAAAAATTTTTGGAACCTGAAATAAGAATACATTGTATATCAATATGCAATATAATTGTCCTAAAACATTCATTTTGTCCTGTCATACCTACAGTTTAGAACAATTTAGAACAATTTTTTAAAAACAATTATTTAGAATTACTTGAGGAGTTTATTCAATCTCTGCCTGTTACCACCTAATTTCCCCTTAGAAAAGCATAATTCACAAGTTCACAAGAACAACATGGTATCTGGGATTTGCTTTAACTTACTTCAGAAAACAAGAGAGGGAGTAGATGAGACAAGAGTGGCAAAACTTTGCCTGTAATCCTAACACTTTGGGAGGCCGAGGTGGGAAGATCACTTGAGTCTGGGAGTTCAGTACCACCCTGGGCAACATATAAAAAATAAAAAAATTAGCCAGGTGTGGTGGTACACACCTGTAGTCGCAGTTACTCAGGAGACTGAGGTGAGAGGATCTCTTCAGCCTAGGAGGTTGAGGCTGCAGTGCATTCCGGCCTGGGTGATGGAGCCATTGCATTCCAGCCTGGGTGATGGAGCAAGAATCTGTCTCAAAAAAAAAAAAAAAATCTGAATGATGTGTATATGATGATTCATTAGACTGTTCACTCTGTTTTTGTGAATGTTTGCAATTTTTCACAATAAACATATTATTAAAGCTCCTAGGTTAGAAATAGAATTAACAAAAACACGAAGTAAAAAAATTTAAGTAAAGCATATTTCTCATGAAAACCTATGGCCAGTGTTTACAGAGCTTGATGTAAAATGTCAGACTTGTGGGAATGCAAATATACTTACATTTACTTTTTTTTTTTCTTGAGGCGAAGTCTTACTCTGTCACCCAGGCTGGAATGTAGTGCAGCGATCTCAGCTCACCGCAACCTCAGCTTCCCAAGTTCAAGCGATTCTCCTGCTACAGCTTCCCGATTAGCTATGACTACAGGCACATGCCACCATGCCCAGCTAATTTTTTTGTATTTTTAGTAGAGATGGGGTTTCACCATGTTGGCCAGGATGGTCTCGATCTCTTGACCTCGTGATCCGCCCACCTCGGTCTCTCAAAGTGCGGTGATTACAAGAGGCAACACGCCTGGCCCTACTTATAATTACCCATGGTGATAATCTAGGCAAAACTCTTATCCTTTGAGGAAGGGACTATAGAAAGAAATAATTATGGGCCAGGCACGGTGGCTCAAGCCTGTAATCCCAGCACTTTGGGAGGCCGAGACGGGCGGATCACGAGGTCAGGAGATCGAGACCATCCTGGCTAACACTGTAAAACCCCGTCTCTACTAAAAAATACAAAAAACTAGCTGGGCGAGGTGGCGGGCGCCTGTAGTCCCAGCTACTCAGGAGGCTGAGGCAGGAGAATGGTGTAAATCTGGGAGGCGGAGCTTGCAGTGAGCTGAGATCCGGCCACTGTACTCCAGCCTGGGCGACAGAGCGAGACTCCGTCTCAAAAAAAAAAAAAAAAAGAAATAATTATGAATATCCTAACTGTACTTCCATGGAAAATAAATTCTTTGCCTTATGCTTTTCATATATAGAGATTTTTTCATGCTATTACTGGTCGTATAATTTTTCTGTAATTGTAATTAAATTCCTGATACACAACTGTATCCTTTCTTTGCTTTAGGAAAAAATAAATTTAGACTCTAAATACAGGCCATATTTTGTTTTCCCATCTTTCAAACTGACATATCTTCCTTGCTAATGGCTATCTTTTTTTATTTTTTTATTTTTTAAGAGATAAGGGCTAGCTGTTGCCCAGGCTGGTCTCAAACTCCAGGGATCAAGCAATTCTGCTGCCTCAGCCTCCCGAGCAACTGGGACTATAGGCATGCAGACCACTGTACCCAGCTTGTATCTTTTTGTGTGTAGACAAACATTGATTCAGGAAATAGTAATCATTGTTATTTGCTTTTGATTTTTTGCTAGGTTTGATGTAGGTCCAATTCTCAAACAAGAAACTATTCCTGTGCCACCCAAGGGCACTGCAAAGGAATTGGAAGCAGTGTTGTCAAGACTGGGTGCCAACATGGTAAAATTCTCCAATATCCTACTGCTTTTTACTCATTTAGTGGGTTTCCTAAGTGGTTATGAAAAGAAGAACAATTTTGTGACTTCTAATTTTCTTGAAAACAAAAAAGGGTAGTTTCTGTCTTTGGCTTCCTAAAAATTAGCCTGGCATTTGTGATCTTATGTAAATCTTTGAGAATTTTATGAGGAGTAAGTACTAAATAAAGGCTTTCAAGTGAGACAGGTGATCTTACATGGCCTACTACATGTCATAGTGTGGCCTTAGACTATTCTTCCCAATTTCAGTCTTCTAACTTTCATATGTATACCTTGCATCCCTGTCAGAATGAACTAACAGCAGTTTCCTAAGCGACTCTTAACTTTCCTTCCATTTCTTTGCCTGGCTTCAGTCATTTACGCTAGAATTCTGCTGACGGTTCTACCTGTAGATCATCTTTCTTCTCTCTGTGACTTTGTATATATAGCTCATTGAGACTGCATGAATAGGGTCAGGGTAAATGTTTAATGACTAAATTTATGTTTTCCATATGAATGGGTTAATTTTATACAGAGGAATATATTTTTTTCCCCACCTGTATAGATGGTGTTTCCTATTCTAGGCATTTACCTCACAAATGATCTTAATGATAGTGACTGCCATTTATTGAACATTGGCTTGTGTACTACGACTGTTATAGATACTCTGTGGACTTTTTTTTTTACCCTCCCAACTTTGAGGCAGTTGTTGCTGTTGATTGTTTCACAGATGATGACATTGAAGGCCAGAGACAAGCTAAATAACTTTTCCACAATGAGACAGCTGGTAGGTGGTGGAACTAGGACTTGAACCCAGAGCTGGGTGACTCAATAGTACATTCTCTTTTTTTTTTTTTTTTTTTGAGACAGAGTCTCGCTCTGTCGCCCAGGCTAGAGTGCAGTGGCGTGATCTCGGCTCACTGCAAGCTCCGCCTCCCGGGTTCACGCCATTCTCCTGCCTCAGCCTCCTGAGTAGCTGGGACTACAGGCGCCCGCCACCGCGCCCGGCTAATTTTTTGTATTTTTAGTAGAGACGGGGTTTCACCGTGGTCTCGATCTCCTGACCTTTGTGATCCGCCCGCCTTGGCCTCCCAAAGTGCTGGGATTACAGGCGTGAGCCACCACACCCGGCTGTAGTACATTCTCTTATGAGATTTCACTGCCTTGTTACCCATGGGGTGAGAGTGTATATAGCCAAGCATGGGCTCTCCTGGTGCCAAAGCTTCCACAGCATTCTCTAGAAGTGAATCAATGACCTGTATCTACAGACAGCAGAATCTCTACTGAGGTTTCCCCAAGTAGACACCTATCCTCACATCTTAAGCCAATGTCCTACCTTGCCCTGCCACGTAGATCTTTTAAAGTTATAGGTTCAGCCTTGAAGAGCCAATAGTAAAGAAAAAAAAATTTTTTTTTTTTGAGACGGAGTCTCGCTCTGTCGCCCGGGCTGGAGTGCAGTGGCCGGATCTCAGCTCACTGCAAGCTCCGTCTCCTGGGTTCACGCCATTCTCCTGCCTCAGCCTCCCGAGTAGCTGGGACTACAGGCACCCGCCACCTCACCCGGCTAGTTTTTTTGTATTTTTTAGTAGAAATGGGGTTTCACCGTGTTAGCCAGGATGGTCTCGATCTCCTGACCTCGTGATCCGCCCGTCTCGGCCTCCCAAAGTGCTGGGATTACAGGCTTGAGCCACCGCGCCCGGCCAAGAAAAAATTTTTTAAATTGAAAAACAGAAAAAGAAAACAAAGAAAGCTACAGGTTATTTCATGGTACTGAATTGTAATGTGTTTCTGCTTTTGTTCTTATGTTCATTTTGAATATATCACACTCTTTTTTTTTGTAGCTCATTTCAGTTTTGAAAAATTTGCCTGAAAGTCTGAGCAATGGAAGGCAGCAGCCAACAGAGGGGGCGACTTATGGTGAGTGGGGGCTGCAGACTCTCACATCTTTCTAAAGGTTCTGCTTGTCATGATAGCATCTGAACATTCTGACTTCTTAGCTGTACTTTTCCCTTCATTTTGATTGAGTGCCCACTTTTATGTGCTTTTCCACAGAATGGTAGAAAGCGTTCTTCTCCCTCTTAGCATATAGCCTCATGAAGGATTGAGCATTTTTTTCCAACTTTTTGATTTTGAAAATATTAAATAGACTGGTATAATAAACACCAGTTTACCCCAGAGTCAACAATTATTAATGTTTGTCCATATTTTCTTGCTGTGTATTTAGTATGTGTATTTTAAATTTTGCTTATTCATTTGGAAGTATGAATCATGATCTTTCATTTCTAAGTAGTGTGCTTTTCCTAAGAAAAATGAACAATTTCCTAATAGCATCCAATATTCAGTTCATATTTAAGTGTTCCTAATTGTCTAAAAATTTATTTTATAGTTGTTTTATTTTTCAAACTAGGATTTAGTTGTAATTAGTTGTTGTGTCTCTTTAGTCTCTAAAAAAGATTCCTCTTTTTTTCCTCGCCCTATGTCATTGACTTTTTGAAGAGACCAGGCCAGTTATTTGATTTGTTTGTTTTCTTCCAGTGTTGTTTAACTTGTTCCCTATCACTTATATTTCCTATAATTAGTTCTAAAGGTTTGGCTGGATTCAGGCTGAAAGTTTTTGGAAAGAGTGTGTTTCAGTGACGTTTGTTTTCTTCTTTTTTTTTTTAGTAGAGTTAGGAGTATAAATATTTGTTTCAGTTTTTTAATTTTAGGGATTACTTCTTATTTTTCTTTATGATTAAATGTTATTTTTTGAATATATAAAACATATAGCTGATTCAAAAGTTAATATACCTAGAGAAGTCTTACTTTTGTCCCCTGCAGTCTTAAGGTACCACTTGAGTAAGCCAAGGTATCAGGTTGTACTAAAGCAAGTGAAGCTAAGTTTGATCACTTGGTTGAGATGGTGACCACCAGATCTTTCCAGTGTTAAGATGTGTTTTCCCTTTTGCAATTAGCAGACAATCTGTGGGGTAATACTCTGGCACTGTGCAGATACCCTGTTCACCAACAACCTTTCACATGATGGTTTTAGTACAGATTGATATTCCTTGCCCAAATGAATTATTTCACTGTGGATTACAAAATGGCAATTTTCTAATTCCTTTTACATTTAATAGCTGGTATTGTTCTGGAAAGAAGAGTTTTTCCTCATTAATTGGAGATGAATTTTAGTTAATCCTAAAATGGGGACAGGGGCTTAATTCTTTCTCTTTAATTAGCATAAGAAGTTGATGCCATTAATTTCCTTCAGTTTTGGTGTCAGATGTGTTCTTTTTAGTATCATTTGACACGTAGATTTTCACTGATTGTGTTTTACAGTCGTAATTCTTTACATTGATCAAATTTCCCATATTTGCCCAGTGGGAGCCCCTTAAATTTGGCTCCTACATTCTGTTAACACTCTTCATTTCCCACTAGTTTGGAGTGCTTCCTTGCTTCCACCACAGTAATGTCCCAGGCTCCCCTGTATGTCCTCTGGCCCACATTGAAATCTACCAGTGTGATTTCCAGGGAGCTCTTGTTCATTTTAGTGGGATCGATAGTTAGAGATCATCTGATACAACAGTGTGTGGCAAGATAAGATATCAGTGGATGAAACTAGAAATTATATTTTTTAAAAATATTTAAGCTTATATTGTTTATGATTCAAATTTATCATTAAAGGGTTTTCCTTATATTTTCTCACACTATCTTTTTTTAAATATTAACCTATTTATTTGCTATTCATAACATCGCTTCAGCATTACAATACCAATATTACTACTAACAGTAAAAATACTAAGTAAGATTTAAGATTTCTTTACAGTTTTCCTTTTTGCTCCTTAGAATATATCCTAAGGATATACAGTCAGATTACTGCCTTCAAAATTTCCTGGTAATGATAATTTTTTCCATGTGGTTTTGTTACCTAGTTTCATACATAGTTAAGTTTCAGTTTTTTTTTTTTTTTTTCTTTTAAGGGTTGCTTTATTTTCTTTCATGATTAAATTTTATTTTTTGAATGCATAAAATATTTACATGCTTCAAAAGTTAAAACAGCTTAGAAAGGTAGACTCATAGAAGTCCTACTTCAGTCTCTATCTCATCTAACCCGTATTCCTCCCTCTATAGGTAATATTTTTATTAGTTTCTGATTTAGTCTTCCAGTGTTTCCTTTTGCCAAAATAAGCAAACACATACATAGTGTTATTTTTTATTTTTCCTTCACAAAAGGCGGCATTAAATACATATTCTTCTTTGCCTTTGTTTTTTCACTTAATAGTGTATCTTGGAGACTACTTCCTATTAGTAAGAAGAGATTTTCCTCTTTCTTTCTTGTTTTTTTTTTAAGATAGGGTCTCTGTTACCTAGGCTGGAGTACAAAAGTGTGATCATGGCTTACTGCAGTCTCAAACTCCCAGTCTCAAGCAGTCCTCCCACCTCAGCCTCCCGAGTAGCTGGGACTGCAGGTACATTCCACCATGCCTGGCTAATTTTTTAATTTGTTGTAGAGACAAGTTCTAACTATTTTGCTCAGGTTGGTCTTGAACTCCTAGACTCAAGTCATCCTCCTGCCTTGGCCTCCCAAAGGCATGCCTGGCCTCCTTTTTGTTTTTTTGTGATGGCATAGTTCTCAGTTATGTGAATATATCATAATTTACCCAATAGATGTCTGATTGATGGGCATTTGGGTTATTTCCAATCTTTTGCTATTTCAAATAATAGTACTAATAAGATTAGGAAGATAACATGCATGTAGTTATTTGTAATAGTATAGTAAAACTACGTGGAGTAGTTTTAATGTACCTTATTCCTGTCAGTAATGTTGAAGATCTTTTCATATATTTAAGAACTATTTGCATTTCTTTTTTCTGGGTAGTGTTATATCTTTTTTCCCATTTTCCTATCAACATTTTGGTCTTTTTCTTTTCCATTTTTTGAGTACTTATATTTCATAATAGAGAAATTAGTCCTCTCTGAGATAATTTACAAATTCAGTTTGTCATTTGTGTTTTGATTTATGGCATTTCTTTTTGTCTCATTTAAAAAAAAAAAAAAGTTTATTTTGGCTAGGCATGGTAGCTCACACATCTAATCCTAGCACTTTGGGAGGATGAGGCAGGTGGATCACTTAAGGTTAGGAGTTCAAGACCAGCCTGGCAAACATGGCGAAACCCCTTCTCTACTAAAAATACGAAAAATTAGCCAGGCATGGTAGTGCATGCCTGTAGTCCCAGCTACTCGAGAGGCTGAGAAAGAATCTCTTGAGCCTGGGAGGTGGAGGTTGCAGTGAGCTGAGATCATGCCACTGCACTCCAGCCTGGGTAACAGAGCAAAACCCTGTCTCAAAAAAAAAAAAAGGTTTAATCTCATTTCATAGTTAGAAGGGTATTTTCTACTCCCAGGATGTAAAGAAGTTCACCCATGTTTTCTTTTAGTATTTATATGATTATTTATGTATTATTTTTACTTGATATATGGAAAATTTTGAACATATAGAAAAGTCAAGAGATTAGAATGAATTCTCTGGTATCTCTTACTTAGTATCAATAGCTATCAACTCATGGACATTGACCCTGATGTTCATTTTTGCTCTTGGCTTTATCTTGTAGCCCCTAAGATTTCTGCTGGTACCAGTTGTGTAAAATGGGAGGAACAAACTTCAGAACAAATATTCAGACTTTACCGTGCCATTGGAAATATAGTAAGTTGGGAAGTCAGGTTGCGGTTTTGCCTAGTTGGTTTTCTGTGTGTCTAATTTGCTTTCTAAATATTTTTATTTAGGAATAATCCCAAATGTATCCCAAATAAAAGGTTTATCTTAGGAACAAAAGTGCTGGGATTACAGGCTTGAGCCACTGCGCCCGGCATTTTTTTTTTTTTTTTTTTTTTTTTTTGGACAAGAGTGCCAAGACAATCAAATGGAGAAAGAATAGTATTCTCAATAAATAGTGCTGGGACAACTGGATGTCCACAATCAAATGAATGAATTTGGACCCTATGTCACATCATATGTAAAAGTTAAAGAAGCTAATGAATAGCTAAATCTAGAAAACTCTTAGAAGAAAATATAGGTGTAAATATTCATGACCTTGAATTAGGCAGTGGTTTCGTAGATATGATGCCATGAAGCATAAGCAATCAGACTAAAAATAGAGAAACTGGACTTCATCAAAATTAAAGAGTTGTGCTTCAAAGGACATGATCAACAAAGTAAAAAAGACAGGTAGGCCAGGCATAATGGCTCATACCTGTAATCCCAGCACTTTGGGTGGCTGAGACAGGAGGATTGCTTGAGCCTAAGAGTTTGAGACCAGACTGGGCAACGTAGTAAGTCCCCATCATTACAAAAAGTAAAAAATTAGCTGGGCATCATGGTGCACACCTGTGGTCCTAGCTACTTGTGAGGCTGAAATGGGAGGATGCACTTGAGCCAGGGAGGTTGAGGCTGCAGTGAGCTGTGATTGCACCACTGTGTTTCATCCTGGGTGACAAAGTGAGACCCTGTCTCAAAAAAAAAAAAAGAAAAGACAGCTTACTAAAAAAAGACAGAATGGGAGGGAATATTTGCAAATCGTATAACTGATAAGGGCCTAATATCTAGAGTAAAGAACTCTTACAACAACTCTGCAGTAAAACGACAAATAACCCAATTTAAAATGGCCAAAAAGACTGAGTAGACATTTCTTTTTTGTTTGTTTTTGAGATGGAATCGTGCTCTTGTTGCCCAGGCTGGAGTGCAGTGGCGCGACCTCGACTCATTGCAACTTCAGCCTCCTGGGTTCAAGTGATTCTCCTGCCTCAGCCTCCTGAGTAGCTGGGATTATAGGCATGCGCCACCACGCCCGGCTAATTTTTGTACTTTTAGTAGAGACGGGGTTTCACCACGTTGACCTGGCTGGTCTTGAACTCCTATCCTCAGGTGATCCACTCACCTCGGCCTCCCTAAGTGCTGGGATTACAGGCGTGAGCCACCGCCCTGGGCCCTGAGTAGACATTTCTTTCAAGCAGATACGTAATATGAATGACCAATAAGCGCATAAAAGATTATCAACCTCATCAGTCTTTAGGGATATGCAAATCAGAGCCACAATGAGATGCCACTTCACACCCATTAGGATGGCTATAATTCAAAAAACAGACAAAAACTAGTGTTGGCAAGGATGCAGAGAAATTTGGAAACTTCATACATTCGTGGTACCATGTTTACCTCTAAAAATGGTGCAACCTGTGTGGAAAACAATTTGGCAGTTCCTCAAAAAGTTAAACACAAAATCATCTTATGACCCAGTATTTCCATTCCTAGGTTTATACTCAAGAGAATTGGAAACATTATGCTCACACAGAAATGTGCTATGAATCTTCATAGCAGCATTATTCAGAATAGCCAAAAGGTGAAAACAACCCAAATATCCAACTGATGGATGCATAAATAAAATGTGGTATAGCCCTACAATGGAATATTATTAATACTCAGCCATAACCATAATCACATGCTATGACATGGATGAACCTGAAAAACACTATGCTAAGTGAAAAAACGATTTCACAACAGACTACATATGTTATTATTCCATTTATATGAAATGTCCAAAATAGGCAAATCCATAGGCTGGAGGACAGAGGATAATGGGAGGTATCTGATAATGGGTGTGTGTTTTTTGTGGGGAAGATGGGTGATGAAAATGTTCTAAAAATTAGGCAAGAAAAAAACGAGTGGCATTGGTTGAACGACTCTGAGTCTACTAAAAACCACTGATTTGGAAGCTTCAAAAGGGTGAGTTTTCTGGTATGTGAATTATATCTCAATAAAGCCGTCAAAAAAACAACCCAAGATGAAAAAGAGTTGGACATGTTTGAGGGACAGAAATGAGGCTGGTGTGGCTGGAGTATAGCTGGCAAGATGGAGAGTAGCTAAGGTGAGGTGAGAAGCAAGATTGAGTAGGATTGATGTGCAATGGGATGACATCAGAGGGACACGGCAGGGGAGTAATGGGATTAGGTATGTACATTCTTAAAAGTTTGCCCTGGCTGCTGCTAGAGAGTGGAGTGAAGGTCAGTTAGGGAACTGGTTGGGCATGGTGGCTCACACCTGTAATACCAGCACTTTGGGAGGCCAAGAAGAGTGAATTGCTTGAGTCCTGGAGTTCCAGACCAGTCTGGGCAACATGGTGAAACCCTGTCTCTTACACAATATACAAAAATTAGCTGGGTATCATGGGATGCACCTATAGTCCCAGCTACTCGGGTGGCTGAGGTAAGATGATCACTTGACCCTGAGAGGTTGAGGCTGCAGTGAGCTGTGATTCCACCACTGTACTCCAGCCTGGGCGACAGAGCAAGATCCTGTCTTAAAAAAAAAAAAAAAAGAAGAAGAAGAGAAGAAGAAGCTGCTGCAACTATAGGCAGATGACAGATGATGGCAGTTTGGAACAATGATAATGGTGGATACAAAGAAGTGGACATCCAGACTATGCTTGGAGATAGAGTCAGTGGGATTTGCTGATGGAATCTGGGAAATTAGGGCAAGATAAATTAGGATCATTCATAGATTTTTGGCTTGAGAAACTGGGTGAATAGTGGAACCATTTAATTGAGATGAGGATGTCTGGGGAGGAACAAATTTGGGAAGAGAAATCAATAGTTTTGGCAATGTTAAGTTTGACATATGTTAAGTTAGAAGACATTGATATGGAGATACCAAGTAGACAACTTCCTGAGATGCAATTTAGGCCAGTAGCTTGAAATCTCTTGGCACCTGTAACTTACTACATGATGATTCTTACTCTCTGCAGTTTATCTTCCCTGTACACGGAGAAACACTTTGTGCTATAAAAGGCTGAGCCAGAAGGTGGGGTTTGGTTCCTAGAGCTGCCCTTTACTAACCAAGAGGAAGGCCCTTGTCTTTGAGCTTCTGCTTTTTTTACCTCTAAAGTGGGGTTAATGACCATGTACACAACTGTCAAGATCAAAGGAAATGAACTAGGTGAATGTAAATTCATGTAAACATACTGTTTTGGCAGTAATGATGGCAGACACCAAAATAATTATATTCTTACCATCCCTTTCCTTTCTACAATGCTTTGCTGATAAGGTGAGCTTTACCTCCTCCAGAACAAGACTATATTCTGAGTATGTACCTACCATGTTTATTACTTTCAGAAAATAGAAATCTTTTTTTAGTCAGTAAACATGTTTCAAAAATATTTTGAGTTATTTAAAAGAAAAAAATTGCACATATGAAAATTGTTTCAGAACTTTTTTTTTTTTTTTTTTTTTTTTTTTTTTTTTGAGACAGAGTCTGGCTCTGTCGCCCAGGCTGGAGTGCGGTGGCCGGATCTCAGCTCACTGCAAGCTCCGCCTCCCGGGTTTATGCCATTCTCCTGCCTCAGCCTCCCGAGTATCTGGGACTATAGGCGCCCGCCACCTCGCCCGGCTAGTTTTTTTTTTGTATTCTTTAGTAGAGACGGGGTTTCACCGTATTAGCCAGGGTGGTCTCGATCTCCTGACCTCGTGATCCGCCCGTCTCGGCCTCCCAAAGTGCTGGGATTACAGGCTTGAGCCACCGCGCCCGGCCTGTTTCAGAACTTTTATTGAAGCAGGCGAAAGAGAAGTGAGCCAGCAAGTTATAGAAGAGGATATGACGTAGACACGGTTATGAACTTGTTCTTCCAATTCATTTACTTATTTGATTTAATGTTCAAATTATTACAACAACCTAACTCTTCTCAAAGTTAAATACCCTCTTTAAGGGATGTCCTAAAAAGAGCACTGCACTGAGAATCAGAAAACAGGAGCCAATCCTGGCTTTGCTACTAACTAGCTGGGTCCAACCTTAGGAAAACAGCTGCATTTCTCTGAGCCTCATTCTCTTCATCTATGAAATAGAGGATTGAACTACAGTCTGGAAATAAATGCATTCAATTCAGAAATTTGAGAGAACTTATTTCCTGGTGTGTGTTAATTTTTATTAACATATTTAAATCAGGCTCTAGGATCTCAGGTATGTTGGAAATGTGTTACATGATAAAGGGAGGGAGGGGTAAGATGGATTATCTAGTAAATAGCATTGGGATAACTGTCCAACCATTGGTGGGGGAAACCCTCAAATCCTATCTTTTAAAATCATAGTAACTGCTATATTATAACAATACATATGTAGTTAACAATACTGTACGGTATACTTACAATTTGTTAATTGAGTAGATTTTTCTTATGTGTTTTTTACCTTAATAAAAAAATCAAAATATAGATGGATCAAGGATTTAAATATAAAAATAAAATCACAAGGACTAGAAAAAAGCACAACTGAATAATTTGACAATATTTAATAATCTTAAAGTGTGGAATAAGCCTTTTTAAGTATGATATGAACCACCAAAGTCATGAGATAAAAGACTTATGAAAATAAAAAACTTATGCATGGAAAAAATGGCTGTCCCCAAGATTAAAAGTCAACAAACTGAGGAAAATATTCACAACACATGTAAGAGTTAAAAGGCAGGCTGGGCGCGGTGGCTCAAACCTTTAATCCTAGCACTTTGGGAGGCCGAGACGGGTGGATCACGAGGTCAGGAGATCGAGACCATCCTGGCTAACACAGTGAAACCCCCTCTCTACTAAAAAATACAAAAAACTAGCCGGGCGAGGTGGCGGGCGCCTGTAGTCCCAGCTACTCGGGAGGCTGAGGCAGGAGAATGGCGTAAACCCGGGAGGCAGAGCTTGCAGTGAGCTGAGATCCGGCCACTGCACTCCAGCCTGGGTGACAGAGCAAGACTCCATCTCACAAAAAAAAAAAAAAAAGTTAAATATTTTCTATATTTAGGAAATTAATGAGATAACCATCCCAGTTTTAACCAGGGCATAAACAGGCAAGTTACAGAGAAATAAAAGTGCACATAAATACATGGACAACTCCTCAGCTTCACTAATAATAAACAGCAAGAGATTATCATATTTTTTTCTCACTTATCCAGGCAGTTTAGCAATAAAATGTTGATGCTGTTTAACCCAGGCATTCCACTTTAAAAACGAACAAAAAACCCCAAAACTATTATCCAGAAATGTATAAGTGCTCAAAGATCTACCTACAAGGCTATTACCCTAGTTTATAGTGTCATAAATAGCAATAAATTGAAAATAACTGAAATATCTATCATAAAGATAGTTGTTGCATAAATTATGTATTCATAAAACGTTACTGTGCAGCAGAGAGAATGACATAAATATGTACTGATGAAACATCAATGCTTTATGGTCAAACAACAAAAGTCCTTGTAAAACAGTATTGATGCAGGACTTTTTGCTCCTTAACTCAGCTAAAATCTGGGTTCTTGTCTCACAACCAGGAAAAATTAGGCACGTGGACACATTGAAAGGTGAGGAGAGAGGAATTTATTAAAAGAAAGCTCTCAGCAAAAAAGAGGGAGTCCTGCCAACAGGCTTCCACCCCGCAGATTGAATACCAGGCTACCACACAGGAGCTGAAGGGGCCAGGCTCTTCCCCCGCGTGAGGCACAAATTTCTGGTGGCTCCACCCCCATTCTTCCAGTGCTCATGCGGGCTCTTAGTCTGAGCCACGCCACATTGATTTATTTCCTTTACTGCATATGTGTTAAGGGACAGAATTTTTCACCATGGACATGTTTAGGCAAGCCCCCTGTGCATAATGACCTGGGTGGCATTTGACTGTCTCCTGTCTCTATCAGTGTGTTCTACGTTTTTATAATAATATTTGTAGAAAAAAATACAGGGAAATGCACATCAAACTTAATAGTCGTTAATAGAGATGGGAATAAATACAGAATACTATCATTTTCTAAAATCTTTTAACATAATTGATGTAATGCTTGCATTTTTTATAAGGATAATTTTTAATTGGAAATATTAGTATATTAGATATAAACATTGATTTAAAAGTAACATTTAACATCTTATAAATCCTGGAAACACTGAGATAGAGAGTCATGTTTATGGTCTGTTCCATCAAACTTAGTGACTGAGTTCCCAATTCCTCTAATTGCAGGAAAAGTCCAGATTAACACAAAATAGTAGTTGAAAAGTGTTCGGGAGTTGAGTGTATTCCGTTATCATACCTTCTTTAATTTTACTTGCAGATTCCATTGCAGACGCTCTGGATGGCGAATACCATTAAACTTCTGGATTTGGTAGAAGTTAACAGTTCAGTCCTTGCTGGTACTAACTTTTGAATAGCTAACGTGGAAACTGTTTTCACTGTAGTCTATCCGGAAATATGTCTGTTTTATCATATCTCACAATTACTAAAAATAAGAATTAGTTTGTTTCAGTTCAGTAATGATAATACTTTCCATTCCCTTACTGTCTTATTCTTTGCAACACTCATTCTCATGTATTTTCTCATTTAATCATTACAAGAACTGGCCTGGTGCGGTGGCTCACGCCTATAATTCCAGCACTTTTTGAGGCCGAGGCGGGTGGATCACCTGAGGTCAAGAGTTCAAGACTAGCCTGACCAACATGGTGAAGCCCCATCTCTACTAAACACAAAAATTTAGCTGGGCATGGTGGCGCATGCCTGTAATCCCAGCTACTTGGGAGGCTGAGGCAGGAGAGTCACTTGAACCTGGGAGGCAGAGGTTTCAGTGAGCCAAGATTGTGCCATTGCACTCCAGCCTGGGCAACAAGTGAAACTCCATTTAAAAAAATAATAATAATAATTACAAGAACCTGGGGAGTAGGCAGAACAGTGTTCCCATCCCATTTTAAGCTCTGTGATTTCCTGCCTTAAAGTTTTCAGAGAGTGCAGAATGACTCGATTAGTTTCATTCTGGTGAATATTATAATGAAAATATCTGGGCAACTCAGTGAAAATCTAGGCCAGAGTGTATTCATACACCATGCCACAGGTCCATTCTTAGGCCCACCAGCACCCTCCCAATATGGTGGACAGAAGGAATGTGAGCCACAGAGGAAGCCGGTTTAATTTAGAGGTAGTTGGAGTTCTCCAGGAACCTAGGAATTAGGATTTGTTTGGGCGGGGATGAAAGGGCCAGATTAAATCCTAAACATCCCGTGTATTTCCCACGTTGGCTAGTTATTTCACCAAAGTGCTAACACAAAACTTGTAGATTCAGCATTTTAGGTGGTCACTGGGTAAAGGAATTACAGCTTTGTATGTTCATAGGCAGCTTTCCTTTGGGTTTCTGATGTACAGAAAGCACCGTGGCTTCCTTGTAAGTTTTGATTTACAAAGTCAGCATCATCAGCAAATGTGTTCTCTCCGGTATCAGTACTGCCTCCCAAGATGTTTTTTTGATTTTTAAGAAGTACTGTGAAGTTGCATAATTGCTTTTCTCTCTTACATATCTTTTCTTTTTTCCATTCTTCAGATCCAAAATTAACAGGACAGGCTCTTATTCCAGGATCAGTAATATACCACAAACAGTCACAAATACTGTTGGTTTATTGCAAGGTATGTTTTCCGTAGTTTCAGGTTATCATAGTTGTTTTACTGTGTTTATAGTCTGTATCATTTATTATTTTTAGTTGGAACTTAACTACCTGTCCATCAGATTTGGTCAAGAGGCCATTTAATTTTCTTTAGAAATAGTGAAGTCTCTAGCATAATTTTTTGAAAGTGATGAAGTTTTGCCAAGGCATTATTATTACTCAATCAAAGAAAGAAGATTCAATAACTTGAGTGCTTTCTTAAAATAACATGTGTATTTTTAGCAGCCCAATTTAATTAACAGCTCTTGTGCTTGGTAACATAAAAGATAGTCATATCAAAATGTCTGGCTGAGCTACTACAGGACATGGATCCTACTTGCTTTTACTACTTAACAGTAGTAAAGAGGAGATTTCTGAACTATTTAAAATAATTTTGGAATCATTATTGTTTTATTTATAAGACCATGGTGTGTTCTGAGAAGCATTCTATATTCCTTCCATTTCCTAGGTATTTTGCATCATATGGTGTTCATGTGAGATATTTCATACTTAAGAAGAGGTTTAGCCAGGCACAGTGGCTCACACCTGTAATCCCAGCACTTTGGGAGGCTGAGGTGGGTGGATGATCTGAGGTCAGGAGTTCGAGACTAGCCTGACCAACATGGAGAAACCCTGTCTCTACTAAAAATACAAAAATTAGCCAGGTGTGGTGGCAGACGCCTGTAATCCCAGCTACTTGGGAGGCTTAGGCAGGAGAATCGCTTGAACCCGGGAGGCGGAGGTCGTGGTGAGCCAAGATCGCGCCGTCGCACTCCAGCCTGGGCAATAAGAGCGAAACTCCGTCACAGGAAAAAAAAAAAAAAACAGTTTAAAATGTGTGATAGATTGACCTACAGACTGTGAATACAAAAATCCATCAACCTCTCTTTGTCTCTTGTCAGCTTATTCTGGAATAGTGCTGGATGCATATGTCTTGCTGTCCTTTTCCAGGTCTATATATATGTTTTGTTTTGTTTTGTTTTGTTTGTTTGTTTTTGTTTTGTTTTGTTTTTTTTGAGATGGAGTTGCCCAGGCTGGAGTGTAGTGGCACGATCTCAGCTCACTGCAACCTCCACCTCCTGGGTTCAATCGATTCTCCTGCCTCAGTCTTCCAAGTAGCTGGGATTACAGGCACCTGCCACCACGCCTGGCTAATTTTTCTATTTTTAGTAGAGACGGAGTTTCGCCATGTTGGTCAGGCTGGTCACGAATTCTTGACCTCAGGTGATCCACCTGCCTTGGCCTCCCAAAGTGCTGGGATTACAGGCATGAGCTACCACGCCTGGCCTATATATGTATTTCATGTTACATATCTTTTATTCTGCTCCCTTTGTATTTAAATACATTTATACAGGACTATACATTTGTTATCGCTCCTTGGTAATAAGCTTTTAATTTCAGTGGCAAAAACTGCAATGACTTTTGCACCAACCTAATAAGAGTCAAGGAATTCTACATGTTACTTAGTATAGTGCTATTTGCAGCTAGGCATTTAGTAAAGGTTTGTTGGTTTGTTTGTTTCCATGATAAAAATTGTATAAACTGATATTTACTTGGCTTTTTAGTTTTGCCACCCCTGCCTATTCACTATTTGTATTTTGCCCTTTAGGATAGTTGGATTGGTGTTCGATCAGTGATGCTCAAGAAAGCATTAACGGCTACTGACTTCTACAATGGATATTTGCACCCCTGGTACCACAAAAATTCCCAGGCTCAACCAAGCCAGTGCAGATTTCAGACTCTCAGACTTCCAACAAAGAAGAAGCAGAAAAAAACTGTTGCTATGTAACAATGCATTAAGTAGTTAGGAAGAAGATGGATAAAAATCTGTTACGTATTTGTAATTTATTAAAAACCTTATTTACAAGGAATTATCTGAACTTTCTTTTTTTTTTTTTTTTTTTTTTTTTTTGGAGACAGAGTCTCACTCTGTTGCCCAGGCTGGAATGCAGTAGCATGATCTCAGCTCACTGCAACCTCCGCCTCCCAGGTTCAAGCAATTCTGCCGCCTCAGCCTCCTGAGTAGCTGGGATTACAGGCACACGCCACCACATCCAGCTAATTTTTGTATTTTTAGTAGAGATGGGGTTTTACCTTGTTGGTCAGACTGGTCTCGAACTCCTGACCTTGTGATCTGCCCACCGTAGCCTCCCCAAGTGCTAGGATTACAAGCATGAGCCACTGCGCCCGGCCTGGAATTATCTGGACTTTTCAAAGAAGATGGCACTGTTAGAAGAAGAGAAGATTATTGTCAAAAAGATGGATTGCTGGCCGGGCGCGGTGGCTCAAGCCTGTAATCCCAGCACTTTGGGAGGCCGAGACGGGCGGATCACAAGGTCAGGAGATCAAGAACATCCTGGCTAATGCAGTGAAACCCTGTCTCTACTAAAAATACAAAAAAAAAAAAAAAAAAAAAAAAAAATTAGCCAGGCATGGTGGCGGGCGCCTGTAGTCCCAGCTACTCGGGAGGCTGAGGCAGGAGAATGGCGTGAACCCAGGAGGCGGAGCTTGCAGTGAGCTGAGATCCAGCCACTGCACTCCAGCCTGGGCGACAGAGTGAGACTCCGTCTCAAAAAAAAAAAAAAAAAAAGATGGATTGCCTCACTTTCCACTTTTTATGTAACAGTAGTTAAAAAATAGCTTTTTCTACTTGAATTACAAAAAAAGTTTAAATAAAACTTGTATTTATCTTTCCCTAAGAACAAGGGCAACCCTAACTGGTGTGTGTATGCACATACATACATACTGAGAAGAGGTTTTTTGTTTTTAGATGGATTCTTGTTCTGTCACCCAGGCTGGAGTGCAGTGGCGCGATCTTGGCTCACTGCAAGCTCCACCTCCCAGGTTCACGCCATTCTCCTGCCTCAGCCTCCCGAGTAGCTGGGACTACAGGCGCCCGCCACCATGCCTGGCTAATTTTTTTTTTTTTTTTTTTTTTTGTATTTTTAGTAGAGACAGGGTTTCACTGCATTAGCCAGGATGTTCTTGATCTCCTGACCTTGTGATCCGCCCGTCTCGGCCTCCCAAAGTGCTGGGATTACAGGCTTGAGCCACCGCGCCCGGCCAGCAATCATGAGCCACTATACCCGGCCGAGGTTTACAAGGTTACAAGCATGAGCCACTATACCCGGCCGAGGTTTTCTTGAAGTAGGAACGTGCTAACATTTTTCAGCTTAACTTGTGCAATAAAGGTTATTGAGCATCTGGTGTGTGCAAACTCATCTCCTCTATCTCCAGGAGAGTCAAGCACTTCTGGAGAAGGAGGTACAGTGACCGCAGAATCCACACATTGACTTTTCCTTCCTAGATTCTGACAGTGAAAGTCTTTCTCTATTCATTAAGTCATTTGTTAATTCAACACTATTTATTGATAGGGTGATTTGGTCATCTAAGTTAGGATGCTTTAATGAGTGAAAGAAGCACTTACAATAATTACTCCAGGGCAACAGACAGAAACCAGGACTCTCCCAGGCAAACTGGATTGTGTGGTCATCTGATTTATTGAGCATTTACTGTGTCACTAGAACTTCAAATTGGTTACCAAATGTTCAGAGATCAAATATTTGACATCTTCAATGTACCAGGGAGACAAATGTGTAAGCAAATATAATAGTTATCAATGCCATAGCAGAGGCATAATAGAAGCATTATGTCCCTCAGGGGTGTCCATGGAGGCTTCCCAGAAGAAGTCAATGGAATCAGCTTCCAAAGGATGAGTTTACTATGTAGACTAAGGCCTGGAAGGACATTCTAGCATATGCAGAGGCACAGAGACTTAAAAGAACACTATAGGGGGTTTTGGTAATGTTTAGCTGGGAGCATGATTGTTCTTTTATTATTCTTTAAACCATAAATTTGTCATACATTCCCTTGTATGTATGAGCTAGGTATAGAGCTGGCTGGTAAAAAGCTAACAATGGATTATGGAAGAGAAACAAATGGCATGTTAAATACCAGGGGAAAGCCCAGCGTTTTGATGAAAACAATTGATAAGGGTGGAATCTGGTGATAGAAATGAGACGAAAAGCAAGCTGAGGCCTGATCATGGAGGGCTTTGAGAGTTAGGGCCTTTGTCTCATATGCAGTAGACTGTTGGAGAGTGGTGGGATCAGAGTTAGATTTTGGAAATTTAACTTTGGTGGTAGTGTGGAAGATAGGTTGGGGGTAAAACCTGGGCAGGAAGATCTGTTGGAAGGTTAGAAATGTGACCTTCAGGGACATGGATGGAGCTGGAAGCCATTATCTTCAGCAAACTAATCCAGGGACAGAAAATCAAACATTGCATGTTCTTACTTATAAGTGGGTGCTGAACAATGAGAACAGATGGACACATGGTGGGGGAACAACACACAGGGGTCTCGGGGGTGGGGATGGGGTTGGGGGAGGGTGAGCATCAGAAATAATAAGGGATGCTGGGCTTAATACCTAGGTAATGGGATGATCTGTGCAGCAAACCACCATGGCACACAGTTACCTGTGTAACAAACCTGCGCATCCTACACACGTACCCTGAACTTAAAAAAGTTGAGGATAAAAGAGAAAAGGAATGTGAAGATCTGAATTACATCAGTGGTTGGGATGAAGGGGAGATGATTGAAAAGATTTTTGTGGATGAGGGAATTTGAGTTATTGGCTGTTATATCCTTATGTAGAGTTTTGGATCCACCACTGATGAGCTCTTTGATTTCTGGCAAGTCAGTATCACTGAACTTTATTTCTTCAAGTGTGAAATTAGGCTGATGATGAAAACAAAACACTACCAAAATAGTTTTGAGAATCAACAAGAGACTCTGAAAGTGCCTTGTTTTTCCAATTGTATGTATTGAACACTTAATCTCCTCCAGGCACTCTGCTCATGTTAGGGAACTGGAAGAGAACGGAAATCAGTGTCCTCTAGGAGCTCATGAGTATGACTTCTGCAGGGGATCTAAGGAAGTGCCCACTCAGACACTGCCACCAGTACTGGGGAAACCTGACTGAGGGCACAGCTTCCCGTCAGAGTTGTGACCCAGGAAAGGTTGGATTCCTCTTGCAACACCTAAGGAATATTCTGCCCCTTCCATCCCCTCAAACAGGGTAACGACTTCGACAAGGGGAATCTTGAATAGTTGACAGAATCGCAAGGGAGATCCCTTAAACTCTCACATTTGATGAAACCAATAATCTGTATGTGTGAAGTTAGGCTCTTGGTTGCAAATAACAGACTTGAAACACTTTTAAGAAATGGGGATTTTAGGCCAGGCATGGTGGCTCACACCTGTAATCCCAGCACTTTAGGAGGCCGAGGTGGGCAGATCACCTGAGGTCGGGAGTTCGAGACCAGCCTGACCAACATGGAGAAACCCCGTCTCTACTAAAAATAAAAAATTAGCCGGGCATGGTGGTGCATGCCTGTAATCCCAGCCTGGGCAACAAGAGCAAAAGTCTGTCTCAAAAAAAGAAAAGAAAAGGAGAGAGAGAGAGAGAGAAGAGACAGAGAGAGAAAGAAACTCGGAGGTTTCCTTTGGTTACTGTCACTCCCTGCCCCCCGTTCCCCATAGTTTATCTGATGACATATGTCTACTTAGCAGTTTTGATCTCTTGCTACCTACTGGTTAATGGCCTCAGCTCTGCCACCCCACATTCTGGGTGGAGCCTGTCTGACTCTCTAACCAATTACCATTGCCCTTGCCAGATAGAACCTTTTGTGTCAGACCACAACTAGTCCTTAGCCAGACTGTGAGTCGAGGCCTACCCCAATCCATTGATTCCACTCTGCAGAAAAAGCAGCATAAGGGGCTGTGAAATTGGTCATCATGACTGGCACAATTGGTATACCTAGGACTGTATGAAATACCTTTCATGCATCTGAAATCTTGAGGTAAGAGTGCAAGGCCCATCCTACAGTGTGCAGTTCCCCATCCAGGGAGCCTCAAGCTCATCCTGGAACTAGAGGATAAACACCAGGTATGGAAATGCCATCTTCAAGTTGGCAGCCCATTTCTTCAAGAAAGTAAATGATGCACATCCCAGACAGGCATCAGGAAGCCATATGACTTGCTCTTTGTTCAGGCCCCTGTAGAAACAACAATTCAGTGTGACTAAGTAGCGTTTCTCATCTGAACCAGAATCACCTGGAGTAGGTTCCTGGCCTCTGATACAGACATTGAGTCAGAATCTCTGCATCTGGGACTCTGCATTTTACCACACTCATCAAATAATTTTTCTGCTAGAGCAGTAATAGTTTTAACTAGCATAAGATATGCATGTTAATCTGAGCTACGTGTTGGCCCAGAGTCCAGAGTCCTCCCAGGAAGGTAGAACACAGTCTACTTTATGCTTTAGTTAAAAGGATGTATTTGCAAATACATTGCCTCCTTATGCAAGATGCTTCTATTTTGGTTCTTGTCGTTGCTGAAAAAATATGCTTTGCATCAGACTCCAAACCAAATTTTCTTGCTAGTTACTAGTTGAGTGACTCAGGACAAGTTGCTGAAAGTTTTAAAACTGATTTCTCAGTTTAAAAACGTGTAATACCTGCCTTGCAGAATAGAAATACATCTGGGAAGTGCCTGGCATATAGGAGACCCTCAATAAATGGTAGCTATTGTTGTCATCTGTGGTTAATATTATGTCAATGACTGGGCCATCAGGTGCCCAGACATTTAGTCAAACATTATTCTGGGTGTGTTTGTGAAGCTGCTTCTGGATGAGATGAACATTTGAATCACATCAGGCATGGTGGCTCATGCCTATAATCCCAGCACTTTGGGAGGCTGAAGCAGGCAGCTCACTTGAGTCTAAGAGTTCAAGACCAGCCTGAGCAACATGGCAAAACCCTGTCTACAAAAAATACAAAAGTTAGCTAAGCATGGTGACGCATGCCTGTGGTCCCAGCTACTTAGGAGGCTGAGGTAGGAGGATTGCTTGAGCCCAGGAGGTCGAGGCTGCGGTGCAGTGAGATTGTGCCACTGCATTCCAGCCTGAATGACAGAGTGAGACCCTCTCTCAAAAACAAACCAAAACAAAAAACCCCACACATTTGAATCAATGGATTCAGTAAAGCTGATGGCCCCCCTAATGTGGATGAGCCTCATCCGGTCAGTTGAAGGCCTGAATAGAATAAAAAGGCTGAATAAGCGGGAACTCCTCCAGCTTGACTGCCTTTGAGCTGGGATATTGGTTTTTACCCTGCCTTTAGATTTGAACTGAAAATCAGTTCTTCACAGGTCTCCAGCCTGCTGGCTTTTTCGCTGGAACTATACCATCAGCTCTCCTGGGTCTCCAGCTTGCCAACTATAGATTTTGGGATTTAAACTCCATAATCACACGAGCCAATTCCATATAATAAATCTCTCTCTATATATGTATACACCCCGATGGTTCTGTTTCCCTGGAGAACGCTGACTGATACATCACTACAGTCAAATGCTACTATAATCCCTTCTTTGGGCCTACAACATTTTCTTCTCTGAATGGTAGCAACAGCTTGTAGAAGAAGATGCCTTTACTTATTTTGATTTCTTGTTGACACATAATTATTGTATGTATTTATGGAGTACATTGTGATGCTTTGATATATTTAATAATGTGAGGGGATCAGATCAATGTAATTAGATATCAGTCATCTCAAACATTTGTCATTTCTTGTGCAGGAAACATTCAATATCCTCTCTTGTAGCTAGTTGAAAATACACATTGTTGTTAACTATGGTCATCCTACAGTGCTATACAACACTAGAACTTGTTCCTCTTATCTAGTTGTAGTTTGTGTCCTTTAATAAATCTCTCTCTAACCCTTCCTTTCCCCTCCCCTTTCAGGCCTCTGATAACCTCTATGACTGCTTTTTACTTCTATGAGATCAGCTTCATTTAAGCTTCCATATATGAATGAGAACATACAGTGTTTAACTTTCTGTTCCTGGTTTATTTCACTTATTTCTCCAGCTCACCAACTGCAGATTTGGGGATTTAGCCTCCATAATCACGTGAGCCAATTCCTTGTAATAAATCTTTCTCTCTACATATACATCTTGATGGTTCTGTTTCTCTGGAGGACCCTGAGAAATATGTCCTACAGTTCCATTCATGTTGCCTTGAACGGCAGGATTTCATTCTTTTTATGGTTGACTAGTATTCCATTGTGTATATATACCTCATTTTCTTTATCCATCCATCAGTTGTTAGACACTTAGTTTGATTCTATATCCTGGCTATTGAGGCTACTGCTGCAATAAACATGAGCATGCAGATGTCTCTTCGATATATTGATTTCCCTTTCTTTGGATGACTGCCCAGTAGTGGGATTGCTGAATCATATGGTAGCTCTATTTGCAGTTTTTACAGGAACTTTTATACTATTGGAAATGTCTTTAGACCAATAGGAGCAAAAGAATTTTCAAGTAGGGGAAGGACCTATATAATTCAAAATTTCTTTTTAGAGATGATGAAACAGGGGCCTAGCAACAGCTAGGTAGTGATAATACTAGGATTAGAACCCAAAGGCTACAGGAGATTTTGTTTTAAAGAAGGATTTGACTCTTCATTTGGTCTGGAGGACAAAAGAAACATTTCTGAGCATAAAATTGAGTTCTCGAGAATAGCTACCAAAAGGATGTTTGTTGCTTTATACTTTGTATTTAAGTCATTTCAACCTATTTTCACTATTTTTCTTTATATTTATCAAACAATTTCAAGGTGAAAATATATGACTTTGAGGGGCAGAGTCTTAGAGTCAACAAAGCTAGCATGAGCCTAGCCCTGTCACTGATTGTAAACCTAGGCTGGTTACTGAGCCTCTCCATGTATTGCCCTATCCATGAAATTAAAATTGTACCTGCTTTGCAAGTATTGTCATGAAGAATAGAAATAATATACTTGACCAGCCGTGGTGACTCACACCTATAATCCCAGCACTTTGGGAGGTCTAGGCGGGAGGATCACTTGAGGTCAGGAGTTCGAGACTAGCCTGGCCAACATGGCAAGACCTTATCTCTACTAAAAATACAAAAATTAGCTGGGCATGATGGTGCATGCCTGTAATCCCAGCCACTCAGGAGGCTGAGGCAGGAGAATGGCTTGAAGCCGGAAGGCAGAGGTTGCAGTGAGCCGAGATCCGGCCACTGCACTCCACCTTGGATGACAGAGTGAGACTCCATCTCAAAAAAAAAAAAAAAAAAAAAAACAGGAAAAGAAAAAAAGAAATAAGTCATCTAGCACAGTGTCTGAAGAAACACAGTAGGTTCTCAATATCACTATTATTAGCTAACATTTTTTGAGGGCTAGCCATGTGTGTAAGGACTTGACCTGGACTGTCCCATTTTATCTCTACAATAACCCAGTGAAGCAGGTACTGTTATTGATCCTCATTTTTCCAGAATTTTAAATGGTTAGTCAGTGGTGGAGCTGGAATGTATGCCCTGGTAACCTAGATTCCAGTCGGCGTGCCTAACCAATCTACTACCACCATGCGTCCATTTGCAAATATTTTTATCCTTGATTAGGGAATTTAATGTGTTTGGCTTTGGTGCTCAGAAACAAAGAAATGGGAACACATGCCAGTTGAATGCCCATGATATGCATGTACTATGCTAGACAATTTCAAAAATATTTCATTTTAGTTACTATTTCATCAGTCTTTTTTTTTTTTTTTTTTTAAGAGAGACAGGATCTTACTACGTTGTCCAGGCTGGAGTGCAGAAGCTATTCATAGGCACAATCATCATGCACATAGCCTCAAATTCCTGGGCTCAAGTATCCTCCTGCCTCAACCTCCCAAATAGCTGGGACTACAAGTATGCACACCCTGTCCAGCTAATCACTGTCTTTTTTTACCTCTAAGATTCATAAACTTTTCTAAGACCCTACAGATAGAAGCTATTTTTTGTAGTAAAAAAGTGCAGCTCTCGCTTTCCACTAATTTTTATTGCTGCTCTTCTTCCAGAAGGTAGATTATCCATTGTTATTTACATTAATTATTTACATCGTTGAAACATTGAGATGCTAGGTTGGCAGATAATACAAAAAATGTGGTACCTTTGCTTAGAAACTTTTATTCTAAAAAGTTAACGGACAAACATTAACTTTTCTGAGAAATTAAAATACTGTTTCCATTAAATAAGCTTTTTTGTGTGCAGGCTGTTTTGTTTGTTTTTGTTTTTGTTTTTCGTTTTTGTTTATTTTTTAGTTTGGAAGCAAGAAGGAGGAGGAATATTATCAGAGAAGGGCAGCTTTGACGAAAGGCTGCTATAAAGATTCTTTTTTTTTTTGAGACGGAGTTTCACTCTTTTTGCCCAGGCTGGAGTGCAATGGTGCGATCTTGGCTCACCGCAACCTCCCGGGTTCAAGCGATTCTCCTGCTTCAGCCTCCCGAGTAGCTGGGATTACAGGCATGTGCCACCACCCCGGCTAATTTCGTATTTTTAGTAGAGACGGGGTTTCTCCATGTTGCTCAGGCTGGTCTTGAACTCCCGACCTCAGGTGATCCACCCGCCTCAACCTCCCAAAGTGCTGGGATTACAGGCGTGAGCCATTGCGCCCGGCTGTAAAGATTCTTTAACATATCTCTTAGAAATTTATAAAATCTAAAATCTTAGAATTGGAAAGACCTTACAGATAATTTAGTTTAACCTTGGCCTCATTTTACAGAGAAGGAAACCAGACCTAGCAGAGGAAATGTTTTGCTCAAGGATAAAACTCAGGTTTCTGAACTCCCAGATGACAACTAATACATTATTAATTACAAATAACTATATATAACTTCTGTTTGATAATGCCTTTAGGTAGTAACCTCTAATATAGCTACATCAGCATTTTTCCAAGCCAGTTCCTGAATACCCACTTCGTGTCTGATTCCTCCAATCCAGTGCAGTATACATTTTACATAGACTTGGTCTGGCAATGAGGAAATAGCATTCATTTTCAATCTTGGGTCTCAGCATAATTTGGTATATAACACTGCAGTCGACTGTACCCTGTAAAGCTTTAAAGGGATGGTATTCCAAGAATTAGTATTAGTCTGAAAAACCAAGTGTTTTGTTTCTCTTTCACTTTTTTACATATCCATGGTTCCTGGGGGTAAAATAAAAGTTTTCACTCTAATGGGTGCAGTGGAGGGAGACATTCTAAGTGGAAGGAAGCGCATATACAAAAGTCTAGAGGCCTCCTGAGACATCAGGAGGTGTCTGGGGCCCTTCAAGCAGTTGGTACGACTAGAGCACGTTGGCCCCACAGAGAGCTGAATCAAGAGCCAGACCTGCTCTACTCTGCATACCTTGATCTTTAGCTTGAAGGCAGTGGGAAGTTATTGAAGGATTTATAGCAGAGGAATTACAGAAATATAGTTGCTTTTTATTATTATTATTATTATTTGAGACAGAGTCTTACTCTGTCATTCAGCCTGGAGTGCAGTGGCATGATCTCAGTTTACTGCAACCGCCGCTGCCCAGGTGGGTTCAAGTGATTCTCCTGCCTCAGCCTCCTGAGTAGCTGGGATTACAGGTGTGCACCACCACCACCACACCCAGCTAATTTTTATATTTTTAGTACAGACGAGGGTTTTGCCACGTTGGCCAGGCTGGTCTCGAACTCCTGACCTCAGGAGATCCACCTGCCTGGGCCTCCCTCATTGCTGTGATTACAGGTGTGAGCCACTGAGCCTGGCTGCTTTTAATTATTTTGATCAAACAGATAATATATGAATACATTTTAATATAAACTCAACTATTAAATCCAAAGTCAAAGTTCTTCACCACTCCCTCCATCCCCAGTTCCTTCGTCAGAGGTAATCACTCTGCTGCTTGGTACATATCTCTCCAAACATTTAAAAAAGTGCATTCATGGCCGGGCGCAGTGGTTCATGCCTGTAATCCCAGCACTTTGGAAGGCTGAGGCGAGCGGATCACGAGGTCAAGAGATCGAGACCATCCTGGCCAACATGGTGAAACCCTGTCTCTACTAAAAATACAAAAATTAGCTGGGTGTGGTGGCGGGCACCTGTAGACCCAGCTACTCAGGAGGCTGAGGGAGGAGAATTGCTTGAACCTGGGAGGCGGAGGTTGCAGTGAGCCGAGATGTGCCACTGCATTCCAGCCTGGAGATAGAGCAAGACTCTGTCTCAAAAAAAAAAGGAAAAGAAAAAAAGTGCATTCACTTATGTATACACATGCACAGAGATATTTCTGGATCTGGGATTATTTTGTGTGTTTTGAAACAAATATTATCCTGTGAAAAGATAAATTAAGAGGGACAGAGCTTGGGTTTGGGCAATTATGAGAGCCAACTGGCCATCTGTTTACTTTGCTTGGTGTTCACAGCATATTTTGTGAACGTTCCAGTTTTTCTGTGAGATTCTCACACATGAATCGTGCTGTGGGAACCATTTGGCAGACCCCAGCCACAACAGCTGCAAATCCTTACAGCCATGTCCACCAGGTCAGCCTGCACTGGGACCTGCCTGAATCAAAAGTTTGCTGCCTGCATTTGTGCATTGCAATTCGACTGGAATTCACAGATATTAAATGTTCTTTGTTGGGATTAGGAAATGGACAATGTGCTTGCCATGTGTTATGGAACAACTGAGGACACAAACATGACCATGGGTTCCCTTTCTGAAACAATTAAAACATTTATTGTTTTTGGATTGGTCTACATTGTAATAAAAGTTGATATGTAACAAAATGTTTCTGCATAGTGTTTTTTTTTTTATTATCTATTGTCAAGTTAAAGTTTACTACCACACTAACAGAACAATGACTTTTAACATATGGGCATATCCACAGATTAGGTCTCATTAAAGCTGTTACTAAGTGAGGGCTAGGGATGTGGGGTCTAAGGAATACAGTTTTAGGAATAAATAAGGAAATGTGGATACATTTATTTATTCCACTCATTTATTCATTCAATATACTTTTTTGGTGGGGAAGACGAGGTCTCTTGCTTTGTCACCTAGGGTGTGGTGCAGTGGCTTCGACCTCTGAGCTTAACAGATTCTCCCATCTCAGCCTCCTGAGTAGCTGGGACTATAGACGTGCGCCACCATGCCCGGCTAATTTTTGTATTTTTTTGTAGAGACAGGGTCTCCCATGTTGCTCAGGCTGGTCTTGAACTCCTGGGCTCAAGCGATCCATCTACCTTGGCTTCCCAAAGTGCTGGGATTACAATCAATATACATTCAGTACCTATTATTTATACGCTAATCATGTGCTAACTCACTGGGTGAATCACTCTATTCCCTTTGCTCTAGATTGAAGCTTCGAGACCACCTGGGAAAACAGACAACTAATGTAATGAATATCCATAACCAGTTTCACAGACAACCAGTAGTTTGCAAGTTATTCCACCCATGGAACGATTCCAAATATTGGAGAAAAGGCCCCCAAGTTAAAATACTCCATGGAAACATGCTCTATACATCTATGTGGTGCTTACAATAAAAGATGACTTCCTGCGACTGACTTGCAACTCCGAAAGAAGTGATTTAGAGGAAAAAAAAAAAGAAAGAAAGAAAGAAGGAAAGAGAGAGAGAGAGAGAGAGAGAGAGAGAGAGAGAAAGAAAAGAAAGAAAGAAAGAAAGAAAGAAAGAAAGAAAGAAAGAAAGAAAGAAAGAAAGAAAGAAAGAAAGAAAGAAAGAAAGAGAAAAAGGTAAGTATGTCACCGTGCTCTTGGGAAATGCTTCTGGGATTTGTCAAATTTCTAGAGTGGAACCCAAGGTTCCTGAGCCAGGGGACAAAAGTGATAATTAAGTAGGATGCAATTTAGTTGGAATCTTCCCTGACCTTAATCCCATAAACAGTTGCCTCGGTAAGGGCAAAGTCTACAGGCCCTAAAACAGGGTACAAGCTTCCCTAAAACATATTAGAGAGAAGCACTTTCAACAGGACCTTATTGCAGGATCCCTAAAAAAAATTCAAAACAAGGAGATTTACATGTTATTCACCTTATCATAATTTCAGAAATATTTTACTAAAAAAAAAGAGTCGTGACGTCTACAACACCTTAAGACGTTGACGTTTGCAACACCTTAAGAACAATGATTATAAGTGTATTAATATTCTCTCTGATTTTAAGGGAAAAGTGATGCAGGAAGAGGAAGATGGGTGGGCGTACGTTCCCAGAAATCCCCAGAACGTCAAAAGGGAAGTGGCGGCTTTGAGTGGAAGACTAACGGAGAGCTTCTACGGTTGTGCCAAAGGAAAAAAAATGTTCCTAAGAAAAGAGTATACAAAGTTCTGTTCACCAAAGCCTGGAACCCAAAGGTGTCCCTCCAAAGCTGTATACGACAGAGAAAACGCGAACTGAAAGCAGAAACGGGTCCCAAGGGGCCAGGCGCCCCCTCCTCCTAGGTACGCAGGTCAGACAGAACTAGGGCTGACCCACAGGTAATTCAGCCCTCTCCCAACGCCCGCCGCCGCCGAGGATCCCACGGAGCCGCCCCCGCTCCCATCGCCGTGGCGACCGCCGGAGCCACGCAGCACCGCCCCTTCCTCGCGACGTGGCCCCGCCCCCTCAGAACCCGGAAGCGGGAGTCTCGCGCCTGCTGAGCGGCCGTTGGGGAGTGGGGAGCGCGCCGGCCCGGGAGTGGGGAGCGCGCCGGCCCGAGCTCGCTCGGCCACGCGCCCCGCCCCTCAGAGGCCGGCCTCCTTCTCTCTCCTCACGGCCTGCTGCGCCCGCGGGTCCCGAGCGCTTGATCGCCCGCCCCGACCGGAACCCAGCCGCCTCCACGGCCCGCGCTCGTACTGGAGCGAAGAGCGGCCTCTGGAAGGAGGGGAAGGGACGTGGGGGCGGCCACGGCAGGTGAGGGTGGGCGAAGACCTGGGAAGCGGCTGGGTGTGCGGTATGCGGGGTTGTAGGTGTGTGTATGGCGCGTGGCTGCTTTGGTTGGTGTGACTTTGTGAGTATGTTCTGAGTGGGCCGGTCCATGTGACCACTCACGTGATCACGTGCCCTTGTGAGTGTGTGTCTGGGGCCGAGTGTGGGCTGTGGGGTGGTCGGTGTGCTTGTGACCCTGTCTTTGTGTGGCTGTCACCAGTGGGACTGGCGGGGAGCTGTGTGTGTCTCCAGCGGGAGGTGGGAGCGGCAGAGGGCTTAACCGGGGCATCCTCCTGTAAACCCATCCTCGGGCTACACGACTGCAGCCCAGGAACATTTTTTTTTCTCAACAAACTTTTAAGAACTCTGAGCAGAGGTCAGTAATTTTGGAGACAGCACCTCGGCCTGAAAGTGACAGATGTCTTTGTTGTTGCTGAGTGTGGGCCAGGCGTGAGGTTTGTGAACGGGGGATGAGGAACAGAGCGGGACCGGAGTGTCTCATTTTTCCTCTTCTCGTTTCCCTGGGGAGTTATAAGTTAGACATTTATGCTGCTTCCTTTGTCTCCACCTACACTGGTTCAGCTCCTTTTGGCACAAAGATTCAACAAATTGAGGAATAACTTTTTTTTTTTAATTTTTTTTTTTTGAGACGGAGTCTCGTTCTGTCACCCAGGCTGGAGTGCAGTGGCCCGATCCCGGCTCACTGCAAGCTCCGTCTCCCGGGTTCACGCCATTCTCCTGCCTCAGCCTCCCGAGTAACTGGGACTACAGGCGCCCGTCACCACGCCCGGCTAATTTTTTGTATTTTCGGTAGAGAGGGGATTTCACCGTGTTAGCCAGGATGGTCTCGATCTCCTGACCTCGTGATCCGCCCGCCTCGACCTCCCAAAGTGCTGGGATTACAGGCGTGAGCCACCGCGCCCAGCCACTGAGGAGTAACTTAATAAGCTGTGTCCAAATTCCAAAAGCTTTTATACCAAGAGCGTGAGAAGAGATGTCACAGATACCAGGTAGGCAGCTTTTCCTCCTGTAAGGTTTAGAGATAATGCAATGAAGAAAAGAGGGATAGCTCTCCCCTGAAGAGATCTAAGAAAAGGATAGCTGTGTACTTCTGTGGTGAGGGATGGAGAGGTGCATTAAAAAGCCAGTTGCATCGCCCAGAGACTCTCAGCTTCCAATATTTTGTCATGGCTAATATTTATAATCACGGATTGTCCATAATGCATGTCAACTATAGATTGAAATAAAGTAGCAGAAACCTCTGACTAGTTATGCTGGTTATGTGACTTAAACATTGATAAAGGTGATTTTGTTGACTTTAAAGTGGCAGGTGGCCGGGCGCGGTGGCTCAAGCCTGTAATCCCAGCACTTTGGGAGGCCGAGATGGGCGGAACACGAGGTCAGGAGATCGAGACCATCCTGGCTAACATGGTGAAACCCTGTCTCTACTAAAAAATACAAAAAACTAGCCGGGCGAGGTGGCGGGCGCCTGTAGTCCCAGCTACTCCGGAGGCTGAGGCAGGAGAATGGCGTAAACCCGGGAGGCGGAGCTTGCAGTGAGCTGAGATCTGGCCACTGTACTCCAGCCTGGGTGACAGAGCAAGACTCCATCTCCAAAAATAAAAATAAAAATAAAAAATAAAAAAAAATAAAGTGGCAGGTTCTTTTGAAGCCCTGAGCGATAGGGGCATAGTCACAACTGGCAGGTTTTTTTTTGTTTGTTTGTTTGTTTTTTGAGACAGAGTCTCACTCTGTCACTCAGGCTGGAGTGCAGTGGTGCGATCTCAGCTCACTGCAACCTCCGCCACGCAGGTTCAAGCTCTCCTGCCTTAGCCTCCTAAGTAGCTGGGATTACAGGCGCCCGTCACCACGCCCAGCTAATTTGTTTTTGTTGTTGTTTTGTTTGTTTTTTTGAGATGGAGTTTCGTTCTTGTTGCCCAGGCTGGAGTGCAATGATGCGATCTCGGCTCACCGCAACCTCTGCCTCCCGGGTTCGAGTGATTCTTCTGCCTCAGCTTCCTGCTTAGCTGGGATTACAGGGATGCGCCACCAAGCCCTGCTAATTTTGTGTTTTTAGTAGAGATGGGGGTGCACCATGTTGGCCAGGCTGGTCTCGAACTCCTGACCTCAGGTGATCCACCCCCCTCACCCAGCCTCCCAAAGTGCTGGGATTATAGGTGTGAGCCACCGCACCTGGCCACAACTGGCAATTTTTATTGTCCAGCAGCACAAGGGCCAGAGAAGACCGGGAGTCCACAGCACACCCTGAAGAGGGGTTTCCTTAGGCAAGATTGAGGCTAATATTGTGGCCCTTTTCCCACCGGCATGAACAGGTGCTTTTGTTTTTGTGAGGAACAAAATCATGAGAGATCAAATCAGTTTTGAGCTCATGGTCCACATTCTTTCTTATTCAGTACTGACCAGTTTAGTCACAATCTCAGTTAACCTTTGCCGTATACAGAATATTCCTGTTATGACTTGGAAAAGTATACTCCCTTGGTGGATGAAAGAGAGCTAGGAGAACAAACTTTCCTATTCATACCACTCACAGCTGCTTTCCCTTTGCAGCAGTGATCTTTTTTTCCTTAGACGTCAGTTGGTCAGATGCAACATTTGGTATCCATTTTACCTTTCGTGTACTGCCAAACTAGCACAAGTGTTAAAATTACTTGTCTCTACAAAAATTTAGTCACAGCGAAGTGGAATCTCTCCATCTTGTAAGATTACTTTTAACACGTTGGCGTAGTGAAGTAGTTGTGAATTATTCTGAAGACTGTTGGTAAGGAACATCTTCCTATTTACTGCTATGGGAAAGAAGAGGATGACCGCATGAATATGTGTGCCTGTGTATGTGTATTTGTATGGTGGTTTGGTTTGTGCATTACAACTGATTCCAAAGCTATGAATGTTTTATTTTATCCCATTTTGTGACTCTAGAAGCACACTTTCTGGCTTTAGTTAGCTAAGGTGTTTTATAAATCTGTTAAGTAGATGTTATTTGCTAAACATGTTTTTTATTTCCCTCCTTTAGAGTAGATTGTTTCTAATAATGCAATACTAGGAAATGTCTCCATTAAGAAGTATTTAGATGATATAGGAGTATTTCAAGTCTGTCCAGGTAGAAAATATTCCAGAATTAAGTATATGTGCTAGTTGCTTTCAATTAAAAGTTATAATCAGCTTGGAGAAAGCCTATACTTAAAATGGCTTAGATTTTTTTTTTTTTTTTTTTTTTTTGAGACGGACTCTCACTCTGTCATCCAGGCTGGAGTGCAATCTTGGCTCACTGCAACCTCCGCCTCCTGGGTTCAAGCGATTCTCCTGCCTCAGCCTCATGAGTAGTTGGGATTATAGGCGGCCACTGCCATGCCTGGCTAATTTTTTTTGTATTTTTAGTAGAGAAGAGGTTTCGCCATGTTGGTCAGACTGGTCTTGAACTCCTGATCTCAGGTGATCCACCTGCCTCAGCCTCCCAAAATGCTGGGATTACAGGCGTGAGCCACCGCGCCTGGCAAAACTTTTTAACATATTAATTTTTTTTTGTTTTTTTGAGATGGAGTCTCGCTTTGTCACCCAGGCTGGAGTGCAGTGGAACGATCTTGGCTCACCACAACCTCTGCCTCCTGGGTTCAAGTGATTCTCCTGCCTCAACCTCCCAAGTAGCTGGGACTACAGGCGCGTGCCACCACACCAGACTAATTTTTGTATTTTTAGTAGAGACGGGGTTTCACTATCTTGGCCAGGCTGGTATTGAACTTCTGACCTCGTGATCCGCCCACCGCAGCCTCCCAAAATGCTGCGATTACAGGCGTGAGCCACTGTGCCTGGCCTTAACATATTAATATTTAAGATAAAATGGATATGCAAAGAATTATTTTCTTTATTTCAGTATGAATAACTATCTGTGCACACTAAGTTTCAATGTAAGACTGGATGATGATTTTCTTAGTACTTTGAAGCAACTTATGATTTTAACAAACTTCTCTAAAATTACCATCTTAGCTTTGAGAGGAGAGACCATTATCACAATGTCAAGGTTGTAAATCAAGTTTAGTGTTGGAATGTCTACATCTGCTGTCTCCTCTGGGTTCAGCTTAGTACGTCTCCAAGGTCACAGTTGAGTCTACTGAGGGCTCTGTGTTCCTGAGGGAGCAGATCTCGAGGGCCACCAAGGAAGAGTTCCATTGAGTTTAGAATCCCTGTTCCTTGCCAGTCCAGAGAACTCCCTCTAAAACAACAGTTCAGAGTCAGCCCGCGAGTTAGGTCCTGGAGTCTCAACCTCATGGTAGCCGTGCTACGATCAAGGCTTGCTCTTGAGGTAGAGGAAGTGGTACAAAGCAAATATTTGAATTCTTCCTGGTGGAATTTCCTCACTTAGCAATAAGAATCTGCAACAGGGAACTATAATTTCAGTTTCCTGTTATGACATAGCACAGATGCCTGAGCAAAGAGGGGCAGCCTTTTAGTTGAGGATGTTCAGCTAGACCAAAGCTCACAGATGCCAGGGTTAGGAGGATGGCCCAGTTCATTCTCCTTAGAATGTAGTTATTCATTTCATCAACAGATAATGCCTGCTATGTGCCAAGCACTGATCTGAGCTTTGGGGACACAGTGGTAACATAGTCACAGATGAGAAAACAAACTCCAAAAGGATCAAGACTTATCTAAGATCACAGAGCTATGAAAACCAGAAGTCACTAAGTTCACAACAAAAGACTACACATTTTTTCCTAAAGGCGAATGTTTCATTTTGTTGCTACTTATAGTGCCTTCAGGTTTACATTATGGATCTTTCAGAGGACCTTGTGTAACTTTTAATCATGTCCATATGAGTGACAAATTTGTCTGTATTTTGTATTAAGAACTACATGTAGGCCGGGCACGGTGGCTTATGCCTGTAATCCCAGCACTTTGGGAAGCTGAGGCGGGTGGATCATGAGGTCAGGAGCTCAAGACCAGCCTGGCCAAGATGGTGAAACCCTGTCTCTACTAAAGGTACAAAAAATTAGCCGAGCGCGGTGGCAAGAGCCTTTAATCCCAGCCACTCGGGAGGCCGAGGCAGGAGAATCACTTGAACTCGGAGGGCAGAGGTTGCAGTGAGCCAAGACTGCGCCACTGCACTCCAGCCTGGGCGACGGAGTGAGACTCTGTCTCAAAAAAAAAAAGGAACTACATGTGAATTTCTGGTTATGTGCAATTACAGTTAGATTTATGGTGTATTGTGAATTTTTCAGGAAGCAGGCTTAATTTAAACTTCTTTCTCTAGGCTGGGTGTGGTGGCTCACACCTGTAATCCCAGCACTTTGGGAGGTGAGATGGGAGGATTGCTTGAGCCCAGGAATTCGAGACCAATGTGGGCAACATAGGGAGGCCCCCATCTCTACAAAAAATACAAAATTCGCCTGTCATGGTGGTGTGCACCCATTGTCTCAGCTACTCAGGAGGCTGAGGTTGGGATAATCGCTTGAGCCTCAGAGGTCAAGGCTGCAGTGAGCTGTGATTGTGCCACTGAACTGCAGCCTGGACAACAGAGCAAGACTCTGTCTCAAAAATTAAAAAAGTCAAAGAACATCAACTCCTTTCTCTAGCATGGACTATCCCTATAGTCAGACAGGAGCATCTTTAGTAAAGGGATTCTTAAGGTAATGTCAAAAGATAGCTGATGGTATTGGAGTTGAGAACTAAGACAGGAAGTATGGTGTCAGAAAAGGCCGTCTCACATCTGGTCCTAGCATTGCCATGTGCTCTCGGATAAGTCAATTAAATTTTCTAGACCAGATTCCTTTTCTGGAAGAACTAAAAGTGTTGGAATAATTTCTTTAAAAGCTCTTCTGGTAGCTGGGCACAGTGGCTCAGTCCTGTAATCCCAGCACTTTAGGAGGCTGAGGTGGGTGGATCACCTGAGGTCAGGAGTTCGAGACCAGCCTGGCCAACATGGTGAACCCCCATCTCTACTAAAAATACAAAAATTAGTTGGGTGTGGTGGTGGGCACCTGTAATCCCAGCTACTCAGGAGGCTGAGGCAGGAGAATCACTTGAATCCCAGGAGGTGGAGGATGCAGTGAGCCGAGATCGCACCACTGCACTCCAGCCTGGGCGACAAGAGTGAGACTGTCTCAAAAAAAAAAAAAAAAAAGTGCCCTTCTGATCCTGTGATTGTAGTATTTCACCAAATTGTTTTTCTGTAGTTTGAGTATATACTGAAAAATAGCCAGTTTCCTGGGTTTTCTTCTTTAAAGTATTGTTGGTATAGCTAGATCAGACTCTGCATTTAGTTCTGATGTAAACATGAATTCTTGACATGAAATATCACATGCTTTTATTTCAGGATTAACCTCCATTTCAGCTAATCATGGGAGAGATTAAAGTCTCTCCTGATTATAATTGGTTTAGAGGTACAGTTCCCCTTAAAAAGGTATGTATGGTTTTACTATACCTCTTATTTGCAAAATCTTATATTGTTTTTGTGTGTGATTTAGATGTCATGTCTTAGTAGTGTTTGAGAGTAAAGGTTACTGCCAAGTATCATGACTCTGGGTTGCAGAGGATGAAGTTCACCCCTTCCCTGTCATGTACAGTCAACTTTTGAGACTCATTTTAGAGTGAAAGCAAGTATAACTGTACTCATTTTTATTTATTTATTATTTATTTATTTTTATTTATTTTTGAGATGGAGTCTCGCTCTGCCGCCCAGACTGGAGTGCAGTGTACTGCATGATCTTAGCTCACTGCAACCTCTGCTTCCCAGGTTCAAGCGATTCTCCTGCCTCAGTCTCCCAAGTAGCTGGAATTACAGGCATGCGCTGCCACACTCAGCTAATTTTGTATTTTTAGGAGAGGCAGAGTTTCACCATGTTGGCCAGGCTGGTCTCGAACTCCTGACCACAACTCCTCCACCCACCACCCGCCTTGGCCTCCCAAAGTGCTGAGATTACAGGCGTGAGCCACCGTGCCCAGCCTGTACTCATTTTTTACAATTGCTTTTACATATACAAGCAAGCAGGTATGTATGTACTCTTCTATATAGTTTAGTGGAAAGTTTATAGCAACTATATAGTAAGTACAGTCAGATTATATTCCTGTTCCTCAGATTTAAGAATGGGGTCACATTATAGAGCTTCTGTTTGCAATGACATACTCGTTCTGCCACAGTCATCTTCTGGAAGCTTTATTTTCCTGGGATGTTTGAAAGTCCTAAATACTTATATTGCCGTTGAGTATTGACTCTGCTTCCCAAATTAATCCGAGTTTGGGGATCACACCAGACAAAGGCAATTCAAGTCACTGAGTAAAGTAAAACCTTTGCTGATTCTCTTGCAGAAGTGTTAGAATCCAGTGATCTTAAGATCTTTTGCAGCTGTTTGTGATGGCTCATGCCTGTAATCCTGGCACTTTAGAGACCTAGGAGGATCACTTGAGGCCAGGAGTTTGAGACCAGCCTGGGCAACATAGTGAAACCCTGTCTCTGTAAAAAGAAAAAATTAGCCAGGTGTGGTGCTATGCACCTATAATCCCAGCATTTGGAAGGCAGAGGCAGAAGGATTGTTTGAGCCTAGGAATTTGAGATCAGCCTGGGCAATGTGACGTGACCCTTTCTCTACAAAAACTAGAAAAAATTAACTGGGTGTGGTGGTGCACGCCTATAGTCCCAGATACTCAGGAGGCTGAGATGGGAGGATTGCTTAAGCCCAGGAAGTCAAGGCTGCAGTGAGCTGTGATTGTGCCACTGCACTCCAGCCTGGGTGACAGAGCCAGACCCTGTCTCAAAAAAAAAAAAAAAAGCAAAAAAGTGAGTGGCAAAATATACAGGGCAAAAACATGAGCAAGAGATACATTATCACCATCTGTGACCTGCGGAAGTCCAAAGGGGAACTGTTAGGCCTCTATGGACTTTGCCTTGCTCCATTTGTCTGCTCCTAGTGATGCCAGTGAGTGACCCTGGTTAGTGTGCTGCCATGCACACAGTGACACTGTGGAGTCCATAGCCCTGCTAGTGAGGAGCTCTCAGAAAACAGAGCCTGGAGGCCTTGAGTTTTTTAATATAAAAGTAGAACAAATACTGATTTGCATTGTCAAATGTTCAAGCAGTTAATGTACTTTTCTAAATACCACCAAAAGTCAGAGAAAACAAAAATTAAACCAGGATGCAGTGAATAATAATAACTAATACTTCTAGGACACTTAACATTCGCCAGACTCTGCTGAGCACTTGACTTGCCTCAGCTTGCCTTTTTTTATCTTTCCTTTTTCTTTTTTTTTTAAAGAGAGAGGATCTCTCCCTCTGTTGCTCAGGCTGGAGTGTTGTTGTATTTTTATTTATTTATTTATTTATTTATTTATTTATTTATTTATTTATTTTAAAGAGACAGGATCTGGGCTGGGCACAGTGGCTCACGCCTGTAATCCCAGCACTTTGGGAGGCCAAGGCGGGTAGATCATGAGGTCAGGAGTTCAAGACCAGCCTGACCAATATGGTGAAACCCTGTCTCAACTAAAAGTACAAAAAATTAGCTGGGCATGGGAGCACGTGCCTGTAATCCCAGCTACTTGGGAGGCTGAGGCAGGAGAATTGCTTGAACCTGGGAGGCAGAGGTTGCAGTGAGCCGAGATCGTGCCACTGCACTCCAGCCTGGGCTACAGAGTGAGACTCCATCTCAAAAAAAAAAAAAAAAAAAAAAAAGAGAGAGAGACAGGATCTCCCTCTGTTGCTTTGGCTGGAGTGTTGCGCGATCATATAGCTCAATGCAACCTTGAACTCAAACGATTATTGTGTCTCAGCCTCTCAATTAGTTGGGACTATAGGTGTGTATCATCACACCTGGTTAATTTTTTCATTTTTTGTAGAGACGGGGATCTCACTATGTTGCCCAGGTTGGTCTCAAACTCCTGGCCTCAAGCAGTCCTGCCTTTTGCCTCCCAAAACACTGAGATTACAGGCGTGAGCCATCACGCCTGGCCCTCAGCACATTGTTTTCCTTCTTCCTTTTTTTTTTTTTTTTTTTAAGACAGAGTCTTGCCCTGTTGCCCGGGCTGGAGTCCAGGCTGGAGCCTGATCTCAGCTCACTGCAACCTCTACCTCCCAGGTTCAAGCGATTCTTTTGCCTCAGCTTCCCCAGTAGCTGGGATTAAAGGCATGTGCCACCATACCCAGCTAATGTTTGTATTTTTAGTAGAGACAAGGTTTCACCATGTTGGCCAGGCTGGTTGCAAACTCCTGACCTCAGGTAATCTGCCCGCCTTGACCTCCCAAAGTGCTGAGATTATAGGCGTGAGCCACCATGCCCGGCCCCCTCAGCTCTTGCCAGTGCTCATTATTTCCCCGTCATGTTGGGTCAAGAACCACTGCATCAGGAAGGTTTCTGATTACCTTCCTGCTTCCTACCCGCTTTTCACCAAAAAGCCAGTTTCTCTCTGTGCCACTCCCTAACCCCTACTGGTTTGATGTATTCTCCCAGAGTGACACATAGACCTGCCTCGTTCCCCTTCTGTAGCAGAGTCTCCCCCACAACTTCCCAAAGGCTTGGTTTAGAGAGGCTGCTGAAGCATCTCCTGAGCTGGTGCTGTCTCTACCCACCTATCCAGATGGATAGAGACACGAGCTAGGAGCCTCGTCTCCCCATCAGCTCCCCTGTTCGTACTGACCCTGCACATCCCAGCCAGTCCTCTGGGTCAGCACTGCAGAATAACTGCAGACTGCCCTCCTTGTACAGACACATTCTTAAACACACACACAACCAGAAATGTGGGAAGAAATAAGATGCCTTGTATAGAGTTCACTGTTTAATGTTAAGCAAAATAGATTTCTTCCTATTGTTGTGGATGGAGGGGAAAGGTAGAAACTGATAGAAGCAGCCAGGTGTGGTGGCTCACGCCGGTAATCTTAGCACTTTGGGAGGCTGATGCAGGCAGATCACCTGAGGTCAGAAGTTCGAGACCATCCTGGCCAACGTGGTGAAACCCTGCCTCTAATAGAAATACAAAAATTAGCTGGGCGTGGTGGCACATGCCTATAATCCCAACTACGTTGGAGGCTAAGGAACAAGAATCACTTGAACCCGGGAGGTTGCGGTTGCGGTGAGCCGAGATCACGCCACTGCACTCTAACCTGGGTGACAGAGCGAGACTCTGTCTCAAAAAAAAAAAAAAAAGCGGTGGGAGGGGAAGAAACAGAGAAGCAGCAGCCCTTTGGAAGATTATAAAGTAGTTCTAAGTAGTTCCGTGGAATATGTTAGCCCTGAGGAAAGAAAAGGAGAACAGAGGAGTCTGTCATGCATGCTAATCTGGTGTGAGCTTCAGGTTACCTTGTAACAAACAAGGCAGTAGTGTTAAAATTGTCAGTGAAATGATAGTGTAAAATAACATAAAAAGCAAATTTATAAGGTTTTCCACTTTTTTCTTTTAAATTTCCCTCCAGATTATTGTAGATGATGATGACAGTAAGATATGGTCGCTCTATGACGCAGGCCCCCGAAGTATCAGGTGTCCTCTCATATTCCTGCCCCCTGTCAGTGGAACTGCAGATGTCTTTTTCCGGCAGATTTTGGCTCTGACTGGATGGGGTTACCGGGTTATTGCTGTAAGTATTACTGATTCAGTATTAAAATTCAGACCGACGTTTTGTGTTTTTTTGTTTGTTTGTTTGTTTTTTGTGCTTCTGTCTCTGATCAGCTATAGTAATGGGCACCGTTTGTTTGTTTGTTTGTTTATTTGTTTGTTTGTTTGTTTGTTGAGACAGAGTCTAACTCTGTTGCCTAGGGCTGGAGTGCAGTGGCGCCATCTCAGCTCACTGCAACCTCCGTCTCCCAGGTTCAAGCGATTCTCCTGCCTCAGCCTCCCGAGTAGCTGGGATTACAGGTGCCCACCACTATGCCCGGATAATTTTTTGTATTTTTAGTAGAGACGGGGTTTCGCCATGTTGGCCAGGCTGGTCTCGAACTCCTTACCTCATGATTCACCTGCCTCAGCCTCACAAAGTGCTGAGATTACAGCCATGAGCCACTGCGCCCAGCCGGGCAGTTTTCTTTAATTGAGGAAAGATATTGTTTGCCTATTTTAATATGTGAGATGAAGCCTTTTGAAGGAGGCTAGTGTGAGTCCACAGTCACACAGAGATTCAGAGGGAACAAACCTCTGTTGGCAGCCTCTCCATGCCCAGCATTTACGTGCATTCTCTCCTGACGCCCTTCTCTCAACTCGGAGTGGTTGGAAGTGTTGTCCTTGTTTACAGATGAAGAAACTGAGGTCTAGCTCACACAGCCAGTAAGTGGTGGAGGGAGGAACTGAGCTCCGTCTCCTGGCTCTGTTTCTGCTCCTCGTTTTGCCACAGCACTGCTTCCAGGGTTGCTGAGCATGGAATATTAGACAACAAAGGGATTAGCTAACACACAAGTGACTGAAAAGCTGGCTTTTCATGTAAATCTTTGATATTTGAGGTGAGATTCATTAATTAGCTCATATGTTAGCGTTTGGTTAGGAAGTTTTTGTTCCTGATTATTACTTTATAGCCGAGTTTGGTCTAAATCCAGTTTCCCAGTGATCGTTCTTGAGTCTTCTCTGGGAGAAAAGTGTGTGGGAAAGGCACTCTTCCTGGTGACTGATTTTTTTTTTTTTGCATGCTTCCACTGTAAGGACACAGGTTGGTCAGGACGTTGGTCTCCTAATTTCCCAGGAAGGAGAGAGCCTCTTTAGCTGGCAGTCACGTGCAGTATTCACTTGTAAGTGGTACTCCCAGTGGGAGTGCTGCTGTTAGTGTATGTTTTATTTACTGTTGAAGGGGATGAAAAAGCATGTCACATGTCTTCTCTCGGAAGGTAACTGAAAATTCTACTGAGGTTACCACCAATTGAGGCCACACAAAAGATATCAGTTCCTCTTCCTCCTGAGAGCCTGTCTCTTACTTGAGAAAACAGTTATCATCACCACCACCTGCTGCTTTTCTCCTGGGTCTTTTCTTCTCTGGCTTAATTTCTCCAGCTTCTTTAACCATTCCTCACATGACATGTTTGAGCCTCTACAACATAATCCTCCTTTGTTCAGATTTTCAGTCATTCCTCTTCACAAACAGCCTTCTAGAACAGGGCAGGAACTGCCCTCATTCCAGCCCTCTGCAGCCTGAGACATGACACTACCATTTCTGGTGGCCCCTGTTGATCAGCCAGGGAGGGGGAGCCAAGCAGCCCGCAGGTGCCCGTCCCACTTGGGAGCGCTGTCCAGCAGCGTTTCTTGCTCCACAGTGGCAGGTCATGAGAGCCTTGGCTTCTGGCTGGATGTTTCTTCTTTACTCTCAAGGTTCTCGATGTGGGCTTTCCCTGTTTCATTAGGAGGATAGTTAATCAAGAAAAGGTCAACAGCATCTTGATCAGAATGTTCAGCTCCATGAGGCTGTGAAACTTATTTGATATTTGTTAGTATCTAGCAGTTACAATGCACAGATCTTTTTAAATTTTTTTTGTTGTAATTGTAGATTCACATGCAGTGTAAAAAATAGTTCAGAGAAATATCCTCTTTACACATTTCCCCAGTTTCCGCCAAACCTTTGCAAAACTGTAGTACAATATCACAACCAGGATATTGATGTTACTACAATCTACCAATCTCATTCAGGTTTCTCCAGTTCTGCTTGAACACATTTGTTTGTATGTATTAAGTTGTGTATAATTTTGTCACCTATGTGGGCATGGATATTTATAAATTAAAGACTCCATGAAAATATCATCCCCTTTCTTTTAGGCTATCATCTGACTCAAATTCTCAAACTTTCTGCTAGGGAGAATCGGTTCCCCATTCTTTCTTGGAATGGTGGAAGTTTTATCCACAAATAGAATTTTAATAATAAAAGTCATACATCAAATCTAAAATGATCCCATAATTCATTTGGCAGTATCCATTCCAGTGATTCATCAATAACAAAATGAACCTAAGTGCTTAAACAATAAACCTGTTAGACGAGGTTTTTTGAGGTTTGTTTTTGTTTTTGTTTTTGTTTTTTGGAGACGGAGTCTCACTCTGTCGCTCCAGCTGGAGTGCAGGAGTATGATCTTGGCTCATGCAACCTCCACCTCTCAGGCTCAAGCAATTCTCATGCCTCAACTTCCCCAGTAGCTGGGATTACAGCTGCCTGCCACCATGCCTGGATAATTTTTGTATTTTTTTAGTAGAGGTAAGGTTTCACCATGTTGCCCAGGCTGGTCTCGAACTCCTGACCTCAAGGGATTCCCCCGCCTCGGCCTCCCATAGCGGTGGGATTACAAGTGTGAGCCACTGCGCCCAGCCAGTGAGTTTTATATGTACATAAAAAAGGAATTCTTGGCCAGGTGCAGTGGCTCACGCCTGTAATCCTAGCACTTCGGGACGCCGAGGTGGGTGGATCACGAGGTCAGGGGATCGAGACCATTCTGGCTAACACAGTGAAACCCCGTCTCTAATAAAAATACATAAAAAAAAAAAGAAAATTAGTCGGGCGTGGTGGCACGCCGCTGTAGTCCCAGCTACTTGAGAGACTGAGGCAGGAGAATCGCTTGAACCCAGGAGGCGGAAGTTGCAGTGAGCTGAGATCGTGCCACTGCACTCCAGCATGGGTGACAGAGTGAGACTCCATCTCAAACAACAAAAAAAGGAATTCTTAGGGGACAAACCTGAGTCCCTTAGAAATGAGTTTGTGACTTGTACTTTTTTTTCCTCATCATTGCCAGCATTAATAGACAGGCTACATATAGTCGAGTACCATACTTCTTTTTCACAAACAGAAGTACAGTAGCCTGGCATGGTACTTCTGTTGGCTCACACCCGTAATCCCAGCACTTTGGGAAGCTGAGGCAGTCAAATCGCTTGAGGCAGGCAAATCGCTTGAGCCCAGGAGTTCAAGACCAGCCTGGGCAACATGGCAAAACTCCATTTCTACAAAAAAAAAATATATATATAAAATTCAGCCAGGCATGGTGGTGCATGCCTGTGATTCCAGCTACTGGGGGGCTGGGGTGGGAGCATCGCTTGCGCCCAGGAGGTTGTGGCTGCAGTGAGCTACAGTTGTGCCAATGCACTCCAGCCTGGGTGAGAGAGAGAGAGACCCTATCTCAAAAACAAGCTGGGTGTGGTGGCTCGTGCCTGTAATTCCAACACTTTGGGAGGCCAGGGCAGGTGGATCACTTGAGGTCAGGAGTTTGAGACTAGCCTGGCCAACATGGCAATACTGTGTCTGTACTAAAAATATAAAAATCAGCTGGGTATGGTGGTGGACATCTGTAATCTCAGCTACTCAGGAGGCTGAGGTAGGAGAATCGCTCAAACCCGGGAGCCAGAGGTGGCATGAGTCGAGATCGCGCCACTGCCCTCCAGCCGGGGCAACAGAGGAGACTGTCTCAAGAAACAAACACCCCAAAGTACAATAAATGAAATAGAGTAACTAAGTCATTTAAAAGAAGAGGAACAACTTTACTGAATACCCCCTTAAAGAAATGCTACCAAAAAGAGAGGGAGCTCTCCTTAGAACAAATTTTGTTTCCATCTCTCCTGAGCCATAATTCTGAATGAAATTAGATTTAAGAGAAAACCGTATTTCTTACTGGGATGGGTTCTGGTATATTCATCCTTGAACCCCAGACTTTTTCAGCTGTTTAGAAAGGAAATTGATGGGAATTGAAATTGTTACTCACGTAATATCATTAGAATGTGCTTACTTTTTATACTCTTTTAATTTGGTCTGTTAGATAAAATGTGAATTATGAAGTTTCGTAAAAAGTGAGAGCTTATTTTTACATATTTTGAATAAGGAGCAGCGCTTAAGCAAATGAGAAATGCCACTGTTTGAGTCCTAAGTTTTTCAAATACATGAGTTGCATTTTTACTTTTATGATTTTTAAAATAAAATTATTGTTATTATTTCAGTTGCAGTATCCAGTTTATTGGGACCATCTTGAGTTCTGTGATGGATTCAGAAAACTTTTAGACCATTTACAATTGGATAAAGTGAGTACCCTGAAACTAATTACATACATACAATTTTTTTTTATTTTTTGAGATGAAGTCTCACTCTGTCACCCAGGCTGGAGTGCAGTGGCATGATCTCAGCTCACTGCAACCTCCGCCTCTTGGGTTCAAGTGATTCTCCTGCCTCAACCTCCAAAGTAGCTGGGATTACAGGCATGTGCCACCATGCCTGACTAATTTTTGTATTTTTAGTAAAGATGGGGTTTCGCCATGTTGGCCAGACTACTCTCAAACTGCTGACCGCAAGTGATCCGCCCACCCCAGCCTCCCGAAGTGCTGGGATTACAGGTGTGAGCCACTGCGCCCAGCCCTCTTTTGTTTTTTAATAATAGCTTTATTGCAACATAATTCATATACCATATATTTACCCTTTTAAGTATACAGTTCCATGTTTTTAACTAACCTCGTGATCCACCTGCCTCGGCCTCCCATAGTGCTGGGATTACAGGCATGAGCCACTGCGCCTGGCCTGGTTTTGTTTTCTAATGCAATCTGTGAATGATATTTTTAAAAATTATATAACTTGGATGCAGAGTTGTATTATCTTGATGGACTGTGTAAATTGCATTTAAATACAATATTTTCTAAATTTCTAGCTGCTGTAAATATTTTAGTCTATTGGCTAGTGATAACATATTCTGTGGTTAGTGATAATTGAAGCAACTTTTTAATACTCATGTTTAAGATTGATCAGTATTTTAGGATCTGCCTCATATTTGTTTATAATTAGGTTCATCTTTTTGGCGCTTCTTTGGGAGGCTTTTTGGCCCAGAAATTTGCTGAATACACTCACAAATCTCCTAGAGTCCATTCCCTAATCCTCTGCAATTCCTTCAGTGACACCTCTATCTTCAACCAAACTTGGACTGCAAACAGGTAAGAACAAAATTATTATTTCTGTTCAGTGAAATTTTGAAAATGTTGGCTTTTGAGTGTTTGGTATATTAGGAAGGGAAGGCTTATATCTACTTCTATATTCTGCAACTTCCTTGCCTTTTTTTTTTTTTTGGATACAGAATCTTGCTCTGTCACCCAGCCTAAAGTGCAGTGGTGCAACCACAGCTCACTGCAGCCTTTATTTCCCAGGCTTAAGCGATCCTCCTACCTCAGCCTCGCAAATAGCTGGAACTACAGGCAGGCATGCGTGGTACCACACCTGGTTCATTTCTGTATTTTTTTGTAGAGATGGGATTTTGCCATGTTGCCCCATGCTGGTCTCTAACTCCAGAGCTCAAGCAATCTGCCCACCTTGGCCTCCCAAAGTTCTGGGATTACAGGCATGAGTCACTGTGCCCTGCTGTTTCTTGACTTTTAAAATTAGAAACAATTACCTTTACAAAAGGAAAGAATTGCATAAACTCTAAATTCAGCTTTATTACCCTAAATTTTTAAATTTTGTTTAATATTCATTAATACACTTTCTCTGTTTCTATTCAGTATTTCTGTATAACTAATACCATGTTCTGTTTATCCCACTTACTATTTTGTGTAAACAGTTCCATGTTTGACTGACATAGTTTTATTAGGCATTTGACTTTTCCCAATTCTTCATCACATTCTACAGTAAATCTTTGTACAAATTACCGGGGTTTTTCCCTTACCGATTTTTTTCCTTGAGATATGTTCTCCAAATGGAAAGACTAGAGCATTTGGTCTGTCAACAGACGTTCTGCACATCATGACCCTTGATATTAGTCTGTTCTTCCAAAAGATAGAAATGGTGGAAATGAGGCCGGGTGCGGTGGCTCACACCTGTAATCCCAGCACTTTGGGAGGCTGAGGTGGCTGGATCACCTGAGATTGGGAGTTTGAGACCGGCCTGACCAACATGGAGAAACTCCGTCTCTACTAAAAATACAAAATTAGCTGGGCATGGTGGTGCATGCCTGTAATCCTAGCTACTTGGGAGGCTGAGGCAAGAGAATCACTTGAACCCGGGAGGCAGAGGTTGCCGCGAGCCGAGATCACGCCATTGCACTCCAGCCTAGGCAACAGGAGCAAAACTCCATCTCAAAAAAAAAAAAACCAAAAAAAGAAATGGTGGAAATGCTTCGGGGGCAGCCAGTGGGGTACTTGTTTCCTAGGAGCCATCCTTTCATTGATTTTATCATTTTAAGTAATTGATAGGTATCTATGATGCTATACAGCTGGCCACTGGACTTTTTTTTAAAGGCTAGAGCCTTGCCTTGCTAGCAATGAAAGAAGTATCTCTACAAATAATAATAATATTTGTATCTCTACAAATAATAATAATAATAAATTAGCCAGATACCATGGTACACAGCTGCAGTCCTAGCTACTCAGGAGGCTGAGTCAGGAGGATCGCTTGAGCCCAAGAGTTCGAGGCTGCAGTGAGCCACAATCATGCGTCTGTACTCCAGGCTGGGTGACAGACCAAGCCCTATTTCAAAAAAAAAGCCCAGTGACTAAACATATCTGTATGATCAGTGTTTTCTTTTTTTTTTTTTTTTTGAGACGGAGTCTCACTCTTGCCCGGGCTGGAGTGCAGTGGCCGGATCTCAGCTCACTGCAAGCTCCGCCTCCCGGGTTCACGCCATTCTGCCTCAGCCTCCCAAGTAGCTGGGACTACAGGCGCCCGCCACCTCGCCCAGCTAGTTTTTTGTATTTTTTAGTAGAGACGGAATTTCACCGTGTTAGCCAGGATGGTCTCCTGACCTCGTGATCCACCCGTCTCAGCCTCCCAAAGTGCTGGGATTACAGGCTTGAGCCACCGCACCCGGCAGTGTTTTCAAATAATGTATAGGGAAGTATTGTTTTCACATCTACTTAAGATTGCACTCTGATATATTTTAGTTTTTCTGATGTTACCTTAGTAGTTACTCAGCGTTCATGCAACAATTTCTTGTATACATTAGCTGCTTTACAAATCCTTCCCATCCAGATAATGCACTAAATAATGCTCATTATTTTTGGTGATTTTTATTGCTGTTCTTTTTTTTTTTTTTTTTTTTTTTTTGAGGCGGAGTCTCGCTCTGTCGCCCGGACTGGAGTGCAGTGGCCAGATCTCAGCTCACTGCAAGCTCCGCCTCCCGGGTTTACGCCATTCTCCTGCCTCAGCCTCCCGAGTAGCTGGGACTACAGGCGCCCGCCACCTCGCCCAACTAGTTTTTGTATTTTTAGTAGAGACGGGGTTTCACCGTGTTAGCCAGGATGGTCTCGATCTCCTGACCTCGTGATCCGCCCGTCTCGGCCTCCCAAAGTGCTGGGATTACACGCTTGAGCCACCGCGCCCGGCCTTTTATTGCTGTTCTAATTGTCAGACTGCCAAGACAACCCCCATTCAGTTTGTGCTCTGGCACATGAGCTGCTTTTTGTCAAGTATCTGAGTGCTTACTGTGTGCCACACGCTGAGGATACAGGAGTGCGCAAAGCCAACAGGGTCTACCCCTTACAGAGCGTACTTAGACCTCATCCCTTCAAAAGATAAGAAAGTGATGGGGCTGGGAGAGAACTTAGAAAGTTAACTGGAAGGTGACTCAGTGTTCCTTTTGAGGGAAGCTCAACTTCCAGCAAGGCTGTCCCAATGATAATAAGCATCAGAAGGTAGTTTGCACCTCATCTAAGTAATTTTCATCATAGGTTTAGAGAAATTAGTGTTTACCCTCCAAGATGGCTCTTAACAGTTGAATTTAATGGAATAAATATAAACTAAAGATCATATATAGAACTCCATAGGCCAGGCGCGGTGGCTCAAGCCTGTAATCCCAGCACTTTGGGAGGCCGAGACGGGCGGATCACGAGGTCAGGGTCAGGAGATCGAGACCATCCTGACTAACACGGCGAAACCCTGTCTCTACTAAAAATACAAAAAATTAGCCGGGCGAGGTGGCGGGCGCCTGTGGTCCCAGCTACTCAGGAGGCTGAGGCGGGAGAATGGCATGAACCCGGGAGGCGGAGGTTGCAGTGAGCTGAGATCCGGCCACTGCACTCCAGCCTGGGCGACAGAGCAAGACTCCGTCTCAAAAAAAAAAAAAAAAAAAAAAAAAGAAATCCATAAAGATCTGACCAGTCACAGTGGCTCACACCTGTAATCCCAGCACTTTGGGAGGCAGAGGTAAGAGCATTTATTGAGTCCAGGAGTTCTAGACCAGCCTGGGCAACATAGCAAGACCCTGCCTCTACAGGAAAAAAAAAAACATTTTTTTTGAGATGAGAGTCACTCTGTTGCCCAGGCTGGAGTGCAGTGGCACAATCTGACTGCAACCTCCACCCCCTAGGTTCAAGTGATTCTCCTGCCTCAGCCTCCCGAGTAGCTGGGATTATAGACGCCTGTCTAAATTAGCCCCTGGCTAATTTTTGTAGTTTTAGTAAGAGACGGGGTTTCACCATGTTGGCCAGGCTGGTTTTGAACTCCTGACCTTGTGATCCACCCACCTTGGCCCCCCAAAGTGCTGGATTACAGGCGTGAGCCACTGCGCCTGGCTCAGTAAATTTTTTTTTTTTTTTGGAGAGGGAGTCTGGCTCTGTCACCCAGGCTGGAGTGTAGTGGCACCATCTCCGCTCACTGCAAGCTCCGTCTCCCGGGCTCACGCCATTCTCCTGCCTCAGCCTCCCGAGTGGCTGGGACTATAGGCGCCTGCCACCATGCGCGACTAATTTTTGGTATTTTTAGTGGAGACAGGGTTTCACCGTGTTAGCCAGGATGACCTCCCAAAGTGCTAGGATTACAGGCGTGAGCCATACCTGGCCCCGGCTCAGTAAATTTTTTAAAATTAACCAGGCCTGGTAGTGCGAGTCTGTAGTCCCAGCTACTCGGGAGGCCAAAGTAGAAGGATCACTTAACAGGAGTTTGAGGCTACAGTGAGCTATGATCACAATACTGCACTTCAGCCTGGGCAACAGAGTGAGACCCTGTCTCTAAAAAAAATTTTTTTAATTGTTTAAATTAAAAAATAAAAAGAGGCCAGGAGTGGCTCACACCTGTGTTCCCAGCACTGTGGGAGGCTCAGGTGGGTGGATCACTTGAGGCCAGGAGTTTGCCACTAGCCTGGCCAACATTGCAAAAGCTCATCTTTACTAAAAATACAAAAGTTAGCCGGTGTGGTGGCATGCGCCTGTAGTCCCAGCTACTTGAGAGGCTGGGACATGAGAATTGCTTGAGCCTGGGAGCCAGAGGTTGCAGCCAGCTGAGATCACACCACTGCACTTCCAGCATGGGCAACTGACTGAGACTCTGTCTCAAAAAATAATAACAGTAGTAAATTGAAAAAATAAATCTATAAATATCAATTTGTCTTGAATTAGCCAAGTTGAATCTAATAGTAGCAAATTTGGGGAGTTGTAATAACTTTCAAATTGGGATTTTGAAATCTATTTTGAAATATCAATCAGTAAAAAGATAATATCAAAGGAAAGAATATTTCTCTTAATGCTCAGTTTTCCAAAGGAAATAGTTTAATCCTTGGAAATAGGGCCAATTAGAAAAAAAAAAAATCTTGGACTCATCAGAATGTCTATCTCAGTAAAGGTACTTTGAAATATCACTTATAATTATCCTAAATCCTCAAATTAAAGTTTAATTATATGAAGCCATAACTGTTTGGAAACTTGGGAAAGTGTGTATAAAAACCAAATGCTGAGCTCTTTGAAGGAGGGGATGAGGACTTTTTATTTCTAGATCCCAAGCTAATACAAAGCTTTAATGTTCGATGAATATTTGCCATGTGTAGTCTCGGAAGTTTAAATTATAAAGTCTTTGTGTTTTACAGCTTTTGGCTGATGCCCGCATTTATGCTCAAAAAAATAGTTCTTGGAAATTTTTCATCTGGCCCGGTGGACCCTATGATGGCTGATGCCATTGATTTCATGGTAGACAGGGTAAGGATCATGACATTGGGGTGGGGACACATTGTACTGGGAATTTTCACATCTACTTGGTTCCAGAAGATAGATCTGTCTCACAAGTATGTGTTAGAGGTATTTGCTAAACAGATTAATACATCTGAGCAGATATTATTGCTGGTAAGGGCTTGTCTACATTAGTGCTTCCCACCAGCTGTTTGTCAAAATCACTTAGGGGAGCTTTCAAAAATATAGATTGTAAGGCCTCACAGCAGACCATCCATCTGGAATCCCTGGGCATGGGATCTGTGAATCTATTTTTACTTCAGTCTTTTCCTTTACTCACCAGGTAAATCTGATGAACCAGGTCTGTTGGCCTGCATTTAGGAACTCCTGGACTAGATGATTTCTCAAGTCTCTTCTAGCTCTAAGATCCCTTAAAGGTTTATCTTAAAAAAAAATACCAAAAAAAACCATGTATCTGTCACCTTTGAGCAGTAGGAATTGGCTTGCTGCCCATGGGCACCTGGCTGGAGTAGGCAGTGTAAGCTGAGAGCTATAGAAGGCCAGGTTTCATTGGTTTGTATCCAGGTTTCCAGAATATAAAAATGCCACCACCTCCTGAGAAGCCCAGTTCATGGTCTCTCACCTATGTTGTGGTTCCTCACTGGTGACTTTTCTGGCCCCACCACAGATGATACCACCTTTATAAGCACAAATGTTGTCTGTGAATTTAATGTAAATGTGAAAAATAAAATTATTTCAAAAACTTTACCTGTGTTTCTTCCTGCAGCTGGAAAGTTTGGGTCAGAGTGAACTGGCTTCAAGACTTACCTTGAATTGTCAAAATTCTTATGTGGAACCTCATAAAATTCGGGACATCCCTGTAACCATTATGGATGTAAGCTTCCTTTTAAGTAAAATAGTTGCTGTGCTTTTTAAAATGTGTATATCAAGATCTCCTAAAAAACCATTTGATAACTTTCAATGTGCCTCTTCAAATGCTGCCTTGGCTTTTGTTTTTACCCTCCAGCTTTCTCAGTTCCAAAATAATCTGTTTATTGCTTATCTTGGATTTCTTTCTGGCAGGAATAACACCATTGAAATCAAAATAGGCTGATCACAGAGGCTTATGCCTGTAATCCCAGCGCTTTGGGAGCCTGAGGCAGGAGGATTGCTTGAGTCCAAGAGTTCAGGACCAGCCTGGGCAACATAGCGAGACCCTGTCTTCTGTTTACTAGAAAAGATAAAAATAAAAATGAATCAAAATAAATTTAAACAAGGGAGTCTACCCATTTGATGTATTTTTGCTGTTCTCATCAATAGATACTGCACCTTAGCCATTACATATATGGGCAGCAAAGAGAAGGTGCTTCACAAGAGTAGAGAATCAAGAATTCCATAGTCTAATTACCACAAAAGCTTGCTTATTTTTTCATTGTGGTAAAAAAATATATGTTAAAAATATGCCATTTTAACCATTTTTAAGTGCATAGTTGAGTGGCATTAAGTATATTCACAGTTCTGCAACCATCACCATTTTCACAACATTTTCATCATTCCAAGAAGAAATTCCACACCCATTAAACAATAACTCCTGTGCCCTTTTTTCCCCCGGCCTCTAATAAGCAACAGTCTATTTTCTGTCTGTAAAAATTTGCCTATTCTAGGAACCTCATATAAGTGGAATCCTACAATATTTATCCTTTTGTGCGGCTATTTCACTTAGCATAATGTTTCACAAGACTTATCTTGAAATGTTATACTTGTGTCAGAATGTCATTTCTTTCTTTCTTTCTTTTTTTTTTTGAAACCGTCTCACTCTGTTCTTCAGGCTGGAGTACAGTGGCACAATCTCAGCTGACTGCAACCTCTGCCTCCCAGGCCCAAACAATCCTCCCTCCTCAGCCTCCTGAGCAGCTTGGACCACAGGTGCACACCCACTACATCTGGCTAATTTTTTGTAGAGATGGGGTTTCACCATGTTGCCCATGCTGGACTCAAACTCTGAGACTCAAACTATCTGCCTGCCTGGGCCTCCCAAAATGCTATTACAGGCGTGAGCCACCACGCCCAGCCTGTCATTTCTTTTTAAAGCTGAATAATATCCACCAATAAAACCAATGTTGGTTTATACCACGTTTTGTTTATTCATTCGTCCGTCAGCGGACACTTGGGTTGTGTTCAGCTTTTGGCAATTGTGAATAATGCTTCTATGAACATTGGTATAAAAGTATATGTTTGGGCCAGGCGCGGTGGCTCAAGCCTGTAATCCCAGCACTTTGGGAGGCCGAGACGGGCGGATCACGAGGTCAGGAGATCGAGACCATCCTGGCTAACACGGTGAAACCTCGTTTCTACTAAAAAATACAAAAAACTAGCCGGGCGAGGTGGTGGGCGTCTGTAGTCCTAGCTACTCCAGGAGGCTGAGACAGGAGAATGGCGTGAACCCGGGAGGCGGAGCTTGCAGTGAGCCGAGATCGCACCACTGCACTCCAGCCTGGGCGACAGAGCGAGACTCCGTCTCAAAAAAAAAAAAAAAAAAGTATATGTTTGGGCAGGGCACAGTGGCTCATGCCTTTGCCTATAATCCCAGCACTGTGGGAGGCTGACTCAGGAGGATTGCTTGAGCCCAGGAATTCGAGACCCGTCTGGGCAATATAGGAGACCCTGTCTGTACTACTAATAAAAAAAATTAGCCGGACATGGTGCCACAGCCCTGTGATCCCAGCTACTTGGGAGCTGAGGTGGGAGGATCACCTGAGCCTGGAGTGAGCCATGATCATGCCACTGTGCTCTAGCCTGGGCAACAGAGTGAAACCCTGTCAAAAAATGTATATATATTTGAGTTCCTGCTTTTAATTCTTTTTTATTTATTTTAAAATTATTTTTTAAAAATAATTTTTTGTTTTTTATTTTTGTATGTACATAGTAGATGTATCCTACTTTTAATTCTTTTGGACATATTGTTTGAAGTAGAATTGCACTTTTTGAAGAACCGCCATACTGTCTTCCACAGTGGCTGTACCATTTCATGTTCCCACCAACAATGCACAAAGGTGCCAGTTTCTCTATATCCTGGACATTTATTTCTGGTTTTTTGGTTGGTACTCATCCTAATGGATGTGAATTGGTATCTCACTTTGGTTTCAACTTACTTAAAAAAAAAATTATGAATATTTTGCCTTATAAATGGATTTGTTCCTAAATTCAAATACTATGGTTTTTGTTTTTTTTGTTTTTGAGACGAAGTCTCGCTCAGTTGCCCAGGCTGGAGTGCAGTGGCGCAATCTCAGCTCACTGCAAGCTCCGCCTCCCGGGTTCATGCCATTCTCCTGCTTCAGCCTCCCAAGTAGCTGGGACTACAGGCACCTGCCACCACGTCCAGCTAATTTTTTGTATTTTTAGTAGAGACGGGTTTTCACCAAGTTAGCCAGGATAGTCTCGATCTCCTGACCTCATGATCTGCCCACCTCAGCCTCCCAAACTGCTGGGATTACAGGCATGAGCCACTGTACCCAGCCAAATATGGTATTTTTAATAATGGGTTTTTGTTGGGAAATTATCCATTATTAGAGTGTAAACAACTTCTTATCCTCTGCCATAATCGCTGCATTCTAACATTTACCGTAACATAGAACAAGCTTTTCAATGGTCCTCACAGGACATTTGCTCTGCCTGCTCTTCTTTCAAAGCTGTGCTCACCCCCTGGGTTCATGGTCACTGAAAACAGCCTATAAGTTTTAGTTGGAGATGCACTTAAACATACAGATTTAGTATGGTATATTTAGTATACAATATTTTTTGCTTCTTTTACTTTTTGAAAATTTTGTTGCATGTAAAAACATAAATGTGTATGGGTATTGAAAGATGTCTAGAATCATATGCTGCAAACTGGCTTCCCCGAGAAAGAGTAGCTTGTCCTCTTTACATTTTTTTGGAATTTTTTTCACTGAGCCTAAATGACTTAGGTTATTGCTTTAAGTTAATAATAAAAATAAAAAGTTCTTTGGGGGCCTTATGATGTTTTTGAAATTTATTGGCATTTGCAATGATTGTTCTCTATTGTTCTGTTAATCTACTTAGCTATATTTGAGGAAAAAGGAAATTCATGGTAGAATTTCCCCTCACCCTAGCCGAGCCTGGTGACTCACACTTGTAATCCCAGCACTTTGGGAGGCTGAGGCGGGCGATCACCTGAGGTCAGGAGTTCGAGACCAGCCTGGCCAACATGGTGAAACCCCGTCTCTACTAAAAATACAAAAATTAGCCAGGTATGGTGGCACATGCCTGTAATCCCAGCTACTCAGGAGGCTGAGGCAGGAAAATCGCTTGAACCCAGGAGGTGGAGGTTGCAGTGAGTCAAGATGGTACCACTGTACTCCAGCCTGGGCAACAGAGCAAGACTCCATCTCAAAAAAAAAAAAAAAAAAAAAAAGAACTTCCCCCCACCAAAAGAATGCAGGAGATGCTCTGCAGCAAAATCTGTAGCTATTGTCTTAGGTTGGACTTAGAAGTCACCAGGGATCAGCAGTGGAGGTAGTTCAGGCTGCTAGGGGTTCAGAATTGTCTCTTCATATGAAAGGAATACTTAGGGTAGCATTTCCATAATGTGAAAAGAACATATTAAAACACCAGTTGATTACAGCTTTGTGTATGTGTGTGTGTGTTTTACCTTTCCTATGGTGCTGAAGCTTTGTGTTTTTTTAAAGGTGTTTGATCAGAGTGCACTTTCAACTGAAGCTAAAGAAGAAATGTACAAGCTGTATCCTAATGCCCGAAGAGCTCACCTGAAAACAGGAGGCAATTTCCCATACCTGTGCAGAAGTGCAGAGGTGAATCTTTATGTACAGGTAAGGCCTAGCTTGAAACCCAGAGCACTCTGAGCCCAACATACGTTTGCAACATAAAGCCTTTTTTTAAATGGACTAGTAAGGGAATCAGGGAACTACAGAATTCCTTGTAGGAATGAGGCATTGACTTGATAAAAGTGGTTTACATTTATAATTTGTAGGAGAATGTGAACAGGTGTATTAGAGATCCCTTTTCTAAGGACAGCAGGACTGCATTCACACACTGAGGTTACCATTTGTATGATGTGACCTTGCCCTCTGGACATAGTGAATTCCGTCAGAGCAAGACACCCGACCTAAATGGGGTCAATCTGAGTCCTGTGAAGTGACTTCTTGATCTAATTTTAATGCACTAAAAGAAAACCCTGCCAAGCGCAGTGGCTCATGCCTGTAATCTCAGCATTTTGGGAGGCTGAGGTGGGCAGATGACAAGGTCAGGAGTTCAAGACCAGACTGGCTAATATAGTGAAACCCTGTCTCTACTAAAAATACAAAAAAATTAGCTGGACATGGTGGCGTGCACCTGTAGTCCCAGCTACTCAGGAGGCTGAGGCAGAAGAATCTCTTGAACCCTGGAGGCAGAGGTTATAGTGAGCTGCGATGACGCCATTACATTCCAGCCCAGGCAACAGAACAAGACTCCATCTCAAAAAAAAAAAAAAAAAGAAAAGAAAGCCCTAACAAACACCATTCATACTCTAACTAAATGGATAATAGAATAGCAGTGAAGGGTGAGTGCCCTGGCAATTTGGCAAGAAGAATCAAGAGCCTTAAAAAACCAGTCATATTCCTTGATCCTGTCACCCCTTATAGAAGACAGGGTCCTAAAGACAGGATCCTAAACAGGAAAACTTGATGCCTGCAGATATTCATCATAGCAGCACTAGTCACAGTAGCAGAAGATTGGAAGGACCTAACTCAGCAGAAGAAGGGAAGGGTAAACATCTCATGAGCATGCACCGTCTAAGATGTCTCAGGAGACTCTGCAGGGACTCAGGGAGACTGCTCAGGGAGCGAGGAACAAAGATCTCAAATGTGGTTTCAAAAAATTCTTTGACTTTTCTCTATTTAGTATGTATTAGTCTGTAAATTTTAGAAGTATAAGACATTTGTCTACTATGGTGATGTTTTCCTACCAAACTTTTTATAGAGGGCAGTATACATTTTACTCTGTAATGCAGCCATTTAAAATAATGATTCTGGCAGGGTACAGTGGGCTCACACCTGTAATCCCATCTCTTTGGGAGGCCGAGACAGTTGGATCACCTGAGGTCAGGAGTTCGAAACCAGCCTGGCCAACATGGTGAAACCCTATCTCTACTAAAAATACAAAAATTAGCTGCGCGTGGTGACAGGCACCTGTAATCCCAGCTGCTCAGGAGGCTGAGGCAGGAGAATTGGGTGAACCCGGGTGGCAGAGGTTGGAGTGAGCAAGATAGCACCACTGCACTCCAGTCTGGGCGACAAGAGTGACACTCCAGCTCAAAAAATAAAATAAAATAAAATCATGATTCTGCATTTCAACAGATACATTTGCTACAATTCCATGGAACCAAATATGCGGCCATTGACCCATCAATGGTCAGTGCCGAGGAGCTCGAGGTACAGAAAGGCAGCCTCGGCATCAACCAGGAGGAGCAGTAGTGTGTGTCTCGCTGTCAATGATGATTTGACCCGGTGTGTTCTCATATAGTCAGTGGCGTCAGCGCCCGGCAGCCGGCCTTTTCCTTCAGGTTCGTCAGACTCACCGGTTCTCACTGTGTCTGGGAAGTAGGACTGATGGTCATCTTCGTGACAGGCAGCAGCTCCACTAAGCCTAAGCAACTGTTCCCTCTTCGGTTTTCTTAGCTTTTGAATTTGAAGAAGTACTTTCAAAGACTCCCATTTTAAGAACCGTGCAAATTTTGCTACCAAAAGTCTTCACCACTGTGTTCTTAAGTGAATGTTAATTTCTGAGGTTTGGGACTTTGTGGTGTTTTTTCCTTCTTTTCTTTTCCATTCTTCTTTCTTTCTTTTTACGTTGTTTGCTGTAAGTGCTGCACATCCAGATTGCATATCAGGACATTGGTTATTTTATGCTTTCTTGGATATAACCATGATCAGAGTGCCATGGCCACTACCCCACTGTTTGCTCTCCTGCAAATCAACTGCTTTTAATTTACACTTAAGCAAATTGTTTTGAGTGTTAGCTACTGCCTTTCTAGATATTACAGTCATTTGGAATAAAAATTCAGTTTCACTGAGTCGCTGTTGTGATTATTGTTGCCGCCCAACTGGGCTACACAGGCCTAGGACTTTCTGAGAAGTAGGTCATGGTTGCCAATTCTGTGTGACTTTGGGTAAGTTACTTAATCTCCCAGAAGTACAGTTTGCACATCATAAAATAACCCTAAGCTATCGTTTATTGATCTGCTGCTGTGTGCCAGGTACTTTTCTTATCTTCATTCTTTCCCCTGAGTGGAAATGTTTAAACCCACATAAAGTAGAAAAAATGGCATAATAAATGATGTCCCCATCACCCAGCTTCAAAAATTATCAACTCTCAGTCTTGCTCATCTCTTTTTTTTTTTTGGAGACAGAGTTTCGCTCTTGTTGCCTAGGCTGGAGTGCAATGGCGTGATCTCAGCTCACTGCAACCTCTGCCTCCTGAGTTCAAGCAATTCTCCTGCCTCAGCCTCCCGAGTAGCTGGGATTACAGGCATGCACCACCACCCCAGCTAATTTTGTATTTTCAGTAGAGTCGGGGTTTCTACATGTTGGTCAGGCTGGTCTCGAACTCCCGACCTCAGGTGATCTGCCCACCGCAGCCTCCCAAAGTGCTGGAATTACAGGCGTGAGCCACCGTGCCCAGCCTTGTTCATCTTTTAACCTACCTGCATCTCTTCCACACATGTTCCTATCACTAAATTATGTTAAAGCCATTTCTGGTGCTGTATCATTTCATCTGTAAGTATTTCTATGTGTACCTTTAAAATACAGCCTTAATATCATTATCACACTTAAAAATTTACCAATAATTCCTTCACTGGATTGTCTAATAATCCAGTGAATGTTCTCACTCACAATTATTCCATAAATTTTTTTTAGGTGACTTGTTCTAATCGGGTTTCATATAAAGTCTACACTTTGTATTTGATTGAAGTGTCTCTTAGATTCCTTTTGAACTGGAAGCTCCTCCTCCCTCTATTTTTTTCTTGCCATATATTCAGTGAAGAAGGAGGTTCATTTGCCCTGTAGTTACCCCACAGTCCAGATTTTCCAGCTGCAGCCTCATGGTGTCCTTCCACTTGTTTCTCTGTCCCTGGTATTTCCTGTAAACTGGTAGTTACATCGAGAGGCTTGATCAGGTCAAGCTCGATCTTTTTAGCAAGAACACTGCATAGGTGGGGCTGTGTGTTTCTCTTGCCTCATCTCAGGAGGCACATCACATCTGGTTATGTCTAAGTTGTTATGATTGCTGGGTGTGTTCAGGCATCATCAACATGATCCAGTCCTGAGAAAGTCTCCTGCTGGCTTAGCTGCCTCTGCTGACCATTGCACAGATGCATCATTCCATTAGGGGTTGCAGAACAGTAATAATACTAATTTTTATCTTTCCTTCTGCATTTATTAACTGGAAATTACCAATTTAAAAAAACCAAAAACTTGCCCTCATCAACTGCTTGGTTTCGCGGAGGTACAATTTAGACAGAAAAATAAGCATCATCATCTTCTTTCCCTTTATGTGCCAGGTTTTGGAATATTGGGTTGGCCATACCCTCTTAGACTTCATCCCCAGTACAGCCCTGATTATCCTGACTTTACAGGTGAGGACCTGGAGACTGGGAGAGGTCAAGAGACTTGCTCAGGGTCAGGCAGTAAGGGGTGGAGCTGGGATGCCAACTTGAGTCTGACCATCCCTAAAACCAGTGATCTTTCCACAAAGGGGCCACAGTGTCTTCTCTATCTGTGGCTTGACAACAGTCGTGAGTTATGGAAACACTTGGTAAACCATAAGGGCGAAGCTTGACATTTTAACTAGTAGCATCTGAGGCTACTACAGCCGTCTGTCAGCTTTACTCCTCAGCTCTGCACCCTGATGACTGCAAGTTGTCATTGCCAGCCCTGATCAATTTTGGGTACTGGTCTTGAATGCGTACTCAGGCCTATCAGGCCAGCCTTTGACAGGCATCCCAGGATTCGACAGACTACCAGGCAAAAGCTGGTAGTCTAGCCCTATTATCTTAAGTCCTGGCATCACTGTTCCTTGAAATCCCCAGTTAGAAACGCAGCCATCTTGGACCCTGTACCCCCACTCACTCCTCCACCCCCATGTCTCAGGCTGAAGCAGATGTGGAGATGAAATTTGGGGTGCAAGATGTTTATTAAGGATCAACATCTGTGGCCTGGTGTGGTGGCTCACACCTGTAATCCCAGCACTTTGGGAGACCAAGGAGGGTGGATCACCTGAGGTCGGGAGTTCAAGACCAGCCAGGCCAACATAGAAAAACCCAGTCTCTACTAAAAATACAAAAAAAATTGCCAGACCTGGCGTCATGTGCCTGTAACCCCAGTTACTCTGGAGGCTGAAGTAGGAGAATCACTTGAACCAGAGAGGCGGAGGTTACAGTGAGCTGAGATAGTGCCACTGCACTCCAGCCTAAGCAGTAGAGTGAGACTTAATCTTCAAAACAAAACAAAAAAAATCTGTGAAAGGAAGATGGATTGGGCAGACAGCAAAATTGAACTGTGATGCAGGCCTGATCAAGTACCCACCAACTCGGTAGGACACACAGGAGCTTGAAGTGCCCACTGGAATATTTTCATGGAGGACTAAAATGGCTGGGTCTCTATGCTCAGTTCCCAGAGGCAGCTGCCCTGGGGAAGGTAGGGCGTTCGGTGGGGCAGCTCTCTGCAGCTGAGGCAGACCCTGAAGGATTGACAGCTGGAGGACGTCTGCCCGGTGCACTCCCGCAGCTGGATGGAAAGGCCTTCCTGGAAGAAGGGAGTCCAGGCAGTGCATTTCCACATCTACTATACCCACATCCCCTGACTCTCAGAGATCTAGCAACTTGCCTCCAGACTTGAGCATTCCTCACTACAGGCCAGGCTTTGGCATCTCTTGCCCAGACTACTGCAGTCCTTACTGGCTCCACCAGCCATCTCCTCCTACCCCCACCCAGCTTCTGTGTGGTCCACATGCAGGTCTGATCTTGTCACTTGCCAGTGCATGAACACTAAGGACCTCTGTTGTGGAAATCAGACCACAGTTTCAGAAACTCTGAAGTAGGGCTGTAACCATTTACTGAAGCTCTGCACACAGGAAGAGATGAGGGGAGCAACCTCCACTAAGAGCCAGGGACTCCACCTCAGTTCTTAACCTGTGCATTTTATGGGTTCATTTTGATACATGATGTGATCCAGGGCCTGCACCCACTTCTAGAAGTTACCTTGGGATCCACAGGAGCTAGGCTTCGCACTTTAAGTATATAAACCTGCTTACTATATGTGAATAGTTTTTTTTTTTTTTTTTTTGAGATGGAGTCTGGCTCTGTCACCCAGGCTGGAGTGCAGTGGCCGGATCTCAGCTCACTGCAAGCTCCGCCTCCTGGGCTTACGCCATTCTCCTGCCTCAGCCTCCCAAGTAGCTGGGACTACAGGCGCCCGCCACCTCGCCCAGCTTGTTTTTTGTATTTTTTAGTACAGACGGGGTTTCACCATGTTAGCCAGGATGGTCTCGATCTCCTGACCTCGTGATCTGCCCGTCTCGGCCTCCCAAAGTGCTGGGATTACAGGCTTGAGCCACCGCGCCCGGCCGTGAATAGTTTTAAGTACAGTATATAGCTTGAAAAGGGGCCAGGCGCAGTGGCTCACGCCTATAATCCCAGTGCTTCGGAAGGCCGAGGTGGGCAGATCATGTGGTCAGGAGATCGAGACCATCCTGGCTAACATGGTGAAACCCCATCTCTACTAAAAATACAAAAAAAATTAGCTGGGCATGGTGGCCCGTGCCTATAATACCAGCTACTTGGTGGCAGGCTGAGGCAGGAGAATCGCTTGAACCCGGGAATCGGAGCTTGCAGTGAGCCAAGGTTGCGCCAGTGTACTCCAGCCTGGTGACAGAGCAAGACTCTGTCTCAAAAAAAAAAAAAAAGGAAAAGGGAGGAGAGTAACTGTAAGTAAATACACATTGGAAAAGTGATTTAAATATACATTTTAGAAACAAGGAGAGTCACAATTAGCAAGGTAAAGTAGATTCTGAAAGGACAAGCAGATGTATGTTTCCAAAGGTGGAGTCTATTCTGTTCAGTTTCTACTTTATGAGACATCTAATTTTTGGGACAGGGAACAATTTCCAATGCATCTGCACCCCTCCCCCTCCCACCCCTCGGGTCACAGCTCCCCCTCCTTCCACGCATCCTGTGCTGCAGCCCCGCCCCGCCCCAAGTGGGGGGGGTCCCTCTCCACACCTGTGGGCCATTTCTCAGGCTGTGCTCTTGGCTTGGACTGCCCTTTCCCCACTTCTGTCTCCTCTGTGAGCTTCTTCATCCCCTTCCTTTCGTCCTTCCTCCAGGAAGAAGTCCCGTGGTTGTTTGCACCCATCCATTACAGCAGGGACTGCTCCCTATTTCAGTTATTGGTGTGCAAGCCCTTCTCCCCCACTAGACCATAAGCTTGGGGAAAAGGAGGGAACTGTGGGCTCTCATCTCTGCACCCACTCCTGGCAGACCACCTGGCACAAAATCCACTCAGAAAGTATTCACTGGCAGTGAGTTGAGCCATTGTGCTTACATAGCACCAATCTGTGACAGCTTGTCTGACCTGGAATTTCGACCTGTATTTCCTGAAGAAAAGAAATGAGTACTGGATTTGAGAGATATATTTCAACATTTCAATTTTATTGTATTTAAGAACTTTTTTGTCTCAGAAAAAAATTACAAAATTCATTGTATAAAATTCATCCAGAGAAATGATTTCAGTCCTGTGTGGTACAAAATACCTTTCCCAAATGGAATAGATGATTTAATTTAAAGCCTCTGTTTTCCTTTTATAACTTTTAGTTTTTTCACAGACTTTCTATTTTAGAACAGTTTTAGGTTTAGAGAAAAATTGAGCAGATAGCACAGAGAGCTCCCATGTACTCTTCACCACACATGGTTTCCCCACTTATTAACGTCTGGCATCAGTGTGCCACATTTGATACAACTGATGAACCCATATTGACACGTTACTATTAACTCAAGTCCATAGCTCATATGAGAGCTCACGCTTTGTGCTGTACATGCTATGGGTTTTGACCAATGCCCAGTGTCATGTATCCACCATCACAGTGTCATACAGAACAGTTACACTGCCCTTCCATCCCCTGTGCCACCTCCTCATCCCTCCCTCTCACTGCCCCTGCAGCTCCTGGCAATCACTGATCATCTTTTTACTGTCTTTGTAGTTTTGCCTGTTCCAGAATGTCATATCCTTTCAGTTTTCAGTAAGTAACCCTCTCACACATTTCAAAAGGTAAAACAGTACAGAAAGGTACCGCTGAGAATTCTTTCTCCCACCCTGTCCCAGTCCCACTGTTCCCCATTAACCTACTACCCCAGGGAAACCACTTGATTAGTTTCTTAGCCTTTGTCTAGCTTTTATTTATGCAAATATGTCTTCTAATTTCCTTTCTTTTTTACACAATTAACAGCATACTATTAGTAGTATACTATATGCACTAATCTGTATCTTGTTTCTTTTCAAATTATAATTATTCTTTTAAAAAAATGCTTCACTGAGAGCAGGGAAGCCACCTTAGTTTTCCAAAAGTCACACAATACATGGTAGTATCAAAGAAATATCTGCTGAGAGGCCGGGCGCGGTGGCTCACGCCTGTAATCCCAGCACTTTGGGAGGCCGAGACGGGCGGATCACGAAGTCAGGAGATAGAGACCATCCTGGCTAACATGGTGAAACCCCGTCTCTACTAAAAAATACAAAAAACTAGCCCGGAGAGGTGGCGTGCGCTTGTAGTCCCAGCTACTCGGGAGGCTGAGGCAGGAGAATGGCGTAAACCCGGGAGGCGGAGCTTGCAGTGAGCTGAGATCCGGCCATTGCACTCCAGCCCAGGCGACAGAGCAAGACTCCGTCTCAAAAAAAAAAAAAAAAAACTAAAATTTGCTGGGTGTGATGGCACGCGCCTGTAATCCCAGCTACTCGGGAGGCTGAGGCACAAGAATCGTTTCAACCCAGGAGGCGGAGGTTGAGGTGAGCTGAGATCTCGCCGTTGTACTCCTGCCTGGGTGAGAGAGCAAGACTCTGTCTCAAAAAACAAAACAAAACAATTTTCACCCTTAAAGTGTAACTCAGAAAGATTTACAGTAAGAGCATATATTTAGCTCACAACATATATGTTAGGAAACAAAAGAATGCTGATTAAATATAACTTAGTGGTAGGTAAAGTTGTCTATTTTTTTCCCTATCATGTCTCATAAGGTAATAGATCACAAATATATTTTAGAATTTTTCTTAAGTTTCAAGAATCCAAAGATGGCCAGGCTCCATGGCTCACACCTGTAATCCCAGCACTTTGGAAGGCCAAGGCAGATGGGTCATCTGAGGTCAGGAGTTCAAGACCAGCCTCACCAATGTGGTGAAATCCGTCTACTAAGAATACAAAAATTAGCCAGGCATGATGGCATGTGCCTGTAATCCTAGCTACTCCGGAGGCTGAGGCAGGAGAATTGCTTGAATCCAAGAGAAGGAGATTGCAGTGAGCCAAGATCAAGCCACTGCACTCCAGACAGGGCAACAAGAGCAAAACTCTGTTTCTTTTTTTTTTTTTTTTTTGAGACAGGGTCTCACTCTGTCGCCCAGGCTGGAGTGCAGTGGCACGATCTCGGCTCACTGCAAGCTCTGCCTCCCAGGTTCACGCCATTCTCCTGCCTCACCCTCCCAAATAGCTGGAACTACAGGTGCCCGCCACCACGCCCAGCTAATTTTTTGTATTTTTAGTAGAGACGGGGGTTTCACCATGTTAGCCAGGATGGTCTCAATCTCCTGACCTCATGATCCGCCCGCCTTCCCAAAATGCTGGGATTACAGGTGTGAGCCACGGCACCCAGCCGAGCGAAACTCTGTTTCAAAAAAAAAACTACATCACCTGCAAAAGATTAAGAGAGAAAAGGAAGCTTTTTCTCTAAAAGCATCTCTTGACAAGTAGTGCAGATATCCTCTGAACCAATTTCTTTCTGTTTAATGTACCTGTATCTTGGGGTTTTTTTTTCCATTTAATTTATCCTGGAGCTCTTTCCATAACAACAACATCCTTTTACTGCTGAACAAAATTCCATTGTGTGGATGGAACATATTCTATTTCACCAGTCCCCTGTAGCCAGTCACTTGGTTTGTTTCCAATCTTTTGCTTTTTCAAAGTAATAACCTTGTATGCTGTCATTTTGTATGTACACAGGTTTATATGTAGGACACATTCCTAGGACTAGGATTGCTGGACCAATGGATAAAAGTATATTGTGGACGGATAATGCCAAATTACCTTTCAGAGACAGTGGCCCTGTGCACTCCATCAGGCATGTGTGACCACCAAAGCCCCTGTCAGCTGTTTTATTCTATCTCCTTTCCAGTCTCAGGCTCAGTGCAGAACTTTGAGGTAAGCTTTTCTCAAATGTGGGCTCCTAAACTGGCCACAGCCAGCTCTGCCACATGAAAGAGAGCTCAAATGAGACAGAAACAGCCTCTGGGCAGGATTTCTATCCTGCGCAGATATATTTTCCACATTCTAGGAAACCGTGAAGCTTCCAGAGCCACATTTCCCCAGAAACACATCCCCCTGCTGGTGTAGCCAAGCCCCACAAGCTGTGCTTGCCTGGCACCTCAAAGCCAAGCACCACGGATGCCACTTGCCATGGGTGCCTACAATTTCAAATAATGAGAAATAAGAAATTTCAGCTTCTCAGTCCCTCTAGCCAACATTTCAGGTGCATGACAGCCTCAGGTGGCAAGCGGCTGCTCTCCCGGACAGGGCAGAAGATGGAACGCCCCATCCCTGGGGAAGATCACGAGGTCAGGAGATCGAGACCATCCTGGCTAACACAGTGAAACCCCATCTCTACTAAAAATACAAAAAAATTAGCCGGGCGTGGTGGCGGGCACCTGTAGTCCCAGCTACTTGGGAGGCTGAGGCAGAAGAATGGCGTGAACCTGGGAGGCGGGGGTTGCAGTGAGCCAAGATCGCACCACTGCACTCCAGCCTGGCGACAGAGTGAGACTCTGTCTCAAAAGAAAAAAAAAAAGAAGAAGAAGAAAGTGTGCCAAGAACTCCAAGAGCTCCAAAGGACCATACCCGTGGGACGGGATTACCCACAAAACCTGAAACAGGCCCTTGGACCCATCCTCATGAAAAAGATCACTGTACAAACATTTGCCTGCTGGGCTCTGCATGACTGTGCATTACAGTAGAATCAGCTGGAGGTCCATTAACAGTGATTTTTTAAAAAGCCCTCAAATGATGGTCATCTTCTCTTCAGGTGGCTCCACACGCTGAGGTCCCATATGCCTGAAGGTCTGGCCTCCCCGGTTACATGGCTGTGCACCTCCTGGGGGCACTTGGGGCTGCGTTTGCTTTCTTCCTGATGTTTTCTGTTAAAAACAAGAATCTTATTTCCTCTGTTGCCTAAGCTCTGCCTCACAGGACTGGTTTTATGTTTTAATTGCCTGCCAGAGTTTGTGTTAAAAGAAGATGCAACAACTATATTTAAGAACATTTTGGGGAAAGAAAGGTAGCATCCCTAATCCCTCTACCCTGAAATGACTCTTAGCTTTTCCACCTGGCCTATAGCAGCTGTGGGGGGAGATCCTTTCCTTTTTTCCCTCAATAATATGCTAGAAATATTTCCCTCAGCAATATGCTAGAAATATGTCGGCATTGGTTTTCTTTGTTGCCTCATAACTAATGGAGCCTTCACAACTGTCAGTGACGGCCTAGTGCCCCATTCTGTGGTTGCCCCATCATGTACCACGTCAGTGGGTATCACAGCGTTTAAGGCTTTTCATCATGAGCTGATTTTGTTTTTAACGAGGGGTTAGTACTAGAACCTTCTATCCTGCTTGTCTGATGATTCCACAGAACACTCTGAATCCCAAATCAGGCTTTTGAAATTGGCATACTCAAATAAGTTGTGATGACCTCAGAAGGTTTATTTGACCTGATTTAACTGGTTCAACTCATATTAAGTCAGTTTTGGCTCCTATGTCTTAATGTTTGTGAAAAAGAAGTCTGAAGGTGGCTTATTCCAAAATGGAAAAAAAATATCAAGGTATAGAAGGCTGGTAAGCAAGAGATTCTGGACAGCATCACTGGCTCCGGGGCTGTGAAGGTCACAGTTTGGGCCAACACCAGGGCCAGGAGGCACTGTAGTTTGCCCAAGGGAAAAGGGGGCAGGGCTCGGGGTAGGAATCTGGAAGGCCCAAAGCCAGCATCACAGCATTCTTGTCTGAGCAGCCCTTGGAGGGCCCTGCTGCATTCCAGTGGGGGCCACCCAGCTCCTGAGAAGAAGGCCAGCAGAGTACGCTCTTACCAGCCAGGTCCCTCCTGCCAATGGCCACAAGGCCCTCGAACAGTGCTTTGCTGGGGTTCTCACCAGCCGTGGACACGCCATGCAGCCAAATGAGCAGCATTCGGTGGCCATGCTCCTGATAGCTTCTGGTGCCTGAGGACAGTGAGGGAGGAGAGAGGGAGAAGGAGCCAATGGGGCCACTTGACCAGAGCGCCTGTCTATGCCACCCTGCACCACCTCCTGAACATGCCCAGGTGGGAAGGAGGCCAAAAGCCTCCAAGGCCCTTCTCCCTGCTCCAGCCAAGCTCAGCCTGGAGATGGGTAAGGGGAGTGGAGGAGCAGCCTCTCAGAGAGGGGGGGAAAGGGTTTGTGTCTTGGTCTCTAGAACCTCCCCAGCCCCAGGCCTTCTCCTGAACACCCACTATACACTCTGTTGGTGTCACTCTGAATGGAGAAAGAATTGACATTCATTGTTGTGGTACCGTGATGCACAAACTGTACACTTCACCTCTCTGGCTGCTCAAAATAATCTGTGTCTTGCATGATAGTGGTCCTAATTTACAGATGAGAATACAGCTTAGTCAGAGACGGAGCTGGCCATGCTCTTTCCCCTGCACTGGTGGTTCTCGGACTCAGCTGCTCCTGGGAAACACCTAGGGCCCATGTCACCCCCAGAGAGTCTCATGTACCTGGGTCTGGGTGCAGCCTAGGCATTTAATGGTTTTAAAGTTTCCTAGGTGGTTCCAACATACAACCATGTTTGGAAAATAATTGCCCACACGGCATGGGGTTAACATGCTATTCGGCTGGCTGTGATTCAGCTGGCTCTCCTGTGTTGGGGAAACAGATAGATGCTGGGCCAGGTCCATCAGGTCCAGGTCACTCCATTTGCCCCTCTGACCTTCCATGTCCCTTTTGGGGCCCTCAGCAGGCATGTCCTCACGGTGCTGCCCTTGGTGTGGTGGCACTTCCGCTTGACCCAGTGGTCTCAACACCATTTGTTAAATATCTCTGCCCCCACCACTGTAATGTACAAGTGCTTCTTTATCATATATGAAAGTTCTTATCTGCAGCAGCGTTTACTTTTGAACTCTGCTCTATTCCACTGATCAATTTGCATATTTTTGTGTTAGGAATCTCTCTCTTTTTTTTTCTTTGGGAGACAGAGTCTCACTCTATCCCTCAGGCTGGAGTGTAGTGGTGTGATTTCGGCTTACTGCAAACTCTGCCTCCCGGGTTCAAGCGATTCTCACAGCCTCAGCCTCTCGAGTAGCTGGGATTACAGGAGCCCACTACCATGCCCGGCTAATTTCTGTATTTTTAGTAGAGACGGGACTTCACCATTTTGGCCAGGCTGGTCTCGAACTCCTAACTTTAGGTGATCCCCCACCTAGGCCTCCCAAAGTGCTGGGATTACAGGCGTGAGCCACCATGCTTGATCCAGGTATCTCTTTATGTAATTTTAATTTGGCTTTATAAAACGCTGAGTCTGCTTGGCTTAGATCCCCTTTATTGTTTTCCCCCAGAATGTTCACTTTTATATCCCTGTTTATTCTTTCAAATTGTAGAATACTTCAATCAAGTTTCAAAAATCTCCTATTTTGATTAAAATTAGATCAAATTTTTAATCGAATTGGGGAAAAACTGATATCTGTATGATACTTTTTCTTGCCACAAATACAGAATGTCATTCCATTTACACAAATCATCTTTTAGAGTTGAACCATTATTGTTTTATTCGTATGTGTCATCTGTATTTGTCTTTTAGGTTTTCCAGGTGAAACACACACACCATTGTAAATGGAGTCTCTTTTAAAAGATTCTCTATATATACTTTTTGCCCATTTAACAATGGTTCATAGGAGTTCTGTGGTGTTAGTATATTTTCTATATTTAGCCATCTCCTTGAATTATTTAATTCTAAGATTTTTTTTTAGTTGATTCCTCTGGATGTCCTATCTATATTAAATATGCCATCTGAAATTAATAAGTCTCTCTCTTCCTTTACAATATTTCCACTCCTTATTTCTATTTCCTTTTCATATCTTAGTGCCAGGGCCCAAATTTTCCATATAGATGTTGAATAATAGTGACAACAGCAGGCCCTCTTCTTTTTACCAAGAATGGTTTAGTTTAGGCGTAAACAGTGGGTATCAGTTTGGGCTGATTGGTGAAGAATGTGAAATTCACAATCAATGGAGAGGGAGAGGCAGAGTGTGCACCCTGGGCGGATGCCTGGAGGAGGGACAGAGCACCAGGTGTGTTGGGACCAGGCTGTGGGTTGCACAGGCTCTTTCCTAGAAGCACAGAAAACTGAACACATTTCAGGTGCCCCACCCCTCCGCCCACTGGTTGCTTGGAGGGAGGAGAGGCAAGGTGCTACCTGTCCACTGTTGTTCGATGGCGTAGACATGCGCCTCTGTGAAATCCCAGGAATATGCCAGCTTCTTCCACTCACGGGGCTGCAGATGCCTGGAGGCCAGCCGCCACAGCACAGAACGGAGCTGCTGTGTTTCCTGCCGATGGTCCTGCTTAAAGGACAAGCTCTTCCCAGAGGGGTCACTGAGGTCCCTGCATGAAAGGTGGTCCTGTGGGGCAGATCCCAAAAGTGCAGAAGCTCTCCCTCATGATCCCAGACAGGGGCAATGCCGAGCCAAGGGCCCTATGACCCTCCTACCACCACTGCTGGGGAGCCTGGGAGCTGGAGTCAGCAAGGGCCAGGGGCTTAACGTCCTCTCTTCTGGTTTCTCACTCCATGCCTTGCCTTGACCTCTGGAACCCAAGTTGCTCCCACTGTGCTTCCACCCGGAATTCCTCTGCTCACCTTCCTGCCCCTCAACCTCATTGTCAGAGTCAAAAGACCACCCATGTGCCACTTCCAGGGAGCCTTTCCAAATTCCTCCGGTCACCTGCCTCTTTCCTGTGTTCTTAGAGCATGGGTATCGACAGAAGTACTCCGAAGCTTTGGCCAAAACCAGGCAGGGCAGGTATCAGATTTGCTGAATCACAACAGGTAGTAAAGGGTAGGATTAAAAAATCCTTTCTAGCAAAGCAGGCAATGAAATTAGAGGTTACGAAAGAATTCTTTTTTTTTTTTTTTGAGACGGAGTCTCGCTCTGTCGCCCAGGCTGGAGTGCAGTGGCCGGATCTCAGCTCACTGCAAGCTCCGCCTCCCAGGTTCACGCCATTCTCCTGCCTCAGCCTCCCGAGTAGCTGGGACTACAGGCACCCGCCACCTCGCCCTGCTAATTTTTTTTGTATTTTTTAGTAGAGACGGGGTTTCACCATGTTAGCCAGGATGGTCTTGATCTTGTGACCTCGTGATCTGCCCGTCTCGGCCTCCCAAAGTGCTGGGATTACAGGCTTGAGCCACCGCGCCCGGCCGGTTACGAAAGAATTCTATCATAGCATACATGAAGCCCACAGAAGCCTAAGGCCCTCTAAAGGGAATGGATGCAGAGTTCTGGTTGTTAAGTTCAGGGTGAAAAAAATCACCCTGGTTTCTGCAATTCCAAAGCTTACATCATAGTCAACAGTCTCTGGCAATCACTGTGAGGTGAAGCTTGGTTCTCACCTGGGGTATTAAAAACTGGTCCCCTGGGGCAGTGTTTTCAGCCCCATCTGCACACTGAGACCATCTGGGAACTTTAAGAACCACTGATGTGTGGCCCCCACCTCAGAGATTCTACCTGAATTGGCCTGAGGGTCCAGGGGGGATTTGTGATTCTGACATGCAGCCACTGCCTTAGTGGTGAGGACCTGTAAAGCCTGAAGTGGCTTAGTACTCAGCACAGAGATGAATCAGTTAGTCTAACCCACAGTATTCACATTTTGGGATTATATTTAGGAATAATCTGTTGTATGTAAAGGGGTCATGTTTAAGGGAATCTAGCATATCAGTGGGAGAACATCTTATGATTCCTACTGAAATTTATCTACCAATTGATTTTGAAACAGTGATTTTTATTTAAAAGGGATAAGAGTTTACTAAGTTTGTAAACCACACTGGAATGTTTAAGATATTTGAGATTCTTTGTAGTTTTAGTTAATAGTCTTATTAGGATAATTTAAGAATTTAAGAAGCATTTGAAGTGCTTAAAAAGAAAATCTGGCTGGGCACGGTAGTTCAAGCCTGTAATCCCAGCACTTTGGGAGGCCGAGACGGGCGGATCATGAGGTCAGGAGATTGAGACCATCCTGGCTAATACGGTGAAACCCCGTCTCTACAAAAAAATACAAAAAACTAGCTAGGTGAGGTGGCGGGCGCCTGTAGTCCCAGCTACTCAGGAGGCTGAGGCAGGAGAATGGCATAAACCTGGGAGGCGGAGCTTGCAGTGAGCTGAGATAAAGCCACTGCACTCCAGCCTGAGCGACAGAGCGAGACTCCGTCTCAAAAAAAAAAATAAATAAATAAGAAAATCTGTTATATTAAGTTTATTTATTCAGTTTCAGTGTTTAAGGTAGTTTGACTAAGTTTAAACACAGGACCCAACATTACTCAAAAGATTTCCCTGAAACTGACTGGAAAAATTTACTAGTTGTATAGATAGAATAATAAGATTTATCAAATGAATTTTAAAGTTTAAGAAAAAACTAGGGGCCGGGCGCGGTGGCTCAAGCCTGTAATCCCAGCACACTGTGGGAGGCCAAGACGGGCGGATCACGAGGTCAGGAGATAGAGACCATCCTGGCTAATCCAGTGAAACCCCGTCTCTACTAAAAAATACAAAAAACTAGCTGGGCGAGGTGGCGGGCGCCTGTAGTCCCAGCTACTCAGGAGGCTGAGGCAGGAGAATGGCGTAAACCTGGGAGGCTGGAGCTTGCAGTGAGCTGAGATCCGGCCACTGCACTCCAGCCTGGGCGACAGAGCGAGACTCCGTCTCAACAAAAAAAAAAAAGAAAAAACTAGGTTTTTAAATGTATAAGTTAGCAGATTCAATACAGATGCCTCTCAACTTATGATGGCATTATGTCTTGATAAAAATATCATAAATTGGCCAGGCGCGGTGGCTCACGCCTGTAAACCCAGCACTTTGGGAGGCTGAGGTGGGTGGATCACAAGGTCAGGAGATCGAGACCATCCTGGCCAACATAGTGAAACCCTGTCTCTACCAAAAATACAAAAAAAATTAGCCGGGCATGGTGGCACGTGCCTGTAGTCCCAGCTACTTGGGAGGGTGAGGCAGGAGAGTCGCTTGAACCCGGGAGGTGGAGGTTACAGCGAGCAGAGATTGCACCACTGCACTCCAGCCTGGGTGACAGAGTGAGACTCTGTCTCGATAAATAAATAAAATATATATATATCATAAAAGTTGAAAATGCATTTAATCTACCTAACCTACAGACCATCATAGTTTAGCTTAGCCTACCTTACATGTGCTCAGTACACTTACATTAGCTTATAGTGGAGCAAATCATCTAACACAAAGCCAATTTTGTAATAAAGCACTGAATATCTCATGTCATTTATTGAATATTATATTGAAGTGAAAAACAGCATGGCTGTACGGGTACTGAAAGTACGGTTTCTACTTAATGTGTATCGCTTTTGTGCCATCATAAAGTAGAAAAGTCATAAGCTGAACCATTGTAATTGGGGACCGATTGTATTAACTTTGAAAGCTGAAGTAAATGCAAAATTATTTTCTGTATATAAAAACAACCCCCAAGGACACCAGAAAACTCCCTACCTCCATTTGCTAACTGGAATAGCAAACATTCTGCCACTCCTCTGTCCCAAGTCCACAGGAGACATTGCTAATCAATCCCAGCACACTTACTTCTGGCTCAGAAAGTTGCCTGAGCATGACATCCCAAGCAGCAGTTCAATCACCTGGAGATGGCATGAGATGGAACCACCTGCCATCTCTTTTTCACACATGTCCATATGCATTCATGCATGCATGCAATTCGTCAGCTGGAAGCTACAGCAGTGTCCAGCAGTATCTCCACGCTGGCATGGACCTCAGTCTGCCTTGTTTCAGCATGTTTGGACACTTGCCCATCACCAGATCCTCACAAACAACTGTGGTAGCATACAAGGTAGTGATTATCACCCACCTGGAGCCTGAGGGACCCAGAATTGGTCAGGGCTGGAATTCAAAGCCAGCTCCATCCGGAGCCAAAATCACTCCCTTTTCAATGAGGAAAAGATCAAGCGTGAGGCCTCCATACCTTCTTCCATCTGTAGAAACGATCAGCTTTTATGATCATGTCCACCAGGCTGACATGGTTGCTGCGGGCGGCCACTGCCAGGGCAGTTTTTCCCTGCTGCAATTAAGAGGCAAGAAGAGAAGCCACAGTTTCTACAGAAGGGGTACAAAAGGGCCTCTAGCACTGAGCACAAACCCTCCTGCCCACAAGAAGTGCTTTCCAGGCCGGGCGTGGTGGCTCAAGCCTGTAATCCCAGCACTTTGGGGGGCTGAGACAGGCGGATCACGAGGTCAGGAGATCGAGACCATTCTGGCTAACACGGTGAAACCCCAACTCTACTAAAAAATACAAAACAAAACTAGCCGGGCAAGGTGGCGGGCGCCCATTGTCCCAGCTACTCAGGAGGCTGAGGCAGGATAATGGCGTAAACCCGGGAGACGGAGCTTGCAGTGAGCTGAGATCCGGCCACGGCACTCCAGCTTGGGCGAGAGAGCGAGACTCCGTCTCAAAAAAAAAAAAAAAAAAAAAAAAAAAAAAAAAACGGAAGTGCTTTCCAGCAGTCTACACTGAGAGCAGAATGATCTTCTGGTTTTCTGGGCATGATGGGGATATGGAAAAGTCACAAATAGAATAAAGCAATAGCAATACATAATTCCAATGACCATCTCTTATGTTTCTTTAGAAATTAGGAAGCTTTAGAGCTTATGAAACTCAGCCCTCATTAACTCTTCAACATCCCCTGTGAAATAGGGGTTCCTACCCACTTTTCAGGTGAAGAAACCAGAGCCCAGAGATGGTGGCTTGGTGGGTTTTGTTTGTTTGTTTGTTTGTTTGTTTTTTGTTTTGTTTTTTTGATACAGAGTCTTGCTCTGTCGCCTGGGCTGGAGTGCAGTGGTGCAATCTTGGCTCACGGCAAGCTCCACCTCTCGGTTCACGCCATTCTCCTGCCTCAGCCTCCCGAGTAGCTGGAACTACAGGCGCCCCACCACACCCAGCTAATTTTTTTGTATTTTTAGTAGAGATGGGGTTTCACCGTGTTAGCCAGAATGGTCTCGATCTCCTGAAGTCGTGATCCACCCGCCTCCGCCTCCCAAAGTGCTGGGATTACAGGCATAAGCCACCGCGCCCGGCCTGAAGGCTTGGGTTTATTATGTCACTTTTGCCCACCTCCCATCGCGCCTCCTTTTCTCCAGGCCTCCCAGACAGTTACCTCCACAGACCTGCAGTGAGATGGGAAGCTCCCCTTCACATCTGGCCAGCTGCCCTGGTGCCTAGCTCAAAGCAGGGAGCCCCCTCCTAGGTCCAGCTTCAGGATCTGATCCTGGCCCCCAGCTCTACCCCACACCATCCCAGGCTGGCCTCGCTGAGTCACATGTGCAGGTGCCCCTCTCCCCATACACCTGTGACCTCCCAGCCTCATACCAAGTCTTCGGCTCTTCTGAGACCACTAGCACCTGTGGAAATAGCTGTCACAGTGAGCTAGGAAGCTTCCCCACACCCGGTCCCACATGTAGGGGTTGTTGGGCAGTACTGTGGGCAGTACTTCTACTCCCCAACCCTACCAGGTGACTCAGGAGGTCACAGTCTGATGGGGGCCATAAAGGAGAAAGCAATCATTTCACAGGCCTATACCAGAAAGGGGTGGGCCAAGGCTGAGGGACCTTAGTAGAGAGAGGGGAAGGTGGTCAGGAAGGCTTCCTGGAGGAGATTGCATTTGAGCTGGTATAGAAAGGATGGCAGTCCTTGAACACCCTGAGAGGGAGGAGGGAGGGGGCATTCAAAGCAGGGTCTCTGGCAAAGGGGGAGCCATGAAAGCCTGAAGCAAGGTAGGTTGTAAGCAGAGGTACCTTATCTCTCAGGTTTAAGTCAACCCCAGCAATGAGGAGCATCTCTGCTATGTCCTGCCAGGCGTGCTCTGCAGCCAGGTGAAGGGGTGTCTGCTGCCTCTAGGGGAGAAGCCAAGGGAACAGGTAAGTGAAAAGCACATGGGGTGGCCCGCCGCCCTAAGTCAAGCTCCACAATCATCCTAGTATATTTCTTCTAGTCTTTTCTTTAATACAGAATGTTTTTAGTTTGTTGGTTTTACATACATGAGATCATCCTATATGTACATTTTACATCTTTTTTTACCCCAACATGACACTTTTTGTGTACTATAAACTCTGATAAACACCATTTTTGATAACTCCATAATAGCCTATTTGTGTCTGTGCCATAATTTACCTAACCACTTCCCTATTATTAAATATTGAGGCCATTTTCAAAGTGAAGACTGATAAATAATACTGCAGTGAATATCTCTGTGCATGAGCTTTTAATATGTTTCTCAAGGCTCAGTTTCCAGCAGTGCTCATACGTATCATTTAAAGGTATATGATATATTCTGCCAAACTGCTTTCGACTCCCAGTGGCTCTGTAAGCCATGCCCTTGCTGGTACTGAGAATTATGTGGTTGGTGGGTAGATTGTGGGGACAGGATTTAAAAGGGCTCTTTACTGATCACAGCTTCAGGAATCAGAGGCCTCTTTTTTTTTTTTTTTGAGACGGAGTCTTGCCCTGTCACCCAGGCTGGAGTGCAGTGGCCAGATCTCAGCTCACTGCAAGCTCCGCCTTCCGGGTTCACGCCATTCTCCTGCCTCAGCCTCCCGAGTAGCTGGGACTACAAGCGCCCGCCACCGCGCCCGGCTAATTTTTCGTTTTTTTTTAGTAGAGACAGGGTTTCACCATGTTAGCCAGGATGGTCTCGATCTCCTGACCTCGTGATCCACCCGTCTCGGCCTCCCAAAGTGCTGGGATTACAGGCATGAGCCACCGCACCTGGCCCAGAGGCCTCTTTTTACACAAGACTGCCTCAGTCACCCCTGCCCTGGGAATTTTCCCTAAGGAAAAAAAGCAATGAAAGGAAAAGGTTGAATGTAAAAAGATATTCACTGCAATGTTATAGATCATGGCCAAAACTTGGGAACACCCAAAATGTTCAAAAGAGGAGAATGATGAACAAAACGATATTCCCTTCAACAACTATTTAAATTACCTTTTAAAAGCTAAAAAAAAAAAAAAAAAAAAAAAAAAGCAATTCCTCAACTCTGGGCCATGCTAGGAGACCACATGGAGACCTCCCAGCCTGGGAGGGTTTCCAGAAGCTCCCTGGGGCCCGGAAGGTCTCTGTAGCCACTTACATTGTCCATGGCATTCAAGTCACTGTGAGAGTTGATGAGGAGCTGGACCAAGGCAGGGAAGTTGTGCCTCACAGCGAGGTGCAGAGGAGAGGCACCCTGCTGTGGGAGGAGATACATGGATCAATCGATGAGTCCCTCCCAGGACTGCCCAGCTCCAGGCTGGTGCTGGGGACAGGAGGAGGGAAGGGTATAGTGCTTCTGGGTTTGGCCCTTTTAGCTTCTTGGCTGACATGGATGGCCTTAGGCAATTAAGGTCCCAAAGCTTGAATTCCTGGAGCTCCAAACTGATCCTCTAGATGGGTGAGAGTCTGAAGACCCAAGGGTGAGACCCTGCTATGTCAGGAACTCACCATGTGACCTCGGGCAAGTCATTTCCCTTCTCTGCTACTCTTCATCTGGCAAGTGAGGTTTGCCATGGTCCCTCCTAGCAACAATACCTGAAGATTCTCTGACATCTCATTTAATCCACACATCAACCTAGGAAGTATATAGGGATGGTGTTCTTATTAGTATCTTCATCTTACAAACAGAAACACTGAAGTTCAGAAAACTTAAGTGACCAAGGATACATAGCTAATAGGAACTATGTCTTATTGGACTTTCTACTCCCACTGCGTCCACACCCCCAATACCTAGGTACCTAGTACCTGATAACTGTTTGTGTAGAAAATGAATGAATGAGAGAGCCAGCTGGGACCAGAAAAGATACCTCACTCCAAGTTCAATTCTCCTTCAACAGTGGAAGACACCATCCTCAATAGTCTCCTGTGGCCCCCTGAGTAAATGACAAAGAGGGGATACTCCCTCCTCTCTAGGTGATAGAGTGACACACATACTGTGGAATAGTACAAGGCCAATAAAATTGATGTTAGAAACTAATACTTATTATGGAAAACATCCTCATGTATTGAGCTATAAAAGGGTTACAGAACAGAATACACACACACATAAAACAAAAATGCCCATTATTGCCATTACTAATTTAGGCCAGTGGGTATGGAGTCTTATCAATATTAGAAAAGAAGATTTGAACAAAAAATTATTTGAGACATGTAATTGTATATTTACAAAGAGCTCGCACAGTTGCTCTGTCTTACCATGTGATGCCTCCCATCATGTCACAACACAGCAGGAAGCCCCTTACAAGAGGCTAGTACCATGTTCTAGGACTTTCCAGCCTCTAGAACCATGAGCTAAATAAATCTCTATTCTTTATAAGTCACCCAGTCTACGGTATTCAGTTATAGCAACACAAAATGGACTAGGACACCTTTCCCTGCCAAAAATCCTAGTAGAATGAAGTCATATAGAAGACAAAAATACTCTTCAGTAGCATTCTTGTATTGAATGCTTATGAGAAATGACATATAATTTTAAAAAAGATATTCTAGTCACAATGACAGCCAAAAAATATAAACTAATTATGAAGGATATAATTAGAAATGAATAAGACAAAGGTAAACCAAAGCTATATAACATCACTTAGGGATATAAAAGAAGACATAAAGAAATGGCAAGGCCAGGTGTGGTAGCTCACACCCGTAATCCCAGTACTTTGGGAGACTAAGGTGGGAGGACCACTTGAGCCCAGGAGTTCGAGATCAGCCTGGATAACATAGTGGGACCCCGTCTCTACAAGAAATTTAAAACAAAATTAGCTGAGCATACTGGTGCACACCTGTAGTCCCAGCTACCTAGGAGGCTGAGGCAGGAGGATTGCTTGAGCCCAAGAGGACGAGGCTGCAGCGAGCCATGATCCTACCACTTCACTCCAACCTGGGCAACAGCATGAGACCTTGTCTCTAAAAAAATCTATCTATCTAGGCTGGGTGCAGTGGCTTACGCCTGTAATCCCAGCACTTTGGGAGGCGGAGGCGGGCGGATCACGAGGTCAGGAGATCGAGACCATCCTGGCTAACACGGTGAAACCCCATCTCTACTAAAAAAAAAATTACAAAAAATTAGCCGGGATTGGTGGCGGGCGCCTATAGTCCCAGCTAGTCAGGAGGCTGAGGCAGGAAAATGGCATGAACCCGGGAGGCGGAGCTTGCAGTAATCTGAGATCACGCCACTGCACTCCAGCCTGGGCGACAGAGCGAGATTATGTCTAAAAAAAAAAAAAATCTATCTATCTATCTATCTATCTATCTATCTATCTATCTATCTATCATATCAATCATTCTATCCCCACCATGCACTGTGGAGACAATCCTCTTACCTAAAGCTCTCTCCCATCTGTCAAATATTTTTGTCATAATTTGTTAATTTTAACCATTCTGAAAAGTAGTATATCATAATGTATTTCTCAAAATGCAGTATATCTCAAAAAGTAGTATATCATAGTATATCATATTACACTTCCCTAATAGCTAATGCTGTTAAACATCTTTTCATGTGCTTATTTGCCATCTGCATATCCTCTTCAGTGAAATGTCTATTCATGTCTTTTGCCCATTTTTTTTTTTTACCTTGAGTTTTGAGAGCTCTTTATATACTCTACACATTAGCCTTTATAAGACATGTGATTTGCAAATCTTCTCTCTTGGTCCGTAGCTTGTTTTTTCATCCTCTTAACAGATCCTTTGCGGAGCAAAATTTTTAAATTTTGATGAGGTCCAATTAATCAAATTTTTGCTCCTATGGATCATGTTTTTGGTGTCAAGTCTAAGAACTCTTTGGGCTAACCCTAGATCCAAAAATTTTCCTCCTTATATTTTTTCTTTTTTTTTTTTTTTTTTTTTTTTTTTTTTTTTTGAGACGGAGTCTTGCTCTGCCACCCAGGCTGGAGTGCAGTGGCCGGATCTCAGCTCACTGCAAGCTCCGCCTCCCGGGTTCACGCCATTCTCCTGTCTCAGCCTCCCGAGTAGCTGGGGACTACAGGCGCCCGCCTCGTCGCCCGGCTAGTTTTTTGTATTTTTTAGTAGAGACGGGGTTTCACCGTATTAGCCAGGATGGTCTCGATCTCCTGACCTCGTGATCCGCCCGTCTCGGCCTCCCAAAGTGCTGGGGATTACAGGCTTGAGCCACCGCGCCCGGCCTATTTTTATTTATTTTTTGAGACGGAGTCTTACTCTGTCACCCAGGCTGGAGTACAGTGGCACAATCTCGGCTCACTGCAACCTCTGCTTCCCGGGTTCAAGCAATTCTTCTGCCTCAGCCTCCTGAGTAGCTGGGACTACAGGTGTGCGCCACCACGCCCGGCTAATTTTTTGCATTTAGTAGAGATGGGGTTTCACCATGTTGGCCAGGCTGGTCTCGAACTCATGACCTCATGATCCTCCTGCCTCGGCCTCCCAAAGTGCTGGGATTACAGGCGTGAGCCACCTCGCTGCCCGGCAGTCCTCATACTTTTTTATAGTTACACAGTATTCCATTGCAGGGATGGGCCATAATTTATTACATTGTCTCCTAAACATGGGTTTCAATCTTTTGCTATTACAAATGATACTGCAGCAAAAACCTTGTACATAGTATCATTCCATACATGTGGAAGTATGTCTGTAGAATAAATTCCTAGATTTGTTGAGTCAAAGGGCACATGTGTTTGTATGTTTTATACATATTGATAAATTGCCCTCTGAACAGATTGTACCAATTTCTACCCCTTCCAGTAATATATGAAGGTGCCTATTTCCCTACAGCTTTGTCAACCCACTTGGCAAAACTTTTGGATTTTTGCCAACCTAATGAGTGAAGAATTGTATCTCCATGTAGTATTAATTTGCATTTCTCTTTTTTTTTTTTGAGACGAAGTCTCACTCTGTCGCCCAGGCTGGAGTGCGGTAGTGCGATCTCCACTCACCTGCAAGCTCTGCCTCCCAGGTTCACGCCATTCTCCTGCCTCAGCCTCCCGAGTAGCTGGGACTACAGGTACCCATCACCACACCCGGCTAATTTTTGATTTTTTTTTTTTTTTTTTTTTTTTTGAGATGGAGTCTCGCTCTGTCGCCCAGGCTGGAGTGCAGTGGCCGGATCTCGGCTCACTGCAAGCTCTGCCTCCCGGGTTTACGCCATTCTCCTGCCTCAGCCTCCCGAGTAGCTGGGACTACAGGCGCCCGCCACCTCGCCCGGCGAGTTTTTTTGTATTTTTTAGTAGAGACGGGGTTTCACCGTGTTAGCCAGGATGGTCTCGATCTCCTGACCTCGTAATCCGCCCGCCTCGGCCTCCCAAAGTGCTGGGATTACAGGCGTGAGCCACCGCGCCCGGCCTGCATTTCTCTTAGTAATCCTCTGTGTTTCCTTTTCTACCAAATTTCTCTTCATAACCTTTGGGCATTTTTCTCTTGTGTTGTTTTTTTTTTTTTTTTTTTTTTTGAGGCGGAGTCTCGCTCTGTCAGCCCGGACTGGAGTGCAGTGGCCGGATCTCAGCTCACTACAAGCTCCGCCTCCCGGGTTTGCGCCATTCTCCCGCCTCAGCCTCCCGAGTAGCTGGGACTACAGGCGCCCGCCACCTCACCCGGCTAGTTTTTGTATTTTTAGTAGAGACGGGGTTTCACTGTATTAGCCAGGATGGTCTCGATCTCCTGACCTCGTGATCCTCCCGTCTCGGCCTCCCAAAGTGCTGGGATTACAGGCTTGAGCCACCGCGCCCGGCTGTGTTGTTTGTTTTTTAACTTTGTAATGATTTGTGGGACTTTTTTTTTAATTTTAATTTTTTTTAGAGATAAGGTCTCACTCTGTTACCCAGGGTGGAGTGCAGTGGTGTGATCACAACTCACTGCAGCCTCAACCTCCTCGGCTCAAGTGATCCTTAAACTTCAGCCCCCAGAGGATCTGGGACTATAAGTAGGTATCCACCACCACACCCGGCTGATTTTTAAATGTTTTGTAGATATGGGGGTCTTACTATGCTGCCCAGGCTGGTCTCGAACTCCTGGACTCAAGCAATCCTCCCACCTCAGCCTTCCAAAGTGTTGGGATTACAGGTGTGAGCCACTACACCTGGCAACACCTTCACTTGTTATGAATGTGTCTTTTGACAGTGTTACTACCAGCAAGTTACTTTTGGTATTAAAAACAACGCAAATACAACAAATAAAAGTGACACAATTAAATAAATAAATAGGCAGCGAAAACTGCTGAAATGAAAAGGAAAACAACATACTCAATGTGGGTAACAGGAAAACTTCATAGTTTGACCACTGGGCTGGCATCAGGATTCTGGTGTCTTGATGGGCAGAAACAAGTAAGCATTTAGCCTGAATTCTTTCTAGCTGGAGGTGATACTCTTTACATGGGAAACACTGGGAGGGCATTAAAAAAAAGTGCTTGCTTTACTAGGGCTTTGGAGTCAAGGATGCCTTTCTTCTCTATATTCCAATGAATTGCGTAATACTGTTTCTGTAATAAGTTTAAATATAGTACTTGTTTTAGTTATAAGAAATGACCCCTTTCTGATATAAACCATAGATGTTTCTTTGTTTATATAATAGGAATAATAATAGTACTTATAGGTAAGGAAACGGGCCCAAAAAGGTCAAAGTAGCTTGCCCAAGGTTATTCAGTTTGGAGTGCCAGCATACAAAGCCAGGTCTAACACCAAAGCCTGTTTTATTTTATTTTTTATTTTTTATTTTTTTGAGACGGAGTCTCGCTCTGTCGCCCAGGCTGGAGTGCAGTGGCCGGATCTCAGCTCACTGCAAGCTCTGCCTCCCAGGTTTACGCCATTCTCCTGCCTCAGCCTCCTGAGTAGCTGGGACTACAGGCGCCCGCCACCTCGCCCGGCTAGCTTTTTTTTGTATTTTTTTTTTTTTAGTAGAGACGGGTTTTCACCATGTTAGCCAGGATGGTCTCGATCTCCTGACCTCGTGATCCGCCCGTCTCGGCCTCCCAAAGTGCTGGGATTACAGGCTTGAGCCACCGCGCCCGGCCAGCCTGTTGTTTTTAAATTTTAATTATTTAATTCAGCTTGATAGTTATTGTCAACTTGCCTTCTAGAAAGGTAGTTACCATTTGAAACTCCCACTACTTTTTTTTTTTTTTTTTTTTTTTGAGACAGTCTCACTCTGTTGCCCAGGCTGGAGTACAGTGGAGCGATCTCAGCTCACTGCAACTTCTGCCTCCCAGGTTCAAGTGATTCTCGTGCCTCAGCCTCCCAAGTAGCTGGGATTACAGGGATATATCACTATGCCTGACTAATTTTCTTTCTTTTCTTTCTTTTCTTTCCTTTCCTTTCTTCTTTCTTCTTTCTTTCTTGCTTTCTTTCTTGCTTTCTTTCTTTTCTTCTCTCTTTCTCTCTCTCTCTTTCTTTTTTTTTTTTTTTGAGGCAGAGTCGTGCTCTGTTGCCCAGGCTGGAGTACAGCAGCGCAATCTCGGCTCACTGCAAGCTCTGCTTCCTGGGTTTACGCCATTCTCCTGCCTTAGCCTCCCAAGTAGCTGGGACTACTGGCGCCCACCACCACACCCGGCTAATTTTTTTATATTTTTAGTAGAGACGGGGTTTCACTGTGTTAGCCAGGATGGTCTTGATCTACTTACCTCATGATCCGCCAGTCTTGGCCTCCAAAAGTGCTGGGATTACAGGTGTGAGCCACCACACCCAGACACACCTGGCTAATTTTCTATATTTTTTGTAGAGATGGGGTTTCGCCATGTTGTCCAGGCTGGTCTCGAACTCCCAGCCTCAAGCAATCTGCTCACCTTGGCCTCCCAAAGTGCTGGGATTACAGGCTCATGCCACCATGCCCAGCCAATTTTTTTTTTTTTTTTTTTGAGACGGCTCTGTCGCCGGGGCTGGAGTGCAGTGGCCGGATCTCAGCTCACTGCAAGCTCCGCCTCCCGGGATCAGGCCATTCTCCTGCCTCAGCCTCCCGAGTAGCTGGGACTGCAGGTGCCTGCCACCTCGCCCGGCTAGTTTTTTGTATTTTTTAGTAGAGATGGGGTTTCACAGTGTTAGCCAGGATGGTCTCGATCTCCGGACCTCGTGATCCGCCCATCTCGGCCTCCCAAAGTGCTGGGATTACAGGCTTGAGCCACTGCGCCTGGCCTTTTTTTTTTTTTTTTTTTTAAGACAGAATCTCACTCTGTTCCCCAGGCTGGAGTGGTGGTGTGATCATGGCCCACTGTGGCCTCAACCTCCTGGGCTCAAGCAGTCCTCTTGCCTCAGCCTCCCGAGTAGCTAGGACTACATGTGTACACCACCACGACCAGCCAGTTTTTCAAAAAAAATTTTGTAGAGATGGGATCTCCCTAGATTACCCAGGCTGGTCTTGAAGTCCTGAGCTCAAGCAATACTCTAGCCTCAGCCTCCCATAGTGCTGGGATTACAGGTGTGAAGCACTGCACTCCCAAAGTCTGTGTTTTAACCAACAGATTATATGGTTCCTGTGTGTGGACCAAATGTATAACAGGAAAAAGATTAACAAGTAAGTGGACAGATAGGCAACATAAAAGATTAATAGTAAAACCCAATGCCTAGGTTTGGCACAGTGACTCATGCCTGTAATCCCAGCACTTTGGGAGGCTGAGGCAGGCGAATCACTTGAGTCAGGAGTTCATGACCAGCCTGGCCAACATGGTGAAACCCCATGTATTTTTCTACCAAAAATACAAAAAAAATTAGCCAGGCATGGTGGTGTGTGCCTCTAGTTCCAGCTGCTATTCAGGAGGCTGAGGCAGGAGAATTGCTTGAACCTGGGAGGCAGAGGCTGCAATGAGCCGAGATTGCACCACTGCACTCCAGCCAGGGCAACAGAGCAAGACTCCGTTAAAAAAAAAAAAAAAAAAAAAAAAAAGCCCCAATGCATAAATGAGCAGAGAACAGGAGCTGATAGTTCAGTTCAGAGGAATTGCAAGCTTGGTTTCTAATCCTGTTACAGCTACAACAGTATTTCACTCTCCTAAGTGCTGCCGGCTCCCCTACTCCTGGTCTGCACCCCAACCCCAAGGGTCTGATGTTCCCGTTTCTCCTTGTGCTTCATCAGTGTGCTCATGGAAGGCTTTGCAATGGAGACCCCCTTCAACCCTCGCACCCACGCTTACATGATCAGCCACGTTGGTGCAGCCTCCTGCGTGGATGAGGACCCGAGACACATCCTCCGAGCCACTGAGAGCTGCATAGTGAAGGCAGCTCAGGTTTTTCTGGAAGGAAACAGGCATCAATGCAATATCACAAGGACCCCTCCTACTGAGGTCTGCAAAGCTCTTAGATTCATTTTTCCATCTGAGTGTCACAACACCACTGGGAGTATTATCCCCATTAAACTGAGGCTGGAAAAATCAATGACTTTCCCAGGCCTGGTGACCAGTAAAAGGAACTCACTATGGTCTCAGTCTTTTCCTCACCTTCTATCACAAATGCAAGAATGTAGACCAAAGCCTGCCCAAGTCTATGGCTGGTAAACACATGCAGTCGATTGACTCTAAGGAGGTGGTTTTCTTTTTTTTTCCTGAGACAGAGTCTCACTCTGTCACCCAGGCTGGAATACAGTGGCACAATCTCGGCTCACTGCAACCTCTGCTTCCCGGGTTCAAGCGATTCTTCTGCCTCAGCCTCCTGAGTAGCTGGGATTACAGGCACCCGCCACCATGCCCAGCTAATTTTTGTATTTTTAGTGAAGACGGGGTTTCACCATGTTAGCCAGGCTGGTCTTGAACTCCTGATCTTGTGATTCACCGGTCTCGGCCTCCCAAAGTGCTGGGATTATAGGCGTGAGCCACCATGCCTGGCCAGGAGGTGGTTTTTAAAGAGGAAGACAAGTAAGATTTGCCAACTCAGAGCAAATTCCACCCAGCATGCACTGCCCAACACAAGCTGGTCTTGGCGCATCCAAACAGGATCCTGGCAGGGCCAGAATGGAGGCTTGGTCTCGGTGGGCCTCAAAGTGCTCTCTTTCAGTCAGAGCCCAGCCCAGCCCAGCCCAATGATTACCTTGCACAAGGCACACACCAGACAGGCCCCACTAGGGTGACCCACTGTCTCAGTTTGCCCAGGATTGAGGAGTTCTTGAGATGTGGGACTTTCCACTTTAAAATCAGGACAGTATGGGGCAAACCAGGACTAGCTAGCCACCTTGCTAAAGTCCCAACTGAGTGAGTACCTGGGGTGTGTGGGATTCAGTCCATCTCCCAATGGGAAATGCAGTCACCATGGGCTTGGCACCTCCTCCGAGACCCTACAGCATGACATTCTGGGAGGGGTGGGAGTGTTGAAATGGAATGTGGCCTCTGCCAGAAACCACAAGCTGAGGCTGAAGCCCGAGTCCTGACATGATGAGCAGCTCCAGCCCCCCACCCAATGGCTACCCAGCTGGGTGCAACCTTCCCAGTCTCTCTCTCTCTTTTTTTTTTTTTTCTTGAGACAGGGTCTCACTCTGTCGCCCAGGTTGGAGTACAGTGGTGCAATCATAGCTCACTGCAGCCTCAAACTCCCAGGCTCAAGCAATCTTCCAGCTTTGGCCTCCCAGAGTGCTGCGTTACAAGCATCAGTCACCTTGCCCAGCCTTTTTTTTTTTCAAAGCCACTCAAATTAAGCAGTGGGGAAATAAATATTTTTTAGCATAACATTTTAATTATCTGTTTTTGAACTGCCTGTGTATTTTTGCTATTATTTATGTTGTATTATTTATTATTAATATTTTTGCTATACTATTGACATTTAGAACAAAGCAAGAATTCCAGAACCTGAAGCCATTCAACCAGACAAAAAGGTTATTTGTCACTGATACAAAAATAAAAAGCAAAGCAAAAACACCAACTCACTACCTAAAGAAAGGTCACAACCCCGCTTTCCAGGTCATAGAGGAGAATTTCTACTGGCAGAATTGATGAGTACAATGGGGAGAAAGAGAAGAGGTTCATCCAGGGCCACACCCCAAGCCCCAGCTCTGTCAGGGGAAAGCTTCGTCAGTGGGTGGGAGCTCTGGAGTCAGGGGAACAGGCTTTTGAGACTCAACTTTGCCTCGTACTAGCTTGTGACCCTGCAAAAGTGCCCTCAAAGCTCCAGTTTTCTCATCTGCAAAATGGGTGGAATTTTTCTGAGGTAACAGTTATGAAGGGGCTTTGTGAACTATCAAGAGCTCAACAAACAGAAGACACTAACAGGGCCAGGTACAATGGCTCCCGCCTATAATCCCAGCACTTTGGAAGGCTGAGGTGGGTGGATCACTTGAGGTCAGGAGTCTAAGACCAGCCTGGCCAACATGGTGAAACTCCGTCTCTACCAAAAAAATACAAAAATTAGCCGGGCGTGGTGGTACACACCTGTAGTCCCAGCTACTTGGGAGGCTGAGGCAGGAAAACTGCTTGAACCCAGGAGGCGGAGGTTGTAGTGAGCCACGATCGCACCATTGCACTCCAGCCTGGGTGACAGAGTAAGACCCATCTCAAAAGTAAAACCAAAAAACACTAACAGGTGTTGAGGTGTTGGGCGCTATTATGTCCTAGGCACTGTGTTAGATATTTAATCCTCACAATAATGTAAAAAAGTAAATGTCATCCCACTTTACAATTGGGAAACAAGGCTCAGAGAGGTTAAGTAACTTGCTCCGGGTCACAGGGCTCAGCAGTGGAGAACCCAAGATCAGAACCTGGCCTGCTGCCTCGAAGCCTCTATTCATTCAGGGTTCAGGAATCATTGTGGCCATTACTGCCGACACGGCTATGGCTCAGCAGACAAGAGCAGACCGCAGTCTTGGGAGGGCCTGGCTACCTGGGTGAGGGCATTCACGGTGCTCCCAGCCCTGAGGAGGAGCCGCACACAGTCAGGGTGGGTCCCTCCAGCAGCCGCATGCAGGGCAGTCAGACCTTCCTGCAACACACAAGGAGAGCAATGAGGATGGTGGGGAGGCCCACCCAAGTGACCCCCAATCCCACCGTGAGAGGACGCCCCATGTGCCTTGGCCCCAGGGACCCTTGAGCTCTGCACTGCCCTGCCCCTGGGAAAAATGAGCTTTCTTGTTTGTGATCCCATGAGCCCCACCCCTGAAGTCCTCACTTTGTGGAGCACACACATGGTATAGTCACTCCTGGCTCCGTATCTCTGCTCACGTTCTGCCCCTCCCCCTCTGTCTGTTTCCTCCTACTCCAGCAAGCCCTCCCTCACCATCCTGTCCATGGCGACGTCTCCCTTCTTTGAACACACACTCTGTGTCTCACTTATTTGGTGATCCATCATGCCAAGTGCTACCATTAAGCCTGGAGTTCAGTGCTGCTGCTTGTCTTTCCCTGGCGGGCTTTCAGTTTGAGATCATGCCCTCAGCCTCCTGGCTTTAGACTGCACCATGGATTGGTGGGGGTTCCTCGAAGGCAGACAGCAAGCGTCATGCATCTCACCATCCTCCAGGTGGTGACTCACCGCATTCTGCTCCTCCAGGTCCAGCCCAATGTCCACAAGTCGCTGCACCACAGCCATATGGCCCCGACCAGCAGCCAGATGAAGGGCTGTGTTCCCCTCCTACAGGAAAAAGGGCTCCTGAGATGCCAGCAGACCAGAGCCCCAGAATCACAGACCTGTGATGAGCTGCAGCCATGCACACTGGGTCAGTGCCACCCTGCTCCTGACAACTGTGCCAAAAACTACAACCAGGGGCAGATTGCAGGGCCAAGCCCTGGTCTTTCTTTCCTTATACTTCAAGGCAGGCACACTGCTTAAAAATTAAACAAAACCAATTCTACTTTCCACGTGCCCATCTGAAGCCAGTCCCTCCTCGGGTCCCCCAAATCCATCTCCTCTCACTGCTCAAGGCCCCAGCAACTCTCCCCTGAGCTCAGGCTGTTCCAGGCAGCTGCTTCGTTCAGTCACCTGCCTCCCTCAAGTCTCTGCGTGAGACGTTAGTTTCTCATTGAGTAGCGTGGCCTGCGCGGGCCACACTCTGAAACTGCAAACCCCACCTCTGTCGTCCTCAGCCTATTTTCCTGCCCTGCTTTTCCTCTCCCCACTGCACAGATTGCTTTGCCAACACACTCTGTCAGTGGCTGTGTGCTTAGTGTTTATCGTCTGACTCTTTTTTTCTTTATTATTTTACTTTAAGTTCTGGGATACATGTGCAGAATGTGCAGATTTGTTACATAGGTAAATGTGTGCCATGGTGGTTTGCTGCACCTGTCAACCCGTCACCTCGATATTAAGCCCCGCATGCATTAGCTATGTATCCTGATGCTCTTCCTCCCCTCGCCCCCACAAACCAGGCCCCGGTGTGCGTTGTCCCCCTCCCTGTGTCCATGTGGTTCTCATCGTTCAGCCCCCACTTATGGTAGCTACCACTAGTGGTAGAAGATTTGGGCCAGAGTCTAGGATGAATATTTGTTGAAAGTCTCATGAGTTGTAATGAAGGAGAAATCATGTTATGGCTAGAACGAAGCCGATATCACCAATACGGTTATACAAGATTGCTTGAGCGGCTGCTGTGTTGGCGTCTGTTCAAGCATGTCATCAGCTAATTAGTAGAAAGGATATAATTCCCACACCTTCTCATCCAATGAAAGTTGGAAGAGGTTGTTGGCGGTAATTAAAATTAATATAGTGATGAGGAAAATGAGGAGATACTTGAAGAATTGGTCGATGTTTGGGTCTGAGCTTATGTATCATAATGAAAATTCTGTAATGCACCAGGTAATAAATAGTGCAATTGGAATAAATATTATGGAAAAATAGTCTAGTTTGAAGCTCAGTGCTAGTTCTAGTGATTGAATAGTCATTCAATGTCAGTTTGAGATAATTGTGTCTTGGTCTAGGAGGATATATAGGGCTATAGGAAGGAGACTAATAATAAAGGTAAATATTATAGTCGTTTTTACATAATTAGGATATAAATGGTTTTTACTGGGTTTAATAAGGGTTATAATAACTGGGAAGATTAGGGAAGTTAGGGTTAATATGACAATGGAGGCGTGCATTGTTATTACTTTTATTTGGAGTTGCACCAATGTTTTTGGTTCCTAAGACCAATGGATAACTGTTATCCTTTAAAAGTTGAGATAGCCATTTTGTTAAGTACGGGGGCATGGGTTAGCAGTCCTTGCAAGCTTTCTCGGTAAATAAGAAGTGGTGGGCTTCTATGTTTAGATTCACAATCTAATGTTTTAGTTAAACTATATTTACAAGGGGTGAAGCCTATAATAATACTGGGGTTGAGGGATAGAATAATAATAGGGGAGATATGTATAAATATTAGTATGTTTTCCCATGTGAAGGAAGGTTTTATGTTAATGATGTGGGAGGTGAGTATTCCTCGTTGCGTTGTAATGAATATGAGTGAGAACATGCAGTGTTTGGTTTTCTGCTCCTGTGATAGTTTGCTGAGAATGATGGTTTCCAGCTTCATCCATGTCCCTGCAAAGGACATGATCTCATTCCTTTTTATGGCTGCATAGTATTCCATGGTGTACATGTGCCACATGTTCTTTATCCAGTCTATCACTGATGGGCATTTGGATTGGTTCCATGTGTCTGACCCTTGTTGCTGGAACATAAGCACCACAGGGGCATCTATTTTGTTTTCTGAAGTTTCCTTACGTGCTTAGAATAGGGCCTGGGGCACATGGCCAACACTCAGTAGATGTTTGTTCAATGAGTCAATGATATAAGAGGGTCTTCAGGGGATCATGTGGAGAGCCTGACATGTGTCCCTGGAACTTGAAGGCCAGAGGACTGGTAGTTGCTTTGCAGTTGGAAAGTCTAAAGGTGACAGTGACATAGCCAAGAGAAGCAGCTGCACTGGGCAGGGCAGAGGGTGCAACGTACTTTGTATTAGAAGTGGCCCCTGCTGAGGTCTGCCTGCTTGGGGTTGTCCTTTGAAGGGATCTCGCTGCCGGGCATGGTGCCTCACACCTGTAATCCCAGCACTTTGGGAGGCTGAGGTGGGCAGAGAGCTTGAGCCCAGGAATTCCAGTCTGGGCAATATAGTGAGACTCCATCTCTATAAAAAATACAAAAATTAGCCAGATGTGGTGGTGCGTGCCTGTAGTCCCAGATACTGGAGAGACTGAGGCAGGAGGATTGCTTGAGCCTGGGAAGTTGAGGCTGCAATGAGCTATGATTATGCCACTACACTCCAGCCTGGGCAACAGAGTAAGATATTGTCTCAAAAAAAAAAAAAAAAAAAAAAAAAAAAAAAAAAAAAAGAATTCAGCTAAAAATAATAAATTTTTAAAGTAATTTTAAAAAGCCCTCAACAAGCCGGGCGCGGTGGCTCAAGCCTGTAATCCCAGCACTTTGGGAGGCCGAGACGGGCGGATCACGAGGTCAGGAGATCGAGACCATCCTGGCTAACACGGTGAAACCCCGTCCCTACTAAAAATACAAAAAACTAGCCGGGCGAGGTGGCGGGCGCCTGTAGTCCCAGCTACTCGGGAGGCTGAGGCAGGAGAATGGCGTGAACCCGGGAGGCGGAGCTTGCAGTGAGCTGAGATCCAGCCACCGCACTCCAGCCTGGGTGACAGAGCAAGACTCCGTCTCAAAAAAAAAAAAAAAAAAAAAAGCCCTCAACAGCTTTGTTTTTCTCTCCTTGCCAGCTTCTCTACAGCCTGTAGCCTGTCGGCTGGCTGCTGCAAGCCAGGACAAGCAGTGGGAAATGCAGTCATAGTGTGAAATCTCTGTGTTCAGAGACATGCAGGAAGTAGGTGAACCATGAAAGGCCAACATATGCCCCCAGTTAACAGGGTGTAGAGGCAATGGTGGGGCTTTCTTCTTCCTTCTGGGTTATATCCATGTTCTGGCATTTGAAGCTGCAGGTGGCACACATGGATGACTGACAGGTGCTCACACTTCCCTGGGCAGGGCAGGGGCCCAGAGGCAGGAGAGCTGGGCAGAAGGCAGCCTTGGCGTGGGCCCGGGGTCCTCTCCCCTCCACGTGGGGACGTCCAGCATCTCCGCCTCTGTGAGGCCTTGACAGCAACACCTCACCCTTCCAAGTGGAGTCAGTCGCTCTCTCTGGGCTCTCAAAGCCTCCCTAGCATTCTAGAGCACATGTGGAGTGACCTGTGTTGTCATTGACTCTAAGAGGTCTATCCCCTTAGCAGGCATTGAAAAACTTACCATGGCCGGGCGCGGTGGCTCACGCCTGTAATCCCAGCACTTTGGGAGGCTGAGGCGGGCGGATCACAAGGTCAGGAGATCGAGACCACGGTGAAACCCCGTCTCTACTAAAAATACAAAAAATTAGCCGGGCGCGGTGGCGGGCACCTGTAGTCCCAGCTACACGGGAGGCGGAGGCAGGAGAATGGCCTGAACCCGGGAGGCGGAGCTTGCAGTGAGCCGAGATCGCGCCACTGCACTCCAGCCTGGGCGACAGAGCGAGACTCCCTCTCAAAAAAAAAAAAGAAAAAAAAGAAAAACTTACCATGCCCTCTCCCAAGATGAAACTGAAAATGAAAACACTCCTATTCTGAAAACACAAAACTTAACAGGGGTATGCAATTTTAAAAGCTTCTTTGCAGAATTTCTGATTGCAAGATTCTGGAGAAGTTCATCAAAGCTGTATTTTCTCTTTCTCTGTTCTTGATGCTCATGCTCTCCTGGGGCCCTGAGGTGTGATCATTTTGCCTCTTGGGTTAGCCAGTCCTGGCAGGTGCTGCCCTCCCCATTCTCTGTATGCCCAGTTCCTGGCCCAGTGTCTTGCTCAACCACCTGCTCAGCCCAAAAGGATGAGTGTGGATGGACTCAGTGCAGAACCCAAGGGGGTCCAACCCTGGAGGCAGCCTGGTAAGGGGAGGAGCACAGCTTTATGCATTAGGATGCTGCTTCCAAATCCAGCTCTACCTGTGTCTCGCTGTGTGACCTTGGCTAAGGCATCTCCCTCTCTGGGCGTCAGTTTCCACAGCTGTAAAACGAGAAGGCTGAATTCAGATGCCTTCCAGTTACAAGACCCGGCAGCAGATTTGTGTGTGAGCTCGCTATCACTTCGGTATACACAGAACTCCCTCTATCCTGGCCAAGCACATTAACCAGAAGATTAATAATGGAGTTCATCTCTTTGTTGGAGGCATCATTTAGAGTTTGCTGTAACAGGCCGGGCGTGGTGGCTCACGCCTGTAATCCCAGCACTTTGGGAGGCCAAGGTGGGCGGGTCATGAGGTCAGGAGATCAAGACCATCCTGGCCAACACGGTGAAACCCCATCTCTACTGAAAATACAAAAAAGTTAGCTGGACATGGTGGCGGACGCCTATAGTCCCAGCTACTAGGGAGGTTGAGGTAGGAGAATGGCGTGAACCCGGGAGGCGGAAGTTGCAGTGAGCCGAGATTCACCACTGCACTCTAGCCTGGGTGACAGAGTGAGACTCCGTCTCAAAAAAAAAAAAAAAAAAGAATTTGCTGTAACATGTTTTCCCTAATTATTCGCAAGGGTCCAATGATAAGAGTCATTTATAGGGTAGACCCTCCGGTCCCCATCACTTGCCCCTTCTCAGATTGGTGAAATCCTGCTCATAAGCCCTGAATGATATGCTCCCTCCTCTATGCTCCCATCCTATTCCTGCCATAACCATAGCAGAGCAGTTGTGTGGCTACCACCCCCTAACACTTTCCCACGTCTGCCAACAGCAGACAACCCCAGTAGATTACAGCCCTACTGAATGCACTCCAGGCAGCACTACCAACCACCCAGATCTGCCACCCTGGCCAGCCACGTCAGATCAGAAATCCTTACTATGACTGTGGCACTGAGTTCCTTGAGTAAGAAACGGTGTCTTGGGCATCTTTCTGCCACCAACCTGTAGCATAGGGCTGGCCCATAACGCATGCTAGTGAAGGGCCTGCTGGATGGACACTAAATACGCTCTCGTCTTTGGGCCACATGGCCCTCCAGCACAATGGGAGTCAGACGTGGACACAGGTGAGGAGCCAGAGCCTGGAAGCTGGCAAGTTTTGCACCCTGGTCAGGATCCCAGAGCCTCACGGACACAGTACCTTGTCTTTGACACTGTGGTCACAGCCAGAGCCCACGAGGAAATCCAGAGCATCCAGCTGCCCGTGCTCAGCTGCCCTGTGAAACGCCGTCCTCCCCAGCTGGCCAGGAGGAGAAGTGGTGTGAGCCTTCCTCACTCTGTCATTGGGCATACCTGCCTCTGCCCACCTGGCCTCTGTTCCCCAACCACTCTGGCTTTGCAGTGGCCTCTCCTGCCCCAGACACTGTCCTCTCCCCTTGCCTCCCCCCACCCTGCCTGGAAAGCCCAGACCCAACTTCCCAACAAGAGCCACTTGCTGGGGTCCCTCCCTGGCTGAAGTCCTTAGGTGGCTCCTTGCTGCCTAATGAATAAATAGATTCTTGAGGATGGGAGTTGAGATCTCCAGAGGGACTTCCAACCACCCATCGGAACTTCCCTCTTAAGATTCCAGTCCCTCAGAACTCACACTAGAGCCCTTTCCTGTCCCTAAAGCTCCCACAAGCCTCGCGCTTCCATTTGGTGCCCCTTCCAACCCCTGATTTCCAATCTTACCCACAAATCCAGTTTATTTACCAAATGCCACCTCCTCCAGGAAGCAGAAGCAATGGCTTGCTTTTCTAACCTACCTAGTCCTTGATCAGGGCCTCTCTGTGGCAACTGACTGTGTTCTGCTTGCATTTTGCTCGTTTGTGCCCCAACACCTCTTCCCAACCAGCGGCTCCCCAGGCCAGGTGTAATATGCCCACAGATCAAAGGATGCATCCAAGGAATGTGGTAAGCTCAGTGGGCAAGAGTGGCCCCAGGAGCCCCCCGCCCAATGGGAATGATGAGTAGCCCTGAGGCACTCTCACCTTGTCTACGTGGTCCAGGGCCACATCCTCCAGGTCCTCCATTATGAACGCCAGCACAGGCACGTGGCCTTTTTGGGCTGCGCAGTGCAGTAAGGTCAGGCCATCCTGGAAACAAGTGCAGGAAGGTCCCTGCAGTCTGCGAAGGGAGGCCCTTTTCACATGCTGCCAGTCTCCCAAACAGCAAGTGTTTGGGACCCAGAACACAGCCTCCCCATGGACACAACACTGTAAATGATGAATGGACCCCAGGGATAATCCACTCTGCTGCCCACTCAGCCTCAGAGGGGTTGGCAGGAGTAAGGATGCCAAAGTTCAAATCCCAGCTCCAGCACCCCTCAGCTCCAGAGTCTTGGGCCAGTTACCTCCACCTCTCTGAGCCTCCATTTTCACATAGGACAAACTAGCATCATAATCCCTGACCACCTCAGTGGGTGGTTGAGAGGACTGGACCTACAGGAAAAGTATTTTATCAACTAAAAATTAATTCAAACATGTATGATGAGGTCGTATAGCACTAGTAGCCTCCAGAATAATTAAGAAGGTTCTAGGCATCTGCCTTCCTTGATACAGCTGCTATTGAAGATGCAGGTGACCAAGTGACTAGTGTATGTCACTAGGAAGTGACCTCCTCACTTTCTAGGGCAGATTAAGAGCAGATGTGGTCTGCAGGGAGTAGAGGGAAGTGGCCTGGGTTGAGGGTGGACAGGAAGAAGGTCTCTGGGGCCTAGAAGCAAAAGGAGGGAGGCTTGCAAATACTATGTTTATGCCCCAGGGCTTCTACTTCTGCCTTGCATTAAGGTCAGATTATTTGAAGTCCTGTTTGCAACCATCAGTGAGTCATAAAAATCAGTAGAACAGTGTTTTACATCTTGACAGTGGTCAAATCTCAGTGAGTATAAACTTGCAATGTGTGTATTTCTTTTTTTTTTTTTTTTTTTTGAGTCAGAGTCTCGCCCTGTCTCCCAGGTTAGAGTGCAGTGGCACAATCTTGGCTCACTGCCTCCTGGGTTCAAGCAATTCTCCTGCCTCAGCCTCCTGAGGAGCTGGGATTACAGGCACCCTCCAGCACGTCCGGCTAATTTTTTGTATTTTTAGTAGATATGGGGTTTCGCCATGTTGCCTAGGCTGGTTTCGAACTCCTGAACTCAGGCAATCCGCCCACCTCGGCCTCCCAAAGTGCTGGGATTACAGGCGTGAGCCACCATGCCCGGCCCAGTGTGTGTATTTCATGTTGGTATCATGGACCCCTGGATATGAAGGGATGAGAAGGGCACTTCCCTCTTGTGTTCTTCCCAAATTCCATAGCCCTGGACTGATGATTTTCATAAGAAAAACGTGAGACAAACCCAAATTGAAGGGCATTCCACAAAATACTTGACTACTACTCTCCAAAAGGGTTAAGGTCATGGAAAACAAGGAAAAACTAAGAAATCATCACAAGATTCGAAGAGACTAAGAAGACAAAATGACTAAAGTATTGTAGAATATTAATGGAAAAACTGCTGAAATCTTATTATAGTCTATAGCTTAGTAAAACTGTAACTATTGGGCTGGGCGCGGTGGCTCAAGCCTGTAATCCCAGCACTTTGGGAGGCCGAGATGGGCGGATCACGAGGTCAGGAGATCGAGACCATCCTGGCTAACACGGTGAAACCCTGTCTCTACTAAAAAATACAAAAAAACTAGCCGGGCGAGGTGGCGGACGCCTGTAGTCCCCAGCTACTCAGGAGGCTGAGGCAGGAGAATGGCGTAAACCCGGGAGGCGGAGCTTGCAGTGAGCTGAGATCCGGCCACTGCACTCCAGCCCGGGCGACAGAGCGAGACTCCGTCTCAAAAAAAAAAAAAAAACTGTAACTATCACCAGCAGAGCTACGTAAACAGCAGGGAAAGGAGAAAGCTTCAGGGCAGAAGCAGGACTGGGCCTGTGGCATCTACAGGTGGGATGAATCCCTTTGGGGAAGACCTTGAACGAGAGATTGAAAGGAATAGTGGGGTCTATCATTTGCAAAGCTGGCTGCATCTATTCCCCCTGCCCTTGGAAGCACACCCCAGGATCGTGCCACTCTTCTCACCGAGAATCTACACTGGTCCTGTGACGGGCTTTTGAATGCAATGGAGGTGATACCACATGGCTTTCCAGCCTTAGCCTCTAGAGCCCTTGCCAATTCTGCTCTGGATCTTTTGCTGCCCTGAGGCAGACGCGTAAGGAAGTCTATGCTGGACTCCCCAAGGATCAGTGTCCACCTGGAGAAACTAGCCGCACCATCCCAGACGTTCCAACCCTTCCTGCAGAGGCTCCAGACATGTGAGTGAGACCCTCCAGGGCCAGCCAGCCCCCAGCCCACCCACCTGCTGACTGCAGCCTTGTAGGTGAGCCCAGGCAAAGCCACAGGAACTGCCTGCCAACCACAGAATTGTGGAAAATAATATATCATTACTTTCAGATTCATTACTTTTAAATTTTAGAGTGATTTGTTGCCAAAAACAGAAAATGAATATAGAGGGGATCTGCTTAACTAGAAGAGTCCATGACTCAGAACCTCACCCTCCATATACACCCAAGACCCTGCCTTCCTCATTCTAGAACATGGAGGTTCATTCACAACCCTGTTTACAGTATACTACATCAAGACAACACTGGATTCCCCAGGGCCACTGAGCCCTTCCAAGGCCAAGCCAGGCCAGGCCAGCAGGACCAGACAGCAGAACCCTGAGCTTGAACCTGGGTGTATTCACAGGGTACCCTCCTGCTGGCCCCTCCCTCCCACACTCCGGCTCAGATCTTGTGACCCACCACATAGCGACATGGTTCTCTGGGATGGATTTTCCAACCCAAATGCTTTCAGGCACTCCCACCACTGCCAAGAGGATCCTAACAATGGCATGACACAGACCTCTTACGTGCCATGACCCTTTTACATCTGGTGAAGCCTATAGACCCCTTCTCAGAATAACATTTACTTAAATGCAAAAAAATAAATTATACAGGAAAAAAATTTAATCAAATAAACAGGCTTACAATGGCGTATTCATTTTCTATTGCTGCTATAACAAATTACCATAGCTTCATGGCGTAAAACAGCACAAATTTATTATTTTACAGTACTGAAGGTCAGAAGTCTAAATTAGGTTGGCAATGCTGTGTTTCTTCTGGAAGCTCTAGGGGAAAACTCATTTCCTGTCCTTTTCCAGCTTCTAGAAGCTGACCAAATTCCTTGGCTAGTGGCTCGCATCGCTCCACCCCTGCCTCCTTCATCACACCTCACACACATCACATCACACCCAACAAATTCCTATTGGTGTGTTAGGTTCCGGGAGTTCAGAGGTTCTAGGAATTAGGGTATGGACATCTGTGAAGTGACATTATTCTGCCTACCATAAAAGGAAACCAATTATATTGAAATTAAGTTATCAAAATATTACAAACCAAGTTTTCAATCTAGTAACACATGTGCTTCCTTACTGACCTGTTAAACAACAAGATCTACTGAAGGGTCTAACCACTGCCATAATTTCAATGTAATGATAAATGTAAGGAGTATTTTAAGATAACTGCAAAAACTTTCATGTGATACGAAAACAGCTACATTTTCTATTAGTGACAAAGTCACAAGTACTAATATTACCTACATTCATCGTTGAAAAAAATGCTAATTAGTCGGGCGTGGTGGCACGTGCCTATAGTCCCAGCTACTCTGGAGGCTGAGGCAGGAGAATTGCTTGAACCCAGGAGACAGAGGTTGCAATGAGCTGAGATCGCACCACTGCACTCCAGCTTGGGTGACCCAGCAAGACTCCATCTCCAAAAAAAAAAAGAAAGAAAGAAAAAAATGCTAAATTTTCAAGAAGTTAGCCAAAATAAATACGCACTTTTTTCCAATCCAAGTTCATAGGTCCTCTGAATTTTCTCCAAGAACCCATGTGAGAACTCCTGGCTGAGGGATTTGGCCCAGAAATGTTTGCATTTTCCTATGGGCGACTGACACCCTAAAAGGTGAGCCACCAGCGGAGGGATTCCAGGCACTCTCACTTGCTGAGGCCCTGCTCCCTCAAACCACAGTGCAGGCTGATAGAGTAACTCACCCACCATACCACACTTGGTAAATGATGCTTTGCTCCTTTCACCCCACCACACTGAGCACAAGGGGTACGGGGCCTGGCAGGAGGGTGGAGGAGACCTCACCTCCTTCTCATTTAATTTTCCTAACTACCCTCTGAGGGAGTTACTTTGATTTCTCTCCTACAAACACGGAGGCCAGCCAGAGGGCTGGGGACTGTCCCAGCTCACCGAATAGGACAGAGAGGTGGGGGAGATCAGAAGAAAGAGGGACAGACAAAGGCAGGTGGGGGACTGGAGGGGCAAGCGGGGGTGGGGGGCAGAGGTTGGGGGAGACCTTTGCATACAGGGCCAGGGGAGCTGAGGGGACAGAGGGCTACCAGCTGAGGCCTTACCTTGCTCTTACAGTGGATCTTGGCCCCCGAGTTTACCAGGATCTGGAGGATTCGTAAGTGGCCGAACCAGGCGGACAGGAGAAGCGCGTTCATCCCAAACTGGGGGAGAGGACATAGAGGAGGTGAGAAGAATGTGGGAAGGCGTGGCCGTGCCAGTCAGGCCCTGTGCCTTATGATTAAACCAAACAACCAGAAGGAACTATAAGTGCCACTCAGTCCAGGGAGCTCCAAGCTTTAGGAATTTAAATACCAAGATTTTTTGGTTTTTAAATAGAGGCTGATGTACTGTTGCAAACTTTTTAAATTTATTTTTTGCTAAATGAAACTTAAAAATAAAACAGCTGCTGGCCAGGCTCGGTGGCTCATGCCTGTTATCCCGGCACTTTGGGAGGCTAAGACGGGAGGATCACATGAGGTCAGGAGTTCAAGACCAGCCTGGCCAACATGGTGGAACCCCGTCTCTAGCAAAAATACACAAATTAGCCGGGCGTGGTGGTGGGCACTTGTGATCTCAGCTACTTGGGAGGTTGAGGCAGGAGAATCACTTGAACCCAGGAGGTGGAGGTTGCAGTGAGCTGAGACCCGCCACTGCACTCCAGCCTGAGCGCCAGAGTGAGACTTCGTCTCAAAACAAACAAACAAACAAAAAGGCTGCCATTTACTCTCATCATCATTTCATAAAGAAAGACCATTTTAGAAGAAAAAAATTGTAAGGAACCAATCTTAGAATATATTCTTGGCAAATAAAGCTTCATAACTGGGCATGGTGGTTCACGCCTGTAATCCCAACACTGTGAGATGAGGATCACTTGAGCCCAGGAGTTTGAAACCAGACTGGGCAAAATAGGGGGACCCCCATCTCTACAGACATTTTTAAAAAATAAGCCAGGCGTGGAGGCACATTCCTGTGGTCCCAGCTACTTGGGAGGCTGAGGTGGGAGGATCACTTGAGCTCAGCAGATAGAGGCTGCAATGAGCTGTGATCACACCACTGCACTCCAGCCTTGGTGACAGAGCGAAACCCTGTCTCAAAAACCAACAAACAAAGACAAAAAACAAATGTAGCTTCATGAAAAATACATTGTCCCTGTTTTCTGATTTGCTATGACTGGTGAAGACCTTATCCTGGACCGGTGTTTAAGAATGGACTGTTTAAATCTCCCATAGAGGCTGGGCATGGTGGCTCATGCCTGTAACCTTAACATTTTGAGAGGGACCAAGGTGGGAGGATCACTTGAGCCAGGAGTTCAAGACCAGCCTGGGCAACATAGTGAGACCTGTCTCTACAAAAAAATTAATTAGCTGGACATGGTGGTGCGTGCCTGTAGTCCCAGCTACCTGAGAGACTGAGGTGAGAGGATCATTTGAACCCAGGAGGCAAAGGTTACGGTGAGCCAAAATTGCACTGCTGCTCTCCAGCCTGGGTGACGGAGTGAGAGCCTGTCTCAAAAATAAATAAAAAAAATAAATATCCCACAGAATATCTTCAAAGCAGATAGCTTCAGTCTGTAGCACCACACCACCTCACGAGACATCCTTGCACAGTCAAACACTGGCTTCTCTTAGAAATGTCGGCGGAGCTTGGAGGGTGACAGAGCAAGACTCCATCTCAAAAAAAAAAAAAAATGAAAAAAGAAAAGGAAGAAATGCCTCCTCGAGCTGTTGAAATCTGCACTCCTGCAATTTCCATCTCACCAACTCTCTGGAGCAACTGAAAATATGTCTGTGGCTCCACTCAGGGCAGCCCCGGACCTGTTTGCAGGGTGCTCTTCCTCCACATCTGCACCGTGCTCCAGGGTCCCCAGAGCCCCTTCAGTGATCTCCACTGCAGTAGGGTTCTGCACTTCCCCCACCTCCCTGGAGTCTTTTCTTCTCTGTGAAGAGCAACCCCAGGCCTCCAAACTCAGCTCTGGGGATACATCAAGAGCCAGCCAGATCCTGGGAATGGTTTTTTGCAGTGCTTTCTTGGGTGTGGCTCCACCAGGAGCCTTTGTGAGGGGTACCAAAAAAAGGGGTCTTAGCGGCTGGCGCCAGAATTCCTCTTAGGGAGGGAACTGTGTTTGAGTAAAAGCCTTGACAAAGGGTTGAGGCAAAAGATGAAACTCAGAGGGAACTCACTAATCAGTAGGCTCCCGAACATCCAAAGAGAGTTGCTCTGCTCTGCTTTAGAAACAGGCGGGAATTTGGAGGCAGGAAGGGGGCGGTGCAGACAAGGACAGCACTGGAGAGAGGGAGGGGAGCAGAGGCTGGGCCCAAGGCAAGGAAAGAACCAAGGGCCTTTAAAGAACAGAATGTCAAAGAGGGGGTTTTAGGATTTTTACATTGTTTTGTGTGTGATATAGGTCCCCTCTATATCCCAGTTTGGAAAGCCATCCCACACTACTAGCCTTCTGTGAATGGAGTCCCAGGGAGAGGCACCATGTTTGGGATGACGCCAGGGTGGAATCAAAGGACTATTTGCAAAATTTCAAGAGGATGCCAAAAGTTGACCAAAAGTAAGAGACAGCAGGGACCACAAGCATTTAAATTCTTCCTCCTGAAATCCTAGGGAAGGTGCTGGACCCAGCAAAGAGCCTCAAATGAGGGTCTATCATCCAAGATTGGGGCATATTTTTTAAAATTTAAAATACAAAAAAAAAAAAAAAAAAAAAAAACAAATGAGGGTTTACATCTGGCCTTAACTAGAGCTGAAGAGGCCAGGAGACCCGGCACTGGCTCAGAGCTCAGTGCCTGATAGAATATCAGCAACTGTGGGCTGGCTGCAGGAGGGAGGAAAAAGAACAAGCACCAGCAGAGTCCAGAGGAAGAAGTCCACAGGCGCTCAGGAATAAAAAGGGTAAAGGCTCAGGACTGGGGGAGCGAGAGCCATGGGAGCCAGAGCCTCCTGACAGTGGGGACCCCCGGGATATGTCACAGTCCTAAACCAGCTTTCCCCACATACATAGTTCCTAGGAACTATCCAGGCCAGAGTCCTGTGGCATATCACTAGAGATCTTCCTCCAGCAACAGGATTTCCTTTCTCCAGTATCTCCTGAACCCCATTACTACAGCAGGCAAGTCCACCATGCTGTCTTATTTTTCAAAATGTTATGTATTGCCATTTGCAAAAGAAACAGAGAGGTTTTTGTTTGTTTGTTTGTTTGTGACGGAGTCTCACTCTGTCACCCAGGTTGGAGTGCAGTGCTGTAATCTAGGTTTACGGCAACCTCCGTCTCCCAGGTTCAAGCGATTCTCCTGCCTCAGCCTCACCAGTAGCTGGGATCACAGGCGTGAACTACCATACCTGGCTAATTTTTGTACTTTTAGTAGAGACAGGGTTTCACCATGTTGGCCAGGCTGGTCTCGAACTTCTGATCTCAGGTGATCCTCCCGCCTTGGCCTCCCAAAGTGCTGGGATTACTGGTGTGAGCCACCGCGCCCAGCCAACAGGGAGGATTTCTAAAAGGGCCCCCTCTTACTGTTCTCCCTCATAGCTTCTTTTTTCACTGAACCTCCAAAGGAAGAAGTAACAGCATAGTGGTGACAGTGGGGGTCTTTGTGAGTAGAAAGAGTTGATGCAAGAGGCTCTAGTGTTTCACCAGGGAGCTCAGACTAAGGATCCTAGACGTTCTGCTCCTAAAGGCATCCCTAAATGAGGCCTAAGCAGGTACAGGGAAGAGACAGGATTGGGGAATGGGGAGGTAAGGGTTGCTGCCTCACTTCAACCCCAACTAGTAATCAACCCCCACACAGCGCGGCCTGGGAGCAGAGAGAAGCCGGAACAAAGAAAATTGTTTTCATGGACAACTAAGTCGCTGCAGGGAAGTTTATGGTTTTATTTTTTATTTTAAAATTTTTACCTATTTATTTATTTAGACACCAGTTTATAAGACTGGCTAATTTTTGTATTTTTTGGTAGAGATGGAGTTTCGCCATGTTGCCCAGGCTCGTCTCAAACTCCTGGGCTCAAGTGATCTACCCACTTGGCCTCCCAAAGTACCGAGATTACAGGCGTGAGCCATTGTGCCCAGGCACTTTTTAAAATTTAAATGTAGACAAAGCCATAAGTGTATCCCTTTCAAATGTCATTATTAGATTCAGCCTTTTCCCCAAACCTTGTAGAGATAATTTTACAGACCCCGTTACTCATCAGTGCTCTCTCTCAGCAACACACTGCCTGCCAATTGTTTAACTAAGACTGTTAGTCTTTATCCAAGACTTTGAAGTGTTAGCCAGGGCAGAGCCCTGTGGCATGTCATGAGAGACCTTCCTCCTGGTGCTTTTGCTAATCAGGCCTCTATCAATCCACCCAATTATCTGTTCTACAGCCCTCTCCCTGTTCACGTGCTTTCATGAGGGACTGAAAAGGCTCTCTGAGAACTGAAAGACCCTTGAAAGTGGAGAGCTCTTCATTACTGTATAGGAGGAACATGGAACCAGTGCAGTGTCCCTGGCACCTGAAGCCTTTGACTCCCTGCCACTCTGCACCTGAATGTCTGCATATTAGCAGCAATCTCAGCAACCGGCTCATAGACCCAGAGAGATCTCCAGTGCCCCCCACCACCCTGAGACAGACAGACAGACAGACACGCACACACAGACGTGCCTCTGTGAGGGCCCCTACCGCATCCTCCTCGTCCACAGCAGCCTCGTGCTCCAGAAGCAGACGCACAGCCTGCTCATGCCCTGCACCTGCAGCCCAGTGCAGGGCCACCCTGCCCACCTGCCCGGAGGGAGATGACACTTGTCAGGTGCTGCTGCCACCTGGCTGCCTGGACCACCTCCCACACCCTCCCCCAGGACAGCTGGTCTGCAGGCTGGAAGGGTGTTTGCTGGCTCTGGTCCCCAGCTGGCTGGGCACCCAGCCCCATTCTGCCGCATGCTCCTCTCCTGCATGGCAACCAAAGCCAACATAGTAAAATGACTGGACCCATCTGTCCCCATCTGTCCCCATCTAAAACTCTTCAGTTTCCCATGGCTCTCAGAATAAACTCCTAACCCTGGAGATGATGAGGCGCTGCATGGTCTGGCGTTGCCCACCCCTGCTTCTCAGAAATGCCAAGCAACTTCCCACCTCTAGGCCTTTTCCTGCTGTTGCCCCTGCTGGAAAGCCCATGTGGTCAAGGATTACCCTCCAAGTCCCTGAGAGGCACTGGAGTCCCTGGGTTCTGTCCCCTTCCTTCTCTCAGAATGGGGCTGAAGGGGCCTGATGTACCATCTCATTCTCAGACCACCCTGGCAGTTCAAAATGCCATCCAAGCAGGCCTGGGGGAAGTTGGCCTGTGGCCCCTGTGCCCACTTCTTCCCTCTGTAGTTTTCAGCTTATGAGGGGACAATGAAAGGAAGCACTGGTTTTCTGCGTGGTCTCAGGCAAGCCACATCCCCTCTCTGGAGCCCAGCTGCTCCTTCCTTCCTCAGAGTTTCTGCCCATACTGTTCTCTCTGCCTAGAATACTGTCCTTCACCTAGCTCCTCAAAAATGCCACTGCCGGGAGGGTGAGGCGGCCCACGCCTGTAATCCCAGCACTTTGGGAGGCTGAGGTGGGAGGATAGCTTGAGTCCAGGAGTTTGAGACCAGCCTGGGCAACATAGCAAGACCCCTATCTCTAGAAAAAATACAAAATCAGCCTGGCATGGTGGTGCGTGCCTGTAGTCTCAGCTACTCAGGAGGCTGATGTGGGAGGATCAACTGAGCCCAGGAAGGTCAAGGCTGCAGGGAGCTGTGATTGTTCCACTGCGCTCCAGCCTGGGTGATGTGAGGTCCTGTCTCAAAGAAAAAATTTAAAAAGCCACCTCCTTGGGAGGCTTTTCCCGACCCTCCTGCACATGCTGTTATGACAACTTATCACAGAGAGAATGAATTGTTTGTGGGATGCTTTGTGTAATGTCTGTCCTCTTTTGCCCATCTCCCAGCTTCTGGCTGCTGACCTTTGAGCCTAGCCCTCCTGGCTCTAACTTCTCAGATGGGTCCCAGAAGTTAAGTTTGACCTCTGGAATTGCCAAGCCTGGCTTGGAATCCTGACCCTGACCTTGGGTGGGGGTCCAACCACTCTAAGCCTTAGATTCCTTAGATTCCTGGAGACAATGCAGGCCATGAGGACAGAGCCTGAGCCTCCCTCCAAGTTAACACATGCAAATGTACCTGCCTCTAGCTCAGATGAACTGTTCCCCCTGTGTACTGGCATTATCATGATACTATCCCAGGTGCCCTGATTCAGAGAAGCCAATTACGCACGTGGTTTCTGGCCCTGGTGTTAACCCTCCTCCCAATCAGCTCCTGCATCCTGCTGACGTTGTTCTGGCGGGCGGCCTCGTGGAGCTGCCTCTCCAGAGGAAGCACTATGGGGACAAAATGGGGTGCAGGATGAGGGGGAGGATCCCCCACACTGCAGACAGCAGAGGTAAACAGCCTGTTCCCACTCCTGGACATTGCTGGGGCAGGGGTCTTTCAGCTAGGAATGGGGGCAGAGCGGCACAGCCCTCCTCCCTCTCAAGGTCCGGGTCCTCCCCAGACAGGCTGCTCTTCTTCATTAACTCATCCCACAGCCACGCAACCAGGACGTGGTGAAACCCCGAAGACGGAAGAGCAGGGCAAAGCCATTTGCAGCAGCCTAAATGTGTGCCCCATTATCCAAGTTTCACGTACCCTCCCAAGAGCTGCTCTTGGGGAAGGAAATGAAATTAACTCCCTCTGGAGTCAGTAACCACCTTTTCAGTCTAGTGTAGAAAACAGCCAGGATTTACTGAGCCACCTATTTCGTGCCAGTGCCGGGTGAGGCCAGAAGCACGTTTACCCTACTTCTGTACCTTCCATCTCCTTGCTCCTCCACCCCTTATTCCAACCCCTCTGTTGCCCAGACTGAAGTGCAGTGGCATGATCTTGTCTCACTGCAACCTCCGCCTCCCAGGTTCAAGCGATTCTCCCACCTCAGCCTCCTCAGTAGCTGAGATTACAAGTGTGTGCTACCACACCTGGTTAATTTTTGTATATTTGGTAGAGACAGGGTTTCAACAGGTTGGCCAGGCTGGTCCCCAACTCCTGACCTCAAGTGATCCGCCTGCCTCGGCCTCCCAAAGTGCTGGGATTACGGGTGTGAGCCACAGCACCCAGCCTCTTCCAACACCTCTTGCCCATATCCTTTTTTTTCTTTTTTTTTTTTTTTTTTTTTTTTTTTTTTTTTTTTTTTTTTTGAGACGGAGTCTCGCTCTGTCACCCAGGCTGGAGTGCAGTGGCCGGATCTCAGCTCACTGCAAGCTCTGCCTCCCGGGTTCACGCCATTCTCCTGCCTCAGCCTCCCGAGGAGCTGGGACCACAGGCGCCGCCACCTCGCCCGGCTAGTTTTTTGTATTTTTTTAGTAGAGACGGGGTTTCACCATGTTAGCCAGGATGGTCTCGATCTCCTGACCTCGTGATCCACCCGTCTCGGCCTCCCAAAGTGCTGGGATTACAGGCTTGAGCCACCGCGCCCGGCCTTGCCCATATCCTAACCAGCTTTCACCTGCCCATGCTGAGGCCACCTCAATTTTCCTTCTATGTGGTCTCTCTCTTCTCTCTGCTCCTCTCACCCTCATCGCTGCACCTTTAGCACAGAGTCTCAGATTAAAGGGAACCTCAGAGCTCCCCCTGCCCACCCCTGTCACACACAGCTGTGGGCTCAGGGTCAGACTGCAGGTTAGTGTCTGAGCCAGGAGGACTCAGGGCCAGATGATCCCTACCGGAGCCCCATGCTGCCGTCAACCTGACGGCTCTTGATTGTGAGGATGTCTAGTCTCCATGGCTAGACTCCAAGCATTTTGGAGGCTCTGGACACACTTGACCCTTCCTGATCCACCCACAGCTCACAGCAGGCCCAAAGGTGGGCACAGGAGGAACCCACAAAACTCTGCCTCTGAGCCAGGCATGGTGGCTCATGCATGCAATCCCAGCAGTTTGGGAGGTCAAGGCAGGAGGATGGCTTGAAGCCAGGAGTTCGAGACCAGCCTGGGCTACAAAGCAAAACCCCCATCTCTACAAAAAAGTTTTTTAAAAAATTAGCCAGGTGTGGCGGCACATGCCTATAGTCCCAGCTATTCAGGAGGCTAAGGCAAGAGGATTGCTTGAGCCCGGGAGTTTGAGGCTGCCAATGAACTATAATTGCACCTCTGCACTCTAGCCTGGGCAACAGAGTGAGACCCTGTCTCTAAAAAGAAAACAAAAACAGGCCGGGCGTGGTGGCTCACACCTGTAATCCCAGCTCTTTGGGAGGCTGAGGTGGATGGATCATGAGGTCAGCAGATCAAGACCATCCTGGCCAACATGGTGAAACCCAGTCTCTACTAAAAATACAAAAATTAGTTGGGCATGGTGGCACACACCTGTAGTCCCAGCTACTCGGGAGGCTGAGGCAGGAGAATTGCTTCAACCTGGGAGGTTGAGGTTGCAGTGAGCTGAGATCATGCCACTGCACTCCAGCCTGGTGACAGAGCAAGACTCCGTCTCAAAAAAAAAAAAAAAGAAAACAGAGGTCGGGTGCAGTGGCTCACGCCTGTAATCCCAGCACTTTAGGAGGCTGAGGGGGGCGGATCACGAGGTCAGGAGATGGAGACCATCCTGGCTAATACAGTGAAACCCCGTCTCTACTTAAAAACACAAAAAAATTAGCCAGGAGTGGTGGCGGGTGCCTGTAGTCCCAGCTACTCGGGAGGCTGAGGCAGGAGAATGGCGTGAACCCGGCAGGCGGAGCTTGCAGTAAGCAGCGATCACGCCACTGCACTCCAGCCTGGGCCACAGAGCGAGACTCTGTCTCAGAAAAAACAAAAAAGAAAAAAGAAAACAGAAACAAAAAAAAATATCTGCTTGTATGAGTGATACCAACAATCCCCATACGAATAGATGCCTGTCCCCTCTCCCAAAGTGCTCACACATACTAACACAGACAAATATTTGCTGGCCCTTTGCATAGTTACTGCAGGGCAAGTGACCCCACAGCCTTCATGTTTGGTCCAGTATGAATGTCTGAACCCAGCCCCTTTGTGTATCCAGGGACAGGTGATGAGTGTCTTGGTAGGGAAGGCTAAGATTCACTGAGGTGAGAGACAGGCCTGCCATGCAGTTTGCTTTTCTAGATAAATTCCACACAGACTTCTCCAGATGTGAGAGGATCTTGAGCTTTCTGGGGCCTCATGGATACAACCTGTGGACCTCAGAGTCGCTACCCCAGGAGGCAATCACACAGTCCTGGGTTCAACTCTGGGTGAACCACTTCCTAGCTGTGTTAGGCAGTTTCCTCATCTGCAAAATGGTAGTGTGAGCTTCCTTACAAGATTAATATAATGATTAGAATCGAGATATGAAAGCCCCTGGCACAGTATCTGGCATATAATGACCATACCACCGCCACCATCACTATCATCACTATTATTCCTCCAAGGTGAAGGGTCAAATTCTGGTAGCCAAAGAGAGCTGCCTCTTCAGGTGTGAGCTTACAGCGGCCTGGGTTCTAGTACCTGCCCTGCCACTTTCTAGCAGCAGGATCCTGGGCTAGCCATATCCCCCTTGTAGGTCTGTTTCTTCCATTGTAAAATTGGGGGAGGGTGAAGAAAGAGATCTGTATAGTTCCCTTCCTGTCTGGCACCCTGTGTCTTATCTGCAGCTTAGGGGGATTGGCCTGGTTTGTATTTGCAAACAGCCAGGATCCCAGTGGGAAGCCAGCAGACACTACCTAGAGCCAGGCCAGAGAACGTTAAGTTAGAATGAAATCAAGTTCAGTCTCATCTCTTCCATCCACCTCCCACATCCAATACCCACTGAGCTGTCTGAGCCTTTGCCCATGCTGGGTCCTCTGTCCAGAATTCTCTGCCACACACACCAATGCTCCATTGCTACACATTCTTCGCAGGCCCCCTCAAGTGATCCTCCACCCCAGACAGAATCATGTACCTACTCTGAAATAATTAGCATCTTGATTGAGCATTCCCACCCCCAACACATCCCTCAGCTGAATAGATGCAGTGTGCCAGCATTTTGGACACTATAGGTCTCAAAGGAATCCAGTGAGCTGCACTATGCGCATTTGAGGGAGAGCCCCGGGATTCAGCTGTCGGGGTTCGGCCAGGGCTGCAGGATCAAGGACTCACAGTGCAGACACCGACACAATCCTTCTCTCCCCTCTCCCAGACAGTGCAGCCAAAGCTGCCCCAGGCCAGCTGATGCCCACACAGACGCTGCTGCCCGGCCTAGAGGCCCTGGCACTGGGTGCACTCCCTGAGGGAGGCTTAGAGTTGCCCTTATCCCACCTGTGGCCAGTCAGGCTCCTCCCCTCTGAGTGCGTGCCCCATCCGATGCGGTCTCCACTCGCTATCCAGTCCCAGCATTCCGGGGGAGCTGGGGCTTTCAGCACTTCTACCACCCAATGGCTGCGTGACCTTGAACAACTCATTTGAACACCCTGTGCCTCAGGTTTCTCATCTGCCAAATGAAGATAACGTAATGTCCTACCCAAATGGCCGAAGCGAAGATCAAATGACGTGCCTCTCCTGGGTCAAGGCCTGGCACACAAAGTACAGCACGCAGTCAAGTATCGCTATTACCTTTATTATTTGTAGCTAACCTCTCAGCCGCTGCTCCCCGCTCACCTGGCGGGTGGCGCCCCCGAGTCCCAGACGCACCGGCAAGGTCCCCTTGGCCCGGTGCGCTGACCGGTAACCATTGCGCTCGGAGCCACACAGACACCCAAGTCAGAGGTGGCCGTTCGGAGGGCAACAACGTCACCCCTGACACTCCCCAAACGGATGCGGGGGTCCTCTCGGCCTCGGCCCCCGCCCCCCGTCCCCCAGCCAGGCAAACTCACGGCCGTCGGTCTCCCACGCCAGCTCCTCCTGCATCCCGCCGTTCCGCAGCCCCTGCGCGCGCCGGCGCCCGGGTGCGAGGTGTGCGTCCGCTGGGGCGGGGCCCGGAGAGCCGAGAGGAGGGGGCGGTCGCTCCTCCAGATCCCACGCCCCGCCTTCTAGGAGCGCAGATGCAGCGGCCACCCCAGTCCTGGACCAGGATGCAAGGTCCCTCCTCCTGCTCTCTTAACCTGCCCACCGCTCCGCGCCCGAAGCCGGCGGGTCGGGGCCACGCCGAGTTCCGCAGGTGCCCCTGACCCAGTCTCCTCCCCAGGAGTTCGCCCAGCCTCCCCGGCCCTGGAGATAGATGCGCACAAGGCATCTAGCAGGTTCACCTTCCTCGCGCCTCAGGGCGGAGGGATGAGCCTTGGGCCCGCCGCCTCAGGCGCAGAAAGTCAAACCCCAAGGATGTGAGCTGGCGTTTAAGGAACCACAACCTCAGCAGCTCTGCAAGCATATGAAGAGATGGTCGGATTTTTCAGTGTTCAGAAAGATGACAATGAGATACCACTTACATCCATTAAGACTGGCAAAAATTAGAAAGCTGAATAATGCCAAATGTCAGCGGAGAATATGGAGCTGTCGAGCTGGCGTGAGTAGCCTGTGGCTGTCAATCTGGAAAACAGTCTGGCAGTAATGAGGGAAATTATGGGAGAACCCTAAAATCCAGCTCCTTGATCTAGATCTCTGAAATTCTCTTGCAGGCCCATAAAGGGACATGTAGGAGGATGTTGGTTGCTGTGTTGCTGTGGTTGCTAAGAGTTGGAGACAATCTAAGCGCCCTTTCTTATGAGAGCGGGTGGATAAAATGTGACGCTGTGCAGCACTCAAAGCAAGGGACCCGGTGTATTCGTGGCAACATGGATTTAAACACCTAGTGCTAGGCAGAAAAAGTAAACCAAACCAAATAAAAACTAGAAGACAATATCAATAAAAATATTACAAATGCATTTACATCAAACAACACAGACTTGCAAAGACACATAGAAACAAAAAGATACCCATTAAATACACGAGAATGGGTTGCACTTCAGACCCTTGGGGGATGTCCATGTCCTTTTTGCCTTAAAGGCATTTACAGCTTCTTTGAATTTAGGGATAATGGGGTCTCAGGCATCTCTATCCCAAGGCAAGAAGCCAGAAAAGCCATGATAGGTGTAGTTGCTACTTTGGGGATCAAAGGAGGAAGAGCATCTTTCAGTCATTAGTCCTTAAGATATCGTTCAGGAAGCCTTCCTAAAGAAGGAAGTATTTGGAATGGCCTTTGAAAAATAACATGATGATAACAGCTAGCAATTAATGAGCCCTGAGCCAACCCCTCAAAACGGTCTCAAAATAACAATTCCAATATAATAATCAAAGATATGATTCCTTTTTTTTTTTTTCCTGAGACAGTCTCACTCTTTCTTCCAGGCTGGAGTGCAGTGGCATGATCTCGGCTCACTGCAACCTCCGCCTCCCAGGTTCAAGCAGTTCTTCTGCCTCAGCCTCCCCAGTAGCTGGGATTACAGGTGCTCGCCCCCACACCTGGCTAATTTTGTATTTTTAGTAGAGATGGGGTTTCACCATGTTGGTCAGGCTGGTATTGAACTCCTGACCTTGGGTCATCCACCCACCTCAGCCTCCCAAAGTGTTGGGGTTACAGGTGTGAGCCACTGCGCCACCCCCTCCCCCCCCCTTTTTTTTCTTTCTTTTTTTTTTTTAAGACAGAGTCTCACTGTGTTGCCCAAGCTGGAGTGCAGTAGCGTAATCTCGGCTCACTGCAAACGCTGCCTCCCAGGTTCAAGCGATTTTTATGCCTCAGCCTCCCAAGTAGCTGGGACTACAGGTGTGCACATGCGGCTAAGTTTTGTATTTTTAGTAGAGACGGGGTTTCACCGTGTTGGCCAGGCTGTCCTTGAACTCCTGACCTCAAGTGATCCATCCACCTAAGTCTCCCAAAGTGCTGGATTACAGCTGTGAGCCACCACGCCTAGCCAAAGATAATATTCCTGAAAACAGTTTAAATGTTTTTTGTAAAGCTTTTGTCATGTGTACATCCCTCTAGGGGCACAGTGTCACGTTACGGTTTTAGTCACTTGGAATAGTTCTCTATGTGGTTATGCCACCAACTCAACATGAATGGTTTATTTTGTTTTGCTTTTGTTTTTTAGGTATTTTTAAATGTTAATTTTACTTTACAATTATGTAAAATATTTACATGTTTCAAAGTTAAGTGTCTGAAGGTTGTCATAGTCAGCTGTGGTGATGGATGAAGAGGGGACCACTGGCTTCCAGCCTGCTCTCACTCTCCTTCACTCCATATCCAGTTTTTCTTCCCAGCTGCTGAGGCTGCTGACCAACAGTGGCCCCAGGCCATCACAGACTTGGCTGCAGACCCAGGGTGTTAGTATCACCCATAGACCTCCCCAGGAGCATATCCTTGTGGTTCCTTTTCAGCAGCTGGACACACTTGGTTTCTCAGATGACTGGCTAAGGACTCCTCTGATCCCCAGCTCCCCTTCTGGTCCTTCCACAACTGTGTAAGGCAAATTACTATCACAGATCCCCTATCCCAGGGGTCCCCAACCCCCAGGCTTCCGACCAGCACTGGTCCGTGGCCTGTTAGGAACTGGACCACACAGCAGGAGAGTGAGCATTACCACCTGAGCTCCGCATCCTGAAAGATCAGTGGTGACATTAGATTCTCACAGAAGGTCAAACCCTATTGTGAACTGTGCATGTGAAGGATCTAGGTTGCACACTTTTTTTTTTTTTTTGAGATGGAGTTTCGCTCTTGTTGCCCAGGCTGGAGTTCAATGGCACACTGCAATTTCTGCCTCCCAGGTTCAAGCAATTCTCCTGCCTCAGCCTCCCATGTAGCTAGGATTATAGGTGTGTGCCACCATACCTGGCTAATTTTGTATTTTTTTAGTAAAGATGGGGTTTCACCATGTTAGTCAGGCTGGTCTCAAACTCCTGACCTCAAGTGATCCTCCCGCCTCAGCCTCCCAAAGTCCTGGGATTACAGGCATGAGCCACCATGCCTGACCTAGGTTGCATGCTTCTTATGAGAATCTAACTAATGCCTGATCATCTGAGGGGGAACAGTTTTATCCCAAACCATCCCCCCACCTCCCAGTCCTGTAGAAAAATTGTCTGCCACAAAACTGGACCCTAGTGCCAAAATGTTGGGGACCAATGCCCTAAACCATAACTTCAACATGATTCTGCTTCCCTCACTGCATCCTGACTAACAAAATAACATTTGTGTTGTTGATGCTTACCCTTATATTGTTTAATTTAATCATATGTTCTCTCTTTACTGCAGTAGCATACTATATACCATCTTCTCACTTTGCCCTCTCCCTTAAAATTCACCTATTTAAGTGTATAATTCAATAGGTTTTAGTACAGTATTGTTCAGAGTTGTATAACTATCACCACTAAATTTTAATATTTTCTTTTTTTTTTTTTTTTTTTTTTTTGAGGCGGAGTCTCGCTCTGTCGCCCGGACTGGAGTGCAGTGGCCAGATCTCAGCTCACTGCAAGCTCCGCCTCCCGAGTTTACGCCATTCTCCTGCCTCAGCCTCCCGAGTAGCTGGGACTACAGGCGCCCGCCACTTCGCCCGGCTAGTTTTTTGTATTTTTAGTAGAGACGGGGTTTCACCGTGTTAGCCAGGATGGTCTCGATCTCCTGACCTCGTGATCCGCCCGTCTCGGCCTCCCAAAGTGCTGGGATTACAGGCTTGAGCCACCGCGCCCGGCCAATTTTAATATTTTCATCACCCCAGAAAAGAAAGCCCAACCCTTTAGCTATCACCCCCCATGCAGTTTCCCCTCCCCAACCCTCCACACACAGCCCTAGGCAACCACAAATCTACTTTCTTTCTCCATAGATTTGCCTGTTCTGAACATTCTTCTGGCTTTCATTCTGGGAACAATCTGCTACAGAGATCTCTCCGCAGTAGACTGTCAAGATCTTCCTGCATCCTTTGTACAGCCTCAGAGTCCTCCATTGGGTGGCTTATTCAACCACTCCCTGTTGATGGACATTGGCCCTGTTTCCAGACTTTTATTATTACAATAGAATTACAATGACCAACCTTATGCATGCATCAATTGGTATTTTTACCAGTGCATTTATGGGATCTATTCTTATAAATGGGATTGCTTGGTCAAAGGGTAAATGCACATGTAACTTTGCTAGCTGTTGCCAAATTCTCCTCCATAAGGTCCAGAAATATTTTGCATTTCCATTACCAATGTATGAGGGTGCCTGTTTCCAAGGAGAACATGCTGTAAAACTTGGATTTTTCCCAATCTGATAAGAAATAGTAATTCATTATAATCTTAGTTTGCATTTCTATCATTACAAGCAAAGTTAGTTATCTGTTTCTAGGTTTAAGAGTCATTTTATTTTATTTTTTTTTCCTGAGAACAATCTGTTCTTATCCCGCTCATTTTTAAAATGATTGTTGGCCTTTTGCTTAAGAGAAATTTTAAAACAGCTTTTTATTTCTTGTCTTATTAATGTTTGTTCATTACTAAAGAAATTTTAAAATATAAAGAAGGGGCCAGGCCCAGTGGTTCACGCCTGTAATCCCAGCACTTTGGGAGGCCAAGGCGGGTGGATCACGAGGTCAGGAGATCGAGACCATCCTGGCTAACATGGTGAAACCCCGTCTCTACTAAAAAATATATATATATAAAATTAGCCGGGTGTGGTGGAGGGAGCCTGTAGTCCCAGCTACTCAGTAGGCTGAGGCAGGAGAATGGCGTGAATCCGGGAGGCGGAGCTTGCAGTGAGCCAAGATGGGGCCATTGCATTCCAGCCTGGGTGACAGAGCGAGACTCCGGCTCAAAAATAAATAAATAAATAAACACAAAGAAGGAACAAAATACAATCAATCTACTGGAAGACGCCACCATGAATCACTTGTTATATACTGCGCTAGCCCTTTTCTAACAAAAGAAAAAAATATACACACACACACCACACACACACAAGAGTGGTAAATATTTGCTGGTCTTGCATCAGCACTTGGGAGCCAGAATGGCACTGGTTTCCTCTCTGCTTAGACCAATCAGCTGCTTGAGAGGAGGGAGGGGGTAGCAGAAGTCCCCAGCCAAGTGGGGTCAGGGGTAGCCAGTGGGCAGCTCCTGGAAAGGTGCTCCAAATGAGTGGGCAGTTTGATTGTGGATAGGAGTGGCAGCCCCCTGCAGAACTGCTTACCCAGTGGGGGAAGGAGCAGCAGGAGCACAGGACTAGGAGACCTGAGCTCCAATCCAGATCTGTGCTGCCCAGCTGTGGAAGTGGACAAGTCCCTTCCCTCTCTCCATAAGGAAATAGGCCTGGATGTTCTTTTAGGTCCCTGGCCCCTCAAGCATTGGATTGAGAGGTGATGAATAATCCATTAGAGGAAGAAAGCATTAACCAAAGGGAGACAGGGCCAGGTTATTTTTCAGGCCCCTGGGTACCCTCTAAACCAGCGGTTTCCAATCTTTTTAGCACCATGGACCGGTTTCCTGGAAGACAATTCTTCCATGGGTTGGAGTGGGGCCACTGGAATGGTTTCAGGATGAGACTGTTCCACCTCAGTTCATCAGGCATTAGATTCTCATAAGGAGTGCAGCAATCTATTGCATGTGGGGACAATAGGGTTCACGCTCCTATGAGAATCTAATGCCTCTGCTGATCTGACAAGAGGCAGAGCTCAGACGGTAATGCCTGCTGCTCACCTCCTGCTGTGCAGCCCCATTCCTAACAGGCCACAAACCCGCACTGGTCCCACAACTGGGTTGGGGACCCCTGCTGTAAACTCACAGACCTTAGATTCCACCCACATCTCCCAGCACTTGTGTATCCATGTCTTTCTGAGTCCAGTCCTAGCTCTGCTGTGTGACCCCATGCAATCACTAAATCTCTCTGACCTTCAATTTATTTATCTGTGGATGATCCTTTATTTATTTATTTATTTATTTATTTATTTATTTATTTATTTATTTTGAGACGGAGTCTCGCTCTGTGGCCCAGGCTGGAGTGCAGTGGTGCAATCTTGGCTCTCTGCAAGCTCTGCTGCCTCCCGGGTTCATGCCATTCTCCTGCCTCAGCCTCCCAAGAAGCTGGGACTACAGGTGCCCGCCACCACACCTGGCCAATTTTTTTGTATTTTTAGTAGAGACGGGGTTTTACCATGTTAGCCAGGGTGGTCTCAATCTCCTGACCTCGTGATCCGCCCGCCTCGGCCTCCCAAAGTGCTGGGATTACAGGCATGAGCCAACGCACCTGGCCGAATGATCCTTTTTTAATAGGCTTATTTCAAAATGCCTAGGCCTAGGCACACAGTGAGTGCCCTAGTGTGGTGGTGGTGATTATCCTCCAGCTCTCCACCGGCAACCTGTACTAGCCCATGTAATCATACTGACAACTCTATGAGGCAAATGCTAGAATATGGAAGCTCCACTTTACAGAGGAGGCACGTGAGGTTCAGAGAGGTTAATACTTCACTCAGGGACACACAGCAAGCTGTGGAGAGTTGAGAATGGCCTCTCCAAGTGTGACTGTCTCCAAAGGAGAAACGGGTGATTCCCATGGCATTGAACCACGTGCTGGGTCCCCAGCCAGGCGATGGCTGAAGGTGAGGTTGAAGGACATCCTTCAGTCCAACCACCCGGCCAGTCCGCTGGGACACCCCAATTCTAGAGGGTGACTTTCTCGCCAGGAAAGAAAGCAATTTGGCGGAAAGCCTCAGAAAACAGCGCAAACAGGCTGGGCGTGGTGGCTCACTCCTGTAGTCCCAGCACTTGGGAAGGCCAAGGCAGGTGGATCGCTTGAGCCCAGGAGTTCGAGACCAGCCTGGGCAAAATGGTGAGCCCCACCCTCCACCCCTCCCCCCCCACACACACACCCACTGTCTCTACAAAAAAAAATTAAAGAAACAAAAGAAAAACTAGCGCAAGCATGTAACCTGACGCAGAAGATCCAGGTGAGAGGGACTAGGAGCGTATGGGCGCCCGGTTTCCCTGAGCCTGGCTTGTCGCCCTTAGCGTTCTCCCGGAACTCCGAGGGGGGTGGGCAGAGGACTCTGGGCCTCGCTGCAGTTTCGCTTATCGACACGCGGGGGAGCAAGAGCCGGCGAAGAGCAGCCGTAAGTACCGTAATTCCCTCCCATCTGTCCCCACGACGGGCACGACAGTGATGGAGGCCAGAGGGGCGCGAGGAGTTAGAGGCTAGGGGTTACAGAATGTAGTCTAACCTGAGATGGGCTGGATCCGCCGATGACAGGGGAGGCTCCGCGCAGACAAGCAGAGTACCCACATGCTGAGTTTCCCAAGTGGCTCCTCCACGCTGGGCTTTCTGCTATACTATTTTCTGAGGCTTCCCCGAAGATTGCCAGTAAGGGTACGTGAATGCCAGGCTAAAGACTTGGGCCATGGGGACGGGGTGAGAGAGGAAGAGACGCGGTGGTAAAGATGTAAGTAAATGTGGGGTTAAGTGGCAGTTTAATTCCCAGACAGCCTCGGGCCTTTCTAAAGAGGGAAAAGATGCAACAACCTTCGCAAAGAAAGTAGGGAATTACTATGGATTCCCGTTAGAGGAATGCGCATTTTAAAAAGCTGCAGGAAGGGGGCAATATTTAACCCAAATGAACTTGAAAAGGTCTTTTTTTTTTTTTTTTTTTTTTTTTTAGACGGAGTCTTGCTGTGTCGCCCAGGCTGGAGTGCAGTGGCGCGATCTTGGCTCACTGCAAGCTCCGCCTCCCGGGTTCACGCCATTCTCCTGCCTCAGCCTCCCGAGTAGCTGGGACTACTACAGGATGTCTACAGGCGCCCGCCACCACGCCCGGCTAATTTCTTTTTGTATTTTTAGTAGAGATGGGGTTTCACCATGTTAGCCAGGATGGTCTCAATCTCCTGACCTCATGATCCGCCCACCTTGGCCTCCCAGCACTTATTTTTTTAACTTTTGTTTTAAGTTCAGGGCTATATGTGCAGGTTTGTTACACAGGTAAACTTGTGTCATGGGGGTTTGTTGTACAGATTATTTCGTCACCCAGGTACTAAGCCAAATACCCAGTACTGATATTTCCTGATTCTCTCCCTCCTCCCACCCTCCACCCTCTAGTAGGCCCCAGTGTCTATTGTTCCCTTCTTTGTGTCCGTAAGTTATCATCATTTAGCTTCCACTTATAAGTGAGAACATGCAGTATTTGGTTTTCTGGTCCCGTGATTTTTTTAGGTTAACAGGCAGAAGGGAGAGAGGTGTTTGCTTGGAGAAAGGATGAGATGACCTGGCGTTGTTGGGTTGAGGGGTGAGGCAGCTTCTGTGATCTGGGTCCCAGAGCAGGGACAGGGTCCAGCCTGTTGTGAAAGCCCAATGCACTGGATGTGTGTCCTCTGTAAGAAGGCAGCACAGCCATGTGCAGTGTCCTTGAGCATGCCCTCTGCCCAGGGCTCTGCCAGCCCAGCCAGTGAAGCTCAGGTTGGGGGACAGGAGGTTGGGGGTCAGGGAGAGATGCTTGGGAAGCAAGGAAGAGAGAAAAGGAAAAGGCACCTAAGAGCTGGGAGGCTGGAGTCGGGCAAGACCTTCATCCTCCAGACTTGTTTCTTCATCTGGAAGGTGGAGATAATAACACTACCTAAATGCAAAGGGTTATTGTGAGAATTCGATCAGTTGTTATTCCAGAAAGTGCTCTGTAACCATTACAAAGGCTAGGCATGAAACCTCCTCTGTAGAGGGCTCCCGGATTGCTCCAAACTCAAAATGCCCCTTTCTTGAGGGTTCCCAGAACCCATGGTCAAGTCTTCCATGGTATCCCTGGCCTGGATGCAAGTAACTGTTTTGCAGCTGTCACCCCCTCCTCCAGCTCCCACTAAAGCACCCTCCCGACCCCAATCCCTCCCAGACTGGGAACTTATTTATTTATTTATTTATTTATTTTTGAGACAAGGTCTCACTGTGTCACCCAGGCTGGAATGCAGTACAGTGGCAAGATCATGGCTTATCACAGCCTTGTCTCCAGGGCTCAAGCGATCCTCCCACCTCAGGCTCCCAGGTAGCTGGAACCACAGGCATGTGCCAACACACACAGCTAATTTTTTTTTTTTTTTTTTTCCAGAAATGAGGTTTCCCTATGTTGCCCAGGCTGGTCTTGAACTCCTGGGCTCAAACAATCCTCTCACCTCAGCCTCCCAAAGTGTTGGGGTTACAGGCGTGAGTCACAGCACCTGGCCAACTGTGAACTTTCCAAGGCAGATGTGGTAGCTAATTAATCCTTGTACTCATTCAAAACTACAACCTGATAAGACTTGGCAAAATGATACTAAAGTTTATCTTAAAACAACAACAGTAAAAATAGACAGCAATGTTATGAAAACAAAGAGCAGTGGAGGGAAAGATGGGACCAGATATTGAAACAATTTGACAATGGCTATCAGAATTTTTTAAATGTACATACCTTTCATGCCAACAACTCAATTTCTAAGAATCTACACCATAGAAATAATTGCAGTAATTATAAAGATGCAAGGATGTCTACTGCGATCTGTTTCATAACTATAGCAAACAACTGGAAACAACCCAAGGGCCCATCAATAGGGGATGACAAAATAAATTTTGATGCATGATTATAAAATCATACAATGCAATGTTGAGCAGCTGTTAAAAAGAAATGAGTGGGTCTGTATTTGCTGAGGTAGGAAGAATCTCTAAGAGACAGCAACAGTCAGAACAGGAAGTATAGTGTGAGTCCATTTCTTTAAAAACATTCTCCTGCCACTATTGTCACCTTTTTTTTTTTTTTTTTTTTTTTTTTTTGAGCTGGATTTTCGCTCTTGTTGCCCAGGCTGGAGTGGAATGGCATGATCTTGGCTCACCGCAACCTCCACCTCCCAGGTTCAAGCTATTCTCCTGCCTCAGTCTCCTAAGTACCTGGGATTATAGACATGTGCCAGCACACCCAGATAATTTTGTATTTTTAGTAGAGATGGGGTTTCTCCACTTTGGTTAGGCTAGTCTCAAACTCCCGACCTCAAGTGATCCGCCTGCCTTGGCCTCCCAAAGTGCTGGAATTACATGCGTGAGCCACTGCACATGGCCTTTCTTCACATCTTTATCAGTCAAATTTCCCTTCCTGTCCCCAGATGACAATCTGGCAGATACTGTGCTTTACAATCATTTTAGGATATTAAAAGTCTGGTCCAGCTCAATTTAAAATTCCAATCTACAAATTCAAATCTGCAAAATGCGGCCAGACGCGGTGGCTCACACCTGTAATCCCAGCATTTTGGGAGGCCAAGGTGGGTGGATCACGAGGTCAGGAGTTCGAGACCAGCCTGGCCAACATGGTGAAACCCCATCTCTACTAAAAACACAAAAATTAGCTGGGCGTGGTGGTGTGTGCTTGTAATCTCAGCTACTGGGGAGGCTGATGCAGGAGAATGGCTTGAACCCAGGAAGAGGAGGTTGCAGTGAGCCAAGATCGCACCACTGCTCTCCAGCCTGACAAAGCAAGACTCCATCACAGCCCTCTGAAGTAGGTACTATGATTATCCTCCACATCTTACAGATGAGGAGATTGTGGTATAGACAGGTGATTTTCCCAAAGTCACACAGATAGTAAATGGCAAAGCCAGGTTCTCTCCCTGTAACCACTGTGTTATATCACCCTAGGCTCACAGGACCTCAAACGAGACTTTTCCTTATCTCAGAATTTCAGCTGGCATACTGTGTATCATTAGCTAAATATGCGAGAATTCATTTAGCCATCACCCTAATGATAGACATAGAGATTATTTCCAGTCTTGTGCTATTATAAACAGTGCTGCAATGAACTTTGTGTGTGTGTTTTTGTGCACCCGTACAACTATTTCAGTAATTTAGATTCATAAGAGTGCAATTGCTGGATCAATGGGTAAATTTAAATTTGAATAGGTGCTCCAGATATCTATTGCTATATAACTAACTATCTCAAAATGTAGTGCTCAAAAACAACCATTTTGGCCATGTATGGTGGCTCAAGCCTGTAATCCCAGCACTTCAGGAGGCCAAGGCGGGCAGAACACGAGGTCAGGAGATCAAGACCATCCTGGCCAACATGGTGAAACCCCATATCTACTAAAAATACAAAAATTAGCTGGGTGTGGTGGTGTACACCTGTAATCCCAGCTACTCAGAAGGCTGAGGCAGGAGAATTGCTTGAACCAGGGAGCTGTAGGTTGCAGTGAGCAGAGACTGCACCACTGCACTCCAGCTTGGGCAACAGAGTGAGACTCGGTCTCAAAAAAAAAAACATTTTATATTGTTCATGATTTTGTGGGTCAGGGATTTGGGAAAGGCTCAGCCGATGGTTCATCTGTGATTCTCTTCCAAGGTGGCTTCATCGCTCACATCACTGGGGCCTCAGTGCTCCTTGACTGCTCTTTAAACATGTAGTGTTATATCCTGTAGGGATTCCTCACATGGTTTGGGCTTTTCACAGCATGTGAACATCAGATAATGCAGGTCAGGTAACCAGGCAGTTGGCTTCCGAGAGAGGATATGGAACCTGCTGGACAATCTAAGGGATACACTTGCAACTGGGACAGTATCACTTGCTGTATTTTATTGACCAGGGAATTCACAGTCCAACCGAAATTCAAGAAAAGGGGACACAGACCCCAACTCTCCATGGAAGGCACATCAGAGAACTTGTGACCACTTTCACTCTACCATAATAGTTATTTCCAAATTGCCCTCCAAAATATTGGTCAATTTACATTCCCACCAATGATGCACTAGATTGTCTTTCCCCACACCCTCACCAACACCATACATTGTAAAACACTTCAATTCATGCTGATCTAGCAGCTGAAAATGGTACTGTATTTCATTGCTATTTTTTCATGCATTTCTTTAATTATGAGTGAAGGTAAGTATCTTTTCATGTATTTGCTGTTCATTAAATTTTATTTTTTCTTGTGAATTATCTGTCTATATATTTTACCCATTTTGAAATTTGGTTGGACTTTTTATATTGATTTATAAAATGTACATATTAAAAAGAGTAGGCTGTTTTTTTTTTTTTTTTTTTTTGGTGACAGGGTCTTGCTCTGTTGCCAGGCTGGAGTGCAGTGGCGCGATCTCGGCTCACCGTAACCTCTGCCTCCCGGGTTCAAGCAATTCCCCTGCCTTAGCCTCCTGAGTAGCTTTTATCTGATATTATGTTACAAATAGTTTTCCACAGTGTGTGGCCTTTTGACTTTGTTTTTTGACAGTTTTCTCAGTTTAGGTTTTAAATTTTTACAGGTTCAAATTATCAACCTTTTACTTTAAGATTTCTGGATTTTGTCTGGGCACAGTGGCTCACGCCTGTAATCAAAGCACTTTGGGAGGCCAAGGCGGGTGGATCACGAGGTAAGGAGATCGAGACCATTCTGGCCAACATGGTGAAACCCCGTCTCTACTAAAAATACAAAATTTAGCTGGGTGTGGTGGCGCATGCCTGTAATCCCAGCTACTCAGGAGGCTGAGGCACGAGAATCGCTTAGACCCAGGAGGTGGATGTTGCAGTGAGTGGAGATCACACCACTGTACTCCAACCTGGCGACAGAGTGAGACTCCAGATTTTATGTAGTGTGTTCCCGTTGTTTTTCAGAATTTTCCTGCTAGTCTCGAATGTTTATTTTTCCAGATTAAAATTAATATTATTTTCCAAGGCACCCTCCTCAAATTCTATTGTTTTTATTTAAATCACTTTCAGTTTATAGATCCATTAAAGAAAATGCACAACCTTACAATTGGAGTACAAGGCTGGGCCTTGCATTGTTTTGAGTCTTCACTCCCATAGGACATCAAGTCTTAGTGAGGGGATGATGGTGCCATCTCAGGAAGTCCCCAGCATTCCTGGGCACCTTTGAGGGAAGGAGCCCAAGAGTAAACCAAGGGCAGCCCTGGGGCCAGACAAGCCCCACAATGCTCTGTACCTGGGAACCCAAGGCCTTGTCAGGGAGACTCAGAACACAGCCCCCAACACTACAACTCCTGGACTTTCCATTGCAGGGTGAGTCCAGGACTCCTTGAAGAAAACATTCCTTAGAGGCCCAGGAAAGGCACCAGATGTGCCTTCAAAGAGCTAATTCATGTGGTAGGAGATTTCACATAGTGGTGCCTTGTTGGAGAGACCGAGCAGAGTGATGCATTTGCCAAGGAAAATCCTACTGGTCTCAAAGTCACAGCCTTGGAGCAGGGATCTGCTGTGGGAGCCACAGGAATGGCAGGCTGCTGTGGGCACAGCTCTGCAGGCTCTCTTTCCTTCCCAGCTGGGGCTCTGCTGGCTTCTCTCCAATCCTGGAACCCCAGTCTACAGCATCAACCCACTCCTTCCCCAGGCAGGGGCCCAGTTGGGCACCAAAGGCTTTCCCCAAAGTGCCCAGAGAGATTGAGTAAGCATTTGTTTATTCAATAATTATTGATTGTTAACAATGTGCCAGTCAGTGTTCTAGAAACTTGGGGTACAACAAAAAATAAAAGAGACTGAAATTCTTACCCTCCTGGAGCTAACAGACAATAAAAATAATCATAATAATATGTAAATGTTAGAAGAAAAGTGCCATGGGGAAGAAAAATAGGGCAAGGTAAGAGGACTTGGGAGTTGGGTGTTGGGAGCAGTCACATTTCCCAAGAAAGCAACTGTGCTAGGGAACTTCCATTTGCCCTCCACATCCCCAGGAAAAGCTGACCTGAAGGACTGCATCCTGGCTCTGGCTGGATTCAGCCAATGAGCCTCGCAGGAGAGCTGAGACAGGCAGGGGAGGTGTTTATCCCACTGGCTCCCTCCTTGTGGGTCACAGCTCTGGTCAGGTGGCCCTCTCCCACAGTTTTGTCCTTCCTTCCACCAACCATGTCTTTCCCTCCCCCTCGCCCTTCTGCCAGGCCTGGGAGTAGCAAAGATGCCCCATGCTACTAGACCTGGGCACTGCACTCTCCCTTAGAGATTCCTTACAGCCTGTCCACACCTTTGAAAATAGTCCTGAAATAATGCTAATTTGAGTGCTGAGAAATACAGTGATATTTGAGCAGGCTGGAAGGCAGTAAGGTGGTATGCCATGCAAATGTCTAAGAGAAGAGTGTTCAGGGCAGAGGGAACTGCCAGTGCAAAGGCCTGGAGGTGGGAGGGTGTGCCTGAGCTATTTGAAGAAAAGCAAGAAAGCCAGAGTGGCTGATGCAGAGTGAGGAATGGGGAGAGGAGTAGGAAATAGTATCTAAGAGGTATGTTTTGGGAGGTGGGGGCTTGGCATTTGCTCTTGGTGAAGTTGGGATGGATGAGGGTGCACTGGAAGGCTTTGAACCCAGAAGATCTTTAACACTATCACTCTGGCTGCAGTGTTGAGCACAGACTATGGATCAAGGGTAGAAGCAGGAAGGCTGGTAAGGGGGAGGCTCAAAAGACAGTGGGAAAGGAACCAGAAGAGGCTAGTGCTGTGGAGCTGGAGCCAACAGGGTTGACTGAGGACTTTAGGTGTAGGGGAGAAGAGCAAGGGTGGCTTCAAGTCTTCCCTGCATCTGCCCAGCCTGGCCCTCACATCCTGTCCCTCTGGGTGCTATGTGTACACGTGTCCAGTCCCTGGGGCTGTGCACTCTAGGCCCATCTCCTCTGGCTGGCCTAGAAGTCTGCCAGCTTCTGCCAAGAGGAGTCTTTGACCAAATCAGTTTTCTCTACTTGGGCTCATCTGCCTGAGGTCACTGGTAGGGGTGGGGAAGTGGATTCACCCCCTGGGGTGTAGGGAAAGGAGGCTACGCCTACTCCCCAGAGGCAGTGCAGTAAATTAGGACTGTTCCCATATCAGTGAGATATTTTCTGGGGCACTCCCAGACCTATGTCCTTCAGCCTAGATCCCGTGAGTCAGACAGACCTGAATGTGACCAGCTTCCTCCTCCACCGCTCACTTGGCTGGCTTCCTCTCAGGCTCCAGCCTTCTGTAGGGGCAGCTAAGGCCACAAGTGAAGGGCCTGCTCGGGTGTAGCCCACGCCCCTTCCTCAAGGCCCTCGGCAGCCCTTGCCCCTCCTATTGGATGTGTTCTTTCAGAATCCCAGTTTGAAGGGCCGCCTCCCATGGCATCCTGTGTGGGGCTGGACTCTCACTGCTCCACAACCTGAATTCAGGCTTCTAGCTCCTTCCAGGACAGCTGGGCCTGGCCTCCACTGAGAAAACAGGACCACACCACACAGCAGTCTCCCCCAGCTGACTCCGTGCTGAGCTCTCCACTGGCCTGTCCTCTCGGGTCTGCTGGGGCCGTCCAATACAGAGGGCTCGTTATAAGAGTGGGCTCTGGGGTACAAGTTCTGCCACTCCTTCACTTGCATCTGACCTTGGCCAGTCACCTATCTTCTTCAAGCCTCTCCTTCTGACACTGCGGTGTTCCTTACACATTGGAGGCCCTCATAAATGTTTTCTGAATAAGTCTGCATGCAATATGCTTAACGCAGTGCCTGACCCAGAGAACGTGCTCAGTAAAAGTCAACTATTTAAATTATTCCCATTTACAGATGAAGAAACCGAGACTCAGAAATGTAACTTGTCCAAGGCCTCGGGGCTGGGAAATGGTGGAGCCAGGTTCCCCTGTGCCCTGATCCATCAGTCCACCTCCCCCTGCATACTCCCCATTCTTCTCTGCCTCTGTGAGGCCAGCACAGGTATGTCAGCCTCAGAGGGATGAATGGAGAAGCCAGAAACTTACACTCTGAGAACCCCTGAGGAGACAGGAGGCTCCTACCATCATGGGAGATACAAAGATGAATTAAACAGTTTCAGCCACTCAAAGGGCTGCCAGTCTGGAACTGGGAGCCACGGCGCTGGGAACAGAGTCTATCCCTACAAAGAGGACCCAGCAAGCCTCAAGGGAGGGGCAGCATCTGGATTCCCAGTACACAATTGGCTCGTTGAATCAAAAAGTTCACAAGAAATAGTGACCACACAATATGAATTTTAAAAGACAAGTCCAGGTTGCAAATATTTTGTCCCATTGTTATAAGAGTATGAAGTGCCCCCAAAGAATCCATTATTGTGGCACCTAAATGACCTCTCACAGCCAGGTGGATCACAAAAATCTATGTTATACCAAACATCCTAAGCTTGACTTGGGGAAAGAGGATCCCCATTATGCTAGACACACAGATGTCAGCTGCCCCCAGCCTCAGCCTCATGGACATGACACGTCCACACAGACTAATGTCAGCCAAGACAAAGGGTTACCCACTCTTGGGCTACTAGATTACTTGGTGACTTGAGTTAGTGCCCCCCTCCCCTTTACAGCAATGATCCTAACATCAGTGCTGGGCACTGTAAGGTCTGGAGGGGCCTCTGGTATCCCCGGAGAAAAGAGACTGTTTTTGCATGCTTCTTGTCAGCATGAGAGGCAAGGCCTGGTCTAAGTGACGCCGAGGTTGCAGCCAGGACGTCTCTGACAGGGCTGCTGTCCTCAGATGTGAAGGCTTTGCTTCTCAGCCTCTTGCTACAGACCTCCCTCTCACATTAACTCCTGCCAGGACTTTTGGTTTCGGTTTCTGAGAGCAGAAATAAGTTCTACCCTCCCCCTCCTCCTACCCTACTTCCTTCACCCTTCTTTCTCCCACCCTGGTAGGAAATCCACCCCCCTCGTCCCTACCCCCAGTCCCCACCCCCAGTCCCAGTCTGAGAGGGACAAAGAAGAAGAAGAGAGGGATAGAGAAGGGAGGGAGAAAGGGAGTTGCCAGAGACCTCACTCCATCTTTGGGGCTGGGTGATCACTCACAAATCTGCAAATTGTGCCCTGTGCAACTCTAGAGGACCCTCAAGTCACCAAAATTTGCATATTTATTAGCACACTTTTCAGACAGATGGCAGTAAAGTGTCTTCAGAAGGAGCAGTCTGAAGCTCTGGAGTGGGATTAAAGGGCTGAATGCCTTTCCGCTCTGATCTAGAAGCCCCAAAGCACCCCCAGTACTTGAGCTGTAACCCACTTATTCCTCTTTGCTCAACTTCCCAGCTGGGCTAGAACCCCAGCTCAAAAGAGGCTCACCAGTCACCTCTAGGTCCATTTGTGGGGCCCCAAGCAAGTCTCCTCCTTTCTAGGCCTCAGTTTCCCCATCTGTAATATGTAAAGAGAACAAAAGGATCTCTAAGGGGCCATCTATATTTAACAGCTGAGTCTGTGCAGAGGGTACTTGAAGGCAGATGATTACATTTGGGTTGCAGTCTCAGGGTCCTTCTGAAGGAAGGAGGTTGTTGGTTGTTCCCTTGACTGACAGCAGGGCTCAGAGAGGATTCTTTTGTTGAAGAATATCAAGAGGGGCTGTGTGACCTGGGGCGGCTCGTCTAACCTCTCTAAACCTGTTACCTCCCCCATGAAATGGAGGTGGTAATATTCACCTTGCAGGTGGCTGTGACGACTGAAGGGAGTACTGTATGCAAAAGTGCTGGCGTGAAGGAGGCGGCAGAGGAGAGTGGCGGCGGGGCACAGCAGCCACTGCCTGAGCTCAGGCTCCAGGGCAGGAAACCCACCTGGCAGGCCACTCCTTCCGCTTGCCTCCCGCAGTGGGCTTCCTCCCCTCTCTCTGCAGGGCCACACCTCTGGGAGGATGCCCAGGGCCTGCAAAGCGCTGAGGGAACCCCAAGGAGCCCACACCCCTTAGCCTGTCATGCCAGGCCCTCCCCTACCTACGCCCCCCGGCCACTCCCAACCCAGCCCCCCGACCTGCTCAACACCCCCAAACAAGCCATGCAGACTTCCCTGCCTTTGCCCAGGCTGCGTCCTTTCCGGGTCACATGCCCTTCCCTCTCCCGCTCCTCAAGACAGCTAAATCCTGCTCATTGTTTAGGGCCCAGCTCAGATGTCACCTTCTGAGGGAAACCTTTCCCTGCCCTTCCAGTAAAGAAAATACTCATTCTTCCTGTTCCCTCCTTCAGTCCCGCACTCACTCCCGTCAGGAGTGCAGCGAGACTCCAGTCCGCCACATCCCCTCGCGGAGCCCCCGGTGCCTTATCTAGAAAATAGAGGTAAATCGTCCCTATTTAGGGGGCAGGACGAGTTCAATGGGACACGTCGGGCATCTAAACACAGCGTGGGGCGCACAGTAGAGCCGGGCGAGTCCAGCCACTCAGCCCCACTGAGAGGGAAGCACGCGCCAGGCCCCTTTTCCAGCCTCCTCTAGTTCCTCCCGGAGGAGCAGCTCACAGGTCATTGGAAGATCAACCAGGATTGACAGGTTCCCAGCCCAGTGGCTGGCCGAGCCCGAGAATGGCTCGGGAGCAGGTGGTCGGCCCCTTCCCCTCTCTGGGGCCTCTACCTGCGGAAGGCAGGGCCGGGGCCCTGGTTTCCACACGCTCCCTGTGTCAGCCTGTGGGGCCGACCGCCCCACTGATGACTCAGGTCTCCTCCCCACCCTTCCCCTTCAGGAAGAGGCCCTGTCATAATCGCAGTTGTACTACATAAAAATAGCTTCGTTTCACAGCGACATGAGCACAGCCTTTTCCACTGAAGGAAGAGGAAGGCAGTTTCCCCCTACGCATCCCCTGGGACCCTCTTCAAAAGCGGATCCTCTGGGGTGGGGTCTTCACACTTCTCAGCAATAGCTTCATCAGCGGCTTCCTCCCCGGCTACGGCGCTGAAGGCTTTTTTTACTGCTTTGCGACCAGCTTCTCACCTTTTCTCATTTGGCCCTCGCCTCAGAGATGCCAGGCAGCTGAGGTTGCTGTACCCATTGTACAGGTGTGGAAACCCAGGCCAGGAGAGGGGAGGTGACAGGTCTGAGGTCACACAGCAAGCTCGCGAGAGCCGAGTTGACGGTTCCTGACTCCTTCACCGAGTTCCTTCCGCGCCAGCATCGGCCTCCTCCTAGGAAAGTACTGTGGCCACAGCCAGGGCAGCAAGAAAAAGGAGAGGCGAGGAAGGTTGAACGGAGCACAGATGTGAGGGCCAAGACGTTCATGCAACCAACATTTGTCTGGCCGGGTGAGGTGGCTCAGGGCTGTAATCCCAGCACTTTGGGAGACCAAGGCGGGCAGATCACCTGAGGTCAGGAGTTCGAGACCAGTCTGGCCAACATGGTGAAACCCCATCTCTACTAAAAATACAAAACAAATTAGCCGGGCGTGGTGGTGCACGCCTGTAATCCCAGCTACTCGGGATTGGAGCCCAATGACAAATGGTTTCCCTGTCAGGCCTGCTAGACCGAGAGCAGCCTCTCCAGGCCTGAGACTGATGAGTCTCAGCCATGAAGCCCAGCCTAGGGTGTGGGGGCCCTTGCTTCCCACTGAATCCCTGCAGTGAAGTCACTGAGGAGACACCTGCCTGGTCTTGTGGTCTCTGCTCTTCCCCCTCAAACCCACTCTCTGTCATCAAAATGTAAGGCAGGTCAGAGGGCACAAGCTGGAAGCCTCCAAATGGGTATCTCATGGCACTAGGAAGAAAGGCACACTGTGTTCCCAGCTGGGTGCCTGAATGCGTAGGAGTACGGGCAGGTGACTGTGTGTGTGCACATGGTTGTGTACAAATTTGGGGTGTGTGTATCTTAGTCTGCTTTCTGTTATTTGTAACAGAATACCTGAAACTGGGTAATTTATAAAGAAAAGGAATTCTTTCTTACAGTGGTGGAGGCTGAGAAGTCCAAGGCTGAAGGGCCGCACCCTGTGAGGTCCTTCTTGGTGATGGGGACTCTGCAGAGTCCTGAGGCCCTGCAGGGCATCACATGATGAGGGGGTTGAGCATCTTAGCTCAGATCTCTCTTCCTCTTATTATAAAGCCAACAGTCCCATTCCCGTGATAACCCATTAATCCATGAACCCATTAATCCATTAATCCATGAATGAATGAATCTGTTCATGAGGGCAGAGTCCTCTGGCCCAATCACCTCTTGAAGGTCCCGATTTTCACTACTGCCATATTGGGGATTAAGTTTCAACATGAGTTTCAGAGGGGACAGATATTTAAACCTTAACTGTATGTGTGTGTGTGTGTGTGTGTGTGTGTGTGTGTGTGTGTGTGTGTGTGTGTAGCTGCTGTGGTTGTCAATTCAGAGTGAAAAAGCCCTCACTTCCTGTTAAGAATCAATTAGAGCATTTTTTATAGAAGCTCTAGCTCTCCCTGTGAGGATCACAGGAGCCTGGGAGGAGAGGTGGGAAGGCAGAGCAGGAAGAATGTCTTTCCTGAGCAGTGTTGAGAGCAAGGTCAGGACTGCACATCCGAGACTCCAAGTTCATGTCCCACTGTGCTGTCAAATGAACTTCTAAAGGTCTTTTTTTTTTTTTTTTTTTTTTTTTGAGATGGAATCTTGCTCTGTCGCCCAGGCTGAAGTGCAGTGACGCGATCTCGGCTCACTGCAACTTCCGCCCCTGCAGGTTTTTAAGCAATTCTCTGCCTCAGCCTCCGGAGTAGCTGGGATTACAGGTGCGTGCCACCATGCCCGGCTAATTTTTTTGTATTTTTAAGTAGAGACGGGGTTTCACCATCTTGGCCAGGCTGTTCTTGAACTCCTGACCTCATGATCCACCCACCTCAGCCTCCCAAAGTGCTGGGATTACAGGCGTGAGCCACCGCGCCCGGCTGCAAAAGTATCTTAAAAATTAGCCAGGTGTGGTGGGGCATGCCTGTAGTTCCAGCTACTTGGGAGGCTGAGGTGAGAGGATTGCTTGAGCCCAGGAGTTCAAGGCTGTAGTGAGCTATGATTGCGCCACTGCACACCAGCCCAGGCAACAGAGAGATCCTGTCTCTAAAATAAATAAATACATAAAATTTAAAAAATAAAATTATTATCATTACTTCGACAATATATTGATCCAAATATAAGTCAGGACAAAATAAACTAACTCATCAAATTCATGATTTCACAGAAATTATGCCCTGTGACTAGGCTAAGTTTTTTGTTTGTTTTTTATTTATATTATTTTTATTTTTTGAGACAGAGACTTGCTTTGTCACCCAGGCTGAAGTGCAGTGGCATGATCTTGGCTCACGGCAACCTCTGGGTTCAAGCAATTCTCCTGCCTCAACCTCCTAACTAGCTGGAATTACAGGCGCCTGCCACCATGCCTGGCTAATTTTTGTATTTTTAGTAGAGCTGGGGTTTTGCCATGCTAGCCAGGCAGGTCTCGAACTCCTGACCTCAAGTGATCCACCCGCCTTGGCCTCCCAAAGTACTGAGATTATGGGCATGAGACACCACACCTGGCCTGGGTTTTTTTTTTCTTTTTTTTTTTTTTTTTTTGAGATGGAGTCTCGTTCTGTCGCCCAGGCTGGAGTGCAGTGGCTGGATCTCAGCTCACTGCAAGCTCCGCCTCCCAGGTTTATGCCATTCTCTTGCCTCAGCCTCCAGAGTAGCTGGGACTACAGGCGCCCGCCACCTCGCCCGGCTAGTTTTTTTTGTATTTTTTAGTAGAGACGGGGTTTCACCGTGTTAGCCAGGATGGTCTCGATCTCCTGACCTCGTGATTTGCCCGTCTCCACCTCCCAAAGTGCCGGGATTACAGGCTTGAGCCACCGCACCCGGCCCTGTTTGTTTTTTAATTTTTTAATTTTTTTTTTTTTTTTTTGAGACAGGGTCTTGTTCTGTTACTTAAGCTGGAGTGTAATGGTGCAGTCACAGCTCATGGCAGCCTCAACTTCCCAGGCTCCAGTGATCCTCCTACTTCAGCCTCCCAAGTAGCTAGGACCACAGGTATGCACCACCACACCCAGTTAGTTTTTGTATTTTTGGTAGAGACCAGGTTTTGCCATGTTGCCCAGGTTGGTCTCAAACTCCTGAACTCGAGCAATCCACCCACCTTGGCCTCCCAAAGTGCTGGGATTACAGATGTCAGCTACCATGTCTGGATGCGACTAGGCTAAGTTTTAAAAGGACTTGATTTAAAGGAAAATATTAAATGGATAATAGTTTAAATAGCAAAAATCTGGAAAGTGATGCATGAATGGCTGAAACTTTAGAAACAGTACTGGAAGACCCTTGATCAGCGGCAGTAAATAGTGGCCTCTGGCCACGTTGGTTTGCAAACACAAGGTGATTCCTGAGGTGGCCCCTTCTATCTGGTCCCCCTAGGGCAGAGGTTCCCAAACCCTAGGTCGCAGGGCAGGAGGTGAGAGTCCAGCTAGCGATCACTGTCGCCTGAGCTCCACCTCCTCTCAAATCAGCAACTGCCTTAGATAATCATAGGAGAGAGAACCCTATTGTGAACTCTGCTTGTGAGGGATCTAGGTTGTGCACTCCTTATGAGAATCGAACACCTGATGAAACTGTCCCCCACCCCCGATCCCCAGGTCCATGGAAAAGTGTTTTCCACAAACCTGGTCCCTGGTGCCAAAAAGGTTGGGGACCACTGGCTCTAGGGGTCTTGCAGCTCTGGGCCCTGGTGTGTGTGGTGTGTGTGTGTGTGTGTGTGTGTGTGTGTGTGTGTGTGAAGGAGGAAAGGCAGGCCTCAGAAGTGTGAGCTGCAGCCCCTGGAGTCAGCTCTGAGGAGGTCTTGAAGCTCCCCCACTTGACCTGTGTGGGTGCCCTTCCTCTCTCAGTTTTCACTCCTTGTTTTAGGTCCCGGCTCCTATTCTCCTCTCTCCGGCTCAGTTTCAGCCTTGCTCATTGTCTCAGGAGCCATTTGACAGGAGGGAGACTCTGGGGCTCTCTGAGGAGGCAGCTGTACTCTGGGGCCCTCCCTCCTGGGCCTCCAGGCCTGGCCAAGGGGGCCAGTTCCATGCAGCTGAGCATCAGGCCTGGCAGTCGGCGAGCTTCTTGGGCCCAAGGGACTGAAAGAGGTCACAAATCCCTGCCAAGGCTCTTGCCAGCTGACCCTGCGGTCTGGGGTCAGCTCCAGAAGAGGAGGCCATCATAGAGGTCGAGTACACACACTCTAAGGCCTGACTCAAAAGGGCCTGTGCGGCAGTGTCTTCCCTCTCAGGAGGAAGCCCTGTGGTGGGGGAAGGGTTTGGAAGGGGTTCCATCTACCTGCAGCCCCCTTACTACAGTAGCCCTTGGCGCAGCCCAGCCCACCTTAATTACTCATGGTCCATTCACTCACTCAGTAGGATTTGGATCCTGAATAATCATGATCATATATATAGATAAGCTTTTTTGCTGTTTTGAGACAGGGTCTTGCTCTGTCACCCAGGCTGGGGTGTAGTTGGTGCAATCACAGGTCACTGTGGCCTCAACCTCCTGGGCTCAAGCAATCCTCCTACCTCAACCTCCTGAGTAGCTGGGACTATAGGCATGCACCACCGCACCTGGCTAATTTTTTTACTTTTTGTAGAGATGGAGTTGCCTAGGCCAGTTTCAAACTCCCGGGCTCAAGCAATCCTCCCGCCTTGGCCTCTCAAACTGTTGGGATTACAGGTGTGAACCACCACATGTGGCCTAATAAACATTTTTGAGGTGTTTGTTCCCATACCTCTGTGCTGAGTGCTCTTCACAGAGGATTTTATCTAATCTTCACAATAGCACTGGGGGTGCGTCCTATTATTATCCCCACTTAACAGATGATAAAGTGAGTCTCAAAGAAGTGGAACCATCTTGCTTAAGGCCAGATGTAGGGCATGGGGGAGCCAGAATTTAATCCCAGCAGTGTTTGATTCTGAACCTGTGCTATTTCTCCCATCCACGTGAAGGGAAGGGGGAGTTCACCACTGGAAAAGAAAGTCGGTCATTTGACCTAGACTTGATCCCCAATTTACATAGAAATAGTTATTTCTGGCTGGGCGTGATGGCTCTTGCCTGTAATCCCAACACTTTGGGAGGCCAAGGCGGGCGGATCACGAGGTCAGGAGATTGAGACCATCCTGGCCAACATGGTGAAGCCAGGCATGGTGGCGCACACCTGTAGTCCCAGCTACTGGGGAGGCTGAGGCAGGGGAATTGCTTGAAACTGGGGGGTGGAGGTTGCAGTGAGCTGAGATCACACCACTGCACTCCAGCCTGGCAACAGAGCAAGACTCTGTCTCAAAAAAAAAAAAAGAAAAGAAAAAGAAAAAAAGAAATAGTTATTTATATTTACACGGCTTAGCCTACTCCGAAAAGCTATACTTGAAGGATTATCAGTCACCTATACCTGAGTGTGAGTGAGTTTTTGATCCTTGTGACCTTGTACCACAAATACTTTCCCATTTACCATCTCATTTAGTGCCTGCCAACTAAGAGCAACTATCATTGTCCCCATTTTACAGCTGGGGAGACTGAGACTCAGGCAGGTGTGGCGATGGGTCCTCAGCCACACCGGTGGGCAGTGCCCTGGCCAGCATCCTGACCAGCTCCACTTTGGGTCGGCCACTCTGTCCTTAACACCAGCTTCTTTCTCATGGCCTTTCTCCCAGAGCACATCTCCATAGGAGGGAGGGGAGCCAGCAGGAGGACCCAAGGTCCCGGGAGAAGTGGCTGAAAGAGAGAAGAGAGGCTATATGGACATACCGCCTGGAGTCCTGATTTCAAACCATGAGTCCTTGTCGGACTTCCAGATCTGCACACAGGAATGTAGGGTCCACCCTTCGTAAGAACAAGACAGCTGTCTTGTGTCCTCTCCCCCAGCCCTCTACCGCCAGCCTTTTTTCTGGCCAAAAGACCCTTGGCCAGAATAGTCCTTTAACCATTCCTCTTACGACATTGTCTAATTATGATGATTAGACATAAGTATGAAGAAAAACATGCAGTTTTTTTTTTTTTTTTTTGAGACGAAGTCTTGTTCTTGCCCCCAGGCTAGAGTGCAATGGCACAATCTCAGCTCACTGCAACCTCCGCCTCCTGGGTTCAAGCGATTCTCCTGCCTCAGCTTCCCGAGTAGCTGGGATTACAGGCGCCTGCCACCATGCCCAACTAATTTTTGTATTTTTAGTAGAGAAAGGGTTTCACCATGTTGGCCCAGCTGGTCTCAAACTCCTGACCTCGTGATCCACCCACCTCAGCCTCCCAAAGTGCTGGGATTACAGGAGTGAGGCACCGCGCCCAGCCAACATGCAGCTTTTAAGTTAAACAATGTATATGCCTTTTGTGGGGGAAGACTTTTCAACTGAGGAGCTGTGGATTGCTCACTGTCCAGGGATGTCACTGAGTTGAATTTTATGCAATTAAGTGAAATAATCAGATCGGCACTCAACTTTCTGATGTGACTGGAAAATGGTCTCTGAAAAATCAGAATCTTTTTTTTTATTATTTTTGAGACAGAGCCTTGCTCTGTCACACCCAGGCTGAAGTCCAGTGGCGCAATCTTGGCTCACTGCAACCTCCACCTCCCAGGTTCAAGAAATTCTTCTGCCTCAGCCTCCCGAGTAGTTGGGACTACAGGTACGTGCACCACAATGCTCGGCTAATTTTTGTATTTTTAGTAGAAACGGGGTTTCACCATGTTGGCCAGGTTGGTCTCGAACTCCGACCTCAGGTGATCCACCCACCTTAGCCTCCCAAAGTGCTGGGATTACAGGCGTGAGCCACTGTGCCCAGCCTTTTTCCTTTGAGGCAGGGTCTCACTCTGTCACCCAGCAGGCTGGAGTGCAGTGGCACAATCATGGCCCACTGCAGCCTCAACCTCTTGGGCTCAAGGCAATCCTCTAACCCCAGTCTCCTGAGTAGCTGGGACTACAAGTGCATACCACTATGCCTGGCTAATTTTTTATAATTTTTGGAGAGATGAGGTTTTGCTATGTTGCCCAGGCTGGTCTCAAACTCCTGGGCTAAAGTGATCCACCTGCCTTGGCATCCCAAAGTGCCGGGATTATAGGAGTGAGCCACAGGACCCAGCCAGAATCCATTTTTTAAACGTGGGTATGTCCCAAAATACTGCAGGGAAGACCTGGATCAGGGGTTCTTAACCTCTTTTGTGTGTGCCATGGCCTCCTTTGTCATTTGGTAAAAACTTGCAGACCCCCTTCTCAGAATAATGTTCTGAAATGCACAAAATAAGCTAGCATAGGCTTACAAAGAAAACCAGTTGTATTAAAATGTAGTCATCAAACAATTTTAAAAATATATTTTGACATAGTACTAGATAGTGCTTCCTAATTAATGCATGAAAGATCAAGAGCTAACAATAGGTCCAAGAACTGCTATAATTTTGAAATAGTGATGAGTGTAAACCATATTTTGAAATATCTTCAAAAACCATTATATGATTTGAAAATATCTGTAATTGCTAGTGACATCATCACGAGTCCTGCTAATATGGCTGTGGTTTGTTGCCTACATTCATCATTGAAGAGAATGCTAAAATTCAGGTAGAAATTAGTGAAAATAAAGATATATTTTTTTCTCTTCGAAATTTTTAGACTCCTTGAACTCTATCCTTTGATCTTTAGGGTTCCCTTAGATGCCAGATTAAGAACCCTTGGTCTAGTTCTATCTTTTATTTTATAGCATGTATATGTAACTATATCCAACAATTACAACAAATACAACAATCCAAATGTATCCAGATTTTGTGGTTTTCAAAATCTGATTAAATTTACCAACAAATAAAGTACCTGGCAGGTAGTAGGTCTCGATAAAGGGGTGTCTCTGTGCCCAGGGCCTGGGACTCCTGCTTGTAGTTATGTTGCTCATTCTTCTAGGGATGCCCACAGCCTGCTTGGCACTGGGCCAGGCCTTTCCCCACTGTTAACAGCTTTTATGCCCTGATGCCACACTGCTGCCACTTGGCAGGTGAGAAATAACATTAGGTTTGAGGATATTTTGACTGCCCTCAATCCTGGGAGGAAGGTGGCTTCACAGCCCAGCCTTGAAGAGCCTCAGGCTCTTTCCCCTAGGGCCCCAAGCTGCCTGCATCCTGGGAATCCCCTGGAAGCCCTTTGCGCCTGCTTCCCCTCTTGACTCATCTGAGGTCGCATGAGGAGCAGTCATGAGCCGCGTAACAAGGTCAGTGCTGACAGGCTCACAAGATAACCTGAGCGCCTCCCAGGAGAGCTGGCAGGTCCTCAGAGAGGAAAGAGCAGATAGATCCTAGAGGAGAAGTCCACTCCAGCCCCTCAGGCTTCAGGACAGGGCCCCAACAGAACTCAGGCCCTGGCTCCAGGAGTTCATCCTCCACCTCTCCCTGCTGCCAGGCTACCCTTTCCCCTGCCCAGATCCTCGATTCCCTGGGGACTCCTGCTCCCCTCTAGCCAAGCTCTGCCATCCACCTCCTTCTTTAGAACCTTTTCCCCTCATCCGTCTGCCTTCCTATCAAAGTCTGCCTGTTCTGTGTCCCATCAGCATCTGCTCCCAAGGCAACCCCCAGTTATCAGGGGTGCATGCAATGTGGAGCAGAAAGACCTGTATTCAAGTGTGGGCTCTGATTGGCTATGGAATTCCTCTGCCTCTCAGGGCCTCACTCAGTGTCCTCATCTATTCCATGGACACATTTAAATTGCTGCCCTAACTTTCACAGCTGTTATGAGGAGCAAACCCATTTCTCGCTGTGAAATCACTTTATAAACTGTAAAGCACTTTCATAGCTGTGATTTGGGACTCACGGCTGGCCAAGTTGTTTGGTGTTTCACAATTATCAAGATCCCTCTGGGGAAATGATACAAAGAAATGGTTTTAGTGGTGGGGTTTCCGGCAGATAGAGAGATCCGTATAGCCAGAGGGCCCTGCCACATATTCCTACCTCCTCCCCTGAACCACATCCCAAGATGTGGCCTTACAGGCAGAGTTTTGTCTTGAATATGCTGAGAGTTTGAAGTGACCCCTCTGAACCCAACACAGGAAATTGACTGGGGAAGTGTTGGGGTTCATGCAGACTTGCTTCTGCTTTAGATGTGATTCACCCAGTTTGTCTTCGCAACAATTGTGGAGCCAGTCAAGAGAACGGTAGGAGGATGAAACATCTGTTTCTGAGGAAGAAAGCCAGGAAGATACCCCACTGCAAGGCAGAGCCTGTGGCCCACAGGGGGGCATTTTCTTTTTTTTGTTGTTTTTTTTTTTTGAGACAGGGTCTCACTCTGTCACCCAGGCTGGAGTGCAGTGGCATGATCTCAGCTCACTGCAACCTCCGCCTCCTGGGTTCAAGCAACTCTCGTGCCTGAGCCTCCTGAGTAACTGGGATTACAGTCATGTGCCACCACGCCCAGCTCATATTTTTTGTATTTTTAGTAGAGATGGGGTTTCACCATGTTGGCCAGGCTGTTCTCAAATTCCTGACCTCAAGTAATCCACCCATCTCGGCCTCCCAAAGTGCTGGGATTACAGGCGTGAGCCACCGCGCCCGGACACGGGAAGGCATTTTTAAATGGTTGCTTGGCTTGGGAGCCTGGAGTGTGACCTGCTACAATCCTGCAGGGTTTAGCACCAGAAGGCTTGGAGTCCACACCCTGTTCTGCCCATGGGAGGTGTGCCCATGGGAGGTCACTGGCCGTCTGTGGGCCTAGGTTTTCTGTCTGTTACAGCTCTGCAGTAATTCCCAACTCAACAGGGTCTTATGAGGATTCACGGGCTTACAAGACACAGAAATGCCTACATTTATGTTGGGGAGTAAAGTGCCCAGCTGTGGCACTGCCACCCAGCCCAGCACGTATCTAGGTCTCCGGGGTGTCTGTCTCCCCACTGGGCTGACTCTTGCAGAAGAGAGTCACATGTTGAGACCTGTGGGTGTTCACTCTGCACAGTGGCTAAACGAAGGGAGGGAGGGCAGTGCACCCGCAATCATCATTCCAGAACTCACGCTGTGTCAGGGCCAGATGCCTGGTAAGTTCCCTTTCTTCCTGTGAGGCTATGATAGTGTGTCTACGTTTGTGATGTTTTCAGATATTTCACTTAGTTTTCCCCTGTGGGTGTCACAGAACATTCCGGCCCTGGCCAGCAGTTGCCCCAATGTCTGGGAGGGTTTCATCAGTGTCCTTTGTCCTTCTTTGGTGCCAATTTGGTTCAAATCCCAGCTCCGAAATGCACTAGCTATAAGCTTGGGCAAGTCACTCAACCACTCTAGTTAGATGTATGTTCAGCTTGACATGAACATGTCAAATTGTTTTTTAAAGTAGTTGTGCCAATTTTTACTCCCAACAACTGAGCAAAAGAGAGTTCATGGTCCATATCCTTTGTCCCCTTTGTACTGTCAAAGTGTTTAACTTTTTTTTTTTTTGAGACAGATTTTTGCTCTTCTCACCCAGGCTAGAGTGCAATAGCACGATGTCAACCCACTGCAACCTCTCCCTCCCGGCTTCAAGCAATTCTCCCACCTCAGCCTCCTGAGTAGCTGGGATTACAGGTGCACACCACCACACCCGGCTAATTTTTGTATTTTTAGTAGAGACGGGGTTTCACCATGTTGGCCAGGCTGGTCTCAAACTCCTGACCTGAGATGACCCACCTGCCTCGGCCTCCCCAAGTGCTGGGATTACAGGCATGAGCCACCGCACCCAGTCCAAAGTGTTTAACTTTTGCCAACCAAATGGATGTAAAATGATATTCACTATGGGGCTTATTTGTATTTCTCTTAATGTTAAGGAGGTTGAACATGTCTTCATGTTTATTAGCCAGACATGTTTTCTGTTCAGTGAAATGCCTATTCATATCTTTTGTTAATTTTCCTATTGTATTTTTTATCTTTTTGTTAATTGATTTGTAAAGAGTTTGCTCTGGGCCGGGCACGGTGGCTCAAGCCTGTAATCCCAGCACTTTGGGAGGCCGAGACGGGCGGATCACGAGGTCAGGAGATCGAGACCATCCTGGCTAATACGGTGAAACCCCGTCTCTACTAAAAACTACAAAAAAAAAACTAGCTGGGCGATGAAGCGGGCGCCTGTAGTCCAAGCTACTCGGGAGGCTGAGACAGGAGAATGGCGTGAACCCGGGAGGCGGAGCTTGCAGTGAGCTGAGAGCCGGCCACTGCACTCCAGCCCGGGCGGCAGAGCAAGACTCCGTCTCAAAAAAAAAAAAAAAAAAAAAAAAGAGTTTGCTCTGTCACATAGGCAGGAGTACAGTGGTGAGATCATAGCTCACTGTAGCCTCCAACTCTCAGACTCAAGTGATCCTCCTGCCTTAGCTTTTCAAGTAGCTAGGACTGCAAGCTCAAACCACCAGGCCTGGGTTTTGGGTTTTTTTTTTTTTGAGACAGGGACTCTTTGTGGAGTACAATGGTACAATCATGGTTCAGTGCAGCCTCGACTTCCTGGGCTCAAGTGATCCTCCCTCAGCCTCCTGAGTAGCTGGAACCATAAGCACATGCCATCACGCCCAGCTAATTTTTGTATTTATTGTAGAGATGAGGTTTTGCTGTGTTACCCAGGCTGGTCTTGAACTCCTGGCTTCAAATGATCCTCCTACTTCGGCCTCCCAAAGTTCTGGGATTACAGGCATAGGCCACTGTGCCTGACCTAAAGGTTTTAACCTTTAACTTTTTGAGTTATTGATCCAGCTGGAGTTGATTTTTTGTGTATAGTGGGAGGTAAATATTTCTTTTTCTTTTTCATATGGATAACCAAATTTCTAGCTCCATTTATTGAATAGTCTAGGGCCACTTTTTAAAAATTTTCTGGAGCCAATTTTTTTTTTTTTTTTTTTTTGAGACGGAGTCTTGCTCTGCCGCCCAGGCTGGAGTGCAGTGGCCGGCTCTCAGCTCACTGCAAGCTCCGCCTCCCGGGTTGACGCCATTCTCCTGCCTCAGCCTCCCGAGTAGCTGGGACTACAGGCACCCGCCTCGTCGCCCGGCTGGTTTTTTGTATTTTTTAGGAGAGACGGGGTTTCACCGTATTAGCCAGGATGGTCTCGATCTCCTGACCTCGTGATCCGCCCGTCTCGGCCTCCCAAAGTGCTGGGATTACAGGCTTGAGCCACCGCGCCCGGCCTTTTTTTTTTTTTTTTGAGGCAGAGTCTCGCTCTGTCACCCAGGCTGGAGTGCAGTGGTGCGATCTCGGCTCACTGCAAGCTCCGCCTCCCAGGTTCACGCCATTCTGCTGCCTCAGCCTCCCAAGTAGCTGGGACTACAGGCGCCCGCCACCACACCCGGCTAATTTTTTCGTATGTCTAGTAGAGACGGGGTTTCACCGTGTTAGCCAGAATGATCTTGATCTCCTGACCTCATGATCCACCCACCTCAGCCTCCCAAAGTGTTGAGATTACAGGCGTGAGCCACTGCGCCCAGCCCATGGAGCCAATCTTAACTGGGTCTTGAGGGGACAGGAGAAGGGTCTAGCTGAAATTTGACTGACACAGAATTCCCTATTAGTTTGACCGAGGACTACCTGGGAGGGTCACATTCAACAAGGCTAGAGACAAAAGTAGCCCCTGCCTGCCTCCAAGCTCAGCACTATTTTTATTTATTTGTTGATTTATTTATTTGAGACGGAGTTTCGGTCTTGTTGCCCAGGCTGGAGTGCAATGGCGCGATCTTGGCTCACCGCAACCTCCGCCTCCCGGGTTCAAGCAGTTCTCCTGCCTCAGCCTCCCAAGTAGCTTACAGGCGTAAGCCACCATGCCTGGCCTATTTTATTAATAGATGTAACATGTGTATGGCAAATAATAATAATTCAAATAGTACTGAAAAGTATCCAATTGTTGGTTGGGTGAAGTCACTCACACCTGTAATCTCTGCACTTTGGGAGGCCAAGGCAGGTAGATTGCTTGAGCTCAGGAGTTTAAGACCAGCCTGGGCAACATGGCGAGATTCTATCTATACAAAAAATACAATAAATTAGATGGATGTGGTGGCATTTGCCTATTGTCCCAGCTACTCAGGAGGTTGAGGTGGGAGGATCGATTGAGCCCGGGAAGTCAAGGCTGCAGTGAGCCGTGATGGTGCACTGTACTCCAGCCTGGGCAACAGAGACCTTGTCTCAAAGAAAAAAGAAAAAAAGAAAGAAAAGTATCCAATTAAAAAGTAAATTATCCTACCTCTAGAACCACTACCCAGAAGTAACTATGTTAATAGTGAATGATTTTTACATCCATGTAGTGTAGGAAACTAAAAAAAAAAAAAAAAAAGGAATAATTTCTCTCCCTGACTGCAAATAACACATTCATGCTCTATTTCTTTATTTATCATTTCCAGAGTAACTCTAGTCATTCTCTGCTGGAAAACTTCATTTCCTTACATCTACCCCATCTCTCCTCCTCCTCACCTTATTCCCAATACTAGATCTTTTAAAAAATAATGTTAGGCCAGGCGCGGTGGCTCACGCCTGTAATCCCAGCACTTTGGGAGGCGGAGGCAGGCGAATCACCTGAGGTCAGGAGTTCAAGACCAGCCTAGCCAACATGGCAAAATCCAGTCTCTATTAAAAACACAAAAATTAGCCAGGAGTGGTGGCACGCACCTGTAATCCCAGCTACTTGGGAGCCTGAGGCAGGAGACTCACTTGAACCTGGGAGGGGGAGGTTGCAGTGAGCCGAGATCGCACCACTGCACTCCAGCCTGGGCAACACAGTGAGACTCTGTCTCAAAAATAATAATAATAATGTTAAATGTTCTGCCAAATTCTGAAGCTGCTGCCACAGCTGTATTTCAGGAAGCCCAGTCCTGTGAGGATGCTGTCCCCCCCTCCGCAGGAAGACGTCAGACAGGACACTTTCCATCACCCTGCTTCCTGATTCCAGGCATCGATGCTGAGCTGGACAGAAGGAAAACAGCCTTTTGGTGTCTGAGACAACAGCACAAATGACAGGACTGGCCTTGTTTCCTGAATGGGAAGAGGGTGGGGAGAAGAATGCTGCAGTGATCCAGGCTTGTTGATGCCCTGCCATAGGCACCATGTGTGGCCTTGGGCAAGTCCCTTCTCTTGCCTCTCCACCTGTAAAGTGTAGGTTACTGGGGTTCCTCCATCTTAGACTTTCTTTGGTCAGAATTACAGAAAAAGGCTTTCCGAAAAAAGAGTAGAAACGCCTCTCCTTACTCGGGAGGCTGAGGCAGGAGAATTGCTTGAACCTGGGAGGCGGAGGTTGCAGTGAGCCAAGATCACACCATTGTGCTCCAGCCTGGGCAACAAGAGCAAAACTCTATAAAAAAAAAAAAAAAAAAAAAGAAAAAGAAAGAAAGAAAGAGAGAAAAGAAAAGGAAGGAAAGGGCTCTTCTGAGAGATAGAGTGATGATACAATGATAGTAACAGCGGCAGCTTCCTGAGGGCCTCCCGTGGGCACTGTGTGGGCGTCGTCCAGGTGCCACGCATGTGCGATCCTATTTAATCCTCCAAGCTCTCAGGTGGGCACAATTCTCCTCATTTAACTGATGAGGTAACTGAGGAGCAGAGGTTAGGCGACTTGTCAAAGCTCACAGAGCCGAAAGGTCTGTGCCACCAATCCAGTCCAATCTGCTGCCTAGTCTTGTTGAATATCGTGGATATTTCAAAATGCTAAAAAATTCCAGGGTCCCTCTGGCCCTCCAGAAACAGATTGGAAGACACTTCCTGAGTTCATGGAACCCTGCTTCCCAGACCCACTGTAGAGACTGAGCTTGGCCCAAGCCTGAGGGGTGATTTTGAGACAAATTCCTCTCCAGGGGAACCTTTTCACAGACAGAGAAAAGGGGGCTGTTTAGTCTGGGGAGACTTTTGCTCACCCATAGCAGGGACCCCAAATGTTCAGAATGGCTTGGCAGCTGTTCCTGTCGCCTAGCCTTCCCCAGAGACAGAGCTGTTTGCACCCTCCTCATCCCACAGACCAGCATACTCTCACCCACACCACACCCTGGGCACTCTGGGGACCCACAGGCCTCAGCCTCAGCATGGCGTGGCGCTGGCCACAGCTGGGGCAGGGCTGCTTCCCTTCAGACCCAAGGCCACAGGCTGGAAGGAAATGGAGGTGGGAGGGGCCCAGAAAAGCTGACTAGGCTGGAAGGCTGGTTGGTGGGGAGGAAGCACAGAAAGGCCAGCCCAGCAATTTGGGCAAAGCTGGCAAAGCTGCCTTGGCATCTCTGCGGATTCAAGGCCACAAGGGCCTCACCTTGGCCACCCAGCCCCAGCTTGTGGCCAGGCAGCTGAGGGGAAGTCCTGATTGGGTCACACTGTGAGAGACTGAATCAGAACTTGGCCCTGACTACGAAGACTACTGGACTCTTTCCCCTACCTGCAGCTCAGGGGTGTGGCTAGTGGGCAAAGAAATGCATATATATATATATATATATATATATATATATGTTTGTTTGTTTGTTTTGAGACACAGTCTCACTTTGTTGCCCACGTTGGAATGCATTGGCATGATCATAGCCCACTGTAACCTGGGACTCATGGGCTCAAAGGATACTCTCACTTCAGCGTCCTGAGCGGTTAGAACTACAAGCGCATGCCACTGCACCTGGCTAATTATTTTGTAATATTTTGTAGTGACAGGGTCTTGCCACATTGCCCAGGCTGCTCTCAAACTCCTGGCCTCAGGTGCTCCTCCTGCCTCGGCCTCCTGAAGTGCTGGGATTCGCCACTGAGCTCAGCCAGCCTATATCTTAAACCTCTTCCTTGAGGCTCCAACCTGGGTCTCTGCTTTAGAGTTCAACATCAAGAAATGAATAAAACAAGGGCCCAGCCTAGGCAAAATAGTGAGACCCCATTCCTACAAAAAATAAAAATAGGCCGGGCGCGGTGGCTCAAGCCTGTAATCCCAGCACTTTGGGAGGCCGAGACGGGCGGATCACGAGGTCAGGAGATCGAGACCATCCTGGCTAACATGGTGAAACCCCGTCTCTACTAAAAAAAAAATGCAAAAAACTAGCCAGGCAAGGTGGCGGGCGCCTGTAGTCCCAGCTACTTGGGAGGCTGAGGCAGGAGAATGGCGTAAACCCAGGAGGCGGAGCTTGCAGTGAGCTGAGATCCGGCCACTGCACTCCAGCCTGGGTGACAGAGCGAGACTCCGTCTCAACAAAAAAAAATAATAATAATAAAATAAAATAAAAATAATTTTTACAACAGAGATGAATCAAACAAAGAGACACGAACAAAACAAAGCCTCTTTGAGGGCAAGAGCCCCACCAAGCTGGGACAAATCTGATAAAACCAGAGCCTAGGTCTGGGCTGTTGCTGAACTCTCCTGACATTATGGTCTGCCAGGGACAGGTGTCTTTGCACATCTATGGTGACTAGTCCACTCACTCTATACCCCGTCCTGGTTGTGGCAAAGAGACTACACGTTGTCCACCCTAGGTCAGGGTTTCTCAACCTCAGCACTACTGATATTTTGGATGAGTAGCCCCCAAGATGTTGTGGGGGTGGGGGGCTGTCCTGTGCATTGCAGGGTGTTCAACAGCATCTCTGGCCTCCACCCACTAAATGCCAGTAGCAATGTCCCCATTTGTGACAAAGATATCTCCAGACATTGACAAATATCCTCTGAAGGCAACATCATCCCCAGTTGAAAAACACTGCTCTAGCTACATTCCCTCCCTTCTTTTTTAGTAACAAGACTTGATTTTCAGCTGGCACACAGTCAACAGGAAAAAAACACTAGGCAGCTAGCTGCAAGACCACCCTTGCAATGAGGCAGAAGTACAACTTCCAGAAAGTGTCTCTAAAGGGAAGGTGTGCATCCTAAACCCCCTCTTGCTTCCCAAGGATGAGAACACTTATGCGGGGGCTGCAGCTGTATCGCCTCATGGGTCCAGAAATCAAACTCAAAGGGTAAGATGGCAGAGCAGTATGAGGGAAGGAGCCTGGGTCCCAGATGACCATGGAGTGCCGTGATAGAAATGGCCTCTACCACCAGACTTAAGTCATGCAAGAGAAATGAATTTGTGTCACTGCTATCTTGGCCTAACTTCCCCGGAGCTGCGATTTAGCCTCTGATGAACTCTTCTGACACCATGGCCTCTTGTCAGTCATAGTTAAATCTAATCTTAAGTAACATATGAGATATAACTCAGCAGTGTTTGTGGCTTTAATTACCCACCGTCCGGATGCCCGTGACTGTCAATTTTTTGCCTCAGCTCAATTCTAGTAGATCACCAGACCCCTCCACATGGCCACCATCCTCTCTCCATCCCACCCTTCCCCTGGGGCTTCCTATCTCAAGAAAAGGTACTCCCACTTCCTTAGAACTCTGTGAGTCATCTCTGAATTCCCTCTCTCCCATTCCATCTCTCCCACATCTACAATGCCCCAAAGTCCCCAGTTCTCCTCCACTCTAACCCTAATGCCACCGTTGCAGCTCAGGCCCTCACCACTCCTCCCCTGGTTCACTGTCACTACCTCCTAACTACCCTCCCTGCCTCCAGTCTCCACCCCATGGCCCACATCTGCCACCCCCCACCTCCTGAAACGACCCCCTCCCCAGACTCCCTTGGTCTCTAGAGCAAAGTCCAACCTTTCTGGGTGACCAGCATGCCCCCTGCCCTCTCCCACCACATCTCCCAGTCCCCCACGTCTTATAGCCAACAGGAGACAATGCAAAGAGCTGACCACTGCTCCAGTAACCCAGCAACCCGCTGTGACTCTGTTCCCTCTGTCTCCAATGTCCTTCCCTGCTGCCTCTGTTCTGTAAACTATAACTCCTCCTTCCTTCAAGGCCCAGGCAAAAACACCTCCTCCTCAGGTTTCGATTGATTCCCTCAGCAAACACAGCCTGTTGATGTCTGCTGTCTGCTGCCACAGAATTTGCCTGTGGGTCTAACACAGAGCTTGTCCCATTGCATTTACTGGGTTGGAGTGTCTGTCTCCGACTGGCAGTGAGCAACCTAAGGAAAGATCCCATTTTATTGTACTTGGAATCCACGGCACTTAATGTAATGTTGGCATGGAGTAGGTGCCCAATACACAATATGATTACCCATTTACTAAGCCCTTGCTATGTAGCGGGCCCTGAGCAAATGCTTTATCTAAATTATCTTATTTCATCCTCAGAATCTCCTTGCCAGAAGTGATTGTTTCCCCTAAGAGATGAGACTACAATTCCAAGAGGCTGAGCAGCCACTCCAGGTGCCACCGCTTATGCACAGCAGTGTCAGAGACAGATTCTCCGTCTGCCACATCCATCTCTCCCTTGGGATCTTGCCTCCCCTGCTGCCAACTCCAGACATGGTCTTCAGGGAAACACTGACCCCCAGAACTAACCAGAACTGGGTGTAGAAAAAGCTCTTTATCCTGTTATTCAGTTAACTTGGGATTTCTTTTTTTTTTTTTTTTTTTTTTTTGAGAAGGAGTCTCGCTCTGTCACCCAGGCTGGAGTGCAGTGGCCAGATCTCAGCTCACTGCAAACTCCGCCTCCCGGGTTTACGTCATTCTCCTGCCTCAGCCTCCCAAGTAGCTGGGACTACAGGCACCCGCCACCTCGCCCGGCTAGTTTTTTGTATTTTTTTAGTAGAGACGGGGTTTCACTGTGTTAGCCAGGATGGTCTCGATCTCCTGACCTCGTGATCCGCCCGCCTCATCCTCCCAAAGTGCTGGGATTACAGGCTTGAGCCACCGCGCCCGGCCGGGATTTCTTAAAAAGGAATTTTTAGTGAGAAACCAAAAGAAAGCCAAACACACACACACACACACACACACATTTTAACAAAACAAATGGACAATACCAGGTTTTTTTTTCTTTTCTGAGACGGGAGTGGCATGATCTTAGCTGACTGCAACCTCCGCCTCCCAGGTTTAAGTGATCCTCCCACTTCAGCCTACACCATGCCCTGCTAATTTTTGTATTTTTTTGTAGAGACAGGATTTTGCCATGTTGCTCAGGCTACTCTCAAGCCTTGAAGATTGGCTTCAAGACATCCGCCCACCTCAGCCTCCCAAAGTGCTGGAATTACACATATGAGCCACCACCTCTCCTGGCTCCTCTGAGCTGTTATTTCCTCCTCTCTAAAACCAGCAGGTGAGACTAGACGTCTCAAAGATCCTTATCAGCCCTAATATCCTGTGATTCCATGGATGGAATAGTTTCTCAGACTGGATGGTGGGCTGATGAATTGCGTTGGGGAGGGCAGTCCCATAGGGACACAGGCTTCACAGGGAGGAAGGTCGGGTGGTGCTGAAAGCTGACCAGCCCCACCCACCCTGCTCTTTAGGACTCCACCTTAGAGGTCCAAAGGGAGAAAGGGGCCAGGCGTGGTGGCTTACGCCTGTAATCCTAGCACTTTGGGAGGCTGAAGCAGGTGGATCACCTGAGGTCAGGAGTTCGAAACCAACATGGCCAACATGGTGAAACCCCGTCTCTACTAAAAATACAAAATTACCTGGGCGTGGTGGTGGGCGCCTGTAGTCCCAGCTACTCGGGAGGCTGAGGCAGGAGAATCGCTTGAACCCAGGAGGCAGAGGTTGCAGTGAGCCAAGATCGCACCACTGCACTCCAGCCTGGCTCCAGCCTGTGCCACAGAGCAAGACTCAGTCTCCAATAAATAAATAAATACATAAATAAATAAATAAAGGAGGCCAGGCGTGGTGGCTCACGCCTGTAATCCCAGCACTTTGGGAGGCCGAGGCGGGCGGATCACGAGGTCAGGAGATCTAGACCATCCTGGGGCAGGCGCCCGTAGTCCCAGCTACTTGGGAGGCTGAGGCAGGAGAATGGCATGAACCCGGGAGGTGGAGCTTGCAATGAGCCAAGATTGTGCCACTGCACTCCAGCCTGGGCGACAGAGCGAGACTCCATCTCAAAAAAAAAAAAAAAAAACCAAAGAGAGAAAGGGATGGCTGGCCTAATAGCCTTCTGGACCCTCTGATAGTCCTCCCCAGGGTGAGTGTGAGTTTGAAACCAGATATGCCTACGGCTTGGAGTCCAGATCTGCAAGCTTCCTGCTGGATGTTGAAGGGTCCTGTCTCCTCCCTAGGCCTTAGTGTAGGCATCTTCCCTTCTGTGGACTACCCCCTCTGGTCCCAAGCCCTGCCTGGCCCCTCTTCCCATAAAATTATGACAACAGAGAGTGGAGGCTTGTGGGCAAGTTCCTGAGGAGGCTCAAACTCAGCTGTAGCCCTTGAAGCCACAGTCATTTCCCCTCCCCCACCTCCCCAGCTAGGAGGCTGAGAAGTTTCATCATAGCTGAGCTGTTGTCCTTATAAGGGAAAGTCCTCCGGAGCCTCTCCTTTGGGCTGTAGCCAGCTGGTGGAGAACCTGGCCAGGCCTTGGGGTATCCTCCCAGTGCCAGGAAAGGTGGGGGTGACCCAAGGACTCTGGGGTGAGCCTCCATCTGAAATCACAGACCCTCCAGACAAATAGCAGAAAACAGCCAGTGGCCCCAGGCCAAAACCCCAGGAGGGTCAAATCTCAGGTCCTGACACTAACTTTGGTCCCCTATGTAAGTTGCTTAAGCCTCAGTTTCTAAACCTGTAAAATGGAGTGAAATTACATCTTCCTTGTGAGGCCACTGTGGTGACTGTGAGAGGATAACAGGCCTGGCAAACAGGTGCTCTGTGAGGCCAGGCTGCTGGAGTTTATTAAGCATTTTATTTTTTATTTATTTGTTTATTTATTTTTTTGAGACTGAGTCTCACTCTGTTGCCCAGGCTGGAGTCCCGAGGCGCGATCTCAGCTCTCTGGAACCTCTGCTTCCCAAGTTCAAGCAATTCTCTTGCCTCAGTCTCCCAAGTAGCTGGGACTACAAGCGCCCGCCACCACGCCCACCATATATATATATATTTTCTTTTCTTCTTCTTTTTTTTTTTTGAGACGGAGTCTCGCTCTGCTGCCCAGGCTGGAGTGCAGTGGCCGGATCTCAGCTTACTGCAAGCTCCGCCTCCCGGGTTTAATGCCATTCTCCTGCCTCAGCCTCCCAAGTAGCTGGGACTGCAGGCACCCACCACCTCGCCCGGCTAGGTTTTTTTTTTTGTGTGTGTATTTTTTAGTAGAGACGGAGTTTCACCGGGTTAGCCAGAATGGTCTCGATCTCCTGACCTCGTGATCCGCCCGTCTCGGCCTCCCAAAGTGCTGGGATTACAGGCTTGAGCCACCACGCCCGGCCATATATATATTTTCTTTTTTTTTTTTTTTTTAATTTTTTTTAGCCGAGACAGGGTTTCACTGTGTTAGCCAGGATGGTCTTGATCTCCTGAGCTCGTGATCCGCCCACCTCAGCCTCCCAAAGTGCTGGGATTACAGGTGTGAGTCACCATGCCTGGCCTTTTTTTTTTTTTTGAGACTGCACTCCGACTCTGTCTCAAAAAAGAAAAAAAAAATCCTGCACTGTAACAACCCACAGGACTATGGGACTTCAGTTCACTGAGATATGGCAGCTTGTCTTCAAAAGGAGGGCTCCCCATCTCTGCACAGGCCTTCAGCCCCAAGACCAGAGGGAAAGGCCCTTCTTTTTTTTTTCTTGAGATGAAGTCTTGCTCTATAGCCAGGCTGGAGTGCAGTGGCGTAATAGCTCACTGCAACCTCCGCCTTCCAATTTCAAGCGATTCTCCTGCCTCAGCCTCCCCAGTAGCTGGGACTACAGGCACGCGCCACCATGCCCAACTAATTTTTGTATTTTTGGTAGAGATGGGGTTTCACCGTGCTGGCCAGGATGGTCTCGATCTCTTGACCTTGTGATCTGCCCAGCTCGGCCTCCCAAAGTGCTGGGATTACAGGCATGAGCCACCACGCCCAGCCAGAAAGGTGCTTCTTACCACATCCCTCCCCATGGCTGGCCAACACCATCCCAGCAGCCACTCTCTTCAAGGTGGCCTTACAGAGGGGGACTCTGCCATCAAAAAGACTCCTCTATGATGAAGGGGCCTGGGAAGATGGAGTGATTCACCTGAGGTCCCTCAGCTTCTGCAGGCCACTCACTCAGTATAGCTGTCACACACCAGGCCAGTGGCAGGGGAATTCAGGAGTGACATGAGGGTCATTGCCACAATTGATAGGCCCCGGTTCAGGTGTTTCCTGTTGTGTTGGCCCCGGGGTCTGTCCATGGTTCTCACAGAGGAGAAGGAAGGGAGCCAGCCTTTGGTGAGCACCGTGGTGCTTTCCCACATGGGGGATGGGGGGCGGGGGGAGGGTGTGGCTGTAATCCCCTTTTGTGGGTGAGGAAACTGAGGTCTCCTGAAACTGAGACACACCCAAGGTCCTTGGGTGAGATTTGGACCTTGGCAGCCTGGTTTGGAGCTGTCCACTGGTGTAAGGGTTTCCCAAGAGTGTTCAGGGAAGCCCTGGAATTCTGCTGAATTTTGTTTGTGTCGGGAGGTCAGGAGCCAAAGACAGGACCCAGGCTCACCCTTAACAAGGACCAGGCTATGAGGGTAAAATAATGGCTGGAATCATCATTTTGGAACCACTTTAGGAAACATCTGTTCAGCAAGAATCATCAATGGATACTAAATCTGGGGAAATTTGTGGTGAGGTGCAACATATTTAGATGATCTTAAGTTGTCTCCCAGATTATTAACTGCAAGAGGAAAAACGCAAAAACATTAACACTAGGAAAATCAGACACCTGGCCCCAGTAATCAAAATGAACATCACCCATGAGGGCCAGATGCAGGTAGTCCATCTCCAGAGTAATGCCCTGAGAAGGACCCAATTGCCTGTGCAGTTTCCAGCTGAGAATCCATAACCTCAATTAACTATCATAACTAAGCAGGCAGAAACCTCAGACAAACCGCAAAGGAGGAATCAGAAAGGGGAGGACTGTATTCTTCAAACATGTCAATGTTGTCAGGGACAAAGAAAGGCTGGGGAAATGTTTCAGATTGAAGGAGATGAAAGAGAGATGACAGTTGTATGCCTAACCTGACCCTAACCAGAGGAAAAATATAATAAAGGATATTGGGTCAAATGACAAAATGGGAATATGAACAATAAACTATTGTTATCAATGTTAAATGTACTGATAAATGTACTACAGTTACATAAGAGAATATACTTAATTTTAAGAAATACACAGTGAAGTATTAAATATTTAGGTATAAGAAGCCATGATAACCGGCTGGGCGCAGTGGCTCATGCCTGTAATCCCAGTACTTTGGGACACCAAGGCAGGTGGATCATAAGGTCAAGAGATTGAGACCATCCTGGCTAACACAGTGAAACCCCGTCTCTACTAAATATAGAAAAAATTAGCCGGGAGTGGTGGCGGGCGCCTGTAGTCCCAGCTAGCTACTCATGAGGCTGAGGCAGGGGAATGGCATGAACCCGGGAGGTGGAGCTCACAGTGAGCCGAGATCGCACCACTGCACTCCAGCCTGGGCGACAGAGCAAGACTCCGTCTCAAAGAAAAAAAAAAAAAGCAGCAGCAGCAGCCATGATAACCAACTATCCAATGATTCAGAAAAAAGTATGGGCCAGGTGTGGTGGCTCACGCCTGTGATCCCAGCACTTTGGGAGGCCAAGGCGGGTGGATCACAAGGTTAGGAGTTTGAGACCAACCTGGTCAACATAGTGAAACCCCGTCTCTACTAAAAATACAAAAATTATCGGGGAATGGTGGTATGCGCCTGTAGTCCCAGCTACTCAGGAGGCTGAGGTAGGAGAACCACTTGAACCTGGGAGGCAGAGGTTGTGGTGAGCTATTGGGCCACTGTACTCCAGCCTGGGCAACAGAGCAAGACTCCATGGCAAAGAAAAAAAAAACTATATGTATATGTGAAAAAGAGAAAGTGCTCAAAAGAGAAAACAGGTCAATCTTGCTAGAGTAAATGGGTGTTCTTTGCACTGTTCTTTTTTTTTTTTTTTTTTTTTGAGACAGTCTTGCTCTGTTGCCCAGGCTGGAGTACAGAAGCATGATCTCGGCTCACTGCAACCTTCACCTCCCAGGTTCAAGCGATTCTCATGCTTCAGCCTCCAGAGCAGCTGGGATTACAAGCACGCACCACCACGCCCGGCTAATTTTTGTATTTTTAGTAGAGATGGGGTTTCACCATGTTGGCCAGGCTAGTCTCGAACTCATGACCTCAGGTGATCTGCCCACCTTGGCCTCCCAAAGTGCTGGGATTACAGGTATGAGCTACCATGCCATGGCCTTTGTACTATTCTTATTCCTGCATTTTTTCTCTAGGTTTAAAAGTATTTCCAAATGAAAAGTTTAGTTTTTGAAAAGCATTGTTCCTTGTGACACTTAGCCCCCAGCCGTAGAAACACTGGAGGTGGCCGTATATATCAGAAGGGCCTGAGTTTAGCAAGAACAGAATGCTGGACAAGGTGGCTCATGCCTGTAATCCCCTTTAGGAGGCTGAGGTGGGAGGATGGCTTAAGGCCAGCAGTTTGAGACCAGCCTGAGCAACACAGCAGGACCACATCTCTAATAATAATAATAATAATAATAGGGGCCGGCAGTGGTGGCTCATGCCTGTAATCCTAGCACTTTGGGAGGCCGAGGTGGGTGGATCATGAGGTCAGCAGTTCGAGACCAGCCTCACCCACATGGTGAAACCCCATCTCTACTAAAAATATAAAAAATTAGCTGGGTGTGGTGGCAGGCGCCTATAATCCCAGCGACTTGGGAGGCCAAGGCAGGAGACTCGCTTGAAACCGGAAGGTGGAGATTGTAGTGAGCTAAGATTGCGCCACTGCACTCTAGCCTGGGCATTAAGAGCAAAACTCCATCTCAAAATAATAATAATAATAATAATAAGCAATAATGGAGCACCAGGAGCAGGCAGTGTCCTAGCCCAGCTTATGGAATGGGGGCCCTAGTACCGAGTTTGGGGGACTGGTGATGCCAATCACCAACTGCTGTCTTGGAGAAGGGCAGCCCTGGAGCTGGCACCCACAACAACAAACGGGCTTGAGGCAGTGAAGTTCCATAAAAATGGATTTATTGCCAAACTTTAAGAAAGGCGCTTCATAAGCAGAAGACACAGAATGCCACCCTCTTCAAGGAGGCAAGCACGGAATGCCACCTTCCTCAAGGAGGCAAGCTAGGCAGGCCCTGCATGTTCTCACTCCTCTCCCGGAAGCCAGCTTCCTGCCTAGGGCCCAGGCTGCTAAGGGATGGAAATTCATAGCATTTGGTCACTTGAGGCGGCCTCAGGGAGAGTGGCTGGGCCTGGGAGCTGGGCCTAAACCTGTGACCTACATGCAGGGTCTCTGCACCCACAGACTCTGCCCTCAGTCCAGCTGCTGCAGTTAGCTACTTGACAGAGGAGGGAACTGAGGCTCCAATTCCTGGCAGTAGTTGGCTTGGTTAAAGCCCCAGCCAGCCATGGTTGCTGGTGGGGGAAGGGAAGATGGCAGGGGCACCTGATGACTGGGCACCTGATGCCCTTCTTGCTCTTGTCCTGGAGCAGACGGAGGGAAAGGCAGACTGTGGCATGGGGGCCCAGTTTGTGCAAGGAGGCCGATGGGGGCTCCCAAGCCAGCGCACTGCTGCTCACCTCTGCTCCTGCCCCATGCAGCCACAGAGGACATCTGCCCCTCCTGATCCTTGACTACTACCTCAAAAACAAAGTGACAGTACAATAACGAAGGCATTGACCTGTGCAGCAAGCCTCAGTGGGCTCGGCAAAGGGGGCAGAAAGGCCAGGGCATGTTGCTGTGACCCTCCCTTTCTCTCTTTCAGTAAACAAAAGTGCACATGCAGAAATCTGGGCAGGTCCTATCAGAAGCTGCTCCCACCCCACAGGCCCCAGGGAGAGTGGCTGGACCTCGGGAGCCAGGGCATCTGCACCTACAGGCTCTGCCCTCAGTCCAGCTGCTGCAGCACGATGGAGACTGGATGTGCCCCTCGAGTCAGGGACAATGTGGGGGACAGGCTGGGAGAGGACCAGGGTGCAGGAATGGACCAGGAAAGGAAAAGAAGAAAATGTCTCTTCTAGAAAGTTACAGGAGAGCAGCCCATCTGGGGCTTGAAGGCAGGGAAGTGACTTCAGATTCCAACATACCCCTATCAGCATTTGAAGAAATGACTGGGATACTGGACCTGTTTCGGCTGAGAAGGACCTACAGAGACCCAGATAAATCCCCAGAAGTTGGTGCGGATTCTCTTCTGAAGGCTGACATGATCATTACAAGTAAGGTTTTCTAATGTGGACATCAGGGCCACTCTGGGATTCACCTCTTCAGAAATATACAAGGCTGGACACTATCTAGGGGCAGAGACTAGACTAGAGGACCCTTTAAGTTCCTCTTCTACTCTTGAATCCTCCAGACCTAAGCCCTCCAATCACAGCTCACCTGAGAGGAAGGGGCTGCAGAAAATGTCCTTGTTTTGCAAAAAAGGAAACAGGGCCAAAGAGAGAGAGGTCACACAGCTAATGTCCTCCTCACAAAGAGGCCTCTCCAGCTCCAGCTGGGTCCTACGTTCCCCGCAACTGAGGGATGAACCTAGAGCCTGGACCCAAGGCCTCTGCAGCTACTCAGAATAGGTGGGAGGGGGCCAGCTTTGAGGCTGCCTTAGCCATGAGGCTCTTTGCCTGGAAATAGTTGGAGATGGGAGCTGCAGGGGGCTCAGCTGCAGGGGGCTCAGCTGTGCTCTATTCAGAAGTTAGGAATGTAAACTACTGGGGATGGGGAACAGAGATGATGTCATTCCCAGAAACCCCAAGTGCCGCCCCCAAAGCCCTGGGGCAGTTTGGAACGACCACACAAACACATAGGTCCCAGCGTGTGTGCTCCCAGCCCCAGCCCAGAGGTCAGGCCAGCTAGCCAGGTGGTAGCCCTGGATGGCACCTGGCACCACTGGCCAGAGCAGAGTAGGAAGGACACCAGGAGTCTCTTCAGGTCATGGCCAAACCCTGACATGCCCAATGGCCCTCCTGCAGCCATTGCTGTAGAAGCAGAAGCACATTTCTCAGCAGGGTTGGGCCTTGATGGACTTGATGGATGGCCAGGAGGGATGGTGCCTCTGGCCCAGCAGGCCCTAGGGTGCGCTTCTCCTGTAGAGGGTCACCAGCTCCTTCCGCTTCTCCCTTAGCCCAGGTGCTTCCTGGCTCCGCTCTCCCGAATCTCTCATTTCCTGCAGGACCTGGGTGGCCTGCCTCAGCTGCTCCACAGCCTGGCTGAGCAATGTTTCGGCGCTAACAGGGACCGGCTCACTGCCCAGCACCTTGTTCAACAGTTTCTCTGTCTGTTCCGAGGCCACCTTCACCTCCAGCTGGGCCCGATATAGCCGTTCCCTGGGCTGCAAGGGACGCCGCGGGCCTTCCCCAAGCAAGTCCCCAAGGGAGGAACAGCGGGGATGGAACTGAGGTTGCAGGTCCCAGGGGGGCAGTGCTGTGGATGTTGTTGCATCCTTTGGGGGAGTTCCTGGGGTGCCCTCAGCCTGGGAGGGCTTGGCAGGTTCAGGACTGTCATCCATGCCATTCACTGAGACTTGTGCTGTGCCTGGAGCAGGTGGCCCAGAAGCCTGCATCTCACCCATGCAGGCTTTCAGTTTCTCCGATAAGATCTTGGGAGGGGGTGTAGGGGGCTTCCCACCCTCCCTGGGGGCAGCCTCAGAAGTCGCAGAACAGGGTGCCTGGGATGGTTCTGCACTCTCTGCAGCAGGGGGCTCCTGGGAGCTGGGGTTCTCCCAGCTCACCTTCAGTTTGTCAGGCAGGATGCTGTTGGGAGGCTGCTCAGAGCCACTGTCCTCCTCTGCTGGGGTCTCTGAGTCCTCTTGGCTCTCAGGGGAGACCTCAGAGCTTGCTGAGACAGGGGTTGGGGCTCTCTCCCCTACAGGGGTATCCACCCTGTCACCAGGGCTGGTGGTCTCAGGTGCTAGGAAAGGCTTGGTAGGAGGCATGAGGGGCCGGGGTGTCTCCCGAGGTTGGGCTTCACTGACATCATTGCTGGGGGCAAACACCTGTGGCCCACTGTCCGGAACATCAAGATCCAGGCGCAGAAGGCCATCAGAAGCTGCGCTGGCCACCTGGTGGGGGGATGGTATACGGGTGTCATCTTGGCTGATGAGCCATTGGGTCAGGTGTGCCCACTGACATGAGTTCTTACCCTCTCCCATCCAGGTTGTCCAGGCCCCCAGCCCCGCAACCTCCCTCTGTCCTGGCTTCTGTGGCTACTTGATTAGAAGCAAAAGTGATTTCTTGATGAATCTTCCTCTCCTTTCCCTCACCACCAAGAATTCCCTGTTTTGGAATCACAGGCCAGGAAAGTCACAGCCAGGGTCCTCTTGGAGCCCCAGGCTAGTTTCTGGGATACTGGACCTGGACTGGACTATACTAGCCTGGGTGTCAGGGGACAGAGTTCCAGCCCTGTATCTAACCCCTACCTAGCTGTATGGCCTTCAGAGGTTCCCTTCTCTGTAACCCACCTACCCATCATCATACCCAGGTTCCCCACAACCAGTTGGTCAGTCAGAGACAGGACCAGGACTCAAACATCTTCCAGTTCGTCTCAAGCTCACTGACTTCTGCTTGCCCTTCCTGGAGACCTCTGTTCCGTCTGCCAGCTTCTCTCCAGACTTTGCCTGTCCAGCTGCTCGGCAGCCTGTGCCCACTCTCCTCGTGTCATCAGATGGGGTCCCAGACCACAGCTAACCGCCAGAGAACAGCTGCACCAGAAAGCAGCTACCCACCCCCACCAGGCACCCGGGACCAATAGGGATATCCTGCTAGCCCCACAGTCATGAGACCCTCCCAGAGAGCCTCAGAGGTCCCAGCAGGGCTAGGCAGGAGGCCTTTCCCAAGGTCCCTCAGATGGTGGGGGTCCTGGCTGGGATCCTCACTCTCCCCCTGCCACCTTATTTTTCTTAAGAGATGGGGTCAGCTGGGTGCAATGGCTCACGCCTGTAATCCCAGCACTTTGGGAGGCTGAGGCGGGCTGATCACCTGAGGTCGGGAGTTTGAGACCAGTCTGACAAACATGGAGAAACCCTGTCTCTACTAAAAATACAAAATTAGCCGGGCATGGTGGCACCTGTTATCCCAGCTACTTGGGAGGCTGAGGCAGGAGAATCGCTTGAACCCGGGAGGCAGAGGTTGCGGTGAGCCAAGATCATGCCATTGCACTCCAGCCTGGGCAACAAGAGCGAAACTCCGTCTCAGAAAAAAAAAAAGGGGGGGGTCTCATTCTGTCACCCAAGCTGGAGTGCAGTAGCATTATCACAGCTTACTACAGCCTCAGCCTCCAGAGTAGCTGGGACCACAGGCATGTGCCACCATGCCCAGCTAATTTTTTGTTAGTAGAGATGGGGTCTCCCTTTGTTGCTGTCACTCCCTTTTACACATACACAGGATCTGGCTGACACATGCTATCAGGCACTGAGGACCACCAGAAAGTCACTTCACCACACACACACACACACACACACACACATACACACACACACACACACATACATACACACATACACACACATACACATACATACATACACACACACAGATACACACATACACACACATACACACACACACACATACATACACACATATACATACATACACACACACAGAGATACACACATACACACACATACATACACACACACACACATACATACACACACACATACATACATACACACAGCTGCTTCCCTGAACTCTTCTGTGCAGAGGGCCCCCTCCCTCCAAGGTTAGCCCTCCCCATACCCGTCCCCGGCCCCCCTCAGGCATTCCTTTTCTCTGTGGCCACCTCAGTGCTCCCTCTGCAGGATCCTATCCCTTAGCTGACAGACAGGCACAGGCTGCTGCAACTCAAAAACAAACCTCCCATGACCTTGGGTCCCTCCCTCCGGCAAACCCAGCCCTGCACCCCAGGACAGCCCTAAATCGACTCCTTTTAGAAAATATGCTGTAAGGTTGGGCACAGGGGCTCACGCCTGTAATCCCAGCACTTTGGGAGGCCGAGGCAGGCAGAACACGAGGTCAGGAGTTCAAGACCAGCCTGGCCAAGATGGTGAAACCTTGTCTCTACTAAAAATACAAAACTTAGCCGTGGGTGGTAGAGGGCGCCTGTAATCCCAGCTACTCGGGAGGCTGAGGCAGAGAAATTCTTGAACCCGGAAGGCGGAGGTTGCAATGAGCTGAGATTGCGCCACTGTACTCCAGCCTGAGCGACAGAGCGAGACTCAATCTCAAAAAAAAAAGAAAAAGAAAATATGTTGTAAATGGCACCGCCTTTCTTGTCCTTGGTCCTGCCCTTGTGACTTGCAGCTGCCAACCTAGCTGATGCCCACCAGGTTTTGTGCCCATCTGTCTCCAGATGTGCCACTTGTCTCTGGCTTCCTCTTTCTTGGCTCCCTGCTGGCTGACCTCCCTCCAATCCCTAAATGTAGCACTTGCTGAGGTTCTTTCCTGGCCTCCAAAATCCTCCCCTGCAGCATTAGCTCCACTGGTCTAAAAGAGGCTCCTCCCTTCCCCCCTCCCCCTTGCCCATACCCTCTCCAAATTCCCTGTGCCCAGGGCCTCCATACTCCCAGTCTCCAGGCTTGGGAAACCTCAGACAACCTTCCCTTGGTCCAATCCCTGGATTCAATCATAAGCCCAGGTGGCTCTTGCTTCCTAATGTCCTCCCATCAACCCCTCCCTCTTCATCCCCTCCAGGGGCCTGGAAAGTCACCTCTCCCACCTACTTCCTGGCCCCTGCCTTTCTCTCTCTCAACCCAACCCATCCTACCCAGAGCCTCAAACTGACCTCTGGAACGCACCCTCCCTTCCTGTCCCCAGCTTCTTCATCCAAGGCCTCCACAATTTCCTCCCTATAACCCCCTTCTCAGACCAATCTCCCAGGCAAATGGAGCTGCTCTGCATACCTCAGACCCTCCCGCTGTGCCTCAGCTCACAGCACTCCCTCCACAGAGAATCCCCTGACTCCAAGTCCACCAAGTGAACCCCTCCCATCCTTCAAGGGTCAGCTAAAATGCCAGTGGCTCCTTGTGGTCTCTCCTGCCCTGACCTCCTAGAGCCTTCCTCCACACAAAAATCAGACACAGCTCTGCTTGGAGCAGTCTGTGGGACAGGCCTATTTTTCAGCTGGAAGCTGAGCTCTGAGGGGCAGGGACTGGCTTCAAGGGCTTCAGTTTCCCCCTGGCACCAACTCTGGCTAAGGACAGATTCAACATTTGTGTGTGGATTGAACAAATGGAAAAGGCCACAAGCTCAGGGACGTCCACACCCTAAGCACATGTAACACAGGTGCCCCGTCACTTCCTGTCTACTCCTCAGGAAGCCCCAGCTCCAGGTGTCCTCAGGAAAAATGTGGCCCCAAGCCTGGCTGCCTCCCAGAGGAACTGAGGTCCTAGGCTGAACTAACCCCCCGATCCACACTGGGCAAGGCCCTACCTCCTTCAGGTGGACTCTCGTTGGTGGCCGGCGCCGCTGGCCCCCTCGCACCCGGTCCCGTGTCACATGCTCCAGGGCACAGCTCTTGTCCACCTTTACCTGGAGGGAGGGGGAACCAGATCAGCCCCTGCCAAGCCTTGGGAGTGCGGGAAGTACCCAGGCTGGACCTGGCTCAGTGGCAGGGTCAGTGCCCCACCGCTGTCTCTCTGGTCATCTCCCTACCCTGGCCTCTGCTTCTCTGACTCTGCAATGCCCCTGGGGTCTCTTGCAAAGTCTGAGGCTCTCCCTCTCTGCAGCTGCCATTTTCCTCAGTCTTCCTGCCCAAATATGAGCCATCGGCCCTTGCCCCTGAGTATATCACAAATATATAAGCAGCCCTGAGGTGGCTTTGGGGCTTAGGAAGGAGAGAAGGTAGAAATAGCCCATGCTCCCCTGGTACCTGGTTTCTGGAAAAGGTTGCCCTGGCCTCTGCCACTCTCCCAGGACCCCTGGGGAGCGCCCAGGAGAGAGCAGGGCCTCTGCCCCTTGAGCCTGGAAGCCTGGAGGGCAGCATCTTCTCGCTGAGGGTAACAGAAGGGGTCAGGATTGGGTGGGAAGCCTCAGAGTAAGAGTCACATGGGAGGTCCAGACTCAGAACCCTGGAGCAGCCTGACCCTATGATGGGGAGGGGGAGCTCAGGCCCACGTGTGACTCCACCTGTCTCTGTCCCTCAGTGGAGGAGCAGACTGTGGGTTGAGGCCCAGCCCATGGCTCCTTTGGCCTCCGCCAATATCTATGATATGTCCCATCATCTCTCTCCCACGGAATGGGGACAGTTTTCCCCCAGGCAGTGAAGGGCTGAGCATGACATGTAACACAGGACACGACATAGGAGTTACAGGCTGGGAGTCGGGGGACCTGGGTATTAAGAGGGGACTTGCTTGGAAAGATTTGCTCCTTAACATAATCCAAGGCATCACTGTAGGTGGCCCCCAGGTCCATTTTAGCCCAAATAACCAAAGATTTATGATGTCAAAGACAAATCTCCCTAGGAGATCCTGGCCCCATGGGATGCTCTGCCTGCCTCAAGCCAGATTGTGGCTACTGCTGCCACAGTCCCAGTACAGCACAGGGGGCTGAGGTCTGCAGGGCTCAATCGTCATTGTAGACAGAGAGGGAGGCCCAGAGCTGAGAGCCAGTCTGCCCTGGACCTCATGGGCAAACTGAAAAGGGAGCTTTCGGGTCACTCTGCAGCGCTGTCTGGCCTGGGCCCACCTGCTGCTTCCAGCTGAGGCCAGGCTTAGAAAGGATGCATGCTGGCCGGGCGCGGTGGCTCAAGCCTGTAATCCCAGCACTTTGGGAGGCCGAGACGGGCGGATCACGAGGTCAGGAGATCGAGACCATCCTGGCTAATACGGTGAAACCCCGTCTCTACTAAAAAAATACAAAAAACTAGCCGGGCGAGGTGGCGGGCGCCTGTAGTCCCAGCTACTCCAGAGGCTGAGGCAGGAGAATGGCGTGAACCCGGGAGGCAGAGCTTGCAGTGAGCTGAGATCTGGCCACTGCACTCCAGCCTGGGCGGCAGAGCGAGACTCCATCTCAAAAAAAAAAAGAAAGGATGCATGCTGCCACCAGTCCAGCCCACCACTTACATGCTTTCCAGTTTAAGACAAGTTACTTAATTTCCTTAAGCCTCCATTTCATCTGTAAAATAAGGACAGCACCACCTACTATGAGGGCCTATAGTGAGGACTACAGAAGGTAACAACAATGCCCTATAGCAGTGACATAATCAAGGGGTGGTCTGGGGTGAGGAGGGGCAGGGTCCTCTCCTAGATCACACACAGTGGGAAAGGAGACACACAGCTGTCCACAGACTGCATCGCACCTCATCGAAAGCCTTGTTTTTGCCTCGGTTAATCCCTTCATTGAGGGCTTTGATCCAGGATTCCTTCTCCTCCCCGGTGGGTGCCTGGAATTTGATGTCGCTGACCTGCGGGCAAGATAGATGGAGTAGATGGCAGATGTTTAACAAAGCTCACATTTGGCATGTTAAGGAGGCTTTCCAACCTAGATCCCAAAGTCAAACCAAAATAACCCCACAGTAAGTATGACACTGGGGCTTTGGGCAAGGAAAGGGAAAGATCTCACAGAGAAGCCCTCCCTACTGCCCACCAGCATGCAGCTGGGTCTGAATTCGAATCAGCCTGGCCTTGTGGAAACAGCCAGGATCTGGTCCAGCTCCATGGGACTCCCCCAGGCCAGCTGCCTGGGCTCTGAGCTTCTGTTTACTCTGTAAAGTAGGAATAGCCCCAGTCTACATTCAAACCCACCCCACACCACCCCTGAGTCCTTTCCTAATTCAGGTAGGAGCTCTGAGCTCTTGTTAGGATCAGAGGGTGGCTCAGAGAACCCTGACCCTGCCAGGCCCAATGACCAGACAGGAAGTGAGAGGAAGGAGTGACGCCATGGAAACTGAGGGGCTGCCTCATGCAGTGGATATGGCAGTAGGGCCTCTGAGCGAGACAGTCCACCACTTACAGGTGTCTGACCTCAGGCCTCAGTTTCTTCACCTGTGAAAGAGAATACCACCAGAACCTGCCTCACGGAGCCATGGAGATCATTTTTTAAATGATGTATCCGATTTGTACACCCATGCTCACAGCATTGTTCGCAACAGCCAACAGGTGGAAGCAACCTCAGTGTCCACTGACAGATGAATGGATAAGCAAAATGTGGTTCATATGTACAATGGATTATCAGCCAGCCTTAAAAAGGAAGAAAAATCTGACACATGCTACAACAGGGATGAACCTTGAAAATGTGGTGCTCAGTCAAATAAGCTGGACACAAAAAGACAAAAACTGCCCAATTCCACCTATATGAGGTACCTAAAGTTGTCAAAATCATAGAGACAGAAAAGAGAGTGGTGGTTGCCAGGGGCTGGGGAGAAGGGCAATGGAGCATTATTATTTTTTTTTTTTTTTTTTATTTTTTTTTTTTTTTTTTTTTTTGATGGCGAGTAGTTGCATGTGGGTTACTGTGCCGGTTCGCTACCAAGCTCCGCTCCCGGTTACGCCTTCTCTGCTCAGTTAGTGGAGGCCCCGCCAGGTTCGCACGGCTAGTTTTTGTTTTTTGGGCGGGTTTCACCATTAGCCAGGATGGTCTTGATCTGCTCGTGATGCCGCGTGCCTCCCAAAGTGCGGGATTACAGGCTGAACCCGCATCTGAGATATATTTAAGGGGCATAGAGTTTATTTTACGCTGAGAGTTATTGCATAGATGTGTGAGGCTTACAAAACATGATGTATGATGAAGATGTGCAATTTCAAACTGGTTAAGATGGTAATTTTTTTTTTGACCACAGTTTTTTTTTTTTTTAATTGGGGAAAAAAAGATATATCTAAAGTACTAAATCTGGAGCTGGGCAGAGTGAATACTCGGTAATAGGAATTAGCACCATTGCCTTCCCTCTGGACGAAACAGTTCCAGTTTCCTCATCTATAAGATGGGATAACACTGCCTACTACCAAGCAATGCTGAGGAAATTTTTTTTTTTTTTTTTTTTTTTTTTTTTTTGAGACGGAGTCTTGCTCTGTCGCCCAGGCTGGAGTGCAGTGGCCAGATCTCAGCTCACTGCAAGCTCTGCCTCCCGGGTTTACGCCATTCTCCTGCCTCAGCCTCCCGAGTAGCTGGGACTACAGGCACGCACCACCTCGCCTGGTTAGTTTTTTGTATTTTTTAGTAGAGACGCGGTTTCACCGTGTTAGCAGCCAGGATGGTCTCCATCTCCTGACCTCGTGATCCGCCCGCCTCGGCCTCCCAAAGTGCTGGGATTACAGGCTTGAGCCACCGCGCCCGGCCAATGCTGAGGAAATTAAACATAGTAGGTGCTCAGTAAATAGTTCTTGAATGAATGAGCCAACAAATTAATGAATTGGCCCAAGTTTCCTTCCCTCACCGTTTTTGGACCACTGCCTACTCTCTGACCGCAAGATGCCCTAGTCCTTTGTTGGCAGTCACCAGCTTGCCCATCCTCCGCCTTGGTGTTAGATAGTACCTCCCCTCCCTCCACTCTCCAGTTATGTAACACTGAGGTCGGCCTGGCCCCCTCAGCATCCTCATTATATAATTTCCTCCTGGCTGCCACTGCCACCTCCTCATACAGGGCCCTGGGTCCCACCCCCACCACGCCAGGCACAGCCAAATGCTCATTTGCATGACCAGGGTAAATTCGATCCTGAAAGCAGATCTTCAGTTAAGTCAGAAACCCCAGGGCACCTTGGCAACTGCCTCAGCTCAGCCATCAGGGCTGCTGGGGGCTCAGGGCTGCTGGGGGCTCAGGGGCAGACCACACTGCATCCGGGGTCGCAAAGGCTACCCAACTCTGTGATGGGACCTGCTATAAAGGAAGTCTGGGGCCAGCCCTTCTACCCAGCTGCTGCTCCTATTCACAGGCTGTGACCCCTGCATGGTGCAGGATTTAGCATCCAGGGAGCTTGAGAAGTCTACAATTGAACTCAGGAGCCAATGGAACAAGAGGAGGCCAGAGAAGAGCCTAGAAGTCCTAGAAGGCCTAGAAGTCTGATTACCAAGTTCTACTCGCTTCACTACTCTGGACCTCAAAGGGACAAGAATAGAACCACTGGACCCAGCCCAAACTGCAGCTCCTTCCCCAGTGGCCCAGCCCACCTGAGTCAGGCTGCCTCAGCTCTCTTCTGCTCCCTTGTGAGAAGCAGAAATGGCCTCAGAGAAGACCTATTGTGCAAGCCAAAAGGTTCCCACAGGAGAAGGAAAACAAGGTTAAACAGGACCCAGCTCCACCCTCCTAAGGAACCCTGTATCTGGCTGAACAAGCCAGGCATTCCACAAGGATGACCAGAATAGAGACAATTAGAATACCAAGAAGTTACCAGCCTGGGCAACATAGTGAGACCCCATCTCTACAAAAAATATGAAAATTAGCCGGGCATGATGGTATGTGCCTGTAGTTCTGGCTACTCAGAAGCTGAGTTGGGAGGATCACCCGAACCTAGGAGGCAGAGGTTGCAGCAAGCTGAGAAAAGGCCACTACACTCCAGCCTGGGTGACAAGAGTGAGATCCTGTCTCAAAAAATAAGAATATCAAGAAGCTGTGCCTCTCCCCCAAAGTCATCCTGAAGGGCCACAGGCTGTACAGGTCCCTGTCCTGAGAACTTTCAAGAAGCCCCAGGGACACAGGCACTTCTAGGAGCTTAGATGCTAACAGGACTAGCCACAGACTAGGCCCACAAGGCCTGGGAAAAGGGGAAGGATAAAATGGCAGAGAGGAAAAAAGTGGGAGGGGAAGAGAGGAGGCAGGAAAGAGGAAAGGGCCAAGCTGGCTGAGACCAGCAGGGCAGCAAGGCCCAGCAGTGGCCACCCTGCTTCCTGGCAGCGTCTGCCTGTGACCTCATGGGCCGGGGTGTGGGGCTGGAAAAGCGGGGGAGAGGGGCATGTAAGACATTGGAGTCTTTGTTTATTTGATTAGAGGGGAAAAAAGGCGGCCTCAGGACCAGACAGCCAGGGTCATGTGACCTCCTGGCCGGCTGGAGGCCTCACTGAGGATGGGGAACACCCAGGCCGCTGAGAAAGGAGGGTGAAAGGATGTGGGAATGCGGTGCCCTGGGCCAGGTCCACCAACTGACCTCTGGAGAGCCCCAATCTGTGTGAGCTCCTGGGGTGGGGAGGGTCAGGGGCCCTTGAGCTGGAACCAGGATGCACTGTTTCATCCACAGCACCCACCACTTGCTCCACAGCCCCATCTCCCAGTTGATTGTCCTGTTCTCAGAGCCAGCCTAAATTCTTGCAGGGTTGGGGGCTGGGAAGGAGGGTGTTAGCTGAAGCAGCTGAGAACACAGCTGTACAAACAGGCTTCTCTGAAGGTGATGTTCCACCCTGAGCTGAGCCCAGCCCACCTAGTCTACTACCAGCTGATTCTTGGAGCTGGGGAAAAGAGATGGCCCACAGAACAGCACAGGCAGAGGCCAGAGAGGCTAGGTCTCCCTCCACCCCACATCCACATAGCACACTAAGACACACACCCAGACAGACACACGGCCAGATGAGTACTCAACTACATAAAAAAAAGGTATATGCACAAGGGCCAGACACACCGGTGGCAGATCTTCACACGGAACATAGTTTGCATCTCATCTCTCTCAAACACACATCCACATATACAGCGCCCACTCAGGAAGGAAGTGGGTCTCCAGGACAGGGGAGGGGCTCCAGGGCTTGAAAAGATTAAAATGTGACTCCTTTTGTCCTCAAAGAGCCCTAAGCAGCAGATGGTCAAGTGAAATCTGGGCCCAGTCCCATGAGCCCTCAGAACACTATAATTACACCAGCCCCTACCCTTGGACACACTTCCAGCTCCCAGTATCACAGCTCCACAGCCCCCTCCACTGCTATCTTGGTTGCTTCTGTGCCCCCACCCCCTGCAGAGTAGGACAAAGGGTCAATGAGTAAAGCATCTTGGTATTCAGGGTCTGCAGAGGACTGGGCTCCCATTCCCTAAAGCTGAGGAAGAAACAGAATGGCCTCCAGCAGGCCCAGACCAGACTTGCTCCCCAACCCCCAACCTCTGTGACTCAGCCCTATTCTGCGAGGCTCCACATGACATGCAGAGGACAAGGCAAGGAATGGCCCAGCCGCAGATGGGTGCAAGCTGGCGAGAGGCACTGTGCACGCCAGCCTCAAATCTGAACTCTCTCCTGACATCTGTGAAGCTACACCATGTGTCAACACCCACCAGACTCCCTGCCAGAGAAATGTGGTGCAAACAGCAAACTTCATCTGCACACACAGCATGTCCCAAGGAAAGACTCTCTCAAACCAGGGATCTTTCCCAGCTACAGCCACGAAAGGAAAGTACAAGGGGAGGAAAGCTGGAGGGCTGCAGGCCTCCCAGTCCTGAGTCCAGGATGGGCCCACCCAGAAAGGCCTGGGATAAAGGGAGGCCCCACCCTCCCGCTCTGCCCCAGGCTACATCAAGGTGTTGAGGCCTGGCAGGGTGGAGGCCTCATCCACAGCTCTCCTGCCTCAGCCCTGGGCCTCCCCCAGGGTCTGGGGTAAAGTCAAGTGCCCCACCTCCCAAACGCTACTTTCCAACTACAGCCTGGGATGGAGGGCCTGGGCCTGCAAGGGGAAGACAGGAGCAGAGCTCTCTCAACAGAGCCCTAAGTGCATCTCTTATCAACTAGGGGCTTGGAAGACTCCGAGACAAAATGAGTAAAGGTCTGACCTATGGTGGCTGCTAGGGCTGAGCCTCAGCCACATGCAACAGAAAACAGGCTTTTTAAAGGGGCCAGGCCTGCTAAACCTGCTTAGGCCTCCCAAGGCGACTCTGGCCTAGAGGGAAATGGGGCAGCAGCAGGCATCTTCCTACCTTGTTCCCTGGGGATCGCAGCAGGATAAAGCGGTGTTTCCGCTTGAGGAGGGCACGAAGGTCCTGGCACTTCTCATAGCTGCCCAGCTCCACGGTCTCCACACACTTCTGATCATCCTGGGGAGGGAAACAGAAGGGACATGAGCTGGTGACAGTCAGATCCACCACCACCCTCAGCCACTCACGCCCCAGACCCTGATCCCACTCAGTGAGGACATCACTTGGTCAGAGTGAGGACCTCAGGCTGCTAGTCAGTCACCAAGATGTGGTGTCCAGACCCTGGCAAGTGCATGCTGGCTGGAGGGATGCCTGTGAGGCTCCCCATCCAGATGGGAGACGGGCACATAGCCCAGAGGCAGGTATGTGCCTAAGGCCAGAGGAGGAAACAGGGGAAGCTACAGAGGCTAAGAAAAGGCTGTCTGGGGTCCAGCCATGCCCAGAGGCCAAGCAGAGATCTGTGGAAGAGACAGCCAGAGGAAGAATGCAGGATGCCACAAAACGGCAGGCAGGGAGTGGGATGGGGACCAGGGACAACAAAGACTTTCCAGGAAGAGCCAGAGGGAAGTGTGAACAAGGCACATTTGGGGCTACGTGCCCTGTCTTCAGCACAGCCATCCTGAATTGTGTTCCTCACTCAGCATCACCCCCTGCTGAGCCTTGGCTTGGGAGAGCAGCACTTCGTCCAAGGCTGCAGGCTACATACAAGCAAGAGGCAAGGGCTCCTTCAAGCGCATCCCATCCCCATCCCACCACTTGGAGGCCTCATCATTAGGAGGGCCAGTGGCCAGGACAGTGTCCAGCCTCTTCCTGGCCATCTCTAGACACTAGCCAGGCTGTCTTCCTGCCCACCACCCCTGACATTTGAGTGCTTTCTCTACAGACTCCACCCATCAGGTGCCTGTCCAGCAAGCTCCCTCAATGGTGGTCAACAGGTCCTCTTCCAGGGAAGACCCAACTGGAACAACTTCCTGGGTGTGGCACTCTCATCCAGGAGAGTCTAGGGAAGTAGAAGCAGATCCTTTGGCGGGGGAGGGTACGCCACCCTGGGACTGGCCAAAAAGTTAAGGAAACCCTTGCTGATGTTTAACAGAAGGAACCTGACACTCATGAGCACTTCTGCATCCCTGAGTCTCTGAACCTCACAATAACCCTGAAAGCCTACAGCCCCGTATCTACCTCATTTTAGAGAAGGAAAGAATGAGGCCTGGAGGTGAAGGGATTTGCCCTAGGCACACAGACCCAAATATAAGGGGCAGGGCCCCAACTCAAACCATAGCCTCTGACTCCCAGGTCAGGGCCCTTTCCAGCACAGCACACTCCCTCCAGTCACAGGCAGTAGGTTGCTCTGCACAAGGGGTCCTCCAAGGGTGGGACCTAGGCCAGTAGCATCAGCACCACCTGAGAGCTTGTTAGAAATGCAAACTCCTGGCCAGGCACGGTGGCTCACACCTGTAATCCCAGCACTTTGGGAGGCCGAGGCGGGCGGATCACGAGATCAGGAGATCGAGGCCATCCTGGCCAATGTGGCAAAACCATGTCTCTACTAAAAAAAAAAAAAAATACAAAAAAAAAATACACACAAAAAAATTAGCCAGGCGTAGTCCCAGCTACTCGGGAGGCTGAGGCAGGAGAATGGCGTGAACCCGGAAGGCGAAGCTTGCAGTGAGCCAAGATCGTGCCACTGCACTCCAGCCTGGGCAATAGAGCAAGACTCTGTCTCAAAAAAAAAAAAAAAAAGGAAATGCAAACTCCTAGGCCTCATCCCCACTCAATCATAAACCTAGGGGAGTGGGCCTGGCAATCTGTCTTCTAACCAGCCTTCAGGGATTTTGATGGATGCAAATTTTGTTTGTTTTTTGCTTTTTTGAAACAGAATCTCGCTCTGTCGCTCAGGCTGCAGTGCAGTGGCATGATATCGGCTCACTGCAACCTCTGCCTCTTGGGTTCAAGCAATTCTCTGGCCTCAGCCTCCCGAGTAGCTGGGATTACAGGTGCCCACCACCACACCCAGCTAATTTTTATAGAGATGGGGTTTCACCATGTTGGCCAGGCTGGTCTCGAACTCTTGACCTCAAGTGATCCTCCTGCCTCAGCATCCCATAGAGTTGGGATTACAAGCTTGAGCCACTACTCCTGGCCTGGATGTGAATGGTTAAGAACCACTGCTACCAGCCTGGCCAACATAATGAAACCCTGTCTCTATTAAAAATACAAAAATTAGCTGGGCATGGTGGTGTGCGCCTGTGGTCCCAACTACTCAAAAGGCTGAGGCAGGAGAATCGCTTGAACCCAGGAGGCAGAGGCTGCAGTGAGCCAAGAGAGCACCACTGCACTCCAGCTTGGGTGACAGAGTGCAACTCCATCTCAAAGAGAAAGAACCACCGCTCTACATCAGAAGTTCTCAGTCTTGGTGGCACCTGGGAGTTTTTAAAAACCCCAATGCCCAGGCGACATCCCAGACCAATTATACCAGGATCTCTTGGGGGGCAAGGCCCCAAACCTCATGATTTTTTAAAGCAGATGACTGTACATCTAATGTGGATAACCACTAATCGACTCTCTCGTCAGCCCCTCGGAGAAAGGGGAAGAGATGGCCAAGGTGGCCTTACCTCTCCCACCCTGGTTCAATCAAGTATCTTTTCTTTTTTGCTTCCATCCATACATCCCTTTCCAATCTCTAGCCTCCAATACCTTCCAGATTCCTCAGCTAAACACATGGACCAGAAAAATCCTCCTGCTCTGAGAAGCTCCCCTGCCCCCAATCATGAACCCCTGAACTTAAGTGCTCTCCATCCCATCACTTACTGCTGGGGGGATGCAAACATCTACAAAGCACCTGTAAGGTGCAGACACCCTACAAGGTGCTAGAAGCAGAGTCCTGCCATGGGAAGACACAGTCCTGACTCCCCCCTTGGCCATCTTTCTCTACCCCATTCTCTGTTTATCTATCTGCTCATCCTTCTGTTCCCCCAGCTGCACCCTACAAGCAGCAGCCCTCAAGCAGAACATATAAAGGACAAGTTTTCTGAGTGCCTGGTTCAGATTGAGAACTCAGGAAGTCTCCTCCCCAGGAATCTGGAGCAGGGAAACTGCCCAGGGAAGAATCCTTGCTTGAGAGAGAGAGCAGCTTACTTGCCCCGTGTCCACAGGCCTCCACTAACTGGACCACCACGGGCCTGAATACACCCTCCTTTGCCTGGGAACAAAAGTCCATCCACCTCCACCACTGAGCTCCCAACAACTGCCCGTCCTGGGTCTCCTCTCCACCCCACCCAAGACGCTGAATCATCCCAGCTCTTCTGCAGCTCAGAAAAACGGATAAACCAGCAGGCAATGGGTGAAGGAAGCATCTTTGGAATGTCAGCCTCTCTGACAGCAAAGAAACAGCCAAGAGCCATTCGCGTTCGTTCCTTCGCCTAGTTCCTTACATCAGAAAGAGGAACTGAGCTAATAAGCATTTCTCAATTCCTACTCCCAGGCCAAGCTCCCCCACCCCCGAGTGCTAAGTTCTTGAAATTACATTTACATTTTTAATAGTAATCTTTTTCAAAAAAGGAAAAAAAGTGTGATTTAGATTTTTCATGTTTGGGAGATGTGAAATCCTTCCTGCTTCCCAGCTGTGGCCAGATGTACAGAGGCAGTTTAGGACAAGTGACAGTACCTGACAGGCTGACAGCTGAAAGCCTGTCACTTAACTCTCATGGCAGCTGGCACTGGAAGAAGCTGTGACAACCCCCTTTATTGGTAAAAATATCCCCCTGCTGCCTCATTCCCAACTGTGGCACATCCTATTTTGGTGGGAGCAGCAGTAGAGAACATCTGGGGGTGCTGTCTATGCACCCTCATTCCCTTGCCCTCTTCCCACCTCTTCTTTGACACCCTAACTCCATGAGCCAGCAACTCAGGCAGGTCAGACAGGGTGCTTCTCCGGGTTGCCTAACCTTTCTTGTCCTGGGACAATTGTGAATTTGCCAAGATAGCCTGAGGCAGGCTGGGAGAGGCCGATGAGGAAGAGGCAGGCTACCTCTTCTTCTGCCCCCAGGCCAATTCCCAGGTATTTCACCTGTCAAAGGCATATTGTGCTACCCTGTTTTCAGTGGATGGGCTCTCCGATAGCCTCAACCACAGCACACAAACAGCATCTACAAGGAAAAAACCACTTTTCTTTCTCAAGTCTTCACCTACATCTTAATTGACTCTTATTTAACACGCAAGCTTAGCATCCTTGGTTGTCCAAATCTCAAGCCTGCTGAAATCAGAAGGGGAACAAGCATCTGAAGTGTGAAGAAGTGAGGGCTATTAGAGGCACAAAGACAGCAGAAGTTGAAACCAGCAACTTGATGTTAAAGGAGAAAGAAAAGCTGAGAAGTACAGCCTCCTGCCAGTTCAAAACAGAGAGGCAATGTGCCTCTCTACCCCTATGCATCTAGGGAACCCACTCTGCAGGTGGGTCTGACAGGTGATGACACTGAGCCTCCAGGGAAAGATTTTATTTAGGCCAGCATCTTCTCTTGAAGAAAGCAGAGAATATTTAACATATTTTAGAGATTTTCTTGGAAAAATAAGTTTTGGGGTTTACTCGCTGGTGTCTCTTGGTAGAAAGCATGCTGGATTTGCTTCTAGCCCTAACTCCTCCACTCACTGGGAGATGCTGAACAGTCATCTTGTCACCCTGAGCCTCAGTATCCTCTTCTGTAAAATATAATATGATGACCACTCTCATGGGACTATTGAGATTTGTCACAGGGAGATATGTAAGACCATATCTCCAAACAAGTACAAGTGCTACTTATTATTTCTTTTTTGTTTTTTTGAGATGGAGTTTTGCTCTTGTTGCCCAGGCTGGAGTGCAATGGCATGATCTCAGCTCACCGCAACCTCCAACTCCCAGGTTCAAGTGATTCTCCTGCCTCAGCCTCCCGAGTAGCTGGCATTACGGACATGTGCCACCACACCCGGCTAATTTTGTATTTTTAGTAGAGAATGGGGTTTCTCGCCGGGCGCGGTGGCTCAAGCCTGTAATCCCAGCACTTTGGGAGGCCGAGACGGGCGGATCACGAGGTCAGGAGATCGAGACCATCCTGGCTAACACGGTGAAACCCCGTCTCTACTAAAAAATACAAAAAAAACTAGCCGGGCAAGGTGGCGGGTGCCTGTAGTCCCAGCTATTGGGAGGCTGAGGCAGGAGAATGGCGTAAACCCGGGAGGCGGAGCGTGCAGTGAGCTGAGATCCGGCCACTGCACTCCAGCCCGGGCAACAGAGCGAGACTCCATCTCAAAAAAAAAAGAGAATGGGGTTTCTCCATGTTGGTCAGGCTGGTCTCGAACTCCCGACCTCAGGTGATCCGCCTGCCTCGGCCTCCCAAAGTGCTGAGATTATAGGTGTAAGCCACCATGCCCAGCCTGCTAATTATTATTTCTACTACTACTGCTGAATGGAGCAGGCTTTAGCTTTCTACAACATTCACTCACATGGAACCTTGCTCAGGGACAGGAAAAGACTTGCACACTAGATGCACATACAGTTCAAAGAACTCTCGGCCGGGCGCGGTGGCTCACGCCTGTAATCCCAGCACTCTGGGAGGCGGAGGCAGGTGGATCACCTGAGGTCAGGAGTTCCAGACCAGCCTGGCCAACAGGGTGAAACCCTGTCTCTACTAAAAATACAAAATTAGCCGGGTGTGGTGCCTGATGCATTGATCCCAGCTACTTGGGAGGCTGAGGCAGGAGAACTGCTTGAACCTGGGAGGCGGCAGCAGCAGTGAGCTGAGACAGTGCCATTGCACTCCAGCCTGGGCAACAAGAGCAAAACTCCATCTCAAAAAATAATAATAATAAAAAAATAAGAGAAAATAAGAGGGCTAGGCATGGTGGCTCACACCTGTAATCCCAACACTTTAGGAGGCTGAGGTGGGTGGATTACGAGGTCAGGAGATTGAGACCCTCCTGGCCAACATGGTGAAACCCCGTCTCCCTGCAGCCAATTAAGCCGACTGAGTTCCTTTCCTCATGGGGGCCCAGTGTGCAATGGCTGCAAACAGCAGCTTCCCTGGTAGTGATGCAACCTGTTTGTTGTATGGGTTGCTCTAAGGGACCTTGGAGACAGTCCTTTCAGATGGATGTTCACGTTTCTGACCTTGCACTACCCCAGTGTAGGCTCCAAACAGGCATGCGAGGTGCCATTGGAAAGCCCCAGGGCACTGTGGCCAGGGTTCACATTGACCAAGTTATGTCCATCTGCACCAAGCTGCAGAACAAGGAGCATGTGATGGAGGACCTGTGCAGGGCCAAGTTCAAGCTCCCCAGCTGCCAGAAGATCCACATCTCAAAGAAGTGGGGCTTCACCAAGTTCAATGCCAATGAATTTGAAGACATGGTGGCTGAGAAGTGGCTTATCCCAGATGGGTCAAGTACGTTCCCAATCGTGGCGCTCTGGACAAGTGGCAGGCCCTGCATTCATGAGGGCTTCCACTGTGCTGCCCCCTCTTAATACTCACCAATAAATTCTACTTCCTGTCCACCTAAAAAAAAAAAATGCCTTCACTTCAATTACCCCTCTTTCTTACGTACTTTGTCTGTTATTTTAGTTTTATCCTGATTCCCTCAATAAACATTATTAGTATATTAAAAAAAAAAAAAAAAGAAAAAAAGAAACCCCGTCTCTACTAAAATACAAAAAATTAGCTGAGCATGGTGGCGTGTGCCTGTAATCCCGGCTACTCCGGAGGCTGAGGCAGGAGACTTGCTTGAACCAGGACCCAGGAGACGGAGGTTGTGGTGAGCCGAGATCGCGCCACTGCACTCTAGCCTGGGCTACAAAGCGAGACTCTGTCTCAAAAAAAAAAAAAGCTGGGCATGGTGGCGTGCATGCCTGTAGTCCCAGCTACTTGGGAAGCTGAGACGGGAATCACTTGAACCAGGAGGCAGAGGTTGCAGTGAACCGAGATCCCGCCACTGCACTCCAGCCTGGTGACAGAGCAAGACTCCATCTCCAGAAAAAAAAAAGTCTCATCTCATCTAGAAACCCTAGAATTGCCATCGGATGTATTGTCCCCATATACAGAGACCCAGAGAGGATTAGGTACTTGCTCAAGGTTGCACAGCATGGCAAAAGTGGAGCAGGTCTTCTGGCCCCAAACCCAGGGTCCTCCTACGAACTTGACTGCCCTCACTTTGCCCCGTCCCAGAACCTCCAACCTCAGCGCCAAGCAGGTCCTCACCTCATTCTCATAGACCAGCAGCTGGGCCTGGCAGAGGAGCAGATATCGGTCTTTCCAGAAACCCAGGAGGCCCCCACTGCTCTTCTTGATCCAGCCAGCCTTGTCCACCGTCTGTGCTCCCCGAGGCTTCTCACCGGCTTCCTTCACACCCTGTAACACAGCACCAGGACATACCATGAGGGCTGCTACCATGGGGTCACAGGTCGCAGGTTCACAGGTCACACAAGGGCACAAGGGATGTATCCCTATGCTAAGTACCTAGTGACATCACCCTATGTGAGCTTTCCCGCAACCCCCAAGGCAGATATTCCTAACCCAGGATCAGAGCTAATAACAGCAATAATAGCAGCAGCCACTTTACTCTGAGCCACTGTATAACATTTGATACACATAGTGTCATTTAACTCTTTTTTTTTTTTTGAGACTGAGTCTCGCTCTGTCACCCAGGCTGGAGTGCAGTGGCCAGATCTCGGCTCACTGCAAGCTCTGCCTCCCAGGTTCCCGCCATTCTCCTGACTCAGCCTCCCGAGTAGCTGGGACTACAGGCGCCCGCCACCTCGCCCAGCTAGTTTTTTGTATTTTTAGTAGAGACGGGGTTTCACCGTGTTAGCCAGGATGGTCTCGATCTCCTGACCTCGTGATCCGCCCGTCTCGGCCTCCCAAAGTGCTGGGATTACAGGCTTGAGCCACCGCGCCCGGCCGTGTCATTTAACTCTCACAACTCCCCTCCAAGATGGTAGCCTCATTATCCACATGTCATAGCAAACTAAAGCTCAGAACGTAGAGATGACTCAACAGAGGTGCAAACCACAACTAGAGGACAGAGCCAGAATTCTAAGCGGTCTCTCTGACCCCACGTTTTTCCCACTCCACCATTCTGCCTCCATGTGTTCATTCAGTCAACATATGTACTGAGTGCTTACAACATCACAGGAGAATAAAAGTAAGGCAGTCTCTGTCCTCAGAGCTCACAGTGCGGGAAAATAGGAGTTGAACAAATAAATACCCAGGCATACCCATTAACCTGTGTGAAATGCTATATAGGAAATACACAAGGGGCAGCGAGAGGACAGTGGGGGGGACCCAGTTCAGGTTGGGGTGGCCCAGGAAGGCCACCCAGAACAAAGATTGGAAGGACAGGCAGGCTGAGTGGAAATCTGCCTCTCTACTGCTATGCTTCTAGAGAACCCACTCTGCAGCCCCTCCCGCTTCCCACCCAAAGCAGGAGGCTCCTCTCCCCTCCTGCCTGCTCCAGGCAAGGACCTTAGGGTGGCCACCACATCTAGTGAGGGTTCCAAGTACTCTGTCTTTGACCAGAGGCTGGCATAGGAGTTAAATTCAAACCCTTCTCCTGGACTTGGGTAGACACCCTGGAGCCTTGGGGCCAGTGACATCTTGTGCCTCACCAATTGCCTGCTTGGGTGGCTGGGTGCCAGGTACATGCCTACCAGATGAGGTTGGGGTCAGATCCACTTCTGGGTCCCCAGCACCCAGCCCTGTTCTTTTACACATAATGGGTGCTCAAGAGGTACCTGTGAAATGAAAATAAAAATACACCCTCTTTGCTAACCACTTTGCTTCAATGATAGGTATCCAGAGTCTTGAGTGTGAAGCGGGGGGTGAAGGAGAGGGGATCAAGAATGTGTCAGAATCTAGAGCCTGCTAGAAGGAAATTAGCACTGACTAATTTTGACTACATTATCATTTACATAAAATTCAAAAAAGGGACCCCAGTTAAAAGAGGTGTGCCTCTCCCCAGGGATATCCTGTGGCCACAGCTGCCTTTGGAAGAACAAGTCCAAACAGATGTAAGCGTGGTGCACTGTCAGGAGCTGGGCAGACCTGGCTTCCCTGGTCTCTGTCATGACAGGGGAGCCCCAGCCTTGTTCTCACTGTGGGCCCCCGCCCCCTTTTGAATTGCACATTCTAGTAGTGGGGAATCTAGGCTTAGAAGCTGCAGTCATGCAGACTGAGGCAAACCACTTAACCTCTCTGAGCCTCAGTTTCTTCATGTGTGAAATGCAGCTACTAACAGCAGAAGTTGTAAGGAATCCAACTCCATGAGGGCAGGATTTTTGTTTTGTTCACTCCTGTACCCTCATTACCTAGACAGTGACTGGCACATAGTAAGTGCTCAATAAACATCTGTTGCTGAATAAAGACAAAGCATACGGCCGGGCGTGGTGGCTCAAGCCTGTAATCCCAGCACTTTGGGAGGCCGAGCCGGGCAGATCACAAGGTCAGGAGATCGAGACCATCCTGGCTAATACGGTGAAACCCTGTCTCTACTAAAGAATACAAAAAACTAGCCGGGCAACGAGGCAGGCGCCTGTAGTCCCAGCTACTTGGGAGGCGGAGGCAGGAGAATGGCGTGAACCTGGGAGGCGGAGCTTGCAGTGAGCTGAGATCCGGCCACCGCACTCCAGCCTGGGCGACAGAGCCAGACTCCGTCTCAAAAAAAAAAAAAAAAAAGACAAAGCATATAGAGCAGTTCCCAGGATGCCCTAAACCTAGTAAATGGCAGCTGTCATTATTGTTACTATTGTCACTGCCGTCCCCTCTGGCTTTCAGGGACCCTCTCCCTGGGCCCAGTTCCCAAGTCAGGACAAGCACTTTCTGGTCTATAGCTGCTGGCCTCAGATCTTCAGGAGCTCCAGGAATGTGGGGTTCCCCCTTGGGGTCTCCCTAACTTGTAGATGGCAAGAGAAATGGGGAAGTGAGGTGGTCCAAATGGTCTTCCCGGGGCCAGGCATGGTGGCTCATGCCTGTAATCCCAGCACTTTGGGCCGAGATGGGCAGATCATTTGAGGTCAGGAGTTAGAGATCAGCCTGGCCAACATGGTGAAACCCTGTCCCTACTAAAAATACAAAAAATAGCCGGGTGGTGATGGTGCACACCTGTAATCCCAGCTACTCAGGAGGCTGAGGCAGGAGAATCGCTTGAGCCAGGAAAACAGAGGTTGTTGTGAGCCAAGATTGCACCAATGGACTCCTGTATGGGTAACAGGATGAGACCCTGTCTCAAAAAAAAAAAAAAAAAAAGGTCTTCCTGGATATAAGAACAAGGAAGCAGGAGGCTGGCTGATTATGAGCCACCCTGTCCAGGAGAAGAGGGATTTCAACACCCTTTGACAAGGAGAAGGCTCTCCCATTCTATCATGCACTGGACTCCCATTCCCCACATCACCACTGACACCCCCAGGGCCCTAACACCTTCAGCAAGCCCTGCAGGCTGTCACAGGCCCAGGACTAGAAGGGAAGAACAGGGAAATGGGAAACCCCACCCCCACATTTCACACTAACATCCCTCTGACTGTAACAGCAACAGCAAGCACAGCACCACCAGCCCCTCCCAGGCCTTCCACCTGATGGGCAGACTCTTGGTTTCTCTTAAACAAGGCAGTGAGGTCTGTGGAGTGTGAAGCTGTTGCCCAGCCACCCATCTCTGAGCGCCAAGCCTCTTGCTTTCAGGGGACCCACCCACCACCCTATGGGATCTCACACCCCTGTCTAAACTCTCCCCACTTGTGACCTCTCCTGAAAACTTTCTACCCTCTGGAAGCTCCCTAGGGCCACAGCTGGTACCTGTGCCTAGATCACTGTCACTTCTGGGCTGGTGTAGCCCAGAGAATACCGTGACAGGATTACCTACAGAAGCAAGTCCAGGTCCTTAAAGGATGAATGGGACCAGGGCAGGACTAGGCAAAACAGCACTTTGGGATGGAGGAGGGAACAACTGACGGGCTGCAGATGGTATGACCCACAGCCCAGCCACAGAAACAGCCACCCAGGGGAGGCCTGGCTGGAGGCCAGAGTCCTACTTGCCTCCACCCAGCCCCCTTCCATGCCCCTCAGAACCCCTCCCTCCAGGGGGCCTGGCTATGCCCCAGTAAGTTTTAATAAGGGGCCCCTCCTCTTGGCAGGGCTCACAGGGGAGGTTTTGTCCTGCTCAGCCCAGTTTCTCGGCCTCCTCTCCTCACTGAGCAGCTGACCACTGTTCTTCCTGTTTTGCCCTCTCCCCTCCCATCCCTCCTCACCCAGGCCCTTTCCTGCCCACCATGAGCAGCTCCTGAGGCACCCCGAGGCACCAGCCTGCCTCCTTTGGGTCACTCATTAAAAAAAAAAAAAAAGCCAGGTCACCTCAACTCTACACAGAACGGGACAGATGGAACCACAACACAGGTTATGAGAGACAGAGACTAGAAGAAACCTGATTGGCACCTCACATCCCAGGAAGCTTATGACAACCTTTGCTCTTTGACTAAACCCAGTGATGTTCTGACCCAACTCTACTAAGAATCCACCATGTCATAGTCCCGTGCCGGGGCATTCAGAGAGAGGAAGCACAGGCTCTGCCCCAAGGCAACTTCCAGTCTGAGGTGGGTAACAGAGACCCTGCATAAGATAAGTCCCCTGTCTGGTGGGGAGCGGGCAATCTCCTGCTTGAGAGGCTCCAGCCTATTGGCAGAGACATAGCACTTACCCAGAGGGACGTACTGGTCCTAGTTCTCTGATGAGGTAAGGGCTTGGGGTTCATTTGGGAGACCCCTGCAGAAGGTAGGGTTTGGGGAGGGCTCTGAGGAGGGGAAGAGACACACGCCTTGGCCCAGAGAAGGCAAGGCACGAAAGGTTATTAAAGCCCCTGCACCCTCAACCCCTTTTCTTTTTCTTTTTTTTTGGGGGGGACGGAGTCTAGCTCTGTCGCCCAGGCTGGAGTGCAGTGGCGCGATCTCGGCTCACTGCAAGCTCCGCCTCCCGGGTTTACGCCATTCTCCTGCCTTAGCCTCCCGAGTCGCTGGGACTACAGGTGCCCGCCACCTCGCCCGGCTAGTTTTTTGTATTTTTTAGTAGAGACGGGGTTTCACTGTGTAGACCAGGATGGTCTCTATCTCCTGACCTCGTGATCCACCCGCCTCGGCCTCCCAAAGTGCTGGGATTACAGGCTTGAGCCACTGCGCCCGGCCCCTCAACCCCTTTTCTATAGAAAGAGAAAGTACAGCCCAGAAAGGGCAAGAGATTACTCCGTGGGACAGAAACAGTACTGGGACAGGACACTGCCCTGCTTGTCTCTAGATGGTGAGGGCAAGTGGACAGCCTAGAAGCCAGGAAAAGGCATGACTGCTGGCAGAGGACAGAGCCCCAGAGCAGAGAAGAGAAAGCCTAGGTCCATGATTTCTACCCTTACTCCAATGGCAGCAATAATACCCCCACAGATACTCGCAGTTTTCCCAGCTTTTGCATATACATCATCACATTGCTCAATCACCCACCCTTTTCCTTTTACAAACGAGGAACCGAGGCCAGGAGCATACAGGTGGGCAGATGTCCAGTGCCCAGACCAGCACCTCCTCCCCAAGCCTCAGCCTGACAAGAGCTACCAGCCCATTACATAGAGGACGTCACTGAGGCTGAGGGACCTTAGTCCAGGGTGGCTGGGCACAGGGAGGAAGCTGAAAGCTAGCAGGAGGGCTGAAAGCAGCCATGTGAAAGTGAGATGATGAAGATGGCCTGGGATCATGGGGCAGAGCATGTGGCTATGACCTAAGAGGTGTTTTAGAGAAACAAAGATGGGCACTGAGGCCTAGTGCAACAAGCAGAAGCTACTGGGAGAAGTGGGAGGAAAGCAGATTAGGGATGCCAAAGGGGAGTAGCGATAGGAAGCCCCTGCTGTGGGGGTGAGGCTTGCAGGGGCTTGGGTAAAGTGGACAAGACCTTAGACAGCCCAGATATTTAGATAGCTTTGAGCATCTGGGAGTCAGAAAGTGGCAACATAGGCTGGACGCAATGGCTCATTCCTGTAACCCCAGCACTTTGGGAGGCCGAGGTAGGTGTATCACCTGAGGTCAGGAGTTCGAGACCAGCCTGACCAACATGGAGAAACCTCGTGTCAACTAAAAATACAAAATTAGCCAGGCATGGTGGTGCATGCCTGTAATCCCAGCTACTTGGGAGGCTGAGGCAGGAGAATCACTTGAACCAGGGAGGCGGAGGTTGCGGTGGGAGGTTGCAGTGAGCCATTATCTCACCACTGCACTCCAGCCTGGGCAACAAGAGCGAAACGCCGTCTCAAAAAAAAAAAAAAAAAAAGATAAAAAAAGAAAAGAAACTGGCAATGTGAGAGATTCAGGACCAAGGGGAGTACAGAGCTGAGCTGGGCCCAGGAGGTGTCCGGAGAACTTCCCTTAATTAGGGGCCAGAGCAGATCAGGAGATGGAGTAATCCTGACCCACATCCTCTGGGAGCAGGGGAGGGGCCCTGGCCAGAGAGCCTAGCCCTTGCAACAGGGGCCTGGGGAGGGCAGATGGCAGCCCCACCCAACAGCAGGAAAAAAACCGCAGCAAATCACAGAGGCCTGACTTTGCCCCCTATCTTCACCTACTGAGAGAAGGGGCCACTGTCAGGCCAGGAGTAGGAGGAGGACTGGCACTATATTTTGCAGAAGAGGAAATGAAGGCCGAGAGGGGAAGTGACTTATCTACCACCCCACAGAAAGGCAGGGCCTGGCCTAGAGGGAGCCCTGACGGACCACTAGCTGCTCCTATCCATGGCCCCGGGAAAGTGAGAAGTGGGCACTGAAGGCACACGGGCAGCCTGGTCCACTCTGTGCTTCCCAGCTGGCCAGGGTTCCCCCAAGGCAGAGAGCTTCATCTTTCCTTCCCATCCAAGGAGGCAAAGACATGCCCCTTCCCTTGGGCTGGGAGGGGCTGAAGCTGGGACCCCCTCAGGGGATAAGAAACAAATTCACCTTCCTCTAGACCCAACAGGCCCCTCCTTTTAACTTAATCATTCCACAGGCACATATTAAGTGCTTGCTGCGTGCTGGACCCTCCGATAATGGGGCTGCTAGGAGAACTGAGTTTGCAAGTAAAGGGCAGGGGCGGGGCAAGACCCGATCCCAGGCCAAGAGTGTTCCGAGTGGTTAGAAGGAGGCTCCAGGGACACAGCTGGTCCAGCCCTCGGGTGGGGAAGGCAGGGACCAAGATCAGACCCTAGGTGGGCCTGACTCCCGATTCCTTTCCTACAGCTGCTCAGATGGATGTGGGGCGGGAAGAGAGTGGGGGGAAAGGAGATACAGAGACTTATACAAGGGAGAAAAAAACAACTTCTCCATTCCTCCTGTCACCAAGGCATGGTCACATACTTGAGACAGGAATCCCCCAACACACACACACACACACACACACACACACACAGAGTCAGGATCCGACCTAGCCGGTACAGGGAGTCAACGGTAATCGGGGTTCGAGCCCAGTCACCCAGGCCACTTTCAGCAAGTCATCAAACTCGCTGGAGCCTCAGTCTCCTGGTCAATCCAATGGGAACAGTAACAACCACGACGCCCCACAACTGGTGAGAAAGTCAGAGAGAATGAAGGAGGACGCAGACTGCGAAGTCCCGATATGGATCCCGCCCCCCGCCCCTGCCCCATTTGCCCAGGCTCTTCCTGAGGTGAGACTGGCGGGAGTGGGGCGGGCAGGAACGAGGGCCTGAGCCCAGGACCGCAATCCCCGTGAGGGGCTCGAGGACCCCAGCCCAACGCCCTGCCGGGCCCCGCCCTCACCTCCTCCTCCATGGCGAGTCCGCCGGGATCCCACCGCTCCGCCGCTCGCTCCCGGCGCCGCGCGGACTCTGCCACTGCGTCCACGCCCGGCCGGGAAGCGACTCTCCGCGTTCTGTCCCGCCGGCTGCCGGGGGCCCAAGAAACTTCGGGGGGGCGGGGCCGGGGGCGGGGAGAGGCTTCCGGGGGCCGGGGCGGGGCCGGGGAGGGGGCGGCTGGGTCGGGGACCAGGCCCAGGGCGGGAAATGGGTGGGGCGAGGGCGGGGCGGGGCGGGGGTTGGAGACTGGACGGAGGAGCCGGGCGGAGCTGGAACTGGAGGAAGAGGGCGGGACGGGGCGGAGAAGCTTTCCTGCACCCGCCGAGGGAGAAGGACTAGGAGGGGGCTGCGGCACGGGAGGGGAGGGGGCTTCCGGCCCAGAGACTGAGGCGAGGGTGGCGGGAGCGGCGCGCCTGCAGGGCTGGGGTGGGGCGCACAGAGTGAGCGCTGGGGGCGCTAGCGGTGGAGCCTTTGAGGTCTCCTGAACCAGTGGGCTGGGGTTGCGAGACCGAGCCGAGCTGCCCTGGACGGCCAGAGATGTGGGCACACAGAGGCTCCTCCTCTTTCCTCCCCGACGCCAGGCAGTGGGCGATGGCCTGGTCTTCTCTCTGGAACCTCTGAACGGGGACGGGCCTGTAGCTTGGGTCTCTGTTCGGAGGGTGGTGTTACAGGAAGAGCTGGAGCTGAGAGTAGGGACTCCGGGGTCCCTTTACGGGGCGGCCTGCCCCTGGCTCTCAGGGGTCTCCAAGCGCAGTGTTTTCCTGCCCTCCTTGGGCATCGCTCAATCCCTCCCGTATCTGAGGGTCGACCATCCCCCCGATCCCGCGGTGATCTTGCAGCCCTGACAGCCTTGCTGGAGAGTGGAAGTGTGGGGACCAGCAGAGAGTAATGATTTTAGTTATACCATGAGCCCTCATTTTACATTGGAGAAACTGAGGCCCAGAGAGAGAAAGTAACTGGCTGCATCGCAGCCTGCAGCACCGCTCCCCACCACACACACATACTCCCCCTTAGCTCTCCTGGTCAATCCTGTCCCATGCCAAAGAAGGGAAAATTAAGTGCATGTGAGATCAGTGGTGACCTTCTTCGGCTCAGGCTGCCATAGCAGCGGCTGTGCCAGCGACCAAGCTCTCCTTTCACGGCCTTCTGCCAGCCCTCAGGCTCCCAGGCCACTTTCAGCCCTGTATGGAAAACGGCAGCCTGGGGCTCCCAGGACAAGGGGGAAGGAGCTGCAGGTACACTTCTCCCTCATGCCTGGGCCTGGGTTCCTTTATCTAAAGGAATGAAGAAAATTGAGGCTGATATTATCACACTGGTCAAGAAAAAGAAAGAATAGAAAAGAAAGATGAAGGAAGGAGAAAGAGAGGAAGGAGGGAGGGAAGGAAGGAAGGAAAAAAGGAAAGAAAAAAAGAAAATGAAAAGGAAGGAAGGAGAGAGAAAGGAAGGAAGGAGGGAGGGAAGGAAGGAAAGGAAAGAGCTGGGCGCAGTGGCTCACCCCTGTAATCCCAGCACTTTGGGAGGCCGAGGCGGGCAGATCACCTGAGGTCAGGAGTTCGAGACCAACCTGACCAACGTGGAGAAACCCTGTCTCTACTAAAAATACAAAATTAGCCGGAGAGGTGGTGCATCCCTGTAATCCCAGCTACTCGGGAGGCTGAAGCAGGAGAATCTCCCGAAAGGCGGAGTTTGCAGTGAGCTGAGATCACACCATTGCACTCTAGCCTGGGCAATAAGAGCGAAACTCCGTCAAAAAAAAAAAAAAGAGAGAGAGAGAGAGAAGGAAGGAAGAAAGGAAGGGAGGGAGGGACAGAGGGAGGGAAAAGAAAGAAAGTGGGGGAGGGAGAGAGGAAGGAAGGAAGAAGGAAAATTGAGGCTGAGGATCTGAGATAGTCTCTGTATGTAGCAACCTCTTTCAGCCACCATATGGTTTTATTCCCTCAATCTGCAGAGCTGTGCTGCATTGTACTCCAATGCCCGAGGACTTGGAAGATCTTGTTTCTGGAAACTCATGCTCTACCTGCAACAGAGCGGAGACCCTGGGGAAATTCATGTTGTTATGCAGAAGCAGCCCTTTGTAGGGAGAGAGCGGTGAGGTCAGGTTGGTTTTGACATCCAAATAGTTCTGTCATTTTGGGGAATGAGCCATTGAGAACTACTCTGGCCTCAGTTTCCCCGTCTAGCTCATGCTAGCCCTCTGGGTTTGCCTCTATACGGTGTGCATTCATTCAACACAAGTATTTTATTTTCTTTGTCTGTCAGGCCCTATGATAGTGGCTAGAAGATAATGGCAGAGCTCAGGATCCCTGTCCTCTATTGGGGAGAAAGGCATGTAAGCAGATGAGAATGCCAAGTGTCAAATGAGAGGGTGAATGCACAGAGGAGGGGCACCAGAACCAGGACAAAGGGGTAGGACAGGCATTCTAGGGAGAGGGGACAGGGTGTAAGCAATGGCATGGAGGCATGAACAGCACAGCATGTGTGTATAGGGCGGCCAGTCTGGAAAAGCAGACAGCTTTGTGCAGAGAGGGCCTTGTAGGTTGCGTGGAGGAGACCACATTTTAACCTCAGGGCAATGGGAAGTCATTGAAGGTTTTGGGGTGTGGGGGTCTGTTTTGCATGTGTACCATTTAATCATTCTGCAGTGTACTGAGTGCCCCTTAAGTGGGGGTGCTTTCTAAGGCATCATCCTACAATTATGCACTCAAAAGAATGTAAGGACCCCCTGTTATCTACTCACTATTCTAAACTCTCCCTGTATATCATTTAATCCTCACAAAAGTATCCATGAAATAGATACAATTGTTATCCCTATTGAACAGATCAGGAACCTGAGGCTTGAAGAAGTTAGATGACCCAGTTAAGGCCCCTTGACTGGATTCAAACCCTGCTTGACTCCACAGTCCATGCTCCCTACTAAATGACTCCTTTGGGCAGCATCGTGTGACCACGCCATGCAAGATCTGGGTCCTGCCTTGGAGAGCTGATGAACCAAACCAGTAGGAAGGTAGACAAGTCCTGATAAGGGCACTTAAAAAAATAATAAGACGGGTCTTGCTCCGTCAGTCAGGCTGGAGCACAGTGGTGCAATCATGGCTCAGTGCAGTCTCAACCTCCCAGACTCAAGTAATCCTCCCACCTTGGCCTCCCAAAGTGCTGGGATTACAGGCCGCAGACATGGTACCCAGTCCTGATAAGGACTTTGATGAAAAAGTACATGGTGCATGGTGAGAGTGGCTCCCAGAGGAGGGGCTGAGTTGTATTCCAGCAGGGTTAGTTGAATGGGGGCAGAGGGAAAGTTCAGGACAAGAAAACATCTCACAAAAATGAGAACTTGTAGAATATCCTGACTTGTTGGGTGAATTGTAGGCAGTCTTTATGTGGTCATATGTGTGGGGGGCAGAATGGGGAAGGTGAATTCGGTCAGATGCCACTAAGGAGGCAGCAGGAGCCAGAGTGCTAAAGGCCTTGAGTGCTGACCTATGGTATTGAAATACCTCCTGCAAGTAGCAGGGGGCTACTGAAGCTTGAAGCGAGGTATGACACAATTTCATTTTCATCTTACAAGCTCATTTTCATGACTGCAATATGGGCAAGAAAGACAGGGTAGTCCATTGAATAGGAGATTATTCCAGAAATCCAAGTTGGAGGTAATGCAACTTGCTGAACCACTGAACCAGAGCAGTGGTTACGAAGATGTGGAAGATAGATTCAAGAGCTAGAAAAGAGATAGAGGGATTGGGACTTGGAGTGGTTTCTTTACTCATTGATTCATCCATTCAAAAAATACCTGTTGTGGCTGGGCGTGGTGGCTCATGCCTATAATCCCAACAATTTGGGAGGCCTTGGCAGGTGGATCACCTGAGGTCAGGAGGTCAAGACCAGCCTGGCCAACATGACAAAAACCCTGTCCCTACTAAAAATACAAAAATTAGCCAGGCATGATGGCGTGCACCTGTAATCTCAGCTACTCGGGAGGCTGAGGAAGGAGAATCGCTTGAACCCAGGAGGCAGAGGTTGCAGTGAACCTTCATCACGCCACTGCACTCCAGCCTGGGCGACAGAGGAAGAGTCTGTCTCTCAAAAAAAGTAACAAAAAAAAATACCCGTTGAGTTTCCCATGTATCAGGGACAAAGCCATAAACATGACAGGCATGATCCCTGTCCTCATGAGGCTGAAAGAGAGGGACCACAGGCAAGTAAACAAATAAACATGTTAACAACTCAATGTGTTAAGTTCTGTAAAGGACATAAATAGGGTAATAAAATAGAAACTGGGCAGCCAGGTGTGGTGGCTTACACCTGTAATCCCAGCACTTTGGGAGGCTGAGGCAAGCGGATCACGAGGTCAGGAGTTCAAGACCAGCCTGGCCAAGATGGTGAAACCCTGTCTCTACTAAAAATACAAAACTTAGCCAGGCATGTTGGTGGGCACCTATAATCCCAGCTACTCGGGAGGCTGAGGTGGAGAATTGCTTGAACCCGGGAGGTGGAGGCTGCAATGAGCCGAGATCACGCCACTGCACTCCAGCCTGGACAACAGAGTGAGACTCCCTCTAAAAAAAAAAAAAAAAATAGAAACTAGGGGAGCCCATTTTTAGATATGGTATGTGTGGTGGGGGAAGCCTTTCAGAAGAGCGGATATTTCAGCTGAGACCTAAACGATGACTAAAAAGACAGCCACACAAAGAGGTGGGGAGGAAGGGGGAGGGTGTTTCCTACAAAGGAAAGAGCAAGAGCAAAGACTCTGGCATAAGAAAGGGCTTTGGGTATTAAGAAACATCAAGGAGGCCAATGTGACAGAAGCTTAGTGAGCAAGGGAGAGCAGTAGGCTTGAGGTCACATTGCACGGAAGGGGGAATTGACTTCAGGCTACGGTAAGTACTGTGGGTTTTATTCTAAGATGAATAGTCTTAGGGAGGCATTGAGGGCTTTTAACTACACCAGCTGCAAAATCTGATTTATACGTCTTGAAAGACCCTACCCTCCAACTTGGGCAACATAGTGAGACTCTATCTCTACAAAAAAATTGTAAAAATAAATTAGCCAGGCATGGTGCTGCACACCTGTTAGTCCCAGCTATTTATGAGGCTGAGGCAGAAGGATTGCTGAAGGCCAGGAATTGGAGACTGCAGTGAGCTACAACAATTGCCAGCCTGGGTGACAGGGCAAGACCTTGTTAAAAAAAAAAAAAAAAAAAAAGTCGGGCCCAGTGACTCACACCTGTAATCCCAGCACTTTGGGAGGCCGAGGCGGACGGATCACCTGAGGTCGGGAGTTCAAGGCTAGCCTGACCAACATGGAGAAACCCCATCTCTACTAAAAATACAAAATTAGCCAGGCGTGGTGGCACATGCTTGTAATCCCAGCTACTCAGGAGGCTGAGGCAGGAGAATTGCTTGAACCCGGGAGGCGGAGGTTGCCGTAAGCTGAGATCGTGCCATTGCACTCCAGCCTAAGCAACAAGAGCAAAACTCGGTCTTAAAAAAAGAAAAGAAAGAAAGAAAAGAAAAAAGACAAGAAACATCAAGTTTCAATGGTTGGTTGGATGTGACAGTTGAAGAAACAAATCAGGGATATGGTGTGGGTTTTTTAATTGAGTCCAAAATGGTGGTGCCACTTACTGAAATGATAAAGACAGGAGGAAAACTGGGGAAGGAGATTAAAACCTCTGTTTTGGAGAAAGTGAGTCTGACATGCCTATTGGCATCCATGTGGAAATATCAGGAAGACAAATGAAGATATTGTTTGGTGTTTCGGGAAGAAGGGCAGGCTGGAGATAGAATGTTGGGAATCATCATGTAGTTGATAATTGAGTCACCGAAAAAGAAAGGAAAGAGGGAGGGAGGGAGAGATGGAGGGAGGGAGGGAAGGAAGGAAGGAAGGGAGGGAAGGAAGGAAGGAAGGAAGGGAGGGAGGGAGGGAGGGGAGGAGAGGAAAGGGGAGGGGAGGATCAGTGAGAGGTCTAATGAGGAAGAGGTGTTAGCAAAGGAGATTAACATGGAGCAGCCAGTAGATAGGAAGAAACGAGGCGAGCGTGAAGTCGTGGAAGTTAAGAGAGGATCAGCTGTATGAAAGGTTCAACAAAATGAGTGTCCGCTGCCCGGTGATGACAGTGCAAGGTGCCGTCCTGCTCTGGAAGCTGGAAGAAAGTAAAATAAATACCGTTTCCCGTTCAGCTCCTCTACAGGCTGTCTTTTTAAGCTTCGGGCTGCGAAAGCGGGAGGGCAAAAAGGTTGGAGAGAAAGGATCCTAAGGTGAAGGGGACGGGGCCTTTTGAGTATCACAAGAGATAATGCCAAAAATGCATTTTGTAACCCCCTCTGTGCTAATGTCACTGTAGCTGTTATTAATGAGCCAGGGACTGAACCGAGACTTCTCAATGAGAGCGAGCAGATACGACGTGTGGAAGCATATTCCGAGGAGTAAATTTCAAAATGAAGAAAACCCTTTCCTCTTGAGATCTTGCCTCCGAACCAGGCTTTGGGTTGGGCGAGGAGATCCGAGAGCAGCGTTGCACCGCAATCCAGACTGACCTTACGGCGGCACCAGTGAGCAGAGCGCCTGGCGGATGCCGAGAACTGCCCGAAGCCGAAGGGGAGGAAGTACAGCCCCAGGAATGAGGGCTCCCTCTGGCCCCGCCTCCCTTTGCCGCCAGCCAATCAGGATGCAGCTGGTAGGACCACGGCGCGGGCAGCGGGGAGGAGCGAAGACCCGAGGACCATTAGTCCACCACCAGGCGGTGTCTAGTTGCACGTTCGATACCTTTTTGTTCAGGGACTTTGTTGCTCAGACAAAAACCTGTGCGGGGAGTACAACCACTTTGGAGAAAGATCTCGCAGTTTCATATAAAACTAAATATACAACTATTCTATGACCCAGAATTTCTCACCTAGGTATTTATTCAAAATAAATTAAAACATAAATCCAGGCCAGGCGCAGTGGCTCACGACTGTAATTCCAGCACTTGGGAAGGCCGAGGTGGGTGGATCACTTGTAAGGAATTCGAGACCAGCCAGGGCAACATGGCGAAACCCAGTTTCTACTAAAAATACAAAAAGCCGGGCATGGTGGCAGGCGCCTGTAGTCCCAGCTACTCGGGAGGCTGAGGCACCAGAATGGCATGAACCCAGGAGGTGAAGGTTGCAGTGGGCCGAGGTCGCACTCCAGCCTGGGTGACAGAGCGAGACTCCGTCTCAAAAAAAAAAATAATAAAAATAAAAAATAAATAAAAAATAAAAGCATAAATCCAGCCGGGCGCGGTAGCTCACACCTGTAAACCCAGAACTTTGGGAGGCCGAGGCGGGCGGATCACCTGAGGTTGGGACTTCAAGGCCAGCCAGACCAACACGGTGGAATCCCGTCTCTACTAAAAATACAAAAAATTAGCCGGGTGTAGTGGCACGTGCCTGTAGTCCCAGCTACTCGGGAGGCTGAGGCAGGTGAATCGCTTGAACCCGGAAGGCGGAGGTTGCAGTGGGCCAAGATCACGTCACTGCACTCCAGCCTGGGCTACAGAGCGAGACTCTGTCTCAAAAAAAAAAAAAAAAAAAAAAAAAAAAAAAGGCCGGGCGCGGTGGCTCAAGCCTGTAATCCCAGCACTTTGGGAGGCCGAGACGGGCGAATCACGAGGTCAGGAGATCGAAACCATCCTGGCTAACACGGTGAAACTCCGTCTCTACTAAAAATACAAAAAAATTAGCTGGGCGAGGTGGCGGGCGCCTGTAGTCCCAGCTACTCGGGAGGCTGAGGCAGGAGAATGGCATGAACCCGGGAGGCGGAGCTTGCAGTGAGCTGAGATCCGGCCACTGCACTCCAGCCTGGGGACAGAGCGAGACTCTGTCTCAAAAAAAAAAAAAAAAAAGCTAGAACAAGCTAAACTAATCCATGGTTGAAAATAAAATCACAACAGAGGTTGTCTGAGGACTGAGGGTGGGGATTGTCTGAGAAGGGGCACAAAGGAAGTTTCTAGGTGATAATAATATTCTTACAATTTCATGCAGTGAAGGAAATTGTTCCCTATCTGTGCTATCCAAAAGTAATAGCCACTAACCACATGTAGCAATTGAGCACTGGATTTGAGTTTCACTTAATTTTAATTGATTTAAGTTTAAATTAAAATAGCCACATGTGGCTAGTGGCCACTGTATTGGACAGCACGTTTGTAGATCCTGATAGGGGTTTGGGCTACACAGGTATATTAATTTGCAAAGGTCCTCTAATGATACCCCTAAGATTTGTGTGTTTCACTGTATGTGAAGTTTACATTAAACATGTAAACATGGTCAGGCGGGCGTGGTGGCTCACGCCTATAATCCTAGCACTTTGGAAGGCCAAGGCGGGCAGATTGGTTGAACACAGGAGTTTGAGACCAGCCTGGGCAGCATAGTGAGACCTCGTCTCTACAAAAAATACAAAAGTTAGTTGGGCATAGTGATGTGTGCCTGTAACCCCAGCTACTTGGGAGGCTGAGGTGGGAGGTTGGCTTGAGCTCAGGAGGCAGAAGCTGCAGTGAGTGAAGATCTTGCACTCCAGCCTGTGCGACAGAGCCAGACCCTGTCTCAGAAAAAAGAAAAAGAAAAAAGTCCGGCACAGAGGCACACACCTGTAATCCCAGCACTTTGGGAAATTGAGGCAGGTGGATCACCTGAGGTCAGGAGTTGGAGACCAGCCTAGCCAATATGGCTAGCAAGCAGGTTTCTTACTAGAAACCCTGTCTCTAGTAAGAATACAAAAATTAGCCAGGTGTGGTGGTGCACACCTGTAGTCTCAGCTACTCAGGAGGCTAAGGCACGAAAATCACTTGAACTCAGGAGGTGGAGGTTGCTGTAGGCTGAGATCAGGCCGCTACACTCCAGCCTGGGCAACAGAGCGAGACTCTGTCTCAAAAAAAAAAAAAAAAATGTAAACATAAGGCTGTGTGCAGTGGCTCATGCCTATAATCCCAGTACTTTGGGAGGTCCAGGCTAGAGGGTTGCTTGAGCCCAGGAGTTCCAGACCAGCTTGGGCAACATAGTGAGACCCTGTCTCTGCCTGGGACATGGAGGTTGCAGTGATCTGTGATTACACCACTGCACTCCAGCCTGGGAGACAGAGTAAGACTCTGCCTCAAAAAAAAAAAAAAAAGGGGGGGCCGGGCGCGGTGGCTCAAGCCTGTAATCCCAGCACTTTGGGAGGCCAAGACGGGCGGATCACGAGGTCAGGAGATCGAGACCATCCTGGCTAACACGGTGAAACCCCGTCTCTACTAAAAAATACAAAAAAAACTAGCCTGGCGAGGTGGCGGGCGCCTGTAGTCCCAGCTACTCGGGAGGCTGAGGCAGAATGGCGTAAACCCGGGAGGCGCAGCTTGCAGTGAGCTGAGATCCGGCCACTGCACCCCAGCCCGGGCGACAGAGCGAGACTCTGTCTCAAAAAAAAAAAAAAAAGGGGCAGGGCTGGGCACAGCGGTTCACACCTGTAATCCCAGCACTTTGGGAGGGTGAGACAGGTGGATCACTTAAAGTCAGGAGTTCAAGACCAGCCTAGCCAACATAGTGAAACCCTGACTCTACTAAAAATACAAAAAATTAGCCAGGTATGGTGGCGCACGCCTATAATCCCAGCTACTTGAGAGGCTGAGGCACAAGAAAGGCTTAAAGAACCTGGGAGGCGGAGGCTGCAGTGAGCCAGTTGCAGTGAGCTACGATCGCAGCACTGCACTCCAGCTTGGGTGACAGAGCAAGATTCTGTTACACACACACAAAAGAAGTAGGCTGGCACAGTGGCTCACTCCTGTAATCCCAGTACTTTGGAAGGCTGAGGCGGGCAGATCACCTAAGGTCAGGAGTTCAAGACCAGCTTGTCAACATGGCAAACCCCATGTCTACTAAAAACACAAAAATTAGCTGGGCATGGGGGTGCACGCCTGTAGTCCTAGCTGCTCCGGAGGCTGAGGCAGGAGAATCAGTTGAACCTAGGAGGTGAACGTTGCAGTGAGCCAAGATCACCTACTGCACTCCAGCCTGGGTGAAAGAGCAAGACTCCATCTCAAAAAAAAAAAAAAAAAAAAAAAAAAAAATGGCCGTGAGCGGTGGCTCGTGCCTGTAATCCCAGCACTTTGAGAGGCCGAGGAGGGCGGATCATGAGGTCAGGAGTTCGAGACCAGCCTGGTCAACACGGTGAAACCCCATCTCTACTAAAAATACAAAAATTAGCTGGGTGTGGTGGTGGGCGCCTGTAATCCCAGCAACTTGGGAGCTTGAGGCAGGAGAATGGTTTGAACACGGGAGATGAAGGTTGTAGTGAGCCAAGATCGCGCCATTGCACTCCAGCCTGGGTGACAGGGCAAGACTCCGTCTCAAAAAAAAAAAGTAAACATAGCCAGGCATGCACCTGTTGTCCCAGCTACTAGACAGGCTGAGTCCAGAGGATCACTTGAGCCCAAGTATTTGAGTCCAGCCTGGCGAACAGAGTGAGACTGTCTCTAAAAAGATTTTTAAATGTAATTCATTAGTTTTTTTTATGAGACAGAGTCTTGCTCTGTTGCCCAGGCTGGAGTGCAATGGTGTGATCACAGCTCACTGTAGCATTGACCATCTCAGTTCAAGTCATCCTCTAGCCTCAGCCTCCCAAGTAGCTGGGACCATAGGCATGTGCCACCACGTCTAGCTATTTTTTTTTCTTTTTTTTTTTTTTTTTTTTTTTTTTTTTTTTTTTTTTTTTTTTTTTTTTTTTTTTGAGACGGAGTCTCGCTCTGCCACCCAGGCTGGAGTGCTGTGGCCAGATCTCAGCTCACTGCAAGCTCTGCCTCCCGGGTTAACGCCATTCTCCTGCCTCAGCCTCCCGAGTAGCTGGGACTACAGGCGCCCGCCACCTCACCCGGCTAATTTTTTTTGTATTTTTTAGTGGAGACGGGGTTTCACCGTGTTAGCCAGGATGGTCTCGATCTCCTGACCTCGTGATCCGCCCGTCTCGGCCTCCCAAAGTGCTGGGATTACAGGCTTGAGCCACCGCGCCCGGCCTAGCTATTTTTTTTAAATTATTTTTGTAGAGATGGGGGTTTCACCTGGATGCCCAGGCTGGTCAGGAACTCCTGGGCTCAAGTGCTCCTCCTGCCTTGACCTCCCAAAGTGATGGGATTATAGGCATGAGCTACAACACCTGGACTTTTTAATTTTAGAAAAAAAAAAAAGGCTGAGCACGGTGGCTCATGCCTGTAATCTCAGCCCTTTGGGAGGTCGAGGTGGCAAGATCACCTGAGGTCAGGAGTTCAAGACCAGCCTAGCCAACAGGGTGAAACCTGGTCTCTACCAAAAATACAAGGGCCAGGCGTGGTGGCTCACACCTGTAATCCCAGCACTTTGGGAGGCCAAGGCAGGTGGATCACGAGGTCAGGAGATCGAGACCATCTTGGCTGACACAGTGAAACTCCGTCTCTATTAAAAATACAAAAAATAAAAATACAAAAAATTAGCCGAGCATGGTGGCGGGCGCCTGTAGCCCTAGCTACTCAGGAGACTGAAGCAGGAGAATGGCATGAACCTGGGAGGCGGAGTTTGCAGTGAGCTGAGATTGTGCCACTGCACTCCAGCTTGGGCAACAGAGCAAGACTCCATCTCCAAAAAAAAAAAAAAAAAAAAAAAAAAGAGCAAAACTCTGTCTCAAACAAACAAAAAAACATTTTTTTTTTGAGATGAAGTCTGCTTTGGTTCTGTCACCCAAGCTGGAGTGTGGTGGCGAGATCTCGGCTCACTGCATCCTCCACCTCCCGAATTCAAGCGATTCTTCTGCCTCAGCCTCCCAACTACCTGGGATTACAGACGCATGCCACCATGCCCGGCTAATTTTTGTATTTATAGTACAGACAGGATTTCACCATATTGGCCAGGCTGGTCTTGAACTCCTGATCTCGTGATCTGTCCACCTCAGCCTCCCAAAGTGCTGGGATTACATGTGTGAGCCGCCACACAGGGCACAAACAAAAAATTTGTTTGAAAAGGTAAACATAAATTCTGGTTAATGCTATGCATGCTAAAGTGTTAGAAGTGAAATGTACTCATCTCTATAACTTTGAAGTACATAACAAAGAGATGGATAGATATATGGATGTGATAAAACAAATACCGCAAAATATTGTAGATTTGTGATGAATATATCAGTGTTCACTGTACAATTAGTTTGATCTTTCTGTATATGCTTGGTTTTTTTTTTTTTTTTTTTTTTTTTTGAGACAGAGTCTCGCTTTGTCACCAGGCTGGAGGGCAGTGTTGTGATCTCAACTCACTGCAACCTCCACTTCCCAGGTTCAAGCAATTCTCCTGCCTCAGCCTCTCGAGTAGCTGGGACTACAGGCGTGCACCACCACACCCAGTTAATTTTTGTATTTTTAGTAGAGACGGGGTTTCACCATGCTGGCCAGGATGGTCTCGATCTCTTCACCTCACAATCTGCCCGCCTTAGCCTCCCAAAGTGCTGGGATTACAGGCGTGAGCCACCGTGACTGGCCTGGATATTTTCGTGATAAAACAAGAGAACTAAGGTGTGAGAGGAGGTAGGAAATGATGAATTACTGCCTAATGGATGAAGTTTCATTTTTCTTTTCTTTGAGATGGAGTCTTGCTCTGTTGCCCAGGCTGGAGTGCAGTGGTGTGATCTCGGCTCACCGCAACCTCCACCTCCCGGGTTCAAGCGATTCACCTGTCTCAGACTCCCGAGTAGTTGGGATTATAGGCGCCTGCTACTATGCCCGGCTAATTTTTGTATTTTTAATAGAGATGGGGTTTCACTTTGTTGGTCAGGCTGGCCTTGAACTCCTGACCTCAGGTAATCCACCCACCTTGGCCTCCCCAAGTGCTGGGATTATAGGTGTGAGCCACCACCATGCCTGAACTGGATGAAGTTTCTATGTGAAATAATGAAAACATTGAAAAATAAATTGTGGGGGGAAGTGAAAAAATTAAATAAATTGTGGCCAGGTGCAGTGGCTCATGCCTATAATCCCAGTACTTTTGGAGGCTGAGGCGGGTGGATCGCCTGAGGTCAGGAGTTTGAGACTAGCCTGGCCAGTATAGTGAAACCCCGTCTCTACTAAAAATACAAAAATTAGCCGGGCATGGTGGCAGGTGCCTGTAGTCCCAGCTGCTCAGGAAGCTGAGGCAGGAAAATCACTTGAACCTGGGAGGCGGAGGTTGCAATGAGCCAAGATTGTGCCGTTGCACTCCAGCCTGGACAGCAGAGCGAGACTCTATCTCAAAATAAATAAATTAAATAAATAAATTAATAAATAAATTGTGGTGATGGTTATATATTTGGAAGGTACTTAATGTCATGAATTATACACTTAAAAATAATTAAAATGATAAATATCATGTATATTTTTCCACAATTTTTTAAAAAAAGTTTGAAAGCCAAAGCAAAAAAACATATTAAGAGAAAATCTGTTGGGACATTCTGTTGCCTTTCCTTGAAGCAGTCTGGGGTATTGCACACAGAAACAGGGCAAGGGATTTGGCTTCCCCTGTATGTAAGTGCACTAGGCCCATTGTAAGCAGAGGGCAGTGGAAAGAGAACACAGGCTTTGGAAACACACCCGGGTTCATAATCCCAGCTCTTTCATTTTCTCTCCATGTGACTGTATTTGTTTCTTATTGCTATGGCTGCTATAACAAATTATCATACATTTAGTGACTTAAAACAACACAAATTTATTATCCTGTCATTCTGGAAGCCAAGAGTCTGAAACGTGTCCTACTGTGCTGAAATCAAAAGCTGTTTTCCTTCTGGAGACTCCAGGAGAGAATCCATTTCCCTGCCCTTTCCAGCTTCTAGAGGCCTCCTGCCTTCCTTGTTTTAGTCTGTGGCCCTTGCCTCCATCCTCAAAGCCAGCAGTAACATCTTCTCTGCTGGCTTTGAGGATGTCTCTCTCTCTCAACTCTACTTCCTTTGTCATATCTTCTCTGATTCCTGTTTCCTTCTTTCCCCTGTGATTACATTGGCCCACTCACATAATCCAGAATAACGTCTTCATCTCAAAAAACTTAATCATGACCGGGCATGGTGGCTCATGCCTATAATCCCAGCACTTTGGGAGGCTGGGGCGGGAGGATCACCTGAGGTAGGGAGTTCAAGACCAGCCTGACCAAACATGGAGAAACCCCGTCTCTACAGAAAATACAAAATTAGCCGGGTGTGGTGGCACATGCCTGTAATCCCAGCTACTAGGGAGGCTGAGGCAGGAGAACCGCTTGAACCCGGGAGGTGGAGGTTGCGAGATCGTGCCATTGCAGTCCAGCGTGGGCAACAAGAGCGAAACTCCATCTCAAAAAAAAAAAGAAAAAAAAAAAAAACTTATTCATACCTGCAAAGTCCCTTTTGCCAACGTAAGATAATATTCACAAATTCTGGGGATTTGAACATGGACATTTTTGGGAAGGGGGTCATTATTCTGCCTTCTATAATGACCTTGAAAATTTTTCTCTCTTTTTTTTTTTTTTTTTGAGATGGAGTCTTGCTGTCGCCCAGGCTGGAGGGCAGTGGTGCGATCTCGGCTCACTGCAACCTCTCTCTCCTGGGTTCAAGTGATTCTCCTGCCTCAGACTCCCGAGTAGCTGGGATTACAGGCATCTGCCACCACACCCGGCTAATTTTTGTATTTTTAGTAAAGATGGGGTTTCACTATCTTGGCCAGGATGGTCCTGAACTCCTGACCTCGTGATCCACCTGCCTCAGCTTCCCAATGTGGTGGGATTACAGGCGTGAGCCACCACACCCAGCCAAAAATTTTTCTAAACCTGCTCATTTACTCATGTACAATGATGCATGCCACTGATAATCAATGTATGTCAAGACAATACGGAAGAAGAAAAATATCTCCCAAGATTTCTTTCCAGCCAGGTATGCTGGCACACGCCTGTAATCCCAGCACTCTGGGAGGCTGAGGCTGGCAGATCTCTTGAGCCCAGGAGTTTGAGACCAGCCTGGGCAATATGGCAAGACCCTAGTCTCTATAAAATATACAAAAATTTGCTAGGCATGGTGGCAGTCACCTGTAGTTCCAACTACTTGGGAGGCTGAGATGGGATCACTTGAGCAGGAAGGTCAAGGCTGCCATGAGCTGTGACTGTGCCACTGTACTCCAACCTAGGTGGCAGAGTGACAACCTGTCTCAAAAAAAAAAAAAAAAAAGATTTCTAAAAGATTTATGGAGATATAATTCACATACCATACAATCTAAGCATCCAAAGCATTTGATTCAATGGTTTTTAGTATAGTCACAGGGTTGTGCAACTATTACCAATCAATTTTAGAATATTTTTATGTTTCTCCCATTTTGAGAAAACAGAGGCTTGAGACATGGAAACTTCCTTAGGGTAGCATCCACTGGAAAGGCATTGCAGTGGCTGTTATTAGCTGACATTCCAGTCCAGGTTATAGCTTTCATGAAGCTAGGGCAGTCACCTTGAGGCAGAAGAATAGGGTCTGGAGGCAGGGAACCCAAGGCTGTTTCACGCTGACTTCCTAGAACTAAATTAAAAGGAAAACCCGGCTGGGCACAGTGGCTCACGCCTGTAATCCCATCACTTTGGGAGGCCTAGGCGGGCAGATCACGAGGTCAAGAGATCGAGACCATCCAGGCCAACATGGTGAAACCCCATCTCTATTAAATATACAAAAATTAGTTGGTTATGGTGGTATGCACCTGTAGTCCTAGCTACTTGGGAGGCTGAGGCAGGAGAATCACTTGAATGGGGGAGGCAGAGGTTGCAGTGAGCCAAGATAGTGACACTGCACTCCAGCCTGGTGACAGATGGAGACTGCATCTCAAAAAAAAAAAAAAAAAAAAAAAAAGGAAAGAAAAGAAAAAGAATATCCTGGCCAGACATGGTGGCTCATGCCTATAATTCTAGCACTTTGGGAGGCCAAGGCAGGCGGATCACGAGGTTAGGAGTTCGAGAGAACAGCCTGGCCAATATGGTGAAACCCCATATCTACTAAATATACAAAAATTAAATGGGCTGGTGGCACACACCTGTAGTCCCAGCTACTTGGAAAGTTAAGGCAGAAGAATTGCTTGAATCCAGGAGGCAGAGGTTGCAGTAAGCCAAGATCCCGCCACTGCACTCCGGCCTGGGTGACAGAGCACAGAGTGAGACTCCATCTCTCAAAAAAAAAAAAAAAAAAAAGGAAAACCCTAACTTTCTATGCCTAAGTAACAAAAGGACCAAAGGCTACTCCCTTTGACCTTTCCTGCATAGCAGATGGGAGATTGGCTGTCTGCAACAAATCATACTGAGTGTGGGTCCAGTCTTCATTTGCAACTTTGTGACTTCACTCTGGCCTCTGAATGGTTGCTGTCTGCAACCAATCAGACTGATTGTGGCTACCACTTCAGTTACATGAAGTAAGCATAAAGTTGCCAATGGGAAACTTCTAGCCCGTATTTGTTTTTTTTTTTTTTTTTTGTTTTGTTTTTTTTTTTTTTTTTTGAGATGGAGTCTCGCTCTGTCACCCAAGCTGGAGTGCACTGGCCAGATCTCAGCTCACTGCAAGCTCCGTCTCCTGGGTTCACGCCATTCTCCTGCCTCAGCCTGCCGAGTAGCTGGGACTATAGGCGCCCGCCACCTCGCCCGGCTAGTTTTTTGTATTTTTTAGTAGAGACGGGGTTTCACCATGTTAGCCACGATGGTCTCGATCTCCTGACCTCGTGATCCGCCCGCCTCGGCCTCCCAAAGTGCTGGGATTACAGGCTTGAGCCACCGCGCCCGGCCATCTAGCCGGTATTTGAACCCAAGAAAATTCTGTATCTCAGATCCCCTCCCACACTGTGGAGTGTAATTTCGTGTTTGATTTTTTGTTGTTGTTTGTTTGTTTTTTGTTTTTTTTTTTTTTTTGAGACGGAGTCTTGCTCTGTCGCCCAGGCTGGAGTGCAGTGGCCGGATCTCAGCTCACTGCAAGCTCCGCCTCCCGGGTTTACGCCATTCTCCTGCCTCAGCCTCCTGAGTAGCTGGGACTACAGGCGCCCGCCACCTCGCCCGGCTAGTTTTTTGTATTTTTAGTAGAGACGGGGTTTCACCGTGTTAGCCAGGATGGTCTCGATCTCCTGACCTCGTGATCCGCCCGTCTGGGCCTCCCAAAGTGCTGGGATTACAGGCTTGAGCCACCGCGCCCGGCCTGTTGTTGTTTGTTTTGAGACAAGTTCTCGCTCTGTCGCCCAGACCGGAATGCCGTGGCACGATCGAGGCTCACTGCAACTTCTGCCTCCTGGGTTCAAGTGATTCTCATGTCTCAGCCTTCCAAGCATCTGGGATTATAGGTGCCCACCACGACACCCAGCAATTTTTGTATTTTTAGTAGAGACAGGGTTTCACCATGTTGGTGAGGGTGGTCTGGAACTGCTGACCTCAAGTGATCCCCCCATCTCGGCCTCCCAAAGTGCTGGGATTACAGGCTTGAGCCACCGCGCCTGGTGGTACTTTGTTTTTCAAAAAATCCCTGCTTTTGTTATTTTGTTGCTTCATTCTCTCTTTGCTTTGATGGGCATTTTGTCCAATTCTTTGTTCAAAACGCCAAAAACCTAGACAACTTTCAGTCACCACCCTCTACCGCTAACAGCCTGGGAGCAGTGTAAGTGTTATAGTAGCTAAGCCCCATGGAGTGATTAAGCCAGCAAGTAATCTGGGTTCAATGTTTGGTTTTACTCTCTATATCAGCTATGTGACCTTCAGTAAAATCTCTGGGAGTCTTGCTTTTTCCTTATTTGAAAAATGAAGGCCTGGCGCGGTGGCTCAAGCCTGTAATCCCAGCACTTTGGGAGGCTGAGACGGGTGGATCACGAGGTCAGGAGATCGAGACCATCCTGGCTAACACGGTGAAACCCCGTCTCTAGTAAAAAATACAAAAAACAAAAAAACAAAAAAAAAAAAAACAAAAAACTAGCCTGGCGAGGTGGCGGGCGCCTGTAGTCCCAGCTACTCAGGAGGCTGAGGCAGGAGAATGGCGTGAACCCGGGAGGCGGAGCTTGCAGTGAGCTGAGATCCGGCCACTGCACTCCAGCCTGGGCGACAGAGTAAGACTCCGTCTCAAAAAAAAAAAAAAAAAAAAAAGAAAAAGAAAAATGAAGTCCGGGCGCGGTGGCTCATGCCTGTAATCCTAGGGCTTTGGGAGGCCAAGGTGGGTGGATCGTTTGACCTCCGGAGTTCGAGACCAGCCTGGGAAACATGGTGACATCCCATCTCTACCAAAAAAAAAAAAAAAAATATATATATATATATATATATATATATATATATATAAAGTAGCCGGGTGTGCGTCTGTAGTTCTAGCTACCCGGGGGGGCTGAGGCGGGAGGATCACCAGAGCCCAGGAGGCAGAGGGCAGTGAGTCACGACCGCGCCACGGCAGAGGTTGCAGTAAACCGAGATTGCGCCACTGTACTCCACTACAGCCTGGGTGACAGACTGAGCCCTAGGAAGGAAAAACGAAAGGAAAAAGGAAAGGAGAGAGCAATTTAATCCTTGGTAGCTGTCATTATCTGTAAAATGAGGTAGCCAGACTCACCTGTAAGATCCTTTCCAGCTATGTAATTCCAAGCTTCAATGACATAATAAAGATAATTAAAAGTAAATTCTTTCAACATCCTGTGCAAGAAGAGGGATAAAATTTCCCTGAAGACAGACTCTACTCGCTTCCGCTGTACCCTCTAGTACGTGGCACAGGTCTCAGAGTTTCTCACTCATGGGCTTCAGCTGGGTGGGAAAGCCAAAGCGTAAAATGCCCTTTAAAAAGGCAGAGAAGAATGTAGAGTTGGGGGCGGCGGAGGGACTGGGCAGGCCTTGGGGTGTTCTGCCCAGAACTGAACAATGGTACTGTGAGTGTAAACAGGGGTGTGAGGGACCACAGGCAGGTCCTCCCCAAGGCCAAGCCCAGCCTCTGTGTGCCGGCTAGAGGGGAAAGGCAGTGTGCTGGAAGGATGGTTCTGAAAATAATTCTTCGGAGTCGTGTAGGGTTTTCAGACCCGACACTACGCGCGGCCCAGTGGCTGCAGCCGCCGCGGCCTCCTCGCACCACGCCCAGCCGTCCACTGGATTTGGTACGCTGCCACAGCCATAAACCTCCTTCCTCTGGCAGGCGATTGGTACAGCCCAAGCTCCGGGAGTAGAAACGCAGACACACCCATTGTCACGCCCCTACCTCTGATTGGCTGGAGAATTTAAAGATCCAGTCGGTGATTGGGTGATTTTCTGCCTCTAGCATTTGAAAAATTTCTAGTTTCGGAGCTTCGCCATAGATCTGCTTGTTCATCTGAGTGTCGGCGCAAGTGAGTGTCTGCCCGAACCCAGAGGTGGGGAGCAAAGAGCCTGATTCATCTAGGGGTTCCCGCCGGGAGGGTGCAGACAAGTGGGTCAGGCGGAGGGAGCATGGATTCTACGGTCCCAGGGTCCCCTGCGATTTCCCTACCCGAATATTTTCCACCTCGTCTCCACTTTGCTGATGGGAAGCGTGAGGGCATGGGAATCACACTGACTTTGACTACCAGCCGCTGTGGCTTATGAAGGGCAAGTGAGTTTCCCTCTCCCAGCCTGTTTCCACGTCTGTATACGGGGAATAGTGAGACCTGCCCGCTACATATAAGCCAGTGAATGTTACCTGCAAGGCAGAAGGCGCTTATTACACGGCAGCCCTCTTTGCATCTCCCCACGGGCGATTCTGCTTCTTCCTGGGGAGAGGACTCTGAGGATTCCTGTGCTCGCCCTGGGTCTCAGGGAAGGAGGATTCTTTCTGCGCAGGGACCCCCTTCTAGTGAGGTCCTTGCAGGACACCTGAGGCTCCCTAATCCTGGGTGCCCATCCGCCGCTCTGGAAATTGTTGTGTAGCAGGGTGCGTGTGTGTGTGTATATATAAATTGTATATATTGTGTGTGTTTATATAGAAATTGTGTGTGTATATATATTGTATATATAGAAATAGAAATTGTGTAGCAGGGTGCGTGTATATATATACACACACATATGTATGCATATATATGTATTTATATGTATGTATGTTTTTTTTTTTTTTTTTTTTTGAGACGGAGTCTGGCTCTGTCGCCCACGCTGGAGTGCGGTGGCCGGATATCAGCTCACTGCAAGCTCCGCCTCCCAGGTTCACGCCATTCTCCTGCCTCTGCCTCCCAAGTAGCTGGGACTACAGGCGCCTGCCTCGTCGCCCGGCTAGTTTTTTGTATTCTTTAGTAGAGACGGGGTTTCACCGTATTAGCCAGGATGGTCTCGATCTCCTGACCTTGTGATCCGCCCGTCTCGGCCTCCCAAAGTGCTGGGATTACAGGCTTGAGCCACCGCGCCCGGCGTATGTATGTTTTTTAATTAGAGGGTATCACTCTTGCCCAGGATGGTCTCCAGCTCCTGGGCTCAAGCTATCTTCCTCAGCCTCCCAAAGTGCTGGAATTACAAGCGCCCGCCACCACGCCCGGCTAATTTTTGTATTTTTAGTAGAGACGAGGTTTCACCGTGTTGGCCAAGCTGGTCTCAGAGCTCCTAACCTCAAGTGATCCGCCCACTTTAGCCTCCCAAAGTGCTGGGATTACAAGCGTGAGCCACCACGCCCGGCCCAGCGTACATTCTAAGAGTGGATTTTCGGTTAGCCCAAAGCCCTTTCTCCGTCTCTGTGACCTCCTCGTGTTACCAGTGACAGTCCTCGTGATCCTGTACGGCCTTGACCTTGCTCCCTGTCGCGTCCTTTATAGCACCCATTACGTCCCCTATAGCATCCATTACGTCCCTGAATCCTCAGGACCACTGTGCTCCGGTGTCTTCGCAGACCTGCAGAGGCGGTGGCAATGCTGTCGGGCATGGAGACGGCGGCAGGGGAATACGAGGACTCGGAGCTGCGGTGCCGCGTGGCTGTGGAGGAGCTGAGCCCGGGCGGGCAGCCGCGAAGGCGCCAGGCGCTGCGCACCGCGAAGCTGAGCCTGGGTCGCAACGAGCGCCGCGAGTTGATGCTGCGGCTACAAGCGCCAGGGCCCGCGGGGCGGCCGCGCTGCTTCCCTCTGCGCGCCGCGCGCCTCTTCACGCGTTTCGCCGGGGCAGGGCGCAGCACCCTGCGGCTCCCCGCCCACGGCGTCCCCGGGGCCGGCGCAGTGCAGCTGCTGCTCTCGGACTGCCCCCCAGACCGCCTGCGCCGCTTCCTGCGCACATTGCGCCTCAAACTGGCTGCGGCCCCGGGTCCCGGGCCGGCCTCCGCCAGAGCACAGCTGCTGGGCCCAAGGCCCCGCGACTTCGTCACCATCAGCCCTGTGCAGCCCGAGGAGCGGCGGCTCGGGGCGGCCACCCGGGTTCCGGACACTACGCTGGTGAAGCGGCCTGCGGAGCCCCAGACTGGGACCGAGCCTAGCACAGTGAGGACGGGAAAGAGGGGACACCTTTAGGAGTGGATGTGCCATTCTTTTAAGATGGAAGAGACCTAGAGACCCAAGTTTGGGGGAAAACCTGTGTGGGTATTTGAGGGCGCTGCTGGTTATCTCAGATACGCATCTGACATCTGAGTATGACAGGGGTGTGGAAATTGTGCCTGTGGTCGTTATAGTGTAACCCCTGAGATGGTGTAAGTCAAAACAGGAAATGGGACCTGGCTACATTAGAAGAGAAAGCAGAGGCCAGGCATGGTGGCTCACGCCTGTAATCCCAGCACTTTGGGAGGCTAAAGTGGGCGGATCACCTAAGGTTAGGAGTTCTGCGGCCAGCCTGGCCAACATGGTGAAACCTCGTCTCTACTAAAAATACAAAAATTAGCCAGGCTTGGTGGCGGGCGCCTGTAATCCCAGCTACTTGGGAGGCTGAGGCAGGAGAATAGCTTGAACCCGGGAGGCAGAGCTTGCAATGAGCCTAGATCGCGCTACTGCACTCCAGCCTGGGCGACAGAGCAAGACTCTTCCTCAAAAAAAAAAAAAAAAAAAAAAAAAAAAAAGAAGAAGAAGCTGGGTGCAGTGGCTCAAGCCTGTAATCCCAGCACTTTGGGAGGCCAAGACGGGCGGATCACGAGGTCAGGAGATCGAGACCATCCTGGCTAACACGGTGAAACCCCGTCTCTACTAAAAAATACAAAAAACTAGCCGGGCGAGGTGGCAGGCGCCTGTAGTCCCAGCTACTCGGGAGGCTGAGGCAGGAGAATGGCGTAAACCCGGGAGGCGGAGCTTGCAGTGAGCTGAGATCCGGCCACTGCACTCCAGCCTGGGCAACAGAGCCAGACTCTATCTCAAAAAAAAAAAAAAAAAAAAAAAAAAAAAAAGAGCCGGGCGCGGTGGCTCACGCCTGTAATCCCAGCACTTTGGGAGGCTGAGGCGGGCGGATCACAAGGTCAGGAGATCGAGACCATGGTGAAACCCCGTCTCTACTAAAAATACAAAACAATTAGCCAGGCGCGGTGTCGGGCGCCTGTAGTCCCAGCTACTCAGCAGGCTGAGGCAGGAGAATGGCGTGAACCCGGGAGGCGGAGCTTGCAGTGAGCCGAGATCGCGCCACTGCACTCCAGCCTGGGCGGCAGAGGGAGACTCCGCCTCAAAAAAAAAAAAAAAAAAAAAAAAGAGAAAAAAAACAGAGAAGGCTTGGAAAGGAGACTCCAGAAGGAATGCTGGGAGAGGATAGTAGGCCCAGAGGAGAGGAGCTTATGGAGACAGTGAAGTGGTCATTCGTGTCCTGGGCAGCCAACAGTTGAAGCAGATGAGGGGAGCAGTCTGGTGGGTTTGACAATTTTTGTGGGCTGGGGCGGGTGAATCATAGACCACCAGGGTTTGACACTAAGCTGGTGAGAGGACAGAGATAGGACAAGAAGGGGCCCTGGCTAGGCAGGGTTTTGCTTGGGTGTTTTGATGTGAGAAACAGGTTTGTGGTAGGAAGAGAAACTTAGGTGACAGGACAAGAAGGATTAGGGAACCCAGGGGAAGGAGCTGAGGGAGGGTCTGGACCCCACTGGGATGTTCTGTCCAGGACTAGACAATGGGGGTCTTCAGGGCACAGGGAGAGATAGAGACTCCAATAGTTGCTGGCAAGCTCTCCAGGTGAACCCAAGAGCTCCAGGAATGAAGGCAGCAGAGGACAAAGGGTTACCAGGCCCAGCACTGAACGTGGGCCAAGAAGGGTGGGGGCAATGGCTAGCCGGTGGGAGGATGTTCTGAGATAGCTCTATTCCTCCCAGGAAGCCCCAAGGTGGCCCCTGCCTGTGAAGAGGCTGAGCTTGCCCTCCACCAAGCCACAGCTTTCTGAAGAACAAGCTGCTGTGCTGAGGGCCGTCCTGAAAGGCCAGAGCATCTTTTTCACTGGGAGTGCAGGTAGTGGGAGCAGAAAGGAGGTAGGGGGACAGTGGTGGGGTGGGATAGAGGAACAGGGAGACCTGTCTAACTTTGTCCCTGTCCAGGAACAGGGAAGTCATATCTCCTGAAGCGAATCCTGGGCTCACTGCCCCCCACAGGCACTGTGGCCACTGCCAGCACTGGGGTGGCAGCCTGCCACATCGGGGGCACCACCCTCCATGCCTTTGCAGGTAAGTGGAAACCACTAGGGCTTGAGCTAAGAGCAAGCCCAGCTTCTGGGAAGGGAGAGAGGGGACGTCTGCATTAAGAGGGGGTTTTGGGGGGCTGGGCGCGGTGGCTCATGCCTGTAATCCCAGAACTTCAGGAGGCCAAGGTGGGAGGATCGCTTGAGCCCAGGAGTTTGAGACCAGCCTGGCCAACACAGTGAGACCCCGTCTCCACAAAATTTAAAAATTAGCGGCCGGGCGCAGTGGCTCACACCTGTAATCCCAACACTTTGGGAGGCCGAGGCGGGTGGATCACAAGGTCAGGAGATCGAGACCATCCTGGCTAACATGGTGAAACCCCATCTCTACTAAAAATACAAAAAAATTAGCCAGGCATGGTGGCAAGTGTCTGTAGTCCCAGCTACTCCGGAGGCTGAGGCGAGAGAATAGCATGAACCCGGGAGGCAGAGCTTGCAGTGAGCCAAGATTGCGTCACTGCACTCGAGCCTGGGTGACAGAGCTACACTCTGTCTCAAAAAAAAAATTAGCTGAGCATGGTGGTGTGTGCCTGTAGCCCCAGCTACTATGGAGGTTGAGGTGGGAGGATTGCTTGAGCCCATGAGGCCAAGGTTATAGTGAGCCAAGATCATGCCACTGCACTTCAGCCTGGGCGACAGAGAGAGACCTTCTCTCAAAAAAAAAAAAAAAAAAAAAAAAAAAAAGAGGGAGAGAGCGAGAGGGTTTGGGTATTAGCTCAGGCTAAACAGTGTCACTCACAGGCATCGGCTCAGGCCAGGCTCCTCTAGCCCAGTGTGTGGCCCTGGCCCAAAGGCCAGGCGTGCGGCAGGGCTGGCTGAACTGCCAGCGGTTGGTCATTGACGAGATCTCAATGGTGGAGGCAGACCTGTTTGACAAACTGGAGGCCGTGGCCAGGTCAGTATGTTCAGAGGGCAGCAGGTGAAAACTGGGACCTGGTGGTCTTCCGTGTGCCCCTAAAGCACCCCACGCTCCTCTCCAGAGCTGTCCGGCAGCAGAACAAGCCATTTGGAGGGATCCAGCTCATCATCTGTGGGGACTTTCTACAGCTGCCACCTGTGACCAAGGGCCCCCAGCCCCCACGGTTCTGCTTCCAGGTACTACTCACCTCCTAGCTCTGCTCTCCTTAGGGGTCTGCTCTGCTCCTTGACCCACCCCCACCCTGCTCCCATCAGGCCAAGAGCTGGAAGAGGTGTGTGCCAGTGACCCTGGAGCTGACCAAGGTGTGGAGGCAGGCAGATCAGACCTTCATCTCTCTACTGCAGGCTGTGAGGCTGGGCAGGTGAGCTCTGTTGGATGGGGAAGGGGCTATGGGATGAGGATCCAAGCATGGGCCACAGTGGAACACAGGGAGGGACCCAGGGAAAGGGGAGAATGGTTACCCTGAGGAGCAAGCACTCCATGCAGGAAAAGGAGCCTTGGGCATGGCACTGAGCAACTCAGGATGGACTGTAGTCAGGACCTTCATGGCCCCATAGGAGATGGTCGCCCTGTGAGTGTCGGGACCCAGCCTCCCTCAGGGTTGGGTCTCCATCACCTAGCACAAGGCCTGGCATTAAGTAGGTGTCAGGGGGTGGGCGCAGTGGCTCACACCTGTAATCCTAGCACTTTGGGAGGCTGTGGCAGGTGGATCACGAGGTCAGGAGTTTGAGACCGGCCTGGCCAACCTGGTGAAACCCAGTATCTACTAAAAATACAAAAATTAGCTGGGTGTGGTGGCACGCGCCTGTAGTCCCAGCTACTTGGGAGGCTGAGGCAGGAGAATCACTTAAACCCAGGAAGCAGAGGTTGCAGTGAGCTGAGATCATGCCACTGCACTGCAGTCTGGTGACAGAGCGAGACTCGTCTCAAAAAAAAAAAAAAAAAGAAGAAAGAAACATAAGCTAGATTTTTCACCCAAGGTAGCAGGCAAGTAGACAGAAGATTGTACCCTGGAGGCCAATCTGGGTCCTGCAAATCTCCTGCCTGTGCTCATTCATCACAGCCAACTTCCTCCGGAGCATTTTGGGGTGGGAGGGTGGCCAGTTCTGACCTGGGGCAGCACAGGGAAGGGTGCCCACCTGTGATCAAAGCTCAGTACCCTGCCCCTCCTTATTCCCCATGTTTGGGGTCCAAGTTTGGAGGGGACAGGTTGGCCAGCTTGAGGGGGCAGAAACTATTCCCTGGTGCCCTCTTCCAGTCCCAAGGCCTGACCCATGGCCTGCTGCTTGAACCATCCTGCCCATGTTCCCACCTTCCCTGCTGCACAGGTGGGCTCTGCCCTGACAGTCCAGCCCCCACAGGTGTTCAGATGAGGTGACCCACCAGCTCCAGGCCACAGCTTCCCACAAGGTGGGAAGAGATGGGATTGTGGCCACGAGGCTCTGCACCCACCAGGATGACGTGGCCCTCACCAACGAGAGGCGGCTTCAGGAGCTGCCAGGTGAGCAGGGAGCCTGGGCTGGGCAAGACCAGCTAGGAAGGGTTATAAGCAGATGTGGCCCCCAGGCAACCTGGGCCTCTGGGTCCTAGGCCCCCAACCTCTGTAGTCATAAAGATCCTTATATTTGCAAATGCAACTGTGACTTTGAGAGGTATGATGAACTAAATTCCACAGCCCCTCAGGCCTGCGCTGCCTCTACTCCCTACCCCTATGCTCTGGTCTAACAGTTTTTTTTTGGAGGCTGGGCACAGTGGCTCACTGTAATCCCAGCACTTTGGGAAGCCAAGGCAGGCAGATGACCTGAAGTCAGGCATTCAAGACCAGCCTGCCCAACATGGAAAAACCCCGTCTCTACTAAAAATACAAAAACATTAGCTAGGTGTGTTAGTGGGCGCCTGTAATCCCAGCTACTCGGGAGGCTGAGGCAGGAGAATTGCTTGAACCCAAGAGGCAGAGGTTGCAGTGAGCCGAGATCGTGCGATTATACTCCAGCCTGGGTGACAGAGCGAAACTCCATCTCAAAAAATAAAAAATTAAAAAAATTTAAAAAAAAGTCTTTTTTGGGATACTGAGTTACAAGTCAGTGATTTGTGATCTGCTTGCTCAACTCTTTTTCTCCAGGTAAGGTACACAGATTTGAGGCTATGGACAGCAACCCTGAGCTGGCCAGTATCCTGGATGCCCAGTGTCCCGTTAGCCAGCTCCTTCAACTAAAGCTGGGGGCCCAGGTGAGTGGGACGCAGGGCCTAGCCCCTGGGAGCTTCGGCTGTCCCGCATGGGCCTTGCTAATCCCTATCCCTCTGCCTACGCCACTCTACAGCCAGTGGGTCCAGCTTTGACCACACTGAAAACCTCCCTGCCTCCTGTTCCTACCCACCTTCCCATCTTCAGCTTTCTACTGTTTTTCTCTACCTACACCAGGAGGTCCTCTAAACAGTGTTGTTTTGGGCAAGTTTCTTTCCCTTGCTGAAGCTCTGTCCCCTCATCCCTAAAAATGGGGAATGAAATACCTACCCCACACAAGCTGTCTTCTGTAGTATACTTTATAAATGGGAGAGTCCTGATTCCTCCCCCGATGTTAGGGGTGGGCAGAAGATTTTCCTTAGGTCACCCAAGGGGAAAATACATGCACAGTGTATCTGAGAGGGTGGCAGGACCTAGAGCCCATCCCTCAAGATTTGTGGTCCATACATGTACCTATAACAGAGCCGATATTTTCAAAGCCCTGTGATAGAGGTTGCCTTATTGATCCCTTACCACCTCCTTCTGGGGCAAATGGAGCAAATATTATTCCTCTTGGACATAAAGGAAAACTGGGACTGCGGAAGATAAGGCAACTTGCCACAGGGGTCACAGGCAGCCAGTGGCAGAGCTAAGGACTGGGATTCAGTGTCCCTGTGACAACTCCCTGCCCTCAGCCTCTGAGAACAGCGATGGCTAAGCTAAGACCAGGCATGGGTAGGGGGGCTGCTGTCCATTCCTCTCTCTTCCTTGCAGGTGATGCTGGTCAAAAACCTATCGGTGTCTCGGGGCCTGGTGAATGGCGCCCGAGGGGTGGTAGTCGGGTTCGAGGCAGAAGGGAGAGGTAAGTGTTGGGAGGAGATGGCAGTCCTACTACAGGGTTTGCAGCATGGCCCCCGGAATGGTGGGGGGAGAAAAACACTAGGAAGGAAAGCTCCGAAGGCTCCTTGCTCCTCACATCAGAGCCCTGAAGCAGAGCTAAAGTTGGACTGCTCCATGCCCTCCTTAGGGCTACCCCAGGTGCGGTTCCTGTGTGGAGTCACTGAGATCATCCGCGCTGACCGCTGGACGGTGCAGGCCACCAGGAACCAGCTCCTCAGCCGGCAGCAGCTGCCCCTCCAGCTGGCCTGGGCGATGTCTATCCACAAGAGCCAAGTGAGCACCGGTGTTGGGGGTGGGGACAGGGCAGGCAGAAGGAGGTCAGGCATGTTGGGGTCTATGTGTCTTTTTTTTTTTTTTTTTTTGAGACAGTCTTGCTCTGTTGCCCAGGTTGGAGTGCAGTGGCGTGATCTTGGCTCACTGCAACCTCCGCCTCCCGAGTTCAAGCTATTCTCCTGCCTCAGCCTCCTGAGTAGCTGGGACTACAGGCACATGCCACCATGCCTAATTTTTGTATTTTTAGTAAAGATGAGGTTTCACCTTGTTGGGCAGGATGGCCTCAATCTCCTGACCTTATGATTCACCCACCTCAGCCTCCCAAAGTGCTGGGATTACAGGTGTGAGCCACCATGCCCAGCCTATGTATCTTTTTTTTTTTTTTGAGACTTGCTCTGTCCCCCAGGCTGGAGTGCAGTGACGTGATCTCCGCTCACTGCAAGCTCTGCCTCCCGGGTTCATGCCATTCTCCTGCCTCAGCCTCCCGAGTACCTGGGACTACAGACGCCCACCACCACACCCGGCTAATTTTTTGTATTTTCAGCAGAGACGGGGTTTCACCGTGTTAGCCAGGATGGTCTCGATCTCCTGACCTCGTGATCCGCCCGCCTCGGCCTCCCAAAGTGCTGGGATTACAGGCGTAAGCCACTGTACCCGCCTGTAAAAAAACAAATGCACTTTTTTTTTCCCCACCATTTTCTAAGCCACTACTAGATACGTTAAATTGTATAAATTGTATACAACCATTGTATAAAGTGTAGATATAATGAATAATCAATACTGTTTTGCACAGAAAAAAACCAGAGCTCAGAGAGGTTAAGGAACATGTCCCATGTCACACAGTTAGTGAGTGGCAGCCTGGATTCAGCTCCACGCCTGTCTGACCCAGAGCCTGAGCTCTTCTTTCACTCCATCCCTCAACTCTTACCTGGATCTGTGTCCCCCAGTCCCCTTCCTACTCAGACAGCCACCTGCTGTCATGCTCTCCCTCTGTCTAGAGACTCTCTGGACTGGACAAGGAGATCCAGGGGCAGTAGCAGGGCTGGTAAAGGGTCAGGCCCTTCAGGGCAAGGGACTTCAGGCTGAGCTGGCTCCATCTCTGTCCCTGCATCCCCCAGGGCATGACCCTGGATTGTGTGGAGATTTCTCTGGGCCGTGTGTTTGCCAGTGGCCAGGCCTACGTGGCCCTTTCCCGGGCCCGCAGCCTGCAGGGCCTACGTGTGCTGGACTTTGACCCTATGGCAGTTCGCTGTGACCCCCGTGTGCTGCACTTCTATGCCACCCTGCAGAGGGGCAGGGGCCTCAGTCTGGTGAGAGGGAGTCATCTAATGGTGGGCTATGGCCATAGGTGGGGTGGGAGCTAGGACAGAGGGAGGGCCCAGTGGGACCTGAGGTGGGGGCAGGAGAGCCCTCTACTGGCTTCTTTGGGGGTGAGGGCAAGAGGAAAGAGATGCTGGCCCCCAGGTTAAGGCCCTGGGGAACAGCACAAGCCCATGACTGGGCTTCTCTGGCTCTGATCCAGGAGTCCCCAGATGATGATGAGGCAGCCTCAGACCAGGAGAACGTGGACCCAAACCTCTGAGCCTCACCTGCAAAGAGAAGACAAAGGGTGGCCTCCCTGTCCTCCTGCTCCCTAGTGGGCCAGGGCCCCAGGGAATAACTGGAGGAGGCGGGCAGTGTCCCCTTCTGTATTTTTTAGGGGCTCTCAGCCTCCTGGCAGGGTTAAAGGGAGAGTGCTTTAAACCCGTGTACCAGCTGTGCTTCACTTTGCCCTGGGTGAGTTGCTTCAGGGTCAGAAGTAACCCTTTCTATGCCAGTTAAGAAAGAGCCTGTGTGGTAGCTGGTGTCAGAGGACAAAGCTCTCTGCAAGGGCTGGACACAGAGCTGCAGAGTCCTGAACATCCCTCCTTTCGGGCTGCAGAAGGGAGAGGCAATGAAGACAGGTGCTCCGGAAGCAGCATCAGGGCTCTCGGGGGTGACCTGGGGGGGACTCAGGCTGGGTACAGCCTCCAAACAGAGAACGGAACTTAGGTATATCTCCACGGCTAGGCCCAGCCTAGCCCAGCCCAGAACAAACACCCTTCAGAGCCTAACTGAAGAACATAAGCTGCAAAATGTGCACCTATATTTTAAGCTGCTTTTTCAGGGAATAAATAGTGTTTGGGGACATTGAAATGGATGTTCTCAGGTTGTATTTATTTTGGACAAATAGAGAATTGTGTAAAAACTGTGCCTCTTGCCTCCTCTGTCTCCCTCTCACTTGTGCACGTGCACACAGGCATTTGCTTAGGCCACAGTGGCTGAAATCACAACCTTCTGTGGGGTGGTCTTAGTATCACTGGTCATTTGAAAAGCTGAGTTATCTTTTTTTTTTTTTTTTTTTTTTTGAGACGGAGTCTTGCTCTGCCACCCAGGTTGGAGTGCAGTGGCCGGATCTCAGCTCACTGCAAGCTCCACCTCCCGGGTTTACGCCATTCTCCTGCCTCAGCCTCCCGAGTAGCTGGGACTACAGGCGCCCACCACCTCGCCCAGCTAGGTTTAAAAGCTGAGTTATCTGATGTTGGTGCCTAGCAATAAAATGACATTGTCACCGGGCATGGTGGCTCACGCCTGTAATCCCAGCACTCTGGGAGGCTGAGGAGGGTGGATCACCTGAGATCGGGAGTTCGAGACCAGCCTAACATGGAGAAACCCCGTCTCTACTAAAAATACAAAATTAGCCAGGCATGGTGGTGCATGCCTGTAATCTCAGCTACTCAGGAGGCTGAGGCAGGAGACTCGCTTGAATCCAGGAGGCAGAGGTTGCGGTGAGCCGAGATTATGCCATTGCACTCCAGCCTGGGCAACAAGAGCGAAACTCTGTCTCAAAAATAAAAGAAATGACATTGTCATTTGGTGAAGGTGAGTTACCATCACCCAGTAGTCAGACAAGGACATACTAGAGAATTCACGTGGTGGGAAACAAACAGGCCTATGTGTTGCTGCATTTGCTAGGAGCCTCGGTTGAAATTTCTGTTTGAGCTTTGCTGATCTCCCCAGCTTGAACCTGATCATCAACAAACTAACTTCAGTTTTTCAAAAAGCCTGATGGAAATTGCCCAGGGATCCTCATAGGTTAGCTAAAACTAAGATTCTCTGCTTGTGAGCAAAAAGGTATCAGTTCTGGGTGGTAAACACGGGTTATGGTGGAGGCATGCATTGGCAGCTACAAGTGTCAAATTCATAAAAAAGATGGTCGGGGCTGGGCGCGGTGGCTCAAGCCTGTAATCCCAGCACTTTGGGAGGCTGAGACGGGCGGATCACGAGGTCAGGAGATCGAGACCATCCTGGCTAACATGGTGAAACCCCGTCTCTACTAAAAATACAAAAAACTAGCCGGGCGAGGTGGCGGGCGCCTGTAGTCCCAGCTACTCGGGAGGCTGAGGCAGGAGAATGGCGTGAACCCGGGAGGCGGAGCTTACAGTGAGCCGAGATTGCACCACTGCACTCCAGTCTGGGCGACAGAGCGAGACTCCTCAAAAAAAAAAAAAAAAAAAAAAGATGGTCGGGGCCGGGCGCAGTGGCTCACGCCTGTAATCCCAGCACTTTGGGAGGCTGAGGTGGGCAGATCACGAGGTCAGAGATCGAGACCATCCTGGATAACACATGAAACCCTGTCTCTACTAAAAATACAAAAAAATTAGCCAGGCATGGTGGCGGGCACGTGTAGTCCCTGCTACCCTGGAGGCTGAGGCAGGAGAGTGGTGTGAACCCGGGAGGTGGAGCTTGCAGTGAGCTGAGATGGCGCCACTGCACTCCAGCCTGGGCAACAGAGAGAGACTCCGTCTCAAAAAAAAAAAAAAAAAAAAAAAGATGGTCAGATACGGTGGCTCATGCCTATAAGCCCAGCATATTGGGAGGCCAAGGCAGGTGGATTGCTTGAGCCCAGGAGTTCAAGACCAGACTGGGCAACATCATGAAGCCCTCGTCTCTACCCCAAAAACAAAAATTTGCCAGGCACAGTGGTACACCTGTAGTCCCTGTCCAGGAGGGACTCCAGAGGCTTGAGGTCAGGAGTTCAAGACCAGCCTGGCCAACACGGTGAAACCCTGTCTCTACAAAAATTAGCCAGGCATGGTGGTGGTACCCTCCCTGACCTTGAGTCATTTCTTTTTTTTTTTTGAGATGGAGTCTCGCGGGGGGGAGAGGGGAGGGATTGCATTGGGAGTTATACCTGATATAAATGACGAATTGATGGGTGCTGACGAGTTGATGGGTGCAGCACACCAACATGGCACAAGTATACATATGTAACAAACCTGCATGTTATGCACATGTACCCTAGAACTTAATGTATAAAAAAAAAAAAAAAAAAAGAGATGGAGTCTCGCTCTGTTGCCAGGCTGGAGTGCTGGAGTGCAGTGGCGTGATCTCAGCTCACCACAACCTCTGCCTCCCTGGTTCAAGCGATTCTCCTGCCTCAGCCTCCCGAGTAGCTGGGATTACAGGCACATGCCACCACACCCAGCTAATTTTTGTATTTTTAGTAGAGACGGGGTTTCACCATGTTGGTCAGGATGGTCTCGATCTCTTGATCTTGTGATCCGCCCACCTCGGCCTCCCAACGCACCCGGCTGAGTCAATTGTTTTTCTGTGGCACAATCTCTTTTCTCTGTTCCAAATAGAAGACACTCTTAGGAGCAGAAAACAAGCACACCAGAGTGACACCTCCTTCCCCTACCCCACAACAAGTGGGCAACCATGGGGGTCTTTAAATGCCATTTATATTTCAGATGTTCCCAATTTCCCCATACAACACATCCCTTCTCCCAAGTCCATCTGTGAGCAGGTCACACTAAGGCCCTGCCCTCAGGGCAGTTATAATCTGGTTGCACTTTCTTCTTTCACTCTTTCCTTCACTGAACACGCGGTTTGGGGACCACCCAGTTCAGCCCGGATAGCACTATCTCATATTCTCTAACAGCTCTGCCTCTTCGGAGTTCTTGGACAGAAAGAGGAGAAACCGACTCAGGATAATTGAAGCAGGAAAGGAAGATAATGACTGGCTATCTCAAAGAACTGATACGAAGCCCAGAAAACTAGGCTTGGAAACAAACAGAAATCAGAAAGGCTAGAGCCACTGGCAGTAGAGCTGGGAGCAGTCAGCCCAGGAAGACCTTTGCAGCCACCACCAGACACCAAGCATAGCTGCCAGGGGCAGGAGCTCTGCATTCTGCTACCTCCTCCCCCGACTCAGTCCAGACCTAAAGGTGGGCATGGGGCTTGTTGACCTTGGTCTCCCACGCAAGTCCTGTGGCCACTGGCAAGACGCCGAATGTTTCATCAGGCTGCAAGAGGGCCTTGTGATTCTGCCCAGGATGACTCTCCCATCATCCCCCAAGGTGGGGTTGCTGGGGATGTCTGAGGGTCCGGTGATGCAGTTATCTTCTGCATCCTCACCTGGGACTCCTCTCTCTGACCCCACCCTCCACACATGACTGAGGCATCCCACTCACCCAGCCCCTTCCCCTTCCCCAGGAGCTGATCACAGCTTTTCCTGGTCTCATATGCATCTGTTCTGCTATATAAGATGTCTTTCTCATGAGACTACCTGGGTGCCAGGAAGTCCTCTCCTTAGTAATCCCTTCTAATTGTGAAGATGCTCTCTAGAAGGGCCCCAGAAGACAGGTGAGTTCCATATGGTAGGGGAGCTCCAGACATTCCTGACCTGCACACCAGCATCACAATAGTGGATTATTTCATGAGGTGTACAAGAAACCTGGTGGTTCTTTATTTTCTTGACACCTAATTTAACTTAACTTTGAGCCTGTACCCCAAGGGGTGTAGGGAAACCCTATCTCAGTCAGACAGGGGGCTCCTCAATCCCCGGGGTCCCATGAGAGTGAGGCTTATAGGAGCCACCCTCATCTTCAGGGCCTGCCCTGATCACCATCCGCAGGCAGTAACTCAGCCTGGGCCCTGGGATGGGGTGGGAGGCTTTCTGAGATTCTCCAGGTACCTCATGCCAGGCTCTGCGGGCCCCTGCCACCTCCCTGCGGTGCTCCCAGGGGACCCTTTGATCACTTGCCCCTCCCCAGTCTACGGAACCCTCCTTCTCTCTGCCTCTCCTTCCCCTCAGCATCAGCCTCTCAAGGAATTGGACCTGGCCGGGCGCGGTGGCTCAAGCCTGTAATCCCAGCACTTTGGGAGGCCGAGACGGGCGGATCACGAGGTCAGGAGATCGAGACCATCCTGGCTAACCCGGTGAAACCCCGTCTCTACAAAAAAATACAAAAAACTAGCCGGGCGAGGTGGCAGGTGCCTGTAGTCCCAGCTACTCGGGAGGCTGAGCCAGGAGAATGGCGGGAACCCAGGAGGCGGAGCTTGCAGTGAGCTGAGATCTGGCCACTGCACTCCAGCCTGGGTGACAGAGCGAGCCTCTGTCTCAAAAAAAAAAAAAAAGGAATTGGACCTGAAAAGCAAAGGCCAGGAAAGACTCTGTCCTTAGGTAGCTTCAGGATTTGAGGCAAAGAAGCACAGGGAGGGCCATATACGGTGGTTCGCACCTGTAATCCTGGCACTTTGGGAGGCTGAGGTGGGCAAATCACTTGAAATCAGGAGTTCGAAACCAGCCTGGGCAACAAGGTGAGACCCATTTCTACCAAAAATACAAAAAATTAACCAGGCATGGTGGTGCGTGTCTGTGGTCCCAGGTACTCGGGAGGCTGAAGTGGGAGGATTACTTGAGGCCGGGAGGCAGAGGTTGCAGTGCGCGGAGATAGTGAGCAGAGAGCGTGCAGTGAGCGGAGAGCGTGAGTTTCAATCATGCCGTTGAAACCCAGGCTGGGTAACAGGGTGAGACTCCAGCTCAAAACAAAACAAAACAGAAAAAACAACACACACACACACACACACACACAGAAAGAGAAAGAGAGAGAGAGAGAGAGAGAGAGAAACCTAGCACATGGAAAGGGGCAAGGGAATGAAGAAATGAGAAAAGTAGAGAGGTTACCCTTCGGCGACCAGGACTTGCTACCTGCCCAAGAAAGCTGCCCTCATGTAGCAGGGTGTGGGTGGAAAAACTCCAACTGCTTTTTTCTGTTCTCTAAACAGCAACAATTAACACAGAGAGAAGACTTCTGTGACCAAATGCAGGGATTTCTCCCCGTCAACAAACAAGCAATCAATTCTATAGCGGACACTAGCTGGGTGTCCTCTAATTTAATTCTGAAGCTATCTACCTGGAGGCAGCCTCAGATCCCACAGGTTGAGGGCTCAGTCCCAAAACTGACAACCCCTTCAGACAGTCACAAGTATCGGCCTCCGGAACTTCTGACCGACTGGCTTTAAGTTGGGGTTCCCAAGACCACCCTCTCTGGGTTTAATTTACTAAAGTGAGTTACAGAACTCAGGGAAACATGTTTATCACTTCATTAGAAAACGATACGTGGGGGAAGGGACGTGGAGCTTCCCTCTCCAGGCAAGCGTTCCTCCAGTAATCTCCACGTGCTCAGCTATCCGGAAGCTCTTAGAACCCTCTGCTTTTGGGCCTTTTATGGAGAATTCATTATGTAGGCATGATTGATTAACCATTGGCCATCAACTTAACTTTCAGCTCCCTCCCCTCCCCCGAGATCATAGGGTGGGGCTGAAAGTCCCAACCCTCTAATCCCGCCCTGGTCTTTCTGTTGACCAGCCCAATCCTGAAGCTGCCTAGGGGCAGACGGCCATCAGGCAATCATCAGCATACAAAAAGACACTTATCACTTTGGAGATTCCAAGGATTTTAGGAGTTGCATGCCAGGAAATGAGGATGAAGACCAAATGTATATTTCACATTCTCACAGGCTGTGCCACTGCTGATGGGGGCGGGGGGCACCCCTTGACTTCTGTTTCCTTCCTAGTTGTGGGGATTTCCCACTCTCCTCTCCACTCTCCCACAGGAAGGCTGGAGTTGAGTTTGCCAGGTGAACGAGTTGGAGAAAGGCGTTTGGACAGAGGAGCTATACAGTGCAAATGCACAGCGGTGTGAACTACCCCTGATGGACCTATGGTCCACTTTAAAGGCCTCAACGCAAGACAAGGTGGTAGTGTGGGGAGGCTGGCCTGGTCCTGAGGGGGCTGAGCCCGGAGTAGGGGGCTCAGCCCAGGGCAATCCAGCCCCCAGCTGGCAGGCAGGCAGGGGGCCAGGCAGGACGGGTCAGGCGATGGCCCTCAGAAAGATAATCCTATGACCTGACTTGTCACAGTTCCTGCCCCTTCTCAAAGACATTCACCCTTGGAGGGGGAGTCCCACTTCCTGCTGTCCCTCCACTTGCCTCCCATGCTTCATGCTCCCTCCTCAGTGTCCCCTGGGATCTGCATCTGAGGGTAGTGAGCAATTTACAGGTCAGCCTCCCTGCTAGGATGAAGCAGATCCCTTGATCCCGAGAGACCCAGCTGAGACGGCTTTGTGTCCTCACAACCCTCAGCAGGATGACTTTTGAAAGCAGATGCTTTGTTAAATGTTTCATAAGTGAACAAAGGCTTGGACTGTGACCTGAGAGGTAGGGAATGTTTTACTCCCATTCTGCAGAGGAGGTAGCTGAGGCCTGGAGAGGTTCTTAGTGGCAGAACTGGAACTAGAATAGAACCCTGTGCCCTGTGCACACCTTCACCCTGTCTTCAGTGGGGTGCCAGCTAGGCCTGACCTCATCCTTTCTGAGGTCCTAGTATATTTTTCCCAACCGCACTGGGCGGATGATCTTACTTGACCCCCAATCCCAGAGCAGCTGGGCCCGCCTGCTCCCCACACACCATAGACCACTAGGTGGCGCCAATTGGTCATTTAGTCCCTTCCCAGGGACCCGCAGAGCCTTTGTCTCCCAATCTCTGGGCTTAGATGGGGGGTGCATGGACACTTCAGGAGGTGGGGGCTGAGTTAGTGTAGAGCAGGGAAGTTTTAAATCGTCTTCCATCAGATTATCTGCTTTGTGCTCATTAACCCTCTTGGTTTGTTTTTGTTTTTGAGATAGGGTCTAGCTCTGTCACCCAGGTTGGAGTGCAGCAACGCAGTCAGAGCTTGCTGCAGCCTCGAACTCCTGAGCTCAAGCAATCCTCCTGCCTCAGCCTCCCAAAGCATTGGGATTATAGGGGCGAGCCGCCATGCCCGGCCTCATTAACCCTCTAGTTTGTTTTTCACAATAACCCTGGAAGGTTGGGACAATTGTCCCCATTTTATAAAGAGAGAAACCTAATTTATTTTTATTTTCTTTCTCTTTTTTTTTTTTTTTTTGAGACAGAGTCTTGCTCTGTCACTCAGGTTGCAGTGCAGTGGTGTGATCTCAGCTCACTGCAACCTCTGCCTCACGGGTTCAAGCGATTATCCTTCCTCAACCTCCCAAGTAGCTGGGATTACAGCCGGCCAATTTTTGTATTTTTAGTAGAGATGGGGTTTCACTATGTTGACCAGGCTGGTCTCGAACTCCCGGCCTCAAGTGATCTGCCCGCCTTGTTCTCCCAAAGTGCTGGGATTGCAGGCAGTGAACTACTGCGCCTGGCTGAGAAACCTAACTTCTGAGAGGTTAGGTGACTTGGCCATGGACACACTGCAAGCTGTATCTGGAACCCAAGCCCCAGATACAGGGTCCTGGAATTTTTGCAAAGTCAGCAGAGAGCCCTGAAGCCAGATTCCTGTGTTTAAACACTGGCTCCATCACTTCCCAACTGTGTGACCATGGTTATTCTGCTTAAATGTGAGCTCTGGTTTCATCGTTGGTGAAATGGGGATAAAGCCAATCAACTATGGATGGAGTTAGGAAGACAGAAGAGCTGGAGTCAGGCCAGGGATGCAGCAAACCCTCAAGGTTAGCTCTTATTTATTTGTCTTGATTATTGTCACCTGAAGGGGCCACCCCTTCAACCGCCCCGTCAACCCCCTCTTGAGCAGCCTCTGAGGAATAACAAAGAAAATTCACAGCAGCCCAGAGTAAATGAATGCCTTCTTTCACAAAGCCTTCCTTCCTGTCTGGCCTCCAGGATGACCTGGGCTGTGCCCACCCACCATGGGGAAGGGGAGGATGAAATCTCCCCTCTCTGCCTCCCACAACACACATGAGGTCCGGGTCCTAGTCAGTTAGTGCACTTGGGCATAATCACCCCTCTTCTCTCTTCTGCCCATCTTCTCATGAAATTGACTTCAACAACTCTACAGTGGAATTTTTTTTTTTTTTTTTTTTGAGACAGAGTTTCGCTCTTGTTGCCCAGGCTGGAGTGCAATGGTGCGATCTCGGCTCACTGCAACCTCCCCCTCCTGGGTTCAAGCAATTCTCCTGCCTCAGCCTCCTGAGTACCTGGGATTACAGGCATGCACCACCACGCCCGGCTAATTTTGTATTTTTAGTAGAGACGGGGTTTCTCCATGTTGGTCAGGCTGGTCTTGAATTCCCAGCCTCAGGTGATCTGCCTACCTCAGCCTCCCAAAGTGCTGGGATTACAGGTGTGGGCCACTGCACCAGGTCTACAGTGGAATCTTTAGACCTAGTTTACAGAGGAAGTCAAGGCTACAGAAGGTGGGTGGCTCTAGGTCATGTGGCTGTAAATGGCAGATCCAGGATGGGCATCCAGGTATCTGAGGCCTCACCCTGGTGTTCAGGGCCTTTGAAAAAAGGACCAAACATGGGATGCTTCCTTTCCCCCTAGCTCTGTCCCCAAAACGCCACAGGCCAGACTCCATTTCTTTAAGATTTCAAAAGCATCACCTGCCGGGACATAAACGGCAGGAAGGGGCCCCTGAGTCCTTGGCCCTGGCAGACCAAGATGGGAGGGGTGGGGCTTGAAGGCTTCGAAGATGACCCTGAATAGGGAATTGGAACCCCAAGTTCCTGAGGAGTCCTGGGGCGGGGGCTGTGAATGAGACAGCCAGCCCATCTCCCACTCTTCCCCCGCAGCTCCAGCTCCCGCCTTCAGCCTCAGCCTCCAGGCAGATGCCTGCCCCAGGGGTGCCCCCTCGATCCCCGCCCCCAGCGGGTGTTGGGTTCGGTAAGCAGAGCCCCAGCTCACCTGGGAAGGTGCAGAGTGAGGAGGGCGTCCAGTTACAAGCTGGGGCTGGGAGGACAGGCAGGGGCAGCCAGGGGGCAGGGGCCAAAGGTCTGGAAACTGATGGTGGGGGCAGGTGTCAGGAGAGGTCTCAAGACAGCCCCCCTCACTGCAGACCTTATTCCCTTGCCTCCCAGAAAACCGTCTCCCCACTCCTGGCATCTGAAGACCTGGGCATCTCCCCACAGACTGGGCCTGTGCTTGGTAAACTGTGAAGGGCTCTGCACACTTCTGGGAGGTTGATCTCTCTTTCATCTCCACTCCTTTCTCCCCTCCACCCAGATGGCCTCCTCTCCCGCCCCTCAACCGGGCCCTGGCACAGCACTCCATGCCTATTTAAGGCAAATCTCCTGATCTCCTTTTAAATAACATTCGCTCCTTGTTGCGGAGAAAGCAAGCAGGGCTTGAGCTCAAGGAAAGGGGAGGAGACTCAAATATCCCATGGGGTAGGTCATGGGGGAGCATGGGTGGGGGAAGCAGGTATGTACTCCCCCTCCCAAAGTGAGCCTTGAGAAGGTCCTTTCCCCCATCCCCCCAATCCTGCTGGTCCCTCATTGCATAGGCCCTGGATTGGCTCAAACCCCTTCAGAGGGGCTGGGGCACTCCCAGAAGGCTAGGACAGGGCAGCTTTTGTAGGAGTTGGGGGAGGGGCATGGGGGGATATATGCTTTGGCTAAAGGAGGGGCATACCCAGGAAGACCGGCAAGGGCCTTGGAGGGTCTGGGATTGGATGGACATCTGACCTCACAGCCCACCCAGTGTGAATGATGCACCAAAACTTCTCTTTGTTAGAACATGAGGCTCAGAGAGGCCAAAAAACCTGCCCAGGGTCACACAGCCCCAGTAGAAGGGTCTGAAATCCAAGTTGGCAGGCTCTAGATTTAACACTTTCTCCTCTTCTCTGCCAGGTCTCCTTGTGCCAGGGACTGTACGTGACACATGACTTCTAGGCCCTTTTCAGGCATCATTTAAAGCCCTGAGCACACACCCTTCCTCCGCCTGCCTCCCTCTCTTCTGCCTCCTCTCCAGACCCACCAGAGCTGCCTTTCCCAAGTCTTGGATCCCTGACTCAGGCCTGCCCCACTCTACTTCCTTCTCTCCCCCTTCCCCTCTTCCTAGTCTTTCCCCCAGGTGGCTGCCTCCCTGGCCTCCATTCTAAGCATCACTAATCCCCCTGTGGTCCTCACATGACTGAAATGCCCTCTCCAGGGTTCAAAAAGATGATCAGGGATCTTTTACAGATCATGTTGCCTGCTCGGGACCAGGCGCTCACTCCTCAGGCATGTGAGCCCCAGCAGGCTGGCCCCACCCCTGTCAGGCTGGACTGGGGGCTGGGGGACCAGAGAGAGGAAGAAGCCCTAGCCTGGCCTTCCACTGCTCACTGAGAGCTGAAAAAGCCATAGTGGTCAGTTGGTCCAGTGGCCTTACATCACAGATGAGCAAACTGTAGCCCAGGGAATGGGAAGGAAGGCCCCGGGGTCCCTACAGTGAAACAGAAGCTGAGCTGGGTCTGACTGGAGCCCCTAATAACTTAAGGTGGGGGCTTCATCCTGGGAAAAGAGAGTCTATTATAGGAGGAAATTCAGCCACTGTCACTGTCGCAGTGTTAGCGTGCTTGTTGGGTGGGGCGGGGGTGGGGGTGCCTGGAGGTGGGAGTATGTGGGGGTGAACTTTGGGTTTAATGGGGGTGTACTTGATCTTCTCAGGGTCTTACTAGCCTGGCTCTACCATTAACCTCTTATGTGCCATTGTGGCAAGCCCCTTTCCCTCTTTGGGTCCAGTTTCCTCCTGTAAAATGAGTTGGAGAGATCTTTGAGATCCCTTCCAGCCCAGACCTCATGCATCTCCCATCAGCCCAGCCTCATCTGCCCACCTGCTTCCAGGCTCCTGCCCTGGCTGAGGCTTGTCTCATAGCCTACTGAGGCTCCCATAACCTCTCTCAGAATTGTCTCTTTCAGCTGGGCGCAGCAGCTTACGCCTGTAATCCCAACAATTTTGGGAGTTCAAGTCCAGCCCGGACAACATGGTGAGACCTTGTCTCTACAAAAAAATAAAAAAAAAAAACATTAGTTGGGTGTGGTGATGCATACCTGTAGTCCCAACTACTCAGGAGGCTGAAGCAGGAGGATTGCTTGAGCGCAAGAGGTCAAGGCTGCAGTGAGCTGATCGTGCCACTGCACTCCAGCCTGAAGGACAGAGCAAGATCCTGTCTCAAAAAAAAAAAAAAAAAAAAAAAAGGAAAAGAAAGGACTGGGCAGTGGCTCACACCTGTAATCCCAGCATTTTGGTAGGCCGAGGCAGATGGATCACTTGAGGTCAGGAGTTCAAGACCAGCCTGGCCAACATGGTGAAACCCTGTCTCTACTAAAAATACAAAAATTAGCCAGGCGTGGTGGTGCAAGCCTGTAGAGGTTGCAGTGAGCCAAGATTGCACCACTGTACTCTAGTCTGGGTGACAGTGAGACTCCATCTCGAAAAAAAAAGAAAAGAAAAGAAAAGAAAAATTAGCCCAGTGTGGTAGCACACTGGTAGCACACACCTGTGGTCCCAGCTACTTGGGAGGCTGAGGTGGGAGGATTGCTTGAGCCTGGGAGGTCAAGCCTGCAGTGAGCCGACATTGCGCCACTGCACTCCAGTTTGGCGACAGAGCAAGACTCTGTCTCAAGGAAAAAATGTAAAAAAAACCCAGAGTTGGGCACCAGGGCATACATTCTGCTGGAGGTTTTAGACCCCATCTTACCCTGTTTCAGTGATTGACCAAATGAATGTTCAGGAACAAATGACCTTCCCCAAAGGCACAGGAAGGTATACCTGGCAGGAAATACAAGTTGTTAGAAGATACCACTAAGGGAAGAGAAGCCAGAACCTACAAACTTGGTAACTTCCTACTCTGGGGTCTGAACTCCATCAGCCACTTACTTCAAGCCTCAGTTTTCTCATCAGTAAAATGGGAATAATGATACCAATATCATCCTACATGACAATTAAATGACATATGCAAAGTGCTTTGCTTTGCATATATCAGATAGAGCCCCTGTTTCAATAAGAACTGTAGCTACTATTTTTTGTTCTTTTTATTTTTATTTTTATTTATTTTTTGAGACTGAGTCTTGCTCTGTCATCCAGGCTGGAGTGCAATGGCGTGATCCCGGCTCACTGCAACCTCCGCCTCCCGGGTTCACACCATTCTCCTGCCTCAGCCTCCAGAGTTGCTGGGACTACAGGCACCTGCCATCATGCCCCGGATAATTTTTTGTATTTTTAGTAGAGACGGGGGTTTCACCATGTTAGCCAGGATGGTCTCGATCTCCTGACCTCGTGATCTGCCTGCCTTGGCCTCCCAAAGTGCTGGGATTACAGGCATGAGTCACCGTGCCTGGCCTGTTCTTTTTTTTTTTTTTTTGAGACAGAGTCTTGCTCTGTCACCCAGGCAAGAGTATGGTTGGCACGATCTCAGCTCACTGCAACCTCCTTCCCCCGGGTTCAAGTGATTCTTCTGCCTCACTGCCTCAGCCTCCAAGTAGTTGGGACTACAGGCACATGCCACCATGCCTAATTTTTTTTTTTTGAGGCAGAGTTTCACTCTTGTCGTCCAGGCTGGAGTACAATGGCGCAATCTCAGCTCACCTCAACCTCTGCCTCCCGGGTTTAAGCGATTCTTCTGCCTCAGCCTCCCGAGTAGTTGGGATTACAGGCGCCTGCCACTGCACCCGGCTAATTTTTGTATTTTTAGTAGAGATGGGGTTACATCATATTGATCAGGCTGGTCTCGAACTCCTGACCTCAAGTGATCCACCTGCCTCAGCCTCCCAAAGTGCTGGGATTATAGGCGTCAGCTACCGTGCCCAGCCTTGGCCTAATTTTTTGTATTTTTAGTAGAGTCAGAGGTTTCACCATGTTGGCCAGGCTGGTCTCAAACTCCTGACCTCAGGTGATCCACCTGCCTCGGCCTCCCAAAATGCTGGGATTACAGATGTGAGCCACTGCACCCACCCTGCCCATTTTTCGTTCATTTATGAAATGCCAGGCCTTGAGCTAAGCACTTTGCATATATTATTATGAAATGACATAAATGAACAAAAAATTCATTGACAAGGTGGGAGGGGAGTGTGTCGAAGTAGAGAGGCACAAAGGCAGAGGTTGCTTAGCCAGAGGCGGGCAGGCAGTAAATAGCTAGAGTAAAATCACAACGTCCCAAGTATGGTGTTAAGCTGTCGACATACATTATTTCATTTATTTGTTTATTTTTATTTATTTGTTTATTTATTTATTTATTTTGAGACTGAGTCTTGCTCTCTTGCCCGGGCTGAAGTACAGTGGCATGATTTCGGCTCATTGCAACCTCTGCCTCCCAGGTTCAAGTGGTTCTTCTGCCTCAGCCTCCCCAGTAGCTGGGACTACAGGCATGTGGCACCACACCTGTCTCATTTTTGTATTTTTAGTAGAGACAGGTTTTGCCACGTTGCTCAGGCTAGTATCGAACTCATGAACTCTCAAGTGATCCGCCCACCTGGGCATCCCAAAGTGTTGGTATTACAGGCGTGAGCCACTGCACCCAGCCCATTATTTCATTTAAATCTCAGCTTCTTCCTCTGTCAAAAGTAGCGGTTTTGAACAGAAGCTTCCCAAGTCCTTTCTAGTTTAGTGAGTACTTACAGAATGTTTTAAATCTACAAAGTATTTTTCACTTTGTAGAGCCGACCACTATTTAGTTCTGTATTCTAATAGTTGTCAGTGGCCGCACAAATACATGTGGAACTGGAACAAGCAAGGATGGCTCGGTTTTTCCCCAGAGCCCAGTGGAAGGCGGCTCAGAGCCGGGTGGGCAAGAGTTGAAGGCCCACAGGGGCTAGAGAGGGCACGCCCCTTGAAGGCAACGACGTCATGGAAGCTTGGCTCTGGCTTCCAGCCAACATCCGGTTCTATCTGGTTGTGCTGGGGCCCAGAGGACTGGGCCTGGAACTCATCAGCCCCACCTGTCAGCCCTCCCCTGGCCGGCAACCAGGGGCCTTTGGTTATCACTAAGGAGAGTAAGGCTGAGGGTGAGCTGAACATAGCCGCAATCCAGAGGCCCAATATCCCATCCCTGCTGGGCACCTCAGGGGAGGGAGTTGTGTTCCTCAGCCAGGCACCCGCAATTTGACTGAGCTCTGTTATGTGACAGACACCATGAAATATGCAAAGACCTCATTCATTCATTCAGTAAATATTTATTGAACACTTAACAGTGTGCCTGGCCCGGAGCTACTTGCAGGGAATCACAAAAATTCCTGCCTGGCCAGGCATGGTGGCTCATGCCTGTAATCCCAACACTTTGGGAGGCCTAGATGGGAGGATCCCTTGAGCCTAAGACTTTGAGCCCAGCCTAGACAACAAAGTGAGATCCCATCTCTAAATTTTTTTTTTTTTTGTTTGAGACACAGTCTCGCTCTGTCTCCAGGTTGGAGTGCAGTGGTGCTTAGTAGAGACGGGGTTTCACCATGTTGGCCTGGATGGTCTCGATCTCTTGACCTCATGATCCACCCACCTCGGCCTCCCAAAGTGCGTGGGAAAAAAATTTTTTTTAAGGTTAAAAAAGTAAAAAAAAAAAAAAAAAAAAAAAAAAAAATCGGGCTCTATTCTAGTAGAAGACGCTATAAAGTAAAGCAGAAATGTGATGGAAAATTAAAAAGAGCGTGAGTCACTTCACATAGAGTAGTCAGAGAAGGTCCCTTTGAGCTGACGGAGGAAAGTAGAACTAGAAAGACCATTCTAGACAAAGGAAAAATTGTGCAAAGGCCCCAAGGCAGGAAAATTTGGAGTGTTTGGAGAGTTGCAAGACCAGCGGTGGGCACACACACACACTAAGCTCTTCCTCAATAACTGCCCGCTAAAGAAATTACGAATGATTGTAAGGATTTCTGCTTCTAGGCAAGATAATTTACATTCCCATCTAAAAACAATTAAAATACTCCCCAAAGTATGTGAAACATGGTTCTCAAAGCATTAAAGCCCAGAAGATGAAAAATAGTGATTACAGAGAGTCGGCAAACAAATGAGGAGAACCCTACAAATGCCCCACCTGGCTGCCTAAAGAAAATTTCCGGCTGGGCGCGGTGGCTCAAGCCTGTAATCACAGCACTTTGGGAGGCCCAGACGGGCGGATCACGAGGTCAGGAGATCGAGACCATCCTGGCTAACACGGTGAAACCCCGTCTCTACTAAAAAATACAAAAAACTAGCCGGGCAAGGTGGCGGGCACCTGTAGTCCCAGCTACTCCGGAGGCTGAGGCAGGAGAATGGCGTGAACCCGGGAGGCGGAGCTTGCAGTGAGCTGAGATCCGGCCACTGCACTCCAGCCCCGGCGACAGAGTGAGACTCCGTCTCAAAAAAAAAAAAAAAAAAAAAGAAAGAAAATTTCCAGGGCCTGGCACTGTGATTCATACCTGTAATCCCAGCACTTTCAGAGGCCAGGGTGAAAGGATCATATGAGACCAGCCTGGGCAGCATAGTGAGACCCTGTCTCTGCAAAAACAAACAGCCAGGCATGGTGGCAAGTGCCTGAAGTCCCAGCTATTTAGGAGGCTGAGGCAGAAGGATCACTTGAGCCCAGGAGGTCAAGGCTACAGTGAGCTATGATAATGCCACTGCACTCTAGCCTGGGTAACAGAGCAAGACCCTGTCTCCAAAACATGATGTTAATAATTAATTTGGCCAGGCATGGTGGCTCACACCTGTAATTCCAGCACTTTGGGAGGCCAAGGGAGGAAGATCACAAGGTCAGGAGTTTGAGACTAGCCTAGCCAATATGGTGAAACCCTGTCGCTGCTAAAAATTTTAAAAAAGTAGCTGGGTGTGTGGCGGTGCGCACCTGTAGTCCCAGCTACTGGGGAGGCTGAGGCAGGAGAATTGCTTGAACTCAAGAGGCGGAGGTTGGCCGGGCGCGGTGGCTCAAGCCTGTAATCCCAGCACTTTGGGAGGCCGAGACGGGCGGATCACGAGGTCAGGAGATCGAGACCATCCTGGCTAACACAGTGAAACCCCGTCTCTACTAAAATACAAAAACTAGCCGGGCGAGGTGGCGGGCGCCTGTAGTCCCAGCTACCTCGGAGGCTGAGCGGGAGAATGGTGCAAACCCGGGAGGCGGAGCTTGCAGTGAGCTGAGATCGGGCCACTGCACTCCGTCAGAGGCGGAGGTTGCAGTGAGTCAAGATCTTGCCACTGCACTCCAGCGTAGGTGACAGAGTGAGAACTTTGTCTAAAAAAAAAAAAAAAAAAAAGGCCCTGTGCAGTGGCTCACACCTGTAATCCCAGCACTTTGGGAGGACGACGTGGGCAAATTACGAGGTCAGGAGTTCAAGACTGGCCTGGCCAAGATGGTGAAACCCAATGTCTACTAAAACTACAAAAATTAGCCAGGCCCTATGGCAAGCACCTGTAATCACAGCTACCCAGGAGGCTGAGGCAGAAGAATCACTTGAACCCAGGCAGCGGAGTTTGCAGTGAGCTGAGATCGTGCCACTGTATTCCAGCCTGGATGACAGAGTGAGACTCCATCTCAAAATAAGAAAAGAAAAGAATGGCCGGGCATGGTGGCTTATGCCAGTCTTTCCAGCACTTTGGGAGTTCAAGGCGGGTGGATCACTTGAGGTTGGGAGTTCAAGAGAGCCTGACCAATGTGGAGAAACCATGTCTCTACCAAAAATACAAAAAAATTAGCCAGGCGTGGTGGCAGGCAGGCACCTATAATCCCAGCTACTCAGGAGGCTGAGGCAGGAAAATCGCTTGAACTCAGGAGGTGGAGCTTGCAGTGAACCGAGATAGCACCTGGGCGACAAAGCAAGACTCCGTCTAAAAAAGTTAAAAAGGGGCCGGGCGCGGTGGCTCAAGCCTGTAATTCCAGCACGTTGGGAGGCCGAGACGGGCGGATCACGAGGTCGGGAGATCGAGACCATCCTGGCTAACACGGTGAAACCCCGTCTCTACTAAAAAATACAAAAAACTAGCCAGGCGAGGTGGCGGCCGCCTGTAGTCCCAGCTACTCAGTAGGCTGAGGCAGGAGAATGGCGTGAACCCGGGAGGTGGAGCTTGCAGTGAGCCGAGATCGCGCCACTGCACTCCAGCCTGGGCGACAGAGCCAGACTCCGTCTCAAAAAAAAAAAAAAAAAAAGTTAAAAAGGGCCAGGCGCGGTGGCTCAAGTCTGTAATTCCAGCACTTTGGGAGGCCGAGACGGGCGGATCACGAGGTCAGGAGATCGAGACCATCTGGCTAACACGGTGAAACCCCATCTCTACTAAAAAATACAAAAAACTAGCCGGGCGAGGTGACTGGCGCCTGTAGTCCCAGCTACTCGGGAGGCTGAGGCAGGAGAATGGCGTAAACCCGGGAGGCGGAGCTTGCAGTGAGCTGAGATCCGGCCACTGCACTCCAGCCTGGGCGACAGAGCGAGACTCCGTCTCAAAAAAAAAAAAAAAAAAAAAAACAAAACCAAACAAACCAACCAAACAAACAAAGGCCGGGTGCGAGTGGCTCATGCTTGTAATCCCAGCACTTTGGGAGGCCGAAGTGGGCGGATCACCTGAGGTTGGGAGTTTGAGACCAGCCTGACCAACATGGAGAAACCCCGTCTCTACTAAAAATACAAAACTAGCCGGGCATGGTTGGCACATGCCTGTAATCCTAGCTACTAGGGAGGCTGAGGCGGGATAATCTCTTGAACCTGGGAGGTGGAGGTTGAGGTGAGCCGAGATCACGCCATTGCACTCCAGCCTGGGCAACAAGAGTGAAACTCTGTCTCAAAACAAAACAAAACAAAACAAAACAAAACAAAACAAAAAACAAAAAACAAAAAAACAGAAAAAATCACAATTCCATTTACAATAGCATCAAAAAGGATAAAATACTTAGGAATAAATTTAGCAGTAGAAGTATAAAACTTATACTCTGAAAACAACATTAAAATAAATTTTAGGCCGGGCGCAGTGGCTCAAGCCTGTAATCCCAGCACTTTGGGAGGCCAAGACGGGCGGATCACAAGGTCAGGAGATCGAGACCATCCTGGCTAACATGGTGAAACCCCGTCTCTACTGAAAAAAAATACAAAAAACTAGCCCTGCGAGGTGGCGGGCGCCTGTAGTCCCAGCTACTCGGGAGGCTGAGACAGGAGAATAGCATGAACCCAGGAGGCAGAGCTTGCAGTGAGCTGAGGTCTGGCCACTGCACTCCAGCCTGGGCAACAGAGCGAGAATCTGTCTCAAAATAAATAAATAAATAAATAAAATAAAATAAAATAAATTTTAAAAGACATAAATAAATAGAAAAAAATGCCATGTTAATGGATTCAGATACTTTTTTTCTTTTCTTTTTTTAATGAAATCTTGCTCTGTTGCCCAGGCTGGAGTGCACTGGTATAACCTTGGCTTGTTGCAACCTCCACTTCCCAGGTTCAAACGATTCTCCTGTCTCAGCCTCCTGAGTGGCTGGGAAGACAGGCTCACGCCACCATGCCTGGCTAATGTTTGTATTTTTAGTAGAGACAAGGTTTCACCATGTTCACCAGGTCAGGCTGGTCTCGAACTCCTGACCTTAGGTGATCCACCCACCTTGGCTTTCCAAAATGCTGGGATTACAGGCATGAGCCACCATGCCCGACCAGGATTCAGAGACTATTTGTTAGGATAGTAATAGTCCCCAGATTGATCTACAGATTCAATGCAATCTCTTATACAATCCTAGCTGACTTCCTTATAGAAATGGACAAGCTAATATTGAAATTTATATGGAATTGCAAAGGACTCAGGATAGCCAAAACAACATTGAAAGGGAAGAAAAAATTGGGCAACCTTCACTTCTGATTTCAAAACTTATTACAAAACAATAGTAATCAAGATTGTTTAATACTGGCATAAGGATAGACATATAACTCAATGGAATAGAGTTGAGGCAGGAGAATCTCTCAAACCCAGGAGGTGGAGGTTGCAATGAGCCAAGACTGTTCCACTGCACTCCAGCCTGGGCGACAGAGGCTAGAAACAAATTCATGTCAATTGATTTTCTTTTTAATATTTTAATATTATTTTTAATATTTATTAATTTAATTAAGATGGGATCTCGCTTATGTTGTCCAGGTTGGTCTCCACCTCCTGGCCTCAAGTGATCCTCCTCCCTTGGCCTCCCAAAGTGCTGAGATTACAAGTGTGAGCCATGTGCCAGCCAACTCAATTGATTTTCTTTTTTTTTTTTTTTTTTTTTTTTTTTTTTTTTTTTTTTTTTTTTTTTTTTTTGAGACGGAGTCTCGCTCTGTCGCCCAGGCTGGAGTGCAGTGGCCGGATCTCAGCTCACTGCGCTCGCCTCCCGGGTTTACGCCATTCTCCTGCCTCAGCCTCCCAAGTAGCTGGGACTACAGGCACCCGCCAACTCGCCCGGCTAGTTTTTTGTATTTTTTAGTAGAGACGGGGTTTCGCCGTGTTAGCCAGGATGGTCTCGATCTCCTGACCTCGCGATCCACCCATCTCGGCCTCCCAAAGTGCTGGGATTACAGGCTTGAGCCACCGCGCCCGGCCTCAATTGATTTCTTTTTTTTTTTTTTTTTTTTTTTTTTTGAGACGGAGTCTCGCTCTGTTGCCCGGGCTGGAGTGCAGTGGCCGGTTCTCAGCTCACTGCAAGCTCCGCCTCCCGGGTTTATGCCATTCTCCTGCCTCAGCCTCCGAGTAGCTGGGACTACAGGCGCCCACCACCTCGCCCGGCTAGTTTTTTGTGTTTTTTAGTAGAGACGGGGTTTCACCGTGTTAGCCAGGATGGTCTCGATCTCCTGACCTCGTGATCCGCCCGTCTCGGCCTCCCAAAGTGCTGGGATTACAGGCTTGAGCCACCGCGCCCGGCCAATTGATTTTCAATAATGGTGCTCAGGTCAGGCGCAGTGGCTCATGGCTATAATCCCAGCACTTTAGGAGGCAGAGGTGGACAGATCACTTGAAGTCAGGTGTTTGAGACCAGCCTGGCCAACATGGCATAACCTTATCTCTATTAAAATTGAAAATTTTTAGCTGGGCATGGTGGTGTATGTCTGTAATCCCAGCTACTCGGGAGTCTCAGGCAGGAGAATTGCTTGAACCGGGAGTCAGAGGTTGCAGGGAACCAAGGTCACGGCACTGCACTCCAGCCTGGGTGACAGAGTGAGACTCTGTCTCAAAAAATTAATTAATTAATTAATTAAAAGTGTAAGTGCCCTATATATGTGTACCATTTATTATCTTGTATAAGTGCCCTACATAGGTTTACCATTTATTATCTTGTATGCTGTTTGTATTTTTTTCTTCTTCTGTTTTTTGAGATGGAGTCTCGTTCTGTCACCTAGGCTGGAGTGCAGTGGCATAATCTCAGTTCAGTGCAACCTCCACCTCCTGGGTTTGAGAGATTCTCCTGCCTCAGCCTCCTGAGTAGCTGGGACTACAGGCATACAGGCATGTGCCACCATGCCCAGCTAAGTTTTGTATTTTTAGTAGAGACAGGGTTTCACCATGTTGTTCAGGTTGGTCTTGAACTCCTGACCTCAGGTGATCTGCCTGCCTCGGCCTCCCAAAATGCTGGGATTATAGGCATGAGCCACAGTGCCGAGCCTGTATGCTGTATTTTATTTTATTTTATTTTTTTGAGATGGAGTCTCACTCTGTCACCCAGGCTGGAGTGCAGTGGCACAGTCTCGGCTCACTGCAACTTCCACCTCCTGGGTTTGAGCAATTCTCCTGCCTCAGCCTCCTGAGTAGCTGGGACTACAGGCACACACCACCACACGTGGCTAATTTTTTGTATTTTTAGTAGAGATGGGGCTTCACCATGTTGTCCAGGCTGGTCTTGAACTCCTCACCTTAGGTGATCCGCCTGCCTCAGCCTCCCAAAATGCTGGGATTATAGGCCTGAGCCATAGTGCCGAGGCCTGTATGCTGTATTTTATTTTATTATTTATTTATTTATTTATTTTTTGAGCTGGAGTCTCGCTCTGTTGCCCAGGCTGGAGTGCAGTGGCATGATCTGAGCTCACTGCAACCTCCACCTCCCAAGTTCAAGCTATTCTTCTGCCTCAGCCTCCTGAGTAGCTGGGACTACAGGCATGCACCACAACACCCAGCTAATTTTTTGTATTTTTAGTACAGATGGGGTTTCACAATATTGGCCAGGCTGGTTTTGAACTCCTGACCTTGTGATCCGCCTGCCTCACCTCCTAAAGTGCTAGGATTACAGGCATGAGCCACCGTGCCTTGCCCTGTATGCTGTATTTTTACGGTATTTTTTTCTATGTTTAGATACACAAATACTTACTATTGTGTTACAATTGCCTACAGTATATGGTAACATTGTTTGTAGGCTATGGTTTGTAGCCTAGAAGCAACAGGCTATTTCATATAGCCTAGATGTGTAGTAGTCAGCTATACTAACTACACTGTGGTCAGGGAGTGGACCACATACTATGAACCTGGCTGGTCATGCATCCTACAGATGGAGGACAAGTGCTAGGAAAGTACTGAGTGGACAGGCCATAAGGTGACCACCACACAGCAGGATGTCAGGAGATACTACAAAGATGCTGGCTGGAATTCAGGTCACCTGTCCTGTGTGGTACTCAAACTTGTGCCTTTTTTTTTTTTTTTTTTTTTTTTTTTAGACACTCACTGTTTCCCAGGCTGGAGTGCAGTGGCACAATCATGGCTCACTGTAGCCTCAAACTCCTGGACTCAAGGGATCCTCCTGCCTCAGCCTCCTGAGGAGTTGGGACTAAAAGTGTGCACCACCACACCTAGCTAATTTTTTTTTTTTCCATTTTTTTGTAGAGACAGGGGTTTCACTGTACTGTCCAGGTTGTATTGAACCCTTGGGCTCAAGCGATCTGCCTCAGCCTCCCAAAGTGCTGGGATTACAGGCATGAGACACTACACCTAGCCTTCTTGTGCCTCTTGATTGGGGCAGCAGGTATATATAAGGTTCAGGTGAGCAGCAGTGGGAGATCAGTGGGAGAAGAAATCACCTCCGGTGGAGCAGTCTGGGAAGGCTTCATGGAAGAGATGCTTTTTGTATCCAGCCTGTGAGGAAAGTTATGTCCTGTATTTACATGGCCTGTAAAGTTTACTAAATGCTTTTCATCCTGTCAACTTCTCTGTAATTAGCATAAGGATACCCTCCTTTGCACTCGTGGGGAAACTGCAGAGTAGAGACACTGCATGACTTGACCACATTCATGTAGCTTGGCAAGGCAAGATGTGAACTCCAGTGTTTTGACTCTGGAGCCCTGACTTGTTTCCTATCCAAGTCTGACACCAAGAGGGGAAGCCTCATTGGTGAGTGCTGAGCAGGATTGAAAGGGAAGGGAAGGAGCTTAGGTGGCATCTCTGGGCCCCTCTGCATTCCATGTCCCCCAGAAGATGTCCACTCTCCAGCCTGATTCCAGATACCCAGAGATCACCTGTGAGCTGTGCCACAGACCTCTCTCCTGACCTCCAGTCCTGCAGATCCATCAGCGGGCAGGATCTCAGACTCAAACTGTGAATTTACCAGAGTCCTGCAGAATGTGGAAGAAACCTCAGGATCCACCTCAACAACCTAAAGATAACAACATTAACCATAAAAACCACGATCACATATATGGGCCGGCCGTGGTGGCTCATGTCTGTAATCCCAGCACTTTGGGAGGCCAAGGTGGGCAGATCACCTGAGGTCAGGAGTTTGAGACCAGCCTGGACAACATGGTGAAACCCCGTCTCTATAAAAATAGAAAAATTAGCTGGGCATGATGGTGGGTGCCTGTAGTTCCAGCTATTCGGGAGGCTGAAGGAGGAGAATCTCTTGAACCCAGGAGGCGGAGGTTGCAGTGAGCTGAGATTGCACCACTTCTCTCCAGCCTGACTTCTCTCCAGCCTGGGTGACAGAGCGAGACTTCGTCTCAAAAAAAAAAAAAAAAAAAAAATCACGTATATGGCTGCTATATCATACACAGTACTAAGGCCTCGAGTTTTGTGGAATACGTAGCACAGCATTTCCTCTTCACACACACTGTAAGGTGTAGATACTATTACATCCCTACTTTACAATTTGGGGAAACTGAGGCTCGGATGTTTACTTATTGTCCAAGTCACATAGCTGTTTTTTTGTTTTGTTTGTTTTTTTTTTTTTTTTTTTTTTTTTTTTTTTTTTTTTTTTTTTTTTTTTTTTGAGACGGAGTCTTGCTCTGCCGCCCAGGCTGGAGTGCAGTGGCCGGCTCTCAGCTCACTGCAAGCTCCGCCTCCCGGGTTCACGCCATTCTCCTGTCTCAGCCTCCCGAGTAGCTGGGACTACAGGCGCCTGCCTCGTCGCCCGGCTAGTTTTTTGTATTTTTTAGTAGAGACGGGGTTTCACCGTATTAGCCAGGATGGTCTCGATCTCCTGACCTCATGATCCGCCCGTCTCGGCCTCCCAAAGTGCTGGGATTACAGGCTTGAGCCACCGTGCCCGGCCTTGTTTGTTTGTTTTAAAGAGACAGAGTAGTTCTCTGTTGCCCAGGCTGGAGTGCAATGGCATGATCAAAGGTCACTGCAACCTCGAATTCCTGTGCTCAAGTGGTCCACCTGACTCAGCCTCCCAAGTAGCTGGAACTAGAAGGGCATGCCACTACACCCAGCTAACTTTTTATTTTATTCTTCTATAGAGACAGAATCTCACTATGTTGTCCAGGCTGGTCTTGAACTCCTAGCCTCAAGTGATCCTCTTGCCTCGGCCTCCCAAACCACTGGGGTTACAGGCATGAGCCACCATTCCCAGCTTCCACTTTGGGCAGTCTTCTCTGCCCTAATCTCTCTACTGCACTAGGTTCCTATTTCCATCTGCCTGAGAGAGATTTCCTACCACATCCGGACAACTAGCTGGTCCCAAGTGACTGCCTCCACATTCCTCTGGGTCCTGTCCCCAGGGCCCTCTGTCCAGGCCCCTCCCACTTCCCTCCTGCAAAGCTCTCCGAGACCCAGTGCTTCCTCCTCCTTCCACCTTTATGGCCCTGCAGTTGTTATGCCCTGATGACTCTTGGTCTAGCTCCCACCCAGGCCTCCATCCAATTCTTGCCTTGTTCATGAGAACGCCTCTCTGTTTACCTGACACTCCAACTACACCAGGCCCTGTGTACCCAGACTTTTCTTACTCATGTCCTTCCCTCTGTCCAGAATGCCCCCTACTACCCATCTTCAGGTTCCATCCCAAGCAGTGGTCTTCCAGGATCCTTCCCAGCTGGCTAGCTGAAAGCTGCAAGTGGGCCGGGCGCGGTGGCTCAAGCCTGTAATCCCAGCACTTTGGGAGGCCGAGACGGGCGGATCACGAGGTCAGGAGATCGAGACCATCCTGGCTAACACGGTGAAACCCTGTCTCTACTAAAAAAATAAAAATTAGCCGGGCGAGGTGGCGGGCGCCTGTAGTCCCAGCTACTCGGGAGGCTGAGGCAGGAGAATGGCGTGAACCCGGGAGGCGGAGCTTGCAGTGAGCTGAGCCAGGCTGCAGTGAGTGAGCCACTGCACTCCAGCCTGGGCGACAGAGCGAGACTCCGTCTCAATAAAAAAAAAAAAAAAAAAAGAAAAGAAAGCTGCAAATGGTCTCTCCTTCCCCTTGGGTGTAGTTCTTTGTGCTCAAGGCAGGTTCATCAGTGGCGGGGTCTGATGTAGTCCTTGGTGCACAGCAGATGTCCCTTAAATATGTGTAGTTGGAAAGAGTGAGTCTAATCCAACTCCCCCATCTTACAGTGGAGACACAGAGTGGAAGGCATGCGCTTGTTCTACTATCACCAGCAAGGAGACAGGGCCTAGGATGGGATTCCCCCATAGGGCTCCTCCCCAAGCTAGGCTTTTTCTGCCACTCACTTTGAGAAGGAATTCCTCCAGGGAGAAAAGAGGTCAGGTGGTGGCCTTCTGCCAGCCAGCCCTCAGTCACTATCCCAGACTGCACCCATCTACTCCAGGAAGTTGCTGGTTCCTGCCGTATCTCTCAGAGCCTTCCTACTGGCCATCCCACAGTTCCCAGCATCTCTAGCATCTGGTCACTGTCGAGGCAGAAAGGCCCTTGGGGATTATCCATCCATAGGGTTCACAAAGTCCTCAGGTTTTCAAACTCTGCCCTCTCTAGCTGTGCTCAAAACTCTTTTTTTTTTTTTTTTAATTTTTTAAGGCAGAGTTTCGCTCTTATTGCCCAGGCTGTGGTGCAATCTCAGCTCACTGCAACCTCCGCCTCCCAGGTTCAAGCAATTCTCCTGCCTCAGCATCCTGAGTGGCTGGGATTACAGGCGCCCGCTGCCACGTCCGGCTAGTTTTTTTGTATTTTTTTTTTTGTATTTTTTTTTTTTTTTTTTTTTTGCATCTCACAGATCCATTTATTCATGCCATGAAGTAAATGGTACTTATACAAGTGTACAGGGACGTTCCACGCTCCCCATCTAACACGGCTTGCTTAAATTTACAGGCGGACTGATGTTTTCTTTCACATGTACTCCAAGTAAATCTGGTTAGTGATGACCAGGAGCAGGCGCCGAAGCTTTCAAAGCCTTACTTCTTTTATCAGCGGCCCGGATTTTATAAACGATGAAGCCCATCAGCCCCATTCCTATCCAAATCTCCTGGTAAACTTGGATGTAGTAGGGCTTCATGGGGATCTACACATTTTTAATAATATTTTGAAGCATCTTGATGCAAGACAGACGCCTCAGAGATCACCACAAACCTGCAGCCAACTCAGAAAGGTCACCGAGCGAGCACACGCGCGCCGTTTTTTTGTATTTTTAGTAGAGACGGGGTTTTGCCATGTTGGCCAGGCTGGTCTCGAACTTCTGACCTCAGGTGATCGCCCATCTCAGCCTCCCAAAGTGCTGGGATTACAGGCGTGAGCCACCACGCTGGGCTGCTCACAACTTGTGTGTGTGTGTGTAGATTTTGGGAGCAGGCATGCAGATGATGCAGGGCAGATGAGTCCCAAATTGGGGCTTAGCATGGGAGGGTTCTAGACTTTGCCCAGAAAAGAATTCAAGGTGGGCCAGTAGTAGAAGAAAACAGCTTTATTGAGCAGCATGTTACAGCTCTGGCAGTGTTATAGCTCCGTGCCTGCTCCCGCAGAGCAGGGCTACCCCATAGGCAGTGTGCTGACAGTAGCAGCTCAGGGCAGTTTTGTGGTCATATTTATATCCACTTTTTTTTTTTTTTAAAGACGGAGTCTCTCATTGTCACTTGGGCTGGAGTGCAGTGGCACAATCTCGGTTCACTGCAACCTTTGCCTCCCAGGTTCAAGAGATTCTCCTGCCTCAGCCACCCAAGTAGCTGGGATTACAGGCGCCCACCACCATGCCAGGCTAGTTTTTTGTATTTTTAGTAGAGACGGGGTTTCACCATGTTAGCCAGGATGGTCTTGATCTCCTGACCTCGTGATCCGCCCGTCTCGGCCTCCCAAAGTGCTGGGATTACAGGCTTGAGCCACCGCGCCCGGCCACCCACTTCTTTTTGTATCATCTGAGTGCTTTCCTACAATACAGCTACGAGGGCAGTGTTGAAGACTTGCAACACAGCTCCAACTGTGGGGCTCGCAGAATTCTCTAACTGTTGGCTGCCATTAAAATGATGACCATTCACAGAATTCTGTTCACAGAATTTTTTTTTTTTTTTGAGACAAGAGTCTCGCTCTGTCGCCTAGGCTGGAATGCAGTGGCATGATCTTGGCTCACTGAAATTATGTGCCTTCTGGGTTCAAGCAAGCACATCTGGCTAATTTTTGTATTTTTAGTAGAGACTGGGGTTTCACAATGTTGGGCAGGCTGGTCTCAAACTCCTGACCTCAAGTGATCTGCCTTCCTCAGCCTCCCAAAGTGCTGGGATTACAGGTGTAAGCCACCATGCCCGGCCTGTTCAAGGATTTTGTAATGTCCCTCTGCCTCTCTTTTTTATTCCTTTTTTGAATCCTTTTATATTTTAAATTATTACTTTTCAGACAGAGCCTCAATTTGTTATCCACGCTGGAATGCAGTGGTGCAATCACAGCTCACTGCAGCCTCCATTTCCCTGGCTCAAGCAATCGCTCTGCCTCTGCCTCCCGGGTAGTTCAAAGTACATGTGTGCACCACCATCCCTGGCTAATTAAAAAAAAATTTTTTTTTAAATTTGAGACGGAGTTTCACTTTAATGCCCAGGCTGGAGTGCAATGGCACGATCTTCGCCCACTGCAACCTCTGCCTCCTGGGTTCACCCAATTCTCCTGCCTCAGCCTCCCAAGTAGCTGGGATTACAGGCATGCGACATCACACCCAGCTAATTTTGTATTTTTAGTAGAGATAGGGTTTCACTATGTTGGTCAGGCTGGTCTTGAACTCCTGACCGACCTCAGGTGATCCACCCACCTCGGCCTCCCAAAGTGCTAGGATTATACTGCGCCCGGGGAAAAAATGTTTTTTGAGACAGAGTCTCATTCTGTCACCCAGGCTGGAGTGCAGGGACACAATCTCAGCTCAGTGCAGTCTCTGCTTCCCAGGCTCAAGATTCTCCTGCCTCAGCCTCTCAAGTAGCTGGGATTACGGGCACCTGCCACAACGTCCAGCTAATTAATTAATTAATTAATTTTTTTTTTTTAGGAGAGCCGGGGTTTCACCATGTTAGCCAGACTGGTCTCGAATTCCAGACCTCAAGTGATCTGCCTATCTCGGCCTCCCAAAGTGCTGGGATTACAGGGGTTAGCCACTGCGCCGGGCCAAATTTTTTTTTTTTTTTGTAGAGATGAGGTCTCACTACGTTGCCCAGGCTGGTATGAAACTTCTGGGCTCAAGAGATTCTCCCACCTCAGTCTCCAAAAGTCCTGGGATTATAAGTGTGAGCCACTGTGCCTGGCTACTTTTTTTTTTTTTTTTTTTTTTGAGATGAAGTCTCGCTCTTGTCCCCCAGGCTGGAGTGCAATGGCACATTCTCAGCTCACTGCAACCTCTGCCTCCTGGGTTCAAGTGATTCTTCTGCCTCAGCCTCCCAAGTAGCTGGGATTACAGCTGCCTGCCCCCACGCCTGGCTTAATTTTTGTATTTTTAGTAAAGATGGGGTTTCACCATGTTGGCCAGGCTGAGTCTCGAACTCCTGACCTCAAGTGATCCGCACACCTTGGCCTCCCAAAGTGTTGGGATTACAGGCGTGAGCCACCGCGCCTGGCCTGTGACTGGCTATTTGTTTATATTTATTTTATCATTATTATTGAGACAGAGTCTTGCTCTGTTGCCCAGGCTGGAGCGCCTGCCACCAGGCCTGGCTAATTTTTTGTATTTTTAGTAGAGACAGGGTTTCACCCTGTTAGCCAGGATGGTCTCGATCTCCTGACCTCGTGATCTGCCCGTGTCGGCCTCCCAAAGTGCTGGGATTACAGGCGTGAGCCACCACGCCCAGCCTATTTTTTTTTTTTTTTCAAGAGACAGGGTCTTGCTCTGCTGCCCTCATTGGAGTGCAGTGGTCTAATCATAGTTCACTGGAGCCTCAAACTCCTGGGCTCAATTGATCCTCTGGTCTCAGCCTCCCAAGCAGCTGAAACTACAGGTGTGCACCACAGTGTAGAAATGTTAAAAAAGAACATAGCAGGCCGGGCGCGGTGGCTCAAGCCTGTAATCCCAGCACTTTGGGAGGCCGAGACGGGCGGATCACGAGGTCAGGAGATCGAGACCATCCTGGCTAATACGGTGAAACCCCGTCTCTACTAAAAAAATACAAAAACTAGCCTGGCGACGAGGCGGGCGCCTGTAGTCCCAGCTACTCGGGAGGCTGAGACAGGAGAATGGCGTGAACCCGGGAGGCGGAGCTTGCAGTGAGCTGAGAGCCGGCCACTGCACTCCAGCCTGGGCGGCAGAGCAAGACTCCGTCTCAAAAAAAAAAAAAAAAAAAAAAGAACATAGCAGACTGATCACGGGCTAATTTTTTTATTTTTGTAGAGAGAAGGTCTTGCTATGTTGCTCAGGCTGGTTTTGAATTCCTGCCCTTATGTAACCCTCTTGTCTTGGATTCTTAAAGCACTAGGATTACAGGCATGAGCCACTGCCGTGGCAGGCTGACTTTATGGCTTTGCAGCACAGTATCACCCTGCCTCCAGGGCCTTAAATGATCAGCTTTGTGTACCTTTGTTGCCGCATCTCCCTCATTTGCTCCAGTTCTTCTTTTGCCTGTCAAATAAAAATTTTCTTCCTACCTCAGGACCTTTGCATATGCTGGTTTAGCTGGTTCTTTCTAGTCATGCAAGTCCCAGCTCAGATATCCAACACCCATTAAGATTATTGGACCTGGCTAGGCACAGTGGCTCATGCCTGTAATCCCAGCACTTTGGGACGTCAGGGTGTGAGGACTGCTTGAGTCCAAGAGTTCAAGATCATCTTGGGCCACGAAGCAAGACCCTATCTCTCTTTTTTTTTTTTTTTTTTGAGACAGAGTCTCGCTCTGTCGCTCAGATTGGAGTGTAGTGGCACGATCTCAGCTCATTGCAAGCTCCGCCTCCCAGGTTCACACCATTCTCCTGCTTCAGCCTCCCGACTAGTTGGGACTACAGGCGCCCGCCACCGCGCCCAGCTAATTTCTTCTTTTTTTTTTTTTTTGAGACGGAGTCTCGTTGTGTCGCCCAGGCTGGAGTGCAGTGGTCGGATCTCGGCTCACTGCAAGCTCCGCCTCCCGGGTTCCCGCCATTCTCCCGCCTCAGCCTCCGAGTAGCTGGGACTACAGGCACCCGCCACCGCGCCCGGCTAGTTTTTTGTATTTTTAGTACAGACGGGGTTTCACCGTGTTAGCCAGGAGGGTCTCGATCTCCTGACCTCGTGATCCGCCCGCCTCGGCCTCCCAAAGTGCTGGGATTACAGGCTTGAGCCACCGCGCCCGGCCTACGCCCGGCTAATTTCTTGTATTTTTAGTGGAGATGGGGTTTCACTGTGTTAGCCAGGATGGTCTCGATCTCCCGACCTCATGATCCGCCCACCTCGGCCTCCTAAAATGCTGAGATTACAGACGCGAGCCACGACACCTGGCCGTAAGACTCTATCTCTTTAAAAAAATGAAAAAATTAGCCAGGCATGATGGTGGGCACTTGTAGTCACAGCTAATTGGGAGACTGAGGTGGGAGGATAGCTTGAGACTGGGAGGCAGAGGTTGCAGTGAGCTAAAATCACACTGCTGTGTGATTTTACAGCCTGGGAAACAGCGAGACCCTGTCTCAAAAGAAGAAAAAAAAAATAGGCCAGACGTAGCTAGCTCATGCCTGTAATCCCAGCATTCTGGGAGGCTGAGGCGGGTGGATTACCAGAGGTCAGGAATTCGAGACTAGCCTGACCAACATGAAGAAACCCCGTCTCTACTAAAAATACATTAGCTGGCTGTGATGGAGCATGCCTGTAATCCCAGCTACTCAGGAGGCTGAGGCAGAATTGCTTGAACCCAGGAGACAGAGGTTGTGGTGAGCCAAGATCGTGCCACTGGACTCCAGCCTGGGCTATGAGCAAAACTCCATCTCAAAAAAAAAAAAAAAAAGATTGCTGAGCCCAAGTTACTCCTGGGCCTAACCCCGCTTCACATAGTACTTACTATTAATATAATGTGAAATATTTTGTTTGCTTTCTTTTTTTTTTTTTTTTTTTTTTTTGAGACGGAGTCTTGCTCTGTCGCCTGGGCTGGAGTGCAGTGCAGTGGCCGGATCTCAGCTCACTGCAAGCTCCGCCTCCCGGGTTTACGCCATTCTCCTGCCTCAGCCTCCCGAGTAGCTGGGACTACAGGCGCCCGCCACCTCGCCCGGCTAGTTTTTTGTATTTTTAGTAGAGACGGGATTTCACCGTGTTAGCCAGGATGGTCTCGATCTCCTGACCTCGTGATCCGCCCGTCTCAGCCTCCCAAAGTGCTGGGATTACAGGCTTGAGCCACCGCGCCCGGCTTGCTTTCTTTTTTTTTTGAGACGGAGTCTTGCTCTGTTGCCCAGGCTGGAGTGCAGTGGCGTGATCTCAGCTCACTGCAACCCCCACCTCCCGGATTCAAGTGATTCTCCTACTTCAGCCTCCAGAGTAGCTGGGACTGCAGGCGCCTGCCACCATACCCAGCTAATTTTTTGCATTTTTAGTAGAGATGGGGTTTCACTGTATTGGCCAGGGTAGTCTCGATCTCCTGACCTTGTGGTCAGCCTGCCTCAGCTTCCCAAAGTGCTGGGATTACAGGCATGAGCCACTGCGCCCGGGCTGTGTTTGATTTTTTTTTTTTTTTTTTGAGACGGAGTCTCGCTCTGTCACCCAGGCTGGAGTGCAGTGGCCGGATCTCAGCTCACTGCAAGCTCCGCCTCCTGGGTTTACGCCATTCTCCTGCCTCAGCCTCCCGAGTAGCTGGGACTACAGGCACCAGCCACCTCGCCCGGCTAGCTTTTTGTATTTTTTAGTAGAGACGGGGTTTCACCGTGTTAGCCAGGATGGTCTCGAACTCCTGACCTCGTGATCTGCCCGTCTCGGCCTCCCAAAGTGCTGGGATTACAGGCTTGAGCCACCGCGCCCGGCCTGTGTTTGCTTTTTTGTTGTTGGTCTCTCTGAATATAATGTGGGCTCCAGGAAGACAAGCGTTTCTGTCTCATTCACTGCTGGAGCCCAGTGCCTATACCAGTGTCTGGTGTAGTAGGCAGTCATGGCACCCCACCCAATAACCTTTTTTTTTTTGAGACAAATTCTTGCTCCATTGCCCAGACTGGAGTGCAATGGTGTCATCAATGGTTCACTGCAGCCTCGAATTCCTGCGCTCAAGGGATACTCCTACCTCAGCCTCCCAAGTAGCTGGGACTACAAGTGCCTACCATCATTCCCGGCTAATTTTTCAATTTTTTGTAGCAATGGGGTCTCACTATGTTGCCCATGCTAATCTCAAACTCTGGGGCTCAAGGAATCCTCCTGCCTCAGCTTCCCCAAGTGCTGGGATTACAGGTGTGAGCCACTGCATGGCCCCAGTAACCATTTATTAAATGAATGAAATGATCCCTGATCAGGGTGTCGAGAGATGTGGCTTCTCTTTCTGGCTCTGTTAACCCACTCACTGAGCCACATTTCTCTTCTGTGGGCCTCAGTTGCCTTCTATGTAAATTGGAGCTTGAGAATTGGATGAGATGCCCCTAACCTTTTTGTTTGAACATTCTGTTTTGGAAGCACTTGCTGGGGATCTGCCATTGCTAGGTCTGGTGGTAATAGTTTATATTTGACTGTGGGCCTCAGGCCCAGTGCAGGCCCTGGGGATAGGCGAGAATGTTTCTACTGAGGGATGAGGGAAGAAATGGGTGGTGAAGTAGGACGAGAGACTCAGAATCAGGCTGCAGGGCCAGGCAGAGCTGGGCAGGTAGGAAAGGCTCCTGCAGATGTGAGAGCTGTAGGCCAGGGGCCAAGGAGGAAGAGAGGAAACTCTGCTGTTGAGGATAGGATTAGGGTGGTGGGGAGGGCTCTTTTACTTTTAGCCTATAAGCTTCAGAGTTGTTTGAAATTTGTGTAAAAAGCGTGTATTATATTTGCAAGTGGAAAAATAAAACAGCACTTTTTTTTTTTTTTTTTTTTTTTTTTGAGACAGAGTCTTGTTCTGTCACCCAGACTAGAGTGCAATGGTGCGATCTCGGCTCACCACAACCTCCACCTCCCTGCAACCTCCACCTCCCAGGTTCAAGCAATTCTCCTGCCTCAGCCTCCTGAGTATCTGGGATTACAGGCATGTACCACCATCCCCAGCTAATTTTGTATTTTTAGTAGAGACAGGGTTTCTCCGTGATGGTCAGGCTGGTCTCGAACTCCTCAGCTCAGGTGATCCTCCCGTCTCAGCCTCCCAAAGTACTGGGATTACAGGCATGAGCCACCTCACCCAGCCTTGCACATACTCTTTGACCCAGCAATTACACTTCTAGAAATTTCCTCATAGATAGAAGCATGAGTGAAGTGATCTGCATACAAAGCTATTCACAGCAGCCTTGTTTAAAATAGCAAAAGAGGTTGGGTGTGGTGATTCATGCCTGTAAACCCAGCACTTTGGGAGGCCAAGGCAGGTGGATCACTTGAGCTCAGGAGTTCGAGATCAGCCTTAGCAACATGTCGAAACCCCACCTCTACAAAAATAAATTTAAAACATGGCTGGGTGCAGTGGCTCACAACTGTAATCCCAGCACTTTGGGAGGCGGAGTCAGGTGGATCACCTGAGGTCAGGAGTTCAAGACCAGCCTGGCCAACATGGGGAATCCCTGTCTCTACTAAAAAAATACAAAAATTAGCCGGGCATGGTGGCACACGCCTGTAATCCCAGCTACTCGGGAGGCTGAGGCAGTAAAATCGCATGAACCCAGGAGGCGGAGGTTGCAGTAAGCCAAGATTGTGCCACTGCACTCCAGCTTGGGTAACAGAGCAAGACTCTGTCTCAAAATAATAATAATAAATAAAATTTAAAAATAAATTAGCCGGCCGGGCGCGGTGGCTCAAGCCTGTAATCCCAGCACTTTGGGAGGCCGAGACGGGCGGATCACGAGGTCAGGAGATCAAGACCATCCTGGCTAACACGGTGAAACCCCGTCTCTACTAAAAAATACAAAAAACTAGCCGGGTGAGGTGGCGGGCGCCTGTGGTCCCAGCTACTGGGAGGCTGAGGCAGGAGAATGGCGTGAACCCGGGAGGCGGAGCTTGCAGTGAGCTGAGAACCGGCCACTGCACTCCAGCCCGGGCCACAGAGCGAGACTCCGTCTCAAAAAAAAAAAAAAAAAAAAAAAAAAATAAATTAGCCAGGTGTGGTGGCACATGCCCGTAATTCCAGGTACCAGAGAAGCTGAGGTGGGAGGACTGCTTGAGCCCGGGATGTTGAGGCTGCAGTGAGCCAAGGTCGCACCACTGCACTCCAGCCTAAGAGACAGAATAAGACTTTGTCTCGCCGGGCGCGGTGGCTCACGCCTGTAATCCCAGCACTTTGGGAGGCCGAAGCGGGCGGATCACAAGGTCAGGAGATCGAGACCACAGTGAAACCCCGTCTCTACTAAAAATACAAAAAATTAGCCGGGCGCGGTGGCGGGCGCCTGTAGTCCCAGCTACTCAGGAGGCTGAGGCAAGAGAATGGCATGAACACGGGAGGCGGAGCTTGCAGTGAGCTGAGATCCGGCCACTGCACTCCAGCCTGGGCGACAGAGCGAGACTCTATCTCAAAAAAAAAAAAAAAAAGACTTTGTCTCAAAAATAAAAATAAAATATCAAAATAGTAGAAACAATCTAAATGTCCATCAGTAGGTGCAAGCTGGATAAACCAGACATCTTCACGAAATGGACCAATGTGGGGATGTTAAAGAGAACATAGGCCGGAGGCAGTGGCTCACACCTGTAATCCCGGCACTTTGGAAGGCCAAGGCAAGCAGATCACCTGAGGTCAGGAGTTCGAGACCAGCCTGACCGACAGGAAGAAACCTTGTCTCTACTAAAAATACAAAATTAGCTGCGCATGGTGGTGCATACCTGTAATCCCAGCTACTTGGGAAGCTGAGGCAGAAGAATCGCTTGAACCCGGGAGGCGGAGGTTGTGGTGAGCCGAGATTGCACCATTGCACTCTAGCCTGGGCAACAAGAGTGAAACTCCGTCTCAAAAAAAAAAAAAAAAAAAAGAGAGAGAGAGAGAGAGAACATAGCAGACTGGGTGCAGTGGCTCGTACTTGTAATCCCAGCACTTTTGGCGGCCAAGACAGGAGGATCCCTTAAACCCAGGAATTCAAGATCAGCCTGGGCAACGTAGTGAGATCTTGTCTCTAAAACAAAGAAAGAAGAAAGAACATAGCAAATCTATAAGCATAGATGTAGAAACATCTCCAAGATCTTTACTAAGTAAAAGAAACAATGTACGCAGGATGTTACCATTTATATGAAAAATGACACACACGGGTCAGGCATGGTGGCTCATACCTTTATGTAATCCCAGCACTTTGGGAGGCCTAGGCAGGAGAATCACTTGAGCCCAGGAGTTCAAGACTAGCCTGGGCAATATAGGGAGACCCCATCTCTACAAATAACAAAAACAATTAGCCAGGTATGGGGGCATACACCTGTAGTCCCAGCTACTCAGGAGACTGAAGTGGGAGGATTGTTCCAGTAGGGGAGATCAAGGCTGCAGTGAGCTGAGCTCATACTACTGCACTCCAGCCTGGGGAACAGAGTGAGACTCTGTCTCAATAAATAAATAAATGAATAAAAAAAAATGTTTATCTTGATGATTCTTGGAAGAAAGCTGCATTTTATTTTGTTTTTCATTTTTCTTAAAAAATAAAAAAATAGGCCGGGCGCGGTGGCTCAAGCCTGTAATCCCAGCACTTTGGGAGGCCGAGACGGGCGGATCACGAGGTCAGGAGATCGAGACCATCCTGGCTAACACGGTGAAACCCCGTCTCTACTAAAAAATACAAAAAACTAGCCGGGCGACGAGGCGGGCGCCTGTAGTCCCAACTACTCCGGAGGCTGAGACAGGAGAATGGCGTGAACCCGGGAGGCGGAGCTTGCAGTGAGCTGAGAGCCGGCCACTGCACTCCAGCCTTGGTGGCAGAGCAAGACTCCGTCTCAAAAAAAAATAAATAAAAAAATAAAAAAAAAATAATAAATAAATAAATAAATAGCCGGGCGCGGTGGCTCAAGCCTGTAATCCCAGCACTTTGGGAGGCCGAGACGGGCGGATCACGAGGTCAGGAGATCAAGACCATCCTGGCTAACACGGTGAAACCCCGTCTCTACTAAAAACTACAAAAAACTAGCCGGGCGACGTAGCGGCGCCTGTAGTCCCAGCTACCCGGGAGGCTGAGGCGGGAGAATGGCGTGAACCCGGGAGGCGGAGCTTGCAGTGAGCTGAGATCCGGCCACAGCACTCCAGCCTGGGTGACAGAGCGAGACTCCGTCTCAAAAATAAATAAATAAATAAATAAATAAATAAATAAATAAATAAATAAATAAAAAATAAAAAAATAGGCCGGGCGCAGTGGCTCCAGCCTGTAATCCCAGCACTTTGGGAGGCCGAGACGGGCGGATCACGAGGTCAGGAGATTGAGACCATCCTGGCTAACACAGTGAAACCCCATCTCTACAAAAAAAAATACAAAAAACTAGCCGGGGGCCGGGCGCGGTGGCTCAAGCCTGTAATCCCAGCACTTTGGGAGGCCGAGACGGGCGGATCACAAGGTCAGGAGATCGAGACCATCCTGGCTAACCCGGTGAAACCCCGTCTCTACTAAAAAAATATAAAAAATTAGCCGGGCGAGGTGGCGGGCGCTTGTAGTCCCAGCTACTCGGGAGGCTGAGGCAGGAGAATGGCATAAACCCGGCAGGCGGAGCTTGCAGTGAGCTGAGATCCGGCCACTGCACTCCAGCCTGGGCGACAGAGCCAGACTCCGTCTCAAAAAAAAAAAAAAAAAACTAGCCGGGCATGGTGACGGGCGCCTGTAGTCCCAGCTACTCGGGAGGCTGAGGCAGGAGAATAGCGGGAACCCGGGAGGTGGAGCTTGCAGTGAGCTGAGATCCGGCCACTGCACTCTAGCCTGGGCGACAGAGCGAGACTCTGTCTCAAAAAAAAAAAAAATACAAAAAATACAAAAAACTAGCCGGGGGCCGGGCGCGGTGGCTCAAGCCTGTAATCCCAGCACTTTGGGAGGCCGAGACGGGCGGATCACAAGGTCAGGAGATCGAGACCATCCTGGCTAATACGGTGAAACCCTGTCTCTACTTAAAAATACAAAAAACTAGCCGGGCGACGAGGCGGGCGCCTGTAGTCCCAGCTACTCGGGAGGCTGAGGCAGGAGAATGGCGTAAACCCAGGAGGCGGAGCTTGTAGTGAGCTGAGATCCGGCCACTGCACTCCAGCCTGGGTGGCAGAGCAAGACTCCGTCTCAAAAAAAAAAAAAAAAAAAAAAAAAAAAAAACTAGCCGGGCGAGGTGGCAGGCGCCTGTAGTCCCAGCTACTCGGGAGGCTGAGGCAGGAGAATGGCGTGAATCCGGGAGGTGGAGCTTGCAGTGAGCTGAGATCTGGCCACTGCACTCCAGCCTGGGCAACAGAGTGAGACTCCGTCTGAAAATAAATAAATAAATAAATAAATAAAATAAGAATAAAAAAAATAAGGCCAGGTGTGGTGGCTCATGCCTGTAATCCCAGTACTTCGGGAGGCCGAGGTGAGCGGATCACCTGAGGTTGGGAATTCAAGGCCAGCCTGACCAACATGGAGAAATCCTGTCTCTACTAAAAATACAAAATTAGCCGGGTGTGGTGGTGCATGCCTGTAATCCCAGCTACTTGGGAGGCTGAGGCAGGAGAATCACTTGAACTCTGGAGGCAGAGGTTGCGGTGAGCCGAGATCACGCCATTGCACTCCAGTCTGGGCAACAAGAGCAAAGAAAGACATAAAAATAAAAAACAAAATAAAATGCACATATAAAATATATGACATATAACATATATATTACGTATATATTAATAATAAATATACATTAATAATATATCTATTTTTAGCCATGGGGGTCTATGTTAGACCAGGCTGGTCTTGAACTCCAGGTTTCTAGCAATCCTCCTGCTTCGGGCTCCCAAAGTGCTGGAACTAAAGGTGTGAGCCACTATGCCTAGCCTAAAACTGCATTTTAGACTCTAGACCTCAATTCTAACTTAACTCCTTTGTTATGTTCTTGTACCAGAAGTTGGGAGAGTCCTGGCTTCCAATTCCAATTCTGTCAGTTATAGCTGTACATCACAGTCCAGGTTACTTAACCTCTGTGCACTGGAAATATAAAATAAGGAAAAATCACTTCATGGAGCAGCCAGGAGAGATAAATGAACTCAGGATGAGATACGCCTAACTTTGTGCCCAGCACATAGATGGCCTTAGCGGCCTAACATCATCAGGGTGCAGGGGCCATCATCCTCTTCTCTACTGAGATCACCAATCTCTACAGCCTTTCCATATAAGTTGTTGGTTTCCTACATCTTCAAGGTACTCCTAGAGGCCTGGCCTTCTGGGCAGAATTCCCTTCCCAAAATATTTCACCACCCTCATTGCCAAACAGTCTGGAAGAGGGCTCAACCAAGGTTTGAGGTGACAGGAATCAGAGTCTGGTGCTAGGAATGGGTTGGCTGTCTGCCAAGGCTGCTCTAGGACAGGGAACATGGGTTTGCTCTATGGGATTGTAGAACCCAGGGCTATTATATATAGAGGAGCTGGGTGGAGGCACAGGGAGAGAGATTTGGGTTTAACTAATTTTTTTTTTTTTGAGACACAGTCTTGCTCTGTCATCCAGGCTGGAGTGCAGTGGCACTATCTCGGCTCATTGCAACCTCTGCCTCCTGGGTTCAAGTGAGCACGCTCGACTAATTTTTGCTTTTTTTTGTTTTTTTTGAGATGGAGTTTCACTTGTTGCCCAAGCTGGAGTGCAACGGTGCAATCTTGGCTCACTCCAACATCCGCCTCCCAGGTTCAAGCGATTCTCCTGCCTCAGCCTCCCGAGTAGCTGGGATTACAAGCATGTTGGCACATGCCTGGCTAATTTTGTATTTTTAGTAGAGATGGGGTTTCTCCATGTTGGTCAGGCTGGTCTCAAACTCCCAAACTCAGGTGATCTGCCTTGGCTTCCCAAAGTGCTAGGATTACAGGCGTGAGCTACCGTGCCCAGCCTAACTTCTTTTATTTTTAGTAGAGATGGGGTTTCACCATGTTGGCCAGGCTGGTCTCAAACTCCTGACATTAAGTGATCTGTCACCTCGGCCTCCCAAAGTGCTGGGATTACAGGTGTGAGCCGCCACACCTGGCTGGTTTAACTGAATTGTGTGTATACACATATACACACATATATACAAACATACATATGTATACACATATATATACATACATATATATATATTTTTTATTTATTTTTTGAGATGGAGTTTTGCTCTTGTTGCCCAGGTTGGAGTGCAATGGCGCGATCTCGGCTCACCGCAACCTCCACCTCCCGGGTTCAAGCAATTCTTCTGCCTCAGCCTCCCAAGAAGCTGGGACTACAGGCATATGCCACCACACCCAGCTAATTTTTGTATTTTTTTTTTTTTTTTTTGAGAAGGAGTCTCGCTCTGTCACCCAGGCTGGAGTGCAGTGGCCAGATCTCAGCTCACTGCAAGCTCCGCCTCCCGGGTTTATGCCATTCTCCTGCCTCAGCCTCCCAAGTAGCTGGGACTACAGGCGCCCGCCACCTCGCCCTGTTAGTTTTTTGTATTTTTTTAGTAGAGACGGGGTTTCACCGTGTTAGCCAGGATGGTCTCGATCTCCTGACCTCGTGATCCGCCCGGCTCGGCCTCCCAAAGTGCTGGGATTACAGGCTTGAGCCACTGCGCCCGGCCAATTTTTGTATTTTTAGTAGAGATGGGGTTTCACCATTTGGCCAGGATGGTTTCAATCTCTTGACCTTGTGATTCGCCCACCCTGGCCTCCCAAAGTGCTGGGATTACAGGTGTGAGCCACCACACCAAGGCTTTTTTTTTTTTTTTTTCAGACAGAGTCTCGCTCTGTTGCCCAGGCTGGAGTGCAGTGGTGCAATCTCGGTTCCCTGCAACCTCTGCCTCCTGGGTTCAAGTGATTCTTCTGCCTCACCCTCCCAAGTAGCTGGGATTACAGGCGTGCACCACCACACCTGACCTGAATTATATATTTGAGAGGACATCATGCCAGGCACTATGCCAAGGACTTCCTATATGTCATCTCATTTGATTGCACACAAACCTTATGAGATAGGTACTATCCCCATTTTACAGATAAAGAAACCAAGGCTCAGAGTCCCTCATCACTTGTCCAAAGTTACAGAAACAAATATGAAATGTACCAAAGTTTGAATCCAGGCCTACCTTAGTGCAAAACTTGGAAGCTTAAACACTGTGTTAAGAAGTCAGGCCAGGCGCAGTGGCTCATGCCTGTAATCCCAGCACTTTGGGAGGCCAAGGCTGGCAGATTACGAGGTCAGGAGTTCAAGACCAGCCTGGCCAATATGGTGAAACCTTGTCTCTATTAAAAATACAAAAATTAGCCAGGAGTGGTGGTGCACGCCTGTAGTCCCAGCTGCTCGGGAGGCTGAGGCAGAATTGCTTAAACCCAGGAGGCAGAGGTTGCAGTGAGCCAAGATCACGCCACTGCACTCCAGCTTGGGTGACAGAGTGGGACTCTGTCTCAAAAAAAAAAGAAAGAAGTCAAAGGCTGGCCAGGCGCAGCGGCTCATACCTGTAATCCCAGCACTTTGGAAGGCTGAGGCGGGTGGATCTCCTGAGCTCAGGAGTTTGACACCAACCTGGGCAACATGGTGAAACCCCATCTCTACTAAAAATATAAAAAATTAGCTGAGCATGGTGGCATGTGCCTGTAGTCCCAGCTACTTGGGAGTCTGAGGCAGGAGAACTGCTTGAACCTGGGAGGTAGAGGTTATAGCGAGCCAAGATCACACCACTGCACTCCAGCCTGGGTAGCTGGGTGAGACTCCGTCTCAAAAAAAAAAAAAAAAAAAGTCACTGTGCGCCATGACTCACACCTGTAATCCTAGCATTTTGGAAGGTGGAGGCTGGGGGATTACCTGAGGTCAGGAGTTCAATACACACCTGGCCAACATGGTGAAACTCCGTCTCTACTAAAATACAAAAATTAGCCGGGCATGATGGTGGGTGCCTGTAATCCCAGCTATTTGGGAGGCTGAGACAGGAGAATCACTTGAACCCAGGAGACAAAGGTTGCAGTGAGCCAAGATCGCGCCACTGCACTCCAGCCTGGGCAGCTGGGCGAGACTCCGTCTCAAAAAAAAAAAAAAGAAGTCAAAGGCCAAGTATTGAACAAATGTTAATTATCACTAAATTGTTATCATTATCTGACAACAATTCTACTTTAATGAGAGCTAGAGGTTTGGCAGTGGAATGAGCAATTTGGGGTGGGGGATGGGAGTTGCTTCTCCTCCAGTTCAGGCAAAGGTTGGATTAGCTTCTGATAGAGATTCAAGTATTTAGCACAGACATTTGGATTGGGGCCCTAAGGTTCTAGTTGTGGGGGTACAAGATTTCCAAGGCCTGTTCCCAGCAATCTTTTTTCCAGGGGAAGGGTTTCACTCTGTCAGTCAGGCTGGAGGGTGATAGTGCCATTATAGCTCACTGTAGCCTGGAACTCCCAGGCTTGGGTGATCCTTCTACCTCAGCTTTCCGAGTAGCTAGGACTACAGGTGCAAGTTCCCAAGCCTGGCTAATTTTTTCGTATATTTTGTAGCGATGGGGTTTAGAGGTGGGGTTTCACCATGTTGCCCAGGCGGGTCTCAAACTCCTGAACTCATGCAATCTGCCTGCCTCAGCCTCACAAAGTGCTAGGATTATAGGCATGAGCCACCGCACCTGGCCCTGAAATCTGTCTTTTTCTTTTTTTTTTTTTTTTTTTTTTTGAGACGGAGTCTTGCTCTGTCGCCCGGGCTGGAGTGCAGTGGCCGGATCTCAGCTCACTGCAAGCTCCGCCTCCCGGGTTCACACCATTCTCCTGCCTCAGCCTCCGGAGTAGCTGGGACTACAGGCGCCCGCCACCTCGCCCGGCTAGTTTTTTGTATTTTTAGTAGAGACGGGGTTTCACTGTGTTAGCCAGGATGGTCTCGATCTCCTGACCTCGTGATCCGCCCGTCTCGGCCTCCCAAAGTGCTGGGATTACAGGCTTGAGCCACCGCGCCCGGCCAGTTCCTTTTTTTTCTTTTTGAGACGGAGTCTCGCTCTGTTGCCCAGGCTGGAGTGCAGTGGCACGATCTCGGCTCCCTGCAAGCTCTGCCTCCCGGGTTCATGCCATTCTCCTGCCTCAGCCTCCCGAGTAGCTGGACTACAGGCGCCCGCCACCACGCCCGGCTCATTTTTCATATTTTTAGTAGAGACGGGGTTTCACTGTGTTAGCCAGAATGATCTCGATCTCCTGACCTCGTGATCCACCCGTCTAGGCCTCCTAAAGTGCTGGGATTACAGGTGTGAGCCACCGCGCCCAGCCAAAATCTGTCTTTTTCAAAAGGCAAATCTGAGGCTCACGCCTGTAATCCCAGCACTTTGGGAGGCCGAGGTGGGCGGATCATGAGGTCAGGAGATCGAGACCGTCCTGGCTAACACGCCGGAACCCCGTCTCTACTAAAAATACAAAAAAAATTAGCTGGGTGTGGTTGTGGGTGCCTGTAGTCCCAGCTACTCGGGAGGCTGAGGCAGGAGGATAGCATGAACCCAGGAGGCAGAGCTTGCAGTGAGCCGAGATCACACCACTGCACTCCAGCCTGGGTGATAGAGCGAGACTCGGTCTCAAAAAAAAAAAAAAAAAAAAGGCAATTCTGGACTGCAGCCAAGTGTGGGTTCCACTGGCTTGGCTGACCTCCAGAGATCTTTTATGTTACACAGGCTGAAGTGCAGTGGTAGTATCACAGCTCTCTATAGCCTCTACCTTCAGGACTAAAGCAATTCTACCGCAGCCTCCTGAGTAGCTGGGACCACTGGCACACACCACCATGGCCGGCTAGTTTTTGTGTTTTTTTTTGAGACATTGTCTTGCCCTGTCGCCAGGCTGGATTGCAGTGGCTCCCTGCAAGATCTTGGCTCACTGGAAGCTCTGCCTCCTGGGTTCAAGCGATTCTCGTGCCTCAGCCTCCTGAGTAGCTGGGATTACAGGCACACACCACATACCCAGCTAATTTTGTATTTTTAGTAGAGACGGGATTTCACCATGTTGGCCAGGATAGTCTCGATCTCCTGACCTCATGAACCACGTGCCTCAGCCTCCCAAAGTACTGGGATTATAGGTGTGAGTCATGGTGCCCAGCCTAGTTGTTGTTGTTACTGTTTTTCTTTACAGAGATAGGGTTTTGCTATGTTGCCTAGGTTGGTCTCAATCATTTAGCCTCGAGGGATCCTCCAGCCTTAGCCTCCCAAAGTGCTGGGATTACAGGTGTGAGTCACCATGTCTGGCCCTAAACCCCTTCTGCATAGGTTCTATGACCTGTGGTGCCCTAACACACCATTGGGAAGTATTCCTTTGGGTTAGGCATTGCCCTCTCCTCCTACTGCCTCCTTAAATTTCTAAGGCCTTAGAGAGGATGAGTGCACCCTTCCCCTCATGGGCAATAGACTCTTCTGGATGGTAAAAAAGGCAGTAAAGGAGGGCATAGGCTCACACTGCCACCTTCAGTGGTGAGGGTAGAGACAGCTCATCTTCCCTCCTCACCCTATCCCACCTCATTCCATGTGGAGCCCCTGTCCCTGAGACTGTCAGTTGCCCCACCGGACTTTAGTCAAGTGTAACAATTCCTACTTTAAATCCCTTAGAAAAGTAGCCCGGTAGAGCCAGCCTCCCGAGAATGCTGGGCAATTCTGTAGTTGGTTTGGCCCAGAAGGCCCTCTCCCAGGCTCTGGGCGGCCAGGGACTCAGGCAGGGAAGCAGGCCAGAGAGGCTTTCAGTGACCTTTGGTTCCCTGGGAAGGACTCAAAACCAGTAAAAGTTTAGCAAGTGTCATTAAATTGTTGCCAGAACTTAAAACTCATTTTAGCCGGGCGCGGTGGCTCAAGCCTGTAATCCCAGCACTTTGGGAGGCTGAGGCGGGTGGATCACGAGGTCAGGAGATCGAGACCATCCTGGCTAACATGGTAAAAATACAAAAAACTAGCCGGGCGTGGTGGCGGGCGCCTGTAGTCCAGCTACTCGGAGGCTGAGGTGGGAGAATGGCGTGAACCCGGGAGGCGGAGCTTGCAGTGAGCCGAGATCGCGCCACTGCACTCCAGCCTGGGCGACACAGCCTGGGCGACACAGCCTGGGCGACACTGCACTCCCGCCTGGGCAACTCCGTCTCAAAACAAAAAACAAAAAACAAACAAACAAACAAACAAACAAAAAAACTCATTTTAAAAAATGCACACACACACACACACACTTTCTAGAGGATAAAAGATCATTTGGGGGGTATGAAAATATCTTTGATTAGGTTTGATTTTCTTTTTCTTAGAAAGAAAGCTTTTAAGCTACCTGCTTTTGAAATTAAACAAAGTATTAAATGAATTCAGTACTTTGCTGTGTAACTTCAAGCTAGTTGATTTTGGCCGCTGAACCTCAGTTTCCCCATCAGCAAAGGCTGTGGTTTCTTTTTTTTTTTTTTTGAGACGGAGTCTCGCTCTGTCGCCCAGGCTGGAGTGCAGTGGCCGGATCTCAGCTCACTGCAAGCTCCGCCTCCCGGGTTTATGCCATTCTCCTGCCTCAGCCTCCCGAGTAGCTGGGACTACAGGCGCCCGCCACCTCGCCCTGTTAGTTTTTTGTATTTTTTTAGTAGAGACGGGGTTTCACCATGTTAGCCAGGATGGTCTCGATCTCCTGACCTCGTGATCCGCCCGTCTCAGCCTCCCAAAGTGCTGGGATTACAGGCTTGAGCCACCGCGCCAGGCCAAGGCTGTGGTTTCATAGGAACTGGCAGTGAAGCAGGGCATGGGCCCTGTGGTTTCACAGGCCCTGGGTGCTGAGAAGGAGGTATGAGTAGGGAGCTCAGGGTTCAGACAGAAACCTTTGGCCTGCCCAGACATCCCTTTGGGGCTTCTCTTTGTTTTTCAATCCTGGGTCCTCTCCCCATTCAGGTTCCTGGCATCTCACTTTCCCTCCCATCTTGGAAGAGAGGAAAAGCAGCCATTGACATGTTAGTGTAAAAATACTGTAGGGTAGGGCGTGGTGGCTCACGCCTGTAATCCCAGCACTTTGGGAGCCCGAGGCAGGCGGATCACAAGGTCAGGAGTTTGAGACCAGCTTGATGAACATGGTGAAACCCCGTCTCTACTAAAAATACAAAAATTAGCCGGGCATGGTGGCGAATGCCTGTAATACCAGCTACTCTGGAGGATGAGACAAAGAAAATTGCTTGAACCCAGGAGGAGGAGGTTGCAGTGGGCCAAGCTTGCACCACTGCACTCCAGCCTGGGCAACAAAGCAAGACTCCGTCTCAAAACAAAACAAAAAACAAAAAAACTGCTGTCAGAGATATTTCCTTAGCAACCCTAGCCTTTCAATCATTCAATATTCATTACTGAAGCCCCTCTGCCAGGACCTGAGCTGGGCTTCCAGGATTTGATTCAAAGATGAAGAAATGCTATCCCTGTCCTCAGGTGGTCCCCCGCTAATTTTCAGCTATGTGGTGGGGACAGAAGAAATAATGTCTTTGGGAGAGGGTGTGCAGGGAGGAGACACCACCTCTCAGGAAGGCTGGATCTGAAGTGAAGTTTTTGTGTTGTTCCTTCGCTGACTTTACAATTGCCCCTCCTGTTGTCTGTCCTAGGGCTTTGAGGACTTCAAAGAACTTTCAGCATCAGGATCTCATTTAATTCTTACAGAAGCCTGGGGAACACTCATGAGAGCCTGAAAGGTGTCTCTAGTTCTACCTTGAGAAAACAAAGCCTTGGAGAGATTAAACTATCTGCCTATGGTCACATGGGTTGCCATGGTGACCTGGACGCAGATCCAGGTCTTCTGGCACAGCTACTTTGGAAATACTGTTTGTCTTAGATTGGAACCTGGGATCCAGGTTCACAATGTGGCCCAGAAGAAGGCAAGGAGAGAAAGGGAGAGCTCAGGGATTTGGGGCTGAAATTAACCAGCTGCCTGGGCTCGGTGGCTCATGCTTGTAATCCCAGTACTTTGGAAGGCCGAGGTTGGGCAGATCACCTGAGGTCAGGAGTTCGAGACCAGCCTGGCCAACATGGTGAAATCCTGTCTCTACAAAAATACAAAAATTAACCAGGCATGATGGTAGGTGCCTGTAATCCCAGCTACTGGGAAGTCTGAGGCGGGAGAATCACTTGAACCTGGGAGGCAGAGATTGCAGTGAGCCAAGATCGCACCATTGCACTCCAGCCTGGGGGACAGAGCGAGACTCCATCTCAAAGGAAAAAAAAAAAAGAAATTACTCAGTCTATGACCTTGACGTGTAAACTAGCAGTGGACCCAGGGCAATAATCACAACCTCCAAGAGCTTACCATGAGCTCTTACCTTACTTAACACATCCCTGCAATTGTGTGCTAGTATTCCCATTTTACAGATGAACTGACTGATACTAACTGGCGACTTGCCCAAGGTTATAGAATCAGAATCCTATCACAGGGCTATGTCATGCTTTTCCCACCAACCATTCCATCTACTAGTGGCTAGTGAAGGTCCCCTAATCCTATAACTAGGGATAGCAGGAACAATAGAAAGATTATATTAACTGCTTGGGGCAGCAGCCTGTCCCCTTTCCTTCCAGACACCAGTTACACTCACGTGGAGCTTAAACCTATAAACACTGGGCGGGTGTGGTGGCTCACACCTATAATTTCAGCGCTTTGAGAGGCTGAGGCAGGCGGATCACTTGAGGTCAGGAGTTCGTGACCAGCCTGGACCCATCTCTACTAAAAATACAAAAATTAGCTGGACATGGTGGTGCACACCTGTAATCTCAGCTACTCAGGAGGCTGAGGCAGGCAGAAGAATCGATTGAACCCGGGAGATAGAGGTTGTGGTGAGTTGAGATCGCACCACTGCATTCCAGCCTGGACAACAGAATGAGACTGTCTCAAAATGAATAAACAAAAATCTAGGAGCACCAAGAAAATATACCTCAGATGGCTGGGTGTGGTGGCTTACGCATATAATCTCAGCACTTTGGGGGGCCAAGGCAGGTGGATCACTTGAGGCCAGGAGTTTGAGACCAGCCTGGGCAATGTGGCAAAACCCATCTCTACCAAAATACAAAAATTATGGCCAGGCACGGTGGCTAACGCCTGTAATCTTAGCACTTTGGGAGGCTGAAGCAGGCGGATCACTTGAGGTCAGGAGTTCGAAACCAGCCTGGCCAACATGGTGAAACCCTGTCTGTACTAGGGAAAGTTAGCCGGACGTGGTGGTGGGATCCTGTATTTCCAGCTACTTGGGAGGCTGAGGTGGGAGAATCACTCGAACCAGAAGGTGAAGGTTTCAGTGAGCCAAGATCATGCTACTACATTCCAGCCTGGGTGACAGGGCAAGGCCCTGACCCCCACTCCCCCAAAAAACTGAAGATAAAGAAAATATAACTTAGACACATCTCAGCCTTTAAGCTTCAAGGTCATCCTTTCTACCTGCCTTTCTTCTTTTTCTTTTAAATAAAGAGGGGATCTTGCTATGTTGCTCCGTCTAGACTTGAGTCTGGCCTCAATTAATCCTCCCAGCTCAGCCTCCCAAGTGGCAGGGACTACAGGCACACACCACCACGCCCAGCTTCTACCTGCCTTCTTATTGCCTAGGCTTTCCTGGTGGTGGGAAAGTTGGGGTCAGAATGGGGGCCTGCCCTAAAGTAGTCAGGCACACTCTCAGGAGTTGAGTTCCAAGGCAGTGCTTCCCAGGAGTGAGGCCATCTCTTTTCCCTACCCTAAGGATGAAATATTGAAGGGTGATGTATGTACAGTACATCAAAGAGAAAGGGCCATTGGCTTCAGATAGCCCAGAAGCTCCAGGAATAGCCCAGTATTGGTTCAGCAAAGGTTTATTAAACACCTACTACTGAAAATGCCCATCATCATCTGCTCCTTGCTGGAGGCTAGGGGGCTGCAGAGGTTAAGGAGTTCTACTTACTTAGTAGCGTTTACAGCCACTCCTTGGAGTCAGAAAGCTTCCCATGTGGTAGGTGAGACTTCAAGACAAGGTATTCCCAGGCTCAACAGGACACAGAGAAGGAACTCTGAGAGCACAGGGGAAGGAGAATGGGTACTGGGAAAGGTCTGGAAGCTGGGGGTGGAGAGTGAGGATGGGAGGATTCCAGATAAAAGGAATAGAAATTCCAGAAGCTCAGAGGTGATATGGAGCACAGCAGTGGGGGAGGCCTGGAGCACTGAAGAGATTACTAGAGGCTGCACTACTAGGTCATAGCTGGGGACACAGAGATATAAGTTCCTACCCATCAGATGTCTGGAAGAGCTGTACACCCCAAACTCCTCTCTCCAGACTCCTTCTTCAGATCAGCTTCCGGGTCAGCACCGATGGGTACGCATGATTACTCACGCTTTGTGTTTATATAATCTCCAAATCCATGTGGGATTTGGATTTTGATTCTGCCATTTCAGGGTCTGTAGGGGTCCACAGAGGGAAAAGACAGTTGTTGCTTCCAAAGGGCTTAAGGGCTGGTCACATACAGGAAACTTTCTGAGGCATTAAGAATGCTCATATAAGAGGCCAGGCTCATGCCTGTAATCTCAGCACTTTGAGAGGCTGAGGTGGGCAGATCACTTGAGGCCAGGAGTTCAAGACCAGCCTGACCAACATGGTGAAATCTTGTCCCTACTAAAAATACAAAAATTAGGTGTGATAGTAGGTGTGGTGGCAGGCACCTATAATCCCAGCTACTCAGGAGGCTGAGGCATGAGAAATGCTTGAACCTGGGAGATGGCGGATGTACTGCACTCAAGCCTGGGTGACACAGCGAGACTTCGTCTCAAAGAAAAAGAAAAAAAAAATCCTCATATAAAGTTTGCCTATGAAGGCAAAAGAGAAAAAAAACTAGAAATAATACAAATATCTAACAAGACACAGGTTAAATAAGTAATAGCAATCTAATAAGGGTTAAGCAATTATTACAAATTATGAAGAACTTAAGAAATGCAGGCTGGGTGTGGTGGCTCACGCCTATAATACCAGTACTTTAGGAGGCCAAGGCGGGAGGATCACTTGAGCCTGGGAGTTCCAGACCAGCTTGGGACAACATAATGAGAGGCCAGTCTGGAAAAAAAAAAAAAAAAAATTAGCTGGGCGTGGTGTTGCACCTGTAATCACAGCTACTTGGGAGGCTGAGGTAGAAGGATCACTTGAGCCCAGGAGTTCAAGGCTAGAGTGAACTGTGATTGTGCCACTGCACTCCAGCTTGGGTGACAGAGCAAGGTCTTGTCTCTAAAACAAGAAAAGAAGGCTGGGCGCGGTGGCTCACACCTGTAATCTCAGCACTTTGGGAGGCCGAGGTGGGCGGATTACAAGGTCAAGAGATCAAGATCATCCTGGCCAACATGGTGAAACCGTCTCTACTAAAAATACAAAAGTTAGCTGGGCATGGTGGCGCGTTCCTGTAGTCCCAGCTACTCAGGAGGCTGAGGCAGGAGAATCGCTTGAAACCAGGAAATGGAGGTTGCAGTGAGCCGAGATCACGCCACTGCACTCTAGCCTGGAGACAGAGCAAGACTGCATCTCAAGAAAAGCCCCGGCCGGGCGCAGTGGCTCAAGCCTGTAATCCCAGCACTTTGGGAGGCCGAGACGGGCGGATCACGAGGTCAGGAGATCGAGACCATCCTGGCTAACACGGTGAAACCCCGTCTCTACTAAAAAATACAAAAAACTAGCCGGGCGAGGTGGCGGCGCCTGTAGTCCCAGCTACTTGGGAGGCTGAGGCAGGAGAATGGCGTGAACCCGGGAGGCGGAGCTTGCAGTGAGCTGAGATCTGGCCACTGCACTCCAGTCTGGGTGACAGAGCGAGACTCCGTATCAAAAAAAAAAAAAAAAAAAAAAAAAAGAAAAGCCCCAAAAGCCAAAAAAAAAAAGAAGAAAAGAAATGTAGTGATACGGGTCAGTTGTGGCCCCTGTGTCATTTGTCACCTTTTTGGGCCTTAGCTCTCCTATCTATGGAGAAAATGGAGACCAGAATGGAGAAGAATGGTGACCAGAATTACAAGATGAGATGTTCTTCTTTGAAAAATTCAAATTAACCATATAATGGCTGAGTTCAGAAATCTGGCCAGGCTCCTTCTCCTGGAAAAAGCATGGGAAAAGCAGGATCTTGAGGGAAGGGAAGATTTGGATTGATTAGGGGGAGCAGGGGAGGAAGGGGAGGAGGAAGAGTATTCCTGGGCCAAAGTTGGAGATAAACCTGATAGGAAGACCTATTCTGGGGGGAGGGGGGGTGATCAAGCCTACAGCCAGATTGGACTGAGGCCTGTGGAGGATGGTAGGGGTATCTGAGGATTCCCAAGGTTGGTTCTACCTGGAGATGCCAAAGGCTGGAAGCACCTTAAAAACTCTGGGTAAAGGTCTGGCTCCTGCAGGCAGCAGTTCCCCCTTCCCAGGGCCTGAGCCAAGTGTTGGCAACAGGGCTGATGGGAAACCAGGGTGTTCCTGGCCTTGCCACCAGCAGAAAGTGGTCCCAGGCCCACAGTAGGTGCTCAATAATTATTTACTAAAGAAATGAGTATGTCATTGGAAAGACATTGCCCATCTCTAGACCTCAATTTATCTGTGAGATGGCAGGTCAGGATGGAGATTATAATTTACTGGGGAGACTAAACCACAGCACAGTGATCCTGTGGTGCTAGCCCTAATTCAGGAGGTCTACACACAAGAGGTTCTGGGGGTTCAGGCACTTGTCCACGGTCTGGGATCCTAACCAGTCCGTGACTGCAAATCCAGCTTTTCTTTTTTTTCTTTCTTTCCTTTATTTTTTGGGACGGAGTTTTGCTCTTGTTGCCCTGGCTGGAGTGCAATGGCACAATCACGGGTCACCCCAACCTCCGCTTCCCGGGTTCAAGCAATTCTCCTGCCTCAACCTCCCGAGTAACTGGGATTACAGGCATGTGCCACCATGCCCGGCTAATTTTTTGTATTTTTAATAGAGATGGGGTTTCACCATGTTGGCCAGGACGGTCTCTGTCTCCCGACCTCAGGTAATCTCCCCACCTCAGCCTTACAAAGTGTTGGGATTACAGGAGTGAGCCACTCGCCCGGCCCAAATCCAGCTTTTCTGAGTACACAGACTTCCATACTAAAACCTAGCTGCTAAGACCTAGCTTGGCTGGTTAGGCCAGGACAGAAACTAGGCGTCGGGTGTAGATTACTCTAGGTGATGCCCGACCCGGGCCAGGGTTCCGCAGGACTCCCCTCACTTCTCGCCAGTGGCTTCTAAGGCCGGATGGCGCCCCTGGCAGGGACCCCTGGGATGGCAGCACGAGTCCAGGAGAAGGGGCACTGAGGCGGGACCCAGTTCTTCCGCGGCTCAGCCGGATTCGGGCTGCGGCGCTTCCAGCGCTCCCCGAGGTGGGTGCGGGTTTCTAGTGTGGCGGCAGGGCCGGCCCCTATCGGCTGGGTTTTTAAATACAAAAGAAAATCGACCCAGAGGCCGCGCCGTGACCTGCGCGGGGGTGGGGTGGCGAGTCACGATGACCCCGCCCGAGCCTCCAGGCTGTTACATCCGTCCTTAGCCTTTGGGCTCGCAATAGGAGGTAGGGAAAGGTGTGAGGGGCACTGAGGTCAGGGGACTAGCGAGAAGACCCGAAAGCCAGGCGTGTTCTTGGTCATTCAAGGCACCCCTATCTAATGACCATTAGGGTCCCAACACTCGACTCCCCACCTAAGTCCTATTCAGATAGTGACTGGGAGGGGAAGAGAGTTTGAGATACTAAGTCCCTGGGCTGGGAGCCTGAGGCCAGAGAGGGGAAGTGATTTCCTCAAGGTCACTCAGCAAAACAGCGCCCAGCCCGGGCCAAAGCCCAGGTGTCTCCCAACCCCCTCTCCCCGGCCATCATCCCCAGAACCCGGCTCCCCGGAGCTGAGGTCTCGGCGACTGGATTTGAGGGCAAAATGAGTGCGTCGGCCACCCCAAAACCGCAGGTCAAGATACAAGGGGAGTAGACGGCCCGGAAACCTCGCTGCGGGGGCCCCAAGCGCGAGGCAGCCAGGGCAGGGCCGTCCAGGGACGGGGGCGCTGTGTGCCGGGCACTGGGCTCCACCTCCTGCGGGCTGGGGCGCGCAGCGCGCGGCCCCTTTAAGAAAGTTCGCTGGGCGAGTTTATCAAAGTTTAAAAACTTGCCGTGGAGAAGGGAGCGGGGGAAGAAGAGAGAGGGAGAGCGCTGACCCAGGCAAGAGAGAGTGGAAAGGCCCGGCCGGAGGCCGGCGCGCCGCGGCCGGGACCGGGGCGAGCCCGCGGTGGGCGGTGGGGATTGGCTGCGCGTTCCCCCGGAGACCGTGCGGCAGGCGGGGGAGGGGGCTGGCCGGGCCCCAGCTGAGGCCGGTTCCGGCCCCCGCCCCCCGCCACCGCCCGGCGCCCGCCCCCTCCCCCGGCGCCCGCCCCCCGCCGCCGCCGCCGCCGCCGCCGCCGCGGGCGCACTCGCCGGTCGCAGTGAAAAGGCGGAGGCGGCGGCCGCTCCGGCTCCCACTGCCTCCCCCGCCGCACCCCCTCCTCACCTCTCGCACCCGCCAAACTTGATGTGACCCTGGCCCGACGCGGCTGCTGCCCCTCTCACCGCCCCGCGGGTCCCCCGCCACCCGCTCCGCCCCCGCGAGCGCACTGCTCCCCGCGCCCCTTCCCACTCCCCGCGGGGCCGGCGCCGCGCTCGCCCTCGCGTTCCTTCCCGCCGCCCCCTCCCCCGCACCATGAGCAACCTGAAGCCGGACGGCGAGCACGGCGGCAGCACCGGCACCGGCTCCAGCGCGGGCTCCGGCGGCGCCCTGGAGGAGGAGGTGGGTCTGTGGCCCCGGGACTTGCCGGGTGAAGCGCACGCGAGGCGGGCGCTGGAGAGGGCGAGCGGGGCCTGCCGCGCCGCGCGGGGCCGGGGTGGCCATCGTTCCCAACGCCTTCCCGCCGCTGCTTCTCGGCCGGAGAGGAGCGGCCCGTGTCCGCGGGTGGGGGCGTGCGGCCTGGACTGCCCCGCCGGACAGGCATTGTCTCCCCGCCCTCTCGGGCTCGAGGCGGGCCGCGCGCGCCTGCCGCCGTCCGGGCGTCCCGCAGTGGGCGAGAGGCGCCGCGTCCGTTCCACGCCTGCCCCCGCGCGCCCTTGGCTCCCCACACCGGACCTGCTTGCCGCCCTCCTCCGAGGGCGCACCTCCCGCGTGGCCAGGACCGCGCCTCGGCGGCACGGAGCTGAGCGGGATTAGCACGGCCCGAGGGCAGCACCCTCACTCCACTGCCTTTTCCACCCTGACCCCCTCCCCGTGACCTTGGAGGCCTGGGCCGGCCGACTGGCCGGCTTCTCGGTTCACGCGAGCTGTTGTCATGGGGGTGGGCGGGCTTTCTTCACAGCCCCAGAACCTGGGCTTTAGCAGAGGTGAGCCCACAATTTAATTAGTTTGGAAGGAGATGACTGAAGATACTCAGTTCTTCCCTCTCTTCTCTCTGGGTTTGTCCTGGCAGCCAAGCCAGGACCCCAAAGCTGGCCTGGGTGGGATCCTGCCAGGAGGGGCGAGATCATTTCGTCCACTGGCCATGTGCGAGAGGGAGGGAGTGTGAGGCGGCTCCGTGGAACTGCTAGCAGCTGGGTGGTTAATGGATGGTAGGGAGGATGTGTGTGCGGGGTGGGGCGCTGGATAAAAGCCTCAAAGCTATCAGTGAATAGGGACGAGGAGCTACGCTGGCGGAGACAAGAACTGGAGTGAAAGGGGACAGGCTTCGCAGGGCCTCTGGCCTCTGCTGCGTCATTCCAGGGTGAGAGACCCTTCCTGCCCCTGCCCTGGCATGTTCTCGCCCAGGAAACCAAGGGCTGGTTATCCACCTTGGGCGTCCTTCCCCTTGGCCTGGGGGAGAAACCGCAGAGCCCCTGGTGTGGACTGGTGTTGCCTCCTCCCCTTGTGCTGGGGGGTTGGTGCAGAATGGCGCCGGTGGCCCTCGGCTGGGCTGGGCTAAGCGCCGCCAGCTCCCACTCGGCAATTCAGAGACCTTCAGCTAGCCCCAGTCGATGAGAATCTAGGTCTGGATCCCCACTTTTTGGCGGAAGGGGAAGGGAAGAATATACAGCTGTGACATCTGTCCGCTAATGGTTTGAGTGTGGTGGGTTTGTTTGGGCTCCGCCTTGCCCTCCTTGTACCTTGATGCCAACAGGCCCTTGGCTTTGGGGATCTTGCCCCCATCCTGACTCTACCTGGCTGTTCAGAATCTCCCTTGACAGTTGAGGAGGGTGACAGGGTTGCCAGCATACTTGGAGTCTCTGCTTGGCCCCCTGCTGTGGGCTGAAACTGGGGGAGAGCATGTCTCCTATGAAGCTGGGTGGGGACCCAGAACCCCACTTCTGCTAAAGGGTCGACTTCAGTGGGGACTTCACACTGCCCAAGAGGCAGTGACTGGGCAAACTCTCAGACCCACTGCTGTTGGGTGAGAAGGGTGACCCATGTGGCCATTCTAAAGTCTTGAAAAAAGCATTTGAGGTTTTAGCCACTCCTTTCTAAGTACCTTTTCTGGAAAGAGGGCAGGATCTTCAAAAAGTGGAATCCCTACTATTCCTCCTTGGGGATTGAGATGGCCTGCGGCCCTATGGTGGTTTACAGTCAATGCACTTGCAAAAGGACATGGTGGGCTCGCATTTAGCAGAGGTCCAAAACTAAGGGTTCTGAGGGTCTCCTGGAGCCCGGTGTCTGTCTGGTCTGGTAAGGGAAAGGGTTGTCGCCCAAGCCCTGGTCTAGTCTTCTGAATAGTGGGCCCTGAGCTCCTCTGCTGGTGGCTCCATCTTGGATTGGTGGTGTAGGCTGGAACTGGAATCCTCCCTGTAGTTTAGATGCTCCCTAGGCAGTCAGTTCTGCAACCCCTAAGAGCCACCATCTGGAGAATCAGCGTTAGCAGTGGTGGTTTACTCCCATGGCTGACTCAGGCAGGCTCTTCCCAGTCAACTCTTGGAGACTAGTGAGAGCAAGCCCAGAAAACCAAGGAATGCTGCTGCACACCGTAAGACCTCAATTCCTAGAGGCACTGGGTCACTGCAGAAGGGAGTGTATTTTCATGGTTCTGGGAGTTATCAATGGGGCTGCTTGTCCTGAACTGCTTTGGATAGCCTTGACTCTGCCTGCTTGCCTGCCCTACCTATAGGCTTTATCCATGTCATACCCATTAAGTTCTCTTTCTGGACCCAGGGGTTAAGGATACAAGGAATAATTCTCAGCCTAGGAGGTGAGAAGGACTTGCCAGGAAGTGGTGGTATGTGAAATGCAATGGTAGATAAAATAAAGGCATATCAGCACATGGTACCATGGTGCTCCTGAGAGATTAGAGGTCAGCCTTCCCTGAGCTGTGAGTGAGTAGGAGGAGCCAGGTTAGATCTGTGGGGGTGGAAAAGGCATTCCAAGAGGAGGGAGTCGCATGTATAAGCAAGGGGGTGGGTTTGTGTAACCACATGGCTTGTTTGGGTAACTACCTGGAGTTTGCTATATTGCAGCAATATCAGGCAATGCAGCCATAATGAGAGTTTGGGTTTAGGGCAGTAATGACTGTGGGATTTTGGGAAAATTAGCATTTTTCTGCCACTTGGGAAGATGTGTTCAGAGCTTTGATACCCTTTGAAAGCTAAGGAGGGCAGTTGGGAATTAAGGGGAGGAGCTGAATGTCCCTCCCAATCCAGAGGCTCCGCTGTCCTGCAGGTAAATCTTGGCTGGAGCTACAGACCACGTGAGGTAATACAGTACATGAACCTGCCCAGGGCAGGCTGTGTCAGTGCTGCCAAACTTCCAACCTAAACATGTCCTGTCTTAGTGATTCTCAAGGGATAACTGGGTAGTTACTGTGTCTCTGAGGAGGGGTAATTGTGATTTTTATTTTGAAAATGGAGACCTTGCTTCCTGTTGGCCTTCCGTATCTATGAGTTTCCCATCCACGAATCCAGTTGTAGATAAAAAATACAACAATCAAAAATAATACAAATAAAAACAACTATTTACATAGCATTCACATTGTATTAGGTATTGTGAGTAATCTAGAGATGAGTTAAAGTATCCAGAAAATGTGCATAGATTTTTCTTTTTTTTAATTTTTTTGAAGGGGAGTTTCACTCTTGTCACCCACGCTGGAGTGCAATGGCGCGATCTCAGCTCACTGCAACCTCCGCCTCCCAGGTTCAAGAAATTCTCCTGCCTCGGCCTCCCTAGTAGCTGGGATTCCGGGCGCCCGCCACCATACCTGGCTAATTTTTGTTTTTTTAGTAGAGACGAAATTTCACCATGTTGGCCAGGCTGGTCTTGAACTCCTGACCTCAGGTGATCTGCCCACCTCAGTCTCCCAAAGTTCTGGGATTACAGGCCTGAGCCACCATGCCCATCCTTGTTTTGTTTTTGAGACAGAGACTCTGTTGCCCAGGATGGAGTGCAGTGGTATGATCTCGGCTCACTGCAACTTCCTCCTCCCCCCAGGTTCAAGTGATTCTCCTGCCTCAGCCTCTAGGATTGCAGGTGCACACCACCATGCCTGGCTAATTTTTGTATTTTTAGTAGAGATAGGGTTTTACCATGTTGGCCAGGCTGGTCTTCAACTCCTGACCTCAAGTGGTCTACCCAGCTTGGCCTCCCAAAGTGCTGAGATTACAGACATGAGCCACTGCGCCCGGCCTGTGCACAGGTTATATACACGTTTTATATAAGGGACTTGAACATTGGGAGATTTTGATATCCAAGGGGGAACCCTGGAACCAATCTCCCTCAGATATCAAGGGACAACTAACAGTACAAGGTGATATTAAGTATAGGAATTTTTTTTTTTTTTTTTTGAGACGGAGTCTCGCTCTGTTGCCCAGGCTAGAGTACAGTGGTGCGATCTCCGCACACTGCAAGCTCCGCCGCCTCCCAGGTTCACGCCATTCTCCTGCCTCAGCCTTCCGAGATGCTGGGACTATAGGTGCCCGTCACCATGCCCGGCTAATTTTTTTATATTTTTAGTAGAGACGGGGTTTCATCGTGTTCGCCAGGATGATCTCCATCTCCTGACCTCATGATCCGCCCGCCTCAGCCTCCCAAAGTGCTGGGGTTACAGGTGTGAGCCACCGCGCCCAGCCAAGTTATAGTAATTTTTAAAAACCACTTTTTTGAGGTATGATTGGCATATATAAGGCTGTATGTTTAGTGTATACAACTTGATGAGTTTGGAGATTGTTAGAGTAATTTTTAACTGGGAGGCACCCTGGAAGAGGGAGAGTGGTGTTGATACTATTGGGTTGAGGGAGGATATAAGTTTCTAAGAGTTAAAACAGTTTTTGCCAGCTTAACGGTAAGCTATAGAAAGGCAGGGGTTAATGGCAGCTAAGGGGACTACAGTTTGACCTGAGGGGCTTGGCCCTTCCCTCCACCTCATCCCAGTGTGTCTGGGACAGGCCTGCTTCTTACAGGCCTGGTACCCTAGAGCCCATCATGTGTCCTCAGAGGGGTGTCAGGCAGTAGCCAGGACCCTGGGACCACTGGGTGGCTTGAGGTCAGCCCTCCCTGAGATGTGGTTGAACAGGTGCTTAGACTTGTGTAGATGGAACAGGGAGGGGGGCGTGGGAGGTGGGGGATAAGGCACTCTAGATGATTGCGAGGTAATTCCTAGATCCAGTGTGCTATTTGGGCACCTCCCTTTTCTTTTTTTTTTTTTTTTTTTTTTTGAGACGGAGTCTCGCTCTGTCACCCAGGCTGGAGTGCTGTGGCCGGATCTCAGCTCACTGCAAGCTCCGCCTCCCGGGTTCACGCCATTCTCCCGCCTCAGCCTCCCGAGTAGCTGGGACTACAGGCGCCGCCACGTCGCCCGGCTAGTTTTTTGTAGTTTTTAGTAGAGATGGGGTTTCACCGTGTTAGCCAGGATGGTCTCGATCTCCTGACCTCGTGATCCGCCCGTCTCCGCCTCCCAAAGTGCTGGGATTACAGGCTTGAGCCACCGCGCCCCGGCCTCACCTCCCTTTTCTTTAACATCAATAGCATTTGAAAGCATCTGGGTCATCTTGGTCTGCGGCTTTTTTTGAGTATGAGGGAAGGGAGGCTTCTCTGTTTCTGGGCACTCACCTAGAAGAAGGGCCAGGCAGATAGCAGTAGGAGGTCAGATTCCCCTCCTTCCTGGGAGTTATCATGGATGTGTCCCCTCTACCTAAGTAATCTAAGGGAGAGGCTGTACTAATAATAGTGAACCTGTATATTGTATTTATGCCAGGCATTGTTATATGTACTGCACCATTTTAACTCTTTTTTTTTTTCCCCCTTTTTGTGGAGAACGGGGTCTCGCTATATTACCCAGGCAGGTCTCGAACTCCTGGGCTCAAGCTATCCTCCCGCCTCTGCCTCCCTGAGAGCTGGGATTACAGGCATGAGCCACCGTGCCGGTCTTTATTTATTTATTTTTTTGTCTTTTTTTTTTTCTTTTAACTCTTAATTTAATCTTTGTAAGAGCATTATGAAGTACTTACGTTATTACCACCATTTCATAAATGAGGAAAGTGAGGCACAGAGAGATTAAATAACTTTCTTGTAGCTATTAAGTGGGGAGGTTGGGATTTGAACCCAGAGTTTACTCTTAACCACCCAGTATACCTGCTATTGTGTTTTATATTAGGGATTTTGGTGAGACTTGAAGGCAGGGGAGAAAAGGTATCTGCAATTTTCTTTTTTTTTTGAGATGGAGTCTTGCCCTGTCACCCAGGCTGGAATGCAGTGGTGCGATCTGGGCTCACTGTAACCTCCGCCTCCCTGCTTCAAGCAATTCTTCTGCCCCAGCCTCCCAAGTAGCTGGGATTATAGGCATGCACCACTACGCCCAGCTAATTTTTGTATTTTTAGAGTAGAGACAGGGTTTCACTGTGTTGATCAGGCTGGTCTCGAACTCTTGACCTCGTGATCGGTCCACGTCGGCCTCACAAAGTGCTGGGATTACAGGTGTGAGCCACCACGCCCAGCCAGGTATCTGCAACTAAAATTTCTAACGGCTGAGTTTTGGGTGATGCCAACCAGAAACCCAGAGACTGACTCGGGACTAGTTTCCTTTGGGTTGGTGGCATCCCAAGACGGGTGATGGGGGCTGTCAGCCCCTGCTAGGAGGAGCCTTTTATCACAGGTACTCTTTAGAGTTGTCATTGCATGAAGATAATAAACCAAACCAGTTTTATTTTACTTTTTATTTTTATTGTTTATTTATTTATTTTTTGAGATGGAGTCTCGCTCTCTCTCCCAGGCTGGAGTGCAGTGGTGCGATCTCAGCTCACTGCAAGCTCCGCCTCCCAGGTTCATGCCATTCTCCTGCCTCAGCCTCCCTAGTAGCTGGGACTATAGGTGCCCGCTGCCATGCCCGGCTAATTTTTTGTATTTTTTAGTAGAGACGCGGTTTCACCGTGTTAGCCAGGATGGGTATTTTTTTTTTTGAGCAGAGGCAGGGTTTCACCACATTGGTCAGGCTGGTCTCAAACTCCTGACCTCGTGATCTACCGTCCTCAGTCTCCCAAAGTGCTGGAATTACAGACATGATCCACGGCGCCCAGCCTTAAATTTTTTTTTAATAATGGGGTCTCGGCCGGTCGCAGTGTCTCACGCCTGTAATCCCAGCACTTTGGGAGGCCAAGGCGGGTGGATCACGAAGTCAGGAGATAGAGACCATCCTGGCTAGCACGGTGAAACCCCGTCTCTACTAAAAATACAAAAAAAAGAAATTAGCCGGGCGTGGTGGGGGGTGCCTGTAGTCCCAGCTACTCTGGAGGCTGAGGCGGGAGAATGGCGTGAACCCGGAAAGCGGAGCTTGCAGTGAGCCGAGATTGTGCCACTGCACTCCATCCTGGGCGACACAGCGAGACTCCATCTCAAAAGAAAAAAAAAAATAATAATAAAATAAATGGGGTCTCATTGTCGCCCAGGCTGGAGTGCAGTGGCATGATCATAGCTCACTGCAGCCTCGATCTCCTGGGCTCAAATGATCTTCCCACCTCATCCTCCCTAGTAGGTGGGACTACAAGCACCACGCCCGGCTAATTTTTTTTTCCCCCCGAGACAGAGTCTTGCTTTGTTGCCCAGGCTGGAGTGCAGTGGCACGATCTTGACTCACTGCAATCTCCGCCTTTCAGGTTCAAGTGATTCTCCTGCCTCATCTTCCCGAGTAGCTGGGATTATAGACACCTGCCACCATACCCGGCTAAGTTTTGTATTTTTAGTAGAGATGAGGTTTCACCATGTTGGCAGGCTGGTCTCGAACTCCTGACTGTAGGTGGTCTGTCTGCCTTGGCCTTCTAAAGTGCTGTGTTACAGGTGTGAGTCACTACACCTGGCCCCATCTAATTTTTTATAGAGACAGTGTCTGCTTTTCTGCCCAGGCTGGTCTCGAACTTGTGGCCTCAAGCGATTGTCCTGCCTTGCCTCCCAAACTGCTGGAATTACGGATGTGAGTTGCCATGCTCAAGCAGTTTTATTTTAAATTCTCTACAAATGGCACGCTTCCTTATTTCCTGTACCTGGGGGTGACTACTTTCACATAGTCCTCCACTACCCTTTACTTTGGGCATTTTAACTAAAGAAATGATTCTTGCTCTAAAGAGCCATTTAGCTGATATTCTGGGGGCATTCTTTTGTGTCTCCTTGCTCCCTTCCTTTTCCACATATGGGCAGTCCTGTTTAGTCTGCCCCAGAAAGAACCAGCTTGTAAATCCCACTCACGGAGGCCAGCCAGGTACGTTGACTCATTCCTGTAATCCCCTGCATTTTAAGAGGCCAAGGCAGGAGGATCACTCGAGCCCAGGAGTTCAAGACCAGCCTGGGCAACGTGATTAAACTCCGTCCTTACAAAAACAAAAAATTAGCTGGGTGTGGTGGTGCATGCCTGTAGTCCCAGCTACTCAGGAGGCTGAGATGGGAGAATGGCTTGAACCTGGGAGGCAGGGGTTGCAGTGAGCTGAGATTATGCCACACTGCACTCCAGCCTGGGTGACAGAGTGAGACTTTGTCTCAAAAGAAAAAAAAAGTCCCACTCAAGGCTGGGACATGCTGACTTCCTCTCCTCCCCATGTCCAGGGTGGGACAGGCAAGTGCTGTAAGTAGAGGAAGCCATGGCTTGTGGATGCTGAGCCTTTGCTTGGCTCTCATGCTCTCAACCCTTTTATCCCACGGGTCCTCAGGACAATCCTGAGAACTGGAGGCAGAGTGAGTCCCACCTGCCCTGAGTGCTGAGCTCCTGGTCCAAGATTACCTAGAACCGAACTGCAGAGCTGGGTACTGGATCTACTCTGGCATTGGTTATGGGCAGCAGCATCTGGTGTCATGTCACTTCCTCTGTCGTCCGCCCATGGCTGCCCCAGAAGGATCCACATGCCTCTGGCAAAATAATGAGGCAGTGGGGCAGAACCTGTCCCCTACACTTCAAAAACGATGCTGGCTAGCTGGGCATGTTGGCACACGCCTGTAGTCTCAGCTTCTCAGGAGGCTGAGGTGGGAGGATTGCTTGAGCCCAGGAAGTCGAGGCTGCAATGAGCCACTATCCCACCACTGCACTTGAGCCTGAGCGATAGAGCTAGAGACCCTGTCTCAAACAAACAAACAAAAAAGTAAAAAACCAAAAAAACACGGTGTCTCACGCCTGTAATTCCAGCACTTTAGGAGACTGAGATGGGTGGATGATCACTTGAGCCCAGGAGTTTGAGACCAGCCTGGGCAACGTGGTGAAACCCTGTCTCTATTAAAAATACAAAAATTAACCGAGTGTGGCGGTGCACACCTGTAATCCCAGCTACTCAGGAGACCGAGGCAGGAGAATTGCTTAAACTTGGGAGGCGGAGGTTACAATGAGCTAAGAGGCGACAGAATGAGACTTGGTCTCAAAAAACAAAAACAGGCCAGGCGCAGTGGCTCACACCTGTAATCCCAGCACTTTGGGAGGCCGAGGTGGGTGGATCACGAGGTCAGGAGATCGAGATCATCTTGGCTACCATGGTGAAACTTCGTCTCTACTAAAAATACAAAAAAAAAGGAAAAAAAAAAAAAAAAGCTGGGCATGGTGACAGGCGCCTGTAGTCCCAGCTACTTGGGAGGCTGAGGCAGGAGAATGGAGGGAACCCAGGAGGCAGAGCTTGCAGTGAGCTGAGATTGTGCCACTGCACTCCAGCCTGGGCAACAGAGCGAGACTCCATCTCAAAAAAAAAAAAAAAGGCCACCATTAAGTGGGAACTGTGGGCAACCCATGAGGCTTCATATGCCAGAACCCGTCCACTGCCTGCCCAGGCACTGGCATGGCCTCCTTGTATTCTGCTTCTTCCCACATTCCACCCTTTGATGGAGAGAGTATGGTTACCTTTGATACGTGCCAACACTAGACAGGTGGCAGGATTGTTGGGCCTTCCCTTCCTGAAGAGTCCACTGGTGGCTGTATCAGCGTTGGAGGCCTCTGGAGTGCAGCAGAGCCTGGGCGTGGTGGGAGCGTTTGCCTAGGCCCATCTGCGTTGGCTGTCAGTCACTCACGGCCAACTGAGCAGAGGCTCTTGACTGTCACAAGCTATCAAGGCTGCCTCCAACCTCCAGGGAGGACGAGAAGGCCCTGACTTGGACCAGGCCATGGCAGAAGTCTGGAGTACTTAGCCCTTCTTTGTAGTTAACTAATCTCCCCCTCTCCAACTATCTTATGCTTTTAGTGCAGGTGGGGGCGGGGAGTTAGGAGAGGATACTGGCATAGGAGCTGAGACCATTTCTTTTTTTTTTTTTTTTTTTGAGACGGAGTCTTGCTCTGTTGCCAGGCTGGAGTGCAGTGGCTCAGTCTTAGCTCACTGCAACCTCTGCCTCCCAGGTTCAAGTGATTCTCCTGCCTCAGCCTCCTGAGTAGCTAGGATTACAGGCACCTACCACCACGCCCAGCTAATTTTTCACACTTGATCTTAGCCAAAAGGCAGAGAAGTGATCTGGCTAATTTTTTGTATTTTTAGTAGAGATAGGGTTTGGCCATGTTGGCTAGGCTGGTCTCGAACTCCTGACCTAGTAATCCGCCCACCTCGGCCTCCCAGAGCACTGGGATTACAAGCGTGAGCCCCTGCGCCTAGCCCATTTTTGAAGAACTGTTGATGAAAAGGCTCTGCACGTTCCAGCTTTTGCCCAGACTGGTTCTTTTTTTTCTTTTTCCTGATACAGGATCTTGCTTCATTGTCCAGGCTGGAGTGTAGTGGCATGATTATGACTCAATGTAGCCTCGAGCTCCTGGGCTCAAGCAGTCCCCTAGCTTCGGCATGTGCACCCCTAGCTTCGGCATCCTGAGTAGCTGAGATCACTGGTACACGCCACCATGCCTGGCTAATTTTTTTTTTTTTTTTGAGACGGTGTCTTTTTTTTTTTTTTTTTTTTTGAGACGGAGTCTCACTCTATCACCCAGGCTGGAGTGCAGTGGCTGGATCTCAGCTCACTGCAAACTCCGCCTCCCAGGTTTACGCCATTCTCCTGCCTCAGCCTCCCAAGTAGCTGGGACTACAGGCACCCGCCACCACGCCCGACTAATTTTTTGTATTTTTTAGTAGAGACGGGGTTTCACTGTGTTAGCCAGGATGGTCTCGATCTTCTGACCTTGTGATCCACCCGTCTCGGCCTCCCAAAGTGCTGGGATTACAGGCTTGAGCCACCGCGCCCGGCCTGAGATGGAGTCTTGCTCTGTCGCCAGGCTGGAGTGCAGTGGTGTGATCTCGTCTCACTACAACTTCCACCTCCTGGGTTCAAGGGATTTTAGAGTAGCTGGGACTACAGGTGCACACCAACACACCTGGCTAATTTTTGTATTTTTCTTTTTTTTTTTTTTTGAGATGGAATCTCACTCTGTTGCTTAGGTTGGAGTGCAGTGGCGCAATCTCGGCTCACTGCAACCTCCCCCTTTGTGGGTTCATGCCATTCTCCTGCCTCAGCCTCCCGAGTAGCTGGGACTACAGGCGCCCGCCACCACGCCCAGCTAATTTTTTTGTGTTTTTAATAGAGATGGGGTTTCACCATGTTAACCGGGATGATCTCGATTTCCTGACCTCGTGATCCTCACATCTTGGCCTCCCAAAGTGCTGGGATTACAGGCGTGAGCCACTGCCCCTGGCCAATTTTTGTATTTTTAGTAGAGATGAGGTTTCCCCATGTTGACCAGGATGGTTTTGATTTCCTGACCTCCTGATCTGCCCGCCTCGGCCTCCCGAAGTGCTGGGATTACAGGAGTGAGCCACCATGCCCGGCCTCTGGCTAATGTTTTGACTTTTTATAGAGACGAGGTCTCACTGTGTTGCCCATGCTGATCTTGAACTCCTAGGCTCAAGTGATCCTTCCCACCTCAGCCTCCCAAGGTGCTAGGCCTATATGCGTGAGCCACTGCTCCCAGCCTGGTTCTTGTTCTTTTTTTTTTTTTTTTTGAGATGAAGTCTCGCTCTGTCGCCCGATCTCGGCTCACTGCAACCTCCACCTCCCTGCTTCAAGCAGTTCTCCTGCCTCAGCCTCCCGAGTATCTGCGATTACAGGCGCACGCCACCATGCCTGGCTAATTTTTTTTTTATTTTTAGTAGAGACGGGGTTTCACCATGTTGGCCAGGCTGGTCTCGAACTCCTGTCCTCAGGCGATCACCCACATCGACCTCCCAAAGTGCCGGGATTACAGTCGTGAGCCACCGCACCTGGCCAGTTCTTGTTTGTTTTTGTTTTTGTTTTTGTTTTTTGAGATGGAGTCTCGCTTTGTCACCCAGGCTGGAGTGCAGTGGCACTGTCTTGGCTTACTGTCAGTTGCACCTCCCGGGTTCACAGCCATTCTCCTGCCTCAGCCTCCCAAGTAGCTGGGACTACAGGTGCCCGCCACCGCGCCCGGCTAATTTTTTATATTTTTTTAGTAGAGACGGGGTTTCACTGTGTTAGCCAGGATGGTCTCGAGCTCTTGACCTCGTGATCCGCCCGCCTCGGCCTCCCAAAGTGCTGGGATTACAGGCATGAGCCACTGCGCCCGGCCTCTTGTTCTTGATGTACAGTCATGGCCATATCCAGGCACAGCTTGCGATGGAGGGTCCTACTATGTTTGTGGCAGGGAGCTGCAAACCAGAATGCAGGTTGCAGAAGCAGCTTCTACCTCTGAACAGAAACATTCTCCTGACAGGAGCATCATGTTAGGAAACATCTCTCCTGTCAGGTTTCATTTGCCTTTGTCAAGTGATGGGCTAGGTGTGGTGGGCTCGGGGCCGTGTGTTCATGCCAGCATAGCATCATGTGGTTTAAGTGTTAGAGGTATTGATTTAGGAGCTGGCAATGAGGGGTGTAGGGGTCCTCTGGCCCAATGCCTTGAATCTAGTCCCTTCTGTGAGGTATTGTATGGCAGTGGTGGCAACTGCAACTCTTGCCAGGCACACAGGCAGGCAGTAGATCCGTGTTAGCTGGCCACACAACACCAAGAAGGCTGCAGGAGATGGGTGGGCCTGGGAGGCTTCCATGCCAGGGTGCCCAGTGAACTTTGCCTCCGAAAGCCAAGTCCTGGCCCTGGCTCTGTCTGGAGCCTGATGGAAAGCTTGCTTCAGCCAGCCTGCCCTGACACCAAGTTTGCAAGCACAGCTCATTCTCTGTTTGGTCTAGCTCCCTAAATGAGGTGTAGGTGAAGTGTACACGACAGGCTTTGACCAGGTGTGTTCCTGCGACATTAAGCCTTCTCTTCCTGGGGCTGGAAGTGGGTTGGAGAATGAGCTCTGAAGCCGCCTTGTAGATGCCCAGCCCTGTCCCTCCTTTTAGAGAACTTTTCACCCTGGCTCAGTTCCCCCTAGTCTGTTTCCCCAACCCCTACACACACACACAGTTGGAAGTCTAGGACACATCACACATTATGGGGAAGAGCCCCAAACTTTTCGGGCAACTTGGACTTGAGCCTCAGCTCTGCCACTGGCCAGCCAGGCACCTGATCCGTAAACTAATCTCTGCATCTGTAAAATGGGGACCCCATACCTGTTCTACCTGTTGCTCAAAGGACTGTGAGCTTTGCTTGCCAATGGTTTGTGTAAAGGAATGAAACTACACGGTGCAGCCCAGAATGGGGCCTTATAGGCAAGCCCTGATAACATGGGATTTGGGGCAAGAGTTAGGATAGCAGGGGCAGGCAGAACACCAGATCCCACCTGAACCTGGCACTTGTCCTTACTATACTAGGCCAGGCTGTGATGACACTGGTAAACTCCGGGGCCAAGTATCCTCTAGATGGGGGCTTCTTGGAAGGGGATCTGGGCATCGTCCTTGCCTGGGTAGCTGAGCAGCCCCAGAGCTCCTTACAGGAAGCATGGGAAACATGTTGTGAAGTGTGTGGATCTAGGTTCACATCCACTGTCTGGCTGTGTGCTGCTTGCTGTCTTCCCGTGTCGTTATTCAGAGCCTTATAAGTCCTGGGTCTGCGGGCCATGTCGCCACATTCCATCCACCTCACGTCAAGTGGCCATACTCAGAGGGCCTTCTTTCCTGTGGGAGGCGTAAGAGCAACCTGCTGGTGCCAAACCTAAGCGTGGGACCCAGGCAGGACCCAATTCCCCAAAACACTCCCACCCCCACCCCACACCCACCACGGCGACCAAGACCACACCAAGGGTGTGACTGCCCTGAGGTTTCTGTTCAGCAGCCCTAACATTGGCTCTGCAGAGACCCCCCTCAAGCTCCCAGGCCCAGCTTGGTCTAGGGCCCAGAGCTGGCTCCTGACTTCCAGCTCTGTCCCCTTCTGTTTTCTGTTCATACCACTTTTTTGCCTTCTTGTGGGCAGAAGGAGTCACTGAAGCTCTGAGCAGATGGAGGACAGTGACTGAGTCTTATCCCAGACTCAGTCACATTCTTCTACTGCCCTTTAAAATGCCTGGTGTCATGGAGTGTCTGTGTGACAGGACCTGAGGCAAGTCTACTCTCCTATAGCTGAGGCTGACTAGAGAAGGCCACAGAGCCACCTGCCATGGCCGGTGACAGGGCTGGGTCTTCAACCTGGGTTTCCTGATGCTGTTTTGAGGTTCTTTGTCTTTTGTTTGAACTCTCATCAGCGGGTATCTTCTGAGCTGGACCCTGAGTGCAGTGTCCTGGTTCTCAATGGGGTCTCTTTCCCTTGGGGGAGCCAGATCGCATCTGGGTGTGATGATGATGGCAGCAAATTCTAAAAACCTGTTCAGTGTCTTTATAACAGGAAAGCCGTAAACTTAGAAATGTAGGCTGCAGCTCATGTGCTCTGTGGTCTGGGCTGGTAGGGATGGCTGGGCCTGCTCCATCCACCCACCCCCAACCTCCCCGCAGCTAGTGGGACACGAGGCCACTCACACTCAGCTGTGGGAGTTGGCAGTCTGTCATTCAGTTTTGTCGTTGGCCTGTAACCATGAAGGACTCACCATGGCATCATCCAGTGGGACCACCCCCCACCCCCCTGCCACCGCCACCATCATACCTACCGCAACCTTTTGCAAGATACTGTGTGTGTCCTCTGTGCTCATGAGCCGAAGACCAGGCCAGGTGCAGTGACTCACGCCTGTAATCCCAGCACTTTGGGACTATAGGCGTGAATCACTTTGGGATTGCAGGAGGATCGCTTGAGCCCAGGAATTCGAGATCAGCTTGGGCAACATGGTGAGACCCCAACTCTACATGAACTTAAAAAATTAGCCGGGGGCTGGGCACAGAGGCTCATGCTTATAATCCCAGCACTTTTGGAGGCTGAGGCAGATGGATCACTTGAGGTCAGCAGTTTGAGACCAGCTTGGCCAACATGGTGGAACCCCATCTCTACTAAAACTACAAAAATTAGTTGGGCATGGTGGTGGGTGCCTGTAATCCGAGCTATTTGGGAGGCTGAGGCAGGAGAATCACTTGAACCCAGGAGGCGGAGGCGGAGGTTGCAGTGAGCCAAGATCATGCCATTGCACTGCAGCCTGGGCGACAGAGTGAGACTCTGTCTCAAAAAAAAAAAAATTAGCTGGGCTTTGTGGTATGTACCTGTGGTCCCAGTTACTCAGGAGATTGAGGCAAGAGGATCGCTTGAGTCCAGGAGATCAAGGCTGCAGTGAGCCATGTTTGTGCCATTGCACTCCAGCCTGAACAACAGAGCAAGACCCTGTTTCAAAAAAAAGCTGAAGGTCACTTGTTCCTGGGTAGCTTGGGCTGGCCCCACTGGGTCTGAGTGGGTTGGTGTGAGATCAAGGTCTGCAAAAGAGCATTGACTCGTGAGCTGGTTACTTGGGGACACAGGCTGTTTCTGACATGCTCGGTAACTGCAAGCAACTCGCTCGACCCCTAGGCCCTGGTTTCCTTGTCTAAAAATAAAGTTTCTTCCAGCTCAGATGTTCTGTATTTGGGTTGCTGCTGAGGGCTGGGAGTTGGGGAAGGATGTGGGAGGGGCTTATAAGAGGCTCATTTTTCCCTTTTTGGATTTCCCTCCTCTTCTGACCCCCTTCCCAAAGTAGTGTTTTCCATCCAGATGACACCAGGAGAGCTCACTCAAAGCAGTGGGTAGGGGACTTCTGAAGCACGCACATTCGTTACTTGAACATTGTGAGTGGGCAGTTGAAACAATTCTTCCTTTCCAGATTGAATTCTAACTTTTAGAGATGCTAAAGGGTTGCTGCAAAAGTCATTTTTTTTTTTTTTTGTAGGATATTTCTATTGCCTGCAGTGAGATTTTCCTGGGGTGTCTTCTATCCAAGTCCCAATACTGTGAGGCAGGAAATTACAGAAGGCCAGAGTTGGCCTCGAGGGGTGACAGTTCCTGGTGGGTTGGTGGGTTGTCTGTGGGTGGGGAAGAGTGGGGAGTGGTTCCAATGGTTTCTTTTTTTTTTTTTGAGACGGAGTCTCGCTCTGTCGCCCAGGCTGGAGTGCAGTGGCCGGACCTCAGCTCACTGCAAGCTCCGCCTCCCGGGTTCATGCCATTCTCCTGCCTCAGCCTCCCGAGCAGCTGGGACTACAGGCGCCCACCACCACGCCCGGCTAGTTTTTTTTTTTTTTTTGTATTTTTTTTTAGTAGAGACGGGGTTTCACCGTGTTAGCCAGGATGGTCTCGATCCCCTGACCTCGTGATCCGCCCGTCTCGGCCTCCCAAAGTGCTGGGATTACAGGCTTGAGCCACCGCGCCCGGCCTCCAATGGTTTCTTGCCTCAGTGTCCTTGGTGGAGAAGGGTCTGTTTTCTTTCTTTTGTTTTTGAGATGGAGTTTCACTCTTTTTGCCCAAGCTGGAGGGCAGTGGTGTGGTCTCGGCTCACTGCAACCTCCGTCTCCTGGGTTCAAGTGATTCTCCTGCCTCAACTTCCCGAGTAGCTGGGATTACAGGCATGCGTTACCATGCCCGGCTGATTTTTGTATTTTTAGTGGAAATGGGGTTTCACCATGTTAGCCATGCTCGTCTAGAACTCCTGACCTCAGGTGATCCGGAGAAGGATCTGTATTTTAGGTGGTGGTTCCTGGAGTTTATGGTCCTTTCGTGGCTATTCTAAGGCTAGGATTTGTCCCCTAGACTTAAAGCATAAGAGACTTTAATATCCCTGAGCCTACCACTGTTTTTGAAAGCAGTGTTTACCTTTTCCTTTTCCATTGCTTATAAAAGCCAGCACTTATGGAGCTTGTCCTCATGGTCACAGTATCTGAGAAGCTGGATCCCTCAGCATCGGGCTTGTCCTTCCCCTTGCAGAGGGAGACGTGCTTCTGGTGAGCGGCCAGGCCGCAGCCACTTCTGACCAAATGTGGGGTCCCCATGGTCGTGGCTCCTGGCCAACCCGGCGTCCCAGTCCTGCTCTTCATGGAGGCTTTACTCAGCTGCTTTGGCCCCTCCTTCTCCCCCACCAACCTGTTCCCTATTCCTGCAGGACCCCCGTGTGAGCTGGGCCCTGTGTGTGCCCTGGGAGGACGGACCCTAAGCATCTACTGTCTGGGTCACTGGCCTTTTGTGGCAGCAGCTTGAATGCCAGGTCTGCCTATGGCAGTGTCCAGGGCCAAGAGAGACGACTACCTGAGCTGATAGAAACAGGCCAAGTAGGCCAGGCGCGGTGGCTCACGCCTGTAATCCCAGCACTTTGGGAGGCCAAGGTGGGTGGATGGATCACTTGAGGTCAGGAGTTCAAGACCATCCTGGCCAACATGGCGAAAACCCATCTCTACTAAAAATGCAAAAATTGGCCAGGCGTGGTGGCACAATCCTGTAGTCATAGCTACTTGGGAGGCTGAGGCAGGAGAATCGCTTGAACACGGGAAGTAGAGGTTGCAGTGAGCTGAGATGGTGCCACTGCACTCCAGCCTGGGTGACAGCAAGACTCCATCTCAAAATAATTAAAAAATAATTAAAGGCCGGGTGCGGTGGCTCAAGCCTGTAATCCCAGCACTTTGGGAGGCCGAGACGGGCGGATCACGAGGTCAGGAGATCAAGACCATCCTGGCTAACACGGTGAAACCCTGTCTCTACTAAAAACTACAAAAAACTAACCGGGCGAGGTGGCAGGCGCCTGTAGTCCCAGCTACTCGGGAGGCTGAGGCAGGAGAATGGCGTGAGCCCGGGAAGCGGAGCTTGCAGTGAGCTGAGATCTGGCCACTGCACTCCAGCCTGGGTGACAGAGCGAGACTCCGTCTCAAAAAAAAAAAAAAAAAAAAAAAAATAATAATAATAATAATAATTAAAAAAAGAAAAAAGAAACAGGCTGAGTCCCTTTCCACACAAGCCTGGATTTGTGCTGGTGTCTTGGGTGCTTCTGATACTTTGCTCCTGAAGGGTTGTTTAATTTGTTTTTTTCTGAAGATACTGAAATAAATGTCAGTTTGTCTGAAGGAAAAACATCACTGACACGTAGATGGGAATGGGTTTGTTGGAGCCCCGTCTTCCTACTTCTCTTCTCTAAAAAATGACCCCTTAACCTCTCGGCTGGAGAGGGCTGTGGAGGAAGAACATTTGGATGTCAGTTTGCAGCTCACACCTTCCTGAAGGAGAGGGCTGGGTGACCTGCGCAGCCTGGGCAGGCTCCTCCATCGTGGTGGGATTAGACAGCATGGTCCAGAAGCTCCTTCTAGACCTATTTCTACTGGGAGGGGATTCCCCATTCCAGAGGCCTCCAGAAACAAGGCTGAGGATGGGGAGCTCTACTTCTTGTGCCACCCAGGTGCTGCTCTCCCCTTCCCCAGGACCCAGGACTGAGTTACGATGCTGGAGCTGGGAGTGAGACTGAGGGGCCTCCCAGGGAGGTGGGGAGAGGTCAAGAGGTGGCTCAGGATGGGTGAGGTGGCTCACACCTATAATTTCAGCGCTTTGGGAGGCTGGGGCGGGAGGATCACTTGAGCCCAGGAGTTCGAGACCAGCCCAGGCCACACAGTGATGCCCTATCTCAAAAAAAAAAAAAAAAAAAAATTAAAAATAAAAATAAACGTTTGATTTTTATTTAAAAATAAATATAGGTAGTCCCAGGCACCCTAGGTCTAGTACTGGCTGGAGAGAAAGAGCTCAAGAACACACAGGCCCTTCTTCCCAAAGGAGTCAGGCTTATAAACAATTGGCAACAAAGGGCTGGGCGCGGTGGCTCAAGCCTGTAATCCCAGCACTTTGGGAGGCCGAGACGGGCGGATCACGAGGTCAGGAGATCGAGACCATCCTGGCTAATACGGTGAAACCCTGTCTCTACTTAAAAATACAAAAAACGGCCGGGCGTGGTGGCTCAAGCCTGTAATCCCAGCACTTTGGGAGGCCGAGACGGGTGGATCATGAGGTCAGGAGATCGAGACCATCCTGGCTAACACCGTGAAACCCCGTCTCTACTAAAAAATACAAAAAACTAGCTGGGCGAGGTGGCGGGCGCCTGTAGTCCCAGCTACTCGGGAGGCTGAGGCAGGAGAATGGCGTAAACCCGAGAGGCGGAGCTTGCAGTGAGCTGAGATCCGGCCACTGCACTCCAGCCTGGGCGATAGAGCGAGACTCCGTCTCAAAAAAAAAACAAAAACAAAACAAAAAAAAACAAACAATTGGCAACAAAGACCTAGAGGACTCCAGGAAGTGCCCGTGAGTGATAGCCCATGGGGTCCATGGACCCCTCTCCCACCCACCCACTCCCTGTGACTCTAGAGGGAAGACAAGCAGCAAGACTTGCTTCAGAAAAGAGCAACTCTGGGTGCCCCCAAAGCTTTGCTGGGTAGATACACAGTTGTGCCAAAAGTTGGTCAGTTCCCCTAGGTAGGCCTGGCACTGACTGGGACCTCCAGCAGGGCTGGGTCTGCTCCTGTGGGTCATGAGAACCGCACAGCCATGTCTGTGGTATTCTGTATGGTTACTCAACCCTGGCCACGTTCCTTGCCTATATTGTTGCTTGCAGCAGGTTCCACCAGAAGGGTTGTTCCTCAACAAGTATCTTTGACTGAATTCTCAGGATCATCCTCCATCTGTTCCCCAGGTCTCCCCCATACCTGCTGCATCTGACTACAGGCGTACCTTCCAGCTGTGCTGAGGACCTGACTGTGCTCCCAGCATTTCTGCTCTTACTTCCCATAAGGGTGATTTTTTGGAAGGGCCATGGTTGCTCTTCACATTTTGGGTTGCTAGATGCTTCTGCAGAAGGGATGAGAGTATGGAAGGAGACGGGCCCACATGAATGTGTTTGGTCCCTTCCAGCAGCCTGAGATTGTGAGAACCACCCCATGCACTCTTCAAATGCTTTACAACATTTTGCGTATGTGCTGAATTCTTGTAATAAACCCATGAGTTTATTCTGAGTTAAACCCAATAGGCAGGACATGAGTTCTTTGGTTGAGCTTTCCTTCTTGTCATCAACTAGCTGTTGGTACCTGAATCCTTGGCTGCATCTACCCTTTATTTTATTTTTATTTTTATTTTTTAGAGGTAGGGTCTTGCTCTGTTGCCTAGGCTGGAATGCAAGTGTTGCGATCATGACTCACTGCAGCCGCGAATTCCTGGGCTCAAGCAATGCTCCCACCTCAGCCTCCCGAGTTGCTCAGACTTCAGATGCCTTCCAGCATGCCTGGCTGATTTTTTGCGGGGGGATAGGGCCTTACTATATTGCCCAGGTTGGAACATCCAGCCTGTTTCCTGAATGTCAGGCCCTGTTACCCTGACATAGGTACTATGGTGGTCCCCAGTACTGGCCTGAGACACAAGACTAGTTGGCTGGACCTTGGAGAAGTAACTGCATGTCTCTGTTCCTGCCATTGCTGAAGGATCCTGGCTGTGTCATCAGCTTGCCTTGTCACCTTGTTCTTGGCTTCAGTTTCCGCATCTATAAAATGAAGGGGTTGAACTAGCTGATCTCCGTGATGTGTCTTCTATTTCGGACATTACCTCCCCTGGGGAAGAGAAAAACTAGACTCTAGTGACCACCTTAGGACATCTCACCCACATTCCCAGCTTCAGTCTGACCTGGACCCAATCCAGCTTCAGTAGACAACCTTAATAAGTGGCTCATGGCACTTGATGAGGGAGGTCCTTGTGCGGGTAAATGCAGGAGCCCTAAATGAAGCCAGCATTTTATTGCTCTCACAAGTAATGGAGAGAGTAAGGTGAGCTCTCAGTCTTGGAGGTAGATGGTGTTTGTGTTGTAAAGATAAAGAAACTGAGGCCAGGCATGGTGGCTCATACCTGTAATCCCAACACTTTTGGTGAGGCTGGGGCAGAAGGATTCCCTGAGCCCAGGAGTTAAAAACCAGCCCAGGCAACATAGTGAGACCTCCTCTCTACAAAAATGGAAAAGCTAGCCAGGCATTATGGTGCACACCTATAGTCCCAGATACTCTGGAGGTGGAGGCAGGAAGATCTCTTAAGCCTAGGAGTTTGATGCTGCAATGAGCTATGGTAGCACCACTGCACTCTAAGCTGGGGGACAGACTGAGACTCTATTTCCAAAAAAAAAAAATGAGGCCAGACATGGTGCCTCACACCTATAATCCCAGTACTTTGGGAGGTCAAGGTCAGGAGTTCCTGACCTCAGGGAACTTCTTGAGATGAGGAGGTGAGGTGAGACCAGCCTGACCTTAAGGAACTCCTTGAGGTGAGGAGACCAGCCTGGCCAACATGGTGAAACCCTGTCTCTACTAAAAAAAAAACAGAAATAGCTGGGCATGGTGACAGGCGCCTGTAATCCCAGTTACTTGGGAGGCTGAGGCAGGAGAATCACTTGAACCCAGAGGGCGGAGGTTGCAGTGAGCAGAGTTTGTGCCACTGCACTCCAGCCTGGGCAACAGAGTGAGACTCCATCTCAAAAAAAAAAAAAAAGAAATAAAAATAAAAAACTGAGATTCGGAAAGATGAAGTGGCTTCCTCAGGCAAGCATGAAGCTAGGAAGCAAACTCCAGTGTAACTGAGGTCTGTCTTTGCCTTTTTTTTTTTTTTTTTTTTTTTTTGAGACAGGGTCTCGCTCTGCTGCCCAGGCTGGAGTACAATGGCATGATCTTGGCTTACTGCAACCTCCACCTCCCGGGTTCAAGGGATTCTCGTGCCTCAGCCTCCCAAGTAGCTGGGATTACAGGTGTGTGCCACCACACCCAGCTAACCATATTTTTAGTAGAGATGGGGTTTCATCATGTTGGCCAGGCTGGTCTCAAGCTCCTGACCACAAGTGATCTGCCCTCCTCGGCCTCCCAGAGAGCTGGGATTACAGGCGTGAGCCACCATGCCGGGCCCTCTCTGCCATTTATGGTATCGTTCTGCTATGCTGGATCACATCGGGTCTCTGGCTGTGAGTTTCTTCTCTGCAGGAACTGAGGTGTGTAGAGATGGGGGAGATCTCCAGTGCTTAGACCTGACTCTAGGGACATTGGGAGATGGAAATGTTTTGAGGCTTGGTTCCTGCCCTAGCTTTCTGTAGTCAAGGTGAGTGGTACCTCAGACTGCTGGGAACTGTAAGGCAAGGGGTCCTAACGGCCACTGTGGGACTTCAGAGGAAGGAAAGGGGAGCTGAAGACACCAGAAAGACCTGAAGGCTGGATACCTTTAGTTAAGGAGTGAGGAAGGGGTGAGCCAAGGGGCCAGTGCAGGCAGCTTTGTGGACGCTTGTCAGGAGTCCTGGAGTGGATGGGCTGGGTAGGCTTGATGGAAGCAGTTGTTGGGCGGCTTTGGAACGTCTTGTCCTCCCCACGTGTGGCTGGTCAGCCTGCAGAGCCCACGCTTCCCCTGCTCCTGGTTTGCCAGTTTCCCCTTTTTCTGCCCTCCTCACTCTGGTGTGGCCGTCATCCTAAACAAGTGTCATACAGAGTGGATGGATGGCAGCACTTACCCACCCATGAGGCTGATTGAGGCTGCCCTGTGCCGCTCCCCGTGTCCTCACAAACAGCAGAGTCAGGGTGCCTGGTCTCAGGAGCCCTGCTCCTCCGTGAACTCAGCTGTGTGCCATTGACAAATTACTGAGTCTTTCTGGGTCTCAGTAAGGGGGTGGGCTTTGAGATGTCATCTGCTGGGGTGGCTGGAATTGAGTAGGAACCAAGGCAGGTGTTTGGGCGTCACACTTGCTGTGACTTAGCCTCCCAGACTGCTCCCCACAGAGCATCTGTGCTCAGGCAGACAGGGGCCCACCAGCTCATCCGTGACTGCCTTGATCACCTGAGAGGTGACCAGGGACAGGATGGGAGCTGTGGGGTAGCCTTTTGGACTCCATAGAACCCGAAAGATGGAACCCCGAGGAAAAGGGTTATCGGGCCCAGAGGGAATCCTGGAAACGAGTCTTGAGCCGGGATGAGGAAACAGCCCCTGCACTCACCCCACCCCACCTCAAGCAGGAAACTCTGTGCTGAGAACTTGCTATTTAAGAGGCCTCTGGGGAGGTCTGGCCAGAAAGGAGGCATTTGAGGGAGGGTTTAAAATTAGCCCGGGTAAAATGTGTGACCCCTGGGGAGAGCTGAAGCACAGGTTTCTGTGGGTCTGCTCTGGTCTGGGTCTTTGACTCAAATCATGTCCTGCTTTCCTGGGGAGGAAGGGAAGGAGAGAAGGGAGTGGTACTGATCTAGGTCCCTCCGTCAGGGCACTGGCGACTGCACTCTTGGCCCATCCTCTGGGGGTGAGGTGTTGCGGGCCGACCCTGAGCCACCCAGAGGGCTTGGTGCTCAGGTCCTGTCGTCCTTTCCCCGCACCCATCACCTCTGCTAGGCTGGGCATGTAGTAGGAAGACTTGGGTTTTGGTTTTTTTTTTTTTTTTTTTTTTTTTTTTGAGACGGAATTTTGCTCTTGTTGCCCAGGCTGGAGAGCAGCCGTGCGATCTCGGCTCACTGTAACCTCGCCTTCTGGGTTCAAGGAATTCTCCTACCTCAGCCTCCCTTGTAGCTGGGATTATAGGCATGTGCCACCACATCCGGCTAATTTTGTAGTTTTAATAGGGATGGGGTTTCTCCATGTTGATCAGGCTGGTCTCGAACTCTCGATCTCAGGTGATCCGCCCTCCTCGGCCTCCCAAAGTGCTGGGATTACAGGTGTAAGCCACCGTGCCCGGCCTTTTATTTTTATTTTTATTTTTTTTGAGATGGAATCTCACTGTTTCCCAGGCTGGAGTGCAGTGGCGTGATCTTGGCTCACTGCAAACTCTGCCTCCTGGGTTCTAGTGATTCTCTTGCCTCAGCCTCCCAAGTAGCTGGGACTGCAGGGATGGGCCACCATACCTGGCTAATTTTTTGTATTTTTAGTAGAGATGGGATTTTACCATGTCAGCCAGGCTGGTCTCAAACTCTTCACCTCAAGTGATCCGCCCGCCCCAGCCTCCCAAAGTGCTAGGATTACAGGCATCAGCCACTGCACCTGGCCGAGGCCTGGGTTTTGAGTTCCAGGTCTGCTGCCTTTAAAGAATAAGCCATGTCACTTCCGCTTCAGGATTCACACACACAACTCAAGGCTCTTACGTCAAATGGCAGAGAGGCCTACTGGGCTCAGATCAGGAGCTCGGTTTGGCCCATCCTGGAGCCTCAGCTGTCTGGACCTCCAAATACTGCTAACAACAAGACAGGATAATAGTGGTGTCTCCGTGGAACATGAGCTGCCAGGGCTGTGAGGTGTGAGGTGCCGTCACCCCAAGCCTGGGCACAGAGGCTGGTATAGTGGCGCCTCTGCTGAGGGAAAGACGTGTCCCAAGGGAGAAGATGCATCCCAAGTGGCCCGAGATTCTGCTGGATGGGCTTGGCAAAAGCTCACATGAGGGAAGAAGTTTCTCTTCACCATGGCTGAGAGTCATTCTTGTGTGGGTGGGAGTGGTGACACCAGTAACCAGTAGCTATCCTGGCTGGTTTCCTTTGACATTCTTGGCTCTATTGAGTTCTCTGGGTGCATTGGGTGCAGTTTTGCCTAACACTGCTCCAGCTCTCTGATACAAGTCACTGATAAAAGCCATTGTCTCAGAAAGGCTGCTGTCTGGAGTCAGCGAGCCATCACTAGAGCGTGGAGCAAGTTCTTTGGTACCTCTCAAGAAGGAGATGTGACCCACTGTAGGGCAACTAAATGCTTTCAAGAATGGCTGCATGATGGGGTGAGACGTGAACTTCTAAAATCTGCAGTGGTCAATTCAGAAGACCTGTGCTTGGCTTCGCAGGAGGAGATGTGGCCCAGAGCAGAAGTCAAGCATGTAGGGATGCTCTGCTTGTTCACATTTTTCATTATTCAGGAAGCCACAGTTTCAAAAAATGTTTTTAATGGATCTAAGCTATGGAAAATCTCCCCTCCCCCATCACAATTTTTGGTTGATCAGGGCTTGCTAGTTTAGCATCCAGTGCAAGCAGCATTTAAATAGCAGCAGTGGCTACAGCTACAGGATGGACACCTGGTATTTAGACCTGGCTTGTAACTATGTTGGGGGCAGTGCTCAAAACTCACAGCATCTGCTGGGCGTGGTGGCTCACTCCTGTCATCTCAGCACTTTGGGAGGTCGAGGTGGGTGGATCACTTGAGGTCAGGAGTTCGAGACCAGCATGGCCAACGTGGTGAAACCCTGTCTCTACTAAAAATACAAAGAATTAGCTGGGCATGGTGGTTCATGCGTGTAGTCCCAGGTACATGGGAGGCTGAGGCAGGAGAATTGCTTGAACCCAGGAGGCAGAGGTTGCAGTGAGCCGTGATGGCGCCACTGCACTCCAGTCCGGGTGACAGAGTGAAACGCCATCTCAAAAAAAAAAAAAAAAAAAAAAACCTCACAGCATCAAATGCTCCACCTGAAGCTGGCAAGATCTTGGCATGTTCTTCAAAACTCAACGTAATGGTTTTGACTCTTTACCCATTACCCTGTTCGGTCAACATTTAGTACCATCACCATGCTAAGAGCAGGGAGAGAGACAGGAGTATAAAGTGTTTCTTGACATTGAAGGCCCCACATCTTGTGTAGGAGCAGGAGATGGATGAGAAAGTGCCAGGACCTCTGCCGAAATCACTACAGGGCATAGTGGGCATGGGACTCTGTTTCCTTTACATCTTCGCTCCTCCCCTTGACTAGACTGGAGCCTCTCTACCAGAAGGCCATGGGTATCATCTAGAAAATAGATACTTTTTTGTCTGAGGGGCCAGTGGTGCAATGGATTAAAAAAAATATAGATTTTTACATGTGCATTTTTTGGGGGTCAGGCACTGCAGCTTTCTTCAGATTCTTTTTTTTTTTTTTTGAGACGGAGTCTTGCTGTGTCGCCCAGGCTGGAGTGCAGTGGCGCGATCTCGGCTCACTGCAAGTTCCGCCTCCCGGGTTCACACCATTCTCCTGGCTCAGCCTCCTGAGTAGCTGGGACTACAGGCGCCCACCACCGCGCCCGGCTTATTTTTTTTTGTATTTTTAGTAGAGATAGGGTTTCACTGTGGTCTTGATCTCCTGACCTTGTGATCCGCCCGCCTCGGCCTCACAAAGTGCTGGGATTACAGGCTTGAGCCACCGCGCCCGGACTTTTTTTTTTTTTTTTGGAGACGGAGTCTGACTCTGTCGCCCAGGCTGGAGTGCAGTGGCCGGATCTCAGCTCACTGCAAGCTCCGCCTCCCAGGTTCACGCCATTCTCCTGCCTCAGCCTCCCGTGTAGCTGGGACTACAGGCGCCCGCCACCGTACCTGGCTAATTTTTTGTATTTTTAGTAGAGATGGGGTTTCACCGTGTTAGCCAGGATGGTATTGATCTCCTGACCCCGTGATCCACCCGTCTCGGCCTCCCAAAGTGCTGGGTCTTCAGATTCTTAGAGGAGGCTTTGGTTTGAAAAGGCATACTGATTAGCATGGTGTGGTGGTTACCCCTGTAATCCCAGCTACTCAGGAGACTGAGGCAGGAGAATCTCTTGAACCCAGGAGGTGGAGGTTGCAGTGGCTGAGATCGTGCCACTGCAGTTTAGCCTGGGTGACAGAGTAAGATTCCGTCTCAAAAAAGAAAAAAGGGCATGCTGGGCTGGATTTGTACCCTTGTCGAACAGGGCTTTCTTTTTGCCTCTGTTCACCAGCAGACTCAGTCTGTGTGCAGAGGCATTGGGCAGACTCTGCATGATGCCTCTGGGATGTACCCAGAGAAAGAAAAGGGCTTTGGGAAATTCAGTGCTGTGAAATAGTGTTAATTTACCTTGGGTGTCCAAAGAGGCCCAGGAAAGGCTGAATTCCTCTAAACTCTAGAAGGATTCCAGTGGCCTGCCTGAAGGAAGAGCTGTTGTCATCCCTGTCCGTCTTGGGCAGCCTGGCCCTGATCACTGGTCTCTGTCCCCAGGTCCGGACACTGTTTGTCAGCGGCCTCCCTGTGGACATTAAACCCAGAGAACTCTACTTGCTCTTCCGGCCGTTCAAGGTGAGTCAGGACCTGGCCACCCCCGGGTGGAGGCTGGGACCCTGGAGAAGCAGCCGGGTCGGGCCGGGCAGCAGGGTGATGCGGGAAGGTGTGGCAGAAGCTGTGGGGGCAGGTCCAGCCCTCTGTCCTGGTTGTGCGAATTCACATGCTGCCTTCTGAGCCTGTTTCCTCGCCAGTTAAATGGAGACAGTAAGAATCTTTTTTTTTCCCCTTGAGACAGAGTCTTGCTGTGTTGCCCAGGCTAGGGTGCAGTGGCGTGATCTTGGCTCACTGCAACCTCCGCCTCCTGGGTTCAAGCAATTCTCCTGCCTCAGCCTCCTGAGTAGCTGGGATTACAGGCACGCACCATTATGCCTGGCTAATATTTGTGTTTTTAGTAGAGATGGGGTTTCACCATGTTGGTCAGGCTGGTCTTGAACTCCTGACCTCGTGATCCACCCGCCTCAGCCTACCAAAGTGCTGGGATTACAGGCGTGAGCCACGGTGCTTGGCGCTTTTTTTTGGTTTGTTTTGTTTTGAGACAGAGTCTCGCTCTGTCGCCCAAGCTGGAGTGCAGTGACGTGATCTTGGCTCACTGCAACCTCCGCCTCCCGGGTTCAAGCGATTCTCCTGCCTCTGCCTCCTGAGTACCTGGGACTACAGGCACCCTCCACCATGCCTAGCTAGTTTTTGTATGTTTAGTAGAGATGAGGTTTCACCATGTTGGCCATGATGGTCTGGATCTCTTGACCTTGTGAGCTGCCCGCCTTGACCTCCCAAAGTGCTGGGATTACAGGCGTGAGCCATGGTGCTCAGCTAACAGTAAGAATCTTTAAATAGGCCGGGCGCGGTGGCTCAAGCCTGTAATCCCAGCACTTTGGGAGGCCGAGACGGGCGGATCATGAGGTCAGAAGATCGAGACCACCCTGGCTAACACGGTGAAACACCGTCTCTACTAAAAAAAATACAAAAAACTAGCCGGGCGAGGTGGCGGCGCCTGTAGTCCCAGCTACTACGGAGGCTGAGGCAGGAGAATGGCGTGAACCCGGGAGGCGGAGCTTGCAGTGAGCTGAGATCTGGCCACTGCACTCCAGCCTGGGTGACAGAGCGAGACTCCGTCTCAAAAAAAAAAAAAAAAAGAATCTTTAAATATATGTGGTTATATAAAGAATCTTTGGCCGGGCGCGGTGGCTCAAGCCTGTAATCCCAGCACTTTGGGAGGCCGAGATGGGTGGATCACGAGGTCAGGAGATCAAGACCATCCTGGCTAACACGGTGAAACCCCATCTCTACTAAAAATACAAAAAATTAGCCAGGCGAGGTGGCAGGCGCCTGTGGTCCCAGCTACTCGGGAGGCTGAGGCAGGAGAATGGCATGAACCCGGGAGGCGGAGCTTGCAGTGAGCTGAGATCTGGCCACTGCACTCCAGCCTGGGCGACAGAGCAAGACTCCGTCTCAAAAAAAAAAAAAAAAAAAAAAAGAATCTTTGAGATTCAATGTAGCCTTTTCAGTTTGCAGATGAGAAAACTTAAAAGGTAAGGTCTGTGCTCTCGGGTTACTAGTTAGTGGAGCAAATGGAAATTTCTGCCTGAAGTGATGAGTGCTGCCGCCTTATGCCCACCCCACGTGCCAGACCGTGTGATTCAGAACGCAAGGCGGTGAGCGCTTGGCAGTGGTGGAGGTCAGGGTGGGTTGATGTTGACAGGGAGAAGGCTGTGAGAATGATTCAGGGGAGCCCTGGGGAAAGCGGGGGCTGATGAGGTGGCAGCGCTGGGTTAGCACAACACATGCTTCTGACCTTCCGCGGTAACAGCCGCCTCTCTCCGCAGGGGTATGAAGGGTCCCTGATCAAGCTCACCGCGAGACAGGTAATTTCTCTCCTAGGGTTTTCTTCCTCCCAGCCCAGACTGATTGCTGAGCTTCGAACAGGGGCCTGTTAACCTTTCCCTAATCTAGAGGCATCTGGCGGTAGAGACTTGCTCCCTGTTGTCCCGTTTCTCACAGAGCAGCCTCTGTAGGTCCCACTGTCCCTTTACTGGCTGTCTGAGCCCAGCCAGCTCCTGGTCCTCCCTGTCTGTTTCTTGGGAATCTGGGAGCCTGGCTGGCTGAGGATAGTAGAGCAGTTAGCTGAGCTCTGGTTTTTTTTTTTGTTTTGAGATGGAGTTTTGCTCTTGTTGCCCAGGCTGGAGTGCAATGGCGTGATTGAGCTCTTGCTTTTGATACAAGGAGGCCAGGGCCTGCTTGCCGTCGGGGGTTGTTTGGGGTCTAGACTGATTCTTGGGAAAATGAAGTTGGAGCAGTTTTCAACCTATTGCTCCTCGATAGAACCGGAGTCTTCCCATGCCCTTGATACATTGGTGTCTCCTTTCTTGCTGGGGAAAACACTGGGACTGACTTTTAGTTATCTGCATGCATTAAAAACAATACTTTTACTAAAAGGGCAATGTTTAATTCGGTGGAATTAAGCTCCGTTGACATCATTTCCCACAGGGTATTCCTGGGGAAGGAGACTTGACTTTTGGTGCACATTAAGCTGCTGTTCCGGTGAACTATAGGGAGGACATGGGCTGGAGTTCTGGGGGGCTTTTTTTCCTTTTGTATTCTCATCAGCAGGGCAAATACTGTTTCCACATAGGTGATACTCTTTTTTGTTGTTATTTTGGAGGGAGAGGTGGAATGCTGGGAGAGATATAAGGGTGTTCTCTCTTTTTCCTACTAGCCTGTTGGTTTTGTGATCTTTGACAGCCGGGCAGGAGCAGAAGCAGCCAAGAATGCACTGAACGTGAGTAGGTGGAGAATGGGTCTTCTCTGACCCACAGCCCTCTTAGGCAGTGGGTGTGCAGATGTATCTTATTTCCCAGCCATTCCTGGGCAGAGTCCTTGGCGAAACTGTCTGTGCCAAAGGCCTGAGCTGCCTTTCCTCTGCCTCAGCCACTGTGTGGGCAAGTCTTCCAGGCGAGCTTGTTTACGGGGCTCTTCTCTACTCTCTGCCATTAACACTCTGGGTCCTCCAGAGTAAGCCTTTCTCTTCTTTTCTCTACCCATGTAGGGTATTCGTTTTGATCCCGAGAATCCACAGACCCTGAGGCTAGAGTTTGCCAAAGCCAACACCAAGATGGCCAAGAGCAAGCTAATGGCAACCCCAAATCCCAGCAACGTGCACCCCGCCCTAGGAGCACACTTCGTCGCACGGGACCCCTGTGAGTGGCACTCTGAGCTGACAGGCCCTCATGGAGTTGCATTCGGGGCAGACTTACAGACTCTTGCAGAGGGGAGCCCCTTTCCCAGGAGGCTTTTTGTGTCCATGGCCACCCATTTTTGAAACACCTGGTTTTCCTCCCTCCCCTGCAGCCTTCTTAGAGCTTCTGAGCTGCCAGGGCTTCCAGCTTCCCTGAAACCTTCTTTGATTTTTCATTTGAGACGGGCTGAGGCCTACCTGAAAGCAGGCAGGATGCACACCATGCCAGGCCAATTTAATGTGACTTCCTTGCCTGGTCTCGGGGTCCTTGGTGGTTGGGGGTGGTCTGGCCTCAGTGTGGGGCATATGGCTCAACCATAGTGCTAGGTCGCCTTCTCTCTTTGGAAGGGGAGGCGAGTGTTCTAATGGTGGAGGCCGTTGTCTCCTGTTGTAGATGACCTGATGGGGGCTGCTCTGATCCCTGCATCTCCAGAGGCCTGGGCCCCCTACCCTTTGTACACCACAGAGCTGGCCCCAGCCATCTCCCATGCTGCGTTCACCTATCCAGCTGCCACTGCCGCTGCCGCCGCCCTCCATGCTCAGGTAAGCCCCTTCAGGTTGGGGAGGGCGAAGAACGAGGGCTCTTAGCTGGCCAGACTTTGCATGTGCGCCTGGCCACTTGGCTGCTGCTGTCCCAGAGCTGCAGCAGAACTCTTGTCTTCCTTGATGGTTTGAAAGCCCAGACACCAGGGACCTATTTGTCCCTGCCCTTGGGTTTAGGATCTGACGGGGAGGGAGAAGATAACCCACGAGTTCCCGTGGAGGATGCCAGGCAGCCCAGCTGCGGTTCCCCAGCCCCGAGCACTCCTGCCCAGCCACCGACTGTGTTCTCCCATGGTGATGGGACTATGACTCCAGTCCTAACCTGGGTATGATCTCTGGAGCCAGACCATCTGCCTCTGCCCCTTCCTATCTCTTTCATCAAGCTCTTACAGATTGCTGTGCCTCAATTTTTTTTTTGTTTTCTTTTTTTTTAGTCATGTGAAAAATGGGAATGCTCGGATAATCTGCCTTCGGGTTGTTATGAAAGTTAGATGTCAAGACAAAGTGACTAGTGAGTGCTAGGATGTAACCTGGAGCACCCTGAGAGCTCACTGAGTGTTAGCTCTCGTTTCCATGAAGGCTGGACACTGTTCACTGTGAACCTGTGCTGGGCAGGAAACAGGGAGTGAATGCTTCTGGGGAGAGTCGGGGCTATTAGAACAGGGCCAGGAAAGCTCTGTGTGGGGTGCTGGGCTGGGTGCCCAATGGGCAGGCAGGGGGTCAGTCTCTCCCCTGGCCATGCAGGCACTTCCTCTCGTCTGATTCGGTCACAAGTGCAGGTCACTGGAGCACACTGCAGGGGAGGTCTCTTCCCACTGTGTGTGTCGGGGAGCAGGGGGGTGCCTCACAGTGGCAATGACAGGATGTGGCCAGGCAGCCACAGGAAGGGGCTGGGGGGCACTTTTGAGCCCACTTCAACCTCTGACCAGCCAGGTGATGAGCGCTGATCCCCAGGAAGAGCTGCTTGGCCAGGGTGTGCTGTGCTGCTGCGAAGGAGAGAATCCAGGTTGCTGGGACCTGGCTGGGGAGCAGGAGGGGATGGGGAAGGAAAGTAGGAGAAGCCAGAAAGGAGGGTTCACAGGAGCCAGAGCTGAGGCGGGAAGAGTTGGGTGCTCTGCCCGAGAGCTGTGTGCACATCCATTTTCAGGCTCTTCCAGGGGCTTAGTGACACCTGGGTTTGTCCAGTTCCAAAGCAGAAAGGGGCCACTACCCTAGCCAACTGTTTTCCCCAGCAGGGGAGTGCTCCCTGGCTCCACAACATTCAGTTGTACTGAGGGCAGAATTGTGGTTAACCTTGGCACTCTTCCCCAGCTGAGCACCACAAATAGCTCAAAAGTTGATCAGAGAATAAGGAAGGTGGTAAAGACCTTCCCCTGGAGGGAATTGTTGGGTATTTACTGCAAACTGGGTTCTGTGGCTGGAAGAGAGCGGCCAGCAGGGAAGCCCATCCTGTCTACCCTGACCTGGGCAGTGACTTGATGCTTCAGGTCAAGAGGATGTTTAACTGTAAGGCCCTGGGAGTCACTGAAAGGAATCACAGGCTCCCACCTCACTGGGCTCCTCACCTCTGATCCCAGCTTTGACACCAGTTAGCTACATGATCCTCACCTCTGGGCCTCTGTGTCCCCATCTGTAAAATGAGAGGGATAGACTAGATCAGGTGGAGAGGTTCTGCCCCATCCTCTGAGTTGCTAGGCTGTGACAGAGGTTGGGAGCCAGGGACAATGAGTTTGTCAAATGAATCAGAGAGGGCACCTCTTCCCAGCCAGCTGGGGGTGGCAGTGCTCTCTCGCCCTGAGCTCCACGCCATAGGGCTTCCTTCCTCCTGTTGGCTTCCCTCCCAGTTTTCTCCCACCCCGTCCACACTCTGCAGCTGTCCAACTCTGGCCTAAATCCTGGTTCTCAACAGCTGTGGGACTTTGGGCACGTTACCCACTGTCTCTGTTTCTGTAAAATGGTGATGATAATGCCTACTTGATAGGTGTGTTGTTCACATGATGGCGTGGAGTCACATGATGGCGTGGAGGGAGTGCTGTGCAAGTGCAGATGGTCGTGATTGTTACTTAATATCATTATTGTCTGGGTCCCCTTGGGTCCTCTCTGAGGCTGGAGGCCTCTTCGTGCCTGAGTTCCTGCCTTCTGGCCTTCCTTGGACGGGGACTGGGATACAGGCCACCCACCCCAAAGGATAGTGGCATTTTTGGGGAGGCGGGCTAATGGGAAGAGATTAGACCAGGGAGTCATTAGTTCTGTCCTTGCTACTCAGACTCTCTGGGCACCCATTTCCTCAATAGTAAAACGGGTTGTTTTACTGTTCGCCGACTAAGAACATTTTATTATTTTCCTTCCAATAGCCCCACTGCTTGCCCCCTGACAGTGCTGCCCCAGAGATGGGGGATAATAGTGTCTAAATAAAGGAAATATGGGCCGGGCGCGGTGGCTCAAGCCTGTAATCCCAGCGCTTTGGGAGGCCGAGGAGGGCAGATCACGAGGTCAGGAGATCGAGACCATCCTGGCTAACATGGTGATACCCTGTCTCTACTAAAAATACAAAAAATTAGATGGATGTGGTGGCAGGCACCTATAATCCCAGCTACTCGGGAGGCTGAGGCAGGAGAATGGCGTGAACCTGGGAGGTGGAGCTTGCAGTGAGCCGAGATCATGCCACTGCACTCCAGCCTGGGCGGCAGAGTGAGACTCCATCTCAAAAAAATGAATAAATAAAATAAAAATAAAAATAAATAAAGGAAGTATGGACACTGTTGAGCTTGAGTGGATTGTTCTGAACCCAAAGGACCAATAGGACTGAGTTTTTCTGTGCCTGGGGGCAAGGAGGTGACTTCAGGAGAAGGTAGCAGCTAAAAGACAAGGGGATGAGAACAAGTACCTCTACCCCAGCTGCATGCCCTTTGCCAGTAGCCCAGCCTGAGCCCACAGCTACGTGGCTACGGAGACCAGACCTGCAGGAGGGGTCCTGGAGGTTGTTCGGTCCTGCTCTGTCTTGGCAGGAGGCCACCTTGTCTGGCCTTCTGACCCTCTTGACGGAATCCTCCCTTTTAAGAGGGTGAGGCACAAAAGCAACTGTGGATGGCAGGCCCAATGGGGTTCAGCATAGAAAGATGGTGGCCTAAAAAAGCAGGGGTTCTCAGTGTCCTATTGCATCCCAGGGTCCTCCCAGACTGGATTTCATTTGCCATTCCAAACTGAGGATATGTGGGTCTTCTATGGCTTTTTCTCCCCCTTAAACTGGTTCAGCCATTTACCAGTGACCTTAAGGTTACATAAACTACCTTGCCTCTATTTTCTTATCTGTATAATGGAGATGATAATAGCATCTACTTCATAGGGTTTTTATGAGGATTAAATGAACTTAGTATATGTTATCTACCTAGAACAGCATTGGTCACAGTGGAAGTGCTTCATGAGCAGTAGCTATTATTGTATTAGCATATCTGCATTTATGGAAAAAAATAGGCAGTTTTGTTCTCTTCCCTTTGGCTTATCATCCAATCCCCAGAAAACCTGTACTTTTAATTCTTCAGTTTGGTAGGTAGTTTGGAGCAGGTGTGTAAGTAAATCTATAGGTATGAATCTTAGAAAAACTATAATACATAATCTTTTAAAAACTTAAATATTAGGGCCAGGCGCAGTGGCTCACACCTGTAATCCCAGTACTTTGGGAGGCTGAGGTGGGCAGATCATGTGAGGTCAGGAGGTCAAGACCAGCCCGGCCAACAAGGTGAAACCCCGTCTCTACAAAAATACAAAAATTAGCTGGGCGTGGTGGCGGGCACCTGTAATCCCAGCTACTCGGGAGGCTGAGGCAGAAGAATTGCTTGAACCCAGGAGGCAGCGGTTGCAGTGAGCCAAGATAGTGCCACTTGCACTACAGCCTGGGTGACAGAGCAAGACTCTATCTCAAAAAAAAAAACAAAACTTAAATATGAGGACTTAAAAAAATATTAGTAAGTGTAGCTCTGCATTTTGGGCGCCTGGCTAGTACACCATTGTAAGAATGTGTCCAGTTCCCTGTAGATGGTAAGTTGGTTTGTTTGTACAGTTTTTGCTTAGTGATAGCTATACAACAATGGATATCCTTGTGCGTACTTCTCTGGGCACCTCTTCTGTTTTGTTTTGTTTTTTTCCTTTTTCTTTTTTTTTTTTTTTGAGACAGAGTTTCACTCTTGTTGCCCAGGTTAGAGTGCAGTGGCACTATCTTGACTCACCGCAACCTTTGCCTCCCAGGTTCAAGCAATTCTCCTGCCTCAGCCTCCCTAGTAGCTGGGATTACAGGCATGTGCCACCACACCTGGCTAATTTTGTAGTTTTAGTAGGGACGGAGTTTCTCCATGTTGATCAGGCTGGTCTCAAACTCCCGATCTCAGGTGATCTGCCCTCCTCAGCCTCCCAAAGTGCTGGGATTACAGGCATGAGCCACCGTGCCCGGCCATTGTTTTGCTTTCTTTATGATAAATTCCTAGAACTATGACAAGGTCAAAGTGTAGACTTACCAATCTGGGTTAAATATTGTTTTAATTTCAGATGAGTGAGGCTTCCATAGTTTTGGTTGTTTGTATCTTTTTTTTGTTTTTCTTTTTTCAGTTACTTTTTTTTTTTGAGACAGTCTCACTCCATTGCCCAGGCTAGAGTGCAGTGGCATGATCTTCGCTCTTTGCAACCTCTGCCTCCTGGGCTCAAGCACAATCCTCCTGCCTCAGTCTCCTGAATTGCTGGGATTGCAGGTGTGTGCTACCAAGCCCAGCTAATTCTTGTATTTTTTGCAGAGACAGGGTTTCGTCATATTGGCCATGCTGGTCTCAAGGCTCAAGAGATCCGCCCACCTCTGCCTCCTAGAGTGCTGGGATTACAGGCGTGAGCTGGCGCACCTGGCCTTATATTTATTCTTATGTAGGTTCATCCCGTTTCTTGCTTTCTGGTGCATCTTTTCAACTGGTCGGTCCCAGGATCTGAGAGAGGGCTGAGTTTGCATCCTCCGCTCTTTGTTTTGAAGCAGCCCTCTCGGAGCCTGTAGGGTGGACTCTCAGGAGCCGCCTCTCCCCCTGGGCACAACTGGAGGCCCTGAAAGGACACTGTGGGTGCCCTGTCTTGCTGGCCTGGTCCCCTGGCAGTTCTCCTGTTCGGAGCTGGAGCAGAAAGAAGAGCTCTAGGAAGGGACTGTGTGGCTTCTAGAGGACCCAGGCCACTGGTCTATGCCAGGCAACCAAAGGAAGTAGAAAAGCAGCCCTTCTAAATGCATTCTGTCTGCTTCAGTGGCACAGCTGTCCCAGGCCCAAATATGGGAGCTTTCCTCTACTTTCTCCCCAAGGAGTCCCTCAAGCTGGAGGGAAAGTCGCTGCTTGAGAAGCAGGAGTCTGAGCACATTGTAGCAAGAGTGTAGGGCAGGATCCAGCAGATTTGCTGAGGGCGGCCTTAAGCAGTCATTCAAGGCCTCCGCTGCCCAGTGGTGAAAGCAGGTGGGTTGCAGGCCTCCTGAGCTCTTTTCACTCTGTCATCCATGTTGTCCCCTTGTCCAGCCCTGTGGGACACCCAGCCTGTCAGGGACTTCCCTTGCTGTGGGGTTGCGCCAGCTGGAGGCTACATGAAGGGCAGTGGTCAGGGCCCACTAAGGGGCTCCCTGAGCTGGTGCCAGCCGCCGGCTTCTCTGGTAGCAGCATTGCTGGTTTCCTTGTGTGTCCTTCTCTTGTGGAATAAGTGCTAGTGTCCAGCCAGGTGTCTAACTTCCTGCTGAGCTCCTGGGAGGATGTGGTGGCTGGAATTCTGCGGTGTACAAAACAGCACCTAGAATTTGGCGGGGATAGGAACAGGTTCTTAGGAAGCTTCCATCAGCCCCCAGATGGCCTGGCATGGCTTACCCAGGAAGCAGGAGTTTCCAGCAGCCAAGTGGGTAACTGGGTCTGCCTGCTTCAACCTCAAGGGAGCTGCCTGCAGACCCAGCTTCTACTCCTTTCCTACCACATGCTCATGTGCTGCCCCTTCCCTTCCTGAGGGGACTCCAGCTCCCCTCCCTGGATGCTCATCCCCCAACCCCAACTCAAGGTCCTGTGTTGTCCTGTCCCCCCACCCCCACCCCCTTCTCCCTGTCCTGGGTCAGGCTGGGACAGACATGCTTCACCGTGCATAACTGGGGCAGGCGGCCTTCCCTGCGGTCTTGGCAGTCAGCATACTTGCCTTCCAGATGACTGGCCCACGGGAGGAGGGAATGTGTCATTTTCTTGACCAGTCTCTGGGAACCCAGCTTTGGGGCTACTGCTCTGTGGGGCCTTCTGGCAAGTGCCAGGGTTTAGGCAGCTTCCAGGCACTGGTGAGGATGAGCTCAGATAGCTGCCACCCCCCTGACGTTATAGACTTCTAGCTTGTGATGGAGGGCATGGCACAGCGGGGAGGGAAGGTCAAAATAGGGGAGCCTCAGCTGGGTCTCATCCATGGCTTCTCAGAAGAATCAGGACAGATGGACAGATGTTAGAGAGTCCTTACCCCTTAGGGTCCACATGGACGTTGGTTTATTTATTTATTTATTTATTTATTTATTTATTTATTTATTTATTTTTTGAGACGGAGTCTCGCTCTGTCGCCCAGGCTGGAGTGCAGTGGCCAGATCTCAGCTCACTGCAAGCTCCGCCTCCCGGGTTTACGCCATTCTCTCGCCTCAGCCTCCCGAGTAGCTGGGACTACAGGCGCCCACCATCTCGCCCGGCTAATTTTTTTTTTTTTTTTTTTTTTGTTTTTTGTTTAATTGATAAAGGAAAAAGGTTTAATTGACTCACAGTTCTAAAGGGCTGGGGAGGTCTCAGAAAACTTACAATCATGATGGAAGGCAAAGGAGAAGCAGGCCCTTCAGGAAGGAGTGAGTGCCCCGGCTAATTTTTTGTATTTTTTTTAGTAGAGACGGGGTTTCACCGTGTTAGCCAGGATGGTCTCGATCTCCTGACCTCGCGATCTGCCCGTCTCGGCCTCCCAAAGTGCTGGGATTACAGGCTTGAGCCACCGTGCCCAGCCGTTTTTTTTTTTTTTTTTTTTTTTGAGACGGAGTTTTGCCCTTATTGCCCAGGCAGGAGTGCAATGGTGTGATCTTGGCTCGCCGCAACCTCTGCCTCCCGGGTTCAAGCGATTGTCCTGCCTCAGCCTCCCGAGTAGCTGGGATTACAGGCATGCACCACCATGCCCGGCCAATTTTGTATTGTTGTTGTTGTTGTTGTTTTCTTTTTGAGACGGAGTCTTACTCTGTCGCCCAGGCTGGAGTGCAGTGGTGCAATCTCAGCTTGTTACAACCTCCATGTCCCGGGTTCACGCCATTCTCCTGCCTCAGCCTCCCGAATAGCTGGGACTTCAGGCGCCTGCCACCTCGCCCGGCTAATTTTTTTGTATTTTTAGTAGAGACGGGGTTTCACTGTGTTATCCAGGATGGTCTCGATCTCCTGACCTTGTGATCCACCTGCCTCGGCCTCCCAAAGTGCTGGGATTACAGGCGTGAGCCACCGAGCCTGGCCTAATTTTGTATTTTTAGTAGAGACTGGGTTTCTCCATATTGGTCAGGCTGGTCTTGAACTCCTGACCTCAGGTGGTCCGCCTCCCTCGACCTCCCAATGTGCTGGGATTACAGGCATGAGCCACCATGCCTGGCCTTGTTTTAATAGAGACAGTGTCTCACTACGTTGCCCATGCTGGTCTTGAACTCTTGATCCCATGTGATTCTCCCACCTCAGCTTCCCAAAGTGTTGGGATTACAGGTGTGTGCCACTGCACCTGGCCTTACTGTATCTTTGCATCCTGTCTTACCTGATCCTCACAACCACTCATGTCTTCATCATTTCTGACCTATAGCTAGATGAGGACACTGAGACCCAAAGAAGTTAAACACAAATGTACGAGGCTCATTCTCTTCCTCCTCCTCTGTGGAATTAGTAATTCCATGCTGTGTCAGTAAAGGGGAAGGGCAGGTTGCTGACACCACTGCCCTCAGCTGCCAGGGCTCCTGCCAGTATAGTGGCCCATTTGGATTGGGCTTATTGGGGTATGAGATGCCTGTGTGACCTTCTTTCGCTAGAACCTGTGTCCTGCAGAGGAGGCACATCAGGCAATGCACTGCCACTTTCCGGATAGAGAAACTGATGCTTAAAGGTAAGTAACTGGCCCGATGTCTGCCAGCCAGTCAGTGACAGAACCAGGACTCCAATGGAGATACCGACAGCCATGGTTACTGAGCTTCTTGTTGAGGGAAGGGATGCACAGCTGGCTCCTGACACTGGCTTCTCTTGCAGGTGCGCTGGTACCCTTCCTCTGACACCACCCAGCAAGGATGGAAGTACCGTCAGTTCTGTTAGTTCTTCAGTAAGTGTTGGCCCCAGAGGCCCAGGACAAGTGTCCTGCTCCCTGCAGGGCCGTGGTTCCTCCCTCTGCCCGGGTCTCAAGAGCTTAGCCGAGCCCAGAGCAGGCCTGGCTTTAGCTCTAGTCCCACGCCTCTGCTCACGGCCGCCTCTCTCCCTCCCTCCAGGTCTGGTCACCAGGGAGGTGGTTCTGGGAATCTATGGTGGTGCCGGGACAGGCACCCTGAGTTCCCACTGCCCCCGGGCGGCCTGTACAGAGCTGCTGCTGCCCTCCAGAGACTGTGAATCCTAAGCCTGACTCAGTGGACTGCTTCCTCTTCCCCTCCCTCCTTTTTCTCATCTTGTTCTGCACCCTCAAGCCTTTCTCCAATGCCTCCCAGGAGGATTTGGGGACCTTCTCGCTGGGGCACCCAGATCCAGCTCGGAGACCTCACTGGGACCTGGCCAGGCCTGACCTCCCGCCCAAACTTGCTTCTGTAGCTCCCCCTTGAGGAAGCGAGGCATTTAATTTTGCATGTTTTCTGGCATGAATTAAGACACTTACACTTGTGTATATGTGAGTGTACAGTTTATTCTCACACTGTCACCATAGTGACAGGTCCTGGCTCCCAGTGGTTCATCCTGCCTGGCCCCTCTCCTCGCCCCACCCCTACACCCACCCTGCTTCAGGGAGGCCCAAGCCCCGTGGCCCCACACGCTTCCGGGCTTGGCTCCCACCTCCACCCAACAGATAGATGGGGTTTGCTTTTTCATTTCACACCGGACTCCTCCGCTCCTGTCTTCTTCTCGGATGGGCCAACAGTTGTAAGAAAGCCCTCTCTGCCCGTTCTGTTCACCTCTCCACAGCGCACCCCGCCTGCCACTGCTCCTCATTCTTTCTAAACCTCAAAACCAACCAAAACGTGAGAAGTATTTTTGTACCCTGTGTAACAAAATATTTATGCATCATAAAGGATTTTTCATGTGTGTACCATTAATTATTAAAGCGACCTCGTTCGCCCTGTCAGATAAGTTTAATGTTTAATGTTTAGTTTGAGGCATGAAGAAGAAAAGCGTTTCCATTCTTCAGCAGTACGCCTTTGCGTCAGGCATTTGTTTAAGAAAATGAAATGAAGGAAACACTGTGCAATGTTTTTTGTTTTGAGCATATCAGTGCTTTACCGTCAGCCGCAGCTGTGACTCTCTGGCCATTTCAGACTTGGGAGATGAGGCGGCTGTTGTCATTGCTGATCCTGTGAGAATGTGAAACTGGATAATATATGAAATGCAAAATAAAACAAAATCAAAATGACTGCTCTCTGGCCTTTGCTTCCCCCTTCCGTGGACGCAGACTGCCATTGGGAAGGCAGAGCCAGAGAGACGTGGAGTCGGGGGAAGGAAGTGAAGTGGGCCTGGCCTGCTGGCAGCTGGCTTGTGACTGTAAAGGTGGCAGGGGAGGACCTTGGAGCTCGCTTAGCCTCTCTGGCCTCCCTGTTTGTTTTTTTTTTTTTTTGGAGACGGAGTCTCGCTCTGTCGCCCGGGCTGGAGTGCAGTGGCCGGATCTCAGCTCATCGCAAGCTCCGCCTCCCGGGTTTATATGCCATTCTCCTGCCTCAGCCTCCCGAGTAGCTGGGACTACAGGCGCCTGCCACCACGCCCGGCTAGTTTTTTGTATTTTTTAGTAGAGACGGGGTTTCACCATGTTAGCCAGGATGGTCTCGATCTCCTGACCTCGTGATCCGCCCGTCTCGGCCTCCCAAAGTGCTGGGATTAAAGGCTTGAGCCACCGCGCCTGGCCTGGCCTCCCTGTTTGTAAGCTGGAGAAACAAAGTCCTAGGGAAAGTGACTTGCCTAAGGACCCGGCAGCTGTGGCTTCACTTCCTCAGTTTCCAGGCTGTCAGGGTAGGGAGAGACTCCCTGCACCCAGAGCAGGCTCCCAGGTGGGACCTTCCTTTTCTGGGGCGCAGTAATCTACTTGGCTTAACCATTTACGGCCTGTGGTCTTTTCGAGCCTTGCTCTAATAGAAGAGGACTGAGGTTTGGGCTGTTGGGCTCTGCCAGGTGGTATCTGCCCTTGGCTTGCCTCTTGTGAGGCTGTGCTGGAGGGAAGGCTAGGACCTGGAATCTTCGCCAGAAGGGATTAACCTTATCCACCCTGTAGTCTACGGGCTGCAACTCTGATTCCTGGAGCAGGAGCAAATGGGTGTGAGGCTCAGGGAAACTGTGCAGTGCTAAGAGCCCAGGCTGGCCTGGGCCAGGTGTCAGGAATGCCTGCCGTGGCCCTCAGGCTTCCCTTTTGTGACTTAGGGTCTTTGGTTCCTTGTCTGTGAAGAGGTGGCTTGAAATACTTTCCAGCTCTTACTGGAGGGCTGGTGCGCTGAACTCAGGGTTTAACTGTTTGTTTTTTCATCCACTCCTGGAAGAGCTGCCCTGCACCCCACCCCACCTCAGACCCAAAGCTGTGCCTGGAAAGGGAGGACAGCAGGGGCCCTGGAACGCCCCCTCCCAAAACAGGTGTTGCTCCAGCCTTGCTCTGAGCAAAACTAAAGTGGCTGTGGCTGGCTGTGGTCACTTCCTCACTTGCTGCTCAGGTGACCGCTCCCCGCCTTACCCCCATCTCCTGAATCCCAGTCCTGCACCACGGGTTGGCTTGGGTCTAAGCTGTCACTGCTGGCGACCCAGGTGCTGTGAGGGAGGAGGAGGAGGAGCCTGGCCAGGACCAGGCCCTGCAGGTAACCCTGGGTGGCTGTGGGTGAGTTACCTGGACCTCAGAGGGTGGCTGTGTTCATGCCTGGAGGAGTCTGGGGTTACTCGTCTGCCACACTGTGCCCCTTGCCTTGCTGCAGTATCGGACCAGCTGGCAAGGCCGCCCAGCCTTCAGCCCCTGCCTGTGCCAGTGGGGAAGCTGCTCTGAGCCCTGCGGCCCCCACCCAGGGCCACCCAGGGCTGACCTACTTCATCTGTGTCAAGAACCAGTGGGTCTTCCTGAGGTGGTGAATTATTTAGTGTAGGTGCCTGGGCCTTTCTGAGAGGGGCTAAGAAAGCTGCTCTATAATTTATAGGCCCCTGTGCCTGCGGCTTCCCTGGGGGGCCTCCTTCACGCTTTAGCCAGCAGGGCCCAGGCCTGGGTCTGAGAGGAGGAGGAGCCAGGGAAGGAGGAGCCCTGCAGCCATTCCAGAGGGCGCGCTCAGCCGGACTGGGGGCTTTTCTCAGCGTAGGGCCTCTGCAGAAAGGCCTAGTGGACAGTCACGTTTAGACTGAACTTGGGTTGGGGAGCCTTCAGTAGATCAGGGCTTCCTGGCTGAGGTCAGAAGCATCTGTGTCCTGATTCCCTGTCCTACTCTTTCCAGAAAGCAGCTCGTTCCCCCCAGAGTTGTTGAGTCCTGATGACAGTTGAAAGTGTTCCTTCCCTTCTGAAAGGCAGTTAGGCATCTGGGAACCACCAGGTTTCTTCCCCCCACCTCTCCCACCCATGGATGATGGAGTCTCACTGTCGCCCAGGCTGGAGTGCAGTGGGGCGATCTCGGCTCACCGCAACCTCTGCTTCCCGGGTTCAAGCCATGCTTCTGCCTCAGCCTCCTGAGTAGCTGGGATTACAGGCATGCACCACCACACTCAGCTAATTTTTGTATTTTTGGTAGAGATGGGGTTTCACCATGTTGGCCTGGCTGGTCTTGAACTCCTGACCTCATGATCTGCCTGCCTTGGCCTCCCAAAGTGCTAGGATTACAGGCGTGAGCCACTGTGCCCAGCCCCCACCAGGGTTCTTTTGGTGTGGGGTCCCTTCCCAGCAGTGATGAAATCCCCCCATCATTGGCAGGAGAGGCTGTCTTTCCATGTAACCCCCACCCCCTCCCTGTAAGCACACAAGTGAGGCCAGTACTAAACAGATGCTTGTGAGCCACTGGGAAGCCCCTGTTGCCCCCGTGCCCTGGCCAGAGCCAGCTCTCCTTGCAACAGAGATGGTGCTTGTCATCCTGACGACCATCCTTGGGTGCTGCTACCTAGCCAGCATTTTTCTTTTTTCTTTTTCTTTTTTTTTTTTTGGAGACAGGGTCTCTCTGTCACCCACGCTGGAGTGTGGTGGTGTGATCATGGTTCACTGCAACCTCTGCCTCCTGGGCTCAGTTAAACCTCCCACCTTAGCCTCCAGAGTAGTAGCTGGGACCACAGGCACACACCACCGTGCCTGGTTAATTTTTGTATTTTTTGTATTGACCCAGGGGTTTCACCATGTTGATCAGGCTGGTCTCAAACTTCTGGGCTCAAGTGATCCACCTGCCTCAGCCTCCCAAAGTGCTGGGATTACAGACATGAGCCACTATGCCCAGCCCTGGCCAGTGTTTTTAAGGGATGTGACTTATCTTGGAGCTTTCCCAGGCAGGTTCCTAGGTTCCAGGCTGTGTGGCCTGACATGATGTCCCTGGGGATCAGTGCAAGGTAAGAGTGCAGGCCGCGTGGGGTCCAGAGTTCTGGGTCAGGGGCGGGGGTGGGGGGTTGCCTCCCTCGTGCCCACCGTTCCGCCCCACCCTGCCCTACCCCCACATGCCCCGCAGAGCTCCATTTCCCGAGCTCTGGAATAAAGCCTTTGGATCTTGAGTTCTTTGTCAGAGGGCGGATATCCTTGAGAAACCGGGCTAAGTCCGTCAGAGGAGGGAAGTAGGGAAAGTGCCAGAAGGGACCAACCAAAGGGAAAGGTGGAAAATGGGAGGATAAAGACTCCTGCAAAGGTATCAGGAGGAGGGAGCAGAGCCGCCCCACTCAGCTGCAGGCCTGCCCTGCCTCACATCCTCTGCCAGCCTCCACCCAGGTGGAGCTGCAGGAGTGCAGGCCCCACCCCAACACCTGCTCTCAGGCAGAGGAGGGGCTCCAGGAGCAAGGGGAGCAAGGCTGGATGGGATCACTGCCCTGACAACTTTCCAGCACAGCCAGGAGAGGGACATGTGCTCCTGGTCCATTCTATACCCCCTCCCCCACCTCCTTGACCATCATCCCCCAGCTCCCTGGCCTCTGGTTGGGGTGAGGGAGTGAGAGCCTCTGCAAGAGTTTGGAGGGAGGTCAGGTGCCCTTGGCCATTGTCTTCATGACCTTCCAGCCATCCCCTTAATCTATTCTTCTGAGGGGCCCTTCAAGTGACCCCAGGAAACCAGGATCGGACATTAGCATTGAGGATTGAGTCCACCCAACTCTCCCATTCACGATGGAGAATGTGAAGCACAGAGGTGAGTGGTTTGCCCTAAAGCAAGCCCTTTGTTGTTATGGAGACAGTGGCCAATGCACGCTCCACTGGTGTCTCCTGTCTTCCAGCCAGTCTAGCACCCCACAGGGCAGGCAGGCAGCAGACACCTCACCCCACAGGCTTGGAAGCCTCTCCCTGCAGTGCTAGAGCCGTGGTTACAGCTCAGGGATGCTGGCTGCAGACCTCTTCTTGGCATGCCATACTTTCTTGTCTTCTGTCTTGATCTAAATATGACCCCATCTTTCCCTAGGGCACTGGGTCTTACTCCCTGAGTAAGGGACAAAGAGAAGCCCTCAGTGACCCATCTAGCCTCAGCCTAGCCTTGTGTAGTCTCTGGCCTTTAACCCAGTGATTAGGGTTGTTGGACATGCAGGATCCATTTGGCTATCAGCTTGTGTAAGAACCAAGACAGTGGTTCCAGAAATGGAACCATCTCCATTTCTGCCTGTAGTAGAGAAAATGCAGCGGTTTAGTAGGAGGAGCCTAAGAGATAGGAATGGCTGTCTCATCCCAGAAAAGCCTGTGCCTTCTCTTGGAGTGTGTGTTTCTCTGTGACTCTGTTTCCTTCCCTCACAAGGTTATGAGTTTTAATGATGACACAAGAATGTGCCTAACACATAGTAGGTACTCCCTAAATGTTTCCTATGCTTATCTTTCTTTTTTTTTTGAGATGGAGTCTTGCTTTGTCACCCAGGCTGGGGTACAGTGGTGCAATCTTGGCTCACTGCAACCTCCACCTCCCAGGTTCAAGCGATTCTCCCTGATTTTTAGTAGAGATGGGGTTCGCCATGTTGGCCAGGCTGGTCTCGAACTCCTGGACTCAAGTGATCCGCCTGCCTCGGCCTTCCAAAGTGCTGGGATTACAGGTGTGAACCACCACACCTGGCCTGCGGTTATGTTAAAAAGATAATATTTCTTTCATCCTTAACAAGTACTGAAATTGAATCGATTCCAATTGACGTACTCCTTGACTGTTTTTTCAGTGGATCAGTAGTCATTGAAAGATTTTTAACCCCATGTTCTACCTGGGAGGGAGGTTAAATAAGGACAGGGTGGGGCCCAGGAATCTAGAACACACATAAAACCCTGGAGCTAGTAGTTTTTGGCACTGACTCTAACTGTAGCTTTTTTTTTTTTTTTTTTTTTTGAGACAGTCTTACTCTGTTCCCCAGGCTGGAGTGCAGGGCATCATCTCAGCTCACTGCAAGCTCCACCTCAGCCGGGTATGGTGGTACATGTCTGTAGTCCCAGCTACTTGGGAGGCGGAGGCAGGAGAATCACTTGAAACTGGGAGGCAGAGGTTGCAGTGAGCCTGAGTAGCTACAATTATAGGTGTGTGCCACCATGCCTGGCTGATTTTTGTATTTTCAGTAGAGACAGGGTTTCGCCATCTTGGCTGGGCTGATCTTGAACTCCTAACCTCAAGTGACCAACCAGCCTCAGCCTCCCAAGTGCTGGAATTATAGGTGGACTTCTAGCCTTTTTATCAAGCCATTTAGGGCTTCAGAGTTCTGACAGTAGTTGTATTCATATACTGCTTCAGAGTTTATGATACATACATTCGCTATCTCCCATGATTGCCATAAAAAGCCTGCTGACATACATAAGAAAGGTGTTTACGGCCGGGCGCGGTGGCTCAAGCCTGTAATCCCAGCACTTTGGGAGGCCGAGACGGGCGGATCACGAGGTCAGGAGATCGAGACCATCCTGGCTAACACCGTGAAACCCCATCTCTACTAAAAAATACAAAAAACTAGCCGGGCGAGGTGGCGGGCGCCTGTAGTCCCAGCTACTCCGGAGGCTGAGGCAGGAGAATGGCGTAAACCCGGGAGGCGGAGCTTGCAGTGAGCTGAGATCCGGCCACTGCACTCCAGCCTGGGTGACAGAGCAAGACTCCGTCTCAAAAAAAAAAAAAAGGTGTTTACCAGGGCGGTGGCTCACGCCTGTAATACCAGCACTTTGGGAGGCCAAGGTGGGCGGATCACCTGAGGTCAGGAGTTCACAATCAGCCTGGCCAACATGGTGAAACCTCGTCTCTACTAAAAATACAAGAAGTAGCCAGGCGTGGTAGCATGTGCCTGTAATCCCAGATATTTAGGGAGGCTGAGGCAGGATAATCACTTGAACCTGGGAGGCGGAGGTTGCAGTGAGCCGAGACCATGCCACTGCACTCCAGCCTGGGCAACAGAGCAAGACTCAGTCTCAAAAAAAAGGAAAGTTTGGCCAGGCGCGGTGGCTCAAGCCTGTAATCCCAGCACTTTGGGAGGCCGAGACGGGCGGATCATGAGGTCAGGAGATCGAGACCATCCTGGCTAACACGGTGAAACCTCGTCTCTACTAAAAATACAAAAGACTAGCCGGGCGAGGTGGTGGCGGGCACCTGTAGTCCCAGCTACTCGGGAGGCTGAGGCAGGAGAATGGCGTAAATCTGGGAGGTGGAGCTTGCAGTGAGCTGAGATCCGGCCACTGCACTCCAGCCTGGGCGACAGAGCGAGACTCCGCCTCAAAAAAAAAAAAAAAAAGGAAAGTTTACTCCACCCTGCCGCCCAGGCTGGAGTGCAGTGACCCGATCTCAGCCCACTGTACCCTCAGCCTCCCAAGTAGCTGGGACTACAGGCGTGCACCACCACACCTGGCTAATTTTTGTATATTTTGTGGAGCTGGGGTTTCTCCATATTGCCCAAGCTGGTCTTGAACAAGCTCAAACAATCTGTCCTCCTTAACCTACCAAAATGCTGGGAATATAGGTGTGAGCCACCATGCCCATCAATCATCTACTTTTATAGCTGTGGAAACTAGAGTAAAAAAGGCTTCACCATGGCTGGGTACAGTGGCTTACCCCTGTAATCCCAGTACTTAGGGAGGCCGGGTGGAGGATCACCTGAGGTCAGAGTTCAAGACCAACCTGGCCAACATGATGAAACACCATCTCTACTAAAAATACAAAAATTAGCTGGGTGTGGTGGCACATGTCTGTAGTCCCAGCTACTTGGGAGGCAGGAGAATCGCTTGAAACTGGGAGGCAGAGGTTGCAGTGAGCCGAGATCATGCCACTGCACTCCAGCCTGAGTGAGAGAGACACTCCTTCTCAAACATAGATAGATAAATAAATAATAAAAACCATCAAATAGTAGCCTGGTTAAGAAATAGGCCAAAAACGGCCAGGCGTGGTGGCTCACGCCTGTAATCGCACCACTTTGGGAGGTCGAGGCAGGTGGATCATGAGGTCAGGAGACCAGCCTGGCCAAGATGGTGAAACCTCGTCTCTACTAAAAAATACAAAAATTAGCCAGGTGTGGTGGTGGGCACCTATAATTCCAGCTACTCAGGAGGCTGAGGCAGGAGAATCGCTTGAACCCAGGAGGCGGAGTTTGCAGTGAGCCGAGATCATGCCACGGCACTCCAGCCTGGGTGACAGAGCAAGACTCCGTCTCACAAGAAAAAAAAAGGAAAGAAAAGAAATAGGCTGAAAACAAAAATAAAAACCATTAAACAGAAAAACCCTCCAACCACTTGAATATGTGAGGGAAAAAAGCTTTTAATAACCCAGACAAGGGTGGGCAGAGCCTAGACATCTCTCAAGGTAAACTTGCTTCCTAATTTGGCCAAACTAGATTGTACATGTGTCAGTATCAGCTACCTATATCTGAATTTGTTTATCACTTCAGAGTTTGTGAGCAACTATGTCTTCACAATGCCGCCTGAATGAGTAGTTTTTATTCATCAAGGTGAACTGAGTTTGTTCTCCATCACTTAACATTACCAAGTGGGATAAGAGAGAAGGGAAGAGCTAAGTCCATAGGCTGCTACAAGGTAGTCCTGCCCTGATCCTCGAAGCTGTCCTGGGAAGGCTGTTTGGGAAGGATCACCTCCATCCCATGGACAGGAAGTTCAAGTTCAGAAAGGTGCCAAGGTCATGTTTGATCATGATGAGCTGAGCCAGAGCCCTGAGCTCTGGGCTCCTGCCCTCAAGGGGGAAGGACCACGCTGACTGACCTTTGCATCCTCCCTCGTCCAGTCATTCCTTCCAGCAAACATTTGTCGTGCACCTGCCCTTCGCTGAGCTTGTGTTTGGTGCTGAGGTGGAGGGTAAGGCACAGTTTCTGTTCTCAGGTGAGGCACAGCCTGCAGTGTGGGAGTCTGGGCTGTGGAGCTACTCAAGCAGGGAAAGCTGGGGGTTATTGGTTCTAAACCTCTGCTTCCCTCTTTCCCTGGAGGCTGGGCTGCTGCCCGCCTTACCCCACAGGTCCAGAGTACTGCTCTGGGCCCCATGGTATCATGGTTCTGTGCTTGGCCTCTCAGAACTGCATGGGTGGTGTAAGAGCTGTGCACAGAGGTACATACCCCATCTCCCACCTCAGGGTGACTGCAGCTTCCACAGTAGGATACCCTCAGACTCTGTCCCCTGCTGAAGGTGGTCTTAGATTAGAGGCTTCTCAGATGGGCCTGTGTCTCTCTCAGACCCAGGTTCTCATTCCTGAAAGCAGGAGTGTGTTTCCTAAAAGCTAGCTTGTGTCTCCAGAAAGACATGGAGGGAGAGGGGCCGGGGGGTGGGGGTGGGGGTGGGAGGAGCAAAAGTCACCCCCTTTTGGAACAGTGGCCTCTGCCAGGGTTCTCCCCAAAGGCCACACTCCTGAGTATCCATTCATGTGTGCTTCCCCAGGGCCTACGTTCTGAAATTTCTCCTGTCTGTGGCTGCCAGGTGAATCATGCCAAGACGCCACTTTCACAGGTTAGAAGAACTTCATTCCATGGTTCTCTACCGTATATGGGCTGATGGCCAGTGTTTGGACGTTCTTTCAGGGCATAGGTCATGCCATTGTCACTCACCAGCACAGTCCAGGGCCTTTGGTGATACCTAACACATGACTGAGAAAGGCTACTTCACTTTTTTTTTTTTGAGACAGGGTCTTGCTCTGTCACCCAGGCTGGAGTGCAGCAGCACAGTCAGCTCATTGCAGCCTCCATCCTGGGCTCAGGTGATCCTCTGGCCTCAGTCTCCCAAGTAGCTGGGACTACAGGTGTGCACCACCATGCCTGGCTAATTTTTTTTTTCTTTTTTCTTGAGACGGAGTTTTGCTTTTGTTGCTCAGGCTGGAGTTCAATGGTGCTATCTTGGCTCAACGCAACCTCCGCCTCTCGGGTTCAAGTGATTCTCCTGCCTCAGCCTCCCGAGTAGCTGGGATCACAGGCGCCTGCCATCACACCCGGCTGATTTTTGTATTTTTAGTAGAGATAGGGTTTCTCCATGTTGGTCAGGCTGGTCTCGAACTCCTGGTCTCAGATGATCCTCCCGCTTCGGCCTCCCAAAGTGCTGGGATTACAGGCTTGAACCACCATGCCTGGCCACACCTGTCTAATATTTTTTTTTTTTTTTTTTTTTTTTTTTTTTTTTTTTTTTTTTTTTTTTTTTTGAGACAGAGTCTCGCTCTGTCACCCAGGCTGGAGTGCAGTGGCCAGATCTCAGCTCACTGCAAGCTCTGCCTCCCGGGCTCACGCCATTCTCCTGCCTCAGCCTCCCGAGTAGCTGGGACTACAGGCGCCGCCACCTCGCCCGGCTAGTTTTTTGTATTTTTAGTAGAGACGGGGTTTCACCGTGTTAGCCAGGATGGTCTCGATCTCCTGACCTCGTGATCCGCCCGTCTCGGCCTCCCAAAGTGCTGGGATTACAGGCTTGAGCCACCGCGCCCGGCCTGTCTAATATTTTTAAACATTTTTTGTAGAGACAGGGTCTCACTATGGTGCCCAGGCTGGTCTCAAACTCCTGGGCTCAAGTGATCTGCCTCCCTCATCCTCCCACAGTGCTGGGATTACAGACAGGCAGTGACTTTCCTGTCCCTGCAGGTCTTTGAGTATATGCTGGCGATGCTTAGTGGTGGTACAAGTGCATGCCACCATGCCTGACAGATTTTTGTATCAGTAGAGACGGGGTTTCACCATGTTGGCCAGGCTGGTCTTGAACTCCTGACCTCAGGTGATCCGCCCAACTTGGCTTCCCAAAGTGCTGGGATTACAGGCATGAGCCACTGCGCTGGGTGCTGTCCTGGTATTTTTTGACCCTGCTGTCCATCATGAAGTGCTGGACTTAGTCAAGAGTTGGAAACTCGCACTCTGCAGGAAGTGAGGAGTCTGAGGGAAGCGTGCAGAAACTGGACATTCAGATTTTATTTTATTTTATTTATTTTATATTTTATTTTATTTATTGTTTTTGAGACAGAGTCTCGCTCTCTCGCCCAGGCTGGAGTGCAGTGGCCGGATCTCGGCTCACTGCAAGCTCCGCCTCCCGGGTTCACGCCATTCTCCTGCCTCAGCCTCCCGAGTAGCTGGGACTACAGGCGCCCGTCACCTCACCCGGCTAGTTTTTTGTATTTTTTTTTTTAGTAGAGACGGGGTTTCACCGTGTTAGCCAGGATGGTCTCGATCTCCTGACCTCGTGATCTGCCCGTCTCGGCCTCCCACCCAAAGTGCTGGGATTACAGGCTTGAGCCACCATGCCCGGCCTTTTTTTTTTTTTTTTTTTTTACGCCATCAAAGAGCTGGGCTACCTGAGCACCTTGCCCTTACCCACATCCATCCCATCTGCCCTGAGGAAGAACCAGCGCTGGGCTTCCTTAGAACGCTGTATCTGCAATGCTTCCAGAGGCCACCAGAGGGCAAGGTGGAATGCCGAAAACTATCGGTTTGGGCTAGTGGAGCTGGGGAGTTATGATCTCAATCTGGCATCCAGGTTTGAGGGTTCAGGAAGGCATCTAGGGTTGCTTCCTGAGGGTGCAGTGTGGCTTACCATTCCCAGACACACCTCCCAGTGGATGCCCAAAATCACCTCGTTTCTGGACCATAGGAGCAACTTTCTTTCTTAAAAAAAAAAAAAAGAAAAAAAAGCCACCCAGGCTGGAGTGCAATAGCACTAGCCACCACCACCAGCTAATTAAAATGAAATTTTGTAGAGATGGCGGTCTCACTGTGTTGCCCAGGCTGGTCCCAAACTCCTGGGTTCAAGCAATCCTCCTGCCCTCAGCCTTTGAAAGTACTGGATTAGAGGCATGAGCCACTGTGCCTGGCCCATAGGAGTAACTTTCTATCGGTACTTTCTGTCCTTAGCTGTTTTCCCCTAACACGCACTGTCTCTCATGCCCCCCAACCACCCAGCAGTCACTGATATCAGCTTGGTCTGCCCCAGACCCACTCGCTACAGACCTTGTCAAGAGCCTTTGCCGGGCGCGGTGGCTCAAGCCTGTAATCCCAGCACTTTGGGAGGCCGAGACGGGTGGATCACGAGGTCAGGAGATCGAGACCATCCTGGCTAACACCGTGAAACCCCGTCTCTACTAAAAAATACAAAAAACTAGCCGGGCATGGTGGCGGGCGCCTGTAGTCCCAGCTACTCGGGAGGCTGAGGCAGGAGAATGGCGTAAACCCGGGAGGCAGAGCTTGCAGTGAGCTGAGATCCCGCCACTGCACTCCAGCCTGGGCGATAGAGTGAGACTCCGTCTCAAAAAAAAAAAAAAAAAAAAAAAAAAAAAGCCTTCAATAGCTCCTTGTTACATAAAGCTGGACCATCCAGTTTCTCAGAAATGGAGCATCAAGATGCTGATCCCAGTTAGGTGAGTGAGAGTGAGCTGGAGAGGCTCTTATTTCCTTCATCTCAATGTAATTGTAAGGGCAGGCCTTGCTGTTCCAACTTCATACATGAGAAGATGAAGCACGTGGAGAAAAGTGTCTGTCATCAAACTGAACGCAAATATTTTCTGAGTATCCGTGCTTGATGGTATAGGGGATACAAAAAACCTGAAGATAGGGTTCCCATCCTCAAAGAGACTATACAACCTGTTAGGAAAACATGGTACTCATCTAAAAATATAACCAGCTCCCAGCAGCTTTCAAGTAGATGGTACAATAGCAACAGTGGGAACGTCAGAGAGAGGTCCCCGGATGTAAGGGTCAGGGAAGGCTTCACAAAGGAAGTAATCGTCTTCAAACAAAGGCATGTGCACCCCAAGAGGTACAAAAAGAATTTTCACTCTTTTTATTTTTATTTGTTTAATTTTTAAATTTTTATTTATTTACTTACTTTTTGAGATGGAGTCTTGCTTCGTAGCCCAGGCTAGAGTGCAGTGGTGCAATCTCGGCTCACTGCAACCTCTGCCTCCTAGGTTTAAGAGATTCTCCTCAGCCTCTCGAGTAGCTGGGATTACAGGCATACACCTCCATGTCCAGCTAATTTTTGTATTTTTATTTTTATTTTATTTATGTGTTTTTGAGGCGGAGTTTTTGCTCTGTCACCTGGGCTGGAGTGCATTGGCACAATCTTGGCTCACTGCAAACTCCACCTCCCGGGTTCAAGCAATTCTCCTGTCTCAGCCTCCTGAGTAGCTGGGATTACAGGTGCATACCACCATGCCTGGCTTTTTTTTTTTTTTTTTGAGACGGAGTTTCACTCTTGTTGGCCAGGCTGGAGTGCAGTGGTGCGATCTCAGCTCACTGCAGCCTTCACCTCCTGGGTTAAAGCAATTCTCTGCCTCAGCCTCCCAAGTAGCCGAGATTACAGACATGTGCCACCATGCCTGGCTAATTTTGTATTTTTAGTAGAGACAGGGCTTCACCATGTTGGTCAGGCTGGTCTCGAACTCCTGACCTCAGGTGATCCACCCTCGTTGGCCTCCCAAAGTGCTGGGATTACAGGCATGAGCCACCTCGCCCAGCCTTAATTTTTGTATTTTTAGTAGAGACGGGGTTTCACCATGTTGACCAGACTGGTCTTGAACTCTGGGTCTCAAGTGATCCTCTCTCCTTGGCCTGCCAAAGTGTTAGGATTACAGGTGTGAGCCACTGTGCCTGGCTACAAAAAGAATTTTCTAAGGGCAGGTAGGGTTATGTTTAAGGGAATCAATTTCCAAAAAGTCTTTTTTTTTTCTTTTCTTTCCTTTTTTTTTTTTTTTTTTTTTTGAGACGGAGTGTCGCTCTGTTGCCCAGGCTGGAGTGCAGTGGCCAGATCTCAGCTCACTGCAAGCTCCGCCTCCCGGGTTCACGGCATTCTCCTGCCTCAGCCTCCCGAGTAGCTGGGACTACAGGCGCCTGCCACCTCGCCCGGCTAGTTTTTTGTATTTTTTTAGTAGAGACGGGGTTTCACCGTGTTAGCCAGGATGGTCTCAATCTCCTGACCTCGTGATCCGCCCGTCTTGGCCTTCCGAAGTGCTGGGATTACAGGCTTGAGCCACCGCGCCCGGCCTTCTTTCCTTTTTGTTTTTTAGAGATGGAGTCTTGCTCTGTTGCCCAGGCTGGAGTGCAGTGGCACAATCTCAGCTCACTGCAAGCTCCGCCTTCCAGGTTCACGCCATTCTCCTGCCTCAACCTCCTGAGTAGCTGGGACTGCAGGCGCCCGCCACCACGTCAGGCTAATTTTTTAATATTTTTAGTAGAGACGGGGTTTCACCGTGTTAGCCAGAATGGTCTTGATCTCCTGACCTTGTGATCCGCCCGCCTTGGCCTCCCAAAGTACTGGGATTACAGGCATGAGCCACTGCACCCGGCTTTTTTTTTTTTTCTTTTTTTTTTGACAGAGTCTCACTCTGTCACCCAGGCTGAAGTACAGTGGCTCGATATTGGTTCACTGCGGCCTTGACTTCCCTGGCTCAGGCACTTCCACCTCAGCCTTCCAAGTAGCTGGGACCATAGGCACATGCCACCACACCTGGCTAATTTTGTTTATTTTTTGCAGAGGCAGGGTCTCACTATGTTGCCCAGGCTGGTCTCAAACCCCTGGACTCGTGATCCTCCCGCCTCAGCCTCCCAAGGCTGATGTGACTTGTTTTGGCCAGTGAACTATGAGCAAAAGTGTCTCTTCTGGGTAGAAGCATTTAAGAGCCAGGGTATGATTCTCCTTCTTACCTTCTCTCTGCCATTGGTGACTGATGACATTTTAGCTGATAGAGTCTGGATCCCTGAGTGATGATGGCATGTATCAGAACCCCAACCAGCTTGTGATGAACATAGAGTTTTGGTGGGGAAGATGGGGAGGAATCTTTGTTGGTTTAAGCAACATAGATTTTGATGTTGGTTGTTATTACAGCATAATTTAGTGGATACGCTACAGAGGACAAATATATCTCACTCTACGCTACAGAGGACAAATATATCTCACCCATCCTAAATGTTTTTTTATTTGAGACAGAGTCTTGCTCTGTCACCCAGGCTGGAGTGCAATGGCGCGATCTTGGCTCACTGTAACCTCTGCCTCCCAGGTTCAAGCGATTCTCCTGCCTCAGCCTCCTGAGTAGCTACAATTACAGGCGTGTGCCACCATGCCTGGCTAATTTTTGCATTTTTAGTAGAGATGGAGTTCCGACATGTTGGCCAGGCTGGTCTTGAACTCCTGACCTCAGGTGATCCACCCACCTTGGCCTCCCAAAGTGCTGGGATTACAGGCTTTGTTTTGTTTTGTTTTGTTTTTTGAGACAAGGTCTCACCCTGTTACCCAGACTGGAGTGCAGTGGTGAGATCACGGCTCACTGAAGCCTCAACCTTTCAGGCCCAAGTGATCCTCCCACCTCAACCACCTGAACAGCTGGGATTACAGGCATGTGCCATCACATTTGCCTCATTTTTGTGTTTGTATTTTTATTTATTTGTTTATTTTTTTGAGAGAGTCACACTCTGTCACCCAGGCTGAAGTGCAGTGGCATGATCTCGGCTCACTGCAACCCCTGCCTCCTGGGTTCCAGCGATTCTCCTGCTTCACTCTCCCGAGTAGCTGGGATTACAGGTTCACGCCACCACACCTGGCTAATACTTTCTTTTTTTTTTTGAGACGGAGTCTTGCTCTGTTGCCCAGGCTGGAGTGCAGTGGCTTGATTTTGGCTCACGGCAACCTCCGCCTCCTGGGTTCAAGTGATTCTCCTGCCTTGTCCTCCTGAGTAGCTGGGACTACAGGCCCATGCCACCATGCCCAGATAATTTTTGTATTTTCAGTAGAGATGGGGTTTCACCATGTTGGTCAGGCTGTTCTCGAACTCCTGACCTTGTGATCCACCCACCTTGGCCTCCCAAAGTGCTGGGATTACAGGCGTGAACCACTGCCCCCGGCCTAATTTTTTGTATTTTTATAGAGATGGGGTTTCGCTATGTTGGCCAGGCTGGTCTTGGACCCCTTGCCTCAAGTGATCCTCCTGCCTCAGCCTCCCAAAGTGCTGGGATTACAGGCGTGAGCCACTGCATCTGGCTAATTTTTGTATTTTTAGTAGAGATGGGGTTTTGCCATGTTGCCCAGTTAGTCTTAAACTCCTGGGCTTAAGTGATACACCTACCTCAGGCTCCCAAAGTGCTAGGATTATAGGCATGAGCCATCATGCCTGGACCTTCATCCTAGATCTTAGGAGATCTAGTAAGTTGTTGATCTGGTATTTGGTTGGGAGATCTGGTATTTGGTATGTTGGAGATCTGGTGTTTGGTATGTTGGTGATCTGGTTTTGGTATGTTGGTCTGCTATTTGGTATGTTGGGAGATCTGGTATGTGGTATGTTGGAGATCTGGTATTTGGCATGTTGTTGATCTGGCATTTGGTATGTTGGTGATCTGGTTTTGGCATGTTGGAGATCTGGTATTTGGTATGTTGGGAGATCTGATATTTGGTATGTTGGGAGATCTGATATTTGGTATATTGTCTTGATGTGTAAAAATCTCTGGGGCTTGAAACAAAGAAACAATTTGAAATATTGATTTCAATATTCAGAAAGTGAATGACTCAAATGACTGCATTATAGATCCCTTCTGCAAACTAAAGCTTTCCCAATGTTTTGCTTTCAAATGGAAGGAGCTGAAACAAATTTTGTTGTCATCTGCTTGATGATTTGGTGGTACTGAGTGACTCTGCTAGAACTTCTTCCTTTCCCAGGTACTTATGTGAATAAGATACCTCAGCATTACCATGTATAAGATTGAAACATTGAGCCGGGTGCGGTGGCTCAAGCCTGTAATCCCAGCACTTTGGGAGGCCGAGGCCGGCGGATCACTAAGTCAGGAGATCGAGACCATTGTGGCTAACATGGCAAAACCCCATCTCTACTAAAAATACAGAAAATTAGCCGGACGTGGTGGTGGGCGCCTGTAGTCCCAGCTACTCGGGAGGCTGAGGCAGGAGAATGGCGTGAACCTGGGAGGTGGAGCTTGCAGTGAGCCGAGATCACGCCACTGCACTCCAGCCTGGGTGACAGAGTGAGACTCTGTCTCAAAACAAAAACAAAAACAAAACAAAACGAAAAAAAAAACAGATTGAAACGTTGAAATAAAATTGAGGCTAGCCAGGTGCGGTGGTGTGCACTTGTAGTCCCAGCTACTCAGGAGACTGAGGCAGGAGGATCACTTGAGCCTAGAAGTTCAAGGCTGCAGTGAACTATGATCATGCCTGTGAACAGCTACTGTACTCCAGGCTGGGCAACATAGCCAGACTCTGTCTCTAAAAAAACAAAAAAAGACAACAGCAACAACAATGAAAAAACAGACTAAGCATGATGACTCACACCTGTAATCCCAGCACTTCAAGAGGCCAAGGCTTGAGCCTGGGAGACCAGCCTGGGCAACAAAGTGAGTCCCTTCGCTCTACAAAAAATTAGCTGAGCATGGTCATGCACACCTGTATTCCTATCTACATAGGAGGCTGAGGCAGGAGATTGCCTGAGCCCAAGAGGTTGAGGCTGCAGTGAACCATGTTTGTACCACTGCACTCCAGCGTAGGCAACAGAGCCAGACTCTGTCTCAGCAAAACAACCAATGAGCCAACAAAAACATTGACGCTTATCGTTGTCTCACTCTAGCATGAGAACATCTATCTCAATATAAGTTGTATTTCCTATACAATTTTATGTCTTATATTTAAGAATTCTTGGCCAGGCGCGGTTGCTCACGCCTGTAATCCTAGCTAGCACTTTGGGAGGCCAAGGCGGGCGGATCACCTGAGGTCAGGAGTTCGAGACTAGCTTGACCAACATGGAGAAACCCCATCTCTACTAAAGATACAAAAAGTGGCCGGGCGCGGTGGCTCACGCCTGTGATCCCAGCACTTTGGGAGGCCGAGGCGGGCGGATCACGAGGTCAGGAGATTGAGACCATCCTGGCTAACATGGTGAAACCCCATCTCTACTAAAAATACAAAAAAATTAGCTGGGCGTGGTGGCGGGCACCTGTAGTCCCAGCTACTTGGGAGGCTGAGGCAGGAGAATGGCGTGAACCCAGGAGGCAGAGCTTGCAGTGAGACGAAATTACACCACTGCACTCCAGCCTGGGAGACAGGGCGAGACTCCGTCTCAAAAATAAAAAATAAAAAAAATAAAAAATAGAAAAAGTAAGCCAGGTGTGGTGGTGCATGTCTGTAATCCCAACTACTCGGGAGCCTGAGGCAGGCAAATCGCTGCAACCTGGGAGGCGGAGGTTGCAGTGAGCTGATATCATTGCACTCCATCCTGGGCAACAAAAGCGAAACTCCATCTCGGGGCGGCGGGGGAGTGGGGAGGCGGGAGTGCTGGGCACAGTGACTCACACCTATAATCCCAGCACTTTGGGAGGCTGAGGTGGGTGGATCACCTGAGGTCAGGTGTTCGAGACCTGCCTGGCCAACATGGTGAAACCCTGTCTCTGCTCAAAATACAAAAATTAACTGGGCGCGGTGGCAGGTGCCTGTAATCGCAGCTACTCAGGAGGCTGAGGCAGGAGAATTATCTGAACCCAGGAGGGGAAATTGCTGTAAGCAATTTAAGTGCAGCGCCACTGCACTTAAGCCTGGTGACAGAGCGAGACTCTGTCTCAAAAAAAAAAAAAAAAAATTTTTTTTAAGACACAAAAAGTAACCTGGGCTTGGTGGTGCATGCCTGTAATCCCAGTTACTTGGGGAGGCTGAGGCAGGCAAATCGCTGGAACCTGGGAGGTGGAGCTTGCAGTGAACTGATATCTCGCCTTTACACTCCTGCCTTGGCGACAGGCGTGAAACTCCATCTCGCGGTGGGGGGTGGGGGGGAAGTGCTGGGCATGGTGGCTCATGCCTGAAATCCTAGCACTTTGGGAGGCTGAGGTGGGTGGGTCACCTGAGGTCAGGTGTTCAAGACACTCCCAGCCAACGTGGTGAAACCCTGTCTCTGCTCAAAATACAAAAATTAGCTGGGCATGGTGGCAGGCACCTGTAATCCCAGCTACTCGGGAGGCTGAGGCAGGAGAATCATCTGAATCCAGGAGGTGGGGATTGCTGTAAACCGAGATTGCACCACTGCACTCCAGCCTGGGCTGGGCAACAGAGCAAGACTCCATATCAAAAAAAAAAAAAAGAATAAAGTACATATTACATTAGGAAAGCATTATGTGAGAGACGTAAAAAGAAAATACAAGTTTAAGGAGAAAAAGGAGTGATGTAGAATTTCCTGTGCTAAAGAACAGCTTTCCTTTTCTTTTTCTTTATTTTTTTAAATTTTTTTTTTTTTGAAGCGGAGAACCAGAAGTTTCTCACGCTGTTCTCCCAGGCTGGACTAGAGTGGCAGTGTGGCGCGGGTCATCCACTCACTGCAAGCTCCGCCTCCCGGGTTCACGCCATTCTCCTGCCTCAGCCTCTCACAAGGTAGCTGGACTACAGGCGCCCACCACTGATCTCCTGGCCTTGATCCGCCCGCCTCGGCCTCCCAAAGTGCTGGGATTACAGGCTTGAGCCACCGCGCCCGGCTTTTTTTTTTTTTTTTTTTTTTTTTTTTTTTTTTTTTTTTTTTTTTTGAGACGGGGTCTCGCTCTGTCGCCCAGGCTGGAGTGCAGTGGCGCGATCTTGGCTCACTGCAAGCTCCGCCTCCCGGGTTCCCGCCATTCTCCCGCCTCAGCCTCCGAGTAGCTGGGACTACAGGCGCCCGCCACCGCGCCCGGCTAGTTTTTTGTATTTTTAGTAGAGACGGGGTTTCACAGTGTTAGCCAGGAGGGTCTCGATCTCCTGACCTCGTGATCCGCCCGCCTCGGCCTCCCAAAGTGCTGGGATTACAGGCTTGAGCCACCGCGCCCGGCTGCTAATTTTTTTATTTTTAGTAGAGACGGGGTTTCACCGTGTTGGCCAGGATGGCCTCGATCGCCTGACCTCATGATCCGCCCGTCTCAGCCTCCCAAAGTGCTGGGATTACAGGCGTGAGCCACCACGCCCAGCCTTCTTTCTTTCTTTTTTTTTTTTTTGAGAGAGAGTCTCACACTGTCGCCCACGCTAGAGTGCAGTGGCACGATCTTGGCTCACTGCAACCTCCGCCACCTGGGTTCAAGCAATTCTCCTACCTCAGCCTCCCGAGCAGCTGGGATTACATGCACGCACCACCATGCCCGGCTATTTTTTGTATTTTTAGTAGAGGCAGGGTTTCACCATGTTGGCCAGGCTGGTCTCAAACTCTTGACCTCAAGTGATCTGCCCGCCTCTGCCTCCCAAAGTGCTGGGATTACAGGCGTGAGCCACCGCACTTAGCCTCTTTTTCTTTTCTTTTTCTTTTTTGAGACAGAATCTCACTCTGTTACCCAGGCTGGAGTGCACTGGGGTGATCTCAACTCACTGCAACCTCTGCCTCCTGGGTTCAAGCACTTCTAATGCTTCAGCCCTCCCGAGTTGTTGGGATTACAGGTACACATCACCGTGCCCAGCTAATTTTTGTACTTTTAGTAGAGATGGGGTTTTGCTTTGTTGGCCAGGCTGGACTTGAACTACTGGCCTCAAGCAATCTGCCCGCCACCTCGGCCTCCCAAAGTGCTGGGATTACAGGCGTGAGCCACTGCGTCCAGTTTTAATATTTCTAATACAAAAAAATAGTTGCAAAGAAATCACATCCTTTGGAACTATTTTTATATTTTTGTGTGGAGACAGAGTCTCAGTCTACTCAGGCTGGAATGCAGTGGTATGATCATTACTGACTGTAATTTGAATACCTGGCCTCAAGCTATCCTCCTACCATAGCCTCCCAAAGTGCTGGGATTACAGATATGTCCCACTGTGCCCAGCCTTTTGCAACTATTTAAACATGGTTAAACTTTTTAAAAATCAAATTTAAAAATTTCTTTTTTTTTTTGAGACAGAGTTTTGCTCTTGTCTCCCAGGCTGGAGTGTAATGATGTGACCTCGGCTTACTGCAACCTCCACCCCCCAGGTTCAAGCGATTCTTCTGCCTCACCCTCCCGAGTAGCTGGGATTACAGGCACCCGCCACCATGCCCAGCTAATTTTTGGATTTTTAGTAGAGACAGGGTTTTGCCATGTTGTCCAGGCTCATCTTGAACTCCTGACCTCAGGTAATTCACCCACCTCGGCCTCCCAAAGTGTTGGGATTACAGGTGTGAGCCACCACGCCTGGCCTAAAAATTTCACTTTTAAAACAAGCTTTATTGAAGGGGTACATAATTTTTAAAAATGTTTAGGGCATGCATGAGCTAAATTATTGAAAGACTACAGTCTTGAGAGATGACCTACAGGTTGCTTGGCAAAGGAAGAGGAGAAAGAGATTCTTTGTAGGAGAAAGAGAGGGTTCTGCGAGTTGACTTCTTCACGGAAGGGAGTAATCTGAGATAAACTGGAAATGTATCCATCCTGGGCAACAGAGAGATACCCTATCTCTACAAAAAATACAAAAAGTAGCTGGGCATGGTGGCATGTACCTGTAGTCCCAGCTACTTGGGAGGCTAAGGCATGGGTTATCGCCTGAGCCCAGGAGGTGGAGGTTGCAGTGAGCTGAGATCACGCTATTGCACTCTAGCCTGGGCACTGTAGTGAGACCATGTCTTAAAAAAAAAAAAAAAAAAGCTGGAAATGTACGTTGGGGTCAGACTAACAGGAAGTAGGCTGAGGCATTTCTGTTTATTATTAATTTTAATTATGCAAGTTATGCATGATTACAATCTCCTTGTAAAAACCCGAAGCTTTATGAATAGCCTAGGACTGTCACTTCCATTTCTGGTCTCCAGAGGTGACCTTGGTTTTCAGTTGGTGTAAGTTCATCTGGCACATGCCGCAGGTCTGTACGTGGCAGAATGTCCAAGCCAAGGAGTTTTAGCTTCGTTACAGGGTCATTGGCAACTGGGGGCTGGGATGGAGCTGGGAATTTCTACAGGACTTATTACTCCTTTGTGTTTTGCAACTGGGGTTTGGTCGCTTAGATAATAAGAGTTGTGATTTGGGAGTGAGGGAAGGAGTTGGGGGTAATCTTGGCGCAAGGCCTGTGACACTGTATTGTCAGCAGCTGTCATTAAGCACTGTGCCACTGGAAGGTAGAAGGTAGGGTGCAGAAAAGCAGATGGGAGGACATGAAATCCCATCTTTATTTGCTTATGGATAGGCCTGACTGGGTAGAAATGTGCTCTCTACAAACAGGTGGCCCTGTTAGTTTCTTTTGTGTCCCCACTTTTTTTTTTTGAAACACGGTGTTACTCTGTTGCCCAGGCCTGGAGTGCAGCGCTGCAATCTTGGCTCACTACAACCTCCAACTCCTGGGCTCAAGCGATCCTCCCACCTCAGCCTCCCGAGTAGCTGAGACCACATGTGCACGCCACTGCACGCGGCTAATTTTTTGTATTTTTAGTAGAGAAGGGGTTTCTCCATGTTGCCCAGTTTGGTCTTGAACTCCTGGGCTCAAGTGATCCACCTGCCTCGGCCTCCTGAAGTGCTGGGATTATAGGCGTGAGCCACCACACCTGGCCATGTCTCCACTTTTGAATGAGGGTACAGAAAACTGTGGAATAACCATTCAAGTGTGATGAGCAACAGCAACTGATACTCGGCCTCAGTGCTGGAGACAATGCAGAGTGGTGTGGACAGTGGCAAAATGGACAGCCCAAGGTCTTTCTAAAGGGTGGTCATTATTCAGCCCCATCAACTGTGGTCCTGGGGCCGTATGCATCAATGTTAGCCGCATCATCTGATTTTTCAAGAGACTGTAGAAATTGGGATTTTTTTTTTTTTTTTTTTTGAGATGGATTCTCACTCTGTCACCCAGGCTGGAGTGCAGTGGTGCGATCTCAGCTCACAGTAAAAGCGATTCAAGCGATTCTCCTGCCCCAGGTTCATGCGATTCTCCTGCCTCAGCCTCCCAAGTAGCTGGGATTGCAGGCATGGGTCACCACACCCAGCTAATTCTTGTATTTTTAGTAGAGGCGGGGTTTTGTCATGTTGGCCAGGTTGGTCTCGAACTCCTGACCTCAGGTGATCCACCTGCCTTAGCCTACCAAAGTGCTAGGATTACAGGCGTAAGCCACCTCACCCAGCCTTGGCTCCAACATTTCTTAAATGCTATGTTGGCCAAATAAGCCATGTGCCTGCGGGCTGCATTTGGCTTCTGGGCTGTTAGTTTGTGTTCTCTGTTTCAGAGTTTCTTGTCTTTGTATATCGTCCCCAGCATGCCACTGGCTCTATGATCTACATGGCTGTGGAGGATCCTGGCCTTCTTAGGTAGATGCTGTGAGAATGGTTGGCTTCACTCTCCATGTCTAGTTTGCACCCATATTCTGATATGCAGCTAGTAATAGAGCTCTGCCAAGAAGCTGGGGGCCTAGCAGAAGGTTCCAGAAACATCCCAGGAAGTCAGGAATCTAGTCCGCCCGTCTAGATTCATTAGACGCCAAGACCCCTCCAGGGAGTTGGTCCTGAGGCCTTCAGAGTCTTTCTCTCAGGCATCAGGGCAGGTTCTTGTGCCTCTCCCAGGACAGAGCCCAGTGGGAACACAGGCTGGTGACTGTTTCTCAAAGGGCTTTGTCCTGTGACTGAAGCCAAGCCAGGGAGTCAGATACATGAAAACACACACACACACACACACACACACACACACACACCATCCCCCACACTTCCCAGACCTTTTCCCACACAGTCCCAGGACGGCCAGAAGGGCAGCTGGTCGTGGGAATGGACCGCAGCCTCCTCCCCCAGTGGCAGCTCCACCCTGCTCCATCTACTCCTGGCCATGCTGTCCCACCCCCAACCCCCTTATTACTTCCAGAGAAGGAAGTAACAGAACAATGTGGCACATCAGAGAATGGGCACAGAGCCCAGAGCCCCGTGCCCCGGATGGGTCCTCAGCAGGCCGTGGGCTCTGACCCCTGGCTGCCCTGCTCCCACTCAGGCAGCTTCCCCAAGGTGACTTCCTAGACCTTCTCTCCATCCCTGGAAGCTCGGCATGGCAGCCACTCTTCTGCCTTTCCAAGGTTGGCCTCTTCCCCGTTGTGCGGTGGCTAGCATGTGACCTAATTCCTTCCGTCCTTCCTCACCCGCACTCCCACACTCCATTTGGGTAGAGTTCCCAGTCTGAAGGGCTGAAGCCAGGCTTTGATGGAGATTTTGGCCAGTGGGAGCAGGTGGGAAGAAAGCGTGATTTTTTTCTTTTTCTTTCTTTTTTTTTTTTTTTTTTGAGACGGAGTCTTGCTCTGTCGCCCAGGCTGGAGTGCAGTGGCCGGATCTCAGCTCACTGCAAGCTCCGCCTCCCGGGTTTACGCCATTCTCCCGCCTCAGCCTCCCGAGTAGCTGGGACTACAGGCGCCCGCCACCACGCCCGGCTAGGTTTTTGTATTTTTTTAATAGAGACGGGGTTTCACCGTGTTGGCCAGGATGGTCTCGATCTCCTGACCTCGTGATCCGCCCGTCTCGGCCTCCCAAAGTGCTGGGATTACAGGCTTGAGCCACCGCGCCCTGCCAGCGTGATTTTTTTCTAAAGTTTTTCTCCAGAGGTCGGGCAAGGCAAGTTGTGAGAACAGAGAGGGGGTTGGCGCCAGGGCGCCAGGGCCCCGAGGTCTCATTCTCGCTTCTGGATGGGGCCGTCTCTGCCTTGGCAGACAAGTGGAAGTGCTCACAGGCCAGAGGAACAGAAAAAAAAATCACTAGTCATGCCCAGCTTCCTGGAGCTGGGAAGTTGGTGGGAACCACTACTTTTGTTTTTCCTGTTGGTCTAAAATAATGTTTTGCCTGGGACCGGAACCCTATACCCCAGGCAGGACTACCCCTTGCTCACTCCCAACTCTAGTGCTTTCAACTGCTTCACCTTCCGCCAGGCGCTTCCTGCCCTGTGAGCCAAGGGGCAGGGTTCCTCACAAGTATTTTGCTGCCTCTAGAAGCCAGTTCCTCCCCCCGCCCCCAACCACGATCCTGACTCAAGGGTTGGTAGCGGGATCCAAGCTAGACCCTATGAGGTGGCTCAAGTGACCACTTGGAAAAGTCTTTATTGTGGAAAAGAACCCTAAGAGTCTACTCCCAACCTCAAATTTTAGCTGAGAAACAGAGGTACAAAGAGCACGTGTGCCTTGCCAGGATCAGCAGCCAGGAAAAGGGGGAGAACCAGGACTCTCGGGTTTTCTGACTCTTTGGTGATGTCTTTCAGGAACACCGTGCAATGTTGAAAGGCAGCTTTGGGAGGGAGCAGAAGAAAAATGCCAGGCTCTTGACATCCTGATCTTGCTTGGGCCTCAGAGAACCTTTATTTTTAATCTCCTTTTTGACCTTGAAAAAGTGGCATTTGAATTGTCTTTGTTCTCCGCAGAGAGCTAACACCCATTCATCTCAGCGCCTCCTGCACTCGCGGGCTGAGCGGCCCACTTCTGCACTGATGCTGCCGTCTTCTCGTGCTTCTGCCTTGTTTCAGATATGTAAGTTACATCTCTCCAACTCTGCTGTAAGCTTTCATGCTTTAAATTTCTTCACTGAATTTTACCATACACAAAAGTATTCACTGAGCACCTAATGTGGCCCAGGCTTTTCACTTCTCACCCACATGGAGCTTTCAGTCCAACACGAGTGTCACACAGTGAACACAGAAGCAGCAGATGCAGCAGATGAATGCATTACAGATATGGCCATTGCCATGAGGGAATGCACAGGGAACAGGGATGCTGCCAAAGGCTGTCTGAGGATGGGGAGCCAGCCCTGCCTCAGGAGCATCTGGGGAAGGGTGGTCCAGGTCAGGGGATAGTAAGAGGCTGGTCCTGTTTGAGGTCCTGAGAAGAAGCCAGGGTTGCTCTACTAAAGAGAAGAGCACAGGATGAGGCTGGAGGGGCAGTTAGATCCTCTACAACTTTTTGTTTTGTTTTGTTTTTAGGGACAGGGTCTCCCTCTGCTGCCCAGAGGTCTCACTCTGCTAGAGTACAGTGGTGCAGTCATACATAGCTCAATTGCAGCCTCAAATTCCTGGGCTTATGTGATCCTCCCACTTCAGCCTCCTGAGACTGAGGACTACAGGTGTGTACCACCATGCCTGGCTAATTATTAACTTTTTTTGTAGAGACAGGCTTTCCCTATGTTGCCCAGGCTGGTCTCAAACTCCTGGGCTCAAATGATCCACCTCAGCCTCCGGAATAGCTAGGACTACATGTATGCACCACAACACTTGGCCAGCTTTTTTTTTTTCCTTGAGACTGAGCCTCAGTCCGTTGCCCAGGCTGGAGTACAGTGGCGCGATTGCAGCTCACTGCAACCTCCCGGGTTCAAGAGAGTCTCCTGCCTCAGTCTCCCAAGTAGCTGGGACCACAGATGCGCACCACCACACCTGGCTAATTTTTGTATTTTTAGGAGAGATGGAGGTCTCAAACTCCTGGCCTCAAGTGATCCGCCCACCTCAGCCTCCCAAAGTGCTGGGATTATAGGTGTGAGCCACTGTGGCTGGCCTAATTTTATTTTATTTTATTTATTTATTTATTTATTTATTTATTTTTTTTTGAGACGGAGTCTCGCTCTTTCTCCCGGGCTGGAGTGCAGTGGCCGGATCTCAGCTCACTGCAAGCTCCGCCTCCCGGGTTCACGCCATTCTCCTGCCTCAGCCTTCGGAGTAGCTGGGACTACAGGCGCCCGCCACCTCGCCCGGCTAGTTTTTTTTTTGTATTTTTAGTAGAGACAGGGTTTCACCGTGTTAGCCAAGATGGTCTCGATCTCCTGACCTTGTGATCCGCCCATCTCGGCCTCCCAAAGTGCTGGGATTACAGGCTTGAGCCACCGCGCCCGGCCGATTTTTTGTAGAAACAAAGTCTCACTATGTTGCCCAGGCTACTCTTGAACTCCTGGGCTGAAGTGATCCTCCTGCCTTGACCTCCCAAAGTGTTAGGATTACAGAAGTAAGCCTCTGGGCTCAGGTCACATTTTTGAATACATTTTATTACATTTACATGTATGGTTTTACCTACATGCAAACTTAGCACATTTTAGCACTATCTATATATATATATAATTTTTTTTTTTTTTGAGTCTTGCTCTGTCACCCAGGCTGGAGTACAGTGGTGTTGATCTCAGCTCACTGCAACCTCCATCTTCCAGGGTCAAGTGATTTTCCCACCTCAGTCTCTCAAGTAGCTGGGACTACAGGTGCATGCCACCATGCCTGGCTAATTTTTGGTGGACTCAGCGTTTCACCATGTTGGCCAGGCTGGTCTCAAACTCCTGGCCTCAAGTGATCTGCCCACCTTGGCCTCCCAAAGTGCTGAGATTACAGGTGTGAGCCACCATGCCCCACCAATAAAATGCTTAATTTAAAAAACTGAGAGTTCGGGCGCAGTGGCTCACGCCTGTAATCCTAGCACTTTGGGAGGCCAAGGCGGGCGGATCACAAGGTCAGGAGATCAAGACCATCCTGGCTAACACGGTGAAACCCCGTCTCTACTAAAAATACAAAAAATTAGCCGGGCATGGTGGCGGACGCCTGTAGTCCCAGCTACTCGGGAGGCTGAGGCAGGAGAATGGCGTAAACCCGGGAGGTAAAGCTTGCAGTGAGCCGAGATCGCGCCACTGCAGTCCAGCCTGGGTGACAGAGCGAGACTCTATCTCAAAAAAAACAAAAAACAAAAAACAAAAAAACCAAAAAACTGGCTGGGCGTGGTGGCTCACGCCTGTAATCCCAGCACTTTGGGAGGCTGAGGCGGGTGGATCATGAGGTCAGAAGATTGAGACCATCCTGGCTAACACAGTGAAACCCTGTGTATACTAAAAATACAAAAAATTAGCTGGGCATGGTGGCAGGCACCTGTAGTCCCAGCTACTCGGGAGGCTGAGACAGGAGAATGGCATGAACCTGGGAGGTGGAGCTTGTAGTGAGCCGAGACTGCACCACTGCACTCCAGCCTGGGCGACAGAGAGACACTCCATCTCAAAAAAACAAAAAAACCCCAAAACCTATATAGCCCGGCCATCGTGGCAAAACCCCATCTCTACTAAAAATACAAAAATTAGCAGGGCGCAGTGGCTCACGCCTGTAATCCCAGTATTTTGGGAGGCTGAGGTGGGCGAATCACCTGAAGTTCAGAGTTTGAGACCAGCCTGGCCAACGTGGTAAAACCCCGTCTCTACTATTAATGTAAAAATTAGCCGGGAGTGATGGTGCATGCCTGTAATCACAGCTACTTGGGAGGCTGAGGCAAGATAATCGCTTGAACCTGGGGGGCGGAGGTTGCAGTGAGCCGAGATTGCGCCATTGCACTCTAGCCTGGGCAGCAAGAGCAAAACTGTCTCAAAAAAAAAAAAAATAGTTGAGCGTAGTGGCACACACCTGTAATCCCAGCTACCCAGGAGGCTAAGGCACAAGAATTGCTTGAACCCGGGAGGCAGAGGTTGCAGTGAGCTGAGATGGTGCCACTGCACTCCAGCATGGGCAACACAGCAAGGCTCTGTCTGAAAAAAAAGAAAAAAAGGCTGGGCGCGGTGGTTCACGCCTATAATCTCAGCACTTTGGGAGGCTGAGGCGGGCAGATCACGAGGTCAGGAGATTGAGACCATCTCTACTAAAAATACAAAAAAATTAGCTGGGCGTGGTGGTGGACACCTGTAGTCCCAGCTACTTGGAAGGCTGAGGCAGGAGAATGGTGTGAACCTGGAAGGCGGAGCTCGCAGCGAGCCAAGATTGCGCCACTGCATTCCAGCCTGGGTGACAGAGTGAGACTCCATCTCAAAAAGAAAAAGAAAAAAGCTTTATTGAGGTAATTGTAGACTTACATGCAATAAGAAATAATAGTGAGAGATCCCTTACACACTTTTCCCAGTTACCCCAGTGGTAACATTATGCAAAACTATGGTACACTATCATAACCAGGATATTGACATTGATAAAATCCACCAAACTTATTCAGATGTCCCCAGTTTTATTTGTACTTGTGTGTGTGAGTGTGTGTGTATGTGCATGGGTGTGTAGTTCAGTACAGTTTCATCACACATGTAGGTTCGTATATCCTCCACTGCTGAACAGTTCCAATACCACAAAGATCCCTCAGGGTTGCCCTTTGATATCCACACCTATTTCCCTCCTGACTCCTCCCAGCCCCCATTCCAAACTCCTGGCAACCTTCATTTTGAAAATGTTGTCATCTTTTTTGGGGGGAGGACAGAATTTCGCTTTTGTTGCCCAGGCTGGAAGCAATGGAGCAATCTCAGTTCACTGCAACCTCCACCTCCCAGGTTCAAGAGATTCTCCTGCCTCAGCCTTCCAAGTAACTGGGATTACAGGTGCCCACCACCACAGTGACTAATTTTTTTTGTATTTTTAGTAGCAATGGGGTTTTGGCATATTGGCCAGGCTGGTCTCGAACTCCTGGCCTCAGGTGATCTGCCCATCTCGGCCTTCCACAGTGCTGGGATTATAGGCGTGAGCTACCGTGCCCGGCCGAAAATTTTGTCATTTCAAAAACTGTTATGTAAGGCCAGGTGCGGTGGCTCACACATGTAATCCCAGCACTTTGGGAGGCCGAGGCGGGCCAGTCACCTGAGGCCAGGAGTTTGAGACCAGCCTGGCCAACATGGTGAAACCCCATCTCTCCTAAAAATAAAAAAATTAGCCAGGCATGGTGCTGCACACCTGTAATCCCAGCTACTCAGGAGGCTGAGGCAGGAGAATTGCTTGAACCCACGAGGCGAAGGCTGCAGTGGATGAGATTGCACCACTGCACTCCAACCTGGGTGACAGAGTGAGACCCTGTCTCAAAAAACAAAAAAAACAGGCCATCGCGGTGACTCACGCTTGTAATCCCAGCACTTTGGGAGGCCGAGGCAGGCGGATCACAAGGTCAGGAGATCAAGACCATCCTGGCTAACATGGTAAAACCTGGTCTCTACTAAAAATACAAAAAATTAGCCGGGTGTGGTGGCGGGTGCCTGTAGTCCCAGCTACTCGGCAGGGAGGCTGAGGTAGGAGAATGGCATGAACCTGGAAGGCGGAGCTTACAGTGAGCCGAGATTGCGCTACTGCTCTCCAGCCTGGGCTACAGAGCGAGACTCTGTCTCAAAAAAACAAACCAAAAAAAAAAAAAAAAAAAAAAAACCCAACACCAAAACTATTGTATAAATAGAATCATACAGTATGTAACCTTTCTAAAATCAGGGCCAGGCTCATTGGCTCGTGTCTGTAATCCCAGCACTTTGGGAGGCTGAGGCAGGAGGATTGCTTGATTCTGGGAGTTTGAGACCAGCCTGGGCAACATAGTGAGATCCCATCTCTACAAAAAATTTAAAAATTAGCCTCATGTGGTGGTGCACACTTACAGTCCCAGCTACTTGGGAGGCTGAGGTGGGAGGATCACTTGAGATTGGAAGTTCAAGGCAAGGCTTCAGTGAACTGTGATCATGCCACTGCATGCCAGTCTGGGTGACAGAGTGAGACCCTGTCTCAAAACAACAACAACAAATAACCAGCATAATTCCTTGGAGAGTCATCCAAGTTGCTGTGTGTTGATAGTTCATTCCTGTTTGTTGCTGAGCAATATTCCATGGTGTGGATGTACCATGGTTTCTTTAACCATTCACCTACTGAAGGATACCTGAGCTAATTTTAAGTTTTTGCTATTATAATGAATAAAGCTGCTATGAACATATGTGTACCGGTTTTTGTGTGAACATAAGTCTTCATTTCTCTGGGATAAATGCCCAGGCATGCAATTTCTGGGTCATGTGGTAGCTGCACGTTTAGTTTTCGAAGAAAATGCCAAACTCTTTTTCCAGAGTGACTGTGTTACTATTTTTTTTTTTTTTTTTTTTTGAGATGGAGTCTCACTTTGTTGCCCAGGCTGGAGTGCAGTGGAGCGATCTTGGCTCACTGCAACCTCCACCTCCTGGGTTCAAGCGATTCTCTTGCCTCAGCCTCCTAAGTAGCTGGGACTACAGGTGTGTGCCACCACGCTGGCTAATTTTTGTATTTTTAGCAGAGACAGAGTTCACCATATTGGTCAGGCTGGTCTTGAACTCCTGACCTTGTGATCTGTCCGCCTTGGCCTCCCAAAGTGCTGGGATTACAGGCGTGAGCCACTGCACCCAGCCTGTGTTACTATTTTTTAAAGACTAGAGAGCATGTTTGTGTGCTGAAGGGGAAGATTTAGATTTTAGGAACCAGGTCCTTGAAGATGGGAGAGAGGAAATTTCTATAGGTTTTGCAGAGGGATTGGCTAGTTTTTTTTTTTTTTTTTTTTTTTTTGCTTTTGCTTTTTTTTTTTTTTTTGAGACGGAGTCTCGCTCTGTCGCCCAAGCTGGAGTGCAGTGGCGCGATCTCGGCTCACTGCAAGCTCCGCCTCCCGGGTTCACGCCATTCTCCTGCCTCAGCCTCCTGAGCAGCTGGGACTACAGGCGCCCGCCACCGCGCCCGGCTAATTTTTTGTATTTTTAGTAGAGACGGGGTTTCACCATGGTCTCGATCTCCTGACCTTGTGATCCGCCCGTCTCGGCCTCCCAAAGTGCTGGGATTACAGGCGTGAGCCACCACGCCCGGCCTGCTTTTGCTTTTTTAGACAGGGTCATTTGGGCTGGAGTGCAGTGGCATGATCACAGCTCACTGTAGCCTCGACCTCCTGGGCCCAAGCTATCCTCCTACCTCAGCCTCCCAAGTAACTGGGACTGCAGGGGTGTATCAGCATGGCTGGCTAATTTTTTATTACTAGCCAATGTAGAGATGGGGTCTCTCTACATTGCCCAGGCTGGTCTCAAACTCCTGGCCTCAAGCAATCTGTCTGCCTTGGCCTCCCAAACTGCTGGGATTATAGGTGTGAGCCACCATGCCTGGCCAGGATTGGCGAGTCTTTAGTAAAGGGACATCCATTGGGCGACAGAGTGACACTCCATCTCAAAATAAAAAACAAAAAACAACAAAAACATTAAGAATAGAACTACTGTATTATCCAGGAATCCTACTACTGGGTATATATCCAAAGGAACTGAAATCAGCATGTCAAAGAGATTTGTATTCCTGTGTTCATTGCAGCATTATTCACAACAGCCAACACATGGGAACAACCACAGTGCCCAACAACACACGAATGGATAAAGAAAAATGTGCATATGGACAATGGGGTACTATTCAGCCTTAAAAAAAGAAGAAAACTATCATTTGCGACAACATGGATGAACCTGGGAGATGTTATGTTATGTGATACAAACCAGGCACAAAACAAGAAATACTGCATGATTTCACTTATATGTATGTGAAAAAATCAAACTCAGACCAAGAATGGTGGCTCAGACCTGTAATCCCATCCATTGCTTTGGGAGGCTAAGACAGGAGGATCCCTTGAGACTAGGAGTTTGAGACCAACCTGGGCAACACAGGGAAACAAAAGAGTAAAAAACAATTAGCTAGGCATGGTGGCGTGTGCCTGTGGTCCTAGCTACTGGGGAGACTGAGGCAGGAGGATCCTTTTGGGCCAGGAATTTGAGGCTCCAGTGAGCTATACTGGTTCCACGGCACTCCAGCCTAGGCAAAAGAATGAAACCCTGTGTCAAAAAAAACAAAAACCCAAAAAGTCAAACTCATAGAAATAGAGAGTAAAATGATGGTCAGCAGAGGCCAGGGGCGGGTAGAGGAATTGGAAAAGTGTTGGTCAAAGGACACAAATTTTCAGTTAGACAAGAGGAGTAAGTTCAAGAGATCTATGTTACATTATGATAGCTAGAGTTAATAACAACATAGTGTATATTTGCAAAAAAATGATAAGGATGTAAGATAATAAATATGTTAAAAAGCTTGATTTGGCTGGGTGCAGTGACTTACGCCTGTAATCCCAGCACTTTGGGAGGCTGAGGCATGTGGATCACTTGAGGTTAGGAGTTAGAGACCAGCCTGGCCAACTTGGTAAAAGCCCGTCTCTACTAAAAATACGAAAATTAGCCTGGCATGGTGGTGCATGCCTGTAATCCCAGCTACTTAGGAGGCTGAGGCAGGAGTATCGCTTGAACCCGGGAGGTGGAGGTTGCAGTGAGCCGAGATTACGCCACTGCATTCCAGCCTGGGCAACAGAGCGAGACTCCATCTCAAAAAAAAACAAAAACAAAAACAAACAAACAAAAAAACGCTTTATTTAACCATTGATTAACTCTTCTACAATGTATACATATATGAAAACATGATGTATACCATAAATATATACAATCTTTGTTAAAATTTTAAAAATATGCATAAAGACATAATGATTTTTGTGGGAAATATTTTAACATAATTTTACACCTATGGTGCACGACTACTTTTATAAAAAACTATTATCTCTCTTTGCCAAGAGAAACTGAGAAAAAAAATATCATTAGCTGGCAGTGGACTCAAATAGGAGAGTTTCAGTTATTCCAAATTTTTATGGCTTACCATATAATTCAGTCCTATGTAAAAATCTGTAATTGGTAACAATGACTACTGAGTTTGGGCCCGAGTATTTGCACTAAAGCTTTGACACATTAGGCAGTAGTGCAATCACAGCTCACTGCAGCCTTGACCTCCCACGCTCAAGTGATCCTCCTGCCACAGCCTCCTGAGTAGCTGGAACCACAGGTGTGTGTCACCATGCTGGCTATTTTTTTTTTTTTTTTTTTTAATTTTTATAGGGTCTCCTCATTACCCACAGCTAGTCTTAAACTTCTGGGCTCAAGTGATCCTCCCACCTGGACCTCTCAAAGTGTTGACATTGTAGGAATGAGCTGCCACGCTCAGTCATAGATGGATTACTTTCTAATCTCTCTCTTTTTTTTTTTTTTTTTTTTTTTTGAGACGGAGTCTCGCTCTGTCACCCAGGCTGGAGTGCAGTGGCCGGATCTCAGCTCACTGCAAGCTCCGCCTCCTGGGTTTACGCCATTCTCCTGCCTCAGCCTCCCGAGTAGCTGGGACTACAGGCACCAGCCACCTCGCCCGGCTAGCTTTTTGTATTTTTTAGTAGAGATGGGGTTTCACCGTGTTAGCCAGGATGGTCTCGATCTCCTGACCTCGTGATCCGCCCGTCTCGGACTCCCAAAGTGCTGGGATTACAGGCTTGAGCCACCGCGCCCGGCCCTAATCTCTCTTAACAAGTTTCTTCCTCTTAAAAAACAAAAAAGCAAAGCAAAACAAAACAAAACAAAAAAAACTTAGGGCTAATGAATAGTGAGAAATTAGTGAGGTCAAGCGTTAAGCTCCTGATACAGGTCAAAGACTTATTGAGGGGTTTAATTAAGGCAAAGGTTATGGTTGGAGAGTCAACATTTTGGACGTGAAATGATTTTTGGTGAAAACAAAGTTGAGGGTGTGACTACAGGAGTGAGCAGCTGCTGTGGAGTGCTGAAAATCTCACTGGAGATGAGAAAGTCAAGGAAGTGAGAGGAGCATGGCTGAGAGGCCATCACGTGGACCTTGAGCTCACCGAATATGACAACATTTGGGGCGAAGAGAGAGGCAGAAAGCCATGAGCCAAATAAGGGGCATCAACCAGGAGGCTGGCTGATGACATTAACCAAGATAGTATATCTAGAGGGTGAAGCCCCAATGGAACAGGGATTTTGTGGGAGGGAGGGGAAGCTAAACACTGGTCTAGAAATGGCATTGGGGTGGCATTACCCCAATGCCAGAAATGGCATTACCCACTTCTGACGCTGAGACACATGAGAATGCGAAACAGAATTCACCTAATAGAGCTGCTGGAGAAGCAGCGGTTAGTGGATAGCCAAATTTCAGATAAAGCAAGGATGCTGAGAAAAGACTGAGGATGTGGAAGAGTCTGCTGATCACACGTTGCAGAAGGCACAGTGGGAGGTTATGGCTAGGGGCAGGAAGCAGAGTGTGATAGATTGCCAGTGTGAGGGCAAGGATGCAGATGACAATGGATGAGAAGGAACTTGAACCTGTGGTGGTGACAGGGGTAGACAGGGATAGAGGGGTAATGGGATATAGTGCTGTTGTAGAAGTTTCTGTGATGATAGACATGTTCCATATGTATACTCTGTAATACTGTGGCTGCCAGCCACATGTGGCTATTAAGCATATGAAATGTGACTAGTGGACTGGGCGAGGTGGCTCACGCCTGTAATCCCAGCACTTTGGGAAGCCGAGGCCGGTGGGTCACCTGAGGTCAGGAGTTCAAGACCAACCTGGCCAACATGATGAAACCCCGTCTCTACTAAAAATATAAAAATTAGGCCGGGCATGGTGGCTCACGCCTGTAATCCCAGCACTTTGGGAGGCTGAGGCGGGTGGATCACAAGGTCAAGAGATTGAGACCATCCTGGCTAACACCGTGAAACCCCGTCTCTACTAAAAATACAAAAAGTTAGCCAGGCGTGGTCGTGGGCGCCTATAGTCCCAGCTACTTGGGAGGCTGAGGCAGGAGAATGGCGTGAACCCAGGAGACGGAGCTTGCAGTGAACCGAGATCACGCCACTGTACTCCAACCTGGGAGACAGACTCCGTCTCAAAATAAATAAATAATAAATAAATAAAAATTAGCCAGGTGTTGGGGTGGGCGCCTGTAATCCCAGCTACTCGGGAGGCTGAGGCAGAAAAATTGCTTGAACCTGGGAGGCAGAGGTTGCAGTGAGCTGAGATCATCCCACTGCACTCCAGCTTAGGCGACAGAGTGAGACTTGGTTTCAAAAAAAGAAAAAGAAATGTGGCTAGTGGGACTGAGGAATTGAACTTTTAACTTTATTTCATTTTAATTAATTTAGATTTAAAGACCTTAGTTTTTGTGAATTTTTCACTTGCCAGGTGGCTATCAGGGTGGCCACTCCTTCAAACAGAAAGCTGTCCAGAGAGGTTCCGACTCTTCCACCATGCAGATCCAGACAAAGCACAGGATCAGGCAACTTGGGATCCAAATTCTAACTACACCACTTAATCACTTTGAATTAAAGCTAGCATGTTAACATGTCTGGTATAGACAGACCCTCATTAAATATTGGATGACAGAATAAATCTCCCTGAGGTTTAATTCTCTTCATCCTTAAAATGAGGGTGGAGAGCTGTTTTCAAATGTAGTACTTTACCCATGATGCTCAATAAATGGTCGCTATTATTGACATAGTGAGTTCTCAATATTTGTTGATTCATGGGTCAAAAACTGCCCTTCAGGTCAAAGGGTTACTTGTCCAGGAGCGGGCTGGCAGAAGTGAGACATTCCAGCTCCCTTTGAGGGCCAAGAGGATTGCGCAAGTCTCTGGGACTATGCGATGGGGTAGATCAGGGCTGGGTTTAAGTGTTCAATTTTGCTAAGTACTAATGAAAGAACGTACCTGACTTGAACCTGGAGGAGTAGGTAGGGATAGCTGAGGGACAAAGTGGAGGATCTTAAAATGAACCAGAGTATAAGACCAGCCTTGCCTGAATATCTCGTGATAATCTGGGCAGTTTGGGTATCATTTACCACTTTACTTTGTGCTGAAAAAGCCTTAGCTTGGCAGCTCCAACCTTTCTTCTGTACCTCCATCCCCATCATCCAAAACCCAAAAGCATGCTGTATGTGAAGTAGAGTAACCATATCCTGGGATGACTCTGATGTGAGACATTTGTGAACTGAAAGTCATAGTGACCACCGATCTGGAGTATCACCCTTTCTCCAAATTAGCACCCTTTCTGCAAAGCTGTCCTTAATTCCCTAAATTACTTTCTCTGTGGCATTCCTCAGATTGAGCACTTACTTACCTGGTATTGTGATGGCCTGTGTCTCTTCCCTTGACCAGATTGTGACATCCAAGGCAGGAACCTTGCCTGGTTGATTACGGAGTATTCTTGGACTTAGCACATGCCTGGAGCACACAGTAAGTAGCTATTCAATAATTATTTGTTGGCTGGGCACGGTGGGTCATGTCTATAATCCCAGTACTTTGGGAGGCCAAGGAGGGTGGATCACCTAAAGTCAGGACTTCAAGACCAGCTTGGCCAACATAGTGAAACCTTGTCTCTACTAAAAATACAAAAATTAGCCGGGCATGGTGGTACACATCTGTAATCCCAGCTACTCAGGAGGCTGAGGCAGGAGAATCGCTTGAACCCAGGAGGTGGAGGTTGCAGTGAGCTGAGATCGTGCCCCTGCACTCCAGCCTGGGCCACAGAGTGAGACTCCATCTCAAAAATAAATAAATAAAATAATTATTTGTTGAATAACTGAATGGATGTAATCTGAGGTGACAGTGACCCACCGTGATCTGAGATAATGTGACCTCTCTTGATTGCAATCTAGGTTGACTGTGAACGAAGTCGGGGCTTTTGATGATTATGTTGAAGTGCCTGTGATTGTAACCTGCAAGGACTGTGATCTGAGGGGTCTGCGCACCAGTGACTGTGGCCTTCAGGCACTAATCTGTGATAAGGACCAGTAGGGATAATGAATAGAGGTGACTGAACTAGTAACCTTGCATGATCGGTTGAAGTAACTTGCACTGATTGTGATCTTAAGTCACTGTGAACAAGTTAGTGACAACGCTTTCCACGACTATCTTGCTGTAACTGTGCTCATGATCTACAGAGTTCTGGCTTCAGATGACCGATCCTAAGCCAGTGCTTGGAGCAGCCTTGACGATTGACATGAGATGTGTGCCAGATGCTGAGATTGTTGATCTACGCTGACAGCTGAGGTTCTGCATTATGAGTTGAGATAACAGATCTGTGGGCCTGGACTCAGACTGGGAATGGTGCTAATATGTGTGTAGTTCTCTTAGATTTCTGATTTTGTTTTAATATCCTCCCAAATGGCACAGCCCTGTTCGGCCCCACGCAAAAGAGGAATAGGGATGAGGACCAGGTTGAGTCAATCCTCACAGAAAACTCTACAGGAAACACAACGCATCTTCCGGGCCGCGCTGCCGCAGCCGCGGGCAAAGCCACCGCCTTGGCCATGGCCTCCATCACAGCCTGCCCTTCATTCGGACCCCCTACCCCCACCCCCACCCCCACCCCCACGATTGGTCCCTGGTGCGCCTGCTCGGAGGCGGGGCGGAGCTTTGCCCTTTGTTGTGGGCCCCAGTTTCCCAGGACACCGCGCGGCGCTGGGGTGGGGCTATGCAGATGAGACACTCGGGGGCGGGGCGGCTGCGGCGGCGTCGGCGGCGGCCGGGGAGGGTCAGTTGGAGGCAGGCGCTCGCTGAGGCAGGAGGAGGCGCTCGGCCCGCGGCCTGACAGGGACTTAGCCCGCAGAGATCGACCCCGCGCGCGCGACCCCACACCCACCCACTCATCCACCTATCCACTCCCTGCGCCGCCTCCTCCCACCCTGAGCAGAGCCGCCGAGGATGATAAACACCCAGGACAGGTAACGGCCCGGCCCAGGCTCCCCGCCCCCATCCTCCCTCATCTGCTCCAGAGGGCCTCTCCCATACCCCCAGCCGGCCCCCGACCCCCGCAACGGGGCCATCCGCCCCCAGCCAGCTCCCTTCACCACTTTAGCCACCCTAGTCCGGTCCTCAGCCCTGCAGCTGGGCCTTCTTATGTCCTTTAGCCCCCTCTCTTCAGCCGGGCCCATCCCCCTCATCCGGGCCTCCTCCTCCCCTAAAGCCCCCAAAAGCCGGAACCCAACCTTCCAACCAGGTCCCCTTTTTTTCCTCAGCCCCACCGAACTGTTCCCCATTCCCCAAACTGGGCTTTCCCCCGCATCCAGATTCCCCAAATTGTTTCCTGTCTTCCTCAGATCTTTCTTACTCCCCTTAGAAGTCACTTAACCCTTCGCTTTGAATCCCCTCCCTGATGAGAACTGCACCCCCCACCCAGACTCTTCTCGTATCACTGCCCCCCGCCCAAAGTCAACCTCCATCCCTCAGTTCTCAGTTACCCTCACTCATCACCCTCCCCCCATTCTCTTCAGGCCTAGCAGTCCTTACACGTATGTCCAGCCTTCCTCCTGGTCCCATACTTCAGCTTTATCTTTCCCCCACTTTCCTCCCTCCACACCCCTCTCCCAGTTAGGCCCCATTTTCCCAGTCTCCTAACGCCATTCCTTTTATTGATCAAACACTGGGTTTGATTCTGTGCTCCATCCTATTGCCCCAATGGTATACCCCCAACACTCTTGGAAACATTCTTACCCTGTAAACATCTTCTCTCAGCTGGAACTCATCCTTCTCCCTCCCCTCTTACCTGAACCCCATCTTTGGATCATTAGATCACAGGACTCAGCCATCCCGCTTCCAGTGAACCTTCCCCCTGTACCTCCAGTGCCTTCAAACCAAGCTATATATTCTGGACGCTAGGCCTTTGCAATTTCCTCCCTCAAAACCCAACCCTAGTCTTCCCCCATTAATTAGAGAAGGTGCACGTCTTTCTCAGACCGAGCACCCTGGTTTTCCAAACTTGCATGGTATACCCTTCCCCCTGCAGATAGCTGCTCAATTTTCCTTTCTCTGCATGCCTCTCTTTCTCCAAGGCAATCCTTCTTACCTGTCTTCCCTCAAATTTTAATATATTCCATATTTCTGCCTCTGTTCTCTGAAACTGTTCCACAATTTCCTAATTCCCCAGAATTTTTAATTCCAGTTGCTCCTTATACATCAGAATGGCTTTCATTTACAATTTGGACCTAATTCTCTTCCTCATTTTTTTCCCAGACTTGTTGCTGTCCTGTCCAAACCGTGTCTGAAGCTCATTAGTTCCCCACACCAGACCTTTTGTCCCCAGATTTGGCCTTATGGCCTCTGCCTCTCACTTGGGCCTCATTATTTTGCAAGCAGATCCATTCCCTGTAAATGTTTCTTAAATTGGGCCATGTTCTATTCAGAATTAGACCAGTTCCTCTTGAAAGCATTGCCTTCTTTATTGCTTTTCTTTGCATAGAGCCCTCTAACTGCCACTCAGGGTTCCTCTCAAACTTGGGTACTCTTCTTACTGAAATAGTCTACCAACTTTCCTTTCCCACTTGTTAACAGCACCAGCCTTAAATATTCCAACTGGGTTTTCAGCTTTTCTTGTATTTCAGTGTTTCTTACCCTGGCTTCACATTTGAGAAAGCAGTCACTTGGGCCCCACCTTCAAAGATTGGTCTTACTGGCCTAGAGTGTCCTGATTATTAGCATACAGGTTTAAAGCTCCCCAGGTAATTATAATGGGAAGCCAGGGTTAAAAACCACTGCTTTCTTCCCGCAGCTTTTCCCATCCTATTCCTGTAGTGGGTGTCAGCTCTTTTTCTACTGACAAGGGCCTAAATTTCTTGGAGGATTTTTTTTTTTTTTTTTTAGACAGGGTCTCACTCTGTGGCAAAAGCTGGAGTGCAGTGGTGCGATCTGGGCTCACTGCAACCTCTGCCTCCTGGACTCCATTTCTTCAGGGATTTCTTAGTCTTTCTCTCTCAGGTACTGTCCAGAAGTACCCAAGATACAATACCTGCAACAGCCTCTGAAGTTCCTGTCTCTAGTTAACTTATTTCTCAGCTATTGGCCATTTTCTTCCCCCAAGTCTCAGACTCTTACCCAGTGCCCCCACCCCCATTTCTTCTTTACATGTAGAAAGAAAATTCATTCCCCATTTGATAATTTGTTATGGTCTTATTTGACCTGTTATCCCTGCCTCCCAAGTTCTCTTTACCCTATAGCCCATCAGCTGTTAGAGTTTCCTTTTCCAAGAGTCTCCATGTCCATTCCCTATGCATTCCCCTCTTTCACTCCATCTTCTGTAACCCAGCCCCTCTGGAGCTGAGGAGGTGGTGGCGGATGTAGACTCGGAGAGTGCTGGATGCAAAGGTGTTACTTGTGGCAAAGGCGCCGTGTGTGCTGAGGATAGATGGCAGGTATGAGAGAGGGCAGGATGAAGCACGGGTGGAGGGAAGCAGAGGGACCTACAACAAAACCCACTCAAGGGGGTATGTGAGATGGACTTTTTTTCTACTTCTTTTTGTGTGTCTGTAGTGGGGGTTGGAAGGTGGGGTGGTCTCAGCAGTCATTCTCTGGAGTCCTCTGGACTGAGCTGGTCGAAGTGCCGAGTCTTTTGCAGGCTGAGCCCTGAGAGTTGAGCAACTTGGAACCAACACGTAAGAGTCTTCACCAACTGTGAGGTTGAAAGACCTGAGTTCTGGCTGAGCCAGTGTGCTTACATGTGTAAAGAAGAGGGGGTTGGGTTAACTTGACTCAAAAATTCTTTCCAGCTTCCTAAGTGGCAAAACAGGCTTGCTTGTCTCCAGGGCCCTTGCTTAGCGTGTTGGTAATTTGAGGGGCCTGGCTGTATGAGAGGCAGGTGGAGAGAGGAGCCAACTGGCCTGCCAGGGCCTGGGTAGGAGCTAGGCCTTGGATCAGGCTTCTCCACTTGGCCTGGGGGTGGGGTGTTGTGTGCAGGGTGTCTGATTTCTTTGAGTGATGGCAATCCCGTTTCCATAGCATGTTTCCTAGCTTCCTCAGGCCTGCCCCTAACTTTCTAAAAGGAATCCTGGTAGAGTCCTAACTAGGGATTCCGATAAGAGCTGGATGTTCTTCCCAGTCAGTGTTCTCGGGTGTTTCATATCCATAGAGCGGGGAGCTGGCTGGGTTTAGTTCCCACTGGGTGGGGGATGGGATTTTCAGCTTCCCTGGCTCCAGTGAAAAACTCAGGAGGTGGAGGCTTGGTTTCCTGGAAGAAATAGTTGCAGAGGCGCTGGCACCATGTTTTGAAAACAAGGCTCTTCCTTTCCAGTGTTGTTCTGATTGGTACTTCCAAAATGTCAGAATTCCTGATGGTGGGGGAGGGAAGAAGATACAAGTACAAGCACCTTTATTACCCTTTTTGAACATGAGGTTTAAATCCAAGGACATCAAGCTTCCTGGCCTTTTTGTCCCTGGATTTGCGGGGGCAGGGAGACAGTATCTGTCTAGGGCTTGCTTTGTACCTGTGACAGTACAGTATGTAGAGAAGCACTAGCCCTGGCTTGATAGTGATATTATCAATCTGTGCTGATGGGCTTTGAAGAGACACATTTGGTTCTACAGGTGGTTTTTGTGGGGAAGGGGGCAGGGCACAAGAACATATCAGAACTATTGGCATCTTCACTGAGTGGTTTCCTGGGTAATGGAATTTCTGTCTCTTCCTAAAGAGTCTGGTTTCAGTTATTCCTTATTTGTTGGCACTATGGCTTGTTGGGTGTGGAGTGGTAGGGAGAGCCAGTTTTCCTATGATGTGCCTGCAAGGTCACCCTATAGGTAGGAGGGTTGGGGGAGAGGAGAGAGGGGAGAGAGAGAGGAGAGAGTGAAAGAGGAGAGAGAGAGAGAGAGAGGCACTCTCCTAGTATAGTCAGGAATCCCCCCAAATCAGAGCTAAGCTTCAGAAAGCAGTGTGGGCTAATAATAGCAATTCCTCACTCTGCCAAGAAATCCAAATTTAGTCTCAGAGCTGCTCAAAAATATAAAAAACGGGACTGAGGAGTGGGATAGAGAGATGTTACAAATGTGCATTTCTAGAAAAACAAAATGAGTAATTCTTCCCTTTTTGAAAGAATATACAGTGTTGATTCAAGTTGATGCCATGATTTAGAACGTTATGCAGCCAGCCTAACTGAAAGTTACAGACCAGGCCAGGCATGGTGGCTCACACCTGTAATCCCAGCACTTTGGAAGGCTGAGACGATTGCTTGAGCCCAGGAGTTTGAGACCAGCCTGGGCAACACAGTGAGAGCCCATCTCTTAAAAAAAAAAAAAAAAAAAAAAAAAAGTTATAGACCAGAAATGGAGAAGTAGGCAGGCAAGAATTTTGTCACTTAAAGTGAACAAAACGGGTAATGTCTGGTTAGCAGCAGTAGCGTAAATGCTTTGTATTAGATAAACCTTAAGAAAATTTCTTAGGCCTTTGATACTATATAAACAATGATGTAATTCTATCCTGGGAAGAGGCTGGCACTGTGTGATGACCTTACTCTACAAACTAGATTGAGGTACTAATATGTAAAAGTAAAGTCTTATTTTAAAGCTTGATTACCTAGCTATCCACTCACCTCTGGTAGCATATGTGATTGTGCCTACCTTTGGCATATGTACCAATATTAGCTGTGTGATAAGCAAACCTCAAAGGCACAGATATTCTAGCTACCACTGTAACTGTTTCTTGTGGAGAATCAACCAAAACCCAATTTTGCTTTCAGCCTGTGATTCAGAGTGGTGATGTCATTTTCTTTATAATTGTGCTTAGCAAGAAGACTCCCTGTGGAATGCAGAGCAGCCCTAGTGAAATGACTTACGCCTGGCATCTGCCAGGGGCCCTTTCTCAGATGGAAGGGGCATTGACAGCTGGAAATCAGCCTCTAGGGCCACACTAGACTGGAGGTGGTCATCACCTCCCACCTTTCTTACTTTCTGTTTTGCTAAGTGATGGCATGTCTTTTTGCGTAGGGATTAGTCATCAAAGACATTCCTAGTCTCAGAGTAAAAGCAACCTGTATGAGGGAAGTGAGGGCACCTTTGGGTGTTCTGTGAGACAGGGCCTGAGAAAGAATGGGTCAGAAGAGGTTGAGAGGGGGAAATGAATGTAGAACTGTGTTGGGAATGTGGTTTTCCTATCTTCATTTGATACCAAAAGGTAGCTAATATCAAGGCCATCTGACTTTCTCCGGCAGGTAATAGAAACCAGAGAGAAAGGGTGCAGAATTGAATGAGCGAAGGAGGCCACTGATTCAAGTGAAACATGATCAGAAGTATATTAAGGAGAATTTGAATTCAAATATATTTTAGATGTAGCTAAGTGGAAGTTACTCCCAGAATTACTTTTATATGGAATCTCTTCTCTTTGTACTCTGTACTCTTTCGGTAGCCATCTGTGGGGGATTGGTTTCAGGACCTCCCCCTTATTAGGATCCAAGGGTGGTCAATTCCATTATATAAAATGGTGTAGTATTTACATATAAGCTACATATATCTTCCCATATACTTTAAATTATCTCGATTACTTATAATACATACATAACACAATGTAAATGCTATGTAAATAGTTTTAGTGCTTTTTTATTTGTACTATTTTTTATCTGAGTATTTTTGACCCATGGTTGGTTGAATCCATGAATGTGGAACCTGTGGATATAGAGGACCAACTGTGTGTAAATCAAAACTGACTTAAAGACAGCCGGAAGTGATTTTTTTTTTTTTTGAGACGGAGTTTTGCTCTGTTGCCAGGCTGGAGTACTGTGGCGCGGTCTCGGCTCACTGCAACCTCTGCCTCCCGTGTTCAAGCGATTCTGCTGCCTCAGCCTCCCAAGTAGCTGGGACTACAGGTGTGCACCACCACGCCCAGCTAATTTTTGTATTTTTAGTAGAGATGGGGTTTCACTGTGTTGACCAGGATGGTCTTGATCTCCTGACTTTGTGATCTGCCCGCCTCTGCCTCCCAAAGTGCTGGAATTACAGGCGTGAGCTACTGCGCCCAGCTGGAAGTGATTCTTTAACAGATGATCCTTTACTTTTATCAAGAGACTTAAGGGTTAATTCTAAATGGTAAGTACCCTAGAGATTTAGAAATAGCATTTGAATTATAAAAATTGTATTTACCATTGTCATTGCCCAGCTATACATCTGCTGCATACACTGCCAATCTGTAGTCAGTGTGTGAAATTGTAACCTGCTAAGGGCATTTCATACAACAGTTTCACAGACACTTTAGAGACAGCAGGATGTGATATGTTAGTAGCACTCATATGTATTCTGAGGAGTGTTTTCAAGGGCATGTCCTATCACTGAGAAAATAAAAGGCACTAACAGATTGACTCTAATGTTCCATCTCTCTTCCGAATTGCCTTGTATGCTGGATACCTGACACGATAGTTTCCAGCATGGTGTATTTTTCTTTTATCTCCTGCAAAGCAGGACCAGCCCAGCTGGATGTTTGGGTTCAGTCTGATACATTTGATTCTCCTTAATCAGCCTGATCTTTTCAGCTTCTGAAAAGGACTTAGCTTTTTTTTTTTTTTTTTTTGAGACAGAGTCTCACTCTGTCACCCAGGCTGGAGTGCAGTGGTGCGATCTCAGCTCACTGCAGCCTCCGCCTCCCTGGTTCAAGCATTTCTCCTACCTCAGCCTCCCAAAGTGCTGGGATGACAGGCATGAGCCACCATGCCCAGCCTGTTTCTTAAATCATCCTTTCGGTGGCTGAGATTAAAGCATGCCTGTCCTCAAGTGGTGTGACCAGGAGATGAGGAAGGATTGGAAAAAGCTGGGGATAGGAGCCAGTTAGAAACAAGACTAGGCCGGGCGCGGTGGCTCAAGCCTGTAATCCCAGCACTTGGGAGGCCGAGACGGGCGAATCACGAGGTCAGGAGTTCGAGACCATCCTGGCTAACATGGTGAAACCCCGTCTCTACTAAAAAAAAATACAAAAAGCTAGCCGGGCGAGGTGGCTGGCGCCTGTAGTCCCAGCTACTCGGGAGGCTGAGGCAGGAGAATGGTGTAAACCCGGGAGGCGGAGCTTGCAGTGAGCTGAGATCCGGCCACTGCACTCCAGGCCGGGCGACAGAGCAAGACTCCGTCTCAAAAAAAAAAAAAAAAAAAGAAAGAAGACTAAACTGAATATGAAACCCAACCTGGTTTGGATCTTAGGATAGGAATACTTGTGTTTAGAAGTCACTGTCTGTTGTGCTTAAATTCTTCCAGGATTCACTATTCCTAATGAGCTTGGTGGCGGATCTTTAATACCATTTGAACACTAAAGCGATTATTAGAAGAGAAGGCCATTACTGGGTAATTTCATGCCCCTTAATGTCTTTAACTACCACATACGTACCCATCCGCCTTCCTTTCTCAATTCAGAAATGACAGTCAGGTTTTTTGGAAGAGAAGCAATTTGCCATTCACAGCAAGTAACTAATAACAGATGCTTTATGTGGACGATGAAGATAATTATTGTCATCTACTGTCTACTAAGCTTATCCCAAACCCCAGCTGTTTCTTTTGGGGAACTGGAACTAGTTCCCAGAGCGGGGGCTTGAAACACCCCTTCACCCCCACTCACACACACACTCGCTTTCCCGCACAGATTTATGGGGGAGGAGCAGAGCCTCCAGGATCCTTGTATGTGAGAGTGGGGAAGTAAATGACATGTTACCATGGCGTAGATATCTTGCATTTATTTGAAGAGGAGAGAGATCAGGAAACCAGAAATATCACAAGCCCCACTGCTAAATATGAGTAGCTTAAAAAAAGAAATATCACAAGCTCATAGATTAGTGCTGGACACAGGGCAGGCCGGCTCCAGGGATTATTTCTAGGAAGACAAAGGGGATTATAGTCTAAAAACAATATCCTCACTTTATTCTCATCGTTTCAGTGAGTTGGCCCCATTGCTTCTGCTGTTTGCAAGTAAAAATTAGCTAAGAATCAAGATGGTAGCTGGAATGCAGGGCAGAGGTTGAATGTAGCTTGCTCATCTAAAGACCATTTGAGGAATAATTCCTTTGGAAGTAGGAGCCTGGCACCAGAATTCTAGAATTGCAAGGGCCTTGGTGATTGATAGGGTTATTTTGTGAACCTAATTAATTCTCCTCGTATACAAGATGATAATCTGTCTATCTCAGAGGGGTTTGCCCCATCTTTGGCTAACTCCACTGACCAATAGAAGCAAATCAGCTTTCTCCAGTGGCCCAGCCCTCCTCATGCCCCTGCAGGAACCTCAGCACAGGCCAGAAGTAGTCATTGGAGAATGAGAAGGGAATCATATGATGTGGTGCATGTGTGTGCATTTGTTTGGGGAAACTCCCCCCCTGCCTCCAACCCTTGTCTTATTTTTTCTAGTCTGGACACTTAACACATTGGAAGGTGGAATCACAATAGCTCATTGTCCCCAGCAGAAAATAACTCCTGTCCTTGAAAACAGTAGCATAGTCCTCTGTTAAACCCTTTCTGTTTTTTTGTTTGTTTGTTTTTGTTTTTTTTGAGACAGAGTTTTGCTTTTGTTGCCCAGGCTGGAGTGCAGTGGTGTGATCTTTGCTCACTGCAACCTCCACCTCCCAGGTTCAAGGGATTCTCCTGCCTCAGCCTCCTTAGTAGCTTGGATTACAGGCACACACCACCACGCCCAGCTAATTTTTGTATTTTCAGTAGAGATGGGGTTTCACCATGTTGGCCAGGCTGGTCTCGAACTCCTGACCTCAGGTGATCCACCCACCTCAGCCTCCCAAACTGCTGAGATTACAGGTGTGAGCCACCACGCCTGGCCATTTTTGTTTTGAGCTGAAGTTTCACTCCATCACCCAGGCTGGAGTGCAGTGGCACAATCTTAGCTCACTGCAGCCTCCGCCTCCCAGGGTCAAGCGATTCTCCTGCGTCAGCCTCCTGAGTAGCTGGGTCTACAGGTGCACACCACCACACCCGGCTAAATTTTTTTTGTGTGTTTTTAGTAGAGATGGGGTTTCACCATATTGGCCAGGCTGCTCTCAAACTCCTGACCTCAAGTGATCCACCCGTCTCAGTCTCCCAAAGTGTTGGGATTACAGGCGTGAGCCACCGCGGCCAGTTCAGCCCTTTCTGTTAACAGCTGTTGGTGAGGCCAAGAGTGGAGGAGGTGAGGATGACCGGAGGTTTTCCAGAGGAGGGAAGAGGTGGATATGTGGTTACAGCCCTAGATTTTTTTTTTTTTTGGAGGAGTCTGGCTCTGTCACCCAGGCTAGAGTGCAGTGGCGCAATCTCGGCTAACTGCAGCCTCCACCTCCTGGGTTCAATAAATTCTTCTGCCTCAGCCTTTTGAATACCTGGGATTACAGGTGCCTGCCACCACACCCAGCTAATTTTTGTAATTTTAGTAGAGATGGGGTTTTGCCATGTTGGCCAGGCTGGTCTTGAACTCCTGAGCTCAAGTGATCCTCCCTCTTTGGCCTCCCAAAGTGCACCCCTAGATAATGACGCTGCTCCTCACCCATGGACACTTTTGTGGGAAATCCATTTCTCAAAGAAATTTCCAAGTATACTTGTAGGCCTCCATTTGAAATCTTTGAGAGAACAGATCCTAGGAGCTGAGCAGTGATGGATTTGGACTTCCATTTTCAGCTGGAGTGCGGATACAGTTCTGCTAATAGGACTGCCCCTTCGGTTACTGTACCATTGCCATGTTAGGTGTGAGTTCAGTTTTGTTGTTCTTCATTTAGGAGAGTCCAAAATTGGCATGCCATGCTATATAAAACAAAGGACAGTGTGAAGAATAGTTACCGCACACCATTTTACAATGGCTTTCAGGGGGAAAAAAGCCCTGATTTACAGCATTTGGAGACTTTTGCAGTGTAAATACTCCTCCTCTGGCCAATTCAAGCTACCAACATGACATCATTAAACACATATTTGGGAAGAGATGTGCACGATTGTGTGAGCTGGCCCCAGCACACCACTGCAGTACCCCCATACGTGTCCACTGCATTCCAGCTGCTCTGAGGCTGATGTGTGGTGGCTGGGGAACAGGCCTGTTGCTGAGTCGTGGTGTGTACACGCACACACAATTTACCTCTTTCTCTGCTTCACTTGGCCCTTGGCCTAGGGAATGAACTACATCTCAGCCTAAGGAACCACTAAATTGGATTCAAAGACCGTTGAGCCCTATTGGGTCCATCTGAAAATCAAGGTGGCCAGTAAGGTGACAGGGAGCTCCTTTAGGAGCCTTTTACCTGCTACAATCTGTCTGATTATTGGATTCTTTACTCAGGTCATAGCATGTATCCTCTCCCAGCACATACCCTGCACCCAGCACATCTGAGTGTCTGTTCTGACCATATCACTATTACCTGACCTCCCACGCTCAGGTCACAAAAGGATGAGCAAAGAAGGGCAAGAAGGCCCCGCATTTGGTGGCATACCAGGGGCAAATCAGATATCACAGTATTCTGTGTACTATTGTGTACCTCTGCTCTGGGAGCTAAATCCCTGGATTTAGTTTTATTCTTAACCGTTAAGGAATTTAGTTAAATGATTTCTCACTCTAGCCGGGTGTGGTGGCTCATGCTTGTAATCCCAGCACTTTGGGAGGTTGAGGCCGGCGGATGACTGGAGGTCAGCAGTTCGAGACCAGCCTGACCAACATGGTGAAACCCCGTCTCTACTAAAAAATACAAAATCAGCCAGGTGTGGTGGCCCATGCCTGTAATCCCAGCTACTTGGGAGGCTGAGGCAGGAGAATCACTTGAGCCTGGGAGGCGGAGGTCGCCGTGAGCCAGGTTTGCGCCAGCTTGGCCCTTTTGAGACTCCTTCCCCATGCCTCTGCAACACGGTGGGTTCCCCCTAAGACAGCAGCATAGTTCAGGAAGCTGAAGCCCACAGGACTGGGGCAGTTGGGGAGCCTTCATAAGCCTTCCCTTGTTTAGAGAGAGCCGGGATGGGTGGGGGTGGGATTTGAGTTATACCTTTACATCTTTGCCGGGCGCCGTGGTTTACTCCTATAGTCCTAGCACTTTGGGAGGCTGAGGTGGCTGGATCACGAGGTCAGGAGTTCGAGACCAGCCTGGCCAACATGGTGAAACCCCATCTCTACTAAAAATACAAAAATTAGCTGGGTGTGGTGGCATGCGCCTGTAGTCCCAGCTCCTCGGGAGGCTGAGGCAGAAGAATTGCTTGAGCTTGGGAGGTAGAGGTTGCAGTGAGCCGAGATCATGCCATTGCACTCCAGTCTGGGCGACAGAGTGAGACTCCGCCTCAAAAAAAAAAAAAAAAAAAAAATCTTCAAGTCTTGGTGTTTACTCTCTCACTCTCTCTGTCTCTTACAGTAGTATTTTGCCTTTGAGTAACTGTCCCCAGCTCCAGTGCTGCAGGCACATTGTTCCAGGGCCTCTGTGGTGCTCCTGATGCCCCTCACCCACTGTCGAAGATCCCCGGTGGGCGAGGGGGCGGCAGGGATCCTTCTCTCTCAGCTCTAATATATAAGGTAAGGAGGACCCTGGGATGGAAGGCTGGGGATGGAGCCTTCTCAGACTCCACTGAGCTGCTGCTCAAGGGCGGTAATCATTTTTTGTAGTCCTCTGGCTCTTAGCCTAGGCCAGTGGGGGTACTGTGAAGGACTCTTTCAGCTGAGGCTGTTGCATGGCTTATTGGGAATACTAGAGGAAAGATAACAGCACCATTTGTTGCCTTTTAATCTGCTGTAATTGAGGCCCAGAAGTTAGTTTAGCTTCTCACTAACACTGGGATGGAAGGTTAGCAGGGTAGCTGAATTCTGGGCTTTAGAGATTGTGCCCAAGGGAGGTAACACGGAAGATAACACGGACCCTACAGTCCACTTGGAATCAGACTTTGGCTGACTGGGGCTCTAGCCAAACCCTCACACATATCCTCATTTGTTTTTGATGTTTCCCTTTCTGACAGGCAAGGAAAAGAACATGGTGTTGGGGGAAAGTGTGGGCTTTCGAGTCAGGGAGACCTGGGTTTGAATCTCATCTCTGCCATTCACTGTCTTTGGAGCCTCGGGTCAGTTGCTTCATTATTCTCAGACTTAAAGTGGAGTTGTTAATTACCATCTGAAGTGCTTGTCATGGTGATAAAGGTAATATATGGGACAGCACTTTGTACTTGGCACCTAGTGGACAATTGGTAAATATTTCCCTTCCTACCTTGCTAGCTTTTACTACCATCAACTGGTCCTAGTGCCTGGTAAGTGACAGCTCCTTTTAGCCATCATGACACTCTGCATTTTCAGCATGGCCTCTATCCCACGCTACCCTGAGACTGGCCTAAGGGGACTCCCGGCATTGCCTAGATTAGGGAGTGGATGATATGGCCAGAAGCAGTAGTGACCTGGTCCTCTGCCCTGCTTTCCTTCCCAGGACGAGAAGCTCACTGTGACCCAGGACCTCCCTGTGAATGATGGAAAACCTCACATCGTCCACTTCCAGTATGAGGTCACCGAGGTGAAGGTCTCTTCTTGGGATGCAGTCCTGTCCAGCCAGAGCCTGTTTGTAGAAATCCCAGATGGATTATTAGCTGATGGGAGCAAAGAAGGGTAAAGAGCCAAATGCTGGGGAAGGGAAAGGAGTTCCCATTCCAGAGAAGAGTTTATGTTTACTGCGGGTAACAGAATTGTAGGGGAGTCTATGCCTTCTCCCTTAGCTCTAGACTCCCCAAGCAGATACCGTTTTGTAACAGGTTATTTTTAGCCAGTAAGACAGGCCTGCTCTAGGTTATAATTAAAGCAAATTGTTGGCCGGGCGCGGTGGCTCAAGCCTGTAATCCCAGCACTTTGGGAGGCCGAGACGGGCGGATCACGAGGTCAGGAGATCGAGACCATCCTGGCTAACATGGTGAAACCCCGTCTCTACTAAAAAAATACAAAAAAAAAAAAAAAAAACTAGCCGGGCGACGTGGTGGGCGCCTGTAGTCCCAGCTACTCGGGAGGCTGAGGCAGGAGAATGGCGTAAACCCGGGAGGCGGAGCTTGCAGTGAGCTGAGATCCGGCCACTGCACTCCAGCCCGGGTGACAGAGCGAGACTCCGTCTCAAAAAAAAAAAAAAAAAAGAAACAGATTGTTATCACATTAACCAAATGCCTGCCGGTTAATCGGTTAATCGCCCCATGGTTCACTCTTCCCAGCAGACACTAAATCCCCCTTTAGCTACACAGTGGTGTAGTTTAAAAGGCCAGGAAACAAAGAGGAGTACTTAGGCCCATTACCACCTTCCTAGACTTCCCCCCTCCCATTCACACCCCACCCAGGAAGCTCAGAGGTAAGTGGGATTTCATTGGATCGGGCAGACTCTCCAAGAGGCCAAGATGTGTAAGAAATGTCCTGGGGACAGAGTTCCTGAGTGGTCCCAGCCTCTTTAGAAAATCCTTTTAGGCTGTGTTAGAGCCCAGAGTGTCCCTGTCAGTGGCAGGTGATCATATCGAACTTGGCAATCTGGCGGACACCTGAAGAACTGGGTTTTCTTTCTAGGCCCCAAACTCTGTCTTGTGAACAACATTACTTAAGATGGGTAGTGTTACTTTCAGATGAAGACCTCCCATTACAGGAAAAGTCAATAACATTTTTCTCAGGTGCTGTGGCTTTTTTTCTGAATTCAAGGCTCTTGAGGTCTTGACATAGGAATCTTCCTCCTGGAGCTTCTGCATTTTTTTTTTTTTTTTTTTTGAGACAGTCTCGCTTTGTTGCCCAGGCTGGAGTGCAGTGGCACAATCTCTGCTCACTGCAAGCTCCGCGTCCTGGGTTCACGCCATTCTCCTGCCTCAGCCTCCAGAGTAGCTGGGACTACAGGCGCCCGCCACCACGCCCAGCTAATTTTTTGTATTTTTAGTCGAGGTGGGGTTTCACTGTGTTAGCCAGGATGGTCTTGATCTCCTGACCTTGTGAGCCGCTCACCTCGGCCTCCCAAAGTGCTGAGATTACAGGCGTGAGCCCCGCCCGGAGCTTCTGCATTTATACTGCTGGTTGTAGGCCTCAGAAAAGCCTTTGGGTTGGTGGGGGTGGGGTGTGAATGGGAGGGAGGTCTAGGAAGGTGGCGATGGGCCTCAGTACTTCTCTTTGCTTCCTGCAGATTGTTAGCACTGCTAGAGTTTGCTGAAGAGAAGATGAAAGTGAACTATGTCTTCATCTGCTTCAGGAAGGGCCGAGAAGACAGAGGTGAGGAGTCAGAGCAGCCTGAGCCTTATAGCCCAGACAGTGGGGCCTGGGGGAGAGAAGGGAGCACCTCCATGATGAGGTGGGACTCTTGAATTTGCCTTTCAAACCCTGGGAAATCATGGCGGGAGGGCAAGTGCCCGAAGGGTTAGTAAAAGCCTAGTGCTTATTTGTTCCATCTTTGGGGTTTTGATTTCAGCCTACCTTCAGCCTACCCTGTGTTTCTCATCAGACTTTTTAACACTCTGTCTTCTGCAGCTCCACTCCTGAAGACCTTCAGCTTCTTGGGCTTTGAGATTGTACGTCCAGGCCATCCCTGTGTCCCCTCTCGGCCAGATGTGATGTTCATGGTTTATCCCCTGGACCAGAACTTGTCCGATGAGGACTAATAGTCATAGAGGATGCTTTGCCCAAGACCAACAGTGGGGGAAGAGGGGAAGTTAGGCAGCCCTGGGACAGACGAGAGGGCTCCTCGCTGTCTAGGGAAGGACACTGAGGGGCTCAGGATGAGGGTTGCCTGTTGTGTTCTCGGAGTTGACTCGTTGAAATTGTTTTCCATAAAGAACAGTATAAACATATTATTCATATGTAATCACCAATAGTAAATGAAGATGTTTATGAACTGGCATTAGAAGCTTTTTAAACTGCGCTGTGTGATGTGTTCTATCTAGCCTAGGGGAGGACATTGCCTAGAGGGGGAGGGACTGTCTGGGTTCAGGGGCATGGCCTGGAGGGCTGGTGGGCAGCACTGTCAGGCTCAGGTTTCCCTGCTGTTGGCTTTCTGTTTTGGTTATTAAGACTGTGTATTTTCTTTCTTTGCTTCCTGTCACCCCAGGGGCTCCTGAGTATAGGCTTTTCAGTCCCTGGGCAGTGTCCTTGAGTTGTTTTTTGACACTCTTACCTGGGCTTCTCTGTGTGCATTTGTGTCTGGCCTGGAGTAAGCAGGTCAGACCCCTCCTTCTTTACAGCTTAGTGTTATTCTGGCATTTGGTTAAGCTGGCTTAATCTGTTTAATGTTATCAGTACATTTTAAGTAGGGGCATTGAAATTTATTCCCACCACCAGGGCTTTTTAGGGGGATGCCTGGGCCATAAAAACACTAGCCAAACTCTAATTCTCAAATCACTGCCAGGAGTTATTGCTCCTGGCTGCAGGCCCAGGCCCCAAGGTCTCCTTCCTGGGGTCACAAAGAGCAGAGAGGAAGAGGAATATATAGCAACTCAGGGCCTGGGAATTGTGGGGGAATCTGTTCTTAGGGACTGGATGCCTCTGGCTGGCTGAGTATAGCACTAGCTGCCTCCCCACCAGGTTCTGAGTAGTGCCTGAGACCCTGCTCTGCAGGGCCTAGGGTAGCGCTGGGAGTGTAGAAGTGGTCTGCCCTTAACTGTTTTCACTAAACAGATTTTTCTAAGGGGAGAGGAAGTGGGAAGAGATCTAGATTTGGTGAGGGGGACAGGGATGTCAGGGAGGCAAGTGTGTTGTGTTACTGTGTCAATAAACTGATTTAAAGTTGTGGTTGGTCTATTCTTTATTTCTGAACTAGGACCAACTCCCTACCAAACTGTTTTGAGTCCAGAGCCTAATAGAGGTGTGGTGCGTGCTCCTTGGGAAAAAAAGCTGCAGTGTAGGAGGACAGATAAACTGGCCCAGGTCTCTGGGGCCATATTACACTGTGAAATGCAGGGTTGCTAGGAGTCTGAGACTCACTGCCAGAGCCTCCTGGAGAGACAGATGTGTACACATCAGCTTCATCTAGGAGAGGCTATACCCAAGATCTAATCTGCTCTTAGCGCTTCCTTTTCTATAAAAGGGGGGGAGGTTGGGTCCTGAAACTGGGTTTTGGCGCATGGAGCTCCTGACATTCCCATTCCTGAGGTCTTTGAAGGGTGCAGCACACACCTTCCCTATTCTAGTTTTCTCCTTTTGGAGCTCAGTGTCCTAAGGTGTGGTTTCCAGTCCCCCACACAACAGCCTGATGAATAAGCTCTCAGTGGCACCTGGGGGGATGGAATCCTCCTCAGCACAGTTTTTTAAATTTCACAAGGATTTACTAGGACTTTTTTTCTGTTGCTTCTGTTTTGCCAAGTGAAGGGCATGTTCTTCCACCTCCTACATTTTTGCAACTGTCTACTGTTCAGCTGTGGCTCTCACATGGCTCTTTATGGAGCCTGCTTGTGTTTTCACTGTGGGCCAAGTAATTAATCTTGGACTCTTTAACTTGTATTCATTAAAAGTAATGAGCTCCACTCCCAAGTTTTTTTTTTTTTTTTTTTTTTTTGAGGCGGAGTCTCGCTCGGTCGCCCGGACTGGAGTGCAGTGGCCGGATCTCAGCTCACTGCAAGCTCCGCCTCCCGGGTTTGCGCCATTCTCCCGCCTCAGCCTCCCGAGTAGCTGGGACTACAGGCGCCCACCACGTCGCCCGGCTAGTTTTTGTATTTTTAGTAGAGACGGGGTTTCACTGTGTTCGCCAGGATGGTCTCGATCTCCTGACCTCGTGATCCGCCCGTCTCGGCCTCCCAAAGTGCTGGAATTACAGGCTTGAGCCACCGCGCCCGGCCTTTTTTTTTTTTAAAAGATGGAATCTCACTCTGTTGCCCAGGCTGGAGTACAGTGGTGTAATCTCGGCTCACTGCAACCTCTGCCTCCTGGGTTCAAGTGATTCTCCTGCCTCAGGCTCCTGACTAGCTGGGATTACAGGTGCCCACCACCACACCCAGCTAACTTTTTTGTATTTTCAGTAGAGATGGGGTTTTGCCATGTTGCCCAGGCTGGTCTCAAACTCCTGGCCTCAAGTGATTCACACGCCTCAGCCTCCCAGAGTGTTGGGATTATAGGCGTGAGCCACTGTGCCTGGCAGGTGTTACTAGAGCAAGTCTGGGACTACAGACATTCAGTGGAAATCAGATGTCCCCCACTGGGCAGGTAATTCCTAAAGGCAGCTGGCAGTTTAGGATGCAGATACTAAACTCAAAACACAAGGAATTTACAAGACAGATGAAAAAGAACCAATACAAAACTCAGTCCCTTACTTTTTCCCAAGAAACCTGCTTGAGATTCTGCTGCCACCTATTGGTGGTTCCTCTTCAATACAGCTAGAGTCAGAAAGGCTAAATTGGAAACCCAGGCACCCAGTGGAAGATTTTCGTTTTCAAAAAAAACTTTTGTTATTGAAGACCACTGACAGGAAAGAAATATGGTACCCAAAAGGCTGCACTACAGTTTAAAAAGCAACTTACAAGGTAGAATATTTTGGGGGTGGGGTGGGAGTGGAGTGTGAAAGGCAAACTAAGTCTAAATTTAAGAACAGGGACATTAAAAACTTTATTCAATAAATACAACAAATAATTTAAAAATATACTTCAATTTCAAAGCCAATTAAGAAGAGGAAGTAGAGAGGGGAAAAAGGGGGGAGGAGGAAGGTAGAGGAAAAGAGAGGCCAAACAATGGTTTGGTTGGGCTGTGTTTCAGAGTGTACCACCCTTTAAAATTCTGATCAAATACTTTTGACCCATAAACCCTTAGCCCTTGTTCTGATGGGGTAGCCACAGAGTCCACCAGCTGGGAATCATCCACTGAGCTCTGGATCAGAGCATTCTAGAGGCTGGAATGTAGGGAGAGTTTTAGGGGTAGTTTCCTGGTCATTCCTAAAACCATCCGTCCTAACTCCCAGGCAGGTTTAAATAGTGCAAACTCTTAGGCAGAGAGCTCCCAGCTGCATAGTTTCACAGGTGAGTTTCCCAAGCCAGGGCCTCCAGGAAACAGGTCCCAGAGTACCCAGGGGTCCAAAGTCACTTCGGTGAATGGAATCTAAAGGTGAAGAGAGGGGAGGCCAGGGCACAGAGTAAAGCTCCTGGGCTAAGCCACTGGCCAAGCCAGAAAACAATGCTGGGCAGAAAAGGGTTACAAGGCAGGTAGTCTGGACACTGGATTCAACAACTTGCCATCAGCCAGGGAAAGTGAAGCTGAGGATGCATATGGAGCAGGGCCAGGAAGATCAGGAAAGCTGAGGGAGAACAGGAAAGTTGGGAGGAAGGAAGAGGCAGCTCAGCAGCAAACTCCAGGAGAAATAACCAGCAGCCCTCACAGATTTGTGATTGTCTCTTAAAAAGATTTATTTTCTCTTCTTGCCTGAATGTACAAAGGCAAAAAGAGTACAGTTTGTATATATATATATTTATATATATATATAAAAAAACAAGGAACTTGGTAATGTACACTTTACAGAAGGGAAGAATCAGGAAGACTGAAATTAAATCCAACAGAGCAACGCCAATGGAACAAAATCTATGAACAGCAACACTGCCCCTCCAGCCCGGGCCTCCAGCTCGCCCCAACCTGCTCCCAGTGGGAGGGCTGAGCACCAAGGCAAGCGGGTGGGCTGGGGCAGGAGGGGCTGGGGACAGGGCCTGGGAGGGGCTTGATCCCAGGAGGGCCCCATGGTAGGAGATCACTGGAAAGCTTCCTGGGATTTCCAAATAATAAAACAAATAACAAAGGCCCAGAATTACGGGGCCAACTAGCTGCCCAGTTGCATCTTGGGGGCATCAGAGTAGACAAGGGGATGGTAGAGGGTATACGGGATAAGTGACATGGGTGGCCTCAAAACCTGTATACAATACTTTCCTAGCCCTCTGCAGTCTTCACTCGCAACTCTCTAAGTCCTCCCATGGCCCCTTGAAACCTGGAAAGAAGAGACTCAAGAAATCACCATTTCATTTCATAGGGTTCCCTCTTACCCTTCTAAGCGTGTGGTTCTTTGACCTTGTGATGTGTGGAGAGAGTTGGGTAAGAGAAGGAAATTTCATACATGTACATGTACAAGGCAGGAAAAGGGGATGAAGGGAACTGCCATACCTTAAAATGAGGAAGTAGTTGATGTGGATCCCAAACAGCAGCTCTTCAAGCCTTGCCTGATCTATCTGGGGATGAGACCCCCTCTCTCTTCAGCTTCTCCTCGATGGGAAGCCCAGTGAGCAATGTCTGTGAGGGCCTGGGCAGGGGTGGCTCAGAGACAGGCTTGGTCTGGTGGTCTTGGCCCTTGGTAGCAAGTTTTTCCAGCCTTTCTTTGTGGGGTGGGATAGGATGGGGATCCCTGCTGAGCATCTCATCCCTCTGACTAGATCATGGATGCCACAGGTAGCTCCCACCTGTGTTTCTCCTCCCCATGTAGAGGTGGACAGCAAATCTTTCACTTAGCACTTGTCAAGAATCTCCACAGCTGCTGCTTCATGTTATTTTGGAGGGAAGACTAGGCCTGGCAAGCATCAGGATCTGCCATTGTGGCTTTCACCTGCTCTTCTGAGCAGCTCCTACTCTTCAGGGGAGACTTGGATATGAGGATCAAAGAGCCAAATGTTTAAGAAGAAAATTTAAAAAGGAAAAGAAAAACCTGTTCTCTTCTGGAGAACCCAAGGCTGCCCAGCTAATACAGAAGTTCATCCTCTGTTACAGAACGAGTGGAAAGGGCAGGAATGCAGGGCCACACCTGCCCAATGCAAAAGAAAATTACTCCAAACGGTTTCTTTACAATATGTACAGAGTATGCTGCAGGCCAGTGCCACAGATACAAAACACACAACAATATTTTGAAACAAACAGGAACAGAGAGGGGCCCTTGGCTCCACCTCACAGGAGCTCCAGGAGGGCATAATCAGGCCGAAATTCAGTCACCCTCTTGGTTGAGGTGACTCAGGTGAGGTGGGGTGAAGGTGTCTGCACTAGCTACTTCCATGGAGGAAAGGGAGGTCACTGCTCAGAGCACTGCCCACGAGGGCAGCAGGAGGCAGAGGGAATATGATGGGTATGAGGGAGGTTGTTTTGGGGCCCTGCCAAGAGGTCTAAAACAATGGTTTTGGCGGAGGGCTCAGAACCCAACTTGAACAAAAACGAGGACGTAGACACCTAGGGGAAAGGCCTGTAGATCAGAGGGGATCCTCTTGAGCAGATGGTGACCCTAAGCCTCTCATGTGTAGGGTTCCAGGGTCCTTGGAAATCAAGTACTACTGGGCATTGTGCTTACTGTCCCGTTTCCCATTCTCCAAACTGAGTTGGAGCAGTTCCTGCTCCTAGTCATTTTTGGCACTCTGGTCACACACTCCCTTTTCCAGCCTACGCTGGTGTCTGTCAGTCTTTACCTCTCTCAATCCAGAGGGTCATGGAAAGATAGGAGGGGAGAATAGAGGGATGATACCTCAAAAGCCACGTAAGCTAAAGCTCCCCACACCTTGGGGAAGACATGACCCCAATAAAGCTACCAAATCATCCTCACTTTCCCAGTACAAAGAGCATAAAGCTTCCATTGGGAGACTGCAATTCTAAGGAGAGCAGAGAAATGTTGGCTACCTCAAAGCACAGCTCCACTGAGTACATTCTGAGACTCTAATAAGTAATGGCTTGGATGTGTTATCCCAGGGTCTAAGGAACAAATAACCTCCCACGGCCAGTGGCCCCTCAAACAAAATACGTGTTACCAAGAAACACAGCTTATATTGGCCCACATGGAAGTTATAGATTGAGCTATATAAAATCATGTACTTGTAGACAGAGGAATTGGGCTGTATACATTTGTGGCCCCAAATGAGGAAGATATCAGATGGCTAGATGACAGTACATCTCCAAGAACTGCTGGGTGCTCCCAGGGGCTGCCTTCTGGGCCTTGCCCTAAGGTGACCTGGCAGACTCCAAGGTTCCCCATGCTGGGGAGAATACTAGTTTATCTGCCTGAGGCTTAAGAGCCAAGCAGTGGAAAAGAAGAGGCAAGACCAGTGTGGGGATCCCCCTGGGAAAGGCACCAAGGGGTTAGGAGGGAAGGGAAAAGGGCAAGGAGTTGGGGAATAAGAAGCAGCAGGACTTAGTGGGGACGCAGGTTCTACTTCACAGATGCCATTCATGCTCCAGCACCAGCTTGCTCCCAGTGTCCCTGGGGAGCCCTGTGCTGGTGGTGGAACCCTTGCCCCCTGCCTCACAGGCAGCTCAAGGCCATATTGGGGCAGATGCCTTGGTCTTCCTTTCCAGGCTAGGTTGTGAGCGTTTACATGTGCTCATGTAAATGGGGAGAAGTCTCCACATTTGAAGACCTTGTTTTCACAATTACGTAGAAAACAACCCCCAATTTCTTTCCTGAGATTCTAGTTCCTCCACATGCTGCCAATTCCCAGGGTGCAAAGCACTAGGGAGATGCAGAATCTGGTGATGGTGGTAATGATGGTGAGGGGTATGGCTGCTGTGCTGTCTTCAGACCTTACCCAGTGCTTGGGGGTGGGGGTCCCTCCCTGGTGGGCAGGGGGGCTGGTACTGCTCTGGCAGCAGACCAAGGGCTTGGGGAACAGAGCGGTGGCTTCTCTGGGCTGAGGCCATGTTCCCCTGGTTGCTTTCCGTGCCTTCATCTCCACAGAGGCCACAACAGTCATGACTGTGGCTGAGAGAATAAATATTTTTGCTAAGTACCAGCTCTCCAGCTCCTGAGGAAGATGGAGGGTCAGGTAGTCCGGAGGTCTGGTGGAGGTGAGATAGCCAAGGGTCTGCCTTCAGTCATGGAGGAAACGGCAAACAGGGTGATCAACACCATTTAACTGATGTCTAAATGGCACCTTCAGCACCTCCTTGGGTGAGCCAGTCCGGGCCCATGAAGCTGATTTTATCCGGGCACTTGATGTCTGCAAGGGAAACATGGACAGATAACCAGGCACTCAGCCTGTTGGTAAAACAACCACAAGGTGGCACTCCAAGAAAATGAACTGCAGGAGTGGCCAGTACTGGTCCCTAGGGGACACTGTGTTCCACAGGTCCTCTCAGAGGCACATGGCTTCATGGGAGACTCTTGTACAAGAGGCTTGGCCAGTGTTCTATGGATTCCAGACCGCTGACCCCTCATAGCTATTCCTCACCTAGGGATTCTGTGATCCAGGTAGCAACTATCCCAGCTTTACGTGTTGCCCCAAATTAACAAAAGTTACTTACCATTCTCACCTCCTGGGGGGTGGGTAGAGTGAGGGAGTTGAGCCTTGTTGGCTGGCAACAATGGCTGTAGAAGAAAGCCCTGAGTGAGCAGGAGAACATGTTAGTGCAGCACTCATAGAAACCTTCCATTAACCATTTTCCCTGAGTTTTGGGGTGCTGACAGAAAAAAAAATCTGATACTCAGCCAGATATATTTGCTGAAGATAGATAATAAGGCTGTATTTCTCAGCTGATTGTTTCTCTTTGCCTTTGGGGAACACCTGTGCCATATTCTTCTGAATATCAAGGCTAGTATTCTGGAGGAATTTAAGAGTCCCCAAACTCCAAGGGAGGAATAAATATCATATGCTTTAATGACAGCAGGAGGTTAGGACTGTGCACAGATTAGAAGCTCAAAAAAAAAAAAAATTGAAAAAGGATTCTTATGAGGCAGGGAGGAGGGTCCTAGCTGTGGACATACTACTGGGATGAAGATGTAGACATACTACTGGGATGAAGATAAACAAAACAAGACAAAATAACAGGTGGTAGGGAAAAGAGGCTTACCTGCTGCATAGGGTAAGTTGTACTGTGCTGGGAGCAACGAGTACCCCAAGTGGTGGTGGTGGTGGTGTGTGGACATCAGGCGCTGGGAAGGAGAGGTGCGGGGCCGGTCAACACTCCGTTCACCCCCACCTGCTCCCCCAACGCTGCTACAGCTGCCACCACCCCCAACCACCCCACAGCCTCCTCGATCTCTCTCCTGAGAAGTTTTATCACTTATCTGGAAAGGAAACCAGAGACACAAAAGCACTATAGTGAGACACACATATATACAACCACACACACACACAAACACCCACACCTGAGTGAGATGCCCAGGGTGCCACCTTATGACCCCTAAAAGCGCAAGACATGTAAGAATCAAGAAGATGCCCTGGGGGCTGCCAATGTCAAGTCAGCCAAGCTGCACTGTGGTCAGGACCTGAACTTGCCCACCTTCTCCCAGACCCTGGATCTGGCCTTACTGGTTTTGGGTAACAGCCAGCATCACTGTACTTCTCTTACCGTGGGAGACTTGCTCTTGTAGTGACTGGCATGCTGCTGCAAGATGTCCAGGGCTTTGGACTCTGAGCTGGATTTACAACTGACACTGGGGCTCGCTCGTGCCTTGTCAGCATCTTCACCACCTGAGACCTTGCTGCCATATGGAGAAAAAGAGTAGCTGGAAGGCAGGTATGAACCTGTGGAAGGAGAAATCAAACATTCAAAGAGATGGGAGAGGTAGAGGAAGCTCTGCTTTAGTGAGCTTGATTAGGCGGGCATCAGCTTTCCAAGGCACAGGCTGAGGTATTTTCTAACATAGTGTCTTTGCTGAGACTGTTGGCTTGACCTTTCCTTACTGAGCTCTACAGGAAAAATTAGCTAAGGGATACTAGGAACACAGCCCTGTTTCCTGCAGCCAACTTCCATAGATCCGATACTGTTCTTTGAACTGGTCTCAGATTCATCTTGGAGAAGTGATATGATAAAGTGGAAAGATCACAGGATCTGGAGTCAGAGCCTTGGGCTCAAAACCTTATTCTGAGACTTACCAGCTTGGTAACCTTGAACAAATAAATAACTGTTTTGAGCTTCAATTTCTTCATCATCAAAAATGAAGATACCAATACTTACTACTTAAGGTGATGGGGAGGATTAAAAAAGATAATATGCATAAATCTCAGAGGACAGCGCCTGGCTCTGGGGGAGCACTCAACAAATGCAACTATGATTTTTATACTGACAGGTGTGAGTGACAGGGAGAAAGGAACGCCTCAAGGGTAAGAAATTTCCTATTTCTCTTTGAAACGCTTACTTCTATTTAGAGTGTGCTTTATAACAATGTCGGCCGGGCGCGGTGGCTCAAGCCTGTAATCCCAGCACTTTGGGAGGCCGAGACGGGCGGATCACGAGGTCAGAAGATCAAGACCATCCTGGCTAACATGGTGAAACCCCGTCTCTACTAAAAATACAAAAAACTAGCCGGGCGACCTGGCGGGCGCCTGTAGTCCCAGCTACTCGGGAGGCTGAGGCAGGAGAATGGCGCGAACCCGGGAGGTGGAGCTTGCAGTGAGCTGAGATCCGGCCACTGCACTCCAGCCTGGGCGACAGAGCGAGACTCCGTCTCAAAAAAAAAAAAAAAAAAAAAACAAAACAACAAAACAATGTCACCAGAATGTTCAGACTATTTAGGCTGCTGTAGGAAGCTGGAAGCTCTAAGGAGTGAGGCTAAAGAGGCTAAAGACTATCATTATGGGTCATTCAAGGAACTATGGGTTAGGGTGGCTACCTCATAGAACGACTCAGTGAAAAAAGGGCTGTCATCTAGGTGAGCCTCAATATGCCTTGGGGCTGAGCAAGAAAACTCTGGATGTGAAATCTGTGCTTCATTCCCCCTTCCAGTGAATGGAATAGCGGCTGGCACTTGGTGCTATACCTGGGTAGTTCTGCATCATCACAGCAGGCATGCTCCGGTAGCTGGGGTGGTTGGGGTCATAGGACTGACTGTAGGAATAGCCGTGCATGTAGGGGATGTAGGACTGGTGCTGGGTGAGTGGGGAGGACACAGGCACATGGACACTTGGTCGGGGCTCCTTGCTCCCAAGGCGAGACTCCTCCGACGTGGGCAGCTTGCAGTCACTACTTGTGCTTTCCTTCCCATCTTCCTTGGGGACAGAGTCCTTACTCCGACTCCTTTCCTCCTTCAATTTGCGGTCCCGCTCCTCCTTCCACCGCTCATCCTCCGACTTGATGTCTGAGTACTTGGCAGGATAAACGTATGTCCACATCCGGGGCTCTGCCTCCTACAAAAATCACAGAACAACGACTGGGTGTTGTACAGATAAGACAGATATATTTCAAGCCCAAGGTCCCAGTAGAACCACCAGAGCAGATAATTACTAGACACCTGGGGCAGAGTAGGATCTTGGCCTCTTACTGATCTTGTTTATAATCCCACTCTGCTCCCTTTTGGTTAAAAAGCCCCCACCCCCACCGCTGCACCCACCCACAGGGAACAAGATGGGGCAGGGGGAGAAAAGGAAAATCCGTCCGTGCATCAGTGGATGTTTTCTAGGTAAGAACAAACATTCTGGGGAAATGACTGAAATAGGAGAGGCTGCCCCTTCCAAGATGTTTAGGTTGTTTCACTATTTCAGAGCACGCTCAGGGGGGTGGAAAGCTTGTAAGTGACACTCAGATCAGAGGAGGGAGGGAGGCATAACTATTGTACTAAGAGGGAAGGGAAGACATTCTAAGTCTCATGAGCAGATCAAGATATGAGATTCCAAGTTCCTAGTTCTAACTCAACCTATAAAATCCTTGTTAAAGAAACTCAGTAAATGAGTATACTTTGTACCTACTCTAAAAAACAGAGAGACCATCAATAACTCATTTCACAGGAACCAAACAGTGGAAGAAACACAGACAAGGAATCGAGATACCTCAGTTCTAATCCTGGCTTGGCTAGTGAGGTCTTAAGAAACCCTAGACAAATCAAGCTAACTTGTCTGGGCCTTTCTTGTCAAATGGAAAAAACACCTGCTATGGATATAAAAGTGCTTTTTAAAAAACATTAATATGAATCCCAGTGCTTTGGGAGGCTGAGGCAGGAAGACTACTTGAGGCCAGGAGTTCAAGACCAGCCTGGGCAACATAGTGAGACCTCTCTCTACAAAAAATTAAAACATCTGGGTGTGGTGGCATGCATCTGTAGTCCTGGTTAATTGGGAGGCTGAGGCAGGAAGATTGCTTGGGCCTAGGAGTTGGAAATTGCTGTGAGCTATTACTATGTCATTGCATTCCAGCCTGGGCAATAGAGAGGGACTCTGGTCTCTATAAAAACATAAAAATAGGCCGGGCGCGGTGGCTCAAGCCTGTAATCCCAGCACTTTGGGAGGCCGAGACAGGCAGATCACAAGGTCAGGAGATCGAGACCATCCTGGCTAACACGGTGAAACCCCGTCTCTACTAAAAAATACAGAAAACTAGCCAGGCGAGGTGGCGGGCGCCTGTAGTTCCAGCTACTCGGGAGGCTGAGGCAGGAGAATGGCGTGAACCTGGGAGGCGGAGCTTGCAGTGAGCTGAGATCCGGCCACTGCACTCCAGCCTGGGTGACAGAGCGAGACTCCGTCTCAAAAAAAAACAAACAAACAACAACAACAACAACAACAACAACAAAAAAACATAAAAATAAAAAAATTGGCTGGGTGCAGTGGCTCATGTCTGTAATCCCAGCACTTTGGGAGGCTGAGGCAGGTGGATTACTTGAGGTCAGGAGTTTGAGACCAGCCTGACCAACATGGTGAAGCCCCATCTCTACTAAAAATACAAAAAAAATTAGCTGGGTGTGGTGAATGTTGCAGTGAGCCAAGATAGCACCACTGCACTCTAGCCTGGGCAACAGAGTGAGACTCCATCTCGAAAAAATAACATTAAAATAAAATAAAAAACATTAAAATGGTTTATAAAGGTAAAGAATCCTTAAAATTACACATCTCTCCTGCTAATCGCAATTCCGTTGAACCCCTATACAAGGACAGCCCTTATTTGTGAGGAAGACAGATGATTATCATACGGTATTTCCACTTCCTCCCAGAGCAACAGTTACCTGTCGGTACCAGAGTATTGGATCCACCTCTGCCTGTCGACCACACTCAGCGCCTGTCTTGGCCTCAGAGGCCTCCTTGCTTAGGTGGCTGGCATCACTCAGCTTCACTTTAAGGCCTTCAGGGGCCTGGCCCGGGAGTTTTGAAGAGTCATCTAACTTGGGAATGATGACTGATTTGGCTGAGTCAGCCCCTGGCTCCTTGGCCTTGCCAGGTCCTGACTTCACAAGGTCTGTCAGGCTGGGGGCCTTGGTGAGAGTTGGTGGAATTGACGGCTTTTGCTTCCACTCTTCCTTGAGTGCTGCCTCACGCTCCTTCAGGCCCATCTCTGCCTTCTTGTCCACTCCCCGCTGCTGCTGCTCTAAGCTCTGGCGTTTCTGCTGTTCTTCGTACTGCTGCCGGTAAGCCGTGTTAGTGCTCAGAAGGTGGGTGTGATAACTCTGGTCGCTGTAGCCATAGGGGGGCACATAGGCATACTGGTTATAGTACAGGGACTGCATATACATGTTGGGACGCTGCTGGATGACTGAGGGCTGCTGACTGGAACTGCTCAGCTCGGGCTTCTTTTCCTCACAGACATCGTTCTTCACTTTTCCTTCTATGCTCTCAGGTTCCTCATCCTTTTTTGTCTTCAGGGCCTGGCTCTCCACTCCTGCCTGGCTGCTGGGGTTGAGAGCCCCAGGGCTGGACTGTGCGTAACTTGGAGAATAGTAACTCTCAAAGCCTTGGTAATATGGTGAGTCTTTGCTCTGAGGCTGAGCGGGAAAAAGAGTTTTCTTAGCCCCTTCTTTAACCAACTGTTCAGCATCCTTTGATTTGACACTGTCTACTTTGCCCTCCCCATCCTCCCCAGCATCAGAGATGTCAGAGTATGCAGGGCTGTTGGTTTTGACTGAGCTGGCTTCAGCTCCATTCTGTGTCACTACATGTAAGGGAGTCAGGGGCTGAGTAGGGGTAGTGTTTTCAAGGCGGCTACTGCCTCCAATGGAAGGGCTGGGGGCATTATCTGTGAAACTGTAGATCTTGTCGGCTTCAGCCTTGATGCTAGCCAGTCGGCTTTGGTGGGGGTCTGATGAACCATTTAGGAGTCCCTCCATTTTCATCCCATCTCCTGAAGATTCCCTGAATGGGCTTTTGCCTTCCTCTACTCGACACACCTTCCCAGGGGTCAGAGGACTTTCAAGTTCCTTTGAAGATTCCTTCTTTTTTTTGTCTTTCTTTTTCTTGTCCTTGGCTGTAGTCAAGGCAGGGTTGACTGTGAAAGGTTCTCCCATAACAGTGGGCTTGGGCTGAATGGGCTTGAGCTGGGGACTGTTGGGCATGGCTTGTGCCACTGTGGCGGTCAAGCCTGAGGAAGAGCCTGGGCTCGCTGCTGTGAAGGTGGCTGTCTGGAAGGTGTAGATTTGCTGTGGGGGGATGGCAGGGGCAATGGGACGGGCTGACTTTAAGCTCTTGGAAGGAATCTTTTCAGGTTTTAAACTAGAGGGTTTTTTACATTTTTCTTTTTCCATACACTTCCTTTCTAAAGAATCAAAGGCATCATTGCTTGTTTCATCCATCACTGAGGGTCCATCATCAGAGCCATCATTGGATAAGGCCCCAAGGTCTGTGTCCCCTTCCCCACTCAACTTTTTCTTACAGAGGCCTTTTGTGCTGAATTTGCTTGAAGGAGAAGGGCTGTGGGGCTCTACAAGTCGAACTTTGGGGGTAGCTGAGCGGGCAGGGGACAAGGAACCTTTTTGTGAGACAGATGCACCATTGCAGCTCCCGAGATCTGCATGGAGAATAGGTTCCTCTCCGTACTCACTGTCCCCATCCGCTTCCGGCTTGCTGTCATCATCTGTATGGGCATGAGCTTGGTGGTACTTAAGTCCATTGATGTGCTTGTACTTCTTGTTGCAGTTTGGGTGGGGACAGTCAATCAGGACTGGGGAGGGACAGTTTCTGTCCAGAACAGTGGGTTCTACCTTGGTCCCAGGAAGGGGGCCAGTGGCTGAGCCCATGGAATTAGTACGGACACGCTTGCTCCCTTTGGAGTCCTCTGAGCTAGAGTTTAGCTCCATGTCTGAAAGGGGTTTGTTTTTCCGCTTATTAGCTGAGGAAGGGCTGGCCTTGACATCCTCAGAAGTGCTGGTGGCAGGTGGGCGATGCTCTGAAGAATTCTGGCTGCCCCGTCGGCCTTTGCTATTGGCTCCTGCCCGGGTTTTGCTGCTGCTACTGGTCCCTTTGCTGTCAGAGGCTGTGGCTGTCTCATTGACAGGAGTGTTACTGTTGGGACGCATGCGTTTGCCTCTACCCCGACCATTGCGCATTTCCAGGTCACTGGTCGGGGAGTCACAGAACCTTGGCAAAGGATAAACACAACAGGATATTATTAAGAAGAGAAAACATCTTCAAACCAGTTTAGCTGTAGGCTCCAGAACTGTCCAGATGGTGACTATCATTTTCAATGAATATGATTTGTTAAAAGAAATTCTGATTGGGAACTGCACTAAATGGTGAACTCCTGGGATGCACGTTAGCTGCAAATTATTCTCCAACATTTACCTCTAAAGCCATGCAGTCTGTTCCATAAGACAGTCACGTCTACATTTCCTATATACAGCCATAGTCATGGTTTCAGAAAAGATGTTAGAGATCATCCAGGAAATTGAGGCCACGCATGCTAAGTGACTTGTCCAAGGTAACATCATTGATTAATGGCAACATATGACAAGACTCTAGCTCTACCTGTAGCCCAATGCCTTTTTCTTACATACCTCACTATGAAGACATAGAAAGGTAGAACAAAGCACCTATCCATTTAAGAGTTCCCTAAACATCAGATATAGCCAAGAGTACATGAGTTCTTTGAATGTCCGGAGATCTGCACCTAGGGGTCATTCCTCATAGGCCCTAAAGTAGCTTTTCATGGAGCTTAAAACACTGACTAGAATTAAACCTTTAGCTAAGATTGGTTCCCTTGTAGATCTAAAGATGGTTTTGACTCTCTTGTCCCAGGGGGCAACGGGAGTAAGTGGTTTCTAAGACAGTAGGAACCAAAGCTATTGCAGAAAAAAGGCAAATTTTGTCAAATATCTCCTTTGGGTTCTCAGAACAGTCCTACTGTAAAGCTACTTATTGCTTCCCTGTTATCAACCTACTCACTCAGCTCCTATCTCTCTGGATTCTTGCATGCCCAAAGCAGAAATAAGTCCTTCCAATAGGTTTCTCAGAAATGCAAAGGGAGGGTATAAAGAACTTTACTAACTTGTTTTAGCTCATCTGCTTCTGATTCTTATCAGGGCAACTATTATGGTCTGAATATAGTCTTTTTTTTTTTTTTTTGAGACGGAGTGTTGCTCTGTTGCCCAGGCTGGAGTGCAGTGGAGCGATCTAGGCTCAATGCAACTTCCGCCTCCTGCGTTCAAGCAATTCTCCTGCCTCAGCCTCCCCAGTAGCTGGGATTATAGGCATCCGCCACCACGCCCGGCTAATTTTTGTATTTTTAGTAGAGACAGGGTTTCACCATGTTGACCGGGCTGGTTTCAACCTGCCTGACCTCAGGTGATCCACCTGCCTCAGCCTCCCAAAGTGCTGGGATTACAGGCGTGAGCCACCACGCCCAGCCTGAATATAGACTTATAAAAGTCTAAGCCTCTAGAAACCTGGCCCAGCATCTCTGAAAATTAGGAGGCATAAATAGCCCTCAGTAGAGCATAATCACATCTGAGAAAAGGAAAGTGGTTTGGAATCAAGAACTTTAAAATACTTTTCCTTGGGACATTTCTGCCCATCTCAGTTTCATTGGAACAATGGGCAGATGAAGGTTTTTTTTTTTTTTTTTTTTTTTTTTTGAGGCGGAGTCTCGCTCTGTTGCCGCCCGGACTAGAGTGCAGTGGCCGGATCTCAGCTCACTGCAAGCTCTGCCTCCTGGGTTTACGCCGTTCTCCTGTCTCAGCCTCCCGAGTAGCTGGGACTACAGGCGCCCGCCACCTCGCCCGGCTAGTTTTTGTATTTTTAGTAGAGACAGGGTTTCACCGTGTTAGCCAGGATGGTCTCGATCTCCTGACCTCGTGTTCCGCCCATCTCGGCCTCCCAAAGTGCTGGGATTACAGGCTTGAGCCACCGTGCCCGGCCCAGATGAAGGTTTAAGATACTTTTCCTAAAAGAACTGTCCAGATAGTAACTACCATTTTCAATGAATATGATTCAATAAAGGAACTTGTGACTGGATGGGAATGGCATTAATTGGTAAGCTCCTAGGATGTTACGTGTATGTTAGTTGTAAATTACCCCCAACGCCTGGGTTCCCCAAACCCTGACAAACTGGGTACTAGTATTAGGAACAAGCTATTAGGTGCCATTGATTGAAATATCCATCTAAAGGTCAAATTGCAACATGAAAAGGTCCTTGTGAAACCCGTATGTTCTAGCAGAGTTTATAAAACTAAGCATGTTCTTAAGTTCAAATTTGTGAGAAATAGCTACTATCAATGAATGTTTGCACCTTGAGATGGTCTCAAGGTGACTTTAATAATTCCAGTCAAAGGCTTAAATAGGATTTTCTCCCCATTCCCCCAATGCATCCCCTCAACACTTTTTTTTTGCTAATTTTAAAAATATGGAACACTTCACAATTTGCATGTCACCCTTGTGCAGGGGCCACGTTAATCTTTTCTGTATTGTTCCAATTTTAGTATATGTACCTCTGAAGTGAGCACCCCCTGCACACTTTCATACACAATTCATCTTCTTTTTTTTTTTTTTTTTGAGATGGGGTTTCACTTTTTGTTGCCCAGGCTGGAGTGCAATGGCGCGATCTTGGCTCACCGCAATCTCCGCCTCCTGGCTTCAAGTGATTCTCCTGCCTCAGCCTCTCGAGTAGCTGGGATTACAGGCATGCACCACCACACCTGGCTAATTTTGTATTTTTAGTAGAGATGGGGTTTCTCCATGTTGGTTAGGCTAGTCTTCAACTCCCGATCTCAGGTGATCCGCCCGCCTCAGCTTCCCAAAGTGCAGGGATTACAGGCGTGAGCCACTGCGCCCAGCCATTCAGTCTTCTTGAATGTCAGATAAATACAATGCTTTCCCTGGTATCTACACCATCGTGTCCCTTAAGATCTGGGTGTACAATTCTAGCAGGATAAAAGTATAAGAGATCACCAATTAGAGTGGTTCAGACTTAATATAAACTAAATAGCTGTAAGTGCTTACCTTGGGGGTGCCCAATCATGTCGTGTGCAGTCAAGGAGTGTACCTACATATGTCTTGTTCCTCCATGTTACATTTACCACCAACATCCCTGGAAAATAAGAGCACATAGATATAGACGAGACACACCCCATTTGCCACTGAGAAGAGTATACTTTCGATCAGCACTGTGACTTCTATAAGAGGGTTTAGGAGGTGCTCTGGGTACCAACGGGACAAATAGGAATGGGCCAGAATAGTTCCATAGGAATTGCCTACAATGCTACTGAGGCCCCTTAGGATGGTTAATGGTTGTAAAGACTTCATGGTTTTGTCAAGATACATTTTATTTTTATTTTTGGAGATGGGGTCTTGCTCTGCTGCCCAGGCTGGAGTGCAGCCTCAAGCAATTGTCCCACCTCAGTCTCCCAAGTAGCTGAGACCACAGGAGCATGTCACCACACCTCGATAATTTAAAAAAAATTTTTTGGCCAGGAGTGGTGGCTCATGCCTGTAATCTCAGTACTTTGGGAGGCTAAGGTAGACAGATCACTTGTGGCCAGGAGCTCAAGATCAGCCTGGCCAATATGGGGAAAACCTATCTCTACTAAAATTACAAAAATTAGCCAGGCATGCTGGCGCGTGCCTGTAATCCCAGCTACTCAGGAGGCTGAGGCAGGAGAATCGCTTGAACCCAGGAGGCGGAGTTTGCAGTGAGCCGAGATTGTGCCATTGCACCCCAGCCTGGGTGACAGAGTGAGACTCCGTTTCAAAAAAGAAAAAAAAAAAAAAAAAAAAAAAGCTTTTGATTAGGTAATGTAGCCTTACTCCAAAATTCAAAAGGTAGCCCCCACTCGCCCCTGCAAAAAAAAAAAAAAATCCCCAACAAACTCTAATATAAAATGAAGTGTCCAGTGGGCCGGGCGCGGTGGCGCAAGCCTATAATCCCAGCACTTTGGGAGGCCGAGATGGGCGGATCACGAGGTCAGGAGATCGAGACCATCCTGGCTAACACGGTGAAACCCCGTCTCTACTAAAAAAAGTCAAAAAACTAGCCGGGCGAGGTGGCGGGCGCCTGTAGTCCCAGCTACTCGGAAGGCTGAGGCAGGAGAATGGCGTAAACCCAGGAGGCGGAGCTTGCAGTGAGCTGAGATCCGGCCACTGCACCCCAGCCTGGGCGACAGAGCGAGACTCCATCTCAAAAAAAAAAAAAAAAGTGTCCTTTCCATAACTGTTCTTCAGTCTTCCAGCTCCCCTACTTGGAAACATCCAAAAGTATTCCACAGATATTTTATATGTATATATGCAAATATGTTCAAACATTCTTCCTTAAATGATAGCAATATACATACAATGTTCTGCACACTGCTTTTTTCATGTACTCAAATATTTTGGATCATTCCGTATGTGTAGACAGAGAGCTACTTCATTCTTTTCAATGGCAGCATTTGAATGGACATTTAGGTTGTTTCAATCTTCTGCTATTACAAATAAACTGCAATGAATAATCTTGTACAAATGCTTCATTTTACCTACATGAATACGTCTGTAAGATGAATTCCTGTAAGTAAAACTGTTAATCACAGTGCACTTGTATTTGGAGTTCTGATAAATATGGCCAAACCACCTCCAAACTGCCTCAAAGAAGATGTACTCATTCATATACCCATTTATAGAAGCCCATGAATACCTCTTGCCCTTTTCCTTTGGCAACATGGTGTTCTCATTTTGTTCTTTGTCAATCTTATAAAAGAAAAATTGTTTTATATGTTTTTTTTTGGCATTTTAATTCCTTTTTTTTTAAATGGAGTTTTGCTCTTGTTGCCCAAGCTGGAGTGCAATAGTGCGATCTCTGCTCACTGCAACTTCCGCCTCCTGGGTTCAAGCAATTCTCCGCTTCAGCCTCCCGAGTAGCTGGGATTATAGGCATGCACCACCACCCCCAGCTAATTTTGTATTTTTAGCAGAAACAGAGTTTCTCCATGTTGGTCAGGCTGGTCTCAATCTCCCAACCTCAGGTAATTCGCCTGCCTCGGCCTCCCAAAGTGCTGGGATTACAGGCATGAGCCACCTCGCCTGGCCGGCAATTTTAATTCTTTTAGAGACAATGTCTTGTTAATGTTGCCCAGATTCGGCTCAAACTCTTGGCCTCAAGCAATCCTCCTGTCAAGACCATTTTGCCCAGGCTGGTCTTGAACTCCTGAGCTCAAGCAATCCATCTGCCTTGGCCTTCCAGGGTGCTGGGATTATAGGCATGAGCCAGCACACTTGGCTCCATTCAGTCTTTTTTTTTTTGAGACGGAGTCTTGCTCTGTCGCCCAGGCTGCAGTGCAGTGGCGATCTCGGCTCACTGCAAGCTCCGCCTCCCGGGTTCACGCCATTCTCCTGTCTCAGCCTCCCGAGTAGCTGGGACTACAGGCGCCCACCACCACGCCCAGCTAATTTTTTGTATTTTTAGTAGAGACAGGGTTTCACCGTGGTCTTGATCTCCTCACCTGGTGATCCGCCCGCCTCATCCTCCCAAAGTGCTGGGATTACAGGCGTGAGCCACCGCGTCTGGCGGCTCCATTCAGTCTTTTACCATTAAATATAATATTCAGTTTTAGCAACATGTTTGGGATATTAGAGACAAAAAGAAGACCCAGGGAACTCATCACCATGTTGTTTCTAAGGTCTTGCGACCCTTAGAGCTGGTGTGCCTTCTTTCTTCCACCTTTCACAGTCCTGTTATATTTGTTTTATAAATAATTTCCAGAGCTTTTAGTTGTATTTAGTGGGAGTGGGAGATCTTGGCTCACTGCAGCCTCTGCCTCCCGGGTTCACACCATTCTCCTGCCTCAGCCTCCTGAGTAGCTGGGACTACAGGCGTCCGCCATCACGCCTGGCTAATTTTTTTTTGTATTTTGTATTTTTGGTAGAGACGGGGTTTCACTGTGTTAGCCAGGATGGTCTCGATCTCCTGACCTCATGATCCGCCCCCCTCGGCCTCCCAAAGTGTTGGGATTACACGCAAGAGCCACCACACCTGGCTTCAGCCTCCTTTCATAAGGCTGGTTGGGCGGATGCAGTCCCAGCTACTCGGAAGGTTGAGGCAGGAGAATGGCATAAATCCGGGAGGCGGAGCTTACAGTGAGCAGAGATCATGCCACTGCACTCCAGCCTGGGCTACAGAGCAAGACTCCATCTCAAAAAAAAAAAAAAAAGTAAAAAAATAAATCAGACAACTAACTCACAGTAGGTTTTCAATAAATAAATACAAAGGGAGTGCTTTATACAAAACTATGGAGTATCAGGACTTGAGTTGGTCATGGCTTTAAATAAGACCTTATTCAGACTTTTTTTTTTTTTTTTCTGAGATGGAGTCTTGCTCTGTTGCCTAGGCTGGAGTGCAGTGGCACGATCTTGGCTCACTGCAACCTCTGCCTCCCAGGTTCAAGCAATTCTCCTGCCTCAGCCTCCTGAGTAGCTGGGATTACAGGCATGCACTACACCCAGCTAATTTTTGTATTTTTAGTAGAGACGGGATTTCACCATGTTGGTCAGGCTGGTCTCGAACCCCTGACCTTGTGATCCACCCACCTTGGCCTCCCAAAGTGCTGGATTACAGGCATGAGCCACCGCGCCCGGCCCTTAGCCCTTGTTTTCTTTGAAATTGAAATTTCAGGTGCTTTATCACAAAACCAAATCAGACAAGGGAGAGGGAGAAAAAGAATTATCCTACCCAGGAAGTCTCATTCTAGTAAAATTAGGGCAGGAAAGAACTTTGGTTTAGTAAGTTGGATTCTTTTTCAGTCTTACCAAGTGAAGCAGAACAATCCATTGGATTGTGATTCAAACATTCATCAAACATATATTATGGGTGTGGCACAGTGGCTCATGCCTGGAACCCCAGAGCTCTGGGAGGCTGAGGCAGGAGGATCGTTCAAGGCCAGGTGTTCAAGACCAGCCTGGGCAACACAGTGAAACCTGTCTCTACAAAAAAATTTAAAAACTAGCCAGTTGTGGTGGTGCCCACCTGAAGTCCCAACTACCTGAGAGGCTAAGGTGGGAGGATCACTTGAGTCCAGTAGTTCAAGGCTGCAGTGAAGCTATGCCTGTGCCACTGTACTCCAGCCTGGGTGACAGGGTGAGACTACATCTCTAAAAAAAAAAAAAAATTGGCCAGACGCAGTGTCTCACGCCTGTAATCCCAGAACTTTGGGAGGCTGAGATGGGTGGACCACCTGAGGTCAGGAGTTCGAGACCAGCCTGACCAACATGGTGAAACACCATCACTACTAAAATACAAAAATTAGCTGGGCATAGTGGCGGGTGCCTGTAATCTCAGCTACTTGGGAGGCTGAGGCAGGAGAATCACTTGAACCCAGGAGTCGGAGGTTGTAGTGAGCTGAGATCGTGCCATTGCACTCCAGCTTGGGTAGCAAGGGCGAAACTGTCTCAAAAAAAAAAAAAAAAGAAAAAACTTTCGGCCAGGTGCAGTGGCTCATGCCTGTAATCCCAGCACTTTGGGAGGCGGGTGATCACTTAAGGTCAGGAGTCCAGGACCAGCGAGGCTGGCCAAGATGGTGAAACCCCATCTCTATTAAAAATAAAAGAATTAGCCAGGCATGGTGGCAGGTGCCTGTAGTCCCAGCTACTCAGGAGGCTGTGGCAAGAGAATTGCTTGAACCCAGGAGGTGGAGGTTGCAGTGAGCTGAGATTGTGCTACTGCACCCCAGCCTCGGTGACAGAGCAAGGTTTCATCTCAAAAAATAAATACAATAAAGTAAAAAAGAAAAAACTATTGTGTGCTAGATGTTTTCATATTATCTTATTGAATATTTACAGCCTTAAATCACTTTTATTTTTTTTTATTTATTTTTATTTCAGACAGAGTCTCGCTCTGTTGTCCAGGCTAGAGTGCAGTGGTGCAACTTTCGCTCACTGCAACCTCCGCTTCCCAGGTTCAAGCAATTTTTGTGCCTCAGCCTCCCAAGTAGCTGGGATTACAGACTGTGCACCACCACGCATGGCTGATTTTTGTATTTTTAGTAAAGACAGGGTTACACCATGTTGGCCAGGCTGGTTTTGAACTCCTGGCCTCAAGTGATCCACCCAACTTGGCCTCCCAAAGTGCCGAGATTACAGTAGTCACTGTACTTGGCCAATCACTTTTACTTGTATTTATTTGTGTGTGTGTGTGTGTGTTTGAGATGAAGTCTTGCTTTGTTGCCCAGGGTGGAGTGCAGTGGCACGATCTCTACTCACTGCAATCTCTGCATCCTGGGTTCAAGTGATTCTCCTGCCTCAGCCTCTTGAGTAGCTGGTATTTGTTAATTTTTTTTTTTTTTTTTGAGAGAGAGTCTCGCTCTGTTGCCCAGGCTGGAGTGTAGTGACCAGATGTCAGCTCACTGCAAGCTCCGCCTCCCGGGTTTACGCCATTCTCCTGCCTCAGCCTCCCGAGTAGCTGGCAATACAGGCGCCCGCCACCTCGCCCGGCTAGTTTTTATTTTTGTAGTTTTTAGTAGACACGGGGTTTCACCATGTTAGCCAGGATGGTCTCGATCTCCTGACCTCGTGATCCGCCCGCCTCGGCCTCCCAAAGTGCTGGGATTACAGGCTTGAGTGACCGCGCCCGGCCTTGTTAATTTTTAAAAATTTTTTGTTTGTTTAAAAAATAGAGACGGAGTCTCACTATGTTGCCCAGGCTGGTTTCGAACTCCTGGTCTCAAGTGATCCTCCTGCCTTGGTTTCCTAAAGAGCTGGGATTACCGGCATGAGCCATGACACCTGGTCTTAAATCACTTTTTGAGGAAGGCAGGCCGTAAATGGGTGCCAAAAATCCTGTCATATAAGGATTGTTAAGGCTACTTTGCAAGGGAGGAAATGAAACACCAGAAGGATAAATCATTTACTCAAGGGTTCACTATTAGCGGTCAGATCTTTCAGACTCTAAGGCCTGACACAGCTATCTCTAATGGATTCTGATTCTTTTCACACAATTTTCTTAGAATATTCTGTTACCTTCACCTTAGATAAAAGACATACACACATACAGGATTGTAGGGGGTCATCCAGAGGGGAAAAGGATAGGAATCCTACCCCTTTTCAGTGCCCTGGGATCTTAAGGGAAACGGCATATCTCCTAAAGAAGTAATTAGACTAAATTCTCTCTAGCTATTAGCAAAGTGATTTCAAGTGAATGTCTCCCCCAAAAGATGGCCTGCTCTGATTACTGCATAATCAATTTAATAGGAACAGAGTCCATTTATTTCTAGACAAGGTAAGACTTAGAGATAGGCATCTCATTTACAAGGGCAGATGAGCACAGCTGTACACAGAGAACAGGCACACAAGTAGAAGATGACTGTCATTACTATTCTTGAAACAGCTGGGTGGGAACACATGTTTATAAATCTGGCTTCTTCCTTTGGTATAATCTGCAAACTTTAGCAATAATGAATGAGCTGAAGAGAAGACAGGTCAAACAAGGCGCTGGAGATGGCAGAAGGGAAGAGAAAAAATTCTAATATGGAAAGACAAAATGGAGGCTTGTTTAAATGTCAAAGGAAACACACACTGATGAGGTGTGATACTCTTCCTACAAGGTTCCGAGTTGAGACAGCTGGGAGAATAGGATGATAGGAAAGAAAAGCAGCAAATAACACTTAACAGACCTAGTTTCCCTATTAGGGGCTAGCTTTAGGGAAGCAAGTAGGCTGAAGAGAAAGAAAAACTGGTCTTCATCTTGGAAAACTTACTATTTTTCATAAGTGTTCACAAAATAAGGCTCAGCATGTTTGAGGATAATACTGCTAAAAAATAGCAGTAATAAAGAGTGCTCCATGTTTCTCTAGAATCTTACTTTCAGATTTACCAAGAGTCTTATGGAAATAATCTAATTACCCATTATTAGGATTTAGAGTACTCACTATTCTCCCCCCCCTTTTTTTTTTTTTTTTGAGACGGAGTCTCGCACTGCTACCCAGGCTGGAGTGCTGTGGCCGGATCTCAGCTCACTGCAAGCTCCGCCTCCCGGGTTCATGCCATTCTCCTGCCTCAGCCTTCCGAGTAGCTGGGACTACAGGTGACCGCCACCTCGCCCGGCTAATTTTTTTGTACTTTTTAGTAGAGACGGGGTTTCACCGTGTTAGCCAGGATGGTCTCAATCTCCTGACCTCGTGATCCACCCGTCTCGGCCTCCCAAAGTGCTGGGATTACAGGCTTGAGCCACCGCGCCCGGCCTATTCTCCCTTCTTAAAGGTGATCAATATTGGAGCAGAGTAAAGGGGAAATGATGACATGTATGAGGCACTAGTCAGGTTCCCCTAGTTATTATTATTATTTTTGAGATGGAGACTCACTCTGTCACCTAGGCTGGGGTGCAGTGGTGCAATCTCAGCTCACTCCAGCCTCCACCTCCCAGGTTCAAGCGAAACTCCTGCCTCAGCCTCCTGAGCAGCTGGGACTACAGATGTGCACCACACCTTGCTAATTTTTGTAGTATTAGTCAAGATACGGTTTCACCATGTTGGCCAGGCTGGTCTCGAACTCCTGACCTCAGGTGATCCACCTGCCTCGGGCTCCCAAAGTGCTGGGATTATAGGCGTGAGCCACCACGCCTGGCCAGGTTCCCACAGTTCTTAGGAGTGAAATGCTGAGACAAACCCAATCCCAAAGCAGCACTGCTTTGTTTCAGATAAGAATTCAAAACCTCAAAACATTTATGTAGTCAAGGCTGATCCAAGTATAATAGTGGAAAGAGAGAGAGAGAGATTTTTTCTAGGTCCCTCATTTTTACTATTTCCATTAGTACACACTTTCTCTCAGGGATCTGGTACCCTCATGCTCAGCTCTTTCATGCTCAGATCAATTCCCTTCTTGAAACACTTCCTTCACTTGGCTTCCAGAACACCATACTCTCCTGGTCTTCCTCCTATCTCTCTGGCCATTCCTCAGCATCTTTTGCTGGTACTTCATGTGTAGCTGATGACTCAAACTTCTATCCCTAGCCCCACCCTCTCCCCTAAATTTCAGATTCATGTATCTAATCACAAACTTGACATTTCCATTGGATGTCTAAATGTAGATCGCAAACTTAACATGTTCCAAACTGAGCTCCTGATAGCCATCCTCTCCTTAACACCAAGAATAATAAAAATAACTTGATCTGAGTTCTCCCTATCTGAGGTAATGGCATGTATAATCCTTCTAGGTGTTCAGGTGAAAACCCTTAGAGTTTTACTTGATTCCTCTCCTACTATCACGTCCCCACATCTGACCATCAGCAAATCTTTTTGGCTCAACCTTCAAAATATATCCAGATTTTGATCATTTCTCATTAGCTTTGCTTCTACTGCTCCAAGCACTCCTTAAATTATTTCAATAGCTTCCTAACTTGCTTCCATCCTTATCACTTTCTGACCTGTTCTCAACACAGAGGCCAGAGAGATCCCGCTAAATAAAACCTCTCATATCCTATCATTTCTCTGTATAAAACCTTTTAGCTTTTGAACTGGTACATACAGGTATAGGTAATAACATACATCTGTATACAATAGGTAATACATCTGTATGTATTACCTATTCAAACAAATAAACATAAAAATAGTTATTAGTTGGCCAGGTGCGGTGGCTCATGCCTGTAATCTCAGCAATCTGGGAGGCCAAGGCAGGTGGACCATCTGAGGTCTGGAGTTTGAGACCAGCCTGGTCAACATGGTAAAACCCCATCTTTACTAAACATATAAAAATTAGCCGGGCGGTAGTGGCCTGTAACCCCAGCTCCTGAGGAGGCTGAGGAAAGAGAATCACTTGAGCCTGTAGAATCACTACAATCACTCGGTTGTAGTGAGCCGAGATCGTGTCACTGCACTCCTGTCTAGGCAACAGAATGAGACCCTGTCTCAAGAAAAAAAAAAAAAAAAAAAAAAAAAAATTAGTTTTAGTAGAAATATCTCAATGTTTTAAAAATACTTCATGGCCAAGCATGGTGGCTCATGCCTGTAATCTCAGCACTTTGGGAGGCCAAGGCAGGAAGATTGCTTGAGCACAGGAGTTCAAAATTAGCCTGGGCAATGCAGTGAGACCCTGTCTCTAAAAAAAATTTAAAAATTATCTGGGCTTGATGGCATGTGCCTGTAGTCCCAGCTACTACGGAGGCTGACGTGGGGGGATCACTTGAGCCCGGGAGATCTAGGCTGTAATGAGTCGAGATGTTGCCCCTGCACTCCAGTCTAAGTCACAGAGGAAAAAAAAAAAGGTGGGGCCTAATTGTCATCCCCTGGAGTGTGAGCTGCCTTTAGCAACTTGCAGAAATGATGGTGAATGACTTTTGAGACAAGGTGATTAAAGGTATTATTGTGGGTTCCTCCTTGCTTTCTCTCTGGGATTTCTTCCCTTAGGGATGACAGCAGCCATTTTGTGAGAAAACTTAAGCAGCCCTATGGAGAAGTCCATGAGGCCAGCAACTGAGGCTCCCTGCCAATAGTCACGTAGTAAAGCAACTTGGAAGAGGATCCTCCAGCCCCAGATATGCTTTCAGATGATGGCAGCCCCAGTCAACAACCTCATGAGAGACCCTGAGTCAGACCACCCAGTTAAGCTACTCCTGAATTCCTGAGCCACAGAAACTCTGTGAGATAATATTTATTGTTTTAGACAGCTATGCTTTAGGTTAATTTGTTACATAACAGATAACCTGGAATAATGTCTATCCTATGTAGACAAATAATTCATTCCTACCTGGAACAAATATTTACTGAGCATCTATTATTTGCCAAGCATTCTGTAAAGTACTGAAGTTACAAAACACAGTGAAGAAATGCTGAGGTCCACTCCTGGGTTGGGAGCAAATGTTTATTAAGAGCCAACTTTATGGAATGTGCTGGACTAGGTACTAGAGAACACGGATAAATAAGGCCAGATGCTTGCCCTCAACATAAGAGACTAAAAAAGAAAAAAGGGAAGAGATTAAGTGTACCTGAATATTCCAGTAGCATTGAGTTTCCAAATGGAAACATCAGCATTTGCCTATATGCTGTTTTTAATTCTTATTTTAATCCCAATTTTCAATCCTGGTTGATGTTGACAACTACACCCTAACTGGATACAGATACACCCTAACTAACTTGGGTAAAGTGCAGGTTAGCACACATACATGCTTTCATTCATTCTATTATTCAACAAACGAGCATCTACTCTTGGGCCAGACACTGTTCTAAAGTACCAGGACATGGCAACACACAAAACTGACCAAGTCTCTGCTCTCACATTCAGATAAGAGGAGAAAGACAATAAATAAAGGAACATGTAAGCATATGTCAGATAGTGATACGTGGCCAGGCACGGTGGCTCACACCTGTAATCCCAGCACTTTGGAAGGCTGAGGCAGGAGGACTGCTTGAGCCTAGGAGTTTGAGACCAGCCTGGCCAACATGGTGAAATCCTGTCTCTACAAAAAATACTAAAATTAGCCAGATATGGTGGCACACACCTGTAGTCCCAGCTACTTGGGAGACTGAGGCAGAATTGCTTGAGCCCAGGAGGTGGAGGTTGCAGTGAGTCCACATCACGCCACTGCACTCCAGCCCGGGTGATGTGGGTGAAACCCTGTCTCAACGAACAAACAAACAAACAACAACAAAACCCCAGATAGTGATAAGCTATGGAGAAAAACAAAGCAGAAGAGGAACAGAGAATGTGAAGGATGGTGATGCTGCTATTTTATAAAGGGCAATTTTTTTTTTATTTTTTTGAGGCAGAGTCTCACTCTGTCGCCAGGGCTGGAGTGCAGTGACCGGATCTCAGCTCACTGCAAGCTCCGCCTCCCGGGTTTATGCCATTCTCCTGCCTCAGCCTCCCGAGTAGCTGGGACTACAGGCGCCCGCCACTTCGCCCGGCTAGTTTTTGTATTTTTAGTAGAGACGGGGTTTCACCGTGTTAGCCAGGATGGTCTCGATCTCATGACCTCGTGATCCGCCCGTCTCGGCCTCCCAAAGTGCTGGGATTACAGGCTTGAGCCACCGCGCCCGGCCATAAAGGGCAATTTTAAAAAGCCTTCTCAAGAAGATGACATTCAAGCAGAGAAATCTGTAAGAGGTGAGACAGCGAGCCCTATGGAAATTAGAACATTTTAGGTAGAGGAAAAAGCAAGTACAAAGGCCCTGTGGTGGGAACGCGCATGGCACGTTTGGAAGAGCAAAGAGGATAGTGTGGCTGTAGTGGAATAAGTGAGAGGAAGAGTGAGAACACATGAGGTCGGAGAGACAGCATATTAGTGACAATGGTGGACCAAATCACGGAGACTGGGGATTGGCAGGCTTTTAAAGTAAGGGACAGACAGCACATATTTAAAGCTTTGCAGGCCACACAGTCTCTGTCATAAATTCTCAACTCTTACAGTAGAAAAAGAGCCCCAGACAATATGTAAACAAATAGGTATAGTTGTGTTCCAATAAAACTGTATTACAAAAACAGGAAGTGGGACTGGATTTGGTAACTGAGCCCTAACTTGCTAATCCATGATATAGACTGTCTGCACCTTGCGGAACAGATGATGAGGCCAGAGGGGAACTGTATTTATGTTCAGGCTCTGGCCTCAGAATGCACTCACACTGAAACAAAGCTATAAATGAGAGCCAGATATAAAAGAAATACTTTTATTAATATTAGGCATTCAAAGGTTGTTTATTGGACTGATAAAATGAAAAAGCAGCTTGTCTAAGGCCAAAATAATTATTTCATTATTTCTATAGAAAAATGTTTTGAGGCCAGTTGCGGCGGCTCATGCCTGTAATCCCAGCACTTTGGGAGGTCGAGGTGGGCGGATCACCTGAGGTCAGGAGTTCAAGACCAGCCTGGTCAACATGGTGAAACCCCATCTCTACTAAAAATACAAAAATTAGCCAGGCATGGTGGCGCGCACCTTAATCCCAGCTACTCAGGAGGCTGAGGCAGGAGAATCGCTTGAACCTGGGGGGCAGAGGTTGCAGTGAGCTGAGATCACGCCACTGCACTCCAGCCTGGGCAACAGAGCAAGATTCAGTCTCAAAAAATAAATAAATAAATAAATAAAATAAAATAAATAAAATAAAGAAAAGTGTTTTGAGTTCCAAAAAATATTTTGGAAATTAACTTTGGACCACAAACCATTCATAAGTTGGGGACTTCCCCTATACAGAGTGTGTTTTAAAATTTTCTTGATGACTCAGGGACATTATTCTAGATACGATTATTCTGTGGTGTGGTAAAGAGATGTCCCTTTAAAGGTTCCTGAGATATTAGGGGTTAATGGCCCTCTTTAACTGAGACCAAACTACACTGCTGAGTTTCTGTGTTTTGCTTCTCAGTCTCCTCTCTGGCTGTCAGCAGTTACTTTTTCTTGTCATTAATATGTCTGCCTTCTGCAGTATTCTCTCCCTTATCACCAACCTCTCTATTACATCCAACTTCCTTCTTCCAATCTACTCCAGGCTAGGAAATCAGGGAGTAAATACTAACGTAGCTCTATCATCCACTAATTACATGATTCTCTTAAGGGTCTGCTATTTGGAACTCTAAGTCCATGGGGAAAAACTCTATAGCTACTAACCAAAGGAATCAGTCTGAAAACGATTTTTGGTAACTCCCTACAACTATAGTTTGCCAGCAAGCTTTGAATGCAGTGTGTGAGTGTGTGTGGTAAATGTCCAACAAAAAACTTTTAAAAAATTAAAACCGTGTTTTATTCCTCTTTTGAACATGTTATTTTTAACAACAATGGGTAATGAGGATCTCAGTTCAGGTGCCAAGAATTCCTAGAAATGTCTATAAAGGAAACATAGATCCTTAAGGCTCTCCTAGACAGAGAAACAAAAAAGCACAACTTAGGGCAGTGGTTCTCAAAGTGTGGTTCAGGGACCCCCGGAAGTCCCAAAGGCACTTTCAAGGAGTCTGCAAAGTCAAAATTATTTTCACAATAATACTAAGACAAATTTGTCTTTTCACTCTCATTCTCTCATGTGTATATACAAGTTTTCCAGAGGCTATGTGACACGTGATATTTCTTTTTTTCTTTTGAGATGGAGTCTTGCTCTGTAGCCCAGGCTGGAGAGCAGTGGCGCAATCTCGACTCACTGCAAGCTCCGCTTCCTCCCGGGTTCATGCCATACTTCTGCCTCAGCCTCCGGAATAGCGGGGACTACAGGCACGCGCCACCACGCCCAGCTAATTTTTGTATTTTTAGTAGAGATGGGGTTTCACCATGTTGGCCAGGATGGTCTTGATCTCTTGACCTCGTAATCTGCCCATCTCGGCCTCCCAAAATGCTGGGATTACAGGCATGAGCCACCACGCTCGGCCTATATTTCTTCTTTTTGAGACAGAATCTCGCTCTGTTGTCCAGGCTGGAGTGAAATGGCATGATCTTGGCTCACTGCAACCTCCGTCTCCTGGGTTCAAGCGATTCTCCTGCCTCAGCCTTCTCAGTAGCTTGGATCATAGGCATGTGCCAACAGGCCCAGCTAATTTTCCTGGTTTAATTTTTATTTTTAGAAACATTGTCTTGCTCTGTTGCCCAGGCCGTAGCGCAGTGGTACAATCTAAGTTCACTGCAACCTCTGCGTTCCAGGTCCAAGTGATTCTTGTGCCTCAGCCTCCCAAGCAGCTGGGATTACAGGTATGTGTCACCATACCTAGCTAATTTTTTTTTTTTTTTTTTTTTTTGCGAGACAGGGTTTTACCATGTTGCCTAGGCTGGTCTCAAACTCCTGACCTCAAGTGATCTGCCCACCTCCCAAAGTTCTGGGATTATGGGCTAATTTTTGTTTTTTATTTTGAGATGGAGTTTTCACTCTTGTGCCCAGTCTGGAGTGCAATGGTGCAATCTTGGCTCACTGCAACCTCTGCCTCTCGGGTTCAAGTTATTCTCCTGCCTCAGCCTCCCAAGTAACTGAGATAACATGCGCGCACCACCACACCTGGTTAATTTTTTTCATTTAATAGAGACGGGGTTTCGCCATGTTGGTCGGGCTGGTCTTGAACTCCTGACCTCAAGTGATCCACCTGTCCTGGTCCCCCAAAGTACTGGGATTACACGCCTGAGCCATCGTGCCCTGCCATTTTAGTATTTTTTAGTAGAGATAGGGTTTCACCATGTGGCCAGGCTTGTCTTGTAATCCTGGCCTCATGTTGATATGGGAGAGGGGCAAGAGAGAGTTGGGTAGAGAAAGGTGGGGTCCCTAGCAAGGGCTCCACCCTTGGGCCTGTGCCTGCAGACCTAAGTGAGAACAGGCACTCCTGTTTTCACACCCGAATGTTGCATTTTCTAAGACCCCTCTGGCCTGCTACACCCTCCATCCTGTGCCCATGTAAACCTGAGGTCTTAGTGGGCACCCACACAAGTGGCTGAACGTCAAGACAAGCAGACAAGCAGACCAATGATGGCAGAATGACATGGCAGAGAAAGAGAGAAGAGGAGGGAAGTCTGGATGCCAAGGGGAATTCGGGCCGGGGGTGGCCAGAGAAGTGTCCGGCTGCTGGGCAGCCCGACTCCAAGGGCCTTGAAGACCACCTTCTCACTCCATCCCCACTTCCAGCTCTCCATACATCTCACTGACAGCCACCTCCACCACTCAATAAAACCTTGCCCTCATTCTTCGAGCCCGTGTGTGATCCGATTCTTTCGGGACACTGGACAAGAGCTCAGGATACAGAAGGCTGTTACACTGGCCCTCTGCCCTTGTAATAAGGCAGAGAGTCCATTAAGCTGATTAACACACAAGTCATCCACAAATGGCAAATCTGAAAGAGCCTTGTAACACATCCTCACTTGGGCTTCGGGAGTTGCAGACATCCACCACCAGATGCTGCCATGGCGCCAGAGCCCAAAAGCGCTTGCCCTGGCCTCTGCACCTGCTGGTCTGAATGTTCCCCCTAGGGGTGTGAGCAGGTGAGCCACACCCCTGTCACATGTCCTGCAAGGGGAATCAGGGAACTCTCCTATTTCAATGTGATCTGCCGGCCTCAGCCTCCCAACATGTTAGGTTTACAAGCGTGAGACACCGTGCCCAGCTGACACATGATATTTCAAAAAATTAATGTGGAAGCATAAATGAGAAACCAGCTTGTCATATATTAAGCCAGACATTAAGCAGATTTGTATAAATGTAAAACAAGCCAGGCACGGTGGCTCACACCTATAATATCAGCACTTTGGGAGGCAAGGTGGGTGGATCACTTGAGATTAGGAGTTTGAGACTAGCCTGGCCATCATGGTGAAACCCTGTATCTACTAAAAATACAAAAAATTAGCCAGGTGTGGTGGCATGCACTTGTAATCCCAGTTATTACAGTGACTAAGGCAGGATGATTGCTTGAACCCGGGAAGGGTAAGTTGCAGTGTGCCGAGATGGTTCCACTGCACTTCCAGCCTGGGTGACAGAGCAAGACCCTGTCTCAAAAACAAAACAAAACGAAACAAAAAAAACAAAAACAAAAAAACAAGCCACTTTTCTCATTAAGTATTTTTTTGTTTTATAAAATAGTTATTTACCAGTTGGGTGCAGTGGTTCACACCTGTAATCCCAGCACTTTGGGAGGCTGAGGTGAGCGGATCACTTGAGGCCAGTTGGACACTAGCCTGGCCAACATGGTGAAACCCCGTCTCTACTAAAAATATGAAAATAGTTATTTTCTATTAAAAATACTATTTATATTAAACATGTAACAGGTTCATTATGAATAATATACACTTTGAATTTCTAAATTTTAATTCCTAAATGGTAAATATCCATAGATATAATCTATAAAAACAAAAGTTCATTGAGGTCCTCAATACCTTTTTTTTTTTTTGAGACAGGATCTTTGTCATCCAGGCTGGAGTGTAGTGGTATGATTACGGCTCACCAAAGCCTCAACCTCCAAAGCTCAAGTGATCCTCCTCTCTCAGTTTTCTAAGTATCTAGGACCATAGGCGTGTACCACCACACCCAACATATATACATATATATTATATATATATATATATATATATAATATATATGTATATATATATCTTCCAAAGTGCTGGGATTATAGGTGTGAGCCATGGTACCTGGCCCTTCAGTAATTTTTATGGTAAATGAAAAGGGTCCTGAGACCAAAAAGTATAAGAACTGCTACACATAAGGCATAAAAGCCAAGCATTGTTTTCCTCCTGCCTCTTTATAGAGAAGTTAACTAAGCTGCTGCTATCTTCATGCCAGGAGACAGAAAGTTGGGGATCAGCCAGTTCTACCAGTGCTGTCAGTTTTGCCTTTCAGGGATTTGCTTGCCCAGCTGGAATTCTTGAAAGTTGTGAGAATTCTGGATCCTGAGGAGAGGCAACTGATGATCTGTAAAGGAAGCAGGAAACTTTGGGCATAACCAGGAGGGATCAAGGGTTAAAAAAAAGAAGTAAATAGAGTTGACTTTCTGGCATTTGGACAAGTCAGCCACCATGACCTGCCCATTCTGCCTTTGAAATCTCTGAATAATGTCTTCCTCTCCACATCCCCACAACCACTAGCGTCTAAGTCCTCATTAACTTACCTGTAGACTATCCCAACAGCCTTTGAATTGTGCTCCCTAACTCCACTCTTTAGCTCTGTCAATCCAGGTGGTAAACTATTGTCAGACAAATCTACCTCAGACGCTGCTTTGAGCCACCACACATGGCCTTACGCTGCTTTTATGCAAGTAGTCAGCAAATACATACTACCTATTATTATTATTTTTTATAATGTTTTATTTTTTTTTGAGACACAGTCTTGCTCTGTCACTGAGGCTGGAGCGCAGTGGCGCATCGTGGATCACTGCAACCCTCCGCCTCCTGGGTTCAAGCGATTCTCCTGCCTCAGCCTCCCAAGTACCTGGGACTACAGGCACGCATCACCACACCCGGCTAATTTTTTGTATTTTCAGTAGAGACAGGTTTTGCCGTTGTTGTCCAGGCAGGTCTTGAACTCCTGGCCTTAAGTGATCTGCCTGCCTTGGCCTCCCAAAGTGCTGGGATTACAGGCGTGAGCCACTGTGCCTGGCCCATACTACTTACCATACTCCGTCATTGCACCAAGTGCTACTGAAGATTCAAAACAGAATAGAGATATGGCTACTGAATGGAAAGTTGTGTTCTAATCTTGGAGGTGTGTGTGTAGGGGGGTGGTGTCGGAGAATGGATATATTCAAAACCATTAGTTGGGATGCTGGATCTAAAGAAAGAGGAAGGGAGGAAGGGAGGGGAGAGGAGGGGAAGGAGGGAGGGAGGAAACAGGGAGGGAGGGATAAAAGAGGGAGGGACGGAGGAAAGAGGGAGGGAGCGAGGGAGGAAAGAAAAAAGAAAACAGAAAGACAGAGAAAGAGAAATAAAAAAAAGAAAAAGGAGAAAACCCATTAGTTAAAAACCCAAAACCACATGCTGCACTACAAACTATGGTAAAGCCATGGAGTGTTAGGTCAGAGAAAGAATAGGGATAATTTTATAATCCTAAAGGGATTTGGGATAAGCATGACACACACGAAGAAGAGTGAGAGCAAACCACCAGTGAAGAACTGAGGCATGTGTCAGAGAGCAGGAAGGAGACATGGAAAAAGCTGACCTAATACTTGACACTAAATAAGTATTTGTCAATTGTTACTGATTGGTGGGCTAATATATTAAATTAAGTTATAGAAAATAAGATAGCTGAGCATGGTGGCCCATGCCTATAATCTCAGCACTTTGGGAGGCCGAGGCAGGCTGATCACTTGAGGTCAGGAGTTCGAGACTACCCTGGGCAACATGGTAAAACCCCGTATCTACTAAAAATACAAAAATTGGAGGCCTAGGCGTGGTGGCTCACGCCTGTAATCCCAGCACTTTGGGAGGCCGAGGCGGGTGGATCACGAGGTCAGGAGATCGAGACCATCCTGGCTAACACGGTGAAACCCTGTCTCTACTAAAAATACAAAAAATTAGCCGGGCGTGGTGGCGGGCGCCTGTAGTCCCAGCTACTCGGGAGGCTGAGGCAGGAGAATGGTGTGAACCCGGGAGGTGGAGCTTGCAGTGAGCCGAGATCGCGCCACTGCACTCCAGTCTGGGAGACACAGCGAGACTCCGTCTCAAAAAAAAAAAAAAAAAAAAAAAAATTGGCTGGGCGTGGTGGTGGGTGCCTGCAATCCCAGCTACTTGGGAGACTGAGGCAGGAGAATTGCCTGCACATGGGAGGCAGAGGTTGCAGTGGGCTGAGATTGGGCCATTGCACTCCAGCCCGGGTGACAGAGTGAGACTCAGTCTCCAAAAGGGAAAAAAAGAAAAGGGAAAAACTTTTGAGCACTGAGTTGCTTAATTCATCCTTTGCCAACAGCTGCTACTTATCCATGCTGTTTCCTAAATCTGGTAAAGTTGTTGTTTTCAGCTTCCCCTTGTTAGTTAATTATTCCATTTTACACAATTTCCATGCCCCTGCCCCCCACAGCCATTCTTTATGTTTAATGTACACATTTTTGTTTGTGTATGTTCTTTTTATTTTATTTATTTTTCTTGAGTTTCTCTCTTGTCGCCCAGGCTGGAATACAATGGTGTGATCTCGGCTCGCTGCAACCTCCACCCACCGGGTTCAAATAGTTCTCCTGCCTCAGCCTCCCATGTAGCTGGGATTACAGCCACCCGCCACCACGCCCGGCTAATTTATTTTTTGTATTTTTTTTTTTTTTTTTTTTTTGAGACGGAGTCTTGCTCTGCCACCCAGGCTGAAGTGCAGTGGCCGGCTCTCAGCTCACTGCAAGCTCCGCCTCCCGGGTTCACGCCATTCTCCTGTCTCAGCCTCCCGAGTATCTGGGATTACAGGCGCCCGCCTCGTCGCCCGGCTAGTTTTTTGTATTTTTTAGTAGAGACGGGGTTTCACTGTATTAGCCAGGATGGTCTCGATCTCCTGACCTCGTGATCCGCCCGTCTCGGCCTCCCAAAGTGCTGGGATTACAGGCTTGAGCCACCGTGCCCGGCCAATTTTTTGTATTTTTAGTAGAGATGAGGTTTCACCATGTTGGCCAGGCTGGTCTCCAACTCCTGACCTTAGGTGATCCACCTGCCTCGGCCTCCCAAAGTGTTGGGCTTATAGGCGTGAGCCACCACGCCCAGCTGGCATATGTTCTTATAAATGTATATTATATATATTATTGTTTTGTTTTCATATATTTTATTTTGCTTATTTAGTATTATGTTATAGATATCATTCTGGTGTTTTTGGGGGGAATGGAGTTTTGCTCTTGTTGTCCCAGCTGGAGTGCAATAGCACAATCTCGGCTTACCACAACCTCCGCTTCCCAGGTTCAAGCGATTCTCCTGCCTCCCAAGTAGCTGGGATTACAGGTATGTGCCACCACACTAGCTAATTTTGTATTTTTAGCAGAGACGGGGGTTTCTCCATGCTGGTCAGGCTGGTCTCGAACTCCTGACCTCAGGTGATCCAACAGGCATGAGCCACCATGCCTGGCCTATTCTGTTTTTTTCTCCTCAACATGGTGCTATACTTTTAAGAATCTTCCATATTGCTACATTATATCTAGCCTATAAGGCTGTAATACCTATACCTATCATTTAATAATCAATCTTTAATGACTTCCTATCAGCAGTAAGGGGCTATGGAGATACATATTATAGAAATAGAAGACATGATCTCAATCTATTCTCACACACTTTACAATCCAGTTGAGATAAACACACACAGAAATAACATGCTATCAGGCAGTAGATGAGAACAGAGTACTTTGGGAGGACGAGATGGGAGGATTGCTTGAGGTCAGGAGTTCAAGACCAGCCTGGTCAACATCACAAGGCTCTCATCTCTATAAAAAATAAAATATATATGTAAAATAAATAAAGAACAGAGTAAAGTTTGGTTGAATGGCCAAGTGAACTATATCTTACCATATCATGACATATGTAATAAAAAGGATAGGAAGGATGTGATACCTACATTTAACTGAACTGATGGCAGGGCGTGACCTAGTGATGAAGTGCCTGTAATCCCAGCACTTTGGGAGGCCGAGGCGGGTGGATCACCTGTCAGGAGTTTGAGACCAGCCTGGCCAACATGGAGAAACCCCATCTCCACAAAAAATACAAAAATTAGCCGGGCATGGTGGTGCACACCGCAATCCCAGCTACTTGGGAGGCTGAAGCAGGAGAATTGCTTGAACCCAGGAGGCAGAGGTTGCAGTGAGCCCAGGTCACACCACTGCACTCCAGCCTGGGCGGCAGAGTGAGACTCTGTCTCTAAAAAAATAAACAAACTGATATAGTGAAGTTGTAAAATACCATTTTAAATATTTCTAGACTGTCCTCTAGATGGTGCTGGAGTAACCATATTGTCTTTTATAACTCAAATTTCCTTCAGCCTTTAAGAGTAAGGGGTAATTTACTACTCTTAGCAAGTTGGTGGCTCTGCTACCAATTTTTTATAGCTCTTTGGCTCCCAGTCTAGGAGAGTGATATCTTGGACACTGCTAAGAAATTAAAATAACAAGATAGGTGCGGTGGCTCACGCCTGTAATCCCAGCACTTTGGGAGGCTGAGGTGGGTGGATCACAAGGTCAGGAGTTCAAGATCAGCCTGGCCAACATGGTGAAACCCCGTCTCTACTAAAAATACAAAAAAATTAGCCAGGCATGGTGGCGGGCGCCTGTAATCCCAGCTACTCAGAGGCTGAGGCAGAGAATTGCTTGAACCCGGGAGGTGGAGGTTGCAGTGAGCCGAGATCGTGCCACTGCACTCTAGCCTGGGCGACAGAGAGAGACTCTCTCTCAAAAAAAAAAAAAAAAAAAAAGAAAAAAAGAAACTAAAATAACAGATAATGCAACCTCTAGTAGTTTCTCATTCAATCTGCAAGGAGCTACTATTCAAAGCTATATTCTACTTGTGTGTTTGTTTAGGGGTTGGGGGAGTGGGGCTGAATAAATGTGTCTTTGCTTCTAGGAAGTTTATTTTTTATTTATTTAATTTTTTTGGAGACGGAGTCTCTCTCTGTCATCCAGGGTGGAGTGCAGTGGCACGATCTTGGCTCACTGCAACCTCCGCCTCCCCGGTTCAAGCAATTCTCCTGCCTCAGCCTCCTGAGTAGCTGGGACTACAGGTGCACGCCGCCACGCCTAGTTAATTTTTTGTATTTTTAGTAGAGAGGGGGTTTCACTGTGTTGCCCAGTGTGTTCTCAAACTCCTGAACTCAGGCAATCCACCCGCCTCGGCCTCCCAAAGTGCTAGGAGTACAGGTGTGAGCCACTGCGCCCGGTGCTTCCAGGAAGGTTATAATCCAGAATGAGGGGGACAAAACTCTAATGTAAAACAGAAGACATTATCACCGCAAGGCTTACCTCTAACAATCCAAAAGATCACAAAGTTGCATAGGGTAATGAATATCCTAATCTGCCTAAGGAAATAAGGGGTTCTTTAAAGACAAGTAACAAGTCTCCAGAGATGGTTTTAAAATAAAATTACTGTTGAACATATTTTATAGTAGCTATCTTCAGCTCTGTCCTATCAGGCATCCGGAGCCAGATGGAAGCAATGGTTTCCAAATAGGGCACAGAGCTGGATGCCCTGTCCAGGAAGAGCCACAGTGCACATTCTGTACACACTTGCAGTATCTTTTTATTTATTTTTAAAGGTTAGTCAAGTGAAGCAATGGGATTAGAGAAGGAACAAAGACATCTGTAACTGGTTGTGATCAATGAGTTGTAAACACCACTGCACTCAGACCAGCCCAGACTTGCAGTATCTTAGGTAATATGTCCTAATGATAGAAACATGTAAACTGAACTAGGTGTGGGAGCTCGCACCTGTAGTCCCAACTACTTAGGGAGGCTGAAGCAGGAGGACTGCTTGAGTCCAGGAGTTGAAGATGAGCCTGGGAAACGCAGTAAGGCTCCATCTCTAAAATTTTTTTTTTTTTTGAGACGGAGTCTCACTCTGTCGCCGGGGCTGGAGTGCAGTGGCCGATCTCAGCTCACTGCAAGCTCCGCCTCCCGGGTTCACGCCATTCTCCTGCCTCAGCCTCCCGAGTAGCTGGGACTACAGGCGCCCGCCACCTCGCCCGGCTAGTTTTTTGTATTTTTTAGTAGAGACGGGGTTTCACCGTGTTAGCCAGGATGGTCTCGATCTCCTGACCTCGTGATCCGCCCGTCTTGGCCTCCCAAAGTGCTGGGATTACAGGCTTGAGCCACCGCGCCCGACCTAAAATTTTTTAAACATTAGTCAGGTGTTGGCCAGGCACAGTGATTCACACCTGTAGTCTCAGCACTTTGAGAGGGCAAGGTGGGAGGATTGTTTGAGCCTAGGAGTTTGAGATCAGCCTAGGTAACATGGCGAAACCCCTGTATCTACAAAAAATACAAAAAGTAGCCAGGTGTGGTGGTACGTGCCTGTAGTCCCAGCTACTTGGAAGGCTGAAGTGAACTGCACTCCAGCCCGGGTGACACAGTGAGACCCAGAATGATATCTATAACATAATACTAAATAAGCAAAATAAAATATATGAAAACAAAACAATAATATATATAATATACATTTATAAGAACATATGCCAGCTGGGCGTGGTGGCTCACGCCTGTAAGCGCAACACTTTGGGAGGCCGAGGCAGGCGGATCACCTAAGGTCAGGAGTTGGAGACCAGCCTGGCCAACATGGTGAAACCTCGTCTCTACTAAAAATACAAAAAACAAAAAACAGTGAGACCCTGTTTGAAAAAAAAAAAATTAGCCAGGCATGGTGGTGTGTGCCTGTAGTCCCAGCTAAAAAAAATTACATAAAATAAAAATAAGGCTGGGCATGGTGGCTCATGACTGCAATTTGAGCACTTTTGGGAGGCCGAGGTGGGCGGATCACTTGAGGCCAGGAATTGGAGACCAGCCTGGGCAACATGGTGAAACCCCATCTCCACCAAAAATACAAAATTTAGTCAGGTGTGTTGGCTTGCCTGTAATTCCAGCTACTTAGGATGCCGAGGCATGAGAATAGGCGGAGGTTGCAGTGAGCTGCGATCACACCACTGCACTCCAGCGTGGGTGACAGAGAGAGACCTGGTCTCCAAGTAAATAAATAAATAAATAAAAGAAAAATGTAAACTGGGCTCTCCGATTTCATGTTTTAAATTTTTTTTAAATTTCTGAACAACAAAATTTAGTACACAGAGTTGGGGATGGTGGTGACAATATTGGTTAATGAGATAGTGAGAGAGATAATACATAACACGTGAATAGAAACAAAACCGTGCTTCCTTCCCAAGAGGGGAGCAATCTATATAAAACTGTGTTTGGGTCTGGAGAATACCTGTGAGAAATCTCTAACCAGACCTGCTCCCTCAGCTGTAGCTGCCAGAGTGGCTTACAAACCTCTAGGTCACCTCATGTCTTTGCTGTGTCAAGAATGCTTTCTCACGGGGGAGGGATAGCATTAGGAGATATACCTAATGTAAATGACGAGTTAATGGGTGCAGCACACCAACATGGCACATGTATACATATGTAACAAACCTGCACATTGTGCACATGTACCCTAGAACTTAAAGTATAATAATAATAATAAAAAAGAATGCTTTCTCTTTGTATAGTCCTCCTGACAGCTCCTGTCACAGTGTTTGCCCTCTGATACCCATGATTAACTGGCTGGGGAACCCCCACACTGAACAGGAGTTGAGCAATGGGCTCACTGCTCCTATCTAATCCCTCATAATAGCAGGCATCTACTACAGTTACCTGGTTTCCTAGTTTAAAATAACCAAGATGAACAAGAGCTGTTGTGGTCTGCTCAGCTGACTTTTACCTAGAGTCACCTTTTCAGGAAAAGCTGAAAATGAACTAAGCTTTATAATTTAGCCAGAAGTGATCTCTTTCAGTTCACAATTATATGGCATCTGCTGACTGTATCATTAGTAGGGCTCTTATGACATGCTATTTTGTGGTATTATTTGCATATATGTATTTGAAGATATTTCGGTTATACAACTTCCTGAAAATGAGCTCTCATATACAAAGCAAATATGAAGAAACCACCCCACAAATCTTAGGAAGCAAAGCTGCCTACTTGGGACTACATGACAAAAAATGCAACAAGGTATAATTTCTTTTCATACCAGTCCATTTGAAAGTAAATAGGACCGGGCTTACATAAAGTTAAGATGTTCATGTGTATATATGTATATACATGTTTACAGATAGTTTGAGATGGGTCTGTAAATCAACTTATTCCCTCCTTACGAGTTTCCTTAAAACTATTACTAAAAAAATCTTCCCATCTCCATTGGTGTGCTTATAAATCCAGACTTCTTCTGGACTGCCAAATCGGTTCTCCCGGGCCAGTACCAAACAGTATTTTTATAATTTTATATTACTTTTAAATAAATGACAAAGGATCCTGCCCCCCACCCAGCAACACAAAACTTATACACTAAATAAATATTCTATTTCACAATCACATTAGCTATTCTAGTCTTAGGTGAAGATGTACACTCGGCAAGGTTTTTCTCAAAGTTCTACAGACTCCTTTTTGAATATTCTGTGCAAAGGGATGGTCTGGTCTCTCCTCTAGCTACCTCTAACTCCTCAGCTTCTTACTTTCAGGAGGTTGAGATGCTAAAGACACAGTTATTGGATCTAAAGAGAGGACCTCTTTCCCTTTAACACATTTCTGATTCACTGGCTGCCCTGCTAAAGTATAGGTACTGTTTTGTCTACAGATTTTCCATACCTTCTTTTAATGTTAATCTAACTTTTTATTTTTATTTTTATTTTTTTTGAGACGGAGTCTTGCTCTGTCGCCTGGGCTGGAGTGCAGTGGCCGGATCTCAGCTCTCCGCCTCCCAGGTTTACGCCATTCTCCTGCCTCAGCCTCCCGTGTAGCTGGGACTACAGGCGTCCGCCACCTCGCCCAGCTATTTTTTTTTTTTGTATCTTTTAGTAGAGACGGGTTTCACAGTGTTAGCCAGGATGGTCTCGATCTCCTGACCTCGTGATCCGCCTGTCTTGGCCTCCCAAAATGCTGGGATTACAGGCTTGAGCCACCGCGCCCGGCCCTAACTTTTATCCTCTCTTAAGCCCCAAGACTTCCACATACAAATTTTATGTTGTCTGTCATGACTGAATTTATTTGATTTAGAAATTAATGACTTACTTTACCTATTTTCTTTTTTTTACATTTTTTTTTTTTTTTTTTTTGGAGTTGGAACGTCACTCTGTTGCCCAGGCTGCAGTGCAGCAGTGAGATCTTGGCTCACTGCAACCTCCACCTCCTGTCTCAGCCTCCCGAGTAGCTGGGACTACAGGTGCATGCCGCGGCGCCTGGCTAATTTTCTTTTTTTTTTTCCCTTTTGTATTTTAGTAGAGATGGGGTTTCACTGTGTTGCCCAGGCTGGTCCTGAACTACTGAGCTCAGGCAAACTGCCCACTTTTGGGCCTCCCAAAGTGCTAGGATTACACACGTGGGCTACACTTTTTTTTTTTTTTTTTTTTTTTGAGATGGGTTCTCACCATGTTGCCTAGGCTGGACTTGAACTTTTGGAATCAAGTGAGCCTCCTGCCTCAGTTTACCAAGTAGTTGGTACATGCCACAATATACCTGGCTCTTTACCTAATTTCTTATGTGATGTGTCAAAGTGTGTCCCTATGCCTGATATATTATTCTATTCCTAGATAAATGTTCTGATTTTTAAAATATTAAAATATTTAAAAAATATTAAAAATTATACTTTGAAATTATAACTGTAGTTGCCTCAAGGTAGAGGAACTAGGTGGGCTAGGGACAGGGAAAGAAGACTTACTTTTTACTGCCTATCCTTTTCATCTCTTTTGAATGTTGTGCCACTTCATGTATTCATGTACAAAATAAAAAGCAACCCCTCTCCCATAAAAATGATGCTTTATTAGAAGATGTAACATCTATCTATACATTTGTCTTTTCTCTATCTAAATACTTAGCAGGCACTCAGTAAGTACTGAACAGAATAAATAACCCTAATACTGGTTTAACCCAGGCAGGGTTTGGAGAGGCACCAGATCTCATCTCTGGCTGATGAGCTGACAGAAGAATAGGAACTCCTCAGCTGCTTACTTACCTTTCCTTCCAAAGATAAGAATCTCAGTTACTTTCTGATTCTCAACCCAGTGTGGTTCCCCAAATTTCCAGCAGTATGGGTGTGTGCATGTGTGTGTGTGAGAGAGTGTGAGTTTGTGTGAGACAGAGTTCTGATTTAAATCAGATATATGATTTGTGTGTGTTGGGGGGTGGAGAAGAAGCGTTAGTAAGCCTAACTGACAATATCCTACACAGTGATAATGAGTTTATGGCATTAAAATACAATGTAAAGATTTTGAACTTTTTAAAAACCACCAATATGACTAAATTGAGTCCTATCTTTCTGAAGCTTCATTTAATTTACAACAATTTTATTTTATTTTTCCTCAAAATTCATCTAGGGGATAAGTCACTATAAAGACCAAACTCACTATAGATATTTGACTTCAGGGGGCTTACATTTAAAAGTAATTGTCGGCCGGGCGCGGTGGCTCAAGCCTGTAATCCCAGCACTTTGGGAGGCCGAGACGGGCGGATCACGAGGTCAGGAGATCAAGACCATCCTGGCTAACATGGTGAAACCCCGTCTCTACTAAAAATACAAAAAACTAGCCGGGCGACCTGGCGGGCGCCTGTAGTCCCAGCTACTCGGGAGGCTGAGGCAGGAGAATGGCGTGAACCCGGGAGGCGGAGCTTGCAGTGAGCAGAGATCCGGCCACTGCACTCCAGCCTGGGCGACAGAGCGAGACTCCGTCTCAAAAAAAAAAAAAAAAAAAAAAAAAAAAGTAATTGTCAGAATTTGCCCAATGAAAGCTGTAGTCATTTCAAATTCTTTCTCTTATTTATGTCTTGCTGCCAGACAAAATTTGCTGTATACTTTGCAGTAAGTATCCATCTTCCTCCTCCACCTATGAAATGAACAATTAGAAGCATCCTAGACCTTAACTGTTACTACACACTGAATCTGGCCACTCAAGTAAGATTCAGACTCCAACATAATCCCACTAAAATTGTGGAAGAGGTTTCTCAAGTCCTAATGATACAAAAAGGATGCTTAGTCCCAGATACAATGGGTTAGATATTTGGTTGCTTTCCCTAATTTTTTTTTTTTTTTTTGGTATGTGGTGGTGGTCAGACAGTATTTCCAATAATGCATACAACTTATTGTGCTTTAGCATCTTCTATATATTATCTCCTATTTAATTCTCTCAGCAACCTCTAAAGTATAATTATGACCATTTTACAGACGAGGAACTGGAAACTCAGAGCAATCTGTTCCAATGTTATATAGCTAAATAAGATGCAAAAGCTAGAATCTAAATCCCAAACAATATGACTCTAAACTAAAGCCTGTATGGTTTGTTTTGTTTGAGGTTAAGTCTCATTCTGTTGCTCAGGCTGGAGTGCAGTGATCATAGCTCACTGCAACCTCAAACTTCTGGCCTCAAGCAGTCCTCCCATCTCAGCCTCCCAAATAGCTGGGACTACAGGTATATGACACCATGCCTGGCTAATTTTTATGTTTTAGTTTTCAGTAGGGACAAGGTTTTGCTATGTTGCCCAGTCTGGTCTTAAACTTATGGGCTCAAGCGATCCTCCTGTCTGGCCTCCCAAAGTGTTGAGATTACAGGTGTAAGCCATACTGTAAGCCTTACACATATTTTTAACTATGCTGCCTCACAAGATAAGATTACACTTTCTTGGTTCTCAGGAGCTAGTATTTTCTTTTTTTTTTTTTTTTTTTTTTTTGAGGCAGAGTCTCGCTCTGTAGCCCGGACTGGAGTGCAGTGGCCAGATCTCAGCTCACTGCAAGCTCCGCCTCCCGGGTTTTTACGCCATTCTCCTGCCTCAGCCTCCCGAGTAGCTGGGACTACAGGCGCCCGCCACCTCGCCCGGCTAGTTTTTGTATTTTTAGTAGAGACGGGGTTTCACCGTGTTAGCCAGGATGGTCTCGATCTCCTGACCTCGTGATCCGCCCGTCTCAGCCTCCCAAAGTGCTGGGATTACAGGCGTGAGCCACCGCGCCCGGCCAGGAGCTCGTATTTTCAGTATAAAACACTAAATGGTCTATGCACTGCACTTGAGAATAAAATTGTGGACTAAAGCAAAAGACATCAACACCTGTAGGTTTATTTTGGGCTGAGAAGCAGATTATTGATTTTACTTTTGACCTGTCTCTACCAGAAAAGAAACAGATGCAGCAATAAAGCTACATACTAGTGGTAAAGTGAAAGACACATAGAACAGGCGGAAGAAGCAAAGAGAAAATGTCCAAGTAGGCAAAATGCAACAAGAGGATAAAAAGAGAAAAGGGAGTTGGGACAAACACCGAAAAGTCCAAAGCTGCAAGGTTATTATGAAACACACAATGTGTCTCCTTTGTATGTGATGTACTTTATTGATGATGTAAAAAATAAAGCTCAGCTCTTGAAGAAGTATTTAAGGAAAATTTAAGAAGTATCTTTTTTTAAACCATAAAAAAGATATAGTGACTAAATCCATTATGATACATCCTTAACATGGAATACGACGTAGTTATTTAAAATATTACAGGAGGAGGCCGGGCGCGGTGGCTCAAGCCTGTAATCCCAGCACTTTGGGAGGCCGAGACGGGTAGATCACGAGGTCAGGAGATCAAGACCATCCTGGCTAACATGGTGAAACCCCGTCTCTACTAAAAATACAAAAAACTAGCCGGGCGACGTGGCGGGCGCCTGTGGTCCCAGCTACTCGGGAGGCTGAGGCAGGAGAATGGCGTAAACCCGGGAGGCGGAGCTTGCAGTGAGCTGAGATCAGGCCACTGCACTCCAGCCTGGGCGACTGAGCGAGACTCCGTCTCAAAAAAAAAAAAAAAAAAAAAAAATTACAGGAGGTTAATTATATGGGAATATGTTACAGGAATATATTTCTCTAAACAAAGAAGATTATGAAATATATAAAGGAGAGTCTCAATTTGTTAAAAATATAAAAATATAAAATATAAGCAACAAAAATATATGTATAATATAAAAATTCAAACAGTGATTATCTCTGGGTAATTTATTCTTTTCCTCTTGGTGAATTTTGACTTTGCTTTGTCTCCTAAATTTTCAACAATAAAAATTATTACTTTTTTCTTTTGAACCATCACAATATCTGAAACTTTTTCATCACCTGAAATAGAAACTCTGTAGCCATTAAGCAGTAATTTTCCATTCCCTATGCTCCCCACCACCCTTAATAGTCACCCTTAATATTCTTCGTCTATATAAATGTATCCATTCTAGGTACCTAAGTGGAAAAATACATCATTTGTCCTTTCGTGACTGGCTTATTTCATTTAACATGTATTTTCAAGGTTCATCCACATTGTAGCATATATCAGAACTTCACTCTTTGTGTTTTTAGAGACAGGGTCTCACTTTGTCCTCCAGGCTGGATGGCAGTGGTGTGATCATAGCTCAAGCAATCCACCTGCCTCAGCCTCCTGAGTAGCTGGGAGTACTGAGTAAACCTAACTGACAACATCCTATACAGTGATAATGAGTTTATCACTGCATGTGTCACCATACCTCATTGATTTTTTTTTTTTTTTTTGACAGAGTCTCCCTCTGTCATCCAGGCTGGAGCGCCATGGCACGCTCTCGACTCACTGCAACCTCCGCCTCCCAGGTTCAAGCGATTCTCCTGCCTCAGCCTCCCGAGTAGCTGGGACTACAGGCGTGTGTCAGCATGCCCAGCTAATTTTTTGTATTTTTAGTAGAGATGAGGTTTCATCATGTTGGCCAGGCTGGTCTTGAATTCCAGACCTCAAGTGATCCACCTGTCTCGGCCTCCCAAAGTGCTAGGATTACAGGCATGAGCCACTGTGCCCAGTTTTTTTTTTTTTTTTTGAGATGGAGTCTCGTTTCCATTGTGCAGACGTTTCCATTGTGCGTTGGCACGATCTTGGCTCACTGCAACCTCCACCCCTCTGAGGTTCAAGCGATTCTTCTTCCTCAGCCTCCCATGTAGCTGGGGTTACAGGCATGCACCACCACGCCTGGCTAATTTTTTTTGTATTTTTAGCAAAGATGGGGTCTCGCCATGTCGGCCAGGCTGCTCTCAAACTCCTGACCTCAGCTGAGCCATCCGCGTCAGCCTCCTGAAGTGCTATGATTACAGGCGTAAGCCACCATGCCTGGCCCATTTTTTCTATGTTTTTCTAGAGATGCAGTCTCACTATGTTGCCCAGGCTGGTCTTGAATTCCTGGGCTCAAGTGATCCTCCCATCTCAGCCACCCAAAGTGCTGGGATTAGAGGCATGAATCACTGTGCCAACTTTCATTACTTTTTTATTGCTGAATAATATTCAATTGTATGACTATACCACATTTTGTTTATCCATTCATCTGTTGATGGACACTTGGGTTATTTCCACCTCCTGAATATTGTGAATAATATTGCCATATATTCACATACAAGTTTTTGTGTGAACATCTGTTTTCCATTTTTTTAAGTATATACCTAGGAGTAAAATTGCTGGATCATATGTTAATTCTGTTTAGCTTTTTGGAGGATCCACCAAACTGTTTTCCACAATGGCTTGTACCCATTTTATGTTCCAACCAACAATTCACAAGGGTTCCAATTTCTCCAAATCCTCTTGAACACTTTTTATTTTCCATATTTTTGATAACAGCCATCCTAGTAGGTGTGAAGTGGTAACTCATCATGATTTTTGTGTTCATTTCCCTTATAACTAATGATTCTGAGCATCTTTTCATGACCTATTGGTCATTTAGATATCTTCTTTGGCAAAATGTCTATTCCAGTCTTATGCCCGTTTTTGAATTCGGTTGTTTGGGTTTTTATTGTCGATCTGTAGGAGTTCTTTATTCTAGATATTAATCACTTATCAGATATATGATTTGCAAATATTTTATCTCATTCTGTCTTTATTCTCTTGGTAGTATCTTTTGATAAACAAAAGTTATTAATTTTGATGAAATACAATTTATCTAATTTTTCTTTGTTGCCCTACGCTTTTGGTGTCATAGCTAAAAAATCAGGCATTACTTTTTAAATCATAAAATAATTTCAAAAATTGAAAAAAAAATCAGAGGAAAAAACAGTTGCTAGTTGTGGGGCAGAAGATGTAGGAGGCTGAGCGCAATGGCTCACGTCTGTAATCCCAGCACTTTGGGAGGCTGTGACAGGCAGATCACTTGAGCCCAGGAGTTCAGCACCAGCCTATGTAACATGGTGAGACCCCATCTCTACAAAAAATAGAAAAGTTAGCTGAGCATGGTGGCACATGCCTGTAGTCTCAGCTACTTAGAGGGCTGAGGTAGGAGGATATGTTGAGCTCAGGAGATGGAGGTTGCCATGGAGCCAAGACTGCACCACTGCACTCCAGCCTGGGTAACAGAGCAAGACCCTGACAAAAAAAAAAAAAAAAAAAAAAAAAAAAAAAAAAGAAGGAACGAAGGAAGGAAAGAAGGAAAGAAAGATAAAATTTAGGAGAAGATATAGCTCATTCTCTCTGAAATTATGCTTTGAATTCAAAGCACAGTAAGGGTAGCTAAAAAGTGTTTTAAGCATTCGTATTCCTCCTCTTATTATAATGTGACTTAGTAGATGATTGCCTGGTCCAAAGACATGTATAATAAAAACAAAGCTACCCACTGGATCAAGAGCTCATCCATCAATTTTGCCCACCATCTATGGATGGCACTGCAGGTCATTTGCATAGCATCCACTTTGGACTTACATACAAGACTCAGCAACGGTCCTTTGGTACCAAACCATTTTATGCATTTTCTGCAATTTACAGTTGAACCCTCAGACTCACATATCAAGGCAGAAGCTCTGGTAAAGGCATAACTAGGTATGTAGACACCAGATTCATCATCTGTTATATTTTAAAGACCCCTGATTCTTTTTATTATTTTTCTTTTATTTGTTTTTTATTGACACAGGGTCTCGCTCTGTCACCTAGACTGGAGTGCAGTGATGCGATCATAGCTCACTGTAACCTCACACTCCTTGGCTCAAGTGATCCTCCCTCCTCCTCAGCTTCCTGAGTAGCAAGCACTAGAGGCGCACACCACCATGCCCAGATACTTTTAAAAAAACTTTTTTGTAGAGATGAGGTCTTGCTATATGTTGCCCAGGCTGGTCTTGAATTTGGCTTAAAGCAGTCTTCCCACCTAGGCCTCCCAAAGTGCTGGGATTATAGGTGTGAGCCACTGGCCCTGTCCTTCTTTTTCTTTATACTTTTCCTCTTTTTAAAAAAATTTGTCTTAGATAAGATGTTGTTGTTTAAAACAAATAAATAATACAAATAAAAAGCTTGTCCCCACATGTATTTTGAGACAGGGTCTTGCTCTGTTGCCCAGGTTAGAGTATACTGGCAAGATCATGGCTCACTGTAGCCATGACCTCCTGGGCTCAGGTGATCCTCCCATCTAAGTTTCCTGAGTAGCTGGGATTACAGGTACATACTACCATGTCCATCTAATTAAAAAAATTTTTTTTTGATAGAGAAAGAGTCTTGCTATGTTGCCCAGTTTGGACTAAAACTCCTGGGTTCAAGTGATCCTCTTGCCTCAGCCTTTCAAAGTTCAGGGATTATAGGCATGAGCCACCACACCTGACCTACTTTGTTACCTTGTTCCCTCCCTTGAAAATTGTATTTCCTTAGCTTGGTCAGAAAAACAGTACGTGTTAAGCCTAATGTCCAGTGCTAGTAGAAATAGTTAACAATAAACATTAATAATTGTTGCTGACACACTGGTGCCAAATTATTGTTCAATTTGGTCCTATTCTCTAGAAGTTGAATATGCCTTCAGTTATGGTCTTCTCTTTGCTTTCCTAGTAAAGTCCTCTTTAATCTCTCTAGACCTCTTATAACAGCCAAAGGTCCTTTTAACCACCACTAAATGATCAAAAACCTGTTAATGGTGTCTATGTAGTTTCTATTTTTATTTCTAAAGGAGAATGACAGACATATTTGTTTACTGATGTTCGGCGTAAGGGCAAGGAGGAGGACGCAGCTACAACAAATACCTCACCTCCCAGTCAATACTAGTAGTTTTCTAAAGTTTTCCCACTCCAGTTTTCTAGTTCTCTTAGAGGTTGAGGTGGAGAAACAGATCATATGAAAGTAAATAAATTACAGTTTCTGGAAACCCATAAGCAGAGCTGCATCTTGCCTGCAGCAAGGAATGTTGCAGGAAATTGGTAGGACTGAGAGCTGAGGGACAGTTGCAAGAGGATGCCCGTGAGGAAGGCCGGTATGGAACTCTACATGCTACTACCTCTGCAGAAGCCTCAGCTGGGAGAATGTAGAAATTGTTTCCTTCCACAGCTGATCTCTGGTATGTTACTGTCTAATAATTAACTTTGACATGTGATTAGAGATTATGTGCATTTATGAGCACTATTTCCTCCAGGATGAAAGTTCAAACCAGAGATGTAGGGAAAGGGTAAATATATTCGGAAACTTCCAAGAGTGAGTTGCCTCCAGAAATGAAGAAACTAGAAAAAATTAGAACCATCTGTGGTTACGTACTAGCTAAGATTTTCTTCTTAGATTGGTGAACAGCTGTTATCTGAAAACCACTTAAAAAAATTTAGATTTACAGAAAATGAAAACCATTCTTAATAATAATAATTTTTTGAGACAGGGTCTTGTTCTGTCACCCAGGCTAGAGTGCAGTGGCACAATCAGAGCTCACTGCAGCCTCGATCTCCTGGACTCTAGAGAGCCTCCCGCTTCAGCCTCCTACGTAGCTGGGACTGTGGGACTGTGCCACTTGCCTGGCTAATTTTTTTGAGTTTTGGTAGAGAAGAGGTCTCATAATGTTGCACAGGCTGGTCTTGACCTCCTGGGCTCAAGTAATCCTCCCACCTTGGCCTCCCAAGGTGCTAGGATGACAAATGTGAGTCACTGTGTCTGGCCAAACTGTTTTTTTTTTTTTTTTTTTGAGATGGAGTCTTGCTCTGTCACCCAGGCTGGAGTGCAGTGGCGCAACCTGGGCTCACTGCAAGCTCCGCCTCCCGGGTTCACGCCATTCTCCTGCCTCAGCTTCCCGAGTAGCTGGGACTACAGGCGCCCGCCACCTCGCCTGGCTAGTTTTTTGTATTTTTTTTAGTAGAGACGGGGTTTCACCGTGTTAGCCAGGATGGTCTCTATCTCCTGACCTCGTGATCCGCCCGTCTCGGCCCTCCAAAGTGCTGGGATTATAGGCTTGAGCCACCGCACCCAGCCCTATTTTTTTTTTTTTAACTATCATACTGGCTGGGCGTGATGGCTCACGCCTGTAATCCCAGCACTTTGGGAGACTGAGGCAGGAAGATCACTTGAGGCCAGGAGTTCGAAACCAGTCTGGTCAACATAGCAAGACCCAGTCTCTACAAAAGAAAAAAAAAGTTAGCCAGACATGGTGGTACACGCCTGTGGTTCCAGCTACTTGAGAAGTTGAAGTGAGAGGGTTGCTTGAGCCCAGGAGTTGGAGGCTGCAGTGAACCATGACTGCACCACTACACTCCAACCTGGGTGACAGAATGAGACTCTGTTTCAAAAAAATAAAAACAAAAACCCAAAACCTGTATTTTAGCTCCAAATTTGTTGCTGCAATGCAAATTATTAGACAGAATGCTTTTGCCATGCTATAAATACTTATGCCCTACCAAATGTCATGTAGGCAGAACCTCCAATCAGATTAACAGCAACATCTCCAGGTTTTTATCCTACTTCTCCTGGCAAACTATTCATCCTCCATTCATGGATCTGACTATAAGGAAGGGTCAAATCATGTACGAGTCTTCCAAAACCAGAAACCTAAAGGCAGAAATTTGGTTACTGTTCCTTTAGAGAGGATACTTCCAAAGAGAATGTATACGTTATCCAGGAGTTCTTTTATTAGTAGTCTAAGTATAAATCTCTCAGGTGATCCAATAAGCAATTTGGGATAGTTTGTAAAAATGTTCAAAGCCTCTGGAGACCCTTAAAAAAATACTGACACCTAGCTGCCACCCACAGTTATTCTGATCCAATCTAATTGGGTGAGGTGTGGGGATTGGGATTTTAAAAAGTCCTACTCCCACACTCTAATGGGCAGCAAAATATGGAAACTCCTGCTAAAGAAAATGGTGTCTTCAAATTTGTCCACCTTCAAGTCTGGGATGGAGGGAAAACAAAAACCCTAAACCCTTAATTCTGAGATCTTCTGGGATTCGAGGACCCAAAGAAAGCACAAGTGCAGGCCGGGTGTAGTGGCTCACGCCTGTAATCCCAGCACTTTGGGAGGCCGAGGCGGGTGGATCACCTGAGGTCAGGAGTTCGAGACCAGCCTCAACATGGAGAAACCCCGTCTCTACTAAAAATATAAAACTAGCCAGGTGCGGTGGTGCATGCCTGTAATCCCAGCTACTCGGGAGGCTGAGGCAAGAGAATTGCTTGAACCAGCTAGGGCAACAGAGTGAGACCAGCCAGGGCAGCACAGTGAGATTCCAGCTCTACAAAAAGTAAAATAAATAAATAGATTAAAAAAAGACAGAGGAGGCCGGGTGCGGTGGCTCATGAGGTCAGGAGATCAACACCATCCTGGCCAACATGGTGAAACCCTGTTTCTATTAAAAAAAAAATGACAGCCGGGCGCGGTGGCTCAAGCCTGTAATCCCAGCACTTTGGGAGGCCAAGACGGGCGGATCACGAGGTCAGGAGATCAAGACCATCCTGGCTAACACGGTGAAACCCCGTCTCTACTAAAATATACAAAAAACTAGCCGGGCGAGGTGGTGGGCACCTGTAGTCCCAGCTACTCGGGAGGCTGAGGCAGGAGAATGGCGTAAACCCGGGAGGCGGAGCTTGCAGTGAGCAGAGATCCGGCCACTGCACTCCAGCCTGGGTGACAGAGCAAGACTCCATCTCAAAAAAAAAAAAACAAAACAAAAAAAAAAAACAAAAAAAAAACAAAAAAAAAAACCCACAAAAATTTGCTGGGTGTGGTGGTGGGCACCTGTAGTCGCAGCTACTCAGGAGGCTGAGACAAAAGAATCGCTTGAACCCAGGAGGCAGAGGTTACAGTGAGTGAAGATCGCGCCACTGCACTCCAGCCTGGGCGACAGAGCAAGACTCAAAAACAAAAAAAAAAAAAAAAAAAGAGGAACTCAACCCAGTAATAGTTGGGGTCAGAGGGTGGATGATCTACTCAGATTGAATTTGGGAAGCAATGTCTGTCATTATAATGCACATTTCTAGAAAATCTCTCTCCAACTTGTGACAATAATTATTCTGAAATTTGCATTTGCCCCTTTTATGAGTTGAACTGTGTCCTGTCCCACCCTTCCCCTGCCAAAAAAAGGTATATTGAAGTTCTAACCCCTAGTACCTCAGCAATGACCTTATTTGGAAATAGGGTCTTTTTTTTTTTTTTGAGATGGAGTCTCGCTCTGCTGCCCAGGCTGGAGTGCAGTGGCCGGGTCTCAGCTCACTGCAAGCTCCGCCTCCTGGGTTTACGCCATTCTCCTGCCTCAGCCTCCTGAGTAGCTGGGACTACAGGCGCCCGCCACGTTGCCCGGCTAGTTTTTTTGTATTTTTTAGTAGAGACGGGGTTTCACCGGGTTAGCCAGGATGGTCTTGATCTCCTGACCTCGTGATCCGCCCGTCTTGGCCTCCCAAAGTGCTGGGATTACAGGCTTGTGCCACTGCGCCTGGCCTTGGAAATAGGGTCTTTACAGAGGCAATCAAGATATCAAGATAAGGTCATCAGGGTCTGCCCTAATCCAGTGACTGGTGTCCTTATAAAATGGAGCAATTTGGACACAGATATGCACAGAGGGAAGACAGCCATGTGACTGGAATGATGCAGCTACAAGGCCAAGGAACACCACAGATTGCCAGCAAAGAGCAGACAGAAGAAAAGAAGGATTCTTCCCTAGAGCTTCAGGAGACAGATGGTCCTGCCAACACCTTGATCTCAGACGCCTAGCCTCAGGAACTGTGAAATAATAACTTTCTGTTGTTTTAAGGTACTCAGTTTTTGGTACATTGTTACAGCTGCCTAGGAAACTAATACAGCCCCAAAGGCAGATGTGGTGGTGATTAAATCAGTCAGATTTTACCTTAACTAGCCTTACTGAATTGCTGCTAGACTGCAGTCTAAGTGGTTCGCAGATAGGGTTGGTGGAGAACAGTGGTGATGGCAGCAAACCATAATTTCTTGGGGAGCATTTTTTACAATAAGCATGTCCAAGCTCCATCTTGTTTATTTAATTTTTAAATAAAGACAGGTCTCACTATGTTGGCCAAGCTGGTTACAAACTCCTGGGCTCAAATGATCCTTCCGCCTTGGCCTCCTAAAGTGCTGAGATTACAGGTGTGAGCCACTGCACCTGGTTCCAAGCTCCATCTTGAACTTGCTGATTCAGAATAGGAGCAGGAGACAGCTAATATTTTATTTTATGTTTTTTATTTTATTTTGAGACAGGGCCTCACTGTTGCCTAGGCTGGAATGCAGTGGTGCAATCACAGTTCACTGCAGCCTCAGCCTTCCTGGACTCAGGTGATCCTCCCACCTCGGTCTTCCTAGTAGCTGAGATAACAGGCGCTTGCAACCAAGGCTGGCTAATTTTCTACTTTTTGTAGAGATAGAGTTTCCCCATGTTGCCCAGGCTGGTCTTGAACTCCCGGGCTCAAGCAATCTGTCCACTTCAGCCTCCCAAAGTGCAGGGATTACAGGTGTGAGCCACGGTGCCCGGCCAGTTAACATACATTTTAAACAAGATCCCCAAATGATATCAGTGACTTGCTCTGATCCCCCCTCCCCTCAATTCTCCCACAGTAACTGCTGGGTTTACTAGCTTAAGTAAAAGGATAAAACTTTGGGTCTTCTCTAAATTCATCTGTAGATCCTAATCAAAATTTCAGCACTTTTTTTTTCTATAAAAATTCACAAAGATGATCCTAAAATTTACATGGAAATGCAAAAGGCCAAGTAAAGCCAAGGCAATCTTGAAGAAGTACAACAAAACTGAAAGACTTATACTACTAGGTAACAAGATTTACAAAGCTGTAGTTATCAAGATAATGTAGTATTGACACAAGAACAGGTAAATGTATAAATGGAACAGAAAATAACCCATAAATAAACCCACACATGTTAACTGGTTTATGACAAATGTGACACTGCTGTGCAACGGGGGAAAGGATGGTCTTTTTAGTAAGGTGCTGGGTCAATTAGATATCCATATAAAAAAATAAGAATCTTGACTCCCAACTTACACCCTAAACAAAAATAAATTCCAGATACATTGTGGATGTAAATATGTGTATATATATATATATATATACATACACACACAAGGTTCTCAGAAAAAACATAGAAGAATGTATTATCTTGGGATGGGCAAAACTTTGTTAAACAGGGCACAGAAAGCACTAACAATAAAAGGAAAAAACAAGAATTTTAAAAATATAAAATAGACTACATAAAAATGAAGACAAAGACACCATTAACAGAAAAGTCAAGACACAGAATATATTTATATCACGTAAATCTCATGAAGGACTCATAACCAGAATATTCCTATAAATCAATAAGAAAAAGACATACAACCTAATCCAAAAATGGGCAAAAGACTTGAACAGACACTTTGTAAAAGAGATTTCCAAATGGCCAATGAACACATGAAAAGATGCTCAATTTCATTACTCACCAGGGAAATGCAAATTAATACCACAATGAGATACCACTACACACCACCAGAATGGCTAAAATGAAAAAGACAAATAAGGTCAAGTGTTGGCTAGAACGTAGAGCAATCAGGATTCTAATACATTGGAAGTAGGAATGTAAATTGGTTTAGACATTTCCGGAAACTTGTGATATCTATTCAAGTTGATCATACACATACCTTGTGATTCAAGAATTCCATTTCTAAGTATAGATAGATAGGAATATGTATATATGTATATATAGTCCCAAAAAGACATGTACAAGAATTTTCACAGCAGTGCTTTTTATAACAGCCTCAAACTGCAAATAACCCAAATGCCCATCAACAACTGAATAACTAGCAGTATACTCACATAATGGAATACTATAATAAAAATAAACAAAGTTCAACAACATGCAACAATATGGATGAATCTCACTGGCATAATGTTGAACAGCTCAACATAAAAAAGCTCATACTGTAATGATTCTATTTACATGAAGTTCAAAATGGGTAATACTAATCTATGATATTAATGGTGAGATTGGTTACCTGGGGTGGGGAGAAGGGCTAGCTATTAGAAGGGAGGCATGAAAGAGGTTTTGGGGTTCTGGCAATACTGTGTTTCCTCATCTAGGTGCTGGTACCACATGGTGTGTTCACTTTGAAAATGCAAACTTGCACACTTAGGATTTGGGTACATGTTTATATTACTTTCAGTAAGACCTATTAATAAAAACAAAAACAAAACCTTTGGGTTTGTGACTCCTGTAGACAAGTGACTGGGAAGATAACAAAGGATAACAGATTAGGCTACGCCAGGATTAGCCAAGATGCAGGTCAGTTCTATACTTTAGGCAGCTTGCCCAATCTCTAGGGCAGCAGACTAGTCTAGTATCTAAGGCAACAGCACATGGCAGAAAAGGGGAGGGTTCCGCCTTCTTCATCTACTCTTTCTCCATACTTCACTCCAGGAGATTTTCTGCATAATTCTAAGGAATACACTGAAAGCTAAAAAGCAAAAGGGAGCTTCATAAATGAGAAGATGCACGGTATTTCAAGTATATTGAATGATCTAGAAAATTTTCAAAAGGTGGGGATAATCAGAGTCAAATAAGGAGAATGCAGGTTGTTCACCAAATTAGTTCAGGGTTAAAAGTTTCATTTGAATATGAGTTCAATGGGGGTAGAAAATTATTTGACAGCAGTCTTTTGGGCTGCTTTTAGATACCCTAAGGAGAAAACAGAGTACAATCTGGGGGAGGGGTGACTGCTCAATTTCTCACCATAGCCTTTTTGTCATATAGCTTGTTGCTATGGAGAAGGCCGTGAAGGCAGCAACTAAAGGAAATAAAGGATCTGGCAGGAGTAAGCACAGGGATAGTAGATTAAACAAAAATTTCTTGAGCAATTAGCGAGTAGCAGGGCCTATAAATGACATACTTTTCTTGTTTTTCCTAACCCTTACCCCTCTGAAAGTACACGGGCTTGGTTTACCACTATAATTTAACAGAAACACAGAGAAGCCTGAATGGGCCTAACAAAGCATAAGCCTGGCAGACAAAACACAAGGCCATTTAGCAATGCGGCCTAATGCCAGGAGGAATCAGCTACCTACCCACCCTATCCTGGGGAAATTATCTCCAGCTGCCTAAATTATAAAGTTGGTGCCCTGTGATTTCTTTGTTCTGTAAAGCCTGAGGGAGATGGAATAATGAGGTATCAGAAGAGGTGGAGAACAGCCCCTTGTTTCATAGAGTAGTCAGAGAGAGAGAGAGAGAGAGAGAGAGAGAGAGAGAGAGAGAGAGAGAGAGAGAGAGAGAGTTAAAGAGAGAAATCGAGTTAGTTCTCACCGGTATCATTAAGAGGCAGCAGCAGCCTCAGTAGCAATAGCTTGGGAGCAAAGCTCTGCTTGAACTAGTCTGAAACTACTGCCATGGGAGAAAAGGCTAGTTGCCAACTTTGTTAATAGCTTCTGCCTATCATTGTTACAGCAGCTTTATCAAATAGGGCAGGGCCAGGACCTGTTTTTAGCAGTGTAAGCACTAAGACCAGAGGGCTCAACATCTTCCAGCAGATCTCATCACAACCAATGACTAACAGACAATTCCCTCTTCTGTTCCACATAAATGATTACAGAATTGTAAATATCAGAGCTAGAAGGACCATATAGATCATGTAGTCCAACCTCCTCATTTTACAAATAAGAAAATTAAGGCCCAGACTAGTCAAACGACCTTATTAACAGAGAAAGAAAACACCAAGACTCTCAAATAGGACTTTTTCCCCTTTGAATCATAATTCAAAGTTAAGTTAGTTAGGGCTAGTGATAAATCCCAGGCAATACCAGTAAGAAATTTATTGCCTAGTTATCACTCACCTGAATTCATAAGTATCAGGATGATTTTGATAACAATAGGTCTGGGTTTTGTTACTGAACTATAAAAAGAATCTCATTTGCAAATGACCTTACCTATCTGGCAAGCTCACAGCCTAGTCACCTACATATACTGCCTGACTATGCTTTGTTTGGGGGGAGGGAGGAGATGGGTGAGCGTGCACAAAGGGGAGAATATCTCTCTCCCCTGGAGATTAGTCTATTTTGCCATTTGCAAAATGGAACTCAAAAAGCCCGTGACTGAAATTTTTCCCAAGGTCTTCCGGATTTAAATGTATGACAGTGGACATATAACACAATCCACAAAGGTATATAAACACACCACTGCTCTAAAGTATCCTCTGGGAGTAAGCTGCTTGGTGGGAATCTGTTGGCTGTTGTTTTTGGTGGGGGAGGGGTGGGAGAAAGTAGGTACTGATTTCCCTAATGAAAATTTCCTTTGTGTGGCTGCTGTTGCCATGTGATGGTCTGTTGCTATGAAGATTTGTGGTGCCAGACAATGGCTGCTAGGCTCTTTATGACTGTGCTATTGGTAGAGCTATTTCTTCCAGATTCAAGCTGGTATGCAATTGGCTAAACAGTGGAGAAAGCTTGGTTGTTATTGTGCCCCATCTCTCCTCTAGGTAAGTATTGCCTGGGGCAAGACTGAAGGTGAAGGGGCATTAATTATAGCATATGAGAAAGAAAAACCAATAGCTGAATGCCACCTTGCTTTTCCAGTGCAAATATCTAAAATTAGATATTTCACAGTTCACACACATACTTTTCTACATCAAAATTACACAGGAAAAACCAAGGGTAACTACGAAGGTTACCATTTCCATGAAAGAAGATTAATGGAGAGCCCCTTTCCTTTAGTGAAAAGGATAATGACCCACAGCTGGGATCTGCAATCAGATGAGGATCAAGAATAGCTGGGGCAGGTTCTCAGCGGAGCTACCACAGGCAGACTAACTTCCTGCTAAGCAAAACCATAGCCTATTACTCTGATAATGAGAAAACTGCAGCCCACAGACCAAAGTAAAGGGCTCAACCACAGAGTCTGAGGTAGGGCCGCATGTTCTCCTGGATAACAGGGGCCAGAGTACACAGAAGTCACCATGGGTCTGTTTAGATGTCAGATACTTACCCATCCTCTTCATACTCCCACACAATTACTCTTCTTTCCATCTCAGAGTATATACAGACACACACACACAATATATATATGCATGTCTGTGTATATATATTTTAAAGATCTAGCCCCTATGCTGTCAATACCATAAGCCAGTAGTTAACATATGGCTATTTAAATTTAAATTTCATAAAATTAAACATTCAGACTCTTGGCCAGGCGCGGTGGCTATATGAGGCATGAGATTGGTAAACTTTTTTTTTTTTTTTTTTTTTGAGACGGAGTCTCGCTCTGTCGCCCAGGCTGGAGTGCAGTGGCCGGATCTCAGCTCACTGCCAGCTCCGCCTCCCGGGTTTACGCCATTCTCCTGCCTCAGCCTCCCGAGTAGCTGGGACTACAGGCACCCGCCACCTCGCCCGGCTAGTTTTTTGTATTTTTTAGTAGAGATGGGGTTTCACCGTGTTAGCCAGGATGGTCTCGATCTCCTGACCTCGTGATCCGCCCATCTCGGCCTCCCAAAGTGCTGGGATTACAGGCTTGAGCCACCGCGCCCGGCCAAAACACGTCACTTCTAATAGAAGGTTACAGAAAAACAAAACAAAACAAAAACAAAAACCAATACTTTATTTATGGACCAGGTATGGTGGCTCACACTTGTAATCCCAGAACTTTGTGAGGCTGAGGCAGGACGATTGCTAGAGCCTAGGAGTTTGAAACCAGCCTGAAAAACAAAGTGAGACCCCATCTCTACAAAAAAAATTTAAAACAAAAAAAATTAGTTGGGCATGGTGGTGTGTGCCTGTAGTCCCAGCTACCTGGGAGGCTGAGGTGAGAGGATCACTTGAGCCTGCAGTGAACCATGATCACACCACTGCACTCCAGCCTGGGAAACAAAGCAAGATTCTATCTCAAAAAAAAAAAAAACAAAATAAAACAACAACAGCCAGGCATGGTGGCTCATGGCTGTAATTCCAGTACTTTGGGAGGCCAAGGCAGGTGGACCTGAGGTCAAGAGTTCCAGATTAGCCTGGCCAACACGGCGAAACCGCATCTCTACTAAAAATACAAAAAAAAAAAAAAAAAAAATCAGCCAGGCGTGTGATTCCAGCTACTCGGGAGGCTGAGGCAGGAGAATCATTTGAACCCAGGAGGCACAGGTTGCAGTGAGCCAAGATTGTACCACGGCACTCCAGCCTGGGTGACAGAGTAAGACTCTGTCTCAAAAAAAAAAAAATAAAATAAAATAAAAACAACAAACAAACAAAAAAACCCTTTATTTATAGACATTGAAATTTGAATTCCATGTAATTTTCATGCCTCACAAATATTGTTGGGTTTTGCGTTTTTTTCAACCATTAAAAAATATAGGCTGGGTGTGGTTGCTCATGCGTGTAATACCAGTACTTTGGGAGGTGAGGCGGGAGGATTGCTTGAGCCCAGGAATTCAAGATCAGCCTGTGCAACGTAGTAAGACACTGTCTCTACCAAAAAAAATTTTAACTACCCGGGCATAGTGGCATGCTCTGGTGGTCCTACTTACTTGGGAGGCTGAGGTGGGAGGATTACTTGAGCCTGGTAGGCTGAGGCCGCAGTGAGCCATGATTGTGCCACTGCACTCCCGTCTTGAAAGAGCAAGACTGTCTCAAAAAAATATATATATATACACACACACACACACTATTCTTAGCTCATAGGCCATACAAAAGCAGGCAATGTGCTACTGTAAGACAACTACTACATAAAGAATGGAGAGCTTTTCGATCGGAACCGCCATCTTCCAGTAATTCAACAAACACAAAGGTTAAGAAGAGAGGCACCCAATATATGTTCTCTAGGCCTTTTAGAAAATATGGAGTTGTGGCCGGGTGCAGTGGCTCATGCCTGTAATCCCAGCACTTTGAGAGGCTGAAGTGGGGTATCACCTGAGGTCGGGAATTGGAGACCAGCCTGACCAACATGGAGAAACCCCGTCTCTACTTAAAAAATTACAAAATTAGCCGGGCATGGTGGCATATGCCTGTAATCCCAGATACTCGGGAGGCTGAGGTAGGAAAATCGCTTGAACCTGGGAGGCAGAGGTTGCGGTGAGCTGAGATCGCGCCATTGCACTCCAGCCTGGGCAACAAGAGCAAAACTCTGTCTAAAGAAAAAAAAAAAAAAAAAAAAAAAAAAGAAAAGAAAAGAAAACATGAAGTTGTTTCTTTGGCCATACATATGCGAATCTATAAGAAAGGTGATATTGTAGACATCAAGGGAATGGGTACTGTTCAAAAAGGAATGCCCCACAAGTGTTACCATGGCAAAACTGAAGATCTACAGTGTCCCCCAGCATGCTGTTGGCATTGTTGTAAACAAACAAGTTAAGGGCAAGATTCTTGCCAAGAGAATTAACGTGTGTACTGAGCACATTAAGTACTCTAAGAGCCGAGATAGCTTCCTGAAACGTGAAGGAAAATGATCAGAAAAAGAAAGCCAAAGAGAAAGGCACCTGGGTTCACCTGAAGCAGCAGCCTGTACCCAGAGAAGCACACTTTGTGAGAACCAATAGGAAGGAGCCTGAGCTGTTGGAACCTCTTCCCTACAAATTCACAGAATAATGGGTGTTAAAAAAAAAATGACCTCAGGACTGTAAAAATGTTTCCCTTCATTGAGTAGAAGTGTTGTGTCCTCTCCCCTAAAAAAATATTTAAAGCAGGCCGGGCGCAGTGGCTTAAGCCTGTAATCCCAGCACTTTGGGAGGCCGAGATGGGCGGATCACGAGGTCAGGAGATCGAGACCATCCTGGCTAACACGGTGAAACCCCGTCTCTACTAAAAAAAAATACAAAAAAAAATAGCCGGGCGAGGTGGCGGGCGCCTGTAGTCCCAGCTACTTGGGAGGCTGAGGCAGGAGAATGGCGTAAGCCTGGGAGGCGGAGCTTGCAGTGAGCTGAGATCCGGCCACTGCACTCCAGCCCGGGCGACAGAGCAAGACTCCCTCTCAAAAAAAAAAAAAAAAAAAATTGTGTCCTAATTCATTATGTAATGTTTTTATTTTCAAATTTACTGTATTTCTTGCTGAAAGATGTGAGGTAGCTTATTGTGCAACAAATTACTCAACTGGTTAGAAAACAGCCAAATATTATTTATGAAATATTTGTATTGATTTGAAGACAGTGCCTCTAAATCATCATGGAAGAAATAAAATAATTTACAAAGCTAAAAAAAAAAAAAAAAAAAGAAAACAAAAGAATGGAGAGTAAGGCCTGGTGCAGTGGCTCTTGCCTGTAATCCTAGCACTTTGGAGGCTGAGGCAGGCAGATTATTTGAGGCTAGGAGTCTGAGATAAGCCTGGCTAACATGGTGAAACTCCATCTCTTCTTGGAGGTTTCAGTGAGTCAAGGTCACACCATTGCACTCCAGCCTGGGTGACACAGTGAAACTCCATCTCAAAAAAAAAAAAAAGCAACAAGAATGGAGAGTAACGGAACTTACTTATATGGTAGTAAGATTTCTACATTCCACTTGAGATATTAATTTTAATTACACTGTGAAAAGTTAAATCTATATATTGTAATTCCTAGAGAAACCACTAAACAATTATACAGAGATGAAGAGTGAAGAGTCAAGAGATGACTAGGGAGGTTTGAGCCTAGAAAATTAGGAGGATGGTGCTGGGCGCGGTGGCTCATGCCTGTAATCCCAGCATTTTGGGAGGCTGAGGCGGGTGGATCACCTGAGGTCAGGAGTTCGAGACCAGCCTGGCCAATATGGTGAAAACCCATCTCTACTCAAAATACAAAAATTAGCTGGGCGTGGTGGTGGGCACCTGTAATCCGAGCAACTTGGGAGGCTGAGGCAGACGAATTGCTTGAACCCCGTAGGTGGAGGTTGCGGTGAGCTGAGATCGCGCCATTGCACTCTAGGCAACAGAGCGAGACTTTGTCTCAAACAAAAAAAACGAAAAAGAAAAAGAAAAAAAAGAAAATTAGGAGGATGGTAATGTAGGTGTAATGAAGAGAAATAGAGAAGAGAAAGAAATTTTTGGTAAAAAATGGTGAATACTCCTTTTTAGACATTTGAATTTAATAAATCAGTTTCTGGTGATGTTCATCAGTGAAACTATTAGGCAAAAGGTCAAGTATAGAGATAAAGTTCTGGGTATTGTTCATACAAGGTAGACAGCTAAAGACATGGATATATAGGAGAGGACTTACAATAGAAAGCTGCTAAAGTAATAGCTTTTGGAAGTTATGATATATGAAGGCTATGCAGAGCAGAAGAGTGGCAGATTCTGCTAATTTCTTCCCCTTTCCCTTAGTAAGAGTCCCTATTTTGTGTGGGGAAGTAATGTATCCAGCTAAAAGGCTACATTTCTTTGCCTTCCTTGCACACAGGGTAGCCAACAAGATGTAAGCAGAAGTCTTATGGTGTGGCTTCTGGGAAACCTCTCCAAAGGTAACAGACTAAGATGGGAGGCAGGTGCTTTTTCTCTTCTACCTTCCTTTTCTTTCAAGACTGGAAAGTAAATGTGATGGCTGGAGCTACAGAAGCAATTTTGCAATAAAGAAGTAACTTTAAGGAGCCTGAAACAGTGATTCCATTGTGACATCATCATACCAGCCCTAGACTACTTGCCTACCTACCTCCAAATTCTCTTATATTAAATCATTATTATAGTTTCATTTCTTCTCCAAGCAGCTAAATGCCATTCCTAACTCAATGTTTCCTCAACTTTCCCCAGTATGGCACACACAATAAATGAAAAAATATATTGTGGATAAGTCTGTTTGCCTGTGGGAAAGACAGCAGGGCACCAGCTGCTACAGACCCTATCTAGAGGCTGATAGGACTGAATTGACCAATATTTCAGCATCCTGAATCTCAACAGGAATTTCTGATTAAATGAATACAAGGAGGATGAGAGACTGGCACAAAATAGAGAGAATAACCAGTTATAAAGATAAATGAGATTTATGACCAAGGCAAGAGAGGAGAGTTTCAAGAATAAAGAAATAAGAGAGCTAATAGAAGTCTAGGAAGGACTGAGAGAAGACCTCTGGAAAACTGGTATGAGAAATGTTTCAGTCAAATGGTGGTAGAAGAAATCTGATGACAGGATGTTATTACAATAGCAAGCAGGGGCTGGGCATGGTGGCTTACACCTATAATCCCAGCACTTTGGAAGGCTGAGGCGGGCGGATCACCTGAGATCAGGAGTTCGAGACCAGCCTGACCAACATGGAAAAACCCCATCACTACTAAAAATAAAAAATTAGCCGGGCGTGGTGGCGTATGCCTGTAATCCCAGCTACTCGGGAGGCTGAGGCAGGAGAATCACTTGAACCCAGAAGGTGGAGGTTGCAGTGAGCCCAGATCATGCCATTGTACTCCAGCCTGGGCAAGAAGAGAGTAACTCTGTCTCAAAAAAAGTCTCTGCTCCTCCTGTCTGACAGAGAGCCACATATTCTCTGACATCCTAGCTCACTGCAACCTCCGCCTCCTGGGTTCATGGGATTCTCCTGCCTCAGCCTCTGGAGTAGATGGGATTACAGGCATGTGTCACCACACCTGGCTAATTTTTGTGGTAGAGACAGGGTTTCACCATGTTGGCCAGGCTGGTCTCAAACTCCTGGCCTCAAGTGATCTACCTGCTTCAGCTTCCCAGTGTTGGGATTACAGGTGTGAGCCACCATGCCAGTCCACTTGTTCGTTTTCAAGTTGCCATAGTCAACCAGTGTTGGATCCATGCTGATTCCATGTTTCTTTTCTTTTTTGAGATGGGGTCTCACTCTGTCACCCAGCCTGGAATGCAGTGGCACAATTATAGTTCACTGTTGCCTCGAACTCCTGGACTAAGTGATCCTCCTGCCTTGGCCTCCTGAGTAGCTGGGACTACAGGCACAAGCCACTGTGCCTGGCCCTGATTCCATGGTTTAAGGCATAGATTAAAAAAAATGTTTTTTTGTAGAGATAGGGTCTTGCTATGTTACCCAGGCTGGTCTCAAACTCCTGAGCTCAAGTGATCCATCTGCATCAGCCTACCAAAGTGCTGGGATTACAGGCATGAGCCACCACACCTGCCCTGCATAGATTTTTATAACTTAAGAGCTGACACGTTGGGCATGGTGGTTCATGCCTGTAATCCCAGGACTTTGGGAGGCTGAGGCAGGATGGTCACTTGAGGCCAGGAGTTTGAGACCAGTCTGAACAATGTAGCAAGACTCTGTCTCTATAAAAAATTAGCTGAGTACGGAGGCACATGCCTGTAGTTTTAGCTACTCAGGAGGCCAAGGTAGGAGGATCACTTCAGCTCAAGAGTTTGAGGCTGCAGTGAGACATAATGTTGTTGCTACATTCCAGTCTGGGTGACACAGCTTGACCCTGTTTCAAAAAAAAAAAAAAGAAAAGAAAAAGAAAAAAGAACTGACAGGTCCTAATTGGTCACCTAGTTCAACTTAAGAGGTAACTAAGGCCCAGAAAATTAAGGGATTTTTCCAAGGTCATAATGATAGTGGCAGAGATATAGAAGTCTTCAGATTTTTACTCTAGTGCTCCTTCCACTATACCATAAATTCTTCCATAAAGCACATTTGCCAAAGTAAACTACATCACTGGTATTGGCCTTTGGGTTAGTGCTACTATCCAAAAAGGAGAACCTATAGCATCTCCTAGAACTCTAACCTAAAGTCAGCCTTGCCTTTCTTTAAAATACCGCACAAGCCAGTAAGCAATTTTGTGTCCCTAAAAGTACATAGTCTGCTTTAAGGCTTCTTATACATTTTTTCAGGATCCTAGATTAGAGTTAAGCCTTGCGAACCCAGAATAGACTTGGTAGTTTTTTTTTTTTCTTTTTTTGTGAGATGAAGTCTCACTCTGTTGCCCAGGCTGGAGTGCAGTGGCACAATCTCGGCTCAGTGCAACCTCCACCTCCTGGGTCCAAGAGACTCCCCTCCCTCAGCCTCCCAAGTAGCTGGGATTACAGGCTAATTTTTGCATTTTTAGTAGAGACGGGGTTTTGCCATGTTGGCCAGGCTGGTCTCAAACTCCTGATCTCAAGTGATCCACTTGCCTCGGAGGTATTCAGTATTTTGATTTGAAGTGAGGTGAGATAAAGCAAAATCCAGTGGAACCAGCCCTTATGTAGTGCTGAGAATGTCTCAAAAACAAACAAACAAAAAAATTCTACGTTACACTTGGGTCTTCTTAACAGTTCCATGGTTTAATCTAGTCAAGTAGGATCTTCGCAGTGCTTACTGAATTATGAACAGCCTAAAAAGATTCATGGAATCTGCAGGAATTTGAAAATGCATCCAAGGTTTAAAGTGAGTGACAGGGAGAGAAGAGGAAAGAAAGAAGTAACACTGTAGGACAAGTAGGCAAAGAAACTAGGAATAATTGAGGCCATGACTCCTACACCTGTTCTCAGCAAGGTGGCTCAGTTCTATAGGGACCTCAGTGTCCTCCATTCCCCTCAGAGGCCAAGCATTCACAGCTTCTCTCTGAGCTGTAAGGACTTTTCTGTTTGAAGACAGTGTAGTTTGCTGGACAAAGAGACAGACAGAAGTACAAAATGTTGAGAGGCAGACAAAAAACCTAGAAGTCTGGAAGAATTTTTTAAAAAGTATCTGTATATAGTTCTTAGGATTAACTTGAGAACTGACTCGGTATACTGGATCTTACAGATCTTCAGAGAATGATCTTTGCAGGAAATCTCTGTTACCTGAAGATGAAAAGGAATGTGAACCAACTGTGATCCCAATTCAGACCTTCGTCAACTGACAGTTCAGGTGAAGGCCCTCTGGGGTGACCAGAAAGCAAAGAAAAGATGAGTATATTATTGCAGACAGTTCTCTTTCCCTTGGGATGAAAGAAAAAATAAAGAAGAGAGCTAAGCCTTGAAATACAGTAAGTGGGAGAAAACCTGGTATTAAAAGTAGGATTAAAAATCTTACAGATTTAGACAACGAGACGGATCTCAAACCTGGTGAAAGCAGTATTTATTCTGAGTTTCAGAGAAGATTTAGATTTTTGGGAAGTATTTTGACACCATTCCTAAGTTCAAGCAATATTTTAATATCCTCTAGATATATATTAAGATAGATCCAGAAACGACAATAACATAGATGCAAGCATTCCTTCATTCAAACAAATATATTTTTCTTTCTTTTTTTTTTTTCTCTGTCGCCCAGGCCGGAGTGCAATGGTGCGATCTCGGCTCACTGCAACCTCCACCTCCAGGGTTCAAGCGATTCTCCTGCCTCAGCCTCCCAAGTAGCTGGGATTACAGGGGCATGCCACCACAGCCAGCTATTTTTTTGTATTTTTAGTAGAGATGGGGTTTCGCCATGTGGGCCAGGCTGGTCTTGAACTCCTGACATCAGGTGATAAACTGCACCTGGCCTTAAACAAGTATTTTCGACAGTCTACTACCATAGGTGTCAGTTGCCACCTATGTTAAGTACCTTGAATACAATGGTGAGCAAAACAGACTGCCTGATCTCAGAACTTCGAACACAGTAGAAGAGATTCACATTAAGAGAAAAATAATAAAATGATAAAGTTGCAAACTGTGATGTGTGCTATGAAATAAAGTACAGAGTACCTTAAGAGTACATACTGGACTGGGCGTGGTAGCTCACACCTGTAATCCCAGCACTTTGGGAGGCTGAGGCAGGTGGATTACAAGGTCAGGAGATCAAGACCAGCCTGGCCAGCATGGTGAAACCCCGTCTCTACCAAAATTACAAAAATGGGCTAGGCATGGTGGTGCACGCCTGTAGTCCCAGCTACTCAAGAAGCTGAGAGAGCAGAATCGCTTGAACCCGGGAGGCAGAGGTTGCAGTGAGCCAAGATCGCGCCACTGCACTACAGCCTGGGTGACAGAGTGAGACTCTGTCTCAAAAAAAAAAAAAAAAAGTACGTAACAGGGGAACTTGGTAATAATAGGCTGCCTGTGACAACCTGACAAACCTGAGAGCCTTTCAGAGCAAATGATTTACAAAAAAAAAAAAAAAAAAAAAAAAAAATTATGTGTTAATTTTGCCCTGGCAGGAAGGGATCCTCAGATAAAAAGGTATTCATTGTCCTTATGAGAGTGAAAGCACTAGCCTCACTCTCTCAAAGTTTTTGTTAGGTTCACATAAAAAAAAGCATCTTGTTCTTGGAAAAGAGTCACCATCATAAAGACAAGCAGAACAAATAGGAAGGAAATTGATTTATTCTATCTTCAATATACTGAAGCAAGAGGCCTTGAAGGTTGCTTGGTGGCACAGAGATATGGTCTGGATATGTCTGTCATTTCAACAGACTCTGACTATTCAGACATTTGTCCATAAGCAGACGACATTTTAAAAATCAGATAGCCACTTTGTGATTTTCAGATTGTATATTTTATACACATATCCAGAGTTAACCTCTAGAGTTAAACTATCTCTCTACCTTCTCTGCATCAGCATCTACCACTCAGGCACACAATAAAACCCATTAGCAATGTTATTCTGAAAGCTGAAGATGTATTATATCCCTAATGATGAGACAGACAAGAACACAGAGTTCTTAACCTGTAACATCAGCACCTATTGCATGGTAAACTTTAAATAAATACTGAATGACAACAAAATATTCAGGGGAACAGACTTTTGTTAGAATGAAATGCCTGAATTTCCAGGGGCAGACTGACAAAATAGCTCTGTGATAATCAGAGATGATTAGCTGTGCTCCTCTGGGTCTCTAAACTCCTCAGAGTGAGGATAGTTTGAAAGTCTGGTTACTGATGCAGAAACATGATGGGACTCTGAGGCCCAGGCTCTCTAACCACATATACTCTGACAAGGACTTGGATTCTTTATAAAAAGAATACGCAAAAATCAAAGTGCCACCAGATGTTACCAAAAGATCTGAAATACCCCATTAAGTCCCTTTACACTTCCTTCCATTTTTTCAGGTTCATGAATTTCCAAAACAGAAGACATTCCATTCTCAGGGGCAAATGGAACATGCAAGAAGTCTGGATGCCTTGGGCAGCAGCAACCTACAGTGAGTCAACTGCTTAGTGGATGCCTGAAAATAAGACCATCTAAACATCTCCCCGTTGCCTCAGCCTATAAAATCTGTACCAAGTGACAGATACATGAAGTGGTGTGGGTGGCTGGGCAATGAGGCAATCAGTGGGAAGAGTGAGCTGGCTGTACCTATCTATAGGTGTTAAAAAAGGCAAGAGCTGCATATGCAATGAGCCAACATTAAGTCAATTTAAGAGTGACTATTCTTCATCCCCTTGACTCCCTCAGCTGCCCTTTTGTTACTTTTTCTCTTCAGGCCTGACCTCAAATTTAATTTATAATTTAACTCTCCCATATAAAATAATAGAAAGGATATGGAGAATACAGATACAGTTTGAATTACCTCCCCAACACCTATCACATGACTGCTTAAGTACCAGGATCAACACTGTTCAATAGCTATGAAGGGAAGATAATTAATCTAAAAAACTGGTATTGGCAATCTCTAGAAGCTGGGAAATTTTCCTAAGTCTGCTAAAATCCTCTGTGTGGGTATATCCCACAGACTGTGGACACTTGAGACTCTAATAACCACTTGGCAATATTTACAACAATAAGCCCCTGGTGGCTCCCCTGCAGAAGCAGGTTGAGAAGGGATGGGAAAGTCACATATCACACTTACCATCTTCTGTTTCCTGCCACACGATGCCTTCAAGGTTGACGCTAGTTCCAGGTTCACAGGGGCCCAAGCACTCAGGCTCTGTGGCTAGAGCCACATCACATGTGTTGACCCCAACTGATCGGGTACGAACCATGATCTGCTCACAAGGAGATGAGATGTCATTATTGACCACTGGCACCAAAAGGTGTATTGGCAGCACTGCTGGTGTGGAAACAGGGGACTCCATCTGTGGGGGGGGAAGAAAAAGTAGTAGCTGAGTTGCAGGGAGAACATTTAGAGGAAATACCTTTTCTGTATTTAATCTAGTCCTATATCTATTCCTGTCAGAGTGCAGACGGCTATAAGTAAAACTTTGGTTCTTCCTTTCAAGTTCTGGCTTATGATACCACTACAAATCTAGTGGTTTAGATGAGAGCATCCTGTGCTAAAAGAAACTCTTATTAATGAGCATATAATGATCTTATTAATGATTCTTATTAATATGATCTTCCTCATAAACTACACTTGGCTAAAATTGTTTTTTAAAAAGTTCTATTTTTTCTCATCTCATTTAAAAGTCTGTAATGAAAGAGAATCAGGGCCAGATTTCAATAGTAACAGAGCACACAGACTGATGAGAAAGACAAGGCCCAGCATCTGAGCTAGGTTCTGCTACCACCACACTATGCTTCCTACCAATCTATCATTCAGCAAACAGTACATTAGTCTGGCATAAAATCCATGAATTTGGGTGGGGATAAAGAGAGGAAGAAATAGCTAAATCCTAGGCATGCCATGATTCCTAATGATTGTAGGTGCTTTAATACATCTTTGGCTAGAAGGAATCTACTTAAAAGTTATAGCAGGGCTGGGATTAACCTGGTGGGAATTTCTAACCCTTAGAGACTGTAACAGTGGTTGTTTAATGAGAATGGCATCTTGGAATATAATTCTAACATCAAATTTATCTATAAGAAACAGGAGGTGCGCTGGGTGCACCAGCTCACGCCTGTAATCCCAGCACTTTGGGAGGCTGAGATGGGCGGATCACGAGGTCAGGAGATTGAGACCATCCTGGCTAACACCGTGAAACCCTGTCTCTACTAAAAATACAAAAAATTAGCTGGGCGTGGTGGTGGGCGCCTGTAGTTCCAGCTACTTGGGAGGCTGAGGCAGGACAATGGCGTGAACCCGGGAGGCGGAGCTTGCAGTGAGCCGAAATTGCTCCACTGCACTCCAGCCTGGGCGATGAGCGAGATTCCGTCTTAAAAAAACAAAACAAAAAAACAGTAGGTGCTGTTGCCACCCAGAAGCCAATCAATAGCAATCTGAAGATGTAGTTGATTATGTACACAAAGATAGAAATAGTCAAACACGGCCGGGCGCGGTGGCTCACACTTATAATCCTAGCACTTTGGGAGGCCAAGGTGGGCAGATCACCTGAGGTCAAGAGTTCGAGACCAGCCTGACTAACATGGTGAAACCATGTCTCTACTAAAAATACAAAAATTAGCCAGGCGTAGTGGCGGGCGTCTGTAATCTGAGCTATTCAGGAGCCCGAGGCAGGAGAATCGCTTGAACCTGGGAGGCGGAGGTTGCAGTGAGCCGAGATCGCACCATTGCATTCCAGCCTGGGTGACAGAGCAAGACTCCTTCCCCCCCCAAAAAAACAGGAAATAAATAAATAAGCAATCTGCCTCCAAAACCAGAAACCAGAATCTCTCACAAGAATGTAATTAGTTGGGCCGGGTGCGGTGGCTCACGCCTGCAATCCCAGCACTTTGGGAGGCCGAGGCAGACGGATCACGAGGTCAGGAGGTCGAGACCATCCTGCCTAACAAGCTGAAACCCCATCTCTACTAAAAATAAAAAATTATCCGGGTGTGGTGGCAGGTGCCTGTAGTCCCAGCTACGTGGGAGGCTGAGGCAGGAGAATCGCTTGAACCCGGGAGGCGGAGGTTGCAGTGAACCGAGATCATGCCACTGCACTCCAGCCTGGTGACAGAGCAAGACTCCGTACTCAAAATAAAAAAAAAAAAATAAAAAAAAAAAAATAAAATAAAAAAAAAGAAAAGGAAAGAAAGGAAAAGAAAAGAAAAAAAAAACAATGTAATTAGTTAGGTTCCAACACATCTAGAGACAATATAAAAGTTGTGATGGGTCAGGTGCAGTGGTTCATGCCTGTAGTCCCAATGTTTTGGGAGGCCTAGGGAGGAAGATCATGTGTAGCCACGAGTTCAAGACTAGCCTGGGTAACATAGCAAGACCCCACCTCTATAAAAAATAAAAATAAAAAAAGTATCTGTGTGTGGTGGCACATGCCTGTATTCTCAGCTACTCCGGAGGCTGAGGTGGGAGGACCACTTAAGCCCAGGAGGCTGAGGCTACAATGACCTATGATTGTACCACTGTACTCCAGTCTGGGTGACAGAGTGAAACCCTATCTCAAAAAAAAAAAAAAAAAAAAAAAAAAAAAAAAAAAAAAAAGAATGAAGTGGGCAGTGATCCTTTAACTCTTTAAATTCCAGAATTTATGAGGCTGACAAAGTCTATTATGCTCCAGTGATTGATGCCCCAATCCTGAATAAGCATAATATCTTGCATATGCAAAGACACTTAATGCACACACCAGCTTATTTCCTCCGAAGATTAAGTATGATATTAATTAGCAGACCTAGAAAATGAGAGTCTAAGATTGGAACTTTCCCAATCCTTGGGACTCTTCCCTTTGTGAGGACTTCTTAGTCTAGGTTAAATGTAGTCCTTCAGTAGAGACATTCAGAGAAAATCATACATGAATCCATAATCCAAGCTTCTAAATAGTTCTGCAACAAAACTCTGATTCTGGAATAATTTACTACATGACTATCATTCTATCTATAATCCATTTCCCTCTCACAACACACACAGAGACAAACATCTTCCTGGCCTTGACAACTAGCCTACAAGCTGAGGTCTGGGTACCAGATCCATTCTCCACAGTTGGCTCTGACTTCTTGGCTTAGTAAGTCATCACTATTTGCAGATCATCACTGTGAGTCCACAGAATGTTCACACACTGATTCTGATTAATTCTGGTCCCTGAAGAGCTGCCAAGACATCCTTATCCTGCTTGTCTCACACACACACCCCTTGTACTTCCCTAACTCCACCTTTTTCATGAAATGAAATGGAAGTGGAAGCCTGTATAATGAATCATTGACATTTATGATAAATGCCAAAAGGCATATTTGCTCTCTTGAAAATGGACATTTATAATTTAATTTGCCAACCTTCTTGGGGTGTGGTAGATCCTGGAAAGATCCTTTAAAATTTCCATGCACAGAAGTGAAGGTAAAAACAACACAGAAAAAGTAAACTGGAGCCTCCCTACTCACTCCTCTGCAGTGCTGGAAGAAACTCTTGAGAGTCACTAGAGAGGGAAAGTTAGAGACAGAGTATACAGATTATCTTTATTCTTGGCCTCACCTCTGTTTATCTATTCTTTCTCTTGGGGAAGAACCGTGACAGAAGCAGTTTCACAGCCTATATGTGTACTTCGTTTGCTTAGGGTTTGTTCCCTTTTCTATACTTTCTTCTACTCGCAAGAGAAATTCCTGCAAGGTTCTACTGGACATAGACATTGGCCTAAACCTTCCAGGTCACTCCTGTGAACTTTCTGATTGCCTTGCTTGCACATGTCCTATTGCCAACCTGTTCCACAGCTCAGGCAGCAACCCTAGGCACCGAAGGAAGTTTACCCCATGGAGACACCTATACACCCTTTCTCTTAGCCACTGAGGACAGCTCTTTTCTGGAAGTAGTTTCATTTCCTGCTAGGTTATTCAGTGCTCCTGGCAGGCTAGGAGAAAGATATGCTAATACATTCTAGATAAAATGAAGTCCCCAGTTTTGCACCGAGAAATCCAGAAAACAACACCTAAAATGTAGATTGGAAACATCACTGTTGCATTCAAGCAGTTTGCCAAATTATACCCGCTATAGAATAACTGAGGAGAAGAAACTTTAGCCGAACTGATCACTAAGAATAACAGAACAGACTCATATACATGAGGAACTCATTAACAAGTATGCATCAAACTACCCTTACTGATTAGTTACTAGGCAGAGTTTGGCATCTCTGTTGTATGAAGATGACTTTATTTAATTACTTAGTTAATTAAAAGAGATGTTTGGGGATGGAGAGAAGTGACAAAATCCACCTATGGGTTTGAACTCTTCATTTTCCGTTTACTTTGCAACAGAAATCTAAGGAGAGATCACAGAGCAGCATAATAGTATTTAATTACAGCTCCAGCTCTGTTAATTACCATTTGGTCACATCTATAATCTAACATTAAGCCATAGTGCATAATAAGCTCTGTGATATTCATCTAATAACTTATGTGGCTTTACAGGATTTCATATTCTATTATTCACTGAAACAAACATAGCTTCATTTATCACTTTCCAGGAGAAGATAACAATCAGAAAAAGGGGGCTGGGTGCAATGGCTCAAGCCTGTAGTCCCAGCACTTTGGGACGCCAAGGTGGGCGGAGTGCTTGAGTCCAGGAGTTTGAGACCAGCCAGGGCAACACTGTGAGACAAAATTAAAACAAAAAATTTTTACAAAAAATTAAAACCAAAACCAAAAAAAAAAAAAAAAACTAGCTGGGTGTGTTGGCACACATCTACAGTCCTAGCTACTTGGGAGGCGGAGGTAGGAGTGATAGGGATGTGTTGGGTAGAGAAGAACATAGTCCCTTTAAATGATACAGAAGGGGTAAGGGAAGTGCTGGGTAGAGGAGGGCATGGTCCCTGGCTAAGGCTCCATCTGGGGCCTGTGTCCACGGACCTAGGTGAAGATTGGCATTTTTGTTTTCCCGCCCAAATGCTGGATTTCCCAAGACCACCCTGGTCTGCCGCGGCGCCTCCCTGTGCCTATAAAAACTCCCCAGACCCTAGCAGACAGACACACAGCGGTTGGACTTTTAGAGGAACACATTGGCAGAAGAAGACACAGCGGCTGGACCTCGAGAGGGCGTTGAGAGGAGCATGCCAGCAGGAAAGCACACGACGGTGGAAGAGCACACGACAGATGCTGGCAGGCCGTGGAACGAAGCAGAGTTTGGCTGGGGCAGTGGGAGAAGAGCCTGGGCCACTAAGTAGCCGAACTCCAGGGGAAAACCATCTCCCTTTTGGCTCCCCAATCTACTGAGCGTTACTTCCACTCAATAAAACTTTACACTCATTCTCCAAGCCCACATGTGATCTGATTCTTCCAGTACACCAAGACAAGAACCTTGGGATAGAGAAAGCCCTCTGTTCTTGGGATAAGGCAGGGGTCTAACTGAGCTAACACAAAACACCTAAGGACAGCTAAACTAAAAGAGCACCCTGTAACACACACCCACTGGGGCTTCAGCTGTAAGCATTCACCCCTAGACACTGCCAGGGTTGGAGCCCCACAGCCTGCTCGTCTCTATGCTACCCTAGAGGTTTGAGCAGGGAGGCAGTGAAGAAGTGAGCCACACTCCCATCGCACGCCCTGTGAGGGGGACAAGGGAACTTTTCCCATTTCAGGAGGAAATTTTAGCTCCGGGGGTGAAGGCTGCAGTGCACTGTGATCGCACCACTGTACTCTAGCCTGTGCAACAGAGCAAGACGCTGTCTCAAAAAAGGGGAAAAAAAAAAATCAGAAAAGGACTCATTTTGCCATCTTTCTCATATACCTAAAATATAAGCAGGGATTGTCAGGAGATTGGGGCCAAGAGGGAAAATAAGGAATAGGAATATTAAAAAGTTAAGGTAATTAGATGCCTTAATAACTACACCAACAAAAGTTAGGCTAATTCTCAGTCTTTGAAATGCGAAGAAGTGCCATCATGGCTCCTAGGGCTCAGCTTACTGGGGAGGTAAATAACAAAACAATCAAAAGCTTGAAAACAGACTTATAGAGAATTTAAAGAGGAGATCTCTGGAGTTTCCCAACACTTTATGTCCTTTATCTTTTAACGATAATTTTTGTTTGTTTGTTTTTTGAGATGGAGTTTCACTCCTGTTGTCCAGGCTGGAGTGCAATGGTGTGATCTCAGCTCGCTACAATCTCCGCCTCCCAGGTTCAGGCGATTCTCCTGCCTCAGTCTCCCAAGTAGCTGGGATTATGGGCTCCCACCACCATGCCTGGCTATTTTTTGTATTTTTAGTAGACACTAGGTTTCATCAAGTTGGCCAGGCTGGTCTCGAACTCCTGACCTCAGGTGATCCAACCGCCACAACCTCCCAAAATGCTGGGATTACAGATGTGCCTGGCGATAATTCTCTTTTCTTTGAGACAGGGTATCGCAATGTCGTCCAGGCTGGAGTGCAGTGCAGTGATCATGGCTCACTGTAGCTTCAACCTCTCTGGCTCAAGCAATCCTCCCACCGAAGCCTCCCAAGTAGCTGGGACTACATGTGCACCACCATGCTAGGCTATTTTTTTTTTTTTTTTGGCCAGGAATGGTAGCTCATGCCTGTAATCCTAGCACTTGGGGAAGCTGAAGTGGGAGGACTGTTTGAGTCCAGGAGTTTGAGACTAGCCTGGGCAATACAGTGAAATTTTGTCTCCAAAAAAATTAAAAAAAAAAAAAAATAATAAATAAATAAAATAAAAAAAATAAAAACAAAAAGTTTGTAGAGAAAGAGTCTCCCTATGTTGCCCATCCTAAAATGATACTTCTCAATTGACCTTTAGAGAGCAGTTTAAGGCCAGGCGCAGTGGCTCACGCCTGTAATCCCAGCACTTTGGGAGGCCGAGGCAGGTGGATCACCTGAGGCCAGGAGTTCAAGACCAGCCTGGCCAACATAGTGAAACCCCATCTCTACTAAAAATAAAAAATTAGCTGGGCATGGTGGCATGCACCTGTAATCCCAACTACTTCGAACACTGAGGCATGAGAATCGCTTGAACCTGGGAGGCGGAGGTTACAGTGAGCCGAGACTGCGCAATTGTACTCCATCCTGGGCGACAGAGTGCAAAAATTAAATAAATAAATAAATAAATAAATAAAAAAGAAGACCGGGCGCGGTGGCTTACACCTGTAATCCCAGCACTTTGGGAGGTCAAGCCGGGCGGATCACAAGGTCAGGAGATCGAGACAATCCTGGCTAACATGGTGAAACCCCGTCTCTACCAGAAACACAAAAAATTAGCTGGGCGTGGTGGCAAGCTCATGTAATCCCAGCTACTCGGGAGGCTAAAGCAGGAGAATGGAGTGAATCCGGGAGGCAGAGCTTGCAGTGAGCAGAGATTGCGCCACTCTATTCTAGCCTGGGTGACAGAGTGAGACTCCGTCTCAAAAAAAAAAAAAAAAAGAGATTAGTTTAGTAACATATAAGGATCTGAATGCTGATAGGCAGATGACACAGAAATGGGGACTTGAGAGAATAGGGAAAGGCCAGCGTCATTCATCTCCCCACAAGGAGTAATTATAATAATATACCTACTTCAACTGCCTCTCACAGATGAGAGGTACTGATGAAGAAAAATCTTCATGGCTGCAATATAACTTTACGGGTAGAAAATGCACTGAAGGCCAAATGTGATGGCTTATACCTGTAAACCCAGCATTCTGGGAGGCCAAGGCGGGAGGACTGCTTGAGCTCAGGAGCTCTAGACCAGCCTGGGCAACATGGCAGAAGCCTATCTTTTTTTTTTTTTTTTCTTTTTTGAGACAGAATCTCGCTCTGTCATCCAGGCTGGAGTGCAGTGGCTTGATCTCGGCTCACTGCAAGCTCCGCCTCCCGGGTTCATGCCATTCTCCTGCCTCAGCCTCCCAAGTAGCTGGGACTACAGGCACCCACCACCACGCCCAGCTAATTTTTTTGCATTTTTAGTAGAGACGGGGTTTCACTGTGTTAGCCAGGATGGTCTCGATCTCCTGACCTCGTGATCCGCCCGTCTCGGCCTCCCGAACTGCTGGGATTAGAGGTGTGAGCCACTGTGCCTGGCCAGCAAAAGCCTACCTTTACAAAAAATAAAAAATTAGCTGGGTATTGTGGCACATCTCTGTAGTCCCAGCTACTCGGGAGACTGAGAGGCAGGAGGACGAGGCAGCAGTTAGCTATGACTGCACCACTGTGCTCCAGCCTGAGCGACAAAATGGGAGACCTTATCTGAAAAAAAAAAGAAAGAAAATTCACTGAAGAGATATTTGAGATAGACCTTTCCTTCTCCCCTTCACAATGAGTCTTTATCTTCACCTTCACAGACAAAAACGCAGGAAGGAAGTTAGTTCTACTGATAACAGTAGTTCTAAGAAACTTTCTTTTATCCAAAAATAAAAAGGTAGTTGGGGATGATGGTTACATGAATGTTCAGATTTATTCAGAATTATCAGATAAGACTGTAGAAAGTAAGATGTCACTGGCTGGGCACAGTGGCTCACACCTGTAATCCCAGCACTTTAAGAGGCTGAGGCAGGTGGATCACCTGATGTCAGGAGTTCGAGACCAGCCTGACCAACATGGGAAAACCCCATCTCTACGATAAACACAAAAATTAGCCAGTCGTGGCGGTGCATGCCTGTAATCCCAGCTACTCGGGAGGCTGAGGCAGGAGAATCGTTTGAACCCAGGAGGCGGAGGTTGCAGTGAGCCGAGATTGTACTATTGCACTACAGCAAGGGCAACACGAGTGAACCTCCATCTCGGAAAAAAAAAAACCCCCCAAAAAAAACCAAAAAAAAAAAAAAAACAACAAAGTAGGATGTCATCAAATACACTAAACATTATGTTGATAAGACGTTATCAAGACAGAGGCAGTGGCTCACACCTGTAATCCCAGCACTTTGGGAGGCCAAGGACAGAGGATCACTTGAGCTCAGGAGTTTGAGACCAGCCTGGGCAACATACAGAGACCTTGTCTCTACAAAAAAATTCAAAAACTAGCTAGGCATGGTGGTGTGCACCTGTAGTCTTAGCTGCTGAGGAGGCTGAGATGAAAGAACTGCTTGAGAGGATGGGAGGATTGCAACCAGAAGGTTGAAGCTGCAGTGAGCTAAGGTAGTACCACTGTACTCTAGCCTGGGCAACAGAATGAGATACTGTCTTAAAACAAACAAAAACAAACAAAAAACAGGCCAGGCGTGGTGGCTCACGCCTGTAATCTCAGCACTTTGGGAGACCAAGGTGGGCAGATCATGAGGTCAGGAGTTTGAGACCAGCCTGGCCAACAAGGTGAAAACCCGTCACTACTAAAAATACAAAAATTAGCCAGGTGTGGTGATGGGTGCCTGCAATCCCAGCTACTCAGGAGGCTGAGGCAGGAGAATCCCTTGAACCCAGGAGACAGAGGTTGCAGAGAGTCGAGATTGTGCCACTACGCTCCAACCTGGCTGACAGAACAAGACTCTGTCTTAAAAAAAAAAAAAAAAAGCGAGATGTTATCTTTACCAATAATCCCAAAAGTGCTTTGAGATTTTACAGTGACTCAACATCAGCAATATTAACAGTAATAAAGGTGCACAGGGCAGAGGGATTAAAATGAATACTCACTGATTAATGGATAAACATATAAATAATCCACCAAGGTATTACATAAAACTTAATTTGCTCACCAAATTCTTATTGTGGGTTATTTAAAAGAATGGCAAATAAAACCCCATTTATGTACTTATTACCTATTTTTGTCTCTTGAAATACAGAAAAGGCCGGGTGCAGTGGCTCACATCTGTAATGCCAGCATTTTGGGAGGTCAAGGTGGGCGGATCACAAGGTCAGGATGTCAAGACCATCCTGGCTAACATGGTGAAACCCCGTCTCTACTAAAAATATGAGGAAAAAAAAAAAAACAACAACTAGCTGGGCGTGATGGCAGGTGCCTGTATTCCCAGCTACTCGGGAGGCTGAAGAAGGGGAATGGCATGAACCTAGGAGGCAGAGCTTGTAGTGAGCCAAGATCACGCCACTCCAGCCTGGGTGACAGAGAGAGATTCCATCTCAAAAAAAAAAAATTCTATGTATGTATGTATATATGTACGTATATATGTATGTATGTATGTATGTATGTATGTATGTATGTATGTATCTATCTATCTATCTATCTATCTATCTATCTATCTAGAAAAAAGACTGGGCATATGGCTCACGCCTGTAATCCCAGCACTTTGGGAGTCTGAGGTGGGCAGATCACTTGAGGACAGGAGTTCAAGACTAGCCTGGCCAACATGGTGAAACCCCGTCTCTACTAAAAATACAAAAAGAATTAGTCAGGCATGGTGGTGGGTGCCTGTAATGCCAGCTACTTCGGAGGCTGACGCACAAGAATCGCTTGAACCCAGGAGGCAGAAGTTGCAGTGAGCTGAGATCGCACTCTTGTATTTCAGCCCCCATGGGTGATGGAGCATGACTGTCTCAAAACAAAAATCAGGAGAAAAAAAAAAAACCTCAATTATGTGAGCCACCTTCTGTTGACTGGAATTCTGAGACAAAATTACATTCAATGAACAAGTTTAGGCTGGGCGCGGTAGCTCACGCCTGTAATCCCAGCACTTTGGGAGGCCGAGGCGGGCGGATCACGAGGTCAGGAGTTAGACCAGCCTGGCCAACATGATGAAACCTTGTCTCTACTACAAATACAAAAAATTAGCCTGGCATGGCAGCGCATCCCTGTAGTCCCAGCTACTCAGGAGGCTGAGGCAGGAGAATCACTTGAACCCTGCAGGCGGAGCTTGCAGTGAGCTGAGATCGCACCACTGCACTCCAGCCTGTGCGACAGTGCAAGATTCCGTCTCAAAAAATAAGTAAGTTTAAATAAGGATGATTTTTGCTTATTCTGAAAAATCAGCAATTCCTTGTAATGAGAGGCTGGCAGGTTGATATCATGGGATAATTAAGGATGGAAGGAGAAATTTGAATGCCTCCTTTCCACAAAGCTCTTGTCAGAATTCAACAGAATATCCTGAGTAAATGCCAAAACAATACAACATTTAACTATAAGTAGAGGAAATTCAAGTCCTTTTCTTTCTTCTTCTTCGTTTTTTCTGAGACAGGGTCTCACTCTGTCTTCCAGGCTCGTGTGATTATGGCTCACTGCAGCCTTGACCTCTCAGGCTCAAGCAATCCTCCCACTTCAGCCTCTCAAGTAGCTGGGACTATAGGTGCATGCCACCACGACCAGCTAACTTTTGTATTTTTTGTAGAGACAAGGTTTTGCCATGTTTCCGAGGCTGGTCTTTTTTTTTTTTTTCTTTCTTTTTTTTTTTGAGATGGAGTCTCGCTCTGTTACCCAGGCTGGAGTGAAGTGGCGCGATCTCGGCTCACTGCAAGCTCTGCCTCCTGGGTTCACACCATTCTCCTGCCTCAGCCTCCCAAGTAGCTGGGACGACAGGTGCCTGCTAACGCGCCCGGCTAATTTTTCGTATTTTTAGTAGAGACGGGGTTGCACCGTGGTCTTGATCTCCTGACCTTGTGATCCACCTGCCGTGGCCTCCCAAAGTGCTGGGATTACAGGTGTGAGCCACTGTGCCTGGCCTCAGGTCCTTTTCTTTTCTGTGTTTTAGACAGAGTCTGACTCTGTTGCCCAGGCTGGAGTGCAGTGGCGTGATCTCGGCTCACTGCAACCTCTGCTTCCACAGTTCAAGCCATTCTCCTGCCTCAGCCTCCCGAGTAGCTGGGATTACAGGTACATGCCACCACACCTGGCTAATTTCTGTAATTTTAGTAGAGATGGGGTTTCAGCATGTTGGCCAGGCTGGTCTTGAACTCCTGACCTCAAGCGATCCGCCCGCCTCAGCCTCCCAAAGTGCTGGGATTACAGGCATGAGCCACCATGCCTGGTGGGTCCTTTTCAAACAGTAAGTACACTTGGACCTTGCCTCTCCCGTGCCTTTGGAAAAAAAAAACAAAAAACAAAAGAAAGAGGCTCCTGGACTGCTGAGCTTCCAGATTTCACTTAGGCTGTCCTGAAAAACAATTTTGATTATAAATCTGGTTAATTTCCAAAATATCTTATAGCAGGAGGCAAGGAAGAAAAAGAGAAAAGGACAGAGTAGTTGGCAACATAACCAGTCTTCAAACAGTTCTTAGAAGCGATATATAGGCCGGGCACGGTGGCTCCCACCTGTAATCCCAGCACTTTGGGAGGCCGAGGTGGGTGGATCACAAGGTCAGGAGATCAAGAACATCCTGGCTAACTCAGTAAAACCACATCTCTACTAAAAATACAAAAAAAAAAAAAAAATAGCTGGGCGTGGTGGCGGGCACCTGTAGTCCCAGCTACTTGGAAGACTGAGGCAGAAGAATCTGTTGAACCTGGGAGGCAGAGGTTGCAGTTTGCAAAGAGCATGCCACTGCGCTCCAGCCTGGGCAACAGAGGGAGACTCCATCTCAAAAAAAAAAAAAAAAAAAAAGAAAAGAAAAAAAGCTGCCGGGCGCGGTGGCTCAAGCCTGTAATCCCAGCACTTTGGGAGGCCGAGACAGGCGGATCACAAGGTCAGGAGATCGAGACCATCCTGGCTAACACTGTGAAACCCCGTCTCTACTAAAAAAACACAAAAAACTAGCCGGGTGAGGTGGCAGGCGCCTGTAGTCCCAGGTACTCGGAAGGCTGAGGCAGGAGAATGGCGTAAACCCGGGAGGCAGAGCTTGCAGTGAGCTGGGATCTGGCCACTGCACTCCAGCCTGGGCGACAGAGCGAGACTCCGTCTCAAAAAAAAAAAGAAAAAAAAAAAGAAAAAAAGCTATATATTCTATTATTCACAGAAGACTTAATGTAGTACTTAATTTTAACCAATCAGTACCTAGTCAAGGTCAGCAGTGAAGGCTGTCCCATTGTGCACTAGAAAATGCAAGTATAGGCCCAGCGTGGTGGCTCACGCCTGTAATTCCAGCACTTTGGGAGGCTGAGGTGGGCGGATCATGAGGTCAGGAGTTCAAGACCAGCCTGGCCAACATGGTGAAACCCCATCTCTACAAAAAATACAAAAAAAAAAAAAAAAAAAGCCAGGCATGGTGACTGGTGCCTATAATCTCAGCTACTCAGGAGGCTGAGACAGAGGACTGCTTGAACCTGGGAGGCAGAGGTTGCAGTGAGCCAAGATCGTACCACTGCATTCCAGCCTCGACATCAGAGCAAGACTCTGCCTCAAAAAAAAAGAAAAAGAAAATGCAAGTACAGTGAACATTAAATTTTGTTTTTGTTTTTCTTTCTCTTGATTTTGGTTTGTTTTTGCTTTTGAACATATAATTTGAAGACTACAGACTTGTAGTCTATAGTCTGTTCTGCAGTGATCCCTATACATTCTTGGGCTCAGACCCTAAAGCCTTTTCTGCTAAAGAGGAGACAGCAGATCAAACAATCCTGATATTCAAGACTGTCTAGAAATTCCCAGTGTGTGGGAACAGAAAAATTATGCTTGAAATTTAACAAAGGAAAAAAATCTCATAAGCAAAATCAATGTGCAACACAAATCACATGGCCGTGTCCACTACTGTGGCAAAGGTTTTTGCTGAATGAAGCATCTCCATTTCTCTTCCCTAAGTCTTCTCACTCTACAATCTCCTGCCTGCTTGACATTCACATTTTCCTTCAGCAAAGCTTATTAACTTTGCAGCTGATGAATGATGATAGCGACCTAAGTCTTCCTCTGAAGCTGACTGTATGTTTACCATAGAAGGCTAATGATTCCTCCCATTCCTGTATGGTTACAAGGTAAGCATTAGGATTTGCTTCCTAAGAATAAAGAACTTCTGCAATTACTTCCTTTCCTCAACACACTTCTTTTTTTTTTGAGACGGAGTCTAGCTCTGTCGCCCAGGCTGGAGTGCAGTGGCCGGATCTCAGCTCACTGCAAGCTCCGCCTCCCGGGTTCACGCCATTCTCCTGTCTCAGCCTCCCGAGTAGCTGGGACTACAGGCGCCCGCCACCCTGCCCGGCTAGTTTTTTGTATTTTTTAGTAGAGACGGGGTTTCACCGTGTTAGCCCGGATGGTCTTGATCTCCTGACCTCGTGATCCGCCCGTCTCGGCCTCCCAAAGTGCTGGGATTACAGGCTTGAGCCACCGCGCCCGGCCTCTTTTACCTCCTTTCACATATGCATTTCCTAAAAAGTCAGGACTTAAGTGTGTCATCTTTACTCCACCTTTGAGAATATAAAAACAAATAAGCAAACAAAATGCAAAATTAAAAAACCCCACAAACCAAATAAACACAACAGAAAGTTGAAGCCATTTTCTGAAACATTAATAATCACAGATGTCAGATGTCTTAAGCAATGATTCCTAGGCCAGCCCACCCAAGCCTATGTAACCTATAACGTGGCTGGACCAAACTGTACTAAAGAACTAATGAATCATCATTCATATTGTCAATCCTGTGAGAAAACATGAGTTCTAAATTGAGACATCACAAATCACATTTTGCTCTGCTGTGGCTTAGGAAGGAGGAATAGGATGATTCTCCCTGCTATAAGTTAGCTATTCTAAAACTTTCTGGTCATGGAAATTCTTAAAAAAAAATTATTATTTTAGAGACAGGGTCTTGCTCTATCACCCAGGCCAGAGTACAGTGGCTCAATCATTGCCCACTATGGCCTGGAACTCCTGGACTCAATGATCCTCTGGCCTCAGCCTCCTGAGTAGCTTGGGACTACAGGCACACACCACTGTACTTGGCTATTTATTTTTTTTTTAACTTTTATTTTAAGTTCAGGGGTACATATGCAAGTTTGTTACACAGGTAAACTTCTGTCACGAGGGTTTGTTGTACAGATTATTTCATCACCCAGGTATTAGGCCTAGTAAATTTTTCCTAGTCCTCTCTCTCCTCCCACCCTCTACTTTTTGACTCCACTCTGAGTAGGCCCATGTCTATTTGTTCCCCTCTAAGTGTCCATGTGTTCTCATCATTTAGCTCTCACTTATAAGTGAGAACAAATGGTATTTGGTTTTCTGTTTCTGCATTGGTTCGCTCAATTTTTAATTTTTAAATTTGTAAAGATGTAGGTCTCCTTATGTTGCCTAAACTGCTCTTGAACTCCTGGGCTCAAGAGATCCTTGCGCCTTGGCCTCCCAGAGTGCTAGGATTACAGGTGTGTGCCACTGCACCTTGCAGGAAATTCTTAAAAACTGAAAACCTTATTATTACTATTTTTTGAGACAGCATCTCATGCTGTCACCCAGGCTGGAATGCAGTGGCTTGCTCCCTGCCTCCTGGGTTCAAGCAATTCTCGTGCCTCAGTCTCCTGAGCAGCTGGGATTACAGGTGCATGCCACCACACCGGGCTAATTTTTGTATTTTTAGTAGAGACAGGGTTTTACCATGTTAGCCAGATTGGTCTTGAACTCCTAACCTCAAGCGATCCACCTGCCTTGGCCTCCCAAAGTGCTAGGATTACAGGTGTGAGCCACCATGCCCGGCCTTATTTTTTTCATTTACTTAACATCTTTTCCCCCTCTCATACCTAGTCTCACAAAAAAACTGAGAACCTTAAAGAGCTTTGGTTTATGTAGGCTATATCCCTTGATATTTAATATATTAGAAATTAAAATGAGGCCAGGCACAGTGGCTTATGCCTGTAATCCCAGCACTTTGGGAGCCCGAGGCAGGTGGATCACCTGAGGTCAGGAGTTCAAGACCAGCCTGGCCAACATGCTGAAACCCCATCTCTACAAATAAATACAAAAATTAGCCTCCCAGATACTTCGGAGGCTGAGGCACAACAATTGCTTGAATCGGGAAGCAGAGGTTGCAGTGAGCTGAGACTGTGCCACTGCACACCAGCCTGGGCGACAAAGTGATACCCTGTCTCAAAAAAAAAAAAAAAAAAAGAAGAAGAAAAAGAAAATAAAACTAAAACATGCAACTAACAAGGCTGGGTGTGGTAGCTCACACCTATCATCTCAGCACTTTGGGAGGCTGAGGTGGGTAGAATGCTTTAGCTGAGGATTTCCAGACCTGCAGGGGCAACATAAAAAGACCCCATCTTTATTTATTTTTTTTATTTTTTAGTTTTTTGAGACGGACTCTCACTCTGTCGCCGGGGATGGAGTGCAGTGGCCGATCTCAGCTCACTGCAAGCTCCGCCTCCCGGGTTCACGCCATTCTCCTGTCTCAGCCTCCCGAGTAGCTGGGACTACAGGCGCCGGCCACCTCGCCCGGCTAGTTTTTTGTATTTTTTAGTAGAGACGGGGTTTCACAGTGTTAGCCAGGATGGTCTCGATCTCCTGACCTCGTGATCCACCCGTCTCAGCCTCCCAAAGTGCTGGGATTACAGGCTTGAGCCACCGCGCCCGGCGGACCCCATCTTTAAAAAATAAAAACAAATTAGCAGGGCATGGTGGCACACGCCTGTAGTCCCAGCTACTTAGAAGGCTGAGGTGGGAGGATCACTTGGGCCCAGGAGGCTGAGGCTGCAGTGAGCCCTGATCATGCCACTGCTTTCCAGCTTGGGGGACAAAGTGAGATGCTGTATCAAAAAGATAAACACACACACACACATGCACACACACACACACACACACACATAACAATTTTGAAATAAAATAAGAGACAAAGAGAACAGATTGGCAGCTGCCAGGAATTAGGGGTGGGCAGGGGAAGGTGGAAGAAAGGTAAATGTGGTTGTAAATAGTCAACACAAGAGATCCTTATGGTGATGTAACTGTTCTGTATCTTGACTGGGTGGTGGATACATGAACGTATACATGGGACTAAACTGTATGGAACTACACACACCCAGAAAAATACACAAATGAGTACAAGTAAAATGGGGGAAATCTGAACAAAATAGGTGAAAGAATCAATATTACCACCCCAGTTGCAATATTGTACTACAGTTCTGCAAGATATTATCATTGGGGAAACGTAGGAAAAGGGTACATGGTACCTGAGATTACTGTAGTATTTACTACAAATACAATTATATTAAAATAAAAAGATTTTTAAAAAAGTTAAGAACCCCAAAGAACTTTTATTTATGTGGGATAAGTTGACTGATGTTTACCAGACTAGAATTAAAATAAAAAATAATTTGCCCTGGTGTGGTGACTCAGGCTTGTAATCCTAGCACTTTGGGAGGCCAAGGCGGGCAGATCGCCTGAGGTCAGGAGTTTGAGACTACCCTGACCAACATGGTGAACCCGTCTCTTCTAAAAATACAAAAATTAGCTGGGCATGGCGGCGCATGCCTGTAATCCCTGCTACTTGGGAAGCTGGGGCAGGAGAATCACTTGAACCCAGAAGGAGGGGGTTGCAGTGAGCCGAGATCCCGCCACCTCACTGCAGTCTGGGTAACAGAATAAGACTCTGTCTCAAAAAAAAAAAAGAAAAAAAGAAAAAAGAAAACATTTAAGGCCAGGCGCAGTGGCTCATGCCTGTAATCCCAGCACTTTGGGGGGCCAAGGAGGGTTGATCACCTAAATTCAGGAGTTCAAGACCAGCCCGGCCAACATGTTGAAACCCTGTCAGTACTAAAAATACAAAAATTAGCCAGGCGTGTTGGCAGATGCCTGTAATTCCAGCTACTCGGGAGGCTGGGGCAAGAGAATCACTTGAACCTGGGAGGCAGAGGTTGCAGTGGACCGAGATCGTGCCACTGCACTCCAGCCTGGGCAACAGAGTGAGATTCTGTCACAAACAAACAAACAAACAAACAAACAAACAAGTACACATTAAGTTAGTTAAAATAACATAAAAAATCTGTTAAATATTAACATGTTATCTTCAAAGTCTGGTTTAATATAAGACAGCTGGATTCTCCATTCAATCTGTTGGTGAAATGTTTTGATTGAAGTATATAAAGAAAATCAGCCTTAAATAGAATATATATATGGTACAGATATATGTATATGTGCGTGTTGTTTTATCAATAATATATATAACGTTTGTATTTAATAGCCTTTTCAGATAATTGTGGATATTATTCCTTGATGTGACACCAAAATTCAGCAAATGATAGTTCTATTATATATTTATTTATTTTGACGGAGTTTCACTCTTATTTGCCCAGGCTGGAGTGCAATGGCGTGATCTCAGCTCACCGCAACCTCCACCTCCCGAGTTCAAGCGATTCTCCTGCCTCAGCCTCCCGAGTAGCTGGGATTATAGGCATGTGCCACCACGCCTGGCTAATTTTGTATTTTTTAATAGAGACGGGGTTTCTCCATGTTGATCAGGCTGGTCTCAAACTCCTAACCTCAGGTTATGTGCCAGCATGGGCCTCCCAAAGTGCTGGGATTACAGGTGTGAACCACCACGCCTAGTCCATGCCTGGCTGATTTTTATATTTTTAGTAGAGACAGGGTTTCACCATGTTGGCCAGACTGACCTCGAACTCCTGACCTCAGGTGACCCTACTGCCTCGGCCTCCCAAAGTGTTGGTATTACTGATGTGACCATTTTAAACTTTAAATGCTAATCTTGGCAGAAGTGGTAGCTCATGCCTATAATCCTAGCTCTTTGGTAGGCCAAGATGGGAGGGTTGCTTGAACTCAGGAATTTGAGACTAGCTTGGGGAACATAGTGAGATCCTGTCTCTATAAAAAGTTTTTTTTTTTTTTTTTTTTTTTCTGAGATGGAGTCTTGCCCTGTTGCCCAGGCTGGAGTGCAGTGGCGTGGTCTCAGCTCACTGCAACCTCTGCCTTCTGGTTCAAGCAATTCTCCTGCCTCAGCCTCCCAAGTAGCTGGGATTACAGGCGCCTGCTACTATGCCTGGCTAAATTTTTGTATTTTTAGTAGAGACAGGGTTTCACCATGTTGGCCAAGTTGATCTCGAACTCCTGCGCTTGCCTCAGCCTCCCAAAGTGCTGAGATTACAGGCGTGAGCCACCGCGCCCAGACTACAAAAAGTTTTAACATTAGCCAGGCATGGTGGCGGGTCCTTGTAGACCCATAAGGCTGAGGCAGGAGGATTGCTTGAGCCCAGGAGGTTGAGGCTGCAGTGAGCCATGACTGTGCCGCTGCACTGCAGCCTGGGTGACAGAGTGAGACTCTATCCCTAAAATAAATATATAAATAAATAAATTTTATATACAGTAAAAGTTCAAAAAATATTAGACAATAATAATGGTAATGGTAATGGTAGTATCTTGTTAACTTAACTCCACCTTTCTAGTGTCTTGCAACACTGTTAATCTCTATTCAGACTTCCAGGCTTGCGATATCCACCTGTAGTGGTTCATGGTGGTACAGTTGTGGCTTTTTATCATGCTTTCCCTCCCTTCTTCTAACAGGGGAATCTCTATTACCTTTGGGAAATACATTCCTTCACCTCACTGCACTATAGGAGTGGGCAGATCTACCAAAACTACATGAAATAGGTTCTATACAGGTTATACTGTTTCTTCCTTTGGTACGTTAAGCTAGAAGGACTAATAAAATCTGAAGCTGCCAGAGGCCATTTTGCCAGACTCACAAAGAAAACTTCCCTAAGAATAAAGCCAAATTAGGGGAAAGTAGAATGGAGGTAAGCAAAGACAGAATCCTGATGGGATTATTTGAGACTCTGCCTAAACTAATAAACTCAATTCCTGGGAATCTATAAATTCTTTGTTTGCTTAAACTAGCTTGAGCCAGATTTCTGTCACAACTGGAAAAGTCCTGACCACTACATTACCCACAAATTTATACACGTACATTTTATTTAGTTACTGGTGTTACAATACAAATGTTGAACAAGAATGGACCAAAGGCAATAGTCTTGTGGTATACCACCTCTATCCTAGCTGACAAACATCTAGTCACCTATAATCTTTAAATATAGCTCTTCAGTCAGCTATAAAATCACCCAACTGTATCACCAGCCAGTCCACATTTCATCAACATGTCATCAAGAATATCATAAAAGGCTTTTAAAAATACCTTGAAGAAATCAAGGCACTCTAATCTACCCACCTAACAACTCTATTGGGGGGAAAAGTGGAGAGAAAGAAAGTAGTTTAGCAAGCCTTGCTTTAGAACTTAATTTGGTTTCTAGTAAGCATTCTTTTTCTGGATTCTTTTCAATGACATTAAATACTTACTATGGTGTAACCATTATACTATACCAAGTGAAAAACATAGTATGATCCCTATCCCAAGGTTGGGTGAGTTAAACAAATGTGAACAAGTAATTAATGTCATAAAGAAGGTAATAGAGGTAAGTACAAAAGGAGCAGAATCATTTGTGTCTACCTGAGGGAGAGGCAGGTGACATTTTAGCCTTTTTTTTTTTTTTTTTTTTTTTGAGACAGAGTCTCACTCTGTTGCCCAGACTGGAGTGCAGTGGCGCAATCTCGGCTCACTGCAACCTCCATCTCCTGGGTTCAAGCAGTTCTCTTGCCTCAGCCTCCCGAGTAGCTGGGATTACAGGTGACCACCAGGACGCCTGGCTATTTTTTTTTAATGTTTAGTAAAGATGGGTTTCACCACCTTAGCCAGGCTGATCTCGAACTCCTGACCTCGTGATCCACCTGCCTTGGCCTCCCAAAGTGCTGGGATTACAGGCGTGAGCCACCACGCCCGGCCTCAGCTGAATCTTAAGGGATAAATTCAACAGAGGAAAAAGAAAAGAGTTGGTTATTTTAGTCAGGTACAACAGAGGCCACAATAGTTTGGCATAAAGGGGTTAGAGGGTGTTCGAGTTGCAGAAAAAAGTAGGGCCCAAAAGCTAAACTGTACTGGGTAAAGGAAAGCATGATGAGGTGAAGGGAAGATAATTAGAATTTATTGTATGCCTACTGTGTGCCAGGAGTTCTACATGTTATCTTATTAAATCTCATAACACTCCTTTTAAATAAATGATAGCTTTCTTGATAGAAAATAAATAGAGTTGCAGGAAGGTTAACTGACTTGCCTGCAATTACTCAGTTATTAAGTGACAGGGTCAGGATTTGAACCAATATATGTCTGACTTTGAAGGTTATGCTCTTTTCCACTATACTGTGCTACTGCAAAGAAGCTTAGAAGGCCAAGGAAGGACAGAACAAGTAGTTCACAAGTGATCTGTTTATATTCTGTTCTAAGATTTTGCTGAAGATCACTGTTAAGCACCATGTATGGTCTGCAATTTTGAAAATTTGAACATTTGCCTATCTAGTCTTCTGGTATGCTTTCATTTAGCAGAATATTCTACACAATAGGATCACTGTATGAAAATTCTTCTCAAATATTATTAATTTGGACTTAGATGTTTGAGCTCAATAAAACTCAAGGTGCTTTGTCAGACCCTCTTTTCTTTCCTTGTTTTTTTTGAGACGGAGTCTCGTTCTGTCGCCCAGGCTGGAGTGCAGTGGCCGATCTCAGCTCACTGCAAGCTCCGCCTCCCAGGTTTACGCGATTCTCCTGCCTCAGCCTCCCGAGTAGCTGGGACTACAGGCGCCCGCCACCTCACCCGGCTAGATTTTTGCATTTTTTTAGTAGAGACAGGGTTTCACCGTGTTAGCCAGGATGGTCTCAATCTCCTGACCTCGTGATCCGCCGGTCTTGGCCTCCCAAAGTGCTGGGATTACAGGCTTGAGCCACCGCACCCGGCCAGAGACCCTCTTTTCTAAGACGGTACTTGTTATTTAGTAGTCGTCTGCTTAAGCACATTCATCTTTTGTAAAAAGGACAGTGAAAGATTGTTCAATAATTTTATTTATTTTTAGATCTTCATTTGCACATTAATTTTGGTAAGTCCTTACGTATGAGTCTCAGTTCTATCCTCACTAGCTCTATTACCTTCCTCAAGTGATTTAAACTTTCCACACGAGTGTGTCATCATCTGTAAGATGGGGATTTAACTATCTCACATGGCCGTTGGGAATAGAAGAGATGAGGCCCCTAGACCATTTAGCACACTGTCCACTTCAGTTCATGTTCCATAAATGCGATAACGATTTATTTGTCTCCTTCCTCAGCCTCATCATCCATTACTGCTCTCCTCCCACTTTATGCTCTAGGTTTCATGGGAAGAAAGGGCTTTACTGTAAAATAATATTGTTTTACATAAAAAATTTACGGCAAGGTTCAACTAGAGTGGTGGCATCAGGAACAAGAGGGCCAAATCACAGGACCTGACAACCTGTTGGGTAAGGAAGAGGCACAACACAGAGGACACAGAGATTTGAAGTGTGGGGAACAAATGGGAGAAAGTGATGGCTGAACTGCATGGACTTACCAGACCAAGTGGGTGGTGGAAGAATGTGGAATGGGCAAGGGCACACAAAATATTGATATTTGCTTAATTTTGCATCATAAAATGGCTCTGATTTTTCAGTACAAATATACTCTGAAGTCGAACTGAAATAATAAAGCAGTCAAGCCTTGATAAACTAAATTTCACTCTACAACGACGCCTTAGAGCAAACCTCTTCTAAAACAGACCAACAAAACCCAAAATATCAAATAACAAAGACTATATAAATTTAGAATTTTGTAGAACATACTTAACATATAGGGTTTATAAAAATTAAGAGAGGCAATTAATTTTTCTTTTTTTTCTTTCCCTTCCTTTCTTCCTTCTTCCCTCCCTCTTCTCCCACCCCTACCCCCCATCCCTGCTTTCTTTCTTTCTTTCTTTCAGAGATGGGATCTTGCTCTGTTACCCAAGCTGGAGTACAGTGGCACAATCTTGGCTCACTGCAAACTCTGTCTCCCAGGTTTAAGTGATTCTTGTGCCTCAGCCTCCCGAGTAGCTGGGACTACAGGCATGCCGCCACCACACCTGGCTAATTTTTCTTTCTCTTTTTTTTTTTTTTTGAGACAGTCTTGCACTGTCGCCCAGGCTGGAGTGCAGTGGCGCAATCTCTGCTCAGGGCAACCTCCGCCTCCTGCCTCCGCCAACCTCATGCCATTCTCCTGCCTCAGCCTCCCAAGTAGCTGGGACTACAGGTGCCCGCCACCACGTCTGGCTAATTTTTTGTATTTTTAGTAGGGACGGGGTTTCACCATGTTAGCCAGCATGGTCTCAATCTCCTGACCTCAAGATCCGCCCGCCTCGGCCTCCCAAAGTGCTGGGATTACAGGCATGAGCCACCACATTTGGCTAATTTTTCTATTTTTAGAGACGGAGTTTCACTGTGTTGGCCCGGTTTGTCTGGAACTCCTGGCCTTATCTGCCCGCCTTGGTCTCCCAAAGTGTTGGGACCACAGGCGTGAGCCACCACGCCCGGCCACAAAGTTTCATTTTAGATGAGATTAATTGGCAAACAAATAATCATAACAGAAGTGACCAAAGGACTGCAAGTATCCTGCCCAGGGAATAACTGCCAGAGGGAATAGGGATGACTTCATGCTGGAGTAGACCTGAAGAACAAGTAGTAGTTTCCCAAGAAAAGAAGAGAGCATATTCCAGGCAGAAGGAACAGCCTCTTCAAAGGCACACAGGCATGAACAAACACAATGAATTTAAAGAACCACAACCTGTTTGGTTTGGTTAAAGAGTACAGAGAGAGTTAAATTGGGGCTTAACCTTGCAGGTATTAAGCAGCCACTGAAGAATGAAAGAAAGGAGATGATGTTATTGTATTTGTATATCCAAAGGTAAAATTAGTAGAAGGAGGGGAGTAAACTAGAGAGATTGAAAAGGAGGGCTCCTGGGAATAAAAACATAAGTAAGAATGATCAGAAGTAGGGGGATAAAGGGAAGAACTCAAGAAACATTCAGGACCTATAAGCAATTTGACTTTGCAAGGCGTCAGACATGTACGTAATCAGTAAAGGAGTTAGGTATGATTAGAATTTCTGATTAAGATGGCTGAGAGATGATTTATTCCACAAATATTTACTGAGCACCTAATACATGCCAGGCACTAGTCTAGGCATTGAGAATACAGCTATGAATACAGCTATGAACAAACAGACAAACATCGCAGTCTCTGGAGCTTAAATCTGAGTGAATGATAGTCCATCACTGAAAGAAAAAGAAAAAAACAGGTTTGGTTTTGGTTTGGGGGGAGGTTGCAGAGATAAATGTTATTAGGTGTTTTTAAATTTTTTTTTTTTTTTTTTTTTTTTGAGACGGAGTCTCGCTCTGTCACCCAGGCTGGAGTGCTGTGGCCGGATCTCAGCTCACTGCAAGCTCCTGCCTCCCTGGGTTCACGCCATTCTCCTGCCTCAGCCTCCCGAGTAGCTGGGACTACAGGCGCCGCCACCTCGCCCGGCTAGTTTTTTGTAGTTTTTGGTAGAGGCGGGGTTTCACTGTGTTAGCCAGGATGGTCTCGATCTCCTGACCTCGTGATCCGCCCGTCTCGGCCTCCCAAAGTGCTGGGATTACAGGCTTGAGCCACCGCGCCCGACCGTTTTTAATTTTTTTACTTTTTTTGATATCTTCTCAAAAACTAAGAAAAAAAAAACACCACAAAATAATTTTTTTTTTTACTTAGTTGCCAGCACTATAGGAAAGAGAACCCTGGAAGTACATTATGGGGAAAGAAGTAGATAGGTCTTCAGCGTAAAATCTGAAGGAGTCATGTGAGTATTTTTAAGGATTCAATAATATACATAAACACAAATAAAAACACAGTATAATTTCCCATCTATTTGGCAAAGATGAGAGAGTTGAACATATCCCAGTTGGTAAGAGTATATAAAAACAACAGGGACTCTTATGCAGTATTAGTTGGTGCCCTCTCTAAAGGGCAGTTTGGCAATATGTATCAAAATAAAAATGCACATGTTCTTTTGTCCCAAAATTCAATTTCTAGAATTTGTATCAGGAAGATAACAGGATATATATACAAAGATGTAAGATGGACGGTTTTCTTCAATGTTGTTTTTTAATAGCCAAACCAAAAAATAAAAACCACAAAACCAGAAACAATCTATATGTCCATCATAGCATAGATCTCTATCTACATCAATGACATACCTACAACATATATTTTAGTGAATAAAAGGAAAAAGGAGTACAATGCAGCATGTACTATATTGGCCCATTCATGTTAAATTTAACTCTACTTTGTTTTTGAGAAGTGTTAAAAAGTTAAAAAATTAAAGATAAATAAATAAAAATAAATTGATCTATACATAAGTATATACAACTCATAAAACGCGTAGATCAGCAGATAGAGGCTGGATGTGGTGGCTCATGCCTGTAGTCCCAGCACTTTGGGAGGTTGAAGCAGGGGATCACTTGAGGCCAGGAGTCTGAGACCAGCATGGACAACATGGCAAAACCCCATCTCTATTAAAAATACAAAAATTAGCCAGGCATGATGGTGCATACCTGTAATCCCAGGTACTTGGGTGGCTAAGGCACAAGAATCGCTTGAACCTGGAGGCAGAGTTTGCAGTGAGCTGAGACTGTGCCACTGCACTCCAGCCTGGGGGATGGAGCGAGACTGTTTCAAAACAAAACAAAGCAGATAGAATCAGAGGTTTAGATCTGGAAGGATGTTCTAGCCATCATGTCTATAGTAAGATTCTAGATGATTTTTAGTTTCTCTTATGTTTTTTGGCATTTACTTTTTCATTACACTGATAATTTATTTTTCTAGTTTAAAATGCTCTTTTTATTTTGAAAGAAAAGGAAGGAATATTTATATACATAGTGAAGGGTTACCGTAAGGATAGGGTAGGTAAAGGAAGAGACTGAGAATAGTGTGATATATAAGTAGATGGGGGAGGCAGAAGAGTAAGGACATTATGTCAGAAGATCCACTGCACAGGTCACTGGGTGGTCCTATGAGCTGAGGATGGGGGCAGTATCTCTGTGACCTTCCTAGGGCAGATATTCATAACCGAAAGATAGCCTGTATTCATTTGATTCTGGTTGTCTAGAACCAAGCAGCATCTTCCACATTTATGCAAATATGCAAGATCTTTGTTGAGAAATAAACAATATCAAACGCCTCTCTGTGGCAACCAGAATCCTATCTGGAACAGGGCCAGAAAAAGCCATGTTTTCAGCACTTCAGAGAAAACTGCCACTGCTGCTTATCAAATTAAAATGCAAAGCAGCTCACTTCAGTGTCATTGGGAACTGTCAGAAAGGGATTACGGTTCCCACCCCAAGGATGCAGGTCAGCTAAACAATACCCATCTTCCTGTGCTGAGAAGCAGGGAGAAGGAGGAGAAAGATTAGGCCTGTTTCCAAATAGCAGTCCCTCCTGCTTGTTACCGTGGTAACCTCCTTTCCCTGAGCTGCTCTCATTTGTCTCTCTCTGCCTGACCTTCATGTTGCTTTGACAGTAACTGAGGAGGAAAAGGTGCCCGCCTGCCAGCTAAGCACTCAAGCTGAGGGCACTGAGCAAGAAAAAGAGGCACTCAAAAAGTCCCTCTCATTCTAGACTCTAAACTGTGACCTTAGAGTGATTAGAGTCCTGAAAGAGGTTTCTGGTGGCCCTTGTCATTCCATCCTTCCTCCCCTGTGCTCAGGGCCATCGCATTTCTCTGATATACCCTTTAAGTGTCAGGAATCTGAGTCAGAGTCAAGTGGGTAGGTGAGAAGTCACAGAGAAGAGAAAAAACAAGGCACGACAAGCTGAAGAATAGAGATAATAAAATATTAATTCAAAACTGCCTGAGACAACTCTCAGCATAGTAGTTAAGCACAGCTTTTAGTTTCCCTTTCTCTTCAGGATTTGTGTTGTATTTTCAGTCAGTACAGGTATAAGAGCAATTAAGGTACTTGGGGGCAGGGTTGGTGAAAAGGTGCAAATAGTGTTTTTTAGTGTTTTTCAAGCCTAGGATACATAGAACCCAATCATTTAACAAATAATTATTGAGTACTTCTTATGTGTGGCTCCTACGCTATACACACTGAGTATAGGTGCTAAATGAAAGGGACTGGTAAGTAAATACAAATTAGATACAAATTAGAAACTGTTATTAGGAAACAAATAGGTCATGTGATAAAGAGAACAATGAGAAGGGAGCTACCTTGGGTAATCAGAGATGGCATCTCTAAGACTGGATTTTTTTTTTTTTGAGACAGAGTCTTGCTCTGTCGCCCAGGCTGGAGTGCAGAAGCCTGATGTCGGCTCACTGCAACCTCCGTCTCCCAGGTTCAAGCGATTCTCCTGCCTCAGTCTCCCAAGTAGCTGGGATTTCAGGCATGCACCACCATGCCTGGCTAATTTTTGTATTTTTAGTAGAGATGGGGTTTCATCATGTTGGTCAGGCTGGTCTTGAACTCCTGACCTTGTGATCTGCCCGCCTCAGCCTCCCAAAGTGCTGGGATTACAGGCGTGGGCCACCGCGCCTGGCCTAAGTCTGGGATTTAAACTGAGGCCCGAAAGATGAGAAGATGAGAAGGAGCCATCCATGTGAAGAGCCAAGGGATAAGCACTACAGGCCGAGGGAACAGCATATGCAAACTCCTAAGGCAAGAAAGAGTTTGGCATAGAGCACAGTGGCTCACGCCTGTAATCCCAGCCCTTTGGGAGGCTGAGGCGGCCGGATCACAAGGTCAGGAGTTCGAGACTAGCCTGGCCAATATGGTGAAACCCCGTCTCTACTAAAAATACAAAAAAATTAGCTGGGCATGGTGGTGCATGCCTGTAATCCCAGCCCAGCTACTCCGGAGGCTGAGTCAGGAGAATCGCTTGAACCTGGGAGGCAGAGGTTGCAGTGAGCTGAGATTGCGCCACGGCACTTTAGCCTGGGCAACAGAGTGAGACTCTGTCTCCAAAAAAAAACAAAAGAGCTTGGCATGTATTTATATATTTGAGATCCATATTTCATATATTTCATTTCATATTACTAGACATACCATGGAAAAACGAGTCTGTTGATTCTAAAAGCTCAGGAGGCCGAGGGAATGGGCAACATTAAAACAGCTAGCCAAATGTTATCCAGTGAGTTCACAAATTACTTATTAAGCTACCAATCATGAAGATACTATGATCTATGGACAGCCCACTTATCCAAAGTCTGAAAAAAATAAGAGCTATGATGGTGGGGTCGGTTTTCTGTCAAGAGCAGTCATTGTCATTCCAAATGACACTATGAGAGCAGGGCTGATTTCCATTACTTAAATGGCATCCTCAAACCCATCACAGACTTTACCCCAAGCCTCCTTAAAGTGATTTACACACTGGAGTAATTATCTTATTAAAGGAGGTGGGAAGGGGCCAGGTTTTAGTCCCAGTTTTTTGCCATTTATCTGTATAACCTTAAGTAAGTCACTTCACTTCTCCAAACTTCAAGACCTGTAGCTGGAGGTTATGACCCCTAAGGATATTGTATTAGGACTCGTTCAGCTAGAAGTGATATAAAATCACTGCCAACCTGATTCAAAAAGAGAATTTAGTGGCTCTCGTGTAACTGAAAAAGTCCAAATCAGGCATGGCCTGATATAGGGGCTCAAATGATGTCTTGGGGCCCAATTTTGAACCCTCTCTCGCGGTGTTTTCTCTGGCACAGCTGCATTGTCAGCCAGGATCTCCTCCTGGATGGCAAGGTGGCTGTAGCACTTCAAATTTTTTTTTTTTTTTTTTTTTTTTTCTGAGACAGACTCTTCCTCTGTTGCTCAGGCTGGAGTGCAGTAGTAAGATCTCAGCTCACTGCAACCTCTGCCTCCTGGGTTCAAGTGATTCTCCTGCCTCAGCCTCCAGAGTACCTGGCATTTCAGATGCCCACCACCACACCCGGCTAATTTTTTGTATTTTTAGTAGAGACGGGGTTTCACCATGTTGGCCAGGCTGGTCTCAAACTCCTGACCTCAGGTGATCCACCTGTCTCAGCCTCCCAAAGTGCTGAGATTACAGGCGTGAGCCACCATGCCCAGCCCAAATTTTATAAACTCATAGCTCCAAACCCAGTAGAAAGAGACACATTCTTTTCTAATCACACTAACAAAAATCCTTACATTCATTCTGATTGGATCAGCTTCTGGAGTTTAAGTCAATGGGCCTCAAAATCTTTACATTTTGTGACCAGGCGCACTGGCTCATGCCTCTAATCCCAGCACTTTGGGAGGCCGAGGCAGGCAGATTGCTTGAGCTCATGAGTTAGAGACCAGGCTGGGCAACATGCTGAAACCCTGTCTTTATCAAAAATACAAAAAAAAAAAAAAAAAATTAGCCAGATAAAAAAAATTAGTCGGATGTGGTATCAAGAGCCTGTAGTCCTAGCTACTCAGGTGGCTGAGGTAAGAGGATCACCTGAGTTCAGAAGGTGGCGGTTGCAGTGAGCTGAGATCATGCCACTGCACTCCAGCCTGGGTGACAGAGTGAGACACCGGCTAAAAAAAAAAAAAAAAAAATTGAGCATATGTTCTCCAAGTCTTTGCCTTTTCTAGTTTTAATTTAAAACAAACAAAAACAAAACAAAACATAGTGCACCTGTAGTTTCTGTCTGTCCAGAATCCCTCTTTTCTCCAGAAAACTGCCTTAGTTCCACTCCATGTGTTCCTAGTAAGATAACAATCACAATGCCCTTTCAGCTACCTGGCTCTGGGAGTGGGTTCAGTATCAACCTATTCTTACAGTTCTTCTAAAGTAAACTGCTGATGGAATATTTTAGTCTTTTAAGAGGGCAGGGTCATGCTTCATCCTTAATATGTGTGTTCATGATATAAAATCCTGCAAACCTCTCCTAATCTTAAAAGTATTAAATTTTTACATCTTCCTCAAACGTAATACTTGATTGACAGTCAAGGAGTTCCAACACAAAACTATTAACATGGTGAGAGAGCAAACATCAACCCTTCTTATCCACTCAATTATACTATGAAATGAGTTATGGTTGAATCATCAGAATGTTCTGGAATGTCTGGGTACAGTGGCTTACACCTGTAATCCCAGAACTGTTGGAGGCCAAGGTGGGTGGATCACTTGAGTCTAGGAGTTTGAGACCAGGCTGGGCAACATGGTGAAACCCTGTATCTACAAAAAAAAATACAAAACATTAGCCAGGTGTAGTGGCACACACCTGTAGTCCCAGCTACTGGGGAAGCTGAGGTGAGAGTATTAACGTCAGTCTGGGAGGCGGAGGTTGCAGTGAGCTGTGATTGCACCACTGCACTCCAGCCTGGGTGAGAGAACAAGACTCTGTCTCAAAAACAAACAAGAGAACATTCTGGATGACTCTTATTTCTCCTAGAACTCGATTTTTCAGACTATGAAAGGCCAGATTACCAGAATTTCACTGCATCATGAACATTTTTGTGTCAATTAGCTATAACTTAAAACATTATTTTTAGTTTATTTATGTGTTTTTTTGAGACAGAGTCTTGCTCTGTTGCCCAGGCTAGGGTGCAGTGGCATGATCCCAGCTCACTGCAACTTTCGCCTCCTGGGTTCAAGCGATTCTCCTGCCTCAGCCTCCCAAGCAGCTGGTATTTCAGATGCCCACCATCATGCCCGGCTAATTTTTTTTTTTTTTTTTTTAGTAGAGATGGGGTTTCACCATGTTGGCCAGTCTGGTCTTGAACTCCTGACCACAGGTGATCTGCCTGCTTTGGCTTCCCAGAATGCTGGGATTGTGGGCCTCGTGAGCCACCACGCCTGGCCAACTTAAAACATAATTTTAAATGCTTGAACAGAATTATTACCATTTTTTTTTTTTTGAGACAGAGTCTCACTTTGTCACGCAGGCTGGAGCGTAGTGACGCGATCCCAGCTCACTGCAGCCTCCACCTTTTGGGTTCAGGCAATTCTCATGCCTTAGCCTCTCAAGCTGGGATTACAGGCACCTGCCACCAGAGCTGGCTAAACTTTTTGTATTTTTAGTAGAGATGGGGTTTCACCATGTTGGCCAGACTGGTCTCGAATTCCTGGCCTCAAGTGATCCATCTGTCTTGGCCTCCCAAAGTGCCAGGATTATTGGTGTGAGCCACCATGCCCAGCTGAATAGAATTATTTTGAACAAACAAACCACTATTCATTTGACCAATTAACTATAAATGGATATTTAGGTTGTCCTAATTTTCACTTGTATAAACAAGGCTGAGAGAAATACTTTCTTTCTTTTTTTTTTTTTTTTTTTTTGAGGCACAGTCTTCCCTCGGTTGACAAGCTGAAGTGCAGTGGTGTGATCACAGCTCACTACAGCCTTGACCCCCAGAGCTCCAGTTATCTACCTCGTCTGCCAAGCAGCTGAGACCACAGGCACATTCCACCAGGTGATTTAAAAAAGGCCAGGTGTAGTGGCTAACGCCTGCAATCCCAGCAATTTGGGAGGCCAAGGCGGGCGGATCACCTGAAGTCAGTTCGAGACCAGCCTGGCCAACATGGTGAAACTCTGTCTCTACTGAAAATACAAAAATTAGCCAGGCGTGGTGGTGCGTGCCTGTAGTCCCAGCCTCTTGGGAGGCTGAGGCAAGAGAATCACTTGAACCTGGTGGGCGGAGGTTGTAGTAGGTTGAGATTGTGACACTGCACTCCAGCCTAGTGACAGAGCAACACTCTGTCTCAAAAAAAAAAAAAAATTTTTTTTTAGTACAGATAGGGTCTCACCATGTTGCCCAGGCTGTTCTCAATCTCATGGGCTCAAGTGATCTACCCACCTCGACCTCCCAAAGTGCTGGGATTACAGGCATGAGCCACCACGCCTGGCTGAGAGAAATATCTTTGCAACTGTTTCACTAGTTTCATAGGGTAAAGTCTTACATATAAGCAAGTAAAAGGGTATGCACATTTTAAGGCTTTTTTAAAAGCATTTGTTATAGAGGTAGGATCTCGCTTTGTTGAGGAGGCTGGGTTTTTTTTTTTTTTTTTTTTTTTTTGAGACAGAGTCTCGCTCTGTCACCCAGGCTGGAGTGCAGTGGTACAATGTTGGCTCACTGCAACCTCCACCTCCCAGGTTCAAGCAATTCTCCTGCCTCAGCCTCTTGAGTAGCTAGGACTACAGGCATGTGCCACCACACCCAGCTAATTTTTGTATTTTTAGTAGATACGAGGTTTCACCATGTTGGCCAGGATGGTCTCGATCTCTTGACCTCATGATCTGCCCGCCTTGGCCTCCCAAAGTGATGGGATTGCAGGCGCGAGCCATTGCACCCGGCCTCGGAGGCTGGTCTTGAACTCCTGGACTCAAGGAATCCTCCCACCTCAGCCTCCCAAAGTGCTGGGATTATATGCATGAACGAGCATGCCTGGTCTTTTAAGGCTTTTTGATACACACTACTCAACCAACTTCTAGGCTTTCTGAAACTTAAAGAAAACTTTATGGTATTGCTTACATTTCCAGGGTAGTTTATTTACTCTTCTCAGGACCTTTTTAAGGTATTATTCAGAAATGTACAAAGTTTTCTACTTTTGAACTTATTTGTCTTTATCTTCAAGGGATAACATTTTGTGTTTGTTTTCAATGCCAACAAACAACAAATGATTATGGTCAGCACAACCATTAGCTTGTAAACTGACATTGAAATCTACTGCTCTTATCTTAAGGAGGTCTATACTGACTTCTGGATTCCTTTCCTGGGTTACATGACTCCTGAAAACCCAGATAAGTTTTATATATATATATATATATATGCATGTATATGTGTGTGTGTTATGTGTATGTAAAATAAATACATATTTTCTCTATATAAAGGCCAGGTGGGTCACGTGTGCAGTTCCAACACTTTGGGAGGCCGAGGTGGATGGATCATCTGAGGCCAGGAGTTCAAGACCAGTCTGGCCAACATAGTGAACCCCATCTCTACTAATACAAAAATTAGCTGGGTGTGGTGGCGCATACCTTTAATCCCAGCTACTCAGGAAGCTGAGGCAGTAGAATTGCTTGAAACCAGGAAGCAGAAGTTGCAGTGAGCTGATATCGCGCCACTGCATTCTAGCCTGGGCAACAGAGCAAGACCCCCTCTCTAAAAATAAATAGAGAGCAAAAAGAGAAAGAGATCAATTTATCCCATACGCTGTCTCCCCTACTAGTATGTATGACCTTATATTTATCCACAGATAATATTAAAATAGTTCCGACCCATAAACTTCAATACTGAGCACAATCTAAATCCCTTTTAAACCAGGACAATAAAAGGCTAGATTTCCTAGCACACAGGTTGAGAGTTCAGATTTCTAATCAGCATGTAGTCAGCAGCCAGGAAAGATTTAAGTTCATAAACGAGGACCATGTGCAGTGTGTTTTTTCCTTACCTTCTCCATCCAGCCCAAAGTCAGCTCTTCAACTTTCTAGCAAACTTTAATGTTTTAGCTTTAATCACAACCAGTATGATCAGCTATACCACATCTAATTTTTTTACCAGTATCCATTAGTCTCAATTTTCACTATTGCTTATCTGTGAATACCATCAAGAGCTTTCCAAAAGCATTGAGTTTTTCCTGCCAAATCTCTATAATCTCTGTAAGTGTTTGGGTCTGTTTATAATATGTAAAAATCTTTAGCCATTTGATTTACAATTTTAATCTTATAGAAAGAAAAATCTCACAAAAAAAGTATATCCCTGAGAAGCTCCATAGATGTGGACTATTTTAGGAAGAAGTAGAGGAGGGCCTTGGTTAAGAACAGATGAGATAAGGAAAGAAAGACTATTCAAATAGAAGTAAAGGGGATGGAGATAATGATTATGACAAATGGACTTTGAAGAGAGCCATCTTGGCTTTAAACAGATCCTCCACTACTGACTGTACAACTTTAGGCAAGTTATTTAACTTCTTTAAGCCACAATTTGCTCATTAGTAAAATAAAAATTATGCTAGTATGTATTGCATAGAGCTATTGCAATAATTAAATGAAATATATAAGAAGCATTTGGTATTGTTGCCTGGAACATAGTCTGATAAATGCTGCTGCTGCTGCTGCTGCTGCAGTTTCTGTTGTTATTAAATGTGCCCTAGGGATCCTCCAAAAGGGCTTCATCCACTGACCTTTATCTCAGAACCACGATTAGCCTGATATCAGTAGCTCTTTTCATGCTAAGAACAGGTCAGAAGTGGACTACTAAACCATCAATTAAAAAAATCAATTGAGGCTGGGCACGGTGGCTCAAGCCTGTAATCCCAGCACTTTGGGAGGCCGAGACGGGTGCACGAGGTCAGGAGATCGAGACCATCCTGGCTAATATGGTGAAACCCCGTCTCTACTAAAAAAAAAAAAAAAAAATACAAAAATCTAGCCGGGCAACGAGGCAGGCGCCTGTAGTCCCAGCTACTCGGGAGGCTGAGGCAGGAGAATGGCGTAAACCCGGGAGGCGGAGCTTGCAGTGAGCTGAGATCCGGCCACTGCACTCCAGCCTGGGCAGCAGAGCAAGACTCTGTCTCAAAAAAAAAAAAAAAAAAAAAAAAAAATCAATTGAGTTCTTCTTTTTTAGCTTCTCAAGACCACCCTTATTTCAGGTTGGAACATGTGCACACAAGGCAGGGACATCCTCCACAATTCTTGTACCAGTTTACGCTGGGCTCCATCAGAAGAGCTAAAATGGAACTAGCTAGTGTTCATTTGAGCAACCCAGGACCAAATTCAGGAGATAAAGTCCCCAAATAACATTCTGATGTGTAAACCATCTCCCCTATTTAGGTAGCTGAGACATTTTCTTGGTTGCACTATTAAGACTGAGGGCCACAGCCAGGTGTGGTAGCTCATGCCTATAATCCCACCACTTTGGAAGGCTGACGTGGGTGGATAACCTGAGGTCAGAAGTTTGAGACCAGCCTGACCAATATGGTGAAACCCCATCTCTATTAAAAATGCAAAATTAGCCAGGTGTGGCGGCACATGCCTGTAATCCCAGCTACTTGGGAGGCTGAGGCAGGAGAATTGCTTGAACCCCAGAGGTGGAGGTTGCCATTGCACTCCAGCCTGGGCAACAAGAGTGAAACTCAATCTCAAAAAAAAAAAAAAAAAAAAAAGACTACGGGCCAAGCATGGTGGTTCATGCCTGTAATTCCAGCACTATGCGAGGCTGAAGCAGGAGGACCATCTGAGCCCAGGAGTTTGAGACCACCATGGGCAACAAAGCGAGATTCCATCTCCACAAATAACAAACAAAAAACAAGACTGAGAAAGAGGTTGCCATAATCTCCAGGAGTCTCTACAGCCTTCCTCTTCCCCTTCTTTTTAAGGTCTCACTCCACTGCCCAGGCTGGAGTGTAGTGGCTTGATCACAGCAGCTCACTGCAGTCTCAACTTCCCGGGCTTAAGAGATCCTCCTACTGGCTGGGCACAGTGGCTCATGCCTGTAATCCCAGCACTTTGGGAGGCTGAGAGTTCGAGACCAGCCTGACCAACATGGAAAAACCCTGTCTCTACTAAAAATACAAAATTAGCTAGGCGTGGTGGCACATGCCTGTAATCCCAGCTACTTGGGAGGCTGAGGCAGAAGAATCGCTTGAACCTGGGAGGCGGAGGTTGCGGTGAGCCCAGATAGTGCCATTGCACTCCAGCCTGGGCGACAAGAGTGAAACTCCATCTCAAAAAAAAAAAAAAAGAGAGATCCTCCTATCTCAGCCTCCCAAGTAGCTGGGACCACAGGTACCCACCACAATCCTTAGCTGATTTTTTCTATTTTTTCTTTTTCTTTCTTTCTTTTTTTTTTTTTTGAGGCGGAGTCTCGCTCTGTCGCCCGGGCTGGAGTGCAGTGGCCGGATCTCAGCTCACTGCAAGCTCCGCCTCCCGGGTTTATGCCATTCTCCTGCCTCAGCCTCCCGAGTAGCTGGGACTACAGGCGCCCGCCACCTCGCCCGGCTAGTTTTTGTATTTTTAGTAGAGACGGGGTTTCACCATGTTAGCCAGGATGGTCTCGATCTCCTGACCTCGTGATCCGCCCGTCTCGGCCTCCCAAAGTGCTGGGATTAGAGGCTTGAGCCACCGTGCCCGGCCCTTTTTTTTTTTTTTTTTTAAAGAGACAGGGTCTCACTATGTTGACCAGGCTGGTCTCAAATTTCTGGTGGGCTCAAGTGATCCTCACACCTCGAACTCCCAAAGTGTTGGGATTACAGACATGAGCTACCCCACCTGACCCCTCTTCCCCTTCTTATAGAATAAATGGCATAATCCAAGAGCACAAAGTTTCCCCAGTCAGATAAAACTGGTCAGCAGGGGAGAAATCGGTAATAATCCTGTAATTCTCTAAGGAAATGGAGAGAAAGCACTAAATCTCCACTTTAATGAGGCATTTGGTTAATCACTTATCTGAGAAGGAACCTATGGGGGAAAAATTGGGAGGGACAGCTTCTAATGGAGGGAAATACCTACAATGCAAATACTTTAGCTGTCTTTAAAAAGATTTGGGAGGTCTCTCCCAATCTGTTCCTACCATTCCCTCTATAACAAGTAGACCCTAATTGTGCAAAGGACGCTTTCCTGGCTTCTATTATGGTTTTCTAGCACCTTCAAGATATCTAGACATTAGTTGTGATCACTTAAGCTTTCTTGGCCTCAGAGATGCCTTAAAGATTAATAAAATGTCAGAATTGTATTCTCTCTTCTAAATTCTAATCCTTTTTTAATTATTTATTTATTTATTTTGAGATGGAGTCTTGCTCTGTTGCCAGGCTGGAGTGCAGTGGCACGATCTCGACTTACTGCAACCTCTGCCTCCTGGGTTTAAGCGATTCTCCTGCTTCAGCCTCCCAAGTAGCTGGGACTACAGGTGTGCGCCACAATGCCCAGCTAATTTTAGTATTCTTAGTAGAGAAGGGGTTTCACCATGTTGGCCAGGATGGTCTCGATCTCTTGACCCTGTGATTCACCTGCCTTGGCCTCCCAAAGTGCTGGGATTACAGGCTTGAGCCACCGCGCCCGGCCTCATTTTCGTATTTCTAACAAGTACATACAAAGGACATATATGTCTCACCCATCCTATATATGTGTATTTTTTTTTTCTGAGACAGAGTCTTGCTCTGTCACCCAGGCTGGAGTGCAATGGCGCAATCTTGGCTCACTGTAACCTCTGCCTCCTAGGTTCAAGCGATTCTCCTGCCTCAGCCTCACTGGTAGCTGGAATTACAGCTGTGTGCCACCACATCTGGCTAAGTTTTGTATTTTTAGTAGAGGTGGGGTTTTGCCCTGTTGGCCAGGCTCATTTCAAACTCCTGGCCTCAAGTGATCCACAGTGCCTGGCCTGATAACTTCTTTAGAGACTCTACTATCCACATTCATTTTCAGAAAAATTAACCTGGAGACACCACATCCATAGACAATCAGGAGTAATTTTCCTTTGTAACACTTATCTCAGGCAGAGGAGTTATTTTTATAGTGTTTCCTTACCAGAATAAACTGTTGGAAGTTTCATGAAGGAGAGTATTCCCTCTTTCATGACTCCTAAAGGTCTCCTTCAACACTCTATACCAGGGGTTAATGCTGTGCCTGATCACAGGAAGTACTCCATAAATATTTTTTGAGTATAATCAATGAATACTTTTGAAAATCTAATTAGGTTTACTTTTACTAGTCTCTGCACAAATGCAAGAAAATACACAAATACACCACAATTTTCCAGAAACTTGATGTTTCATCCCTTTTTATTATGGCCTTTGAACCACTGTCCCAGAACTTAATGGTTACTTCAGGATTTATGCAAAAAAAAAAAAAAAAAAAAAAAAATGTACTGAAGCCCTACTACTAGTAAGTACTGTGCTGCTAGGTACTACAGATATGATACTATCAGACAGATACAGTTTCATCTAAACAATAACCATTCCATATATAAAGGAAGATGTCAAGATAGGATTTTTTCCCTGACCTCTTTCCACACTGAGATGTACAAAGACAAGGCTGAGATTTCAACAACTGGTGGGTGGCAAGATCCACTTTAGAGAACAATGAGCAGATATTTTCTTCAGATACTCTAAACAGATAAACTAATTCTTTTAGTTTTTGCCATCCTTGTGAGTTAAATTATGTCACTCTCTGTTCTGTAGAGTAGCCTCTCCTAAAACATTGATTAAACAGCAAGGCATTTTCCTTTTGGATCCTCTTCTAGAAAGCAACAGACAGAGATAACAACTCACAGGAAGAAAAGCTACAAAGAAAAGAAATTATTATCTTAAAGAAAAACATCATTATTCTGGAAATAAAAGACAAGAGCCACAGGTTGCTACAATATAGCTGTCTCTCTGTATGAAATATATGGGAAAGGTTAAAACTAGAGACAACTAATTAAAAAGCTTATATGATGGGTCTAATAAATTTGAGAAGTATTTTGTTTCACTGAACTCAAGATTTTTGCTGTCTTTAACTGTGTTCCAATACTGTAATCAACATTCTACCCAGTATTCCTATAAAGCACTGGTCCCCAACCTTTTTGGCACCAGGGAGCAATTTCCTGGAAGACAATTTTTCCACAGACAGAGGGGGGTTGGCAGGAGGGGGGATGGTTCAGGGATATAACTGTTCTACCTCAGATCATCGGGCATTTCTTAGATTCACATAAGGAATGCATAACTTAGGTCCCTCTCATGTGCAGTTCACAATAGGGTTCCTGCTCCTATGAGAATCTAATGCTGCTGCTGATCTGACAGGAAGCAGAGCTCAGATGCTAATCCTTGCTCAGCCACTGCTCACCTCCTGTTGTGGGGCCAGGTTCCTAACAGGCCATGGACCAGTACCAGTCTGTAGCTACAAAGGCCACAGTAGAAAATGTTGCTGATACTCATTATCAGCTCAAGTTATTCTTTTTTTTTTTTGAGATGGAGTCTCACTCTGTTGCCAGGCTGGAGTGCAGTGGCATGATTTCGGCTCACTGCAACCTCTGCCTCCCGGGTTCAAGCAACTTTCCTGCCTCAGCCTCCGGAGTAGCTGGGATTATAGGCGCACGATGCCACGCCCAGCTAATTTTTTGTACTTTAGTAGAGACAGGGTTTCACCATGTTGCCCAGGCTGTTCTCGAACTCCTGAACTCAGGCAATCTGCCTGCCTCAGCCTCCCAAAGTGCTAGGATTACAGACGTGAGCCACTGTGCCCGACTTAATAGTTATTCTTTTTTTTTTTGAGATGGAGTCTGGCTCTGCCGCCCAGGCTGGAGTGCAGTGGCGCGATCTCGGCTCACTGCAAGCTCCGCCTCCCGGGTTTATGCCATTCTCCTGCCTCAACCTCCTGAGTAGCTGGGACTACAGACGCCCGCCACCATGCCCGGCTAATTTTTTTGTATTTTTACTAGAGACGGGGTTTCTACCATGTTAGCCAGGATGGTCTCGAACGCCTGACCTCATGATTCGCCTGCCTTGGCCTCCCAAAGTGCTGGGATTACAGGCGTGAGCCACCGCGCCCGGCCTCCAATAGTTATTCTTTATCTCCTTTCTCCTCCTTCCTCTCTCTTCTTTATGCCAAAGTTAAGAAATCAAAGATGGTGAGTAGTAGAATTAGGTAGGACATGAACAGGACAACAAACTCCCTTCAACATGAACTTTGCATCTATTGTCTTCTTTGAGAACTAACTTTTAACTTCTCCTTGAATACTGAACAAGGTCATCAGTTAACTAGCCTTCAGGAGGTGTATTTCCTTTTATACATTATTTCAATTTAAAAAATATATTTCAGGCCAAACGTGGTGGCTCACACCTGTAATCCCAGCACTTTAGGAGGCCGAGGTGGGAAGATCCCTTGAGCCCAGGAGTTCAAGACTAGCGTGGGCAACATGGCAAGACCCCATTTCTACAAAAATAACAATTAGCCAGGTATGGTGTCACATATCTGTGGTCCCTGCTACTCAGGAGGCTGAGGTAGGAAGATCAGTTAAGCCTGGAAAGTGGAGGTGGCAATGAGCCATGATCATGCCCCTGCACTCTAGTCTGAACAACAGAGGAAGACTCTGTCTCAAAAAACAAAACCAAACAAAAAAACAAAAAGTAAAAAAAGTAAAAACTATATTTCAGAATCCTTTAGAATCAGTCTCCTTCTGTGAGTCACTGTTTATGGGACAAGAATTTGTTACTCAGAATTTTGAAGTAATAAAGTCATGCTTGAATCTGAGTTTCGATGGCACGAGGGCAAAAGTAAATGCGCATTAACTAAGGTTACTGAGTGCCCAATTAGGTGTCAGCTAGCTAGCTACACTGGAAACTAGTCTAGAGATTGAGAGATAAAACTAATTTGTTACTATATTCACAGGAAATACATAGGGACATTTACCAAAAAAAAAAAAAAAAGGTATCTTCACCCAGGAAAAACCATCAACAATTTACTATAGAATTTTAAAGAAACAAAGCAGAAATATACCTCAGATTCAAGTTACTAGCTAAAGACAACAGCAACAAATACATATGTCCAAGGCTACCCTCAGCATAAGACCATTGTGAATTAGAGACGCTGCCTTCCTCGGGGCTAAACAAGTTCAAGGCACTGTGAATCAAGCTCAGGTTGGATTTTTTTTTTTTTCCCCAGAGTCTTGCTCTGTCACCCAGGCTGGAGTGCAGTGGCATGATCTTGGCTCACTGCAACCTCTGCCTCCCAGGTGCAAGTGATTCTTGTGCCTCAGCCTCCCGAGTAGCCGGAATTACAGGTGTGCATCACCACACCTGACTAATTTTTGTATTTTTAGTAGAGACAAGTTTTCACCATGTTGGCCAGACTGGTCTCAAATTCCTGACCTCAAGTGATCCTCCCACCTCGGCCTCTCAAAGTTCTGGGATTATAGGCATGAGCCACCACACCAGGTCCAGGATGGATTTTAACCCTTCATTTCAAATACCTTAAGCAGGGCCCCCTCTTTTTTTTGTTGTTGTTGTTTGTTTGCTTTCTTAGAGAGCCTAGTTCCTTATTTTTTTTTTATATTTTTGAAACTAGCAGCCAGGCGTGGTGGCTCACGCCTGTCATCTCAGCACTTTGGGAGGCTGAGGCCTGTGGATCACGAGGTCAAGAGATTGAGACCATCCTGGCCAACATGGTGAAACCCCATCTCTACTAAAAATACAAAAATTAGCTGGGCATGGTGGCATGCGCCCGTAGTCCCAGCTACTCAGGAGGCTGAGGCAGGAGAATCGCTTGAAGCGGGGAGGCGGAGGTTGCCATGAGCTGAGCTTGCACCATTGCACTCCAGCCTGGGCGACAAGAGCGAAACTCCATCTCAAAAAAAGAAATAAAAATAAAAATACTTCTTCTCCGAGAAAACACCAAATGGCGGATGACGCCGGTGCAGCGGCGGGGCCTGGTGGCCCTGGGATGGGGAACCGCGGTGGCTTCCATGGAGGTTTCAGCAGTGGCATCCGGGGCGGGGTCGCGGCAGTGGACGGGCCGGGCCAAGGCCACGGAGCTCGCGGAGGCACAGCCAAGGATAAGGAGTGGATGGCCCTCACCAAGCTGGGCCGCTTGGTCAAGGACATGAAGATCAAGTCCCTGGAGGAGATCTACCTCTTCTCCCTGCCCATTAAAGAATCTGAGATCACTGACTTTTTCTTGGGGGCCTCTCTCAAAGACGAGGTTTTGAAGATTATGCCGGTGCAGAAGCAGACCTGTGCTGGCCAGCGCACCAGGTTCAAGGCGTTTGTTGCTATCTGGGACTACAATGGCCACGTCGGCCTGGGTGCCTGGGTGTTAAGTGCTCCAAGGAGGTGGCCACTGCCATCCGTGGGGCCATCATCCTGGCCAAACTCTCCATTGTCCCCGTGCGCAGAGGCTTCTGGGGGAACAAGATCAGCAAGCCCCACACGGTCCCTTACAAGGTGACAAGCGGCTGCGGCTCTGTGCTGATGCGCCTCATCCCTGCACCCAGGGGCACTAGCATCGTCTCAGCGCCTGTGCCCAAGAAGCTGCTCATGATGGCTGGTATCGATGACTGCTACACCTCAGCCCAGGGCTGCACTGCCACCCTGGGCAAGGCCAACTTTGATGCCATCTCTAAGACCTACAGCTACCTGACCCCTGACCTCTGGAAGGAGACTGTATTTACCAAGTCTCCCTATCAGGAATTCACTGACTACCTTGTCAAGACCCACACCAGAGTCTCCGTGAAGCGGGCCCAGGCTCCAGCTGTGGCTACAACATAGGGTTTTTATACAAGAAAAATAAAGTGAATTAAGCCTGAAGAAAATAAAAATAAAAATAGAGACGGGGCTGGGTGCAGTGGCTGGCCAGGCATGGTGGCTCATTCCTGTAACCCCAGCACTTTGAGAGGCTGGGTGGGTGGATTACTTGAGGCCAGGAGTTTGAGACCAGCCTGGCCAACATGGCGAAACCCTGTCTCTACTAAAAATACAAAAATGAGCCAGGGATGGTGGCACATAACTGTAATCCCAGCTTCTTGGGAGGCTGAGGTGGCAGTGAGTAGAGATCAGGCCATTGGACTCCTGTCTGTCAGCCAGGTGATAGAGCAAGACTCTGTCTCAAAAAAATAAATAAATAAAAATAAATAGATAATAAATAAATTAAAATACAGACTGGGTTTCGCCATGTTGCCCAGGCTGGTCTCGAACTCCTAGACGCAAACAATCCACTTCCCTTGGCCTCCCAAAGTGCCAAGTCAGAGATCCTAGTTCTGATCAGCAGGGAACCCTCTTAAAAGGAACACCCTGTACAACTGAGGGTGAGTCGCTCTACTTATACATTCCCCTCTTTTCTCTTTTAAAACCTTGTTAAAATGAAACCAAATACACAAAAATAGGCATAAATCCTTGAGGACAAAGAGCAAGAGAGAAGAGAATAGCAGACAAGAGATGTGAAAACCATTTTGGGAACTCGAAAGCCGATGGATAGATGTTAACCTAGAGACCAAAAAAAGATGAAACCTAAGCCTATAAAATTGGTAGAGGTGGAAGTGAAGAAACTATGTTAGCAAACACTCAAAACCCAGGAAAAGATCAGCAATTTGTGGCATCAGGTACTCTGAAAAGAGTGTAGGGTTCAAAACAGGAAGATCGCTCAAAGTCCTAAAAGATACGATCAGAGCTCTAGATCATCTCCACTACCCAAGGCAGCCTCCTCCCGCCTCCCCTACCTTCACGATTCTAGCAAAAGTCTGAACATTTACTCAGAACATGTTGAACAGACAGACTGGGTACTCACCTGCACCATGCACAACTACGAACAGAGATGAAGTGCAACACTGACAGCAACAGTCAAACACAAACCCCTTTTTGCTCCCTGGGCTATGAGAAAGCAGGCAAAAGATGGGTTGATTCCTCTGAGGGAAAAATGACTTGCCTAAGACAAAAGACCTACAGATGCTGGAAGGTGGATGATCCCTCATCAATGGTCAATCAACTCCTATATAGTAAGGGCCACCAAATGACAAGCCCCACCAATGAAAACAGAGCTTCTAAAACAGGACTATCATATCTCACTATTTTATTTTATTTTACTTATTTTATTTTATTATTTTATTTTATTTCATTTTTTGAGATGGAGTCTCGCCTGTCGTCCAGGCTGGAGTGCAGTGGCACAAAGGAGATTTGTTATAGTCAAGTCCTTGAATAGACAAGAAAATGAGATCTTGTGCAGAAGAGGAGACATCAGCCCTAGACAGGGACACAGGCAGCTCACAGTCGAAGACACAGACAAATGTGTAGATATGAGTAAAAATAAATGGGAAGATGTGTGCATATGGGTAGAAAAACGTATTTCTATTTTTCATTGAAACAGTAAACAAGAGTGAAGATGAGGGATAACTGCAGGAAGTTTGAGGAGACAAGCAGTTACAAAAGAGTGAATGAGCTGGGCGCAGTAACTCATGCCTGTAATCCCAGCTCTTTGAGAGGCCGAGGAGGGTGGATCATGAGGTCAGGAGTTCAAGACCAGCCTGGCCAAGATGATGAAACCCCCATCTCTACTAAAAATACAAAAATTAGCCAGGTGTGGTGGCAGGCGCCTGTAATCCCAGCTACTCTGGAGGCTGACACTGAGTTATCTGAACCCGGGAGGTAGAGGTTGCAGTGAGCTGAGATTGTACCACTGCACTCCAGCCTGGGCAACAAAGCAAGACTCTGTCAAGACAGACAGACGGAAGGAAGGAAGGGAAGGAAGGGAAGGAAAGGAAGAAGGAAGAAAAAGAAGGAAGGAAAGAAAGAAAGAAAGAAGGAAGGAAGGAAAGAAGGAAGGAAAGAAGAAAGGTAAGAAGGAAAGAAGGAAGGAAAAAAAGGAAGGAGAGAGAAAGAGAGAAAGAAAAAGAAAGAAAGAAAAGAAAAAAGAAAGGAAAAGAAAGTGAATGGAAGGGAAATGTAGGATTGCGTAAGGCTAATAATTGTGAATTTAAAGTAAGAATAGGCAGAACAGTTTTTTCAGCCACATGTAGATACACAGGTACAGGCATGAAGTAAGCAAAAAGTTGGACTGAGGTTTTGTCGGTGAGAAATTTAAGAATGCAGCGAAGAAAGTATAATGAATATAAGTTCAGTAGGGAAGTACTTGAAAAAGAGTGTAATGCACAGAACAAAAAGTGGTGATTCACAGTGTCAAAGAATTGACGGAGCAGAGATTCCAGAGGAAGCGGGTTGTGAAAATAGAAGTGAGTGACGGAAGAATAGCATGCTTGATACTGAAATAACAGAGGAGATGTAGCTCTAATTGACTAGGTCTAGGGCAGGAGTCAGCAAACTCTGTAAAGATACCTTAGGCTTTGAGAGTCAGTGGTGTCTGTCGCAATTACTCAACTCGGCTGTTGTAGTATGAAAGAAGCTGTAGACGATACATAAATGAAGGAGCAAGGCTATATTTAAACAAACTTTATTTACAAACATAGACAGCTTGGTCCTGGTGCACTGGTCTAGAATACAACTATGGGAGTAGTAGCTGAGACAGGATAGAGGTCAAAAATCTTTGGGAGAGACATGGACAAGGAACTAAGAAACAAAGATATTGGAAAGATAATTAATATGGACATAGAATTTACCAATAATTAAGCCAGGAATAGAGTTGGAGAGGCTGACTCTGAGCCAGGAACTAAAAAAGCCTTTAGAGTGAGGGAGGACATCGGCAAAATTGGCAGAGTAAAGGATCTTTGAAAATGCCCTTCTCCATAAAACAAAAATTGTCAAAATCAAGTTTTTCAGAATTCTGGAAATGGACACCAAAGGCTTACAACAATCTAAGAGCATTTATTCAAGCAAAACGCCTGAATAACAGTAAGAACATTGAGCTTTATAGCACCTTAACTTGCCCTACTCCCATCTCCTGCTCTGAAAAATCAAAAGCCTGCAATCACAGTGAAAAAGCAGCTGCCTGACAATCACTAGAAGGGGCAGAACAGGGTTGGGGTACCGTTGAAGCTTCATTCCCAGGGAATGATCATTATTCGACCTTTCTGGTGGTACCCTGGAAGGCCCCACTTGCAAGGTTATCTATATCTGACCAGACTCAGAGCTTACCCAGCATAAAAAGCCTTTTTTTGGGAGGTAGGAGTATTTGTGAAAAATATAGGGAACTGCTTAATTTTGTGGCTACCTGACCAAAAAACTTAAAAGGAAAAGCTGGGGAAGGACACGTTTACAGGGTTTCCTGGAAATCTAGAAAGCCATGTTTTCTAGATTGTCTGAGAGTAGAAGAAAATCTTTAAAAAAAGCAAGCCACATGCATGCACAAGGCTGTATACATGCCCAGGCTGTATACATGCTCAGTATACAAGGCTGTATACAAGGCTGTATACATGCTCAGTAAAGTACTGAGAAGGCCCTAAACTCTTACTTCCGGTTGACCTTGAAGCTCTGCACAATCAGAAAGTGAAGGCTAGGCCAGGATGGTGGCGTGCATATAGTCCCAGCTACTCAGGAGGAGGAAGCAGGAAGACAGCTTGAGGCCAGGAGTTCAAGGTCACAGTGTTCTAGGAGCATACCTGTGAATAGCCACTGAACAAGCCTAGGCAATATGGAATTGTCTGGGCAACAGAGCGAGACTGTCTCAAAAAAAAAAAAAAAAAAAAATTGAAGGCTAAAAAACAGAGTTGTCAACTGCTGAGTATTTAATTCTATATCCAGCAAAACTATCCATCAAAAAAAAAAAAAAAAAAGGAAAAACTAAGATATTCCCAGATAACCAAGAACTGAGAGGGCGGGTGTGGTGGCTCATACCTGTAATCCTAGCACTTTGGGAGGCCACAGTGGGAGGATCTCTTGAGGTCAGGAGTTCGAGACCAGCCTGGCCAACAAGGTGAAAACCCATCTCAACAAAAATTAGCTAGGCATGGTGGCATATGCCTGTAGTCCCAGCTACTTGGGAGGCAGAGCCAGGAGAATCACTTCAACCCAAGAGGCAGAGGCTGCAGACTTCGCCACTATACTTCAGCCTAGCCAACAGAACGAGATTCTGTCTCAGAAAAGAAAAGAACTCAGAGAGTTCATTGCTAGTAGACCTGCCCTACAAGAAATACTAAAGGGAATATTTAAGCAAAATGATAGGGCACTAGGCAATAACTTGAATCCATACAAAGAAAGAATGTCAGTAAAGCTAACTCCCCCATAGCTGTATTAAGTTACAGCAGCAATAAGAAACTATTACTAAAAACTTAGTGGCTTAAAACAATGCAAATTTATTATCACATAGTTCCGGAGTTCAAAAGTCTACAATAGTTCTCTCTGAGCTAAAATTAAGATGTCAGCAGGGCTGCATTTCTTTGTGGAGGCTCTAGGAGAGAATCCATTTTTCTTGCGTTTTCTAGGCTTTAAGAGGCTGTCTGAATTCCTTGGCTCATCCCCTACCTCCATCTTCAAACCAAGTAGTATACCATCTTTAAATCTCTCTCTGACTCTGACTCTCTTACTCCCTTGTTTCCCTTACAAGAACTCTTGTGATTACATTGGAAAAACTGGATAATCCAGGCTGACTCCCCACCTCAAAATCCTTAATTTAATCACATCTATAAAATCTCTTTTGCCAAGTAAGGTAACATATTCACAGGTTCCAGGGAATAAGACATAGATTTTTTGGAGGAGGCAGTATTCTGCCTACCTACCATAGTAGGTAAATAGAAAAGACTGTATAAACTTATTTTTTATTTATAACTTTTTTCTCATATCTGACTTAAAAGACAACTGCATAAAGCAATATTTATAATCTGTGTTGATAGGTATGTCATTTGCATGACAATAGCACAAAGGACAAAGAAAGGAACAGAGCTATACGAAAACAAAAGCTTTTTTTTTTTTTTTTGAGACACACTTAAAAAAAAGTCTCACTCTGTCACCCAGGCTGGAGTGCAGTAGCAAGATCTCAGCTCACTGCAACCTCTGCCTCCTGGGGTTAAGTGATTCTCCTGCCTCACCCTCCCAAGTAACTGAGACTACAGGCACACGCCACCACACCTAATTTTTTTTTGTACTTTTAGTGGAGACAGGGTTTCACCATGTTGGCCAGGCTGGTATCGAACCCCTGACCTCAAATGATCCACCCACCTAGGCCTCCCAAAGTGCTGGGATTTCAGGTGTGAGCCAGTACGCCTGGTTTTTTTTTTTTTTTTTTTTTTTTTTTGAGACAGGGTCTTGCTCTATCACCCAGACTGTAGAGCAGTGCAACAATCACAACTGACTGCAGCTCGACCTCCTGGGCTCAACTGATCCTCCCACCTCAGCCTCCCAAGTAGCTGAGACTATAGGCATGCATGCACCATCACTCCTAGCTAATTCTTTTTTTTTTTTTTCTCTGTTCTAGCTAATTCTTAAACTTTTTGTAGAGATGGGTCTCCCTACACTATATACAATAGAACATATCTATTTAACACAAAAGAGGGCTGTGATGGAGGGAAAGAGGAACAAAAAAGACATAGAAAAACAAATAGCAAAATGCAGATGCAAATCTTTTTGTTTTATAATTTTTAACGAAAATTTTTAAAATTTTTAAAAAATCCAGATCCTGCACAATTTTGTTGTTTTTTCTGAGACAAGGTCTCTCTCTGTCACCCAGGTTGGAATACAGTGGCCCTATCAAAGCTTGCTGCAGCCTCAACCTCTTGGGCTCAAGCAATCCGCCCACCTCAGCCTCTAGAGTAGCCAGGACTACACGCACATGCCACTATACCCAGATAGTTTTGTATTTTTTTGTATAGATGGGATTTCGCCAAGTGCTCAGGCTGGTCTTAAACTCCTGAGCTCATGCAATCCATGCAACTTGGCCTCCCAAAGTGCTAGAATTACAGGCCTGTAGCCACCGTGTCTGGTCATAATTTTTTTTTTTTTTTTTTGAGACAGAGTGTTGTTCTGTCACCCAGGCTAGAATGTAATGGCACGATCTCGGCTACTGCAACCTCCACCTGGTGGGTTCAAGCTATTCTCCTGCCTCAGCCTCCTGACTTAAGTAGGACTACAGGTACATGCCACCACACACGGCTAATTTTTGTATTTTTAGTAGAGACAGGGTTTCACCATGTTGGTCAGGCTGGTCTCGAACTCCTGACCTTGTGATCCACCTGCCTCTGCCTCCCAAGGTGTTGTGATTACAGTTGTGAGCAACTGCGCCTGGCCCATAAATCTTATTAATTTTCCTGTAAATTAATCATTCCAAGTAAAGAATAAGAGGGAGCAACTCCAGAATCTATAAGATAACTAAAACAGACTAATGACAAGACTTAGGACTGCAGTGAAGCAAGATCATTCAGTAATGCTCGTAATCTTTTTTGATATAAAAAAAAATTGTGGCTGGGCGCAGTGAGCTGAGATCACGCCATTGCACTCCAGGCTGGGCGACAGTGCGAGACCCTCTCAAAAAAATAAAATAAAATAAAAAATAAATCTTAAACTTTTATTTAGTAAAAATCTATCAGTCTTTTCCTTTATGCTATTTTCCCTATGCAGTCACACTTACAAAGTCATTCATATCCTAACAAGCAGATAAAAAATATTTATCTATATTTTATTTTTATTTTTTCTGTTTACTTGCAGGCAAGAGGGGTGGGTTTCACTATGTTGCCCAGGCTAGTCTTGAACTCCTGGCCTCAAGCAGTCCTCTCACCTTGACCTCCCAAAGTGTTGGGTTTACAGGCATGAGCCACTGAACTAAGCCTGTTTTCTTTTTTTGAGACGGAGTTTCGCTCTTGTTGCCTAGGCTGGAGTGCAGTGGTACAATCTCTGCTTACTGCAACCTCTGACTCCTGGGTTCAAGCGATTCTCCTGCCTCAGCCTCCCAAGTAGCCGGGATTATAGCATGTGCCCCCATACCCAGCCTTGTTTTCTTTATATATATAAGATTCTTAAATTAGGCCCTCAGTTCATTCTTCTATTTTTTTGTTTGTTTGTTTGTTTGTTTTGAGATGGAGTCTCGCTCTGTCTCCCAGGCTAGAGTGCAGTGGCACCATCTTAGCTTACTGCAACAACCTCCACCTCCAAGGCTGGTCTCGAACTCCTGACCACCTCAAGCGTTCCATTTGCTTCAGTCTCCCAAAGTGCTGGGATTATAGGCTTCAGCCACCATGCCTGGCTCCATCCACTATTTTGAGGATTCCTTTAACCTTTATGGTTTATTGAATTTTGTCTTTCCTCTATCACATCTTCCTTTTTGTAGAAAATATCCAGTAGCTTTCTAGAATAGGGCATGGAAGTTAAATTTTTCAAGATATTGTAAGTTTATTTTAGCCCCCATTCTTGGATATAATCAATAGCAGTGACATGTGTTGACTTTTTTGTTTTTTATTTCTAGAACAAAAATCTGATGATAAATTCTGAATTGACATAGTAACTAAGAAGCACATGACTAGAGAAATCTGTATCAGAATTTATAATATATTTAAGCTAGCCTAAACTCAGTATTAATGTTTAAAGAAAGCCTCATGAAATTGGCAGTAAGTAGACACTGAATAAAAGATTATTATTAATAACCACATTTAAACCTGTAAGTTATAATATAAACTAAGTAGATAAATTTGACCTAAATGAAGCCAAACCAGGGGTTTTGGTTTCTCAAGGTTAGTTTCCTGATTAGTCCCCATTTTTATTAATTTCTCAAGTATATCAAGTAATTATTTATATTTTCTCAGATAAAACCAGCTTGCTTGGTTAGAATGTAGATTAAGTTCCAAATTTTGGCAAAATTCAAGTGGCTATCTTTAAGTTTACCTTGCTAAAGTTTCATAACCTTTTTGTAAATACACAAATACTACCTGGGATCCCATTAATTTATATAATTAATAGTACACAAAACCATGAATAAGAAAAGAGAATTCAGTATCAAGAGAAAATAAACACGTTGACCTCCTAAGAAAACAGAAGTTCCTCCATGGTTGTTATTCCCATCCTGTGTCCAAAAGATTATTATTGCCAGAAATTCTACATGTGCAAAAAAATGCTACTGATTATAGATAACCTCTGGTTTTCCCCCTCTTCCTTTTTTTTTTTTTTCTTTGAAATGGAGTTCTTGTTGCCCAGACTGGAGTGCAATGGTGCGATCTAGGCTCACTGCAACCTCTGCCTCCCAGGTTCAAGTGATTTTCCTGCCTCAGCCTCCTGAGTAGCTGGGAATACAGGCATGTGCCACCACTCCCGGCTAATTTTGTATTTGTTTTTTAGTAGAGATGGGTTTCTCCATGTTGGTTAGGCTGGTCTTGAACTCCAGACCTCAGGTGATCCACCCGCCTCAGCCTCCCAAAGTTTTGGGATTACAAGTGTGAGCCACCATGCCTGGCCTACCCCTCTTCTTTCTTCCACTCCCCACATCCAGTCTCTTAAGGTGTCCATGTTCAAAACACTGGTGTAAAAAAGGAAAATCTCTTTTTCTCTCTTAATAAGAAATGTTAAGTAGGAGACATTCTAGCCGTCCTTTCCGTTCCCTGAGGTCTTGTCACTTATGTCTACAATAAATCCAGCAATCTCATGTAGAATAGTTAGGATACTAGGAAAAGGAATTAAAGGGCAGATTTAAACTACGGCTGAGAAAAATTCCCACTAACTTCATGCAACTACACAGGATATCTAAAATATTAATTAGCATTTGAAGGATTAATATAGATTGTATACAATGTAGCCTCAACCTCTGTAAGAAGTGTATTTAAACTTAAGAATAACAACACATTTGTTTACTAATACAATTAAAACTATAAAGCAATGGAAATAATACATTTCTCTCTAAAATAGGCTGGGTGTGGTGCCTCATGCCTATACTCCCAGCACTTTGGGGGGCCGAGGCTGGATGATTACTTGAGGCCAGGAGTCTGAGAGTAGCCTGGGCAACATAGCAAGACTCCATCTCCACAAAAAATATAATAAAACAAGAAAAGAGGCCGGGCGCGGTGGCTCAAGCCTGTAATCCCAGCACTTTGGGAGGCCGAGACGGGCGGATCACGAGGTCAGGAGATCGAGACCATCCTGGCTAACACGGTGAAACCCCGTCTCTACTAAATGCAAAAAACTAGCCGGGCGAGGTGGCGGGCGCCTGTAGTCCCAGCTACTCCGGAGGCTGAGGCAGGAGAATGGCGTAAACCCGAGAGGCAGAGCTTGCAGTGAGCTGAGATCCGGCCACTTCACTCCAGCCCGGGCGACAGAGCAAGACTCCGTCTCAAAAAAAAAAAAAAAAAAAAAAAAAAGAAAAGAAAAGAAAAGAAAAGAAAAGGACACCTAAAAGCCAGGCACGGTGGCACACACTTGTAGTCCTAGCTACTCAGGAGGCTGAGGAGGGAGGATTACTGGAAGCCAGGAGTTCAAGGCTGCAGTGAGTTCTGATTGCATCACTGTACTCCAGCCTGGGCGACAGCGTGAAACCCTCTTTTTTTTTTTTTTTTTTTTTTTTTTTTTTTTGAGATGGAGGTTCACTGTTGTTGCCCAGGCTGCAGTGCAATGGCACGATCTTGGCTCACTGAAACATCTGCCTCCCGGGTTCAAGTGATTCTCCTGCCTTAGCCTCCCGAGTAGCTGGGGTTACAGGCATGTGTCACCACTCCCTGCTATTTTTGTTGTTGTTGTTGTATTTTTAGTAGAGACAAGGTTTTTCCATGTTGGTCAGGCTGTGGTCTCGAACTCCCAACCTTAGGTGATCTGCCCACCTCAGCCTCCCACAGTGCTGGGATTACAGGCGTGAGCCACCGTGCCCCGCCTGAAACCCTGTCTCTTAATAAAACAAACAAAATGGGCCAGGCGAAGTGGCTCACGCCTGTAATCCCAGCATTTTGGGAGGCCAAGGCAGGTGGATCACCTAAGGTCAGGAGTTCAAGACCAGCCCGACCAGTATGGTGAAACCCCGTCTCTACTAAAAATACAAAAATTAGCTGGATGTGGTGGTGTGCACCTGTAGTCCCAGCTACTCAGGAGGCTGAGACAGGAGGATCCCTTGAACCCAGGAGGTGGAGGCTGCAGTGAGCCAAGATCGCACCACTGCATTCCAGCCTGGGTAACAGAGTGAGACTCCTTCTCAAAAAAACAAACAAAACAAAAACACTTAAGTTGCAGAGTAACTACATCTTTGCATTTCAGAATCAAGCACCCTAAGAGACACACAGCTAGGAAGGAACATGAATAAGCTGACAAGGGAACTGTGAGAGAGGGTGGCTTAAAAGTACAAAGCTCAGGCAATGATTTTAATTGACCAGTTTTGCTTGAAAGTAAATGCTGATAAAAATCTTTGGAAAGGCCGGGCATGGTAGCTCATGCCTGTAATCCCAGAACTTTGGGAGGCCAAGGCAGGAGGACTGCTTGAGCCAAGGAGTTCCAAATCAGCCTGGGCCATATAGCGAGACCCTGTCTCAAAAAATGTTAAATAAAGTGTTTTTTTAAAAAAATCTTTGCAAACTATCACATCCTAAGAGAGACTATGAGAAAAACTGGTCAACAAATACTGAGTCTTAGCTATGTGTAAGGGATTATGCTTAGGCCAGAACTACTCAAAGTGTGGTCTCCAGACTGGCAGCATCAGCACTTCCTGGGGGATTGTTAAGTGTTCCAGCCCTTTAAACCTATCCAGATTCTTGTCTTTCACAGAAACCCCTGAATTTGGTTTTGACTCTTTCACACTTTGAGGCTGTTTCCTTCTTGTTCTTAAAAATGAAAAATACTTTCCACATCACCAACAAAAGCAATTCAGCAGGATTCATTTCTATATACTGTGCTGCCACATATAAGCCTTACTAATAAACAGCATGAGGGACTAGGGCGTGGCTTGGTAAAATGAAGAATGTCAGGAGAAGTTCAACTCTGTAAGCTGCTGCTTTTAGAAAAATGTATTTAACTACAGCCACAGGTCCCTCCCTCCTCTTGCTTCAAAATCAGATGTTCACCCATCCCTAGCAGTAAGATAAAGACCTTAGAAAGAGGGCTCTGACAGCAAACCACAGAGGCTGAAGACACATCTCGTTTTAATTGCATCAGCAACTGCTAAGCAATTAATGAAATAGAGAAGAGGGAGGGGACATCAGGGCAAAGAGAAAAGGGACTTGAGCAATCATGTGGAAATACTTCATCCTCATCCCAATGAGAGCAGGTTATCTGTGGCAGCTGCACAAAGCTTCAAATCCTCGCATTTGAACTCCCAGGCCACTTCCCAAGCAGCAATAAAGATACATAGTCAGGATTTTTTTCTTGCTTACAGTTTTATATCTCTCATATTTTTCCCTGCAGCCACCAACAAAGGGAAGAAAGAGTGAAAGACAACAGATCAAGTGAGTGATTCAGCTATTAAGTCCCTTCGGCAGATTCTATGCTTTGCATAATATGGACTACGAGGATCAGGAGATACTAAATACTAACAGCAGTGATTCATCAGAAGCATGTATGTACTAGGCCTAGGGCATGGTGGGACAGGAACTCCATCAATAAATCCCTGCAGGTTCCTTCTTTACTAAGCTGTATCCTTAACCTATCACAGAAAAGGCAATAAAACAAAAAACTGCCAACAAAAACTTCTCAAAGAGAAAGTAAATTCTCAAATGGAGAGTGGGTGCCAAAAAAAAAAAAAAAAAAAAACCCCAGCATGAAAGAGAAATAAAAGCTCAAAAAAGGCTAATATAGTGCCATAATTCCAGCTGTTATCCCTTCAGTAAACAGGGCAGGGCCCCTAAATCATAACATCAGAGAAAGCTGGTAGTTTTTGGCGGGGGCAATGGGGTGTGTGGTGAGAGTAGGAATTGATGAAAAATGTGATGGTCTATACAGCAGTTCCTAAACAGAATAATGTTCAAGTGGCCTCATTTTCCCCTTTACTCACCATTCAATCACAAGGACCTGAGGTTCTGGGTTTTCTGCAATAACCCTGATTAAAAACTCCATCCTACTGTGTCTGGATTTGGGGTTCCAAGAAAAAATGATCATTTTACATATAGTTCATCCCAAACTCCCTTGCACAGAGTTTGAAAGCACATGGTAAACCCACATTTGCAGGCAAAGTAAAATGCCAAATAGACAAGGATGAAATAGGCAGGAGATGGATCCCTGAAGTCAAGGCCCAAAAGCATTGAAAGTTGGACCACTGGCCGGGCATGGTGGCTCACGCCTGTAATCCCAGGACTTTGGGAGGCTGAGGCAGGCGGATCGCAAGGTCAGATCGAGACCACCCTGTCCAACAAGGTGAAACCTCATCTCTACTAAAAATACAAAAAAAAATTTTTTTAAATTAGCCAGGTGTGGTGGCATGCACCTGTAGTCCCAGCTACTCGAGAGGCTGAGGCAGAAGAATGGTGTGAACTTGCCTGGGAGGCGGAGCTTGCAGTGAGCCAAGATTGCACCACTGCACTCCAGCCTGGGTGACGGAGCAAGACTCCGTCTCAAAAAAAAAAAAAAAAAAAGGAAAGTTGGACCACTAACTTGACCACTAACTCTACTGCAGAATTACTTGCACTGCTTTTTGAAAATACAGATTATGATTTAATGAAAAGTATTCCATGGGACTTGTCAGTTGACTGCTATTTAGAAAAAAGAAAGAAAACATCAAACTCCTTAGAAGTCAGGCTGGTCTTGAACTCCCGACCTCAGGTGATCTGCCCGCCTCGACCTCCCAAAGTGCTGGGATTATAGGTGTGAGCCACCGCACCTGGCCTTCTTTTCTAATTTACTGGACAAAGTCCCATGGGCTAAGAGAGGCCCTGGCAATAACAATGAACAAATCAGTCAATCATCCCTGTCCTCATGAAGCTTATATCCCATTGTGGGAGAGACAACCAAAACAAATTATATAGTATATGGGCCAGTAATAAGTGTTATGGAGAAAATAAAACAGGGAAGAAGGTATAGAAAGTTTGTGTAGGCAGGTGATTTTATTTTATTCTTTTTTAATTTTTTTGAGATTGGGTTTCCCTCTGTCACCCAGGCTGGAGTGCAGTGGTATAATTATGGTGCACTGCAGCCTTGATCAATCTCCCTGGCTCAAGTGATCCTCCCATCTCAGTCTCCCAAGTAGCTGGGACTACAGGCACATGCCACCATGCCCAGCAAATTGATGTTTTGTAAAGAAGGAGGTCTCACAATGTGGCTCAGGCTGGTCTTGAACTTCCAGACTCAAATGATCTGCCTGCTTCCGCCTCTCAAGGTGTTGGAATTACAGGCATCAGTTACCACACCTGGCCAGTTTTAAATATAGTATTCAGGGAAGAACTCACTCAGAAGGTGACATTTTTATTTACAGAACCATGTCAAACCCATTTCCCCTCAGGCCTTTGCACTTGCTGTACTCTCTGCCTAAAACTCCTCTTTCCCTTTCTCAACTTTTGCATATGTAGCTTTTTATCTGTCAGTATCAACCTAAATGTCACTTCCTTAAGGGCAACTTCCCAGCAACACTAAGTAGAATAGCTACCTATATTCCTAGGCAGTCAGAACCAAACAAAGACTCAAGGCCAGGCATGGTGGCTCATACCTGTAATACCAGCACTTTGGAGGTCACTTGAGGTCAGGAGTTTGAGACCAGCCTGACCAACATGGTGAAACGTTGTCTCTACTAAAAAAAATACAAAAATTAGCCAGGTGTTGTGGTGGGCACCTATAACCCCAGCTACTCAGGAGGCTGAGACAAGAGAATTGCTTGAACCCAGGAGGCAGAGGTTGCAGTGAGTGAAGGTCTCACGACTGCCCTCCAGCCTGGGTGATAGGGTGAGACTGTCTGAAAAAAAAGGCTCAACTACATAAAACTAGAGATTTTGAATCCTGTTCTACCATTTCCTGGCTTAACCTCTGGCATCTAGTTTTCCCATCTGTAAAATGGATAATAATAGTACTTAACTTATATGGTTGCTGTGAAGAATAATTACAATCACTACCCAAAAGTATGACAATAACAATACAAATGTATATATTATATAAAAATATAAAAGTACAACAATAAAAATAGCAGCTACTGTTTATATAGCTTTTTACCATGCACCAGGCATTATTCTATGCATTCTACATTTAATAACCCATTTAATCTATTCACATAATACATTTAAAGTGCCAGCACTGTATTTAGCAAACAGTAAATACATGTTTGTTCTCTTTCTTATTATCACCATGATCAGTGGCAGTATTAGCTCTTCTTATGAGGTGCCTAAGCCCTCTGTGTCTCTGCTCTGCTGAGGGATCTATACCCCAAAGTTTCCTATTTTTCCCTCTAGGATTAACACCCTACAGAAGGAATTTTTATCAACCTTAGCACTTACTCTGTGCAAATCATCTCTTACGTCTAGCATCAGCATGGACTTTTAAAATGAAAAAGACATGACTGTCCATATAGATCATATGCTTTATTTATTTATTTATTTATTTTTATTTATTTTTTTTGAGACAGAGTCTCGCTCTGTAGCCCGGGCTGGAGTGTAGTGGCCGGATCTCAGCTCACTGCAAGCTCCACCTCCCAGGTTTACGCCATTCTCCTGCCTCAGCCTCCCGAATAACTGGGACTATAGGCGCCCGCCACATCACCCGGCTAGTTTTTTTTGTATTTTTTTAGTAGAGACGGGGTTTCACCGTTTTAGCCAGGATGGTCTCGATCTCCTGACCTCGTGATCCACCCGTCTCGGCCTCCCAAAGTGCTGGGATTACAGGCTTGAGCCACCGCGCCCGGCCATGCTTTATTTATTTATTTAGAGACAGAGTCACACTCTGTCACCCAGGCTGGAGTGCAGTGGCACGATCCCGGCTCACTGCAACTTCCGCCTCCTGGGTTCAAGCGATTCTCTTGCCTCAGCCTCCTAAGTAGCTGGGACGACAGGTGCGTGCCACCACACCTGGCTAATTTTTGTATTTTTAGTGGAGACAGGGTTTTGCTATGTTGGCCAGGCTCATCTCGAACTCCTGACCTCAGGTGATCCACCTGCCTCGGCCTCCCAAAGTGCTAGGATTACAGGCATGAGCCACTGCCTCTGGCCAAAACTAAGCTAATTTTACTAACATAACATGAAAATAATAGGAGTGAACTCATTTTGATATTATTAGTATCTCGAGTTTCTAGAATTAAACACAATGCTCCTTTTGAATCTCTCACTAAAGACAAACTAGAATCCATATACTTGACCATAAGCATCAAAAAATAATTAGAAGGCTTAAAGAAACACAGAAGTCCAGAACCCTGGTTCTACTTTCCAGACTCACCTACTAATATACATGAACAAATGATGATGCTACTCTTCCTTAAGAATCTTGATTGATTAGAACATGGCTTCTAAGCAAGGCCACCAGGAACTGTTTTCCTGGTATCTATTGCTTTGAGAAATATATTTATGCTTACCCATCTCAAATGCCTTTTATAAAAATATTTAAATGATAAAGATGAGAAGAGAAAAAGATATCATGAGAGGTAGTATGGCTATAACTGTGGAAGATAAAGTCAGATCACCTGGATTTTAATCCTGGCTCCACAAACTACCAACCAGGCCACGTTTCTTAACTTGCTAAAACTCACTATACTCATGTATAAAGTGGGAATAAGAGAGCTCCTGGCCAGTCAGGCACAGTGGCTCATGCCTGTAATCTCAACACTTTGGGAAGTCAAGGCAGGGGGATCACTTGAGCACAGGAGTTTGAGACAAGCCTGGGCGATATAGCGAGACCCTATCTCTATTTAAAAAAGTAAGAAAGAAAGAGTTTCTATCTCAAAGAGATGTTGTAAGATGTGATCTAGGCAATTCCATTCTTGGCACACAGTGCAAGAGCAATAAATTAAAGCTTAAAAAAATACACCAGAAAGAAAAAGAAAAGTCAAGAACATTCTGTGGGCACTTACTGTATTTGCTTTTTAGCTCAGAAAAGACACTACAGAAAAAAACTTAACTAGCTGGCTAACACTGCTTCCGTCTTAGCTCTCAATGATACACACAAAAGGATGGCTTATCAATATATTCTTTCTCCAGCATAAACCCAAAGGTTAAACAACACATTTCTGTTCAGAGGGAGAAGTGCTAAGACAAGATGACAAACCTATTGATTCTTTTTCACAAGGAGACTCACTGTGAGAGCAAAAGGGAACCCTCTAACCCCAATCTGGGGAGGGGGCTACTGAATTGGCACACTTTTTACATATTCAGAAGTATCTTCTACCTGCTTGGATTTTCTAAGCACAACAAAGGCTTTGGCTTTTAGCATTTAAGAGAAAAGATACTCCTTGGAGAAAGAGCATGAGGGAACTTATAGGAAACTGTCCCCAGGAGCTTTTCCTAAACTATCTCAAACAATGTAGAATTACTGTTACCACTTTATTAATTCAATTACTATTTATTAGGCATCCTTTATAGTTCCTGAGAATAAGGGAAACCAAACAGATGAGGTCCTAGCTCTCCTGGTACTCTTATACAATAGAAGAGAAAGTAAGCCCATAACAAACAAGAAACTATCTAAGAGGAATGAATGCCACAATGAAAATCAAACACCATGATATGATACGGACTATCCAGTAAGTTATTTTAGATTAGATGGTCAGGAGAAGCTTCAGTGAGAAGATGATATTTTAACTGAAACCTGAATGACTAGCAAGGGCCAGTTTGCATTCCAGAGGGGTATGAGAGGAAGTGGGAAAAGAAGGTAGTAGTAAGCCATATATTTAGAGAGAACAAGCTTCATATGTTTGAGAAACAGAAAGAAGGCCAGTGTGGCTGGAGTACAGAGGTAGTAAGAATGGTTGAGATAACATCTGCAAGGTAAACAAACCAGATAATGTTAAAGCCCCAGAGATGTTTAGGACTTAGTTAAAAATCACACAACTTGTTCTCAGCAAAGTTAGAATTTAACTCCATAGAAGTCTAACCCTAAGTCCATGGTCTTTCTAGAACACCACAGTTAACATATCTTCTTCATCATTATGAATGGAAACCTAGTTCAGTGTTTTACACATTGCAGATGTTCAGTAAATGTTTATCGAAAGAAAAGGAAAAAGCCTAAATACCTAGGCATACCACTTTTCATCTCTGTTCTGGTCAGAAAAATGTCAAGTACCTATCCAAACACTGAATACTCTTACTGAAGATTAACAGGACCTATAGTTGTGATTCTTAATCATGGATGCACACCAGAATCACCTGGGAAACTTTAAGAAATACTGATGCATGGAAATCATCAGAATATCAGAAATTCTGATATATGTGGTCTGGGATGTAGGGGGATTGGGATTTTCAAGAGTTCCTCAAGTTATTCTAATGTCCAGCCTATGTTGAGAACCATTGATCTAGAGGTTTCCAAATATAAAACCATATGAAAAAGTCATCTCACCAATTGCTGCTGGGCATGAGGTCCATGACAAAGTGACAAGGAACAATAAGGTTTTGGGGGGTGCAGGGTTACTGGAGTAAGGAGAAACAAATTTAAAAGTGGCTAAATATCTTGCTACACATGGATAAAAGATGACAGTAAGGAAGTACTATGTAGTATAATAATAGTATTACAGTTATATATGCAAATGTCCTCATGTTTTTGGAGTCATGATAAAGTATTTGGGAGAGAAATGTCATAATGTTTAAAACCTCCAAATTGTTCAGCAAAACAAACACAATCACATATATAGATAAAGCACATATGAGAAAACATTGACAATTATTGAATTCAATCTAGGTGGTGGTGATCATTTTACTTCTCTTAACTTTTCTGTATGTTTAAAATTATTCATAATAAAATGTTGGGAGAGGCAAAATATCGCAGTTGGGCACGGTGGTTAATGCCTATAATCCCAGCACTTTGGGAGGCCGAGGCGGGTGGATAACGAGGTCAGGACAATCCTGGCCAACACGCTGAAATCCTGTCTCTACTAAAAATACAAAAAATTGGCCGGGCATGGTGGCACATGTCTGTAGTCCCAGCTACTTGGGAGGCTGAGGCAGGAGAATTGCTTGAACCTGGGAGGCGGAGGTCACAGTGAGCCGAGATCACACCACTTAACTCCAGTCTGGGCGACAGAGTGAGAGCCTGTCTCAAAAAAAGCGTTGGGAGGGGGAAATATCTTGCCACAATATACAGATAATTAGTCCATCATGTTTGGAAAGCTGTCTTGGTAATTTATTTCTTTTTTTTTTTTAAACTTTATTCTTCCACAAGAAAACATCTGCAAGTAAATGGTAATTTTTTTAGATGGAAAGCAAGGCTTTTTCTTTTTCTTTTTTTTTTTTGAGACACAGTCTTGCTCTGTCACCAGGCTGGAGTGCAGTGGTGTGATCTCGGCTCAACTGTAACCTCCACCTCCAAGGTTCAAACGATTCTCCTGACTCAGCCTCCAGAGTAGCTGGGACTACAAGTGCGCACACCACCATGTCCAGCTAATTTTTGTATTTTTAGTAGAGACAGGGTTTCACCATGTTGGCCATATGGTCTCAATCTCCTCACCTCGTGATCCGCTCACCTCGGCCTCCCAAAGTGCTGGGATTACAGGCGTGAGTCACGGCGCCCAGTCGGAGTGCAAGGTGTTTTAAAGGAGGTGCCAGTTCACGCTATCCCACTGAAAGAATACAAAATAAAAGACTGCTTTTAAAGTATTTAAAGCCCGTTTATAAATATTGTCTCTCAACTCGTTAGCCAGTTCCTTTTTAGCCCTCTATTTCCTTATAACTGCCTAATATACGAAACTCATATACTCTACAGAGTTTCTGATGTTTCACTCTTTCTAGGAGTCAGATTTCCCAATGCTTATCACAAAGGTTTCTGTCCTGTCAGCAGTTTAAGGTTGCCTGCCATGAAATAGTCCTCACCTCTGAATGACACTAAGAGATACCACCCATGACCTGGAAGAGAATGGTGGCCTCCAGTAGAACTGAGTTCTATTCTTCTGCAACGTAATATAATCTCTCTCCACTAGCTCTCAAAAGCAGCTCAGAAGTAGTGATCTGTAACAAGGGTCATCCAAGGTAAAACTGGGAAGTAGGTAACACTGTCTCTACCACTCCCTCCACAAGCAGCTGAGGACCCTCCAGCTCTAAACCTGTCCCTATCTCTTCTATATCTGTTTCCTTTACTACACTTAAATTTAAACTGTGAATCAATTAAGTAAATGAATCCTAACTAGTTAACTGGCCTCTTAAGAAACAGCTAGAATTTCTAGCTCTTGGTAGTCTCATCAAATCACATCATGGTCACCTATTCTGACACAATTATACATATTTTGAAGTACCTACCTACACAGAGTCTCCTTTAAAGTTCATATAAAATGAAGTCAATTTTTCTTCCAGTTTAAATGTCAGTCACTGACTGGTCATGCTTTCTTCTTTCTCCATGGCTTCTCAGGAGGCTCATGCATACATTCATTCATTCATTCTTAGAGACAAGGTCTCAATCTGTGGCCCCAGCTGGAGTGTAGTCACATGATCATGGCTCACTACAGCCTTAAACTCCTGGGTTCAAGCAATGCTCCTGCCTCAGCCTCCCAAGATGCTGGGATTTCAGGTGTGAGCCACCTTGCCTGGCTAGGAGATGCATCTAAAATACCTCAATTGGGCCAGGCATGGTGGCTCAAGCCTGTAATCCCAACACTTTGGGAGGTTGAGGCTGGAGAATTGTTTGAGTCCAGGAGTTTGAGACCAGCCTGGCCCACATAGTGAGACCTTGTCTCTATAAAAAATAAACAAAATTAGCCGGGCATGGTGATGCACACCTTTAGTTCCAGCTACTCAAGAGGTTGAGGTGGAAGGGTTGCTTGAGCCTAGGAGGTTGAAGCTCCAGTGAGCCATTACTGTACCACTGCACTCCAGCCTGGGTGACAGAACAAGACCCTATCTTAAAAAAATAAAATAAAATAAAGTACGTCAATTAAAGAATGCTTTTAAATGAATGTACAGGTCAGTGTAAAGTAAGTACTCACCGTCCTCCTTACTTTAGCCAAAACTATGGTGAATTTTAAGGAACACAAAAATGAATCTTAGCTCAATATTAAAGATGCTTATTCTAGTAATCTTCCTAACTCATTTATCTTAAAGAGATGATCAGAATCACCATAACAATCACTTTGCATGCCTTTGCCAAATCTGATTGTCAGTGTTCCATTCTGCTCTCAATATTTCTAAAATTAAAGGCAATACATGCATTTATTAAAATGCTTACATAACTTGCTAGACATTCTAGCAAGCAGATGTAAACAGTAAAGATGGAGCACTTTTGTAAATTATCAATAGTACTTACTTTATCCTAGTAAATGGACAAGCACTTAAAGACAAGCAAAACAAAATTAAGAACTATTAATGGATAAAAGATGTTAGTGGCTGGGTGTGGTGGCTCATGCCTGTAATCCCAGCACTTTGGGAAGTCAAGGTGGGTGGATCACCTGAGGTTAGGAGTTCAAGACCAGACTGGCCAACATGGTGAAACTCCGTCTCTGCTAAAAAAAAAAAAAATTAAATAATAATAATAATACAAAAATTAGCCAGGCATGGTGGCACCTGCTTGTAGTCCCAGCTACTCGGGAGGCTGAGGCAGGAGAACTGCTTGAACACAGGAGGCGGAGGTTGCAGTGAACAGAGATCACGCCACTGCACTCCAGCCTGGGCAACAGACTGAGACTTGAGACTCCGTCTCAAAAAAAAAAAAAAAAAGTGAGCAATGTATCAGTAACATTACTGTCATTCACTGTAATCTAGTGGATGAAGGGAGGTGGCTAAATTTGACATGCTCTTATATGTATCTGGTTTAATTAAACCCAGACCATAGACTGAAGCCACACTGAAATAGGTTATACTTCTCTTCACCTGATCTTCCAAAGGAACATACAGATTCTGGTTTCCCTTGTGAATATGACTTAAAAAAAAAAAACTCCACAAAAACCAAAAACAACACAACAAACGCATGGATAGATACCTTTATGCCTGAAAACAAAACAAACTGCTTTTTACTTCAAGTGTTGTATAAAGTCAAAACAAACCTTACTCTTGGCTCTGAACTTCTAAATGTCACCCTAACACCCCTGCCATCTAAAGACCCAGCAGTGATCTAACACCCACTATACTTAGAGTTCATCTTATGATTATCTTGTACTAATGTGAGTTACATAAGAAGCAGCTTCTCTGGTCACAACAGCTCTTCCTTCTGAGCCACTTAAGCAATTACAGTAGTTCCCCCTGCCCTTAACCTTGGGGGATACATTCCAAGACCCCCAGTGGGTACCTGAAACTATGAATAGTACCTAACCTTACATAAACTTTTAGATCTGATAACCAACACAGCTATATGAAGTGCCCAACTTTGTAGCAGCCAGCGTATACAACATGAATATACCAGATAAAGGCTAATAGTTTACATCCTGGGTGGGACAGGGTGAGATGATGCGAGATTTCATCATGCTACTCAGAATGAGGCACAATTTAAAATTTAGGCCGGGTGTGGTGGCTCGTGTCTGGCAGAGTCCCAGCTACTCGGGAGGCTGAGGCAGGAGAATCGCTTGAACCCAGGAGGTGGAGGTTGCAGTGAGATCGTGTCACTACACTCCAGCCTGGGTGACAGAGCAAGACTCCATCTCAAAAAATAAATAGGCCAGGCGCAGTGGCTCATGCCTGTAATCCCAGCACTTGGGAGGCCGAGGTAGGTGGATCACCAGGTCAGGAGATTGAGACCATCCTGGCTAACACGGTGAAACCCCATCTCTACTAAAAATACAAAAAATTAGCCGGGGGTGGTGGTGGGCACCTGTAGTCCCAGCTACTCAGGAGGCTGAGGCAGGAGAATGGCGTGAACCTGGGAGGCAGAGCTGGTAGTGAGCCGAGATTGCACCACTGCACTCCAGCCTGGGCAACAGAGTGCGACTCTGTCTTAAACTAAACTAAAATAAAATTGATAAAATAAAATTGATGAATTATTTACTTCTAGAATTTTCCATTTAATATTTTTAGATCGTGGTTGACTTTAGGTAAGCGAAACTGTGGAAAGCAAAACCTGGAAAGCAAAACCATGGAAAGAGGGCCTACTGCATTGTCAGTATCACTCCTATAGCATTTTGCATAGTTATCTTCTTAATCTTTAATTTTTTTTTTTTTTGACAGAGTTTCGCTTTTGTTGCCCAGGCTGGAGTACAATGGCGCGATCTCGGCTCACTGCAACCTCTGCCTCCCTCGTTCAAGGTATTCTCTTGCCTCAGCCTTTTGAGTAGCTGGGATTACAGGCATGTGCCACCATGTACAGCTAAATTTTGTTTTTCATAGAGACAGGGTTTCTCCATGTTGGTCAGGCTGGCTTTGAATTCCCTACCTCAGATGATCCAACCACCTCAGCCTCCCAAAGTGCTGGGATTATAGGCGTGAGCCACTGTGCCCGGCCAATCTTTTAATTTTTCAATTATTATTATTATTTTTTGAGACAGGGTTTTGTTCTATCACCCAGGCTGGAGCGCAGTGGTGTGATCGTGGCTTACTGCAGCCTCGATTTCCTGGGTTCCATCAATCCTCCCACCTCAGCCTCCCGAGTAGCTGGGACTACAGGCATGTGCCACCATACCTGGCTAATTTCTGTATATTTTGTAGAGATGAGATTTTACCATGTTCCCCAGGCTTGTCTTGAACTCCTGGGCTCACGTGATCCTCCTACCTTGGCCTCCCAAAGTGCTGGGATTACAGGTGTGAGCCACCATGCCCAGACTAAAATTTTTTAGTTTTTATTTTTTGAGACAGGGTCTTGCTCCATTGCCCAGGCTGGAGTGCAGTGGCGTAATCAAGGCTCATTGCAGCCTTGACCCCCCAGGCTTAAGTGATCCTTCCACTGCAGCCTCCGGAGTAGCAGGAACTACAGGTGTGCACCACCAAGGCTGGAGGTTATCCTCCCTCCATACCTTAGACAATTGGATTTCAGAAGTGAACTCACCTCTTAGTTGACATAAGTGCTCTCCCTCTCTCCTGGACACACACACTCACACTCATTTTCTCTCTCTTAAGAAGCTGCTGCTAGAAAATAAAAAGAAGTTGCTGCTAATATTAAAATTTTTTGCTGAGATTTGATTGCTTTGGGATGAATGTATGAGTTAAATTTTTTTTTTTGACTAGCTTCTGCTTTCTGAACTTTAAACTCAGGCTATAGTTTAATTATGACAATCATGAAATTATTGCAAATAAACAAAGAACATAAAACTCCCTTCCTATTTGTTTAGCACTATTAAACTTGAGAAGTGTAATATAATTATGTAGACTGATCTCAACCAGGAACTCTAAGCATCTGTGTGGCTGTGATATAGAAGGATTACTAATAACATGAGCCCAGTGTGGGTGTCACATTAGTGCCTTCATCACATTAAATGATACAGGCAACCAGGCATAGTGGTAGGATGACCAGCTTTGAAGTCACATAGATTTAGGAGATAAATCAACTTCTGCTTCTTTCTAGTTGTGTGATCTTGGGGGCATAAATGTTTCTAGGCCAAAGTTTCTTCAAATGCCAAGGCTGTTGTGAGATTATCAAGATAAATTGTTGCCTAGCATAGTCTACTTTGAAGGCACCCAAAATAAATGATAGCTATTATTACTAATTGCAGTGAATTTAAGTGAACAGAATTTTGACAATTATTTTGGGGCCAACATTTATCAATGGTCTTGGCACTATGCCAAACTGAGAAATAGGCTTGTACTTAAGAGAATGAAAAGTGGACCCTGGAGAATGAAAAGATTGAACTGAAATTATTAGGTTTTATACTAGCATCTACTAGTTTTGAAGTTTGGAGATTTATAAAACTCAAAAAGATGATTTGGATGTCAGGCAGTACTTTATGATGTCAGGCGGTATATTATAGAACATATTATCAAAATTTTCACAGGCATTAGGAGGTCTACCCTTATCTCACTGAAACTTAAATACAAACTCCAGTTCTCAAGGTAGCTTAACAAAACATCACGTACTAAGCCCGCTTTGAAAAATAATTAAATGACTTCCATACTCACAAGACCCAAACACAACAGTTTTCAGTTCCTGGCATTCAGGAGTGGAAACATAGTATTAATACTTGCTAGGATAGGTTTTTGGCCATACTGTCTTGGTATGCACAAGTTTCTTTCTAGAGACTAGATCTGAAAAAGAGTCAGGAATGAAAATTATTATGAGACTGCCCAGGCGTGGTGGCTCACACCTGTAATCCCAGCATTTAGGAGGCTGAGGCAAGAGACTGCCTGTGCCCAGGAGTTCCTGGCCAGCCTGGGCCAACACAGGCAGACCCTGTCTAAATCATTAAAAAAAAAAAAAAAAAGAAAAGAAAGAAAAATATTATGAGAGAATAAATCATTTTGCATTATAAAAAGGGAGTTAGCATACAGAAACATTAGGTCTTAAGTAATCAAATCTTAAGTAGCATTACTATTTTTTAAAATTAAGATCCTATTTTGGTTTGCTATATTAAAATGGATACAACAAGAAGGTTGGGCAATGGAGACTCAAGTAATCAGTAGAGAGCCAAGAAACTGCCCTCACAAAGATTTCTCTAGAAGAGAAAAACTGACAAACAAAATGACAGTATCAGAAAGTAGTAGGTGCTGTTATAAAAACAAAACAAAACAAAGCAATAGGTTAGATAACAAGTCACTGAGGGTACCACGTTAGACAAAGGAGTATGGAAGAGCTGGTAACTGAATAAGCCAAGTACTGGGGAGGAACAACCAGGATGAGGGACCAGGAAGTATAAAAACTCTGAGGTAAGACGGGCGGATCATGAGGTCAGGAGATCGAGACCATCCTGGCTAACACGGTGAAACCCTGTCTCTACTAAAAAATACAAAAAAAAAAACTAGCCGGGCGAGGTGGTGGCGCCTGTAGTCCCAGCTACTTGGGAGGCTGAGGCAGGAGAATGGCAGGAACCCGGGAGGCGGAGCTTGCAGTAAGCTGAGATCCGGCCACTGCACTCCAGCCTGGGTGACAGCAAGACTCCGTCTCAAAAAAAAAAAAAAACAAACAACAAAAAAAAAAAAACAAAAAAAAAAACTCTGAGGTAAGAGCAGATATAAAGCCTGTGTGGATGGTATAATGAATGGGAATAATGGTAAGATCAGTTTAAGTAGGCAGTTGCAGTCAGATACGTAGAAATTTGGGGCCCTGGTAATAGAATTTAGATTTTATCCTAATTTGGTAAATCATTTGAGGATTTTTAAGCAGAAAAATTAGTGACATTGGGACTATACTCAAAATCTAAAGATGCTGTTTTTCTTGTTAAAGTTCACAGGTTCGTATAAAGCCAACAAATCTTTCAAAGTTCATGAAAAATGTATGGAGGAAATTTAGCACTTAAATTAAAATATACATTCTATGGACTTCAGCCAACTCTGACCTGTTTCTCTATTCCTTGTTCCCACAATCTAGTCAGTTGAGAAATCCTGCCAGTTTCTCCTTCATAATTATCATCTATTTACTCCTCTTGCCAAGCATCCCACTTCAAAATCTTTTCCATTTCTGTTCCTTTCCTCCTCTCTTCCACACACATGCTCTTGTGCGTGAATGCACACAGATGGGCACAAAATTTGAGACAATCTTGTTGGGAAGAGAGGCCCCCAAGTTTTCTCTTAGCATCTAAATAATGAGTATGAAAGAATATTTCGATTTCAGGAATAGAAAATAAGGAAATCCCTGGGTAAAAGATGACTATGAACAAGAAACAAACACTATCTAGTAGAAAACCAAAGGATCTTCTGTGGGGGGAAAAAACAAATTAAAAAACCAGAGAGACGCCGGGTGTGGTGGGTCATGCCTGTAGTCCCAGCACTTTGGGAGGCCGAGGCGGGTGGCTCACGAGGTCAAGAGATCGAGACCATCTTGGCCAACATGGTGAAACCCCATCTCTATTAAAAATACAAAAAAATTAGCTGGGTGTGGTGGCATGTGCCTGTAATCCTAGTTACTCCGGAGGCTGAGGCAAGAGAATCACCTGAACCCGGGAGGCGGAGGTTACAGTGAGCTGAGATTGTGCCACTGCACTCCAGCCTGGTGACAGAGCGAGACTCAAGTCTCAAAAACAAAACAAAACAAAACAAAAAACAACCAAAAAAAACAGAGAAACAAGAGGAAGGGTGGTAAGTATGTAATTACTCTAGATCCTGGACAGAGATATAACAAGTCATCTGATCAAGATGTAGCTACGGCCGGGCGCGGTGGCTCAAGCCTGTAATCCCAGCACTTTGGGAGGCCGAGACGGGCGGATCACGAGGTCAGGAGATCGAGACCATCCTGGCTATCCCGGTGAAACCCCGTCTCTACTAAAAAATACAAAAAAAAAACTAGCCGGGCGAGGTGGCGGGCGCCTGTAGTCCCAGCTACTCGGGAGACTGAGGCAGGAGAATGACGTGAACCCGGGAGGCAGAGCTTGCAGTGAGCTGAGATCCGGCCACTGCACTCCAGCCTGGGCGACAGAGCGAGACTCCGTCTCAAAAAAAAAAAGAAAAAAAAAGATGTAGCTACAAAAGCTCCTATTTTACTCTACTCTCCATTTATCATTTTAACTTCTGTTTAACTCAATTTATTATCTTATAATATCATTGCTATGGATACTATTATTTATCTTGCTTACATCACAAAGTGGGTGAATACAAAAGGAAAGCAGAATATTAAACAAGATATCTGTGAAGGCATACAGTAAACTAGAAAGGGCTAAACAAATTCATTTATTCAATAAATACTTACTGAGCAACCACTCAGTGCTAGACACAAAATAGACACGTTCTATGTTCTCATGAAGTTTATATTCTTGGAGGTGGTAGGGGATTTTATTAAAGTTATTAATATAATTATTCATTATATGCACATCTTTCCTACTGGATACTGAGGTTCTCTAGGAGGCTATGTCACTATTTTATTCCTTCTAACAATGATCACAGAACCTGGCACACAGAAGGTGATAAATAAATGTTAGAACTGGGAATACCTCATGCAAAGGCTTTTCTACTGTTCAGCTACAGGGCCGCTTCTCAGATTCTAACTTGGCTACCAATGGTCTCCTTGCTACACACTCCAGGGGCTCAGCCAATCTTCCTTTCCCCTTGGTTGCTGCCATCAGGCACTTTTTATCTTTGAGGATTTCCACCACCTCCATACGTGCCTGATTAACCAAGAAGGTGAGCTTTTGGCCCTTTCCGTTTTTATCTTCAGGACTTGAGTCTCGCTACTATCACCTTTTGATTCCATCTTACAGCCAAAAGATCCTTTCTTTCTAAACAGAAGTTGCAATTAAGGCAGAACAACAAGCACCTCCTTGGTCTAAAATTTTAAAAATTTACATTTATGAGACCACACATTAAAATAGTTCACAAGGTCACAGTTCAGCCTGGGAATTATGTATCCTCTTTGGAAATTCACTCACATTCCAGCCAAAGCCACAGAATAGCATTTAACTGCAAATGCATGATGTCTCTCAGACACTAAAAAATGCAATGCTCTATTTCAGACTGGGCGATAGAGTGAAACAGTGAGAAAAATCATAACTTCTTGGGTCAAGGTCCAGATGAAAGGCCTGCTGACTCAAAGGAAATGGCAACTGAAAAAAAAAAAAGGGAACTATTTTAGAGTTTCAAAGCTATATAAAAGAAGCTGCAAAATAAAATTCTTCGAAATAAACCTTAATAGTTAAGTTCCAATACGAAGATTTCCTCACACTTTAGTCTATTTCAGTTTTCTGTTTGAACTGTATGTGTGTGCTAGACAACAAATATTTATTGAGTAGTTAATATTTGCCAGTCAAGAAGGATTTGATGATGTGAAGGAAGCAGAAAAAGAACTTATGGCAATGAAACAATTAGGCTATGACAATACAACACGGCAAGGGAGGCACAGGAATCTGTGGCAACACAAAGAGGAATATGTAAGTCAGCTTTGGCCAGAAAAGACTTCCCAGAAGGAAGAAGTAAACTCTAAGCTAAGAGCAGAAAAATAAATATGAGCCAGACAACAGTAACAATACTTACATAGTACTTATTAAGTGCCAAGCATTAAGAGTATTCCATATATTTACCTAATAACTCTCCCAACCACCCTATGAAGCTGAAACTATGATTATTATTCACATTGTATAGATAAGGAAATTGAGGCTTTGAGAGATTAAGTAAACTGCCACGGTTACATGGTAAGCAGAACCAGGATTGGAACCCAGGTAGGAGGTGGCGGTAGGGGTGGCAAGAGATGGCAAGAGAAGGGGAAATCAAAGGGTGACAGGTAGAGAAATGTATGTATTACAATTTGGAGAACAAAAAAGCTACAGCAATAATGGAAAGTTAAGTATGGTGAGCTTCTGGGAGAGGTTAAGAATGAAAATTTATGAGAAACTAGATTAAGCTGGGGCTAATTACACCTTGAATTAGAGTAGTTAATAACAAACCAAAAAAGGAATAGTCTATGTATTATATACACCAATGGACTATAACATGATTTCCTGGTATCTCCTCCTTTAAGAAAATCTTTCTACATATTACTAAAAAATTCAGCTTCCTAAAAAATTCCTAAAATTCAATTTCATGACACTACCCTGATCAAAAAGTCTTTAATAGCTCTTCACTGATTATAAGATTCACGCCAAATTTATGAGCCTTCACAAAATGAGCTCCATCTCTCTTTCTACCAATCCCTACCACCAATTTCAGCCCTAGATAGAATTATTCATTGCTCTGGGAATTTTTATTCATTGCTGAATAAAAATTTGGAATAAATATTTCAGTTTCACACTCTGTATCATACTTCAACCTACACACAATATATTTATTACACCTGCACAGTTTCACAATTTTTAGTGGATGCAGAGGAAGGAGTAGAAGAGTAAATTTGTGCAAACTGAACGAGTTCCTGATTATTTTTCAACGTTATTTGAAATCACTGCACATATAAAAAATTTGATCATCTACTATTAGAGGTATGTAAAGAATTATGTATATTTTTGGTATCAGAAGTTGTCAAAAAAATAAGTAAAAAGAATTACATTTCAGGTTTGTTCAGTGGCAGATATTTTAGCATTCTGAATAATATCTGACATACCAAATCCCATAATTTCAAACTAATAGTCTGTGCTATCTCCAAAACCAAGAATCTCATTCTTACCAAAAATGTCAGAAAGAAGAACTAAATTTAATATTAACTTGTTATTACTAAATTATCTTACATTTTGGATATAATTATCCTGGCTCCTCTTTACAGTTGTTAATCTTCAATGTTTAACAGTTCATTGTATGACTTATTATAAATGGCATTAAATCCTTTTAAAAAGCAGATAGGATATAAATAATATTTTGAAATTCCCTCAAAAACTGATAACTAAGTATACACTAAATCTAGTAACTACAAAAAAAAATCAATAAACCTAGGTAACGTTATAACTGTATTACAGAGACTAAAAATTGGAAGGTAAACACTGTATATAACAACTAAGAACTGGTCAACATGGTGTTTATAGATTACAAACAGACTAAATACACTGGCATTATGTCAAAGACTAGTAAAGCAGTGCTAAGCATTTAGTGGCTAGGAGGGAAGGGCAATAATTTCTGTTAAATTTTTAGTTAGGCTCGGGAAACTGATCACTTACTTAACCTTTCATTTGGTTTCTTCATCTATAAAATGCAAATAGATAATATCTGATTGTCATGAGGGTTAAACAAACTAATATATATATGAAGCATTTAGAATAATGGCTGGCATTTAAAATAAGTGCTGGCTGGGAGCAGTGATTCATGCCTGTATTCCTAGCACTTGGGGAAGCTGAAGCGGGAAGATCACTAGAGACCAGGAGTTCGAGACCAGTCTGGGCAACATTGCCAGGCTCCAGTCTCTAAAAAAAATTTTTAAATTACCCAAGAGTGGTGGCTCATGCCTGTAATCCCAGCACTTTGGGCAGCCAAGACAAGAGGACTGTTTGAGCCCAGAAGTTTGAGACCAGGCTGAGCAACATAGCAAGACATTTTATCTACAAAAAAAAAAAAAAAAAAAAATTGGCCAGGTTTGGTGGTGCGTGCCTGTAGTCCCAGCTCCTTGGGAGGCTAAGGAAGGAGGATCACTTGAACCTGGGAAGCTGAAGCTGCAGTGAGCCATGATCATGCCACTCTACTCCAGCCTGAGCGATGGAGGGAGACCCTGTCTCCAACTAAAAAAAAAAAAAAAGTAGTTATTGCGTTATTGCTATATGTAGGATTATGGGTGATTTCTGTTTTCTATACTTCACTGAATCTTCAGGTTTTCTTTCCTTTTTTTTTCTCCGTGATGGAGTCTTGCTCTGTCACCCAGGCTGGAGTGTAGTGGCACAATCTCGGCTCACTGCAACCTCTACCTCCTGAGTTCAGGCGATTCTCCTGTCTCAGCCTCCCAAGTAGCTGGGATTACAGGCACACACCACCACGCCCGGCTAATTTTTGTATTCTTAGTAGAGACAGGGTTTCACCATGTTGGCCAGGCTGGTCTCAAACGCTTAACCTCATGATCTGCCTGCCTCGGCCTCCCAAAGTGCTGGGATTGCAGGCATGATGCACTGCATCCAGCTCTCTTTTTTTTGAGACAGTTTTGCTTTTGTTGCCCAGGCTGGAGTGCAATGGCGCAATCTTGGCTCACTGCAACCTCCCAGGTTCAAGCAATTCTCCTGCCTCAGCTTCCCAAGTAACTGGGATTACAGGCATGCAACACCATGCCTGGCTAATTTTTGTATTTTTAGTAGAGATGAGGTTTCACCATGCTGCCCAGCCTGGCCTCAAGTGATCCACACGTCTTGGCCTCTAAAGTGCTGGGATTACAGGCATGCACCACAGTGCCCAGCCCTATTTATTCATTTTTGAGACAGGGTGTCACTCTGTCACCAAGACTGGAGTGCAGTGGCGTGATCTCGGCTCACTACAGCCTCGACCTCCCAGGCTCAAGTGATCCTCCCATCTCAGCCTCTGGAGTAGCTGGGACTGCAGGCTTGTGTCACCACAGTTGGCTAATTTTGTTTATTTTTTGTAGAGATGAGGTATCACTAGATTGTGCCCAGGCTGGTCTTGAACTCCTGGGCTCAAGCGATCCTCCCACCTTGGTCTCCCCGAGTGGAAAATTCTTTTTTTTTTTTTTTTTTGAGATGGAGTCTTGGTCTGTTGCTGAAGTTGGAGTGCAATGGTGTGATCTTGGCTCACCGCAACCTCTGCCTCCTGGGTTCAAGTGATTCTCCTGCCTCAGCCTCCCAAGTAGCTAGAATTACAGGTGCACACCACTGCGTCCAGCTAATTTTTGTATTTTTAGTGGAGATGGGGTTTCAGCATGTTGGCCAGGCTGGTCTTGAACTCCTGACCTCAGGTGATCCACCTACCTCGGCCTCCCAAAGTGCTGGGATTACAGATGTGAGCCACCACACCTGGCTGGAAAATTCTTTAAAAATTAGCAGAGATCAAATCCAAGAATATATAAAAAGGTTAATAAATCATGATCAAGTGGTTTATACCAGGAATATAAATTTGTTTGAACACCTGAAATTTAATCAATGTAATTCACCATAGTGAGAGACTAGATTTTTTTTGAGGCAAGGTCTTGATCTGTTGCCCAGTCTGGAATGCAGTGGCACTATCATAGTTCCCTGTAGCCTTGACCTCCTGGGCTCAACTGATTTCTCCCCTCAGCCTCCAGAGTAGCTGGGACTACAAGTGCATGCCTGTAGTCTAATTGCCTGGCTAATTTTTGTGGTTTTGTTTTGTTTGTAGAGATGGGGTTTTGTCATGTTGTCCAGGCTGGTCTTGAACTCCTGGGCTCAAGCAATCTGCCCGCCTTGGCCTCCCAAGTACTGGGATTAGAGGTGTGAGCCACTGTGCCAGGCCAAGAGACTAAAATTTTAAAAAGTATATGTATTTATCTGGATAATCCAGAAAGAGCATTTGGCAAAATTTAATATCCATTCCTGATAAAACACTCAACACGCCAGGAATAGAAGAGGACTTTCCCAATCCGAAAAAGAAAATCTATGAAAAAACTACAGCTAACGTCATATTTAATGGTAAAAACTGAATGCTTTCCCCTCAAAATCAGAAACAAGGTAAGGATGTCTACTCTTAGCACTTCTATGGAGCATAGTAATAGAGGTTCTGTTTAGTTCAATAAAGGCAAGAAAAATAAGCAAAAGGCATCTAAATGGAAAGGAAGTAAAACTTTCCTAATCTGAACATGACATGATTGTCTAGCTAGCAAATGCTGTGGAATCTTAAAAAAAGCTACTAAGAACTGATATATCAGTTTAGCACGATTGCAGCATATAAGATCACTTTATGAAAATAAATTTTATAGGCTGGGCGCAGTGGCTCACGCCTGTAATCCCAGCACTTTGGGAGGCCGAGGCAGGAGGATCACGAGGTGAGGAGATCGAGACCATCCTGGCTAACACAATGAAACCCTGTCTCCACTAAAAATACAAAAAATTAGTTGGGGATGGTGGCAGGTGCCTGCAGTCCCAGCTACTCGGGAGGCTGAGGCAGGAGAATGGCGTGAACCCGGGAGGCGGAGCTTGCAGTGAGCCGAGATTGCGCCACTGCACTCCAGCCTGGGTGATAGAGCGAGACTCTGTCTCAAAAAAAAAAAAAAAAAAAAAAAAGAAATTTTATTATGTAAACATTCAGAAACTGGATTTTAAAAATACCATTTACAATAGCCTCAAAACATAAAATAGTAAAGTATGAAATACTTAAAAATGTATAAAATATACACACTGAAAACAAAATATTGTGAAGAGAAATTAAAGACCTAAAATGAAAGAGATAAACTGTGTTCATAGATTAGAGGGCAATATTGTTAAGATGGCAGTTCTCTCCATATTTGTTGACAGATTCAATGCAATTCCAATTAAAGTCCCACCAGGCTTTTTTTTTTTTTTTAAGGCATGGACAAGCTGAATCTAAAATGTTTATGACAATCAAATAATCTATAACAGCCAAATAACTTTGAAAGGGCAAAGTTGAAAGACTTAAATCATATGACTTCAACATTTATTATAAAGTTATAGTAATCAAGACTTAATAATGCCAACTAAGATCAACAAATTAAATCGGAGAGTCCAGAAATAGAACCACACATCTATGATAAATGGTCAACTGACTTTTGACAAGGTGAAAATGCAGCTCAGGAGAAAAAGAATAGCCTTTTAAACAGTTCTGGACCACTCGATACCCCCATAAACAAAACCAAAAATTTTAAAAACTCATTTTGGCTGGGTGCAATGGCTTATGCCTGTAATCCCAGCACTCTGGGGAGGCAGAGGTGGGAGGACTGCTTGAGGCCAGGAGTTTGAGACCTGCCTGGTCAACATAGTGAGACCCCATCTCTACAAAAGAAAAAAATTAGTCAGGCGCGGTTGCACGTGCCTGTAGTCCCAGCTACTTGGGAGTCTGAGGACAACAATCACTTATGCCCAGGAGTTTAGGGCTGCAGTGAGCTATGATCCCATCACTGCACTCCAGCCTGGGCCCTACAGCAGCAAGACCTTGTTTCTAAAAAAAAACAATGGCTGGGAGCAGTGGCTCAAGTCTGTAATTCCAGCACTTTGGGAGGCCGAAGCAGGCGGATCGCTTGAGGTCAGGAGTTCCAGACCACCCTGGTCAACATGGCGAAATCCCATCCCTACTAAAAACAGAAAAATTAGCCAGGTGTTGTGGTGTGTGCCTGTAGGAGGCTGAGGCAGCAGAACTGCTTGAACCTGAGAAGCGGAGGTTGCAGTGAGCCAAGATCGCACCACTGCACTCCAGTCTGGGCAACAGAGCAAGACTGTCTCAAAAACAAAAAACCAAAACAACAACAACAAAACCATTTTAATCCATACCTTGCAACATATATAAACACTAACTAAAGTTGGATGATAGATCTAAATATATAACCTACAACTACAAAACTTCAGGAATAGAATATGTTTGTAACCTTAGGTTAGACAAAGATTTTAGATATGAAAAGCATAGCATGACCCATTAACGAAAGCAATGATGAACTAAACTTTAAAATTAAGAACTTATGTTCTCTTATCACTGATAATGAAAAGACACGCCACAGACTGGAAGAAAATATTCGCTAATCACATCTGATAAAGGACTTACATGCACAACGTATCAAGAACTCTCAAAACACAATAATAAGAAAACAAACAACCCAATTTAAAGTAAGAAAAAACTTTTTTTTTTTTTTTTTTTTTGAGACAGAGTCTTACTCTGTCACCTAGGCTGGAGTGCAGTGGGTGACCTTGGCTCACTGCAACCTCTGCCTCCTGGTTCAAGCAATTCTCCCGCCTCAGCCTCCTAAGTAGCTGGAAATACAAGCACCTGCCACCACGCCTGGCTAATTTTTGTATTTTTAGTAGAGACGTTTAGTAGTTGCCACAAAATGTGCGATATAAGAGGGTAAGCTTAATCAATAAATGTGTAGTTTTCACTGCCCCATTGATCAGCTGTTCTCTTGTCTTTCTCCCTCTCCTTGGTCATCCCTTCCCTGAGACATCTACTTTTCTTTTCTTTTTTTGAGACAGTTTCGCTCTTGTTGCCCAGGCTGGAGTGCAGTGGCGCGATCTCAGCTCACTGCAAGCTCCGCCTCCCAGGTTCACGCCATTCTCCTGCCTCAGCCTCCCGAGTAGCTGGGACTACAGGCACCCGCCAGCACACCCAGCTAATTTTTTGTATTTTTTTTTTTTTTTTTTTTTTTTTTTTTAGTAGAGACGGGGTTTCACTGTGTTAGCCACAATGGTCTTGATCTCCTGACCTCGTGATCCGCCTGCCCTGGCCAGAAATGAAAAGAAGTCATAAAAGTTGGACCCTTACCTTACACCATAACAAAAATTAATTCAAAACGAGCCAGCTGGGCATAGTAGTGCATACCTGTAGTCCCAGATATTCAGGAGTTTGAGGTGGGAGGACTGTTTGAGCCTAGGAGTTGTGAGTCCAGCCTGGGCAACATAGTGAGACTTCATCTCAAAACAAACAAACAAAAAAAGGGACTATCCTAAATGTAGAAGCTAAAATTATAAAACTCTTAGAGAAAAACATAGAGGAAAAGCTTCTTGACACTGGATTGGCAGCGATTTCTTGACTAAGACACCAAAAGGTACAGGTAACAAATGTTAAAATAGATAAACTGGACTTCACCAAACTGAAAACTTATGCATAAGAAGAATAAAATGACTACCTATGGAATGGGAGAAAATATTTGCAAATCATGTATCTATTCTTTTTTTTTTTTTTTTTGAGACGGAGTCTCGCTCTGTCGCCCGGGCGGGAGTGCAGTGGCCGGATCTCAGCTCACTGCCAGCTCTGCCTCCTGGGTTCACGCCATTCTCCTGCCTCAGCCTCCTGAGTAGCTGGGACTACAGGCACCCGCCACCTCGCCCGGCTAGATTTTTGTATTTTTTAGTAGAGACGGGATTTCACCGTGTTAGCCAGGATGGTCTCGATCTCCTGACCTTGTGATCCACCTGTCTCGGCCTCCCAAAGTGCTGGGATTACAGGCTTGAGCCACCGCACCCGGCCTGTATCTATTCTTTTTATTTTTTATTTTATTTTATTGAGACAGAGTCTTGCTCTGCAGCCCAGGCTGGAGCGCAGTGGCATGATCATCGGCTCATTGCAACTTCCATTGCCTGGGTTCAAGCGGTTCTCCTGTCTCGGCCTCTCAAGTAGCTGGGATTACAGGCACGTGCCACCACACCCAGCTAATTTTTGTATTTTTAGTAGACGGGGTTTCGTCATGTTGGTCAGGCTGGTCTCAAACTCCTGACCTCAGGTGATCTGCCCACCTTGGTCTTCCAAAGTGCTGGGATTACAGGCATGAGCCACTGTGCCTGGTCATCTATTCTTTTCTTTAAAAAAAAATAAATTATTTATTTATTTTTAAAAACAGGATCTTGCTATGTTACCCAGGATGGTCTTAAACTCTTGGCATCAAGCAGTCTTCTTGCCTTGGCTTCCCAGAGTGCTGGGATTAGAGGCATGAGCCACCATACCCGGCCTGCAAATCATACATCTAATAAGAGATTAATATCGAAAATATATAAAGAACTCCCACAATTTAACAACAACAACAACAAAAAAACCCCCCAATTCAAACCTGGGCAAAATACTTGAACAGATATTTCTACAAAGAAGATATACAGCTGGGAATAGTAGCTCACGTCTATAATCCCAGCACTTTGGGAGGCTGAGGTGGGTGGATCACTTGAGCCAAGGATTTCAAGACCAACCTAGACAACACTGTGAGGCCCCATTTCTACAAAAAACAGAAAAAAATTAGCTGAGTGTGGTGGTGCATGCCTGTAGCCCCAGGTACTTGGGAGGCTGAGGTGAGAGGATCCACTGAGGAAATAGAGGCTGCAGTGAGCTGTGATGGCACTCCAGCCTGGGCAATATAGCAAGACCCTTGTCTCTTAAAAAAACATGAAGAAAAGAAAAAAAATAGTCTGGCGTGGTGACAGATACCTGTAGTTTCAACTACTTGGGTGACTAAGGTAGGGGGATTGCTTGGGCACAGGAGACTGAAGCTGCACTGCTCTCCAACCTGGATGTCAGAGCGAGACTCCATCTCAAAAATAAATTAAGCCAAAAAATAAAAAACATAGACCAAAAATAAATGGTTAAGATGGTAAATTTTATGTTATGTGTGTTTTCTTTCTCCCTCCCCCCCCTCCCCCCCCCCCCCCACACAAAGTACAGACTCTGAAGCCAGATTACCTGGCTTTGAATTTTGGCTCTGCCAATGTAACCTTGGGAAAATAACCTAACTGCTCTATGTCTCAGTTTCCTTAGCTGTAGATGGGGATGATATTAATAGTACCTACATCATTAACTGTGAGGATTAAATTAGTAAATACAAATAAACTTCTTACAACAGTCTTGGCACAGTGGCTCATGCCTGTAATCCCAGCACTTTGGGAGGCCTTGGTGGGGGGATCACCTGAGGTCAGGAGTTCGAGACCAGCCTGGCTAACATGGTGACACCCTGTTTCTAATAAAAATACAAAAAAAAAAAAAATTAGCTGGGCGTGGTGGTGCACACCTGTAATCCCAGCTACTTGGGAGGCTGAGGCAGGAGAATTACTTGAACCCGGGAGGTGGAGGTTGTGGTGAGCCAAGATCACGCCATTGCACTCCAGCTTGGGCTACGAAAGCTAAACTCCATCTCAAAAAAACCAAAACAAAACAAAACAAAAACAAACAAAAACAGTCTTGGCACACAGTGAGTACTATTTTATTTTTAAGTACTTATTATTATTAGATTCACCATTTTGAAAATATAATTTAATGTGCAATTCAGACCTACAGGCGAAACTGAATTTCTCCTATGCAAAACTGAATAAAAACAATTCATGTGCCTAAATTTCAGGGTTTTCAGGTGAATTCTTGACATGAAGCCTTTATATCTATACACCCATTTTTGCACCAGCATTACCACTACATGAACAGAAGATTTCTGTATCATCTTTTTTAAAAGATTTCATTTATAATTTTGAATATTTCATCTCAAGTAGGTTGTTTTGACATATATGCAGAACAAATAACTCTCTAAGAATTTCTCTTCAAGGGCTCTAAGCAGTTTATTTTTATTTCTTTTTTTAAAAGACAGGATCTCATTCTGTTGCCCAGGCTGGGGTGCAGTGACAAGATCACAGCTCACTGCAGCCTCAACCTCCTGAGTTCAAAGTCCTGCTTTAGCCTCCCAAGTAGCTTGGAATATAGGCACATACTACAACGCCCAGATAATTTTCGTTTTTGTTTGTTTGTTTTTTGTAGAGATGGGTTTTGCCATGTTGTCCAGGCTGGTCTTGAACTCCTAGGCTCCAGCAATCTGCCTGCCAGAGCCTCCCAAAGTGTTAGGATTATAGACATGAGCCACCTAGACCAGCCTAAGCAGTTCTATTAACTGAGCACATTCACTAAAGTCTATTGATTCATCAACCTGTAAAGAAAAGCATTTGATTTAATAGCCATCTGGTGTAGGGTTGTCTCTTTGGCATCTCATGTTTTGTTAGAGTGTACACAAGTAAAATGATTAAAAAGTGGCACCTTTTTTACTTCCTTTGCTTTATTGTTCTCAAACATAATATTGACCATTCCTAAGTGAGATGGTAAAATGAGAAATTCTGCAACCGGGTAAGGCTAGGACCTTTGTTTCCTACTTTGTGTTTGAACCTGTTGAAAATATTCAAATCTTTTTCTATGAAAATTAGATCTTTTGTGGTTGAGGGATCGCAGTGTAGCTTGCTTGGAACCATTTCTTCTAAAAACTTCCTTGCAAATTAGACAATTCGGTTGGAGAAAAAAATCACTGGGGAATACATATGTAAACTTGAGATAATCCTCATCAACGGGTCATCACCGAGTAATTAATTATGAATTAGCTTTTTTTCCTGCTATTTGTTTTATGATGACTTTTCAGTGTTAATCAAAAAGTAATCTACAAGGATATTAAAATCAGATATTTCTCTACACCCCCATCCTCCTGCTTTGCCTCATTTTTTTCCAGAGCCCTTCTCACCACTAACAAAAAATCAGTATTTTCATGCTTAATATTTATTATGTATTCCCCCCACTAGAATGTAATTTAAACAGGATTTTTTTTATTTGTTTATTTGTTTTACTGTTTTGTTCACTGGTGTATCCCAAGCACTAAAACAGTGCCTGGTACACTGGTGGGGACTCACTAATGAAATACTTGTCCAAAAAAATAAATTGGTAAATGGCTTTACAAATGGCTAGAGGTAATTCCATCATCCTTCTGAGTAACCTGGTTTTAGGAAGTACTTCTTATGAGCCAGAGCCAAATTTTATTGTTCTTCAGAGCACAGGGCCTACTTTCCAATTTTTCTAAAGCCCAGAGGGCAAAGCAGCCTTGTTTCCCATCTAGCATGTCAATTCTACATAGAATTATTATTGCAACTGTATTCATTCCACTTTATATTCATGGTTTACTTCAATTATGTCATCCCAACATGCATGCAGGCACCTATGAATATAAGGCTCTCAAATATCCAGAAAGCCAAAAAATCCAAACATCTAGATCATGTGGATCTTATTCTCACTGTCTAAACTTGAGTAAGTCCAATATTAACACCATGACAAGCTCCAAAATGCCTAGGAAATCTAAAATAAAACAAAACAACTGCTAGAAATAAGGGCTAATTGACATTGATACAAGGTCATACACAGAAATCAACTGTATTTCTATATGCTAGCAGCAAACAAATTAAAAATGAAATTTTAAAAATACTATTTGCATCAAGAAACATGAAAAACTGGGCCGAACGTGGTGGCTCACGCCTGTAATCCCACTACTTTGGGAGGCCGAAGTGGGTGGATCACAAGGTCAGGAGATCCAGACCATCCTGGCTAGCACAGTGAAACCCTGTCTCCACTAAAAATAAAAAAAATTAGCCGGGCGTGGTGGCGGGCGCCTGTGGTCCCAGCTACTCCAGAGGCTGAGGCAGGAGAATGGCGTGAACCCAGGAGGCGGAGCTTGCAGTGAGCCAGGATTGCGCCACTGCATTCCAGTCTGGGTGACAGAGCAAGACTCCATCTCAAAAAAAAAAAAAAAAAAAAGAAAAGAAAAGAAAAAAAAAGAAACATGAAAAACTGGCTGGGTTGTGGTGGCTCACGCCTGTAATCCCAGCACTTTGAGAGGCATAGGCAGGTGGACTGCCTGAGTCTAGGAGCTCAAGAAAAGCTTAAGCAATGTAGGAAGACCCCATCACTACAAAAATTTTTAAAATTAGCTGGGCATAGTGGCATGCACCTGTGGTCCCAGCTACTCAGGAGGCTAAGGTAGGAGGACTGCTTGAGCTTGGGAGGCTGGGGCTGCGGTGAGCCCTGATTGCACCACCACACTCCAACCTGGGTGACAGAACAAGGCACCATCTCCAAAAGAAAAAAGAAAGAAAGAAACATGAAACATTAAAATCTTAGCCAGACATGGTGGTGCATGCCTGTAGTCCTAGCTACTTGGGAGGCTGCAGTGGGAGGATCACTTGAGCTTGGGAGGTCAAGGCTGCAGTGAGCTGTGATCATGCCACTGCACTCCCATGTGGGCAACACAGTGAGACCTTGTCTCAAAGGAAAAAAGAAAAATTAAAATCACAATGAGATATGTACTCCTTCACAGTGACTGAGATGTATAGCCATTTGAAATGAAAACAACAGACAATATCAAGTATTGGCAAGGATTTGCCGCAACTAGAACTCTCATATATAGCTGGTAAGAGTACAAAATGGTGCAACCACTTAGGAAAACATTTTGCCACTTTCTCATAAAGGTAAATATACACTTACCATATGACCCAGTAATTTCATGTTTATGTATTTATCTAAGAAAAATAAAACCCTCTATCCACAAAAAACCTTGTATACATGAATGTTCACATCTTTATTTGTAACAGCCAGAAGTTGGAAATGATCCAACTGGTAAGCAGGTAAACAAATGCGGTATATCTATACAATGAAATAGTACTCAGCAATAAAAAGAAACAAACCGCTGATAAAGGCAACAACATAGACAACTTCCAAGGAGATCATATTTAGTGAAAGAAGCTGGACTCAAAAAAGTACTCAGTGTATGATTTCTCTTATACATATTCTAGAACAGGCAAAGCAAATACTGGAAGTAAGATTAGTGGTTGATTGCAATGGTGGCAGGGAGAGAAAACTAAAGGGACACAAAGGAACTTGGTGGGGAAATTAAAATGTTCTACATCTTGGTTTTGGGGGTGGTTAAACAGATGCATCCATTTCACGAAAGTCATCAATCTGTATACTCAAAATCAGTGATTTTTATTATACAGATATATGCTTCGATGATGATGAATGTATTATTAAAAATCCTAGCCAAGCGTGATGGCTAATGTCTGTCATCCCAGCACTTTGGGTGGCTGAGGCAGGTGAATTGCTTGAGCTCAGGAGTTCAAGACCAGCCTGGGCAACACGGTGAAACCCCATCTCTACAAAAAGTACAAACATTAGCTGGGCATGGTAGCGTGAGCCTATAGTTCCAGCTATTCGGGAGGGTGAGGTGGGAGGTTGGCTTGAGCCCAGGAGACGAAGGTTACAATGAGCCAAGATTGTGCCACTGTACTCCAGTTTGGGTTACAGAGCTAGACCCTGCCTCAAAGAAAAAAAAAAAAATCCTGTATACCGCATACTCTTCTCATCATGCCAACCCCATTCCCCACCTTTTAACAAGTAGATCTGGTTGCAAAAGAAAGGTCTAAATGTACAGACAGGAGAGACACAAAGGCTTCAAGAAAGAAGCAGGGTACTAGTCTCATTTAATATTGCTAAATAGCCCGTCTTAATCTCTTTTATCTGCTTAACAGAATGGCAGAAATGACAGGTACATAGTCTTCTCATAATAGGGAAACCACTGCTTTCTGGAATTGTCCAGCATCTATGGGGCCACCTTGAAACATGCAGCACAACACCTACCTACAACTTGATGGTCTGACAGCAGAGGAGAAGGCACTGACTTGGAATCCAGAGACTGAAAACCAAATGCCCTTTAACAATCAATATATCTGCCCTGTATTCCTGGCTCATGGCTTTCATGCTAGATTGGTAAGAAGCAGTTTGCTTGCTGACAGCTTAGAGGAGTTAAGAGAAGGGATTAGTCCTGGTTTTCCTGTTGAAAGAACTCTGGACAGTCTGACAGTGACTGCTGGCTTTGGAAAGGCATTTCAGATAAGGCTGTAGAAGAAACCAGGTCTGCCTCATGAGCTACAATGAATGCTGCCTGTTGTTTCAACATAAAGGAAGAAGAACCAGCCTAGCAACTAACCTCAGCATCATCTGTCTGGTTGACACTGTGAGCCAAAAAATTATTTTAATCACATTCTGCATAGATCTGCTTACCAAAAACTTTCAAACTTATAAAGCACATCAAACTATATTACAGCTCTGAAGTCCTTTCAAATTATTTGATTTTGCTGGGCTTTGGTTTTAATGATTATTACTTAAAATAAACGAGTCCAGTGCTCAAGTTGAAAACTTTTCTTAAGACAGAGTCTCACTATGTCACCCAGGCTCAGGGCAGTGGCATGATCTCAGCTCACTGCAACCTCCGCCTCCCAAGTTCACGCGATTCTCCTGCCTCAGCCTCCTGAGTAGCAGGGATTACAGGTGCACGCCACCACGCCCGGCTAATTTTTGTATTTTGAAATAGAGATGGGGTTTCACCATGTCGGCCAGGCTGGTCTCAAACTCCTGACCTCAGGTGATCTGTCCTCCTTGGCCTCCAAAGTGTTGGGATTATACCTGTGAGCTACCGTGCCTGGCCTCAAAGTTGAAAAATTTTCTGCTGTATGAATTTTTTTTTCTTTTTAACATAAATGAGAGTCAGTCAAAGCGCATTTATGGAACAGCTACTACTAGGGGTTGTGCTAAGTAACACTTAGCCCAAGGCAAAGACAACACAAGACCTGCCTTCAAAAAGATCTTCCGGTCTAGGTGGAAAAGAATTAGATCATATTGTATGGCGTGATAAATACTATGACACAAATATATATGAGGTTCTGGGAAACAAAAATTCATCAGCATAAAACTTTGATTAATTCTTAAAAAAGAACTAGTTTTTGATTTAAAAAGGCACAGAAGCTGAGCGTGGTGGCTTACGCCTGTAATCCTAGCACATTGGAAGGCTGAGGTGGGTGGATCACTTGAGGTCAGGAGTTCAAGACCAGCCTGGCCAACATAGTGAAACCCCATCTCTACTAAACATACAAATATTAGCCAGGCGTGGTGGCGGGCGCTGTAATCCCAGCTACTCAGGAGGTTGAAGCAGGAGAATCGTTTGAACCCAGAGGTGGAGGTTGCAGTGAGCCGAGATTGCGCCACTGCACTCCAGCCTGGGCAACAGAGGGAGGCTCCATCTCAAAAAAAAAAAGAAAAGAAAAGAAAAGTAAAAAACAAACGAAAAGGCAGGGAAAGGTGCTCTAAGCAGAGAAAAAAAGTATATATATGCAAAGGCACAATGATATGAAACAACAGAAAGTATAAACCCCCATGGCATGTCTAGGGAACTGCCATACTTTGGTATGGCTGAAATAAAGAATGAATGGTAGAAGATGAAATTAGAAAAAAAAAAAAAAAAAAAAAAACCAGACTGGGATGGAATTCCGAAGGGCTGTGCGTCTTAAAATTAAGAGACTGGAATTTTTACATTTATTTTTAAATTTTTAAAATTTTACTTTAAGTTCTGGGATACATGTGCAGAACGTGCAGGTTTGTTACATAGGTATACATGTGCCACGGTGATTTGCTGCACCTCTCAACCCATCATCTAGGTTTTAAGCCCCAGATGGATTAGATATTTGTCCTAATGCTCTCCCTCCCCTTGCCCCCAACCCCGACAGGCCCCAGTGTGTGATGTTCCCCTCCCTGTGTCCATGTGTTCTCACTGGAACTGGAATTTAATCTACAATATTATATGAATTTAATCCAGAATGTTTAGAAAGATAACCTGGCAGCAATGTAGAGAATGGACTGGAGAGATGCTAGACCAGAAGCCGGGAGATCAACCTGAATGATGTAGGTAAAAAGTGTTAAGGTCCAACTAAGGCAGAAAAAGTGGGGATGGAGAGAAGGAGAGTGGATATTGTTAAAAAGAAGAATCATCTGCAGGACATGTGACTTCTGAATAAGTGAAAAGGAAAGAGTCGGGCCGGGCGCGGTGGCTCAAGCCTGTAATCCCAGCACTCTGGGAGGCCGAGACGGGCGGATCACGAGGTCAGGAGATCGAGACCATCCTGACTAACACGGTGAAATCCTGTCTCTATTAAAAAAAATACAAAAAATTAGCCGGGCATGGTGGCGGGTGCCTGTAGTTCCAGCTACTTGGGAGGCTGAGGCAGGAGAATGGCGTGAACCCGGGAAGCGGAGCTTGCAGTTAGCTGAGATCCGGGCGCTGCACTCCAGCCTGGGCCACACAGCCAGACTCCGTCTCAAAAAAAAAAAAAAAAAAAAAAAAAAAAAAAAAAAAAAAAAAAAAGAAAAGGAGAGAGTCTAAGATGATCTCTGTTTCAGCCTCAGCATTTCAGTGGTTGGTGCATTAACCATCAGTAAGATACGGAATATCACTAGACAATCAGGTTTAGGTTGAACGATAAAAACTTTAGATGCACTGATTAAAATATAGTGAGTATTATACTGTAGTGCACAGAAATTTGAAAGGTGACAATATTTAAATCGTGTTTCAGTGTTACAGAGTTGAAGTTCCATTTGATGATGAGAGAAAATAACACAGAGAAATCTTAAGTCAGGAAGGAAGTTCTAGAAAAAAGTGGCCTTGGAAGAGGTTATCATTTCTGCCTTTCTCCCTCACATTAACTACTTGAAAAATAATCCAAATGGATTCAGGTAAAATTATGTCTATAGTTTTGCCCAAGAGGCCCATAAATATTGTATGCAAAGTTCAAAGTTTGAGAAAAAATGGTTTTAGGTCATTTTCTAAGCTTCCTTACTCTCACACAGCATAAAAATATCTACTGGTTTTAGGTTCAACTTTCCCAGAAATACCTACTCTGTGTGTGTGTCTCTGTGTGTGTATGTGTGTGTGTGTGTGTGAGAGAGAGATGGGGGTCTCCCTATGTTGCCCAGACTGGTCTCAAACTCCTGGCATCAGCCTCCTTGAATAGCTGGAATTACAGGTCTATACTACCACGCCCAACTCAACCTAATTTTTAAAGGGAAGAAATAGATCCACTGAAAACAAAGGGAAGGAAGAGAAAGGAAAAAATGGACCCATTAAGTTTCAGTTAAGTAAACTATAGAAGCCAAAAGGGAAGGGCAAGAGAAGGAATTCTACTTGAATAACAATTCCTTTTCTATAAAATCAGTTATAGTCTCACTGTCATTCACTAGCAAGCGTTCTACTCTGCCAATTATTCTCTTTTCAGAAAAATGCAATTCTTTTCTGCTTTTCCATATTTCCTATTTGATGGAGAAGATGAAGGAAACGAAGATGGATTCTGCTTTGCTGTTAGACACAAAAGTTTTTTTTTTTTTTTTTTTGAGACGAGTCTCACTCTGTGGTCAGGCTGGAGTGCAGTGGCACAATCTCGGCTCACTGCAACCTCCGCCTCTTGGGTTCAAGCGATTCTCCTGCCTCAGCCTCCCGAGTAGCTGGGACTACAGGTGCACGCCACCATGCCCAGCTAATATTTGTATTTTTAGTAGAGACAGGGTTTTACCATGTTGACCAGGATGGTCTCAATCTCTTGACCTTGTGATCTGCCCACCTCGGCCTCCCAAAGTGCTGGGATTACAGGCGTGAGCCACCGCGCCCGGCCAGACACAAAAGTTATTTTAATCTACATTTTAAGACACAAAAGTTATTTTAATCTACATTTTAAAAACCTATCTGTGGCCGGGCACGGTGGCTCATGCCTGTAATCCCAGCACTTTGGGAGGCCAAGGGGTGCAGATCACGAGGTAAGGGATTCAAGACCAGCCTGGTCAACATGGTGAAACTCCATCTCCACTAAAAATACAAAAATTAGCTGGGCACAGTGGCACGTGCCTGTAGTCCCAGCTACTTGGGAGGCTAAACCAGGAGACTCACTTGAACCCTGGAGGCGGAGGTTGCAGTGAGTCGAGATTGCACCACTACACTCCAACCTGGGTGACACAGTGAGACTCTGTATCAAACAAAAACAAAAACAAAAAAACAAAACACACAAAAAAACCTATCTGTATCAAAAGATTCATGACCTAATCTGGATTACTAAACACAAAGCCATCAGCAACTTAGAAAAAGAAAAGTAGTTACTGTTGGTGTTTCATTGCTTTAAACTTGAGTTTCCTCTTTTGACCAGCCTCCCCACATCTCTCTCCCGACTTGCCCTCAAATAGCAAACTCCTGCCTACTTCTTTCTCTCCAAGAATAAGCTGTGGGGAAGAAAAGATGAAGGTGGGGAAGATGGGAGAAAAGAATCCTAACATAAAGTATACAAGATACACAACAGGCTAATATCATAAACCAGCTAGTAATAAAACTCTTGGCCAGGTGAGCTAGTTCACACCTGTAATCCCACCACTTTGGGAGGTGTGGCAAGAGGATCACGTGAGCCCAAGAGTGTGAGACCGGCCTGGACAAGATGGTGGGACCCTAGCTCTACAAAAATAAAGAAAATAGGCTGGGCGTGGTGGCTCAGGTCTGTAATCCTAGCACTTTGGGAGGCCAGGGCGGGCTGATCATCTGGGGTCAGGAGTTTGAGACCAGCCTGGCCAACATGGCGAAACCCGTCACTACTAAAAATATAAAAATTAGGCAGGCAGGCTGGGCGTAGTGACTCAAGCTTGTAATCGCAGCACTTTGGAAGACTGAGGTGGATGGTCAGGAGTTTGAGACCAGCCTGGACAATATAGTGAAACACTGTCTCTACTAAAAATACAAAAATTAGCCGGGAATAGTGGCAGGCGCCTGTAATCCCACCTACTCCGAAGGCTGAGTCAGGAGAATTGCTTGAACCCGGGAGGCGGAGGTTGCAGTGAGCTGCGATTGTGCCACTGCACTCCAGCTTGGGTGACAGAGTAAGACTCTGTCTCAAAAAAAAAAAAAAAATTGGCCAGGTGTGGGGGCTCACGCCTGTAATCCCAGCACTTTGGGAGGCTGAGGCGGGTGGATCACAAGGTCAGGAGATCGAGACCAGCCTGGCTAACACTGAAACCCCGTCTCTACTAAAAATACAAACAATTAGCTGGGCGTGGAGGCACACGCCTGTAGTCCCAGCTACTCGGGAGGCTGACGCAGGAGAATGGCGTCAGCCGGGAGGCGGAGCTTGCAGTGAGTTGAGTAGTGCCACTGAATTCCAGCCTGGGGAACAGAGACTCCGTCTCATAAATAAATAAATAAATAAATAAATAAATAAATAAATAAATAAATAAAGGCATGGGGTGGGTGCCTGTAGTCTCAACTACTTGGGAGGCTGAGGCAGGAGAATCACTTGAACCTGGGAGGTGGAGGTTGCAGTGAGCCAAGATGACTATACTGCAGTGAGCCGAGATCGCGCCATTACACTCCAGCCTGGGTGACAGAGCAAGACTCCATCTCAAAAGAAAAATATACAAAAACCAGTCAGGCATGGTGGTGCATGCCTGTAGTCTCAGCTACTCAGAAGACTGAAGCGGGAGGATTGCCTGAGCCCAGGAATTCCAGGCTGCAGTGAACTATGATCACATCATTGCACTCTAGCCTGCGTGACAGATCTGTATAAAAAAATAAAACCAGCCTGGTGCAGTGGCTTATGCCTGTAATCTCAGCACTTTGGGAGGTCAAGGCGGTGAATCACTTGAGGTCGGGAGTTCAAGACCAGCCTGACTAACATGGAGAAAACCCGTCTCTACTAAAAATACAAAATTAGCCAGGCGTGATGGTGCATGCCTGTAATCCCAGCTACTCAGGAGGCTGAGGCAGGAGAATCGCTTGAACCCAGGAGGCAGAGGTTGCGGTGAGCCAAGATCGCCCCACTGAACCCCAGCCTGGGCAACAAGAGCAAAACTCCATCTCAAAAAATAAAAAATAAAAAATAAATAAAACCAAACAAAAATCCTCACTTTACAGATAATATTTTTAAAAACCAAACTCTCTGGCTTCTGCCTATAGACAAATTTACTAATACATTCTATGATGAGCCAAATTTACAAATAAACTGTATAATAAACCAGTCTATAAACTAAAGCAAACGCCTCAAACATTTTGGTGGAGAATAATTATTTTACACTTCTCAAAAGCTTAAAATGCCAGGATGGTAACAGTTTGTGACAATCAAGTCTCTTAGCAACTGACTTTTTGATTTAGCAGCAGACCCCAATATACTATTTGAAGATCTTATCACTAGAAATATTTTTGAGGGAAATCTAACCCATGTAAAAATTTTTTTCACCTCCTAATGCAACAAAGGAAAGAGATTAACCTAATTAGAACAATATCCTAGGATACACATTTTCAATGAAGACAGTGCTCCTAAGGGGGCAAAACAATCATATTACAGTTTGTGTTCTGCCAAAGGGCCACAGAATATAAACACTTCTTTTTTCTATGTAAATTTTTGCATCCAGTTTTTCTACAAACCTGTTCCACATGCTCCAGCTATTAATTTCCCCTTTATTTCTATCACTTATCTGTGTTAGAGAAGCTATCGTATTTCTGTGTAATACAGTTCTAGTATTTCTTTCTTTTTCTTTTTTTTAGATGGAGTCTCACTCTGTTTTTTTTTTTTTTTTTTTTTTTTTTTTTTTTTTTTTTTTTGAGAGAGAGTTTCGCTCTTGTTGTCCAGGCTGGAATGCAATGGCGCGACCTCCTGCTCACTGCAACCTCCGCCTCCCGGGTTCAAGCCATTCTCCTGCCTCAGCCTCTGGAGTAGCTGGGATTACAGGCATGTGCCACCACCCCAGCTATTTTTGTATTTTTAGTACAGGTGGGGTTTCTCCATGTTGGTCAGGGTGGTCTCAAACTCCCAACCTCAGGTGATCCACCCACCTCGGCCTCCCAAAGTGCTGGGATTACAGGCGTGAGCCACCACGCACAGCGAGTCTCACTCTGTTACCCAGGCTGGAATGCAGTGGCGCGATCTCAACTCACTGCAACCTCCGCCTCCCAGATTCAAGCGATTCTCCTGCCCCAGTCTCCTGAGTAGCTGGGATTACAAGTGCCCACCACCACACCTGGCTAATTTTTATATTTTCAGTAGAGATGGGGTTTTGCCATGTTGGCCAGGCTGGTCTCAAACTCCTGACCTCAGGTGATCCGCCCACTTTGGCCTCCCAAAGTGCTGGGATTACAGGCGTGAGCCACTGCGCCTGGCCCCTGCTTTTTTTTTTTTTTGTTTTTTTTTTTTTTTTGGAGACAGAGTCTCTCTCTGTCGCCCAGGCTGGAGTGCAGTGACACAATTCGGACTCACTGCAGCCTTAATCTTCCGGGTTCAAGCAATCCTTCCACCTCAGCCCCCAGAGTAGCTGGGACTATAGGCGCATGCCACTTTGCATGCCAGCTAATTTTTTTTTTTGGTGGGGGGTTAGAATTTTAGTAGAGACAAGGTCTTGCTAGGTTGCCCAGGCTGGTCTCGAACTCCTTAGCTCTAGTGATCCTCCTGCTTCGGCCTCCCAAAGTGCTGGAATTACAGACATGAGCCACTGAGCCCGGCCAGTTCTAGTATTTCATTAAGTCCTGTCTCCCTGGTAAGATGGTGCACTTCTTTAATATGTATTGAGGTTTTTACTCTAAAAATTCAGAAACTATATAACTCAAGGTCCCTAGCTGCATACAGAAACCAACCCCAGCTGATTCAAGTAAAAGATGAAAGGTTAGTAGTGGGTGACTCACTGAATCCCAGGAAGTCTGGAGAATCAGGCTCAGACAACAAGCAAGAACAGGAAGAGGCTATATAGTCATAAATCACTTCTAAAATCATGCCATAGGCTGGGCACAGGGTTTCATGCCTATAATCCCAACACTTTGGGAGGCTGAGATGAGAGGGTCACTGCAGGCCAGGAGTTCAACACCAGCCTGGGCAACATAGCAAGACCCCGTCTCAACAAACAAATTAAAAAATTAGCCAGGTGTAGTGGCATGTGCCTGTAATCCTAGCTACTCATGAGGCTGAGGCGGGAGGACAGCTTGAGCCCAGGAGTTCAAAGCTGCAATGAGCTATGATAGTGCCACTGCACTCCAGCCTGTGCCACAGAGTGAGACCCTGTCTCTAAAAAATATATATTTTTAAAAAATCACTGTTAGAAAATGGTGAGTCTTTATTCCAGTGGCAAAAGAAAAAAATTAATGAAAAAATAAAAATGAAAAAAAAAAAAAGAAAGTGGGCAAAAGACATCCAGAGACGATTCACTGAAGAGAATACACAGGTGATAAACAAGCACATGAAAATAACTTGAACACTGTTAATCATTAGAGAAATGCAAATTAAAACCACGATGAGGCACCATTACACACCTGCCAGGATAGCTAAAATAAAAAATAGAGATAAAATAAATATTGGCAAGGATGCAAAGAAACTAGATTTCTCACACATTGCTGGTGGTAATGTAAAATGGTACAGCCACTCTGAAAACCAGTTTCTTAAAAAACTAAACACAATCACCATATGACCCAGCAACTGCACTTTTGGGCATTTGTCCCAGAGAAATGGAAGCTTATATTCAAACACACACAAAAACCTGTACATAAATGTGCATAGCCATTTTTTTTTCATAATAGTCCCAAACTGGAAACAGCCCAGCTGACCTCCAACAGGTAAATGGTAAAACAAACTGTGGTACATCCATACCATGGAATACTACTGTTCAGCAACAAAAAGGAATGAACTATTGATACATGCAACAACCTGGATGAATCTCCAGAAAATTATGCTGATTGAAAAAGCCAATCCCAGAAGGTTACATATGGTATGATTCAATTTACACAATAACATTTTTGTCCAGGTTCATGACTGTAATCCCAGTGCTATGAGAGGTAGAGGCAGGATAATCATTTGAGGCCAGGAGTTCTAGACCAGCCTGGACAACACAGGGAGACCTCATATCTACCAAGAATTATAAAAATTAGTCGGGGTGGTGGTGTGCGCCTAGTTACTCGGGAGGTTGAGGCAGGAGGATAGTTTGAGCCTAGAAGTTCAAGATTATTGTAAACTATGATCACATCACTGCACTGAAGCCTGGGTGACAGACCCTGTTTCACTTTACGTATGTAAATATTTATACATGTATATATAAATAACAGGTTTTTTTTTTTTTTTTTGAGACGGAGTCTCGCTCTGTCGCCCAGGCTGGAGTGCAGTGGCCGGATCTCAGCTCACTGCAAGCTCCGCCTCCTGGGTTTACGCTGTTCTCCTGCCTCAGCCTCCCGAGTAGCTGGGACTACAGGCGCCTGCCACCTCGCCCTGCTAGATTTTTGTATTTTTTAGTAGAGACGGGGTTTCACCGTGTTAGTCAGGATGGTCTCGATCTCCTGACCTCGTGATCCGCCCGTCTCGGCCTCCCAAAGTGCTGGGATTACAGGCTTGAGCCACCGCGCCCGGACTTTTTTTTTTTTTTTGAGACAGCTCTGTCACCCAAGCTGAAGTGCAGAGTACAATGGCATGATCTCAGCTCACTGCAACCTCTGTCTCCCAGGTTCAAGCAATTCTCCTACCTTAGCTTCCCGAGTAGCTGGGGTTTACAGGCGCACGCCACCATGCCCGGCTAATTTTTGTATTTTTAGTGGAGATGGTGTTTCACCACGTTGGGAAGGCTGGTCTCAATCTTATGACTTCAAGTGATCCACCCACCTTGGCCTCCCAAAGTGCTGGGATTACAGGCATAAGCCACCGCACCCAGCCTAAATAACAGTTTTTATGCAACATTTTTGAAATGGAGAATAGGTTAGTGGTTATAAGAGATTAGGGATGGAGGTGGAAAAATACTGTATTCACATGTGCAGGGAAAGTGGGTATGGTATAAAAAAGTTAACACGGCCAGGCGCTGTGGCTCAAGCCTGTAATCCCAGCACTTTGGGAGGCCGAGGCGGGCAGATCACCTAAAGTCAGGAGTTCGAGGCCAGCCTGGCCAACATGGTGAAACCCCATCTTTACTAAAAATATAAAAATTAGCCAGGCGTGGTGACGAATACCTACAATCCCAGCTACTCAGGAGGCTGAGGTAGGAGAATCGCTTGAACCCGGGAGGCAGAGGTTGCGGTGAGCTGAGATTGTGCCATTGCACTCCAGCCTGGGCAACAACAGTGAAACTCCGTCTCAAAGGAAAAAAAAAAAAAGGTTAATAACAGTGATTGCTGTGTTGATGGAACTGTTCAGTCTTGACAGTGGTGTGGATACAGAAACCTACACGTGATATAAAATTGTATAGAAACAACCACACATACGCAGACATGAATAAGCAAAACAAGGCAAATCTGAGTAAGATTGGTGGACTGTATCAATACCAATATCCTGGTTGTTATACTAGTTTTGGAAAATGTTGCTATTGGAGGAAATTGGGTAAAATGTACAAGGGATCTCTCTGTATTGTTTTATAAACTACATGTGATTCTACAGTTATCTCATTGAAATTGTCAATTGAAAGCAAACAAGAAAAATGGCAGACAAGAAAATAGTTGCAACAAATAGAGTAGACAAAAACCACACTAACACAATAAAGAATTTTAAAAGACTTAAACCCACAAGTACGGGGATGAACTAAAGAGGAGACAACAATATTTTGGAACTTGGAAAGCAAACGAAGGAAGGATAACTGACTAAGCAAACCTAAGAATGCTATATTGAATTATAAGCATGCAATAGAAAGAAACTTTGAACTATACCAATCAACACTACAGAATCTTCCCCTAAAAGCTTAGAAACTGGCAGTACCAGATGACTCAAGATGTGAAACCGATGATTTAGGATGAATAACACTGATTGAAAACTATATAAGAAGCAATTATGGCTGGGCACAGTGGCTCATGCCTGTAATCCCAGTACTTTGTGGGGGCTGAGACGGGAAGGTGGCTTGAGCCCATGAGTTCGAGACCAGCCTGGACAACAAGATGAAAGCCCATCTCTACTAAAAATACAAACATTAGCCAGGTGTGGTGGCAAACATCTGTGGCCCCAGCTACTCAGGAGGCTGAGGCAGGAAGATCGCTTAAACGTGGGAGGTAGAGGTTGCAGTCAGCCAAGATGGCACCACTGCACTCCAGCCTTGGTGACAGAGTAAGACTGTCTTAAAAAAAAAAAAAAAAGCAATTTTTATTTAATTCCTTTTCTCACTCAGATACCACCCCTGACCCCAAAAACGAGAGATGCTAGTTTCTCAAATAGAGAAAGCTCAAATAGAGGATCTCTGGACCAGGGTGCTCCAGACATAGTGGAGGACATGAGTACCATACCTAAAATAAGGAGATTAAATGTAGATTTAAACATACTGAATGCTGAAGGCTGAAGCCCTAGTCCTCTTTTTCACCTAGCTCAAAGAAATCTTTACTCTCCAGGAGGATTGGAAGGGGCTTGTTATTTTTCTAAGAAATCTGGTAAGCCTATGAGGAAACACCTAAAGATCTTGACATCTGGGGTTTCCCAACTTAACAGTCATCTCACTGCAAAGCTCACCATAAATATGTCCTGCAAATGCACTCACAGCTTCAAATATAACTTTCAGCGCTCCATCTTAAAGATGTTTAAAACATGAGCAGACAACCAAGCACTACCAGACATTTGAGGAATGCCTCTAACAAAAAAGATGGAGAACAAACCAGCATTTCATAAATCAGTCAATTGAGGCTCACATCAGCTAAAAATGAGATTAGTATTACCATTTTGCACAGTTCATTCATATGTTTAATAAATATTTATTGGGTCAGGTACTATTATAGGTGCTTGGGAAACAAAGATTCACAAAGCAAAACAAAACAAAACAAAATTTCTGCCCTGGTAGAGCTTACATTCTAGCAGACAGATAATAAACAATAAGCATAATAAAGTATACAAATAGTAAACTAAGAAGATTAGTGCTTCGAGAAAAAATAATGGGACAGGATAAAAGGAGGGTACAGAGGTGGTTGCCAATTTCAAATAGGTTGACATTTGAATGAATACTTGAGAGAAATGAGGGAGTTGGCCATGCTACGTACCTAACTGTGAAAAAAGAATTCTAGTAGCCAGAACCTTTGATGTAAGAGACCCAAGGCAAGAGGAGCTGCATTTCAAGGAACAGCAGAATCAGTACGGCTGGAGGGGCATGAGAGTAGGGAGAAATAGGAGATAAGGCCACAGAGGTATGGCAGAGAGAAGCACAGATCATGTGGATCACTGACTTTTTCTCTGAATGAAATTAAGAGCCAATGGAGGGTTCTGAGCAAAGTTTCAAAGAATTATTTTGGCTGCTGTGCTAAGAAGAGACTATATGGAAGCAAGGGACATAAGTAAGAAAGAGAGAGGATGGAATTTCTCAAAATGTTAGAGTTGACAATGGTGTTGGAAGTAATTTTTTCCCAAGTCTTTCATTTTAGAGATAAGGAAACAGAGGCCCACAACATTGAGTTTTCCAAGGTCATGTGTTAAAGTCTGAAATAAGGCTGGGAACAATGGCTCACATTTGTAATCCCAGCACTTTGGGAGGCTGAGGTGGGAGGCTCTTGAGCTCAGGAGTTTAAGACCAGCCTGGGCAACACAGGGAGACCCCATCTCTACAAAAAAATAGAAAAAAGTAGCTGGGCATGGTGGCTCACATCTGTAGTCCCAGCTACTTGGGAGGCTGAGGTAGAAGGATCACTTGAACCCAGGGGGCAGAGGTTGCAGTGAGCCATGATTGTCGCCACTGAACTGCAGCCTGGGTGACAGAGCAAGATTGTCTCAAATAATAATAATAATAATAATAATAATAATAATAATAATGATGATGATGATGATGATGTCTGGAATAATCCACTTTGCATTTGTGTAGCCTTTTCAGTGTTTTTACGTTTATCACCTCATCTTGTATTCAGCATTCCTCTGGGCCGTTCATACGGCAGCTGATAACTGACATTCATTTGGCCAAAATAGCTGGCCAAAATTAGGGACCAGGTCTAGAATATCCTCTCTCAGTACTTAATATAAAGCTATTGACTACATAGAGAGTGAATCTGCCATCATGCCCATAATATCACAAAGTGCTAAATAACCTAAGTAATTCAAGTAATGGAAATAACTCATTTCTGCTGATCTACTTCCATGGTCCCACAGGAGAGCCATTGCTATTAAATGCAGTATATGTATGTTAAGTGGAATGATATACATTACAAATTAGGAAAAAGAGTAATTCTGAGGCAAATAGGAAAGAGTGATTTTGGGCCGGGCGTGGTGGCTCACGCCTGTAATCCCAGCACTTTGGGAGGCCGAGGTGGGCAGATCACGAGGTCAGGAGATCGAGACCGTCCTGGCTAACATGGTGAAACCCCGTCTCTACTAAAAATACAAAAAAAATTGGCCGGGCGTGGTGGCAGGCGCCTGTAGTCCCAGCTACTCGGGAGGCTGCGGCAGGAGAATGGCGTGAACCCAGGAGGCGGAGCTTGCAGTGAGCTGAGATCCGGACACTGCACTCCAGCCTGGGCGAAAGAGCGAGACTCCGTCTCAAAAAAAAAAAAAAAAAAAAAGAGTGATTTTGTTCCACATGATATTGTGAGCTCAGGTCTCTTTTCCCCTCTTCTTTCATTCCTAGCTAAGTCTCATCCTGCAAGATCTTTCTCGGATTTGAAAACAGCTGATAAACAACTGATTCCCATGAGATGACTGTTGATAATAGCTCAAAGTATTACTTCTCTCTAGAGGTATGTGTACTTTAGTAGAAAACTCAAAACCTTCAATTCCAAAGGAATTGCAGTCAAGTTAGCAGGGAATATTATACTAAAGAAGACCTCTTGGCAGTTACTCAAATTCCATTAAATAAATTCAAACTCAACAACTGTTTATTGTTATCTACCATACTGTCAGTCACAAAGATAAGACATGGTTCTTGCCCTTAAGATGCTAAGAATGGAAGAAGACCACACAGAAAATACTAGCTTTTGTTTACTGAATACCTACTAAATATTAGGCATTGACCTAACTACTTTACATGTAAGTATCAAGTATTATACTTAGCACAGTGATTAGCAAATAATGTATGTTCAATATATTGTAGCCATGATAGTGTAATTATAACCTTTGTAATTGCACTTAATCTTCACTTCTCTATAAAGTAGTTATCAGTGTTACTTTACAGATAAAAGGAAACTGAGGCCCAGAGGCTAGGTAATATGCTCAAGGCCATACAGCTATTAGGAGCCAGGATTCAGGCCCAGCACCATGGCTCATGCCTATAATCCCAGCACTTTGAGAGGCAAGCATATCACTTGAGGTCAGGAGCTTGAGACCAGCCTGGCCAACATGATGAAACACCATCTCTACCCAAAAATTCAAAAATTAGCCAGGCACGGCGGCATGCATCTGTAGTCCCAGCTACTCGGGAGGCTGAGGTGGGAGAACCACTTGAACCTGGGAGGCAGAGGTTGCAGTGAGCTGAGATCACACCACTGCAGTCCAGACAGGGTGACAGAGTGTAAAAAAAAAAACAAGGCCAGGTGGCTCACACCTGTAATCCTGGCACTTTGGGAGGCCGAGGAGGGCAGATCACCTGAGGTCAGGAGTTCAAGTCCAGCCTGACCAACATGGAAAAACCCTGTCTCTACCAAAAATACAAAATTATCCAGGGGTGGTGGCGCATGTATGTAATCCCAGCTACGCAGGAGGCTGAGGCAGGAGAATCACTCAAACCCAGGAGGCAAAGGTTGTGGTGAGCCGAGATCGTGCCATTGCACTCCAGCCTGGGTAACGAGCGAAACTCCATCTCAAAAAAGTCTCTGCTCCTCCTGTTCGGCAGACAGCCGCATATTCTCTTGCATTGGCAGTGCATCCCTGTGACACCATGGGGAAGGTGAAGGTCGGAGTCAACGGATTTGGTCGTACTGGGTGCCTGGTGCACCAGGACTGCTTTTAAGTCTGGTAAAGTGGATACTGTTGCCATCAATGACCCCTTCATTGACCTCAACTACATGGTCTACATGTTCCTGTATGATTGTACACATGGCAAATTCCATGGCACTGTCAAGGCTGAGAACGGGACTCTTGTCATCAATAGAAATCCCATCACCATCTTCCAGGAGTGAGATCCCTCCAAAATCACATGGGGCGATGCTGGTACTGAGTACATAGTGGAGTCCACTGGTGTCTTCACCAGCATGGAGAAGGCCGGGGCTCACTTGCAGGGGGGAGCCAAAAGGGTCAACATGTCTGTCCCCTCTCTTGACGCCCCCATGTTTGTGATGTGCGCGAACCATGAGAAGTATGACAACAGCCTCAAGATCGTCAGCAATGCCTCCTGCATCACCAACTGCTTAGCGCCCCTGGCCAAGGTCATCCACAACAACTTTGGTATCATAGAAGGATTCATGACCACAGTCCACGCCATCACTGCCACCCAGAAGACTGTAAATGGCCCCTCCAGGAAACTGTCGCGTGACAGCTGCAAGGCTCTCCAGGACATCATCCCTGTCTCTACTGGCACTGCCAAGGATGTAGGTAAGGTCATCCCTGAGGTGAACGAGAAGCTCACTGGCATGGCCTTCCATGTCCCCACTGCCAATGCGTCAGTGGTGGACCTGACTTGTTGTCTGGAAAAACCTGCCAATATGATGACATCAAGAAGGTGGTGAAGTAGGCATCGGAGGGCCCCCTCAAGGACATCCTGGGCTACACTGGGCACCAGGTGGTCTCCTCCAACTTCAACAGCGACACCTACTCTTCTACCTTTGATGCTGGGGCTGCCATTGCCCTCAACGACCACTTTGTCAAGCTAATTTCCTGGTATGACGATGAATTTGGCTATAGCAACAGGGTGGTGCACCTCATGGCCCACATTGCCTCCAAGGAGTAAGAACCCTGGACCACCAGCCCAGCGAGAGCATGAGAGGAAGAGAGAGGCACTCACTGCTGGGGAGTCCCTGCCACAATCAGTCCCCTACCAGACTGAATCTCCCCTCCTCACAGTCTCCATGCAGACCCCTTGGAGAGGGAGGGGCCTAGGGAGCCCTACCTTGTCATGTACCATCAATAAAGTCCCCTGTGCTCAGTGAAAAAAACAAAAAAACGAACAACAACAAAAAAAGAAACAATTAAAAAACCCATAAAAAATTAAAAATAGTAATAATAAAAATTGTTTAAAAAACCCCCACCAATAAAAAAGAGCCAGGATTCTGGATCACGAGGTCAGGAGTTCAAGACCAGCCTGGCTAATATGGTGAAACCCCGTCTCTACTAAAATTCAAAAATTAGCCGGGCATGGTGGTAAGCACCTGTAGTCCCGGCTACTCGGGAGGCTGAGGCAGCAGAATCGCTTGAACCCAGGAGGCGGAGTTGCAGTGAACCGAGATCACGCCATCGCACTCCAGCCTGGGCAACAGAGTGAGATAGGAGCCTCACCCTGTGGAGCCAGGATTCAAACTCAGGCCTGTATAATTCTATAATTTGTGCTATTAACCCCTATATAATATTCAATATTTCTATAAAATTAATAGGTGTTTAATTTCATTTGGAAGTCTGAGGAACTGGCTAACAAGAATATGCTGTAAAGAGAAAGTGATATTTAAGTTGGATCCTGAATGACAAGTGGGAAAGAAAGGGGGTAAGAGTAGAGTTTGGTCCACGTTAAAAATGATGAGGGTCTGAACAAAGGAAGTGGCAACAAGTATAAAGAGGGGAAGTTACAAGAGACAAGCAGGAGATAATCTCTTAAAGAACCTTTGTGATGTACCAGATGTGAGCAGTGAGGGAAAGGTATCAAGGATGACTCACAAGTTTCTAGTATGGGTGACTGGGTAGAAGTATTCCCACTACTAAAATTGAGAAAGTACTAGAGAAAGGGATGGAGAGAGGAGGACTTTAGGGACAAAGTATGACTTTTCTTTGAACTTTGTGAATTTGAAGTACATTTGGGACAAGTAAGCAAGGAAATCTGTCAGGCAACTGGAAATCATGGTCAAATTTAGGAAAGATGTCAGGGCAGGGAATGGATATTTGGGAGTCACTGCTATACCTACAGTAGTTTGAAATAATAATTGGGTAAGAGACTGACACATAGGTAGTACTCATGCTATCTTACGTGTACGGCTCGTCTTAACACTGAGAATATACTGAACTCTGAAAATAAGCAGGGCTGTAACATGTCCCCACAAATCAACATATGCCCAACACCTCCATCTTTACAGAAAAAAAAGAAAACTGTTGGGAATGGAGTGTAACTGATATCTGAGGACAACAACTCAGACAGCCGTTAGTCTTTTAACCCTGCATCCTCAAAATACCTGGTAAACTAGATGATCAATAAATATGTGATGAACAGAAAGCATGAATGAAGGAAGCACAAAGAATTAAACAGAATTTCCAATGTTACTCAGCTTAAGTAGGGGGATGGACACTAGAAACTAGGTGCTCTCAATCTTGTGTACTTTACATTCCAGAGGTTTCTCCAAGCCTCCTTCCTCACTTGTCCCTCAATAATTAACTTGTTCTGAAAAATATCAACATACTTTAAAATCTCAAACTACAGTATAAATGTTCCCTTCAAAATCTCATATTGGGCTGGGTATGGTGCCTTATGCCTGTAAGCCCAGCACTTTGGGATTGCCGAGGTGGGAAGATCATTTGAGCCCAAGAGTTTGAGACTAGACTGGCAACATAGTGAAACCCTGTGTCTACAAAAACAAAACAAAACAAAAATAGCCACATGTGGTGGCATGTGTCTGTAGTCCCAGCTACTTGCAAGGCTGAGGTAGGAGGATTGCTTGAGCCTGGGAGGTCAAGGCTGCAGTGGACTGTGATTATGCCACTGCAGTAGGCTGTGAATGACAGGGCAAGACCCCATCTCTAAGAAAAAAAAAAAAAATCCCATATTGATAAAAGTCATCTATAAAAAAGTCCACAGTTAATTAACATCATATTTAATAATTAAGACTGAAAGTTACTCCTTAAAATCAGTGAAGAAGTTAAGGATATCTGCTCTTGCCACTTCTATTCAACATTGTACTGGAGGTTATAGTTAGAAAAATTAGGCAAGAAATAAAGAAAAAAGACATCGAGATTGTAAGTAAGAAGTAAAATGATCTCAATTTGCAGATAACATGATCTCATATATAGAAAACCCTAAGGAATGCACAAAAATCATATCAGAGTCAACAAATGAATTACACAAGGTTGTAAGATACAAGATCAGTATAGACAAAACAATAGTATTTCTGTACTCTAGGAATGAATAATCCAAATATGAAATTGAGAAAACAATTCCATTTATAATAATAACTAAAAAAATAAAATCCTGAGGAATAAATTTAACAAAAGAAGTGCAAGATTTTGGTATACAACCCCTAAATGTGACTGGCTTAAAAAAAAAAAAAAAGAAAAGAAAAAACAGGGTTGAGCACGGTAGCTCATGCTTGTAATCCCTGCACTTTGGGAGGCCAAGGCAGGCGGATCACTTGAGGCCAGGAGTTCGAAACCAGCCTGGGCCAACATGGTGAAACCCGATCTCTACTAAAAATACAAAAAATTAGCTGGGCGTAGTGGTGCGCACCTGTAGTCCCAGTTATTCGGGAGGCTGAAACAGGAGAATTGCTTGAAACTGGTGGGTGAAGGTTGCAGTGAGCCAAGCCAAGATTGTGCCACTGTACCCCTGCCTGGGGGACAGAGTAAGACTCTGTCTCAAAAAAAAAAAAAAAAAGTGCAAGATTTATACACTAAAACTACAAAACATCATTGATGGAAATTAAAGAAGTTCTAAATAAATGGAAAGACATCTCATGTTCATGGATTGGAAGATTTTATATTGTTAAGTTGCAGAACTCTCCAAACTGACAGATTCAATACAATCTCCATCAAAATTCCAGCCTGCTTCTTGCAGAAATTGACAAGCTGATCCTAAAATTCATATGGAAATACAAAGGACTCAGAATAGCCAAAACAATCTCAAAAAGAAGAATAAAGTTGAAAGACTCACAATTCTCAACACTTACTACAAAGATAAGTAACCAAGATTATAATACTGCCATACGGATAGACATGTTGATCAATGAAACAAAACTAAGCGTCTAGACAAAAGCCTATACATTTATGGTCAATTAATTTTCAACAAGGATGTCAAGAAAATCCAATGCAGGGTAAGAATAGTCTTTTCAATAACTGGTGCTAGGAAAACTGCATATCTACATGTAAAAGAATGAAGCTGGATCTCTACTTCACACCATATAGAAAAAATAACTCAAAATGGATCAAAGACCTAAATGTGAGAGCTATAACCATAAAAATCTTAGAAGACACTAATATCCAGAATATATTCTTACAAAGACAACCTAATTAAAATATTGACAAAGAATCAGGTATCTTCAAAGGAGATATACAAGCACATAAGCACATGAAAAGATGCTCTGAATCATTAGTTATTAAAGAAATGCAAGTCAAAACCACAATGAGATACCACTTTACACCCACCAGGATGGCTATTAAACAAATGAACAATAACAAGTATTGTTGAAAGTATGGGGAAATTGGAATCCTTGTACATTGCTAGTGGGAATGTAAAATGGCACAGCCATTTACATTCTGGCAAACAGTTTGCCAGCTCCAAACAAAGTTAAACAAAGAGTTACTATATAACCCAGCAATTCTATCCCTAGGTATATAATGAAAAAAACTGAAGACATATGTCCACACAAAAACTTGTGTATGAATGTTCATAGCAGCACTATCCATAACAGTCAAAATAAGGGAAAAAACCAAATATCCATCACCTGATGAATGGATAAACAAATGTGGTATATCTACATAATGGAATATTATTCAACCATAAAGAGGAATGGAGTACTGCTGATACATGCTACAAAATGAATTATGCTAAGTGAAAGGAGTCAGACACAAAAGGCCACTTTTTTTTTTTTTTTTTTGAGATGGAGTCTCGCTCTGTCGCCCAGTCTGGAGTGCAATGACGCAATCTTGCCTCATTGCAACCTCCACCTCCCGGGTTCAAGCAATTCTCCTGCCTCAGCCTCCCAAGTAGCTGGGACTATAGGCAAGTGTCACCATGCCCGGCTAATTTTTGTATTTTTAGTAGAGACAGGGTTTCACCATGTTGGTCAGGCTGGTCTCGAACTCCTGACTTCATGATCTGCCCACCTCAGCCTCCCAAAGTGCTGGGATTACAGGCGTGACCCATTGTGCCCGGCCAAAGGCCACAGATTATATGACTCCACTTACATGAAATTTCTAGAGAGACAGAAGTAGACTGCCAGGGGCTGAGGAAAATGAAGAATGAGGGTGACTACTGATGGGTACAGAATTTCTTTTTGAGGAAATGAAAATATTCTGGAATTTGTGATGTGATGGTTACACAGTTTGTGAATACAGTACAAACCACTGAATTGTATACTGAAAAAAAAAAAAGAAAACACGATTTCTCAATTTTTAAAAAAAACTGTATGAGGGAAAAACAAAAACAAAAAAAAAACCATATAACCTGTCTAGCTAACCTCTCACAAAAAATTTTCCAGTTATCAGTTGTTAAATGGGTTCTGGAAACACTACTTTTTAAAATAATAACCAGGAAAAGGCAGGAACATTCAAGCCATCTGATAAACATGCAAAAAGCTGAAATTCTACCCACAGCTTAGGCCATCAGCCATCATTTCTCAATCTTCCATTCACATGAAATTTAAGTTTATAACATAGAAGATTTTCTTTTTTTTTTTTTTTTGAGATGGAGTCTCGCTCTGTTGTCCAGGCTAGAGTGCAATGGCGTGATCTCTGCTCACTTCAATCTCTGCCTCCCAGGTTCAAGCGATCCTCTCACCTCAGTCTCCCAAGTAGCTGGGATTACAAGTGTGCATCACCACACCTGGCTAATTTTATATTTTTAGAGACAGGGTTTCACCATGTTGGCCAGGCTGGTTTCAAACTCCTCACTTTAAGTGATCCTCCTGCCTCAGCCTCCCAAAGTGCTGGGATTACAGATTTGAGCTACTGTGCCCAGCCTATAATATAGAAGATTTTCAAAGATTTTCCCAGATTTCCTGAAATTCTTATGTCAGGCTCTTGGTAAAAGCCTACTATTAGGCAGTCAATTCTGATCTGATTTCTTCAAACCAAAGTGCTGACAACAGTTCCAAAGAGCAGTCTCAGAGCTGCTAGCATAATTACTTTAATTGGAAGCTCTTTCTCTCCAGTTATGCAAGGAGTGTTTAGCTTTTTATAACTTATCTCAAACCAATTTTTGAGGTAAGTTTTGAGCAGATCAACATTAAGTCTTTAAAAATTGCAAAACTACTCTCCCCCTTCATACTCACCACCATCAGTTTAAAAAAACCAAACACCCAGACTTCTGAAGACAATCACAAATGAAGATAAAAAATTGGTTTAAGTTATAAAAAGCTAAACACAGAAGAAAATAAAATCTATAATAATTTGTCATAGTATAGAATGTATACTTTTAGAGAATATAAATTAAAATATACCCTGCTAACATTTCTCCCCATTTCTGTCCTGTCAAAAGATCATTAAGGGTATGGTATGTTAAAGAAGATTTCTTTTGGAAATGCCTATACCTGATATTATAAATGTCAAAGAGTACTCTTAGACAACAGGCTGAAAGTACTGTATTCCTGCCTCATTTTAACATTTAAAAGGAACAAGAAATAAATCCAAAATACATTTCTCTATTGCACCAAAATTTCCTTTTTTTTTTTTTTAACCACAAATGTATTAAAAGTTAAATCTAAACATCTATGTAAACATCGAACAGACAAAAGGTCTAGGCTGTTCAACATAGAAATCCATATAGAAAATTACACAGAAAAAAGATGGGTTTGTTTTTGTGCAACTTCCTTAACTCAAATATTACTCCAGCAGAGGAAAAGAAAACATGAAAGACAGCCCTTTCCTTTTATACAACTAGAAATCTCATAAGCTTAGGTATTGAGCAAGCTTATCAACAAAAGTAAATTATGTTAACTGACATCACAGACACCTCTTTCCAAAGAGAAGAAAGCAGGTCAACATTAAGTCTTTAAAAATTGTAAAACTACTCTCCTCCTACATACTCACCACCATCAGTTTAAAAAAACAAACACCCAGACTTCTGAAGACAATCACAAATGAAGATAAAAAATTGGTTTGAGACAAGTTATAAAAAGCTAAACACAGAAGATAAGTTTCATAGTCCAGGGTGAGATCACATCAACTGTAAGAAAATCTAGCAAAGCAGGGCCAAACCAGGTCAGATCTCTAATGGAAAAATTAAGGATGCTTAAAGGGACAAGGTTGAGATACATGAGGTATAGATCATGCCCAAGCCAGTCCTGAACCAATAATCTCAGCCAGTTCCACAACATTAAAGAAATTCTTCTCTTAAGAATCTGGTAGAATGAAGTACAATTTTTATGTTCTTCCTTTTACTTTTCTGCATTTTCCAAATTCTTTACAATAAAGCACTTATAGATTTCAATGCCAGAATGCTGAAACCTCGGTAGTAGAAAATAATCTCAAAGAAACATAAAACCAAGTGGACAGGTTGCTGTAAACTCACAAGATGAAGGCATTCTCACTTGCCAAGTAGACAGTTTGCCCTGGGTGCATTAGAGATAACAATGCTTGCACTTTGCCCAATCTTCTCTCTGACAAAATAGGCTTTTGTCTCAAATCACCAGATGCCTCAGCATTAGTTAGCCAAGTGCCAGGGCCCTAGAGCCTAGATAACACAGCTGGAGCTTGGTACTCCTATACGGAGATCAAGAAACAATCTCCAGCCCACAACTCTATTAAGCAAACTTTGACAGCTGCCAGGGCCAGTAAAGAATAATGAAGGGACAGGGATCCAGTGGCACAGTTGCACCTCTTTCCCACACCAATACTCCTCTTCCCATTTTCCTCAGATGGCTCACTCTGCTGCCAACTCCAGGTCTTACTGGTCTCCTTAGCCATTAGGGCTGTCCATTTTAAAAAACCACACTGGCAATGATGGGCTTTTAGTAAAACTCAAACACTTCAAAATAAATTGAGAGTTCCCTGCTTAAGGTATTTTCATAAAGGTTATAAGCCTTGCTTCTACCTAAATTTCTCCTGGCTGTCGTCTTGGCAGCAGAATATTAATAGGCTGTCTTAAAAGAGTTGTAAAACACTCAGTATCCAATCATTTCCTGTACCTTGAAATGTTAACACTAAGGGAAGGACAGGGAGGAAAAAATAAGGAAAGGAAAAAAAAAATCCTCCTCTCAGGGAAATGCCTACACCCCAGAGATCAAGTCCAAGCTCTCTCCCTACTGCATTTTCAGCCACACAAAAGCCAAAGCCAAGAACAAGCCTCCATTTACAGAGGCTTCCACAAATTTCTCTCCTCTGCCAACTCTGGAGCCAGGATGAGAGACTTTGTTGGCACATGCCAGCTCTTGTTTATGAGCTGGTTACCATCTCAAAGGCTGCTTGGCCCAAGGTCTGCCTTCTCTTTACAGGATCTTTCAAACTTCAAAAAGGGATCTTTTCTTGGACTCCTCTCAAGACATGGACGTGGGTTACTTAACCTGTTGCTTCCAGCTTGAGTGCTATCCAAGGACTTCTCTGGGAGTAGCCAACATTATCTAATATGGAACGACTTTCTACCCACCTTTACAAAGTAAAGAAGAACGGAAAGATTTTACATTAAAAGTAAAAGCAAACCCTTTCAGAAATAACTTCAGTGGCCATCAGGTAAAGATAGCAGCTGAAGCGACCAAAATCAGGTGAGCCTCTCCTTTGCTGTCATAGTATAGCAGAGAAGGTGGGAAGAAAGATGATAAAAGAATCTCTTCGGCCGGGCGCGGTGGCTCAAGCCTGTAATCCCAGCACTTTGGGAGGCCGAGACAGGCGGATCACGAGGTCAGGAGATCGAGACCATCCTGGCTAACATGGTGAAACCCTGTCTCTACTATAAAAATACAAAAAAAAAATAGCCGGGCGAGGTGGCGGGCGCCTATAGTCCCAGCTACTCGGGAGGCTGAGGCAGGGGAATGGCGTGAACCCGGGAGGAGGAGCTTGCAGTGAGCTGAGATCGGCCACTGCACTCCAGCCTGGGCAACAGAGCGAGACTCTGTCTCAAGAAAAAAACAAACAAACAAAAAAGAATCTCTTCGGCTGATAATTTAATTCTGTCCTGTACCCAGAGCTTATTTCTGAAATCTTGTAATAGAAATTTCCCTTGGTTGAATTCCATATCCTAACAGCTAGGAAATGAAGAGACATTTGGAAGTCAGTCAGGCTACTTTTTGCTGTCTTCCCATTCTATCGTGAACTCTTTTCTCCCTTAATTTCACCTCACCTTTTAGAGATTTGGGGAGAATACCAGAACGCGTGGGGGAAAAATATTAGCCAAAAATTTAAGAAAATGTGAATAAAAAAATAAAAAGAAAAATAGAGATTTGGGGAGAATAAAAACTGAGACAGGTTAGGGAGCCTGGCTAATTGCCTTTGTTTTTCTAACTTCTATGGAAACAACATTCACAACAGAAAACTACCTATCTCATATATGTACAACTCTGCATTTTCATAAACTGAACACACAGTCATGTAAATAGCATCCACAACAATAATATTTTAGCAAATAGTGCTCAAAAACTTTGCCCTCCAGGGGATATGTGACAGTGTCTGGGGACATTTTTGGTTGTCTTACCTTGGAGCGAATACGGTAAAGATATGGATGCTGTGAAACATCCTACAATAAACTGGACAACCCCAACAACAAAGAATTACCCTAGCCCCAAATGTCAATAGTGTTGTTGTTGAAAAATCCTGGTTACAGCAACCCAGAAACCTTCCTGTACTGCTTCTCCAGAAAGGACTTTCACCACAAAAATGCAAGACTCCTTTTGCTCTGGCAGAAAAGCTGCTGTAACATACTGCCATGAGGAGGTGGTACACAGCATAAATGATCACAGATGAAACTACTCACCTGCCTGGAAAAACAAGAGAGGCTGCAAGGAGAAAGGAAAATAGAACAAACATTTGTTGCTGACCTATAACTATCATACTATAACCTCCATATACTGTGCATTTACAGTGTACTTTTAGATCTTTTAAATTAAAACCAGATAAAATCTAAGGAAAATGAGATACGGAGAGGTAATTTGCAGAAGATCCTATATATATTAAATGGCAGTCAGTGCTGGGATTCAAACATAGGCCTGATTACAATGTCTATGCTTTCATTTTAATACTATTAGAAGTTGAGAGTTTAAGTAACTGAAAATTAGGTCAAAAAAGAAAAAAGGAAAACTAAAAAAGTTGAGAGTAATGATGCCAGGCAGGGAAAATATGGCAAGTGGTTACAATAAAAAGCAATGCTTTCAATGTTCATAAGTGGCATGAGAAAGGAACTTTTCCTTAAAGTGTGCCTCAATCCAATGAAACCAATTCTAACTACAAAACCAAGCAAATGCTATAACCTCTTTCAGTGGATTTTAAAATGTCTGTATAGACATATGCTCGCAGTTGTGGGTTTTGTATTCTCTCTGGGACACAAGGAAGCAGTTCCTAATATGCCATCGAAGGTAGCTACCTTCTTAGCGTTCCTCAGCGACCCATACTGAGCCCCCTTCATTCAACACAGACACATTCTTCCTGGGTAAGTGCACTCACCTCTGTGGCATCAATTACCATTTATGTGTTCACATTAATAACTCTTAAATCTTTAGATTTCCAGTTCTCTCTCACATATCCAGTCCTCAAGAGACATTTCTACTTGGTTGTTCATTCATTCAACTCCCTCTTCCAAATTAACTACCATTCATTCTTCAGATATTTACTCAAACTTCTTAATGGATATTTTCCCTGACCCAGCTCCCCTCGCCCCCAAAGAATGGGTCAGTTCCTAATTATAGGCTCTCAGCACCCTGTAACTTTCACTTTTATAATTTTAATAGTGTATAATGATAGATGTGCATATGATTGTTTGATTCCATTTTATCTCCCCTACTAAACCATATGCCCTAGAAAGAGCAGGATCAAATCTATTTTGCTTACCATTATTATCCCCAGCACAGGCAGCGCAAGCACCTCAAAACATGTCCAAAGTTAAACTCATTATCATTCCCTGCAAACTTGTCCCTCTTCAGTGTTCCCTCCTATCAGTAAGTGGTTCCATGAACAACTTGGTTCATGTCCAAAATCTGGACATGACTCTTGACTTCCTTCAATCTCTTCCCAACATGGTATCAATTACCAAGATGCTATCAATTGAACTTCTATTCTCTCAAATCTACCCACTTTGCTCCTTTCCTATTAATACTATTCTGGTCCAGCTGTCTGCCAATCTTAATAGGTCTATGCTAACTATGCTAACAGGTTCTTAACTGCCTCCAATCTTGCTCTCCAATCCCCTCTGCAGATGACATAAAAAGTAATTCTTTAAAAACTCAAAAATCAATCACTGTAATCTACTAAAAAGTCTAACAACACTTTTCTGCAGCTGTTAGGATGAAATCCAAATCCTTTAACAAGGCTTTTAAGGCCTTCTACTATCTGACCCCATAGCACTCCAGCCTCATCTTACCATTGTATTCCTCCTCCTCTAGTCATAGTGAACTTCTTCCAGTTCTTCTCATGCCCCAAGATTAGTCTTACCACTGAACCTTTGACTATGCTATTCTCTCACCTGGCACAAGCCTTTTGCCCTCTGTCTATCACCTGTCTAATTCTAGCTTATCCCTTTGGGTCTCTATTTAACTATCAGAGAGGTTAGAGATCTCTGTCACCTCTTTTGATCAGAGATCTTCCTTGATCCTACACTATACTCTGGCCACCACTGCTATGTGTACCCACAATACCCTATGTTATCATTACTCATCAAAGTTTGTTATAATAACCAATTTATCTGTCTCCCCCATTAGAATATAAACTCCAGGAACCCGGCATGATGGCTCACACTTGTAATCCCAGCACTTTGGAAGGCCACGGTGGGTGGATCACTTGAGCCCAGGGGTTCAAAACCAGCCTGGGCAACATGGTGAAACCCTGTCTCTACAAAAAAATACAAAAACTGGCCAGGTGTGGTGGCATGCGCCTGTAGTCCTAAATACTTGGGAGGCTGAGTTGGGAGGATCATTTGAGCCCAGGAGGCAGAGGTTATAGTGGGCCAAGATTGTGCCACTGTACTCCAGCCTGGGTGACAGAGTGTCTAAAAAAAAAAAATATATATATATATGTATTTTTTTAAAATTTATGTATCATATACATACACACACTCCACGGAGCAGAGACCACATTCATTTCATTCAACTTCTGTTTTTTTTAAGATGGGGTCTTGCTATGTTGTCCAGGCTGGATTTGAACTCCTGGGCTCACAGGAACCTCCCAACTCAGCCTTCCAAGTAGCTGGAACTACAGGTGCGAGTCACCATGCCTGGCTTCAACTCTTTATCCTAAGTGCCAGCATACCGCATAGCACATGGTAGTTATTTAATAATTATTTGTTGGATGAACTAAATGAGAATCCATAAACTTGAACAGCTTGACTAGGACAGCCCTCCAACCTGTAAGTCCAGAAAAACATTAATTTTGTTATAAAGCATCCCATATAGGATCTGTTGAATCACAGGGAATTTTGTTTTGTTTTGTTTGAGACAGAATCTCCCTCCGTCGCCTAGGCTGGAATGCAGTGGCATGATCTCGGCTCACTGCAGCCTCCAATTCCCGGGTTCAAGTGATTCTCCTGCCTCAGACTCCTGAGAAGCTGGGACTACAGGCACGCACCACCACACCCACCCAATTTTTGTATTTTTAAGTAGAGATAGATTTTCACCATGTTGACCAGGCTGGTCTTGAACTCCTGACCTCAGGTGATCCACCTGCCTCGGCCTCCCAAAGTGCTGGGATTACAGGTGTGAGCCAGCGTGCCCAGCCGAGAGGTAATTTTAAAATCAGCTAATGCTGTATTATTAAAGCAAGAAGTTTAAAACTCCCAATTAAATAAGGAAGAGCCAGACAAACATTATCAAGTAAAAGGTTTCCAGAGTAAGGGTTAAAGAGAGAAGAAATTGATATAGTATAAGGGACTGCTGGAACCTGGTGAAAATTTTTAAAATCAGAATCATCCTGCGAGTTGATAAACTAAGATTGGACTTACTGTTCGGTAGCCTGATTAATTCTGGAAATGGTTCTGAAAGATACAGAAACACGTAAGCAGGATAAATGCAACTATAAGGAACCATCCCTAAGATAAGATCAATACAAGATTAACAAATATATATATATATCCTTTTTTTGTTTTTTTTTTTTTTTTTTTTTTTTTTTTTTTTTTTTGAGACGGAGTCTCGCTCTATCGCCCAGGCTGGAGTGCAGTGGCCGGATCTCAGCTCACTGCAAGCTCCGCCTCCCGGGTTTACGCCATTCTCCTGCCTCAGCCTCCCGAGTAGCTGGGACTACAAGCGCCCGCCACCTCGCCCGGCTGATTTTTTGTATTTTTTTAGTAGAGACGGGGTTTCACCGTGTTCACCAGGATGGTCTCGATCTCCTGACCTCGTGATCCGCCCGTCTCGGCCTCCCAAAGTGCTGGGAGCCACCGCGCCCGGCCAAATATATATATTCCTAATGAATGCCCAGTATATAGTGGCACCACAATAAAATCTAAGTTTTCTTTAAAAGTATTCTTTGGGTGGGCATGGTGGCTCACACCTGTAATCCAGCATTTTGGAGGACTGAGGCAGGAGGGTTACTTGAGTTCCGGAGTTTGAGACCAGCCTGGACGACATGGTGAAACCCCATCTCTACCAAAAATACAAAAATTAGCCGGGTGTAGGTGGTGGCGCATGCCTGTCATCCCAAATACTTGGGAGGCTGCGGCAGGAGAATCTCTTGAACTCAAGAGGCAGGATCGCACCACTGCACTTTAGCCTGGGCAACAGAGCGAGACTCTGTTTCAAAACAAAACAAAACACAAACAAACAAAAAAACCCCACCTCTATGAGGTTTCTGCTTAATTCAGCAAGACTGAATAAACAAAAAAAATACAAATAAATTTTTAAAACTAAGAAATATACTGCATGGGGGCAGGGGAATGGAAGAGATTAAAGTAGGACTGGGCTGGCCCTTTTCTGCTTCAGGTTATTAGACGTAAAACAGGAAGGAGGGTGAAATATGACTAAGGAATAAGAACAATGAGAGATCTGAAAATTTTAGTTAAATATGAAAATGTCATTGGGGTTTTATTTTCCAACTATCTTCCCAGAATTTTCTCTGGCCTGAATGCCACTTCAGGTTGGTAATTTACTACGAACTACAGATAGCCCTACCTAACTTGGTTTCTAAACAAGTCGATCTTTTCTTCTGTGACATGAGGACATTTACCTGCTTAGTTCTTTTTTTTTTTTTTTTTTGAGACAGAGTTTCGCTCTTATTGCCCATGCTGGAGTGCAATGGCGTGATCTCAGCTCACTGTAACCCTTGCCTCCCAGGTTCAAGCAATTCTCCTGCCTAGGCCTCCAGAGTAGCTGGGATTACATGTGTGTGCCACTACTACCAGTTAATTTGTTGTATTTTTAGTAGAAATGGGATTTCACCATGTTAGCTAGGCTGGTCTCGAACTCCTGACCTCAGGTTATTCGCCTGCCTCGGCCTCCCAAAGTGCTGGGATTACAGGCGTGAGCCACCGCGCCTGGCCTTACCTGCTTAGTTCTGAGGAGGTGATTCGATGGTTCAGAGGGGACATTATTTTAAGTCTTTAAGTCTCCTCTATCCTACCCCTCCCCCCTTTAAAAAGAAGATCCATTTCACAAAGGCTGAGGGGCAAATACTAAGAGTTTCCCAAATCAATAAGCTTAAATTTCCATTTCTGGGAGCTTTGCCCTGGCCAAACTGCTTCCCAGGGAGAGGCGCATTGTGCTTTTCTTTTTCCCGAGTGATACTATATTGGCCTACACCCAGAGTTATTTTTACTCAGCTTTTCAACATGAAAACTTCTCTTTGGCCAGTCCTCCAGGGCAACTGCAATGCCTTGTCCAAGAGATGCCACCAGTCCGTGCCTAAAAGCACCAAGCCTTCAAATGAGGTACACTATTCACAGCAGTGTCATCTCTAGGCAGTAACAGCAATTTTGAACTATGGGTGAAACGTCTCACTGTCAAAAAAAAAAACAAAAAACACTCACCGTCAAAGGCAGTATAGCAGTTTTTCAAGATACAGACAATGCTGTACCCAGACTATAATGAATATCCAAGGTAGAACATATGAAAATGACTGCTTTTTCCTGGTTATTTTTATTTGAGAACAAAGGAGGAGCCCTTCCTAAATCTGCATAACTAAATATAATCCCATTTGCTTAAGGCAAGACCAACAACAAATGTAAAATGTTATTTCAGAAATAAAAACAACAACAAAAAATTAAAGCAGGATAAAAAAAAAAAAGGCTGGGTGCAGTGGTTCACACCTGTAATCTCAGCACTTTGGGAGGCCGAGGTGGGAGGATCACTTGAACCCAGGAGTTCGAGGCCAGCCTGGCCAATACGGTGAAACCCATCACTACAAAAAATACAAAAATTAGCCAGGTGTGGTGGTACACGCTTGTAATCCTAGCTACTGGGGTGGCTACGGCAGGAGAATCACTTGAACCCGGGAGGTTGCAGTGAATCCAGATCGCACCACTGCACTCTAGCCTGGGACGACAGAGAGCGGCTCCGTCTCAAAAAAAGAGAAAAAACCAAGCATGGTTTAAGCTAGGTTCAGTAGTGCAGGCCTATAGTTCCAGTTACTCAGAAGGCAGAGGTGGGAGAATTGCTTCAGCCCAGGAGTTCAAGTCCAACCTGGGCAACGTAGTGAGACCCAGTCTCTTAAAAAAAAAAAGGGCATAGTTTAGATAGAATCTAAAGGTGAAAGTGAGAAAAGGCTAGAAGGTGAAAGGTATACCTCAAAGGACCTACCAAAAGGCAATGGGCCTAAGAAAGCGAAACTAGGCTTAGAAATATTTATGTTGGTAAGAGGAGAACAGCTCTGCCTACATGATAGTTCTGTTCAATTCAAGGGTAAGATCTGAGGTTACCATACAGAAATAAAGGGAAGGAATTTGTGGGCACTGTGAGGAACATGAAGGTTGGGACTGAAATGTAAATACTATAATAATCATTACGTTAAGCTATATTCATTCCATGGACTCAAAGCTTCCACTACATAGAGAATCTGGATCCTAAGATCTGCTCTATTGTCATAAAATACCTTTGTATACTAAATGGATAATATTTAACATTATAAAATCAACTATATGTAACTGGCAAAAAAAGAAAGGAAGGAACAAAAACCAATTTGAATGGTTTGGGCCTCATAGCTGTTCTGCATGAGTGTATGCACTGGAGGAAGCCAGAGATAGGAGATTTGAACTGGCTTTTTTTTTTTTTTTTGGGGGGGGGGGTGGGGGGGGGGTCTTGCTCTTGCCCAGGCTGGAGTGCAGTGGCGTGATCATGGTTCACTGCAGCCTCAACCTCCTAGGCTCAAGTGATCCTCCCGCCTCAGCCTCCCAAGTAGCTGGGACCACAGGCGCGTATCACCCCACCCAGTTAATTTTTTAGTTTTTTGTACAGACGGGGCCTCCCTATGTTTCTCAGGCTGGTTTTGAACTTCTGAGCTCAAGCGATCCTCCCACCTTGGCCTCTTGAAGTGCTGGGATTACAGGTGTAAACCACCATGCCCAGCCAATTGGCTAATTCCTTAAATCTGGTTTCCACTCCCATGTGCCTCTCATAACATAAGCATTTTACTAGGCTTAGGGTGATTCTAGTATTCACAAATACATATTTTTCATTAATATAGTCTAGCTCTCACACAAGTCAGCTCTTATGTGGGGACCTCAGCTGAAGAAATAATGGCTTGTCTCAATGCTAAAGAAAAAACTGATTGTGTTCAATTCATGGAGCCTGTATGTCAATCTTCAAGAAATCATCCTAAGAAATTCTGCAGGTAACTTCTGACTGAGTGCCTCACATCTTGACTTTAGAACCTAATCCTTGTAAGAGATGGGAAAGGACAGGAGAGATACTAGAAGCCAACAAAAATGAAAGAATTTCTCAGTCTCTTTCTGAAATTGTAATAAGCAATCAGCTTGTTTGATTTCAAATCCCTACATTCTCAATCCAAGCACATATGTACAAGCAAAATGAAAAATGCCTTATGGCATATTTTATTTAAAACAGACACTCTACCAGATGTTTAAGAATCTGCATAGTGATGAAATTAAGATCTAGTCTAATATGGTGTATATAAATGTGTAGTCACTTTGTATGATGAGTTTTTCCCCACATTTGCCAATTTTTTCTCCTCCTACTCACAGTGGTATATGAATTTGAGATACTAAAAAAAATCCATCTAAAGTACAGATTAATACAAATTCTGAGAACATAGGTAATGCATGTACCAGTACTAAAAACCATACTTAAACTTCTAAATTTTTATATTAAAGTATTTATTATTTAAATTTTATGAGAATTTAAGGTTATGTAATTATTATTTTGGCTAAAGTATGACATACCACAATGTTTTCTAGTATGAGTTTGCTATGCTTATTACCTGGATGAGGAAATAATCTGCACACCAAACCCATGTGACACACAATTTATCCATCTAATAAACCTGCAACATGTATCCCTAAACCTAAAGGTTTTTTTAAAAAACGTATGTGTTTGCTGCACAATTAGGTATGTGTTCATCTCTGATAACAATTAGCATTCTAATTACTCTTCTTCAGGCATAAGACTTAAAATCTCAGCAAGGAAATACTTTATACCCCAAAACATTAATGCTCTTTTTGATTTCAAAGAAATTGTATTTATTTAAAAAAAAAATCAACAACAAAGAACTAAGAAATAAGGGACTTGCTCTATTTCTGTGACGCAATATTTCCTCTTCCGAAAACAGCATGTTTACTTTGAATGCATCCAGAAGCAGACTCAGGAATAAAGTCTTTTTTGTATTGCTACATTATTTTATTTTCGAATGTCATGAATTTCCAGAAAATTAGGAACACCTATTACCCAATATAAGCACAGAAATACATTTACAAACCAATGAGAAAAGAGACTGGTTTTGGATTAGCTATAAATTTTAATTATCCAAATCTGTCTCCTGCCCCTTTCTAATCTACATAGAAAAAAAGCACAAATAGCCTATATGTGGCAAATACATCTACTCATAAGAATTTTCCTTAAATTTGCCTTAAAAATTCTGAAACAATAATTTAAAACTGAATTAGTAACATAGATATGGATATGTTAAAGGCTGTCAGAAATTCAATAATTAATTATCCTAATTAAGGTCATAATGAGAAATCAGGTTCATTATAGTTGAATTCCAAAATGCTTGACCCCAACATAAGCATCCTGTAGACTGAGCAATGAAAAAGAAGAGTCCTTTTCACATGACAGTGATTTTTAACTAAGAGGAACATTACACGTACCTGTTGAACTTAAAAAATAAAAATTAAAAAAATAAGCGGGGTGCAGTGGCTCACGCCTGTAATCCCAGCACTTTGGGAGGCTGAGGTGGGTGGATCACGAGGTCAGGAGATCAAAACCATCCTGGCCAACATGGTGAAATCCTGTCTCTACTAAAAATACAAAAATTAGCTGGGTGTAGTGGAGTGTGCCTGTAATCCCAGCTACTTGGGAGGCTGAGGCAGGAGAATCGCTTGAAACCAGGAGGCAGAAGTTGCAGTGAGCCAAGATTGCGCCACTGCACTCCAGCCTGGCATTAGAGCGAGACTCCGTCTCAAAAAAAAAAAAAAAAAAAAAAAAGTACAGGCTTGGAGTCTCCAGCCCCAAAGATTTTATCCAGTAGGACACTTACACTTTGCAAAAGCTCCAGAAGTGACTCTGATATGCACCCTAAGCTAAGATGTTTCACGACCAAGAAACTCTGCAACCTGAATGTTAATTTCTGTAACAGTGTGCTGATTTGGTTGATCTAAGTATGATGACTATGTATACCTCCTTTCTTTTTTTTTTTTTTTTGAGACGGAGTTTCACTCTTGTTGCCTAGGCTGGAATGCAATGGCCTGTTCTCAGCTCACTGCAACCTCCTCCTTCCAGGTTCAAGCAATTCTCCTGCCTCAGCCTCCCGAGTAGCTGGGATTACAGGCACACTCCACCACACCACCATGCCTGGCTAAGTTTTTGTATTTTTAGTAGAGATGGAGTTTCACTGTATTGGCCAGGCTGGTTTCAAACTCCTGACCTCAGATGATCCACCTTCCCCGGCCTCCCAAAGTGCTGGAATTACAGGCGTGAGCCACCATGCCCGGCCTCTATACCTCCTTTCTACAACACTCTGTTATCTTTCACTAAGGTTTGATTCAGTGCAGAGCTAAGTATGACTTCTGAAGAAACAAAAAAGAAAAAAAAAAGGGACACATAAGCCAGGAAATATCAACTCTGAGCTGGGTGAGTTAGGTACCAGTTTATAAAAACTTTTTACAGTTAAGGAACCAAAAAACAACAACAACAACAACAAAAAAAACAAAACAAAAAAATCAATCAATGCTGTGTGGAAACCTGTAAAATAAAATAATAAAAGATAAAAATAGGCCGGGCGCGGTGGCTCAAGCCTGTAATCCCAGCACTTTGGGAGGCCGAGACGGGTGGATCACGAGGTCAGGAGATCGAGACCATCCTGGCTAACCCGGTGAAACCCCGTCTCTACTAAAAAATAAAAAAAAATTAGCCGGGCGAGGTGGCGGGCGCCTGTAGTCCCAGCTACTCGGGAGGCTGAGGCAGGAGAATGGCCTGAACCCGGGAGGCGGAGCTTGCAGTGAGCTGAGGTCCGGCCACTGCACTCCAGCCTGGGTGACAGAGTGAGACTCCGTCTCAAAAAAAAAAAAAAAAAAAAGATAAAAATAAAAATAAAAAAGAACTCATTACCAAATGAAAACAGACCCCAAGAAAGGATTTAATGCCCAGGTCTGGCTCATCAAAACATAATCTAGTATTTGCCACCAGGGCTGTAACCCAGCAATCTTAAATTTAAAAAGCAATTAGAGTATTTCACAGGTGCACAAATTGTCATGTCCCAATGGACAACAAACATTTCAGGGTAAAAACTGACCACCTCAAAACATCTAAAAACTGTCTTTTTTATTTCCTCACAAAAAAGTAGTAGCCTCCTTTTAAGCACAGGACATACATTCAAAAACGCCCAGTAGATGTCTGAAATGGCAGGTATTATCGAACCCTACATACACTAGGTTTTTTTCTTTACATACGTACCTATAATAAAATTTAATTTATAAATTAGACACAGTAGTAAGAGCAGGTGTGAGCAGTAAGACACAGGTTGTGAGCATGCTCACACCGTAATCCCAGCACTTTGGGAGGCTGAGGCAGGGGAATCACTTGAGCCCAGGAGTTTCAGACCAGTCTGGACAACTAGCAAGATCCCAACTGTATAAAAAATTTAAAAATTAGCCCGACGTGGTGATATATGCCTGCAGCCTCTGCTACTTGGAAGGCTGAGGCAGGAAGATCACCTGAGCCCAGGAGTTTGAGGCTGCAGTGAGCTGTGATCGTACTACTGCACTCCAGCCTAGGCAACAGAGGGAGACCCTGTCTGTTAAAAACAAAAAAACAAAAAAACCCTAAAACTATAAAAACAAATTATAACAATGTGTTGTAATGAAAGTTGTGTCAATATGGTGTCTTTTTCTTTCTCTCTATCAAAACACTGTTCTGTACTCACCCTCTTTGTGATGATGTGAGATGATAAAATGCCTACGTGATGAGATGAAATGGGGTGAATAGTGTTTAAAACAGTGATTTATTTATCTCTGGAATTTTCCATTTAATATTTTCACATGTTGGTTGACTGAGGGTAACTGAAATCACAGAGAGCAAAAACAAGGATAAGTGGGGGACTACAGTACCTCAATCCTCATTCTTCTCTTGACTGTTCTGGCTACCTCAGCTAATCCCTTCAAAAGGCTAAAGTCTGTACCTTACAAGGATTAGCAGAGAGAGGAAAGAAACTTCCTATACGAAAACAATCATGTTATCTTCATTTCAATCCTTAGGAAAATAATTCAGAAGAAGCTGGTTATATCCAAAGAAACTGACCTTAATGGAGAATAAACAAAAGCCATGGTTCTCAACATGAGATCAGCCCTCTGCCAAAAGAAGTCCAACAAACACTTCCAAACTGACCAAACAACAAAACCCCAAACTTCAATACCTCTAAATGCTCTGAATCAATCTCTCCCTCAAGCCTTCTTGGAAATCAGTAGGAGTTGGAATATTAGCTATCATAAATTCATTATTTTCCAAAGCCTTCAGAGGATAATTCTTCAAAGTCTCTAAGGATATCCTTTCTCCTTAATTTCACAATGATCTCGCACCTCAAAGCTAAGAACAGTAACATTAGCAACAACTAACATTTATTGGTTACTTACTATAATGCTAGGCACTGTGCTGTGTGCTTAACATCTTTTTATCTCATTTAATCCTCACAATAACCCTATGAAGTCAGTACTATTATTTACTTCCTCCATTGAGATGAGAAAAGTGGGTCTTTTTAAAATATCTTTTCTGTTCTTCTGCTCTCAAAGTCCCAAACCCTTAGATATTCATTCCAATTTTAGGTTCCTGTCAGTTTCTCCACAAAGAGTTAAAGATATATACGGATATCACTCAAAGAAGAGAAAAAAACCATACCTACTGCCCAGTGTTACACTTTACCCTTTCAAGTTTTTGGAAATTTCAATTTCACTATTAAGAGGGACGGGTGCTCTACAATAGTAGATATCAAACTTTAGTGTGTATCACAATCAACAGGACCGCTAATGTTAAAATGCAAGTTGTTGGGTCTCAGCTGGGCACAGTGGCTCACGCCTGTAACCCCAACACTTTGGGAGGCCAAGGCAGGAGGATCGCTTGAGGTTAGGAGTTCAAGACCAGCCTGGACAACATAGTGAGACCCCGTCTCTAAAAAAATTTTAAAATTAGCTGGGTGTGATGGCACACACTTGTAGTCCCAGCTACTGGGAAGGTAGGAAGTGAGGCAGGAGAATCACTTGAGCATGGGAGGCTGAGGCTGCAGTGAGCCTTGATTGTGCCACTGTATTCCAGCCTTGACAACAAAGTAAGACCCTGTTTCAAAAGAAAAAAAAAAATTTGCTGGGTCTCAAGTCTAGAGCGTCTAACTTTAGAGCCTGGGAAGAGGTCTGAGATCCAAATTTTTATCAAATTCTCAGATGCTGCTGATACAGGGCCCACTAATTTATATGAAGGGAAAAGGAAGTAATCCCCTCTCACCTTAGCTATCACCTCATGTGAAGACACTTCTCTACAGAGTACTTTCAACAAGACAGACACTTAGGGTTTAAAACACCTCCAGGGTCTGAAAGCTTAAAGATTTCTTTCTTTTTCTTCCCCACTTCACACCAAGGCTTCAATGGCACCACTAACATGAAGGTACATGAAATCCAGAAAAAGGAAAATTAAGGACAGAATGTTTGTAAACTTTGCTAAGAACTTCTTACCGCTCACATTTTACTTCAGCCTGAAGTCTTTCCTTTAGGCCTCCTTGAGCAACAGATGCCAAAAGAAAAGTAGATTCCTTTGTAATACCAACCCCCAAAACAAGGATGGGCTCTTAAAATATAACAGAGCTTTGCCCTATGAACAGAAAATCTCAAAATGCTCCAAATTCCTCCTTAGTTCACCTTAGCTATCACAAAGGTCTCTCTTTTATCACACTATCCTTCATCTCAAAAGAGCCATTGCTCTTACCCACGACTGACTCAAAGTCTACACTTTCTTAGGCAGCTTAAATATTGATTATGTCAATGTCATCTAGGATGAATGACTTTAGGGAATAGGATTTGTTAAAAATGTCTCCTTGGTCAGCCAGGAAAGGTTCTTCTGTGGGTGCTCTGAACCATGACTAAACTGTACTGAGAGAAATATATTTTAAAATATTAATATGGTCTGGCACCTTCCTGATGCTAATGGTTCCAGGCCCACCCCAATGGCACAACTGGGAAATTAACTGAAGAGAAAAGCCATCTTCCCTCTGCTCTCTACTTTCAGATGCTCCTCCTCCACAGCTTTGCCATGCACAGACTCATTCTATACATATACACAGAGATAGGACATGTTCATACACACAAATAACTCTCCACAGGAACTGAAAATCAAAGCCTAACCCCATGGTTTTTAAGTGAGCAAGTCCAATTTCCTTCTTTGTAGCTCTTGACACATGCTGGCTGGGAGCCGTCTGGATTTTTTCTGCCTTGTTCCTGCACCAGAAGGCTCTGCACTGCAGGTCAGGGGATGATAAGGAAATGAACAGTGTAATTTCCAAGGCCTCTGAACACAGCCCTGTCAGCAGCTCTGGAGGCGGGTTACTCAAGCATGGCTTGAAGAGTGAAAACCACAGAGAGAGGGCTCAGACAGCCAGCAGTGGCAGGATCTCAGCTGTGTATGTTACTGCCACCTCCAGCCTGAAAGCCCAAGCCCTGCTGCCTCCCTGGATGAGCTCTGCTGGTAAAAGCTCTTATACCCAAATGGCAAAAATACAAGTTCACACTAGGGGAGGAAGATTAAGGGCTAAGACTTAGATTTTGTTCCACGCACTCTTGTGTAGAAACAAAAACACTTAGTGCTACTCCTGTGTCCGTGAGATTGCATATGCTGGCAAAACTACAGTAACATCCATCCAACATACCCAAACCCACACCAGGGATATGGCCAGAAAGGAAGCTCGATTCATATCGAAGTCTGAAATTCAACATATGAAGTCTGAAATTCAACAGGCCACTTCAATATGCCCTAAGCTAATTTTTGGTCTTCCCCCGACCTCCAACTATAAATATCAGGGGCTTTGGAACACATCACCACCATGAAAATTTCCCGGCCTAGATTTTGAACTTCTTCAGACCACAGTGCTAAAAATCTTAGCTAACATGTTTATCTGTTCATACGGGGATTCCTGTAAAGTGGAATGTTATGTATTTCAGTACCTTATTGCCTAAAACAGACTAAAACCACTTTCCACTCAAACTGTATTTTTCTTTGTTCTAATATTTATTGAATGCTTCCCAAGTGCCAGGCACTAAGTATCTTATATGAATTAGCTAACTTAATCTAAAGACGATTAAGGTCGGGTGTGGCCGACCTTAGTAAGGTCGGGTGTGGCGGCTCACGCCTGTAATCTCAGCACTTTGGGAGGCCAAGGTGGGTGGATCACTTGAGCCCAGGAGCTCGAGACCAGCCTGGCCAACACAGTGAAACCCTGTCTCTACTAAAAATACAAAAATTAGCCAGGCGTGGTGGTGCATGCCTGTAATCCCAGCTACTCTGGAGGCTAAGGCAGAGGTTGCAATGAGCAGAGATTGCACCACTGCACTCCAGCCTGGGCAGCAGAGTGAGACTCCTTCTCATAAATAGATAAATAAATACAAACTAATGTAGGTGCTGTTTCTCTCATTTTGCAGATAAGAAAACTGAGGAAGAACAATTAAGAAACTTGGTCAAGATCACTCAGTAAGTAAGTGCAAAGGTAGGATACAAAGCCAGGTAGTCTGGCTCTAGAGTTCACACTTTTTAAAAAATTTATTATTTTTTTGAGATGAAGTCTCACTCTGTTGCCCAGGCTGGAGTGCACTAGTGTGATCACAGCTCACTACTGCAAACTCAACCTCCCAGGCTCAAGCCAGGACGCCTGGCTAGAGTTTATGCTCTTAGTCACTAAATTATACATAAGAGTTGATGCAAAAATCAAGTTTAGAAGGCTGGTGTTTTAAATGAGAAGTGGCCCCCAATACCTATCTTGAAAGAAAAATTCACAAAAGGTTCTCAAACTTTGATGTATATAGCAATTATCTGGAGAGACTTCTGGAAGTACAGATTTCTGGGCCCTTACCCCAAAAACTTATTTAGCAGATCTGGGGTAGGGTCCAAGAATATGCGTTTTTGATACTCTGGTGATGTACATGGTTTTATGGGACGCCCTTTTAGGAACTCTGCTCTAGATGGTAAACTGTAAGCCCCTCAAAAAGCAGAGACTATTTCTGTTTTATTCACCAGTGTATACCCAATACCAAGTAGAAAATCTAGTACCTAAAATGCATCCAATTAATCTACTGACTGAACGAAAAGTGATAACAATTACCCAACCGTATATATTCTCTACAAATACTTAGTAATATTCACGATACATTTGAAGGTCTGCCTATTAGTGATGTGTCCAAGGAAGAAGCACTAGAACAGGGTTTTTTTCTTATCTGCAATTGCCAAGTAAAGAAAGAACTATTCCTCAATTATTACAATGAAAATTTGGCTGAATGAAATATTCCAGAACACACACACATATATCATAAGTAGTCAAGCTCAAAGTAGCAGTTTTAAAGTAACTTTTCTTCTTTATAAATAACAGGATAGGTTCAGTGCCAGCTGTAATGGTTATTCTTTGCAAACATCATTCATTACCTTACCCTAAAATCCTAAACTCAAAGATCCTTTGTTTATTGAGTGTCTACAGTGTTAAAGTCACTGTGAAAAACAAGTGGAAGCAGTTTTGGGGTAAAAGCAATTCTGGAGTATGTAAGCATTTTCATCTTATGTTTCAAGGTAATCTTTACATTGGAAAAATGGCTGGGTGTGGTGGCACACACTTGTAGTCCCAGCTACTCGCGAGGCCAAGGCAGAAGTGCATAAGCCCAGGAGTTCAAGATTAGCATAGGCAACATAGCGAGACCCTGCCTTAAAAATATGCAAATAGGCTGGGCGTGGTGGCTCATGCCTGTTATCTCTGCACTTTGGGAGGCCGAAGCAGGTGGATCACTTGAAGTCAGGAGTTTTAGACCAGCCTGGCCAACATGGTGAAACCCTATCCCTACTAAAAAAAAATTAGCCAGACATGGTGGTGCGCACTTGTAATCCCAGCTACTCGGGGAGCTAAGGCAGGAGAATCGCTGGAACTCAGAGGCAGAGGCTGCAATGAGCCGAGATTGTGCCACTGCACTCCAGCTTAGGTGACAGAGTGAGTCTCCATCTCAAAAATAATAATACTAAGAAAATAACAAATAAAGTGGGAAAATGGAGAATCACAACATGCCATAAGAATTTGGTGTCTGCAAACCTGGCTTTGCCAGTGACTACCTGTGAGATGCTGGGCAAGTCACAAGACCTCACTGGTCTTAGTTTCTTCTATAAAATGAGGAAATTGGACAAGATAATCTTTCTCTGGGACCACCTTGAATTACAACACCTAGAAGGAAAACAGAGTTTCTGAATGAAAAAATAAATTAAGCCTGTAGTTACAGAATGCAACTCTGTCCGACATAAATATCAACTTCTTTTTAATGTTTTCCATGAAGGAAAATGCTTGAGGGCATTTGGTTTCAGGAAGCAAAGTTGACTGCTATGCCATCAATAGCTGAGAAATAACAGCTAGTGGAAGAAGGCGTTAAGAAAGCCTTGGATCAGAAGGAATAAAAGAGACCTGACCTTGGTTGGGCAATGAGGGACTGCAATACAAGAGAACTGAGCTAGAAGGCACAAATTAGGGCAGGAATACAAAACCAACGGCAAAGGAAGATGCTCTTAAGAACACAGGATATGACAGCACGCATGATCAGAAGTTGAAAGAGCAAAGAGCACATTTTATGGTTTTCTTTGTATCCTAAACTAATGGGGGAAGTGGTAAATACATGCGGCATTCTGAAAGCAGCAGAAGCTGACATTCAAACACGGGAAAAGCTAAGTGCAGTGTTCCTACCTTGCAAGATCAAAAGCAGCAGCTAAAGACATGTGAGGGGGAGTTTCTGGTTGGAAACTTCTAGATCCTTTCTTTAACTACTAGAGCCTACTTGGCTATTTTATATGATTCGGGGGAAAAGAAGGAGTCTCACCTTAAACTCCTGACAAAGTCAGCACAGATAGATCGTTGCCATCTGTGGTTTGTAAATTCCTTTTTTCTTTCCTGTCAGAGTGGCGACATAAGCACTAAGCTCAGGACACTGAGACAGGCGCCTGCCCTCCTCCCTACCTCCCCTTCCATCCCTAACTTAACAACCCATCAATCAAACCAAAGGCAAGGGAACAGGCAGGAGCCAGAAGGCTCTGTCTTGTTTATTCCTCAACATTCCCTCCCCCATCTCTTCAGCTGGCAGGAAGTATGAGGCAAAAGTGTTCAATAACAATTCAGAGCAGCAGCAGTTGCTAAGAGCCATCTCTGGTCTCTCCTAGAACTCTGGGAAACAGCACAGAGAGAGCCCTGTCAGAGGAAGGTATGATGAGCAAAAGTGGGATCCCATGAAGGGAAATCCACATCCTCATCTGATAGAAAATTTCCTAGGCCATAGCCTGAGATATCTACTTTCACAAGAGAGAAGAGCATGAGATAGATAATTTTTCTCTCTCTCTTTCTCTCTGTCTTTTTTTCTTTTGAGACAAGGTCTGGCTCTATTGCCTAGGCTGGAGTCCAGTGGTGTCACCTCAGCTCAATGCATCCTCTACCTCCCAGGCTCAAGCTATCCTTCCACCTCAGCCTCCCCAGTAGCTGGGACTGCGGGTGCACACCACCCATGCCTGGCTAATTTTTGTAGTTTTTGTAGAGATGGGGTTTCACCATGTTGCCTAGGCTGGTCTCAAACTCCTGAGCTTAAGCAATCTGCCCACCTTGGCCTCCCAAAGTGCTGGGATTACAGGCATGAGTCACCAGGCCCAGCCAGTAATTTCAATATTCAAATCTTCCTCATTGGCTAGTAGTCAACATTGCTACTCTGCACCACAGACTTCAGTCAAGAAACTTCCCAAATTTTATGAGTTCTTCCTCTTCATGACAGCTCCCAGTTTAGAAAAATGCAATTCCTAGATTATATCAAAACATCTGTTTAGCTATTTTTGTTCTGTTGGTTGTCCCTACATAGAAACGTCCCAAACCACAGGCAAGCCCATTTCTCAGAGAGAAGATTTTAAAGAAGTTTTCAAAGACTTTGCTTATAAATTATAGTACTAATCATTGAATACTCACTGAGCACCTATTATGCCCCAAACCGAGAGATTCTTGCTTCTCAAAAGCTGCTCCTCTGCATGGTTCCTACTTTCTTTCCTTTAACTTGCCTCTTCTGCTGCTCCCAGTCCAGAAATGTTCTCTCCCTGCACAGCATGTTTTAATCTCCTAGCAACTTCCAAACATTTATTTCAATAATTATTTATTTCAATAGCCAAAGGTAATATGGAAAGGCACCCCCAGAACCAGACTGTCCAAAAGGGTTGAGGGAACAGGGGAAGGAATGGAGAAAGCAGGTTCTTGCTTATGGTTACATGAAACTGTATAGCAAATTTTCTGCTTCTAATAGTAATTGCCAGCAATTTTCTCTTTCAAAAACTGAAGTGCAGTCTCTTTCCCTTTTCTTTCTCATTCTGCTGTCCCATTCTCACAGTCTCCCTGGGAGGCAAAGCTTGTATGACAAAGCAGCATTATTAAGGAACAAAATTCCCTGGGCACCAAGATGTATTCTTAGCTGAATATACTGCATCTTTTAGCTCAATTATAATCTGAAGGGCAGCCACCCAATCAGTCCATGCACCTATATGTGAGAAAATGGGTTCCATTTGCTTCTCTGTTAGAGACAATCATGGACATTTATACTTAAATCAAATACAAAGCTAAGCAATATTAATCCTTTCATCCACAGACTACTACAGGGCTTAGAAAATTGCAACATGAGTCAAGTACTCTAAAATTTAGACAGGAGAATGAAGGTCATCCTCAGAAGTACTTTTTAGTACAGGAAGAATAATGATTATGAATATGGATATATGGCAAGAGTTTCTTGAAGCCAGATGTAGGGAACAGTCTAATGGGCCTGGAACAGAAGCAACAACTGCTAGTACTCCTAAGCCTCTTTAAAACAGTATTATCCATCTGTACCCGAGAGAAAATAGCAAATCACAGCCAGCACAGGATGAGCCAAGCTAGTAACCAGCTGGAACTTAACTCTGCTGAAGTGGACTATAGCATCTGCCACCTAAACACAGGCAGCCTCTCTGGCAGCTGCCACTGGTAAAAGGGAATGAGCCACTGTATTATTAGTGGAAGAAACTCACAGCCCTGTTACCAGAGAGGCCCAGATGTTGCTAAGAGCTACAGATGTGCCAGAGGCAAAGACCAAAATACCGATAGCAAAGAAAGCATGAGCTACCACTGGAATCCAGGCACCACCACCCAAACATACATATCCAGCCATTATTTATTAACACTTACATATGGAAATAGGTATTCCCTGCTGCAGCTGATGTAATTACAGAGAAATCAATTTATACTGCATCTGCTGGGATCAGCTGAAAGCACAGGGTGAGCAGAGCACAGAGCAGAAAATCAAGAGCCAATGAACAGCTCACCACAAGGCCACTGTTTTGCAGGAAATTACAAGCTGCTGAACTTTAAAGCTGCCTGAGCTGACCCGAGACTCACACCTATTCTCCTCCAGCCCTGCAAGTTCCATTTCCTGAAGCATGAACTAAGATCATCTTCCCAGAGGAGGGACCAGTTCTAACCCCTCCTGGGGCTGCAGGCACCTGTCCTTTCAAGTCAAGCAGAAGGCAAGGTATCATTACACTGTTTGGCAGCTATCAAACCACCAGGAGACTTTGATTCCTAATAGTTGTGGGAGATACCTGGCACAAAGCTACATCTTTAGTGGCCAAAGAATCTCTTTCTAGGCCAAACTGTCATAGCCGCAACAGTAACTCATAAGATCTAAGTACCTCAAAGTACAATGAGTACCTCTTGCCCCAAAAATGTGCCCCTTTGCTCTTTGGTAGCCAGCAATAGAACACTTGGTAGATATGCCATGAAATTTAACCCTTTGTTCTACCAGAGACCCAACAGCACCATTTATCCCATCAAGAACCGTACTCAATCTGTATTATGACCAAAGGCGTATTGTTTATCAACTATTATGAGTCTGATGATGAAATGCCAGTCAAGCTGGGAACCAAATAAAGGTTTGATGCCAATCTCTACCAACAAGCATCTGAATTGGGCAAAGACAAGGTGGGAAGGTCTCAACTCAGACTACAGAAAGTTCATTCTACAAAGTAGCTGCCCCCAACAACAAATATCCTATTCCAAAATGTCCAGGCCTGCTGTAAATGAGTCTGTAGGGGAATCCTCTAATTTGGAACAAAACCACATTATCATTACCAGCTGCTCTGACCTTGTAATTGGTCATTACCCACACTAATGAGCCTCCCACAGAGTACACATAGTGTTTGGCAGTTAGTCCAGGGCAGTTCTGACTGGCAGTCAGTGGGCAGCCATATCTGGCCACCTCTTACCTTTTCAGACTTGACTTTCTTTAGCGGGCGACACTCATTCTCCCCTTCCTCTGGCTCCGGTTTAGTTCCCAAAGGATTGAGCGCTGCCCCAGGCTCAATAGCTATACTCCCAAGTGGTTCCACAGCTCCTGTATCCACCCCTGCACTTCCATCATACTGACCACCCCGTCCTCCCAAGGGAACTGGCTGGAGGACCCCAGGATCCTTTTCTGAACAAGTCCCCACTCCTTCGCTTCTCTCCTTCTTGCTCTTAGATGAGCTGTTCTCCTTCTCCTTTTTGGAACCGGCTACACTGCGGGATGCCTTAGCCGCCTTCTCTGAGCCCTTGGGAGCAATAGCAGCAACCAGGCCTCCAGCATTGGCACCATCTCCTGAGCGCCCCTGCACCTCTTTCTTGCTAGCTGCCCCCTCACTTGGAGTGAACAGGGAAGTCCCTGGAGTGGGTTTGCTAGTGTCTTTGCCACTCTTATTCCTTTTGGATTTTGATTTGCCTTCCTTCCCTTGAGGACCTGGCACTGGGGTCACAAACTTGATGTTGTCTGGTAGTGTGGCCACAGCATTGGGAGCCGGTATCCCCACCTCCTTTGAGCCTGACATTTCCAGTTTCTGCTGGTCCTTTTCCAGATCGGCGTCCAGGTCAATGATGAGATTCCCTACTCCAATGTCCCATTCATCCCCACTGTCGTATGTCTCAACCGGGTTTGCATCCACTCCTTTCCCTCCGGAGGCTCCACTGCTCAAGGACATCTTAGAGTCAACGTCCCACCTCAAGATTCAAGGCTCTTCCTTGCCCCCAGCTTTCCTATTTTCAGCTTCAGCTATGTTCTCAGACCTGCCACATTGGTCAGTACATGCCCAGTGGACAACATCATTGCTGGAAAAAGAAAATTTAAAAAGCTGTTAAAGGAAACAATACAGGCAAGAGACGCCAGAAATAAACTCCCACACAAAAAAAGACCCTTCCTATGGGGCTATCATATCACAACAGACAGGACAAACAGGTTCAATTGTATTTCTAACCGAGTTACAATGGACCTAAGGAAAAATCAATTCCCACTCCATCTCCCTAGGGGAAAGTACAGTATTTCCAATTGCCCAGAGATTCCATGGTAAGTCTTAACTAGGAGTCCTTTAGAGTTAATTTCCCATTCCTAAGAGAACTGTTTCTACTACCCCTGTCAGCTGGCAATCCTTTCTCCATCAATATAGGTTCTGGCATATCATAGATTCAAGCTTCAGCACAACTTTACTCATGCCCCCATTTCTCCTTGCTTTTTCTTACATTATCAGAGACTCAGGACATGATCTAGCAAAAGCTTTAAAAACTCTCTAACAGGGTCTGTCTCTAGTACAAATAGTATAGATTCCTCCTATTACTGGGAAGGAAAAGTCTTATGGTTAAGAATAAAAGAGAAAAACAAGCAGAACTGGGGAAAATACAACTTCAGGACAGGGGGCTAAGACTTGAACTAGGGACAATCTCAGAGGGGACTCAACCAATCAGCTTAAGTTCAGAGAAGCTAAATCAGCCTTCTCAAACTCCAGGTTTCAAATTATATCTCAATAGCAGGCCTTTCCCACTAAAATAGGAAGACACGCAAAAAAAAAAAAAAGAAAAATGTGTACTCTATGAAAAACTGGACACTACTAAAAATCCTAACACCAGGATGTAGGATAACGCTTCACTTTCTCATGTAATATTGATGGCACTGTTTTGACAAACACCAGGCCTCACACCACAGGAAACAGAGATTGGCTACAAAAGGGGGTGGTGGTGACGGGGTATTAAAAAGGCAATTTACAGCCAGGCACTGTGGCTCATGCCTGTAATCCCAGCACTGTGGGAGGCAGAGGCAGGTGAATCAACTGAGGTCAGGAGTTCAAGATCAGCCTGGCCAATATGGCAAAACTCTGTCTCTACTAAAAATACAAAAATTAGCTGGATGCGGTGTCAGACACCTGTAATCCCAGCTACTCGGGAGGCTGAGGCAGGAGAATCACTTGAACCTGGGAGGCAGAGGTTGCAGTGAGCTGAGATCAGGCCACTGCACTCCAGCCTGGGTGACAGAGTAAGACTCTGTCTACACTATCTCCTGACTAACGAGACTTGAGGAGTGTGCCATCTAGAAAACCTGGCAGTCAACATATACCATCCAGTATTATTTTATGATAAAGTCAAAGAGTTCTGTTCTTGCTTATTCCTCTGTCCACCATCTTTCTGTATCCATTAATTTTTTTTTTTTGAGTCAGAGTCTTGTTCTATTGCCCAGGCTGGAGGGCAGTGGCCTGATCTTGGCTAACTGCAACCTCTGCCTCCCAGGTTCAAGCAATTCTCTTACCTCAGCCTCCCAAGAGGCTGGGATTACAGGCATGCACCACAATGACCGGCTAACTTTTGTATTTTTAGTAGAGACGGGGTTTCGCCACGTTGGCCAGGCTGGTCTCGACCTCCTGACCTCATGTGATCTGCCTGCCTCGACCTTCCAAAGTGTTGGGATTACAGGTGTGAGCCACTGTGTCCAGCCAAAAAGTAATTATTATAAGATAATTGAGTAGAAAGAACAAGCCAGTGGTGTCACAGTGAATTCTGCAAAGTGGATCTCTAACTTTGTAGAGATCTGTAAATGCTACAGATAGGAGAGAGACAAGACAAATTGTACTTTTTTACCTACTCCCTCAGAGTAATGTCAAAGAACTAGGGTGTAGGGGCAAGAAAAGATGTCACAGTAGGAGAACAAAGGAGAGGAGCCAGGTGAATGCCTTCTAGCAACTGGAATTTAAGAGGAAGAGGTGTGCACATTTATCTGCTGTTTAGCTGTAGATGTGGAAATAAAATATATCCATTACCCAAGTGGAGATCTTAGTGTTAACAGCAACCAACCACTATTTATTAGTAAATGCCAAGTCTACATAGATCCTACTTTATAAGAGAAGAGCAAAAAGTGGGGGTGGGGGATATGATGTAGAAACTATGAAAAAAGTTACCCACAAGGTAAAGGAAACATAATCTCTTACGAAATGATACCTCGAGGCCAGGCATGGTGGCTCATGCTTGTAATCCCAGCACTTCGGAAAGCAAAGGCGGGAGAATCACTTGAGCCCAGGAGTTCGAGACCAGTCTGGGCAACATGGCAAAACCCCGTCTCTATAAAAAATACAAAAATTAGCTGGGTGTGATGGTTAATGCCTGTAGCCCCAGCTACTCAGGGAGCTGAAAGGTGGGAGGATAGCTTGAGCCTGGGAGGTCAAGACTGCAGTGACCTGAGGTTGTGCCACTTCACTCCAGCCTGGGTGACAGAGCGAGACACTGTCTCCAAAAAAAAAAAAAAAAAAAAAAAGAAAGAAAAGATACTCTGAAAATGATGTAGGATTCTGAAGAAATCAGTAAGCTGTTTGGAATTCTCAACACTACACAAGAGACTTGGCCTCCATGAAATAGCATAGTAGATACCTGTTCATTTGTTAGAAAATCTTTTATTTATTGCCTACGATGTGCCAGGCACTAAATAGGTGCTGAAAATACAGCAGCAAATAAGACAGTGAGTAAGGCAATGGAACACGGTACTGAAAATAATTTTTTTATTATGAGGGGCAGAGGGCATCTCTAGGAAAGGAGATGCCAACTGAATTTCCATGATAGAGAATTATTAAAGCACAGTTCTTCCCTAAATCATAATTTTTTAGTTCTCTAATCTTTGCAATTGTGGCTAGACTTAGAGTATAACCTACATCAATCTAGGGGTTACTCACTATCCTCAGTATGTAATTTAACCATTAAAACAACCCCACCTTGTTTTATCCTTAGAAAAACAATAAAACTTTCCTTAGTTTCAAAAGACCTTCCTCTAGAAAATAGAATGGTAATGGAAGAGAGACTCTGGAGGAGTAAGGAAAGCATATAAAACAGAAAAATGTTAGTGCTCACTGAGAGCTTCTGACAGTTCTCAGTCTACTGTACTGCCTGCCCTGCTGCAGGATGCATGATAAACAAAGTATGCCAGTAAGGAAGAGAGCATTAAAAAGATAACAGAGGCCAGCCACAGTGGCTCACGTCTGTAATCCCAGCACTTTCGGAGGCTGAGGCAGGCAGATCACTTGAGGTCAGGAGTTCAAGACCAGCCTGGCCAACATGGCGAAACCTCATCTCTACTAATAATACAAAAATTAGCTGGGTGTGGTGGCATATGCCTGTAATCCCACTTACTTGGGAGGCTGAGGCACGAGAATCACTTGAATCTGGGAAGTAGAAGTTGCAGTGAGCCAAGATCACGCCACTGCACTCCAGTCTGAGCGAGAGAGTGAAATTGTGTCTCAAAAAAAAAAAAAAAGTTAAACAGGTTAAAATGAAAATGTGTAACTTAGTTGAAGGACAAAAGGATATAATATTTAAAAAATGCAAGGAAACAAACAATGCAGTATCAATTAAAATTCATAAAGAAAGCTGGACATAGTGGCTCAGGCCTGTAATTCCAGCACTTTGGGAGGCCCAGGTAGGTGGATCACTTGAGGTCAGGAGTTCGAGATCAGCCTAGCCAACATGGCAAAACCCTGTCTCTACTAAAAATACAAAAATTAACCAGGTGTGATAGTATATCCTATAATCTCAGCTACTTGGGAGGCTGAGGCAGGAGAATTGCTTGAACCCAGGAGGCAGAGGTTGCAGTGAGCCAAGATTGTGCCACTGCACTCTAGACTGAGTGACAGAGCAAGATGCCATCTCAAAAAACCAACCAGCAAACAAAAAACTACCTGAAATACTGAAATCAGTTTAATATAGCATAAATTTAAATAAGTCCTATAAATACAAATATCAACTGCATTTTGTAATCTGAAAACTCAATTCAGATATTAACAATTATCCCTGAATAACATGTGAGGCAAAACCAGTACTTTGATAATGTACCTCAAAAAGCCTTAACAATAAGGAAAGACAAACTGTAAGTTATAAAGCTTACACTCTTTCAAATTCTTCTTGTTCCAATTCCATATGCCATGGCAAATTGTTTTGTTTTTTGGGATTTTTTTCTAGTAAGCAAGTAATACTGCCATTATACTTTTTAAAAATTGTACTTTTTCTGCCGGGCGCGGTGGCTCAAGCCTGTAATCCCAGCACTTTGGGAGGCCGAGACGGGCGGATCACGAGGTCAGGAGATCGAGACCATCCTGGCTAACACGGTGAAACCCCGTCTCTACTAAAAATACAAAAAAACTAGCCGGGCGAGGTGGCGGGCGCCTGTAGTCCCAGCTACTCCGGAGGCTGAGGCAGGAGAATGGCATAAACCCGGGAGGTGGAGCTTGCAGTGAGCTGAGATCCGGCCACTGCACTCTAGCCCGGGCGACAGAGCGAGACTCCGCCTCAAAAAAAAAAAAAAAAAAATTGTACTTTTTCTGAAACGGTAGCTGGAGGCGAAAAACAACATCTGATGATCTGTGCTCATTTCCAGATTCCACATCTTAAGTGTGATATTAATAAACTGAAATGATGTACTACAGAGCACAGTATGGTACAAGACTGGGAAGCCATTTCATAAGAGGAAAGGCCTTAGAAACTGGGATTCTTTAGTCTGGAAAGGAGAACATTGAAGGAAGACAGGCTGTTAGCTTCAAATATATGATTGTGCCAGGCAAGGTGGCTCACGCCTGTTATCCCAGCACTTTGGGAGGCCGAGATGGGTGGATCACCTGAGGTCAGAGTTTAAGACCAGCCTGGCCAACATGGCGAAACCCCACCTCTACTAAAAATACAAAAAATTAGCCAGGCGTGGTGGCGGGCACCTGTAATGCCAGCTACTTGGGTGGCTCAGGTAGGAGAGTGGCTGGGAGGCAGTGAGCTGAGATCGCGCCATTGCACTCCAGTCTGGGTGACAGAGCAAGACTCTGTCTCAAAAAGAAAAAAAAATATGTATATGATGTCTGTAGTGTGGAAGAGAGAAAGTAACTCTGTGACTCTGAGGGTAGAAATAAGAGTCAGTGACTAGAAGTTACAGAAAGACAGATAATTAACTCAGGAAAAAGTTTAATATCCTGAGATTCCCAACAATGACCCACAATGTTTAATGTCTATTTTACTGAAAGTATTTAAGCAGAAAAAGCATAATCACCTGTGAGGCAAATACATAAAAGATTCCCCTGTGTGTGGTAGGGTTAGTCTAGACATGCCTAAGGCCTTTTTCAAATTTATAATTCTATTAATATACCTATCAAAAAGTGCTTTCCCTACTAGAAAACTACCCAAAATTTCTGAACGACCAGGATGCAAAGAAAACATATCCCAAGGACTGATCTTTGGTGGTCCTGATGTTCTTTTAGAAAGTCCCTATATTCCTATTTTTGAGAGTGAAGAGTTTTCATAAGTACTACTTTTCAACCAGGTGACTTTTCAGAAATCTAGGTTTCCAAACCCAGCAGGCTTCATAGTAACTTTGGTGGTACATTTCCAAAGATACACTGTAAAATTGCCAAAGATTCTTCAATCAGCCTGGCTGCAGCAGCCAAACCACTTCCCATCTGCTCCCTACAGCATCCCTGGCTTTATGCAGCTAATAATCAACTCTTTGACAGGTCATTGCAGAGATGTTTAACCCCAGGAGGTAGGGTAACCAAAATGCTAGTGGGAAACGAAAAGCACTGACCTCTTGCTTTCATGGCAGAGAAAGTGTGGAATCAGGAGAACCAATATCTTACAGAGACCACAAGGCATTTAACAACTTGCATAAGCTTCTGTGATAATTTTCCTCTCTTTTCTCTCCTTCTGCCTAATTGTACTCCACTTCTTTCTTTAGGACTGCAACTCAACAGCCTCTGGAATCGCTTGTCCACCATGAGTTGTCGGTACTATCTGTGTTTTGTTCCTACACCTGATCGTTAAGAAACTCCTCTCTACGTGGACATGTTTAAGGGACCAAGATAGGTCATGACAACCATTTTCCATACCCTGTATTTACCCAAAGCATTCCTGCTTAAAAAACGTATCATAACAACATCCATCTCTTTGACTCCCAGCCCACAGGCTTGTACATTTGTAAATTATACATTTCAGGTCATTAATTGCAATTTTAAGGACATATGTCAGAGACCATACCACTCTTCTACCTCAGGAATGAACAAGGCCTCTCCTTCCAGAAGGCTAAGAATGAAAAAGAGTTTTCATGTGATGGTTCTGTCCCAGCTCAGAGAGCAAAAACAGCAACTGGACCCTACTCATATCCAAACATAACAAGAAACACTACATTTCTTTCACCCCAGAGAGATCTCTGTATCCATCCAAGAGGGCTTCAAAGAGCCAATTCCTTTAATTGGTAACTACCCACAGATAATCCAGTATAAGCAGTAAACTGTCTAATACTGTTCTACTGTAAATTTATCTGTCCTCTCCTTTTCTTATGGATTTTGGATCAATCCTCTTATAGGCTTTGGCCTGAGCATGTGACAGTTATATATGAATTATAATCTGCTTGAGACCACACAGGTCACACACAAAATATGGATATTAGGGCTATCTGTCTAGCCAGGTATCCCCCTCCAAAAGCTGCATGCCAAAGTTAAAATGCTATACTCAATTCGAGGAGGGTAGCATGGTGTAGTAAAAAGAACACTGAACTCTGAGTCAGGAGATGTCATTTCTGGACTCAAATTTCCATTGACACTAGCTAAGCTGCTTCATTAAATATTTTCTCATTATAAGATGGAGGAAGAATCTATCACATTCTAAGCATATCATGAGGATATAAATCTGAAAAATGTAAGACAAGTCAAAACTGGGTACATCACCTCACGACTGTAATCCCAGCACTTTGGGAGGCTGAGGTGAGAGGATCACTTGAGCCCAGGAGTTCTAGACCAGCCTGGGCAACATAGCAAGACCCCATCTCTATTTATTTAAAAAATAAAAAGAAAGGCCGGGCGCGGTGGCTCAAGCCTGTAATCCCGGCACTTTGGGAGGCCGAGACGGGCGGATCACGAGGTCGGGAGATCGAGACCATCCTGGCTAACATGGTGAAACCCCGTCTCTACTAAAAAATACAAAAAACTAGCCGGGCGCGGTGGTGGGAGCCTGTAGTCTCAGCTACTCAGGAGGCTGAGGCGTAAACCCGGGAGGCGGAGCTTGCAGTGAGCTGAGATCCGGCCACTGCACTCCAGCCTGGGCGGCAGAGCGAGACTCCGTCTCAAAAAAACAAATAAATAAAATAAAAAAAAAGAAAAAGAAAAAGAAGACAACTTGAAAATGTATGACCCAACTACTCTTATAAGGTTCTAGTCTGAACTTAGGGGGAACTGTTTCATGGTTCTACCTTTTACAAGGCATCTAAAGTATTAAGAAAAATAACGGAAAATGTTAAAAAAATTTTTTTTTTTTTTTTTACAAATTAAATTACAGGTTGTACCAATACCCATTTGAGTTCTATGAAAGGAAATGGCAATCTTTTCTTCTTCCATGAACTCAGTGATTACAGTTTTCCTTTTAGGCTATGCCTACCTTCACATGTGGCTTTTTTTTTTTTTTTTTTTTGCTTTGGGACAGAGTCTTGCTCTGTCTCCCCAGGCTGGAGTGCAGTAATGTGATCTCGGCTCACGGCAACCTCCGCCTCCCGGCTTCAAGCAATTCTCCTGCCTCAGCTTCCCAAGTAGCTGGGACTACAGGCATATGCCACCACACCTGGCTAATTTTTTGTACTTTTAGTAGAGATGGGGTTTCGCTATGTTGGCCATGCTGGTCTCGAACTCCTGATCTCAGGTGATCCGCCTGCCTTGGCCTTCTAAAGTGCTACGATTACAGGCGCAAGCCACCCCGCCCGGCTAGATGTGGCTCCTAAAGCCATACACTGTAGTGACTGACAGACTTCATCTTGCTTCAGAAATCTCTCAGGGACAAGGTACCAATCTCAAGATTCATGGTTTTATTTATTTATTTTTGAGATGGAGACTTGCTCTTTCGCCCAGGCTGGAGTGCAATGGTGCGATCTCGGCTCACTGCAACCTCCACCTCCCAGGTTCAAGCGATTCTTCTGCCTCAGCTTCCTGAGTAGCTGGGATTGCAGGGGGCACCACCACTCTCAGCTAATTTTTTTATTTTTGATAGGGACAAGGTTTCACCATGTTGGCCAGGCTGGCCTCAAACTCCTGACCTAGTGATCTGCCCACCTCGGCCTCCCAAAGTGCTGGGATTACAGGCGTGAGCCACCGCACCCGGCAAGACTCATGGTTTTAACATCTGTACTACCTCTTTTGCCAAGTGTTCTAACCCACAAAGTTGTTGATTCCACTGACAGGATAGGCCTTCGAATATAAACTGTGTGAGGTTTACAGAATTTGATGTCTCAGGGAACTGTCAATAAACTAATGGGATACAACAAAGTTGCTGAGAAGGTAACCATATTATACCATCTTCCCTGAATTCTAGATGTTGCCCTGAAATCAATTCATACTTAGCCAGCTTCAGTATGGTTAGTACAATGTGTAAACCATCCTCAGTGACTCTCAGCTTACCCAACTATAAAAACAGGCATCTCCCTCTCCACCTGCCACACTTCATGGGAGCTTGCTAATCAAATGAATTTCCACCTAGGGCTCTAACGAGAAACAATCACCTTCCCTTTGGGCCTCTCCCTTAATTTATTACATTAATTACTGTAACAAAGGAACTGTGTCATCTCCTCAAGTACCATAGCTCTCAGCTTATATCTCCAATGGAGATTAGATAAAGAACAGACTAACAGAGCCCATTTGAGAAGACAGATCCAATTCAACAGGGCTTATCTGACCATGTGTCACGTAAGGACAGGAGAGCAAAACAGCAGCATCTCTTAGTCCCTGAGTCTTTATATGCTGCAACTCATCAATAGTTTTATAGTCCTCACAGGCTGCTATTCTCCAACAAAGATTACAAGGCTTGACCTGTTTCATTTCACATAAGCAACTGACTCTTCCACCAGCACATAGCAATTCAACTGGGTTCAGGTTTAGATCCTTGGTGTTTGTCACTACTGCTCTGTGCCAGCATACATCCCACAATAGGGTAAATGGTATACTGAATATGTAAATAATTCAGTCCTGAACCTATAGAGATTCATTTGGTGAAAGTGATCCACATAGAAAACCCTTACCAAAGCTTGTGTATAGGTAGGGCAAAAAGCAGAGGCAGATGATCTAAAGTAAACAATTTTTAAAAACTGCTGGCCAGCGGCTGGGCACAGTGGCTCATGCCTGTAACCCCAGCACTTTGGGAGGCCAAGGTGGATAGATCACCTGAGGTCAGGAGTTCAAGACCAGCCTGACCAACATGGAGAAACCCCGTCTCTACTAAAAATACAAAAACTAGCCGGGCGTGGTGACGCATGCCCGTAATCCCAGCTACTTGGGAGGCTGAGGCAGGAGAATCGCTTGAACCCAGGAGGCAGAGGTTGCATGCAGTAAGCCGAGATTGTGCCATGGTACTCCAGCCTGGGCAATAAGAGCAAAACTCCATCTCAAAAAAACAAAAAAAAAAACCCTACTGGCCAGGTACAGTGGCTCATGCCTTTGTACTCCCAGTACTTTGAAAGACTGAGGCGGGAGGATCACTCGAGCCCACAAGTTTGAGACCAGCCTGGGTAACATAATGGGACCCTATCTCTACAAAAATAAAAATAAAAAATTAGCCAGATATGGTGGTGAATGCCTGTAGTCTCAGCTATTTGGTAGGCTGAGACGGGATTATTGGTTGAGCCCAAGAGGTTGAGGCTGCAGTGAGCTGTGATCATGCCACTGCACTCCAGCCTGGGTGACAGAGTAAGATGCTGTCTCAAAATAAACAAGTAATTAAAAATTTAAAAATAAGCTCTGCCATGCCTCTTCCCCTCATAATTGGATGGCTATGTAGCCCTTTAGAAGTTCTTATCCCCAGAGCTAAACTTTTTGTGCTAAGAAGGTGACTTCAAATTGTTAGAAAAAAAGTAGCTGGGCGTGGTGGCTCATGCCTGTAATTCCAGCACTCTGGGAGGCTGAGGCGGGCAGATCACCTGAGGTCAGGAGTTCGAGACCAGCCTAGCCAACATGAGGAAACTCTGTCTCTATTCAAAATACAAAAATTAGCCATGCATGGTGGCAGGCACCTGTAATCCGAGCTACTTGGGAGGCTGAGGCAGGAGAATTGCTTGAATCCAGGAGGCAGAGGTTGCAGTGAGCTGAGATCATGCCACTGCACTCCAGCCTGGGTGACAGAGCGAGACTCCGTCTCAAAAAAAAAAAAAAAAAAAAAAGTGAATAGTGGAGATGGTAGCATTCAAAACATCTAAAAAACTAGGCTTGTGCCGGGCAAGGTGGCTCAAGCCTGTAATTCCAGCACTTTGGGAGGCCAAGGCGGGTGGATCACAAGGCCAGGAGTTCAAGAATAGCCTGGCCAAGATGGTGAAACCCCATCTCTACTAAAAAAAAAAAAAAAAAATTAGCCGGGCGCAGTGGCAGGCACCTGTAATCCCAGCGACTCAGGAGGCTGAGGCAGGAGAATTGCTTGAACTTGGAGGGTGGAGGTTGCAGTGAGCCAAGATTGCACCACTGTACCTGAGCAGATTGCACCACTACACCACTCCCCTGAGCGAGAGAGTGAGACTCCAACTTAAACAAAGCAAAACAAAAAAGCAACAACAAACTAGGTTTGCACACAGAACTGTTGTGTCGAAGCATTAATTTTCCTTTTTTTTTTTTGAGACGGAGTCTCGCTCTGTCGCCCAGGCTGGAGTGCAGTGGCCAGATCTCAGCTCACTGCAAGCTCCGCCTGCCGGGTTTACGCCATTCTCCTGCCTCAGCCTCCCAAGTAGCTGGGATTACAGGCGCCCGCCACCTCGCCCGGCTAGTTTTTTGTATTTTTTAGTAGAGACGGGGTTTTACCGTGTTCGCCAGGATGGTCTCGATCTCCTGACCTCGTGATCTGCCCGTCTCGGCCTCCCAAAGTGCTGGGATTACAGGCTTGAGCCACCACGCCTGGCCTTTTTTTTTTTTTTTTTTTTTTTTTTTTTGAGATAGGGCCTCACTCTGCCACCCAGGCAGAAATACAGTGGTGCAAACACAAGCTCACTACAGTCTTGACCTCCTGGGTTCAAGGGATCCTCCTCCCGCTTCAGCCTCCCATGTAGCTGGGACCACAGGCCTGCACCACCACTATACCCGGCTAACTTTTTCTTTCCTTTTTTTTTTTTTTTTTTTTTTTTTTGTAGAAACAAGGTCTCTGTCACCCAGACTGGTCTCAAACTCCTGCGTTCAAGAGATCCTCTCACCTTGGCCTCCCAAAGTGTTGGGATTACATCATGCCTAGTTCCTCATCTCTAAACATAGTCAAATTCATAGTCTCAGGGAAAGGAAAAAACATTTAGCATTTTTCAGAACAGACAAGGAATTGCCTTCATTTTTTATAATCTAGACCTTATCTCCCTTTCCAGATCTATTCTACAAGAAGCACTACAGTAAATCTGAAGGGACAAAGAAAACTTCCCTTATCAAAACATATAAATAAGGCTAGATTAGCCATAAAAAATGGTGGGATCCACATAAATATCCTTAAAGATACCTAATGTTACTTCTCCAGCCTTGAGGTATGGTCACAACTGCCACCATTTTGCTTCAAGGATGTCTCATTTGTTTCCTCCATTACACTGCAAGCACCCTGAGGGCAGAGGCTGTCTCTCTTTTGCTGACCATTGAAGAACCAGTGTTTGCTTTCCAGTCCACCTCCATAAAGTATTTTGGTCTCTACTAAATTTTGGTCAACAAATGAGTGAATGAACACTGTTTTCCTCAATGAACAGAATTATATCAATGCCCTGCTGGCATTTCTCCTCTCCATTCTTACTTCACCTTGATTTGTCACTAGTTGTAAACTCTCTCAATTAGCAGTCAGCCTTCAGTTCTACTAGATCAGAGTGTGGATTCCTTTCTCCAGGAAAAAGAATTCAGATTCATTAAGAATCTAAGGGAAATGTTAAGAAAACAAAGCAGCTTCCATATTTCTTAAAATTCCTAACCATTTGTGAGTATTATCACAGCCTTGCAACAGTCTCATTCATGCACAGTCGCTTCCCAAAAAAGGACTAGTCCACAAACTCCTGAATGCCCCCAGGTATATATTTAAATGTATAATAAATGTAAAATTTCTATCAGACTTAAACTATTCAAGTATCACACTTAAAACACCTATGAATCGGCCGGACGTGGTGGCTCATGCCTGTAATCCCAGCACTTTGGGAGGCCGAGGCAGGCAGATCACAAGGTCAGGAGTTCGAGACCAGCCTGACCAGTAGGGTGAAACCCCCGTTTCTGCTAAAAATACCAAAAAAAAAAAAAAAAAAAAAAAGCCAGGCGTGGTGGTGCTCGCTTGTAGTTCCAGCTACTTGGGAGGCTGAGGCAGAAGAATCGCTTAAACCCAGGAGGCAGAGGTTGCAGTGAGCCGCGATTGTGCCACCGCACTGTAGCCTGGGCGACAGAGTGAGACTCTGTCTCAAAAAAAAAAAAAAAAAAAAATTAAAGCAAAAAACAAACAACAACAAAAAAGAACACCTCTGAATCAAAGGTGAAAAAAGTAGTCATGAAAAGTGGTCATGCTTGGGGAGAGGGATACCAACTGGGAAGAAACACAAGGGAATCTTGCAGGGTACAGGAAATAAATGTTCTATATCTTGAACTGGATAGTGGTTACATGGCTGTATACATATGGAAAAATTGAGTTGTGCAAAAGATTCGTGCACTTACTGTACTTTGTTACATACATATTATACTTTTTTAAAAAGTAAAAGAATAAATACCTATGAACAAGAGAACTGTCTTGCTATAACACAGTCCTGATCCTAAAGTAGTAGTACATGTAAAGGGAATCATGCCATTAATTGTCACAGGTTAGGCTATTTAGAGGGATAACAGGAAGGGAGGGATGAAGGGAGACAGTAAGAAACTAACTTACAAATTACTTGATGTTTGACTATGAGATTTATAGATCTGTTGGAGAGTCTGAAAAAAAATTAATCAGAAATACGGATATAACAACAAACCAAAAAAAAAAAGTAATGATATTAAATCCTGGGGGGGAAAAGTTGCACCAAAAATGTAATAGTAGTGTATCAGATGGCTCAATAATAAACATTATTTACTCAGCACAATAATGAATATCGACCCAACCAAAAACTGTGACACAACTATATTGGGATGATTCGATAAGAACAGAAGAGCAGTAAGAGAACACATTATTATTTAGAAAAATGGGAGTAAAGTCAGGCATGGTGGCTCACACTTGTAATGCCAGCACTTCGGAAGGCCAAGGCAGACAGATTACTTCAGGTCATCTTGGCCAACATGGCAAAACCTGCCTCTACTAAAAATACAAAAAATTAACATCACATGGTGGCACATGCATATAGTCCCAGCTACTCAGGAGGCTGAGGCATGAGAATCACTTGAACCTGGGAGGTAGAGGCTACATTGACCTGAGATCATGCCACTGTACTCTGGGCTGGGTGACACAGTGAGACTGTGTCTCGAAAAAAAAAAAGCTGCCCCACTATTTGACTTTTAATACAAAGTTCATAGGAAAACAAAAATAATTTATCTTCTATTTGGATAGATAAAACTTTTTTTTTTTTTTTGAGACAGAGTCTCACTCTGTCACCCAGGCTGGAGTGCAGTGGTGTGATCTCAGCTCACTGAAACCTCCACCTCCTGGGTTCAAGTGATTCTCCTACCTCAGTCTCCTGAATAGCTGGGACTACAGGTGCATGCCACCACACCCGGCTAATTTTTGTATTTTTAGTAGAGACGGGGTTTCGCTACGTTGGGCAGGCTTGTCTAGAACTCCTAACCTCAGGTGATTTGCCCACCTCAGCCTTCCAAAGTGCTGGGATTACAGGTGTGAACCACTGCGCCTGGCCGATAAAATAAATTTTAAATAATTTTATGGCCGGGCGCGGTGGCTCAAGCCTGTAATCCCAGCACTTTGGGAGGCCGAGACGGGCGGATCACAAGGTCAGGAGATCGAGACCATCCTGGCTAACACGGTGAAACCCTGTCTCTACTCAAAATGCAAAAAAATTAGCCGGGCGTGGCGGCGAGCGCTTGTAGTCCCAGCTGCTTGGGAGGCTGAGGCAGGAGAATGGCGTAAACCCGGGAGGCGGAGCTTGCAGTGAGCTGAGATCCAGCCACTGCACTCCAGCCTGGGCGACAGAGCGAGACTCCGCCTCAAAAAAAAAAAAAATAATAATAATAATAATAATAATAATTTTATGAAAAGTCAAGGATATAATTCCTCAAATACTCCTGGATTCCCTTAACAAGTTATTATAAAATGTACCAATCCAATAATTTATCAAAAATCTTATTGTGGGAGATGGGAGAAGGGGACAGTAGAAAGGATGTGGGTGTGGCTATAAAAGGACAACATGAGGGACATTTGTGATGATGGAGCTGTTCTGTATCTTGACTGTGGTGGTGAAAACAGTACGACTCTACATGTGATTAAGTCTGCACAGAACTGAAAACACATATATACAAAATTGATTATGAGTAAAATGGGGAGGTCTGAACAAGATAGATGGCTTATATCAATGTCAAAATTACGATATTGTACTTTAGCAAGATGTTACCACTGGATGAAACTAGGTAAAGGGTACAAACGATCCCTCTGCGTCATGATTACTATTTTTTGAGACAGTCTTGCTCTTTTGCGGGGCTGGAGTAGAGTGGCGCTATCATGGCTCACTCCAGTTTCTACCTCCTGGGCTCAAGCAATCCTCTCAGCTTCCAGAATAGCTGGGACTACAGGGGTGCATGACCATGCCTAGTGAATTAAAAAAAAATTTTTTTTTGTAGAGACACCGTCTCACTATGTTACCCAGGCTTGTCTTGAACTTTTGGACTTAAGTGATCCTCTCACCTCAACCTCCCAAAGTGTTGGGGTTACAGGCATGAGCCACTGCACCCGGCCCCACTGTATTATTCTTACAACTGCATAAGACTCTATAATTATCTCAAAATAAAAAGTGTAATTAAAAAAACATGCAAACACTTTGTTAATCTTCCATTTTTAAATTTCTGCCACCGTTAAACATATTTTATTTATTTACTATTTGTAAGAGTAGCCCAATCATTAAGCTAAAATCACTTCTAACTTGAGTGTTCTATATCTAATACAGGATCCTGAGAACTATATGTTCTTTTCATCACTTGACAGGGTTTGATAATATTCTCTTTGTCTTTAAAAGCGGAAAAAAAATTTTTTTTCCACGTATTCATTAAAGGCTTCACCTTCTTTGGTCATCAGCTATGTATGGTAAATACTTCTTCAGGGTCAACAGAATACACGGTATCATAAATATAAACAAACCTTGGTTTTACACAGATGGAAGTGTATTTTTATCTTTATTTGGTACTGATTCTCTTCCTAATGATGCCTAGGATTTCCCTGGCAGTACACTGAGTTAATTTTTCGAGGAATACCTTACCAAGATTCCTAGTTTCCTTTTACTTTTTTTTTTTTTTTTGAGACAGAGTCTCACCCTGTTGCCCAGGCTGGAGTGCAACGGCGCAATCTTGGCTCACTGCAAACTCCACCTCCCGGGCTCAAACCATTCTCCTGCCTCAGCCTCCCAAATAGCTGGGATTACAGGCACCTGCCACCACGCCCAACTAATTTTTGTATTTTTAGTAGAGACAGGGTTTCCCCATGTTGGCCAGGCTGGTCTTGAATTCCTGACCTCGTGATCCATCCGTCTCCACCTCCCAAAGTGCTAGGATTACAGGCATGAGACACCATGCCCAGCCAAGATTCTTAGTTTATACTGGGGGCTGCAATTCATAGCTAAAAATTACACATCCTAACAAAGTAGTTTAGACTTTCTCCCTCTTTTTAAATGCAATTCTTAACCACACTGAAGCTTCACATCAGTCAAGATATTCCTGAAGCATAATCTCAACAATCTGGGGACCTAACTACCTGGAAGAGTTTAATGTCATAGGAAAATCTCAATATTTCACTTATGTGAAACATTTATTAAAATGTCAAATAAGATGAATGTCACTGAACTCTTCCACATCGAAGTTATCATCAAGATGGTCTTTGGAGGCAATGTCACCAGGACAAAAAAAAAAAAGAGAAACTGAAACAGCACCCTCTAATCAAACTTGTTAATATTTGATTAACAAGGAAGCAGCACAGTGCAATGGGGGAAAAAAACCCACAAAACCAAGTAAGCAAGCAGAAAAACTCAATTCTACTCTTTATTCTCCCTAGATGTTTAATAACATTGGGAAGTCACTATAGCTATTTGGGCCTAAGTTATTTCATCTGTAAGAAGTTGAAATAGCCAGGTGTGATGATGTGTGCTTATAGTCCTAGCTATTCTGGAGGCTGAGGCAAGAGGATGATTTTTGAGCCCAGGAGTTCAAGGCCAGCTCAGATAATACACCCTATATAGTAGAGTGAGTGTAATGCTGTCAGTAGACACTGAAACAGTGCTGGGCATGGTGGCTCACACCTGTAATCTCAGCACTTTGGGAGGCCAAGGTGGAAGGGTCATCTGAGCTCAGGAGTTCAAGACCAGCCTGGGCAACATAGCGAGACCTTGTCTCTACTAAAATAAGAAATGTAGCCAGGCGTGGTGGTGTGCATCTGTAGTCCCAGCTACTCAGAAGGCTGAGATGGGATGATAACTGGAGCCCAGGAAGCTGATGCAGCAGTGAGCCATGATTCTGCCACTGCACTCCAGGCTGGCCAACAGGTAAGAACTTGCCTCAAGAGAGGAAAAAAAAAAAGAGGCCGGGCATGGTGGCTCCCGCCTGTAATCCCAGCACTTTGGGAGGCTGAAGTGGGCGGATCACCTAAGGTTGGGAGTTCAAGACCAGCCTGACCAACATGGAGAAACCCTGTCTCCACTAAAAATACAAAACTAGCCGAGCGTAGTGGCACATGCCTGTTATCCCAGCAACTCAGGAGGCTGAGGCAGGAGAATCGCCTGAACCCAGGACCATTGCACTCCAGCCTGGGTGACAAGAGTGAAACTCCTTCTCAGGGAAAAAAAAGAAAGAAAAAACTGAAACAGAATCCTGTAATCAAACTCGTTAACATTCCTCCAGCAATATGAATATTTACTTTACATAAAAAAGACTATAAATAGCCTTTTATTAGTTGAAGTCAGATTTGTGCATATCTTTTCCAAAAATCTTTCAGTTTTCAGAGCTTTTGGAGGTTTTTAGAACTGAAGAAAAGGGACTGTAGACCTAGGGAAGTATTTATTATCAGAAAATCAGTTTGCTAATTCACAACAAAACAATTTTCTGCCACTCCATGACTAAAGTTTTTAAGCAGTCTTTGGTCTGACCTTCCTTACCGTAAGTCTTTTCAAACTAAACAATGTCCACTGATAACAACTGTGTTCACATAAAAGTATTAATGATTTGTCATATGTGACTTTTCCTTATGTAAACTAACCCATTGCCTTGACGCCAACAAATTATATGAATGGCACCAAGTCATCTCAATCTTTAATCTACATTTACTAACTTTCTAATATGGTATAGCTTTTAGTCCCTTCACTTTGAACCCTTCTTATGGACAGAACCACATCTGAAATCTACACCAGTTCCTTAGTATAGTGACCACGCCACTTACAACTTAAGGTGATATACTTTCACTAAGCATTCCACAGGTTATCTCTGAATTCTTCCTAAAATCTTGGGTAGATAAATTTGAGCTCATCAGGTTTCCTTATTTAATCTAGGCAGCTAGAAAAAAAAAGGGTAGCCGGGCGCGGTGGCTCAAGCCTGTAATCCCAGCACTTTGGGAGGCCGAGACGGGCGGATCACGAGGTCAGGAGATCGAGACCATCCTGGCTAACATGGTGAAACCCCGTCTCTACTAAAAAATACAAAAAACTAGCCGGGCGAGGTGGTGGGCGCCTGTAGTCCCAGCTACTCGGGAGGCTGAGGCAGGAGAATGGCGTAAACCTGGGAGGCGGAGCTTGCAGTGAGCTGAGACCCGGCCACTGCACTCCAACTCCGTCTCAAAAAAAAAAAAGTGAAGGAAATATTAAATAAATGTTAACATTTCTGGGACTTCTACATATTTTTCTGTACTTTCTAGAGGATTTATTCATGTTCTAATCAGAAAAAACTTTTTAAAAAAGTTAAGCATCTATCATCATTTGTACTAGAAACTGTAATCCGTTGGAAAGAAAGAATGGAAATTCTCTAATGTTTTCATCCTCAAATAATGGATCTTTCACACCATGATTAAGTAGTCTTACCAATTCTCTGGGTGCCCTTTTCATTATAACATATCTATTTTAAAAACAAAAACAAGGCTGGGCACGGTGGCTCACGCCTGTTATCCCAGCACTTTGGGAGGCCAAGACAGGCGGATCACAAAGTCAGGAGTTCGAGACCAGCCTGACCAACATGGTGAAACCCCATCTCTACTAAAAATATAAAAATTAGCCAGGTGTGGTGGCGTGCACCTATAATCCCAGCTACTCTGGAGGCTGAGGCAGGAGAATCGCTTGAACCCGGGAGGTGGCGGTTGAAGTGAGCCGAGGTCGCGCCACTGTACTCCAGCCTGGGCAACAGAGCGAGACTCCATCTCAAAAACAAACAAAAGGCCGGGCGCAGTGGCTCAAGCCTGTAATCCCAGCACTTTGGGAGGCCAAGACGGGCGGATCACGAGGTCAGGAGATCGAGACCATTCTGGCTAACAAGGTGAAACCCCGTCTCTACTAAAAAAAAAATACAAAAAACTAACCGGGTGAGGTGGCGGGCGCCTGTAGTCCCAGCTACTCGGGAGGCTGAGGCAGGAGAATGGCGTAAACCCGGGAGGCGGAGTTTGCAGTGAGCTGAGATCACGCCACTGCGCTCCAGCCTGGGCGACAGAGCGAGACTCCGTCTCAAAAAAAACCAAAAAAACAAAACAAACAAACAAACAAAAAAACAAATAAAATATCATACCTAATCACTTGTACAAAGAGGTTTATTGAATCTGTCTTTTATTCACCTAATTTCTAGGTTGTTCCTATTCACTCTGTGGGCTTCTCTGGCCTTGACTGAAAACATTTCTAATATTTTAGAGATGCCTTATTCTTAGAAAGATGCCTTTCTTCGCAGTGGCTCATGCCTGTAATTTCAGCACTTTGGGAGGCCGAGGCGGGCAGATCACCTGAGGTCGGGAGTTCAAGACCAGCCTGACCAATGTGGAGAAACCCCGTCTCTACCAAAAATACAAAATTAGCCAGGTATGGTGGCACATGCCTGTAATCCCAGCTACTAGGGAGGCTGAGGCAAGAGAATCACTTGAACCTGGGAGGCAGAGGTTGCGGTGAGCCAAGACTGCGCAATTGTACTCCAGCCTGGGCAACATGAGTGAAACTCTGTCTCAAAAAAAAAAAAGAAAAAGAAAGATGCCTTTCTTCTCTCCACAGCCTCTAAGCCTGTGCCAAATAACCATCTGTTTTGTATGGTCCTTTTGATCTCTTGCATTCTTTTAATGTGTATTTCAAATATGATGATTTTTAAGTTTTAAATTTCCAGTAGGTTTCTCTTTAAAATCTATCTTTCCACTCACTCTAATATATACGTGATCATAGTTCAATTTCCTAAAAATGAATCCTCGTATGATAGATTTTGTTCTCCTTTCTGAAGAATGCTGAACTTAATCATGGTATAATTATTATGAAATAATGCCTGACCTACAGAAACCTGAATCAATTCTTATTTGTTCCTCCAGGTAAAATTCAGGTTTTTTATTTCCTCTGTAGGTTCTAAAACTGCCAATTTTTGGGAGTAGCTTATCTTAGTCAAAACCACATTTGCTGTCAATGAAGAATTTAACCAACCTATGTATAAATAAACCTTGTATTACTATCTGACCTAATTTAGCAGCTTCTCCAACTCCTTTAACATTTCAAGTTCAGTCACATTATTCTGATCAGAACTGACATTTTTATTTAAGCAAGGATTTAAACTTTTCAAGCTTCCATGCTACTTCCCTGGTTATAGGGAAAAAATTAACATTACTATTGCTTGTTATTCCTTATAATAATCACTTGCTGCCTCTGTCATTCCTATGAAGTATATAGCCCAGCAGCTCTACACCTCAACAGTTAGTCTCCTTCCATCAAGCATATGAGAATTAAATTATTGGTAACACTTTTTTTTTTGAGACAAAATCTCACTCTTGTTGTCCAGGCTGGAGTGCAGTGGTACGATCTCGGCTCACTGCAACTTCCGCCTCCTGGGTTCAAGCTATTCTCCCACCTCAGCCTCCCAAGTAGCTGAGATTACAGGCATCTGCCACTACACCCAGCTAATTTTTGTTAAAATACAAAAATACTAAAATATAAAATACTAAAATGTAAAATACTAAAATGTAGAGACAGGGTTTCACCATGTTGGTCAGGCTGGTCTCGAACTCCTGACCTCAGGTGATCCACCCGCCTCGGCCTCCCAAGGTGCTGGGATTACTACAGGCGTGAGCCACCGCACCCAGCACACTTTTTTTTTTTGGAGATGGAGTCTTGCTCTGTTGCCCAGGCTGGAGTGCAGTGACACGATATCGGCTCATTGCAACCTCTGCTTCCCAGGTTCAAGCGATTCTCCTGCCTGAGAGCCCCTGAGGAGCTGGGATTACAGGCGCTTGCCACCATGCCAGGCTAATTTTTTTGTATTTTCAGTAGACATGGGGTTTTGCCATGTTGGCCAGGCTGGTTTCGAGCTTCTGACTTCACAGTGATCTGCCTGCCTCAGCCTCCCAAAGTGCTGGGATTACAGGAGTGAGCTACCGCTCCTGGCCAATAACACTTCTATTTATTTATTTATTTTTAATTTGAGACAGAGTCTCAGTCTGTTGCCCAGGCTGGAGTACAGTGGTGTGATCTCGGCTTACTACGACCTCTGCCTCCTGGGTTCAAACCATTCTCCTGCCTCAGCCTCCTGAGTAGCTGGGATTACAGGTGCGTGCCACCATGCCCAGCTAATGTTTGTATTTTTAGTAGAGACGTGGTTTCACCATGTTGGCTAGGCTGGTCTCAAACTCCTGACCTCAAGTGATTCACCCACCTCGGCTTCCCAAAGCGCTGGGATTACAGGTGTGAGCCACCACGCCTAGTCCCGGTAACACTTTTAAATATATCAAATGCTTAAGATCACACAGGTACAATATATAGGTTTTGTTATTGGCAAAAAATGTTACCTACCCAAATATGACCTTGTTATAACTGAATTTCTTTCTTATGGAAAGGCTCCATAAGAAAAATAATATTGCCAGATACTTCCTTGCACTTCCCACTATGTCAGATAGTGTTATGAAACTCATCTGAAATCCACACTGCCTAGATTTCTAGCTCTGCAACTGCAAGGGCCTACTAACACAAACCACAGAAACATTATTAAGTAAACAGCAGCAAACAAGCTATGTTCAAGTTCTCTTACTAATAAAAGCAATACAGTTTGGTCAGTTAAACTGATATTCTTTCAACCACTAAAGAAAACAACAACATACACTTGGATTAATAGCTACTGGCTTTAAAATTCACAGTATCAGTAATATGTTATAGTGCTACTTAAGCACAGGTAATGAGAATGTATGACTTCAAGTCTGATATACAGCAAACTCTCCCAGACAAAGGTAATATAAAATCTGCCCAGAAGACCACCCAATATTAGAACTCTATCTGCTTAAAAGTAACAAATTTTTCCTTAGTATGGATCTGAGTTCACTACAAAATTCATTTATTCTGGCCAGGTGGTGGCTCACACTTGTAATCTCAGCGCTTTGAGAGGCCAGGGAGAGGGGGATCACTTGAGGTCAGGAGTTTGAGTCCAGCCTGGCCAACATGGTGAAACCCTGTCTCTACTAAAAACTAAAAATACAAAAATTAGCTAGGCTTGGTGGCAGGCACCTGTAATCCCAGCTACTCGGGAGGCTGCGGCAGGAGACTCACTTGAACCCAGGAGGCAGAAGTTGCAGTGAGCCGAGATCGCAACAATTCACCACACCCTGGGCAACAGAGCAAGGCTCTGTCTCAAAATAAAAAAAAAAAAAAAGAAGTTCATTGATTCTGCCAGGTGCAGTGCCATGTGCCTGTAGTCCCAGCTACTCAGGAGGCTGACGTAGGAAGACAGCTCAAGCCTATGAGTTTGAGGCCATGGCACACTTATGATCACATCTGTGAATAGCCACTGTCCTCCAGCCCAGGCAACACAGCAAGATGCCACCTCTTTAAACAGACACACACAAACACACACCCTTATTCTAAAATTATATATGAAAAATACCACATTTTTACAAAATGGCAAATAGGCCTTCTTGTGTACTACAACTACACAAACTGGTGGTATAAATAACCAAAAACAGAGTAAACAGGTTCCAATATATCCTCAGCTACATCAAATGGCATACAGTGTAACAGGCTGAGAGCTTGATGTTCACAAGCTGAAACCAATGTAACATGTAGACAGAAATAAGACATTCAGCCAGGCGCAGTGGCTCATGCCTGTAATCCCAGCACTTTGGGAGGCCGAGGTGGGTAGATCACCTGAGGTCAGGAGTTCCGAGACCAGCCTGGCCAACAGAGTAAAATCCCATTTCTAGTAAAAATACAAAAATTAGCTGGGTATAGTGGCACATGCCTGTAATCCCAGCTACTCGGGAGGCTGAGGTGGGAGAATCGCTTGAATCTGGGAGTTAGAGGCTGCAGTGAGCCAAGATGGCACCACTGCACTCCAGCCTGGGTGACACAGCGAGACTCCGTCTCAAAAAAAAAACAAAGGAAATAAGACATTCCATTCCATTGCTTGCATATTAGGTATAAACTTTAGCTTTTAGCCAATTACCCAAATAGCTGTCTGGCCTAAGGGACTTCTGTTTCCTATCAGCTTCATGAAAGGAGAAAAGGGAAGGGGTAACAAGAAAAATAATGAAGTGGAAGGGTTAGAAAAGAGTAAGCAAAGCAGACGGGGCGCGGTGGCTCACACCTGTAATCCCAGCACTTTGGAAGTCCAAGGCGGGTGGATCACGAGGTCAGTAGATAGAGACCATCCTGGCTAACACAGTGAAACCCCGTCTCAACTAAAAATACAAAAAATTAGCCAGGCGTGGTGGCGGGCGCCTGTAGGTCCAGCTACTTGGGAGGGCAGGAGAATGGTGTGAATTGGGGAGGCAGAGCTTGCAGTGAGCCGAGATTTCACCACTGCACTCCAGCCTGGATGACAGAGCGAGACTCCGTCTCCAAAAAAAAAAAAAAAGAAAAAAGAAAAGGGTAAGCAAGGGAATAAATAAATAAATTTACAATGCACAATTCAAACAAGAGAGCATCTAAACATAAGAAAACTTCATCTTTAGCCGGGCGCGGTGGCTCAAGCCTGTAATCCCAGCACTTTGGGAGGCCGAGTCGGGCGGATCACAAGGTCAGGAGATCGAGACCATCCTGGCTAACACTGTGAAACCCCGTCTCTACTAAAAAATACAAAAAAAACTAGCCGGGCGAGGTGGCGGGCGCCTGTAGTCCCAGCTACTCCGGAGGCTGAGGAGAGAGAATGGCGTAAACCCAGGAGGCGGAGCTTGCAGTGAGCTTAGATCCGGCCACTGAACTCCACCCCGGGCAACAGAGCGAGACTCCGTCTCAAAAAAAAAAAAAAAAAAAAAAAGAAAACTTCATCTTTAGGCTGCTGAATTAGGTACTGAGACTTCCAAAACATAGCTAATGTGTTGAGAGGAAGTCAAAGCACCAAAAACCTGAAAATTCATGCTTTAAGTCAGGAGCATAGTACACACTCTTTGAAAGCTTATTTTTAAAGAGTTACCTGAAATAAAGTTGCTGAGGCCTCACTAAGAAGAGAGAAGGTTATGATACTGGGCTTCTCCCTTTGAGGAAGGAAAAAAGTCAGAGGCCTACCTCACACATCACTCCAGGCAACCGAGGCTCAGTCAGCAGAAGGGTAAATCCCACCCCTCTGGGAACTGGGTTAGAAGGCCTCTACTTTCACCCCTGCTGTCTTCCAGACATGACTGACTGTAATTTTCACCCCAGTTAACTTCCAGCGATGCCAGCCAGAGGAACAGCCAGGAGAAAAGAACATAAGGAGTAGCTGTTTCTCCTCAGTGTCAGCTGGACTCTGGAACAACTGTAGACATTGCCTCTTTCTCTCTGCTGGGCAGAAGAGAATCCACTATCCTCAGGGAAGTGCCTAACAACCCAGTAACACATTTCTCGAAGATCTCTACTTTGATCATCTTATTTAGGGTTGCAACCCCTCCCACCTCTCTTACCTAACCCTCTTCCACTCTCAATTCTCCTTATCCTGTTGTACTTTTCCCCATATCATTTATTACCTTCCTAATTTTATACATGATTGTGTTTATTTCAATCTCCTATTCAAAGATAAAATCCATGAGGTTTGATTTTTTTTTTTTTTTTGTCTATTTTGTTCATTGATAGATCTTAACTAGAACAGGGCATCCAGTAAATATTTATGGAACGAAGTGAAAAAGAAAAACTAAAAAGACTTCCTAGAGGTCAACCACACCCAGATGGCCCAATAATGCCTATATTGCCGTAAAAGAACCAATTTGATTCCTGTGACTAATTTACTTAACCTCCACCTGCCATGCACCACCACTAGACCCCTCCTCCAAGTTTTCTATCAGCTCGGATGTATGGAACCACGGTACAGTTATATGCAGTAAAGGCAACAAATGCTTGTCCTTGAATCTGAACAATTTCTTAAGGCTTTCACCGTCTGCCTTTTTCCTAGTTTGTTCAATTTGGGATAAAACGTGTTGAATGGAAGTTACGTTACTTTTGCATAAAAAGAAGTCTAAAAAAATCATAATTTCTTTTTTTGAGAATCAAGTTCTAATTCAATTAATTAAGCATTAATTAAGCATAAAGTTATACTCAAAGAAGCACTAAGAGTTTAGGGAACAGAGGAGACACAGGTGTCTCATGAGCTTAAAATGAGGGATGAAGAAAATATATTCACAAATAATTACAATTAAAGACAACATGTGTGCTGGGCGCAGTGGCTCACGCCTGTAATCCCAGCACTTTGGGAGGCTGAGGCAGCTGGATCACGAGGTCAGGAGTTTGAGACCAGCCTGGCCAAAATGGTGAAATCCAACCCCGCCTCTATTAAAATACAAAAATTAGCCAGCTGCGGTGGCGGGCACCTGTAATCTCAGTTACTTGGGAGGCTGAGGCAGGAGACTTGCTTGAACCTGGGAGGCAGAGGTTTCAGTGAGCTGAGATCGCTGTACTCTAGCCTGGATGACAGAGCAAGACTCCTTCTCAAAAGAGAGAAAAAAAAAAAAGACAACATGTGATAAAAGTACTACAACAGAGATCCCAGGAAAAAGTTAAAGAGATACAGAGGAAGATGAAATCAATTCTGGAGATAGGTGGACAGGAAGAAGTGGGATAAGAAAGGCTTCAGGAAGGAAATTTTTTGCTGGGTTGAAGGAATGGTTAGATTTCGGAGTTAAGTGTCCTGTAAGCAAGGTAGTGCATTCCAACAGAACAGAAGAGGAAAAAACCCTAAGATATGGAGACTGAAAAATGCAGGGTAACTTGAAGGCATAGCTGTAAAAAAAAAAAAAAAAAAAAAAAAAGGATAAACTTGGTATGCTAGCGCAGGTCTGTAAACTCAGCGACTTGAAAGGCTGAGGCAGGAGGTCACTTGAGCCCAGGAGTTTGAGGCCAGCCTGGGAACATAGCAAGAGCCTGCATCTTAAAAACAAACAAAAAAGATATGGATACAATGAAAAATATGAAATATGGTTGAGGAAGGCCAGGTTTGGTCAAATCATAAAGAACCTTGAATACTGACCTATATAGGCAATGGGAACCATCAAAGGTTTCATAAAAAGAAGCAAAATGATCGGAACTGTAATTTTAAAGGTCCATGCTGGCTTTCTTTGCTACGCACTCTTCTAGAACAAAATTCTTATCTTTCAGAGCACTTTAGTTCATAATCATAAATTCACTAATTATCTCTCCCACTAGACTACAAGTCCTAACAGGACAAGACCATGTGTGGCCTGGCATATAAATGCCCAATAAATATTACCTAAATGAGTAAATAAAAACTAAAATACAGCAGCTATATGTAGTATGCAATACAGAAAGAGGCATTAACCATGAGGTTATTGCAATAATATATAGAAGATGAAGACCTGAACTAGGTCAGATTAAAAAGTGACACCAGGCCGGGCACCGTGGTTCACGCCTATAATCCCAGCACTTTGGGAGACTGAGGCAGGAAGATCACCTGAGGTCGGGAGTTCGAGACAGTCTCTACTAAAAATACAAAATTAGCCAGGCATGGTGGTATATGCCTATAATCCCAGCTACTCCGGAGGCTGAGGCAGGAAAACTGCTTGAACCTGGGAGGCAGAGGTTGCAGTGAGCCAAGATCGTCCCATTGCACTCCAACCTGGGCAACAAGAGCAAAACTTAGTCTGAAAAAAAAAAAAAAAAGGCAAGGCTAGGCAGAGTGTGGTGGCTCACGCCTATAATCCCAGCACTTTGGGAAGCCAAGGCAGGAGGATCACCCAAGATCAGGAGTTTAAGATGAGCCTGACCAACATGGCAAAACCCCGTCTCTACTAAAAACACAAAAACAGGCCGGGCACCGTGGCTCACACCTGTAATCTCCACTCTTTGGGAGGCCAAGGCGGGTGGATCACAAGGTCAGGAGTTCAAGACCAGCCTGGCCAAGATGGTGAAACCCCGTCTCTACTAAAAATACAAAAATTAGACGGGTGCCTGTAATCCCAACTACTCGGGAGGCTGTGGCAAGAGAATTGCTTGAACCTGGGCGGCGGAAGTTGCATTGAGCTGAGATCACTCCACTGCACTCCAGCCTGGGTGACAGACTGAGAAATTAGTTGCGCGTGGTGGAACGCACCTGTAATCTCAGCTCCTTGGGAGGCTGAGACAGGAGAATCGCTTGAACCCAGGAGGTGGAGGTTGCAGTGAGCTGATACTGCACCACTGCACTCCAGCCTGGGTGACAGAGCAAGACTCTACGTAAAAAGAAAAAGAAAGAAAGAAAGAAAGAAAAAGTGAGGCTAAATGTCAGGCTATCCAATTAGTGAATCCTTAGATACTTAATTTGGTGAATGATTCAAATGAGGTGGTGAGGAAGAAAAAAAGAACCAAATATGAGGCCAGGCGCGGTGGCTCATGCCTGTAATCCCAGCACTTTGGGAGGCCGAGGCAGGCGGATCACGAGGTCAGCAGTTCGAGACCAGCCTGGCCAACATGGTGAAATCCTGTCTCTACTAAAAATACAAAAATTAGCCAGGTATGGTGATGGGCACCTGTAATCCCAGCTACTTGGGAGGCTGAGGTAGGAGAATCACTTCAACTTGGGAGGCAGAGGTTGCAGTGAGCCAAGACTATACCACTGGACTCCAGCCTGGGCGACAGAGCAAGACTCCATCTCAAAACAAAACAAAACAAAAGAACCAAATATGAGTCAAAAGTTTTAAGCCAAAGCAACTGGAAGAACAGCAGTACTTCAAAGAGAAAAGCATAGACAGGTTTCAAATTATGAACTGGAAGTACATCTGAAAGCATATGTCAAGTAGAAACAAATTTCTTCCCTTCCCTATATACCTTTCAGATATACATCTCATAAGCTTCACAATTCCATGTCTTTTCTTATAGTTTCATTTCTAATACCATTCTTTAGAACTCTGCTCTAGAAGCATCCGTTCCAAAACAAAGATAAATGCTGAGTTTTACACCGAATTTCAGAATTTGTAACTGAAATTTACAAGGTACATTCTTGGTCTTTATTTTTTTTTATTATTTTTGGAGACACGGTCTCACTATTGCCCAGGCTGGAGTAAAGTGGCATGATCACAGCTCACTGCAGCCTCAACCTCCTGAGCTCAAGCGATCCACTTCCCATGTAGCTGGAACTACAGGAGTGTGCCACCATGGCAAGTTTTCAAATTTTTTGTAGAGATGGGGTCTCACTATGTGTCCAGGTTGGCCTCGAACTCCTGGGCTCATGTGATCCTCCAATCTTGGCCTCCCAAAGTGCTGGGATTACAAGCAAGAGCCACCGCACCTGTCTTATATTCATGAACATTCACTTCTGTTTACATGAATGAAAATTCATCTCAACTGGACACAAAGTGCCCACCTAGGAATGTTGCTAGGTATGCTGCTGCTAATATCCCAAGACCCCACTAGCTGTACTTTGTACACAGGATAGAGCAGACACTGCTATCTTTCGCCACAAATACTTAACTACAGTCTAAGAAACTTTCTATAGATACCAGCATGAAATGTGGTACCAGCAATGTGGACTAACTGCCCAATCTGGATTTCATGTGGTCTGATAGCCAAAGGTTTCGTGGTACCCACTTTGGCTACTTTGCAATCCAACCCCTATGCTGCACTTCACACTTTTTGTTAAACCATCTATAAAAACTACTTATAGGCTGGGCGCGGTGGCTCCCAGCTGTAATCCCAGCACTTTGGTAGGCCGAGGAGGGTGGATTACCTGAGATCAGGAGTTTGAGACCAAGCCTGACCAACATGGAGAAACCCCATCTCTACTAAAAAATAGAAAAATTAGCCGGGCGTGGTGGCAGACACCTATAATCCCAGCTACTCAGGAGGTTGAGGCAGGGGAATCACTTGAACCCAGGTGGCTGAGGATGCAGTGAGCTGAGACTGCATCATTGCACTCCAGCCTGGGCGATGGAGCGACAATTCGTCACAAACAAACAAAACAAAAACAAAAAAACTACTTATATTGGTCAGGTGAGGTGGCTCATGCCTGTAATCCCAGAACTTTGAGAAGCTGAGGTTGGCTGAACACCTGAGGCTGGGAATTTGAGACCAGCATGACCAACATGGAGAAACCCCATGTCTACTAAAAATACAAAATTAGCCAGGCGTGGTGCCGCATGCCTTTGACGCTAGCTACTCAGGAGGCTGAGGCAGGAGAATCGCTTGAACCCGGGAGGCGGAAGTCGCGGTGAACCGAGATTGTGCCACTGCACTCCAGTCTGGGCAACGAAGCGAAACTCCACCTCGGGGGGGCGGGGGAAGAAAACTACTTATATTTCTAATATAAATCTTTTTTTTTTTTTTTTTTTTTTTTGAGACAGAGTTTCACTCTTGTTGCCCAGGCTGGAGTGCAATGGTGCGATCTCAGCTCACTGCAACCTCCGCCTCCCGGGTTCAAGCGATTCTCCTGCCTCAGCCTCCCGAGTAGCTGGGATTATAGGGATGCGCCACCACGCCCGGCTAATTTTTTTGTGTTTTAGTAGAGACAGGGTTTCTCCATGTTGGTCAGGCTGGTCTTGAACTTCTGACCTCAGGTGATCTGCCCGCCTTGGTCTCCCAAAGTGCTGGGATTACAGGTGCAAGCCACTGCATCCAGCCATCTTTCTAATATAAATCATTCTAAAATCTCACATTCAAGTGGAACACTTCCCCAAATAACTTTTAGATGACCTAAAAATTAGCAATGTGCTACAGATGGCTGGGAACAAAGCAAGGCACTCTCAAGTTTTTTTTTTTTTTTGAGACGGAGTTTCGCTCTTGTCACCCAGACTCGAGTGCAATGGCAGGATCTCGGGTCACGGCAACCTCCGCCTTCCGGGTTCAAGCGATTCTCCTGCCTCAGCCTCCCAAGTAGCTGGAATTACAGGCATGCATCACCATGCCTGGCTAATTTTGTATTTTTAGTAGAGATGGGGTTTCTCCACGTTGGTCAGATTGGTCTCAAACTCCTGACCTCGGGTGATCTGCCCACCTTGGCCTCCCAAAGTGCTGGGATTACAGGTGTGAGCCACCGTGCCCGGCCCACTCTCAGGACTTTTTAATGATCCAAAACAAACAATAGTTTTGTCTACCAAACTTTTCTACTCCAGACCAACAGATTTTTTTTTTTTTTTTTTTTTTTTAAGACACAATCTTGCTCTGTCACCCAGGCTGGAGTACAGTAGTGCAATCTCGGCTCACTGCAACCTCTGCCTCCCAGGTTCAAATGATTCTAATGCCTTAGCCTCCCCAGTAGCTGGGATTACAGGCATATGCCACTACGCCCAGCTTATTTTTTTGTATTTTTAGGAGAGATGGGATTTCAGCATGTTCACCAGGCTGGTCTCTTCCTGGCCTCAAGTGATCTGCCAGCCTTGGCCTCTCAAAGTGCTGGGATTACAGGTGTGAGCCATCGTGCCTGGACCAACAGATGTTTTAAGTACAAATCTGAAAACAGTGAACATTATTTCCAATGTTCAAAGGTAGATTAAACCTGTGATTCTGCTATGTTAACAACAACAACAGACTAAAAGACCAGCATCCTCTTACCATTCAAAAAGTATTAATAGCTGCTACTCAAAGTCCCATATCAAAGAATTAACTGGAAAACGCCAATAAAAATCCTAACACGGAGAATTAACAACTTGGTTGTGTAATTTCATTTCCTTAAAACTGCTTGAAAGCGGCCAGGCGCAGTGGCTCACGCCAATAATCCCAACACTTTGGGAGGCCAAGGCAGGCAGATCATGAGGTCAGGAGTTCGAGACCAGCCTGACCAACATAGTGAAACCTCGTCTCTACTAAAAATACAAAAATCGGCCAGGCGTGGTGGCACACGCCTGTAATCCCAGCTACTCAGGAGACTGAGGCAGGAGAATTGCTTGAACCCAGGAGGCAGAGGTTGCAGTGAACCAAGATCGTGCCAACGCACTCCAGCCTGGGCAACAGAGCGACTTCGTCTCAAAAAAAAAAAAAAAAAAAAAAAAAAACTGCTTGAAAGCAAATACTTCCTAACATTACTCTCAATCTGAAAGTTCCTGAAACACTTACCAACCAACCAGCTTTTAATTTCTCGTCTCTTTTAGAAGGGTATTTCAGAGTACCCCTTGTTCGTCATATGTCACCAAATGTCATCAATGCGCATTTTCAGCATTAAAAATAACGTCATTGGCTGGGTGCAGTGGCTCACACCTGTAATTCACTTTGGGAGGCTGAAGCAGGAGGATGGCTTGAGCCTAGGAGTTCAAGACTAGCCTGAGCAACATGGCAAACATCATCTCTACACAAAAAAAATACAAAAATTAGCCAGGAATGGTGGCACACTTTTGTAGTCCCAGCTACTTGGAAGGCTGAGGTGAACCCACTAGGTCAAGGTTGGGTAAGAGCCTGTCAAAAATATATAAATAACAACATAATTTTATTTTCTGAACAAAACACTGTGGGCAACTCAACTTGTACTCAGTCCCAAGAAGTTAATTCAGAGTGGAGTTTCTACTGACTAGTCAAAAGTGGAAAAATACCCAACTAACCTCCATAATCAGTCCAATTTAGCACCCAGATTTCAGATATAATAGATTATTAGATCCTTGACTCAACTTACAAAGTTACTTCTTATTGATAGATGGCAAATCCTTCCAGGTACAACTTTCTTCTCACAAGCTAAGGTTCCTATTCTGCAGCTTTCTCAAACTCCTGACCTCAAGCTGATCCACCCGCCTCGGCCTCCCAAAGTGCTGGGATTACAGGCGTGAGCCACCATGCCAGGCCAGCCTTTTTTGCAGCTTTCTGATTTCCACTACTATGTCTTAAGCACACTAGAAAAAGATATATGTGGCAAGTTGGTGAGCCTGCAGAATGCGGCTATAAAACCCTCCAAAAAAAGATGGCCTAATAAAAAGTACAGCTTTCCAAACAAATCAAAGAGTAGTGAGAGTCAAGCCCCAGGGAGCTGAAATTGAACTCATTAGCCCTTCTGAATACAATACTGGCTATATTTTTGACACAGCAATAGAAAAAAAAAAAGCTCACTTATGTCAAAAACTTTTGTCCTGTTCTTCCACCATAATCTTTTTTTTTTTTTTTTTTTTTTGGAAATAGGGTCTTGCTCTGTCACTAAGGCTGCAGTGCAGTGGTGAGATCACAGCTCACTGCAGCCTCAACCTCCTGGGCTCAAGCGATCCTCCCATCTCTGCTTCCTGAGGAGCTGGGACCACAGTGTACAACACCTGGCTAATTATTTACTTATTTATTGAAACAGTGTTTCTCTCCTGTTGCCCAGGCTGGAGTGCAATGGTTTGATATTGGCTCACTGCAACTTCTACCTCCCAAGTTCAAGTGATTCTCCTGCCTCAACCTCTCAAATAGCTGGGATTACAGGCATGCACCCACCATGCTTGGCTAATTTTGTATTTTTAGTAGAGACAAGGTTTCTCCATGTTGGCCAGGCTGAATTTTTTTTTTTTTTTTTTTTTTTAAAGATATGAGGCCTCTCTGTTGCCCAGGCTGGCCTCCAACTCCTGGGCTCAAGTGATCCTCCTGCCTCAGCCTCCCAAAGTGCTAGGACTATAGGTGTCAACCCAACTCTCAATCTTGGTATTGTGAAATTCTACAGCTAAATGGAACCGCAGTGATCATCCTGTCTAATGTGTTCATTTTACAGATGAGGCACATGAAAACAGGGGCATGACTTGCACAAGGTCAAAGAGCTAATTAGAGGCATAGTAATGATCAGAATCTCAGTTTTATGACTCTCAATTCTATGATTTATTTCCCGTCTATTCTTTGAAAAGCTATACTAGCCAGGCATGGTGGCTCATGCCTGTGGCTTGAGTCCAGGAGTTCAAGAGCAGTCTGGACAGCCAGACTGGAGCGTAGTGGCACACAACATAGTAAGACTCCATCTCTACAAAAACAATTTAAAAATTGGGCTGGTCATAGTGGCTCACACCTATAATCTCAGCACTTTGGGAGGCCAAGGTGGGAAGGTAGCTTGAGCCCAGGAGTTCGAGACAAGCCTGGGCAACACAGTGAAACAAAAAACACACAAAAAATGAGCCAGGTGTGGTGGCGTCGAGGCTGGAATGAGCTGTGATTGTGTCATTGCACTCTAGCCTAGGCAACAGAGTGAGACCCTGTCTCAAGGAAGGAGAAGGAGGAGGAGGAGAGAGGAGGGAAGGAAGGAAGGAAGAAGGGAAGGAGGGAAGGAGGGAAGGAGGGAAGGAAGGGAGGAGGAGGAGGAGGGAGGGAGGGAGAGGGAGGGAGGGAGGGAGGGAAGGAAGGAGGGAGGGGAGGGAGGGAGGGAAGGAAGGGAGGGAGGGAGGGAGGGAGGGAAGGAGGGAAGGAAGGGAGGGAGGGAGGGAGGGAGGGAGGGAGGAGAAAGAAAGGGAGAAAGAAAAAGAAAGAGAAAGAAAGGAAGGAAGGAAGGAAAAGAAAGAAAGCAAGAAAGAGAAAGAGAAAGGGAAAGAAAGGAAGGAAGGAAGGAGAGAGAAAGAGAGAAAGAAAGAAGGAAAGGAAAGGAAAGGAAAGGAAAGGAAAGGGAAAGGAAAGGAGGGACGAAGGGAGGAAGGGAGGGAGGAAAAAAAAATTAGCTGGCTGTGGTGGCGCCTGCCTGTACTGCCAAATGCTTGGGAGGCTGAGGTGGGAGAATTGCTTGAGTTCAGGAGGTTGAGCCTGCAGTGAGCTGTGATGGTGACTGTGCCACTATGCTCCAGCCTGGTGACACAGCAAGGCCCGGTTTCAAAAAAGAAAAAAAAAAAAAAAGGCATACTAGTAAAGAAAACATAATACTCTTATACAATATCTTAACTGTAACAAAGACACAGAAAAATAAAATTTCATCCACATAAAGAGAAGTGTTAGAACAAAAGAAGCAACATTTGTTCATATAGTACAGGGGTTACTTAAGGCATATATTTTCTTTTTTTTTTTTTTTTTTGACAGAGTCTTGCTCTGTTGCCAGGCTGGAGTGTAATGGCATGATCTCTGCTCACTGCAACCTCCATCTCTCAGATTCAAGCAATTCTCCTGCCTCAGCCTCCCGAGAAGATGGGACTAAAGGTGTGCGCCACCAAGCCCAGCTAATTTTTGTATTTTTAGTAGAGACGGGATTTCACCATGTTGGCCAGGATGGTCTCGATTCCTTGACCTCATGATCTGCCTTCCAAAGTGCTCAGATTACAGGCGTGAGCCACCGCACCTGGCTGAGGCACATATTTTCTAAAGTATTTTACTAATTACCACCTGCTAGAATTTATGTCCTGTGTTTCCATCAAATTACCTCCTTAAAAGCAGGCCACAGTGACACTTGTGGCAAAGATCAGAAAAGTGATACTTCTGGCATAGATAACTGATGGTACAAAAGGAATCCATAAAGGTGAATGCCAACAATCAAGAAGAAAGGACTGAAGAAGGGGTAGAGATACTGCTGGGAGCAAGTATTCCTGAAAATGGAATTAAAAAAAGAAAAAAAAGTAGTTGGCCAGACACTAATCACCAGAGAACACAATAAAAAGAAGGCAGTTTCAGAGCTTGCTTGGCATCAGACAGCTCTCACCTGCAAAAGAAAGAAGGAAAAAGTTCTCAGAGACAAGAGAAAAATCCTAGGTTTGTCCCTGAGTGATGGACTAGATATGACCTGATAGGTATTTGCCATCTCTTATTTCTGGGACTCTGATCCAAGAACAAACAGCAAGAGAACCATGAAAAATTAGCCCTGTTGGATCTGGAGTTCTGCCTTGACAAGATATAAAGCTCATTCATAGATCTGACTGTGCTCATGAGACTGCAGCTCAACTCCTGCTGCTAGAGCAAGGGGAGGGGGGAAGAAAGAAAGGGGTGAGAGAGAAGGAGGTGGAGGATCTGGGTTGTGACTATAATAGCTACAGTAATTAGTGTTTCCAAGCTGCTAGAGAAGAAGTCTTCAGGGTAGAGAAGTGGGATAAGAGATGGGGGTGGGGGAGAGGTAAAAGGAAGCAAACTACTGAGAGTGCTAGGAAAGGGTAAGTGGTTTGTGAACAGTTTTAATAAAACAAACACAAAAACTGCCATAGCTTCATATGAGGAAATCAAGAACTTGACATTCTTTCCTAGAAGTGAATACTAAACAACTAACTGCTGTCGCTAGGCTTCCATTTAAAGCTAGTTTATAAACCAGGTTTAGGTAGATTACTGCAAATGTCCCGTCTACACAGTGCTCCATAGGCCCTGACCTGAGTCATAGTTTGGCCTCACTTTCCCTCAAAGAGCCTTCACTCCACTTGTGCTGTGGGAAAGAGAGTTCTGAACTTTAAAACAGCTCATATGGCTCATTTCTCTTCAATCACCCGTTAATTAGTACCCTGTGAATTCCATTAGGTCCTGTGTGTATGTTTCAAGAGAAGGGGCACACAACCTGTTGGCCTAATATAGAAAATGAATGGAAGGCACTAAAAAGGTCAGAAAATAAACACAAAGTTACTTGCTTATAAGTTTTAGGCTCTATGGCATTGCCTATTGGTGGCACGAACATATGAAAGAGAAAATCATATTAACAGAAGGTGATAATCTATAAAAAAAAATCTGAATTTTCAGAAAACCTCAAATAGACTTTTCCCAAGTTATAGGAAATGCCATACTCCCCACCAACTTTTTTTTTTTTGAGACAGGGTTTCACTCTTGTTGACCAGGCTGGAGTGCGATGGCACAATCTCAGCTCACTGCAACCTCCACCTCCCGGTTCAAGCGATTCTCCTGCCTCGGCCTCCCGAGTAGCTGGAATTACTACAGGAGTGCACCACCACGCCTGGCTAATTTTTGTATTATTAGTAGAGACGGAATTTCACCATGTCAGCCAGGCTGGTCTCAAACTCCTGACCTCAGATGATCTGCCCGCCTCAGCCTCCCAAAGTGCTGGGATTACAGGCATGAGCCACTGCGCTCAGCCTATATCCATTTTTTTTTTTTTGAGATGGAGTCTCGCTCTATTGCCCAGGCTGGAGTGCAGTGGAGCAATCTCGGCTCACTGCAAGCTCCACCTCTTGGGTTCACACCATTCTCCTGCCTCAGCCTCCCAACTAGCTGGAACTACAGGCACCCGCCACCACGCCCGGCTAATTTTTTGTATTTTTAGTAGAGACGGCGTTTCACCACGTTAGCCAGGATGGTCTCAACCTCCTGACCTCGTGATCCGCCCACCTTGGCCTCCCAAAGTGCTGAGATTACAGGCGTGAGCCACCGAACTCGGCCCTATATCCATTTTTAAGATAAATATTTAGTGGTGACGTTTCTTAACATTATTTGTTCTGGTGACGACTTGGTTCTAACAAGTGATGTTAATGTCAATGTCAGGAAAGAGTTACAAAGGTGCTGGGAGAAACTAAAAATTGGAAAAAAAAAAACAAAACTGGCAGGGCGTGATAGCTCACACCTGTAATCTCAGCACTTTGGGAGGCCGAGGCAGGTGGATCACCTGAGTCAGAAGCTCGACAGCAGCCTGGCCAACATGATGAAACCCTGTCTCTACTAAAAATACAAAAATTAGCTGGGCTTGGTGGTGGGCGCCTGTAGTCCCAGCTATTCGGGAGGCTGACCCAAGGAATCGCTTGAACCTGGGAGGCAGAGGTTGCAGTGAGCCGAGATCGCACCATTATACACCAGCCTGGGCAACAGGAGCGAAACTCCGTCTAAAAAAAAAAAACACAAAAAACTGAAGAGATGCAAACTTCATGTGGGGAAATACATTCATAATATAAAAACACATGCAAATGTCTTGAGTAAGGCATGTCAGGAACACTTACAAAAAAAATCAATTACATCATTTGCATAAAACCTATTAGGTATCCACCCAGTAGGTGAAATCTTTTTCACCACACTGAAAGCAAGGAATGTTCTCCTTCCTATTTCCCTTTAATAAACAAGTACTAGAAACACTGAATTACCACTATTTCCTCCCCATTCCCTCCCAAGCCAGAACTCCCATAAATACAATAGAGCAGTGTAGGGCCATGTCTAGGGCATGCTACTCAGTGAGCTAAAAAACCACAGATACAGAAGAATCTCTTTCTCTATTCTATTACCATCTTACTAACAAATCAACAAGCATTAAGAAATGTGAAACAAAGTGCAATTTCACACATACAAACTGAACCTAAACCACGGAAGACCAAGTATTTCTTGTCACTGTGGCATGTGATTCTTCAACCACCTGCTCAGTAATCCCTCTTCAGCTGCACAGCTGCTGCCAATTCCACATGCCCAGCTAGGCAGGTGTTTTGGTGAATTACCTGTTCCCTCGTGAAAAGAGTCCTTCACTGACACTTAAGTGGACCCAGAACCTGCCAATCAACATCACCTATCTTCATTTTGTCTGTCACAGACTTTTATAAGGAAGGTATCATGAGGGCGTATTTAATACACTACGATATTTTGCATTTTGTGGGGTTTTTTTTTTTTTTTTTTTTTTAAAGGAAACTGATTTTTTTTTTTTTTTTGAGACAGAGTCTTGCTCTGCCCCCAGGCTGGAGTGCAGTGGCCGGATCTCAGCTCACTGCAAGCTCCGCCTCCCGGGTTCACGCCATTCTCCTGCCTCAGCCTCCCGAGTAGCTGGGACTACAGGCGCCCGCCACCTCGCCCAGCTAATTTTTTTGTATTTTTAGTAGAGACGGGGTTTCACCGTGTTAGCCAGGATGGTTTCGATCTCCTGACCTCGTGATTCGCCCGTCTCGGCCTCCCAAAGTGCTGGGATTACAGGCTTGAGCCACCGCGCCCAGCCAGGAAACTGATTTTGAAAAATCAAGTAGAAGAGAGAATTAACTGACTGAAAACTTCCCACACAATATAAGGCTACCTTATCTCAGGCTAGTTCCATCTGCCTGACAGTATTCCTATCCATGACCACTTTTCCATGAGGGAAGTAACAATTGCTTCGCAGTAGGAGAAAAGGGCAGTACAAGCACTAAGGTACCTGGCAAAGAAGTAAATACAAAGAGGAAGCAGAGTGGGAACTTCTGGAGAACACATATCATTGCTATACTTAGTCTCCGTGGCTAAGCTCAGGCAATAGTGTTCTGAGTCAAATAAATAAGGAGTGGCACTTCCACTTGACAGAGCAATCAGTAAACCCCTCAACAAATTATCGTGTTCCAGTCATTTAGTTGCTATATGCTAATTGCTACATAATTGCTACCAGGAGCCAAAATTATGCTTCCATATCCTCAAAAAATAAGCACTAATCTGTCCAACTTTCTAGACCTCTATCACAGGGAAATTTTTTTCTACCAAGAAGCTGGGAGGGGTGGTTGGGGGGGAATCCAAAGCACTCTTTGAATGATGGTTACAATCAGAAGACTCACATGAGATTCCTTGTGGCAAGGGCCCAACTCTGAAGCCACTAAATCTAATCAGGACAAATTTAATCTGAGGCTTCTGCCTTCACTGTCACCTGACAGCATTCAGAAATAAATGCTAAGAGCCCAAGAGCAAAAAGCTTTGGACTCAGTTTAGCTGAGGCTTCACTCAAATATGCCTAGAACACAGAGCTGGAAATAGTCTAAAGACAGACAACACCACCAGTAAGGCCTGAAGACAGTTCTGTTATCGAAAAATACATAAAGGTCAGAACAACCTGCTCCCTCCTATCAAAGGCCCAACACCTAAGTGCCAGGGCATCATTTAAAGAAACTCACTGAAATAAAGGGATAAGGGAGGCACCATAGTCAGACTCACTGCCTCAGAAAGACCTTTACCAAAACCAAAGGCTAAAGTTCTTATTCAACAATATCCTATGGGAAATGGTTGGCTATTGTGTACACAGTACATTATATACAATTCCCCACTCAAAATGATTTTTACTTCTAATCTCTTTTTAAAGAAAAGTTGTACTTAATGTTCTAAATGGAAACCCCTTTTCCAGGCCCAAATAAGTTTTTTTTGTTGTTTTTTGAGACAAGGTCCTGGTCTATCACCCAGGCTGGAGTACAGCAGTGCAATCACGGCTCACTGCAGCCTCAACCTCCTGGGCTCAATGAGATCTTTCTACCTCGGCCTCCCAAGTAGCTGCGACCACAGGCGTATGCCACTACACCCAGCTAATATTTTTTATATTTTTTGTTGAGATGGGGTTTTGCCATGTTGCCCAAGCTGGTCTCAAACTCCTGAACTCAAGTGATCTTCCCACCTCAGCCTCCTGAGTAGCTGGGACCACTGGCATGTACCACTATGCCCAGGTAGCTTTATTTTTTTAAATTTTTGTAGAGATGGGTTCTCACTATGTTGCCCAGGCCATTCTCAAACTCCTAGGCTCAAGTGATACTCCTGCCTCAGCCTCCCAAAGTGCTGGGATTACAGGTGTGTGCACCATGCCTGGTCCCAAATAATTTTTTATACAACTAATAGTACATCAACATTATTTGGGCACTTCTATCAGATATGTACAATAGAATTCCTTCTAGTTTGTTCTCATACTTCTCTAATTATCCCTAAGACCTATACATTTTTTCAAAAATGTTTATTTCTTTGGCAAATTTCTTAATAGAGAGGTAGACACAGACTTTTGCACAATGAGCAAGTCATGTCCTTTCATTAGAGTTAAAATATTGAAAGGTTTGTTCCCACAGCCCTTGCCCAGACAGGCAAATTCTGTGGCTTTTTTATTGTGCTATTATTATTGACCAGGAAGTCACCATTAAAAAGGTACTTGGTTCTTGACTTTTTTATTTTTTATTTTTAAAGAAACAGGGTCTTGCTTTGTTGCCCAAGGCTGGTCTTGAACTCCTGGGCTCCAGCCATCCTCTGGCTTCAGTCTCCCAAAGTGCCGAGATTACAAGCATGAGCCACCGCACCTGAGCTTGACTCCCCATCTTAACCCTGCACAGGTTTTTAGTGGTATTCTTAAACAAACAAAAATCACTGCATGAGTGTTCCATTTATATAAAAGAATTAAATATGATGATTCAACTAAGAGTAGAACCTTCCCTTGAAGTCTTCTTCCTTAAGGGTCTGAAACAAACATCATAGTTGAGTCTACCAGACACTATTCCTTCACAACTTAGTACAGGTTAGCCAAAGAGGCAGGCACAACATGGCTGGCATCCCCTATTCTTCTGAAAAATGTGTGCCAATGAGCTCTGCATTGTTCCTCACTCAAAAAGAAGAGCCTTTCTGTCTGGCCTCCTTCAATGGCAAGCCCCAGTCTGGAAAAGGAAGAAAATGGCACTGAGGAGCCTGGGAGATGGAGCATATCCAAAGCTCTCAGACAAGACTTGAACCTATGACCTTCACTGTGTACACAATAGGCGGGTGAGAGGGACCGGTTTATCTCTGCTGCAGCAGTTCTCAGCCCTGGGGTAGCACTCCCGATAAAATGACACGACTATTGTGTGTGGCAGCAGAATAGTCATCTCCTCACAACAGCCTAAACCAGCACTCCCTCCCCCAAGACAAAGCAGCAGGGGTGAAATTAACTCAAGGATGCAGAGCAAAGCCTAATACAGAAAAAGGAGGCCTGTAGGGGCTTGGGGACTCTCCTCAACCCCTGAGGCTCTGGACACATGGCTGGAAACAGACAGGCTTTTTTCCCCATCTTTCCCACTCTGATTTAGGTAGGGAGCTGTTTCTTAGAGAATTTAATCATCTGTGATTTGTTCAGAAATATTCCCCCTGAAGGGCTCTGATCTCTCCACCCTGTGTGAGCCTAATTCCTAGAAGCTGAAATGACTATTTGCTGCTGCCTGTTTCACAAACACACATTAATTGGTCAGATGTGTCTCCTCCTCCTCAACCCCAGAGGGAGGAAGGAGAATCTGAGCAAAGCACAGAGATGATCCAACCGTAATTACACATAAAGGGAAAAGAGGGCAGCATGGATTTTCCAAACAGGATAGGGTCACAAACCCTCCCGGGGGTACAAGGATAGCAGTTAAGGTCCAGGCCCAGGGATCCCTCCATCTTGAAGAAAAGGACAGGAGTAAATGTGACCTTAAGACTGTTAGGGACACACACCCACAACCTTCTTACTGCACAATCCCAGCCACCTTGCTCCCCACTCCTGGGTCACGCACACGTCCTGCTTCCGACCCTATGCTCTGAACAACCCCCGCCCTCCCCCCCACCCCGCCAACTCCCTGACTGGCCCCAGTCGCCCTGAGCGCCCTCAACGTACCCAGACTCGCCTCGGAAACTCTCTGGCCTGCTCCCATAACCTAGCCAGACCCTAATCCCCTCCCGTGCACCCCTACCCTCAGCCTGAACCGGCCCTGGCCACGCTTTGAACTTCACCCAGCGCCCCTCGACGCCCCCTCCCCCACCCACGCAACGACCCCCCCCTACACACCTTCCCCTCGCTCCGCCCCAGCCCCCCCAACCCCCACTTCCTCCGTCAGGCAGCGCCGCCGCCCCCGGCCCCCATCAGCTCCCCTCAGCCCCGCGCCCCATCGGTGCCGCCGTCTCTTTCCTCCCCCAGTCCCGGCTCCACACAAAGCTCCGGACTCACCGCGCGGCCGGTCCCGGGAGCCGCCACCTCCGCCCGCCCGGGGCCCCGGGCCGTAGAGCCGCCGCTGCTACGGGGCCCAGGCCGCCATCCGTTCCCGCGGCCCCTCCCCCCCACCCCACCCCGGCTCCGGCTCTCCGCCCCCTCCCCGCGCCGCTCCGCCCCGCCCGGCCGGTGCCGCTGTGTCCGGGGCCGCGGGTCCCTCAGCCGCCGCCACCGCCGCCACCGCCGCGATCCGGGACAACCAGAGTCACCCGGAAGACACGGACACTGGATTACCAGGCCCTCGGATCCGGATTCTGCGCGTGTGTGGAGTCAGGAGCGGGTGAGCGCAGTGGAAACCCGGAACCTGGATGAAGGAGCGAAATCCTGGGTCTTGGAATGCGCGCTCACCGGGAGCCCAGATTAGGGAGTCTTAGCTCAGGGAATGCTGGAAAACCCGGCGTGCCGGTTAGAACCAAGATAAACTCAAAGAAACATGGATTGGAGAGCTCGAACCTAACGCTGTCCCCTCTTGGGCAGTAGAACTCTCGCTGGATCAGACTTCCTCATAGAGAGGTCTCTGGGCGGAGTATTGCACCTTATAATACAGAAGACACCTCTTCTGTAGTTGTCCTTCAACCACAGAGAGGAAAGGGCCGTAGGGGGTCTGAACATGGGCATCCACAAAGAACAGAAGAACAATCACAGCTCCTGATGGTTTCATCCATTTTAGCCCTTAGTTCAGTGAAGTACCAACCTCCTAATTTTTTATCCTTTGTTCTCCAGCTTTTTCTTTTACGATTACCACTTACTTTTCTCCCCAAAGCACCCATTTCTAATCCCTCTATATATCCCTTTCCCCCTCACCATCCTATATCACTAAATCTTGTTGCCTTTTATTATCTAAAAGTCTTATTCTGTCCTTCTCCAACCCACCATTCTAAGGATTGTAGCTTTTATCTTTCCTTATCTGCCATTCATCTCTGATTGCCCAGCACACTATCTAGTGCACAGTAGGCATTCAGTCCATGTTTAAGTGAGCCCTCCCACCCAGCTCACTTGTGAAACATCTATTCATGACGACCTCTTAAGACTTCCACCTCATTCCATAGCAAACAAATTTACCTTAATTCTCAAGGCCTCCCACATCCTAGCCCCTATTATGTCCTTCCTGTGTCCTTGACCATTTTATTCTGCTTTGCATTTATCTTACCTTTTTTTCCCCTATCCTGAGGCATCCTTCAACAGTGCCACTCAAGATAGTATGTGACTTGGAGATAAAGTGAGGTCATAAAAAGAGGGGGGAGGGGTTGATAGCTAAAGATAAAAACTAAACCTGTCTGGTCTAGGAAAAATAATCTCTCTTTGGTCGACCAGTAGTCACGTTGTTAGACAGTACAGGGGCAGAACTGATCCCAGGTGACAGCGAACTTCCAATGTATACTAGACAAAGTTACAAGTGAGGATTCAGCTACTTAGCAGGTGGAGACAGAAAAGGATTTAGTGTTTTAGACTTAGGCGTGATTTAATTAAGGATTAAACATTCCAGTAGTCATCTCCCACTGAAGGAGCATGACTCTGCCACTGGAGAGAACTAGACTGCAAAAATAGGGAATAAAGGAAAGTAAACATTCCTGCAGTGAACTCCAAGTTTTAGCCAGAGAAAGTTCTCAAGCCTGGAAGAACCACTAAAAATTTTCAAGTGATCAGATGTCCTACATAGTAAACAAATCTTAAGTTTTTATTTACTGTTCCTCTAGACCAAGGGTTGGCAAACTGCATCTCACAGGTCAAATCAGGCTCACCACCTGTTTTAGTATGTCCCATGAGCTAGAATGATTTTTACATTTTTAAACAGTTAAATAATCAGAAAACTATTTCATAATGTGAAAATGATATGAAATTCAAATTTCAGGCCAGGTGCGGTGGCTCACACCTGTAATCTCAGCACTTTGGGAGGCTGAGGCGGGCTGATCACGTGAGGTCAGGAATTCGAGACCAGGCTGACCAGCATGGAGAAACCCCGTAAAAATACAAAAGTAGCCAGGCATGGTGGCGCATGCCCGTAATCCCAGCCACTCAGGAGGGTGAGACAGCAGAATCGCTTGAACCTGGAGGCGGAGGTCACAGTGAGCCAAGATCTCGCCATTGCACTCCAGCCTGGGCAACAAGAGCAAAACCCTGTTTCACAAAAAAAAAAAAAAAAGAAAGAAAGAAAAAGAAAAGAAATTCAAATTTGAGTGTCTGTAAATAGTTTTATTGGGCCAGTGGCTCACACCTGTAATCCCAGCACTTTGGAAGGCCAAGGCGGGTGGATCACCTGAGGTCAGGAATTCGAGACCAGCTTGACCAACATGGAGAAACCCTATCTCTACTAAAAATACAAAGTTAGCCGGGCCTAGTGGCGCATGCTTGTAATCCCAGATACTCAGGAGGCTGAGGCAGGAGAATTGCTTGAACCTGGGAGGTGGAGGTTGCAGGGAGGTGGAGGTTGTGGTGAGCCGAGATCACGCCATTGCACTCCAGCCTGGGCAACAAGAGTGAAACTGTCTCAAAAAACAAACAAACAAAAAATAGTTTTATTGGCTCTAGCCAAGCTCATTCATTTACATTATCATCTATAGATGCATTTTTACTACAACAGCAGAGTTGAACAGTTGAAACAAGGACTGCGTGGCCTGTGTAAAGCCTAAAATATTTGCTATCTGACCCCTTCCAGAAAAAAGTTTGCCAACCCCTGCTCCAGATAAGCACTATCCAACAGAACTTTTTGGAGCAATGGAAATGTTCTATATCTCTGCTGTCCAATGCAAAAGTCGCTAGCCACATGTAGCTATTTGGGCACTTGAAATATGGTCAACAGTGACTGAATAACTGAATCCTTAATTTCATATAATTAAAATTTTCATAACCACAAGTGGCTAGTGGCTACCATAATAGACAGTACGGCTCTAGACTCTTAAATATTTTGTACTGACGCTTTTTTCTCTCCTTATGCCACAATCTTACTCCCTTCCTGTGACATTCCTCTATGGATTCTCAGGAACTCCCCACCACCCCACTGTTCCACAGTCCCACTCACTATATACACATCCATTTTTCTGACCTCAAGCTAGGGTACACTTACTAGGTTGTCTCTCTGGACTCTCCATTGTCACAAATGAAGTCTGAAAATGGATCAGGTTATCAATTGTCACCCTATGAATTAAGCCACATTATGTACATACACATAAATGGACATTTACACAAGTTTCTTTGTGTCAGAGGATGGCACTGAGGCTGTATTCTTTCTTCTCTGCATGAGAGAAGTAGAAAAGTCCTCCACATGCTGGATCCCTTGTTGCTGCTGGTGCCTGTGGTATGGATCACCTCCCTCTGAACACATTCACAGAAGCTAAGAGCAGCAGATGTATACTTGCTATTTGAATCTCTAGGAAAAAAAATTCCTTCATCATTGGATTTTCTGTCCCTCACCAGGCCTAACAAACTGAAGTTAACTAATTTCTTTAAGAGATGCTTGCTTTTTACTGGTCTTTTTGAGCTGGCTTTTTGAGAATAACCCCATACTGTCTTGATCTTGGCTAGGTGCATTTTTCAAATTTACTAAATTAAATGGAATCCACAATAATGGGCTTTAGTAGAGACAATAAAGTGGAAAGAGATTACAGGTTATAATCCAAAGAAGCCATAACTTTGTAATTATTTGTAAAAATGGTTTTGAAGTCTAAATTTTTCACACTTACTTCCTAGGAAAAAATGAATTTATGTAAACTTCTGACTTAAAAGAGGGGATACCTAGTTTTCTTTTTCCAGATTAGCTATACCAAGAAACAAACAAAAACCCTTACTCTCTTCCAAACATCTAACTGCAAAGTCAAGGCTTCCTACATTTGACCTTAGCCAAAAGGCCAAGAAGCAATAAAGCCAAGGCTTCCTAAACCCTGTCAGAGAAAGTCTCCAGTTTCATATATCGCCTACTCTGACTTTATATAAATGAGACTGAGTCCTGCCTGGAAAAACAAAAACAAAAAACCCAAAAAGCTGAGAAGTCGACAGCAATTGAACCCAACTATTCAAAAGGGGGTACAGATATTTAGACTGCAACAAAAAACCAGCTCAGAAATGTGAAACTTCCTTTAGGCCACACTGTCCCAGAGTTACACAGTCAGAGCAAAGTGTTGTAAAGTACTAAAAGGCTATTCCTGGGCAAGTTTGCACTCAGGCTGCTAAGAATTTCCACGAGGCTTTAAATTGTGCTATTCATCACTGAGCAACTGAAGGCCATCTACCCCCAAGTTTCTCCCACACTTCCTCCCTGGTGTCTCCACAAATAAAAGAGAGACCTTATACTACCACCACCATATGAACTAAAGACAGACTTTCACAGTCTAACCATGAAAAGGAGAAGTTTCCATGTTATTCTGCCATTTACTAATGAGGTTCCAGTTGCATATTTTGGATGCTAAGGTGGGTTCTTGTAAACTTGTAAAGTTCTTGTAAACTGTCTTATCTCAGCACACAAAATGGTTGCATAACCTAATCTGTTGCAGCTCCTGTTTTTCTTTCGGCATGAACACAGTCTATCCAGATGAAAAAATCAATCCAGACACCTCTATGCTCAGGCTGTTGTTCAAATAAACATTTTTCCTCCCTCCCTAGGCTCTTCACCTCCTGCCTTCTAGTTTTATTTTGGTATTAAGAGAGCCAGACAACTCCAGCATAGAATTCAAGGTGCTACTGCTTGGTAAACTATTGGCTGCATAGTGAATCCAGGATGGCTTCATTAATAGTAGGGTCTGCAAGAAGCCAGAAAGAGACTCCCTGGACATGCTCCCCGCCAAAGAAGTGGACATTAGCAGTCCTTTCCTCTTTCTCCAGAGGTTGAACAGAAAAAGGGAATACTACATGTTTGCATCACCGGAACAAGAATCGGGTGGGTTTTCCCTGGGAATCCAGAGTGATCAGGCCCTGCAAAACCAATGCCTAGAGCTATGCAACAAGCAGGGTTCACAGTTGAGTGAACATCAATGCATAATGAGTGGAGGCATTTCAATGCAAATAAACGCTGAATATGAAGGATTAAAGAAAGGGGAAATTAATCTTTTTCATAACACAGGGCACATTTTTTTCTCTCCCTTGCTCTCTCTTTTTTAAGTCATGCACACAACTGCTGGAGGGAGTCCAACTTCCCCAGTGTGGTGGTGGTGTTTTATAAAAAGCAGAACATACACATTTAAGACCATGAATTTCCTCAGGATGCCAGCAACTGAGATTCTGACAGCTCTTCAGAACAGCCTCAGAAAGTGTTTCACTAAGGACGGCCAGACTGACAAGCAAAACCTCATTTCAAACTAACCTCTTCTTTTTCCAAAGCACATAGCTTTCTGGGATGGGTTTAAAAGATTTGATTTCAGCATTTGGGGGGTATTTGGATGCATTTACTAAGGCGATTTTATGTTTTAGTTTGTTTCTAATTGCCCCATCCAAGTGATGCTTTTGCAATACCAACAAAATAAATAGGGCAGCTTCATGCTGCTTTAGCAGGTGGCTCCATCTTCTCCCAGTCTGAACCATCCATATCCTGGCTTCTCAAACCCAAGAAGTGGAAGCACTTCTTCAGCTTATTCCTTCCAAAAAAAAAAAAATTGCCAATGAGGGTTACTCAGCTTTTCACATTTCACTCAGACTGTTCAAGAGACATTGGATTGGAGGAGAAAACTTGTTACAAACCTTTTTGTTCCATCACAGGTTTGTATTAAGCACAGGATTCCTCAAACATCCTATTACTCTACCAGATTATCCCTTTGATAAGAAACGTTAAAATCTGAGAGGATCCCTCAAAAAAAAATAATTAACCTAGGTTAAACACTTTTTCTTTTTTTTTTGAGACGGAGACTCACTCTGTCGCCCAGGCTGGGGTCCAGTGGCAGGATCTGGGCTCACTGCAAGCTCTGCCTCCCGGGTTCACGCCATTCTCCTGCCTCAGCCTTCCGAGTAGCTGGGACTACAGGCACCTGCCACCACGCCCGACTAACTTTTTTGCACTTTTAGTAGAGACAAGGTTTCACTGTGTTAGCCAGGATGGTCTCGATCTCCTGACCTCATGAGCCGCCTGCCTCGGCCTCCCAAAGTGCTGGGATTACAGGTGTGAGCCACCACGCCCAGCCATGTTAAACACTTTCTAACTACAAATACAAGTCTCGAAAAGGAAAGGAATTTCCAACTTGTTCCCATCTCTTTTGATACTATTCTGAGAAAAATGTCAAAAGACTTAGAATTTTTAAATAGGTTTTTATAAATAATGTATTCAAAGATTTTGACCCATTACATAAAGTAGGAATCCCACTCCTTAAGAAAAATATACAGGTTTTGGTAAGAGTTTAAGTTCTGAGATATTCAAGCCTGATGCCGAGCCTTTAGGTTTCTACTACTTCAATTCCAAAGGACCAGTAGATAGCAATTTTAGTACATAAAACTCCACTATGCTGTATAGTTCATTCTCTCCTAGGTCAGACAGCTTTATTCTGCTTCATTAACCCCTTCTTTGCTCCTTGATGGATCTTGGAATCCAGTTTCCCTGTAAGGGAGAAAAAGAAGTCTCATTATTTATTTTTGTATTTGCAATGCAAATCTTTTGTAGCCTCCCAGGTCTTCTGGTTACTGTGTTCCTGTCACATTCAATTATCTTATTTCAGGACTTAGACACTTCCAAACTTCAGAGTTTCATTCAGTAAGAATAAGGAAGCAATGGGAACACTGTACAGGGATACACAAATGCATACGAGTATTTGTCCTAAGAATCTAAGAAGTTAATTATTTCTAATTTTGTAGCTACTAGAAAAGAAATATCACATTTTTAAGGGTGTTCGATGCTAAGGCAAATTTTTAAGAATATACACATGCAATAAAGGAAGGCATTTCACACAGTGGGAAACCCATTCCTCTGACCTGTTAACTGGCTGAACATAATGCATGAACCTTCACAGTGAGAAAAGCAGTTCAACACTCCTTTGCTGCCTCAGACTTAATAGGGGGAGTGACCTGCAACAGTGGAATAGAATCCACATGAATGCTTTACTGACAAAGGGCCCCTATCACCAGCTAAGAAGGTTAAAGGTTATAGGCTATTATATGACTCTCTAAGTATTAAACTTAGAAAACAAGCAACGTTCCCATCCCAGGTGACCCTAATGAAAGGTATATTACTGATGTGGTCTCTGACCTCTTCTCAGATCTACCAGGATCGAGTTTGGCTCAGTGGTAGCAGCCTTAGGAACCATCCATCTCATTAGGAGAATCTTAAGAGAATACCTGTCTGTCTGGCCTGAGAACAGTTTGGCAGTTTGCTTTCTCCCACAAAAAGTCTCATCTAAGTCAATAGTGATGCTTATGCTGAAAATAGAAACATAATTCAGTTCAGTCTCAGCACTAAAAAAAAAACAAAAAACAAGGAGTCTTCCCCTTCAAAGGCAGCTGAGTATACCACAGGCCCATGCCCATAACCACTGCCTCTCAATATGTTGTCATTTTCATTTGTTGCAGCAATCAGGCATAACAGAAGGAGCACTGGACTAAAAGTCAGAAGACCCAGGTTCTAGTCCACCCTACTCTGGTATTAACTAGCTATATGACCTGGGCGAGTCATTCAATTTCTCTGGATTTCAGTATTTTCACTTGTCCAATTAAGTTAAGAATACATGTACTGACCATGGCACAGTAAGATTGTGAGAAAAATTAGCTTCAGCCTAACAAGTTTCCCTGTTTATTTAAATCTCCTCCTATCTAACATTAGTCTGTGTGTCTCTCTTTGTCTGTTTATCTCTCACTCTCTTTCAGGCTACACCTGCTTCTAGAAGAACATCATGTCCTTTTCTGGGCTTCCTCAGAAACCATCCACTAAGTGATACCCTGAATATCATTTAACAATAATCACAATGCTGTTGATTTTCATTTGGGCTTTAGAGCACAGGGCATTCCCAGGGATTTAGGAGTTCTTTTATCCCCTGTGCTTCCTGGCTGAAAACCAGAACATGCGCCAGCCATCTGGCAAAGAGCCCTGTTACAAGGCAAGTCAGCCTTTGTATCCCTAACACTACCATAGTGACTGCCAAATGGTAGATGCTCAATAAATGCTCTCACCAAATGAATTAAACAAAGGTAGACACTACACATTTCAAAACCTTTATATTATAGACAGTACTAAGTAACCACAAGTAGCAGATAACAGGTAAATGTAAGAGTACAGATTGTAAAGGTGGTAGTACCCAGAGGTGAATCTCATTCAGCTTTTTAGGACAAGCTAGGACAGAATTTAGAATTCCGTCTAGGACTCCAGACATCCAGTTGTCTGTATTGCATAAGTTGAAAGACTCTGTTTGTTTGTTTGTTTATTTATTGAGACAGAGTCTCTGTCGCCCAGGCTGGAGTACAATGGCGTGATCTCGGCTCACTGCAACCTCCACCACCCAGGTTCAAGCAATTATGCTGCCTTAGCCTCCCCTGTAGCTGGGACTACAGGTGTGTGCCATCATGCCCAGCTAATTTTTTTATTTTGTGGTAGAGATAGGGTTTCACCATGTTGGCCAGGTTGGTCTTGAATTCCTGACCTCAAGCGATCCCCCACCCCACCTCAGCCTCCCAAAGTGCTGGGATTACAGGCGTGAGCCACCACGCCTGGCTGAAAAATTCAGTTTTAATCCTGAGACTTCCTAGCTGTATAATCTTGAGTATGTTATCTAGTCACTCTTGTCCTCAATTTTATCAACTCTAAGAGGAAACTGGACTATAAAATACTGAAGGTTCCTTCCAACTCTATGATATTGTGCCCTAGAAATGAAATGTAAATTGGAATAATTTGTTCCTGAGGCAGTCTGATATAGTGAAAAGAACAGGAAATCTTGCGCCAGAAAAACTTGAGTAAAATAACTTCTATAAACCTGTAAAATGAAAGGAGGAAAAAGCCCTTACTAACACATAGTTATTGAGAAGATTCTAGGTAACACAAAGTGCTTTCTATAGACCAGTCACTGAGCTAGGTGTATTACACATACACTAAGTCCTTTAATCAAATAACTACAGGTTCAGTACTCCTTATCTAAAATGCTTGGGACCAGAAGTGTTTTAAATTTCAGATTTTTTTGGATTTTGGAATATTTGCATTATATATACTTACTGGTTAAGTATCCCAAATCCAGAAATCCAAAATCCCAAATGCTCCAATTAGCATATCCTTTGAGCATCATGTTGAAGCTCAAAAAGGTTTCGATTTTGCATTTCAGATTTTCAGATTTGGGGCAGGGTGTGGTGGCTCATGCCTGTAATCCCAGTACTTTGGGAGGCCAAGGCAGGCAGATTGCTTGAGCCCAGGAGTTCCAGAGCAGTCTGGCCAACAAGGCGAAACCCCGTCTGTACCAAAAAAAACCAAACCTCCCCCCACCTTCACCCCCCCCCCAAAAAATCTGCCGGGTATGGTGGTGCAAGCCTGGAGTCCCAGCTACTTGGGAGGGTGAGACAGGAGGATGGCTTGAGCCCAGGAGGCGGAGGTTGCAGTGAGCCAAGATCCCATGCCATTGCCCTCCAGCGTGAGCAACAGAGTGAGACCCTATCTAAAAAAAAGATTTTTTTTTTTTTTGGCCGGGCACAGTGGCTCACGTCTGTAATCACTGCACTTTGGGACGCAGGCAGATCACCTGAGGTCAGAAGTTCAAAACTAGACTGGTCAAAATGGTGAAACCCCGTCTCTACTAAAAATACAAAAATTAGTTGGGCATGGTGGAGGGCATCTATAATTCCAGCTACTCAGGAGGCTGAGGCAGGAGAATCGCTTGAACCTAGGAGGTGGAAGTTCCAGTGAGCTGAGATTGTACCATTGCACTCCAGCCTGGGCAACAAGAATAAAACTAAAAAATAAATAAATAAATAAATAAAAATAATAATAAAAATAAAAGCAATAAAAAATTAGCCGGGTATGATGGTACAGGCTTATAGTCCCAGCTACTTGGGAGGCTGAGGTGGGAGAATTGCTTCAGCCAGGGAAACAGAGGTTGCAGTGAGCTGAGTTCACCCCACTACACTCCAGCCTGGGTGACAGAGTGAGACTCAGTCTCAAAAAAAAAAAAAAAAAAAAAGAAACCCCCAAAAAAACAAAAAAAATTCAGATTTGGGATGCTTAGCCTATAACTAAAATAATATATATTAAAGTGCTTCAGGCTGGGTGTGGCTTATGTCTGTACTCCCAGCACTTTGGAAGGCCAAGGCAAGCAAATCACTTGAGGTCAGGAGTTCAAGACCAGCCTGACCAACATGGTGAAACCCCATCTCTACTAAAAATACAAACATTAGTTGGGTGTGGTGGCACTCGCCTGTAATCCCAGCTACTCAGGAGGCTGAGGCAAGAGAATTGCTTGAACCCAGGAGGCGGAGGTTGCAGTGGGCTGAGATCTTGCCAGTGCACTCCAGCCTGGGCAACAGAGCAAGACCCCATCTCAAAAAAAAAAAGGGGGGCTTCATAAATTCAAAGTCTCTGGAAGAAGTAAGGGTGGTTATATTATTTATGCTGAGGCTTGGGAGTTAGGTTTCTTAGTTATGGTTTCATTTTCACCTTTCATTTACCATATAACCCCAGGCAAGTCTTTTAATTATTTATTTCAGATTCCTCATAAGAAAAAAAGACATATCATTTTCTTAACTTTTTTTTTTTTTTTTTTTTTTTTTGAGACGGAGTCTCGCTCTGTCGCCCAGGCTGGAGTGCAGTGGCCGGATCTTGGCTCACTGCAAGCTCTGTCTCCCGGGTTAACGCCATTCTCCTGCCTCAGCCTCCCCAGTAGCTGGGACTACAGGCGCCGCCACCTCGACCGGGTAGTTTTTTTGTATTTTTTTTTTTTAGTAGAGACGGGGTTTCACCGGGTTAGCCAGGATGGTCTCGATCTCCTGACCTCGTGATCCGCCCGTCTCGGCCTCCCAAAGTGCTGGGATTACAGGCTTGAGCCACCGCGCCCGGCCTTTCTTCACATTCTTAAAGCTTCACTGAATAAGAACATTCCTATTTTACATTTCAGGAAACTCCAGTATGATTATGAAAGCCTTCAAGTGAGACCAGCTCAGGTAAGATCAACCCATCAGAATAAAACACCCAATGGTAGGCAGACTAATCTCTGGCCTCAATGATGATGTCTAAAATGGAAAGCTAATAGAAGAAACAAGATACAAGAAGAACAAGGATTTCCAGGATATTCCCAGGAATTCAGACGTTCTTTCATCCCATAGGCTGCCTAAAAAAAATCAGACTTTTGCCAACAATCTGTGAACTCCTTACAATCATGGACATTTTGTATCCCTAAAGTCTAACAGAGGGATTGCCAATAGAGGCAACTCTTGGGCCAGCTGTGGGCAATGATGGCAAGGGACCAGGGCTTCTTGTGGAAAGCAGCAGTCATCATGACTGTCCTTAGATTGCAGGAACTTTAAGCTCTGAATTCTAGTTCAGCCTGGGCTTCTAAGATCAGGATCTGGATAGTGAACCACAGTGACATACAATACATCCTCTTCAGGGTAGGGTGTAACACTTAGTTTCTGTATTTCCCCAGTATTTTTACATTTAGTACCTAAATCATTTCAGTGTTAAACCACATCCCCAATCATAGTGCCTAAAAGAAAATCAAATGCATGTGCAGCAGATGGGCAAGAAGTTAAAAGGGGAAAAAATATTTGTCATCAATTGATATAACTCTCACAGGAATTTTCACATGGTTTGCAAAAGATATAAGGTGCATTAGTTTATAGAGCATGTTGTTAAATTTAAAAATTTTCCTTTATCTGAGTATTCAACCTATATAAAGCAGACACAGAGCCAGGTGATACCCTACTGTATATTGCTTTTTTCTGAATTATTTCAATTTCAGGAGACACAATTAAGGTCAAGCAAACTCAAATTTACACTTCCAAAAACAAATCAAAGTACACACCTTTAATTTAAGGCATTTATATACATATATATGATACAACACATAATATATATATATGATACAACACATAAATGGGTCATATTCTAAAAGTTTATTTGCAAGTCTGAAGTTTGGAACCTGAAGCCAGGAGTAGTAGTGTATATCTGTAGTTCCAGCTACTTGGGAGGCTCAGGCAGGAGGATCTCTTGAACCCAGAGTTCAAGGCCAGCCTAGGCAACATAGTGAGACCCCTGTCTCAAAAATAAAAGTTTGGAATTTCAAATATATTTATCATAGAACTAATCTGTAAAGGGTGGCTACGTTCCTAAGCCATCCCACCAAAAAAAAAAAAAAAAAAAAAAAATTAAGCCATACTGTTATAAGTAAAGCAGACTATTAATTTTTTTTTAGAGACAGGATCTCGCTCTGTCATCCAAGCTGGAGTGCAGTATTGCAATCATAGCCCATTGCAGCCTTGAACTCCTGGGCTGAAGCAATATTTCTGCCTCAGCCTCCCAAGTAGCTGGCACTATAGGCACACGCCACCACACTGGAATAATTTTTTTTTTTTGTAGAGACAGGGTCTCGCTATGTTACTCAGGCTGGTCTCAAATTCCTGGCTTCAAGTGATCCTCCTGCCTCAGCTTCCTAAAATGCTGGGATTACAGACATAAGCCACTGTGCCTGACCAAGTATTAATATTATTAACGCTATTAAACTTAATCACTTCATGTAATAATATATCTAGGGGAAAATATGATAACCATTCCAAATTAAGAGGTGTGTATGTATTTTCCCCAGTGTAACTGGGATTAAAGACTTTTCCAGCTTAAACTACTGGAGGTATCCCCTAGGACCTAATGGAAGAGAGTTCTGGCAGTGTAGGAGGTTTTTAGAGAAGCCGAGGTGGATGGATCACCTGAGCTCAGGAATTCAAGATCAGCCTGGGCAACATGGCAAGACCCTGTTTCTAGCAAAAATACAAAAAATTAGCCAAGCATGGTGGCGTGCGCCTGTGGTCCCAGCTACCTAGGAGGCTGAGGTGGGAGGATCACTTGAGCCTGGGAGGTGGAGGTTGCAGTGAGTCGAGATTGTGCCATTGCACTCCAACCTGGATGACAGAGTGAGACCCCATCTCAAAATAAGATTTTCACTACCTATTGTTTCTGTGCAGTTTTTAACCTTGTCTAGTCTACCATTAACTAACAGAAACAATAGGAAAAAGATAGGAATTTTTTTTTTTTGAGACAGAGTCTCGCTCTGTCACCCAGGCTGGAGTGCAGTGGCGTGATCTCAGCTCGCTGCAAACTCCGCCTCCTGGGTTCACGCCATTCTCCTGCCTCAGCCTCCCGAGTAGCTGGGACTATAGGCGCCCGCCACCACGCCCGGCTAATTTTTTGTATTTTTAGTAGAGACAGGGTTTCACTGTGGTCCCAATCTCCTGACCTTGTGATCCACCCGCCTCAGCCTCCCAAAGTGCTAGGATTACAGGCGTGAGCCACTGTGCCTGGCCTAAAGATAGGAATTTATTAAAGCTTTCTCCTAAGAATGTCACTCCCCTCCCCATCATGAAACCTTATGGAGAAAAATGAAGGCCCTAAAGGTCCTGAAGGTGTAGAGAAAGTACTAAAGTAATATGTTTCAGAGAAATATCCAAACCCCACACAGAACATTTTCTCACAGGACTTTAGGCAGCAGATGAAAACCAAGCCAGGGGAAGAAGCTACGAAAAGGGAAGTAGGACTAAAGATCAAGTAACAGTGGGTGTGAGAGAGAGGATCTACCACCGTTTCCTCCTACCACCAGTGTTGCCACCAGTGCCTAGAGGAAGGTGAAAATGAAATGGAGGAGGAAGGGGTAGACTGCCAGAACCAAAACAGAGAGAGGGTAAAATGGAGATCTAAATTCTAAACAGGGCCAGGTGTGGTGGCTCACACCTGTAATCCTAACACTTTAGGAGGCCAAGGCAGGAGGATCACTTGAGACCAAACTGGGCAACATAGTGAAACCTCATCTCTACCAAAAATTTAAAAATCATCTGGGTGTGGTGGCACATACCTGTAGTCCCAGCTACTTTGGGGGCTGAGGTGGGAGGATTACTTTATCCCAGGAAGTGGAGGCTGCAATGAGTCATAATTGCACAACTGCACTCCAGGCTGGGTGACAGGCCGAGGCCCTATCTCAAAAATAAATAAATCCTTAATAGTGGAGAAAAGAAAGGATTTCCAGGGCTACTGGGCCACCAACTGGAGTACCGTCTGAAGTAAATAATTTGTGTCAGTTAAGGGAAACTTGGTTCAGATCTTCCAATGTGTAGGAATCTTAGGATCTTATCAATCAAAATGTTGCCTGAATGTTGCAGTAAATATACATTAATATAAATTCCTACTCCAAGCATTTCATTTTGTGATTCAAAGCAGTGTTACTTAAAGTGTAGCCAGCTGGCCAACAGCATCAGTATCCCCTGAGAGCAGGATTGAGGAACCTGTGTTTTAACAGTTTGCTAGGTGATTTTTAGTTACATTATAGTTTGAGAAGTACTTCTCTAGGTCATAGATTTATAAAATGGCTAGTTGGTCCCCAAAGTATTGGATGAGGGAGAGTTGTGCACCAGTGAGGACAATGCATGCCCTAGAATCACGCAATTCACACGATGGGAAAGCAGTGACAAAAAGGCACAAAATGGTAACTGACATGAGCAAATGGGAGAGTTGCTGATGTTGCTTTTCTAAGGATGTTAGGCAGGGAGGACACCACTACTATGTATGTGGTTTTTTATTTTTATTTTTATTTTTCTTGAGACAGAGTCTCGCTCTGTGGCCCAGGCTGGAGTGCAGTGGTGCAATCTTAACTCACTGTAAGCTCCACCTCCCGGGTTCACGCCATTCTCCTGCCTCAGCCTCCCGAGTAGCCAGGACTACAGGCACCTGCTACCATGCCTGGCTAATTTTTTGTATTTTTAGTACAGATAGGGTTTCACTGTGTTAGCCAGGATGGTCTCGATCTTCTGACCTTGTGATCCACCTGCCTCAGCCTCCCCAAGTGCTGGGATTACAGGCATAACCCACAGTGCCTGGCCCACTTTGAGACTGCTTTGAAATAGAAGAGGCTGCTCTGGGACAGAGGAAAACAAGATGGGTCCCAGCTACTCAGGAGGCTAATGTGGGAGGATTAGACCTGGGAGGTTGAGGCTCCAGTGGGCCATGATCATGCCACTGCACTCCAGCCTGGGTGACAGAGCAAGACCCTGTCTTAATCAATTAACTAATAAAAATTTTAAAAAGGAATGAAAAGCAAGAGAGCCAAGGCCGTACTCTGGGAACCAATAATGAAGAGAAATGTGGGAAGTGGTGTCTCTAAAACAGATGCTCAATAAATACTTAAAATGTTAAGTCTTTTTTTTTTTTGAGATGGAGTTTCACTCTTGTTGCCTAGGCTGGAGTGCAGTGGCACGATCTCGGCTCACTGCAACCTCCACCTCCCAAGTTCAAGCGACTCTCCTGTCTCAGCCTCCCGAGTAGCTGGGATTACAGGTGCCCACCACCATGCCCAGTTAATTTTTTGTATTTTTGGGAGAGACAGGGTTTCACCATGTTGGCCAGGCTGGTCTCGAACTCCTAACCTCAGATGATCCACCCATCTCAGCCTCCCAAAGTGCTGGGATTACAGGCATGAGCCACCACGCCCAGCCCTTATTCTTGAGTTGAATACTGAACAATGAATAAATGGATAAATGACAATGTTGCCACTGCACTGCCTTACTACTTCCTTTAATGAGCAGTACAGTGGGGCAAAACACTCTTTTGGCTGACAAATAGCATTTTAACGTAATAGGATCTGAAATAGAAGTTTCGAGTGATTTACTATGCCGATAATTGTGGATCAAGGTATAATTTGGAAAGGCTTTACTGTAGTTAACCTAACAAAGTTATTGATAAACATAATTATATTAAGCCTCCAACACAAGGGACACACAGAACACAGTAAAAAAAAATTTTTTTTTTTTTTTTTTTTTTTTGAGACGGAGCCTCACTGTGTTATCAGGCTGGAGTGCAATGGTACAATCTCAGCTCACTGTAACCTCTGCCTCCCAGGTTCAAGCGCTTCTCCTGCCTCAGCTTCCCAGTCCTCAGCTGGGACTACAGGCACTACAGGCGCATGCCATCACACCCAGCTATTTTTTTTTTTTAATCTTAGTAGAGATGTGATTTCACCATGTTGGCCAGGATGGTCTTGATGTCTTGACCTCGTGATCCGCCTGCCTCAGCCTCCCAAAGTGCTGGGATTACAGGCATGAGCCACTGTGCCCAGCCAAAAGGAAAGATTTTATAAAAATCTAGACAAGTGAGATGCAAGACAAAAAAATAAAAAAAGAAAAGAAAATTAGACCATCAAAGATTATGACTTACAGGCTGATCCAAAGGTAGTGGGTTACTTCAACTGATTGTTCAGTCAGTTACAGATTAAATTCCTTGTTCTACTTTTTTCCCCATTCCTCACTACTGCACTTGACTAGTCTTAAAGAAAAAAAAAATCATGACTTACAGATTTTTGGATTTCCTTTAATAGGAAACTTCACAACCATTTCCTGAGGATTTTTGCAGATGAAAACAAATGGAGAATCAGATTCTTGACTGATGTCTGGAAACTGTGAAATATAAAAATAAAAGATAACTGACACAAGTTCTTGTCCTCTACACTTGAGAGAACTAGCTCTTTAACTCATAAATATATTGGTAGTAACTACAAGTTAAATAACACTCATTCGGTGTCACTATATAACTTGCTGTCTTACTTGATTCTGTTTTTCAGACTTCATTCTAGTTTCTCTTTGTTGGAAGAGTCTGAGATAATGTGTGCTTTAATTTTAAACACTCATTACCAATATGATTTTTGCCCAAATGTTTGCTAATGTAAGTTAAAAAATTATATTTGGTTTGGATTCAAATATTTATAGATTTACACAGTACCCACTAAAAAAAAAAAAAAAAAAAAAAAAGTTCAGGCTAGTTGGGACAAGTTTTGAATTTAAGGAGATCAGAAGATGTCCCAGATTTCACTTCAACATTCTGATGATAGTACTCTCCATTTCACAGGTGAAGAGGATTATGCTCAACAAGCAAGAACAAACCTTCACCTTTCTACAATCCTTAGTACAGCATTATACAGTCTATTGCCTGCCATCTCTGATTTCCTATAGTGGGAACAACTTCATTTAAAAAAAAAAAAAAAAGGATACCTGAAATCCTCCCAGAAGAATCAGAACTGATTGCTCTTTTATCACAACCAAGAATCAGGAGATTCAGAGATCTCCTTGGGGAACATCAGGTACCCACAAGGTTCAACTCATGTGAAGCACTGGAAGACTTAAGAAAAATAAAACATCTGTGGAAATTCTGCCAGAAACAGTATACATAGCCCTTCTCTCACTAAACGGAAGGAAGATGATTCATTCTGAAAGGTATGAACATGCAAAAGCTGTTTTGCTGGATGCTTTCCAGATCTACTTCGGGTAAAAAGGTAACTGGTAGAGCAATTCTGAAAATTATTTAGAAACCTCCTTTGGATCTCTTATCATAAAACAAATCTGTGTGAATAGTTAGGACTTTTACTTTTTTTGTAAAAACAGACACAGAACCTAGAGTAAGACTATGCTGGCTACACAATCACAATTTAAGAACAATTGGGGGTTAGCAATGGTTAACTGATCTGGAATTTCATTATTTCCTATCTTATTATGTCTTATGTTTGGCATGTTCAACAAATATGACTCATAGGCTTCTGGGTCAGACTTCATTACCAGAGAAGCCTTTCTCCTAGTAACTACCATCAAAAGTATGAAATTACCTGTATTTTCCACCCTTATTTGACTGCTAAGATATGCCTCCTAAAGTCTAAGCCACTAAAAGTTTCATTTTAAAAAGTAAGGAAATTCAAATTTCTCTGTAACTAGAAGCATGAATAGTTAAACTTTTTTACTGACCACTCTTGTCCTACATGATAAATGATGCTGTGAGGAAAACGGAAGGGATTTTTAGCAGCATCTGGTCCTGCCCACACACCATGGCTTTCAGTGTGGAAGAGGTGGGACATGTACTTTGTTTTTGTTTTGTTTTGTTTTGTTTTAAGAGATGGGGGTCTCGCTATGTTGCCCAGGCTGATCTCAAACTCCTGGACCCAAATGATTCTCCTGCCTCAACCTCCCAAAGTTCTGGGATTATAGGAGAGAGCCACCACACCCAGCCAATAAAACAAACTTAATATTAACTATCGGCCACAATCATATTAATAGGCAGGGTCAAATGTTCATGGTAGAAAAGTAAGGCTAAAGACACAAGGGTAAACCCTCTTCTTTCTTACCCCTTTTATCTTCAGAAGCCAAAGAAAAGCAGGGCCCAGCTGTTATTGCTGGGTATTAGAAGGAAATAAGCTCTGCACAAGATCCATGCTGAGGTGCTTTGGCACAAATAAAACCAGAGGCTGCCATCAAGATCTCTAAACCTAATTCTACAGAGACCAGAGCAGCAGCAGTCATAATTACCATCTCTTTAATTTTCCTATTTTTCCTTCCCTGTGGCTTAGAGACCACTGAGGCAAAGGACAATCACAACTCTGCTTTTCCAACCCCACAAACCATTTCCGCCAATCTCTCCTCTTTCTTCCATATCAATAACTTTTGCCTCTCTACTGGATCAATCCTATTAACACACAAACATTCTGTAATGTCTGACATGAAACAAAGTCTCTTATCCAGATCCCACATCCTCCTCCAGCTACTACTCATTTCTCAGATTCCCATTACAACAAAATTCATCAAAAGATTATCTGTACTCCCTGCCTTTAATTTCTCTCCTACTTTTTTCTCCAATTCACTATAAATAGGCTTTCGCTCTCATCATTCCATCAAAATTATTCTTGTAAAGGTCACTGTTGACTTCCATGTTGTTAAATCAAATGGTCAATTCTCAGTTCTCACCTTTTTTTTTTTTTGAGACGGGGTCTTGCGCTCTCACCCAGGCTGGAGTGCAGTGGCACAATCTCGGCTCACTGCAACCTCTGCCTCCTGTGTTCAAGCAATTCTCCTGCCTCAGACTCCCAAGTAGCTGGGATTACAGGCACCCGCCACCATGCCCGGCTAATTTTTGTATTTTTAGTAGAGACGGGGTTTCACCATGTTGGCCAGGATGGTCTCGATCTCTTGACCTTATGATCCGCCTGCCTCGGCCTCCCAAAGTGCTGGGATTACAGGCGTAAGCCACTGCGCCTGGCCTTTTTTTTTTTTTTTTTTTTGAGATGGAATCTCACTCTGTCACCCAGGCTGGAGTGCAATGGCGTGATCTTGGCTCACTGCAACCTCTGCCTCCCGGGTTCAAGCGATTCTCCTGCCTCAGCCTCCCGAGTAGCTGGGATTACAGGCGTCTGCCACCATGCCCAGCTGATTTTGTATTTTTAGTAGAAATGGGGTTTCACCATGTTGGCCAGGCTGGTCTCAAACTCCTGACCTCAAGTAATCCACCCGTCTCAGCCTACCAAAGTGTTGAGATTACAGGTGTGAGCCACCACGCCTGTCTCAGTTCTCATCTTAATTGATCTATCTGTAGTAGAACTTGATAGCTTTTTTTTAAATCTTTACTCTTGCCATCCAGAGATAGAATTCTTTTCTCTGGTTAGGCAGGTGGCTCACACTTCTAATCCCAGAACTTTGGAAGGCCCAGGCAGGAGGACTGCTTGAGCCCAGGAGTTTGGGACCAGCCTGGGCAACATGGCAAGACTCCATCTCTACAAAAAATAAAACATTAAAAAATCAGCCAAGGATGGTGGCACACACTCTAGCCTGGGCAACAGAGTGAGACCCTGTCTCAAAACAAAAAAGCAAAAGTATATCCAATATCTCACCATTTCTTAAGACTTCAGTGGCTACTTCCCTGGTCCAAGCCATCATAATGTCTCCCTGGGTTTCTGTAATAACCTCCTAAGTGGTCTGTTTCTGCCCTTAACTTCCCTCTTGGTCTATTCTCAACAGAGCCACCAGAACTAATTTTTTTTTTTTTTTAATATCAGATCATGTCATTCTTCTGCTTAAAACTCTCCAATGGGTTTTCATCTCAATCAGAATAAAAGTCTAAGTCCTTGCTTACCACCTACAAGTCCCTGGACAATCTGGCCCCCCATTTCCTCTCTGATACTTTCTCTTACTTATCTCCCTCATTTTCACTCCACTCTTGCCACACTGGCTTCTTTGTTGTTCCTGCCTCAGGTTTTTTGGACTTGCCTTTTCCTTCTTCCTGGAATGCTTTTCACCCTAGATATTTCCATGGCTTCTTCCCTCTCTTCCTTCAGAACTTTGTTCAAATGTCAACATTTAGTGAATATTCTTGATAACCCTATTTAAAATCACAGCACCCAATTCCCCACAAACTTGGTACTCTTAACCTACCTCTCCAGTCTTATTTTTTATTTTTATTTTTTGAGACGGAGTCTCGCTCTGTCGCCCAGGCTGGAGTGCAGTGGTGCGATCTCGGTTCACTGCAACCTCTGCCTCCTGGGTTCACGCCGTTCTCTGGCCTCAGCCTCTCAAGTGGCTGGGACTACAAGTGCCCACCACTACTCCTGGCTAATTTTTTGTATTTTAGTAGAGACGGGGTTTCACCGTGTTAGCCAGGATGGCTTCAATCTATTGACCTCGTGATCCACCTGCCTCGGCCTCCCAAAGTGCTGGGATTACAGGCATGAGCCACCACACCCAGTCCTCTCCAGCCTTATTTTACCATCATCTGATACACTGTAATTTACTTATTTAAAACTTTTACTTGGTCTCATCTCACTAGGACAAAAGCTCCATGAGGACAGGGATTTTTGTTTTGTTTACTCATCAGCATCTAGGACAGTGCCTGGTTCACAGCAGGCAATCAATAAACACTTGTTGAATAAAAACGCCATGAATTGGCCGGGCACGGTGAGCCGAGATTGCGCCACTGCACTCCATCCAGGCTGGGTGACAGAGCGAGACTCCATATCAAAAAAAAAATGATTTTACCAACTTGTGCATTAACGTTATTTTATTCATGGTGAATACACACATGCTGGGAATTAGACACTCTTACAACTGTAACTCTAAGTAAAAGTAGATATTACTCTTAATGTGTTATCCTTAAACTTGTGTCTTGGCAAGTGGTCAATACGGCTCTATGTTTAAGAAAAACCACCCTGATGTGTATTAACAGAGTAAGCAAATGTTAAATAGTGGGAAAAACTGGAAAAATTAAATAACAATAGGTTCCTTGGACCCATCATGCCTCACAGTAAAGACAAACATAAAAATCAACTTTCCCAGGTGAATCTCTAAGTTCCAGGTGAATATCCCTTTTCCTACTACTAGCACTGAACTTCAGGGAACTTACAAGAAACAGAGGTGAAAAGCAAAGTGGCCTACAAGGAATAAAGTAAAGCCTATGCATTGGAAGAAGAGATTATTTTTCATTATCAAATGCATTAAAACAAAGGGAGCTTGGCAGAGCCTCAGTACCTCCAGAAAAAAGAAAAAAACATAATCCCCACAACCAGGGCCTGGACACTAAAGACCACATTACATACTAACAAGCCGCTATATGCTTACATTGTATCCTAACAAGTAAGAGATATTTGGTCTGAAAGTCAGAAAACTAAAATGCAGCTTACCCAGAGAAAGAGTAAGAGAAGGGAGGTGAAGAATGTGAATAAGCTCTGGATGTCACATTTTATTGTATATTTATTATATTTATTTCATATTTTTATTTATATATATTCATTTATATTTTATTATTAATTAATTATTATTTTGAGATAGGGTCTCACTCTGTTGCCCAGGCTAGAGTGCACTGGTGCGAGCACAGCTCAATGTAGCCTGGACATTCTGGGCTCAAGTGATCCTCCTGACTCAGCCTCCCAAGTAGCTGGAACTACAGATGTGCCAATTTTTTTTTTTAAAGACAAGGTTTCACTCTCACCCAGGCTGGAGTGCAGTGGTATGTTTGTAGCTCACTACAGCCTTGACCTGGAGGGCTCAAACCACCCTACCTCAGCCTCCTGAGTACTGGAGACTACAGGCGCACACCACCAGACCTGGCTAATTTTATTTTTTTCAAGAGATGGGGTCTCACTATGTTGCCCAGGCTGGTCTTGAACTCCTGGGCTCAAGGAATCCTCCTTCCTTGGCCTCCCAAAGTGCTAGGATTACAGGCGTGAGCCACCACCTTTGACTGCACATCCAGTTTAGAGACAACGCTAGATTAAGGGTCACTGACACAGCACAATAGACAGATCAGGGAATTTGGGTTCTAAAATCAAGCATCTAACCAAACTTGATAAAAGACTCCAGGAAGTTGCTGGTATTCTTGCCAATGAGGACTCTGATTCACCAGGTTTCCAGCCTGAGAAGTAGGGGAGGTGAGCCTACTCTGCTTTAATGCTTCACAAATTTCATATCTGTCTAACATAACATTTTCTTCTCCTATCCAGAGGAAAATTGTTCACCAGTCATCTAAAAAAAACATTTCTTTTAGGCCAGGTGCAATGGCTCAGGACTGTAATCCCAGCACTTTGGGAAGCCAAGGCAGGCAGATCGCTTGAACCAGGAGTTCAAGACCAGCCTGGGCAACATGATGAGACTTCATCTCTATTAAAAAATATATATATATATTTATATATATATTATATATATATAATCTCATTTCTTTTGCCATTTTCATAACAGAAAAAGTTCATTAGCAGTTTTTGTCAACCACCACTGATTCAGTGGCAAATGGGCATTTTCACCAAATCTTCAGGCCTCCCCTTCATTCTTACTCATTCTTGTACTGAAATGATCAATAACTCCTCAACTAGTCACTCTTCACAACTAATTCCCAGATGATCTGTAAATGGTATATCTGTCTCCAGATATAAGATTTATAAGTTGGCCAGGCGTGGTGGCTCATGCCTATAATCCTAGCACTTTGGGAGGCCGAGACAGGTGGATTGCTTGAGGCCAGGAGTTCAAAACCAGCCTGGCCAGTATGGTGAAACCCCGTTTCTACTAAAAATACAAAAAATTAGCTGGGCATGGTGGCAGGCACCTGTAATCCCAGCCACCCGGGAGGCTGAGGCGGGAAGATCGCCTGAACCTGGGAGATGGAGGTTGCAGTGAGCCAAGATCACGCCACTGCACTCCAGCCTGGGCAACAAGAGTGAAACTCCATCTCAAAAAAAAAAAAAAAAAGATTTATAAGTTGTTAGTTGAAGAACTAATAACTAAAGCAACAATAATAGGGAATTCATTAACAAAGAACATATATTTGCTGTAGGCTTTCTTGGTTTGAATTTTGAAGAACTAGATAGAACATGAAATCAGGGTCTGAAATCTCGTTAGCTGAAAACCAACTCCAAGAAGACTGAGGTGATAATATGCAGAAAGAGAGAAGGAAATGAGTCTGATAAGGAGGTGCAAGAACAAGAGATCCAAGGAAGCATACCCCGCAAGCAACAGTGCTCTGTGATAAACAGTTCTCATTTATATTTTCCTTCAAAGCAATTCAAGGTGTCACAGGAAAACTACCACCCAGGCCCCACCCTACTAGAAGATAAATGTTTTCCTACTTCAGGGTACTACTGATCATAGTACTTTGACCAGAGGACAATTCTATATTTGACTAGGGTTGAATAAAGATCATACCAGTTGGCCCAAAGTGGGATAGCTGAACTCCCATATACCAGTAACCCAATTCAAGTCACGTGCCTAATATCTAAGACAGAAGCTTCCAGCTCAATGCTACAGAGACAATTCATATATGCACCAGGTGAAAGGGATAAGTGATAAGACATACACAAATTTACGGATCTTATAGCCATTTGTGGAAGACAATCTGGTTGAAGCAGCTACAACCAGGTCTCATTCTATCCACAGTAACATTTCCACTGTGGTTTTCTGTGCCCTGTGGAATCATATGCTAGAACCTCTACATAAAAGAACTCAAGCAAATATATTTTCTCTAAAATTAACCTCATAGCTTTTCTGGCCTGATTCTTCAAGGCCTAACTGGGAATCACCCACTCATGACAATCATTTATTTTTGGTCTTGATTTTAATATAATAGGTTTTCACTCCAACTTAAAGCAGTGAAAACCAGAAGAAAACTGCTTTTAATTAAAGACAGTTTTGGGAGGCTGAGGCAGGTGGATCACCTGAGGTCGGGAGTTCGAGACCAGCCTGACCAACATAGAGAAACCATGTCTCTACTAAAAATACAAAATTAGCCAGATGTGGTGGTACGTGCCTGTAACCCCAGCTACTCGGGAGGCTAAGGCAGGAGAATCGCTTAAACCTGGGAGGCGGAGGTTGCGGTGAGCCAAGATCGTGCCATTGCACTCCAGCCTAGGCAACAAGAGCGAAACTCAAAATAAATGAATGAATGAATGAATGACAGTATGTGGTAAGCTCTTTAACCAACAAAGTCCATTCTGAGACTATTACCTCAGAATGCTGAAGACTCCTCTTGAATCAAGGGCTGTGCCAATTTTAGATTTTATTTTCCCAATGGCTAGTCTGACTCAACTGAAAACTATTCCGAGGCAGTGCTCTGAGAGATCTCCGACTTCACTTAACATATCAAGGTAAGGTCATTGTCAAGCAATCTGGTGTTATTAATGTCAACAATACTCCTTTATCAAATAACATATCTTTTAGAACAAAAAAGAAACAAGTTGATCTTAGACTTCTCTCACCCTTCATATCCAGTCAAATTACTAAGTCCTATAAACTTTACCTCCTAAACATTCCAATCATCAGTTCCTTTCTCTTCAACTCAACTGACACAGCATTGCTGCAGACCTTCATCATAACTCACCTGGACAACCATGGTAATTTCCTAAATCATCCCCATTTTCAGGCTTGTCCCATCCAGTACATCCTTCCTACGGCTGCCAGGACAATCCTTCTAAAACATGACTTTGGCTGGGTGTGGTGGCTCGGGCCTGTAATCCCAGCACTTAGGGAACCCCAGGTGGGCGAATCACCTGAGGTCAGTAGTTCAAGACCAGACTGGACAATATGGTGAAACCCATCTCTACTGAAAATACAAAAAATTAGCTGGGTGTGGTGGCACGCGCCTGTAATACCAGCTACTCAGGAGGCTGAAAGAGAAGAATTGCTTGAACCTGGGAGGCGGAGGTTGCAGTGAGCCGAGATAATACCACTGCACTCTAGCCTGCACGACAGAGTGAGACTCTGCCTCCAAAAAACAAAAACAAAAACAAAGTAACACAACTTTATATGGGTATCTTTAGAACACAGTTCAAATCCTTTCACATGGCATTTAAGATTTTTCTTTTTTGTTTTTTTGAGATGGAATCTCACCCTGTGACCCAGGCTGGAGTGCAATGGTGCGATCTCAGCTCACTGCAACCTCTGCCTCCCGGGTTCAAGAGATTCTCCAGCCTCAGCCTCCCCAGTAGCTCGGATTACAGGCATGCGCCACCACACCCCGCTAATTTTTGTTTTTATGTTTAGTACGGACAGAGTTTCACCATGTTGGCTGGGCTGCTCTTGAACTCCCAACCTCGTGATCCACCCACCTCGGCCTCCCAAAGTGCTGGGATTACAGGTGTGAGCCACTGTATCCAGCCAAGATTTTTCATATATCCACCATTGTCTGCCTCTCTATTTATTGTCGTGACCACTTATTGTACACCTACTATATGCCAGGCTGTATGTTAGGACACTGGAGATATAAAGGTGAATAAGACATAGATGGTCACCTAGGCCAGGCCTGGTGGCTCATGCCTGTAATCCCAGCACTCTGGGAGGCTGAGGCAGGCAGCTCACAAGGTCAGGAGATGGAGACCATCCTGGCCAACATGGTGCAACCCCATCTCTACTAAAAATATAAAAATTAGGCCGGGCGCGGTGGCTCAAGCCTGTAATCCCAGCACTTTGGGAGGCCGAGACGGGCGGATCACGAGGTCAGCAGATCGAGACCATCCTGGCTAACACGGTGAAACCCCGTCTCTACTAAAAAAATACAAAAAACTAGCCGGGCGAGGTGGCGGCGCCTGTAGTCCCAGCTACTCGGGAGGCTGAGGCAGGAGAATGGCGTGAACCCGGGAGGCGGAGCTTGCAGTGAGCTGAGATCCGGCCACAGCACTCCAGCCTGGGTGACAGAGCGAGGCTCCGTCTCAAAAAAAAAAAAAAAAAAAAAAAAATTTGCTGGGTGTGGTGGCACAAACCTGTAGCCAAGATCATGGCACTGCACTCCAGCCAGGCAACAGAGTGAGACTCCTTATTTAAAAAAAAACAAAAAAAAGGCATAGATCGTCACCTAAAGAACTACATGTCAACATATAAATTAAAAAACAAAAAAAAAGCAGTAATGAAAGTATGAACACAGTAGGAGCCCAAAGAAGGAAATTAATCCTGTTAGGGAGGAAATGGGCTGGGGTCAGGGAAGACTTCAGAGAGTAACATCTGAGATTTTTTTTGTAGTTGTTTAGATGGAGTCTTGCTCTGTCGCCCAGGCTACAGTGCAGTGGCGCGATCTCAGCTCATTGCAACCTCCGCCTCCCAGGTTCAAGCAATTCTCTGCCTCAGCCTCCCGAGTAGCTGGGATTACAGGCGCCTGCCACCATGCCCAGCTAATTTTGTATTCTTTGTTTTTTTTTTTTGTCTCTGTCGCCCAGGCTGGAGTGCAGTGGCTTGATCTCGGCTCACTGCAAGCTCCGCCTCCCGGGTTCACGCCATTCTCCTGCCTCAGCCTCCCGAGTAGCTGGGACTACAGGTGCCCGCCAACTCGCCCGGCTAATTTTTTTTGTACTTTAGTAGAGACGGGGTTTCACCCTGTTAGCCAGGATGGTCTCAATCTCCTGACCTCATGATCCGCCCGTCTCAGCCTCCCAAAGTGCTGGGATTACAGGCGTGAGCCACCGCGCCCGGCCTAATTTTGTATCCTTAGTAGAGACAAGGTTTCACCATGCTGCCCAGGCTGGTCTTGAACTCCTGACCTCGTGATCCGCCCACCTCGGCCTCCCAAAGTGCTGGGATTACAGGCGTGAGCCACCTGCTCAGCCTGAGATGTTTTAAAAGGATGAGCAGGAGATGTCCTAGTGGACAAGGGCATGGTGACATGATATAGAATGGTTTATTGAAGAAAATATAAATTTCACTTTCTTCAGGACTTGTCTTTTCTTAGAAGCTTCCTTTATACTCCCCCTCCCATCCCACTTAGAAGCTTCCTTTATACTCCCCCTCCCATCCCACTTCCAGCCATGCAAAGTTAACAGGTCCCTTCCTTCGTATATTCCACTATTCATATGATAATTATTATGGTTGCATTTTCTTGTCTCAGTTTCATTTAATATACTTAAAGATCTAGAGGGAATGGAATAATGTTGTTAAAACTCTGGATCCTTAGTATTTAACACAGTGCCTGGCACATGACAGATAGTTAATAATTAATGAATGTATGATTATATAATATTCTAAGCAATAATAAATATCTTTTTTTTTTTTTTTTTTTTTTGAGACAGAGTCTCACTCTGTCGCCCAGGCTGGAGTACAGTGGTGCAATCTGCTCACTGCAAGCCCCGCCTCCTGGGATCCAGCGATTCTCCTGCCTCAGCCTTCCAAGTAGCTGGGATTATAGGCACCCGCCACCACACCCGGCGGATTACTTTTTATTTTTTAGTAGAGATGGGGTTTCATCATATTGACCAGGTTGGTCTTGAACTCCTGACCTCGTGATCTGCCCGCCATGGCCTCCCAAAGTGCTGGGATTACAGGAGTGAGCCACTGCACCCAGCATCTTTTTTTTTTTTGAGATGGGGTCTCACTCTGTCACTCAGGCTGGAGTGCGGTGGTGCAATCTGCTCACTGCAACCTCTGCCTCCCTGGCTCAAGGGATCCTCCCACCTCAGTCTCCTTAGTAGTTGGGTTTACAGGTGCACACCACCATGCCCAGCTAATTTTTGTATTTTTTGTAGAGATGGGGTTTCACCATGTTGCCCAGGCTGGTCTTGAACTCCTGGGCTCAAGACCTGCCCACCCGAGCCTCCCAAAGTGCTAGGATTACAGGCATGAGCCACATGCCTGGCCAATAATATCTTAAATTGGAAGATAAGTTGCCATTTGGTTTACATGGTAGACTAGATGACAAACCAAGAAATCTTGAACAGATTCCTGCAAGACTACAGCATATTCCTTTTTTTTTTTTTGAGACGGAGTCTCGCTCTGTCGCCCAGGCTGGAGTGCAGTGGCTGGATCTCAGCTCACTGCAAACTCCGCCTCCCGGGCTTACGCCATTCTCCTGCCTCAGCCTCCCGAGTAGCTGGGACTACAGGTGCCCGCCACCTCACCCGGCTAGTTTTTTGTATTTTTAGTAGAGACGGGGTTTCACCGTGTTAGCCAGGATGGTCTCGATCTCCTGACCTCGTGATCCGCCCGTCTCAGCCTCCCAAAGTGCTGGGATTACAGGCGTGAGCCACCGCGCCCGGCCAGCATATTCTTTCTAGATCAAATAGACCACTTTCTCTAAGCCTTGGTTTACTTAAAGGCAAAATAAAGGCATCATATCAAGTAATTAATTCTACCTACATAAAGCCTCTTGCATCATTGTTCCTGTCTTGCCTAATTCCACTGGCCTTATCCTAGAACAGATTTTTCAAATATCTCTATCCTGGACTACAACTGTCTTCTCACTAGTCTTCCCATCTTCAGAATCTCTCCACTTCATCTTCCACATTTCTGCCAAATTAGTTTTCCCTCAAGCAAGCCTCAGATCATGTTAATGCCTCAAAAAAAACCCTTCAAACACTCTTTCCCATCCCACAACTGACATGCCTATCATTTGATAGATTTGAATGCCTATCATTCAAAACTATCTATCATCTGAACAAACCTACCTTTTCATTCTTTTTTTTTTTTCCTTGAGATGGAGTTTTGCTCTTGTTGCCCAGGCTGGAGTGCAATGGCACAGTCTTGACTCACCACAACCTCTGCCTCCCAGGTTCAAGTGATTCTCCTGCCTCAGCCTCCTGAGTAGCTGGGATTACAGGCATGCACCACCATGCCCGGCTAATTTTATACTTTTAGTAGAGATGGGGTTTTTCCATGTTGGTCTGGCTGGTCTTGAACTCTCCACCTCAAGTGATCTGCCTGCCTCGGCCTCCCAAAGTGCTGGGATTACAGGTGTGAGCCACTGTGCCCGGCCCTTTTTAATTTTTTTAAATTATTTTTTGTATTGGGTAGTCCCAGAAACAGATTAGGTTCAGAGGGACTGCCCATTTCATTTTTTGTTTGCTGCTTGTTCCTCTATACCAGGGGTGTTCAATCTTTTGGCTTCCCTGGGCCACACTGGAAGAATTGTCCTGGGCCACACATAAAATACACTAATGACGGCTGATGAGCTTAAAAAAAAACAAAAAAATCACATACAAAAAAATCTCATAATGTTTTAAGAAAGTTTACAAATTTGTGTTTGGTCTCATTCAAAGCCGTCCTGGACCACATGCATCCCACGAGCCACAGGTTGGAAGAGCTTGCTCTATACTCGCACTTTTCTTTTTTTTTTTTTTTTTTTTGAGACGGAGTCTTGCTCTGCCGCCCAGGCTGGAGTGCAGTGGCCGGCTCTCAGCTCACTGCAAGCTCCGCCTCCCGGGTTCACGCCATTCTCCTGTCTCAGCCTCCCGAGTAGCTGGGACTACAGGCGCCCGCCTCGTCGCCCGGCTAGTTTTTTGTATTTTTTAGTAGAGACGGGGTTTCACCGTATTAGCCAGGATGGTCTCGATCTCCTGACCTCATGATCCGCCCGTCTCGGCCTCCCAAAGTGCTGGGATTACAGGCTTGAGCCACCGCGCCCGGCCTATACTCGCACTTTTCTTTCAATGAAGTGGTTTGCCATTATTCTCCATCGAGGCCCATAACTTTTTACCTCTGTGCCTTTGCTCCCATTACTCCTCATCCTTGTAATATGCTTTTCTACCATCTCAGTAGGAACATTTGAACAGCAAAATCATGACTCTACCATTAACTGACATTACATAAGTTATTTTTTATTTATTTACTTTTTTTTGAGATGGAGTCTTGCACTGTTGCCTGGGCTGGAGTGCAATGGTGCGATCTCGGCTCACTGCAACCTTGCCTCCTGGGTTCACGCAATTCTCCTGCCTCAGCCTCCCAAGTGGCTGGGATTACAGGTGCACATCACCATGCCTGGTTAATTTTTGTATTTTTAGTAGAGATGAGGTTTCATTATGTTGACCAGGCTGGTCTCGAACTCCTCACCTTGGGAAATTACACAAGTTATTTAACTCTTTTGACACTTTAGGGATGATATTTCATCCCTAAAGGAGGGGAAATGACACCCTGCTTGGAATTGTTGTAAGGATTAAAAAATAGCATAATGAATGTGGCACATAATAACTGATCAAAAAGTGATAGATTTCATTACTATCCTTCAAAGCTAATTCAAAACCATCTTTTTAAATAAAGTCTTTTGGGATCCTTCCCAGCTAGAAGCAACCTTTCCCTCCTTTATATTTCTCAGAGACAATCTTTACTTAAGACAGTTAGCTTGACTTTTTATTTTATATTTGGTTTATATACATATCTACCTAGAAGTCTTTCAAACATCTGAGGACAGAATCCACAGCTGATTCATCCTTTTGTTTCCCTTAGTGTCTAGAACAGTGTCTGATTTATAATAGGCACTCAAGTATTTATTTATTTATTTATTTTTATTTATTTTTGAGATGGAGTCTTGCTCTGTCACCCAGGCTGGAGTGCAGTGGCGCCATCTCGGCTCACTACAACCTCTACCTTCCGGGTTCAAGTGATTCTCCTGCCTCAGCCTCCCGAGTAGCTGGGATTATAGACACGTGCCACCATGCCCAGCTAATTTTTTGTACTTTTAGTAGAGACAGGGTTTCACCGTGTTAGCCAGAATAGTCTTGATCTCCTGACCTTGTGATCCACCTGTCTTGGCCTCCCAAAGTGCTGGGATTAAAGGTGTGAGCCACCACGCCCGGCTGTATTTTATTTATTTATTTTTCAGACGGAGTCTTGCTCAGTCACCCAGACAGGAGTGCAGTAGCACAATCTCGGCTCACTGCAACCTCCACCTCCCGGGTTCAAACGATTCTCTTGCCTCAGCGACCCAAGTAGCTGCGATTACAGGCGTGTTCCACCATGCCTGGCTAATTTTTGTATTTTTAGTAGAGATGGGGTTTCACCAAGCTGGTCAAGCTGGTCTCAAAAGCCTGACCTTGAGTGATCCACCCACCTTTGTCTCCCAAAGTGGTGGGTTACAGACATAAGCCACTGCACCTGGCTCAAGTATTTATTAATGAATAAATATATATGAAAATCTTAAGAACTTCATGTTTATTTTCAGATGAAAAACAAAATACTAAATACATGGAAAAGTGTTAATATTCCCCATCTCTCTTCAGGATAACTATAACAGAAAACACAATGCTCAGCCGGGTACGGTAGTTTATGCCTCTAATCCCACCACTTTGGGGGGCCAAGGCAGGCGGATCACGAGGTCAGGAGTTCAAGACCAGCCTGGCCAACATGGTGAAACCCTGTCTCTACTAAAAATACAAAAATTAGCCGGGCATGGTGGTGTGTGCCTGCAATCCCAGCTACTCAGGAGGCTGGGGCAGGAGAATCGCTTGAACCAGGGAGGCAGAGGTTTGTTGCAGTGAGCCAAGATCATACCACTGCACTCTACTCAGGGCGACAGAGTGAGACTCTATCTCCAAAAAAAAAAAAAAAAAAAAAGAGGCCAGGCGCGGTGGCTCAAGCCTATAATCCCAGCACTTTGGGAGGCCGAGACGGGTGCATCACAAGGTCAGGAGATCAAGACCATCCTGGCTAACATGGTGAAACTCCGTCTCTACTAAAAAATACAAAAAACTAACCGGGCGAGGTGGTGGGCACCTGTAGTCCCAGCTACTTGGGAGGCTGAGGCAGGAGAATGGCGTGAACCTGGGAGGCAGCAGAGCTTGCAGTGAGTTGAGATCTGGCCACTGCACTCCAGCCCAGGCGACACAGCAAGACTCCATCTCAAAAGAAAAAAAAAAAAAAAAAAAAAAACACAATGCTCTTTGGATAAAATGTATATATGTACATGGTTGTTTCTGAAACCATTTAAGTGGGTACTTAGTACCCAGACTGCAAATAACTCTAAAGATAGTCTGTTTTGATCTAGAACCTCTAGTCAATGTTCCAGTCTTTTTTTTTTTTAATTTGAGACAGAGCCTCACACTGTTTCCCAGGCTGGAGTGCAGTGGTGCAATCTCTGCTCACTGCAATCTCCGTCTCCCGGTTCAAGCAATTCTCCTGCCTCAGTCTCCCGAGTAGCTGGGATTACAGGTGCCCACCACCACACCCAGCTAATTTTTTTTGTACTTTTAGTAGAGACAGGATTTCACCATGTTGGCCATGCTGGTCTTGAACTCCTGACCTCGTGATCCGCCAGCCTTGGCCTTCCAAAAGTGTTGGGATTACAGGCATGAGCCACTGCGCCCACCCTGTCAAAGTTCCAGTCTTCGAGATAATTCCAAAAATACATTCCCTATATCTCACTGAAGTGAGCTGTGATTTTAATGAATTGTCCAGGGTTAAGCTAGTTCTTAGTAACATAACAATTTTTCCTCTTGTTGAGTCTCAGATAACAGCCCTCACAATGAGGGCTGTTAATGGAATATTTTGAGGTCTATATATTGGCAGATTTTCTCAGTACAACAGACAGGACATTTTCACATATTTTAAAAGATAATTTGTGGACTGCATTTTGAATTCCAGTGCCTGGCTTGAATACTCACTATTAAATCCTTCATTTTCTAACTTCTCACCTCTCAGACTCACAGACAATCCACTGGTGATAGAAGCTGATGATTTCCACAAATGAAGTGATACTTGGAATCTTCCTGAAGGTCTATGTTGCTTGGATACTTTTTTTTTTTAATTTTTAAAAATTGTTTACTTTTCTTCTAGCAATTCTCCTAGATCCTGAGGATACTTTTTCTAGAAAAAGGAACAAGTAATATTCTCTTCACTACTGGAAGACTACAAGTCTACTGCTGTCAATTATTGGAAACAGGCACCCAGCAGTATAACTGCTTCAGCATATAATTCCTTGAAGATAGGGTCTTGGCTGTTATAAAAGCTGTAAGATCAAATAGACTAAAGGGTCAGTAAGCTGGCAGGAAAGGAATGGATTCAGTTCAGAAGAAATAGAATAATCAATGACCTTGGAGATTTCAAACAAATCAGATTTTCTATTGAAGGCAGGGATATAAATAGCACAAACACAACACAGACACGTAGAAACAAAAGCCACCAACTCAACTTTTTTTTTGAAAACTTGTTAGGTCTAGAGAACTGTTCAAACCACAGCTGCTAATGGTTATGGATTTGGCAATCAAAATGTCTTTGTTAAAAAAAAAAAAAGTTTTAACTGCCTTACTATTGAGGTTACAAACCACAGCCTTGATGCATTGTTGCAGTCAACATCCTCCCTGCTGTTTTTGAGAGCTTGCATCTGCTACCGGCAGATAAAATGCTGGCAAAAGGCATGGGCTCCTTCCAGGGGAATCACAGGAGAAGCTTTAACGACATGGCTCTCATCTACCTTCTTACCCTGAATTGAAACCATAGCCTTTTCTATATCACTTCTGCCTTCTCTAGGCGGATCCTCTGCCATTACTCGGAGGGTTGAGGGTCTAGTGGAATTGTTTCTGGCACAAATTAGTCATGCTGGCCATACTAGTCTTAGAAGATAAAAGGAAGACTAGTTCATGGCTCAGGGGAAAGCACATATATTTTAAAGCCACTTAACAGTGTAGTGACTTGATTTTATTTTTATTTATTTATTTATTTATTTATTTTTTTGAGACGGAGTCTCGCTCTGTCGCCCAGGCTGGAGTGCAGTGGCCGGATCTCAGCTCACTGCAACCTCCGCCTCCCGGATTTACGCCATTCTCCCGTCTCAGCCTCCCGAGTAGCTGGGACTACAAGCGCCCGCCACCACGCCCGGCTAGTTTGTTGTATTTTTTTTTAGTAGAGACGGGGTTTCACTGTGTTAGCCAGGATGGTCTCGATCTCCTGACCTCGTGATCCGCCCGTCTCGGCCTCCCAAAGTGCTGGGATTACAGGCTTGAGCCACCGCGCCTGGCCCGTGACTTGATTTTAAAACAACCACTTGGCCGGGCGCGGTGGCTCAAGCCTGTAATTCCAGCACTTTGGGAGGCCGAGACGGGCGGATCACGAGGTCAGGAGATCGAAACCATCCTGGCTAACACGGTGAAACCCCGTCTCTACTAAAAAATACAAAAAACTAGCCGGGCGAGGTGGCGGGCGCCTGTAGTCCCAGCTACTCGGGAGGCTGAGGCAGGAGAATGGCGTGAACCCAGGAGGCGGGGCTTGCAGTGAGCTGAGATCCGGCCATTGCACTCCAGCCTGGGCGGCAGAGCGAGACTCCGTCTCAAAAAATAAATAAATAAATAAATAAATAAATAAATAAATAAATAAATAATAAAAAAAAATAAAACAACCACTAACAAAACCTTTTCAATTTTCTTTTTTTAAGAGGACTAAATGATCACACTACGTCAAAAATAGTGAGAGTTTAGTGTATTTGAACTTATCAAAGAAAGGTCAAGAATGTGAAGTCAGAAGTAAATTACTGAATTTTTTGGGGAAAAGAAAAAGGAACAGCATGTAAAAGTAAAATGTGGTCCGAGTCACACAGGAAGTTAGTTTCAGTTGAAATAAAAATTACTAGATCCACATTAGTTTTCAAAGAAAATGCAATTCAATTGAGTGATAAATGAATATGGAAATACTGAAGAAAGACACAGGTCACAGGTTAGGAAACTATTTCCTAGATGTTACTCTCTCAGTGAGTTGACCTATGAGAATAAAGAAAAATCAAGCATACTTAGACTAGCACTTCCTATTTGTAAATACCATGATACCAGTTCTGTAGTATGTAAATAGGTAGCGCATGTGCGGGTGAGGGGATTAATTTATGCTCAAAGTTTTGAGCATAAATTAAACATTAAAGCATGTTATATCCACCTCTTACAGAGTCATAATCCACACTAGCATGTTATAGGCTGTCAGATGTTCTACAGTAAACAGATCTGTTTAATCCAAAGATATTTCCCAAATTTGTGTCTCAGAGATCACCTATGCCATGGAATAGTCTGGTGAATGCTAGTCAAGAGCCATTATTCCTAAACTCTCAACTCATTCATTCAGAAACAAGAATGCGGCTGGTATAACAGATTAGACAACTACATTTTTTTTTTTTTTTGAGACGGAGTCTCGCTCTGTCGCCCAGGTTGAGGTGTAGTGGCCGGATCTCAGCTCACTGCAAGCTCCGCCTCCCAGGTTTACGCCATTCTCCTGCCTCAGCCTCCTGAGTACCTGGGACTACAGGCACCCGCCACCTCGCCCGGCTAGTTTTTTTGTATTTTTTTAGTAGAGACGGGGTTTCACCGTGTTAGCCAGGATGGTCTCGATCTCCTGACCTCGTGATCCGCCCGTCTCGGCCTCCCAAAGTGCTGGGATTACAGGCTTGAGCCACCACGCCCGGAGACAACTATATTTTTTAAAAACTTTTATTTATTTATTTATTTATTTTTTGAGACAGAATTTTGCTCTTGTCACTCAGGCTGGAGTGCAGTGGCCCAATCTCGGCTCACTGCATCCTCCGCCTCCCAGGTTCAAGCAATTTTCCTGCCTCAGCCTCCTGAGAATATGTGATTACAGGCTCCTGCCACCACACCTGGCTAATTTTTGTAGTTTTTTAGTAAAAACAGGGTTTCACCATGTTGGCCAGGCTGGTCTCAAACTCCTGACCTTAAGTGATCCACCTGCATCAGCCTCCCAAAGTGCTGGGATTACAGGTATGAGCCACCGTGCCCGGCCTGACAACTACATTTCTTACACCACAGAACTCTAGCTCAAACAGAGACAAGTAAATTACAAAGGGTGGTCTTGATATTTTCTAACACCAAAGCTGCTTTTTTGCTTTTTTTTTTTTTCAGTCTCTCTAGTAGCTGGGATTACAGGTATGCGCTACCACACCCAGCTAATTTTTGTTTCTTTAGTAGAGATGGGGTTTTGCCATGTTGCCAGGTTGGTCTTGAACTCCTAGCCTCAAGTGACCCACCCGCCTCGGCCTCCCAAAGTGCTGGGATTCTAGGCGTGAGCCACCACACCCAACCCAAAAGCTACAACTTTTAAAATTGATAAACTCTTTACTAAACAAATAAGACAAAAATTGGGCTAACATCAATTCTGAATAAATTAATATGCTACTCTTAAACACAGAAAAGAAACAGTGGAGGCCAGGCACAGTGGATCACACCTGTAATCCCAGCACTTTGGGAGGTCAATGTGGGTGGATCACCTGAGGTCAGGAGTTTGAGACCAGCCTGATCAACATAGTGAAACCCTGCCTCTACTAAAAATACAAAAAAATTAGCCAGGTGTGCTGGTACGTGCCTGTAATCCCAGCTACTGAGGAGGGTGAGGCAGAGGAATCGCTTGATCCTGAGAGGCGGAGGTTGCAGTGAGCCAAAAAAAAAAAAAAAAAAACAGTGGAAAAAAGCTCCAGAAAAACCAACCATAGGGAAAATGTGTATGGGATTCCCATGTCTGATGAAGCCTAGTGGCTTCTAGCTTCTGTTATATTTTAATGTTACATATCAGAGACATTCATAAAGAGAGTTGCCAGCACCTCTAGCTGGAAACATATGGGAGGATTCCTGCACTTCTACATGCTGTTTGAAGCAACCTCAGGACATGAGACAGAATATAAGTTCAGGGAGAAGTACCATGAAAAAGAGGTATCCTTCGGAAATCAACAAGACTTGTTTTAGTTAGATTTCTAATCCCTATAACCTTCATAGTATTCCATAGTATAGTTTCCTACCCTTCTCTACACAAATTTGTGGCACAGAGAAGATTGGCTGTCTAGAGATTGAAATCATTTGACCTTGCATCAGGTGGTGGTTTGCTTGATCAACAGATGAGAAAATAAAGCAAGGCCCCTTGCCAAAAACCATCATCCACACTGCCAGATGCTCCTGGGTTCTCTTTTAGAATGCAAATACATATCCCAGGAAGAAAACATAATGCAGTATGTTATAGTAAGCTGTTAATGATTGTGAATCTCTAAAACTGTAAAGCCTACACCAGTGTAAGATATTTTTATAGTATTACTTCTAGACTGGGGGAAAAAAAGGGAGGGGGGAGGAAGAAAGTAGACATTGAAAAAAAATGGGCAAAAGGCTCAGAGGGATAGTGCAGGCACAAGAGCGTGGGGGATAGCCTCCATGTGTTTATGGTTTTGCCTAGGTCTGGATCAGATACTAAGGGAAGAACAAAAGGCTAGAACTCAAAATTCACACCAAAATGCATGCATTGTACTCGCACACATAATCAGAGGAGGCCGAGGAGGTAACTCACAAGGAAATGAAAGACATAAATCTAGAGGGATAACAAGTGTTAGTAAAAATCAGTGAGTAGGCCGGCCACAGTGGCTCACACCTATAATCAAAGCACTTTGGGAAGCTTAGGCAGGTGGTTCACTTGAGGCCAGGAGTTCAAGACCAGCTTGGCCAACATGGTGAAACCTTGTCTCTACTAAAAATACAAAAATTAGTGGTGTGTGCCTGTAGTCCAAGCTACTGGGAGGCTGAGGTGGGAGGATCACTGAAGCCCAGGAGGCAGAGGATGCAGTGAGCCAAGATTGGCACTCCAGCCTGGGCGACAGAGTGAGACTCAGTTTCCAAAAAAAAAAAAAAGAGTAAAGAATAGAGAGGATAAAATGGCTGGGAACAGTAAAGGAAAACAGTAGACAGTAATAATAGTAATTAAAGGTAAGTAAGTCTGAGAAAGAGAATTTGCTGAGAAAAAGGAAACCGAAGCTTTTTCTTCAACACACTGGTGGAAACCCTATTATCTAAAGCAACTGTTCAAAGAACAGGAAAACCATACTGTTTGTGCTTCAAGGATGGACTTTTATTATTTTGGATTTCGGCTAGTTCTGAGTCTAATCTTAAAGGTCCTACATTTCAGGAATTTTCTAATTAAGCTAAAGTCTTTCAGCTCCCTCTGCTGTTCAAAAATGTACTTTAGTTATGTCAGTTCAATATTTTTTTTTTTTTTTTTTTTTTGAGACAAGAGTCTCACTCTGTCCTCCAGGCCTGAGTGCAGTGTCGTGATCTCAGCTCACTGCAACCTCCACCTTCCGGGTTCAGGCGATTCTCCTGCCTCAGCCTCCCAAGTAGCTGGGACCACAAGAGCGTGCCATCACACGCAGCAAATTTTTTTGTATTTTTAGTAGAGATGGGGTTTGACCGTGTTAGCCAGGGTAGGCTTGATCTGACCTCATGATCTGCCCACCTTGGCCTCCCAAAGTGCTGGGATTACAGGCATGAGCCACTGTGCCTGTTCTTTTTCTTTTCTTTTTTTTTTTTTTTTGAGACAGAGTCTCACTCTGTCACCCAGGCTGGAGTGCAGGGGCACAATCTCAGCTCACTGCAACCTCCACCTCCTGGGTTCAAGCAATTCTCCTGCCTCAGCCTCCTGAGTAGCTGGGATTACAGGCACGCGCCACCCCACCAGGCTAATTTTTGTATTTTTAGTAGAAGCGGGGTTTCACCATGTTGGCCAGGTTGGTCTCAAACTCCTGACCTCAACTGATCCACTCGCCTCGGCCTACCAAAGTGCTGGGATTGCAGGTGTGAGCCACTGCGCCCGACCTATCAATTCAATCTTTAGTGATAAAAATAAAAATATATAAATGCATACATATGTACATTCATACATAAATACACATACCTCCTCCCAAATATGACACAGTCCTGGCAATCAGAGTCAAATACATTTGCCTATCATGAATTCAATAGCCTGGACCAAAAGCTCCAGAATTAGCGATAACAGATCCTAGTATTCCCACCCCCCAATCAAAATGATTCAAGGGATAATCAAGAGTTTCTTCAAAAGAAGCAAGGTTTTGGTAAGGGATGAAGACCCTATATACTTGTTAGCTGGATTGTGGCAATAGCTTTTTTTTCCCCCACCAGAAGGATTCTCACTCTGTCGCCCAGGCTGGAGTGCAGTGGCGGGACCTCGGCTCACTGCAACCTCCACCTCCTGGGTTCAAGCTATTCTCCTGCCTCAGCCTTTGGAGTAGCTAGGACTACAGGCGCCCACCAACATGCCCGGCTAAATTTTTGTATTTTTAGTAGAGATAGGGTTTCACCGTGTTACCAGGATGGTCTTGATCTCCTGACCTCGTGATCCACCCGCCTCGGCCTCCCAAAGTGCTGGAATTACAGGCCTGAGCCACCAGCGCCCAGCCTGGAAATAGCTTTTTATACAGATATTTATATGCACCAGGCTGGGTGTGGTGGCTCACGCCTATACTCCCAGCACTTTTAAGAGGCCAAGGCAGGAGGATCACTTGATGCCAGAAGTTCAACACCAGCCTGGCCAACATGGCAAAACCCTGTCTCTATTTCAAAAAAAAAAAAAGTATTCTTTACTCACCTGCTCCTTAAATTGCTTCTGGGACAAGCAGTCAATTAGGTCCACACAGCCCAGAAGACAACCTGACGGATAGTCATTAGGAAATTCCACATCTGAATCAGGAATAACAAAAGGAGTGAATAAATATCCTTCTTTGTGATCTTGGAACTCAGGAATCTGTTTTCAATTCTGAACAAACATTAATAACTTTTTCCATTATCTATTTGTAGACATAAGGTAAACAGTGAGATTTACTTGGCACAACTGTTTGCATTTTAGCAAAAAAATCTAGTGAGTAGCTCGCTTAGTGCACTATCCACATGTTAAGCTAGAAAATTTTTCCTTTGCCCTCATACCATCAGGTTCAAGGACCCCACATATTCATCCTAAAACAAATCGATTTACTCTACGCCATTGGATCAGATTGGAGTTTGGCAGTGATGAGTTTTGGAAGCAAAGTAAGGCAGTCACAGGTGACAAGAAAAACAAATAAACAAATAAACATCAAAATGTGGTTAAAACCGTAAGAATGAATGTCTTTAAAACAAGCCAGTCATATTAATCGAAATAGAAGTGTGCTTTCAGGCCGGGCGCAGTGGCTCACATCTGTAACCCCAGCACTTTGGGAGGCCAAGACAGGCAGATCACTTGAGGTCAGGAGCTCAAGACCGGCCTGGCCAACGTGGTGAAACCCTGTCTCTACTAAAAACACAAAAAATTAGCTGGGTGTGGTGGCGGGCGCGTGTGGTCCCAGCTACTCGGAAGGTTGAGGCAGGAGAATCACTTGAACCTGGAAGGCGGAGGTTGCAGTGAGGAGAGATCGCACCACTGCACTCCAGCCTGGATTACAGAACGAGACTCTGTCTCAAAAAAAAATAAAAAAGAAAAGTGCTTTTAAGGAAGCATGAACTTTTTATTCCTAGTGATTCTTTGGGCCTCATTTCTTAAAAACCTTTAAAGATGGTTGTGTAGTTGTCCTTTTATTCTACCCTCAAAACAACTGTATGAGCTGGATAAGAGGAAGGAAAAACAGGATGCCCAAAGGTCAGAAGTCTTTTTAAGGATCCAAAGTTAGTATTCTTGGGGTGATTCCCAAAATACGTTGCTTAAGTCAATCAAGTTTGATGTGTCCAAATCCAATAGTAGGTGTCTATTTAGGCCACTCTCAATGAAAATTCCTATATGTGGTTGTTCTTCCCAATGTAAGAATCTCAGAGTTTACAGCAGTCATTTTAACTTTAGAGTAAAGATGTTGATTTTCTCAGATAAAAAAATGAAAACTAGTTGATTTCTTGTGTTGGAAATTGGTATTTTTATTTGCACTGTTCTGACAGATTAATGCTTTGAACGCTGTCAATGATTTTACCGCTAAACAAACATATACAAAGATTAAAAGTCTCTTTTAACAAAGAAAAAGCCAAAGAAAGAAGGAAGTGAAAGAAGATGAACGTCAATGACTTCTCTCCACAAAGTAACAGTGAAAGAAGAACATACGGCTCTTACCTTTCCCACGAAGAAGACGATATGTAGCCTGGAGTTCTGAGACTTCTTGAGGGGAGGGTTTTTTAGCTGTGGCTGCTATCCAAAGTCGTCCTCTGTGGGGGGTGTACCAGGATCTGCCCTCCACCCTTAAACAAATAAAAATTTAGTGGAAAGGATCTAAATTCTAGTTTCCTGGAATATCCCATAATATATAACAAATCCTATAGCAGATTATCCAGTTGAACCAAGAGGTCTATAGATGATGTCTTACCAAGAGGAATATCTTTTGTCAAAAACACTTTCCTTTGACAATACCTTTCGCTTGAGGATGAACTCTGTCCACTAATTTCTCTTCCATCAGAATAGCAACAAGTCATCTCTCTCAACTCCTGACTGCTTTTCACCTGATCCCTACAACTCAGATTTGGAGCCCTCACCAGTCTTGGTGCTTCTACAATACAAATCGTATATATTCAAGGCATATAGTCATATCAGAGATATGGAAATCCTTGCCCTTGAGTCAAAGGCTAACCTTTCCCTAGAAGATTAGTTGATTTGTTCTCCAACCTGACGGAAAAATCCTCACCTACACGTAACTCCCAAGAATGTAACTTTTTATTTATTATTTAAAATAATTTAAGTAAATAAAAATGCTTATCTTTACTCTTTCAATTAGAACCACACCCATTTCTTTTTTTTTTTTTTTTTTTTTTTTGAGATGGAGTCTCGCTCTGTCGCCAGGCTGGAGAGCAGTGGCGCGACTTCGGCTCACTGCAACCTCTGCCTCCTGGGTTCAAGTGATTCTCCTGCCTCAGCCTCCTGACTAGCTGGGACTATAGGCACCCGCCACCACGCCCAGCTAATTTTTGTATTTTCAGTAGATACGGGATTTCACTATGTTGGTCAGGATGGTCTCGATCTCTTGACCTCATGATCTGCCTGTCTTAGCCTCCCAAAGTGCTGGGATTACAGGCGTGAGCCACCATGCCCAGGCCCCATTTGCATTTTTAAATTGTATTCAGGGTTTTCTTTGTGGATTATTAAACAACTTGTGAAATAGTTTGAAAGAACCTGTAAGGAGAATAACAGAATGCATTCAGGAGAACTTAATTGCTAATTGCTACTTTCCAAGGGTTACAAAAAGATGTTTCTCTTTCCCCTCCCACCAAATTAAATAAAGTACCTTGATAATATGTCCCTCTTATCCCATTCTTATAATGGAAAATGATGTTATGAATTTTTCATATCCTTGGTTTCCCAACATAGATAAATTGGAAGAGTGCCAGGCACATGGTAGGTGCACGATATTGGAAATGGACCAATGTATATCTTCCCTCTAGGCCAAATAACCTGAAGAATTACTGGGAAAATCGTCCCACAAATGTGGCAAATCCACCTCCTTTATTTCTATGGGAATAAAATAAAGTGACTGTGCACTAGATGCTGCTCATTCTGTTCACTTCTGTGAGAAAATTTAAATAACAGATCCAAATAGGATGAGAGAAATGTAAACACTCTGATTCCCTTAGCAGAAGGCAAGTTGTTTAGTTTTCTACTTTGGAAAAGCAAGACACCTAAATTGCAGAAAACTCTATGAGAAGAACAGACATCTAAGGGTTTGATCATCCTGGAGCAGAAGCGGATTCCCATGCACTTGTTCTAATGGCATTTACAGACATGAACTATGAAACAATTAGGAGCCAAAGCAAGAAAACCTGACCTTTGAGAGGGGAGATAAGGTGTAGTCCACCTTAACAAAATAGAGAAATGGCATCTAATAGTGAAACTACCAAAGTAGAAATTATTATGCCTAAATGCTGATTATCATTTGTCTTTAAGGAAAGTAGAGAAATGTCTGAAGCCTGAACAGTAGAGAGGAAAGAGCACTCTGAAAACCAGAACTCTAGTTCCATCTCTGTCATTAACTAGCTTCATATTTCAGGGCAATCTATTTTACCTTTGCCTGCTTCAGTATCCTCATTTGTCAAAGACTATAATAATACTGGCCTAATCTATAGTCATATCTTGCTTAACAATGGGGATATGTCCTAAGAAATGTGTCTTTAGGCAATTTCATTGGCTGAACTTACACAAACTAGATGGTATAACCTACTACACACCTAGGCTATGGTATAGCCTCTTGCTCTTTTTTTTTTTTTTTTTTTTGAGACTGAGTCTCACTCTGTCACCCAGACAATCTCGGCTCACTGCAGCCTCCACCTCCTGGGTTCAAGCAATTCTCCTGCCTCAGCCTCCCGAGTAGCTAGAATTACAGGCACACGCCACCACGCCCAGCTAATTTTTATATTTTTAGTAGAAATAGGGTTTCGCCATGTTGGCTAGGATGGTCTTGAACTCCTCAACTCACGTAATCTACCCACCTTGGCCTCCCAAAGTGCTGGGATTATAGGCGTGAGCCACCGTGCTGGCAGCCTCTTGTTCTTAAGTTACAAACTTGTACAGCATGTTACTGTACAGAATACTGTAGGGAACTGGAACACAGTGGTAACTATGTATATATGTAAATACATCTAGACATAGAAAAAGTACAGTAAAGGCTGAGCACGGTGGCTCACGCCTGTAATCCCAACACTTTAGGAGGTGGAGGCAGGTGGATCACTTGAGGTCAGGTGTTTGAGACTAGCCTGGCCAACAGGGCAAAACCCCATCTCTACTAAAAATACAAAAATTAGCCAGGCATGGTGGTGCACGTCTGTAATCCCAGCTACTCTAATCCCAGCTACTCGAGAGGATGAGGCAGGAGAATGCTTGAACCTGGAAGGTAGAAGTTGCAGCAAGCCGAGATCACGCCACTGCACTCCAGCCTGGGCAACAGAGCGATATCCTGTCTAAAAAAAGAAAAGAAAGAAAAGAAAATAAAAGAAAAAAAAAAAAGAAAATAAAAGAAAAAAGAAAAGAAAAGAAAAGGAGGTACCGTAAAAAAATAAGGGATTATAATTTTTTTTTTTTTCAGATGGAGTCTTGCTCTGTCGCCCAGGCTGGAGTGCAATGGTACAATCTTGGCTCACTGCAACCTCCACCTCCCGGGTTCAAGAAATTCTCCTGCCTCAGCCTCCCGAGTAGCTGGGATTACAGGCATGCACCACTATGCCTGGCTAATTTTTATATTTTTAGTAAATAAGGGGTTTCACCATGACCTTGTGATCCGCCTGCCTCGGCCTCCCAAAATGCTGGAATTACAGGAGTGAGCCACCATGACCAGCCAGTATTATAATCTTATGGGACCACTGTTGTACATGTGTTCCCTTACTGATTGAAAAATTGTTATGCAGGCCGGGCGCGGTGGCTCAAGCCTGTAATCCCAGCACTTTGGGAGGACGAGATGGGCGGATCACGAGGTCAGGAGATCGAGACCATCCTGGCTAACACGGTGAAACCCCGTCTCTACTAAAAAATACAAAAAATTAGCCGGGCGAGGTGGCCGGCGCCTGTAGTCCCGGCTACTCGGGAGGCTGAGGCAGGAGAATGGCGTGAACTCGGGAGGCGGAGCTTGCAGTGAGCTGAGATCCGGCCACAGCACTCCAGCCTGGGTGGCAGAGCGAGACTCCATCTCGAAAAAAAAAACAAAAGAAATAAGAAGGGAAAGAAGTATGTTGTAATGATAAGTGAAAGAAAAAAAACACAAACATATATATCATGCTCTCACCATTTAACAATTTACACAAGAAAAACAGAAACAGCCCGGTGCAGTGGCTCACGCCTGTAATCCCAGGCACTTTGGGAGGCTGAGGCAGTCAGATCACCTGAGTTTGGGAGTTTGAGACCAGCCTGACCAACATGGAGAAACCTCATCTCTACTAAAAATACAAAATCAGCCGGGCATGGTGGCACATGCGTGTAATCCCAGCTATTTAGGAGGCTGAGGCAGGAGAATGACTTGAACCCGGGAGGTGGAAGTTGCAGTGAGCTGATACCACACCATTGCACTACAGCCTGGGAAACAAGAGCGAAACTTGGTCTCAAAAAAAAAAAAAAAAGAAAGAAAGAAAGCAGGCACAGTGGCTCACACCTGTAATCCCAGCACTTTGGGAGGCCAAGGTGGGAGGATCACGGTATCAGGAGTTCGAGACCAGCCTGGCCAACATGGTGAAACCCCATCTCTACTAAAAATACAAAAATTAACCGGGCATGGTGGCAGGCGCCTGTAATCCCAGCTACTTGGGAGGCTGAGGCGGGGGAATTGCTTGAACCCAGGAGGCGGAGGTTGCAGTGAGCCGATATTGGGCCACTGCACTCCAGCCTGGGTGACAGAACAAGACTCTGTCTCAAAAAATATATAAATAAATAAAATAAAAATAGAAACACTCCAAAATGCTAATAACAGCATTTTCTTGGTGTGGGACTACAAGTAATCTTTCTTTTTCTAGCTACTTTTCTGTGCTTTACAGTTTTCCATTTATATGTATAATAAAAGCCAAGAAAAACACTTTTTAAAAACCGAATTAAGAAAAAAACATGCTGGGCACGGTGGCTCATGCCTGTAATCCCAGCACTTTGGAAGGCCAAGGCAGGTGGATCACAAGGTCAGGAGATCGAGACCATCCTGGCTAGCACAGTGAAACCCTGTCTCTACTAAAAATACAAAATATCATCCAGGTGTGGTGCTGGGTGCCTGTAGTTCCAGTTACCTGGGAGGCTGAGGCAGGAGAATGGCGTGAACCCGGGAGGCGGAGGTTGCAACGAGCTGAGACCACGCCACTGCACTCCAGCCTGGGCGACAGAGTGAGACTCCATCTCAAAAAAAAAAAAAAAAAAAAAGAAAAGGAAAAACACAAGACACCATGGAATAGTAAGCTATTAAATATTATCAACAGTAACAGGTATAACTCAGCTCTATAATACCTCTACTTATTTCAATTTCCCCTACTTTTGTAGAAAAGGTTTTGTGATAAAACAGTTTCTCAATATTATTAGCCAGATTAATAGTTAGATATATGGACAGGAAAATAAAATCAGTTATGCTGGTATCTTAATAAGTAAATAGGCATCAAAACTATGTTTCAAATAGGATCAAATTATTAAGGTTGCTGAGTAGTATATTACAAAGACAAAATCAAGAGAAGTTTTTTCAATAGATTTCCCTCCAAAGATGAAAAATTAGTCTTCTATCTTTGTTATGACTTGGTTTCTTAGCATTTTTAAGCTGTTTGTTTTTTAAGCTAATTGTACAAAAACTAACACTATATTTGTCAATTTAAATGTTTTAAAATTAATTTTAAAATATACTACTACCAAGTCAGTAACATGAATATGATGTTCAAAGTTCTATTTATTGAAGAGTGTTATAACTCATCACCAGATTGAGGAAAACTAATTTCAATCCATATTTCTAAATTAAACTTATGTCACTCTAAGATCTTCCACTGCGCAGATTCATTTTTATTCTTACCTTTTAATCCCTCTGACAAGCAGAGAAGCCCAGGGCTGATGTATAGAGAGGCACCAGCCACCATCAAAGCCTTCCTGAAATTCTTGATCCTGGATTCGCAACTGGTGCTGAAGCGAGTTGAACTCTAGTCCCAACCCTGAAGAACGGAAAGCCTTCTTCTGTGAGGCTGCACCTGTGTGGTCAACCCACTACACAGAAAAACAAACATACAGTTCTGTCTTATAAGGCAAGAATCTGGGGTAGGTAGACAAAATGAAGCGAATGCTAATAATGAGGAAATCATACGGGGAGCATTTTTCTTTTTTTTTTTTTCTTTGAGACGGAGTCTCGCTCTGTCACCCAGGCTAGAGTACAGTGGCGCCATCTTGGCTCACTGCAACCTCCACCTCCCGGGTTCACGGCATTCTCCTGCCTCCACCTCCCGAGTAGTTGGGACTACAGGCGCCCGCCACCACGCCCCACTAATTTTTTGCATTTTTAGTAGAGACGGGGTTTCACTGCGTTAGCCAGGATGGTCTCAATCTCCTGACCTCGTGATCCACCCACCGCGGCCTCCCAAAGTGCTGGGATTACAGGCGTGAACCACCGCGCCCGGCCATATTGGAAACATTTTTCTTAAAAAATATATCCCATGGAAAATTGTTCACGCCTGTAATTCCTCAAGGTGAGGCAGGAGGATCACTTGAGCTCATAAGTTCAAGGACAGCCTGGGCAACATGGTGAGATCCTGTGTCTTTAAAAATAACATGGGGCCGGGAGCGGTGGCTCACGCCTGTAATCCCAGCACTTCAGCACTTTGGGAGACTGAGGCGGGCAGATCATGAGGTCAGGAGATCGAGACCATCCTGGCTAACACAGTAAACCCTGTCTCTACTAAAAATACAAAAAAAGTTAGCCGGGCATGGTGGCGGGCGCCTGTACTCCCAGCCACTTGGGAGGTTGAAGCAGGAGAATGGCAGGAACCCAGGAGGTGGAGCTTGCAGTTAGCCGAGATCGTGCCACTGCACTCCAGCCTGGGTGACAGAGTGAGACTATGACTAAAAAAAAAATAATAATAAAATAAAAATAATAATAAGGGCCAGGCACGATGGCTGATGTCTGTAATCCCAGCACTTGAGGAGGCCAAGGCAGGAGGATTACTTGAGCCCAGAAGTTTAAGACCAATCTGGGCAACAAGGCGAAACTCCTTCTCTACAAAAAATATACAAATTAGTAAGGTATGATGGCACGTGGCTACTGTAGTCTGAGCCACTTGAGAAGCTGAGATGGGAGGATCTCTTGAGACTGGGAGGTCAAGGTTGCAGTGGGCTGTAATCATACCACTGCACTCTTGCCTGGATGACAGAACAATATCCTGTCTCAAAAATAAATACATACATATGAAAATATAATAACTTACAGGAAAAAACTTCAAGCAGTAGTCAAAACCCTAGGCAATCATTTAACCCCTAAAGATTTCAGTTTTTCCAACTAGAAAAGGATGAAGTTGGACTAAATGAATTTCTAAGGATCTTTCGGCCATACAATTTTATGATTCTTGTCAATTGTGGCATATCTTAAAAATACACATTTTTACAAATTAAATACACATTTATTGAGTACTTAACTGTGAAAAGCACATTAACTAGGGAGACATAAAATATGAAAAAGATACGGTTCTTGATGGCAAGGAACTTAAAGCCTAGTGGAAGACAGACACATAAATAACTATTCAAAACATAAGGCAGAATTGACTACATACTAAATAGGAGATAGAAGTTCTTACAGAGGACCAAAGAGGAAAAAGAATTGATCCACTATAGGGTAAATAATTTATTTTCAAAAATTTTTTTTCAGACACTGTCTTGCTCTGTTGCCCAGGCTGGTCTTGACCTCTTGACTTCAAGTGATCCTCCTGCCTCGGCCTCCCAAAATGCTAGGATTACAGATGTCAGTCACCACACGTAGATGGAAATAAATAATTTCATAAAATGTTAGTATGTGAACAGTCTTGAGGCTCAAATGATTTTTTCTATTTCTACTACGGCTGTTGCCTCTAATTACACAGCCACTTTCCTAAATTAATTCCTCATTATCTTTCAATAATACTATTAAAGAATCTGCCAGCAGGTATCTTCATCTACATTTTTAGTCTTTATTTTATGATGATAATTATTTTTTTTTTTAGAGATGGGATCTCACTTGTGTCATCCAGGCTGGAGTGTAGTGGCTTAATCATAGCTCACTGCAGCCTCCAACTCCTGGGCTCAAGTGATCCTCCCACCTCAGCTTCCCAAGTATCTAGGACTATAGATGTGTATCACTACGTCTCAGGCCCAGCTCCCACTTTTGGTCTTTAAATAACTCTCTATTGCCCCACTAGTGCTATAATACTAATTTGGGCTCGCATCATCTTTCCATGGTGCTATTGCAATGACTTCCTTGGCAATTTCTCAGCTTCTAATCTTACTTACTCTTCCTTCCAATTCATTCTCTACGTAGGCATGGAAGCCATGCCAATCATCTGCTAAAATTCTTCCAGAACCCTTCACTGCCTACTTTAGGACAAAACCTAAACTCATTAGCATAAGATAAAAAAATCTTTCATGATCAGATGTTGCTTACTGTACTGGGTTGAGTAGTATCCCCCAAAATCAATGTCCACCTAGATAGAATCTGTGAACACAACCTTACTTGGAAATAGTCTTTACAGATGTAATCAGTTTAAGGTGAGGTTATATTGGATTATAGTAGGCCCTAAATCCAATGACTTGTATCCTTGTAAGAGGAGAGGGCACACAGTGACAGAGACACACACAGGGAAGAAGTCTATGTGAAGACAGAGGCAGAGATTAGAGTGATGAGCTACAAGGCAAAAGACACCTAGAGCCACCAGAAGCTTAAAGAGGTACGGAAGCATTCTCCTGTAAAGCCTTCGGAGGGAATGTAGTCTTTTCAATACCTTGATTTCGGGCTTTTAGTCCCCAGGTGTGGGAGAATAAATTTCTGTTGTTTTAAGTCACCTAGTTTGTGGTACTTTGTTACAGCAGCCCTGGGAAACTAATACACTTACCAGTCCATAACAATAGTTAATTATATGTGATTCCCCAAACCCGCAATGCTCTCAAGCTGCTGAGCCTTTGTACGTGTTGTACCTTCTGCCTGGAATTCCCTCTCCAGATTTGTGTGCTTGGAAATTCCTATATCTATATCCCATGTTTTTATGTATACAAGCCCTTGTTCCTACAATTCATTCTGCCTGCAATTTTTTTCTCCACCATTCCCAAACATACATTTTTCTCAAATATTTACTTTTTTTTTTTTTTGAGACAGGGTCTCACTCTGTCGCCCAGGCTGGAGTGCAGTGGCATGATCATAGCTCACTGCAACCTCTGCCTCCTGGGCTCAGGTGATTCTCCCAACTCAGCCTCCTAAGTAGCTGGGACTACAGGCACCACGCCACCATGCCCAGCTAATTTTCGTATTTTTAGTAGAGACGGGGTTTCGCCATGTTGCTCAGGCTGGTCTAGAACTCCCAGGCTCAAGCAATCTGCCCGCCTCAGCCTCCCAAAGTGCGACCGGTGAATACTAACTTTTTTTTTTTTTTTTTTTTTTTTGAGACAGAGTCTCGCTCTGTCGCCCGGGCTGGAGTGCAGTGGCCAGATCTCAGCTCACTGCAAGCTCCGCCTCCCGGGCTCACGCCATTCTCCTGCCTCAGCCTCCCGAGTAGCTGGGACTACAGGCGCCTGCCACGATGCCCGGCTATTTTTTTGTATTTTTTTAGTAGAGACGGGGTTTCACCGTGTTAGCCAGGATGGTCTCGATCTCCTGACCTCGTGATCTGCCCGTCTTGGCCTCCCAAAGTGCTGGGATTACAGGCTTGAGCCACCGTGCCCGGCCGAATACTAACTTTTAACGAATGCCAGCTTCCCTATAAAACCCATTGACTGCCCTCAGCTAGCAGTAGTCTCCCGCTCCTCTGGATTTCCACAGCACTTAATACTTACACTCTATTAGCATTTATTAGAGCTGCTTACATAGATCTTTACCCCTACTAGTTTGTGAGTTATTTGAGGATAGAATCAGTGTCTGCTTGATCACTTATTATTGTGCTTATCCATAGTAGAGTTTCAATATACTGGATGGTAAAACAAAGGATAATGATAATGAGTGAATTGATAAATTAATTTAAAACACCACCCTATGGGACTACCCATATTCTATAAAAGATAAAGAGACCGGGCGCAGTGGCTCACGTCTGTAATCCCAGCACTTTGGGAGGCCGAGGTAGGTGGATCACGAGGTCAGGAGATCTAGACCATCCTGGCTAACACGGTGAAACCCAATCTCTACTAAAAAACACAAAAATTAGCTGGGCGTGGTGGTGGGCGCCTGTAGTCCCAGCTACTTGGGAGGCTGAGGCAGGAGAATGGCGTGAACCCGGGAGGCGGAGCTTGCAGTGAGCCGAGATCACGCCACTGCACTCCAGCCTGGGCGACAGAGTGAGACTCCATCTCAAAAAAAAGAAATAAATAAATAAAATAAAATAAAAACATTAACAAAACGACCATGGTATTTTTGTCTAAATTTCTATAGTACTTAACAAAACTCTTTCTCGGGAAACACTTGGAAGATAAAACAAGTCAATTTGTCAGAAGTACTACAATAAAAATGGAAAAAACGTGGGCCAGAGAAGAAGGTTGGCAGGTGTGTTGAGACAGCTGATTGGTATCTAAAGTCTATGAAATATACATACTTAAAAGAAGGCAAATTTAGGGCCAAACTTCTCTTATTAACAGTTAGAGCAAAGGTCCACTAACCTGGGGAGGGGACTGGTACATGTTGGGATTTACCAGAACTCCCAAAGGCTCTTCAGAAGATCTATCCAATTTGGTCAGTGGCTGGTTCAAGGTTCCATTGGCAATGGCCTGTATTGTCTCATCTAGTCTGTGACAATAAACCAAAAGGATGCAACAATTGGTAATGTTCTATGCTCAGAATGTCCTTACCACCAACATAAAATGCTTTAATAGTAATAAAATTTGGAATATAAAGAGGAGTCTATGGATGACCTTCCCTCCTCCTCACTCCAACCCCTTCTCATACCAAAAACCCTAAGGAATATGAGTTAATAAATGTTCCAGAATGTCTAGGCACAGTGGCTCACTCCTGTAATTCCAGCACTTTGGGAGGCCAAGGTGGGTGGATCACAAGGTCAAGAGATTGAGACCATCCTGGCCAATATGGTGAAACCCCGTCTCTACTAAAAATACAAAAATTAGTTTAGCATGGTGGCACACGCCTGTAGTCCCAGCTACTTGGGAGGCTGAGGCAGGAGAATCACTTGAAACTGCAAGGAGGAGGTTGCAGTGAGCCAAGATTGTGCCACTGCACTCCAACCTGGGCAATAGAGCGAGATTCTGTCTCAAAAAATAAAATAAAATAAAATAAAGTTCCAGAATACCAAGAAAATACACAGGGCACACTACAGTCATTCACCTGCTCAATAAGATCATTAAACAGGCCAAGACCAGAAAAGCTGCCTAGAAGTCAGGAGTGGTGGCTCATACCTATAATTCCAACACTATCATAGGCCAAAGAGGGAGGATCACTCGAGGCCTGGAGTTTGAGACCAGCTTGGGCAACATAGAGAGACCCTGGTTCTACAAAAAATAAATTAGCTGGGCGTGGTGGCTCACACCTGTAGTCCCAGCTACTTGGGAGGATGAGATGGGAGGTCTCTTGAGCCCAGGAGTTCGAGGTGCCACTGCCCTCCAGCTTGGGCAACAGTCAATAAGGCCCTGTCACAAAAAGAAAAAAAAAAAAAAGTTGCCTAGGAATACCCTGACCCACAAAGAGTATTCTATGGCAGCTCATCTTCTCAATACAACCTATACAGTTATTCCTCTGCCTACTCAGCAGTCCTTTCTCCACTCCTTCTCACTGGTCTGCATTCTATCTTTGCTTGAAGGCTCAGAAGTTATAAAGAGGTACCCTACTGGCCCAGCACAAAAATGCTTAATCCTTTCTCTAAGGTCCTATATTACCCACTATCTAAACAACCATTGGATATATCCCATGTTATCCCGTGCCTATGATGTTGGCACTGGATATCTGGCTCTAAACCTATAAGAGAATGTGATGATGATTTTCATTTAAAGATTGTGGAAACCTACTGGTTAGTTAGTAAGAGATCATAAGCCCTGAAGGAACCCTATCTTAATTCACTCTATAGCTCTACAGTACTTGCTACTCTATTCAATGCTCCTGTTGGATGCTTGACAAACGTTTGTGGATAACAATAATAATTCTGAGGCACAACATAATGAAAAGCTTCAACTAACAGGAAAGGCTAAACTTGACCTTCAGTTCAATTCAATATATGTTTGTTAGGAATATCTCATATGTAAGGCAGCTTAAAAGGTGGGGAAGACACTGTTCCTGCCTTCAAGAGGCTTTCTTTTTTGTTTTTTTTTTTAAGAGGCTTTCAATCCAAGTGGCAGATTTAAGACAGCCTTACAGACGATGAATCATACATGAGGGGATGTAATAATTACTATGAAACAGGCACAGTCCGTTTAGTGGTTATTATTCCTTCATCCAACATGTTGTATCATGTAGGTTCAAGGGAGAGGTAGGTATGTGAAACGCAAAGATTGGGGGAGAAATTTCCAAACCAAGGAAAAATCAGAAACAAAGGTCTGAAGCTTTTAAAAAGTATAAGAATTTGTATGATGAGGTGAGTCTAAAATAGGGTGGGGACAGTGAGGTCTGAAAGAGGGGAATAGATTTGACACAGTATAATGATAAGTATATCCAGAACTCTAGAATCTACAAAAGAAATAATAAAAAAGCAAATGAACAGTTTTAGAACTCTCAAACTTACTAGCATACAACTAAAGCAAAGGAATGTCAATAAAAATTAGAATGAAATATCATTTTTCATGTCTCAGAATGGCAAATATTTTTTAAACATCTTTGACAAGGGAAAAGGAAATTGTAGCCGGGCGCGGTGGCTCAAGCCTGTAATCCCAGCACTTTGGGAGGCCGAGACGGGCGGATCACGAGGTCAGGAGATCGAGACCATCCTGGCTAACACGGTGAAACCCCGTCTCTACTAAAAATACAAAAGCTAGCCGGGCGAGGTGGCGGGCGCCTGTAGTCCCAGCTACTCTGGAGGCTGAGGCAGGAGAATGGCGTAAACCCGGGAGGCGGAGCTTGCAGTGAGCTGAGATCCGGCCACTTCACTCCAGTCCGGGCGACAGAGCAAGACTCCGCCTCAAAAAAAAAAAAAAAAAAAAAAAAAAAAAAAAAAAAAAAAAAAAAGGAAAAGGAAATTGTTATATTGATATCTGGTGTGTAGCTGATAAGTCAAAGAATGCACAATCTAAATATTATCTTCTAAAAAGTTGTAACTTTTTTATGTATTTATGTTAATAGACTTTATTTTTTGTTGTTTTTTTTTTTTGAGACGGAGTCTTGCTCTGTCTCCCAGGCTGGAGTGCAGTGGCCTGACGTTGGCTCACTACCACCTCCACCTCCCGGGTTCAAGTGATTCTCCTGCCTCAGCCTCCCGAGTAGCTGGGACTACAGGCGTCCGCCACCACTCCCGGCTAATTTTTGTATTTTCAGTAGAGATGGGGTTTCACCATATTGGCCAGGCTGGTCTCGAATTCCTTGACCTTGTGATCCGCCTGCCTCGGCCTCCCAAAGTGCTGCGATCACAGGCTTGAGCCACCGCGCCCGGCCTAATAGACTTTATTTTTAAGGTGGGGTCTCAATATGTTGCCCAGGCTGGTCTTGAACTCCTGGCCTCAAGTGATCCTCCCACCTTGGCCTCCCAAAGTGCTGAAATTACAGGTGTGAGCCACTGCACCCAGCCTTAGGTTTTATTTTTTAGATCAGTTTTAGGTTCAGAGCAAAACTGAGAGGAATATACAGAGGTCATCCACATTCCCCAAGACCTCCCAAATACATAGGCTCCGCCATTATTAGCATCCCTCACCAGAGTGGTACATTTGTTACAAGTGATCAACCTACACTGACACATCATTATCACCCAAAAGCCATGGTTTACATTAGCGTTCACTCCTGGTGTTGTACAATTTATGGATTTGGACAAATTTATAATGACATGTATTTACCATTGTAATTACATACAGAGTAGTTTCACTGCCTTAAAAGTCTTCTCTGTGCTCCTTCTATTTATTCCTCCCTCTCTTCTAATCCCTGGAAACTACTGAATAATTAAAATCATACAGTATGTAGGCTACACTATTTTAATACTCCCATTCACAGTAACAGAATATCCCCATTTTCCTATAACCACACAATATGCAGTATTTTTTTAAAAAAATTTAAGCCAGGCCGGGCGCGGTGGCTCAAGCCTGTAATCCCAGCACTTTGGGAGGCCGAGGCGGGCGGATCACGAGGTCAGGAGATCGAGACCATCCTGGCTAACACGGTGAAACCCCGTCTCTACTTAAAAATACAAAAAACTAGCCGGGCGATGAGGCGGGCGCCCGTAGTCCCAGCTACTCGGGAGGCTGAGGCAGGAGAATGGCGTAAACCCGGGAGGCGGAGCTTGCAGTGAGCTGAGATCCGGCCACTGCACTCCAGCCTGGGTGGCAGAGCAAGACTCCGTCTCAAAAAAAAAAAAAAAAAAAAAAAAAAAAAATTTAAGCCAAATTTGATGCACCAAAAAAACCTGATATATTATGTTTTTAAATCCGTATTTCCTGATGGCTAGTTGAACATCTTTTCAAATGTTATTGGCTATTTGTACGTCCCCACTTGTAAATTGTTTGTTCTTAGTTTTTGTCCATTTTTCTGCTGGAGTTTTTGGTCATTTTCTTTTAATTTGCTAGAGTTCTTACTTATATAGTATGGATATTGCTCCTTTGACTGTTAAAACCACTTAAAATACTTTCTTCCAACTTCGTACTGTCTTTTTATTTAAAATATCTTATGTAGTCATGACTTCAGGATTTTGTATCTTGCTTCGGAAGAGCTTTATCACACCAAGACTATAATTATGTTCTCCTATGATTCTGTATTTCTTTCTGATCCCTTTGTATTATTTATATTTAACTCTTTAGTGAAACTTATTACAGCATCATAGAATGGTTTGAGGTAGAGACATTACCTAGATTTTTTTCCAAACAGGCAATTATTCCAAAATAACAATTTTAATTATTTCTTTAGTGATTAAAAATGTTAGCTTTATTGATTACTAAACTCACATATATATATACACACACCCGTGCACACATACACACACAATGTAAACATACCAATATCTTTCTGGATTCTGTTTCATTAATTTATTTCTGTGCCCAAACTATATCTCATTGTTTTAAAAATTTTTTTTTGCTGGGCACAGTGACTCATGCCTATAATCCCAGCAACTTGGGAGGCTGAGGCAGGTGGATCACTTGAGGTCAGGAGTTTGAGACCAGCCTGGCCAACATGGTGAAAACCTGTCTCTACTAAAAATACAAAAATTAGCTGGGCATGGTGGCGGGCACCTGTAATCCCAGCTACTCAAGGGGCTGAGGTAGGAGAATGGCTTGAACCCGGGAGCGGAGGTTGCAGTGAGCCAAGATCGGGTCACTGTGCTCCAGCCTGGGCAACAAAGCGAGACTCTATCTCAAAAAAAAACCGACAAAAATCAGTAATTATCTGGTAGGAGTGTTCATTTAAAAACTTTTTCTTAGCTATTCTTACACGCTTTCCATTCCAAATAAACACATTTTTTAAATCAACAAAAATAAAAGATCCACTAGAAAGGGAAAATCCTTTATGGTCAACCTATTCCTTCTTTGACACACTTCCTAGTGCTGCTCACTCACCTGCTATGATATTCTGCTAGTGAATTTTCTTCTTCCAGGATCTTCCTTCCTGCAAAGTCAATGGTGACCTTCTTAGAAAGTCGAGAGGCGTGTCGAAGTTCTCTCAGCTCCTCCTCTCGCTTCTGCAAGGTTTCCCGCTCAAGTTTGGACAACCATTGGTTAGAATCACTGGCAAAGTAATCTGACTCATCATCGATGACTTGGGTCCTTCGAATACTGAGAAAAAGGGAACACATGGTAATTAGGTCATCTGTTGACAAATAAGGACCGATTATTGGAAAACAGTTTCAAGGTAGCTTAATATCTCAAATATGTTCCAAAATCAAGTCAAGCTCTGCATATGTTTTATTTCCAGTGTAGGCTCAGCTCTTAGAACTTATCTCAACCTCAGGCAAGAAAAGACACAGCACCGTAATCCATTTTCCTTCTACCTTTCATATTAGTCCAGCCTCTACCTTCTGAAAGCTGGGCTTCAGCCTAGTTTTGCTGCATCTGAGTTCATGTCTGACAGCTTACTAAGTATCCTAGTCCCTCTGTAACTGGGATCCAGTCTATTCTTCCTAGGCTTATTTGCTTACTGGAGTTTGCTGAAGTCTCAGTTCTGTAGCTTAACTACTTTTTTCTTTTTTTTTTGAAACAAAGTCTTGCTCTGTCGCCCAGGCTGGAGTGCAGTGGCATGACTGCCTCCTCAGTTCAAGCAATTCTCTGCCTCAGCCTCCCAAGTGGCTGGGATTACAGGCGCGACACCATGCCTGGCTAATTTTTTGTATTTTTAGTAGGGATGAGGTTTCACCATCTTGGCCAGGCTGGTCTTGAACTCCTGGTCTCGTGATCCACCCACCTTGGCCTCCCAAAGTGCTAGGATTACAGGTGAGTCACTGCGCCTGGTCAACTTTTTACTCTTAAGACATTCTGGCCGGGCGCGGTGGCTCACGCCTGTAATCCCAGCACTTTGGGAGGCCGAGACGGGCGGATCACAAGGTCAGGAGATCGAAACCATCCTGGCTAATACGGTGAAACCCCGTCTCTACTAAAGAATACAAAAAACTAGCCGGGCGACGAGGCGGGCACCTGTAGTCCCAGCTACTTGGGAGGCTGAGGCAGGAGAATGGCGTAAACCTGGGAGGTGGAGCTTGCAGTGAGCTGAGATCCGGCCACCGCACTCCAGCCTGGGCGACAGAGCCAGACTCCCTCTCAAAAAAAAAAAAAAAAAAAAAGACATTCTATTACCCTATACTATATGGTATTACCTATAACCCACTTTGCAGGCTCTCACTAATGCACTGGGGCCAAGTTCCAAGATATAACAGTCAGGCCTATTTCTAAGATCGTACTGACAGAGAAACTAAAAACTGGAAGCAATCTTGATGGTCTAATTCTCTCATTCTACATATAATAAGCCTGGGGCTCACAGAAGTTGAGTGATTACTCCAATGTCATAAATCCAGTTAAGATTAAGTTTCCCCATAATTACAAATAGTGACATAAATAGACATAAGTGAAATACTGAAGTTAGATTCATATATTGACTTCAAATTTTCATACTCAGCTAGAATTGTAAAAAAACTGTCTTCTTAGGCCAGGCACGGTGGCTCACACCTGTAATTCCAGCACTTTGGGAGACTGAGGCTGGCGAATCATACACACACAAAAATAAAACAAAAATAAAGCAGACTTAGAATAGAAACATTTTTAACAGTACTCTGGAAGAAATTTTTTTTTTTTTTTTGAGACAATCTCGCTATGACACCCAGGCTGGAGTGCACTGGATTAATCTCGGCTCACTGTAACCTCCACCTCCCAGTCTAAATCGATCCTCCCACCTCAGCCTCCCAAGTAGCTGGGATTACAGGCATGTGACATTATGCCTAGGTAATTTCTGTATTTTTTGTACAGACGGGGTTTTGCTATGTTGTCCAGGCTACTCTCAAACTTTCAGGTTCAAACAATCCGTCTGCCTTGGCCTCCCAAAATGTTAGGCTTACAGGCGTGAGCCGAGCCACTGTGCCTGGTGGAAATTGGTCTTATACAAAAACCTAGATAATGAAACTGGTACCCATGAACACACCAGCAAAGCAGCAATAATAGGGAGAGACCCTTTTCCAGTTTCTGTTGATTGAGAAGTGCATTCCATTTCTCTCTCTTTTTTTTTTTTTTTTTTTTTTTGAGACAGAGTCTTGCTCTGTCGCCTAGGCTAGAGTGCAGTGGCGCGATCTCAGCTCACCGCAACCTCTGCCTCCTGGGTCCACACCATTCACCTGCCTCAGCCTCCTGAGTAGCTGGGACTACAGGTGCCCGCCACTACGCTCGGCTAATTTTTTGTATTTTTAGTAGAGACGGGGTTTCACCGTGTTAGCGGATCTCCGGACCTTGTGATCCATCCGCCTCGGCCTCCCAAAGTGCTGGGATTACAGGCATGAGCCACCACACCCGGCCTCCATTTCTATTTCTAAAACTACGTTTTACTGAGTATGGTGAAATGTGATACTGAAAGGATGAAGAGTGAATATGAGTTACACACCTTGTGATGGGTTTATTTAAGGAATAGTTTTCTAAATCTGATCTCATGTATTCATAGCAAATGGTTTGAAAGTAGCAGCCGGGCACGGTGGCTCAAGCCTGTAATCCCAGCACTTTGGGAGGCCGAGACGGGCGGATCACGAGGTCAGGAAATCGAGACCATCCTGGCTAACACCGTGAAACCCCGTCTCTACTAAAAAAATACAAAAAAACTAGCCGGGCGAGGTGGTGGGCGCCTGTAGTCCCAGCTACTCAGGAGGCTGAGGCAGGAGAATGGCGTAAACCCGGGAGGCGGAGCTTGCAGTGAGCTGAGATCCGGCCACTGCACTCCAGCCCGGGCGACTGAGCGAGACTCCGTCTCAAAAAAAAAAAAAAAAAAAAAAAATTAAAAAAAAAGAAAGTAGCAGGAATGTCTCATCAAAAGATTACAATGCCAGGAATAGACTCTCAGGTTACAAGAGATTCAGGGTCTCTCTGAGGACCCTCACAGAGTCATTTGAGAAGGGAACATATAAATCCTATCCAAACATTTTTTACCACCAACTGCTTTTCAACAAATATTTTGTTCAAAAGAAAAAAATAAGGAGGAAGTCAACAACAGAATTATCATAAATCTATCTCATAAAGAGAAGTCAATGGGCTAAACAATAATAATGCAGGAGTATAACGTTAATTTAGTTGTATTTTAATATACTGATTATTGAATCAAAAAACAAATTTAGTCAAAGGAAAGGAGAAGGGTAAATCATGCCTTCCTATGATAGGGCATAACCTATGTTCTCCCAAAGGCAATTCCTTATAGATTCTCCAGAGCCCAGCCTAACAGTTTGCACATAATAGGTACTCTAATACAGGTGACTGAATGAATGGCTACAAGTAAAACAAGTGGTGAATTATGTCAACTCACATCAACTGTCCAGGGAATAGACGAACATTTACCAGGAATCAAAAAATGCTACGGGACAGGATTCTTTTGGTGGGAGCCTATATTATTCAAACATGGATTAAAAAACAAGATGTAGGCCTCCTGTGTAGAGCATCCAGCTCTTCTTTTGCTATAAACTCTTTTACACTCCACTTTGAGAAGGTATCGAGTACCAAAATAATGGCCAGAATCTGTGGACTAGTTTATTTCTTAGCATTTGTTATTCTAACCCTTTCATACCTAGTTCTGTCAAACTCTAACAGTTTGTCTTTATGCTTGATAGCCTTCTCCAGACCAGACTTAATTCGCAATTCTTGATGAGGAAGAAGGTCCTTGGTAGAGATGTCCACCTTTCCAGAATTCTCCACCCCTGAAATTCAATAAGGAAGTCAAATGGTGTCAGCCTCTAAATACAAATTAGTTGTACCAGTGTGCAACAAAGAACAAAACATCAGAAGATCTGGTTCTGGCCTGATGGCCTGGAGCCTTCATTTCAACGGAAAACAAGTACACAGTCCAGGACTTACTTGTACAGCATTAAGCAGTGCTTGACACATGACAGGTTTTCAATAAATGGTAGGGATCTTTTCTTCCTTTAAAAAAATTTGGTTCACTAAGGGCACCAAAGTATTTAAGAATGTGACATAAAAATGCCTTCTTAGTGAAAAAATTTGCTGAATATTACCTTTAAATATATGTTTTTTCAAGATAGGATCTAATGCTGTTGCCCAGTCTGGAGTGCAGTGGTGTGATCATAGCTCACTGCAGTCTCAAACTTAGGCTCAAGTGATCCTCTCACCTCAGCCTCCTGAGAAGCTGAGACAACAGGCACATGCCATTGTGTCTGAATTTTTAAATTTCTGTAGAAAGGGGGTCTCACTATGTTGCCCACGCTGGTCTCAAAGTCCAGGCTTCAAGCAATCTTCCCAACTCAGCCTCTCAAAGTACTGGGATTCCAAACATGATCCACCACACCAGCCTAAATATACTTTTATATTATCAAAACTAAACAATAAATAATGGAAGAAAAAAGAAAATTTCACAAAAGGGGCAGAAATGAACAGTGTCAGTTTAATGAGAACCTGCTAAATGCTGAGGCACTTAGTATACATGTTATTTAATTTTCACAATAATCCTGTAAGACAGTTTGTATTATCTTTATTTTACAGATAAAGTAACTGAAGTTCAGAGATGACTATAAATTTACTGATTTCACACAGTTAGAAATTAGACAAGTGGGCCGGGCGCAGTGGCTCAAGCCTGTAATCCCAGCACTTTGGGAGGCCGAGACGGGCGGATCATGAGGTCAGGAGATCGAGACCATCCTGGCTAATACGGTGAAACCCCGTCTCTACTAAAAAATACAAAAAACTAGCCGGGCGACGAGGCGGGCGCCTGTAGTCCCAGCTACTCGGGAGGCTGAGACAGGAGAATGGCGTGAACCCGGGAGGCGGAGCTTGCAGTGAGCTGAGAGCCGGCCACTGCACTCCAGCCTGGGCGGCAGAGCAAGACTCCGTCTCAAAAAAAAAAAAAAAAAAAAAGAAATTAGACAAGTGGCCGGGCACGGTGGCTCACGCCTGTAATCCCAGCACTTTGGGGGGCTGAGGTTCGAGACCATCCTGGCTAACACGGTGAAACCCTGTTTCCACTAAAATAACAAAAAAATAGCCAGGCGTTGTGGCGGGCACCTGTAGTCCCAGCTACTCGGGAGGCTGAGGCAGGAGAATGGCGTGAACCCAGGGTGCGGCACTTGCAGTGAGCCGAGACCGTGCCACTGCACTCCAGCCTGGGCGACAGAGCAAGACTCCATCTCAAAAAAAAAAAGAAAGAAATTAGACCCTAGAAACAAAATCTGAGCTCGAGTATAACTCTAAAGCCAACACTGATTCCACGGTTGTGCTATCTTCTTTGACAGCATATTATAAATTTATATATCCCAGAAAAGAGAGCCATAGATTATGATACACCCAAGATCCAAAATGGGTTAGGTGGCTGGGTGCAGTGGCTCACTCCTGTAATTGCAACACTTCGGGAGACTGAGGTGGGAGGATCACTTGAGTCTAGGAGTTCAAGACTAGCCTGGGCAACATGATGAGAGCCCATCTGTACAAACAATTTAAAAATTAGCCAGACACGGTGGTACATGTCTGTAGACCCAGCTACTTGGGAGGCTGAGTCAGGAGAATTGCTGCAGTAAAATGTGTTCATACCAATGTACTCCAGCCTGAGACTGTCTAAAAACGAACAAACAAGGAGAGTACGTAGAATCAGAACCATTTTTTCTCAGAATGATTACCTTAACATCTAATTGAAAAAAATATAGAGGCATGTGCAACCTCTTTAATAATAAAATTAAAGGCCGGCACAGTGGCTCATGCCTGTAATCTCAGCACTTTGGGAGGCCGAGGTGGGTGGATTACCTGAGGTCAGGAGGCCTGGCCAACATGGCAAAACTCTGTCTCTACTAAAAATGCGAAAATTAGCTGGGTGTGGTGGCAGGCGCCTGTAATCCCAGCTACTCAGGAGGCTGAGGCAGAAGAATTGCTTGAACCTGGGAAGCAGAAGTTGCAGTGAGCCGAAAGCACATCACTGAACTCCAGCCTAGGTGACAGAGACTCCGTCTCAAACAAACAAACAAACAATAATAATAATTTAAAAAAAAATTACAGCCTTTTACAACTAAAACAAATTTGAAATGTCAAAACTCAAGAGTGAACAGGTTTCTGGGTACAACGCTAATACTGCTATAGATTAGTATGATTTTTTTTTTTTTTTTTTTGAGATGGAGTTTTGCTTTTGTTGCCAGGCTGGAGTGCAATGGTGCAATCTTGGCTCATCACAACCTCTGCCTCCCAGGTTCAAGCAATTCCCAGCCTCAGCCTCTCGAGTATCTGGGATTACAGGCATGTACCACCATGCCCGGCTAATTTTGTATTTTTGGTACAGACAGGGTTTATCCACATTGGTCAGGCTGGTTTCAAACTCCTGACCTCAGGTGATCCACCCGTCTCAGCCTCCCAAATTGCTGGGATTACAGGCATAAGCTACCATGCCCGGCGATTTATATGATATTTGGACAAAATAATCTGGCAAATACATCTCAAGAGTCAAAAAAAGATCACATTATTTGACGTAGTAACATTATTCTTAAAAATTTATCACAAGGAAATAAATCAAAAGCTATTTTAATAAAGGTGACGATTTGTGATATTATTCAAAATTTGGAAACAAATATCCAGTAATTAGGAAATAATCATATTATAATAAACCAAGTTAAAAGACTATTTTTAGCTACTAAAAACAATTATGAAGAATATATAGCAAGATAGCAGCTAATTATGAATTAGTTGGAAAAATGGAAAAACAAATGTTTTGACACAGATTACTACATTATAATCCCAACCAATCTGTCTATATAAAACAAAAAGTACTATGAACCAAGGCAGGAACAAAATGAAATATTTGCATTAAGTAGTGGGTAATGAGTATATTGTTTTTCCTTTTAATACTGTCCTTAACTGCCGGGCGCGGTGGCTCATGCCTGTAATTCCAGCACTTTGGGTGGCCGAGGCGGGCAGATCAAGAAGTCAAGAGATCAAGACCATCCTGGCCAACCAACCTGGTGAAACCCCATCTCTACTAAAAATACAAAATTTAGCTGGGCATAGTGGCGCACGCCTGTAGTCCCAGCTACTCGGGAGGCTGAGGCAGGAGAATCGCTTGAACCCGGGAGGCGGAGGTTGCAGCGAGCCAAGATCGCCCACTGCACTCCAGCCCAGGGGACAGAGCAAGACTCCCTCTAAAAAAATTAAAAATAGGGGGGGTGCGATGGCTCACGCCTGTAATCCCAGCACTTTGGGAGGGCGAGGCAGGCGGATCACAAGGTCAGGAGATCAAGACCATACTGGCTAACATGGTGAAACACCGTCTGTACAAAAAAATTAGCCAGGCGTGGTGGCGGGCGCCTCTAGTCCCAGCTACTTAGGAGGCTGAGGGAGGAGAATGGCGTGAACCCGGGAGGCGGAGCTTGCAGTGAGCCGAGAATGCGACACTGCACTCCAGCCTGGGAGACAGAGAGAAACTCCGTCTCAAAAATAAATAAATAAATAATAAAATAAATAAAAATAATGCCCTTAACTGACCGAGTGCTGTGGCTCACGCCTGTAATCCCAGCACTTCGGGAGGTTGACGTGGGTGGATCACCTGAGGTCAGGAGTTCCAGACTAGCCTGGCCAATATGGGGAAACCCCATCTCTACTCAAAATACAAAAAAATTGGCCGGGCATGGTGGCACACGCCTGTAATCCCAGCTACTCGAGAGGCTGAGGCAGGAGAATCGCTTGAACCCAGGTGGCGGAGGTTGCAGTGAGCCAAGATTGCGCCATTGCACTCCAGCCTGGGCAACAAGAGCAAAACTCTGTCTCAGAAAAAAAAAAAAAAATTGTTGCCCGGGCACGGTGGCTCACGCCTGTAATCCCAGCACTTTGGGAGGCTGAGGCTGGTGGATCACCTGAGGTTGGGAGTTCAAGACCAGCCTGACCAACATGGAGAAACCCTGTCTCTACTAAAAACAAAATTAGCCAGGGTGGTGGCACATGCCTGTAATCCCAGCTACTGGGGAGGCTGAAGCAGGAGAATTGCTTGAACCCGGGAGGCGGAGGTTGCGGTGAGCCGAGATTGCACCATTGCACTCCAGCCTGGGCAAAAAGAGCGAACTCCGTCTCAAAAATAAAAAAAATAAAGGAAGTCCTTAACTATTTTTGTCAGGTGTGTTTCAAGCATAAAAGGCATACAAAATACTTAGAAAATAAGTAGAGTTCCTATATAACCTTCACATAGCTTCCTTTAATGTTATTGTCTTATCTTACAAAACCATAGTATAATTATCAAAAATAAGAAATTAACATTGGTATAACACTATGAACAAACTATTTGGATTTTAACATTTTTTTTTCCATTAATGTCATTTTTCTGTTCTAGGATCCAATACTGGATCTATACTGCAATTAGTCGTCACATATATCCTTAGTTTACTCCAATCTGTGACATTTCTTCAATCTTGTCTTTCATGACATTGTAAATCTCTTGTTCTTAAACTTTCACACAATAATTTCAGTATCCATTGGTGGATCATGCTTGTGGCAGTTACTACTGCAGTGTTCTAATTGTGATTTTCTGGTATTTTCATTTCTTGCACTTTATTAACTGGAATTCTTTTATAAGAAGCACTGTCCTGGCCGGGCGCGGTGGCTCAAGCCTGTAATCCCAGCACTTTGGGAGGCCGAGACGGGCGGATCACGAGGTCAGGAGATCGAGACCATCCTGGCTAACACGGTGAAACCCCGTCTCTACTAAAATACAAAAACTAGCCGGGCGAGGTGGCGGGCGCCTGTAGTCCCAGCTACTCGGGAGGCTGAGGCAGGAGAATGGCGTAAACCCGGGAGGCGGAGCTTGCAGTGAGCTGAGATCTGGCCACTGCACTCCAGTCCTGGCGACAGAGCGAGACTCCGCCGCAAAAAAAAAAAAAAAAAAAAAAAAAAAAAGAAGCACTGTCCTTTCTCCATTTTATTAACTTATTCAGTTATTTATACAAGTATGGTCGCAAGAATATCAATTTTATTCTTTAGATTATAATGTAATACTAATATTTATTTTGCTGTTTAATGTTATGTAGTCTTAACAATTTTTCTAAAAAATAGATGCTTATAGAATGAGTGAATAGGCCATGCACAGTGGGTCATACCTGTAATCCCAATGCTTTGGGAGGCCGAGGCAGGTGGATCACTTGAGGTAATGAGTTCAAGACCAACCTGGCCAACATGGCAAAACCCCATCGCTACTAAAAAAATGTAAATATTGGCTGGGCGCAGTGGCTTACGCCTGTAATCTCAGCACTTTGGGAGGCCAAGGTGGGCAGATGACAAGGTCAGGACATCAAGACCATCCTGGCTGACATGGTGAAACCTCATCTCTACTAAAAATACAAAAAATTAGCCAGGTGTGGTGGCATGCGCCACCACAAGTAGTCCCAGCTACTTGGGAGGCTGAGGCTGGAGAATCAGTTGAACCCAAGAGGAAGAGGTTGCAGTGAGCTGAGATCAGCGCCACTGCACTGCAGCCTGGGTAACAGAGCAAGACTCCATCTCAAAAAAAAAAGTAAATATTAGCCACACGTGATGGCACACACCTGCAATCCCAGCTACTCAGAAGTTTGAGGCAAGAGAATCACTTGAGTCCAGGAGGAAGAGGTTGCAGAGAGCCGAGATCGCGCACTGCACTCCAACCTGGGTGATAAGAGTGAGACTCCATCTCAAAAAAACAAAAAAAACCAGAGAATGAGTGAATAAACTGCATCTTGCACTCCAGGATACAGAAAAGAGAAACAACCACAGACGCAACAAGACACCCATCATCTGAGTCATCCAATTAGAAGATTGCTGTCTACCTGACATGAGTTTCTTTAGCAGTTTCTGGCTCTTGTTTGAGTCACGCTGTAAAATATCTTGTTCCTCATGAGTACACACCTGTAAAATAATAAGAGTAAGACATGTGATCCAATAGTTAAATTATATTGTTTTCTTGATATATCTAAAAGTAACCTGAAATTACACATTAGGTGGGGTAAAATTATGAGACTACTGGTGTTTTTTTAATCCAAACACATCAAAATATAAAAATGTAAATGAGTTTTTCTCCAGATCTCTTTCCATTTCTTTTTTATGAACCAAACAAAAAACTTATATCACTGCACATCTCCCTGAATGACTTAATGGTTTAGAAAAAAAAAGGCTGGGCACAGTGGCTCATGACTATAATCCCAGCACCTTGGGAGGCTGAGGTGGGCAGATTGCTTGAGCGCAGGAATTCAAGACCAGCCTGGGCAACATGGCCAAATCCCATCTCAACAAAAAAATACAAAAATTAGCCTGGCATGGTGGTGTGTGCCTGTAGTCCCAGCTACTCAGGAGCTGGGACTTCTTGGTAGATACAGGGTTTTGCCATGTTGCCCAGGCTGGTCCTGAATTCCTGGGCTCAAACAGTCTTCCCTCCTCAGCCTCTGAAAGCAATGGGATTATAGGCATCAGCCACCATAACCGGCTTTTGGTTCTTTTCAATAAGACATCTTCTTATAATTAACTTCTCTTGTCAGATTTGGACTTCATGATTAGAACTGGGTTACTTTTAATGGTAAAATCTCATATGTTTTATCCAGTATTCGCAACAGTGGGAAATATTTATCCTTTGAAAGTACGTTATTTTTTCTTCTTTTTTTTTTTTTTGAGTCAGGGTGTGGCTTTGTCACCCAGACGGGAGTGCGGTGGCATCATCTCTGCTCACTGCAACCTCTACCTCCCGGGCTCAAGTCATCCTCCCAACTCAGCCTCCCAAACTGCTGGGATTACAGACATAAGCCATCATGCCTGGCCTGAGACTCTGTCTAAAAAACAAACAAGGGACAGGTGCAGTGGTTCACGCCTGTAATCCCAGCACTTTGGGAGGCCAAGGCAGGTGGATCACCTAAGGTCAGGAGTTCAAGATCAGCCTGGTCAATATGGAGAAACCCTGTCTCTACTAAAAATACAAAAATTAGCTGGGCGTGGTAGTGGGCACCTGTAATCCCAGCTACTCGAGAGGCTGAGGCAGGAGAATCGCTTGAAGCTGGCAGGTGGAAGTTGCAGTGAGCCACTGCACTCCAGGCTGGGCAAGAGAACGAGACTCCGTCCTCAAAAACAAACAAACAAACAAACAAACAAACAAAGACTTCAAGGCCAATCTGCTTTACATTACTTTGTTTCTTGAACTAAAAGATTCAAGGACCTAGGAGAAAACACTGTACAATACTTCCCAGTAGTTGCCTCAATGACATACAGAATTCCTGAGAGCAGCTATAGGAGCTTGCTCTAAAGAGAAAGCTCCACATGGGAGGAGATTTACTGCCATTTAATGGACATTTTTATTAGTAGACACTACATTTTTCAGGTCATCCATTGTCTATCAGCTTATTCTGAGCATATGAAAAAATTAAGGGTTTCCCTAGGCACAGTGGCTCACACCTGTAATCCCAGCACTTTGGGAGGCTGAGGAGGGTAGATCACCTGAGGTCAGGAGTTCCGAGACCAGCTTGACCAATATGGTGAAACCCTGTCTCTACTAAAAATACAAAAAATTGGCCGGGCGCGGTGGCTCAAGCCTGTAATCCCAGCACTTTGGGAGGCCGAGACGGGCGGATCACGAGGTCAGGAGATCAAGACCATCCTGGCTAACCTGGTGAAACCCCGTCTCTACTAAAAATACAAAAAACTAGCCGGGCGAGGTGGCGGGCGCCTGTAGTCCCAGCTACTCGGGAGGCTGAGGCAGGAGAATGGCGTGAACCCGGGAGGCGGAGCTTGCAGTGAGCTGAGATCCGGCCACTGCACTCCAGCCGGGGTGACAGAGCAAGACTCCGTCTCAAAAAAAAAAAAAAAAAAAAAATACAAAAAATTAGCTGGGCATGGTGGTGTGCACCTGTTGTCCCAGCTACTAGGGAGGCTGAGACAGGAGAACTGCTTGAACCCAGGAGGCGGAGGTTACAGTGAGCTGAGATTACACCACTGCACTCCAGCCTGGGCGACAGAGCAAGACTCCATCCCCCCCAAAAAAAAGAAAAAAAAGAAAAAAGAAAAAATTAAGGGCCCCATCAGAAAAGAGGAGAAAATGAAGTAATATAAAATGGATGCCTTTACCAACACCAAATGTCACTGCTTCTGCTAGCCAGCTCAACTTGGTAAAATTAGCTTTCTAGATAGCTCATTAAGGGTTTTTGCGAGTCATTATCACTACATTCTTGAGGTCATTCTCTCACACAAACCAGAGCTATGACAATGTGGTGTCCTGGAAATAGAAGCTATAATGACCTGAGGATTCTGTCACAGTGTCTCTGTTCTCCTAGGGCTAGGAGCCACATCAGAACTGAAGACTTAGACAAAAAATTTTGACATTTCAGGCCCTATAGTTTTCTTAAAGTTAATCTGACACAAGAAGACTTGGATCTCTCAACAATGTATGTTCTCAAAACCCTTCTCATTAATGGCCTCAATAGTAGGATATAACCTGGGGTTTCTTTCTTTCTTCTGAGACAAGGACTCGCTCTCTCACTGCAGCCTGGACGTCCTGGGATCATGTGACGCTCCCACTTCAGCTCCTCACGTAACTGCTACCACGGGTGCACACCACCACACCAGCCCGACTAATTAAAAAAATATATTTTTTTTAGCCGGGCGCGCTGGCTCAAGCCTGTAATCCCAGCACTTTGGAAGGCTGAGACGGGCGGATCACGAGGTCAGGAGATCGAGACCATCCTGGCTAACACGGTGAAACCCTGTCTCTACTAAAAATACAAAAAACTAGCTGGGCGAGGTGGCGGGCGCCTGTAGTCCCAGCTACTCGGGAGGCTGAGGCAGGAGAATGGCGTAAACCCGGGAGGCGGAGCTTGCAGTGAGCTGAGATCCGGCCACTGCACTCCAGCCTGGGCGACAGAGCAAGACTCCGTCTCAAAAAAAAAAAAATATATATATATATATATATATATATTTTTTTTTTTTTTTTGTAGAGACAGGGTCTTCCTACATTGCCCAGGCTGGTCTCAAACTCCTGGGCTCAAGGGATCCTCCCACCTCAGCCTCCCAAAACCCGCCTTGGCCTCCCAAAGTGTTGGGACTTTAGGCATGCGCCACCATGCCTGGCCTAACCTTGGGTTTCTAACTAATCATATCCCTGCTACTCGAGTTCACTGGATATTTTAGGGAAAAAATTTACTAACAAAAAGAGAAGGCCGGGCACCGTGGCTCACGCCTGTAATTCCAGAACTTTGGGAGGCCAAGGTGGGTGGATCACGAGGTCAGGAGGTCGAGACCATCCTGGCTAACACTGTAAAACCCCATCTCCACTAAAAGTACAAAAAATTAGCCAGGCATGGTGGCGGGCGCCTGTAGTCCCAGCTACTTGGAAGGCTGAGACAGGAGAATGGCGTAAACCCGGGAGACAGAGCATGCAGTGAGCCGAGATCGTGCCACTGCACTCCAGCCTGGGCAACAGAGTGAGACTCTGTCTCAACAAAACAAAACAAAAAAAAAAAAAAGAAAAAGAAATTATTTGATATCTGAATGGCCCTGCATATTAACACAAAGCACAGTAAAATAAAAAAGAAAAGAAATAATTTACCAGAGTGCCACAGAATAAGCAAGGGCCAGAGCCTTCTTGTTCACAGACAATGCGCCCACAGATCAGACAGTTATTGATGAGCTTGTGCTTCTGGCCCAGGCAATCACAAGGGTGGCGACCAGGGAGCAGGACTGCAAGCCTGTCCTGTCCCTCTCTTGTGTATAAATTGACAAACTTTGTTTTCTTCTTTACGGAGTTGCTGTTCTCTTGTGCCTAATTGTACAAAAACATCAGAATAACATCAAATAATTAATGACAATGTAAAAAGTCAAGGGAGAAAATGCTCAGTTCTGTTCAATAACAACTTATATACTATCCAAGAACAAAGAAAGAAGGCAGGGAAAGGAAGAAATACAAATTAGTTATAATCAAGATTCTGAGGAAAGGTTATACTCTAGAAAAACTAGCTGGTAATTACCTTGTCTTTTCTGCTAGTAGCTTTCAGCCCATTACTATGGCTAGTGGAAGGTAAATGTAGCAGTTAGATCTGTTTATATGGTATCTTTAAAAACAGCTAAATTGGAGATCATAAGAAACAAGAATGCCTCTAAAAGCAAATGATATTCACAGATTTGGAAATATGGGCAATCAATAAAATAAGAAAAATAAATATAAAGTTGACTCAATCAGAAACCAGTAAGAAAAGGACAGATAATACAATAGAAAAATGGGCAAACAGAAGGTAGAGGTTGCAGTTAGTTGAGTTCGCGCCACTGGGCAACAGAGTGAGATCCTATCTCAAAAAAAAAAAAGGGCAAAAAAAAAAACCTAAATAAGAACTTCGTGGGCCGGGCGCGGTGGCTCAAGCCTGTAATCCCAGCACTTTGGGAGGCCGAGACGGGCGGATCACGAGGTCAGGAGATCGAGACCATCCTGGCTAATATGGTGAAACCCCATCTCTACTAAAAAATACAAAAAACTAGCCAGACGAGGTGGCGGGCGCCTGTAGTCCCAGCTACTCGGGAGGCTGAGCCAGGAGAATGGCCTAAACCCGGAAGGCGGAGCTTGCAGTGAGCTGAGATCCGGCCACTGCACTCCAGCCTGGGTGACAGAGCAAGACTCCGTCTCGAAAAAAAAAAAAAAAAAGAACTTCGTAACAAAAGATATCCTAATGACTAACAGGCATATGAAAAAGTTCTCGATTTCATTAGTTGTAAAAATAATGCAAAAACGGAAACAAAATGCAGTACCACTAAATACCAACCAGAATGGCTAAACTGAAAAAGAGAAAATATGAAGTGTTAGCAAAGATACAAAAGAATTAGACCTCTCATAGACTGCTGGCAGGACTGCAAACTCATATCAATTAAAGTTGAACATATGCATGTTCTATGACACAGCAATTCAACTCCTAGATACATACTAAACAGAAATGTGTAAATATGTTCACCAAAAATACATACAAGAATGTTCACTGTTGCATTGGAATTGGTAACGATCCAAATATTAGAATGGATAAATTGTGATGTATTCACTTAATAAAATTCTGTGTAGCAATGAGAATGAGAAAGTATAGCTGTCCAGAATAGAGATGAATCTCATAAATTGAAAGAAGCTAGACACTGGCTAGGCACGGTGGCTCATGCCTGTAATCCCAGCACTTTGAGAGGCCAAGGCAGGCAAATTGCTTGAGCTCAGGAGTTCAAGACAGCCTGGCCAACATGGTGAAATCCCATCTCTACTAAAAATACAAAAATTAGCTGAGTGTGGTAGTGTGCGCGCCTGTAATCTCAGCTACTCGGGAGGCTGAGGCTGGCCAATCACTTGAACCCGAAGGCAGAGGTTGCAGTGGGTCAAGATTGCACCACTGCATTCCAGCCTGGGTGACAGAGCAAGACTCCATCTCCAAAAAAAAAAGCAGCTAGATACAAGAGTACACACTATTTAGCTCCATTTATTTAAAGTTCAAAAACAGGGCCAGGTGCGGTGGCTCATGCCTATAATCCTAGCACTTTGGGAAGCCAATGTGGGTGGATTGCCTGAGCTCAGGAGTTCGAGACCAGCCTGGGCAACTTGGTGAAACCCCGTCTCTACTAAAATACGAAAAATTAGCTGGGCGTGGCGGTGTGGGCATGTAGTCCCAGCTACTCCGGAGGCTGAAGCAGGAGAATCGCTTGAACCCAGGAGGCAGAGGTTGTGACGAGCTAAGATTGCGCCACTGCATTCCAGCCTGGGCACAGAGCGAGACTCTGTCTCAAAAAAAAAAAACTCACGAAGTGTTCCATACTAAAAAAAAAAAAAAGCACCAGCCGCATGGGACACACTTCATTAAATATTTTTCAACTTATATTTATCTGCCTGAATCTCATCTCAAAGCAAAGATGTCAATTAGCCAGGCATGGTGACGAGCACCCAGCTACTCGGGAGGCTGAGGCAGGAGAACTGCTTGAATTCAGGAAGCGGAAGCTGCAGTGAGCCAAGATGGTGCGACTGCATTCCAGTCTCGGCAATGGAGCAAGACTCCGTCTTGGGGAAAAAAAAAAAAAGCAAAGATGCCTTTATAATACTAATCAGGTTGCCAAAGAAAAAATCTACCATATAGAAAGGAGTACATATAATTTTTCTTCCAAAATTCATGCATTTGTTGAAAAAATGCCATTCTAGACCAATTTGTACACTTTGCTCTCTGAAATGTATTAGTCACTTCCTCTTCTCCAATAGCCAGAAAAAGCTTCAATCTATAAGCACTCACCTTGGCCAAATCAAAAGGTGTTTTAACTTCTGCAGTCGTGTCAGGTTCAGTAAACGCAGGAACTTCCTGTCTGTTTCTCCCTTTCTTCCTACCCCGCTTTAGATGGTCTCCTGATTTCTGCCCATCTAAAATTTCTTTAAAGATAGAAAAAAAAAAATACACACACACAGATTGATAAGAGGATTCCTGGTGAACTTCTACAGCTAATAAACTAAGGTGATGCTTAGTATTTAGAGTCAAGATATCATCAGGAAGATTTTTAATTATCTTTTCCTGCCAAACCAGAATAAAATTTAAATCATCATTTTTAAGAGTGCAGTCAATGAAAAAAAACTCAAACAAGTGGCTGGAATTAAGTTAAATTAAAATCTGATATTCTAAAATCAGGCTCAGTGGCTCACATGTATAATCCCAGTACTTTGAGAGGCCGAGGCAGGTGGATCGTTTGAACCAAGGAGTTTGAGAGTAGTCTGGACAACAGAGTGAGACCCTATCTCTAGAAAAAAATACAAAAATTAACCAGGTGTGGTAACACACGCCTGTAGTCCCAGCTACTCAGGAGGCTGAGGTGGGAGAATCATCTGAGCCCAGGAAGCAGAGGCTGCAGTGAGCTGTGATCAAGCCATACCATTCCAGCCTGGGCAATGAAAGTGAGACCATGTCTTAAAACAAACAAAATTCTGATATTGTAGATTACATAATAACTTATTTAGTTTGGTGCTCGTCTTTTGTACTGTTTAAGTAGTTATCTCTAAATGCTATTCATACTATAGTCAATCAACACTTTACTTAGATACAGGTATGCATATGACTGAAAAATGTTTCTTTATGTATAAATTTTTCAAATTATTCTGAAGCCACATTTGTGTCTGTAAACAGGCATTTTTTGGTGATATTTTCTAAGTTAAAAAAGAACTAGAGCAATATTCATTATGGATTGAGTAGAACCGAACTAAAAATATGTATACATATGATTCTGTTTAAGTTAGTTGTGAAGAAATACAAGATGGCAAAAAAAAAAAATTAAATTCTTTAAGCCTGCCCACTTACCAATATTTCAACATTTGCTTAATTACATTAACTTACCGTCTTTTTTGAAGCACTGCTGCAAAGGATCAGAAATCAACTCCTGATCATTCTTTTGCCATTTGGTTATAAGTTCTTCTATGAATTGACCTTTTTTGCCTTCATTTCCCTGGAGGAGATCAGTAACATATTCTCGTATCTCTTCAGCACTCTCAATTGACAAAACATACCTCAGGAGGCAAAGATATAAGTTGTTGAAACAAGACTAACTTACACTGTTTCTCAGTAATCTTAACAGAGATCTAGGTAGTAAAAACCATTCATTAATCTATTAGAGTGTTTACTTTGAGCCAAGTACTATGCTAGATGCTAGAAATACAATATGGTCCTAACTGGTATGAAGGTATACATACATACACTTATGTGTAGGAAAAAAACAACGTTATACACCAAAATGATTACTAGTGAGTGATGGGATTAAAGGTAGTTTTAATTTATTTTTATTTATTTTTTTTTTTTGAGATGGAGTCTCGCTCTGTCACCCAGGCTGGACTGCAGTGGCTGGATCTCGGCTCACTGCAAGCTCCGCCTCCTGGGTTCACGCCATTCTCCTGCCTCAGCCTCCCGAGTAGCTGGGACTACAGGCGCCCGCCACCTCGCCCGGCTAGTTTTTTGTATTTTTTAGTAGAGACGGGGTTTCACCGTGTTAGCCAGGATGGTCTCGATCTCCTGACCTTGTGATCCGCCCGTCTCAGCCTCCCAAAGTGCTGGGATTACAGGCTTGAGCCACCGCGCCTGGCCTATTTTCTTTTTTCTTACTTTTTTCTTTTTTATTTTGAGACAAAATCTCACTCTGTTGCCCAGGCTGGAGTGCAGTGGTGCCATGTCAGCTCACTGCAAGCTCCGCCTCTTGGGTTCATGCCATTCTCTTGCCTCAGCCTCCTGAGTAGCTGGGACTACAGGCGCCCACCACCACGCCCGGCTAATTTTTTGTATTTTTTAGCATAGACGGGGTTTCAACATGTTAGCCAGGATGGTCTCGATCTTCTGACCTCGTGATCCACCCGCCTCGGCCTCCCAAAGTACTAGGATTACAGGCCTGAGCCACCGCTCCCGGCCAATAAGTATGTTTTTAAAAGTATTACATTATTATATATACAGGAAAAAACAGAAAGAAACAGTGCTTATTTCTGGGTTGTAGTATTACGGTAATTTTGGTTTACTCTTTTATCCTTTTCTGATTTTTTTAGTTTTCTACAGTGAACATCTTATCATTACAGGAGAAAAAAGTGAAAAAAATTACTTACAAATTAACATATAAGACACTGAAAACAGTATAAAACCTGAAGAAACTGTAATTCAGACACAATGATATGGAACGCAAGAAAATTACCATCGTGCTATATCCTTTAAATTTTTAAAAATTATGAAATTGTCCCATGATTGGTAGCATTTGTACTGCATTCTTTTCATAGTGTAGTGGTGGAACTGCAGAATTATGCTCTAGAGGTAAACAAATCTGTGCCTTTGGGCCTCATTAAGAGAATCTTCTGACTGGGTGCGGGAGCCCATGCCTGTAATCCCAACAATTTGGGAGGCTGAGGCTGGAGGATCACTTGGGCACAGGAGTTTCAGACCAGCCTGGGCAACATAGGGAGACCTTGTCTCTAGAAGAAAAATTAAAATTAGCCAGGCATGGAGGCACCTGCCTGTAGTCCTAGCTACTTGAGAGGCTGAGGTGGAAGGATTCTTTGAGTCTCAGAGGTGAAGGCTGCAGAGCCATGATTGCATCACTACATTCCAGCCTGAGCAACAGAATGAGACTCTCTCTCAAACAAACAAAAATGGCGGGGCATGGTAGTTCCCAGCACTTTGGGAGGCTGAAGTGGGTGGATCACCTGAGGTCAGGAGTTAGAGACCAGCCTGGCCAACATGGTGAAACCCCATCTCTACTAAAAATACAAACATTAGCTGGGCATGGTGTCACGAGCCTGTACTCCTAGCTACTGGGAAGGCTGAGGCAGGAGAATTGTTTGAACTGGGAGGTAGAGGTTGCAGTGAGCCAAGATCCTGTCACTGCACTCCAGCCTGGGCGACAGAGTGAGATTCCATCTCAAAAAAGAAAAAAAAAAAAGTTAATAGCTCTGTGCTATTTTAAAAATTCAGGTCACTCATATAAAATTGTTCAAGTTAGTACATTACTGTAGTATGTACACCTGAGTAATTCTCAATTAAATGCCAGGCAAGGCACAGCAAATGCTTTCATCGTGGCGTAACAGCCTGTTGTGCAATACTAGTGAATACCTAATGATTCAAATAGCATCTTAGCATAATACATGGCGATGGGCACTGACCTTCTTCCCAGGGGGAAGACAATTTTTTTTTTTTTGAGATGGAGTCTTGCTGTGTCGCCCAGGCTGGAGTGCAGTAGTGAGATCTCGACTCACTGCAACCTTTCCCTCCTGGGTTCAAGTGATTCTCCTGCCTCAGTCTCCTGAGTAGTTGGGATTACAGGTGCCCACCACCACACCTGGCTAATTTTTTTTGTATTTTTAGTAGAGATGGGGTTTCACTATGTTGGCCAGGCTGGTCTCGAACTCCTGACCTCCTGATCTGCCTGCCTTGGCCTCCTAAAGTGCTAGGATTATAGGCATGAGCCACCACACCTGGCCTGAGAAACCATGTTCTTGATACTGTGTAATCCAAACAAAATACAACTGGATTCTAGACTGAGAAGACTACATCTATCATTCTTACCCTATTTCAAACTGTTAATTTATCAAAAATAGCCTCAATCGGCCGGGCGCGGTGGCTCAAGCCTGTAATCCCAGCACTTTGGGAGGCCGAGACGGGCGGATCACAAGGTCAGGACATCGAGACCATCCTGGCTAACATGGTGAAACCCCGTCTCTACTAAAAAATACAAAAAACTAGCCGGACGAGGTGGCGGGCACCTGTAGCCCAGCTACTCGGGAGGCTGAGGCAGGAGAATGGCGTGAACCCGGGAGGCGGAGCTTGCAGTGAGCCGGGATCTGGCCACTGCACTCCAGCCTGGGCCACAGAGTCAGACTTTGTCTTAAAAAAAAAAAAAAATAGCCTCAATCTTTCATTTTTCCTTTTTTTTTTTTGAGACGAGGTCTTACTCTGTCACCCAGGATGGAGTGCAGTGGTGCGGTATCAGCTCACTGCAACCTCTGCCCCCAGGTTCAAGGGATTCTCCTGCCTCAGCCTTCTGAGTAGCTGAGATGACCTGCACTCTCCAACACACCTAGCTAAGTTTTGTATTTTTAGTAGAGTGGGGGTTTCACCATGTTGGCCAGGCTAGTCTGAAATTCCTGACCTCAAGTGATCTGCCTGCCTTGGCTTCCCAAAGTGCTTAGATTACAGGCAGGAACCACTGCGCCTGGCCACCTCAATCTTTTTTTTTTTTTAATACTGGGTAACTTTATAATAAATATGTGAAAATTGGGCCAGGCGTGGCGGCTCACGCCTGTAACCCCAGCATTTTGGGCAGCCAAGGCAGGTGGATCTGAGGTCAGGAGTTCGAGACCACCCTGGTCAACATAGTGAAACCCCGTCTCTACTAAAAATACAAAAATTAGCCAGGCATGGCGGTGCACACCTGTAATCCCAGCTGCTCGGGAGGCCGAGGCAGGAGAATCGCTTGAACCCGGGAGGCGGAAGTTGCAGTGAGCTGAGACTGCACCACTGCACTCCAGCCTGGGCAACAGAGTGAGACTCCGTCTCAAAAAAAAAAAAAAAAAAATTGAAAATATTGAACTTATATTCGTAAAAAACACTTTTCTGTTTTATATATTGCAAAGTTGCATTATTTCATTTGATAGCATTGTACTGCTTTTAAAAATGTTTGAAAACTACTAAATACTTAATTTGACTGCCTTCAAGCAAGGGTAAAGCCAAACCATAAGATTTTGCTGTTGTTTTGTTTTGTTGTCTATTCGACCGTTCAAAAAAATCCCTTATCTTGTTGTTTACTTTTTTTATTTCTGTAGAGACAGAGTCTTGCTATGTTGCCCAGACTGCTCTCCAACTCCCGGTCTCAAGCGATCCTCCCACCTCCACCTCCCAAACTGCTAGGAATAAGGGCTTGAGCTCCCAGGGCCTCAAAAAAAAAATCCATTAAAATAGCCTACTTTAACTCTCTCCTTGCCAAAAGTCTATTTTCTCCCAAACTCAAAAACTCATCTTACTTCCTACAAAAGCCCTAAAGCTGCAATTTAGGTTTCAGTATTAGTGACCAAGGAATCAAATTAAGGAGCACTTTCAGTTCTTTGATCAAGTCCCATTTTTGTAGCTTTCTCCCCTGCCTGAACACTTTGGACCTCCACCTCTGTCTATTCCTTAGTTCTCAGGTGAAAGTCATCCTTTCCAGTAAACCTTCTGAGTTTTTCAGATCTTAATAAGGATCATTTATTTTGTGCTCCAACAAGCCCCTTCACTTCCCCAATCTCAGCACTCATCAACGAAGGGGAACCCAACTGTCTTGTCTTTGTTACCCCAATACCTGGCGTGTAACAGTGCAACAAATGTTCTTTAATCAGTTGAAAGCAGACATTAAATCATGTTCACCATCTCCATTTCGTAAGAGTCATAAAGCATGATAAGCTCTACTAATGATTCATCTTATAGATGAAGAAACCAAGGTACAGAGAGAAAAATTAAGTTGTCCTGGGTTCTAAAACAGGTAAACGACAACAGAATATAGAACCTGCGACTCCAGAGTCGGAAGCTATTTGTACTCTACCACGCTGCTTCCACTTAAATTCTAGGTCCTATTGACACACCTGACCCTGTTGGCTGTACTGACACAACTCAGACTGGGCAGACTAAAATGTTCAGAGTAGGCCGGGCGCGGTGGCTCAAGCCTGTAATCCCAGCACTTTGGGAGGCCGAGACGGGCGGATCACGAGGTCAGGAGATCGAGACCATCCTGGCGAACACGGTGAAACCCCGTCTCTACTAAAAAATACAAAAAAAACTAGCTGGGCGAGGTGGCGGGAGCCTGTAGTCCCAGCTACTCGGGAGGCTGAGACAGGAGAATGGTGTGAACCCGGGAGGCGGAGCTTGCAGTGAGCTGAGATCCGGCCACTGCACTCCAGCCTGGGCGACAGAGCGAGACTCCGTCTCAAAAAAAAAAAAAAAAAAAAAAAAAAAATGTTCAGAGTATGTCTGGGTGCGGTGGCTCACGCCTGTAATCCCAGCACTTTGGGAGGCCGAGACGGGCGGATCACGAGGTCAGGAGATCGAGACCATCCTGGCTAACGGAGTGAAACCCCGTCTCTACTAAAAAATACAAAAAACTAGCCGGGCGAGGTGGCGGGCGCCTGTAGTCCCAGCTACTCCGGAGGCTGAGGCACGAGAATGGCCGGAACCCGGGATGCGGAGCTTGCAGTGAGCTGAGATTGCGCCACCGCACTCCAGCCTGGGCGACAGGGCGAGACTCCGTCTCAGAAAAAAAAAAAAAAAAAAAAAAAAAAAAAAAAAAAAAAAATTAGCCGGGTGTGCTGGTGCGTGCCTGTAATCCCAGCTACTTGGGAGGCGGAGGCAGGTGAATCGCCTGAACCCGGGAGGCGGAGGTTGCAGTGAGCCAAGATCGCGCCACTGTACTCCAGCCTAGGCGACAGAGACTCGGTCTCAATAATAACAATAATAAATAAATAAATAAGGAGTTAAGAGTTAGGAAATACAATTTGACCTGCCCCTTCTCTCTAGAAAGGAAACTGCCTCCTGGGACAGTCCTGCAGTACTTATTACAGACTGGGCGTCTTCCCAGGAAAAAAGCCTGAACGGCAGATTGCGGAGCCGGACACCCTATTCCAGAAACTAAACTACAAAGGTGGAGGCCAAAATTCGACGCCTACAGACTGCAGCCCCTTTATCACATTTCTCTCTCAACTTTTCAGTCGTCCCTGCTTCCCTGTTCGCTCAGGCAGTGCACATCCCAGAGCTCCTTCCCCGCTTGGACCCGAAATGTTCTCACTGAATGATCTCCTCGCTGACATCCAGGCCGAAAGTTTTCCGCAACTGCTGGGTGCACCAGTGCACCAGCGGCTCCCCGGACACCGCCCCAGCCACCGCCATCTTCCCCAGCCGGAACCAGCTGGGCTGCAAAAGCCCCACGTCCTGCACCGGACTAGTTCCCTTCGCAACACCAACCTCACTCACGCGGGTTCCGCCAGCTTGCACCGCCCCGCAAGGTCGCACCGCCTCCAGTGCGGATCCCGCCCACCTGTGCGTCTCTTGCTTCTTCCTGCTTCCTTGTCTACTTCCTTGTACCCACCTGAGTCGAGCTCTGTCAGTGCGTGATTCTTGCCAGTCGCTAAACGTAGGACTCGAGGAAGGCCATTGGCACTTCTGCTGAGAAGACAGTGCAAGTGCCTATAAAAACGACAGTTTAGGGGGGAAACAAACCAATACCCGGAAAACTGAGAGACCAGCTTTTTAATCGTCATGGTTTTATGTAAAATAAAACAGCACGTGGAAGGTATTGTAAGCGCTGTAAGTTTTTGCTCTGGTGGTGGTTTAATTATTTTTATTTTTATTTATTTATTTTTAAGACGGAGTCTCGCACTGTCGCCCAGGCTTGAGTGCAGTGGCATGATCTTGGCTCACTGCAAGCTCCGCCTCCCGGGTTCACGCCATTCTCCTGCCTCAGCCTCCCAAGTAGCTGAGACTACAGGTACCCGCCACCACGCCCGGCTAATTTTTTTGTATTTTTAGTAGAGACAGGGTTTCACCGTGTTAGCCAGGATGGAGTGTTTATTTTTAATACCCCCTATAGTCGACTACTACTATAGTCACACCGCTAAAACTTTTTTTTTTTTTCTGAGACGGAGTCTCGCTCCGTCGCCGGGGCTGGAGTGCAGTGGCCGGATCTCAGCTCATTGCAAGCTCCGCCTCCTGGGTTCACTCCATTCTCCTGCCTCAGCCTCCCGTGTAGCTGGGACTACAGGCGCCCGCCACCTCGCCCGGCTAGTTTTTTGTATTTTTTAGTAGAGACGGGGTTTCACCATGTTAGCCAGGATGGTCTCGATCTCCTGACCTCGTGATCCGCCCGTCTCGGCCTCCCAAAGTGCTGGGATTACAGGCTTGAGCCACGGCGCCATTTTTTGAGCCATGTATTTTCCAGGAGAGCCAAGACAGCTCAGCATGCTTGAGGGGATAAAACAGTAAAACAGGAGTTGGAATTTGGCTTTGAGGACTTTCCACATGAGTTCTCAACCCAAAATTACCATATTTAAGTGCCGTCTGCAATTCCGTACCCTGTTAAGACAATGGACTGGGGAAAATTTAGCCACACTTTTCTGGACATGTCTTCCCATTCATTTCTGGCTTTTTGTTGCATTTACGGGTTAAAAGTTCTTCATTTCTACTAGCCTGTTTAGACTAAGTGGTCACATTAAATTGGCAGCTGTTTTACCTTTTTGCTAGTGTTTTCATTCGCGTAAATGTTATAATTAAAATCGTAAGTGTATTGGCCGGGCGCAGTGTCTCATGCCTGTAATCCCAGCGCTTTGGGAGGCCGAGGCAGGAGGATCACTCAAGCGCACGCGGAGACACACACACACACACTCACACTGGGCACAGTGGTTCACGCCTGTAATGTCAGCACTTGGGAATCAGAGGCAAGAGGATCACTTGAGCCCAGGAGTTCCAGACCATTCTGGGCAACATAAGGAGAATCCCCATCTCTATAAAAATGAAAAAAAAAATAGCCTGGTGTGGTGGCACATGCCTGTGGTCTCAGCTACTTGGAAGGCTGAGGTGGGAGGATCAGTTGGGCCCAGAAAGTCAAGCTTGGAGTGAGCCCTGATTGCACCACTGCACTCCAGGCTGGGCGACAGAGCAAGGCCTTGTTACAAAAACAAAACAAAACAAAACCTCGTAAGTGTATTGATTTACATTACATTTAGATTGTCATAGATATCATGAATTTGGAAAGCGTATGATTTTCCAGGGTTTTTTTTTTTTTTAAGAAAAAGACAAAATAGGGGGGAGGGGGGAGGGATGTCATTGGGAGTTATACCTGATGTAAATGACGAGTTGATGGGTGCAGCACACCAACATGGCACAAGTATACATATGTAACAAACGTGCACGTTGTGCACATGTACCCTAGAACTTAAAGTATAATTAAAAGAAAAGAAAAAGACAAAATACTCTGTGAATGTTTATTAATTGTGGGTAGAAGTTTTGTTTCTTTGTAAAACTTCTACATTTAATAATAATTATAAGGTATCAAAGTCATTTACCTGTCTATTTATTCAGTCCCTGTGTTAGGGTTCTCCAGAGAGACAGAACCAATAGGATAGATAACAGATAGTTATAGATACAGATCTATGAGGAGATTTATTAGGGAATTGGCTCAGAAAATTATGGAGACTGAAAAGTCCCATGACAGGCCATCTGCAAGCCGGAGACCCTGGAATGCTGGAAGCTGGCTCAGTCTAAATTGTGAAATCTTCAAGTCTCAAGGCGGAGGGCCTGGAGTTCTGATGTCTGAGAGCAGGAGAAGAGTGTCTCAGCTCCAGAAGGAAAGAAATACTTTTTCTCACCTTTTTTGTTCTGGGTCCTCGGTCAATTGGATAGTGCCCACTCACATTGAGAGCAGATCTGCCCCGCTCAGTCCACTGACTCACACCTGTAATCTCAGCATTTTGGGAGGCCGAGGTGGGAAGATTGATTGAGCTCAGAAGTTCAAGACCAGCCTGGGCAACATTGGGAGACCCTGTCTCTATAAAAAAAATCTAAAAATTAGCTAGGTGTGGTGGCAAGCGCCTGTGTTCCCAGCTACTTGGGAGTGGATCACCTGAGCTCAGGAGGCGAGGCTGCAGTAAACTATGATCACACCACTGCACTCTAGCCTGCGTGACAGAGTGAGACCTTGTCTCAAAAAACAAACAAAAACAAAAAAGCATTCTTTTCTCATAAGTCATATGTTTTAATGCAATTTACTATTACTATTGTTTGTTAAATTACATTTCTGCCTGAGCAATGCAAGCACACCCATTTAGCAAGACTTAAAGATTTCTTTTCTTTTCTTCCTTTTTTTCTTTTTGAGACAGAGTCTTGCTCAGTCACCCAGGCTGGAGTACAATGGCGTGATCTGGGATCACTGCAACCTCCACCTCCCAGGTTCAAGCGATTCTCCTGCCTCAGCCTCCTAAATAGCTGGGATTACAGGCACCTGCCATCATGCCTGACTAATTTTTGTATTTTTGTACAGTTGGGGTTTCACCATTTTGGCCAGGCTGGTCTTGAACTCTTGACCTCAGTTGATCCGCCTGCCTTGGCCTCCAAAAGTGCTGGGATTATAGGCATGAGCCACCGCGCCGGCCAAGATTTTCTTTGGTATAAATGTAGGCATGCCAGTTGCAGTGGCTCACACCTGTAATCCCAGCACTTCGGGAGGCCGAGGTGGGCAGATCACCTGAGGTCAGGAGTTCGAGACCAGCCTGGCCACCATGGTGAAACCCTGTCTCTACTAAAAATACAAAAATTAGCTGAATGTGGTGGCACATACCTGTAATCCCAGCTACGTGGGCGGCTGAGGCATAAGAATTGCTTGAACCGGGAGACAGAGGTTGCAGTGAGCTGAGATCATGCCACTGCATTCCAGCCTGTATGACAGAGTGAGACTCTATCTCAAAATAAATAAATAAATTTGGGCAGAAATTGTATTCATACATACTGTAACTTTTCTTAATGCCCTAGACCTTCGAAATTTTTAGGTTGACTCCACGCCACTCTCTGTTTTATTTCCTTATAAAAATTGTGTTTCATTGCTTCTGCAAAGCACACATTTCAATGAAGAGCTTTTACTAGGCATCAGTTCTTTTTTCTTTTTTCTCTAACATGCATTCTTCATTATCATCATTGGTATTAAAAAGACAAACATGCAAACAAAAACAAACACGCAACTATAGTAATATGTAGACTGCCCCTGGGTGGAAATGTATATTTGATACTCTTTCTGGCGACTTACTTGGCAGGTGGGCAAAGAGAAAAGACTATCCGATTCTTTCCGCAGGAATCTGGAATATGAGTTCAAATTAAGTAATTCAGACCTATGTAGAAGCCACTTAAACTGAAAAGGAAATAAAGGCATTTAAGAACCACTTTGCTGGCTGGGTGTGGTGGCTTATAGCTGTAATCCCAGCACTTTGGAAGGCCGAGGCAGGCGGATCACTTGAGGTCAGGAGTTCAAGACGAGCCTGGCCAACATGGTGAAACCCTGTCTCTACTGAAAATGCAAAAATTAGCCGAGTGTGCTGGGACGTGCCTGTAATCCCAACTACGTGGGAGGCTGAGGCAGGAGAACTGCTTGAACCCAGGAGGCGGAGATTGCAGTGAGCCCAGAATGCGCCACTGCACTCCAACTTGGGCAAAGCGAGACTCCATCTCAAAAAACAAAACAAAACAAAACAAAACCAAAACCCACTGTGCAATGAGATAGAACATGAGAACAAAAAACAAAGGAATGCCCTGGGTCTTGTGGATTTTTCCGGTTGATTTGGCTGTAACCTTAGACTCCAAGGTTAAGACAAAGCTACAGGTAATTGCCAATACATTTTCTATTATTGTGTTAATTTAACCTGTTGCCTAGATTCTTTAAATCTGTGTTATAGAATGCAGTTGTTGATTCTGTTAAAGTACTGAGTAGCCTAATTTTGTTTTAAATTCAAGCAATTCATTGGAAAGAATTAACGCTGTGATTACACTTCTAGGGTAGCCTTTTTTTTTTTTTTTTTTGAGACGGAGTCTCCCTCCGCTGGAGTGCAGTGGCCGGATCTCAGCTCACTGCAAGCTCCGCCTCTCAGGTTTACGCCAGTCTCCTGCCTCAGCCTCCCGAGTAGCTGGGACTACAGGCACATGCCGCCACTCCCGGCTAATTTTTTTTTTTTTTTTTTTTTTTTTCTAGTAGAGATAGGGTTTCACCATGTTGCCCAGGCTTGTCTCCAACTCCTGAGCTCAGGCAATCCGCCCTCCTTGGCCTCCCAAAGTGCTAGGATTACAGGCGTGAGCCACCACGCCTGATCAATTCTGTTTTATGTATAGTATTTAGAAAGTGAAAATCACTCCCCAGGGGTGTTGTGAGTAATTAGAAGGTAAGCATAAAGGTAGAAAAAAATTATGACCTCTTATCCTAGAGTTATGCTCACTGTGCCAGGAATGTGGTCTTACCACATTTGGCAGGGTTTTTCTTTTCTCTTCCCTTTTCTCTTTTCCTCTTCTCCTCTTCTCCTCTTCTCCTCTTCTCCTCCTCTCCTCCTCTCCTCCTCTCCTCCTCTCCTCCTCCCCTGCTTCCCTCCTCCCCTCTCCTCTCCGCTCCTCTCCTCTTCTCTTTTTTGAGACAGGATCTCACTCTGTCGCCCAGACTGGAGTGTAGTGGTGCGATTATGACTCCCTGCAACCTCTGCCTCCTAGGCGCAATCTCCCGTCTCCTGGACTCAAGCCATCCTCCCACTTCAACCTCCCGAGTAGCTGAGATTACAGGAACATGCCACGGCACCCGGCTAATTTTTGTATATTTTTTTGTAGAGACGAGTTTCACCATGTTGGCCAGGCTGGTCTCGAACTCCTGGGGTCAAGCGATCTGCCTGCCTCGGCCTCCCAAAGTGCTAGGATTACAGCCATGAGTACCCGCGCCCAGCAGATTTGGCAGATTATTTAGGAGCTCTGAGACCATTGAGTTCTCAGGAAGACGTTTTATTAGTTTCTTTTTATGTGTGTATGTATATACAGTCCCCCTAGTTTTTGTTTAGTCTCACATCATACTAAAGACATTTAAAAACACTCTTGTAAATAAGCTGTATTAGCTTCCTTTCCCCCATTCCATAGAATTGTTTTAGTGTGGATGCTGTACAAAGAGTTCGTGCCTGGGGTACTAAAGGAAAGTTCTCAAGTTCTTTTTATTTTGATTTACATCAAGAAGTCCGCTTAATTTCAGGTTTCACCTCCTGGAGTCAATCATTATGGACTTAAGGCTATAGTAACTTTTGAAGATAGTTTGTAATTCGCTGTCTTTGCCGGGTTTTCTTTTCTAAGCAGGCTCATTTCTCTAGTTCAGAAACTTAGCACCCACTTATCGGGTACCCCTGGAGAGTCCTGGTACCACCCACCTGGGGCGCCTACGAATCCTAGGCCTTTGCGTGTTGATGGACGGATCCGCGCAGCAAGAAGCCTCGCCGCTGTCACCATTGGGCATTGGCAATTGGTTCAGGGGGAACGGCGCGGAACCAATGGGAGCCGTGGCTCCGGAGAGTCCTTGGAGCGCGCGGGAAAGAGACCAATATAAACTGTGGCGGGAGATTAGTTTTCGGGTCCTTGTCCAGTGAAACACCGTTGGTCGCCTGGGAAGTCAGTTCGTTCTCTCCTCTTCTCTCGTCTTGTTTGACCATGGTGCGGACTAAAGCAGACAGTGTTCCAGGCACTTACAGAAAAGGTGAGGCAATCGAGTGTGGTACTGGAGGGCGGGGGTCCTCCCGGCAGCCCGGCCGCGGGCGACAGACGCCAGAGGTCCCCCTGGGCCCTGTGCGCCAAACTCATCTAGCTAGCCAGGGAGCAGCCGCCCGGCCCCTTTACCTTGAAGATGAAGTCTCAGGGCCAGGGTAAGGTTATCCTGCTGTTCTGGATCGCCAGGCTCTCCTCTCCAAGCCGCTGGGTCCAGGACTCGGTATCCAAACCCTCCTGCCCCTTCTGAATACCCTCTTTGCCTCTCTTCACAGTGGTGGCTGCTCGAGCCCCCAGGAAGGTGCTTGGTTCTTCCACCTCTGCCACTAATTCGACACCAGTTTCATCGAGGAAAGGTAAGAAGAGCCCTCCTAAAATTAGGGGATCAGGCCTGGCACCTGCAAGCCCCTGGCTTGCCATGAATTTCTTTTTCTTGAGGTACTCACGCCCGAATTTCTTCCTCGCCCTGTGATGTAATGAGAGAGGTTGGGCCTTTTGGCTGGCTAGGGTAGAGGTGAGGGGGGTCTCATGGAAGAGAATCTCGAGCCTTGGAGTTAAGGACCGGCACAGCTTATCTTCAAGCCTATTTTTCTTTTATTTTTTTAGACGGGATCTCACTTTGTCGCTCAGGTTGGAGTGCAGTGGTGCAATCACTACTCACTGCAGCTTCCACTTATGGGGCTTAAGCAATCCTCCCACCTCAGCCTCCCAAGTAGCTGGGACTACAGGTGCATGCCAACACGCCAGGCTTTTTTTTTCTATTTTTTGTAGAGACGGGGGTCTCACTATGTTGCCTAAGCTGGTCTTCTCAAACTCCTGGGCTCAAACAGTCCTCCCACTGGGATTACAGGCATGAGCCACCGTGGCCAGCCTATCAATTTTTCTTTTTTGGTTTAGTATTTTTCTTTTTCTTTTTTATTTTTTTGAGACAGTCTTGCACTGTCGCCCAGGCTTGAGTGCAATGGTGTGAACTTGGTTCACTGCAACCTCTGCCTCTCAGGTTCACACGATTCTCCTGCCTCAGCCTCCCGAGTGGCTGGGATTACAGGTGCACACCACCACACCTGGCTAATTTTTTTGTAGTTTTAGTAGATATGGGGTTTCACTGTGTTGGCCAGACTGATCTCAAACTCCTGACCTCATGATCCGCCTGCCTCAGCTTCCCAAAGTGCTGGGACCACAGACATGAGTCACCACTCCTGGCTATTATTTTTCTTAATATTGACAGAGGTTATTTAAATACTGTCAGAGGCTATTTAAAAGCCCCCTTATTAGAGTAAGGGTTTGGACAATCATTAACAGTGCTGAGTGCTCATTGCAATGTCTACTAAACTTTAATAAAAATATTTTTGTTTGCTTGTTTTTCCTTTCTTCCTTACTCTTCTTCTTCTTCTTCTTCTTCTTCTTCTTCTTCTTTTTTTTTTTTTGAATGTAATGTCTGTGGGTTTTCTCCAACGTTGCAGCTCCTAATATTGTCTTTGGGAGAGTAGGAGTGAAACCAGGCAAGGGAAATAGTTTCACGCTGGTCCTTCTGTGCATGGAAGATGAGAAAATGCCCTGCCATCTGGTGCCTCATTCCTTTCAGTAGGAAGTTTGGCAGACAGGGAGATTAACACTACAAGATTTAGTTAAGAACGTAAAGGGGAACACTGTTTGGGACTTCATGGGTTTTTAAGTCAATTCAAATTTCTCCCTATTCGAAACATCTCATTAGAAAACATTTACTACTTTGATCTCTTCAGATAAAAGGAAATAAAAGTTGATGAATTGTTTGAGAGTAACTTATACCCTGTACCACTAGACTAAGTTTCTTTTTCTTTTCTTTTTTTCTTTTTTTTTTTTGTTTTGAGACAGGGTCTCAGTCCGTTGCCCAGGCTTAGTGCAGTGGTGCAAGTCACACCGTACTGCAGCTTTGACCCCAGGGCTCAAATGAACCTACCACTTCAGGCTCCTCCCAAGTAGCTGGACTGCAGGCACATGCCACTACATGCCCGCCTAATTTTTGTGTTTTTTGTAAAGACGAGGTTTCATCATGTTGCCCAGGCTGGTCTCAAACTCCTGGGCTGAAGCAATCCTCCCGTCTCAGCCTACCAAAGTGCTGGGATCACAGGCATGAGCCACTATGCCTGGCCTGACGAAATTTCATTAGAGTCACATCCCATTGTCTGGTCCACTGTTGAATCACCAGAGCCGACTGAATAGGCCCTTACTGAATATATGTTGAATAAATGCATCCTTTAAGGCATTTTTTAAAAATCTCTATTTTTAATCCCAACAATTGAATGTATGAAATGGGTAATATCCTTATTTTAAAGATAAGGAAATTTAATCTCGGGTTATATAACTTGATAAAGGTCACACAACTAAATCAGTGGAGTTGGGTTTGAATCTGTTGCTGCTATACGGTTTTTTTTGTTTTTGTTTTTTGGGACAGAGTCTCGCTCTGTCACCAAGGCTGGAGTGCAGTGGCATGATCTCGGCTCACTGCAACCTCCGCCTCCCAGGTTCAAGCAATTCTTCTGCCTCAGCCTCCTGAGTAGCTGGGATTACAGGCATGCACCACCACACCTGGCTAATTTTTGTATCTTTAGTGGAGACAGGGTTTCACCTTGTTGACCAGGCTGCTCTCTAGTGCCTGACCTCATGATCCGACTCCCTCAGCCTCACAAAGTGCTGGGATTACAGGCGTGAGCCACCGCGCCCAGCTGCTGCTGTGTGTTTTCTAGTAGTAAAAGCATTCCTGTAAGGTTCCTTTGGGAAAATTGTGAACCAAAAGATCACTATCTTTTACATACCATTCCTTCTTTTGGAGGCCAAGGCAGGAGGGTTGCCTCAGCTAGGAGTTTCAGACCAACCTGGGCAACATGGCAAAATCCCATTGCTATTTTTATAAATGTAAATAAATAAATTAGTACAAACAATATAACTTCAGAGTCTATATGGAAACAACTTTTGTAAGCGTTCTTTAACAACTAGAGTTGTTAAAGCAAATGTTTTAGCTTAAAGCAAAAGATTTGTAGTAACTGAAAAATTTGTTCCTGGTCATCACTTTATAAAAAGGCAAAAATTTTCCCTCAATTTCTCCTTATATTACTGTTTAAAAATAACCAGGAATTGGCTGGGCGGGGTGGCTCATGCTTGTAATCCCAGCACTTTGGGAGGCCAAGGTGGGCGGATCACGAGGTCAGGAGATCAAGACCATCCTGGCTAGCACGGTGAAACCCTGTCTCTACTAAAAATAAAAAAATTATCCAGGCATGGTGGCATGCACCTGTAGTCCCAACTGCTAGGAAGGCTGAGGCAGGAGAATGTCGTGAAGCCAGGAGGCGGAGCTTGCAGTGAGCTGAGATCATGCCACTGCACTCCAGCCTGGGCAACAGAGCAAGACTCCGTCTCCCCCCTCCAAAAAAATTAGCTGGGTGTGGTGGCGGGTGCCTGTAATCCCAGCTACTTGGGACGCTGAGGCAGGAGAATCGCTTGAACCCGGGAGGCAGAGATTACAGTAAGCTGAGATTGTGCCACTGCACTCCAGCCTAGGCGACAGAGCTAGACTCCGTAAAAAAAAAAAAAAAAAAAGAAAACCACCAGGAATTGGATTTCTCTTATGAATTGATAAAGGAGCCAAGTGCTTTGAAAAATGGAATCTACTTTTGTGGAGACTTTCACATTGCCTCTTATATGTGCTCTAACTAAATGACCTTAGTAAGTAAAATGTTAGCACTTTATTTTTTTATTTTTTTTGAGATGGAGTCTCGCTCTGTCACCCAGGCTGGAGTGCTGTGGCCGGATCTCAGCTCACTGCAAGCTCCATCTCCCGGGTTCACGCCATTCTCCTGCCTCAGCCTCCCGGGTAGCTGGGACTACAGGCGCCGCCACGTCACCCGGCTAGTTTTTTGTAGTTTTTAGTAGAGACGGGGTTTCACCGTGTTAGCCAGGATGGTCTCGATCTCCTGACCTCGTGATCCGCCCGTCTCGGCCTCCCAAAGTGCTGGGATTACAGGCTTGAGCCACCGCGCCCGGCCGTAAAATGTTAGCACTTTATACTATATGGTCCTATCTTAGGAAAAAGTGTGTCAAACTTCAGTATGTCAGTACATATAAGAATATATATATATATATTTTTTGAGATAGAGTTTCGCTCTGTTGCCAGACTGGCGTGTGCAGTGGCGTGGTCTCGGCTCACTGTAATCTCCGACTCCCTGGTTCAAGTGACTCTCCTGCCTCAGCCTTCTGAGTAGCTGGGAATACAGGCACGTGCCACCACACCCAGCTAATTTTTGTATTTTTAGTAGAGATGGGGTTTCACCATGTTGACCAGGTTGGTCTCGAACTCCTGACCTTGTGATCCACCTTCCTCAGCCTCCCAAAGTGCTGGATTACAGGCATGAACCACTGTGCCTGGCAAGAGTATTTGAATAGCTCTGCTTGTGGACAAAATATAAAAATATTTTTCAGTTGTAAAAATTCTGTTACTACTGTTTTTGCTAAGATAACCATCACAGAGTTTATTGGTTGAATACAGCTTTATTGTGTCGTATTTTCTAATTCTTTAAGTTGTGTATCTTAAATAAGGATTATTTGATACCTTTGAGAATTTGATCTTAAAGAAGGAATTAAGTTGTTTAAGGAATGGCGATTGTATTCTTAGCACTTATCTAGTTCCATCTGTTTATATTTTACAGCTGAAAATAAATATGCAGGAGGGAATCCCGTTTGCGTGCGCCCAACTCCCAAGTGGCAAAAAGGAATTGGAGAATTCTTTAGGTTGTCCTCTAAAGATTCTGAAAAAGAGAATCAGATTCCTGAAGAGGCAGGAAGCAGTGGCTTAGGAAAAGCAAAGAGAAAGTAAGTTGTTTTATTCTGGAATATAAAGAAAATATTTATCTCACGCCTGTAATCCCAGCACTTTGGGAGGCTGAGGCGGGAGGATCACTTGAGGCCAGGAGTTTGAGACCAGCCTGGCCAACATGGCGAAACCCTGTCTCTACTAAAAATACAAAATTAGCTGGGCAGTGGTGGTGCACACCTCTGGTCCCAGCTACTCAGGAGGCTGAAACAGAAGAATTGCTTGGTGCAGCAAACTACCATGCACACATAAACCTATGTAACAAAACTGCATTGTCTGCACATGTATCTATCTCATTTTCGTGCCACTGCACTCCAGCCTGGGGTACAGAGTGAGACTGTCTCAAAAAAAAAAAATTAATTAATAAATAAAGAAAATATTTATCTTCTTGAAAGTAAAGGACATATAGGATATTGAGTCAATTTTCTCTTCAAGCTGATGAGAAAATGCAAAAAAAGTTTTTTAAAACTTCTACTAATTTCTTATTATAACTCACTCCCAAATTTCTTTTTTTTTTCTGAGACAGTCTTGCTCTGTTGCCAAGGCTGGAGGGCAGTGGTGCTATCTCAGCTCACTGCAACCTCCGTCTCCCAGGTTCAAGCAATTTTCCTGCCTCAGCCTCCCAAGTAGCTGGGATTACAGGCATGTGCCACCATGCCCAGCTAATTTTCAGTATTTTTATTTTTATTTTTATTTTTTTTTTGAGACGGAGTCTCGCTCTGTCGCCCAGGCTGGAGTGCAGTGGACGCGATCTCGGCTCACTGCAAGCTCCGCCTCTCGGGTTCACGCCATTCTCCTGCCTCAGCCTCCTGAGTAGCTGGGACTACAGGCGCCCGCCACCGCGCCCGGCTAATTTTTTTTTTGTATTTTTAGTAGAGACGGGGTTTCACCATGGTCTCGATCTCCTGACCTTGTGATCCGCCCGTCTCGGCCTCCCAAAGTGCTGGGATTACAGGCGTGAGCCACCGCGCCCGGCCCGTATTTTTAGTAGAGACGGGGTTTCACCTTGTTGGCCAGGCTGGTCTTGAACTCTTGACATCGTGATCTACCCACCTTAACCTCCCAAATTACGGGATTACAGGCGTGAACCACTGCACCCAGCCACCAAATTTCAAACATTAGTAAAAAGTATTCTTTTTACTCTTCCCAATCTCTCAAAGAGGATCATTTCCCATTCACATAAGTGCTATGTCATTAACCATACACTTAGTGTATTGAGTCTTTAATTTTTACTGTCTTTTTCCTTTAGGAAATTCTTACAAGGCAATTTCCATGTTGGCTTATCTAGCTTGAATTCCATTAATCCTGCCCTTTAAAAAACTACCAATTCAACTTCCACAAGAAATATATAACCAGGCGAAGTACGGTGGCCCATGCCTGTAATCCTAGCACTTTGGGAGGCTACAGTGGGCAGATCGCTTGAGCTCAGGAGTTCCAGACCAGCCTGGGCAACATGGTGAGACCCCTTCTCTACCAAGAGGGTGGTGGCGCCGCCTATAATCCCAGCCACTCGGGAGGCTGAGGTGGGAGAATCACTTGACCCCGGGAGACGAAGGTTGCAGTGAACTGAGATCCCGCCACTGTACTCCAGCATGGGTGACAAAGTGACACCCTGTCTCAAAAATAAAAATAGAAATAGGCCGAGCGTGGTGGCTCACCCCTGTAATCCCAGCACTTTGGGAGTCCGAGGCGGGCAGATCACGATATCAGGAGATCAAGACCATCTTGCAACATCGTGAAACCCCATCAAAAAAATGCAAAAAATTAGCTGGGCGTGCTTGTAATCTCAGCTACTCAGGAGCCTGAGGCAGGAGAATCGCTTGAACCTGAGAGGTGTTGGTTGCAGTGAGCTGAGATTGTGCCACTGTACTCCAGCCTGGGGAACAGAGTGAGACTCCATCTCAAAAAAAATCAAGTAAAATAAAAATAAAAAATATCACCAATATGGAAAAGTTGGAAAATACAGAAGTCCCCATCACCTGGAACCAACCAAGACTAATACCATGGTGTGTTGTCTTTACAACTTCTCTGTAAGTACATAAGAATAGTGAAAAACAAAAAGTAGGGATAAAACTATACACACCAAACTTGGTGTGCAACCTTTAAAAAAAAGTTTCCAAGTTTCATTCATCCATTGTATTTCATGAATATCTCATTCTTTCCTTTCTTTCTTTCTTCTTTTTTTTTTTTTTTTTCCTGATATGAGGGTCTTACTCTGTCACCCAGGCGGTAATGCAGTGGCCCAATCTTTGCTCACTTCAACCTCTGCCTCCTGGGTTCGATTGATTCTCCCACCTCAGCCTTCCAAGTAGCTGGAATTACAGGCATGTGCCATGGAGTTCAGCTCATTTTTTGTATTTTTGGTAGAGATGAGGTTTCACCACATTGCCTAGGCTGGTCTCGAACTCCTGAGCTCAGGTAATCCGCTTGCCTTGGCCTCCCACTGTGCTGGGATTACAGGCATAAACTGCCACACCTGGCCAGTGTGCAAACTTTTTTTATTTTTTATTTTTTTTGAGATGGAGTTTCGCCCTGTTGCCTAGGCTGGAGTGCAGTGTGCAATCTCGGCTCACTGCAACCTCTGCCTCCCAGGTTCACGCCAGTCTCCTCCCTCAGCCTCCTGAGTAGCTGGGACTACAGGTGCCCGCCACCACACCCAGCTAATTTTGTTGTATTTTTAGTAGAGACAGGGTTTCACTGTGTTAGCCAGGATTTTCTCAATCTCCTGACCTCATGATCTGCCCGCCTCAGCCTCCCAAAGTGCTGGGATTACAGGCATGAGCCACCGCGCCCGGCCACAGACTTTTTAAGAAGCTAATTAAACCATACCTTTTACATTTTTAATGACAGGAAAATGCTCACGATAATTGTTAACCCAAAATTCTGGATACAAAAGTACAATCTTTACTGTGTAAATAATGTATATGTACTATATGAAAATATACCACATATCAATAATGCTTATCTCTGGGTAAAAACCTCTTCTCATACTCTGTGCTAACAACTTTTAACAACAAATATGCATCACTTTTAAGAATCAAGAAAAATTTCTGAAGGTCGTATGGGACAGAAAAAAATACAAGGGAAAAATCATGCCACTTGGGAAAAAAAGATTCAAAACCTGCCTTTTTATAGATTTGTAATTAATAAGGTCCAGACTCTCTTTTTTTTGTTTTGTTTTTTGAGATGGAGTCTCGCTCTGTCACCCAGGCTGGAGTGCAGTGGCATGATCTTGACGCACTGCAAGCTCCACCTCCCAGGTTCATGCCATTCTCCTGCCTCAGCCTCCCGAGTAGCTGGGACTACAGGTACCTGCCACCACGCCTGGCTAATTTTTTGTATTTTCAGTAGAGATGGGGTTTTACCGTGTTAGCCAGGATGGTCTCGATCTCCTGACCTCATGATCTGCCCACCTTGGCCTCCCAAAGTGCTGAGATTACAGGCGTGAGCCACTGCGCCCGGCCAGGTCCAGGCTTTCTAAACAACTTAAATGTTTTGTTTCAAAACAAAGTATTTGCCTGGATAGTAGGAGGAAAGGGAGTGATGTCACTGCCATTATGATGCCCCTTGAATATAAAACCCTACTTGCTATCTCCCCTGCACCAGCCAGGAGCCACCCATCCTCTAGTACACTGAGCAGCAAGCTGGACACACGGCACGCTGATCCAAATGGGTAAGGGGATGGTGGCCATGCTTTGTCTGGGTCTGCTGCTTCTGGCGCTGCTCCTACCCCTTCTGGTTTTTTCATTTGTTCCTTTAACCAGCATGCCGGAAGCTACTGCAGCAGAGACCACAAAGCCCTCCAACAGCGCCCTACAGCCTACAGCCAGTCTCCTTGTGGTCTTGCTTGCCCTTCTACATCTCTACCATTAAGAGACAGGTCAAGAAACAGCTACAGTTCTCCAACTCGAACTCTAAAACCGAATCCAAATGGTGCCTAGAAGTTCAGTGTGGCAAGGAAAAAAAAACAGGTCTTCATCAAATCTACTAATTTCACTCCATATTTTATTAACAGAGAAACGCTTGAGAGTCTCAAACTGGACTGGTTTAAAGAGCATCTGAAGGATTGGACTAGATGATAAATGCCAACATTAAATCTGTTGGAGTTTCATGTATAAGACAGAGGAGAAAGACAACATCAAAAATTAGTTAAAGAGATTATTAAACGCGGCTTAAGAAATGTGGACACTTAAAACTCTATCTTGAAAAAAACCTCTTTTTTGCTAATAATAATTTCACTTCATCTAGAGAAAAAGGATGAGCTATGGAATGGAGATTCAGTTTTCATTTTAGTTTGTTAAATCTACAAGGCTGTAAAATGATTAGGTAATATAAAAAGCTTCCATGATTCTATTTATTATATATGTGCATTGGAAGAAACTACCAGATGTTACTATAAATATTCTCTGTATTGTTTCAGCCATCCTGATTTAATGCTGATATGCTCTAGATTTGCGTTGCTAAGTTTTCACTCCTCTTGGGCACTTAACTCTGTTTCTTTTGTTTGTTTTGAGATGGAGTCTCACTCTGTCGCCTAGGCTGGAGTACAGTGGTGCCATCTTGGCTCACTGCAACCTCTGCCTCCTGGGTTCAAGCGATTTTCGTGCCTTTCTTGAGTAACTGGGATTACAGGCATGTGCCACCACACCCAGCGAATTTTTGTATTTTTAGTGGAGAAGGGATTTCACCATGTTGGCCAGGATGGTCTCGATCTCCTGACCTCATGATCCGCCCACCTGGGCCTCCCAAAGTGCTGGGATTACAGGCGTGAGCCACCGCTCCCGGCCAAGGGCACTTAACTCTTTAGTCTAGGGCTTTGAATTTGCCATTGCATTTGACTTTCTATGTGGTAATTGAAATGTGCCAGAGCAATGATAGACTGGAATCTACTGCAAATCCAAGCATGACTAATTCTTGCATATACACTTAAAAGTGAAATAGTAGGCATTTCCTATCACCCATTCCAATTCAACGAGAATGCCAGATTTTTTAGTTACCATACTTAACTGGATTCCAAAAATTAGAAGTGCATTGACTTCAACTAATTTTAAAATAGTACCTTTTTATCTTTGTATATGTCAAATAATTTTCACAACTTAACTGATTTTTTTTGGTGCAGGAGATGGGTTAAAATTTGATCTCTTTTGAAGGCACATTTGATTAATCTTGAAATTAAGAGGTGACTTTGTACATGTTGAATAATTTTTACAACTTAAAAATTGATCATTTTTTGTGCAGAAGGTGGGTTAAAAAAGTTGATCTGGCCGGGTGCAGTGCCTCACGCCTGTAATCCCAGCACTTTGGGAGGCTGAGGCGGGCGGATCACGAGGTCAGGAGATCGAGACCATCCTGGCAAACACGGTGAAACCCCGTCTCTACTAAAAATACAAAAAAATTAGCCGGGCATGGTGGCGGGTGTCTGTAGTCTCAGCTAATCGGGAGGCTGAGGCAGGAGAATGGCGTGAACCCGGGAGGCGGAGCTTGCAGTAAGCCGAGATCACGCCACTGCACTCCAGCCTGGGTGACAGAGCGAGACTCCGTCTCAAAAAAATAAAAAAGTTCATCTGGGCCAGGCACGGTGGCTAATGCCTGTAATCCCAGCACTTTGGGAGGCCAAGGTGGGTGGATCACTTGAGACCAGGAATTCAAGACCATCCTGGCGAACATGGTGAAACTCGGTCTCTACTACAAATACAAAAATTAGTTGGATGTGGTGGCACACACCTGTAATCCCAGCTACTCAGGAGGCTGAGGCACAAGAATCACATGAACCCTGGAGGTGGAGTGAGCCAAGATTGTGCCACTGCACTCCAGCCTGGATGACATAGCAAGACTCTGTCTCAAAAAAAAATTGATCTGTTTTGAAGGCATATTTGATTAATCTTTAAATAAAGTTGTGGGCTGGGCGCGGTGGCTCACGCCTGTAATCCCAGTACTTTGGGAGGCCGAGGTGGGCGGATCACCTGAGGTCAGGAGTTTGAGACCAACCTGGCCGACGTGGTGAAATCCCATCTCTACTAAAAATACAAATATTAACTGGGCATGGTGGTGAGTGCCTGTAATCCCAGTTACTCAGGTGGCTGAAGCAGGAGAATCACTTGAACTCAGGAGGCAGAGGTTGCAGTAAGCCGAGATCGTGCTACTGCACTCCAGCCTAGCTTGGGCAACAGAGTGAGACTTCATCTCAAAAAAAAAAAGACTGGGCACGGTGGCTCACGCCTGTAATTCCAGCACTTTGGGAGGCCGAGGCAGACGGATCACAAAGTCAGGAGATCAAGACCATCCTGGCTAACATGGTGAAACCCCATCTCTACTAAAAATACGAAAATTAGCCAGGCATGGTGGCGGGCGCCTGTAGTCCCGCCTACTCGGGAGGCTGAGCCAGGAGAATGACGTGAACCCGGGAGGTGGAGCTTGCAGTGAGCCCAGATCATGCCACTGCACTCCATGAGTGAGACTCCCTCTCAAAAAAAAAAAAAAAAAAAACCATGAAATAAGCAAATAACAAATCTGGTTCTGTATTTACAAAGTGAAGACCAGAAATTTGTCTGCATTAAATTCACAATGCTTTTGTGCTTTCTGCAAATAGTTAAAAAAAAAAAATTATGAGTCTGATTAGCTACATTGGGGACACTTTCTATAATTAGTCAATATTTTTAGATAGAGCCTGGGCCTAAGCATAAGTGGACTTGATTCCTGTAAGTAAAACTTTTACAACTGTCTTGATGTATAGAAGCCTTTTTAGGAACAGACACTCCATTCTGGGCACGGTGGCTCATGCCTGTAATCCCAACATTTTGAGAGTCCAAGGCGGGTGCATCACCCGAGGTCAGGAGTTTGAGACCAGCCTGGCCAACGTGGCGAAACCCATCTCTACTAAAAATACAAAAATTAACTGGGCTTAGTAGCAGGTGCCCATAATCCTGGCTACTCCAGAGACTGAGGCAGGAGAATCACTTGAACTCGGGAGGTGGAGGTTGCAGTGAGCCGAGATCATGCCATTGCACTCCACCCTGGGCAACAGAGCGAGAATCTGTCTCAAGAAAAAAAAAAGAAATCTGTACTCCATGAGGCCAGGCATGCCCAGCACTTTGGGAGGCTGAAGGGAGAGGATTGCTTGAGCCCAGCAGTTCGAGACCAGCTTGGGCAACATAATGAGACCATGTCTCTACAGGAAAAAAAAAAAAAAAATTAGCCGGGTATGGTGGCGCACGCCTGTAGTCCTGACTACTCTGGAGGCTAAGGTGGGAGGATTGCTTGAGCCCAGGCATTCGAGGCTGCAGTGAGTTGTGATTGTGCCACTGAACTCCAGCCTGGGTGACAGAGCCAGACTGTGTTTCTACCAAAAAAAAAAAAAAAAAAAAAGGACACTCCATGAAATCTTTGGTTCACATGGTCACACACTGATGCTTAGTTGTTCCTGTATCCCATATGGCCATAGTAGCTTTAATAAGTCTTAAGGCAATGTTTGCCATCTTTAGAAACCTACAAGGGAACAAGCAGATCCAACAGATCTTGACCTATGGTATATGTGACTGAACAGTCCCTTTTACTTCTTATTTGTATGTTCTATATCTGTTACATCTGTTTTGGATTGTACATTGTGTTTGGAATGGATTTGCCTTGAACACAAACTAGATAAAAATAGATGGCTGAACGAGTAATTAAAACAAAGTATTTGACATATGAAAGCATATAAAATATTAAGAATTATTCATTACAAAAGTTAGCTGAGTATGGTGGCACATGCCTGTGATCTTAGCTACTGGGGAGGCTGAGATAGGAGAATCACTTGAACCTGGGAGGCAGAGGTTGCAGTGAGCCATCACTGCACTCCAGCCTGGGCAACAAAGTGAGACTCCATCTCAAAAAAAAGAAATTATTCAGTGCTGTTCATAAGCTCATTTGGTAAATGGTAATTGAGTGCCTATGATCCATGTTGTGAGTTATTTACAGTAACTAAATCTTAGGCTTTGTTGTTATATCACTATCATGATTTCTGGTTTCCATAAAAATCAACAACCAAAGGGATACCTTTTCTTTTGTTTTTTTAGAGACAGGATTTTGCTGTTACCCAGCCTGGAGTGCAGTCGTGAGATCATAGCTCGCTGCAGCCTTGACCTCTGGTACTCAAGCAGTCTTCCCACTTCAGCCTCCTGAGTAGCTGGGACTATAGATGCATGCCATTGCTCCTGGCTAATTTTAAATTTTTAGTGGAGACCAGGCCTTGCTATGTTGCCTATGCTGGACTTGAACTCCTGGGCTCAAGCAATCCTACCACCTCAGCCTCCCAAAGTGTTGGGATTATGCTGAGCCATGATGCCTGGCCCCAAAGGGATACATTTTAGATAAAGCTTTTTAATAGGCTTGCTTTCCTGATCCTATCAATTTCTTCTAGTTCTCTCTCAATGTCTGGTACCATTATTCCTCGTTCTTTTTTCCAATAGGAACAAGCTAATAATCAAGACTAGCTTTAGAATATATTTCAGACTTCTTGAATTACTTGAGACTTACATTAAGGAAATAAAATATTTAGCAATATAGCCAAATGTGACTATAACACTGGTCATCACAGGAATAAAACCTATATTGTAGCCTTTCCACCATATATTCTCATAAAGAACTTTAATCCATGGTATTATAAAATCTGTGACATAAACCTAGGCAATAGAGGTTTATATTATTTCTTCAGGTCCTGTTCTTAGATTTGCCATTGTTTAGGAGCATTGTAATTACCCCTTTATTGAAATAATAAATGAGTTTATTAGAAAGGATTTATGATATAAATCCATCTCTATGGAATATGGTTATTCCCATGGCCTTATTTTTTCCCCAAAGGCAGGGTAAACTCCCAGTAGTTGCATGGGGGAAGAGTCAGAATCAAGAAAGACTATCTACTTAAACCTTTAACAGAGTTATGATGCCTAAAGTAAATCAGAACCTTGCACAAAGGAAGTCTGGGTTATGATAATGTCCATTTGTTAATTTGATTTAATTTCCAGGAAAATACAATGAAGATATCTTTGTTATCTAATAATGAGTTAATGATAATCTTTTTTTGTTTTTGTTTTTGTTTTGAGACGGAGTTTTTGCTCTTGTTGCCCAGGCTGGAGTCTGCCTCCTGGGTTCAAGTGATTCTCCTGCCTCAGCCTCCTGAGTAGCTGGGATTACAGGCATGTGCCACCATGTCCAGCTAATTTTTTTGTATTTTTAGTAGAGACGGGGTTTCATTATGTTGGCCAGGCTGCTCTTGAACTCCTGACCTCAGGTGATCCACCTGCCTTGCTTGGCCTCCCAAAGTGCTAGGATTACAGGCGTGGAGTCACCGCGCCCGGCCGTTAACGATAATCTTTTTTCTTTTTTTTTTTTTTTTTGAGATGGAGTCTCGCTCTGTCACCCAGGCTAGTGTGCAATGGTGCAATCTTGGCTCACTGCAACCTCTGCCTTGCGCGTTCAAGCGATTCTCCTGCCTCAGCCTCCCGAGTAGCTGGGACTGCCGGCACCCACCACCATGCCCAGATAATTTTTCTATTTTTAGTAGAGACAGGGTTTATACTAAACCTAATAAGACCATATTGGCCAGGCTGGTCTCAAACTCCTGACCTTGTGATCTGCCTGCCTCAGCCTCCCAAAGTGCTGGGGATTACAGGCATGAGCCACCGCCCCCAGCCATTAACCATAATTTTTTTTTTTTTTTTTTTTTTTTTTTTTTTTTTTGAGATGGAGTCCCGCTCTGTCACCCAGGCTGGAGTGCAGTGGCGTGATCTGGGCTCACTGCAAGCTCCACCTCCCGGGTTCACACCATTCTGCCTCAGCCTCCCTAGTAGCTGGGACTACAGGCACCCGCCACCATGCTCGGCTAACTTTTTTGTATTTTTTTTAGTAGAAATGGGGTTTCACTGTGTTAGCCAGGATGGTCTTGATCTCCTGACCTCGTGATCTGCCCGCGTCGGCCTCCCAAAGTGCTGGGATTACAGGTGTGAGCCACTGTGCCCGGCTAATGATAATCTTATACCAAATCTGAGTGCCTTCATTTTTTTTTTTTTTTTTTTGAGACAGAGCCTCGCTCTGTCGCCCAGGCTGGAGTGCAGTGGCGCGATCTCGGCTCACTGCAAGCTCCTCCTCCCAGGTTCACGCCATTCTCCTGCCTCAGCCTCCCGAGTAGCTGGGACTACAGGCGCCCGCCACCTCGCCCGGCTAGTTTTTCATATTTTTTAGTAGAGACGGGGTTTCACCGAGTTAGCCAGGATGGTTTCGATCTCCTGATCTCATGATCTGCCCGTGTCGGCCTCCCAAAGTGCTGGGATTACAGGCTTGAGCCACCGCGCCCGGCGGAGTGCCTTCATTTTTACTTCCTTCTTTCACTACCTAGTTCTATGACTGTCAAGGATTGCTGGATCTAATTTGAAAACCAAGAATTTAGAGTAGATCTCACAAATCTTTGTCAAGTCTAATAAACCAAAAAAAAGTAGTTTTTGATTAAGTTTTGAATGGACTTTTCCTCCATAAAAAGTGTAATGAGGCCGGGCACGGTGGCTCATGCCTGTAATGCCAGCATTTGGGAGGCCAAGGCAGGCGGATCATGAAGTCAAGAGATCAAGACCATCCTTGCCAACATGGTGAAACCCCATCTCTACTAAAAATACAAAAAAATTAACTGGGCGTGGTGGTGCACGCCTGTAGTCCCAGCTACTCCGGAGGCTAATGCAGGAGAATCGCTTGAACCCAGGAGGCAGAGGTTGCAGTGAGCCGAGATTGCACCATTGCACACTAGCCTGGGTGACAGAGCGAGACTCCGTCTCAAAAAAACAAAACTGTAATCAGTACAAAATGACTTTGTTTTTTGTTTTTGTTTTTGTTTTTTTTTGAGATGGAGTTTCACTCTTGTTGCTCAGGCTGGAGTGCAATGGCTCAGTCTTGGCTCATGGCAACCTCCGCCTCCTAGGCTCAAGCGATTCTCCCGCCTGAGCCTCCCAAGTAGCTGGGATTACAGGCACCTGCTACCATGCCCAGCTAATTTTTGTATTTTTAGTAGAGATGGGTTTCACCATTTTGGCCAGGCTGGTCTCGAACTCCTGACCTCAGGTGATCTACCCGCCTCGGCCTCCCAAAGTGCTGAGATTAGAGGCATGAGCCATAGTGCCCTGCCTGACTTTGGGATAATGTAAATTATTTTTCAAATGCTGCAACTATTCTATTCTAACAATTTTGGGGTCTTTCTTCTTCTTCTTCTTCTTCTTCTTCTTCTTCTTCTTCTTCTTCTTCTTCTTCTTCTTCTTCTTCTTCTTCCTCCTCTCCTCCTCCTCCTCCTCCTCCTCCTCCTCCTCCTCCTCCTTCTTCTTCTTCTTTCTTCTTCTTCTTCTTCTTTTTTTTTTTTTTTTTGACACAGGATCCTGCTCTGTTTCCCAGGCTGGAGTGCAGTGGCACAATCAATCATGGCTCACTGCAGCCTTGAAGTAATCCTCCTGCCTCAGCCTCCTGAGTAGCTGGAACTATAGGCATGTGCCACCACGACCAGCTAATTTTTTTTGGACAGGGTTTCTGTCCCCCAGGCTGGAGTGCAATGGCACAGTCTCAGCTCACTTCAACCTCCACTCACCACGCTCAAGTGATTCTCCTGGCTTAGCCTCCCAAGTAGCTGGGATTACAGGCACACACCACCACTGCCCAGCTATTTTTGTATTTTTAGTAGAGATGGGGGTTTCACCATGTTGGCTAGGCTGGTCTCGAACTCCTGACTTCAAATGTTCCACCCACCTTGGCCTCCCAAAGTGCTGGGATTACAGGCGTGAGCCACCGACCCCGGCCTGATTTTTTATTTTTTGTAGAGATGGGGTGTCACTAAGTTTCCCAGGTTGGTCTCAAACTCTGGGGCTCAAGCAATCCTCCTCAGGTTGGTCTCAAACTCCCGGGCTCAAGCAATCCTCCTGCCTCATCCTCCCAAAGTGCTGGGATTACAGGTGTAGTCACTGTGCCTGGCCAATCTGGGGGTTTTCCTAATTAGTTAATGTAATCATATGGCTCAAAAGAGTATATGTAGTCAAATGACAGCTTGCTATATGTTTTCTCTGCTAAAGTGGATTGGTTAATTTTTTTACTTTTTGTTATCACAAAGTTCTTGTTGAAGGATTATATTGTTTATCAATCCATTTAATATGTTGAAATAATATTCTATATAAATAGATTCCCTTTTTTTTTTTTGAGACGGAGTCTCGCTCTGCCGCCCAGGCTGGAGTGCAGTGGCCGGATCTCAGCTCACTGCAAGCTCCGCCTCCTGGGTTTACGCCATTCTCCTGCCTCAGCCTCCCGAGTAGCTGGGACTACAGGCGCCCGCCACCTCGCCCGGCTAGTTTTTTGTATTTTTTAGTAGAGACGGGGTTTCACAGTGTTAGCCAGGATGGTCTCGATCTCCTGACCTCGTGATCCGCCCGTCTCGGCCTCCCAAAGTGCTGGGATTACAGGCTTGAGCCACCGCGCCCGGCCAGATTCCCTTTTTTAATAAAAACGACAACGTAGTTTAAAGGAGAAACACTGATTCTGAAAATTAACAGGCAAATAAATTGTTAAAAATTTTGTTGCATTAATACTTGAAATTTGTAGGTGTTTGTTAATTAATGAAGTTTAATTTTCTTTCACTTCTAGTCATTTGACCAGATCTACTGCACTATTAATTAGTGTTCCTGATTTGTATAGGTTTGTAACTATTTTTTTCAAACAGTTGATACTTGGATGGCTACTGATGTTCTCTCTTCTTTCCACAGAGCATGTCCTTTGCAACCTGATCACACAAATGATGAAAAAGAATAGAACTTTCTCATTCATCTTTAAATAACGTCTCCTTGTTTACCCTGGTATTCTAGAATGTAAATTTAAATAAATGTGTTTATTCCAATTAGCTTTGTTGAACAGGCATTTAATTAAGAAATTTAGGTTTAAATTTAGATGTTCAAAAGTAGTTGTGAAATTTGAGAATTTGTAAGACTAATTATAGTAACTTAGCTTAGTATTCAGTATAATGCATTGTTTGGTTTCTTTTACCAAATTAAGTGTCTTGTTCTTGCTAAAATCTAGTCATTGCATTGTGTTCTAATTACAAGTATGCTGTAATTTGAGATTTGCTTAAATTGTTGTACTGCTGCCATTTTTATTGGTGTTTGATTATTGGAATGGTGCCATATTGTCACTCCTTCTATTTGCTTTAAAAAGCAGAGTTAGACTTTTGCACATTAAAAAAATTCAGTATTAATTAAACCTTACTTACTCTACCCTTTTTTTTGTCAAGGAGGCCAAAGACGCAATGTCGAAAAACCTTGGGTGGATATCTTCTCTTTAAAAAAATTTAAAGATAATTTGGTCTTGAGGGTTTAAACGGTTGAAAATGCCTCTACACAACAATAACAAAAAAGATAAAATACTAGGATAGAATCATGGTGGGCACAGTGGCTTCTTAGGAGACCGAGGAGGGAGGTTTGCTTGAGTCCAGGAGTTGGAGACCAACCCAGGCAACATAGAGAAACCCTATCTCTAAAAAAATTTTTAAAAAGGCTGGGCGCAGTGGTTCACACCTGTAATCCCAGCACTTTGGGAGGCCAAGGTAGGTGGATCACCTGAGATAGGAGTTCAAGACCAGCCTAGCCAATGTGGTGAAACTCTGTCTCTACTAAAAATGAAAAAATGAGCCAGGCGTGGTGGCACATGCCTGTAATCCCAGCTACTCAGGAGGCTGAGGCAGGAGAATTGCTTGAACACGGGAGGCGGAGGTTGCAGTTAGCCAAGATAGTGCCACTGCACTCCAGCCTGAGCAACAGAGTGAGACAATGTCTTAAAAAAAAAAAAAAGAAAAAAGATGTAAACAATAATTAAAAAATTAGCCTGGCACGGTGGCATACACAGTGGAACCAGATCCCATCTCTTAAAAAAAAGAATTTTTCCTGGGATATGCATTTGATTCGCTATCATAAAATACAATTTTAAACTTGGAAGTCAATATAACATGAAAAGCAAATCATGCCATAAACCCATAGGCATGGCAAAACTCCTCAGAGCTACTATGACATTTTTCAACATAACCAGAGGTATAATTGAAGAAGTAGGTATAATATTACTCATCACACTTTTTGCAGCAGCCTGTAGTCAAAATTAATCATTTTAGTAGGCATGTTTTTCTGAAATATGTTTGTAATAAGTGTATACTTATTTTTACAATACACTATCCATTTGTGTGCTTCCTAAAATTATGTCCTATTTTATTCTTTCCAAATACAAATCAGAGCATTGACCTGATTTTAACACCTTCCAAACTGTTTGAGTCCTGATGATCGTAGATTATATTTTTTGCTTTGTCTTTTAGACCTGGATATTATTATTATTATTATTATTATTTTTTTTTTTTTTTTGAGACAGAGTCTCCCTTTATCGCCCAGGCTGGAGTGCAGGGGCCGGATCTCAGCTCACTGCAAGCTCCGCCTTCCGCGTTTACGCCATTCTCCCGCCTCAGCCTCGGAGTAGCTGGGACTACAGGCGCCCGCCACCACGCCGGGCTAGGTTTTTTTTTTTTTTTTAGTAGAGACGGGGTTTCACCGTGTTAGCCAGGATGGTCTCGATCTGCTGACCTCGTGATCCGCCCATCTCGGCCTCCCAAAGTGCTGGGATTACAGGCTTGAGCCACCGCGCCCGGCCAGAGCTGGATATTATTAAACAGAATGTTACTGAATTGGGAGCATGAGTTTCTAAAACCCCAAGTATTCGATAATTAGGTTTATTTTTAAGGAGTAGTTTTAAAAAATCTAGTAAAGTCAAGTTTTAATGGGTCTGACACTTGATTTGCCATTTTTCTTTTCTTCTTTTTTTTTTTCAGATGGAGTCTCGCTCTGTCACCCCCCAGGCCAGAGTGCAGTGGCATGATCTCAGCTCACAACAACTTCCGCCTCCCAGGTTCAAGCAATTCTCCTACCTCAGACTCCGGAGTAGCTGCGACTACAGGCGCTTGCCACCACGCCCTGCTAATTTTTGCATTTTTAGTAGAGGCGGGGTTTCACCATGTTGGCCAGGTTGGTCTCCAACTCCTAACTCCTGACCTCAGGTGATCCGCCTGACTGGGCCTCCCAAAGTGCTGGGATTTTTTTTTTTTTTGAGACAGAGTCTCGCTCTATTGCCCAGGCTGGAGTGCAGTGGTGCAATGTTGGCTCACTGCAAGCTCCACCTCCTGGGTTCACACTATTCTCCTGCCTCAGCCTCCTGAGTAGCTGGGATTAAAGGTGCCCGCCACCATGCCTGACTAATTTTTTTTTATATTTTTAGAAGAGACGGGGTTTCACCGTGTTAGCCAGGATGGTCTTGATCTTCTGATCTTGTGATCCATCCGCCTCGGCCTCCCAAAATGCTAGGATTACAGGTATGAGTCACTGCACCCGGCCAAGGTTCAAATTTTTTAGAAACAATTACACGCCTGAATTCAACTTCAATCTGGGAGCAGTGGCTCATGCCTATATTCCCAGCACTTTGGGAGGCCAAGGCAGGTGAATCACATGAGGTCAGGAGTTCGAGACCAGCCTGGCCAACATAGTGAAACTCCGACTCTACTAAAACTGCAAAAAAAGACTGGGCGTGGTGTCTCACGCCTATAATCCTAGCACTTTGGGAGGCCAAGGTGGGTAGATGACCTGAGGTCAGGGGTTCAAGATCAGCCTGGTCAACATGGTGAAACCCCATCTCTACTAAAAATACAAAAATTAGCCGGGTGTGATGGCGGGCACCTATAATCCCAGCTAACTGGGGAGGCTGAGGCAGGAGGATCACTTGAACCCGGGAGGCGGAGGTTGCAGTGAGCCCAGATTGCGCCACTGCACTCCAGGGTGGGTGACAGAGTGAGACTCTATCTTAAATACATACATACATACATACATACATACATACATACATATATACATACATAATAAAAATGCAAAAATTAGCTGGGCATGGTGGTTGGTGCCTGTAGTCCCAATTACTTGGGAGGCCGAGGCAGGAGAATCACTTGAACCTGGGAGGTAGAGGTTGTAGTGAGCTGAGATCATGTCACTGCACTCCAGCCTGGGCCACAGAGCGGGACTCCCTCTGAAAAAAAAAAAAAATGAATCTTTTCAAGTATATGTTTGATGATGTATCACTTTGATTAGGCAAATTTATACACAAGGATTCCTTTACAAAGCATTTTCTTTTCTTTTCTTTTCTTTTTTTTTTTTTTTTTTTTGAGACAGAGTATCGCTCTGCCCCCAGGCTGGAGTGCAGTGGCCAGATCTCAGCTCACTGCAAGCTCCGCCTGCCGGGTTCACGCCATTCTCCTGCCTCAGCCTCCCAGTAGCTGGGACTACAGGCGCCCGCCACCTCGCCCAGCTAATTTTTTTGTATTTTTAGTAGAGACGGGGGTTTCACCGTGTTAGCCAGGATGGTTTCGATCTCCTGACCTCGTGATCCGCCCGTCTCGGCCTCCCAAAGTGCTGGGATTACAGGCTTGAGCCACCGCGCCCGGCCTACAAAGCATTTTCAAAATGTACCATGGCAACCTAGCTTTTCTTAACAGAAGGGAAGTATAGACCTCTTCTTTTCATTGAAACTGAATTAAAAAGTAAAATCTGGCCAGGCGCAGTGGTTCACACCTGTAATCCCAGCACTTTGGGAGGCCAAGGCGGGCGGATCACGAGGTCAGGAGATCGAGACCATCCTGGTTAACATGGTGAAACCCCGTCTCTACTAAAAATACAAAAACTTAGCCGGTCGTGGTGGCGGGTGCCTATAGTCCCAGCTGCTCGGGAGGCTGAGGCAGGAGAATGGCATGAACCCGGGAAGCAGAGCTTGCAGTGAGTCGAGATCGTGCCACTGTACTCCAGCCTGGGCGACAGAGCGAGACTCCGTCTCAGGGGAAAAAAAAAAAGTAAAATCTACCCATTAAGAAGATAGTTAAACTAAGATAGATAGATTGATTTTGAGGCAGGGTCTTACTCTATTGCCTAGGCCAGAGTGCAGTGGTGTGATCTCAGCTCACTGCAGCCTCAACCTCCCTTGCTCAAATGATCCTCCTGCGTCAGCCTCCTGAGTAGCTGGGACTAAGGCATGCGCCACCATGCCCAGCTAATTTTTAATTTTTTTTAGATATGCGGTCTTGCTCTGTCACAAGCTGGTCTTAAACCCCTGAGCTCAAGCGATCCTTCTGCCTCAGCCTCTGAAACTGCTGGGGTTAAAGGTGTGAGCCACCACGCCCAGCCAAAACCAAGGTTTTAATTTTTTACCCTTCACGAAGTTAATCTATCTTTTTTTTTTTTTTTTTTTTTTTTTTTTTTTTTTTTTCTGAGATGGAGTTTCGTTCTTGTTGCCCAGGCTGGAGTGCAATGGCACAATCTCGACTCACTGCAACCTCTGCCTCCCGGGTTCAAGCGATCCTTCTGCCTCAGCCTCCCGAGTAGCTGGGATTACAGGCATGTGCCACCATGCCAGGCTAATTTTGTATTTTTAGTAGAGACACGGTTTGTCCATGTTAGTCAGGCTGGTCTCGAACTCCTGACCTCAGGTGATCCACAAGCCTCAGCCTCCCAAAGTGTTGGGATTATAGGCATGAGTCACCGCGCCCAGTTTGTTTTTTTTTCTTTTAATGCATTATTCAAATTTTACTGCTAGTGTTATTCCTGACCAGATAATGATTAAAACTACTCCTGAAGTTTTGAATGCTAGAGCATTGTGAGCATCATATGTATTTTGTGTTTCCATAGTTTTACAGAGGAAGAGCAAATATTCAAGAGAAAATTATAAAGAGAGCTCAAAGACTTATTTAAAAGATGTCGAATGCTTATTGTTTTTTCTCGCACATCTCTCCAATGAGATTCTAAAAAAAGTAGAGTTTTGCCTGTGTGCAGTGACTCACACCTGTACTTCCAGCACTTTTGGAGGCTGAGGTGGGAGGATCACTTGAGCTCAGGAGTTTGAGACCAGCCCGGGCATCATAAGCCTCATTTCTACAAAGAATAAAAAAATTAGCTGGGCATGGTGGTACACATCTCTGGTCCCAGCTACTTTGTAGGCTGAGGCAGGAGAATTGCTTGAGTCCAGGAGGTTGAGGCTGCAGTGAGTCATGATCATATCACTGCACTCTAACCTGCGTAATAGAGGGAGACCCTGTCTCAACAGACAAAAACGTATTTGGAATATAAAGCCTAAACTAAATGCACTTTTCTCATGTGTACACTACTTACAAATTCTACTGTACTTAGAATCTTCAAGCTAACTCACTTTCAGAAAAAAATGTTCAATTGAGCCTTGGTTCAACCATCATTGCTATGATGGTTTCTTTTACCTTTGAGAATAGCATATGGAAGTGGGAGAGAGATTACAGGTGTGAGCCTTTGTGCCTGGCCACGACCTTCAATTGTTAGGTAGTTGTTATATCTTTAGCCTTCCTAAGGATGTTATGTCTTCAAGCTTTCTAAGCCTTAACATTCAATGGTTTATGTCATATGTATCCTAAGTGACTTTTTCTAAGTCCCTTGTATAAGGGATTATGTCTTTTATATTGTATATTGCTTAGGCACATAAATGGTAAGTTTGGCTAAATTTCTTCTTATTGACTCCACACATTTATTAATTGTTAGACCCTAGTTTTGATATTTTATTTTATTTTTTATTGTTTGAGACAGAGTCTGGCTCTGTCACCCAGGCTGGAGTTCAGTGGTGTGATCTTGGCTCACTGCAACCTCCACCTCCCAGGTTCTCCTGCCTCAGCCTCCCAAGTAACTGGGATTACAGGCACCCAGGACCACAGCCGGCTAATTTTTTGTATTTTTTTTTTTTTTCTAGTAGAGACAGGCTGGTCTGAAACTCCTGACCTCAAGTGATCCACTCACCTTGGCCTCCCAAAGTGTTGGGATTACAGGCATGAGCCACCATGCCTGGCCTAGTTCTGGTATTTTATGTTTGAAGATGCCAATGTAACTCTAACAATACTTAAATATTAATAATTGAGTCACAGCATATTGGGTTTCCCCAATATACATTAGATATGTTAAGTTTTTAAATGATTACAAAGGGCAATAAAAAAATGAAGATCGCTCAAGAGAGTGGGAGAAAAGTTTGGAAGTCCCATATTGATCTGTAGGATGAAGGTACTGTACTGACTTAATGAGGGCTGTTTGAGATCTAGCCCAGATCTGAGAGCACTGTCTTATAGCTCATATTAAGAATATGGATTCATGGCCGGGTGTGGTAGTTCACACCTGTAATCCAAGCACTTGGAAAGACTGAGGCCTCAGGAGTTCAAGACCAGCCTGGGCAACAGAATGAGACCCCCATCTCTTTTTTTTTTTTTTTTTTTTTTGAGACGGAGTCTTGCTCTGCCACCCAGGCTGGAGTGCAGTGGCCGGCTCTCAGCTCACTGCAAGCTCCGCCTCCCGGGTTCACGCCATTCTCCTGTCTCAGCCTCCCGAGTAGCTGGGACTACAGGCGCCTGCCTCGTCGCCCGGCTAGTTTTTTGTATTTTTTAGTAGAGACGGGGTTTCACCGTATTAGCCAGGATGGTCTCGATCTCCTGACCTCGTGATCCGCCCGTCTCGGCCTCCCAAAGTGCTGGGATTACAGGCTTGAGCCACCGCGCCCGGCCTGAGACCCCCATCTCTACAAAAAATACAAAAATTAGCCAGGTGTGGTAGTTCACACCTATAATCACAGCACTTTGGGAGGCTGAGGCAAGCGGATTGCTTGAGATCAGGAGTTCAAGACCGGCCTGGGCAACACAGTGAGATCCCATCTCTACAAATACAAAAATTAGACGAGTGTGGTGGCGCTCTGCACACCTGTAGTCCCAGCTATTTGGAAGGCTGAGGTAGAAGGATCGCTTGAGCCAACGAGATGGAGGCTGCAGTGAGCCAAGATCGTGCCACTGCACTCCAGCCTGGGTGACAGAATGAGACCCTGTCTAAAAAGAAGAAGAAAAAAAAAAAAAAAAAAACAGAGAACATGGATTCCTCACAAAAATCACAAAAGTGTAGTTAAACTCACATACCTAATTTTAGGTGGGGTTTGTACTATCCATCTTTAGAGACTTCAAAGCAATGAGTATGTTGAAATAATAGAATAGAGGACATGTTATGAATTAGGAGTCAAGCCAGTTATTCATATACCTATACAAAAGTGTCAGTTTTTAAAAAGCTGTAGGTCATGAGGTCAGGAGATCGAGACGACAGTGAAACCCCATCTGTACTAAAAAAAACACAAAATATTAACCTGGTGCAGTGGCGGGTGCCTGTAGTCCCAGCTATCCGGGAGGCTGTGGCAGGAGAATGGCGTGAACCCGGGAGGTGGAGCTTGCAGTGAGCCGAGATCGTGCCACCGTACTCCAGCCTGGGCGACAGAGCCAGACTCCATCTCAAAAAAAAAAAAAAAAAAAAAAAAAAAAGCTGTAGGAAGAGAGGATGTAAACAAATGCTGCTTATAAATCATTTTTCTTCAGGCAGTGGGTAAAATGAGTGATGCATAGGAATTTGAATTTCTACACTGGCTTACACTATCACATTTAATCATAACTATTGATTTTCTCAATAAAACATTTCTTTCTATAGAACACATTTATTATTTACCATAATCATGTTTTAATTTTTTGAAACATCCTAGTCTATCATAGTTTTAGATATGTTATTATTCATTGAGCTCATTTTATTTACTATTTCAAGGTTTTTTGATATTTAAACCTGTTTGGCAATTGAAATACCAAGCTCTGTTTTGTCAGGGTAACATGTTTACCACTTGTCACTTTCAGCCAGATTTTTTTTTTTTTTTTTTTCTTGGAGACGGAGTCTTGCTGTGTCCCAGGCTGGAGTGCAATGGCGTGATCTCAGCTCATTGCAACCTCTGCCTCCTGGTTTCAGGCAATTCTCCTGCCTCAGCCTCCCAAGTAGATGGGATTATAGGCATCCACAACTACACGCGGCTAATTTTTATTTATTTATTTTTTAATTTTTGGTAGAGATGGGGTTTCTCCATGTTGGCCAGGCTGATCTCAAACTTCTGACCTCATTTGACCCACCCTCCTTGGCCTCCCAAAGTGCTGAGGTTACAGGCATGAGCCACTGCATCCCGCCCAGGTTTTTAAAGGAACAATTAGTAGATGAGCTCAAATTCCATTTGAATTGTGCATGTGTATATGCTCCCACATGTATTCATGTCAATGGCAGAAGTGGAAATGTATTAAACATCCTATAGACTCATTTGAGCTTGAAGTGATTTCTTAAAGGTTTTGCTGAAGTGATTACCTATGGTGAATCAATTTAACCGTCTCATGCATACAGGAAACCAATAGACGGTGTTTTGTTTAAGTGACCAAAGCTCATTTCCTGTCTGTCCCAGTTAAGGTGGACAACAGTTCAATTTTGGTGACTATAAAGAGGTTATCATGATCAATAAAATTAGAGCCTGTTGTGTCAAGTATATTCACTACCATGGAATAGAAAACAAATTTAGGAGCTACTGCTAAGCATTCTGCTTGTAAGCAGACTTATTTAAGATCAGAAAACCAAATGAAGATTTTTACTCATTTTTCTCTGAATGCCCAACTGCATTTCTCTGAATATTTACCTGCCATAACGATGTGGGTTCTTTTCCTTTCTTTTTTCTTTTTTCTTTTTTTTTTGAAACGGACTCTCGCTCTGTCGCCCAGGCTGGAGTGCAATGGTGCAATCTTGGCTCACTGCAACCTCCGCCTCCTGGGTTCAAGTTATTCTCCTGCCTCAGCTTTCCGAGTAGGTGGGATCACAGGCGCCCGCCACCACGCCCAGCTAATTTTTGTATTTTTAGTAGAGACGGGGTTTCACCAGGTTGGCCAGGCTGGTCTCAAACTCCTTACCTCAGGTGATCCGCAGGTCTTGGCCTCCCAAAGTGCTGAGATTACAGGCGTGAACCACCGCGCCAGGCCCCCAGATACCAGTTCTTGTTCTCCAGTATTATTTTGTTGACTTTTACCTCAACCAGTTCAAATGTTTTCAAACCCCAAATCACCCAGACACAATAAATGAGGTCTCTTTTCTTATCCATAGTGTCGATATGAAAGTTTATTTTGAGGAATTTTTTTTCTTTTTTTTTTTTGAGACGGAGTCTATCTCTGTCGCCAGGCGGGAGTGCAGTGGCGCGATCTTGGCTCACTGCAACCTCCGCCTCCCGGGTTCCAGCGATTCTCCTGCCTCAGCCTCCCGAGTAGCTGGGACTACAGGCACACGCCACCACGCCCGGTTAATTTTTGTATATTTATTTATTTATTTATTATTTTTGGGACGGAGTCTCGCCCTGTCGCCAGGCTGGAGTGCCATTGGAGTGCAATGGCACAATCTTGGCTCACTGCAATCTCCACCTCCCGAGTTCAAGCAATTCCCCTGCCTCATCCTCCCGTGTAACTGTGACTACAGGCCCGCGCCACCACCCCCAGGCAATCTTTTGTATTTTAGTAGAGACAGGGTTTCACCATGTTGGCCAGGATGGTCTCCATCTCCTAACCTCGTGATCCGCCCGCCGGGGCTTCCCAAAGTGTTGGGATTACAGGTGTTAGTCACTGCTCCCGGCCTATTTTGAGTTTTGAGTGGAGGATTAGACAGTCTTCTTCCTTCCCGAACTTGATTATGGGCTCCCTTTAGCCTTTTTCTTTGTTTTCTGTTTTGTTTTGTTTTTTCCTTTTCTTGAGTTTTGTTTTGTTTTGTTTTGTTTCCTTTTCCCGAGACGCAGTCTCAAGAGGTCCTGAGAACATGTGCCCTACTCTCTGTTTTAAGGATTAAAGTAAGTGTCGAGTTACATTGAATCTTTTTTGCCTCTTCCATTTGGCTAGGTTAATTCCAGACCTTACACAAACATGTGCAGCTCTTATAAAATATAGGTGAAGACATTTTTTTTTTATTATACTTTAAGTTCTAGGGTACATGTGCATAACGTGCAGGTTTGTTACATATGTATACTTATGCCATGAAGACAAACATTTTTCTAACCATTCGTCTTCATGGGCTGTCACAGGAGAACTAAGTGCATGAAAAAGCTTTCACAACATTGAAGGAAATTTTAAAAATCTGGTTGAAACACAATTAAAAATCCACAAGAGGGAGATGCTTGCTAAACCGTCAGAAAACAATTCCCTCGAGGCACCTGAGAGCGGAGCCTTAGGAACAGCCACTGGATCAGCCACGGGATTGAGGGTGGGAGGGAGCAGGAGTATGTAGAGATGGGGGGCTTGGTGGAGGAGTACAGTTGAAGGGAAAAGCGGGATGGGGTTCGTGCCTCTGGCAGCGAAGCGTGTACTCGGTCTAAGATCTTGGGCAGAAGGTAAGAGCGTGTTGCCAAAGGAGAGCTGAGTGCTCCCGATATATCTCCTAGTAGTCCCAGAAGAAATGGGGGTGGGTTGCTTTGAAGGCACTTCCGCTTAGCAACCCCACGCGGTTGCTAAGGAGGGGGAAGCCGCGGGGATAACCCGGAAGTGATGGTGTCAGTTTATCTTTGCTTGCACAAGGTTTGTCCTATTAGGTGCGCCAGGGTACTCTGCGACTCCGGGACGAGGGCGGGGCCACGCTAGTGGTTCCGGCTCGGCTCCAGCCGCCCCTCGGCTCCTAGCCTTCCCCCTCCCCTCCGCCTTCTCCCCTCCCTCCCGCTCCTGGGAAAGAGAGAAACCACAGCTGCGGGTGGGTAGAGAAGCACTCGGCGCCTCGGGGAGGGGACCGGGCCCGCCTCATTTGCGCCTTGCAGCACTGCTGGATCAGGTACCTGCGCCGGCTTCGACGGGGTTCTGTAGGCTGAAGTCTGAGCGTGTGTGTGTGTCTGAGGGGGTTGGTGGGGGGCCCTTTCCTGGGTGTGGGTGGGGGACGCCGGGATCCCGGGTGGGGCGCAGTCTGGCGTTTGTGTCTGTGGAGGGTTGCGGGGGCGGAATGGAGGGGCTGAGGGACACAGCGGGTGGAGAGTTTCGGTTAGCGGGGTAGAGGTAGGCGGAGGAGGCGCCCCTTCCGAGAAAGCCGACTTCGGCCGTTGTGGACCGGGAGTTTGCCACCTGGAGGGCTTACTCTGTAAGGGGGAGCATCCTCTGGGAGCCAAAAGGAGGGCACAGATCTTGTCAGGGTGGCTGGGGCAATCCCGTGGTTCCATTGCCCTCTTTCCTTACCCACCCCGCTGGGACAGAGCTGGACTTCCAGGGTTGTGGGGGTTCTGAGTCGGCTGGGCACCGCGGGGAGCCGCCCTTGCGGAGCTAGGACACAAGAGTGGGTAATGAGACCTCCCTCTACCCAACTTCCGTGCGCTTCCCCCACTTCTTCCTTTACTGTTCCCTCGCCCCCACGTCCTACAGGAGCAGTGTCCCCCAAGTGGGCAGGCACCACATTGTAAAAGAGAGTGAAACTGGGTTTGTTGCCCCTAAATTATACTTAAGATGTTTAGAAAGTGCCTGAATGACATATTCAACCAAGTCTCTCAGCTCGATATTAATTCCGGTGTAAATTACCTTAGAAAAGTTGAATTCTGAAAAGCATTTAACAATAGGCTAGTCCAGGTGTAACCTTGTGTAGTAGTTGTACTTGTTTATTTTTAAAAAATGGAATGAGGAAACCATATAGATGTATTAGAGGTGTAGGCAAGACATGTTGAGGCAAGGCTTTTCCAACCTCTTTCTTACCTGCCAGTAAACCTGCCCTAATTTAAATGAAGTGGAAAGATCCTCTTCATTTTTGTTTCAATCAGTGACTGAATGCTAGGTGCTGTGTAGTGATGTCTCGGAATAGATATGTGAATTTTCAGAGAGAAAATGAATATTCTGCTGTTGAGCCTGTGTCTTAATCTTTTAAGGAGATAATTGCGGTCAGGTGGAAGTATTGGCTTTCAGGCAGATAAATCTTGGGTTGAACCTAGTCTATGCCAGTTGCTAGTTACTGATCTTGGGCAAGTCATGGAACGTACCAGAGCTTTCGTTTCCTCCTAAGTAATATGAGTTAAAATTCTTACCTGTGTTATAAGTAACAGCCCATTTTAAACGGAACCACCTTTGAATTACAAGATAAATTATTATCATTAACTGTACACAGTCAAGGCAGCCCAGTTTTGTGAAACGAGGTTTGAGATAGGAAGGCAACTGGATAATACTTCAAAAAAAGGTATACAATAGGACTTTCAGTGTCTTCTTGAAATTGATCATAAGTAGCATGAAATTCAATTATCAGTAGTTTCTTAAAATTCAAAATAATAAAGTGGAATATAACCCATTTATTGAAACGAGCAAAATATATTTTATAGGTTTTTCTCAGCTACACCATATTGGTGTTTATAGTATAGATTAACACAGAATACATGAAAAAGTAATGTATGTAAATCTTAACATCACATGTCTCTTTAAAGAGAATTAAAATTGGGGTGTAAAATAGAAAGTACTTTTTTTGTTTGTTTGTTTGTTTGTTCGAGAAGCAGTCTTGCTCTGTCACCCAGGCTGGAGCGCAGTGGCGCGATCTCAGCTCACTGCAACCTCCGCCTCCAGGATTCAAGCGATTCTCCTGCCTCAGCTTCCTGAGTAGCTGAGATTACAGGCGCCTGCCACTATGCCGAGCTAATTTTTTATGTTTTTAGTAGAGACAGGGTTTCACCGTGTTGGTCAGGTTGGTCTTGAACTCCTGACCTTGTAATCCACCCGCCTCAGCCTCCTGAAGTGCTGGGATTACAGGTGTGAGCCGCCGTGCCCGGCCTACTTGTAATTTTAAGATAAAAATCATCATCATCATCTTAGGCAGCAGCCGCAGCAGCATCTCTCATCTCAATTAGATTTACACTACTAGAAAAACTTATATAATATTCAGAAAATAAATGAAAATTGAATAAATTTCTGCCTTTAAATCATTCCTTATTACAATATGGAAATAAATCCAAGAAACATGAAGTCTGATTTTTATTTATTTTTAGTGACAAGGTCTTTCTCTGTCACTTAGGCCAGAATGAGTACACTGGGACAGTTATACTCACTGCAACCTCAAACCCCTGGGCTCAAGTAATCCTCCTGTGTCGCCTTTCCGAAGTGTTAAGATTACAGGTGTGAACCACCTCACCCAGCCCATGAAGTCTTTTTCTTTTTTTTTTGGAACGGAGTCTCACTCTGTCACCCAGGCTAGAGTGCGGTGGCACGATTTCGGCTCTACCTCCTGGGTAGAGCGATTCTCCCGGGTTTAAGCGATTCTCCTGCCTCAGCCTCCCAAGTAGCTGGGATTACAGGCACATGCTACCACACCCGGCTAATTTTTTTGTATTTTTAGTAGAGACGGGGTGTTACCGTGTTAGCCAGGATGGTGTCGATCTCCCGACCTCATGATCCACCTGCCTCGGCCTCCCAAAGTGCTGGGATTACAGGCATGAGCCACTGTGCCTGGCTGAAGTCTTTATACTCATTTGTTTTGTGGATTTAAAATAATATAGTTATGTGTCATCTATTATATGTCAGATTTTCAGCTAACGTAGTTTGCTTTTTGAGGTAACTTATAGTTAGTAATTTTCAAATGTAATTTATACTCAGAGGACAAACATCAAATAACTTGCTGTAATAATAGATGTTTGTGAGAATACAAAGTTTGTAATTCACTATGACCTTTTTTGAGAAGTTCATAGGTTTTGTGTACATTTGTGAGAAATTTTCTTTTCTTTTGTTTTTTTTTTTTTGAGGCAGAGTCTCACTCTGTTGTCCAGGCTGGAGTGCAGTGGCACGATCTCTGCTCACTGCAGCCTCCGCCTGCTAGGTTCAAACATTTCTCCCACCTCAGCCTTCCAAGTAGCTGGGACTACAGGTGTGCGCCACCATGTCCAGCTAATTTTTGTGTTTTTAGTAGAGAAGGGGTTTCACCATGTTGGCCAGGCAGGTTTCGAACTCCTAACCTCAAGTGATCTGCCAGCTTTCGCTTCCCAAAGTGCTGGGATTACAGGCATGAACCAACACACACAGCCCTGAGGAATTTTCAAGTGCATTTCTTCCCCATATCTCTTTTATAAAGAGTTGAAATTAGGCCGGGCACGGTGGCTCATGCCTGTAATCCCAGCACCTTGGGAGGCCGAGGCGGGCGGATCACCTGAGGTCAGGAGTTTGAGACCAGCCTGAGCAACATGGAGAAATCCCATCTCTACTAAAAATACAAAATTAGTCAAGCGTGATGGCGCATGCCTGTAATCCCAGCTACTTGGGAGGCTGAGGCAAGAGAACCACTTGAACCCGGGAGGCGGAGGTTGCGGTGAGCCGAGATTGCGCCGTTCACTCCAACCTGGGCAAGAGCAAAACTCCATCTCAAAAAAAAAAAAAGAAGAGTTGAAATTATGTTTTGTGATAGTTACAGATTTTTGGTACGATTATTCAGCTTTCTAAATGGCTCTTCTGAGAGTGTAAGGTCTGTATATATCTAAGCTTTTTGCTGTGTTTTCTTTTTTATTTTTATTTTTATTTTTTTTGAGATGGAGTCTTGCTCTGTCACCCATGCTGGAGTGCAGTGGCACTATCTTGGCTCACTGCAACCTCCGCCTCCTGGGTTTAAGCAATTCTGCTGCCTCAGCCTCCTGAGTAAGCTGGAACTATAGGCAAGTGCCACCACGCTAGCTAATTTTTGTACTTTTAGTAGAGACAGTATTCACCATGTTGGCCTTGCTGCTCTTGAACTCGTGACCTCAGGTGATCCACCCACCTCGGCCTCCCAAGGTGCTGGGATTACAGGTGTGAACTACTGTGCCCGGCCTGCTGTGTTTTCTTGTATCGTTTTTTATCATCCTTTAAATCTTCAAGTTGAGATCATATGCTTTGGTAAAGCTCTCAGAAACTCCCACTTTTTCCCCTGTCTTCTTCTCAAACTTTAATACTGCATTAATATTTTTAAAAATCTTTTTTGGGTCGGGCGCGGTGGCTCAAGCCTGTAATCCCAGCACTTTGGGAGGCCGAGACGGGCGGATCACGAGGTCAGGAGATCGAGACCATCCTGGCTAACACCGTGAAACCCCGTCTCTACTAAAAAATACAAAAAAACTAGCCGGGTGAGGTGGCGGGCGTCTGTAGTCCCAGCTACTCGGGAGGCTGAGGCAGGAGAATGGTGTGAACCCGGGAGGCGGAGCTTGCAGTGAGCTGAGATCCGGCCACTGCACTCCAGCCTGGGTGACAGAGCAAGACTCCATCTCAAAAAAAAAAAAAAAATCTTTTTTTGTATTTGAGATGGAGTCTCTGTTGCCCAGGCTGGAGTGCAGTGGTGTGATCTTAGCTTAGTGCAGCCTCCGCCCCCTAGGTTCAAGTGCCGCTCCTGCCTCAGTCTCCTGATTTACTGGGATTACAGATGTGTGCCACCATACCCAGCTAGTTTTTGTATTTTTAGTGGAGATGGGGTTTTGCCATTTTGACTACACTGGTCTCGAACTCCTGGCCTCAAGTGATCGGCCTGCCTCGGCCTCCCAAAGTGCTGGGACTACAGGCATGAGCCACTGTGCCTGGCCCAATAATCTATTAATTTTGATATAAGAGATAGGATACTAGCTGCTAGAGTAAAAAATTCTATTTTAATTGTGTGCAATGAATAGAGACGGTTAGAGATTTCTCAATGACCACTTCCTCTCAAAGTCTGTGGCCATTCCAAGGATCTTTGCAGTTAGTTGTCAGTTAGGGAATTTGCTTGTCAGGAAATCTGAAAATGACTAAACCTTTGTTTAATATCTATCTCTTGGATGACCTCAGAAAGTTTTAGGAAAGATTAGAAAGGTTTATATATCTACCATATAGTAGAATTAGATAATGAACAAAATGCAGCTAAATTTATTGGTGCTATAAAATCAGGAGTGAGTTACTTTGAAAATGTTATTAAAAAGTCCAGGCAGTGCTTTCTTTTTACTCAAACCAAATGAGTATTCTTCCAGAGCTTATTTTTATTTTAAAGCATATTTCTTTTATGGAGCTGTGATTTAGTCTCTAATAAGGATAAATAATCATTGTAAGGAAAAAAAGGCTGGTGTCATAGATTTTAATGCTACATCTTGATAGAAACTGCTTCAGTGGTTTTAGATAAGTGTATTTTCCTGAAAGAACTTTTGAATTTGTGGAATGATAGTTTTTCTCTTTTTAACAGCTAACTTGTCTTTACTCATTTCTGCCCAATATAGAAGCTCTGAGAAGCTGGGAGGAAAAAAAAAAAAGAATGAATTTACTTCAGAATTACCATTTTAAGTTTTGGAGATTACTTATTTGGAGAGCAAAATTGGATTTTGACATTATTGGGATTGTGTTCAAGATGGACTCAGGAAAAAAAACTTAGATGCCATCTGTTTCAAATTCCTTCTCTCCCAACCCCTTTTATGTTTTATGGCTTTGTGTTCATCAGATTATTTTGTAAAAATAAAAATCCTCAGTAGATTTAGGTTATATAATATCAGCTCTATCAGTGAACATGTAACCAAAGATCTTGCATTTTTATATTGAGTTATACAGGATGATGACAGATATTGTTTAAAGTTAATTGTTATTTCAAACTATATGAATGGTACCTTCATGCATCTTTAATTCTCACTGTTCACTTGATAAACCATTTTTGTAAGTAGTGTTTAACATAGTCCACTTGTTGATGGAAGTTGCTTAAAAAAATTGATAAAAAGATATTTTAGATTAAAGCTTTATTCACTTGATGTCTTAAAACCAGAAGAGAGGCCGGGCGCGGTGGCTCAAGCCTGTAATCCCAGCACTTTGGGAGGCCGAGACGGGTGGATCACAAGGTCAGGAGATCGAGACCATCCTGGCTAACATGGTGAAACTCCGTCTCTACTAAAAAATACAAAAAAAAAAAACTAGCTGGGCGAGGTGGCGGGCGCCTGTAGTCCCAGCCACTTGGGAGGCTGAGGCGAGACAATGACGTGAACCCGAGAGGCAGCGGAGCTTGCAGTGAGCTGAGATCTGGCCATTGCACTCCAGCCCAGGCGTCACAGCGAGACTCTGTCTCAAAAAAAAAAAAAACAACAACAAAAAAAACCCAGAAGAGAAGCTTCTTCTGAGGATTTTTAACTTAAAATAAGCTTACTTAAATTTACTCTCTCAGTAGTGGATTTTATCTTACCTCTGTGCCAGTTGCTTATTTTTCATCTAAATGTGTGCACATAGTTGGCACTTTTCATTTGGGATTTTTTTAATTTTTAATTTTTTTTTTTTTTTTTTAAATTTTTAGGGACGAGGTTCTCAGTGTGTTGCTCAGGCTGGTCTTGAACTCCTGAGCTCAAGTGATCCTTCCACCTCAGCCTCCTGAGTAGCTGGGATTACAGATGCTAAGCACCATGCTAGGTTCATTTTGGATCTTAATTCTGAGGGCAGGCTTTTAGGTTACTAAGCTGTAAAAGACCAAACTTGCTGAAGTTATAACCTTAACATAGCAGACCAGAAAGACTCAATCATCTCTGAGAAACTATGAAATAGCACTAGTGTGGTATCCCAGAAATGGCCTAAAGAGAGAGCCATCTGGATAGAAGAGAAGCCATGCTTTGTCTGCAGCAGGAATGTTCTGATGAGGTAGAAAGACAGATGGACTGTCCCCACACTAATGTAGTCTGTCCCTCACCCGGAAGCTCCAAGTGGGGAGTGTAGTTATAGTGGGGGTTGGGGTACTAGGGGTGGGAATTATTCCTTAATAATCTCTCACCCATCACATTAGAGGTGTGGAGATACTGAGAAGAGGGATATTCTCTTAGTTTTTGCCTTTCCCAAAGATGTCAGATGAACAGGTAGCCATTGCCCTTGCCACCAAAGGGAGAAGCCTGGGTGCCGGGAAAGTCTGTCAGAGAGCTGCAGTTTGATGTCTCCATCAAAATGCTACATAAATTTGCCAGGGAACAGTAGCATTGGATCCCAGTGGATTTCTGCTCCTTATACATTCTAACTCCTTAGCCTAGAAAAGGGGGCATTTAGGACTTTCTGAATGAAAGTTATACATTTACTTCTCTCTTGATACTTTTTTTTTTTTGAGGTGGAGTTTCGCTTTTGTTGCCCACGCAGGAGTGCAGTGGTGTGATCTCGGCTCACTGCAACCTCCACATCCCGGGTTCAGGCAATCCTCCTGACTCAGCATCCTGAGTAGCTGGGATTACAGGTGCCTGCCACCACGCCCGGCTAATTTTTTGTATTTTTAGTAGAGACGGGGTTTCACCACGTTGGCCAGGCTGGTCTCAAACTCCTGACCTCAGGTGATCCACCTGCCTCGGCCTCCCAAAGTGCTGGGATTACAGGTGTGAGCCACTGTGCCTGGCCAATAAATTTTAAAATACACTTTAATTTCTCTGTTGGCCATGATGAATGATGTGAATTTTTTTTTTTTTTTTTTTTGGGTGTTTGAGTGTCCATGATAATCACCAGATCTCATTTTAGCTTTAGGATAAATTACTAACCACAACTGTGATCAAGCCACTTCTCTGCTGGAGTTCTTTTCCGTTTCCTAGAGGTCACTCTCTGATGTGGGTGCTGGTGAGCAGAGAGAAATGACCAATACCAGGAAAAGGCAAGGGGATTAAAATCTCTTAATTTTGTTTTCACTTTGCTAGAATTTTTGTAGTCTACAGTGGCAATATTTACTATTTGAGATCATGTATGCCTTATTGTGTTTTTATCATTAATTTTTTTTAGAATACTTTTAGATTTCTGGAATAATAGAGCGGATAGTACATAGAGTTCACTGTGCTTCTCTCCTCCATCCCCCAGTTTCCCCTATTATTAACATCTTGCATTAGTGTGGTACATTTGTTTCAACTAATGAAATAATGTTGATACATTATTGTTAACTATAACATCTGGTTTACACTAAGGTTCACTCTTTGCATTGTACATTTTGTGGGTTTTGACAAATGCGTAATGACATGTATCCACCATCACAGTTTCCTACACAGTTTCATCACCCTAAAAATCCTGTGTGCTTTACATCCCTCCTCTCCTCCCTGAATTACTGGCAGACACTGACCATTTTACTGTCTCTATAGTATTGCCTTTTCCAAAATGTCATATAGTTAGAATCATATAACAGAGCTTTTTAAGACTTCCCCCCCCGCCACTTAGCAATATACATTGGATGTTCTTCATGTCTTTTTTTTTTTTTTTTTTTTTCCTGACGTGGAGTCTTGCTCTGTCGCCAGGTTGGAGTGCAGTAGAACGATCTCAGCTCACTGCAACCTCTGCCTCCCAGGTTCAAGCGATTCCTCTGCCTCAGCTTCCCAAGTAGCTGGGATTACAGGCACACGCCACCACTCCTGACTAATTTTTTGTATTTTAGTAGAGACGGGGTTTCACAACGTTGGCCAAGATGGTCTCGATCTCCTGACCTCGTGATCTGCCCGCCTCGGCCTGCTAAAGTGCTGGGATTACGGGCATGAGCCCCTGTGCCCAGCCTCTTCATGTCTTTTTGTGGCGTCATAGCTCATTTCTTTTTATTGCAGGATAATTTTCCTTTTCTTTTCTTTTCTTTTTCTTTCTTTCTCTCTCTCTCTCTCTCTCTCTCTTTCTTTTTCTTTCTTTCTTTCTTTCTCTCTTTCTCCCTCTCTCTCTTTCTTCTCTTTCTCTCTATTTCTCTCTTTCTTCTTTCTTTCTTTCTTTTTTTTTTTTTGATGGGGTGTTGCTATTTTGACCAGGCTAGGCCTTGAATTCCTAGGCTTGAGTGATCCTCCTGCTTCAGCCTCCCGAGTACCTTGGACTACAGGTGCACGCCACCGTGCCCAGTTGGTATTGCTGAATAATTTTCTGGTATACAGATGTACCACAATTTGTTGATCCCTTCACCATTCGAAGGACATCTTGGTTACTTCTAGTTTTTGATAATGATGCATAAAGCTGGTATAGACATACATGTGTAGGTTTTTCTATCATTAAAATTTTCAGCTCTTTTGAGTAAATACCCAGGAGTGTGGTGGTTGGATCGTATAAGACTATTTAATTTGGTAAGAAATTGTCAAACTGTTTCCCAAAGTGGTATATACCATTTTGCATTCCCACCAGTAATAAATAATGAGAGTTCCTGTTGTTTCACATCCTCACTAGGATTTGGTATTGTCTTTTTTTTTTTTTTTTTTTTTGTATTTTACTCATTATCTTATAGATGTATAGTAGTATCTCGTTTTAATTTGCAGTTCTTTAAGATGTTGGGCATCTTTTCATATGTTTATTTGACATTTCTATATCTTTTTGGATGAGGTATCTGTTCAGGTCTTTTGCCCATTTTAAAATAAGGTTGTTTGCTTCTTGTTGAGTTTTAAGTGGTCATTGTATATTTTGGATACAAATCCCTTATCAGATATATTTTTTGCAAATAGTTTTTCCAGTCTATGGCTTGTCTTTTTGTTCTCTTAATAGTACCTTTCATAGTGCAAAAGTTTTTAATTTTAATAAGGTCCAAGTTAACATCTTCTCTTTCATTGATAGTGCTTTTAGTGTTACATCTAAAAACTCATTTCCAGCCAGGTGTGGTGGCTCACGCCTGTAATCTCAGCACTTTGGGGGTCCAAGGCAGGCAGATCACCTGAGGTCAGGGGTTCAAGACCAGCATGGCCAACATGGTGAATCCCAGTCTCTACTAAAAATACAAAAATTTGCGGGGCGTGGTGGTGTGCACCTGTACTTCCAGCTACTTAGGAGGCTGAGGCAGGAGAATCACTTGAACTTGGGAGGCGGAATTTGCAGTGAGCCGAGATGGCACCATTGTACTCCAGTTTGGGCAAAAAGAGCCAACCTATGTCTCAAAATAAACAAATAAATAAAATAAAAATCATTTCCAAACCCATTATCACTTAGGTTTTCTCCTATTTATCTTCAAGAATTTTTTTATAGTTTTGTATTTTACATTTAGTTTTAATATTTTAAGTTAGTTTTTTTTTTTTTTTTTTTTTTTTGAGGCGGAGTCTCGCTCTGTCGCCCGGACTGGAGTGCAGTGGCCGGATCTCAGCTCACTGCAAGCTCCGCCTCCCGGGTTTACGCCATTCTCCTGCCTCAGCCTCCCGAGTAGCTGGGACTACAGGCGCCCGCCACCTCGCCCGGCTAGTTTTTGTATTTTTAGTAGAGAGGGGGTTTCACCGTGTTAGCCAGGATGGTCTTGATCTCCTGACCTTGTGATCCGCCCGTCTCGGCCTCCCAAAGTGCTGGGATTACAGGCTTGAGCCACCGCGCCCGGCCCCAAGTTAGTTTTTTTTTTTTTGAAAGGCGTAAGGAATATGTGTATATGCATGCACATGGGTGACCAATTTTTTTTTACATTTATTTTTTAGTTAAAAAAAACAACAGAGATGAGGTCTCACTATATTGCCCAGGCTGGTCTTGCATTCCTGGGCTCAAGTGATCTGCCCACCTTGGCCTCCAAAAGTGCTGGGATTGTAAGTGTGAGCCACTGCATCCAGTCATGACCAATTGGTTTATACAGATATTTTTCTGCTGGGTGCCGTGGCTCACGCCTGTAATCCCAGCACTTTGGGAGGCTGAGACGGGCGGATCACGAAGTCAGGAGATCAAGACCATCCTGGCCAACAAGGTGAAACCCTGTCTCTACTAAAAATACAAAAATTAGCTGGGCGTGGTGGCGTGTGCCTGTAGTCCTAGCTACTTGGGAGGTTGAGGCAGGAGAATCGCTTAACCAGGGAGTAGGAGGTTGCCTTGAGCTGCGATTGCGCCACTGCACTCCAGCCTAGCAACAGAGCAAGACTCCATATCAAAAAAAAAAAGGGTATTTTTTTTCCTATTCTACAAGGGTTAATAAGGATGTTCTATTTATTTATTTATTTATTTAAGGCGGAATCTTGCTCTGTCACCCAGGCTGGAGTGCAGTGCCAGGATCTCGGCTCACTACAAGCTCCGCCTCCCAGGTTCACTCCATTCTCCTGCCTCAGCCTCCCGGCTAGCTGGGACTACAGGCGCCCGCCACCGCGCCTGGCTAATTTTTTCTGTTTTTTGGTAGAGACGGGGTTTCATCGTGTTAGTCAGGATGGTCTTAATCTCCTGACCTCGTGATCCGCCCGCCTCGGCCTCCCAAAGTGCTGTGATTACAGGCGTGAGCCACCGCACCCTACCAGGATGTTCTTAAAGAAACTAAACCAAATGAAATAATTTGTGGGAGTTGTTTTTAAATGAGAGTTTCCTAACGTTCTCGAATGTAATTAGAAGCATTGTTCAGAGTGTGGTTTTCCCTTTCAAGAAGATTGATTTTAGGTCATTAGGTCTTAATTGACAAGTGCTTAATTATTTCATACGTGTATTATAGTATTAGGAAGTATGAGCTAAATGTGGCACAGTCATGTGACAGTTCCAGGTTGTAAAGGGGCTTGATAGGAGATTTAAATGCAGAATTTTTCTTTTTCTTTTTCTTTTTTTTTTTTGAGACAGAGTCTTGCTCTGTCGCCTAGGCTGGAGTGCAGTGGCACGATCTTGGCTCACTGCAAGCTCCACCTCCCGGGATCACGCCATTCTCCTGCCTCAGCCTCCCGAGTAGCTGGGACTACAGGCGCCTGCCACCATGCCGGGCTAATTTTTTGTACTTTTTTAGTAGAGACGGGGTTTCACCGTGGTAGCCAGGATGGTCTTGATCTCCTGACCTCGTGATACGCCCGCCTCGGCCTCCCAAAGTGCTGGGATTACAGGCATGAGCCACTGCACCCGGCCTGAATGCAGAATTTTTCAGCTGTCACTAAGGATAAGAGCCTTTGCCACTTGGTTTTATTGTTGTGAAGGGTTTCAACTATACAGATTTTTGATCACTCTCTCTAGTGTTTGCTGCTGCTTATTACACTTGTTGAAGACTATCCAGAAGCTTGAGCTGGCAAAAACTGCGTAGGAAGCGCTTCCATGGGTACTGCTGTACTTTCCTGAATATTTTCAATTCTGACTCAGGCTGAGAATCTTGATTCTAAAAGCAATAGAATGCTGTCCTGAGACATTTTATTCTGATGTAGCCTAACTACTAATTGTTAGCTAGAATCCTCTTTCACTTGGCTTTATAACTGTCCTGTCCTGTACTTCTAGAACAGCTTGTATTTTCTAAAATATTTTAACCTTAATTGGTATCATGACATCTAAATATTCTGGTCATCTAGGGTATGATGCAAGAAATGTTTAATAACTCTTTGTTTGGTGAGTTTTGTTTGCTTTTTCACCTAGTTAAATAAGTCAACTCAAGGAACTGTCTGTGTGAAAGCGCTTAGATTCTCCAGAGATACATTATCTCCAAATCAATCAATATGAAAGCTCACTTTGTCTTTAATGGGATCCATCTGGTTAATGCTGTGTTTCTTGAGTTTCATAGATTATGAAATCATAAAGCTAAAAGAAAATATGGAGATGGTCTAGTTAGACCCTTTCATTTTACAGCTGAGACTACTTAAGTGCAGAGAGACTAAGTGACTTGCTCAAGATTGTACAGCTAATTAATGAGTCACACTGGAATTCAGGCCTCCTGACTCCCAGTGTAGTCTTATTTCTGATATAATTGTGCTAATTTTTTCATTGCAGTTAGTGAACAAATTATGGATTTATAAGAAGTAAATTTTCCAGGAGGTTTAAGTGGACTTAAATTAAGTATTTCTTATAATTTAAATGTGTGTATTTCTTTCAGGTACCAGGTGTCACTGGATTTTTATGAGTAAATTTGTTATGTTTCACATTGCAGATAGAAATCAGCCAATTTAAAAATAATGGTGAAGTTATTATAGCCTATATTTAATGAGCACACATTTGGCTGCATTAAAATGAATCTTAATGTATGCTTTGCACAGTGGAGATAATCTGTTAATATTTAATGCCATAAAGCAACAATAGAATTCTGCTTTCATGTGGTATATTTATAAAACTAGAGTAGAGTGTTACGTAAAAACTAAAAGTACAGATTAATTTAATATGCATCTGATGAATTCAGGGCTTGAAGGATGCACATCTGTTGAGAAAACAAATCATAGAACTATTCAGAGTTTCAGCATCTTTAAATATATGTGCTTTGATTCTGTTTTAACTGTTTTGAAACAGTCTTTATTTAGAAAAGGCCATTTGCTCTAAGGAAGCAACTGTGAAGCCACTTACAATACTATTATTCATTTTATTATTTTTTAAAGCATTTTTATACATTACTATTTTTCTTTCCAATTTATTTATTGGGGAAGGGGCTAAATGACTCACCATAACAAAATGAGTTTGTTGCAGAACCATATTTAAAAAGAAAAATATAATTTGCTGAATTCAATAGATTAGAAATATTTTCAGACTTTGTTAAAATAATACGCCAAAAAATATTTTAAGGCTCTGAATTCTAATTTGAACTCATAATCAGTGAAGAAATAATCAGTTTCTACTGTGTATTCATCACCGTACTAGAGCTGAAGTAATTTAGAAATTGAAGATATAGACTAATGTATAGAAGATATATAGTCGGTATCTTCAGTTTCAAGTTGAAAGAAACAAGACTTAAAATGAAAGGTAGATTGGGAGGCTGAGACGGGCGGATCACGAGGTCAGGAGATCGAGACCATCCTGGCTGACACGGTGAAACCCCCGTCTCTACTAAAAAATACAAAAAAAAAAAAACTAGCCGGGCGAGGTGGCGGGCGCCTGTAGTCCCAGCTACTGGAGAGGCTGAAGCAGGAGAATGGCGTGAACCCGGGAGGCAGAGCTTGCAGTGAGCCGAGATCGTGCCACTGCACTCCAGCCTAGGCGACAGAGCGAGACTCCGTCTCAAAAAAAAAAAAAAAAAAAAAAAAAAGAAAGGTAGAGAATAACACAGATATGTAATGAAGCAAAAACTTGATCTAATCTGTCAACATTACAGTAATTTAGAGGGGAGAAAATCCAGTGAGTATTCACAATTCTGAGAGGAAGGAGATTAAAGTTTAAGTAGTGGATCTCAACTCTGACTGCTCATTAGAATCACTTGGGAAAACTTAATCAAAAATCAGATGAATCAGAATCTTGGGTGAGGTGCACCTGCAGTTTTTAAAAGCTTTCCCAGATTTTTGTAATGTGCAGGCAGTGTTAAGAATTACAGGCTTAAAGGCTGGGTTTGATTTGGAAAAGCAAGAAAGTGTGCTAGGCCAGCGCAGGGTGGGAGAATTGGCCACAGTCTATGAAAAGATTGATCTAGTCAAAGCAGTGTGTGCTAGGTGGGGAGGAAGGAGAAATAAGCCTACAGAGGCAGAATGGGGTCTATTTTAGAAGAGTACTTTTCTTTCTGTCTTTTTTTTTGTAAGACGGAGTTTCGCTCTTGTTGCCCAGGCTGGAGTGCAATGGCACGATCTCAGCTCACCACAACCTCCGCCTCCCAGGTTCAAGCGATTCTCCTGCCTTGGCCTCCCAAGTAGCTGGGATTACAGGCATGCACCACTACACCCGGCTAATTTTGTATTTTTAGTAGGAATAGGGTTTCTTCATGTTGGTCAGGCTGGTCACGATAGAAGAGTACTTTTCAGAATGTGGTTTCTTGACCAGCAGCAGCAGCGACTGCATCTCCTGGAAATTTATTATAAATGCAGATTTTAAGGCCCTGCTCCCATACCTACTGAATTGGAAACTCTGTACTGGGGTCCAGCAATCTGTATTTTAACAAGCATGCCAGATGATTCTGATGTACACTGAAAGTTTGGAAACTGCTGTTAAGAGAGGATAATGAAAGTTAGGCAGAGTAAATTAGATTTGATGTGCTGGTAAGCAGGGATCCATAGAAGATTTTTAATTTTTATTTTTTAATCATTTACTTATTTTCCATGTATCCAAGGCACGAACCAGCCATGGGCACAGACCAAGAGCCACACTGGGATAAACAAGGGTTGCTTTGTCCCTGGATGACATGAGATGGTCATCACCACATTAAAGGTTCTTAAGCTACGGAATAACAGGAGGTATTTGTGTGTATTCAAGGTAGATCTGATGGTGATCTGCACAATACTTTGGATTACTAAAAGACATGAATGGAGTGGGCTGGTTGAGGAAATGCAGACATAATCTAGTGGACGTAATCGAGCAGCAGTAAAGGCCTGTTCTAGGGAAGTAGTAGTGAGAAAACATAATACTAATAATAGTGATGGCAATTTATTTAGAGTTTACATAACAAGTGGCATGTTAAATGCATTTTATTCTCACAGCAAGCCACTGAAGTGTGGCTATTCCAGTTTTTACAGATCAGCAAATGATGCAGAGAAAGGAAGGTTACTTCTGAAGTTCACACTGCTGGTATATGGTGGAGCCAGGATGTGAAGCTCAAGAATCTCTGCCTCTAAAGCCTCTTAAAGAAACAGCTAATAATATCTGGAGAGCCACGAGAAGAAGGAAGAGACTTGAGTCTGAAAAGTTTTAATCCTACTTGACAGAGAGCAAGGGGATGTCACTGTCGGAAGGGAAATAGTGCATACAGTGGGTAACAAGGGAAGTCATTTAGCCGGTTGGGAACAAACCATCTTGTAAAAGTGACCATGAGGAATAACCAATGGAAATTTTTGTATAGTACTTTTTCAGTATAAAGTTCAAAGTAACTTTCAATAGTTGAGTTTATAGGTTTTGTTCTTGCTCATGCTGACTAAATTAGAAGAGTCACCTCATCCGGCTTTTAAAAAGTGTCTCTTAGATTTTAGAGTAAATAGTCTGTGAGTAAATCATGCCCAAGAAGCTTACTGTAATACCACTTTTTCCTCTCTAAGCATCTTCGTCTTAAGGCAGTTTAAGCCGAGTGTGGTAGCTTATGGAGGATCACTTGAGGCCAGGAGTTCAAGACCAGCTTGGGCAACATAGCAAGACTCTGTCTCTATAAAAAATATTAGCTGGGTGTCATGGCACAAGCTGGTAGTCTCAGCTACTCAAGAGACTGAGGCAAGACGATTGCTTGAGCCCAGGACTTTGAGGCTGCAGTGAGATCTGATCACGCCATTGTACTCCATCCTGAGTGACAGGGCAAAACCCTGTCTCTGAAACCAACCAACCAACCAACCAACAAAATAAATAAATGACAGTTTAATAAATATTTCAGGCCAAGCACTGTGGCTCACGCCTGTAATCCCAGCACTTTGGGAGACCGAGGCTGGTGGATCACGAGGTTAGGAGATCGAGAGCATTCTGGCTAACATGGTGAAACCCTGACTCTACTAAAAATATAGAAATTAGCTGGACGTGGTGGTGTATGCCTATAATCCTAGCTACTTGGGAGGCTGAGGTGGGAGAATCACTTGAACTGGGGAGTCAGAGGTTGCAGTGAGCCGGGATTGCGCCACTGCACTCCAGCCTGGCGACAGAGAGAGACTCCGTCTCAAAAAGAAAAAAAAAAAAAATCAGTGTTATTTTGTTTTAATTGGGAGGTGATAAGTGGTAAAATTCTTCATGTTTGGGTAATTGCTTTTGTAAGATGCTATCAGAGCATCCTCTTATTTACTGAGGTAAAATTTGTGTAACAGAAAATTAACCATTGTAAAGTGCACAATTTAGTGACATTTGGTACATTTTCAATGTTGTACAACCATAAACTCTCTCCAAAATATTTTCATCATCCCAAAAGGAAACTTTATTTGTTTTCAGTGGCACGATCTCAGCTCACTGCATCCTCTGCTTCCCAGGTTCAAAAAATTTTCCTGCCTCAGCCTCCCAAGTTGCCGGGATTATAGGTGCCCGCCACCTAACCTGGCTAAGTTTTGTGTTTTTAGTAGAGACGAGGTTTCACTATGTTGGCCAGACTGGTCTTGAACTCCTGACCTCAGGTGATCTGCCCACCTTTGCCTCCCAAAGTGTTGGGATTACAAGTATGAGTCACTGCACTTGGCCAAAACTTCATACCTATTAAGCAGTTACTGTCTGCTCCTCCCTCCCTGAAACTCCTGCAAAATACTAATCTGATTTCTTTCTGTATGCGTTTACTCATTCTTTGTATTTCACAGAAGTGGAGTCATATAATATGTGACTTTTGGTGTATATTTCTTTAATTTAGCTTTATGTTTTCTGGGTTCATCCATGTTGTAGCATGTGTAAGTACTTCATTTTAAAAAATATCCTCTGGGATAAGTAATCTCAAAAGTACTTTTTTTTTTTTTTTTTTTTTTGAGACGGAGTCTTGCATTGTTGCTCTGGCTGGAGGGCAATGGCTCCATCTCGGCTCATTGCAACCTCTGCCTCCTGGTTTCAAGCGATTCTCCTGCCTCAGCCTCCTGAATAGCTGGGATTACAGGCGCCTGCCACAACGCCCGGCTAGTTTTTTGTATTTTTATTAGAGACGAGGTTTCACTATGCTGGCCAGGCTGGTCTCGAACTCCTGACCTTGTGGTCCACCCGCCTTGGCCTCTCAAAGTGCTGGGATTACAGGTGTGAGCCACCACGCCTAGCCAGTACTTCATTTTTTTAATGGCCGAATAATATTTCATTGTATGGCTATGCTATATTTATCTATTCTTGGGCATTTTGGTTTTTCCATCTTTTGGCATTGTGAATAGTGCTGCTATGAACACTGATGTACAAGTTTTTGTTTGAATACCTTTTTTCAGTTGTTTTGGATATGTACCTGGGTTGTGCAGTATTTCTTTTACCTTTTATTTTTAAAGGAACTGCCAAATTGTTTTCAACTCTGGGTGTACCATATTACACTCCCACCAGCAGTGTAGAGGGTTCTAATTTCATCCTTTTTTTTTTTTTTTCTGAGACAGAGTCATGCTCTGTTGCCCTGGAGTGCAGTGGTGTGATCTCAGCTCACTGTAACCTCCACCTTCCAGCTTCAAGTGATTCTTGTGCCTCAGCTTCCTGAGTAGCTGAGATAACAGGCGCATGCCACCATACCTGGCCTTTTTTTTTTTTTTTTTTTTTTTTGAGACGGAGTCTTGCTCTGTCGCCCAGGCTGGAGTGCAGTGGCCGGATCTCAGCTCACTGCAAGCTCCGCCTCCCGGGTTTACGCCATTCTCCTGCCTCAGCCTCCCGAATAGCTGGGACTACAGGCGCCAGTCACCTCGCCCGGCTAGTTTTTTGTATTTTTTAGTAGAGACGGGGTTTCACCGTGTTAGCCAGGATGGTCTTGGTCTCCTGACCTCGTGATCCGCCCTTCTCGGCCTCCCAAAGTGCTGGGATTACAGGTGTGAGCCACCGTGCCCGGCCCAAATTTTTTAACTATACTTTCTTCCTCTCTGAAGAACTTCCTTTGACATTTCTTGTGAGGCAGGTCTACTGGCAACAAATTCTCACAGTTCTTGTTTATCTGAGAAGGTCTTTATTTCTTCTTCACTTTTGTGGGTTTTTTTCTTTCTTTCAACATTTTATTTGTTTTATTTTTTTTGAGACAGAGTCTCACTCTGTCCCTGGAGGCATGAGTGCAGTGGCGTGATCTCAGCACACTGCAACTTCTACCTCCCGAGTTCAAGCGATTTTCCTGCCTCAGCCTCTCGAGTAGCTGGGATTACAGCCACCCACCACCATGCCTGGCTAATTTTTGTATTTTTAATAGAGATGGGGTTTCTCCATGTTGACCCGGCTGGTCTCGAACTCCTGGACTCAAGTGACCCACCCATCTAGGCCTCCCAAAGTGCTGAGATTACAAGCATGAGCCACCATGCCTGGCCATCTTTCATCAGTTTAAGTAGTTAATTCCACTGTCTTCTTGCTTGTAGGTTTTGTGAAAAAAAATAAGGTCTCTAGCAATAGGCTTTTGCCCCTGGGCTTTTTTTTTCTGGAAAGCTGTGATTCTTTGTATCTGCTTCTCTCTCCAGCTTATAGGGCAGTGGCTTGCCCTGTGACCTAAGTTCTCTGATGGATCTAAGAGGGTTCTTGTTTTTCAGGTTTTTCATTTTTGTTTATTTTCCTTGTGAGGATGGTATTGACAGCTTCCAAGCCCTTTACATCTTGGAGCAGAAGTCTCCATATGAATTTTAGGAATAGCTTTTCCATTTCTGCAGCAAAGACCATTGAGATTTTGAAAGGGATTGCGCTGAATCTGTGGACCAGTTTGTGTTATATTGCTGTCTTAACAATACTGATTCCCCCAATCCATGAACATAGGGCATCTTTTTATCATTTAATTTCTTTGACCAATGTTTGCTAGTTTTCAGTGTATAATTCTTTTCCCTCCTTGGATAAATTTATTCCTAAGTATGTGGGCAGGATGTGGTGCTTTATACCTGTAATGTTATTCTTTTTGATGCTATTGTAAATGGAATTGTTTTGGTTTCATTTTCAGATTGTACATTACTAGTATATATGAAGATACACACAGGCATAAAATTGATTCTGTACTGAATTTATATATTAGCTCTAATAGCTCGTGTATGCATATTTAGGTTTTCCATATATAGGATGAAGTCATCTGCAGATAGAGAATTTTAGTGTTTCCTTTCCAATATAGATGGCTGTTACATCTTTTTCTTCCCTAATTGCTCTGACTAGAACTTGCATTACAGTGTGGAATAGAAATGGCAAAAGAAGGCATCTTGTTTTGTTCCTGATCTTAAGAGGAAAGCTTTCAGTCTTTCAGGATTAAATATAATGTTAACAGTGTGTTTTTTATGAAATCTTTTTGTCACGTTGAAGAAGTTCCCTTCTATATATAGTTTGAGTGATTTTGTCAGGAAAGGGTATTGGATTTTGTCAAATGCTTTTTTCTTTTTGCATCAGTTGAGATGGCCACATGATGATGATTTTTCTCCTTCATTCAATTAGTACAGTGGGCCAGGTGCAGTGGCTCACACTTGTAAGGCCAAGGCAGGAGGATCACTTGAGCCCAGGAGTTTGAGACCAGCTTGGGCAGCAAGGGGAGACCCCATCTCATTAAAAAACAAAAACAAAAAAAACCAGTATTACTTGATTTTCATAAAGTGAGCCACCCTGGCATCCCTGGGATAATTCCCAGTTTGTTGTAATATATAATCCTCTTAATATACGGTTGGATTAGATTTGCTAGTAGTTTGTTTAGGATCTTTTGCATCTGTGTTTGTAAGGCATATTCTGTCTATAATTTTCTTGTGATGTTTTTGCCTGGTAGTAAGGTATCCTGCCTTCATAAAGTGAGTTAGTATTCTTGCCTCTTTTTTTTTTTTTTTTTAATACTTTAAGTTCTAGGGTACATGTGCACAATGTGCAGGTTTGATACATAGGTATACGTGTACCATGTTGTTTTGCTGCACCCATCAATTTGTCATTTACATTAGGTATTTCTCCTAATGCTATCCCTCCTCCAGCCCCCCTCCCCCGACAGACCCTGGTGTATGATGTTCCCCACCCTGTGTCCAAGTGATCTCATTGTTCAGTTCCCACCTATGAGTGAGAACATGTCTCACCTCTTGTTTTTTGAAAGAGTTTGAGGAGGATTGGTGTTAATTATTCTTTAAATGTTTGGTAGGACTGAGTGGGTGGCTCACTTCCATAATCCCAACACATAGGCAGAGGCAGGAGGATCATTTGGGGCCTTGAGTTTTGAGACTAGCCAGTGCAATATAGTGAGACCTTATCTCTACTAAGAAAATTAAATATAAAAAAAGTTAGCTGGGCCTGGCAGCAGCATCTGTAGTTCCAACTACTTGGGAGGCTGAGATGGGAGGATTGCTTGAGCCAGGGGTTCAAGGTTGCAGTGATCTGTAATGGTGCCACTGAACCCTAGCCTGGGTTACAGAGTGAAACCTTGTCTTAAAATAAAAAGAAAAATGTTTGGTAGAACCTGTAAAGCCTTGTGCTGTTGGGCTTTTCTATTTTTTTTTCTTTTAATTAAAAAAAATATGAAACGCTTCACAAGTTTACGTGTCATCCTTGCACAGAGGCCATGCTAATCTCTGTTCCAATTTTAATATATGTGTTGCCGAAGTGAGCATGGGCTTTTCTTTTTCAGGAGGTTTTTGACTATTTATTCAGTCTAAGATTTGTTTAGATTTTCTGTCTTCTTGAATCAGTTTTGCTACTTTGTGTATTTCTAGGACTCTGTCTATATCACCTAGATTATCGAATCTGTTGGTGTACAAATTATTAATAGTATTCTGATTCTTTTCATTTTTAAGGTATGCAGAATTGCCTCTACTTTCTGAAGTTAGTAATTTGAGTGCTTTTTAAAAATATTGGTCAGTCTAGCTAAATGTTTATCAGTTTTGTTGATCTTTTCAAAAAAACAGCTTTTGGTTTTACTTTTTTTCTATTTTTCTCTTCCATGTCTTGTTCGTCTCTGATCTGATGTTTATTACCTTCCTTCTGCTAGCTTTGAGTTTAGCTTGCTCTTCTTTTTCTGCTTGCCTAAGGTATTGATCTGGGTTCTTTCTTCTTTTTCATTCATTCATTCACTCATTCATTTATCTTTTTAGAGATGAGATCTTGCTATGTTGCCCAGGCTAAAATGCAGTGGCGTGACCATAGCTCACTACAGCCTCAAACTCTTAGGCTCAAGTGCACCTCCTGTCTCAGTCTCTAAGCGCACTTAAAAAAAGTCTATTCTGCTTTTGTGGGTTGGAGTGTTCGTATTTGTTTAGCTTTAGTTGGTTTATGGTATTATGTAAGTACTGTTTCTTTACTGATCTTATATCTGTTTTATTTTTCAAAGTGGGTTGTTAAAGTCTCTAACTGTTGTAGAACTGTCAGTTTCTCCAGTTCTGTCAGTTTTTAGCTTTATACATTTTGGTATGCTCTTATTAGATTTGTGTATATTATTGTCTTCTTGAAGAACTATTATAGCAATATTTAGTGACCTTCTTTGCCTCATAACTATTTTCTTATTGCATTTTTTTTTCTAGAAATGGGGTGTCTAGCTCTGTTGCTGAGACTGGAGTGTAGTGGTGTGATCACTGCTCACAGGAATCTTGAACTCTTGGGCTTCAGCAGTCCGCCTATCTCAGCCTCCTGTCATCACAATTTTTATCGTAAATTTCATTTTGTCTGCTACAGGCTGAGTATCCTTTATCTGAAATGGTTAGGACCAGAAGTGTTTCAGATTTTGGATTTTTTTGGAATTTTGAATATTGCTACTATATAATAGGGCATCTTATGAATGAAAAGAAATTCATTTCTGTTTTTGTATATACCGTATGCATATAACCTGAAGGTAATTTTATAGCATATTTTTAATAGTTTTGTGCATGAACCATCTGAAAGCAAAATCCCAAAAGTGCTCACAGGAAGAGAAAGTGACATTTTTGCTTTCAGATGGTTCAATACACACAAACACAAAGTGTTGGGATCACAGGCGTGAGCCACCATGACCGACTTTGTTCTTTTTTCTTATAATTGCTTTAGCTATCAGGTCTATTGTAGTTCCATATGAATTTTGGATTGTTTTTCTATTTCTGCGAAGAGTGTCATTGGTATTTTGATATGGATTGCATTGAATCTGTAGATTGCTTTGAGTAGTATAGATATTTAACAATATTAAGTCTTCTAATCGAGGATAATAATATCGTTCCATTTTTTGTGTCCTCTTCGGTTTCTTTCATCAGTGTTTTATAGTGTGTTTTTGTAGAGATCTTTCACTTCTTTGGTTAAATTTATTTCTAGGTATTTTATTTTTTGTTCTGTAGCTCTTTTAATTGAGATTGTTTTCTTGATTTCTTTTTCAGATTATTATGGTGTATAGAAATGCTACTTTTTTTTTTTTTTTCTGCTGTTGGGGAGACAGATTCTTGCTTTGTCACCCAGGCTGGAGTGCAGTGGCCTGATCTTGGCTCACTGCAACCTCTGCTTCCCAGGCTTAAGCAAGCCTCATGCCTCACCTCCCCAGTAGCTGGGATTACAGGTGTGTGCCACCATATCTGGCTAATTTTTGTATTTTTAGTAGAGACAGGGTTTTGCCATGTTGCCCAGGCTGATCTTTTTTTTTTGAGACGGAGTCCCGCTCTGTCACCCAGGCTGGAGTGCAGTGGCGTGATCTCTGCTCACAGCAACCTCCACCTCCCAGGTTCAAGCGGTTCTCCTGCCTTCGCCTCCCAAGTAGCTGGGATTATAGGCATGCACCACCATTCTCAGCTAATTCTTGTATTTTTGGCAGAGATGGAGTTTCACCATGTTGGCCAGGCTGATCTTGAACTCCTGACCTCAAATGATCTGCCCTCCTTGGCCTCCCAAAGTGCCGGCATTACAGGCATGAGCCACTGTGCCCGGCCGAAGTATTTCGTTTCTATACCGAATTTGTTGAGAGTTTTTATCGTGAAGAAATGTTCTGAATTTTATCGAACACATTTTCAGCATCTGTTAAAATGATTATATGGTTTCTGTCCTTTATTCTGCTCATGTAATGTGTCACATTTATTGATTTACATATGTTGAATCCTCCTTGAATTTTTAATTTAATTAATTAATTTATTTATTTTGAGACGGCGTCTCATTCTGTTGCCAGGCTGGAGCACAATGGCATGATCTCTGCTCACTACAACCTCTGCCTCCTGGGTTCAAGTGATTCCCCTGCCTCAGCCTCCTGAGTAGCTGGGACTATAAGCGTGCACCACCACGCCTGGCTAATTTTTTTTTAAGTATTTTAGTAGAGATGGGTTTTCACCATGTTGGCTGGGATGGTCTCGATCTCCTGACCTTGTGATCCACCCACCTCAGCCTCCCAAAGTCCTGGGATTACAGGCGTGAGCCACCTTTCCTGGCCTATTTATTTATTTTTTGAAGTAGGTTCTCACTCTGTTTCTCAAGCTGGAGTACAGTGGCATGATCTTGGCTCGCTATTGCCTCAACATCCAGGGCTCAAGCAGTCCTTCTACTTCAGCCTCTTGAGTAGCTGGCCAGGATATATATATATATATATACACACACACACACACACATGTATGTATGTATATTTTTTTGTAGACATGGGATTTCATCATGTTGCTGAGGCTGGTCTCAAACTCCTGAGCTCAAGCAGTCCATCTGCCTCAGCCTTCCAAAGTGTTGGGATTACAAGCGTGAGCTACCATGTCCAGGTTATGATGATCTTTGTAATGTGTTGTTGAATTAAGTTTTCTAGTATCTTATTTTTTATGTATTTTTAGAGACAGGATCTCACTGTGTTGCACAGGCTGGAATGCAGTGGTGCCATAGCTGACTGCATTTTCAAAGTCCTATGCTCAGGCTATCCTCCCACGTAAGCCTCCTGAGTAGCTATGACTACAGGCACATGCTACCATGCTCAGCTAATTTTTTAAGTTTTTTGTGGATATAGGGGTTGTGCTATGTTACCCAGGCTGGTCTCAAACTTCTGGCCTCAAGAAGCCCTCCCAGCTTGGCTTCTCAAATTGATAGGATTATAGGTTGAGCCACTGCTCCTGGCCTGCATCTTTTCAAAGCATTCAGCCTAATTTTTACAATATTTTTCAAGAACTACAGCATACAGATAAAGAGTTCCATGTAGTCTTAAGATCAAAAGTGAACACTGTGTACCCGTCTTTCAGAGAAGTGGAACATGACCAGTGTCTGAGAAGGCTCTATGTCTGCCTATCTTTTTTCTGGCCTACTGTACAGTAGCCTAAAGTACAGTAGCCTAAAGTACAGTAGCAGGCTCTACTGTACTTTATTTTGTGATAGCTAGATATACATACAAGTAGGAAAATTTCACCCAGAAAAATCTGGTTCGTTAGAAGAAAATCAGTCAACAGAAACAGCTGTAAAAATGTTGAGATTAGGCCTGGTGCAGTAGTTCATGCCAGTAATCTCTGCACTTTGGGATGCCGAGGTAGGCGGATCAGTTGAACTCATGAGTTTGAGACCAGCCTGGGCAACACGGTGAAACCCTGTCTCTAGAAAAAATACAAAAATTAGCCAGGTGTGGTAATATGCACCTGTACTCCCAGCTACTCAGGAGGCTGAGGTGGGAGGATGGCTTGAGCCTGGGAGGTGGAGATGGCAGTGAGCCGAGACTGTACCACTGCACTCCAGCCTGGGTGATAGAGTCAGACGTTGTCTCAAAAAAAAAAAATAAAGTTGAGATGATGGAATTAGTACACAAGGAGATGAAAACAAGAAAAGTAAGTTTAAGATTTTTTTTTTTTTTGAGATGAAGTCTTACTCTGTCGCAGAGGTTGGAGTGCAGTGGCGCAATCTCGGCTCATTACAACCTCTGCCTTCTGGGTTCAAGTAATTCTCTTGCCTCAGCCTCCCGGATAGCTGAGATTACAGGTGTGTGTCACCATGCCCGGCTAATTTTTGTTTTTTTTGTGGAGACGGGGTTTCACCATATTAGCCAGGCTGGTCTCAAACGCCTGACCTCAAGTGATCTGCCTGCCTTGGCCTCCCAGTGTGCTGGGATTACAGGCGTGAGCCACCGCAACGAGCAGTAAGTTTAAGAATTTAAAGCAAATATGAAAATACTGGAGAGACAAATGGAAGGTATAAGAACCAACTAAAACTTGTAGTGCTGAAAAATACCTGAATTGTTGCTTTTAATTAAGCAATTTTCAATTTTTGTTTGTTTGTTTGAGACAGACTCTTGCTGTGTTGCCCAGGCTGGAGTCCAGTGACATGATCTCAGCTCACTGCAACCTCTGCCTCCAGGGTTCAAGCAATTCTCCTGCCTCAGCCTCCCGAGTAGCTGGGACTACAAGCGCATGCCACCACGCTCGGCTCATTTTTGTATTTTTAGTAGAGATGGGATTTCACCATGCTCGCCAGGCAGGTCTCAAACTCCTGACCTTGTGATCTGCCCGCCTCCCCCTCCCAAAGTGCTGGGATTATAGGTGTGAATCACTACACCCAGCCGCAGATTTCAACTTTTAGTTGACAGTGTATTTTGGTAATTGGCCATATTTCCAGAAATGAAAGCATAGATGCATTGTTTTCCTCTAATTGTGTGGGGGTTTTTTGGTATAGTAAATCCCAAAGAGCCTTGCTCTTTTCCAGTTTCATTATTTTATTTTTCATGTTAGTAACTTTCACCCAATGTGGTAGTTTTTGGAAGTTGGAGATACAATTTCAATTTAGCTTTAAGTTGTCAAATGAAGATTGTCAGTAATATTGCTTTGGTCAGATAATAAAAGATGAAAATTCTATGATTCAGAAACAGGTAACCAAGGTGTGTAATGAGTGAATGAAATAAGGACTAATATCATTAAAGTAGGAGCTGAGTATTTACTATAGGAATGTTGGAGAATGATTAAACACAAATTGTGTTTCCTTGGCCTCACAATGTGCTGGCATTATAGCACATTACAGCACATTGAGAGAGTCCGTCTCAAACAAACAAACACAAATTGAAAATTGCTTAATTAAAAGCATTTTAAGTCGTCATGATGAACATCCACTTTTTAACTATATTTTTGTATAATTAATCATTATCTTTTGATCTTGAAGTATATACCTAATCATTTCATAGGCAAGACTGTGCTACATCCTTAAAATTTACCATCCTATTGTTAGGACAGTACTGAACCTCTTTATGCACTCAGCTGTGATTAAACTAAGGTTACATCCTTGGTATAAACATACCAACTCCCAGTTACTAAACATATTGAAAGCTTTTTAAGTTGCCGCACTTACCAGTACTGATTTCAGGGCCATTGGGATTTATCTATGCATGGAACAGGTTAGGATGATGGATTTTTTTTAAATTAAGATTTTTAAGTTTTAATTCATTTTTTTCAAACATTATAGCTTATATTTGAATATTCATACCAGTTTCTGGTTGAGAAAGTTAAGAGATACTGACATGGGTTACTGTCTTATCTATGTTTAGAATTCAGAATTTTTTTAGGCTTTTGTTTAGTTTTTACATTTAGTTCCTCTATTTGGGGCATTTTTTTCTGTTCACCTTTGGGTTTCTTGTGTTGGTTTTCTTTTGATACTAAGATATATTAAGATGTTTAGTTGTTTATTCAGAATCATCAAGTACTTCTTATTTGAAAGGAGCTAAACATTGATTCCACTTAATCATTAAAAGTAAAATTATTTTGATTCTCCAGGATGACCAGTTACTAAGGAGAATTTAATTTTGTCTTTGACAAGAGTGATAAGAGGAGAGTTTAAACCTCTGAGAATAGTTTGAGAATAGTCTCTGGCATGCTCAGTTAAGAAGTAACATGTACAGAAGTTTTGGTTTTAAAATAATAAAACACTTCTCCCAGAAGCATGCTACTATGAAACTTAATTTGTCTTTCTTTCTTTTTTTTTTGAGAAGGAGTCACGCTTTATCGCCCAGGCTGGAGTGCAGTGGCGTCATCTCGGCTCACTACAAGCTCCACCTCCCGGGTTCACGCCATTCTCCTGCCTCAGCCTCCCCAGTGGCTGGGACTACAGGCACCAGCCACCTCGCCCGGCTAGCTTTTTGTATTTTTTAGTAGAGACAGGGTTTCACCGTGTTAGCCAGGATGGTCTCGAACTCCTGACCTTGTGATCCGCCCGTCTCGGCCTCCCAAAGTGCTGGGATTACAGGCTTGAGCCACCGCGCCCGGCCCAAATTTATAATGTTACAGTAATTAAAACAGTGTTGAATTGGTCTAGACAAACTGATGATGGAACAAATAGAGAATACAGAAACAGGCCCATACATATATGAACACCCAAGTAGCTGAGATTACAGGCACCTGCCACCAGGCCTGGCTAATTTTTGTATTTTTAGTTGAGACAGGGTTTCACCATGTTGGCCAGACTGGTCTTGAACTCCTGACCTCAGGTGATCCACCCGCCTCAGCCTCCCAAAGTATTGGGATTACAGGCGTGAGTCACTACACCCGGCCTTTTTGTGTTCCGTCTTTGGTGTGTACTTCATATATTTTATTTTATTTTGTTTGATTGTTTGAGACAGAGTCTTGCTCTGTTGCCCAGACTGGAGTGCAGTGGTATGTTCTCAGCTCACTGCAACCTCTGCCTCCCAGGTTCAAATGATTCTCCTGCCTCAGCCTCTTGAGTAGCTGGGATTACAGGCTGGTGCCACCACACCTTGACCTCTTGGGCTCCAGTGATCCTCTTGCCTCAGCCTCCCAAGTAACTAGGACTACAGGTGTGCACCACCACACCTGACTAATTTTTTTTTTTTTCGAGACAGTGTCTCACTCTTGTGGCTCAGGCTGGAGTGCATTAACTCGGCCTCCTGAGTAGCTGGGACTACAGGTGCCCACTACCACGCCTGTATTTTTTTTTTTTTTTTTTTTTTTGTATTTTTTGTAGAGACGGGGTTTCACCGTGTTAGCCAGGATGATCTCAATCTCCTGACCTCGTTATCCACCTGCCTCGGCCTCCCAAGGTGCTGGGATTACAGGCGTGAGCCACTGCGCCCGGCCAAAACGACCTAAAATTCTTATCTCTTCCTTTCCAGTATTTGTTTATCTCATTTCTTTTTCTTATTTGATCGAATTGGCTTGGACTGTGGGTTAAATTATTTTCATGGTGGCTCTCATTAAGTATAAAGTGTACTATATCTTAAACTTAGTTTTAGGGTTTACAGACTTATGCAGTTGTAGTCACAACACTTCGGGAGGCTGAGGTGGACGAATCACTTGAGCTCAGCCACACAGGCTGCGCAACATGGCAAAACCCTGTCTCTACCCAAAATACAAAAATTAGCCAGGTGTGGTGGCACACACCTGTAGTCCCAGCTACTCAGGAGGCCGAGGTGGGTTGCTTGGGCTCAGGAAACGGAGGTTACAGTGGGCTGAGATCATGCCACTGTACTCCAGCCTGGGTGAAAGGTGAGACCCTGTCTCAAAAAACAAAACAAACAAACAAAAGCCAAAAAAAAAAAACAAACTTCAATCTTCTAGTACATTCATTGATTTAAGACATAATTTTGTAATGATTAGACTAATGAGGGATTGTTATACTTAAAGATATTTATGCACAGATAAAGTTTGGCATGCATGTCTACGTATATATGTGTACATATATGTGTGCTTACGTGTGTGTGTGTGTGTGTGTATATATATATATAATTTTTTTTTTTTTTTGAGGCAGAGTGTTACTCTGTCGCCCGGGCTGGAGTGCAATACCATGATCCCAGCTCACTACAACCTCTGCCTCCCAGGTTCAAGCAATTCTCCTGCCTCAGCTTCCCGAGTAGCTGGAATTACAGGCACCTGCCACCACGCCTGGCTACTTTTTGTATTTTTAGTAGAGACGGGGTTTCACCATGTTGGCCAGGCTGATCTCAAACTCCTGACCTCGAGTGATCCTCCCACTTCAGCCTCCCAAAGTACTAGTGTTACAGATGTGAGCCACTGTGCCTAACCTACATACATAGTTTTAGAAAGTGTTTCGTTATATGAATTGTGATTGGTAAAGGCATGAGCAGTTTAGAAGGTGGGACAAGATAAAAGCGAATTATAGCCTGGTGCATGTGTGTAATCCCAGCACTTTGGGAGGTTGAGGTGGGCAGATCAGTTGAGCCCAGGAGTTTGAGACCAGTGTGGGCAGCATGATGAAAGCCTCTACAAAAAATATAAAAATATAAAAATTAACGAGGCATTGTGGCATGCCACTGGAGTCCCAGCCAGTCGGGGCTGAGGTGGGAGGATCACTTGAGCCCAGGAGGCGGAGGTTGCAGTGAACTGGGTTCATGCCACTGCACTCCAGCCTGGGTGATGAGAATGAGACTCTGTCTCAAAAAGAAAGCTAATTATAGAAGAGTAGATGTTGGGGAAGAGAAAACAAGATTTGTCTGAAAATCAGTATGCTATCAATATGCTAATACTTTGAATCTTGGTAATAGTTGTTAAAAGGGAGCTTTGCATTTTCTATTTTGATTATGTCCCATGTATCCTAGCCATTTTAGATATGAGACATTATCCTTTCATCTTTAAAAGTGGAGATTTTATGTCGTTGGTGATTAAAATTATTTATTTATTTTATTATTATTTTTTGAGATAGAGTCTTACTTTGTCGCCCAGGCTAGAATGTGGTGGCACAATTTTGGCTCACTACAAACTGCAACCTCCATCTCCTGGTTTCAAATGATTCTTGTATCTCAGCCCCCTGAGTAGTTGAGATTACAGGTGCATACCACCATCCCTGGCTAATTTTTGTATTTTTAGTAGAAACAGAGTTTTGCCATGTTGACCACGCTAGTCTCAAACTCCTGACCTCAGGTGATCCGCCTGCCTCAGCCTTCTAGTGTGTTGGGATTACAGAAGTGAGCCACTGCGCCTGGCATAAAATTGTTTATTATTATTATCAAGGGTATAAAAGAAAAAGGGGTAAGTGAAATCCAGTTATCTCTTGAGTTAACAGCATTTTTCCTATTCTAGAATTATAAAGCATTGATTCAGACATGGACTTTTATGCAGCCAAATTACAAAATTATGTGAGTTTCACTACATTGTCTTTATCATTGAAATTGGCCCAGGCTCATGGGAATCCTGTGGGTGTCTTAGGAGTTTTTGTCTCTGTATTTTTGGCTTCTGAGCAGGCTACTAGAGGAGAGTTGGTTTTAATTAATGCTTCACAAAGCAATGCTGAAATATGAGTTTTGGGCTTTATTATTATTTTTTTTTTACAGTGGGCTTTGTTGTGGTGGACCAACCAGTTATTTCCTTTTTCATTGTGCCTTTTTTGGCTTTAAAGAAGAAACACGTTTTCACTCAGTGCTTTTAATATTTTAAAATGAAACTGATACTCAAGTCTCATTTTTGTCAACTGGTATTGAATACAGAGTTAGCGGTACTTTTCCCACGTTGAAGCCGTGGGGGAGGCTATAGCTTCCTACTTCTCTCAAACATGATCTTTTTACTTGTTCACTAGGTTTCAGTAGAGGGGCTATTTTCCAGTCAGAGTATTTTCATCTAGTGATCCTGGCAATCTGGTTCGGCAGCTAACAGCAGGTAATTTTTGTTTTTTTTACTTATTTGGAAAGTTTGCCAGTTTACCTTTCTTTACTGTCATCGTACATAGACCCATAAGACTTAATAAGTTCTTGTGAATTCAGTATGGAGTCACAGAAAGGAAAGGGGAAATTTCTGGGTCTGTTTGCAATGGTATACCTAAATAATGATAAACTGGCAAACAAGCCAGAGAAATTCGAGTTCACATTCAAACAAATTCTTTTCAGGATTCTCTTGGTTTGTGGAGGCACAAAAACAACAGTAGAAACTTTTTGGCCCTCTGTGTGAATATGAGGAGAGGTCCTTTTACAAAGGTTGTGGGTGGCTTGTCTAACTAGTTCACTTACCTACTTACCTCTAACTTCCTATATGCTGCTTTGAAGCTGTTTATAGGAAGAAGAGGGATGAAAGGAAGAGGCACTCTTTATGGATAGCTCCACATTTCTGATCAGATTTTTTCTTTATGTGTGGTGGTCATTCTTATTTTACCAATGAAGAAATTGAGGCATAGTCAAAGATTACTATTTCCTTGCATTCTCTGCCCATTGCTTTATTTTTTCAACCTTTCTATTAAATTAGTATATTTTCCCCACCCTTGACCTTGTGAAACCATTCTAACTTTCTTCTGTACAGAGAAGGTGAATTGAAATAGTCATTCACCTGTTAGTGATTTCAGCCCAATTCCCTTCATTGGCAGATTGCAATATTGGGACTGCATTGGTTCTGATCATAAAATAAACTTTTGGTGGATTTCTGACACCCACAAAAAGTAGGGTGTCTTTCTGTACCTCTGAAATAAAAAGGCAAGAGTAGATTAGAAGTCTGTAAACAGACTTTACAGTTACTGTTTCTTAAGTTTGGCTGCCCATAGAAATTTACCAACACCCTGAAACAGTTTCCTGAGAGAATCGCTGATAGGGGAATAGAGTTAGGCAGCATATTTGTGTGAATATTTTTTCAACCAAGGATAGAAAGGGAAAGGTAGTGTTTTCACAGTTTAAAGCAGTAGTGAGATTCAGTTTATTGCATAAGTAATATAATGAAAATAATTACGAATTAAAGGAAAAAATGAATTTCATCACCCTAACACGTGCATTATTTTTATTTTCCATTCTTACTTCACTTTTGTTTGTCTATAAGTATACCTAATGTTTGTTATTTGGTAATCATAAATACATTTTTATAATCTAAAGCTGTATTTTAAGAATTAGGGATATTGAGAAAGTTTAGGGATTTTAGAAATCAATGGCAAAGACTAGAAAATAATCGTTGCTTAAAGTTTTTTTGTAAAGGAAACTCTTTTTTTCCTTTTTTTTTTTTTTGAGATGGAGTTTCACTCTTGTTGCCCAAGCTGAAGTCTAATGGCGCAATCTTTTTTTTTTTTTTTGAGACGGAGTCTCGCTCTGTCGCCCAGGCTGGAGTGCAGCGGCCGGATCTTGTCTCACTGCAAGCTCCGTCTCCCGGGTTAACGCCATTCTCCTGCCTCAGCCTCCCCAGTAGCTGGGACTACAGGCACCCGCCACCTCGCCCGGCTAGTTTTTTTGTATTTTTTTTTTTTAGTAGAGACGGGGTTTCACCGGGTTAGCCAGGATGGTCTCGATCTCCTGAACTAGTGATCCACCCGTCTCGGCCTCCCAAAGTGCTGGGATTACAGGCTTGAGCCACCGCGCCCGGCCTAATGGCGCAATCTTGGCTCACTGCAACCTCCGTCTCCCGGGTTCAAGCGATTCTCCTGCCTCAGCCACCCAAGTAGTTGGGATTACAGGCATGTGCCATCAAACCCAGCTAATTTTTTGGTTTCACCATGTTAGCCAGACTGATCTTGAACTCCTGACTTCAGGTGATCTGCCCACTTTGGCCTCTCAAATTGCTGGGATTACAGGCGTGAGCCACTGCGCCCGGCCTAGTAGAGGAAACTCTTTAGGATAGTTGAAGGGATGAAGGAAGAGAAGAGTAAGGAAATGAAATGTGCAGGTAAAGTATAATTCAGAACCACTGGCATAACATAATGTTACATTTATTATCAGTTAAGGATAGGTACAATTTATTTCCTGTGTTATGGGAAGCTATTCTTAGAAGAATGTCTTCCTACTATTAAACACCTAAATTTTGTTGCAGCCACAATAGAAAGCTAATACAACATGTAATCAGAATCCCACATACAGACTAATGAGAGAAGGATAAGAGACATTGACTAACTTTAAACTTTAAGTTAAATGTACATTTTAAAATTTCTAGAGTAGCCCCTGAAAGAATAATAGTTGGAGTAGAAAGCAAACGGAATGGGAGAAGGAGACCTCAAATATTGGGGAAAAAAAAGGAGAGAAAAAAGGGTAGGACAAAGATATGGTAGAAATAATATGGTAGAAATAATATGGTAGAAATAAGGGCAAATATATCATTGGTCATAATGAATATAAACAGATTAAATGCTGTAGTTAAAAGATAAAATTGGCGGGGCGCAGTGGCTCACGCCTGTAATCCCAGCACTTTGGGAGGCTGAGGCAGGCAGATCACGAGGTCAAGAGATTGAGACCATGTGGCCAACATGGTGAAACCCCGTCTCTACTAAAAATAAAAATATTAGCTAGGCGTGGTGGCGCGTGCCTGTAGTCCCAGCTACTCTGGAAGCTGAGGCAGGAGAATAGCTTGAACCCGCGAGGTGGAGGTTGCAGTGAGCTGAGATCACCCCATTGCACTCCAGCCTGGCGACAGAGCAAGACTCTGTCTCAAAAAACAAAAACAAACAAAAGATAAAATCGTTGGCTGGGTGCGGTGGCTCACACCTGTTATCCTAGCACTTTGGGAGGCTGAGGCAGGCAGATCACCTGAGGTCAGGAGTTCGAGACCAGCCTGACCAACATGGAGAAACCCCGTCTCTACTAAAGATACAAAATTAGCCGGGCGTGGTGGCACATGCCTGTAATCCTGGGTATTTGGGAGGCTCAGGCAGGAGAATCGTTTGAACCCAGGAGGTGGAGGTTGTGGTGAGCCAAGATCATGCCACTGCACTCCAGCCTGGGCAACAAGAGCGAAACTCCGTCTCAAAAAAGAAAAGATAAAATTGTCAGACTGTATGTAAAAATGCAAGACAACTATGTGTGGTTTTTAGGAGATTAAAATATTACCACAGAGACAAGTTGAAAGTAAAAGAATAGAAAATGATATATCTGGCAAAATGTCAACCAAAAGAAATTAGTATCATTATGTAATAAAAAATAAATAGACTGTAGGGTATGGAGCATTACTAGTAACAGTATCAGTGTTTCAGATGGGAATTGCTTTTTGTTGCTGGGTAGAGACAGAAATAACAGTGGCTTAAAGACAGATATTTATTTTTCTCCCACATAAGGGATTCTAGAGTTTGGCAGTTCAGGGCTGATATGAAAATTTCATTTTCTTATCAAGGTTCTAGTATACCTCTTTGTTTCTGTGCCACCATCTTTAACATGTGGTTAATGTTGTGGTCTAGGATGTTTGGAATACCAGCTCTCACAGATTGCTTGCTAGGCAGGTGGAGCACATACAGGCTATCAGTTCATTTATTAAAGTTGTTTCTTTCTTTTTCTTTCTTTTGTGTGTGTGTGTGTGTGTGTGTGTGTGTGTGTGTTTTGTTTTTTGTTTGTTTGTTTGTTTTGAGACAGTGCCTCACTCTGTTGCCCAGGCTGGAGTGCCATGGTGTGATCATGGCTCACTGCAGCACCAACTACCCAGGCTTTAAGTGATCCTCCCACGTCAGCCTCCTGAGTAGCTGGGACCACAGGCACACACCACCATGCCTGACTAATTTTTATTTTTTATTTTATTTTTTTTATTATACTTTAAGTTCTAGGGTACATGTGCATAACGTGCAGGTTTGTTACATACGTATATTTGTGCCATGTTGGTGTGCTGCACCCATCAACTCGTCAGCACCCATCAATTCATCATTTATATCATGTATAACTCCCCAATGCAATCCCTCCCCCCTCCCAGACAGGATTTCGCCATATTACCCAGTCTGGTCTTGAGCTCCTGGGCTCAAGTGATCCTCTGACCTTGGCCCCCCAAAGTGCTGGGATTACAGGCATGAGCCAACATACATGGCCTTAAAGTGGTTTCACAGAAGTTCCACCTAGCAACTTCATTAGCCCTTTGCTGCAAGGTAGTTAGGCTGCCCAGAATAAAACAGCTTTATTGAGGGAGTGGTGATTCTGTGAAAGCCACCTGCAGTCTGTACCACATCATATAACAGTAAAAGGTTTAGTTTACCAGGAAGATACTGGAATTCTGTTATTTATACCAGATTATACAGGTTCAACATACATAAACCTACATAACAACTACAAGGAGAAATTTATAAATTCACCATTATATTAGAATAGATGTTTTTAACATTAAAACAACACTTCCTGCCAGCGGAGATGTGCTAAAGGAAAAAAAAAATCATTAAAACAACACAACAAGACAGAGCTATTGGGTGAATATAGAACATTGTACTCAAGTTTTTTTTTTTTTTTTTGAGACGGAGTCTCGCTCTGTTGCCCGGGCTGGAGTGCAGTGGCCGGATCTCAGCTCACTGCAAGCTCCGCCTCCCGGGTTTATGCCATTCTCCTGCCTCAGCCTCCCCAGTAGCTGGGACTACAGGCGCCCGCCACCTCGCCCGGCTAGTTTTTTTGTATTTTTTAGTAGAGACGGGGTTTCACTGTGTTAGCCAGGATGGTCTCGATCTCCTGACCTCGTGATCCACCCGTCTCGACCTCCCAAAGTGCTGGGATTACAGGCTTGAGCCACCGCGACAGGTGTACTCAAGTTTTAAAGAATTAGTTTCATACAGTTACTACTATTTGCAGATATAGTTACTTTGTGGAATCCAAAATTTCTGATAATGCAAGAGGTAACAACCTTAAAAGTAGACCTGAAAATCTCAACAAATTCAAAGAATATGTATTGTATAGACCAAACCTTCGATGACAGTGCAAGCTAAATTAAGACTCCGTTTTGTTTTTTGTTTTTTTTTTTGAGACAGAGTCTTGCTTTGTCGCCCAGGCTAGATTGCAGTGGCCGGATCTCAGCTCACTGCAAGCTCCGCCTCCCGGGTTTACGCCATTCTCTTGCCCCAGCCTCCCGAGTAGCTGGGACTACAGGTGCCTGCCACCTCGCCCGGCTAGTTTTTTTGTATTTTTTTAGTAGAGACGGGGTTTCACCGTGTTAGCCAGGATGGTCTCGATCTCCTGACCTCGTGATCCGCCCGTCTCGACCTCCCAAAGTGCTGGGATTATAGGCTTGAGCCACCGTGCCCGGCCAGGACTCAGTTTTTTTTAAAAGATCACCTTTAAAAATGTTTGGAAATTTAAAAGAACACATCTAAATAACTCTTGAGGTTACAAAAGAAATAATGATAGAGGTTTACCAACATGTAATATTGAATGTTAATTTAAAAAAAAGCATCAAAATTTATGGATGCAACTTAGTGGTTCTTGGGCATAGCATATAGTCAAGTTTCATAAATATTCTGTGAGAGTTTTAAAAGACCATTCTTTAGTTGAGGGCAGTGGTATTAATAATAGAGGAAAAGAGCTTCAGAAATTGAGAACTGTCAGTCACTCCTCCTGATTTAATATTAGCATTCAAGGCCTTGTGCAATTTGTCCTCTGACTGTCATCAGTGGGCACTACTGCTCCTCCTATTTCTTTTGTTTTAACCTTAATTACATAATTACAGTTCCCTCATTAGAGACTAGTGGTTCTAAAATGTTAGCATGTATTGGAATTTTCTGGAGGGTTTGTTAAAACACAAATTGCTAGCTGGGCGCTGTGGCTCATGTCTGTAATCCCAGCACTTTGGGAGGCCGAGGTGGGTGGATCACCTGATGTCAGGAGTTTGAGACCAGCCTGGCCAACATGGTGAATCCCTGTCTCTACTAAAAATACAGAAATTAGCTGGGCATGGTGGTGGGTGCCTATAATCCCAACTACTTGGGAGTTGTTGGGCAGGAGAATGGCTTGAACCTGGGAGGCGGAGGCTGCAGTGAGCTGAGATCGTGCCACTATCTATACTCCAGCCTGGGTGAGAGAGTGAGACTCCACCTCAAAACAACAACAATAATGAAAAACAAAAAAACACAGATTTCTGGGCCTCACCCCCTGAATTTCTGATTCAATTCATCTGGGGTAGGGCCCCCAAATTTCCGTTTTCAGCAAATTTGCAGATGTTGTTCATGCTGGTGACCTAGAGACAATGCTTTGAGAATCACTGTACTAGAGATTACATTCTCTTGACTGTACCCCTTGTAACGGCTAATTCTTTTCCTACAGCCCCTTTTCTCTCCTCCTTAACTTTTTCACCTCAGAATCCCACACTTTAACTCTCCCCTTTTCTTGGAAGTATTTTTTTTTGAGATGGAGTTTCTCTCTTGTTGCCCAGGCTGGAGTGCACTGGTGTGATCTTGGCTCACTGCTACCTCCACCTCCCGGGTTCAAGTCATTCTCCTGCCTCAGCCTCCCAAGTAGCTGTGATTACAGGCATACATCACCATGCCTGGCTAATTTTGTGTTTTTAGTAGAGATGGGGTTTTACCATGTTGGTCAGTCTGATCTTGAACTCCCGACCTCAGGTGATCCACCCGCCTCCACCTCCCAAAGTGCTGGGATTACAGGTGTAAGCCACCACACCTGGCTGGAAGTGTTTTTAACCATCAAGTTGTTAGATGTCCCATGCCTATGCTTACTTAGAAAATGGTTCTTGCACATCTGTAAAAGTCCTCATCTTGCTATCATACTAAATATCACTTCACATTCATTAAGATAGCTATTAAAATACACACACACACACACACACACACACACAGAAAGTAAAAAAGTGGTGAGGATGTGGAGAAATTGAAACTCTATTTATTGCTGGTGGGGATATAAAATGCTGCAGCCATTGTGGAAAACAGCTTGGCAGTTTGTCAAAAGGTTACACATAGGACTACCATATAGACCCAGCAGTCCTCTCTTAGGCATATATCTAAGAGAATCAAAAACAGGGTTTTAAACAGATACTTGTACAATACCTTTATAGCAGCATCCATGATAGCCAACCAAGTGCCTGTTGACAGATGAGTGGATAAACAATATGTACATACAAAGGAAGGAAATTCTGACACATGCTATGACATGGGTGGACTTTGGAAACATGCTTAGTGTAATAAGTCAGACACAGGGCAAATATTGCATGATTTCACTTATGAGCTACCTAGGATAGACAAATTCAAAGACAAAGTAGAACAGAGGTTATCAGGGGCTGATGGGGCAGAGAAAAGCGGAGCTTTTGTTTAATGGGTTCAGAATTAATGTTGAGGATAATAAAAATATTTTGGGTATAGATACTGGAGACTGTTACACAGTATTGTGAATGTGTTTAATGCCACAAATTGTACATTTACAAAAGGTTAAGTTATAAATATTATGTTATATATATTTTATCACAGTAAAACACAAAACCGGGTAGGTTCACATCTGTAATCCCAGAGCTTTGGGAAGCTGAGGTGGGAGGATCACTTGAGGTTAGGAGTTTGAGACCAGCCTAGGCAACATCATGAGACCCATTCTACAAAAAATAAAATAGGCATGGTGGTACCTGTAGTCCTAGCTGTTCGGGAGGCTGAAGTGGTAGAATAGCTTGAACCCAGGAGTTCGAGACTGCGATGAGCTCTCATGGTATGACTGCATTTCAGCCTGGGTGACAGAGCAAGATTTTGTCTCTTAAAACAGACAAACAAAAATGTTAGTATATTACTGGAAAAACTTATTAGAAGTCTTTTATGGTGATAAAGTTTCACTTTCGTTTTTTTGTCGTATGTTTCTATGAGTTCCGCTTGCTTTTTGTTTTGTATTGTTTTGTTTGAGACGGAGTCTTGTTCTGTCGTCCAGGCTGGTGTGCAGTGGCAAGATCTTGGCTCACTGTAACCTCCATCTCCCAGGTTCAAGCGATTCTTCTGCCTCAGCCTCATAAGTAGCTGGGATTACAGGTGCCCGCCACCACGCCCAGCTAATTTTTGTATTTTTAGTAGAGATGGGGTTTCACCATGTTGGCCAGGCTGGTCTTGAACTCCTGACCTCAGGTGATCTGCCCATCTTGGCCTCCCAAAGTGCTGGGATTACAGGTGTGAGCCACTGTGCCCGACCGAGTTCTGCTTTTTTCAAAATAACAAGCATGTGTTTCTGTAATCAGAAAAAAACAAATGTATGTTAAAAAGATATGTGAATATTTATTAAATATGTTTATGTGAAGGATTTTCTGTAATGTAAATCTCACTAGTTAAAATTTTTATATTACTTGAGTAGATGATTTTTCCAAAGGATTATGACTAAAACTGAGTTTTCCATAGAACTGTTACTAACCTGTAAATTTCCTCTCTAATATAAGTTATATTTTCCTTGGTTATAGATGTTTTCTAATTTGTTATATCTATGTCAGTTATTTTGAACCTCTTACGTTTCACATCAAAAATTATTATTATTGTTGTTTTTTTGTTTGAGATGGAGTCTTGCTAAGTTGCCCAGGCTGGTCATGAACTCCTGGACTCAGAGTGATCCTCCCACCTCAGTCTCTTGAGTAGCCAGGGTTATAGGCACATACCACAGGACCTGCCAAAATTATTTTTTAAATTTATCAATTAAGCAATTAATCATGTTCAGTGACAAAGGTAAGTATTGAGTGCAGGTAGCATTTATGCTGACTTCAGTAGAATTCCTGGGCTTTGAAACAAATGAGAAAGAAAAGAAGAAAGGAAGTATGTTGAGTGTGGCTTATACACTTTGAGGATATTGTGGTTTTGTTTGGTAATTTTCTTGTGAATAGAATAAGGAGTGAAATGAGAGAGATTTAATCTAGTTAATCAAGATAATTTGTCAAGTAAATGTCAGTTACTTGAAAACAGTCAATTCAATTTTACATTTGTTTACTCTGTTTTGGGCACAGTGCTTTGAACGGTTTAGGTACATAAGTCAGAGAGCAGTCCCTAGTCCCATAGAGTTCCACAGAATGGTTTGGTAGGCAGACAGGTATAAAATAGCCACATAAATGGATAGATGGATATATGAATTAAGATTAATATTATTCATTCATGCTCCATAAATTTATTGAGCAACTGTTAATGCTATGTGTTAGGACTGGTGTAGGTACTGGGGATATAGTGACAAACAGGAAATATTTGTGCTTACATTGAAAAAGATCATTGGCATGTTGCAGGTAAATTTTATTTTCTCATTCTTAGAATTTTGAAATGAAATAACTAGGACAAGACAGGAACAACAGCAAGAATTTGTTGAGTCAACCTTGGAGGAACTCAAGTGAAGATGTAGTTTGTATAACAGTCTAGTATTTTCTTTTTTTTTATTATTATACTTTAAGTTCTAGGGTACATGTGCACAACATGCAGGTTTGTTACATATGTATACATGTGCCATGTTGGTGTGCTGCACCCATCAACTCGTTAGCACCCATCAACTCGTCATTTACATCAGATATAACTCCCAATGCCGTCCCTCCTCCCTCCCCCCTCCCCACAATAGGCCCCGGTGTGTGATGTTCCCCTTCCCGTGTCCAAGTGATTTCATTGTTCAGTTCCCACCTATGAGTGAGAACATGCGGTATTTGGTTTTCTGTTCTTGCAATAGTTTGCTGAGAATGATGGTTTCCAGCTGCATCCATGTCCCTACAAAGAACACGAACTCATCATTTTTTATGGCTGCATAGTATTCCATGGTGTATATATGCCACATTTTCTTAATCCAGTGACAGTCTAGTATTTTCTTGATCAACAGAAAAGGTTGAAATTCTAATTGTTTCCATCAACATTAGAAGGATTCCACTAAGCTTTGTGATAGGGTTTTTTAAAAAAATAATAATTGTTAAAGTTGGTCATTAAAGCTTAAAATTCAAATCGTCAGTCACAAAGTAAATATTCATGAGAGAAACATACTGGTATATTCTTTTTTTTTTTTTTTTGAGACAGAGTTTCGCTCTTGTTGCCCAGGCAGGAGTGCAATGGCGTGATCTTGGCTCCTTGCAACCTCCACCTCTCGGGTTCAAGCGATTCTCCTGGCTCAGCCTCCCTAGTAGCTGGGATTGCAAGCACCCACCACCATGTCCAGCTAATTTTTTGTATTTTAGTAGAGACGGGGTTTCACTGTGTTGGCCAGGCTGGTCTCAAACTCCTGACCTCAGGTGATCCACCTGCCTCAGCCTCCCAAAGTGCTGGGATTGCAGGTGTGAGTCACCACTCCCAACTCAGAAACATACTGATTCTTTAGGAGGTAGATTGTGATGAGGCAGTTAATAGAAAAATCAAGTCAGTAATTTCTTGGGACAGTCATCAAGGCTGCCTTTTCGTGTTCTGTAGGCAGTCATGGTAACTGCCTGTGTTACCAAAGTGCAGTTATCAAAGCCCTTATTTTTTAAGGAAAAGTATAATAATTCAAAGAAACATGAGGATCAGGACCTTTGTGACACTTTATTTTTATGCCAGTAAGAAGTGTCTGGCTCCTCAATACTGGTTTAATCTTGATTGTTTTATTATTTATTTTCCTTGAGTAGGGAAGAAAAGCCATCTCTCAGATAAGGTTATTTTTTTATTGTTTTAGCCTAGCTTTGCTTAGAAAAATTTTTAGTGAGGTAGATAAAACTCTTTATCAGGTATTGAAATATGTTTTTCCTAAAAGCATGTATTAGGCTGCCCTTCTCACACAGGATGTGTTCTGAAATGACAGATTTGCAACAGATTCTCATTTTCTTTTTTTTTTTTTTTTTTTTTTTGAGGCGGAGTCTCGCTCTGTCGCCCAGGCTGGAGTGCAGTGGCCGGATCTCAGCTCACTGCAAGCTCCGCCTCCCGGGTTCACGCCATTCTCCTGCCTCAGCCTCCCGAGTAGCTGGGACTACAGGCACCCGCCATCTCGCCCGGCTAGTTTTTTGTATTTTTTAGTAGAGACGGGGTTTCACCGTGTTCACCAGGATGGTCTCGATCTCCTGACCTCGTGATCCGCCCGTCTCGGCCTCCCAAAGTGCTGGGATTACAGGCTTGAGCCACCGCGCCCGGCCCAGATTCTCGTTTTCTTTGTAGACTATGTTAACTGAGCAGTACTTGTAAAATAATTCAGTAATCTGAATCTTTGTAGTACCTCTTCTGGAGTTATTAGGGAAAGCAAAAATGGAAATAATATTGTGGTTTCTAGGCTTACCCTAAATTAAGTAGTTACAGAAGTATACTTTTTGGTGAAGGTAAGTTTAACTGCTGTCATCTATTAAATAAAACAGGGTCCTGAAGCTCTGGGCCACAGACCAGTAGTGGTCCATGGCCCATTAGGAACCGGGCTGCACAGCAGGAGGTGAGTGGCAGGTGAGCGAGTAAAGCTTCATCTGTGTTTAAAGCCACTCCCCATCACTTGCATTACTGCCTGAGCTCCACCTCCTGTCAGATCAGTGGCAACATTAGATTCTCGTAGGAACGTGAATCCTATTGTGAACTGCACATGAGAAGGATCTAGGTTGTGCGCTCCTTATGAGAATCTAATGCCTGATGATTGGCCAGAGTCTCCCATCACCTGCAGAAGGGACCATCCAGTTGCAGGAAAACAAGCTCAGGGCTCCCACTGATTCTATGTTATGGTGAGTTGTATAATTATTTCATTGTATATTACAATGTAATAATAATGGAAATTCAGTGCATAATAAATGTAGTGTGCTTGAATCATCCCTAAACCATTCCCCCCGCCCCTCCATCCCCAGTTTGTGGAAAAATTGTCTTCTGTAAAACTGGTCCATGTGCCAAAAAGGTTGGGGACTACTGAGATAAAAGACTTTAGGCTGGGCACAGTGGCTCACTCCTATAATCCCAGCACTTCGGCAGGCTGAGGCAGGCATAACACTTGAGGTCAGGAGTTCGAGGACCAGTCTGGCCAACATGGTGAAACACCATCTCTACTGAAATACAAAAAAATTAGCTGGGCGTGGTGGTCAGTGCATGCCTGTAATCCTAGCTACTGGGGAGGCTGAGGTGGGAGGATCGCTTGAACCTGGGAGGCAGAGGTTGCAGTGAGCCGAAATTGCACCACTGCACTCCAGCCTGGGTGACAGAGCGAGACTCCATCTCAAAAAAAAGAAAAGGTCTTAGTAGCTTTGCTGGCTTCATTGCAATAGTTTTCTTTTCTTTTTTTTTTTTGTCAGTTCTCCTAAATCTATTTTTTTTTTTATTATTATACTTTAAGTTCTAGGGTACATGTGCATAACGTGCAGGTTTGTTACATATATATACGTGTGCCATGTTGGTGTGCTGCACCCATCAACTCGTCAGCACCCATCAACTCATCATTTACATCAGGTATAACTCCCAATGCAATCCCTCCCCCCTCCCCCTTCCCCATGATAGGCCCCGGTGTGTGATGTTCCCCTTCCCGAGTCCAGGTGATCTCATTGTTCAGTTCCAACCTATGAGTGAGAACATGCAGGTGTTTGGTTTTCTGTTCTTGTGATAGTTTGCTAAGAATGATGGTTTCCAGCTGCATCCATGTCCCTACAAAGGACACAAACTCATCCTTTTTTATGGCTGCATAGTATTCCATGGTGTATATGTGCCACATTTTCTTAATCCAGTCTGTCACTGAAGGACATTTGGGTTGATTCCAAGTCTTTGCTATTGTGAATAGTGCCGCAGTAAACATACGTGTGCATGTGTCTTTATAGCAGCATGATTTATGATCCTTTGGGTATATACCCAGTAATGGGATGGCTGGGTCGTATGGTACATCTAGTTCTAGATCCTTGAGGAATCGCCGTACTGTTTTCCATAATGTAAAGACCATCGAGGCTAGGAAGAAACTGCATCAACTAACGAGCAAAATAACCAGTTAATATCATAATGGCAGGATCAAGTTCACACATAACAATATTAACCTTAAATGTAAATGGACTAAATGCTCCAATTAAAAGACACAGACTGGCAAACTGGATAGAGTCAAGACCCATCAGTCTGCTGTATTCAGGAGACCCATCTCACATGCAGAGACCTATATAGGCTCAAGATAGTTTTCAATTAAAAGCACCTCTTTCAAGCTCTCTGGATGAAATGCTCTTAGAAAATAGTATTCTTTTGTTTTACTCCTGAGACGTACATGTTAGGATTTCTTTATTCCTTCCCTCCCAAGTAATTTTAGCTCATGTTTAAAGCTGAGTACATAACTTATGAAAACAAAGATGAATTTTCTAGCCATATAATACTTTTTATACTAAAATTTTCAATGCCTGTAAATTAGTATAAATTGTATTTATCAGAACAATTGGTATTAATGTGTTTAAGTTGATGTGTTTATAAGTTGATAATTTTTATATGTTTATTTTTTAAAATTTCAATAGCTTTTGGGGTAAAAGTGATTTTTGGTTACATGGATGAATTGTATACTGGTGAACTCTGAGATTTTAGTGCACCTGTCACCTGAGTAGTGTACATTGTACTCAATATGTAGGGTTTTTTTAACCCTCACCACCCCTCCTACCTTCCCTTCTTCTGAGTCTCAAGTGTCTGTTATACCACTCTATATGCCTTTGCATACTCATAGGTTAGCTCCTTCTTGTAAGTGAGAACATTACAGGTATTTTAGAATAGTGGGCTCCAGCTTCATCCGAGCTGCTGAAAAAGACATTATTTTAGTTTTTAAAAAAAGGCTGAGTAGTAGTCTTTGGTGTATATATATCACATTTTCTTTATCCACTCATGGGTTGATGGGCACTTAGGTTGGTTCCATATTTTTGCAGTTGTGAGTTGTGCTGTGATAAACATATGTGTGCAGGTGTCTTTTTGATATAATGACTTCTTTTTTGGTGGGTAGATACCTACTAGTGAGACTGCTGAATCAAGTGGTAGATCTATTTTAGTTTTTTGTTGTGTGTGAGTGTGTGTGTGTTTTTTTTTTTTTTTTTTTTTTTGAGACAGGGTCTGGCTCTGGCTCTGTCGCCCAGGCTGGAGTGCAGTGACATGACCTTGGCTCACTGCAACCTCCACCTCCTGGGCTCAAGCCAGCCTCCCACCTCAGCCTCTTGAGTAGCTGGGATTACAGGCACACACCACCACACCCAGCTAATTTTTGTATTTTTTTGTAGAGATGGAGGCTTACTATGTTGCCGGGGCTGGTCTCGAAATCCAGAGCTCAAGTGATCCACCTGCCTTGGCTTCCCAAAGTGTTAGGATTATAGCCATGAGCCACGATGCCCTGCCTACTTTTTGTTCTTTGAGAAATCTTCATGGGATTTTCCATAGAGGTACTAATTTACATTCCCACCAGCAGTGTATAAGTTTTCCCTTTCACTGTATGTGTGCCAACGTCTTTTTTTTTTTTTTAATAGCCGTTCTGATTGGGATAAGGTGGTATCTCATGGTTGTAATTTGCATTTTTCTGATGACTAGTGATGTTGAGCATTTTTTCATATTTTGGTGGCCATTTGTGTATCTTCTTTTGAGAAGTATCTATTCATGTCATTTGCCCCCCCCTTTTTTTTGAGATGGAGTCTCGCTCTGTTGCCCAGGCTGGAGTGCAGTGGCGTCATCTTGGCTTACTGCAAGCTCTGCCTCCCGGGTTCATGCCATTCTCCTGCCTCAGCCTCCCGAGTAGCTGGGACTACAGGCGCCCACCACCATACCCGGCTAATTTTTTTTAGTAGAGACGGGGTTTCACCATGTTAGCCAGGATGGTCTTGATCACCTGACCTCATGATCTGCCCGCCTCGGCCTTCCAAAGTGCTGGGATTGCAGGTTTGCCCACTCTTTGATGGGATTTTTTTCCCCTTGCTGATATGTTTGAGTTCCTTGTAGATTCTGGGTATTAGTCCTTCGTTGGATGCAGTTTGCCACTATTTTCTTCCATTCTGTGGGTTGTCTGTTTACTCTGATGATTATTTCTTTCGCTCTGTAGAAGCTTTTTCATTTAGGTTTCATTTATTTTTGTTTTCGTTGCATTTGCTTTTGGGGTCTCAGTTATAAATTCCTTGTCTAGGCCAGTGTCCAAAATTCTTCTAGAATTTTTTTTTTTTTTTTGAAACGGAGTCTTGCTCTGTCACCAGGCTGGAGTGCAGTGGTGCAATCTCGACTCACTGCAACCTCTGCCTTCCAGGTTCAAGCGATTCTCCTCCCTCAGCCTCCCGAGTAGCTGGGACTACAAGCATGCATCACCACACCCAGCTAATTTTTGTATTTTTATGGAGACGGGGTTTCACCATGTTGGCCAGGATGGTCTCTATCCCTTGACCTCATGATCCACCCGCCTTGGCCTCCCAAAGTGCTCACAAGCGTGAGCCACCGCACCTGACCTCTTCTAGAATTGTCATGGTTTCAGGTGTTAGACTGAAGTCTTTAATCCATCTTGAGTTGATTTTTATATGTGGTGAGAGACAGGGATCCAGTTTCGTCTTTTACATGTGGCTCTGCAGTTTTCCCAGCACCATATATTGAATAGCATGTCCTTTTCCCATTTTGTTTTTTGTATGCCTTGCTGAGGATTGGTTGGTCCATTGGTCTGTTTATCTATTTTCATACCAGCACCATACTATTTGGGTTACTGTAGCCTTGTAATACAATTTGAAGTCAGGTAAGGTGATTGCCTCCAGCTTTGTTCTTTTTACTTAGGATTGCTTTGGCTATTTAGGCTCTTTTTTTGGTTGCATATGAATTTTAGGATTGTGTTTTCGAATTCTGTGAAAAACAATGTTGGTATTTTGGTAGTAATTGCACTGAATCTGTAGATTGCTTTGACAGTATGGTCATTTTCACAATATTGATTCTTCCAATCCATGAATATGGGATGTATTTCCATTTGTTTGTGTTATCTATGATTTGTTTCAGCAATGTTTGGTAGTTTTCCTTGTAGAGATCTTTCACCTCCTTGGTTATATATATTCCTAGGTATTTCATTAAAAAAAATTTTTTTGTACCTGTTGTAAAAGAGATTGAATTCTTGATTTGATTCTCAGCTTGATCATTATTAGTTGTATAGCAGTGCCACTTATTCATGTACATTAATTTTGTAACCTGAGACTTTACTGAATTTATCAAATCTAAGAGTCTTTTGGAAGAAGTCTTTAGAGTTTTCTGGGTATACAATGTCATTGGCAAACAGTTTGATTTCCTCTTTTTCAATTTTGATGCCTTTTATTTCTTCTTGTCTGATTGCTCTGTTTAGGACTTCCAATACTGTGTTGAATAAAAGTGGTGAAGCTGGGCAGTTTTTTCTTATTCCAGTTCTTAGGGGGAATGCTTTCACCTTTTCCCATTTAGTATGATGTTGGCTGTGGTTTGTCACATGGCTTTTATTATTTTAAGGTATGTTCCTTTTGTGCCTAGTTTGTTGAGGTTTTTATCTTAAAAGGATGCTGAATTTTATTGAATGCTTTTCCTGTGTCTGTTGAGATGATCATATATATATATATACGTATATATATATACACGTATATATATATATATTCGTATATATATACACATACATATATATATACGTATATATATACATACACACACACACACATATATATACGTATACATATATATATACATACATATATATATATACGTATACATATATATATATTTAAGTTCTGTTTATGTGGTGGATCATACTTACTGACTTGTGTAAGTAGAACCATTTCTTCATCCCTGGGATGAAACACACTTGATCATGGTGAATTATCTTTTTGATGTGCTGTTGGATTCAGTTTGCTGGTATTTTGTTGAGGTATTTTAATTTATGTTCATCAGGGATATTGGTCTCTAGTTTCTTTTTTTGTTATACTTTTTCAGTTAGGGAAGCTTTCCTCATTCTCAGTCTTTTGGAATACTTTCAGTAGGACTGGTACCCCAGTTCTTCTCAGAGTGTCTGGTAGAATTTGGCTGTGAACCTGTCTGGCCCTGGGCTTTTATTTGTTGGCATTTAAAAAATGACAGAGTCAATCTCATTGCTTATTATTGGTCTGCTCAGGATTTCTGTTTCTTCCTGATTCAAGTGAGGAGAGTTGTTTGTTTCCAGGAATGTATCCATTTCATCTAGATTTTCTAGTTTGTGTGCATAGAGGTGTACATAGTAGTCTCACATGATCTGCCATTTCTTAGCTGTGTAGTATTAGGCCAATTACTTATCCTCTCTAATCTTTTCTTTCATGTAAAGTGATAATCATACCTCTTTCATAGGATAGTTGTTAAGATAGTCCAGGTGAAGTGTCTTGTATAGTGCCTGGTATGCAGTAGGCACTTAAAAGATGCTTGTCTTATTACTGTAAAAATTTAGAGATGTGATTTAAGGCCTAAAGTTATAATAGTTAAAGGTAGTTATAATTATGGAACTTTTAAAACCTTTATTTAAAGTAGTTGTGAATCTACTACTCTGCTGTTTTAGTAAATTTGTTATAGAAATGATTATATACTCTTGTGATTCTGGGGCTCTAAGAGTTTCTCTTGGTATGGAGTAAGTAAGCCATTATAATATGAGAATAAGGCAGTACTAACTGTCAGGATATGTGCATTAGTTTTTAGGCAAGCTCACCACCTATACCTTCTCCAATTAATAGAATTTGGAGTTGTTTTTACTGAAAATAATAAAAGATGAATCTGAAAGCTGAGCATATACATTTATAGAATTCAATTGGATGCCTGCTATGCTGCTTATGAGTGAGATAATGTAATTGTAGCTATATCCCAGTGAAGGTAAAATAACGCTAACAACCACTTGAAATTATGTTGCTCGATTCTCCTTAAAATATACTTTTATTACTGTCGCTATAGGGGATGATTACAGGAAAAAGTGTCCATTGCCCAGATTATCACAAATACTGAAAACAACAAAAGAATTATTTATTAAATCCTATATTAATCGAGTTCTCATCATTCAGATGCTTTTTACATGTTCAATAGTTACCCTGCTAACACATTTCAGAGTACCGGACTGTATGGTAATAATTTCACTGTACAATACAAGCTAATTTAGTAGCATTCTATTGATGAAAACTTGAATGTATTTATACATGAAAATGTACTTATTCCCTAAAAGAATAAATTTTCTTGTGATAATATGTGCATTTGTTGCACAGTCAGCAGTGACTCTTAAGAAGCATTAAATAAATTTCATGACGTTCCTTTATAATTAGGCAACAAGAATATGTGGTCCTAGGGTGTATTAGGTTCTCTAGAAGGACAGAACTAATAGAATATATGTATATATGAAGGGGAGTTCATTAAGCTGAATTGACTCACACAGTCACAAGGTGAAGACTCACCATAGGCCATCTGCAACCTGAGGAACAGGGAAGCCAGTCCAAGTCCCAAAACCTCGAAAGTAGGGAAGCGGACAGTGCAGCCTCCAGTCTGTGGCCGAAGGCCTGAGAGCCTCTGGCAAACTACTGGTGTAAGTCCAAGAGACCAAAAGCTGAAGAACTTGGAGTCCGATGTTCTTCGAGGGTAGGAAGCTTCCAGCACGGGAGATAGATGAAGACTGGAAGACTCAGCAAGTCTGCTCTCTCTGTCTTCTTTTGCCTTCTTTATTCTAGTCATTTTGGCAGCTGATTAGATGGTGCCATCCAGATTAAGGGTGGGTCTGCCTTTCCCAGACCACTGACTCAAATGGTAATCTTCTTTGGCAGTAGCCTCACAGAAACACCCAGGAACATTACTTTGCATCCTTCAGTGCAATCAAGTTGACACTCAGTATTAACCATCACATAGGACAATCATGTGCTTCTGTATTTATAGGTTTGGGTAATCAGTGTAGTGTTTATAAACACATAGTAGAGTAAGTCAGGGGCTTTTGAGTCAGGCTGTCAAGTATCCACTTGACGAAAGTGTCAAAGCCTCTACTGCTTTCTAGTTTTGTTACGCACCTTACTTGGTTTCCTCATCTATGAAGTGAGAATTACAGTAACAGTATTACTATCCATAAGGTAGCTTCTGGAAGGATTTAATGAATTAATATATTTAAATCATTTAAAGTATACCTGGTGCATAAAGGCCCAATAAGATTTAGATGGTATAGTTGTTACTGCTTCTACAGTGTGACAGATGTCTTAAAGTGAACTATTTTTAGAGAACAGTAAAATCGGCTGTGAAAACAGAGGCTTCATGTTAAGAACACTAGTATTCCTTTTGCATTTCCACATAGCTATAGAGTGAGAAGATAAGGAGATAATGGCCTTTTGAAGGAAAGAGGGGAGAATATATAACTTTAAATATTTTAATTGGATGGGTGAAATTGTTTATATGTTTTAAGTATAGTCAGTAATTAAATATTTTTTTGAGACTGGACAAAAGTTAAATAAAAGAATAGTAATTATATTCAATGTCATAGCAGATTGTAAACCACAGCTTTTCAAGTTGCCTGTAAATACCACGCAAATGCAAGAGGAGGCTGGTTGTAGTAGCTTACGCTTGTAATCCTAGCACTTTGCGAGGCCAAGGCAGGAGGATCGCTTGAGGCCAGGAGTTCAAGACCAGCCCGGGCAACATACTGAGACTCCATTTTTCAAAAGTAAAAAGGAAAAATCAGCCCAGCATAGTGGCGTGAGCCTCTGGTCCTAGGTACTCAGGAAGCTGAGACAAGAGGATTGCTTGAGCCCAGGAATTTGAGGCTACAGTGAGATGATTGTGCCACTGTACTCCAGCAACAGAGCGAGGGAAAAAAAAAACAAAAAACAAGAGGAATGTAAAAGTGCAGTGCATTTTACAACGCTATGATTAAAGTGAACTCTATCTTAAATTATATAAAAACTGACTTTATTTTACTTATTTATTTTTTGAGGTAGGATCTCCTCTGTCACCCAGGCTGGAATGCAGTGGCGCAGTCTCCTGCTCACTCCAGCCTCTACCTCCTGGGCTTCAGTGATCCTCCCACTTCAGCCTCCTGAGTAGCTAGGACTATAATGCACACTACCATGTCTGGTTAATTTTTGTATTGTTTAATTAATTTATTTTATTTTATTTTATTTTATTTTTTTCTTTATTTCTTTTCTTTTTCTTATTTAATTAATTTATATTTTTGCTAGAGACAGTGTTTTACCATGTTGCCCTGGCTGGTCTTGAACTACTGGGCTCAAGGGATCCACCCATCTTGGCCTCCCAAAGTGCCGGGATTACAGGCATGAGCCTCTGTGCCTGGCCCGTACCAAATGAGATTAAAAACTTGCTTTGGGCCAGACATGGCAGCTCGCACTGGTAATACCAGCACTTTGGGAAGTCAAGGCAGGAGGATTGCTTGAGCCCAGGAGTTCGAGACCAGCCTGGGCAATGTAGTAAGACTTGTCTGTATTAAAAAAAAAGAGAGAGAGAGAGAGAAAGAAAACAAAACTTGTTTTGCATGTACCAATTGAGAGTATAGTATGTGCTTGAAGGGAAAAAGGTTTAGCTGTTGAACCGATTTGGGAGAAATAACCAACTTGCTTTGTGGGTATTTCATGCACAAAACTAGGAAAGAGAAATGAATATGCGAGGATTCAAGTTATAATAAGACTTTATGTTCCATGAGAGGAGGATATTACATATTACAGAATATTGATTTCAGAAGGCAAAAGATATTTAAGAAAAAAAATACAGTAAAATGTTAGATAAGATCCAATTAGAGCCTACCAGGCACTCTTGTGAGGTTTGTTACTGCCTTCTGTGGTTTATCAGTAGCTTAGTGGGAACTATAGAAAAATAATTCAGGCTTTATGTCCAAAATCATAACTCTAACTCCCTCCATTCTTCTCTGCTTTCATTAGGTGGAGGAAAGTCTTGCTCAAGGAAAATTTAACAATATGGCCATTTCATAATTAGAAAACTTTATTAATACTGGTGTTAGGTCTTTGACCAGACACTTTTAAACTTAGCGTGTTCATGGCCTTAATTTAGTACAATAACAGAAGCAGCTGTCTTCATATTAGCGAACAGCCCTTAGATTTTTATTAATTTTGTGCATGGTATATTATGGCCATTTCTCTTTATATTATAAAACTATCTGTCATAGAAATGCTTTAATTATGCTGGGTGCAATGGCTTGTGCCTATAATCCCAGCCCTTTGGGAGGCTGAGGCAGGAGGTTCGCTTGAGCCCAAGAGTTTGAAACCAGCCTGGGCAACATAGCACAACCTAGTCTCTTCCCCCACCAAAAAACAGAAAAATTAGCTGGGCATGGTGGTGTGTGACTGTGGTTCCAGCTGCGGGGAAAACTGAGGCGGGAGGATTGTTTGAGCCCAGGAGGTTGAAGCTCCATTGAGCCATGATTGCACTGCTGCATTCCAGCCTGGGCAACAGAGCAAGTCCCTGTCTCCAAAAAAAAAATGCTTTTATTATTTCAGTGGAGAATAAGCTGTTATTTTGTGTGATGCTCATTTCCTTAAATAATACATTAAATTGTTATTTTTTTGTATATGAAATTGAAAAATTGGAATTTTTCTCTTGAATAAGAAACAGAAATGAATCAAACTTATCTCATTACCAATACTAATCATACTATTCTGAATTTCTCTATAGAGAGCATTATAAATATCTCATACTCTTGCTTTTATATTACAAATTTGTATTGTAGGGTGAACAAGATACTTTTTATCATAAACAGGGTATTTTCCTTTGTGTTTTGTGAATTCCCACCCTTGTTTTTGGCAATGTAGATCACTTACACTGAAGATTTTAAAAGTCATATTTCACTTTAAGAACTTGAGACCAGAGGTTACAAACTGGTGGTGTGGACAGTGTTTAAAAATTTTAAAAAATTAATTGCCAATGTATAAAAACTGGGAGATTTTATTAAAATTTCAGTGTTAAGCAACTTCTGAAAACTCAGAGCTGGCAACATTGCATGGGACCCATGTTCTTTTTGTTTTTTTGAGAAAGAGCCTTGTTCTATAGCCCAGGCTGGAGTGCACTGATGCGATCTCAGCTCACTGCAACCTCCGTCTCCCAGGCTCAAGCGATTCTCCTGCCTCAGCCTCCCAAGTAGCTAGGATTATAGGCACTTGCCACCACGCCTGGCTAAGTTTTGTATTTTTAGCAGAGACAGGATTTCACCATGTTGGCCAGCCTGGTCTTGAACTCCTGACCTCAAGTGATCTGCCTGTCTCGGCCTCCCAAAGTGCTGGGATTACAGGCATGAGCCACTGTGCCCGGCCCCATATTTTTATATGGCAAAATTCAACAGGAGCAGAAATAGCTGTGCCTGTTAGGTAGAACACCCACTATTGACTTTGCTACTCTGCACCTTCCCAGTAAATAATCAATATCTGGTACTTCTGAGCATTGTAACCTCTTCATTAATGCATTTGGTTTTTTTTTTTTTTTTTTTGACGTGTGCCTGTTTTGGTGGAATTATCTAGAGAATAAGAAAAAGGGCTGGGTGCAGTGGCTCACTCTGTAATCCCAGCACTTAGGGAGGCCAAGCATGTGGATCGCTTGAGCCCAACCTGAGAAGCATAGTGAAACTCTGTCTCTCCAAAAACTAAACAAAAATTAGCCAGATGTCATGGTGCTCACTTGTTTTACCAGCTACTCAGGAGGCTGAAGTGGGAGGATTGCTTGAGCCCAGAAGGCTGAGGCATCACTGCACTCTAGCCTGTGTAGCAGAGTGAGACCCTGTCTCAAAAAAAAAAAAAAAAAAAAAAAAAAAAAAAAAAAAAAAAAAAAAGCCCTGGTCTACTTAGGCAGTCATTTATTTTATACAAGCAGTATTTTTTGTAACATGAATACAGGGGGTGAACCATGATAGCGGATTGCCTGAGCTCAGGAGTTTAAGACCAGCCTGGGCAACACAGTGAAACCTCATCTCTACTAAAATAAAAAAAAAAAATTAGCTGGGCATGGCGGCATGGGCCTGTAATCCCAACTACTCAGGAGGCTAAGGCAGGAGAATTGTTTGAACCTGGGAGGCGGAGGTTGCAGTGAACGAGATCGTGCCACTGCACTCCAGTCTGGGCAACAGAGGGAGACTCTGTCTCAAAACAAAACAAATTCAACGAACTGAAATAAGCTTATAGTAATTTAAAATTCAGGCAAGTATTGCTTCCATAAAGCAATCACCTCAAGAAACTACTTATTCTAAAAGTGCTACTCAAAGCATTTTTGGGGAAAAAAGAAAAGGTATATTTCCTATGAATATTCTCAGAATGTCTGTTATCCTTTGAGAGTAGATGCATTTTAATAATAGTAATACATGTAATTTGACAAAAAAATCAAATGGGACAAATTTTATTAAGTAGTGAGAAACCAGCTCAAAGTCTAACGTGTGAGACTCTGGATGATACCAGGTTTTATCCAGCATCACAGTAAATTTGAACCTCATTAGAAACATTTGTCCAAAGTAAATAGTTCTCTGGAAAAGATGATATTATAAATGTAAGTTTAGGTCAGGCGCCGTGGCTCACACCTGTAATTCCAACAGTTTGGGAGGCTGAGGCAGGTGGATCACTTTGAGCCCAGGAGTTCAAGACCAGCCTGGGCAACATGGCAAAACCTTGTCTCCTAAAACAAAGTACAAAATTTAGCCAGGGTGGTGGTGTGTGCCTGTAGTTCCAGCTACTCAGGAGGCTGAGCCAGAGATCACTTGAGCCCGGGAAGTAGAGGTTGCAGTGAGCCAAGATCATGTTGGCCAGGCACGGTGGCTTACGCCTGTAATCCCACCACTTTGGGAGGCCGAGATGGGCAGATCACCTGAGGTAAGGAGTTCAAGACCAGCCTGGCCAACATGGTGAAACCTCCTCTCTACTAAAAATACAAAAATTAGCCAGGCGCGGTAGCATGCGCCTATAATCCCAGCTACTTGGGAGGCTGAGGCAGGAGATTTGCTTGAACCTGGGAGGCGGAGGTTGCAGTGAGCTGAGATTGCGCCACTGCACTCCAGCCTGGGTGACAGGGCGAAATTCTGTCTCAAGAAAAAAATAAAAGAGCATACTACCGCACTCCGGTCTGGGCAACAGAGTGAGAGCCTGTCAAGAATGAATGAAAGAAAGAAAGAAAAAGAAAGGAAAGAAGGGAGGAAAAAGGAAGGAAAGGGACAAGTTTATACCCAGCAGCCCTTCAAACTTATGTCCCTCCCAAAATAATATGATATAATGAATTAACCAAAAAACAATAATACCAAAGCATCAGTAACAAAGAAAACTTCAGAGTGATGAAAACCAGGTGACTGCCCTAATCTCATGCCACAAATTTCTAGAAATGTCTTTCAGAAACAGTATTATTTATACCAGATGGAAAGAAAATCATTTGCAGCTTTTTTTTTTTTTTTTTTACCATACACTGTTGTTAGAACCACATAAAGTTTAGAAACTCCTACTGATACGTCACAGGAAGAAGAAAGTTAGTTAGATATGTAATTCAGTTGTGTCTTGAGGCCACAACAACAAAGCCATAAAAAAATGATTAATTTATTTGTAAAAATTTTTATATAAATATATATGTCCCTCTTCTTTAATAAAAGCTCTTAAAAGTAAGTCACAGTTGACTTAGTTTTACCTGGAAGAACTCCCCACCTAAGTTGGATAAGGTTTAGAAGTGAGGTCATTAGGTGAGAAAATTGGCAGCAGTCTCGAAATCCTTTCCCAGCTATATAGCAGTTGCTTAAGCCCCTGGCTGCCTGTCCATCTTTGTCAGTTGAAATGAATGAACCAACTAGAGAAACATATTATTTACCAGGTAAACTCAAGAAAAAACAATTGCACTAATTGTAGGTTAAAGATAGACCACGTTTGAAATCTCCCAGTTGAAAAATTATTTTGAAAACAGACATGAGGCTGAATGTGGTTTCTCATGCCTATAATCCCAGCACTTTGGGAGACTAAAGTGTGAGGATTGTTTGAAGCCAGGCGTTTGAGACCAGCCTGGGGGACATAGTGAGACCAAGTCCCTGCAAAAGAATTTAAAAATTAGGTGAGTGTGATGGTATGCCCCTGTATTCCCAGCTATACTTGGGAGGCCAAAGTGGGAGGATCACTTGAGCCCAAGAGTTCAAAGCTGCAGTGAATTTTGATCACACCACTGAACTCCATCCTGGCCAACACAATGAATCCCTGTTGCAAAACAAATCAACAAGTAAAAACAGATGAAATGTAATTTACCACTTTAACAAAAATAGAGAAACTTATCACTTTGATGGATACAAAAAAAGTCTTTGATAATATTCACTAATAGTTCATAATAGGAAAAGCTTCACAATAGGATTTAAAAGGAACTTAATCTGATAAAGACTATACAACAATTCTATGGAAAAGTTTAGGTCGGGCATAGTGGCTCATGCCTGTAATCCCAGCACTTTGGGAGGCTGAGGCTGGTGGATCACCTGAGGTCAGGAGTTTGAGACCAGCCTGGCCAACATGGTGAATGAAACACTGTCTCTACTAAAAATACAAAAATTAGCTGGGCGTGGTGGCGCACACCTGTAATCCCAGCTGCATAGGAGGCTGAGGCAGGAGAATTGCTTGAACCTGGGACGCGGAGGTTGCAGCGAGCCTAGATCCCGCCACTGCACTCCAGCATGGATGACAGAGTGAGACTCCGTCTCAAAAAAAAGTTCCATGTCCCTAAAGGCTGTGACATAATAATAACAATAATACGAATTATGATGTAGCAGTACGAGCTGCAGACAAAACCCCTCAGATACCAAAGGGCTTTATTCGGCCAGGAGCATCAGCAGACTTAGGTCTCAAAAAACCAAGCTCTCCGAGTGAGCAATTCCTGTCCCTTTTAAGGGCTTACAACTCTTAAGGGGGTCCGTATGAGAGGGTCATGATCGATTGAGCAAGCAGGGGGTATGTGACTGGGGGCTGCATGCATGGGTAATCAGAACAGAACAGGACAGGGATTTTCACGATGCTTTTCCTTACAACGTCTGGAATCTGTAGATAACACAAGCAGTTAAGTCAGGGGTTGATTTTTAACTATGAGGCCCAGGGCGCAGCGCTGGGCTGTCTGCCTGTGGATTTCATTTCTGCCTTTTAGTTTTTACTTCTTTTTTCTTTGGAGGCAGAAATTGGGCATAAGACAATATGAGGGATGGTCTCCTCCCTTTATGATAGACAAGCTATATTAACTTTTTTCTTTTCCTTTTTTTTTTCAGACAGAGTCTGGCTCTCTCATCCAGGCTGGAGTACAGTGGCATGATCTCAGCTCACTGCACCCTCTGCCTCTTGGGTTCAAGTGATTCTCCTGCCTTAGCCTTCCAAGTAGCTGGGACTACAGGCGTGTGCCACCATGCCTGGCTAATTTTTGTAGTTTTAATAGAGACAAGTTTTGCCCTGTTTTCCAGCTTGTCCTGAACTCCTGGCCTCAAATGATGAGCTCGTCTTGGCCTCCCAAAGTGTTGGGATTACATGCGTGAGCCACTGCGCCCAACCTGCATTAACTTTTTCTGTTTTTTTTTTTGTTTGTTTGTTTTAAAAAGCAAAGCTGAGTGCCAGTGGCTTATGTTTTTAATCCCAGTGCTTTGAGAGGCTGGGGTTGGAGAATTGCTAAAGGCCAGAAGTTCAAGGCTGCAGTGAGCTCTGATCATGCTCCTGCACTCGGGCGTAGCTGACAGAGCGAGACCCTGTATCTTAAAACAACCAAAAAAACCCAAACGTGTGCTTTAAATAGATAAATTTTATGGTAGGTGAATTATATCTTAATAAAGCCGTTTTTAAAAAACACAGATTTGACCCATGGAGAAATTTTGCCACAGAAAGGGAGCATAAATATAGTATTCAAGTGAGGAAGAGCATTCAGTGTGTTAGAAGAAATTTTAAGTCACTCAAGGGAAGGAGAATTAGCTCCTTTGAAAAAAATTTGTGGACATGTTAAAATCACTGCATAGATTTTAAAAAAGATTGTTTTAGGCCGGGCACGGTGGCTCAAGCCTGTAATCCCAGCACTTTGGGAGGCCGAGACGGGCGGATCACGAGGTCAGGAGATCGAGACCATCCTGGCTAACACTGTGAAACCCCGTCTCTACTAAAAAATACAAAAAACTAGCCGGGCGAGGTGGCGGGCGCCTGTAGTCCCAGCTACTCGGGAGGCTGAGGCAGGAGAATGGCGTAAACCCGGGAGGCGGAGCTTGCAGTGAGCTGAGATCCGGCCACTGCACTCCAGCCCGGGCGACAGAGCGAGACTCCGTCTCAAAAAAAAAAAAAAAAAAAAAAAAGAAGGAATTATGTCATTTGTGGCAACTTGGATGGAATTGGAGAATATTTTATTATGCTAAGTGAAATAAGCCAGGCACTGAAAGACAAACACCGTGTGCTCTCACTTATATGTGGAATCTAAAACAATTGAACTCGTAGAAGCATACAGAGGCTGGAGGGTTGAGGAAGTGGAGAGACCATGGTTAAAGGGTACAAAATCTCAGCTAAGGGATATATATAATATATATATTTTTAATTCTGTTGTACAGTGTGGTGAAGATAGTTTTTGTACATTTTTAATTGCTGAGAGAATAAATTTCAAATATTCTTACCACAAAAATGTTAAGTATTTAAGGTAATGGATATGTTTACTAGCTTGATTTAATTATACGTTATATTCATAAATTATTACTTTGTACTCCTTACATTTATATAATTATAAATTGTCAACATACAATTTAAAAAAATTTTTTAAATAAATGTGTCTTCTAATAAAAGGCTTCCCACCCCTCTGTCTAAAACTCTTCCATGCTGTGCATGGTGACACGTGCCTGTAATCCCAGTTTCTCAGGAGGCTGAGGTGGGAGAATCTCTTGAACCCATGAGTTCAAGGCTGCATTGCACTGTGATCGCACCATTGCACTGTGATCGCACCTGTGAAGAGCCACTGCACTCCAGCCTGTACTACATAGCAAGAACACATCTCTAAATATGAATAAAATAAAACTTTCCTCTTTGATTTCACTGTAATCCTTAGGTTAGCAGATCTTTGATATGTAGCATGGTCCTGATTTGTGGTTTTTTTATTCATGTGTTGGTGAGGCCCTCTCTACACTAGAAGTTCTGTGAGCAGAGGAGCTATATATGTCAAGTTCACTGTTACATCCTCGGTGGAATAACCCAGTTTTAGTAACATAGGAGGCACTCACTGAATAGTTATTTATTAAAAAAAATTTTTTTTTTGGCCATATACCTACAACCTTCTTACTTTTATTTTTAAGATTAAAACAAAAAATGTTCTTGGTTTTTGAATTTTTTCTTTTTCTTTTTTTTTTTTTTTTTTGGCTTCCAGCAGGAAACAACTACTTTGAGATTTTTTTCTTACGTTTTAAAAATTATTATTATTATTATTATACTTTAAGTTGTGGGGTACATGTGCAAAACATGCAGTTTTGTTACATAGGTATACACGTGCCATGGTAGTTTGCTGCACCCATCAACCCTTCACCTACATTAGGTATTTCTCCTAATGCTATCCCTCCCCTAGCCCCACCCCGCAGCAGACCCTAGTGTGTGATGTTCCCCTCCCTGTGTCTATGTGTTCTCATTGTTCAACTCCCACTTACGAGTGAGAACATGCGGTGTTTGATTTTCTGTTCTTGTGTTAGTTTGCTGAGAATGATGGTTTCCAGCTTCATCCATGTCCCTGCAAAGGTCATGAACACATCTTTTTTTTTATGGCCTCATAGTATTCCATGGTGTGTATGTGCCACATTTTCTTCATGCAGTCTATCATTGATGGACATTTGGGTTGGCTCCCAGTCTTTGCTATTGTGAATAGTGCCGCAGTAAACATACATGTGCATGTGTCTTTATAGTAGAATGATTTATAATCCTTTGGGTATTTACCCAGTAATGGGATTGCTGGGTCAAATGGTATTTCTAGTTCTAGATCCTTGAGGAATTGCCACATTGTCTTCCACAATGGTTGAACTAATTTACACTCCCACCAACAGTGTAAAAGCATTCCTAGTTCGCCACATCCTCTCCAGCATCTGTTTCCTGACTTTTTAATGATCGCCATTCTAACTGGCGTGAGATGGTATCTCATTGTGGTTTTGATTTGCATTTCTCTAATGACCGGTGATGATGAGCATTTTTTCCATATGTTTGTTGGCTGCATAAATGTCTTCTTTTGACAAGTGTCTGTTTATATCCTTTGCCCACTTTTTGATGGGGTTGTTTGTTTTTTTCCTTGTAAATTTGTTTAAGTTCTTTGTAGATTCTGGATATTAGCCCTTTGTCAGATGGATAGATTGCAAAATTTTTCTCCCATTGTGTAGGTTGTCTGTTCACTCTGATGATAGTTTCTTTAGATGTGCAGAAAGAAACTCTTTAGTTTAATTAGATCCCATTTGCCAATTTTGGCTTTTATTGCCATTGCTTTTGGTTTTTTGGACATGAAGTCTTTGCCCATACCTGTGTCCTGAATGGTATTGACTAGGTTTTTATCTAGGATTTTTATGGTTTTAGGTCTTACGTTTAAGTCTTTAATCCATCTTGAGTTAATTTTTGTATAAGGTGTAAGGAAGGGGTCCTGTTTCAGGTTTCTGCATATGGCTAGCCAGTTTTTCCCAACACCATTTATTAAATAGGGAATCCTTTCCCCATTGCTTGTTTGTGTCAGCTTTGTCAAAGATCGTATGTGTGGTGTTATTTCTGAGGCCACTGTTCTGTTCCATTGGTCTATATATATCTGTTTTGGTCCCAGTACCATGCTGTTTTGGTAACTGTAGCCTTGTAGTATAGTTTGAAGTCAGGTAGCTTGATGCCTCCACCTTTGTTCTTTTTGCTTAGGATTGTCTTGGCTATGCGGACTCTTTTTTGGTTCTATATGAAGTTTAAAGTAGTTTTTTCCAATTCTGTGAAGAAAATCAATGGTAGCTTGATGGGGATAGCATTGAATGTATAAATTACTTTGGGCAGTATGGTCATTTTCGCGATATTGATTCTTCCTATCCATGAGCATGGAATGTTTTTCCATTTGTTTCTGTGCTCTCTTATTTCGTTGAGCAGTGGTTTGTAGTTCTCCTTGAAGAGGTCCTTCACATCCCATATAAGTTGTATTCCTAGGTATTTTATTCTCTTAGTAGCAATTGTGAATGGGAGTTTACTCATGATTTGGCTCTCTTGTTTGTCTGTTACTGGTATATAGGAATGCTTGTGATTTTTGCACATTGACTTTGTATCCTTGGACTTTGCTGAAGTTGCTTATCAGCTTAAGGAGATTTTGAGGCATGGTCTCACTCTGTCGCCCAGACTGCAGTGCAGTGGTGCGATATTAGCTCATTGCAATCACCACCTCCCAGGTTTAAGCAATTCTCGTGCCACAGCCACCCGAGTAGCTGGGATTACATGCATGCACCACTACACCTGACTAATTTTTATAGGCGTGAGCTACCACACCCAGCGACTTTTTTTTTTTAAACTATTTTTTAAGAAGACTGGCTCTCACTATGTTGTCCAGGCTGGAATGTAGTGGCTGTTCACAGGCCTGATCATCGTGCACATCAGCCTCGAATTTGTGGGCTCAAGTGAGCCTCTCACCACAGCCTCCCAAGTATCTGGGAATATATGTGTGTGACACCACACCTGGCTTCACAAAATATTTGTTGATTGAACTAGGAACACTTTGAATAAATGTAGTGGTTTGTATTTTTCCTTTTTGACACCTGGAAATTATCCAAACTCCTTCAGTAATTGCTATTATTCTTTAAGGTTCATTTATGTAGAAATAGTATTTAAAAATGCATATGTAAGCTGGGCACGATGGCTCACGCCTGTAATCCCAGCACTTTGCAAGGCTGAGGCAGGCGGATCACCTGAGGTCAGGAGTTCGCAACTAACCTGGCCAACACAGTGAAACCCCATCTCTACTAAAAATACCAAAATTAGCTGGGCATGGTGGTGCATGCCTGTAATCCCAGCTGCTTGGGAGGCTGAGACAGGAGAATCCTGGGAGGTGGAGGTTGCAGAGAGCTGAGATCGTGCCACTGCACTCCAGCCTGGGTAACAGAGCCAGACTGTCTCAAAAAAAAAAAGTGAATAAAATAAAATGCACATGTATGTTTTTCTTTTTTCCTTTTTTTTTTTTTTTTGAGATGGAGTCTAGCTCTCTTGCCAGGCTGGAGTGCAGTGGCGCGATCTCGGCTCACTGCAACTTCCGCCTCCTGGGCTCAAGTGGTTCTCCTGCCTCAGCCTCCCGAGTAGCTGGGATTACAGGCACGTACCACCACACCCAGCTAATTTTTGTATTTTTAGTAGAGACGGGGTTTCACCATGTTGGCCAGGATGGTCTCAATCTTCTGACCTTGTGATCTGCCTGCCTCGGCCTCCCAAAGTGCTGGGGATTACAGGCGTGAGCCACCGTGCCCAGCCTCTTTTCCTTTTTTTTTTGAGATAGAGTCTTTCTCTGTCATCCAGGCAGTAACACAGTCATAGCTCACTGCAACCTCGAACTCCTAGGCTGAAGGGATCCTTTCACCTCAGCCTCCCAAGTAGCTGGGACTATAGGTACACACCACTGTGCCCAGTGAATTTTTTTTTTTTTTTTTTTTTTTAGAGACACACGGTCTCACCACATCACCCAGGTTGGTCTTGAACTGCTGGGCTCAAGCAGTCCTTCTGTCTTGACCTTCCAAAGTGCTGGGATTACAGGTATGAGCCACCACACCCGGCCTTTTTTTTTTTTAAACAGTTACTTAAATCTTCTTTTCTTGTACAAGATACAGTACATTTCACATATGCCTCTTTTCCTGTTGGAGAAGGTGAATCAAGTGGAGGGAAGTAAACGGATATTGAGGCTGAGAATAAAATTGCAGATTTCTAGCCTGATTTTTCTACCTCTCACCTACTTTGTGCCTATGTAAATAGGCTGTTTCTTCATCGCCGGGAAAAAATGAAATAGGAGCTGACTATTGACAATTCCAGAAAGCACCCAGATAAGAATACTTAGAATTGGATCTAAAACAAAACCTACCCACCTCTTTTTTGGGGAGAGACAGGGTCTGTTTGTCTCCCAGGCTGGAGGGTAGTGGTGTGATCACAGCTCACTACAGCCTTGACCTCCTGGGCTCAAGTGATCTTCCTGCTTCAGCCACCCAAGTAGTTGAGACTACAGGCATTGTGCCACCCTCCTAATTTAAAAAAATGTCTGTTTGTAGAGATGGGGTCTCAGTATGTTGACCAAGCTGATATTGAACTCTTGGGCTCAAGCGATTCTCTTATCTTGACCTCCCAGAGTTCTAGGATTATAGGCGTGAGCCACCACACCTGGCCAAAATCAGTTTCTTGGCTATAAGTTTTCATCTTCTGATGTTCTCTTATGCCATTTAAAATGGGTGAAAATTTGGGTTATAGTTTTCTAATGACTGTTGCCTTTTCACAGTGATCACAGTGATAACACATGGCACATAATTAGGGCAGGATATACCTTAAATGTCTGTTTCCCAAAACAAGCTATTACAGTGCCCTTCTTATGTACTCCTTTTAGCAACTCACCATAGCACTAATCACAATGCATTGTAATTGCTTGTTTACTTGTGTAGTAGCTCTAGTAGCTTGGTGAAGGTTGTCACATTCACCATTTTATTTGCAGGGTACTTGTGACAGGTACTGTAGTCATGGTACTTGTGATTATCTTTTTCTTTCTACTCAGAATGATGGCAAGAATTATGATATCTGGAGTTTGGATTTTTTTAGCCTTATGAGATCTGTTCATTGGTTGAAAACCAAGATTGAGAACTCATTTTTATGTGTGAGTGAGTGAGTGTGTGTGTGTGTTTTATTCACTAAGTCTTTGGGAACTTACCATGCTAGGCCCTGCAAATAAAATGGTGAATGTGACAACAGTTTTTACCTTCACACAGCTAATACAAGAGTAAACAAACAAGAGTAAACAAGCAAAACAAACAAACAGTGCAGTGTGATTACTGCTGTGGTGAGTTACTAAAAGGAGTACATAAGAGGGGCACTGTAATTGCTTGTTTTGGGAAACAGATATTTAAGGTGAAAACTAAATATGAGCATAAGTTAACATAATGAAGAGCAGAGATAAAGGGGGATCCAGGTCCAGGGCCCTTTGGAAGCCTTGAAGTAAGTGTGATGTTCATTAACATAAAATGTAAGGGAACAGTTTGACAGAAATTAAGCGGAAGAGGTAAGCAAGTGCCAGATCTGGAATGACCTCAAGCCATGTAAAGATTTTGTTTTATTCTAAAGAAAGTTAGAAGACTGGAAGAGGCTACTAGAGAGTTGAGGGTCCTCAGAGGTTGATGAAATCATAGAACAAGTACAATGAGAGTAAATGAGTGAGAGAGCTGGAAGGCAAATAAAATCAAAGTGCCACTGTATTTTGCTTTGGCTCCCTTACTTTAATAATGAACAGCTCTTCTAAAAATGTGTATATAACTAGTGGGGCTGGGCATTGTAAGTCATGCCTGTCATCCCAGCACTGTGGGAAGCCAAAGCTGGAGGATCTCTTGAACCCAGGAGTTTGAGACCAACCTGGGCAATATAGTGAGACCTCGTCTCTACAAAAAAAAAATGTGCAACAGGTAGAATAGACGAATTTATGACATTGAGATTAGTTGTTTTCACTGATAAAAGTAAGGGATCTGAAGATGTAAGCCCAAAGTCATAAATTTTATTTATAATTTACTTTTTAGTTATAGGATCCAGTCATTTCCAGAGATCAATGTTATAAAGAAATAAGATAAAAATAAGTATTACAGATTAAGTGGACAGTGTTTTCTGTGCCTTTTTGGCAAGTACAATACAAAGAACATTTTTTACCCTGACCACGTAAGTTGCTGACAGGCTGGGCGCGGTGGCTCACTCCTGTAATCCCAGCACTTTGGGAGGCTGAGGCGGGTGGATCATGAGGTCAGAAGATCAAAACCATCCTGGCTAACACGGTGAAACTCCATCTCTACTAAAAATACAAAAAATTAGACGGACGTGGTGGCGGACGTCTGTAGTCCCAGCTATTCGGGAGGCTGAGGCAGGAGAATGGCGTGAACCCGAGAGGTGGAGCTTGCAGTGAACCGAGATCGCACCACTGCACTCCAACCTGGACAACAGAGCGAGACTCCGTCTCAAAAAAAAAAAAAAAAAGTTGCTTACAAGATGTTTCATAAATCCCAGTACTTTAGTATGCTACTAAAATGTAGTCTGAAGATTAGATATACTGTGGTGTGTGTGTATATATGTATGTACATGAAATATAGTAGTATATACTAAATACAGACAAGGTTTCGCCACATTGCCCAGGCTGGTCTTGAACTCCTGGCCTCAAGTGATCCACCTGCCTCAGCCTCCCAAAGTGCTGGGACTACAGGCGTGAGCCACCGTGCCTGGCCAGTATTTTGTAGTTTTGAGCATAGATTTTTTTATACAGGTTTTGTAATATAGCTTCCTAAGTTTCTTGTTGCTTTTTTTAGATAGAATTATTATTTTAATTAACAGGCTTTATTTTTAGATTCTTTAGGTACAGTTTTAGGTTTACAGAGAAATGGAGTGGAAAGTACAGAGTTCCTATATATTCCCTAACACTCCTCCACCCCCGTTTTCCCCTATTATTAACGTCTTTCATTACTATGGTACGTTTGTAGTAGTTAATGAACCAATATTGACACATTATAAACTAAAGTCGGTAGTTTACATTAGATAGAATGTATTACACTATTTGTATTATACATTCTATGGATTTGGACAAATGTATAATGACATGCATCTACCATTACAGTATCATACAGAATAGTTTTCCTGCTCTAAAAATCCCCTGGGTTCCACCTGTTCACCCACTCCCCTCCTCACCCAGAATATCTGGCAACCATTGATCTTTTTACCATCTCCATAGTTAGAACTTTTCTAGAATGTCATGAATTTGGAATGTAGTATTTAGCTTTTTCAAATGGATTTCTTTCACTTAGCAATATGCATTTTAGGTTCTTCTATGTCTTTTTGTACCTTTGAATAATTCATTTCCTTTTATTACTGAACAATATTCCATTGCATAGCTATACCGCAAATTTGTTTATTCATTCACTTATTGAAGGAAATTTTAGTGTTTTCATTTTTTGACAATTACAAGTGAAGCTGCTGTAAACATTTAGGTGGTGGTTTTTGTGTGGACTTAAGTTTTCATTTCATTTTGGTGGATACCAAGAAATACGATTCCTGGGTCATAGGTAAGAGTATGTTTAGTTACATAAGAAACTGCCAAACTTTCTTCCAAAATAACCATACCATTTTGCATTCTCACCAGCAGTGAATGAGAGTTCCTATTGCTCCATATCTTCCTTAGCATTTGATGTTGTCAATGTTTTGGATTTTCACTATTCTAATAAGTGTATAGTGGTATCATTGTTTTAATTTGCAATTCCCTTGTGACCTATGGTATCGAGCATATTTTCATGTATGTATTTTCCATCTGTATATCTTCTTTGATGAGATGTCTGATGCAAATCTTTTGCTTATATTTTAACTGGGTTGTTTTCTGATTGTTGAGTTTTAAGAGTTTTGTATATTTTAAATAACAGGCCTCTATCAAGTAAGTGTTTTGTAAGTATTTTTTCCTAATCAGTGGCTTGTCTTTTCATTCTCTTAGCAGTGTCTTCCCCAGAGCAGAAGTTTTTAATTTTAGTGAAGTTAAACTTAACAATTTCTTCTTTCATTGATCATGCTTTTGTTGGTATATCTAAGAAGTCATTGTCAAACCCTAAGTCATTTAGATTTTTTCCTATGGTATATTGTAGGAGTTTTATTTTATGTTTTACATTTAGGTTGTGATCCATTTTGATTTTATTTTTGTGAAAGATGTAAGGTCTGTGTCTAGATTATTTTTGTTTGTTTTTAAGTATATGTCTAACTGTTGCAGTTAACCATTTGTTAAAAAGACTACCCTTTCTCCATTGAATTGCCTTTGGTTCTTTGTCAAAGATTGGTATATTTGTGTGAATCTATTTTTGTGTGAATAGACTGTATTTGTGTGAATCTATTTCTGGACTTTCCATTCTGTTCCATTGATTTGTGTATTTATTTATTTATTTATTTGTCAATATCACACTGTCTTGAGTACTGTAGCTTTATAGTAGTTGTTTATTTATCTATCTATCTATCTATATTTATTTATTTTGGTGACAGGGTCATACTGAAGTGGTGCAGTGGCACTATCATAGCTCACTGCAGCCTTGAACTCCTGGGCTCAAACAGTCCTCACAGTTCTGCCTCCTCAGTAGCTGGTTCCATAGGCGTGCACCACCTTGCCTGGCCAATTTTTATTTTTATTTTGTAGAGACAGGATCTCGTTTTGTTGCCCAAGCTGGTCTTGAACTCCTGAGCTCAAGTGATTCTCCCACTGTGGCCTCCCAACGCACTGGGATTACAGATATAAGTCACTGCACCTGGCCTTTTGTTTTGTTTTGTTTTAGCTTAAATGCATTTCAAGCCTTGTATTGGTAATTAAATTGTCCTACAGTGTCTTTTAATTTGTCCTATAGTTTTTGATAGTTTTATAAACACACATTCGTGTGCATATGAGCACACAGATATCATTTTTGCTTAATGTTTGCTAAATACTTACCCTGGGCGTGATACTGCTTTTGAAACTTACCCTGTGTTTTAAACATCAGGTTAGGCTTTGATCTCATTCTTTGAAAAGCTTACAATTGGAATGACAGATATTGGTACAAAAACCATTGGCAACCCAACATAAGGGGAAATTTGTTGGGGTGTTTCTTAGAATAATTTTTATCCTTGACCAAAAAAATTTAAAAGAAAAAAGACTTACAAGGAGAAAGACTTTTGTTTTTGTCATATTATTTCTGTTTTGGACAGTAGCATGGGAAGTGATGCCTGAAGCTGAAACTCATAACCAAGAAACAGCAAGCATGAGGACCAAAAGCAATATGTGGTGGATGAAGAAGTAGTAGATCAGAAAGAGCCTGGTTTGCTTTTGAGTTTCACATACACTTACCGTATGATCCAGCAGTCCTATACCTATAAATAATTTCATCATAAGTTGTGTAAGAAGAGAGATTTAGAAGCCTGGCAATCTCTCTTTTGATTGTTAACAAAAACCCAGGGTGTTTTGACTTTGAAATTTAAATATTTATATGCCTCACTTTTGATAAAGCCAATATATGAGAATCTGAAATACACAAACAGTAAATTAGTGAAACTTTTTTTGATGCTTTTATAATACGACTTAATTTTATTTTAGACTTCATGCAACCTCCCATATACTGTTTTACATGAATTTAAGTAGAGAGTTCAAATGATAAGCCAAAGAGTTCGTAATTGAGCAGAGGGTAGTGATAAAGAAATAGGATTCTAAAAAACTTAGTAACTTTAATTTCTTAAATGAGAGATACCACATAAAGTAGTATTGAATATTATTCATCTTTCTTTCTTTTTTTGAGGCGGAGTTTCGCTCTTGTTGCCCAGGCTGGAGTGCAATGGCGCAATCTCAGCCCACTGCCACCTCCGCCTCCCAGGTCAAGCGGTTCTCCTGCCTCAGCCACCCAAGTAGCTGGGATTATAGGCGCCCACCACCATGTCTGGCTAATATTTTTTTGTATTTTTAGTAGAGACAGGGCGTCACCATGTTGGCCAGGCTGGTTTTGAACTCCTGACCTCAGGTGATCTGGCCACCTCGGCCTTCCAAAGTACTGGGATTTTAGGCGTGAGCCACTGTGCCCGTCCTCATCTTTCATAATTATAGATTGAGCAATGCTTATGTCCCATGCATAGATTAGAAAATTGACACAGCACCTTTAGTGTCAGTTTTTGTCATGGTTGTGGGAAGTAAAGTGATTGTTCTGTTCTACAAGTAGGTGTTACGAACATTTTTCCCCAGCTGAGTGAGATTTTTGACTTTTTTCTTTTTTTTTTTGACAGAGTCTTGCTCTGTCACCCATACTGGAGTACAGTGGCACAATCATGGCTCACTGCATCCTTGAACCTCCCAGGCTCAAGCAATCCTTAAACTTCAGCCTCCCGAAGTCACTGGGACCACAGGTGTGCACCACCATGCCCAGCTAATTTTTTTTTTTCCTTAAGACGGGGTTTTGCTCATCGCCCAGGCTGAAGTGCAATGGCGCAATCTCAGCTCACTGCAACCTCCGTCTCCTGGGTCCAAGAAATTCTCCTGCCTCAGCCTCCCAAGTAGCTGGGATTACAGGCCAGCACAACCACGCCTGGCTAATTTTTTTGTTTTTAATAGAGACGGGGTTTCGCTATGTTGGCCAGGCTGGTCTTGAACTCCTGACCTCGGGTGATCCACCCGCCTTGGTCTCCCAAAGTGCCAGGATTATAGGCATGAGCCACCGTGCCTGGCCCTAATTTTTAAATTTTTTGTAGACATGGGGTCTCTCTATGTTGCCCAGGCTCATTTCAAACTTCTAGGCTCAAGTAATCCTTCTACCTTGGCCTCCCAAAGTGCTGAGATTACATGGACGAGCCACCACGCCCAGACAATTTTTGGCTTTCTATAGGGTTTTTTTTTTTTATTTAATTTTTAATATATATTTTTTAAATTTAATTTTTAATTTTTTTTAATTTTTTTATTTTATTTTATTTTATTTTTTTAGAGACAGGGTCTTTCTGTGTTGCCCAGGCTGGAGTTCAGTAGCTATTTACTGGCATGATAATAACACATTCCAGCTTTAAACTCCTAGGCTTGAGCAGTACTCCCATCTCAGCCTCCCAAGTAGCTGGGGATTGTAGGCACATACCATTGCACCTGGCTTCTACAGGTTTTTAGAATTCTAATTCTTCTAATACATACATGTAAGTAAACATGGATAATGAGGGCTATATGTGATTATTTCACCTAATGTTATACTAGTCTAAGTGCAATGGAAGAAATTAATGCAAAGTATTATAAAAATCCATTTGTTGGAAGAAACAGAGTGAGCAAAAATGAAAAATATGAAGAGAAATAGACAATGTAATACAGTTTCTAAATCTTATAAATGAGGCTATCGTAGTGATAATTTTTGAAAATTTGTGAGTTCATTGAATACTTAACAAATTGACTGAATTGGACTAAGACACATTCTGCCTCTGTCCTCATATTAACTTATAATGGAAGGAAATATAGTTGGCAGTCTCACACATAGACATACTCCCAATAATTATGATTTTTTTTCTCTTTCTAATATCATTTGAGGGATTTGGATTAAAGATGAGGATAATCAGGGGATAGTGGATATAGTTGGAAATAGGAGAAACAATAAGGAAATATGAATTCTTAATGTTGTTCATGTAGGAAGTTCAGTAGTTGCTGACCTCCTTACATTGCTTTGATTTTTTTTCCTTTACAGAATATACATTATAAATGTAAATCTATTGTAAAGCAAAGCAAACAAAAAATGAAAATAAGCAGTTTATTTAAACTATAATAAAGCAAACAGAAGCCAGGCACAGTGGCTGATGCCTGTAATCCCAGCACTTTGGGAGGCCAAAGTGGGTGGATCACCTGAGGTCAGGAGTTTGAGACCAGCCCAGCCAACATGGTGAAACCCCATCTTTACTAAAAATACAAAAAATTAGCTGGGTGTGGTGGCAGGCACCTATAATTCTAGCTACTTCGGAGGCTGAGGCAGGAGAATCGCGTGAACTTGGGAGGCGGAGGTTGCAGCGAGCCTAGATCGCGCCATTGCACTCAGCCTTGGCAACAAGAGTGAAACTCCATCTCAAAAGTAAATAAATAAAGCCAACAGATTGTATTATTGGATTATGTGCCCACTTGTACAGTCAACTGACAGCTTTTTGCTTGTTACTTTAGTAGGGAATTACAGGTGTCCTCAGGAAGTTTGGAGTATAGGCATCTTTGCTCTGTTGTGTAACTGGTGATGATAACCAAACATTTGTTCTAATTCTTGGCAAAATTAAAAGGAAGAGCTTAAAATTAAATTGTCCTCAGTTTCTTTAACTTGGTTTCAGCACTGCTATGTATTTCTGTTAGCCAGTGATGAAAAAAACAACAGTTGTCTTTCTTTTTGGTCATATGTGCATTACTAGAAGAAAGCATTTTATATTTAAGGCTTGTGTGTTTCCTTAGCTTCTATGGTTTGCAGCCTCCTGAGCTTATGATACCACTGTGAATAACTAATCTAGATGTTAAACTGTTGGAGGATAGAAAACCAAAACCCATTTCAGGAAGCTATGCATTTTGCTCACCTTTGGATAGGATTCATTCTAATTAGTAGAGACTTTCTGAATTTGTTTTAAAATTTAATTTTTAACTACGTGTTTTCTTGATTTTTACCTAGGTTACAAGATGTTCAACTAAGCTTGAGACCTAGTGACTACATTTCCTACGGGAACAAATCAATGGTTTTTCATCTCCCGGAGATACATTAGAAACAAATATGGTGCTAAAAGAACTCCTTACCTTTCTCTGACTACAATTTATTTGGACATACTTTTGTATTGAAGAGAGGTATACACACTGAAGCTACTTGCTGTACGGAGACGCTGTCCTGTAGGATCATGGACCATCCTAGTAGGGAAAAGGATGAAAGACAACGGACAACTAAACCCATGGCACAAAGGAGTGCACACTGCTCTCGACCATCTGGCTCCTCATCATCCTCTGGGGTTCTTATGGTGGGACCCAACTTCAGGGTTGGCAAGAAGATAGGGTGTGGGAACTTCGGAGAGCTCAGATTAGGTAAGAACTTGGTTATGTCAGTGACTTCTACTAACAACAATACCTGTAATAAGCTTTGGTGTGTTTCAAGACAAGCCGTTTATAGTTTTGCAAGAAATTTTTCTTAAGGAGAACCTGTTGTTATAGGAAATAATTTGTGAAGGAGCACTATGGTCATTATCAATTATTTGTTATCCAGGGCTCATCTGTCTTTATGTGTGTGCAATGGGCTTTTAAATTTTCTACCAGTTCTGAGATTTTCTGATGAACATAGAGTTGCATACAGGTATTAGTAAAGCGCAGACTCTGATTTAGGAGGTCTGAGGTGGAGCCCCAGATTCTGCATATTTTTGCAAACTCCAGGTGATGCAGATGCTGTTGGTCCTTTAAGAAGGGCATAAGGCCTTGGTTTAATTCAGACTCTGCCTCCTGGGTTCACTGCCATTCTCCTGCCTCAGCCTCCCAAGTAGCTGGGACTACAGGCGTCTGCCACCACGTCCGGCTAATTTTTTTGTGTGTTTTATTAGAGATGGGATTAGCCAGGATGGTTTTGATCTCCTGACCTCGTGATCTGCCCACCTCGGCCTCCGAAAGTGCTGGGATTACAGGAGTGAGCCACCGCGCCCAGCCATTTATATACTTTTTAATGGCTCTCCCTTGATGAGTGGGATAGAGAAAATAGAAGGCCGTATAAATATATGAAGCTGGAGATTAGCTTGGAGAATGTGGAAAGGTCATCTCTGAGGCTAAAGTATTTTCCTTTTCTTCATAGCTCTTGAGACTGTGGATTAATATGAAGACTCATTTTAAGAAACTTTGGCTCTTGTGGGGAATGGTGGGAGGGTGGGAACATAATGTAATTATGTTTTTACCTCTGCTACTTCCTTTTTTTTTTTTGAGATGGAGTGTCACTCTGTCACCCAGACTGGAGTGCAGTGGTGTGATCTCAGCTCACTGCAACCTCCACCTCCCAGGTTGAAGTGATTCTTTTGCCTCAACCTCCAGAGTAGCTGGGACTACAGGCATGTGCCACCATGCCCAGCTTATTATTATTATTATTTTTGTATTTTTATGGAGATGGGCTCTTGCCATGTTGGCCAGGCTGGTCTCGAACTCCTGGCCTCAAGTGATCCACCTGCCTCGGCCTCCCAAAGTGCTGGGATTGCAGGCATGAGCCGCTGCGCCTGACCACCTCTGCTATTTGTGATGGTCCTGCATAGAGAACATGGACAAAATCTTACCTCTGATCCCTCATAGAGAACCTTGGAGAAACATCACTGTACTCGTCAGAGACCATTTGAATTTAAGAATGATGAGAATGGATTTATTTTTACTGTTAGAAGGCTGGTAACCTGGAAATTCAGGATTTAATTAGGATAATGAAAGGATCTTTATATTCAGAATTGTGTTCAGGTTAGCAAAGCCAGCAGATGCTACTTAGAATAGGAGTAAGATGTGTAATTTCATACTGCTTTACTTTCTAGCAGTTACAGAGTTGCTTTAATGAATAGTTTTGTGAATATTTCTTTATGTCATAGATTGACTTTAACATCACAGTACTACTTGGATGGATTAAATAATTATGACATAGTGATATCCCTTTTATCATTTTTTATTGCATCTATTTGATTCTTCTCTCTTTTCTTCTTTATTAGTCTTGCTAGCGGTCTGTCGATTTTGTTGATTTTTTCAAAAAACCAACTCCTGGATTCATTGATTTTTTGTTTTTTTTTTTTTGTTTGTTTTTTTTTTTTTTGTTTTTTTGGTTTTTTTTTGAGACGGAGTCTTGCTCTGTCACCCAGGCTGGAGTGCAGTGGCCGGATCTCAGCTCACTGCAAGCTCCGCCTCCCGGGTTCCTGCCATTCTCCTGCCTCAGCCTCCCGAGTAGCTGGGACTACAGGCGCCACCACCTCGCCCGGTTAGTTTTTTGTATTTTTTAGTAGAGACGGGGTTTCACCGTCTTAGCCAGGATGGTCTCGATCTCCTGACCTCATGATCCGCCCGTCTCGGCCTCCCATAGTGCTGGGATTACAGGCTTGAGCCACCGCGCCCGGCCTCATTGATTTTTTGGAGGGTTTTTTGTGTCTCTATCTCCTTCAGTTCTGCTCTGATCTTCGTTATTTCTTGCCTTCTGCTAGCTTTTGAATGTGTTTGCTCTTGCTTCTCCAGTTCTTTTAATTGTGATGTTAGAGTGTCAATTTTAGATCTTTCCAGCTTTCTCTTGTGGGCATTTAGTGCTATAAATTTCCCTCTACACACTGCTTTAAATGTGTCCCAGAGATTCTGGTATGTTGTATCTTTGTTCTCATTGGTTTCAAAGAACATCTTTATTTCTGCCTTCATTTCGTTATGTACCCAGTAGTCATTCAGGAGCAGGTTGTTCAGTTTCCATGTAGTTGAGCGGTTTTGATTGAGTTTCTTAGTCCTGAGTTCTAGTTTGATTGCACTGTGGTCTGAGAGATAGTTTGTTATAATTTCTGTTCTTTTACATTTGCTAAGGAGTGCTTTACTTCCAATTATGTGGTCAATTTTGGAATAAGTGCGATGTGGTGCTGAGAAGAATGTATATTCTGTTGATTTGGGGTGGAGAGTTCTATAGATGTCTATTAGACATCTTGGTGTCTAATTAGATTAGACATCTCTTGTTGCAGAGATGAGTTCAATTCCTGGATATCCTTGTTAACTTTCTGCCTCGTTGATCTGTCTAATGTTGACAGTGGAGTGTTGAAGTCTCCCATTATTATTGTATGGGAGTCTAAGTCTCTTTGTAAGTCTCTAAGGACTTGCGTTATGAATTTGGGTGCTCCTGTATTGGGTGCATATATATTTAGGATAGTTAGCTCTTCCTGTTGAATTGATCCCTTTACCATTATGTAATGGCCTTCTTTGTCTCTTTTGATCTTTGATGGTTTAAAGTCTATTTTATCAGAGACTAGGATTGCAACCCCTGCTTTTTTTTTGTTCTCCATTTGCTTGGTAGATCTTCCTCCATCCCTTTATTTTGAGCCTATGTATGTCTCTGCATGTGAGATGGGTCTCCTGAATACAGCAGACTGATGGGTCTTGACTCTTTATCCAGTTTGCCAGTCTGTGTCTTGTAATTGGAGCATTTAGTCCATTTACATTTAAGGTTAATATTGTTATGTGTGAACTTGATCCTGCCATTATGATATTAACTGGTTATTTTGCTCGTTAGTTGATGCAGTTTCTTCCTAGCCTCGATGGTCTTTACATTTTGGCATGTTTTTGCCATGGCTGGTAGCGGTTGTTCCTTTCCATGTTTAGGGCTTCCTTCAGGGTCTTCTTGTAAGGCAGGCCTGGTGGTGACAAAATCTCTAAGCATTTGCTTATCTGTAAAGGATTTTATTTCTCCTTCACTTATGAAACTTAGTTTGGCTGGATATGAAATTCTGGGTTTAAAATTCTTTTCTTTAAGAATGTTGAATATTGGCTCTTCTGGCTTGTAGAGTTTCTGCCGAGAGGTCTGCTGTTAGTCTGATGGGCTTCCCTTTGTGGGTAACCCGACCTTTCTCTCTGGCTGCCCTTAAGATTTTTTCCTTCATTTCAACTTTGGTGAATCTGGCAATTATGTGTCTTGGAGTTGCTCTTCTGGAGGAGTATCTTTGTGGCGTTCTCTGTATTTCCTGAATTTGAATGTTGGCCTGCCCTACTAGGTTGGGGAAGTTCTCCTGGATGATATCCTGAAGAGTGTTTTCCAACTTGGTTCCTTCCATTTTCCCCCTCACTTTCAGGCACCCCAATCAGACGTAGATTTGGTCTTTTTACATAATCCCATACTTCTTGTGGGCTTTGTTCATTTCTTTTTCTTCTTTTTTCTTTTGGTTTCTCTTCTCGCTTCATTTCATTCATTTGATCCTCAATCGCTGATACTCTTTCTTCCAGTTGATCGAGTCGGTTACTGAAGCTTGTGCATTTGTCACGTATTTCTCGTGTCATGGTTTTCATCTCTGTCATTTCGTTTATGACCTTCTCTGCATTAATGATTCTAGCTATCAATTCTTCCACTCTTTTTTCAAGATTTTTAGTTTCTTTGCGCTGGGTACGTAATTTCTCCTTTAGCTCTGAGAAGTTTGATGGACTGAAGCCTTCTCTCATCTCGTCAAAGTCATTCTCTGACCAGCTTTGATCCGTTGCTGGCGATGAGCTGCGCTCCTTTGCAGACACATTTAAAGCAGTGTGTAGAGGGAAATTTATAGCACTAAATGCCCACAAGAGAAAGCTGGAAAGATCTAAAATTGACACTCTAACATCACAATTAAAAGAACTGGAGAAGCAAGAGCAAACACATTCAAAAGCTAGCAGAAGGCAAGAAATAACGAAGATCAGAGCAGAACTGAAGGAGATAGAGACACAAAAAACCCTCCAAAAAATCAATGAATCCAGGAGTTGGTTTTTTGAAAAAATCAACAAAATCGACAGACCGCTAGCAAGACTAATAAAGAAGAAAAGAGGGAAGAATCAAATAGACGCAATAAAAAATGATAAAGGGGATATCACCACTGACCCCACAGAAATACAAACTACCATCAGAGAATACTATAAACACCTCTACGCAAATCAACTAGAAAATCTAGAAGAAATGGATAATTTCCTGGACACTTACACTCTTCCAAGACTAAACCTGGAAGAAGTTGAATCCCTGAATAGACCAATAGCAGGCTCTGAAATTGAGGCAATAATTAATAGCCTACCAACCAAAAAAAGTCCAGGACCAGATGGATTCACAGCTGAATTCTACCAGAGGTACAAGGAGGAGCTGGTACCGTTCCTTCTGAAACTATTCCAATCAATAGAAAAAGAGGGAATCCTCCCTAACTCATTTTATGAGGCCAACATCATCCTGATACCAAAGCCTGGCAGAGACACAACAAAAAAAGAAAATTTTAGACCAATATCCCTGATGAACATCGATGCAAAAATCCTCAATAAAATACTGGCAAACCGGATTCAGCAGCACATCAAAAAGCTTATCCACCATGGTCAAGTGGGCTTCATCCCTGGGATGCGAGGCTGGTTCAACATTCGCAAATCAATAAACGTAATCCAGCATATAAACAGAACCAAAGAGAAGAACCACATGATTATCTCAATAGATGCAGAAAAGGCTTTTGACAAAATTCAACAGCCCTTCATGCTAAAAACGCTCAATAAATTCGGTATTGATGGAACGTACCTCAAAATAATAAGAGTTATTTATGACAAACCCACAGCCAATATCATACTGAATGGGCAAAAACTGGAAAAATTCCCTTTGAAAACTGGCACAAGACAGGGATGCCCTCTCTCACCACTCCTATTCAACATAGTGTTGGAAGTTCTGGCTAGGGCAATCAGGCAAGAGAAAGAAATCAAGGGTATCCAGTTAGGAAAAGAAGAAGTCAAATTGTCCCTGTTTGCAGATGACATGATTGTATATTTAGAAAACCCCATTGTCTCAGCCCAAAATCTCCTTAAGCTGATAAGCAACTTCAGCAAAGTCTCAGGATACAAAATTAATGTGCAAAAATCACAAGCATTCTTATACACCAGTAACAGACAAACAGAGAGCCAAATCATGAATGAACTTCCATTCACAATTGCTTCAAAGAGAATAAAATACCTAGGAATCCAACTTACAAGAGATGTAAAGGACCTCTTCAAGGAGAACTACAAACCACTGCTCAGTGAAATAAAAGAGGACACAAACAAATGGAAGAACATACCATGCTCATGGATAGGAAGAATCAATATCGTGAAAATGGCCATACTGCCCAAGGTTATTTATAGATTCAATGCCATCCCCATCAAGCTACCAATGAGTTTCTTCACAGAATTGGAAAAAACTGCTTTAAAGTTCATATGGAACCTAAAAAGAGCCCGCATTGCCAAGACAATCCTAAGTCAAAAGAACAAAGCTGAAGGCATCATGCTACCTGAATTCAAACTATACTACAAGGCTACAGTAACCAAAACAGCATGGTACTGGTACCAAAACAGAGATATAGACCAATGGAACAGAACAGAGTCCTCAGAAATAATACCACACATCTACAGCCATCTGATCTTTGACAAACCTGAGAGAAACAAGAAATGGGGAAAGGATTCCCTATTTAATAAATGGTGCTGGGAAAATTGGCTAGCCATAAGTAGAAAGCTGAAACTGGATCCTCTCCTTACTCCTTATACGAAAATTAATTCAAGATGGATTAGAGACTTAAATGTTAGACCTAATACCATAAAAACCCTAGAAGAAAACCTAGGTAGTACCATTCAGGACGTAGGCATGGGCAAGGACTTCATGTCTAAAACACCAAAAGCAAAGGCAACAAAAGCCAAAATTGACAAATGGGATCTAATTAAACTAAAGAGCTTCTGCACAGCAAAAGAAACTACCATCAGAGTGAACAGGCAACCTATAGAATGGGAGAAAATTTTTGCAATCTACTCATCTGACAAAGGGCTAATATCCAAAACCTACAAAGAAGTCAAACAAATTTACAAGAAAAAACAAACAACCCCATCAAAAAGGGGCCAAAGGATATGAACAGACATTTCTCAAAAGAAGACATTCATACAGCCAACAGACACATGAAAAAATGCTCATCATCACTCGTCATCAGAGAAATGCAAATCAAAGCCACAATGAGATACCATCTCACACCAGTTAGAATGGCAATCATTAAAAAGTCAGGAAACAACAGGTGCTGGAGAGGATGTGGAGAAATAGGAACACTTTTACACTGTTGGTGGGATTGTAAACTAGTTCAACCATTATGGAAAACAGGATGGCAATTCCTCAAGGATCTAGATGTACCATATGACCCAGCCATCCCACTACTGGGTATATACCCAAAGGATTATAAATCATGCTGCCATAAAGACACATGCACACGTATGTTTATTGCGGCACTATTCACAATAGCAAAGACTTGGAATCAACCCAAATGTCCTTCAGTGACAGACTGGATTAAGAAAATGTGGCACATATACACCATAGAATATTATGCAGCCATAAAAAAGGATGAGTTTGCGTCCTTTGTAGGGACATGGATGCAGCTGGAAACCATCATTCTTAGCAAACTATCACAAGAAGAGAAAACCAAACACCGCATGTTCTCACTCATAGGTGGGAACTGAACAATGAGATCACTTGGACTCGGGAAGGGGAACATCACACATCGGGGCCTGTCATGGGGAGGGGGGAGGGGGGAGGGATTGCATTGGGAGTTATACCTGATATAAATGACGAATTGATGGGAGCTGACGAGTTGATGGGTGCAGCACACCAACATGGCACAAATATACATATGTAACAAACCTGCACGTTATGCACATGTACCCTAGAACTTAAAGTATAAAAAAAAAAAAAAAAAAGAGTGATATCTCTGCTGGAATTGGCAAATGGCAGAAAACCTGCACAAATAAGACACTCTGAGTTGAACCTTTAAGGCTTGAGTTGGACAGTAAAGAGAAAGGGCTGGGATCACGGGGTGAGAATGTGAAAGAACATTCTCAAAAGAGGAAGCCGCACCATATAAAAGGCATGGAAGTGTGAAACACAAGAAAATATAAGGAACCTCAGCAGTACTGGAAAGCATGTGTGGCTAAGATCCACAGGGGGTTGTTCATTGGAATTGGTATTAGGAAGTGAGGCCAGAGATGTGAGCAAAGCCTGTTCTTGACCATGATAGAGATTTTGTACTTTATTGTGTAGGCCATGAAACAACTCAGGAGGAATTACAAGTCATCATTTGGTTTTTTCCCCTTCTTGGAGAAGATAAATTAGAGTGATTTCACTCCCTTTTCCTCCAAAATGTAGTTTTTCTGTACTTTTAGAAAACATGGAGCAATCTGTTTTTATCCGGAGGTGTTCATATCTAAAGAATAGTAAGATTTTTTTCCAGTTTATCAGGGCAAAAAGCTGAAACAGTAAATGCTTTGTGATTTAAATAATTTTGAGTGTTTTTTGATTAAAGGACTATTCCAGGTAGTTTGGGTTAATGTTTGTACTGTGAAACTAGAAGTTTAACATGTTAACAGTGTCTCAGCAGAGTGGGATCCTTTTTGAGGGTCGTAATGCTCCTTTTTATACTTGCCAGTCTTCTTTATTTTATAAAGTACTTCAGCGAATAGATTAACCTAAATGATAAACAATTTTTTTGAATTTGAACATCTAGACTACAGACAGGTTTAGGATAATTATAATTTATGAAGCTTTTTTGTTTTGTTGGTTTGGGCAGGTTTTTTTGGTAGGCAGTATTGCAATGTCGTCACAAAAATTAGAACAAAGACTTTGTTCAGGTATGTGTGTACTTTGATATAAATGAAGTTGGATATACTTTGGGATTCGGCTTTTTTATTAACTAAATTGCTATGTAGTTTTCATGATTGTAATTTTAATGGCTACATTCTATTTCTTCAAGTGGAGCAGTGGAACTGTTAACCATAAAATTGGGCTTCCAGTTAAATCTAGATTTTATTATAAATAACACAAACATTTTCATGAAAATAGAGGTTATTATCAGAAATATATCTTCCTCTGTATCTTCTGGATAAATTTTATTTTGTATAAATTGCACAGAAAATTTATAATTGGTAATACAACTATATTTTTCAATAGTTTTATTCTACTCTAAAATATTTGTATTGAGGAGTCAAGGCTCAATGTAGAATTTTTCACAAAATTTGCATACAGTATAAGTTAACAGTAATATGAATTAGAATTATAAATTATATTTGCTGAAATTTTTAGCTGTGTCTTAGTAAAACTTTCATATGGTATCACTTGTGTTAATAAGCTCCAGCTGTCTGGAACAAGGCTGAGGACTAGGAAACAAATCAAAATAATAATAAAAATTAACAGTATCTTAGCAGCCAAAATAGTTCCCTAGTAGACATTTAAGAGATAATAGTATTATTCTGATTAAAAGACATAATGTGTTTCTGGGGATAGATCATGAGAGAAGAGGTCTGAATCTAATTCAATATTACACAAAAGTATATATATTTAAATCAAAAATTTTTTTAAATTTAAAAATTTCACTTACATTAGCATCAAGAATAAAATACTTAGGAATAAATTTAATAATATGAGTAGAAAATTTATATTCTGAAAACTATAAAATATTGTCATAGGGAATTTAAGATCTAACTACATGGTAAGACATTCCACATTCATGGATCTCAATACTTAATATTGTTAAGATGGCAGCACTCCCCAAGTTGATGTACAGATTCAGTACAGTCCTTATCAGAATCTCAGCTGGCTTCTTTATGGAAACTGACAGTCTGATTCTAAAATTCATATGGAATTTCAAGAAACCCAGAAGAGCCAAAACAATCTTGAAAAAAGAAGAACAAAGTTGGATGACTCATACTTTTGATTTCAAAATTTACTACAAAGCAGACAGTGTGGTGTTCCCGTCAGGGTAGACATATAGATCAGTGAAATAGATTTGACATATACCCATGAATCTCTGGTCAATTGCTTTTGACAGGTGTGCCAAGAGCATTCAATGGGGAAATAATAATTATTTCGACAAGTGGTATTGGGACAACCGGATAGCCACGTTCAAAAGATTCAAGTTGAACCCTTACCTCATACCATAAATAAAAAATTAACCCAAAGTAGATCAAAGGACTAAATGTAAGAGTCAAAACTATAAAACTCTTTAAAAAAAAAAAACAACAAATATAAGGGTGAATCTTACTGCCTTCATATTTGCCAGTGGATTCTTAGTTATGACACCAAAAGCATAAACAGAAGAAAAAAAACAGATAAATTGAATTTCATCAAAATTTAAAACTTGTGTGTTACGAAGAACACCATCAAGTAAGTTAAAAGTTGACTAGGTGCAGTGGCTCATGACTGTAATCCCAGCACTTTGGGAAGCAGAGGGGGGTGGATCACTTGAGGTCAGGAGTTTGAGACCAGCCTGGCCAACATGGTGAAATCCCATCTCCACTGAAATACAAAAATTAGCTGGGTGTGGTGGTGTGCTCCTGTAATCCCAGCTACTCAGGAGGCTGAGGCAGGAGAATTGCATGAACCCAAGAGGCAGAGGTTGCAGGAAGCCAAGATCATACCACTGCAATCCAGCCTGGGTGACAGAGTGAGTCTCCGTCTCAAAAAATAAAATAAAATAAAAGTTAAAAGTCACCCCACGTAATGGGAGAAAAATATTTGGAAATTATGTATCTAATAGTGGACTAGTATTCAGAATATATAGAAGACTGTTACAACTCATTCATAAAAAGACAACCCAATTTAAGAATAGGCAAAGGATTTTTTTTATGGTCACTTTAGATACACTTTTTGTTTGTTTTTGCACAGGTTATTGGGGTACAGATGGTGTTTGGTTACATGAGTAAGTTCTTCAGTGGTGATTTGTGAGATTTTGGTGCACCCATCACCTAAGCAGTGTACACTGCACCCTATCTGTAGTTTTTTATCCCTTGTCCCCCTCCCACTCTTCTGCCCAAGTGCCCAAAGTCCATTGTATCATTCTTACGAGAATAGGCCAAAGATTCGAATAGACTTTTCTCCAGAAACAATGTAAGGATGACCAGTAAGCACGTGATTTGATGCTCAACATTATTAGTCATTGGGGAAATGCATATCAAAACCACAGTTACCATTTCATACCCTCTAGGGTGACTAGAATCAGATAATAACAATTGTTGGCTAGGGAGGAAGTGTAGAAATCTGAGTCTTTATACATTGCTGCTGGGAATGTAAAATGCTATAACCACTTTGGAAAACAGTCTGACAATTTCTTAAAAAGTGGAAACACCCCAAATGTTTATCACCTGATGAAAGAAACAAAATGTGGTATTATCAGCCCATAAAAATGAATAAAGGTACATGCTACAACATAGATGAATCTTGACATGTTAAATGAACTGATCCAGTAACAAAAAGATCATTTATTTTATGATTCCATTTCATATGAAAAATTCATGGGAGACTGAGGCGGGCGGATCGCTTGAGGTCAGGAGTTTGAGACCAGCCTGGTCAACATGGTGAAACCCTGTCTCTACAAAAATATACAAAAATTAGCCAGGTATGGTGGCACATGCCTGTAATCCCAGCTACTTGGGTGGCTGAGGCACGAATTGCTTGAACCCGGGTGGCTGAGGTTGCAGTGAGCTGAGATCATACCACTATACTCCAGCCTGGGCAACCAACTAAGACCCTGTCTCAAAAAAAAAAAAAAAAAAAAAAAAAAAGGCAAATTCTGTAGAGACAAAAAGTAGAGGCCGGGCATGATGGTTCTTGCCTGCAATCCCAGCACTTTGGGAGGCCAAGGCAGGAGGATCACTTGAAGCCAGACATTTGAGACCAGGCCTGGACAACATAGCAAGACCACATCTCCACAAAAAATGTTAAAAAAAAAAAAAAATTAGCCAGGCTTGATGATGTATGCCTGCCTGCAATCCCAATTACTTGGGAGGCTAAAGTGAGAGGATTACTTGAGCTCAGGAGATTGAGTCTGCGCTAAGCCTAGATTATGCCACTACACTCCAGGCTGGGCAACAGAATAGATACTGTGTTTAAAAAAACAAAAAACAAAAACTCCATGAAATTATAAAATTTGCTATCTCAATCATTTTTAAGTGTACAATTCAGTAGTGGTTAGTATATTCACATTATTGTGAAATAGGTCTCTAGAACTTTTCCTTTTCTTTGTTTTTTTTCTTGGCACAGTCTTGGCTTACTGCAACTTCTGCCTCCCAGGTTCAAGCAATTCTCCTGCCTCCGCCTCCCGAGTAGCTGGGATTACAGGTGCCTGCCACCACACCCAGCTACTTTTTGTATTTTTTTAATAGAGACGGGGTTTTGCCATGTAGGCCAGACTGGCCTTGAACTCCTGACCTCAGGTGGTCCACCCGCCTTGACTTCCCAAAGTCCTGGGATTGCAGGCGTGAGCCACTGTCCCCAGCCTAGAACTTTTTCATCTTGAGAATTGGAAACTCTATGCTCATTAAAAAACTCCTACTTTCCCCTCTTCCCAGGTAACTATGACTCTACTTTCTGTCTCTTTTTATTTTTTTTATTTTTGTAGAGGTGGAGTCTCACTATGTTGCTCAGACTGGTCTGGAACTCCTGGCCTTAAGTGATCTTCCTGCCTTGCCCTTCCAAAGTTTTGGGATTACAGGTGTGAGCTGCTGCACCCAGCCCCTACTTTCTGTATGAATTTGACTACTTCAGATATTTGATAAAAGTGGAATCATACAGTAGTTGTCTTTTTGTGGCAAGTTTATTTTACTTTGTATAACATCCTCAAGGTTCATCCCTGTTAATAGTGTGTATCAGAATTTCCTTCCTTTTGTCCAGGATGGTGGCTCACGCCTGTAATCCCAGCACTTTGGGAAGCCGAGGTGGGCGGATCACGAGGTCAGGAGATCAAGACCATCCTGGCTAACATGGTAAAACCACGTCTCTACTAAAAATACAAAAAATTAGCCGGGTGTGGTAGCGGGTGCCTGTAGTCCCAGCTACTTGGGAGGCTGAGGCAGGATAATGGTGTGAACCCAGAAGGCGGAACTTGCAGTGAGCCAAGATCGTGCCACTGCACTCCAGCCTGGGCGACAGAGCAAGACTCCGTCTCAAAGAAAAAAAAAATTTCCTTCCTTTTTCAAGTTGAATAATCCATTATATGTATATGTCATATTTTGTTTAGCCATTCATTCATCAGTGGACATTTGGGTTGCCTCTATCTTTGGGCTATTGTAAATGGAACTAAGTTGGCTATTTGTGAATGCTCAGCATAAGACACCAACAGAATAGTTTTGATTTGGAGGGAGAAGCAGCAGTTTTGAAGATAAAATATGAGAAAAGGGGCCAGGTGCGGTGGCTCACACCTGTAATCCTTAGCACTTTGGGAGGCTGAGCCAGGCAGATCACGAGGTCAGGAGATTGAGACCATCCTGGCTAACACAGTGAAATCCTGTCTCTACTAAAAATACAAAATATAAATTAGCCAGGCGTGGTGGCACGTGTCTGTAGTCGCAGCTACTTGGGAGGCTGAGGCAGGAGAATCGCTTGAACCTGGGAAGCAAAGGTTGCAGTGAGCTGAGATTGCGCCACTGCACTCCAGCCTGGGCAACAGAGTGAGACTCTGTCTCAAAAAAAAAGAAAAGAAAAGGTAGGTCTGAGTTGAATGACTACCTATATTTGCCCTGGTTGTCCTGGATGGTTAATGACGACTGTAATATCAGCTCAACTCACAGTTTCCAAAGACTTCTTGAGAAGGCCTGTCTTTTTTCAACATGCTGCTTGATGGAATGCAAAGTGAATTTGATAAGCTTATTATCCTTATTCAGAAAGAAAGGGCTTGAACAAGCTGAAACCTTTGTGTGTGTGTGTGTGCATGCGTATATATGTGTACTTCTTTTTAATTAACAGTATGGCCCTCTAATGTAGGAGGACTTATGCTTTCTTATTTATCATTTTAGTAAAACTAGGTCATGTCCTCATCCAGTGTATGGATATACCACATTTTGTTTATGCATTTATCAGTTGATGGGTATTTTATTTGTTTTTTGTTTGTTTGTTTTGTTTTGTTTTTTTTGAGATGGAGTCTCGCTCTGTTGCCCAGGCTGGAGTGCAGTGGCATGATCTTGGTGCATCACAACCTCATCCTCCTGGGTTCAAGGGATTCTCCTGCCTCAGCCTCCTGAGTAGCTGGGATTACAGGTGCATGCCACCATGTCTGCCTAATTTTTGTATTTTCAGTAGAGATGGAGTTTCACTATGTTGGCCAGGCTTGTCTCAAACTCCTGACCTCATGATCCACCCGCCTCAGCCTCCCAAAGTCCCAGGATTAAAGGCATGAGCCACTATGCCTGGCCTGTTTGTTTCTGTGTATGAATATTCTATGTTCCAGAAATTCCACTCTGGATATTCACTTAAGAAAATACATATATATGTGCACCAAGAAATATATTTAATAATATTCTGGCCGGGCGCGGTGGCTCATGCCTTTAATCCTGGGACTTTGGGAGGCTGAGACGGGCGGATCATGAGGTCAGGAGATCGAGACCATCCTGGCTAACACGGTGAAACCCCATCTCTACTAAAAACTACAAAAATCTAGCCGGGCGTGGTGGCGGGCGCCTGTAGTCCCAGCTACCCGGGAGGCTGAGGCGGGAGAATGGCGTGAACCCGGGAGGCGGAGCTTGCAGTGAGCTGAGATCCGGCCACAGCACTCCAGCCTGGGTGACAGAGCGAGACTCCATCTCAAAAAAAAAAAAAAAAAAAAAAAAAATATATATATATATATATATAATAATAATAATATTCATAGCAGCATTATTCCTAATGGCCCAAACTGAAAACAGCCCAAATGTCCATCAACAGTAGGACAGAAAAATAAATTGTGGTATATTCATACAATGTCATATCATATAGTAATGAAAAAGTATGAACTACTAATGCATGCAACAAAGTACATGAATCTCACGGACATAATCAAGGAAAAGAATGCAGATACATAAGAATGCTTATTAGATAATTCCATCCATTTGATGTCAAAAATAAGCAAATGTGATTTCCTACAATAGCAGTCAAAACAGATTACCTGGCTGGGCTCAGTGGCTCAAGCCTGTAATCCCAGCACTTTGGGAGGCCGAGGCGGGTGGATCATGAGGTCAGGAGATCGAGACCATCCTGGCTAACACGGTGAAACCCCGTCTCTACTAAAAATGCAAAAAATTAGCCGGGCGTGGTGGCGGGCGCCTGTAGCCCTAGCTACTTGGGAGGCTGAGGCAGGAGAATGGTGTGAACCCGGGAGGCGGAGCTTGCAGTGAGCTGAGATCGTGCCACTGCACTCCAGCCTGGGTGACTGAGCAAGACTCCGTCTCAAAAAAAAAAAAAAAAAAAAATCAAAAAACATTACCTTTGGTTGTGATAAGTAGGAGTTAGTCATTGAGAGGAGGTACCAAAAAGCCTACTGTTATGCTGAAAATGTTCTCTTTCCAAATGGTAGTTACATGGTTGTATGTATGGATATATAAAAATTCACTGAGCTCTACAGTTAATGTTTGTGTGCTTTACTGCATGTAAGTTATACCTCAGTAAAAAAGAAAAAGTAGGTGTAAACAAAATTACAAAAAAAGGTACATCATTTGTGCAAGAAGATTGAAATTTGTTTTTTGATGTTAACAGTATATGTCAGTGATCTTCACACCACTTAGGTGGAGCTGCTTCACAATCACTGGCTCTAAACAAAGCTGAAAATTATGTGCCAGACTCTTTAGGAAATTGTCCACATAATAAACAGTAAAGCAAGACTTAGAAGAAAATGAAACACGTAGGTTAACGTTTCTCCTTTTTACATAAATACTTTCATTAGGATTAAAAATGTTTAGATACAGGGTGTAGTTGCATCAGTGGGATCTATGAAGTTCTCATTATACTCTGGCTTCTCCTATATGTACATTAGTTGAGTGCCTAATTTTACATAAAAATCTACTTTTATGTCTGGGCACGATGGCTCATGCCTGTAATCCCAGCACTTCGGAGGCCAAGATGGGCAGATCATGAGGTCAGGAGTTCGAGACCAACTTGGCCAACATGGTGAAACCCCGTCGGTACTAAAAATACAAAAATTAGCCGGGCGTGGTGGTGTGTGTCTGTAGTACCAACTACTTGGAAGGCTAAGGCAGGAGAATCACTTGAACCCAGGAGGCAGAGGTTGCAGTGAGCTGAAATTGTGCCACTGCACTCCAACCTGGGTGGTAGAGTGAGACTCTGTGTCCAAAAAAAAAAAAAAAAAAAAAAAAAAAAAAAATATATATATATATATATATATATATATATATATATATATGTATATGTATACACACACACACACACACACACACACACACACACACACATATATACTTTTACCCCTGGACTGGGTGTGGTGGCTCACACCTGCAATCCCAGCACTTTGGGAGGCCAAGGCGAGTGGATTACCTGAGGTCAGGAGTTCGAGACCAGCCTGGCCAACATGGCAAAACCCCATCTCTACTGAAAATACAAAAATTAGCCAAGAGTGGTGGTGGGCACCTGCAATCCCAGCTACTCGGGAGGCCGAGGTGGAAGAATTGCTTGAAACTGGGTGGCAGAGGTTGCAGTGAGCTGAGATAGTGCCACTGCACTCCAGTCTGGGCGACAGAGTGAGACTCCATCTCAAAATGTATATATATATATTTTAGTATATAATAAAATAATATAGTATTATTAAAATATATTAAATATTAATATTAAATATTTTATTAAAATTTTAATATTAATGATAAACTATTAAAATATTTGTAGCAGGGGTAAAAGTGTGTGTATATATATTATTTTATGTATGTACTTATGAATGAGTGAATGACAGGGTCTCACTCTGTTGCCCAGGCTGGAGTGCAGTGGTGCAATCACAGCTCACTGTAACCTTGAACTCCAGGACTCAAAGAATCCTCCCATTTCAGCCTCCCAAGTAGCTAGCTAGGGATGAAGGGTGGTGCACCACCATGCCTGGCTAATTATTTAATTTTTTTGTGGAGACAGAGTCTCATTTTGTTGCCTAGGCTGATCTCAAACCCCTGGCCTCAAGTGATTCTCTTACCTTGACCTCCCGAAGTTTTGGGATTACAGGCTTGCGCCACAGCACCCAGCCTACAACTTTATTAATAACATCTATATTTCCTCTCGAAACCTGCGTCACTGTCTAGAATAGAGGTCTGTATTCTTATTGGCAGGAAAATATATTTGACTATTTTGTCTAATGATCAAGTTCACGTCACTGACATTGCATGGTTTTGAGTTCTTCCGGAATTGATTGCTTTTCCTTGAACTCTGTTCATGATTATTTTTTCACTTTCAACTCTTTTAGTTTTCAAAGGACTGTTGGACCTTTTTTTTTCTATCTGGGTGGCTGAAATGTCTCATTGGTACTTCACTCTTTTTCGTTTTCATGGGTTCCCATTTGATCTTTTAATTTTCCATATTGATATTGTAGAGGTCTTCAAATAATCAATGATCCATCTGTTCTGAAAAAGTACTTCAACTCTATTTCAGACCTATAATGAAATATTTACTGATAGAATGATATAACATCTGATGTTTGTTTCAAAATAATAAAGTTACTGAAATTGAGTAGGTTACATGGGGGAAAATCATATGCCTTTGAAATTATGCATAAAAAATTTAAAAATGCAAAAATACTTCAGTATTTTTCTGCTGCAGAAAATCATACTTTCTAGAATGATTCATTCCAGTTTTTCTGCCTACCACTGTAATGTAGAACATTTTATAAATTTGCGTTGTAAAGCATAGGCCCTTGAAAGTACATAGACACGTTCTCAGAAATGGAGTATGAGTCCTGCTTTGATGCTGTTTATAAATGACTTTCAACCTGTCCCTTTCTTTTGGCCCTTGCTGCCTTTTACCTTGCTCCACTGTAGCCTCACTTTAGACTTTCAGTTGTTAGAAGCACTCTCATTTTTCTTACTAACAGATTAATCAGAATATCATGTGTAATACCTTAGGAAAGTTATATAAAAGCTAGTCCAGCCAGTGACCTAAGCTTTTCATTGCAAAATGAAATAATTGAAACTACTTTTTAGAAGATTTTTATTGATGGCGCTTACTATTTTTTGATCATAACTCACACTAAAAAAAAAAATTGTGATTTAGTTTACACATAGTTAATATCTGTGTATATGAAAAGTTTCATGAAATAATATTTATCCTTACTAAGTATAATGTACTCTGATACTTTTATATATTTTTTCTTTAAAAATTTTGGTCAAGACATTATTTAATATAAATATTTGAATGTATTTATTTACTTTATATCCCACTAATGGATCATGTTCTACAGTTTAGAAAACATTTGAGCATTGTCTGTGTTGTTAATAATAAACATGCTGTATATACCATCCCAGTGATATTAAACTTTAATAATATTTTCTTTTATTATAATGTACTTACTGTTATTGATAGGTAAGCCCTTTAAAAAACTTGACACAAGAAAAAATTATTCTTGCTATTAACTGCTAATCATTTGGGAAATGTTTCTTCGTAGTATACAAATATTTTAATACTATTAAGTTAGTAAAAGTGAAAAAAAGTATCTGCTTTTTTTCTTTCGAGTTGTATGAGTTGTATTACTATCATTATCTTCTTACACCTAATCACACTGCTCAAAGAGATGCTCTTTCGGCCGGGCGCAGGTGGCTCATGCCTCCCAGCACTTTGGGAGATCCAGGCGGGAGGATCACCTGAGGTCAAGAGTTCGAGACCTGCCTAGCAACAAGATGAAACCCGTTTCTACTAAAATACAAAAGTTAGCTGGGTGTGGTGGTGTGCACCTGTAATCCCAGTTACTCAGGAGGCAGAGGCAGGAGAATTGCTTGAACCTGGGAGGCAGAGTTTCAGTGAGCCGAGTTCGTGCCACTGCACTTCAGCCTGGGCAACATAGCAAGACTGTCTCCACAGAAAAAAAAGCGATGCTCTTTGGGTGGTGGAGGCAATAGGCCAGCCTGTCCTCTTTGCCTAAATAGACATGGTAATCATCTGAGTTATGTAAAAGTACTTACTTGTTTTAACTACTAATTGCCTCAAGTTCATTTGGCTGGATTTTTTACGAGTTCTAGGTAGTAATTTATACGTGTACTGTTTTCACTGAAGGGCAAGAAAATGTGACAGCTGGAGCTCTAATTAAACAGACTGTATGTTCCTTTATCAGTATGGCTCTGAGAACTCCTGGTTCTTTGAAATAATGCAGTGTCTGATGAAGCTTACGGTAAATGTTGTCTCTGTAGGTGACTTACAGAAACAGGAAGTCTTCATGCAGAGGGTTTTATGGACAACATCACACCCAGGACTGCTGCTTTGAAAGGGCTGAGTTTAAATATGAAGCTCCAAAAACTACTGTGTAATGCAGTTTCTTTCCATTAACAATAAAAGAACCCTTAGCCAGGAAGTGAGCTTGGGAAGCATTGTGGATTTTGTGCAACGGATACTAAAAGCTTTCAGTGCTTGGAATTGTGCCAGTTCATCAATGGTACTTTTCTGTCCATTAAACGGCCTGCCTTTCTCGTAGTTATTGGTGTGCTTTGATTTTTATTTTTTTAGCTGAAGCAGTTATTTATTTTAAATGAGCAGGGTTTTAACACAATCTTTGTAATTAAATTCATCCGGAGCAAAATTTCTGAGTACTGTATATTATTTAGGATAGTGGCTGAGTGATTGTCTAAATTTCTGAAACATGGCTGCATTTTGTGTTGACCTATAAAATTTTAATGATGCATTTGTGCCCTTGCAAAGAAATTCATTTGAGGCAATGCTTAGCTCAGGAGAATTATCAAGTCACTTCCAGTGCCTCTTAAGAAAAAGGATAATAAGAGGGTAACATGTATTTGATTCTTTGGGTGCCTTTAGAGAAATTAAGTAAACGCAAGCTAGCATTTTGTGATGTATCAGCCACTATGTTGGCTGTTATATAGGCTTGTCTCATTTATCATACTTCTGTGATTATACTCTTTTATATACATGTGAAAGTAGAAGCTAAGAAGCATTTTATAATTTGTCTATCACTTTTAGGTTTCGTGAGAATTTGGTGGAGTATATCGTGGTAGCATGGAATGATATTGTTTACTCTCCTAACTCTGTTCTCCACTAATTAAGAACATCATTTAGACCAAGCATGTCCAACCTGTGACCTGTGGGCCACATGTGGCCCAGGACAGCTTTGAATGCAGCCCAGCACAAAATTGCAAACTTTCTTGAAACATTATGTGATTTTTTTTTTTTTTTTTTTTTTTTTTAGCTCATCAGCTTTTGTTGGTGTTCATGTATTTTATGTGTGGCCCAAGACAATTCTCCCAGTGTGGCCCAGTGAAGCCAAAAGATTGGACACCCGTCATTTAGACTCTTCCATTTTTCTTATCCCTCACATTACATGTAATCCAAACTTTGTTAGGTTTTCCTTCAAAATACCTTGCATGAAGATCCTGTTTTAGCCCTCTCAGGAATTATTACCTCTTCTCTGCTATAATAATAGAAGTAATAAAAATTAGACTTGTCTAGCACCTTGCACTTTACAAAATATTTGCACATTTTCTATCATCTTCATAACAGCTCTGTGAAGTAGTTATTCTTTAAATGTTCTGTTATAAAAACATCTTATTCATCTTCTAATTACTCATTCACTTCTGTTTTATACATTGGGGCCAGATTAATATTTTTTATTTTGTTTTTCATTGACACATAATAATTGTACATGCTTATGGGGTACAGTGTGATGTTTCAATACATGTGTACATTATATAATAAAATAAGGGTAGTTAGCATATTCATAGCCTCCAATCTTTATTATTCCTTTGTGATAATAACTTTGAAGATTCTCTTGTCTAACTATCTTGATATATACAGTACAGTAAGTCCTCACTTAACTTCATCAATAGGTTCTTGAACACTGATTTTAAGTGAAACTATGTATGAAGAAACTAGTTTTACAATAGGGTAATTGATAAAAACAAGAGATAAGGCCAGGCATAGTGGCTCATGCCTGTAATTTCAGCACTTTGGGAAGCTGAGGTGGGTGGATCTCTTGAGCCCAGGAGTTTGAGACCAGCCTGGGCAACATGGTGACACCCTGTCTCTACAAAAATTAGCTGGGTGTGGTGGTGCATTCCAAGATTTCTTGAGCCTAGGAGATTGAGACTGCAGTGAGCTGTGATTGCGCCGCTGCACTCCAGCCTGGGTGACAGAGCAAGGCCCCATCCCAAAACAACACCAGACCTGCCTTACAAGAGATCTTGAAAGGAGCAATAAATAAAGAAAGGAAAGACCACTACCAGCTAATACAAAACACACTTAAATATACAGACTAGTGACACTATAAAGCAACCACACAAACAAGCCAGCATAATAACCAGCTAACACACAATGTCAGGATCAAATCCATACCTATCAGTACTAGCCTTGAATGTAAACGGGCTAAATACCCCCATTTAAAAGGCACAGAGTGGCAAGCTGGATAAAAAGCAAGACCCGATAGTATGTTGTCTTCAAGAGATCCGTCTCACATGTAATGATACCTGTAGGCTCAAAATAAAAGGATGGAGGAAAATCTACCAAGCAAATGGAAAACAGAAAAAAGCAGGGATTACAGTTCTAATTTCAGGCAAAACAGACTTTAAGCCAACAAAGATCAAAAAAAAAGGAGGACATTACATAGTGGTAAAAGGTTCAATTCAACAAGAAGACCTAACTGTCCTAAGTATATATGCACCCAACACAGGAGCACCCAGATTCATAAAGCAAGTTTTTAGAGACCTACAGAGAGACGTAGACTCCCACACAATAATAGCAGCACTCCACTGACAGTATCGAACAGATCATTGAGGCAGAAAATTAACAAAGATACTCAGGGCCTGAACTCAACATTGCACCAAATGGATCTTACAGACCTCTACAGAGCTCTGCACTCCAAAACAGAATATACATTCTTCTCATCATCACATGGCACATACTCCAAAATCAACCACATATTTGGACATAAGACAATTCTCAGCAAATTCAGAAGAACCAAAATCATATCAAACACATTCTTTCTCCACAGTACAATTAAAATGGAAGTCAAGGCTGGGCACCACAGCTAACACCTGTAATCCCTAGCACTTTGGGAGGCCAAAGTGGGCTGATTGCCTGAGCTCGGGAATTTAAGACCATCTTGGGCAACATGGCGAGACCCTGTCTCTACTAAAAATACCAGAAAAAAACAGGTGTGATGATATGCACCTGTGGTCTCAGCTACTTGGGAGGCTGAGATAGAGGATTGCTTGAGCCTTGTGGAGGCAGAGGTTGCAGTGCACCGAGATGGGGCCATTGGTCTCCAGCCTGGGTGACAGAGTTAGACTCTGTCTCAAAATAAATAAATAAATTGGCCAAGTTCAGTGGCTCACACCTGTAATCACAGCAGTTTGGCAGACCGAGACAGATGGATCACTTGAATTCAGGAGTTCAAGACCAGCCTGACCAACATGGTGAAACCCTGTCTCTACTAAAAATACAAAAATTAGCCGGACGTGGTGTCGCATGTCTGTAGTCCCAGCTACTCAGGAGACTGAGGCAGGAGAATCACTTGAACCCAGGAGGCAGAGGTTGCAGTGGGCTGAGATCATGCTGCTACGCTCCAGCCTGGGAGACAAAGCAAGACTCCGTCTCAGAAATAATTAAATTTAAAAAGTACATACATACATATATACTAAAATAAAATAGAAGTCAAGACTAAGAAAATCACTCAAAACCATGCAATTATATGGAAATTAAACAACCTGCTCCTGAATGACTTTTGGGTAAATAATAAATAAAGACAGAAATCAAGAAGTTCTTTGAAGTTAATGAGAACAAAGATACAACATACCAGAATCTCTGGGACACAGCTTAGGTAGTGTTAACAGGGAAATTCATAGCACTAAATGTCTACATCAAAAAGTTAGAAAGATCTCAAATTAACAACCTAGTATCACAATGAAAAGAATTAGAGAAACAAGAACATCCCCAAAGCTAGCAGAGAAGACAAAAAATAACCAAAATCAGAGATGAACCGAAGGAAATTAAGACACAAAAAGCCATTCAAAAGATCAACAAATCTAGAAGTTGGTTTCTTGAAAAAAAAATTAATAGGCCACTAGCTAGACTAATAAAGAATAAAAGAGAGAAGATCCAAATAAACACAATTAAAAATGATGAAGGGGATGTTACCACTGACCACAGAAATAAAAACAGCCATCAGAGGCCAGGTGTGGTGGCTCATGCCTATAATCCCAGCACTTAGGGAGGCCAAGGTGGGTGGATCACTGGAGGTCAGGAGTTCAAGACCAGCCTAACCAATATGGCGAAACCCTGTCTCTACTAAAAATACAAAAAAATTAGCCAGGTCTGGTGGTGTGCACCTATAATTTCAGCTGCTGGGGAGGCTGAGGTGGCAGAATCACTTGAGCCTGGGAGGTGGAGGTTGCAGTGAGCTGAGATTGCACCCCTGCACTCAACGTGGGTGGCAGAGTGAGACTCCATGTCAAAAATAAAAATAGCCATCAGAGGCCAGGCACTGTGGCTCACGCCTGTAATCCCAGCATTTTGGGAGGCTGAGGCGGGCAGATCACCTGACGTCAGGAGTTCGAGACCAATCTGGCCAACATGGCGAAACTCTTATCTCTACTAAAAATACAAAAATTAGCTGGATGTAGTGATGTGCACCTGTAATCCCACCTACTTGAGAGGCTGAGGCAGGAGAATCACTTGAATCCGGGAGGCAGAGGTTGCCGTGAGCTGAGATCGCACCACTGCACTCCAGCCTGGGCCACAGAGCAAGACTCCATCACAAAAAAAAAAAAAAAAAGCCATCAGAAACTACTACAAACACCTCTGTGCACACAAGCTAGAACACCTAGAAGAGATGCATACATTTCTGGGCACACACACTTGCGCAAGACTGAAGGAAGAAATTGATTTCTTGAACACACCAAGAATGAGCTCCAAAATCAAATCAGTAGTAAGTAGGCTACCAACCAAAAACCCAGTACCAGATGGATTCATAGCCTAATTCTACCAGGTGTATAAAGAAGAACTGGTGCCATTTCTGCTGAAACTTGCAAAAAGTTGAGGAGGAGTGCTACCTATGGCATACTTCTGGTCACAAAAACATCACCAAGCTTCTAGATAAAGGCCCAAGACACTTATAAACACTGAAATAAATGTGGGCTATACATACATTTAAGGCAGATAATATAAAAACAAGATAATTACCCTTTTTTTTTTTTTTTTGGTGAATCAGTGAGTGATGGCAGCACAATGGTGGTGGGTAAAATCAAGGAATAAATGTTTGCAAAGCAAAAATGGTAAGGAGAATATCTTACTGCCATGCAGTGCAAAAACAAAGCAGGGTCCTTGAGCACTTTTGTACTGCATTGTTGATTGTCTTGCATATGTATGATTACCATAGACTAGAATTTTAATTTTACAATTATTTGTATTCATGCATTTTTCCAACCCACTTATGCCAGTTCAGGGTCTCAGGTGGCCAGACCCTATCCCAGCAGTTTAGGGCACAAGGTGGGAATCAACCCTGGAGGAATGTCATTCCATGGCAGGATGCTGACACACATACCCACATTCACTCATCCTGGGATGATTTAAACACCCCAGTTACCTCAAAAACAATTGAAATAAAAATAATAAAAAATGAAATCCTGTATTTTCCCTAAGAAAAACAAACAAAACACCCCAGTTAACCTCAGGTACACATCTTTGGGATGTGAGAAGAAACTGGAGTACCCAGAGGAAGCCCACACAGACATGAGGAGAACCTGCAAACTCTACGCAGATGGTGGTTCTGGCTGGGAATTGATTTTTTTCTCATCCATGTTACAACATGAAATGATGTTATTTGAGGTCCTGTTGTTAGCTATAGTCATTCTACTACTTAATAGAACACTAGAACTTATTCTTAAAATCTCACTGTAACTTTGTACCCATTGACAAACCTTTCCTTATTCCTTATTTCCTCCCTCCCCAGCCTCTGATAACCACCATTATGTTGTCTCCTATGAGATCAACTTTCCTAGTTTCCACGTATAAGTGAGATCATGCAGTATTTGTGTTTCTGTGCCTGGCTTATTTCACTTAACATGTTCTCCATGTTTATCCCTTTGCCCACAAATGACAACATTTCCTTTTTATAACTGAATAGTATTCTGTTGTATATGTGTACATTTTCTTTTCATCTATTGGTATACACTTCGGTTGATTCCATATCTTGACTGTTGTGAATATTGCTGCAATAAATATGGGAGTGCAGATATCTTTTCGGCATACTGGTTTCCTCCCCTCCTCTCCCCAGTTTTATTTAAAAAATAAAATTTATTTTATTTTATTTTATTTTAGAGATGGGTTTTGCCGTGTTGCTCAGGTTGGTCTTAAACTCCTGGGCTCAAGTAATCTTCTCACCTTGGCCTCCCAAAGTGTTGGACCTATAGGCATGTGCCACCATGTCTGGCTGACATACTGGTTTCCATTCCTTTGAATATATACCCAGTAGTGGAATTGTTGGGTCATATGGTAGTTTTGGTTTTAATTTTTTGAGAACTCTTCATATTGTTTTCCATAATGACTGTACTAATCTACATTCCTACCAACAGAGTATAAAAATTTCCCTCTCTTCATTTTTTTTTTTTTTTTTGATAATTGCCATTTTAACTGGGGTGTGGTGGTTTCTCTTTGTGGTTTTGACTTGCATTCCCTGATGATTTGTAATGTTGAGCATTTTGTCATGTATCTGCCGGCCATTTGAATGTCTTCTTTTGAGAAATGCCCATTTCGGTTTTTTTGCCCATTTTTAAATTGGATTATTTGGGTTTTTTTGTTAGTGAGTTGTTCAAGTTCCTTATATGGTCTGGATATTAACCCTTTGTCAGATGAATAATTTGCAAATATTTTTTCCCTCTAGGTTGTCTCTTCACTGTGTTGAGAAACTTTTTAATTTGATATAATCCTATTTGCCTGTTTTCACTTTTGTTGCCTGTGCTTTTTTCTTTTCTTTTCTTTTTCTGTTTCTTTTCTTTCTTTCTTTCTTTTTGAGACAAGATCTTACTTTGTCGCCCAGGTTGGAGTGCAGTGGCACAGTCTTGGCTCACTATAACCTCCTCTTCCTCCTGGGTTCAAGTGATTCTTCTGCCTCAGCCTCCCAAGTAACTGGGATTACAGGCATGCACCACCACACCCAGCTAAATTTTTGTGTTTTTAGTAGAGATGAGATTTTACCATGTTGGCCAGGCTGTTCTTGAACTCCTGTCCTCAAGTGATCCACCCGTCTTGACCTCCCACAGTGCTAGGATTAGAGGCGTGAGCCTGCCTTGCTTTTGAGATCCCATCCAAAACATCCTTGCCTAGAGAATGTCATGAAGCATTTCCCTTGTGTTTTATTCTAGTAGTTTTATAGTTTTGGGTCTTACATTTAAGTCTTTAATTCATTTTGAGTTGATTTTTGCATAAGGTGAGAGATAAGGGTCTACTTTCCTTCTGTGTGTGAATATCCAGTTTTCCTAGCACCATTTATTGAAAAGACTGTTTTCCCCAGTGTATATTCTTGGCACCTGTGTCGAAAATCAGTTACTTGTAAATGTGTAGATTTATTTCTGAGTTCTCTATTCTGTTTCACTTGTCTGTTTTTATTCCAGTACCATGCTGCTTTGGCTACTATAGTTTTCTAGATTTTTGCATTGGGTAGAGTGATTTTTTTGCTTTGTTCTTTTTGCTCAAGATTATTTTGGCTATTGGAGTCTTTTGTGGTTCCATATGAATTTTAGGATTTTTTTTTTCTATTTCTGTATTGAATGTCATTGGTATTTTGATAGAGATTGCATTGAATCTTGTAGATCACTTTGGGTAGAATGGACATTGTAACAATATTCTTCCAATTTTTTATTTTTATTTTTATTTTTTTTAAGAGACAAGGTCAGGCGCTGGGTGAGGTGGCTCACGCCTGTAATCCCAGCACTTTGGGAGGCTGAGGCAGGTGTATCACGAGGTCAGGAGATCTAGATCATCCTGGCCAACATAGTGAAACCCTGTCTCTACTAAAAATATAAAAATTAGCTGGGTGTGGTGGCACATGCGTGTAGTCCCAGCTACTTGGGAGGCTGAGGCAGGAGAATCACTTGAACCTGGGAACTTGCATTGAGCCGAGATCGTGCCACTGCACTCCAGCCTGGCGACAGAGCGAGACTCTGTCTCAGAAAAAAGAGACAAGGTCTTGTTTGTCACGTAGGCTGGAGTGTAGTGACATGATCATAGCTCACTGTAACCATGAACTCCTGTACTCAAACATTCTTCCCATCTCAGTCTACCTACTAGCTAGGATTATAGGCACTTACCCCTACACCTGACTAATTAAAAATTTTTTTTTTTTTTTGCAGATACAGTGTCTCACTATGTTGCCTAGCTGCTCTCAAACTCCTGGCCTGAAATGATCTTCCTGCCTTGGCCTCCTAAAGTGCTGGCAGTAATAGGCATAAGCCACTGTGACTGGCCAATTTTCTTCCAATGGATATATTTCATTTGTGTGTGTGTGTCTTCTTCAGTTTCTTTTGTTAGTAATTTATAGTTTCCCTCGTAGAGATCATTCACCTCTTTGGCTGAATTTATTCCTTTTTTTTTTTTTTAAGCTATTGTAAATGGGATTGCCTTCTGTATTAGTCTGTTCTCATACTGCTAATAAAGACATACCCAAGACTGGCTAATTTATGAAGGAAAGAGGTTTAACTGATTCACAGTTCCACATAGCTGGGAGGCCTCACAATCATGGCAGAAAGCAAAGGAGGAGCAAAGTCACATCTTACATGGCGGCAGGCAAAGAGAGCATGTGCGAGGGAACTCCCCTTTATAAAACCATCAGATCTCGTGAGACTTATTCACTATCATGAGAACAGCATGTGAAAAACCTACCCCATGATTCATTTACCTCCCTTTGGGTCTCTCCCACTATACATGGGACTTATGGGAGCTATGATTCAAGATGATATTTGGGTGAGGACACAGCCAAACCATATTTCCTCCCTCACACTGTGTGCTCTGATTATATTCTCAATTTCTTTTTCCACTGGTTTGTTTTTGGCATTAGAAATGCTACTAATTTTTGTATGTTAATTTTCTATCCTGTAACTTTACTGAATTCATTTATTAGTTCTAATAGTTTTTTGGAGGAGTCTTTGGGATTTTCTATATATATGATTATGTCATCTGCAAACAGGAACAGTTTGATTTCCTCCTTTCCTATTTGGACGCCCTGTCTTTTGCCTCATTGCTTTGGATAGTACTTTGAATACTATGTTGTATAAAATTGGTGAAAGTGAGCATCCTTGTCTTGTTCTAGTCTTTTGAGGAAAAGCTTTTAATTTTTCCCCATTCAGTCTGATATTAGCTGTGAGTTTGTCATATATGGCCTTTATTATTTTGAAATGTGTTCCTTTTATGCCTAAATTTATTGAGAGTTTTTATCATGAAGGGATGTTGAATTTTATCAAATTTCTTCTGTGTCTGTTGAGATGATCATATAGTTTTTGTCTTTCATTCTGTTCATGTGATGTATCATGTGTATTGATATGCATATGTTCAAGCATCCTTACGTCCCTGGGATATATCCCACTTGATCATGGTGAATCATCTTTTAGTGTGTGGTTGGATTTAGTTTGTTAGTATTTTGTTGAGGATTTGTACCTCTATTTTCATCAGGGATATTGGCCTGTAGTTTTATTTTGTTGTATCCTGGCCTGGTTTTGGTATCAGCATAATGCTGGACTCAGAATAAGTTCAGAAGTATTCCCCTCCTCTTCGGTTTTTTGGAATAGTTTGAAAAGAATTTATGTTTGTTCTTTCAATGTTGGATAGAATTCAGCAGTGAAGCCATCAGGTCCTGGGCTTTTTCTTTGTTGGGGGAGTCTTTATCATTACTTCAATCTTATTACTTGGTTATTATTCTGTTCAGGTTTTCTATTTCTTCTGACTCGATCTTGGTAGGTTGTATGTATGTTTCCAGGAACTTGTCCATTTCTTCGGATTAAACATTTGTTCCCATATAGTTGTCAGATTAATATTCTAAAAATACAACTTTCACCATTTGCTTTTTCACGTCATTCACAGCAAGCTGAAGAATGGAGTTAAAACTCCCATATTTGCATTTAGGATTATCCATAATCTCATTCTAAACTAGCCTTTCTTTTTTATCACCCAAGAACTTTCTCACAAGAACTTTCTACATATATCAAGTCAATTTGTTCACTTTAGCATGTCTTACCTACTGAATGTCAGATACTATGTTTGTTTCTAGGGATAAAAAGATGGATTAAACATTCTTGTCCTCTGGAAATTTATGGCCGAGTGGAAATAAAAAGATATATGCATAACTAATTATAGGTAGAAGTCTATGAAATTGGGTGTTGGCTTACTCTTAAGACTAGAAAGTGTATTTAGAAAAAGGCTTTTTTTTTTTTTTTTTAAACAAAAAGGCATAAAACCACAAGGAACCAAAAAAATGGAAGAGAAGGTGAAAACAGATTGAGAAATGTTAACAAAATTTTGGAAGCTGAAACACAGATGGTTAGGTGGTAACTCACTTAGCACTCCAGAGAAGGCTTGCCTGAAGGGGCAGGCCAGGTAATACTATAAAATATACCAGATAGACTTAGGAATTGGAGACACTAGGAACTTCACAAAGGTGGGATGCAGAAGGGGCTAAAAATGGAAAATTTAGCTGAAAGTCAGCTACACTGTGAAAAGCGGCTACCCAGCTAAATATAGGAAAAATAAGAAAAAGGTTGCACACTGAGGCCGGGCGCAGTGGCTCATGCCTGTAATCCCAACACTTTGGGAGGCTGAGGCGGGCGGGTCACAAAGTCAAGAGATCGAGCCCATCCTGGCCAGTATGGTGAAACCCTGTCTCTACTAAAGATACAAAAATTAGCTGGGCATGGTGATGCACACCTGTAATCCCAGCCAGTCTGGAGGCTGAGGCAGGAGAATCGCTTGAACCATGGAGGCAGAGGTTGCTCAGATCGCGCCACTGCACTCCAGCCTGGGCAGAAAAGTGAGACTCCGTCTCAAAAAAAAAAAAGAAAAAGGTTGCGCACTGAATGATGAGACTCCTCAGGACTTGTGAAGAAACAAATATGTAAGTGCCCAGGATTTCTTTGAAACCTTTTTTTTTTTTTTTTTTTTGAGATGGAGTTTTGCTCTTGTTGCCCAGGCTGGAGTGCAGTGGTACGATCTCGGCTGACTGCAACCTCCACCTCCCAGGTTCAAGCAATTCTCCTGTCTCAGCCTCCCGATTAGATGAGATTAGAGGCATGCACCACCATGCCTAGCTAATTTTGTATTTTTAGTAGAGATGAGGGTTTCTCCATGTTGGTCAGGCTGGTCTCGAACTCCTGACCTCAGGTAATCCGCCCACCTTGGTCTCCCAAAGTGCTGGGATTACAGGTGTGAGCCACCACACCCAGCTGCATTTTTTTCTTCAAAAGAAATTTATGCACAATTTCTATAATATAGTAGGTTTGTTTTTATATAAAAAAAGACTTTCTCCAAATCTTCAAATGAAAATGAGGATTCAAGAAAAGTGTGTATTATTTGTCCTATAGCTTAGTACACAAGTGCCTTGGCACACTCCAGGTACCCGCGGGCATACGTACCTTAGAGTGGGGGCCTGGCATTCAATATTATTCATAACCTGTGCTTAGCTTAGTGGATCTTTACGGCTTTTCTTCTATTTCTTCCCACACACTATGTGCTCTGATTATATGGGTCTACCCACAGCATATCAAATCCTGTGCATTTTCTATCATTTCTCCATATCATTGTTCAAATTAGTATTTTTTAAAAATAGGAAATGCCTTTTATTCTCTCCTCTGTTCATCCTTCAGGGCTCACTTCAAGTGCTGCTTCTGCCCAAATTCATTAACCTCCATATCCAAGCTCTTCTACTGACTTGTTTGTATTTCATTTTTAACACACACCATATCATGTGATTTATTTGACACACTTTTGAGCCACCACATACAAGACCTTGTGTGAGGAGCTAGAATACAGTCTATGAAGGGTGAGAACTGAGGTTGCTCATCTTAGATGTCTGGTATCTGTGTAGATGGGCATTAAATAGTCACGTTTTTCCCTACCTCTGTTCTCTTATTTTTCTAGTTAATCTTGTACTACCTCACAATGCTCATGCAAAATCCCAGATCTTATCAGGTCACAAAACCTTTCATTTTAAACTTTAAGATAGCATTGATGTTCTGCAATTATACAGGCAGTAGGAACAGGGAAAAATGGTATTAATGGCTTGCTTTTTTAATGGCTTGCTTTTGTTTTTTCTTTTTTTTTTTTTTTGAGACGCAGTCTTGCTCTGTTGCCCAGGCTGGAGTGCAATGGTGCGATCTCGGCTCACTGCAACCTCTGCCTCCCGGGTCAAGCGATTTTCCTGTCTCAGCCTCCCGAGTAGCTGGGATTATAGGCACATGCCACCACGCCCGCCTAATTTTTGTATTTTTAGTAGAGACGGGATTTCACCCTGTTGGTCAGGCTGGCTTCGTGATCCACCTGCCTCGCCCTCCCCAAGTGTTGGGATTACAGGCATGAGCTGTAATTAAGTTCTTAGGGTTAAGCTTGTGCCAAAATTAGTTTTTTTTTTTTTTTTTTTGAGACAGTTTTGCTCCTGTCTCCCATGCTGGAGTGCAATGGTGTGATCTCAGCTCACTGCAACCTCTGTGTCCCAGGTTCAAGTGATCCTCCTGCATCAGTCTGCCGAGTAGCTGGGATTACCACCCCCCCAACTAATTTTTGTATTTTTAGTAGAGACAGGGTTTCACCATGTTGGCCAGGCTGTTCTCGAACTCCTGACCTCAGGTGATCCACCCACCTTGGCCTCCCAAAGTGCTGGGATTACAGGCATGAGCCACTGCACCTGGCCCTAAAATTAGTTTTAAGTCAAAGTAACAATGCTCATTTCATTTCACGAAGAGCTATCCTGAAAAATCTTGGGCCAGGCACGGTGGCTCAAGCCTGTAATCCCAGCACTTTGGGAGGCCGAAACGGGCGGATCACGAGGTCAGGAGATCGAGACCATCCTGGCTAATACGGTGAAACCCCGTCTCTACTAAAAAATACAAAAAACTAGCTGGGCGAGGTGGCGGGTGCCTGTAGTCCCAGCTACTCGGGAGGCTGAGGCAGGAGAATGGCGTAAACCCGGGAGGTGGAGCTTGCAGTGAGCTGAGATCCGGCCACTGCACTCCAGCCTGGGCAACAGAGCGAGACTCTTTGTCTCAAAAAAAAAAAAAAAGAAAAAAAAAAATCTTTGCGCAGCATCACATCTGGTGTGCAAGAAGAAGTCGTGGGCCAAATTAAAGTTTTAATCTGCCCGGGAGTTGGCTATTTGTTACTGCCTCATCTGTTCCTCTCTTATTACTAGCCTTTTTTTTTTTTTTTTTTTTTTTTTTTGAGGCGGAGTCTCGCTCTGTCCCCCAGGCTGGAGTGCAGTGGCCGGATCTCAGCTCACTGCAAGCTCCGCCTCCCGGGTTCACGCCATTCTCCTACCTCAGCCTCCCAAGTAGCTGGGACTACAGACGCCCGCCACCTCGCCCGGCTAGTTTTTGTATTTTTAGTAGAGACGGGGTTTCACCGTGTTAGCCAGGGTGGTCTCGATCCCCTGACCTTGTGATCCGCCCGTCTCGGCCTCCCAAAGTGCTGGGATTACAGGCTTGAGCCACCGCACCCGGCCTAGGTGTTTCTTATGGTTTCTTAGGTCAAACACCTAAGAAACCAACCTGTTAGTCTTCTTTTTATCTTACTTGCAGACAAAAATTATTCCTAAATTAGTGTACTCTTTGACACAAAAGTACTCACAATCTGATGGCAGTATGAAAAGTTTAATGATGTAGTTATATTGCAGAGGGCCTTAGTTGTCTAGAGGTGTGTAAATGAAAACTTGTAAGCAGCTTTTTATCTTTCTTTGTTTATTTATTTATTTATGAGACGGCATCTCACTCTGTTGCCCAGGCTGGAGTACAATGGTGTAATCTTGGCTCACTGTAGCCTACACCTCCCAGGTTCAAGTGATTTTCTCGCCTCAGCCTCACGAGTATCTGAGATTACAAGTGTTCACCACCATGCCTAGCTAATTTTTGTATTTTTAGTAGAGACAGGGTTTCACCATGTTGGCCAGGCTGGTCTTGAACTCCTGACCTCAAGTGATCCACCTGCCTCAGCCTCCCAAAGTGTTGGGATTACACCACACCCAGCTTGTTTTTTTGTTTTTAAAAACAATGCACATTATATAAAAATTAGAAAATACTAAAAACTATTTTATATTCCTTTTATATTATTTTTCACACACATATTCAGCTGTGTATTATAGGAATATAACATTTATTGGTATATTATTTTAAAAATAGCCGTACTATAGGTACAGTACCAATAACTTTTAATCAGTCGAGATTTTGAGTGTCTTATATGTGCTGAACATGGTCTTAAGCACCATAGGGTATTGAGAAAACTTAAAATCCCTATCCTCAAGATATTTACACTCTAGCTGGATAAGAAGGCAAATGTGTAAGAAGAGATATGAAGTTTGGTGCAGTGGCTAAACTACATGGTATGTACTAAGCACTCAGGAGGAATTAAAGTTAAGGCTTCCAAGGATTAGTGACGGTGGGGAGGTGAGAGGAGCTGAGTACCCAGCATATATTACAGGTTCACTAATTGAAAGTTATTGCTCTGGTCCTCATCATCATTCCAAGTTCTTAATCTAAATGTCTGGGAATATTGATTACATTTGTAGAAATAGGAAAGTTTAAAGAAAAAAGCATTATTGCAGGAAGACCTTTGAGATGTGTAAGTGTTATCTAACTGCAGGTCTGTTTCCTATAAATAGTTAAAAGATATAAAGCTATTGTTCTGGTGAACAGTCAAAACAACTTTGAGAATCATCTGCTTACAAGCAGTAGATGAATTCTCCAAAAGTAGGTTTGGGCAATAATTGGTTTTATTCACACTATCCTTTATGCCATCTAAAGTTGACACGACATACCGTGACAAAATATATAGAATTCTATTTGCCAGTTAGTTCGAAGAATGAAGGTTTGTGTTTGTTGTGCCAATAGCTAAAATCTCTTTGAAATTCTGGAATTTCTTCTTGAATTGCCTTGTGACTTAACAGATGAGAAATATTAACACACGCGCGCATGCGTGTGTGTGTGTGTAAGAGAGATATGTTTTCGCTTTTAGGAAAATTCTCAGGTGTAGCTTAAATTTCTAAATTTTCAAGCTGTTCTAGCCTTGCTGGATCTGATTATCTCTGTAGCTTTTCACTTATGAATCAAGTTTCATTTATGTGAGCAACATTGGGAATATAACCTTTCTCATGACCCTGTAAGCTAATATTTTGCTTTGCTTTTCCCGGAATAAATGTCACTAAAACGTATACATTCTGCTTTCCCCTTAGGTAAAAATCTCTACACCAATGAATATGTAGCAATCAAACTGGTGAGTAGAATCTGTTTGTGGTGATTAATGTTTTGGTGCTCCCATTGCTTATATCTTCTTATAGGAAATAGTTTTAAGCATTCATTCACGAAAATGCTAATGGTTTTTTAAAATATATGATCCCATGTTTTTCTTCAATGATAGTGTTACAGTGATGAATCACTGTATACTATATAACACTATATAATTAAATGATACTAACTTTAGTGTTAGCAATGATGACTCAAAAATTAGTTGATTAAAAAAAGCTGGAAGAACTAGTAATTCTGTGAACTTAATCTTTCACAGAGGTATCTTAATTAAAAAGATAAAATCATTCAAAAATTTTACTGTTTTTTTCTCTAAACTGATTTATTTTTTGTACTTAGAAGAAAATCATAACTGATCATCTAATCATGGCCTTAAAAATCTGTCAAGCTTGAAAAACACCATATGGTCAAATTAGAAGCAAAGAAGTTAATTGGTATATTAATACTAACCTTGTGAATAATTAAACTAGTCATTGAAAATGATATCCTATTAAAAAAGAGAAGTAATAATTTTATTATTTGTGAGGACTAATAATTTTAAAAGACAGAATTCTTTGTCTTATATTTAAGGTGGATAACAAAACCATTTTTTCATGTGAAATGTTTCATATGACTAGTTTCACTGAAACTCTGTGTTTGTCCTCATAGTAGGTATGCCAGGATTTACAGGTAGCTTTGTTTTATTAGTTGGAAGCTAGAGGAGTTAATGATTGAAGGAAATCTATGTAATTCTTTTCTTTTCCTTCTTTTTATTTATTTTTTAGAAACAGGGTCTCACGCTGTTGCCCAGGCTGGAGTGCAGTGATGTGATCTTGGCTCACTGCAACCTCTGCCTCCTGGGCTCAAGCGATCCTTCCACCTCAGTCTGCCTCCTAAGTAGCTGGGACTACAGGTGTGTGCCACCACACCTGGCTAAGTTTTGTATTTTTTGTAGAGACAGTGTTTCATCATGTTGCTCAGTTGGTCTCGAACTCCTGAGCTCAGGTGATCCACCCAGCTCGGCCTCCCAAAGTGCTGGGATTACAGGTGTGAGCCACCACGCCTGGCATTGTTATTCTTTTCAAATTAATTGCACTTACCACATCCACACTTGTTCTGTGATTGGTCATTCTTCTCATCCAGCTTGCTTGTGGAGGAGGTAGGGTTGTCTTGTGAGGAACTGACAGTTACCAGATTTGTTTCCCTACAAAGGGGTGGGTGGACAGGGAGCAGGGCTTAGAGCAGCAGGTAACTTCTAGGAAACCCACTGTTTTCTTTTTGTATTTTGACTTGGAACTCTTGTTGGATAGATGGGAGCAGGAAGAGAGGTAATACATGTTAACAATGCAGGTCAAATATCCTCTTAGATTGAATATTAGAGGATTAACCGGCCAGACACAGTGGCTCATGCCTGTAATCCACTTTAGGAAGCCAAGACAGGCAGATCGCTTGAGCCCAGAAGTTCAGACCAGCCTGGGCAACAAGGCGAAACCCTGTCTCTACAAAAAATACAAAAAATGTGTCAGGTGTGCTGGCACACACCTGTAGTCCCCACTACTTTGGAGGCTAATGTGGGAGAATAACCTGAGCCCAGGAAGTTGAGTCTGCAGTGAGCCGAGATTGCTTGCACCTGTGCACTCAGCACCTGTGCACTTCAGCCTGGGAGACAGAGTGATACCCTGTCTCAAAAAAATAGGATTAACCACATTTTTTTAATTTATAGGAATTTGGTTATTCTATTAAAGTGTTCTCTAGTACACCAACTTTTTTTACTTTTTGTTTTATTATTCTGATAAGTTGGAATAATCTCTGATTTTTTGGGACTACTAAGAGAACGAAGCACTTCCTAAAACACTTAAAAAATTTGTCACATTACTACATATTTGTTGGGCTTTCTGTTAGGGACAGTTCTTTCATCTTGATTTCTTCTGCCAGGTTATACCAATTAACCTGTATAGATAAGCTTACATAACATATTGTTGACATGATTGATCATTACATTTCACTTTCCTTTTTAAAAACTTTTATTTTGCTTTGTATGGCCACTATTTAAAGCTAATAATGGAACTCTTGCAATCTAGTATGATGTGACTCAGTACTGCATTTCTCTTTCAAATAAGTCTGAAAGGCATTTTAGAGGATAACAATTTTTGTCTACAGGCTTTCTCTCTTCCTTTTGGGCTTCTGTTCTTCAAAGGGAGCTATGAAAGCAGTAATTGAGCTCTTTGGATTGTAATGGTAAATTTGCCTTAAGCACTATACTCCTATAAGGTAGCTGTCTGCTGTTTGTTTAGGATTTTAGGCAGGCATGTGTTTTCCAGAATAACTGTGGCAAATATTCTGGCAAATGCACAGCCTCTATGGAAATGTAATCAGCATCTGGCACAGAAATGCAAGGACTCTGCTGCTGCTGTTTCAGTTGTACTTTGTTTGGATCTTCATTGTGGACTCTTTTTTCTTAGAGTTCTACAAACCTTTAAAAAAACATACACAAAGTAAACAAAATAGTGTAATGAGCCCCTCCTTTATCCATCACCCACATTTCTAAGGGTTCTTTTTAACAGAGGTTTTCTAACAATTGGGTTTAAAAAAAATCTCTCTGTGCTGCTAATATTGCTGCCTTCTGCAGTCTGTAGACTGAGCTTTGCAGTGCCTTCTACTTATAGTGCTTCCAGAAAAGCACCTTGAAGCCCAATTGGCTGAGCAGGCTATGGCCATGTGCTAAGGAGTTGGCTGAAGTGTGTAATTCTCTCAGTCTTCATAATAAGACCCTCATGTCTGAATATATGATGTGTATGCCTTTCAATCCTTGAACTCTATGGAGTTTTGCATTTTTAATTTACTGGCTTAGCTACTCTATTATGCTTTCCAGCATGAAGATCGAGAGTATAATATTTGAGGAAGGATCTGTGGTTTTTAAAATTAATTGCCTCTGTGGTTTGTCAGAATCCAAAAGTGATTTCTCCAGAAGGAATAGTCCCTTTTCTAGTTTTTTGATCAACTTCTAGTTCCATGTTGATTTGTCGTCACTGTTTCTGTTTGGTTCCTTGTGAATTCTTAGTTACTTTGCTAATGGAAAAATTCTATACCTGGCTGCTTTGATAGTGATTCAGTGGAAGATCTGCAACCAAATGGAGACACAAGAGTGATATGATACCTCTCTATCTGAAGAGAGAAATAGGAAAGGGACTCTACAATATAATTAGTCTTATGTACTTTTCTTTTTCTTTTTCTTTTTTTTTTTTTTTGAGATGGAATCTTGCTCAGTCACCAGGCTGGAGTGCAGTGGCACGATCTCGGCTCACTGCAACCTCCAACTCCCCTGGTTCAAGCGATTCTCTTGCCTCAGCCTCCTGAGTAGCTGGGATTACAGGCATGCACCACCATGCCCAGCTAATTTTTGTATTTTTAATAGAGAAGGGGTTTCACCATGTTGGCCAGGATGGTCTCGATCTCCTGACCTCGTGATTCACCCACCCCAGCCTCCCAAAGTGCTGGGATTACAGGCGTGAGCCAACATGCCTGGCCATGTACTTTTCTTTTGACTAAAAGTCTTGAGACACTTGAAGTCCAACTCTAGTGATTGCTGATTTTATACTCAAAGAAGGGTATAAGTTCTTTCTTCCTAGCGCTTCCTACAGATATGAACATTCCAGTCTGGCCTGAACTGATTTCGATAAAATCTTCCTAGAAGCAGAGGGATAGACTAGACAACTTCAGAGAAACTTCTGAATTCTTTGGTTAATGAATTCTATATCTTAAGAAAAATGCAGAAAACTTCAAATGGATTCAGGAAAGAGCCTTCAAAGATGATCAAAGAATTAAAAACTAGGACCTATGAGGAAAGGTGAAAGGAATTTGAAATTACTTTGCCTGAGGAAAGACAGTCTAGGAAATCATTAGATTGTTTTGTTATTTGAAGAGAGCTACTTAATAGTATTTGAGGTTATTGAGGAGTTTTTTTATTTTTTTGCTGAGGACTTAAGAAAAATAGGCTTAAGTTTCAGTAGTGAGATGTGAGTATAATATAAAAGTGTTCCAAACCATGAAACTTGTTCAACATCAGCATGAATTATTGAGAGAAGTTATGGAATCTTCTTCCTTGGAGTCTGTCTTAAACATAAGACAAATAGGCTGGGCACGGGGGCTCACACCTGTAATCTCAGCACTTTGGGAGGCTGAAGTGGGTGGATCATGAGGTCGGGAGTTTGAGACCAGCCTGGCCACTATGGTAAAATCTCGTCTCTACTAAAAATACAAAATTAGCTGAGTGTGGTGGCGTGCGTCTGTAGTCCCAGCTACTTGGGAGGCTGAGGCAGAAGAATTGCTTGAACACGGGAGGTGGAGGTTGCAGTGAGCTGAGATTGTGCCATTGCACTCCAGCCTGGGTGACAGAGTAAGACTCCATCTCAAAAAAAAAAAAAAAAAAAAAGGACAAATAACCACTCAGTGGAGGAAAGGACAGTCCTTTCAACAAATGATGCTAGAAAATCTGGATACCCACGTAACAGTGAAGTTGGATTCTTACTTTACATTGTATTCAACAATTCAGAGTGGATCAAAGACCTAAATATAAGATTGAAACTATAATACTTTTAACCAGAATACACATGGGAAAAGCTTCATGACATTGAATTTGGCAGTGATTTCTTGGATATGACACCAAAATCACAGACAGCAAAAGAAAAAGCTAGCTAAGTTGGACTTCAGCAAAATTTAAAACTTTTGCATACTGTCAACAGAATTTTAAAAAGGGCAACCCATGGAAAGGAATAGGAGAAAATAATATTATCTAATAACAGATGATATCCAGAATTTACCATTATAACAATTTTTTAAAGTTCAGTGGCATTGACCAGGTGCAGTGGCTCATGCCTGTAATCCCAGCACTTTGGGAGGCTGAGGCGGGCGGATCACCTGAGGTCAGGGGTTTGATACCAGCCTGACCAACATGGAGAAACCCCATCTCCACTAAAAATACAAAAATTAGCCAGGAGTGGTGAGACATGCCTGTAATCCCAGCTACTTGGGAGGCTGAGGCAGGAAAATCGCTGAACCCGGGAGGCGGAGGTTGTGGTGAGCCAATATCATGCCATTACAGTCCAGCCTGGGCAACAAGAGTGAAACTCCGTCTCAAAAAAAAAAAAAAAAAAAAAAAAATTTCAATGGCATTAAGTACATTTACATTGGTGTATAACCATCACCACCATCCATCTCCAGAACTTTTTCATCTTCCCTAACTGAAATTTCCTATCTGTTAAACACTCCCCTCCCCCCAACTCCTTGGCAACCACCATTCTGTCTGTCTCTATGAATTTGACTACACTAGATACTTAATTTTTTGTTGTTGTTTGTTTTTTTGGAGACAGAGTCTTGCTTTGTCGCCCAGGCTGGAGTGCAGTGGTGCGATCTAGGCTAACTGCAACCTCCACCTCCCGGGTTCAAGCAATTCTCCTGCCTCAGCCTCCTGAGTAGCTGGGACTACAGGTGCACGCTGACACTCCTGGCTAATTTTTTGTATTTTAGTAGAGACAGAGTTTCACCATGTTGCCTAGGCTGCTCTTGAACTCCTGAGCTCAGGCAGTCCACCTGTCTCAGCCTCCCAAAGTGCTAGGATTACAGGCATGAGCCACTGCACCTGGCTACTATGTACTTAATATTAAGTGGACTCATGCAATATTTGTCCTTTATAACTGGCTTATTTCACTGAGCATAGGTTTGCCCTCAAGGTTTGCCCATGTTGTAGCATGTGTCGGAATTTCCTTTTTAAGGTTGAATAGTACTTAATCATATGTATATACCCAATTTTGTTTATCCATTCGTCCAATCATACGCACTTAGGTTGCTTCCACCTGTTAGTTATGGTGAATAATAATGCTATGAACATGCATGTACAAATAAATCTGAGTTCCTGCTTCCACTTCTTTGAAGCATCTATCCCGAAAGAGAATTGTGAATCATAATGATTCTGTGTTTAATTTTTTGAAAAATTGCCATACCATTTTCCCGAGCAGTCACTGCACCATTTTGCATTCCCATCAGCAGTGCACAAGGGTTCCAGTTTCTCCACATCCTCGTCAACACTTGTTATTTTCTGTTTTTGATAATAGCCATCCTAATGGGTGTGCAGATGTTGAACTTTATTTTATTGATTGATTGATTGAGACAAGGTCTCACTCTGTCGCCCAGGCTGGAGTACAGTGGCACAATCACAGCTCCCTGCAGTCTTGGTCTCTGGGACTCAAGCAGTCCTCCCACCTCATCTTTCTGAGTAGCTGGGACTACAGGAGCATGCCATCCTGCCAGGCTAATTTTTTAATTTTTGGTAGAGACAGGGTCTCCCTATGTTGCCCAGGCTGGTCTCGAACTCCTGGACTTAAGCAGTTGTCCCGCCTCAGCCTCCCAAAGTGCTGGGATTACAGGCATGAGCCACCATGCCCGTCCTATTTTATTTGTTTATTTGTAAAGATGAGGTTTTGCTGTGTTGCCCAGGCTGGTCTTAAACTCCTGGTATCGAGTGATCCTCCTGTCTCAGCCTCTGAAAGTGCTGGATTGCAGACATGAGCCACCATGTCAGCTACTGTTGAGCTTTTAAAGAGAGATTATAATGTGTTTAGGGTAATGTTTGGTTCTCTTGTTAGCCAGTTGCCCAGTACACTGTCAGTTTAGAATAATCAACTAGCCAGTTGCTCAACTGGTATAGAGCAAAGTGTGGTTGTTTGGCTGCTTTATCTCTGAGGTTTTTAGAAAACTCAATGTTTGGAAACTTGAACACCACATTGATTGAAGTTACATATTTTAATTGTATTTATAATCTTTAATTCTCAGTAGTTTAAAAAGAAATATACATAAGCATGTTCCTAAAAGCATTGTTCATAATATTGGAAAGTGAAAACAGTTCACATGTCCAAAAATTATGGGGAGGGTGTGTATACGTACATACGTAAATACAAAATACATATACACATACAAGGCAATACTTAAACCATTAAAAATAATATAAGCCAGGTGCAGTGGCTTATGCCTATAATCCCACAGCACTTTGGGTGGCTGAAGTGGGAGGGTTGCTTGAGCCCAGGAATTTGGGACCAGCCTGGGCAACATAGTAAGATCCTATCTCTACAAAAAAATAAAAATTAGCTGTGAGTGATGGCACACACTTGTGGTCCCAGCCGCTCGGGAGGCTAAGATAGGAGGATGACTTGAACCTGGGAGGTTTCGACTGCAGTGCAGCGAGACCCTGTCTTTAAAAAAAAAACAAGACATTATACACGTTTATTTACTGCCGTGGGAAAACGTTATTACATTGTTGAATTCAACAGCACATTAATGAACAGCAAATATATTATAATCTCATTTATATAAAATTAAGTTCATCAGTCTATATTATATATAAATACATATATAGATAAATACTTGGAAAGGCATTCACTAAAATGTTAATAGTGCCACTCTTTAAAGTGGCGGGATCACAGATGATTTTTGCTTTCTAATTTTTGTATATTGGAATTTTCTTCTGAGCATGCATTATTTTTCTAAAAATAATAAAATGGTGAACCTCCCAAAATTCAGAACAAAACAAGCAGGAAATACATTCTGGTATTTCTTTTTATTTAAAGGTTTGGCATCAAGTTTCCGGGGAAAATACATATCAGGAGAATATTTCTTTTTTTTTTTTTTTTTTTTTTTTGAGACGGAGTCTGCTCTGTCGCCCAGACTGGAGTGCAGTGGCCGGATCTCAGCTCACTGCAAGCTCCGCCTCCCGGGTTTACGCCATTCTCCTGCCTCAGCCTCCCGAGTAGCTGGGAGTATAGGCGCCCGCCACCTCGCCCGGCCAGTTTTTTGTATTTTTTAGTAGAGACGGGGTTTCACGGTGTTAGCCAGGATGGTCTCGATCTCCTGACCTCGTGATCCGCCCGTTTCGGCCTCCCAAAGTGTTGGGATTACAGGCTTGAGCCACCGCACCCGGCGAGAATATTTCATTGCAAGAAAGGTATCCTTGAATGGTAGCTCATGCAAAGTCTATTTTTATTTAACTATCCATGGAAGGAGTTGTATGTAATTCACCTTCATCTTCTCTTAGCTGTACTGTCTAAGACAAATTGTGGTTAGAAAAGACTCTCATATATGGATATCATCTCTAAAACATTAGGTGATCTTAACCGTTGTTTACTCCAAAAATTTAAGAATGGAAAAATCCCATTTGTTGAAATCTGATCAGTTTTTCTTTTTGGGTTTCAGGAACCAATAAAATCACGTGCTCCACAGCTTCATTTAGAGTACAGATTTTATAAACAGCTTGGCAGTGCAGGTAAGTCAAGTCTTTCTTCTCACTTACTTAGCATGTAGCTTAGCTGGAAGCCCTAAAATATACAGATGTTTTTGTCTGGTTTACCCTTTTTACCAAACCGTCTATCTCCCCTGCTTGCCAGATAGGTAAATAAACATAGTCAAACGCAAAGCTACTTGCTGTCTGGTTCCTGGAGTTGAGCTGACAGGGGAATTGTGTTGCTATGACTGTGCCCACAGACCAACCTGCAGATGCTTTCCACTTGTCAAATACACATAGTGTGAAGGATTTGCTTTTCAGTAGTTCATTCTCTTTTCATTTCTTTACTTATACCAAAAGAAAGGAGGAAATTTTGGTAATTTGCAAAATATACTTTACCACATTGAGGTGGTTTATCTGTTTTAAAGACATACTAAAATATACATTCTGAAATACTACAGCACTGTCATTTTATCCATTGTTCTCATTAATTTGCAAGAGCTATCCATATGACTGTAATAACCTATGACCTTTGGCAGTTTTTAAAAATTAAGTTAATCACTTTAAAAAATGTTTGTTTTTTACCTAAAAGCTCTGATTTCTCAAGTATCTTACTGGCTTCCAGAAAAATATTTTGCTAATGTTTACCTGCAGAGACAAATCTCTCAGAAGATGAAATCTTTCAGAGCTATTTTCACTATTTGACATTAGTAGAATTTCCTCTGCTTTATGCCCCCTTCACTGTGACAGGTTTTCTGTGAATGACTAAAGCTCGGTTTCCCTCCCTCCCTCCCTCCTTCCTCCTTCCTTCCTTCCTTCCTTCCTTCCTTCCTTCCTTCCTTCCTTCCTTCCTTCCTTCCTTCTTTCCTTCCTCCCTCCCTCCCTCCCTCCCTCCTTTCCCTCCCTCCCTGTCTTCTCTTCTCTTCTCTTCTCTTCTCTCCCTTTCTTTCTTTCCTTCCTTCCTTCTTTCTTTCTTTTCTTTTCTTTCTTTTCTTTTTCTTTTCTTTCTTTCTTTCTTTCTTTCTTTCTTTCTTTCTTTCTTTCTTTTCTTTCTTTCTTTCTTTTCTGACAGGGTCTTTCTTTCTTCTTTCTTTCTTTCTTTCTTTCTTCTTTCTTTCTTTCTTTTCTTGACAGGGTCTCCTCTTTCCTTTTCTTCCTTTTCTTTCTTTCTTTCTTTCTTTCTTTCTTTCTTTCTTCTTTCTTTCTTTCTTTCTTTGACTTCCTTTCCTTTTCTTCTTTCCTTTCCTTTTCCTTTCTTTTCCTGTTTTTTCCTTTTTCCTTTTCTTTTTCCTGTTTCCTTTTTCCTTTTTCCTTTCCTTTTCTTTTCTTTCTACAGGGTCTCACTCCCATCACCCAGGCTAGAGTGCAGTGGCAGGATCACAGCTCACTACAGCCTTGACCTCCTAGGCTCAAGCAGTTCTCCTGCCTCAGCCTCCTGAGTAGCTGGGACTGTAGGCATGCACCACCACACCAGGCTAATTTTCTGTATTTTTAGTAGAGATGGGGTTTTGCCGTGTTGCCCAGGCTGGTCTTGAACTCCTGGACTCAAGTGATCCTCCTGCCTTTAGCTTCCCAAAATGCTGGGATTACAGGCATGAGCCATCATACCATTGGTTTCTATTTCAGGTAACCCTATTGAAGGTACTACTGAAGGAATTTGAGTTCTACTTCCTAAAATATTTAGAATTATATGAGTCATTGTGTGTTATTCAAGTTTTATTATACCCTGACTATAGCAATAATCAGCTATAGTAATAACCCAGAGAGCCCACAATGGACTTGTCTTCCATTGAACTTAGTATGAGTTCTTGCTCACAGTCACCTCTCAGTATATATTTGTTAATTGACTGGAATGTTTTTGGCATAAGATTTAAGACTGGCAACTGAGTTCACAGGATGTATACATAACTTGAGGCTTATCTTCCCAGATGCCCCAGAACTACATTTTAATTGTTGTTCCTCTTATATTCCTGGTTTCATAATGTTGTTAAGTTATTCCAGGTTTCATAAATTTTAGGGAAAAGACTGTCACAGCCCACTTATGATAAGCATGTTTGTGTATGTCTCATAAATCTAAGGGTCAGGTAAAAACATGCTTAATCCAGTCCAACTTAGAAGTTTAAGTGGGGAAGTGAACAGGCCAGTTTTCAGGATTTCCTCTGTAAGCCCTTTCAAATAGATCCACCAAATCAGACCAATCTTCCCTTTTCAATATAGAGCCAAAAAATCTAATGAATTTGTTAGGTAGGAATAACATCTGTGCTGCCGGGTTGGTACTCTTCCCAAATACAGAAAATTGCAAGCCCTTGAAGTTTCAGCATTCTCTGTGCACTAAAAACAAGGAGTAAATAGGGAGGGCATTAGAGGAAAGGTGACTATACAAATTGCCTTTCACTTAAGCAGCAAGGAAAAACTGGAATCTCTGAGACTGGTACATCCATCATTGTCATGAGTGGGAATAGGAGGGCTCTGTTGTACTGTTTAGGCCAACTGTTGACTCATAGTCAGGTAGGCTGGCCATTGTTGGTCTGTCTCCCTGTACCTTTTCTAACAAACATGTAAAGATCACAAAGCCTTCTAGGTCTTATATGCAGTTCAGTGGTGATTACTGGCCTCTTTTCTGCTTCTTGAGATCACCCACTACTCTTAAAGGAGCTGTGGTGGGCATCATCTTAATACCCTTGCCTGCAGCTAACAAGGTAGCTATATACTTTTCCAAGATAGGAAGAGCTTTAGTTATCTGTTTCAAATCCCCTTGATACCCCTACCTCCTAGTGTAAGAATTGCTTTCAGGATTTTCTTAATAGTCATCTAAATCTGCTTGACTACTTTCTTCTAGTCATAGAGTTTACCACTCTTCAGGCTAATTTAATGTGGGAAAGTCCAATGTATTTGAAGTCCTTCATATTAGGCCCAAATTTGCCATTTATTTATTTATTTATTATTTTATTATTATTATTATTTTTAAATTTAGATGGAGTCTTGCTCTGTCACCAGGCTGGAGTGCAGTGGCACGATTTTGGCTCACTACAACTTCTGCCTCCCAGGTTCAAGTGATTCCCCTGCCTCAGCCTCCCGAGTAGCTGGGACTATAGGCATGTGCCACCATGCCCGGGTAATTTTTTCTTTTTTTCTTTTTCTTTTTTTTGAGACAGAGACTCTGTCGATCAGGCTGGAGTGCAGGCACGATCTTGGCTCACTGCAAGCTCTGCCTCCCGGGTTCATGCCATTCTCCTGCCTCAGCCTTCTGAGTAGCTGGGACTACAGGCGCCCGCCACCATGCCCAGCTAGTTTTTTTTTTTTTTGTATTTTTAGTAGATACAGGGTTTCACTGTGTTAGCCAGGATGCTCTCGATCTCCTGACCTCATTATCCGCCTGCCTTGGCCTCCCAAAGTGCTGGGATTACAGGTATGAGCCACCACTCCTGGCCAATTTTTTGTGTTTTTTTAGTAGAGATGGGTTTTCACCATGTTAGTCAGGATGGTCTTGATCTCCTGACCTCGTGATCCACCCATCTTGGCCTCTCAAATTGCTGGGATTATAGGTATGAGCCACCGCGCCTGGCCAAATTTGCCTTTGTTTTATTTCTATGAAACACCGTTGGGGCCTTTTTTATTTTTTTTAATTTTCTACCAGCTCAGAGACATTTGTCACAGTTGTTATACATTGTTCTCTCTACCATCCACCTCTAAGGCTTCTTTTAAGCCAGGTATCCACCTTTTTACATAACATGGTTTACACAGATACTTCAGTATCGGTGCTCCACTAGCAAGCATGGGCACATACATATTCAACATGGCTAGTTTTTCGATGCTTGTCTTGAGTGAGCCTCATAAAATAGCACAAGTAACTGTAGACATGGAGATAGTGGGATTACTATCCTCCTTGATCTGGACACATTTCTTTTAATTACATTTTCTTTTTCTTTTTTTTTTTTTTGAGACGGAGTCTCACTCTGTCGCCCGGGCTGGAGTGCAGTGGCCGGATCTCAGCTCACTGCAAGCTCCGCCTCCCGGGTTCACGCCATTCTCCTGCCTCAGTCTCCCAAGTAGCTGGGACTACAGGCGCCCGCCATCTCGCCCGGCTAGTTTTTTTTGTATTTTTTAGTAGAGACGGGGTTTCACTGTGTTAGCCAGGATGGTTTCGATCTCCTGACCTCGTGATCCGCCCGTCTCGGCCTCCCAAAGTGCTGGGATTGCAGGCTTGAGCCACGGCGCCCGGCTACATTTTCTTTTTCTTCCCTCAGCTTTATTCAGGTAGAATTGATAAATAAAAATTGTATATTTTAAGATGTACAGCATGATTTTTGATATACATTATGAAGTGATAACCACATACAGTAGTTTTGTAGCAGCCATTTCACATAGTTGACTTTTGTGCTTTTATGGAATTGTACTCAGCTAAAACCTATAAATCTTTTTTTAAAAACATAACTGCCATCAATCAAGGCTTTCTGAACTTTATAGTTATAGAATTGATTTTGAGCTCCTAAACCTCTGAAATGTCATTTTATTTTATCCCATTATTACCTCACTGGCATGGAGATAGATAGATGTCTATATCTATATACAAATATATATATATATGTGTGTATATGTATATATATATATATATTTTTTTTTTTTGAAACAGAATCTCACTCTGTCGCCAGGCTGAGAGTGCAGTGGCGCGATCTCGGCTCACTGCAATCTTTGCCTCCCGGGTTCAAGCGATTCTTCTGCCTCAGCCTCCCAAGTAGCTGGGATTACAGGCGCACACCACCACACCCAGCTAGTTTTTTTCGTATTTTTGGTAGAGACGGGGTTTCACCATGTTGGCCAGGATGGTCTTGATCTCCTGACCTTGTGATCCACCTGCCTCGGCCTCTCTAAGTGCTGGGATTACAGACATGAGCCACTGTGCCTGGCCATATTTTTTATTTTATTTTTTCCAGAGTCCAGATGAGGAAGGAGATTGGGATATTTTTAAAATCATGATTATATTATCCTATTGATGATTATACCTTGACTTTTTTTTAATTGTAATTGCATATTGGTTCCACTCTCTCCCACTCCCTGCCATAAGATTATAAGCTCCTTGAAAACAAGGCTTGTGTCTTCTTCACCCTTGTATCTCAAGTGTATCTTAAGGCTGAGTGTGATGTCATTCTGTCACATAGTAAGCAGTCAGTAAGTAGTTTAGTGGCAGAAAGAAGTTAGGAAGATTTAATAAGCTTGCCTTTTTAGATTTTTACCAATGTTATTAATAATAATATTCCTTGTGATGGTCAAAAAAAGGAAATTTATTTTGAAAGAAGATCAGTTTCAAAAGAAGTTCTTTTGAAAGAAAATAGACAAGATTTCACCATGTCTCATTGTAAATGTGAGCATGAACACCAGAGGTTGTTTCTCACTTACAGGCACAGCATTCTTCCCCCTATTTTTTTCAGAGTAAGTCTCAGCTGCAAGTATGACTCATTGGTAGTTAATATTTGAGCAGCCAGCACACATATGCCACTCTTTTCATTACCAAGGTGATGTTGCAGCGTTGTAAATAAACAACCTTTTGTGCCAAAGCCACACAAAGACCACAGTAACATAATTAGTATTTTTACTCACTAGTGTTTTGTCTGTAATTGTTCATTACTGTCCTATAAATTATAAAATATTTGGATTAGGAAGACTTAAACAGAAAGCCCTTTGTGCCCTTTGTGACTTAGGTTTGTTCGGTGAATTAATCATTGCTTATAAAATAAATGTAATGAAATTATTTGGGAGAAATGATTGATTATGAATTTAAACAATATCTGTTGCTGTGATATCCAGAGCTTGAGACATTAAATTCCAGAAATAGGAACTTTTTTGTTGTCCTGGGACTATGACCAGTTTCTTCAGTACCCAACTCTTTTTTTTTTGTTGAGACGGAGTCTCGCTCTGTCGCCCGGGCTGGAGTGCAGTGGCCGGATCTCAGCTCACTGCAAGCTCCGCCTTCTGGGTTTACGCCATTCTCCCGTCTCAGCCTCCCGAGTAGCTGGGACTACAGGCGCCCGCCACCTCGCCCGGCTGGTTTTTTTTGTATTTTTTTAGTAGAGACGGGGTTTCACTGTGTTAGCCAGGATGGTCTCGATCTTCTGACCTCGTGATCCGCCTGTTTCGGCTTCCCAAAGTGCTGGGATTACAGGCTTGAGCCACTGCGCCCGGCCCAGTACCCAACTCTTAATCATTATCTTGGCCTTTTGGACCCCAGTTTCACTTTGACCACCTGATCTAGAAATTCATACCAGTTCTCTAATTATGTAGAGATAGAACAAAAATGACAGCACTGGATAATTGTGAATGTGGTTCTGGTTGGAGGTCTTCTACATTGTCTCTGCTTTTCCTTGTGTGACCTCTAACTCTTTCCCTTCCATTCCACTTTGTTTTCTACTGACTGGTTGCACTTTTCAAGCTTCATTTGTTGGTTATCGTTTTACCACCAGTATTTTCAAGACTTAATGCTTAAGAGTTGATATCTCCAAGATAATCAAGAAAGAAAGTAAAGGGGACCGTGAAAACCTTGAGACAGAATAAACATTTTATCTTCCTGTTAGCTATCATTTTTTCATTTCTTACGGAAACCAAATTGTAAAGTCTTATAACTATTTTTCTTATTTTCTTCAATCGTTGTTATGTTAATTATATTATAGTCACCATAGGCAAGTTTTAATTTCATTTTCTTTTTATGGGAATTATTTTAGGTTTCAGTATTCCCTTAGGGTCTTTTACTTAGGAAGGTACATACATTATCAATTAAAAAATTTCCCAGTCCACAAATCTTTTGTCCAGCATAGCTCTCACTTTTGCTTGTATTCTAGCACACAGGAACAAGATTTGGTGGATGAGAGGTTTGGGACAGAGATATGAAAGAGCCTGTGGCTGAAACAGATCCATATTAGGAAGAGTGACAGTATGAGAATGACTCCATAGCTAGGTATGGGCTGACAACATGACAACAGCCTGGTGTATATTCAGTAATTGAATAGAAGATGAATAAGCCAGAACCAAGCATGCAGCTGAAGTGGGAGGAAAAAGAGAGGGAGGGGAATGAGTCAGGAAAGACAGGAGCAAATGAAGGAGGATTGAGGGTTTAGAGGGTAGGTAAATGGCAGGAAAATAGGATTCTCTGCAGTAAATGACAGGAAAATGGGGGTCTCTGACATAGCCTGAAATTTTTAAGTCTGGGCTGCCATATCCGGGCTTTCCAGCAGCTATTGTGATCTAGTGACTCTTCTGCTTTCACTCTCTTATAAAGGAGAAGCTAATCCTGAAATTAAAAAATGACAAGATTCCCGTCCCCCCCCCCCCTTTTTTTTTAAGGAAACAGATTCTTGCTCTGATTCTGAGGCTAGAGTGTGATGGTGCAATCTTAGCTCGCTGCAGCCTCAAATTCTTGGGCTCTAGTGATCCTCCCACCTCAGCCTCCCAAGTAGCTGGGACTACAGGCGCATGACACCATAACTGGCTAATATTTTTAGTTTTTTGTAGGGACGGAGTCTCATTATGTTGACCAGGCTGGTCTTGAACTCTTGGCCCCAGGTGATCCTCTCGCCTTGGCTGCCCAAAGTGCTGGGCATGAACCACTCTGTCTAGCCTTAACAAGACCATAATTGAAACTTCACCAATGCAGTAATCAAAACAAAATTTCATTGGGCAGAGAAAGCCGATGAACTTGTTAAATACCAGTTCATTTTTAAAATTGGTACATAATAACACCTATTTATGGGATATATGTGATATTTTGATACATGCATATCTATGTGTAATTATCAAGTCAGGGTGGTTAAGATATGCATTACCTCAAACATTTACCATTTCTTTGTGTTGGGAACATTTCAAATTTACTCATCTGGCTATTTTGAAATATACAATAAATTATTGTTAACTGTAGTCACTCTGCTGTGCTGTCAACACTAGAATTTATTGCTTCTAACTGTATGTTTGTACCCCTTAACCAAACTCTCTTCATCTTCCCCACAGCCAAACGTTCCCAGCCTCTGGTAACTATCATTCTATATGAGATCAACTTTTTAAGTTTTCACATGAGCGAGAACATGTGATATTTATCTTTCCCTGCCTAGCTTATTTCACTTATCATAAAGGCCGCCAGTTCCATCTGTGTTGCTGCAAATGACAGAATTTCCTTCTTTTTTTTTTTTTCCTTTTTGTGGAGCACAGGGTCTCGCTATACTGCCCAGTCAGGTCCCGAACTCCTGGGCTCAAACTATCCTCCCGCCTCTGCCTCCCTGAGAGCTGGGATTATTGGCATGAATTTCATTCTTTTTTATGGGTGAATAGTATTTCCTTATGTATATGTACCACATTTTCTTTATCCTTTCATCTGTTAATGGACACTTAGGTTAATTGCATTATCTTTGCTATTATGAATAGTGCTGTAATAAACATGGACGTACACATATGTTTTTGATAAACTGATTTGATAATGACTATGAAGATCATTTGCCCATTTTTAAATCAGATTATTATTGGTACTATTTTTTGCTATTGAGTTGTTTGAATTGCATATATATCCTGGCTGTTATATATTAGATACATGTTTGCATATATTATATTTTCTCTTATTCTACTGGTTGTCTCTTCACTCAGTTGTTTCCTTTGCTGTGCAGAAGCTTCTTAGCTTGATGAAATTCCATTTGTCTATTTTTACTTCTGTTGCCTGTGTTTTTGAGGTCTTACCTGAAAGATTTTTGCCCAGACCAATGTCATGAAGCATTTCCCCAGTGTTTTATTCTAGTAGTTTCATAGTTTCAGGTCTTACATCTAAGTCTTTAATCCACTTCGATTTGATTTTTTTTTTGTATAGTTAGAGATAGGGGTCTGGTTTCATTTTTCTAAACAGACCATCTTTTCCCTACTGAATATTCTTGGCACGTTTGTTGAAAATTAGCTGGTTCTAAATACATGGGTTTATTTCTGAGTTCTCTCCTCTCTTCCCTTGGTCTGTTTGTCTATTTATGCCAGTAACATGCTGTTTGGTTACTGTAGCTTTGTAGTATATTTTGACATCAAGTAGTGCGTGATTAGTGGGTGATGCCTCCAGCTGTGTTCTTTCTTTTTTTTCCCCCTTGAGACAGAGTCTTACTGTGTTACCCAAGTTGTAGTGCAGTGGTGTGATCACAGCTCACTATAGCTTCAGTCTCCCAGGCTGAGGTGATCCTCGCACCTCAGCCTCCCTCACCATGCCCAGCTAATTTTTTGTAGAGGCAGGGTTTCACCATATTACACAGGCAGGCATCAAACTCCTGGACTCCAGTGATCCACCTGCCTCAGCCTCCCAAAGTGCTGGGATTACAGGTGTGAGCCATTATGCCTGGCCTTGCTTTGTTCTATTTGCTTAGGATTGCTTTGGCTATTCAGATTCTTCTGTGATTTCCTAAGAGTTTTAGGATTGTTTTTTCTATTTCTGTGAAGGATATCATTGGTATTTTGATACAGATTGTGTTGAAGCTATATATTGCTTTTGGCATTATGAATATTTTTACAGTATTCTTCCAATCTATGAATAAGGGATGTCTCCCCCCGGCCCACACTCTTTTTTTTTTTTTTTTTTAATTTTTCAGTTTCCTTCACCAGTGTTTTATAGTTTCCCTTGTAGAGATCTTTCATATCATTGGTTGAATTTATTTCTAGGGTTTTTTTTTTTTTTGTAGCTATTGTAAATGGAATTTTTTCTTGATTTTTTTCCACTAGTTAGTTATTGGTATGTAGAGATGCTACTAATTTATTTATTTTTTATTTTATTTTTATTTTTTGGGACAGAGTCTCACTCTGTCAGCCCAGGCTGGAGTGCAGTGGCGCGATCTTGGCTCACTGCAACCTCTGCCTCCCAGGTTCAAGCAATTCTCCTGCCTCAGCCTCCCAAGTAGCTGACATTACAGGTGCCCACCATCACGCCTGTCTAATTTTTGTATTTTTAGTAGAGACAGCATTTCACCATGTTGGCCAGGCTGTTTTCGAACTCCTGACCTTAGGTGATCCACCCGCCTAGGCCTCCCAAAGTGCTGGGATTACAGGCATGAGCCACTATGCCCGGCCTATTTATTTATTTTTTTGAAACAGGGTCTCACTCAGTCACCCAGGCTGGAGTGCAGTGGTGTATGATCTCGGCTCACTGCAACCTCCACTTCTCAGGCTCAAGTGATCCTTCTGTCTCAGCCTCCTGAGTAGCTGGGACTACAGGCACATGGCTAATAATTTTTGTATGTCGCTTTTGTATCTTGTAACTTTACTAAATTTTTAAATTCATTTAAGGAATTTTTTGGTGGTGGTTTTAGGATTTTCCACATCTACAATCATGTCATTTTCATATAGGGACAATTTGACTTCCTCCTTTTCAATTTGGATACCCTTTATGTCTTTTTCTTGCCTGTTTGCTCTGGTTAGTACTTCTAGTATTGCGTTGAATTAGAGTGGTAAGAGTGGGCATCCTGTCTTGTTCCAATTTTTTTGGGAGAAATTCAGCTTTTCCATGTTTGGAATGATGTTACCTGTATTTGTCCTATATGACCTTTGTGGTATTGAGGTATGTTCCTTCTGTACCTAGTTTGTTGAGGGTTTTGTTTTGTTTTGTTTGAGACGGAGTCTTGGTCTGTCTCCCAGGCCAAAGTGCAGTGGCACAATCTCAGCTCACTGCAACCTCTGCCTCCCTGGTTCAAGCGATTCTCCTGCCTCAGCCTTCAGAGTAGCTGGGATTACAGGCACATGCCGCCACACCTAGCTAATTTTTGTATTTTTAGTAGAGATGAGGTTTCACCATGTTGGCCAGGATGGTCTCAGTCTCTTGACCTCGTGATCCTCCCTCCTTAGCCTCCCAAAGTGATGGGATTACAGGCGAGAGCCACCACTGCCCAGCCGAGGATTTTTTTTTTTAAATCATGAAAGGATGTTGAATTGTATCAAATGCCTTTTCTGTGTCTATTGAGATGATCATACGGTTTTGTCCATTATTCTATTCATGAGATATATCACATATATTAATTTATGTATGTTGAATCATTCTTGCATCCCTGGAATAAATCCCACTTGATCATGGTGAATTATCTTTTTTATACATTGTTGGATTTGATTTGCTAGTATTTTGTTAAGGATTTTTGCATCTGTGTTCATGAGGAATATTGCTGTGTAGTTTTATTGTTGTGTCCCGGTCTGGTTTTGGCATCAGGGTAATCCTGGACTCAGAATGAGTTTGAAAGAATTTTCTCCTTTTCACTTCTCTGGAAGTGTTTTAGAAGAATTTATATTAGTTCTTTATATAAATCTGGTAGAATTCAGTAGGGAAGCTGTATTAGGTCATTCTTGCATTGCTATGAGGAAACACCTGAGACTGTATAAATTATAAAGAAAAGAGGTTTAATTGGCTCATGGTTCTACAGGCTGTACAGGAAATGTGGCACCAGGCTTCTGCTTGGCTTCTGATGAGGCTTCAGAAAGCTTACAGTCATGGCAGAAGGCAGAGTGGGGACTGGTACATCACAATACAAAAGCAGGAACAAGAGCAACTGGGGTAGGGGGGAAGTGCCATACCCTTTTAAATGACCAGATCTCATGAGAAGTCACTTATCATGAAGACAGCACTGGCATGATTCAAACACTTCCCACCAGGCCCCACCTCCAGCACTGGAGATTACAATTCTACATGAAATTTGAACGGGGGCAAATATTTGAACTATATCAGAAGCCATCAGGTTCTGGCCTTTCCTTCGATGGAAGAAGTTTTATTGCTTCAGTCTTATTACTTATAATTAGTTCAGGTTTTCTGTTTCTTCATGGTTCAATTTTGGTTGGTGGTGTATGTCCAGGAATTTATCCATTTCCATTAGATTTTCCAGTTCGTTAGCATATAGTTGTTCATAATAGTCTCTAATGATTCTTTGTATTTCTGTGGTATCAGTTGTAATGTCTCCTTTTTCGTTTCTGATTTCATTTATTTGGGTCTTCTCATTTTTTTCTTGGTTAGTCTAGCTAATGTTTTGTTGGTTTTGTCTATCTTTTTTTTAAAAAAACAACTTTTTGTTTCATTGATCTTTTGCAACTTTTGGTCGTAATTTTTTTGATTTCTGCTCTTTGTTATTTCTTTCCTTCTACTGAATTTGGACTTGTTTTTTTTTTTCTTTTCTGGTTTCTTGATATGCATCATTAGGTTGTTTATTTGAAATCTCTACTTTTTTGTCTTTTTTTTTTTTTTTTTTTCCTTTTTGTGGAGAACGGGGTCTCGCTGTATCACCCAGGCAGGTCTCAAACTCCTGGGCTCAAGCTATCCTCCCGCCTCTGCCTCCCTGAGAGCTGGGATTACAGGCGTGAGCCACCGCGCCTGGCGAAATCTCTACTTTTTTGATGTGTTTATTGCTATACCCCTTAGGCTATAGTATGGTGTTTCTATTTTCAGTTGTTTTAAGAAATTTAAAATTTTTCTTCTTGATTTCTTCATTGACACCATATTCAGGAGCATGTTGTTGAATTTCCATGTGTTTAGACAGTTTCTAAAGTTCCTCTTGTTATTGATCTCTAGTTTTATTCCCTTATGGTCAGAAAAGATATTTGATATACCATTTATATTAAACTTGTTGAAACTTGTTTTGAGGCCTAACATGTTGCCTGTCCTGGAGAATATTCCATGTGCTGATGAAAAGAATGTACTCTGAATCTGTTGGATGAAACGTTTTGTAAATGTCTGTCAGGTATATTTGGTCTAAAGTGATGTTTAAATCCAGTGCTGCTTTGTTGATTTTCTGTCTAGGTGATCTATCCAGTGCTGAGAATGGGATGTTGAAGCCCCCAACAATTATCATATTGGAATCTAGCTTTCCCATTAGATCCAATAATATTTTATCTTTCTGAGTGCTCTGACGTTGAGCACACATATATTTATAATTAGTTATATCCTATTGCTGAATTGTTCCTTTATCATTATATAATTACCTTCTTTGTCCCTTTTTACAGCTTTGACTTAAGATCTTTTGATATATCTACTCCTTCTTGCTTTTGGTTTCCATTTGTGTAGAATATCTTTTTCCATCCCTTCATTTTTAGCCTGTATATAACTTTATAGGTGAAGTGAGTTTCTTGTAGGCAGGATATAGTTGGGTCATGGTTTTTTATCTGTTCATCCAGTCTGCATCTTGTAAATGGGGGAATATAATCGGTTTATATTCAAGGCTGTTTTTCACAGGTGAGGAATTACTCCTCTCATTTTGTTAATCTTTTTCTGGTTGCTTTATATATTCTTTGTTCCTCTCTTCTCTTACTGTTAACCATCACAACTTGGTGGTTTTCTGTAGTGATACGGTTTGATTCTTTTTCTCCTTTGTGTATCTGCTTTATCAGTGAGTTTTATAGATTTACCTGTTTTTATGATGGTAATTATCATCTTTTGACCTCCAGATGCAGGTTTCTCTTGAGCATTTCTTGTAAGGCCAGTCTAGTGGTGAAAAATTTCCTCAGTTTTTGGTTGTCTGGGAAAGACTTTATTGCTCTCTCATTTCTGAAGGATAGCTTTGCTATATATAGTATTTCTGGCTGATGGTTTTTTTTTTTCTTTCCATTGCTTTGCACATATCATTTCATTCTCTCCTGGCCTGTAAGGTTTCCACTGAGAAATATGTTGTTATTCCCTTATAATTTTCTTGACTCTTTTTTCTTGCTATTTTTAGAGTACTCTCTTTGTGTTTGACTTTTCATTATTTAGGACTATAATATAAAGTGGACCTTTCTGGGTTAAATATATTTGGGAACCTTTGAGCTCCCTGGACCTTGATGTTCATATCTCTCCTCATATATGAACAGTTTTCAGTTGTTATTTCATTAAATAGATTTTCTATGCCTTTTTTCATCTCTTCTTCTAGAAATCATATAATATGCATATTTGTTCACTTAGTGGTGTCCCATAAGTCTTGCAAGCTTTCTTCACTCTTTTTCATTATTTTTGTTTTGTTTTATTTTGTTTTTGGAGACAGAGTCTTGCTCTGTCGCCCAGGTTGGGGTGCAGTGGCACAATCTCAGCTCACTGCAGTCTCCGCCTCTGGGGTTCCAGCTATTCTCCTGCCTCAACCTCCCGGGTAGCTGGGATTACAGGCATGCGCCACCATGCCTGGCTAATTTTTGTATTTTTAGTAGAGACAAGGTTTTACCATGTTAACCAGGCTGGTCTCAAACTCCTGACCTCAAGTGATCCACCTGCCTCAGCCTCCCAGAGTGTTAGGATTACAGGCATGAACCACTGTGCCCAGCCTTATTTTGTTTTGTTCTGTTAACTGAGTAGTTTCAAATGGCCTGTCATCAAGTTCAGAGACTTTCTTCTGCTTAAGTCTGCTATTGAAACTTTCTGTTGTACTTTTTATTTAATTCATCGAATTCTTCAGCTCTGGGATATCTGTTTGGTTATTTTTTATATCTGTCTCTTTGTTGAATTTCTTGTTTATATAATGAATTATTTGTCTGGTTTTGTTGACTCACCTGTCTGTATTTTCTGGTATCTTATTAAGCTTCCTTAAGATTATTATTTTAGGCCAGGCATGGGTGACTTACACCTGTTATCCCGTCATTTTGGGAGGCCAAGGAAGGTGGATCACTTGAGCTCAGGAGTTTGAGATCAACCTAGGGAACATAGCAAGACCCCATCTCTATGAAAACGACAAAAAAATGAGCCAGGTGTGGTGGTACGCACCCAATAGTCCCAGCTACTTGCGGGGCTGAGGCAGGAGGATTGCTTGAGCCCAGGAAGTTGAGGTTGCAGTGAGCCATGTTTGCACCACTGCACTCCAGCCTGAGCAACAGAGTGAGAGCCTGTCTCAAAAAAAAAAAAAAAAAAAAAGCCATACAACAACAACAAAAAAGATCATTGAGTTCCTTTTCCAGCAGTTTTAAATTTTCTTTTTATTAGGGTCTATTACTAAAGAGTTGTTATGTTTCTTTGGTGGTGTCATATTTCTTCCTTTTTCATGTTTCTATACCACTGTGTTGATATTTGTGCATCTAACGAAACTGTTGACTCTCTTAAACTTTCTAAAGTGGCTTTGATAGACAAAGAGTTTCACCTGCAGTTGGGTCTTAGTGTGCCGGTTGGGAAGAGTGTGATGAATCTGTGTGCAGGTAGGTTTAGTGATATAGTCTCTGTGCAACTTCTTTGGCTACATTGAACATCAGGAATAAGTGTGGATGCCTTAGTGGGCTAGGGTATAGAATTTTTTGGTAGTGATGGCAGTAGGTTGTTAATATCCTTGTTGATAAAGACTTTTGGGTCCTCCTGTTCTCATTTTCCCAACAATGGGGAGACTCTTGGTATCTGACATAGCCTACAAGCAGCTGTGAGACTAGGATCCTAGGCTCAGGGTCTTGAGGTACCTTTAGCAGCCCAGATCCAGGGGGTTGGGTTCCAGCTGTGAATCTCTATCCCTGGGGGGCAGAGCACAGCCCTGGCCCAACTCTGGGGAAAAAAAGGGTACTCTGGAGGTTTGAATTCAGAATACAGGCCATAGCTGTAATTCAGGAGCCCAAGTCGGTAGGGCTCAGTCTAGTAGGCACTTTATGTGGTTATTTCTTTTTTTCCCATTTTTGAGCACAGGAACTTTAGTGACTTACCTAGGGTCACACAGTAAGCAAATCTGCACTAGGAATGTGTGTGTGTGTGTGTGTGTGTGTGTGTGTGTTTTTTTCATACATACATACATAGATTTTTTTTTTTTTTTTAAAGGATAGGGTCTTGCTCTGTCACCCAGGCTGGAGTGTAGTGGCACAATCATAGCTTACTGCAGCCTCAAACTCCTGGGCTCAAGGGATCCTCTCATTTCAGCCTCCCAAGTAGAGTAGCTGGGAATACAGGTGCACACTACCATGCCTTCCTAACTTTTTATTTTTTGTAGAGATGGGGTTTTGCTTTGTTACCCAGTCTCTATTTTTGTACAGATTTTTTTATGTGCATATATACCGATATACCCAGCAGATTCCTAGAGCCATCCACACATTATCCCTTACCTAATTTTAAAACAGTGGCAGAAGACAGTCATGAAAGCTTTTAACTGGGGCAAAGATTGGAAATTTCCCCCAGTGAAAGAGCAGAATTTCCTGTTTCACGTGACGCCCCCTAATTTTGTGATTCAGAAGGCTACCTTTGTTACTTCCAAAACCTTTTATGGCCTTGAGCTTTTTAGGTTTTGAAATTTTTTTCCCACAGTAAATCAATCATGTTGAATGCATGTGCCATGTATACAACTGAGAAGCTTAGAGCTTCTGTATTCAAACTGTTTCACCCACCAAAACCTTTGTGCTGTGAATAAAGTAAGTGTTAATAGAGCTTATCAGACTTTGCAATTTTGAAGTCGCTTGGAGGGAATGGTTTTGTACGCCTTCATAAAAGACAAGCAGTGCTGGTTAGTACCACAAAAGAGCTTTGAATCTAGGCAACTGTAAATTAAGAGGAGCATGGTTCTGTTTCAACAGAGCAATTAACTATAAATCTGAAGAAGTCATAAGAAAGTGTAATATTGATAAGACCCTTTTATAATGTTGTGAACATCCTTAGAAGTACATTATAAATAAGCTGAGCAACACAGGAAACAGAACACAAGAATTCAAGAGTACAAACTTCTGAAGATACACTAGAAAAAATGGGAATTTTACTTAGAGAGGACTCTTTTAACACAGGTAGTTGTGAACAAGGAACATACCTCAACTTAGTTGTCCCCCAGGAGTGCTTAAGGAACTTAGAAGAAACCTTTTGATCTTCATTTGGGTAAAAAGTTTACATAACCTAGGAAGAAAGGATGAAATAGTGAACTTGGCAAAAGAGAGTAAAATTTGGATCTTTTCTTGCCATGTATAAATTTTTCAGAGATCTCTCTGCCAGAGGTATTATATATACTCCTAAATTCAGGGAAAAGTTATTTTGTCTTCCTGTTATATTTGTACAAATTTTGAGGATACATGTGCAGTTTTGTTACATGCATAGATTGCACAGCGGTCAAGTCAGGGTTTTTAGGGTATTCATCACCCAAATAACATACATTATGTACCCACCGACCAATTTCTTATCTTCCTTCCCCCTCCCACACCCTCACCATTCCAAGTTTCCATTCTCTATAATTCCACTCTCAACATCCATGTAAACATATTTACATGGATTTTTTAGCACTCACTTATGAGTGAGATCATACAGTATTTGTCTTTCTGTGCCTGGTTTGTTTTAACTTAGGTTCCATCCTTGTTCCTACAAATGACAGGATCTCACACTTTTTGTGGCTGGATAGTACTCTATTGTGTATGTATACCACATTTTCTTTATCTATTCATCCACTGATGGACACTTAGGTTAATTCCGTATCTTTGCTGTTGTGCATAGTGCTGTGAAAAATACATGAGTACAGATATCTTTTTGATATATTGATTTATTTTCCTTTGAGTAGATACCCAGTACTGGGATTGCTAGATCCAATAGTAGTTCTATTTTTAGTTCTTTGGGAAATCTCCATATTGTCTTCCATAGAGACTGTACTAATTTACATTCCCACCAACAGTGTAAAAGAGTTCCCTTTCTCTGCATCCTTGCTAACATCTGTTATTTTCTTAATTTATTAGTAGCTGTTCTGACTGCAGTAAGATGATAATGTCATTGTGGTTTTAATTTGCATTTCTTTAATAAGTACTAATGTTGAACATTTTTTAATAACCTCTTGACCATGTGTGTCTTCTTTTGAAAAATGTCTATTAATGTTCTTTTCGCACTTTTAAATGGGATTATTTGTGGCAGCTTTTGTTATTTTAGTTCCTTGTATATTCTGGTTATTAATCCCCTGTCAGATGAATAGTTGCAGTTATTTTCTCCCATTCAACAGGGTATCTCCTCTACCTGTTGATTATTTCTTTTGCTGTGCAAAACTATGAATGGATAGCCTTGCAATTACATTTTGAGGACTGAAGATTTAGACATTGTCATCTCCAATTCTAGACAGTGTGAATAGGTGGAGAAAACCATGAATTGAAGTGAGAAAAAGTTTAGCTCAAGTTTTTCTCACTGTTTTCTTTTCCTGGTTTTTTTTTTTTTTTTTTTTTTTTTTGAGATGGAGTCTTGCTCCATTGCCCAGGCTGGAGTGTGGTGGCGCGATCTCAGCTCACTGCAATCTCTGCCTCCTGGGTTCAAGTGATTCTCCTGCCTCAGCCTCCCGAGTAGTTGGGATTACAGGCATGTGCCACAACACCCAGCTAATTTTGTTGACATAACATAGTTCCAGGACCATGTTAGCTGTTTACCTAATAGTTTTCTACCTGTTACTTTCCCTGTGGATAGAGTCTGTACCTTATTTATCTTTTTTCTCTTTCTTCCCTTAACTGTCTAGTGTAGCATCTTGTACATAGTATTTAAGAAATGTTTGATATATGGAAAATAAATATATATAATACAAATGAATTCAATGTTTGAATCTTTCTCAGTCACCTCTCTTGGAGTTGCACAATCATTGCCAAATATGTTCTCATTAACACAGTCCTTAAGTTACCATCCACTCAGGAGTTTAACTTCTACTTTGCAGGGAAGATAATCCAGAACCCCCTTTCCTTTACCCAAAAACTTTTTATGGCTTTTAAAAATTTTAAACTCTTTCTGCTTCTGCTATATTTCTACAGAAGAGATTTAATCTACATATATTTTGTTGATTTATAAAGCCCAGTGAGGCTTTTTTCCTTTTCAGTATCCTTGGAAATACTGAGGCATCACTCTGGTTTGCCATGATTTCTCAGACACCCACTTTGGGGCTGAAATTTCATTTTACTGATACATGTGTTAAATTGCCATCAAACATTTTATCTCACATTTGGATGCTTTTCCAGTTATCTATTGTGTGAAGCAAGCCAATAAAAAATGTTGGTTTAAGAGGAGGTAGAGGCCGGGCGCGGTGGCTCAAGCCTGTAATCCCAGCACTTTGGGAGGCCGAGACGGGCGGATCACGAGGTCAGGAGATCGAGACCATCCTGGCTAACACGGTGAAACCCCGTCTCTACTAAAAATACAAAAACTAGCCGGGCGAAGTGGCGGGCGCCTGTAGTCCCAGCTACTCGGGAGGCTGAGGCAGGAGAATGGCGTAAACTCGGGAGGCGGAGCTTGCAGTGAGCTGAGATCTGGCCACTGCACTCCAGTCCGGGCGACAGAGCGAGACTCCGCCTCAAAAAAAAAAAAAAAAAAAAAAGAGGAGGTAGAGCAGTTATATATGTTCTTAGTCAACACTGTTTTGATTGCAAATAACAGCATCTATTTAAATTAGCTTAAACTCAAAAAGAGGATTTACTGGAAGACCAGCAGGATATGTCATGAAACCAAGAAAGGAAATATACAGGCCTATCTAGGGATTAGAACAAAGCACTTGGAGAATCTCTAGGAACCAAGACAACTACTCTTGGTCCCTGGCTTTCTTTTCAACTCTTCCTGTCTCTGACACTTTTTTTTGACCCTCCTTCTGCTTAGGGCTGTAAAATCTCTTGCCTCAGCTTGCGTCTACCAGCATCATTTTCTCTACATTACCAGCCTTCTCTGCTTCTTATATTTTGTAGGAAAAGGCCTCCTCCACAGCCCTTCTCCTTAATTTAAGCCCTAGCAGAGATTGATTAGAGCCCATATGTCACAACTGCAAATTCCTGAGAAAAAGACTGACTGATCCATCTTGGGTCAGCTTTTCAATCCTGGTCCAGGTAGCTTACTTGTGGGTACAGAACCACTTGGGCCCCACCACTCAAGAGAGAGCAGATTCTCTAAGAATGAGGTTTAAGAGCTGGGAGAAAAATAATTGACAATATAACAAGGAAATGGAGAGCTTATAGACCATGCTTTTCTTTCTCTTCTTGTAACACTTGCTAAATAGCAAGCCATTTTGCCTTGAAACATTTTAACATCTTGAGATTGTCACAGTAGGGAGTAGAAACCGAGAGCTAGTGTGTGGTCCTGGCATAGGGCAGTGAGTACTCCCAGAAAGAGAACTACACCTTTCACGATGTATTGAACTCACCACCTCTTGTGGGAAAATAATCATTTTTGGAGAAGAACCTGCTCTAAGCCTCCATTAAGAGAGACAGGCCCTCTCATACTTTGAGGGGGTCTGGAATGATGAGTTGAGGTTTAAAACAACATCTGCCTAACTTTTACGCCCTGAGGACCTGCTCCTCTCTGTGTGAGTGGCCTATTTGAAATAAGTAAATATTAGGGCAACAGCAGCCTAATTTTATTTTATATTTTATTTTTTATAATATTTTATATTTATTTTAACAGCCTCATGTTAAAAACAAAAAGTTAACAATCCTATTCACTGGGTAAAGGGTGAGGTGGGTGTTTGAAAATATCTGAGCAGCACTAATGTCACAGTTGTTCCTCTTAGGGAGCAGAACTTAAATATAAAAGTGTGCCTGATTCGGTGAGTTAGTAGCAAGAACCTGATCAGTATATGAAAAGCAGCTCTATCTTATGGAACAAATGTCAGATGAGGAAAAGTGTGGTGTCGTTGTCTTTTCCTTTGAGAGAGGAAGCGGGAGGGAGAAAGAGATTTCAAATCTACCTACATTGTCAGGAAATATTTTAAAAGGATATTTAAACGCTTCCATTGATGTTGCATCTTAAGTCTAGTCTGTGGCAAATGCTTAATTTTGTGAAGAAAAAAATAGGAAGAGTTGTTTCATTTACTGGGCTTGGAAAGGTATAATTCACATACTCAGTACTAATAATTTCTAGTCTTAAATGGAGCTTAAATAGTGATACTATGAATTTCCATCTCTTCTTCCAAGGGTGAAATATCAGACCTTAGCCTTTAGCTACACTAGTTTGCAAAAAACAAGAACAAAACCCTGATATTTCTGAGGCCTGACTTCTGGACCAGGACAAATTCTCCAGTTGTGTGTCCTTTTTAATTTCCGTAAAGTTTTAGGACATTTCTGATACTATGGCTAACAATGTACCCTACTGTGTGATGAAATATAAGCAAGCGATATTCATATATAATGCTGTGAGAGACTTGCTTATCTGTTAGAGCCAGACCTCCTGTGGTCCTTCCCTGCCCCTTGAAATTCTCAAATAGCTCTAAATCACCTGAGCCACATAGAGTAATTGCCTTTAATTACATTTATAAAATTTTAGAGAATTTTGCATTGGGGAAGGGAAAATGTAAAAAAAAAGGGGGGTAGGGGAGAGGAGAGAGATTCTGTCCTTTTCCCTCGTGCAAAAGAAAAACACTTCTATTTTACACATTCTGGACCAATAATTTCCTTAATTCCAAATAGACTGTTGTGAGTTTATTATAGAAATTGTTTGGCTTCATACATCCCACAGTAACACAAAGTACTGACACCTTTTCAGCGCATCGTTTTGCAAAGTGCAGAACTGCTTGAGGTTATTTGCTCGGTGTGAAGGTAGAATTTGCTACTTAGATTTTGTTTTATTTTAAAGGGCTTCATGAAAGATAGAAGGTAAGGTTCTAGAAATACACCCATGTAACTTACATGTAAGTGAACTGGACTGAAGAGTTGTGATTAGTTACAGGAAATCGATATAGTGCTTATGCAGGCAGAGGTTTGAAAAAGGTAGATCACCAAAACCTGTCAGTGGGAGCTTGCTTGGTAATAGACACAGACCCTGAAGGTTCTGGTGCTATTTTCTCCCTTTAATTCTAGGTCATATTTTGACATGTTTTGGGCCTTTACTCATATCTCTCTTACTGTATATCTGTATGTTTCTCTTCCATCTGTATTCTCACAGCCATTTTTCTGGCATTGAGTAGGGCTTTTAGTGGCTGCCCTTAGAGAATGCTTGTTAAGGAGGTCAAAGACAAGGGAAGTCTAAGTCTAAAATAAGTACTAGAAGTAAGCTCGGTGACCCCCAAAGGACTGACCAGAGCCGTTAGTCACTCTTCCTCCTAGCTCATAGTATGTCAAGGTTAATCATTTAGAAGGGAGTTAACATTTAGCATTCCCAAAGCTGTTGAGTACTATGGAAAGAAGAAGGTGAGTCATTGAAGAGAATTATTCCTATGATTATGAGAAGGCAGAAGTATGTATCTACTGTCTTATATTAAAACTTAACTAGTTCCTTTCCAGTATCTGTCAGTGTCATTGGTAAGAAAACATTTCCTTAAGTTCCAGTAACAAAATATTTAAAGATAGATAACTCCCTGTGCCTACTATCATAATAGTAATCTAGTTGCTAGCTAAGCCCTTTTATATTTGTAGAATATAAGTTATTTGTAAGTGTGCTTGGAACAAAAGCCAACAGAAAGATCAATTTTTAACATTTGTGACCAATTATATTGTCATTTTCTTTCTACAAAAATAATTTATATTCCACCCACTCAAAGAAGAGTTTGTCAGCGCTGCACGATTCTGCATTCTTGTGCTTTCAGCAGTCTAACACACTTTTAACATTTTTCTGCATTGTCCTTTCTTTATACTTCATACTGCCTTAAGGCCAGCCTGTAGGTAATCTCTTCTACATTAGTGAGAATGCAAGGAGATGACATTTTCACTAACAAAACACTATACATCACTGTGTCTATAGCTAGCACTATGCTGGGTAATTTGAGGGCCAAAGAATTACGAATAAGATGATCTCTGTCCTTCAGGAGACTAGAGTGTCATTGGGTGGAAAATGTAATATTTACTGAGCTTACAGTATGTTCATGGTAGGACAGTAAGGTTAATGGTATTACAATAATGGTAAGTAACTGTAACACAAGCTAAAACAGTAGAATGTTATACATATATTTTAAGATACATATAAAATGAGGAAGTTCTGAAAGAAAAAAATGGTTTCTAATTTTGGGAAAGAGAAAAGGTTTTATAGCGAGAGTGGCATGTATGGGGCTGAGCTTTAAAAACGGATTATGATTTATTTGGACATATAAAAATGGAAGAGTAAGGAAAGCTTTCCAAGTACAAAAAATAAACCAAGGCCCAGAGGCTGCTATGTCTCTGTTCATGCATTTATTAAAGAGATATTCTTGAGCATCACACTTGGGTTAAGTACTATTCTAAGCTAAGTCTTAGGGATACAATAGTGAACAAGATAGGCACAGCTCCTTACATATATTATATATGTGTATATATATAAGATAGAGCAAGACCTCATCTCCAAATACACAACACACACACTGCACTTCAGCCTAGGTGATAGAGCAAGACCTCATCTCCAAATAGATATGTGTGTGTGTGTGTGTGTGTGTGTGTATGTGTGTGTGTGTGTATTTGGAGATGAGGTCTTGCTCTATCACCTAGGCTGAAGTGCAGTGGTGTCATCACAGCTCACTGCAGCCTCAACCTCCTGGGCTCAAGAGATTCTCCCACCCCAGCTTCCTCAGTAGCTGGGACCACAGGCATGCATCACATGCCCAACTGATTTTTTATTTTTTGTAAACATGGGGTCTCCCTATGTTGCCCAGGCTAGTCTCAAACTTTTGGCCTTGAGCAGTCCTCCCGCCTCAGCCTCCCAAAGTGCTGAGATTACAGGTGTGAGCCACTGTGCCCAGGCTTAATTAATATTCTAAAAGGAATATTATTTATTTTTTTTGAAATGGATTCTCGCTCTGTCACCCAGGCTGGAGTGCAGTGGCGCCATCTCGGCTCTCTGCAAGCTCCACCTCCTAGGTTCACGCCATTCTCCTGCCTCAGCCTCCCAAGTAGTTGGGACTACAGGCGCCCGCCACCATGCCCTGCTAATTTTTTTGTATCCTCCTGCCTCGGCCTCCCAAAGTGCTGGGATTACAGGTGTGAGCCACTGTGCCCAGCTGCCATTTTATTTTTAAATACCCCCACAGACCTGAGTACTCAAGTAATGGGGACTGCAGTGCTAAATGTTGAAAATAGGCCCAGGCCTAGAGTCAGAATAGGGACCAAAGAAGATTTAGAACTCTGGCAGTTTGGGGAGGGTGAGGTGGGGAGAACTGCTCGAGCCCAGGAGTTCAAGACCAACCTGGGCAACCTAGTGGGACCCTGTCTCAACAAAAAATTAAAAATTAGCCAGGGGTGGTGTCACATATCTGTAAGTCCCAGCCACTTGGGAGGCTGAGGTGGGAATATTGCTTGAGCCTGGGAAGTCAAGGCTGCTGTGAGCCATGATTCGTGCCACTGCACTCTAGCCTGGGTAATAGAGTGAGACCCTGATTTAAAAAAAACAAAAACAAAAACTGGCAGTTTGGCACATTATGCTAAAATGTTAACTATTCAAGCATTTGACTCAGCATTTCCTCTTTAAGAAATTAACATTCAAGATATGTTTATGGGGCCAGGCATGGTGGCTCACACCTATAATCCCAGCACTTTGGGAGGCCGAGGAGGGCAGATCACCTGAGGTGAAACATGGTGAAACCCTGTTTCTACTAAAAATACAAAAATTAGCCAGGCATGGTGACACATGCCTGTAATCCCAGCTACTCCAGAGGCTGAGACAGGAGAATCGCTTGAACCCAGGAGGCGGAAGTTGCAGTAAGCCAAGATCACACCACTGCACTCCAGCCTGGGTGAGAGAATGAGACTCTGTCTTAAAAAAAAAAAAAAAAAAAAAAAAAAAGATACATTTACAAACATGCCCGAAAACGTAGGCATAAGGTTTTTTTTTTTTTTTGTAGTATTGCATGCCTATTTGTCTAGATGCTTTTATTTACAAAGAGTAGAATCCCAGTTCAAGCTCACTCACTTGAGAGAGGGAGAGGAGGATTTCTTGGCTCACAGAACTGAGAAGTCAAAAGCATTCTCACCTCAAGCCATCCAGATACAGGACTAATGATGTCCTTGGTCCATAGGTATGTGATACATTTACCTCTCTTTTTTTCTCACCTCTTCTTTCTCTGCATTAGCTTCATTCTCAAATAGGCTTTCTCCATGTGCTGGTCCCTGGCAACTCCAGACTGAACTGCTTTCAGTTTAGCAATCAGGGAGAGAGACAGAAAGAGAAAGAGTACTCCTTCTTCTCTCTAGTTCCACAAAAGTCCTAGAGTTGACTTCTGTTACATGAGAGACATGGCACCCATTCCTGAGCCAGTTTTCCTAGGCAGGCAGATAGAGTATTCTGATTAACTGGGCTTGTTGCATCCTCGGGACGGCGATGGGAAATGGGTTGGCTCCACTTTAACCACATGAAGTAACACTGGGGAAATGGTGCTTCCCTACTGTAAGAGTAAGGTGGTGTTATCAGAAGGAACAAAAGGATGCAGACCAGGCAAAAGCAATAGCTGTTCCCTATAATATATATTTCTAATTAACACATGGAAATAGCATAAATGCCCATCAGTAGGGGGAGAGTTAAACAGATGTGATACATGGTGGAATACTATTATACTACTATTAATATGTAGCTATTAAAATGAATAAGTTAGGTCCATATGTTGATAAGAAAAAGTATCCACTCTGTAGCATTTTTCTTTTTCTTCTTCTTTTTTTTTTTGAGACAGAGTCTCACTGTCACCCAGGCTGGCGTACAGTGGTGTCCTCTCAGCTCACTGCAACCACTGCCTCTGAAGCTCAAGTGATCCTCTTGTCTTAGCCTCCCAAGTAACTGGGACCACAGATATGCACCACCATACCTGACTAATTTTTTGTAGTTGTGGTAGAGACAGGGGTTTCACCATGTTGTGTAGGCTGATGTTGAACTTCTGAGCACAAGCAATCCACCTGCCTTGGCCTCCCAGAGTGTTGGGATTATGGGCATGAGCCACCATGTGTGGCCCACACTATAGTATTAAATTAAAAATGAAGTTTCAGTACACTATTCTTAATCATGTGCCTTTGTGGTTATGAATACTTTTTCTTTTTCTTTTCTTTTTTTGAGACGGAGTCTTGCTCTGTTGCCAGGCTGGAGTGCAGTGGCACGATCTCAGCTCACTGCAACCTCTGCCTCCCGGGTTCAAGTGATTCCCCTGCCTCAGCCTCCCGAGTAGCTAGGAATACAGGCATGCGCCACCATGCCCAGCTAATTTTTTGTATTTTAGTAAAGACGAGGTTTCATAAGGATGGTGTCGATCTCCTGACCTTGTGATCCACCTTCCTCGCCCTCCCAAAGTACTGGGATTACAGACGTGAGCCACTGTGCCCGGCTGTGAATACCTTTTCTTTATATGCTTTTTACTGCTTTTGGTTTGCTGTTATGTTTGATTGTCTAAAAATGGGTAATATAGATATCCATGCTATATCTGTCTATTTATCACTTTTATAATTTAAAAAAGTAATGCCCCAGGTGGCTCCTGTTCCACACCAGGGACTGGAATTGACAAGTCTTGAGAACCGCAGACAGGTGGACAGGAAAGGTGAAAAGATAGTGTTTGTGGAGCTGATTTTAAAATAATGGGGGCGAGGGCAAGAACATTTCTTAAAAATAAGGGAAGCCAAAGGGATGGGTAGGACAAATCAAGCTGCCTGTGGAGCATAGTGGCGGGATTTATGTACTGGAAAGATGATAAAGAACTACTGGAAAAAAAATAAAATGTTAACCAAAAGGGCAGAACATGCGGTTTGGAAGAGTTGGGTTGGGGAGCATGGAGAATAATTTTGACAACAACATAGATGAAAAAGAACATTAGAGTAAGAGAATGCAGACATCTTAGTGTAGAGAAGAGAATAGTGAATCTGGAATTGAGAGATTTGGTTGTATTATTTGGGAACCTAGGAAAGTTCACACAATATTTCTTGGGGTTTTTATTTCATCTGTAAAATGGGGTCTTTAGTACTTGCCCTGTTTTTCCTCACAGGATGACCATGAGATTCAAGTGTGGTAGGAAAAGGCTACTTAGGTGAAGAAAAGACTGTGTATTTCCAAGTTAAATGGGACCAAAATAAAGAATTTGTTTACAAATTGAGAGGGAGAAAATAAGGATAAGAAGAAGTTACTGGACTTCCTTTCATATTAGATGATTTAGATGACTAATTTTTTTGGTCATTTAATCTGTTTGGATGGGCAGGTGCTGTTTTGAGAGAGGAGAAGACATTTGTTTGTGTGTAGTTTTCAGTGCTGTTAACTGAAATAAGTAATTCTGCATAGTTGCTTACCTACATATGGGAACAGCAAGATAAATTGTAGATACCATTTATAGTCATCATGGAAGATTTAAAATACACGGAAGTCAATGTAGAAATGTTGCAACTCTGAATTTACTTGAAGTATTCATACTTGTGGCTTGTGCAACAGAACTGTCTTTTAAAAGTATTCCCATGAAATGTAAGCAAGAACTCAGAAAAATCAATTGTGTTAGTATTCCCTGCACATTTTAAATCCAATGAATTTGCTTTGCTCTGTATGTATTGTGTGTATTTCAGCATTTTGAGGAAAGCATTAGGCATTCCAAATGGAAAACTCAAGTGCCATCGCATTGAGTTGTAGTTATTAATTTACTTAGTACTTATTTTAACCATATCTACCATATGCTTGGACCAGTGCTAGGTGCTGACATACAAAAATATTAACACACAGTAATTGCTGCTTTCAAATAGCCTACCGTTAGTAGGGAACACAGACACATGGATAAAGAAAGTGTAATGGGAGTGGGGCAGGATTGTCAGGAAGGGGATCACTGTACTTTGGGTAACCTCGTTTTTTCCTTTTAATTCCTTTTAGATGTTTGGTGGAACCTTCTTGACTTTTTAGTTGTTAATTGTTCAGGTGTGTTTTAAGAAGAATCAGGTGTCTTAGATTTTGAGGCAGAGTTTGAAATTCAATAGATATTCCATCTTTGTGTTTTAAATCGCAGGAACTATAGTACTAAGGAAGGTGGAAAAATGGCAAATACTGGGTTTGTTAATCTCATGAATTTACCATCTGAGTAAAGTTAGTGTGTTAGTAACTCAGCAGAGCTGAGTTCGTTCGTTCGTTCGTTCTTTCTTTTCTTTTCTTTTCTTTCTTTCTTTCTTTCTTTCTTTCTTTCTTTCTTTCTTTCTTTCTTTCTTTCTTTCTTTCTTTCTTTCTTTCTCTCTTTCTCTCTTTCTCTCTTTCTTTCTTTCTTTTTCTTTCTTTCTTTCTTTCTTTTTTCTTTTTTTTTTAACAGAGTCTTGTTCTGTTGCCAGGCTGGAGTGCAGTGGTACGATCTTGGCTCACTGCAGCCTCCACCTCCTGGATTCGAGCGATTCCCCTGCCTCAGCCTCCCTAGTCTGGGACTACAGGCATGCACCACCACACCCAGCTAATTTTTTGTATTTTAGTAGAGACGGGGTTTCTCCATGTTGGCCGAGATGGTCTTGATCTCCTGACCTCATGATCCACCTACTTTGGTCTCCCAAAGTGCTGGGATTACAGGCATGAGCCACTGCACCCAGCCAAGTTAGTCTTTTTGGAAAGAGAAAGGACTTTACTCCTTTGCTTCCACCCCACCTCCAATACACAACACACTTTTACCTGTTTTTATCTTGGGCCAGGCACAGTGACTCACGTGCCCAGCACTTTGGGTGGCCAAGGTGTTACCAGATGGAAAGTCTTGACTGTGAGCTGTCTAAGTTCTTGGTGCCTTGAGCAAAGAATTGAACAACGGAAGGCGAAGGCATAGATTTATTGAAGTGAAAGTACACTCCACAGAGTGGGAGTGGGCTTGAGCAGGTGGCTCAAGAGCCCTGATAGTAATGTTCCTTGGGATTTTATTGATTTAAAAGAGTATGGTAGGTCAGGCGCAGTGACTCATGCCTGTAATCCCAGCACTTCGGGATGCCGAGGCAGGTGGATCACCGGAGGTCAGGAGTTTGAGATCAGCCTGGGCAACATGGTGAAACCCCAACTCTACCAAAAATACAAAAATTAGCTAGGTGTGGTGTTAGGCACCTGTAATCCCAGCTACTTGGGAGGCTGAGGCAGGAGAATCACTTGAACCCAGGAGGCAGAGGTTGCAGTGAGCCGAGATCACACCATTGCACTCCAGCCTGGGTGACAAGAGCGAAACTCTATCTCAACAACAACAAAAGAGCATGGTAAGACGCCTAAGTACCTTTAGAGGCTTCTGATAGGTTATGCCCTATGGAAATGAAGGATTCTGCCCCAGACCAGTCAGAGGCAGGATTCTGCCCAGGACCAGTCAGAAGCAAGATTCTTCCCAGGACCAATCAGAGACATCTCACCTATGGCATATATGCAGATGAAGGTCCCAGAATGGACCAAAACCAGACATTCCCATTCCTGGCATAGGGGAGGGGAAGTTTGGAGAGGGATGGGCCTTTGGCCTCTTATGACTTGGTTGTGGACAGGTGGGGTTTTTGTCTTAGTCCATTCCAAGAAGGCAGGCATAGGTTGGCCTTAGGTTTACTGTTTTCAGACCCTATTCTCCTGCCTCAGAGGCATGCGGACCACTTGAGGCCAGGAGTTTGAGACCAGCCTGGCTAACGTGGTGAAACCCCAGGTCTACTAAAAATGCAAAAATTAGCCAGGCATGGTGGCACATGCCAGTAATCCCAGCCACTCGAGTGGCTGAGGCAAGAGAATCACTTGAACCCAGGAGGTAGAGGTTGCAGTGACCCAAAATTGCACCACTGTACTCTGGTCTGGGCTGCAGAGCAACATTCTGTCTCCAAAAAATAAAATAAAATAAAAATGTGTGTAGAGGAAATCTGTCCTGTCTTGGGCTTTCTTTTCTGACTCCTTTTGGGTAAATAAAATGTTAAGCCTGCTTTAAGGCTCAAGGCCTTCATAATTATGTGTATGTAATAGAGACACTGTTAAAGCTCAATGTCTGTGGCTCAGAAATGTGAAATTATTCCTCTTCTTTTGCCTTTCCTCACTGCCTCTTCCCCTGCCATACAAATTTGAGCTCGTGCTAGCAGCAGCCTATGTTTGGCAGTATTCCAGTTCCCAGGAAGCATTTAAACAAGATGATTGTAAAACATTTTTCATTACAGGACAAAGTAATCCTGTTTTCTTAATTCTGGGCCTCGCTGTTTTTGTTATTAAACCAGCATTTTGAGTAAATTCATATGTTTAACTGGTTCATGTTGCAAAGAGACATTTTTCAGAGCCAGAGACATGAGAGGGATTGTTCTTTTTTAAAAAAGAAATACTACATGTTATCTCCTATCTTTGTAATAATGCATTGTTTTTATGGATTTATTCTCTGAGTTTTAAAGACTGTGCTTCCATTTTTCCCTTTCACTGCTTACAATGGAATATCATCTCGTTTATCTACCTATTTCTGATTTCTTGCTAAGGGTACATGTTTAAGATTATTTTCTTTAATGATAATTGCCCATGTATTATAATAATAATTGCCTGATCCCTCAGAAACATTACAGAGCATTTAGTAGTTGTGCTAGAAACTATTACCATTGATGGGGCCGAGAAGATAATTTAATTTGGGAAAAAAATTATTCTATTTTCTTTAAACATTAAATAATACACTATATAAACAAAGCAAAAGAATGGGCTTGCCAAGGTCATTGTCCTTCAAAGTTAGGTAATTTAGTTTTTAAAAAAGAATGAAAGACTAATTATTAGGATAGACTAATAATAGGATCAAATTACCAAAACCTTTGAGGTGGTTCTATTTCAGTTCTCAACCTGATGTGCCTTTTATAATATCTCTACTTAGAGTAGTTACTGTTCATAATGTGTTATGGATTGTTTTCAGATAACAGCTTGGATTATAAAAGAAGCCATTATCCTTGATTTGGTGTATTTAACTCAAGTTAAACTTAGTATAGACTGAAAATTAGCTCTAGTGTTCTACATTCATTCCCTATTCTGTGCAGCTTGGTATATGTGTGAGCCGTATGTCCGGCAGGGTTTATAACATCATATTATTGATGATGGAAAGGCTGTTTCATAGTACTAAGGAAAATATACAAGATAACATATGTACTGTATATATAACCTTGCAGTTTTGGTTTATAAGAGATTTAACCTGTAGTTAAAGGAAATATAATGAAATCTATTGGAAAATTCAGTAGTCACTTCTTTAGTTTCCAGGTTTCTGTGCAGTTTACCAATTTAGGAGGGGGAGACCTCATTAGCACATTATTCCCAGAGCAGATGAGAGATTATAAAACTATTAATACCTTAGTTTCCAATATACCATTGATCAAAGAATCCAGCACATATCTTGACTGAGTCTCCCACTTCCTTTCCATTCCCTCATAATTATTTATAGAAAGTACCTTTTTACCACATGTGTACCTTATGTTGCACTTAAGGATCTGCCCTTCTCCCCAGTCTCATTAAAGGATTTCATAGCATAATGTTGATTAATTAAAAATTTCTTAAGCAGTGGATTAGATATGGCTCTGCAAAAGAAGAATGAAATATACAGGATTTTTTTTTTTCATTTAAATGCAGCCCAGCTGATAAACCATTACTGTGTGGTAATCTCTGACCAAAGAGACAGACTTTCCTAGTGTGCCTGTGTTTGTGTCTTTTACCACCAGCACAGACCACTTTATGGGCAGTCATGCGAAAAAACAGGCTCAGAGTAGAACTTGCATGGAGAGCTTTCTGTACAGATAGTTCTAATAAATTACAGCTACATCTCCCAAAGGAACTTTTATGCTCAAAGGTATATTTTCTGTAAGAAAATAACTCAGAAACTTTAAACAGAGAAATCTTTTTAACTTGCCTTAAAATTCTTTCCTTCGAAAGGATTGAGTCCAGTTGTTTTGATCTGAAATAACTTCTGAAAGAGGCCTGTCACTGTATTCTGAATCCTTATGATATATTAATCATAAAACAAAGCATACCCTTTATTTCTACTCTCTAGATATAGTGTTTTTCAGCTGAGGTTACACATCAGAATCACTTGTAGAGCAATGTTTGCTTCCACTCCTAGAAATTCTGACTCAGTAGGTAGGAGGTGAAGTCACTGCATCTCATTTTGGGTATTTTTTTTTTTTTTTAAGTTTTAAAGATATTTCTGATGGATACACTTCCAGTTGAGTTTCACTACCAGCTTATGTTTGAATTGGTGCCACACGTTATTTCATAAAATATGGAGGTGAGTTTCATTCATAGTAGTTCTGTGGCTTTACAGAGAGGAACACAGAAGGTAGCTAGAAGGAAATCCTGGCCATAATAAGAATTTGGGTTTTGAAAGGAACCAGTCTAAACCCCCTCTTCTTCTTTTTTTTTTTTTTTTTTTTTTTTGTTGTTGTTGTTGTTGTTGTTTTTCCTTATTTCTTCTAAAGAAAAAAAAACGGGATACATGTGCAGAACGTGCAGGTTTGTTACATAGGTACACTTGTGCCATGGTGGTTTGCTGCACCTATTGACCTGTCCTCTAAGTTCCCTCCCCCCACCCCCCATCCATCAACAGGCCCTGGTGTATGTTGTTCCCCTCTCTGTGTCCACGTGTTCTCAGTGTTCAACTCCCACTTATGAGTGAGAACATGTGGTGTTTGGTTTTCTGTTCCTGTGTTAGTTTGCTGAGGATGATGGCTTCCAGCTTCATCCATGTCCCTGTAAAGGACATGATCTCATTCCTTTTTATGGCTGCATAGTATTCCATGGTATATATGTACCACATTTTCTTTATCCAGTCTGTCATTGATGCACATTTGGGTTGGTTCCATGTCTTTGATATTGTAAATAGTGCTGCAATAAACATACATGTGCATGTCTCTTTATAGTAGAATGATTTATATTACTTTGGGTATATACTCAGTAATGCGATTGCTGGGTCAAATGGTATTTCTGGTTCTAGATCCTTAAGGAATCATCATACTGTCTTCCACAATGGTTGAACTAATTTACATGCCTACCAACAATGTAAAAGCATTCCTATTTCTCCACAGCCTCGCCAGCATGTGTTGTTTCCTGAGTTTCTAATAATCACCATTCTGACTGGCGTTGAGATGGTATCTCATTGTGTAAACCCCTTCCTCTTTACAGATGAGTTAGCTAACCCAGAGAGGCTACGGAATGTGCCAGAGTTGAAAGCAGAAGCAAATACTAGATCTAAGACTCTTGAGCTCTTTCTATACTAGTATCTCGGACCTTGATCCTAGACTTGAGCTCTTTCTACACTAGGATCTCAGACCTTGATCCTCCCCTAGAAATGCTTCAAAGCCACTCAGTGGTCTAGAAGTTGCTTTGAGCATCCCAAAGCCTGCCAGTGTGTTGTGAGGTCTCAGGGTACTTAATAAAAGCAATAATGCAGGAAGCAGGAACTCTTAATTCTTCAAAGTTCCTAGGTGGGAGTAATGGGTGACATTATAGTTAGAAATTACAGATATTACTCAGAATCCTTTTGTGACTTCGTTGTAAACATGGAAACTTCTGGCAAAAGATAATCTAGATTTGATACTAAAGATCATTGAGAACAGTATCAGTTGTCTCATTTAAACTGAACCTTAAGTATTGGCAACAAGTGTAGGAAATTATGCCAATATTATATTTCTAAGCAAGCCTGACTTTTAGCTTTTACTTTAAAAAGAGGATATTATGCCTAGATTTGTAGTTTAGCCAACGAATGGAGTAATATGTTTACTAATTAGGATTAAAGTTGGCTGCTTTTTAAAAATCCAAATACAAGTAGCTCAGTCAAGGTGGAGATTGATTTTTCTTTTTGATAAAAAACGTCCAGAGGGAAGAAAAGTCCAACATTGGCATGGTTACTCCACAGCCATCAGGGACTTAGGTTCTTCTCTTTTTTGCTCATCTATTCTTGGCACTGCTTTACATCCTCAAGATGTCTGGTGATTCTAGATGGCTTCTGGACCTTTAGAAGGTCACATCTTTCACCTTTCATTCTACCCATCTCTCTTGAAAGAATTTTTAGAATTATACACTCAGTGGCCAGGCACAGTAGCTCATGCCTGTAATCCCAGCACTTTGGGAGGCCAAGGCAGGCAGATCACTTGAGGCCAGGAGTTGGAAACCAGCCTGGCCAACATGGTGAAGTCTCATCTCTACCAAAAACTAAAAAAAAAAAAATTAGCCCTAGTCTGTAAGTCCCAGCTACTCAGAAGGCTGAGGCAAGCCTAAAACTAAAAAAAAAAAAAAAAAAAAAAAAAAAAAAAAAAAATTAGCCGAGTCGGTAGTCCCAGCTACTAAGGAGGCTGAGGCAAGAGAATGGCTTGAACCCAGGAGGCGGAGGTTGCAGTAAGCTGAGATCATGCAACTACACTCCAGCCTGGGCAGCAGAGCAAGACTCTGAATTAAAAAAAAAAAAAGAATCATACACTCATTTCTCCTTCCATCTCATTGGTCTTTCCTAATTGTCAAGGGAGGCTGGAGTTATAACTGGGCAAGTTGCTATTTGCAACAATTAGAAGTTCTGGGCCACGCGTGGTGGCTCATGCCTATAATAATAGCACTTTGGGAGCCCAAGTTGGGTGGGTCACTTGAGGTAAGGAGTTCAAGACCAGCCTGACCAGCAAGATGAAACTTCATCTTTACTAAAAATACAAAAATTATCCGGGCATGGTGGCAGGTGCCTGTAATCTCAGCTACTCGGGAGGCTGAGGCAGGAGAAGGGCTTGAACCCAGGAGGCGGAGGTTGCAGTAAGCTGAGATCACGCCACTGCGCCACTGCATTCCAGCCTCAGCAAAAGAGCAAGACTCTGTCTCAAAAAAAAAAAAAAAAAAAGTTATGTTATTTTAAAAGAAGGGGAGGCTGGGCGTGGTGGCTCACACCTGTAATCCCAGCACTTTGGGAGGCCAAGACAGGCAGATCATGAGGTCAGGAGATGGAGACCATGCTGGCTAACATGGTGAAATCCCATCTCTACTAAAAATTTAAAAATTAGCTGGATGTGGTGACACATGCCTGTCAATCCCAGCTACTTGGGAGACTGAGGCATGAGAATCACTTGAACTCAGGAGGTGAAGGTTGCATTGAGCCGAGATCGTGCCACTGCACTCCAGCCTGGCGACCGAGAGAGACTCTTATCTCAAAAAAAAAAAAAAAAAAAAGAAAAGAAAAGAAAAAAAGAAGGGGAGAGGCATCCCTGTAATCTCACTTTGGGAGGTCAAAGCAGGAGGATCAGTTGAGCCCAGAGATTCAAGACCAGCCTGGACAACATAGTGGGAGCTCATCTCTGGAAAAAATTTAAAAAAACTAGCCCAATGTGGTGGCATGTGCCTGTACTTCCAGCTGTTTGGGAGTCTGAGGCAGGAGGATTTCTTGTCCCAGGAGGTTGAGGCTGCAGTGAGCCATGGTCACACCACTGCCCTCCAGCCTGGGTGACACAGTGAGACCCTGTCTCAAAAGAAAAAGGAGAGGGAGAGTGGGTATGTGGGTATTGGGCATGCAAACAGGCGCTGCCACAACCTGCTTTGAAGAATATAATATTTATATTAGGAAAATAACATTTTAGTGTCATCAAATCCTTATATAGGACATAAATTTAAAAGATCCCCAAACTGCATTTACCATGTGTCTGATTAATAAAAGCAGTAAATCTCTAGGACAAAGTGTTCTGCTTTGGATGTCTCAGCAGGAGTCATTGGAAACAACTATTGAGTTTTGTATATTTTTAAAAAACTGAAAAATGACTTCTTCAAAACAACAGGGAAAAAAAGACTCTTTGGGGCCTGGCGTGGTGACTCACACCTGTAATACCAGTACTTTGGGAGGCCGAGGCGGGTAGATCACCTGAGGTCAGGAGTTTGAGACCAGCCTGGCCAACATGGGGAAACACTGTCTCTACTAAAAATAGAAAAATTAGCTGGGCGTGGCGGTGTGCACCTGTAATCCCAGCTGCTCAGGAGGCTGAGGCAGGAGAATGGCTTGAACTCGGGAGGCAGAGGTTGCAATGAGTCGAGATGACGCCAGTGCACTCCAGCCTGGGCTACAGAGTGAAACTCCATCTCAAAAAAAAAAAAAAAAAAAGACACTTCAAATTAAATCCTTTTCTCTTTTGGAGATAGGAAGAATCAAGACAACCACAAAAACAATTGAACAGATATTTGTTGAACTAGCAGGAGTAACGTATATTAGAGGATACAAGCTAGGAATAAACATATTTAAAGAAAATGTTCAAGTTGTTTAGGGCTTAGGCCATGCATGGTAGCTCACGCCTGTAATCCCAGCACTTTGGGAGGCTGAGGCGGACAGATCACTTGAGGTCTGGAATTCAAGACCAGCCTGGCCAACATGGCGAAACCCTGTCTCTCCAAAAGATACAAAAAAAATTGCTGGACACCACGCCTGTAATCTCAGCTACTTGGGAGACTGAGGCGCGAGAATTCCTTGAACCCAGGAGGCGGAGGTTACAGTGGGCCAAGGTTACGCCACTGTACTCCAGCCTGGGTGACAGAATGAGACTCTGTCTCCAAAAAAAAAAAAAAAAAAGTTGTTTAGGATTTGATGAATCAAGATAGACTAATACAATATATGAAATAGTTATTAATTCCAAATATGTGAGACCTATCCTTGAGAGAAGTATGTGTTAGATGTACATCTGCCTATATCCCACCCATAGAAATAAAAAGGGAATGGGGCCAGGCACAGTTGCTCATGCCTGTAATTCCAGCACTTTGGGAGGCAAAGGAGGGAGGATTGCTTGAGCTTGGGAGTTGTTCAGGACCAACCTGGGTAACATAGTGAGACCCCATCTCTACAAAAAATCAAAAACTTAGTCTGGTGTGGTAGAGCAAGCCTACAGTCCCAGCTGCTACTTGGGAGTCTGAGCTGGGAAGATTGCGTTAGTCTGGGAGGCAGAGATTGCAGCGAGCCAAGATCTCACCACTGCACTCCAGCCTGGGTGACAGTGAGACCTTGTCTCAAGTTAAAACACTTAGAGGAAGAAGCAAACAATAATCTACAACATATTCAACTGTAGACCACTATATACATAAATGTGTGAGATGGGAATGTTTCTGCTCTATGAAACCAGATAATTTTTTAAGTGTTCTGTAATCTTTTTTTTTTTTTTTTTGAGATGGAGTCTCGCTCTGTCACCCAGGCTGGAGTGCAGTGGCGCCATCTCAGCTCACTGCAACCTCCGCCTCCCGAGTTCAAACGATTCTCCTGCCTCAGCCTCCTGAGTAGCTGGGATTATAGGTGTGTACCACCACACCCAGCTAATTTTTGAATTTTCAATAGAGACAGGGTTTCACCATGTTGGCCAGGCTGGTCTCAAAACTCCTAAGCACCTCGGCCTCTCAAGCCACCGCACCTGGCCTCTGTAATCTTATTTAGTATCTACTATTCTCATGGTACCAGTTATATATTTAGTGAATGCCTCATATTTACGATGCACTTTATAAGGGAAATTTATTCACAATTTGCCACTTAGGTGAAAAAGTCTGGATTTTGGCTTCTTAATAGCTATGAATTTCAGATGTGGGGAAAACCCAGCCTTGTGTTTTTTCCCCCTTTTCCTTTCATCAGTACTTATCAGCAACCAAACACTAAGTGTCTGTTGACTTTTCTCCAACTGATAGAAAACAAAAAACTATAGAGACTCCCTGTGAAAAGAGGGCCAGTTGTGCTGGCCTGGGGCCAGGCCGCATTCTCTGTGACCTTGCCTTTTCAATCTGAGTTCTCCATAGGGCAACAGTTCCAAATAACCCATGTGGCTATGTCAGTAAGCATAGGGAGTGCTCATGAACCAGCTAACGTAACAAGTTCTGTTAGCTGGCCTTTGAGCTCAGTGAGCCATCCTTTGAGCCTTTTACGATACTGCACTTTCAGGCATCCTTTTGGGAAGATCTAATGGATCAGGGACCATTCTCTGTCTTATAGCAGTGGAAATGTTTTTGGCACTGTGGTATTAAATAACTACTCATTTGAACATATTATGCAATGACTTAGCCTTTCCCATCATTATTAGTTCCCATTGAAGCTGTTGTGCTCAGTTTAAGTTTCCAGTAGGGACTATGAAAGAAAATAGAAATCTCACAAATTATACTTTTAAAAATATTTTATTCAGTGCTAATACCGTTATCTCATATTTTGGCTTTTGTGTCTCCCACTATATACCCCCATTTCCCCTCTGCTTTCAGGTGAAGGTCTCCCACAGGTGTATTACTTTGGACCATGTGGGAAATATAATGCCATGGTGCTGGAGCTCCTTGGCCCTAGCTTGGAGGACTTGTTTGACCTCTGTGACCGAACATTTACTTTGAAGACGGTGTTAATGATAGCCATTCAGTTGGTAAGTTGGAATTGCTATTCTAGAAGAGAATAGGCTGGTTCCTCAGCCACATCCTTGTGGGCCTTTTGGTGATTTACTAACCATAGCAACACATCAAGAATTAGTACTTGGCTGGGCGCGGTGGCTCAAGCCTGTAATCCCAGCACTTTGGGAGGCCGAGACGGGCGGATCACGAGGTCAGGAGATCGAGACCATCCTGGCTAACATGGTGAAACCCCGTCTCTACTAAAAATACAAAAAACTAGCCGGGCGACGTGGCGGGCGCCTGTAGTCCCAGCTACTCGGGAGGCTGAGGCAGGAGAATGGCGTGAACCCGGGAGGCGGAGCTTGCAGTGAGCTGAGATCCGGCCACTGCACTCCAGCCTGGGCGGCAGAGCGAGACTCCGTCTCAAAAAAAAAAAAAAAAAAATTTTGGAAATGTTAGATAATTGACTTTGACTTTTGAGCCCCAAATTCAAATATCTGAGCTTCTCTTTCTCTACTAAAAGTTAGTAGAAAAGGGCTGGGCACGGTGGCTCATGCCTGTAATCCCAGCACTTTGGGAGGCCGAGGCGGACAAATCACGAGGTCAGGAGATTGAGACCATCCTGGCTAACACGATGAAACCCCATCTCTACTAAAATATAAAAAATTAGTCAGGCATGGTGGCGGGCGCCTGTGGGCCCAGCAACTCGTCGGGCTGAGGCAGAAGAATGTTGTGAACCTGGGAGGTGGAGCTTGCAGTGAGCCGAGATCGCGCCACTGCACTCCAGCCTGGGAGACAGAGCGAGACTCTGTCTCCAAAAGAAAAAAAAAACCAGTTACTAGAAAAGCTTAGTAGATAGAAATACTTAATAAAATTTGAAATACTCTTATGACTATTATTTTTATTATATTTAATTTAACATAAAAACTGTAGCCCTGGCCAGCATGGTGGCTCATATCTGTAATCCCAGCACTTTGGGAGGCTCAGGTGGGAGGATCACTTGAGGCCAAGAGTTTGAGACCATCCTAGGCAACATAGACCTCATCTCTACAAAAATAATCTTAAAATAAATTTAAAACAACAACAAGAATGAACTGTTTTGGTCAGGCACGGTGGCTCATGCCTGTAATCCTAGCACTTTGGGAGGCCGAGGAGGGCGGATCACCCAAGGTCAGGAGTTTGAGACCAGCATGGCCAACATGGTGAAACCTTGTCTCTACTAAAAATACAAAAATTAGCCAGGCATGGTGGCACGTGCCTGTAATCCCAGCTACCCGGGAAGCTGAGGCATGAGAATTGCTGGAACCCAGGAGGCTGAGGCTGCACTCCACCCTGGGTGAGAAAGCAAGACTCCATCTCAAAAAATAATAATTATTATAATAACAACAATAATAATAATGAACTGTTTCCCTGTCTCTGCTGTTAATTAGCTATGTGATGTCAGTCCAGTATTAACTTCTCTGAGCCTCACAACATCGAAAGTTGGGTTGGGTAGTCTTGTCCAACTAAGGATAGGAAGATGTGGGCAGAAGGTGAATGTGGCAGTGGCATTTGTCTCAAAGGTCACCAACAGTTTGATATCGTACCTGGGAATACTTCTTTTCTCTCAAATGCTTAATTTTCTGAAGTAGCATATAAACAACTAATTTCATTCATCATTTGCAAATTGTGACATTATGAGGTAAAATTTAGCTATCATTTTAGCAGACCTGTACTATCTCACTGTCTTTTCCTAGTCTTGATGTTTGTTATGTACATATTTATAACAAAATATTTTTTTGTTTACAAGTCAGTGAAGTGACTCTGGGTGATGAAAGGAGATGAATTTTACATTATTTCAGTAATTAAAACCTTGGTCTCGTTAAAGAAAATGTTTTGATGTATTTTCCTAATATACTTCTTTAGAGTATTTCCATCATTTGTTTCTCTTTTAGCTTTCTCGAATGGAATATGTACACTCAAAGAACCTCATTTACCGAGATGTCAAGCCAGAGAACTTCCTGATTGGTCGACAAGGCAATAAGAAAGAACATGTTATACACATTATAGACTTTGGACTGGCCAAGGAATACATTGACCCTGAAACCAAAAAACACATACCTTATAGGGAACACAAAAGTTTAACTGGAACTGCAAGATATATGTCTATCAACACGCATCTTGGCAAAGGTGTGTTTTTTTCTGTTCCATGAAAGGGGCGAGTCATTAGAACAGTTTATTATTCCTGTAACACTTATATCGTCATTGTGCATTACAACTTGTGGTTTTTATTGCTTCACAAGGTTAAGTGATTTTTATACATGAGAAGTTGAGATGGTAAGTTAATGACTTTTCAAAGACTCCTATAGACTATGCATATGTTCTTAATTCTTTACACTGTGCTTCCAAATGTTTAGTTTCTGAGCAGTGTGAGTACTTGAATTATTGTAAAAAGAGGATAGCATTTTAGTGAATTTAGTAATGAATTTGGTATTTACTTATGTATGACCCCATTTATGACAGTCCTGAAAAGGACATCAGGCTGGGTCAGCAGTGGGGAAGAGCGCCTCACTAAAAATGGAGTAGACTTCTGTTCACTGCACATAGTTCTGCACAGAAGTCTTTAAGGAAGAGCTTCTGTCTTATTCAGTGAAAATATGCTTGGTTTCCCATTAGTCTTGCATTTTACTCAGGATAAACAACTTGCACAAATGTTGTTAAATGCTGTAATCAAGGCAGAAGACCTTACCTGTGAGGAACTATTCCAAGGGGGAGAGTATTTGTCAGAGAAGCCTAAGGAACAGTGGGGAGTCCAAGCAGGCAGAGCCCTGGGCTTTTCTGCTTCAAAAAAGCCTCCCTTTTTTATGTTTCATATATTGGGCTTCCATGGAAGCCTCTATTTGGAGAAAAGACTCCTAGGTGATTGAAAAAAAGCACGTTTGAAAATCAACATTCTAGAGAGTACACAGGCAGAATATTCTCAGATTCCATACTCCTAGACAGAAATAATTATAAAATATTCTTAAATATTAATGAACTACTGCACACTAAGATGTATTTATTTCATTTATTTATTTATTTTTTTGAGATGGAGTCTCACTCTGTCACCCAGGCTGGAGTGCAGTCGTGCAGTCTCAGCCCACTGCAACCTCTGCCTCCCGGGTTCAAACAATTCTCCTCCCTTAGCCTCCCGAGTAGCTGGGATTACAGGCATGCACCACCACACCTAGCTAATTTTTGTATTTTTAGTAGAGACGGGATTTCACCATGTTAGCCAGGATGGTCTTGAACTCCTGACCTCAAGTGATCCACCTGCCTTGACCTCCCAAAGTGCTGGGATTACAGGTGTGAGCCACTGTGCCCAGCATATTTATTTTATTTTTAGAGACAGAATCTCACTGTCACTCAGGCTGGAGTGCAGCAGTGTGATCATAGCTCACTATAACCCCAATCACCTGAGCTGGAGAGATCTTTCTGAGCCTCCTCAGTAGCTAGGGCTATCGGCGCATGCCATCATGTCCAGCTAACTTTTAAATTTTTTTATAGAGACAGAATCTCACTGTGTTCCCCAGGCCGGTCTCAAACTCCTGGTTTCAAGAGATCCTGTTGCCTCAGCCTCTCAGCGCGCTGGGATTATAGATGTGAGCCACCGTGCCTGGCCTGCACTTTAATAAGTATTTTAAAGACTAATGTAATATCTACTAAGTAGCCTCATTGAGTAAACTACACAGGTTATTCACCTGAGGAATTCAAGTGATAGTGAAGAGTAAAAAATGGCATTACAAAGTAGTATGATACAATTTGATTTGAAATTTTGATATCAGGATTTTTTCAGTAACCACATGGAAATCCTCACTTAAATAAATGTAATACTTTAAAATTAGACTAGAAGTCGTCTGGCACTTATTATCAGTGTTACTGTGGACAAGTTACTTAATCTCACTGAAACTCCTCTGTAAAATGAGGGTAAAGCTTCACAGGGATATTTGAAGGGTTGAATGGATAATATATGTGAAAGCACCATGTCTGACTTAGGTCTCTTGCATAGTGCTTAGCATCCCCTTCTTCCTTCATAATGACAAGTAATTTTCCATTTTACAAGGAAACAAAAACTGTATCTTAAATAATAAACTTATGATTGTGTGGTTTAACTGACAAACTCTAGAAGTTGTTTTAATGCCCGCTTCCTGGGCTCAGCCATTCGTGTACTAATTTTATTGTTCTTAAGAGGAAAGACAAGAACAGACAAGGGATGGGTGTTCATGTTGTGTTTGTATAAGATAAAGAGTAATGGTTAAGAAAAAGTATGCACGGAGGCTGAGGCGGGAGAATGGCGGGAACCCGGGAGGTGGAGCTTGCAGTGAGCTGAGATCTGGCCACTACACTCCAGCCTGGGCGACACAGCGAGACTCCGTCTCAAAAAAAAAAAAAAAAAAAAAAAAAAGAAAAAGTATGCAAATCCTGGCGCCCTTACTTAATAGCTATGTAATTTTGATCCAATAACCTTCTTCACTTAGCCTTGGTTATCTCATGTATGAAATGGATATGATATTTATGCCTGTAATATATGGTTCTGTGAGATAATGTATGTAAAATGTTTAGCATAATGCCTTATAATAGTAAGATCACTCCATATTGTAATTATCCTGATTGTTATTTATTCAACAAAATCTGTTTTAAGCATCTACTGTGCATCAGACTGTTTCATCTCTTGGTGTACTGCCATTCCTGCCGGAACTTTTGAGTTTACCCCCAGACTTGGCTTACTGAGTACCAGAGTTTTCAGGTCAAATCTAACCTGTCATCATATTTTGTATTCTGCACATTATAGAGAATACATACAGAAAGTTGTCATTGCTTTTTAAACCCTTTCCCATGCCTCAAACGATAGAGGCCTTTGTAGGAACTCTAATGCTATTGGTTTTTAAATGTGTTGCATTTTTTGTGTTGCAATGAAGAAGAAGAGACTGGGATGTGTGTTTTCAAATGGCTTTGGGAAAATCACTTCTTAGTTTTATGGAGGAGAACAAGAGAAGAATCCTCCTAAACTTTACATTAGTTGCCACATCAGAGTAGCCACACTTAGTCCATTTTGTGTTGCTATAAAGGAATACCTCAGGCTGGGTCATTTTATAAAGAAAAGACATTTAAATTTGACTTAGAGTTCTGCAGGCTGTACAAGAAGCATGGCACTGGCATCTGCATCTGGTGAGGGCCTCAGGGACTTCATGCTGCTTCCACTCATGGTGTAAGGGGAAGCGGAGCAGCCAGCATGTGCAGATCACATGGGGAAGGGGGTGCTAGGCTCTTCTCACCAACCTGCTTTCTTGGGAACTCATCCCTAAAGGAGGTCATTAATCAATTAATGAGGGATCTACCCCCATGACCCAGACACCTTCCATTTGGCCCAACTTTGAACATTGGGATCAAATTTCAATGTGAGGTTTGTGTGTGTTGGGGGGTCCGGGGAAAGACAGAAATCCATTACCATAGCAGTCACGTTTCCACTGATTAAGCCGTGACTGAGACAGCCCAATTTATATTATTTAATGGTTGAAATTAGGGTGAGAACACTGGGTTGCCTTGCCCCCTGCCTTCAACAAATATATTTAACCTAAAATCAGGAATGTTATGCATGTAAACCAAGCACATCTTTCTGATTGGATGAAAGCACACCTTTCAACCAATCAGAACTAAAGAATTTTGTGTCCTGCTGGTCTCACTGGTATTGGAAACCTTTCTTCTTTGAAAATGAAAATATTCTGCATGAAGAAATGAGGGCATGTAGAAATAATGAATTGGACAAGTGTGGAGTGTTCAAAGTCGTATGAAAATAAAGCATGGCTGGTGATTTAGGTACCCTTATTTTAGGTACCTTATTTAGGTACCCTTATTTAAATACCCTTCCTGATTTAGGAACCCTTATTTTTCCTGTTGTCCCATATTCTACAGTTCTTTTTCATAGTTCTCAGGATTTGAAAAGTTACTTTATTACTTATTCCAGTGAGTTTAAAAAATTTTTTAATCTCATAATTTATTTTGCTGTGAAATCTTTTTTCTGTAGGCCTGATCAGTATTGAAAATGTGGAGAGTTTTGCCCTCTAGTGCTCATCTATCTAAAATTCAAACATTTGTCCAGTGGATTTTTAATAACCAAGGGGCCTCTTGTTACAGGAAGTGGATATAAAAATGGAGAGGCGATGAGTGGGTGTGATACAGTATGAGAAACTGCAGAGTCGTTTTTCTATCTGCCCTGCTTTGTGGGAGGCCTCCACTCATTCTCCTTGTTCTTTTCTCTTTTTCATTTGTGCATCTTTAGATTCTGTCAACAAACTGTTTTTGTATAACTGCTTTTTTGTTTTCAATTGTGAATATTTTATTACACACCAGACAAGTCATATAGACAAAGGATTCTGATGGTCGTGCTGTTTTATTTCATTGTTTTTAAGATTGTTTCAATTGATGTATACCAACTCGGTTTTATGTTATTTATCTCTGTCAGGGTACCCCTCCTTTCCATTAGTAACCATCTTTTTACAACCTCCATCAAATCGCTATTTTAAAAGTTGCCGTTTCTTTCTTCATCTACCCTGTAGACTACTATTCTTTTTCATGCAAATTTCCTATAATTTAAGGCAGTAGTTAAACATGTTGCACTTCTGTATTTTCAGTTAGCTGAGTGGCTTTCTCTGGCTCTCTTGGGTTTTACTTTCTGTACAAAGAAAGCACAATCAAGTTGAAGGTAGCCTCTTAGTCTTGCTTCTGTCGTTTATTCTGATAAAGCCCTAAACTTGATTCTGAAAAATAAACACATAAAATGTCTGAGATGGGCCAGGTGTAGTGGCTCACAACTGTAGTCCCAGCACTTTGGGAGGCCAAGGCTGGTTGATTGCTAGATTGGCCCAGGACTTTAAGACCAGCCTGGGCAACATGGCAAAACCCAGTCTGTATAAAAAATACAAAAAGTAGCCAGGGTGATAGTGGTGGTGCATGCCTGTAGTCCCAGCTAGTCAGGAAGCTGAGGTGGGAGGATCACTTGAGCCCACGAGGGCGAGGCTGCAGTGTCCAAGATCATGCTACTGCACTCTAGCCTAGGCAACAGAGTGAGACCTCGTCTCAAAAAAAAAAAAATGTCTGAGACCAAACCATAATTGGCACATTCAAAATGAATGCATGGGCTGGGTGCAGTGGCTCACATGAGTAATCCCACAGTGTGGGAGGCTGATATATTAGGTTTGCTTGAGGCCAGTAGTTTGAGACCAGCCATAGCAAGACCCCATCTTCACAAAAAATAAAAATAAATAAATTAGCCAAGTGTCCTTCCACACACTTAGATTCCTAGCTACTCAGCTAAGGTAGAAGGGTCCCTTGGGCTCAGGAATTTGAGGCTGCAGTGAGCCATGATCACAACACTGCACTCCAGCCTAGGCAACAGAGCAGGGACTCTGTCTTTAAGAAAGAAGAAAAAAGAAACGAAGGCGTGTACTACTTAGATTCTGTCTAACAAAGAATGTGTAGGATGTTTTCCGAGATGAAGCTGCAGTTTTGTGTTAACTGTTTTGCAGTTCTTTGTCATCTTCACCTTCCCAATTAAAAGGAGAGAAAAACCCAGCAACTTGTTTTAGATACGCTTCCAGAATGGCGGGACTTTGGTTTTTTGTTTTATTTTGTTTTGGGATGACATCTCATTATGTTGCCCAGGCTTATCTTGAACTCCTGGGCCGTAGCGATCCTCTCACTTCAGCCTCTTAAGTAGCTGGGACTACAGATGTGTGCAGCCTTACCCATCTAATTTTGAGGGGACCTTAGTAATAAATTTTAAAATGTTTTTGAGGTTATAGGACATGGTACAAATTGAATGGGAGCCAAGAGAGTATGTACTGATGTTCATTGATATGAAACTGAATTTTAAGTGTTAATTTTTATGATGAATAAAAAGCACTTGGCATGTTTGCTAGGCATTTTGCAGCTTGTATCTTTGCAGGCCTAGCCAGAATGGACTGTTTTAACAGTTTGGGTTGCTTAATCTGCTACTCACTCCGTGGTGGTAACTAAAGGGTAATTGTAGCCCATATACTGGAAATAACATTTCATTAAAATTTTGTCACTTTCAGAAAGGTGACAGCATTGAGTGAGGGGTGGTAATTCACTGTTTAGTGATTTGGGCTTGGTTTTAATTCAGGATTTGCTCTTTTCTCTTGATATTTACTTACCATCAACAGATCTAGGCAAAGGAAGTACACATTGGTTTGAGGTTTTGATCTAAAATACTATCCTTGGTTTAAATATACAAGTAATGAGTAAGCAGAGCCTTTCCAGAGCCGAAGGGTTTCTGAAGGGATTACTTGGTTTTGAACCTTTTTCTGCTGTAATAACTGCAAACATAATGTGTGATCTGTCTTCCCTTTTAGAGCAAAGCCGGAGAGATGATTTGGAAGCCCTAGGCCATATGTTCATGTATTTCCTTCGAGGCAGCCTCCCCTGGCAAGGACTCAAGGTATCCTTGAAAGTGTTCAGTGGAGGGCTTTGTTTCTATGCTCAGTTGTTAATGAAGAGGCCTCTGGCTTCATGTTTTTAAGAAATGCATAGAGAGCTGGCTGGATGTGGTGGCTCATGCCTATAATCCCAGCACTTTGGGAGGCTGGGGTGGGAGGATTGCTTGAGTCCAGGAGTTTGAGATCAGCAACATAGTGAGACCCCATCTCTATTTAAAGATAGATAAATAAATATTTTTTAAAACAACACACAAAAAGGATTATTGATTATGGAGATAAGAAACAAGGACTAGTTACATTAGTCTACATTATAAATGCTCTCCTGGGCTTTAGAAACTGTTTTGTTCACTGTTTGTCTTCCCTTTCTTAATTTTTCCTTGTTTTTGGATTTTCCATGATCTTTTCTCTCATTTCCTCCCAGCCTTGACAGTGCTGCTTTTCTCTCTGTGTTGCTATTCCTCCTCCACTGCCATTATGTAGCAGGAGGAGTGTTCCCAGTATGTAAGGGAATTTCTGGAACAAATTGTTGACAACAGCTGCTATACATTTTACCAGAAAGGCCAGCAGGGTGTGCTCCTTAGGAAAACTTAGAAAATATTTGTTTTTCCTGTGTAGGCTAAGAACTCACCTGAACTGAAATGAAAATCCAGGTTTAACATTGCTGTTCAAGTGTATTATTGAATAAATGCCTATTCAGACAATAGCTATTCATTGCAAAATGTGTAAAGTTTAAATAGCCTTCCTTAGGTACGTGTCAGTACAGTGGTTACATGTCAGTTTACTATGATAATTATGAGCATTATCATTACTCTGTGCATTTGGCTGTTTGACTAGGAAATGGTAAGCTTCTAACCCCTTGTAAGTCCCATTAGTATTTTGTGAGACTTTTTTTTTTAGACAGAGTTTTGCTCTGTTTCCCAGGCTGGAGTACAGTGGTGCAATCTTGGCTCACTGCAACCTCCACCTCCCAAGTTCCAGCAGCTCTCCCACCTCAGCCTCCTGAGTAATTGGGATTACAGGTGCATGCCACCACGTCCAGCTAATTTTTTGGGTTTTTCTTGAGACGGACTCTGGCTTTGTTGCCCAGGCTGGAGTGCAGTGGTGTGATCTCAGCTCACTGCAACCTCTGCCTCCTGGGTTCAAGCAATTCTCCTGTCTCAGCCTCCTGAGTAGCTGGGACTATAGGCACATGCCACCACGCCTGGCTAATTTTTGTATTTTTATTAGAGATGGGGTTTCACCATATTGGCCAAGCTGGTCTCAAGCTCCTAACCTCGTGATCCGCCTGCCTTGGCCTCTCAAAGTGCTAGGATTACAGGCGTGAGCCATCGCGCCTGGCCCAAGACATATTTTTTGGTTGTAATTTATTTCAACATATTAACATGGAAAGAAACTTAATCAGTAGTTTGGGGTACTCCTACATCCCGTCTTCCAGAAAGGCAGGATGGTTCATTTTGCTGTAGGCTTTCTAGAATACTGTCCTAAAACGTAAGACTTCTACCCATTGCCTTTTAGATTTTATTTCTTCACTCTTAAATTCCTCTCCTGTTATATGCATCTTCTCATTGATGTTTATAGCTTTCAAATAGAGTTTCATGTCAAACTTGGTCATCATACAGCCAAACAATGCATTAGTGTATTATTAATTGCTTGAAACTCTCTCGTCCATAAATCATTTTAGTGGTAGTTGTAGACCTAACATTTCTCCTACTCACTTCAGAACACTATTGCTTAAGTCTGAGTGCAGCAAGCTAGGTAAAGCCTGACAAGAATTCCCTAGGAGCCCACTGTTGGTCCAGGGTTCAGAAGGCCTCTGGCTATAGCTCTGAGCATACCAGCCTTGGGCTGCTTTTGAGATACTGACATACACCAACTGTTAGCCATGGCTGTACCATAGACAACTTTTTTCCCTCTGGAAGCATGTTGTTGAAAGACATTTTTCAGTTACTGTTTTTTTTTTGTTGTTGTTCAAAGTCTCTATATATATGTAGTAGAATTACTTATCTGTTTCCCCCACCTGGATTAGCAATACTTTTAGAGCTGATCTAAGAGAGAATGCTGAATCACATTGAATTATGGTGGCCATGGGAGATTACTAAGCTTCTGCAATTTTGAAAATATTGCCACATAATATTGTTATTTTCTTATCCTAGCCACTCATCCATTGTATCTGATGGTGTTTATCTGAGACAACTAAATATTTTCACAAGTAAAATTTTCCAGAACACAGCAGATGTTTGTATATATCTAAATATATAATTTCTACTACATTTCTTATTTGTGTTAGAAAAAAATTAAGACCAACAAATACTGTGAATTTGAGTGAAACAACCATTGTGTCCAAAAACATATTGAATCTCCTTTGCTTAGGACATCTTTTCAAGTAACTTTCTCTTTACTCTCTACAGGCTGACACGTTAAAAGAGAGATATCAAAAAATTGGTGACACCAAAAGGAATACTCCCATTGAAGCTCTCTGTGAAAACTTTCCAGGTGGGATGCTAAAAAGACATTCCAGTCAGTGTGACTGAGCTTTGAAAGTAGGTAGAGTCCATGACGGGGTATCTCTAGATAAGGGTGCTGTTTAGGTAATTAACATTTCTTTTTGTGATACAGACCAAAGTAGGTTTTATCGCTTTTATTTTGTCCGTAAAGAAAACATCAGTGTTAAATTGTCTGTATAAATAACCCCTTTGTGGCCCAGTACTTCCCCACAACCACTATGGAAAGCATTCAGCTAATGAGCAGGGCCTTTCATGTCTTTCCTGACAGAGGAGATGGCAACCTACCTTCGATATGTCAGGCGATTGGACTTCTTTGAAAAACCTGATTATGAGTATTTACGGACCCTCTTCACAGACCTCTTTGAAAAGAAAGGCTACACCTTTGACTATGCCTATGATTGGGTTGGGAGACCTATTGTAAGTATCCTTTTTTTTTTTTTTTAACCTCATTACCTCCTTTCTCCAACCAGCACTGCCTCATGCCTTTACTTGTCAGTCTTCCTGCTTGAATCTTTAGTAAAAATATTCCTTTGATTGTAGACTGTATATTTACCAGCCTTGTCTGGGTGTTGCCATAGGTTGCTCTTACTAGTTCAGAAGTAGGTAGGAGTTATGTATTTTTTCCTAGTGATATAGGAAGACAATAACTTGTATGTCCTAAGATAACAGAATTTAAGCCCGGTTTTTAGAAGAAGTTTCATTTGAATGATTCAGAGGTTGTTTTTTTGTTTTGTTTTGTTTTGTTTTTCAGAGAGTCTCGCTGTCGCCCAGGCTGGAGTGCAATGGCGCCAGTCTCGGCTCAATGCAACCTCTGCCTCCTGGGTTTAAGCAATTCTCCTGCCTCAGCCTCTCAAGTAGCTGGGATTGTAGGCATGTACCACCACACCTGGGTAATTTTTATATTTTTAGCAGAGACGGGGTTTTGCCATGTTGGCCAGGCTGATCTCAAACTCCTGACCTGAGGTGATCTGCCCGCCTCGGCCTCCAAAAGTGCTGGGATTACAGGCATGAGCCACCATGCCCGGCCCCATGATTCAGAAGTTGATGCCACATACGCTGTTAATGTACTGGACCTTTGTAGGAGTGGAACCCAGCATCATAGGAAGCTTTTGAATTTGTTGTTCTGGTCAGGGGTTCACAGGGCCAAACAGATACCACTGGAGGATTTTTTTTTTTTCGGAGTTTCACTCTTGTTGCCCAAGCTGGAGTGCAGTGGCGTGAACTCGGCTCACCACAACCTCCACCTCCCGGGTTCAAGTGATTCTCCTGCCTCAGCCTCCCGAGTAGCTGGGATTACAGGCATGTGCTGCCACACCTGACTAATTTTGTATTTTTAGTAGAGATGGGGTTTCTCCATGTTGGTCAGGCTGGTCTCGAACTTCTGACCTCTCAGGTGATCCACTCACCTTGGCCTCCCAAAGTGCTAGGATTACAGGCGTGAGCCACCGCACCCGACCCTGGTTTTTTATTTTCGAAGGTAAGCTACTCTCCAATGAACTATTGAGGACCAGGCTGCCTCCCTTTTGCAGATGAGCAAACTGAGAAGACAAGACAACTTGAAAGTGCTCTTGGTAGCTGAAAATAATTACTACTACGCTATTAGAATTAGAATGATTCTGTCCTTTGCATATGCATCAAGTTGGACCTCTTTCCCCCATTTGACTTTTTGTTTCATTTTTCCAGCCTACTCCAGTAGGGTCAGTTCACGTAGATTCTGGTGCATCTGCAATAACTCGAGAAAGCCACACACACAGGGATCGGCCATCACAACAGCAGCCTCTTCGAAATCAGGTATGTGTTAATCCTTCCTTCTTTCAGAGACTCCACTTCTTCATGGCGAATATGAAAACCCAAATTCTTCAGCTTCTCTGCTTTAGTGTATATGCTGAAAATAAAGATCAAATGCTTACTATTTCTTACAGGTGTGGTATGACTCTCAAGCAACCCTCAGGGCATGTATAGTTGCACTGAAATGTGGCCAGGTGCCTTATATGAAGTATCCAGTCTAAAGAGTCGGCCTGGCCAAGTGCGGTGGCTCATGCCTGTAATCCCAGCACTTTGGGAGGCCAAGGCAGGTAGATCACTTGAGCCAGGAGTTCAAGACCAGCCTGGGCAACATGGCGAAACCCTGTCTCTACATAAAATACAAAAGATTAGTTGGGCATGGTGGCACATGCCTGTAGTCCCAGCTACTTTGGAGGCTGAGGTGGAAGAATCACCTGAGCCTGGGAAGTTGAGGCAGCAGTGAGCCAAGATTGCTTGCGCCTTTGCACTCCAGCCTGGGTGGACCCTGTCTCAAAAAAAAAAAAAAAGAGTGTTGGCCTGTTAGAGTCTGTTGGCTGTAGGGGGAACTAGCTATATGTTAGGATCTGAGGCATCTACCATAGGACCAAAAGACCTGTTGGAGGCTACTCTGGGCACACAGTGCCTGTGGAGTAGCCCTGCTCACCAAGGAACAGTTTAAAAAAAAAAAAAAAAAAGACCTGTTGGACAGACAGGATGTACCAGGTAGCCCACTTTGGGTCTCATCTGTAGTCTAGTCTAGAGCTCTTGCCAGTTCTAGTTTTTCCTTGCTGGTTAAGAGGGGTAGATAAGGCCCAGCGCGGTGGCTCACGCCTGTAATCCCAGCACTTTGGGAGGCCGAGGCGGGCGGATCACAAAGTCAGGAGATCGAGACCATTCTGGCTAACACGGTGAAACCCCATCTCTACTAAAAAATACAAAAAAAAATTAGCTGGGCATGGTGGTGGGCGCCTGTAGTCCCAGCTACTCAGGAGGCTGAGGCAGGAAAACCTGTAGTCCCAGCTACGTGGGAAGCTGAGAGAGGAGAATGGTGTGAACCCAGGAGACGGAGCTTGCAGTGAGCCGAGATCGCACCACTGCACTGCAGCCTAGGCGACAGAGTGAGACTGTGTCTCAAAAAAAAAAAAAAGAGTGGTAGGTAATTTGGACTTCCAACTGACTTGAGCACGAAATGTCTACCTGGGAAAATTATAGAGCTGGTCAGCATTTGAGATGGACCTGCAGTGAAGACTCAGATTAGGTCATGTCATCTGTCCTTCGGTGTTCATTGTTTGGAAAACTAGTGGTCTAAATGAGGGACATCTCTCAGCCTAAAGACAGATAAGGCAAACACACCAAAAAATCAACAAATTTGACATTTTAAAAAAGGGCTTATGTATTTGGGAAGTAAATATGACATAGGATTTTATCTTTATATTAAATTTGTTACTAAGAGAAAAACAGAGACCACAGTAGGTAAATAAGCAAAACATAATAAACAGATTACATATTTTTAAAATAATTGTCACACATCAAATTAGCTTATTTCCTCTCCTTATGACCTCACTTTTTTGTATTAACAACATTTTTACAAGAAAATACAAAAACATTTGTTTCATAGATGCACATGTGCAAGTATATATGTTAAGAATAGTATATACAAACACACACACACATATGTCCAGTGGAGTACACCCAAAAATATATTTTCTCACCAGTAAGTATATACTCTTGGCAAAATATGTGGTTTGGTGGGTAAGAAAAAGGTATGTGAAAGAAGGAAAGCCATGTACTAGAGAGTAAATATAAAGGAGAAGATAGGTAGACAAAAAAGAAAGGGTTTAGCAAACTCTGGGCATAATTGGGTCCATAGTCACATCCTTTAATTAAAGTTGTTGTTGAAGACTTATAATTTGACTGACTTCTGGTTTGACAACAAAAGACAATGTTGACTTCTGCAGTTCTCTCCCATCCCTCCCTTTTTAAAAGCTAATAGCTAGTGCAGGTGAGGGCACAGTTAAACTGACATATTGCTGTTGATTTTACAAATTGATGCAAATTCTCTAGAAAGCAATTTCTTCTTTTTTTCTTTTTATTTTTCTTTCTTTCTTTCTTCTTCTTTTTTTTTTTTTTTTTGAGACAGCGTCTTACTCTGTCACCCAGGCTGGAGTGCAGTGGTGCGATCTCAGCTCACTTCACCCTCTGTCTCCCGGATTCAAGCGATTCTCCTGCCTCAGCCTCCTGAGTAGCTGGGATTACAGGCGCACACCACCATACCCGGCTAATTTTTGTATTTTTATTAGAGATGGTGTTTCGCCATGTTGGCCAGGCTGGTCTCGAACTCCTGACTTCAGTTGATCCACCTGCCTCGGCCTCCCAAAGTACTGGGATTACAGGCGTGAGCCACTGCGCCTGGCTAGAAAGCAATTTAATCAAGTTGTTTTCTTCTTTGATGAAATACCCTCTTGAAATCAATCAGTAAAACAACCCAAAGTGTAGGTTATGTGCATAAAACTGTTGCATTGTCATTCGTAGCAAAGATATAGAAATGATCTGCCTATCCACTTATAAAGGCGTGGTTATACATCCTGCTTCACATCCTTTATTGAATAAACTGGGTTATAGTAAAGTGAGCTGGAGGGGTGGGGAAATAAGCAGAATCAATGGGAGGAGATCAAAATTATTAACAGAAATAGTGTTGGAAGTGTAGTAATATATTCTAAAATATTTTAAATGAAGTTTTATTACTCTATAATGAAAAATGCAGCCAGGCGCAGTGGCTCACGCCTGTAATCCCAGCACTTTGGGAGGCCAAAGCAGGTGGATCACCTGAGGTCAGGAGTTCGAGACTGGCCTGGCCAACATGGTGAAACCCAGTCTCTACTAAAAATATAAAAATTAGCTGGGCGTGGTGGCACATGCCTCAAATCCCAGCTACTCAGGAGGCTGAGGCAGGAGAGTCACTTGAACCTGGGAGGCGGAGGTTGCAGTGAGCCGAGATGGTGCCATTACACTGTAGCCTGAGCACCATTGCACTCCAGCCTGGGCAACAAGAGAGAAACTCCATCTTAAAAAAAAAATGCATTTAAGTAGAAAATGTATGTAAAGAAAAAATAGAAAAGTAGTGTGATATCACAGTCAATATATATCCTTGTGTCTTTTTTTTGAGACAGTTTCGCTCTTATCACCTAAGCTGGAGTATGATCTTGGCTCACTGCAACCTCCGCCTCCTGAGTTCAAGTGATTCTTCTGCTCCAGCTTCCCGAGTAGCTGGGATTACAGGTGCCCGCCATCACACCTGGCTAATTTTTGTATTTTTAGTGGAGATGGGGTTTCACCATGTTGGCCAGGCTAGTCTGGAACTCCTGACCTCAGATGATCCACCTGCCTCAGTCTCACAAAGTGCTGCGATTACAAGCATGAACCACCATACCCGGCCCCTTGTACCTGTTTTTTAGAATATTTTTTATTTTTTAAAATTCTTTTTCACCTCCATTCTCTCAGAATGTGATAGAATTTTTTTTTTTTTTTGAGACGGAGTCTGGCTCTGCCGCCCAGGGTGGCGTGCAGTGGCGCGATCTCAGCTCACTGCAACTTCCACCTCCCAGGTTCAAGCAATTCTTCGCCTCAGCCTCCCAAGTAGCTGGGACTATAAGCACACGCCACCACACCTGGCTAATGTTTTGTATTTTAGTAGAGATGGGGTTTCATCACGTTGCCCAGGCTGGTCGCGAACTTCTGAGCTCAGGCAGTCCGCCCGCCTCGGCCTCCCAAAATGCTGGGATTACAGGCATGAGCCACTGCGCCCGTCCTAGAATATCTTTTTTTTTTTTTTGAGACGGAGTCTGGCTATCTATCTCCCAGGCTGGAGTGCAGTGGCTCAATCTCGGCTCACTGCAAGCTCTGCCTCCTGGGTTCACACCATTCTCCAGCCTCAGTCTCCCGAGTAGCTGGGATTACAGGCGCCTGCCACCATGCCTGGCTAATTTTTTGTGTTTTTAGTAGAGACGGGGTTTCACCATATTAGCCAGTAGTGTCTATCTCCTGACCTCGTGATCCGCCCACCTTGGCCTCCCAAAGTGCTGGGATTACAAGCGTGAGCCACCGCGCCTGGCCCAGAATATCTTAAAATATGTGTTTCCTTTACTTTCCTGCTTCAGTGAGTTTACAACCAATGCTTTGGTTTTGCATGGATTTTTAAAGTATAAGGAAAAGAGGTGATTGAAAACTTCGGTTGTCAGGGTAAAAACTGACTAGTGAATTTCAGTGTACTTTTAAATGAAAAGTCTCTGGCCACGGTATATAATTATTTAGGAAAATCTCATCTTTATTTAACTAATATGCTTATTTTTGAAAAGTTGAATCTTGAATATCACTCTTTGATATATATTTTTTTCTCTTTTTCTTTTCTTTTCTTTTTTTTGAGAAAGGATTTCACTCTGTTGCCCAGGCTGGAGTACAGTAGCGCAATCACAGCTCACTGCAGCCTCACCTTCCTGGGCTAAAGTGATCCTTCCACCTTAGCCTAGTGAGTAGCTGGGATTACAGGCATACGCCACCATGCCCAGCTTTTTTTTTTTTTTTTTTTTTCGTGTTTTCTGTACAGACAGTTTCACTGTGTTTCCCAGGCTGTTCTCAAATTCCTGAGTTCAAGCAATCTGCCCGCCTCTGCCTCCCAAAATGCTGGAAGCCACCATGCCTGGCCCTATTTTTTTAATTTTAGAGTTTTTAGTATCCTATGGCCGCTAAGAGATTGGAATTCCTCCACGTTCATGTAAATGTTATACCTCCTTCCCACCAGGATTCCGAATCCTTGTTGGGTAAAATTCTTTCTGCACTGTGGATAATGGATTTCTAGTGTCGCTTCAACCTTTACAGCATCTAGGTCTGTGTTAATATTACATTTCTTCCATCTTTAGGGTTGTTTTCTTATGCTCTTTTTTGTTTGTTTGTTTCTAAGAATGTTTGCAGCCAAATCTTTCTTTCTTTTTTTTTTTTTTTTTAAAGACAGAGTCTCGTTCTGTAGCCCAGGCTGGAGTGCAGTGTGTGATCTCGGCTCACTGCAACCTCCGCCTCCTGGGTTCACGCCATTCTCCTGCCTCAACCTCCGGAGCAGCTAGGATTACAGGCGCCTGCCACCACACCCGGCTAATGTTTTGTATTTTTAGTAGAGACAGGGTTTCACTGTGTTAACCAGGATGGTCTCAATCTCCTGACCTTGTGATCCACCCACCTCAGCCTCCCAAAGTGCTGGGATTATAGGCGTGAGCCACTGCGCCCAGCCTTCAGATCTGTCTCTTTTATTACTCTAAGAATTTAAGACAAGATAATTTTCTAGAATAATTCCTTTCAAGTTTTGAAATTAGCAAAAGAAAAATACAGTTTCTCCTTGAGCAAGATTGACAGGCATTGACTTCAGGAACAGCTAACCTTATATCAGCTACTTTGACTCAGTAAATCTGAGCTGAGGACCTGCTATGTGAAACTGTATCCTATGGGCCGGGCACGTGTGGCACCGTAGCTCACACCTATAATCCCAGCACTTTGGAAGGCTGAAGGGGGTGGATAACTTGAGGTCAGGAGTTCGAGACCAGCCTGGCTACTAAAAATACAAAAATTAGCCGGGTGTGGTGGCGGGTGCCTGTAATCTCAGCTACTTGGGAGGCTGAGGCAGGAGAATCGCTTGAACCTGGGAGGCGGAGGTTGCAGTGAGCTGAGACTGTGCCACTGCACTCCAGCCAGTGGGACAGAGACTTTGTTTGAAAAAAAAAAAAAAAAAAAAGTATATCCTGTGGATACCAAGGTAAGTAGGGAGTCCTTGTCCTCAAAGAGCTGACAAGTAGATAAGCCAAATGGACAGATAACTATAACACAAGGCAGAACAGATATGCATCCCAAGTTGCAAATTATTGTCATCTGGGTTTGGAAGAAGAAGAAATGTCATCTAGTCTGAGCAAGACAAATAATTTGATGAGAGAATCTGCATTTGACATGCTCTTAGCACAATTAAATGAGATGGAAGAGGCATTCCAAGCAGAAGAATATATGATCAGCCAGGCGCAGTGGCTCACGCCTGTAATCCCAGCGCTTTGGGAGGCCGAGGTGGGCAGATCACGAGGTCAGGAGATCGAGACCATCCTGGCTAACACGGTGAAACTCCGTCTCTACTAAAAAAAAAATACAAAAAATTAGCCAGGCATGGGGGTGGGCGCCTGTAGTCCCAGCTACTCGGGAGGCTGAGGCAGGAGAATGGTGTCAATCTGGGAGGTGGAGTTTGCAGTGAGCCGAGATCGCACCACTGCACTCCAGCCTGGACAACAGAGCAAGACTCTCAAAAAAAAAAAAAAAAAAAAAAAAGAATATATGATCAACAACAAAGTTGTATCTAGTTCAGTTTTCTAAAATATATAATGTGAATAAAGGAGTCCTAGGAGACAAGGCTAGGAAAGTAGGTTGAAACCATTTGGTAAAGTTCCTGGAATGTTGGGCTGGCGAGTTGGTGCTTATTTTAAGTAGGAATAGGGACTAAAGATTTTTAAACAAAGGAGTGATATGATTAAAACTCTGCTTTTGAAACATTTTGGCACAAAATGTGGTATTAGCCTGGCAGCAAACATGGAAATCAATAAGCAGGCAGTGAATTCCCTTAAGACGTAGAAGGAGCCTAGATGGGTTATAGTAGGGCAAATGAAACCAAATTGAACAATGCTACAGTGATATAATCTACCAGAGTTGGCAGCCCACATGAATGTCAGGATTAAGGGAGAAGGAAGAGTCAAAGCTGTTGCAGAGATCTTGAGCCTGGATAATTAGGAGGCATGTGGTACTGTTACTAGAGATAGGAAAATTGGGGGAGGAACTTGTTTGGAATTTGAATTTAGACATCTTGAGTATGAAATACTAGCAATGTATTCCACCTGAAGAGGTCTAGCAGGCAGAGGATGGTTTTCCAGAGACAACTAGAGAGATAGTTGGGTGTCAAGGCATAGAGATGATATTGGTGATAATGCTAAAGAGTCTCCTTATTCTGGGAAATCTGAGCCTAGGGCTCAACAAACTTGTTTAGTCTCATACTTACAGTAGAAGGAAGAAGAAGAGCTCAGACCTTGGTTTTATCTTATCCCAAAACTTTGGCCATAGGACATTTAACCTATTTAGGGTGTCAGCATTCTCAAATTGGAACGTTGTAAGAGCAGAGGTTTTTGTTGTTTTGTTCACTGCTTTAACCCTAACACCCAAACCAATGTTTAGAATAGTGGGCACTTGATACATACTTGTTTGAATGAATGAGTGAATGAATGAATCTGCCAAATGAAGGGTGCAGATGTAAACGGGTATTTGTTTATAGCATAGATTTTTATTTAACCTTTATTGAAAAACAAATTTTAAGCTTTTCTTCCTACTTGTTTTTGTTTCTACAAAGAACCATTTTGCCTCTGTTTGGCAGCTAGAGTAGGGCTGGATTGTCTGCTCAAGGGGAGGGGTGTTTAAAAAAACACACACACACACACAGCAGTCTTTTTGCTGCAAAGAAAGTTCAGTTGATTGCTGGGCTCGGTGGCTCCTGCCTGTAGTCTCAGCACTTTGGGAGGCCAAGGCGGGCAGATCACCTGAGGTCAAGAGTTCGAGACCAGCCTGACCAACATGGAGAAACCCCATCTCTACTAAAAAATACAAAATTAGCTGGGCATGGTGGTGCCCGTCTGTAATCCCAGCTACTTGGGAGGCTGAGGCAGAATCACTTGAACTCGGGAGGCAGAGTTTGTGGTGAGCCAAGATCGTGCTATTGCACTCCAGCCTGGGCAACAAGAGTAAAACTCCATCTCAAAAAAAAAAAAGTTCAGGTGATCTTATTAGTTGTTTTCTATCACAACAAGAATCCTATTTTGCTTGTATTCTGGGAAAATTTTGCTTTGCTCATTTAGATTTTAGGCATAGTCAATTGAGTACTGTTTGGGTTATCTATATACAATAATAGATCCCAAATATGGTTCCTAAAGGACTACATTTGAACTCACATACATTGGATCTACCTTTTAAAACTATCTTAATACCAGATACTTAAGCACTTTTTTCTTTTTAATAGAGATGGGATCCCACTCCATCTCTCAGGATAGAGTGCAGTGGCATGATGATAGCTCGCAGCAACCTTGACCTCCTGGGCCAAAGCAGTCCTCCCATCCCAGCCTCCCAAATAGCTGGGACTACAGGCGTGAGCCACGACACCTGACTAATGTTTATTTGCTTTTTGTAGAGACAGGGCCTCACTGGCCTCAAACTCCTGGGCTCAAGTGATCCTTCTGCCTCAGCCTTCCAAATAACTGGGATTACAAGTGTGAGCTACCATGCCTGGCCAAGCACAATTTTTTTGAACACAAATTTTACTTAACCAGAGAACTATAATTAAACTATGAATTTGGATAGAATAAATGTTCCTAAAAGCTAGATCCATTCAGAAAGATCCCAGTTGAGTTAGTCTTTACATCATTTTACACTTCGTGTTTGTCCTTTCCCAGTACAAAATGTTGTAAATCTTGCCATGGCTCTGATTCCTCTCTAAAGAACTCTGCATTACCATCCAGCAGAAAGGGGATGAAAACCTTAATAGTTCTGCCTGCTTCTACCTGGCAAATTCCTTTGCATTATCTGATCAATCAGGAAGCAAGTCCTGCCGGTATCCACAGATCTGATATTAGAGTACAACATATTGTACTGTCATAGGTTTTATTCAGTGTGCTTGTTCAACACACTAAATGTAGACTGTTGCGTTGACTACCATGTGCATGCAGCAGCACTCTTCCTGCCCTTTCAGTACTTTAAATCCAAGCTTATGACGATCTTTACTCATGTAAATGCTACATAAACATTACACCGCAATGGTTCAGGAGTTATGATAAGTGTTTCCTTTTTCTCTGGCTGACCTCTTTTATTATGGTGGGTTTTGTTGTGGGCATGTGAAAAAGAAGGGCTACTTAGCCTAGCAGGTTGGAGAGAACAGATCCTATTTTGACATTGGAGAGAGTCATATTGACTATTAAAAGCTTTTAAATGGTAAGAGACATGGTATCCTACCCCAAAATGTCACTTACTCTTTTTTGTGTTTTTGTACATGTAGCATAGGTGTTTTGTTTTGTTTTCATTTGCCGTGTGAAAAGAGATGCGTAGCATGTGTTTAAGGGAAAGAATTTATTCTTTGTAATTTTGTACCGGGTGAACTGTTCCCTTGCAAATTCTCCAGTTTGACTAGGAAAATATGAATCAAAGATCAGTAAAGTAATCTCTCATCCTTCCAAAAGAACTATATTTAAACTAACTCAATACCTTATAATACACAGAAAAATAAACACAGAATTTAAAAGAGTCAAATCATATGGGGTCTGAAGAAGATATGCCTCCTGTAAAAGAGTGGTTTGGATTTGTTTGTATCTAGACTGTAAGGGAATACATTTAAAGGACATGGAGCCTTAGAAAAATATATTGTGGCTGGCAGGGTCGGTGGCTCACGTCTGCACTTTGGGAAGCTGAGGTGGTGGATCACTTGAGGCCGGGAGTTCAAAACCAGCCTGACCAACATGGTGAAACCTTGTCTCTACTAAAAATACAGAATTAGCTGGGCATGGTGGCGCATGCCTGCAATCCCAGCTACTTGGGAGGCTGAGGTAGGAGAATCACTTGAACCCAGGAGTCGGAGGTTGCAATGACCCGAGATTGCACCATTGCACTCCAACCTGGGCAACAAGAGTGAAACTCTGTCTCAAAAAAAAAAAAAAGAAAAGAAAAATATATTGTGGTTTAGTGCTGTCATGCTTACTGAATAAAGCTTGTTATGAGCATAATTTTTCTAAAGGAAACATTAGGCCAGATTGCTAAATAGCCAAGGTAGTCAGAGATTTTCATAAAATGAATACCTGAAAAAAATTTTAAAAAGCTGATTAGTTATCCATTGCTGTCTTTTTACAGAGCACTGTTTAGTTCTGACTGAGGCTCAGGGTTTGCTAGTTGAAGGGGCTGATGTGTTTGCCCAGAGATAATCTGCCTCCTTCTGACATGTGTGCAGTTTCCTAACATGCTGCCTGCCATCTAGTAGGAGCACAGACAGAGATTGCACACTCTTCCTGGCCACAGGATGGCCACAGCTCCACATAGAGCTCAGTGCAGGATAGGACTGCCCCTCCTAATTTCTGGGACCTTTACTCTGAGAGGAGATTTGAAACAAGCAAGTGCAAAACTAATTAGCGTCTTCTGTTCTATCACCTAGTCACTGCTGCTCACCTTTTCTCTTAATTCTGTATTCCATAGTGAAAGTTTTTTTCTTTCTGTATGCATTCTTAAGTGTTTTGTATTTCAGCAGACACCCTGTGTTCTAACCCAGCTCCTTGTAGGAGGAAACTTGGTGATTCTGAAGTAATCCTACCTAGATAAACCAACATTGCCTAGGGAGGTATCTTACAACATTGTAAGGATAGGGCAGAGTTTGAATAGAGAGTTGCAGACTTCTAGGGTGGTTTCCATGATTTTTCTAAAAGCGTCACAGAATTAATAATCTCGTCTCTAGATAGTATTGAGCCTGGGAATAATCCCCTTTTCAGGTTGTTGTCAGTGATTTTTAAACTTCCCTCATATTTGATAAAGTTTATAGAATACAGGATATCTCTGCACACATGACAGATTACATGCCATAACCCCTGTCTGGCATGGGAACACTGGTTCTGTTTCATGATCTTAATAGAAGGAAGTTTTTAGTTTTGTTCAAGTATATACTTTTTTTTTTTTTTTTTTTCTTAAAGACAGAGTCTTACTCTGTTGCCCAGGCTGGAGTGCAGTGGCGCGATCTCGGCTCACTGCAACCCCTGCCTCCCCGGTTCAGGTGGTTCTCCTGCCTTAGCCTCCTGAGTAGCTGGGACTACAGGTGTGCATCACCATGCCCGGCTACTTTTTTTGTATTTTTAGTAGAGACGGGGTTTCACCATGTTGGCCAGGATGGTCTCAGTCTCCTGACCTCATGATCCATCCACCTCAGCCTCCCAAAGTGCTGGGATTACAGGCGTGAGCCACCGCGCCTAGCTCCTGTTCCATTCTTTTCTTCTTCCATCTTACCCCTACCATATCATAAAAGAAAAGAAAGAGAAATTTTAATATTGGAAATGTGATAAAATCAGAATGTAATCCAGTATATTCTCTTTGCTAATCTTTTGGTACTATTCAGTCTCTATTCTTGTTAATTTGTAGTTGAAGACAGTTAATGAGGCTGAGAAGACTTACATGAGAGGCCAAAATGTTTTTTATAAATGGCAGCTTTTAAGGTATTTTTTGAGCCATAAAGTGAAGTAGATAAAGTTGTTTTTATATATAATCAACAATAATTTTTTTAAATGAGCTTTTTATGAAGAATAGAATTTGGTGATTTTTTTTTTTTTTTTTTTTTTTTTTTTTTTTGAGGCAGATCTCACTCTGTCGTCCAGGGTGGACTGCAGCAGCACAATCTCAGCTCACTGCAACCTCTGCCTCCTAGCCTACTGTGCCTGGCCTGGTGATTTTTTTGCTACAAGAGAAAGGGTGTTTGCCTTCCTTTGCTTCAGAATAGTAGCTTTATCCCCACTAAGAATTTGAAATAATTTTTTTTTCCCCCGAGATGGAGTCTTGCTCTGTCGCCAGGCGGTTGTGCAGTGACACAATCTCGGTTCACTGCAACCTCCACCTCCCAGGTTCAAGCTATTCCCCTACCTCAGCCTCCCAAGTAGCTGGGACTACAGGCGCGCGCCACCACACTCAGCTAATTTTTTGTATTTTAGTAGAGAGGGAGTTTCACCGTATTGGCCAGGATGGTCTCGATCTCTTGACCTCGTGATCCGCCCACCTCGGCCTCCCAAAGTGCTAGGATTACAGGTGTGAGCCACCACACCCACAGAAGTTGAAATAATTTTCAAGCCATAGATGGGGATGATACTTGAGATGTCTTCAGATTGTGTTTTCCTCCCTCCTTGTTAGTGTCACTCTTACTGGCTGCTATCCATTAATCCCTGCCAAATGACTGCTGGGAGAGATTTGTTTCCCCTGCCGTAGGGCATAGGTGGGGGTTTTCACTTTTTCAACAGTCTTCTATGTTTTCTCAAGTATTTTTGTTACCTTTACCTTTCATGTATGCTATGCTGGTTGCTACTTTGTTGTTTCAAGATTTACCTATTGCGTAGTAAACCAGTCATTTCCACAAAGGTGATGCAATCACAACTGAAAATTTTAAAGCATTCCCCCACAGAGTTACCACTACTTGAGATTTCTGCTCCTGCTTTGGGGGACTTACACACTCCATGTGGACCTCTGCTTTTCAAGTAATGCAGAGAAATTGACTTTGCTGAATGACTTTTCTACTCATGCACCTCTTGAGTGACATTTAATTAGATGTGTATGTATGAGTGGTCTTTTAAGAATGAAGGATTTACATGCTGATCTCCTCTGCTGCTTTGCTTAATCTAACTAGCTACTGTGCTAGTGAGGCCTAATCATAACTCCTGTGTACACAGTATTGCCTAGAATACCTTTTTTGAAGAGTTACACTAGCAGACTGCTGTAGTTGTCACCTTTCTTTGGTTTCATCTATATCCTAGGCACTCTGTTGCTTTCTAAAACCGCAAATGGCCCTTTCTACTATGTTATCCTCTAGATACTGGTCCAAGCTCTTAAGTTCCAGAAAACAGTAGCCCTAGAGTTTAACGTCCTACTGAAAACTTATTTCCAAAGTAATAAACCAGCAACCCCTAGGTTCACATCTATACTTAGTTTTGATGCTTTCAACAGATACGGAAGGCATTGGTGGGCAGTAGTATGGTATAGTATGTTTTCTTTCATCATAGTGGAAGCATTTATGAGGCAATCTAGAGTGTTAACATTAGTTTTCTGTTTATCTTTAAAAGATAAATAGCATATTGCTTTGAGAATGGAGATGGAATGTGATTTTTAGGCCTTTGAAAAATGTCTTGTTATTTTCATTTAAACAAAAATCTTAAATCTTTTAACAAATTATTTATTGAACTAGAATGAATATAAAGAACCACATAGCCCTGTGAATCAGACAATAGCCTTAAAACCAAAGTTCTTATGTGTAGTCAGTAAAAATGGAAATAATTGTTGATCAGCTGTCCAGGGTTTTCTTAACTTTAAAAGCCCATGAGCATACATGAACATACATTTCCAGCCATTTTCTATTTTATCTGCCTTAAAAACAAATGCAGGCCGGGCACAGGGGCTCACGCCTGTAATCTTAGCACTTCGGGAGGCCGAGGCGGTCAGATCACAAGGTCAGGAGATCAAGACCATCCTGGCTAACAAGGTGAAACCCTGTCTCTACTAAAAATACAAAAAAATTAGCAACCTGGTGGCACGCGCCTGTAGTCCCAGCTACTGAGGAGGCTGAGGCAGGAGAATGGCATGAATCCGGGAGGCTGAGCTTACAGTGAGCCGAGATTGCACCCCTGCAGTTCAGCCTGGGCGACAGAGCAAGACTCTGTCTCAAAAACAAACAAACAAACAAACAAAAAAAAAAAAAAAAAAGCAAAAACAGAGCATTCATGAGATGTAATTGCATTTAGTATGTATTATAGAACTCAACACTAAATGGCTTATCAATGCCTGGATTTTTTTTAAGTACTTAAGTTTCTAGAAACCTGACAGCACAGCCAGGTGCAGTGGCTCACGCCTGCTAATCCTAGCACTTTGGGAGGCCAAGGCAGGCAGATCACGAGGTCAGGAGATCAAGACCATCCTGGCTAACACAGTGAAACCCCATCTCTACTAAAAATACAAAAAATTAGCTGGGCATGGTGGCAGCACCTGTAGTCCCGACTACTTGGGAGGCTGAGGCAAGAGAATGGCATGAACCCAGGAGGCAGAGCTTGCAATGAGCCGAGACCACGCCACTGCACTCCAGCCTGGGCGCAAAGCCAGACTCCGTCTCAAGAAAAAAAAAAAGGAAACCTGACAGTACTATATAATAGTTTAAGAGCTTAAATGTTATATTTAAATATTACAAAAAAAAATAAAAAGTTCTAGAGAACTGAAAAAGTCTATCACTAATAGGTTTATAGATATTACTTCTAATATTACAAGAATAGGTTTATTCTCAGATTTCCAGCAGTCAGAATAAATGAGACTAAGTGCTCTGAGGATATAGACAACGTCAATAAATTTATAAAATATGGCCGGCACGGTGGCTCACGCCTATAATTCCAGCACTTTGGGAGGCCGAGGCAGTTGGTGGATCACCTGAGGTCGGGAGTTCGAGATCAGTCTGACTAACATGGAGAAACCCCGTCTCTACTAAAAATACAAAATTAGCCAGGCATGGTGGCATATGCCTGTAATCCCAGCTACTTGGGAGGCTGAGGCAGGAGAATCGCTTGAACTTGGGAGGTGGAGGTTGTGGCAAGCCGAGATTGCGCCACTGCACTTCAGCCTGGACATCAAGAGCGAAACTCCATCTCAACCAAAAAAATAAAAATAAAAATAAGCTTATGATTATGTTACACACCAGTCTTATTTTGGAAAATGAAACATTTGAACCTCTTTTGGCAGAAATAATTTATTTTGGGTAGCTTTGATTCTCTCTAATATAACTAGCAGCATAAAATCAAACCCCTCATTTATAAGATTATAATGCAAGTTCATACAGCTGCCTTCTCATAGAATATGTTTATTCTCTGAGGAATAGCAGAGAAAATATGAACAGGATCCTCTTTAGTACTCTTGTCCATATGACTTCATATTCCATTAATAAAAAGGAGTAAATTGGCCGGGCATGGTGGCTCACACCTGTAATGCCAGCACTTTGGGAGGCCTAGGCGGGTGGATCATGAGGTCAGGAGATCAAGACCATCCTCGCCAACATGGCGAAACCCCGTCTCTACTAAAATACAAAAATTAGCTGGGCGTGGTGGCTCATGCCTGTAATCCCAGCACTCTGGGAGGCCATGGCGAGTGAATCATGAGGTCAGGAGATCGAGACCATCCTGGCTAACACGGTGAAACCCCGTCTCTACTAAAAATACCAAAAAATTAGCTGGGCATGGTGGCGCGCACCTGTAGTCCCAGCTACTCGGGAAGCTGAGGCAGGAGAATGGCGTAAACCTGGGAGGCAGAGCTTGCAGTGAGCCGAGATCATGTACTGCATTCCAGCCTGGGCTACAGAGCACGACTCTGTCTCAAAAAAAAAAAAAAAAGTAAATTGTAGCTGGTGTACAAAGCTCTGATTTTTATGAGAAATGCCTTTTTGGTGACTTACGGATGAGCCTTAAGCAACTCTTGTCAATGAGATATTGATGGGGAGTGAATATAGACCCTCAAACCATTACTTCCTTGCTCTTCCTTTTTTATAGAATACAACTTTTATAGCCGTGAACATTTGTAAGCTTTATCATCCTTTCTGGTTTTCATGCAGAGCAGCAATATCACATCCTAACCCCTGTAGCTGTTTATATCAGCAGCAATTAAAATTTGATATACTAATCCCTCATTGCTGACTCTCCAACTACTCATTTTTCATTTTTGTAGAGCCTTAGGACTGTTACAGCTGAGCATTATGATGTTAACAACTCAGCCATCTGGCACAGGGGAAGAGGCACCTAAACAGATTCTTCTGAACAAAAGTCACATATGAGCAAGATCAGAATAGTAGGAGATCTAAAAAGCAGGTAAAGAAGGAAGAGACTTGAATGATACTAAGGTGAAAGCAGAATCCAAAGAGGTTTTTAATTGAAGGTTGACCCTCCTTTTGCTTTCCAGAAGAAAAAAATTCATAGTTTCATATTAATAAGTAAACATTTTCTGATTCCAGTTTAGAAACTGTTAGAAGAACCAGGCAAACAATGTAGCTATTTTTTTTGTTATTATTATTATTATTATTATTTCTTCGAGATGGAGTCTTGCTCTGTCGAGCAGGCTGGAGTGCAGTGGCATGATCTCAGCTCACTGCAACCTCCGCCTCCCGGGTTTAAGCAATTCTCCTGCCTCAGTCTCCCGAGTAGCTGGGATTACAGGCATGCGCCACCATGCCCAGCTCATTTTTGTATTTTTAGTAGAGACAGGGTTTCACCATGTTGGTCAGGCTGGTCTCGAACTCCAGACCTCGTGATCCGCCCGCCTTGGCCTCCCAAAGTGCTGAGATTATAGGTGTGTGCCACTGCCCCCGCCTGTCCAACAATCTTAACATTCTAAGTTTGATCTGCAGTGGCTACCGAAATTTTACCTCTGTGGAAACTAAAAGATGATCCCAGCTTTGAGTGTGTGTTTTTTCCCCCTTCCTCCTCTTTTGGTTGTTATTGGTTTTCTGGGTGTGGATAAGAAGGGTGTGCTATAGATTCATGTATTGACTCCTTAGGCTAAAGTGAATGTAGACAAGCTTCCTTTTCCTCAGTGCTTTCCAGTGGTTGTTAGTTTAAAATTCAAAACCAAAAGAAAAACCTACAGGGACACGAATGTACTTGATTTTGTTATGGCTTGCTGTTGCTTCACCTTTCCTTCCATATCTTGCTCTCATGCTTTCTAATGCCTAAGCAGAATACATCATCAGAGCGCCGAGGAGAATGGGAAATTCAGCCCAGCCGGCAGACCAATACCTCATACCTTACGTCTCACTTGGCTGCAGACCGCCATGGGGGATCAGTGCAGGTATTTACTGCCTTTATTGCCTTTTCCTGGCCTTTCCAGCTTGGCTGGTAGAATGTTGGCTTGCTTCAGAAACTTTGGCGGCTTTAGAAAGGAAGCTTATAGGAAGGGCTAGTTGAGTATCTGTGCAGATTTTTTGTCTAGGTGGACTTGGGTAAGAGTCGCTTGTTAAGATGATTACTTCCTGTTGTCATTGACTGAGAAACACCTGAATGATTTCTGATGCTGATTTCTGGTTAACCTAGTCCTACCACCTTGATGCATTCATGATAAACCATAAAAATAACATCAAGGTGGAATTGTGTTAGTGTCAAGTCTGTGAATTTTAAAGACCTGAAACTTACAAATATTTTTTGAATACAGGACTAAAGGACTGCATATGTTGCTCATTCCATGATATGTGCCTTAATGCATAAGCTGAGAATGTTAATTTGTATAAGTCATCTTTTTCTGAGTGGGTACCCAAGAAGTTGGACTGTTTCCATTTTTCTCCCTGGAATCAATGTGACCTTAAGAAAATTATTTCTGATTTCATTTGGGCTATTCTGAAACTCTTGTTTTCTCTTTAGTACTAGAACATCTTGTATCTCTTAACTTGTCTTATATGTGGATTTTTTAATAATCTTAGCCTCAATATTGTTCTCATACTGGTGACACCGTAAGTTGGGACACACAGTGACCTCAGAGCTGTCAAACATAAATTCTTATAAAGGTGCAGACGGGTTTGTGCATATAGAAATGCATCTTGGTAGCCTTGATCATCTAGGATATGCTGTTAAAAGGAGTGATTAATGGAAAGATCCTAATCACAGCTTGAAAGACAGTTTTGGCCCTGTAAAAAACCACATAGAATCATATAGGTTAAAATTATGGATTGAGGCTGGGCATGGTAGCTCCTGTAATCCCAGCACTTTGGGAGGCCGAGGCAGGCGGATCACTTGAGGTCAGGAGTTCAAGACCAGCCTGGCCAACATGGTGAAACCCCATCTCTACTATAAATACAAAAAAAAAAATTAGCCAGGCCTGGTGGCGCATGCCTGTAATCCTAGCTACTCAGGAGGCTGAGGTGGGAGGATTGCCTGAATCTGGGAGGCAGAAGTTGCAGTGAGCCGAGATCGTGCCACTGTACACTCCAGCCTAGGTGACAGAATGAGACTCCATGTCAAAAAAAAAAAAAACCTTAATGGATTGGACAAGACTGAGCAACAAAGGGAGAGCTCGTCTCTATAGAAAGTTAAAAAATTAGGATGGCCGGGCGTTGTGGCTCACGCCTGTAATCCCAGCACTTTGGGAGGCCAAAGAGGGCGGATCACGAGGTCAAGTGATTAAAACCATCTTGGCCAACATGGTAAACCCTGTCTCTACTAAAAATACAAAAATTACCTGGGCATGGTGGCGCATGCCTATAGTTTCAGCTACTCAGGAGGCTGAGGCAGGAGAATCACTTGAACCCGGGAGGCAGAGGTTGCAGTGAGCCGAGATCCCGCCACTGCACTCCAGCCTGGGTGACGGAGTGAGACTCTGTCTCCAAAATAAAAAACAAACAAACAAAAAAAAACGTTGCTCTTAGGAGCCAGGCACAGTGGCTTACACTTAAAATTCCAGCATTTTGAGAGGCCTAGGCAGGAGGATCACTTGAGGCCAGGAGTTCTTGACCATCCTGGCAATATAGCAAGATCTTGTCTTTACACAAAACAGAAAAATTGGCTAGGTGTGGTGGTGTGTGCCTATAGTCCTAGCTGCTAGGAAGGCTTAGGCGAGAGGATTGCTTGAGTAGTTTGAGGCTGCAGTGAGCCATGATCATACCACAGCATTTCAGCCTGGGTGACAGAGCAAGACCCTGTCTCTTAAAAAACAAAACAAAACCAAAAAAAACCTCTCAATTTTATTTCTCAGGCACCCTTTCTTATGAAGCCACAAGAGGATGTGTGTTATCAAAATTAATAGAACAAGAGAGTAGCAGCCATGTGCAGTGGCTCACGCCTGTAATCCCAGCACTTTGGGAGGCTGAGGCGGGCAGATCACAAGGTCAGGAATTCAAGACCAGCCTGGCCAACATAGTGAAACCCCATCTCTACTAAAAAATACAAAAAAAAAAAATTATCTGGGCACTGGTGGCGGGTACCTGTAGTCCCAGCTACTTGGGAGGCTGAGGGGGAGAATCACTTGAACTCGGGAGGCAGAGGTTGCAGTGAGCTGAGATTGCGCCCCTGCATTCCAGCCTGGGTGACACAGCGAGACTCTGTCTCAAAAAAATAAATAAATAAATAAAGGAATATCTGGGATCCAGGAAACCGGAGATCCGGCATAGGAAAGAAACAAAGGGAATCCCTAGTATAATAATAAAGTTAGGAGATCCTGGGATCTGTACACCAATAGAAGAGAGCAGCTTGTTCAAAACAGAGCTGCAAGAGCAGCTCTTTGGTGTTTTCCTTTTTAACATTATGGTTTATCCTTGTTTTTTTATAATTACAAAATAAGCATATTTCTTTTTTTCAATTTTCTTTTTTTCTTTTTCTTTTTCTTTTTTTTTTATTTTTTGAGATGGAGTCTTGCTCTGTCATCCAGGCTAGAGTGCAGTGGTGCAATCTTGGCTCACTGCAACTGCTGTTTCCCGGGTTCAAGCGATTCTCCTGTCTCAGCCTCCGGAGCCGCTGGGATTACAGGCACCTGCCACTACACTCAGCTAATTTTTGGATATTTAGTAGAGATGGGTTTTTGCCACGTTGCCCAGGCTAGTCTCAAACTCCTGACCTCAAGTGATCCACCCGTGTAGGCCTCACAAAGTCCAGGGATTACAGGCATGAGCCATCGGCTCTTTTGAAATATGCAACTGCCTCTACTCCCTATAAACTAAGCTTTACCAGCTTCCTTGGCACTTAGATAGGGGACAGGCAGTTTCACCATTTACCTAATATTATGTTCAGCTCTGCTGCTCCTCATTACATTGGCCTCTTTGGGCTTACACTGTTTTTAGCATACCTTTTGCAAACCAAATTAACAATACTTTCCTAACACAACAGATGTCCACATATTTATGAGTTGTCTCACTTGCTAGAGGTAATGTAGTAAAAACATGTTTGGCCTAACCTGGGTGACTTGCAGACACCATGACCCAGGGAGGAGTGCAGAATGTTAAGAGATAAGAAAAGTTTGTTCTGATAAGGCACATGGAGACTCCTGTTCCAAGATATTTAATGGGCAGACCCCCATGGTTCTCATCCTTCCAGTATTTCCACAGATCTTATATGTGTAGAAGGTGTCAGTGCCAGAAGATAATATATTTTCTCTTTCAAGAAATTCCTCTAAAGTTGTCTAAATTAAAATGTTTAGGGAGTTTTTAGAAATGTTCAGGACCAAGTAAGGACTTAAGACTTAGAATGACACATGAGTTAAAGTACTGTTTCCTTTGGTACACAGCTCTGATTTCTCCTCACAGTGACATTTTGAGAAATGAAACTAATAACCCAAATTATTGAGACTCCTAAAAGGGATATTACCAGGTTTGAATGTCAAAACAGTCCTTCACCTTAGTCTTTCTTGTGAGTAATGCTGTAAGATATTAATTGGTCTTGTTTGATATAGCCAGAGTAATGAGCGATTAAGTGATTAAAGCAAAATAAATGTCTATTTGAAGTATGCAAATAAAGCTTTTTTTTTTTTTTTTTTTTTGAGACAGCGTTTCACAGTGTTGTCTAGGCTGGGGTTCAGTGGCATGATCTTGGCTCACTATAACCTCCGCCTCCTAGGTTCAAGCAATTCTCGTGCCTCAGCCTCCTGAGTAGCTGGGATTACGGGCGCCCGCCACCATGCCCAGCTGGTTTTTTGTATTTTAGTAGAGATGGGGTTTCACTGTCTTGTCCAGGCTGGTCTCGAACTCCTGAGCTCAGGCAATCCATCTGTCTTGACCTCCCAAAGTGCTAGGATTACAGGCGCAAGCCACCATGCCCAGCCACAAATAAAGCTTTTTATAATGAAGCTTATTTTTTATTATCTTTTATAATGAAGTTATATGAAAAATTTATTTATTTACTTACTTATTATTTATTTATTTATTTATTTAATTTATTTTTTGAGACGAAGTCTTGCTCTGTCATCTAGGCTGGAGTGCAGTGGCGTGATCTCTGCTCACTGCAAGCTCTGCCTCCGGGGTTCACACCATTCTCCTGCCTCAGCCTCCTGAGTGGCTGGGACTACAGGCGTGCACCACTACACCCGGCTAATTTTTTGTATTTGTAGTAGAGATGGGGTTTCACCGTGTTAGGATGGTCTCAATCTCCTGACCTCGTGATCTGCCCGCCTCGGCCTCCCAAAGTGCTGGGATTATAGGCGTGAGCCACCGCACCCAGCCTTGAAGTTATACTAAAAATTTAATAGAAAAAACAGCTAGATCACTTGGGGTCAGGAGTTCAAGACCAGCCTGGCCAATATGGTGAAACCCCGTCTCTATGAAAAAATACAAAAATTAGCCAGACGTGGTGGTGCATGCCTGTAGTCCCAGCTACTCGGGAGCCTGAGGCAGGAGAATCGCTTGAGCTCAGGAGGCAGAGGTTGCAGTGAGCCAAGATCACACCACTGCACTGCAGCCTGGGCAACAGAGTGAGATTCTGTCTCAAAAAAAGAAAAAAAACCCATAAAGATAATATTGTTCAAAATGTCAGTAATTTTTTACATACATAAGTTTCTTTATAATTATTTAAATTTGTTTTCTAAACATCATTGTATTTAATTCCCTTCATATTTATCAAGTTGATAGGATCATGGTCATTTGCCTTGTCTTATAGAATTAGAAAACAGGGCTCACAGAGGATGTTAATGGTAGAACAAGGCCTGGAATCCAACTCTTCTGTCATTTACATGGTATTTGTTCCACTGCCTGCAGTTCAGTAGTTTGACAAACCAGACCTCCAACCTAAAATAATTAAGCGGATGCTGTGAAGGCTCAGATGTGTAGCCTTTAAGTCTTAGGTATGTTTTTGGTACAATTAAGTTTAAAAGTAGAGAATGGAAGCTCTGTTTATGTCTCAGTCATTTGAGACCAGATGCTCATTGATACAGACAAGATGTCTAGTCTGTAAAATGGGGATAACCTCTTATTCCTTAGATTGCCCAAGGACAGTGCTTGTGGCCTAAATGGCAATTTGTAGCGAGGAGAAATTAGGAAGTATAAGCCATGAGAGACTCTGTGAGCAGGCCCCATGACCAAGAGTCACCAGGTAGTTCTCAGTGGTGATGCTTACTAATGTTTCCTTCGTGTGAGTAGAAGCCAAGACATTTTATTTAACATCCTGTCTAGTTCCTGAACTGTCCACTAGAAACTTAACTATATTTTCTCCTGTAACCCTTGTGCTCACAGAATGAGCTTACCAGCATTATCACTGGTGTGCAACCAGAATATATCCACAAGAAGCAAATGAAGCACTGAGGAAATTAACAGGATAGCATTAGAGTGAGGAGGTGTGGTTTTCCAATCCATATACCCTCTTTCCTCGACTTTTTGGTTTTGCTGGTTTTTCCCCAACTTTTTGTATTGAAAATATCAACTCTACAGAGAAATCGGGAAGGAAATGCAATCAACTCTTCTGTATCTTTAACCTCGCTGAACGAATTATTAAGATTTTGCCATATTTGCTTTAAATCTGTGAGTGAAAGTGTGTGTTTTGTGTTGGCTTGCTAAACCATACGAAAGTAAGTTGCAGACATCATTACATCTTTTCCCAAAATACTACAGCCTGTGTCTTCTAAGAACAAAGACATTCTAAGAAAGTTAATTTCATAATATCTAAGATACAGTTCATATCACATTCCACCTAATTCCAGTTGTCCCCAGAATTAATATTGTAGTGTCCAGGATTTAATCAAGGTTCATGCCTTGCATTAACCAATGCAATTTGCCTCATCAGTCTTTTACAATGTCTTAGTCTCTTTTAATACATTTTAATCTTTAAGTCTCCCTGTGTTTAAATAAATAAAAGTCTTTTATAAAGATTCAGCTGGAGGCTGGGCACAGTGCCTCATGCCTGTAATCCCAGCACTTCGGGAGGCCGAGGTGGGTGGATAACCTGAGGTCAGGAGTTCGAGACTAGCCTGGCCAACATCGTGAAACCCCATGTCTACTAAAAAAAAAATACAAACAATTAGCCAGGCATGGTGGCACATGCCTGTCATCTCAGCTACTTGGGAGACTGAGGCAGTAGAACTGTTTGAATCTGGGAGGCAGAGGTTGCAGTGAGCCAAGATCGTGCCACTGCACTCCAGCCTGGGCGGCACAGCAAGACTGTCTCTCAAAAAAAAAAAAAAAAAGTGTTATTAATGAGAACAATAATTATTTCTTGTTTAGAAATAATGGTAGATATAGATTGCTAGTAAGTAATTTTCACTCTACCTGTCCCAAAGGCTACATGTACTAAATATTTCCTCCCACCCTCCTCTTTATGACTATTCAGGAAATTTTTGTAGATTAACTGCTGGTGAGGACCCCTGAGCTAGAGGCAGATAAGAATAAACAGTTACGGAGAGAGAGGAACAGTAAGATGACCACTTATTGAGCTGTTACTATGTGTCATGGCACTGGGCTAAGCACTTTCTGTGGGTTGTCTGCACAGTAAACACCATTAGGTAAGCAGCATTATTCTCCCATTTTACAGATTAGGAAGCTTAGGCATAGACTGAGGATCTTGCCCAAGGACCCACAGCAAATAAGTGGTGGAGCTGGGGTTCAAACTTAGGGCTGATGAGGGCAATTTCTACACTATGCTGCTTCCCTTATTTCTACTAGGTATTATACTAGACAGTCTCATACATTTTCTTGTATAATTCTCTCATCAACCTATAAGAAACAATCTCAAATAGATGGAAGTACTTATCCAAGGGCGTATGATATCCAAATTGTTTATCCTATTTTGTGTTCTCTCCCATGTTTCAGCCAAGGTCTTTAACAAGCAGAGTGTTTTGTCCAGCAGTGAGGCCCCTTTTCCCACTTCCCAGCACCCACATAAACAGGAATCATGTGCTGGAAATGCAACCAGGTGGCAGAAGCAGCTACACATGCAAGAGAAGCCTGATCGGGTCCACATTAACCAGATGACAGGAGTGAGAGCCTTCACTTACATTTCGGGGACCATCAGTGAGAAGTGGGATGACAGTGAACCTGAAATAAAGATCGTTGAAATAAGACTGGCTTTCCAAGGGAGAATGTTTTTTTACCATCTTCCCTCTTGCCGGAGAGGATGTGACAGTCTTGTTATTTGTGTAACTTCGAACCAATGCTCAAAGCCATGAGGAAATTTCTGAAGGAAAGTGTGATTGTTTATAGTTTCTGGTACCCACTGTTGACTTCCTTTTTTGAACTTTTTCTTTCAACATCATCACTAAGTCTATATAATTATAGCATCATAAACTGAGAGAAGTAGACTTCACCCATCACATTCAAGGGAGCCAAGTGATTTTACCTTTAGAAGTCAGCCATGCAGTTATTTTTAACTTAATAAAGTAATGTGTGTGTTTTTGCAATATGAAAGAATCTGTGTGTTTAGAACAAATTTTCCTCACGGAAATTCACCGATATTAACTCTAAACCTTGGTTAAGTCATTTGTTAGTGTTTCCATCTGTCAAAAGACCTATTTCATAAGATTTTTGTAAGGATTTAAATTTACACACACAGTGTAGCAGAGTGCCAGACACAGAGTAGGCACTCAGTATGGAAGTTATTATCATCATTATATGATTACATCATGGATTTTAGTGTTCTCACATGATAAGGGCCTGGGAACCTTCCCTAAATTGATCCCTTAACCCAGGAAAACAAACATTCCAGACACTGCCTGTTTAGTGACCCTGTCTGGCGCTGGCAAGAGATTTCTGATGCCATGTTTCCTGTCACACACTCTTGTCTTTCTGTTTCAGGTGGTTAGCTCAACCAATGGAGAGCTGAATGTTGATGATCCCACGGGAGCCCACTCCAATGCACCAATCACAGCTCATGCCGAGGTGGAGGTAGTGGAGGAAGCTAAGTACGTACATCTTCCAAGGGGGCTCTTAAGTTATGGGTTGAAAAACGTTTTCTGTCTCTTCCTCTCTGTGTGCTGCTCATCTCAGACTGGATTTCTCATGCTTGTAACCACAGCTTTCTTCCTTAACTGTTTTAATTTTTGCATGGTACTTTAAGGCTGCTACTGCCCTTCTTTAGCTGTGATTTCGGGGAAGACAGTCACATTTTTCTAGTTCACATGAAAAAGACATAGTGAACCGAAAGAATCATGTCATCAGGGCTACAATAGATAGTAGCCATGAGCTTCCTGGGGCTGTGGAGCTTCTTGCTCTGTATGGGATATAGAGAAAAATCTGCTGTTAAACCATGGGCCATGCTGAATAGCATTTGATTTCTGATTGTGGGCTAACAACTGGATGTATAATCATGGAACAAGGAGTTCAGGGACATTTTGTTCACTCTCAAATGATTCTGGCTTCAGAGAGACTAATTCAGGCAAGAAAAATATTATAGTCTGCATCTGTGAATGAGAGTGTGGGAAAAGAATGAAGTCATACTCATCTCAGAAGGGTAAGGAGGTTGCCCCACGCCCTTTTCTGCTTCTCTTGCATGTGTATGTCTTGCCCCACCCATACCACCAGCCCCTTGGTGCGCTGCATGGTCTGTGTTTAAACTCTTAAAATCTGGGGTGGAAGGTGAGATAACTGCCAATTCTGCTGCAAAAGCAGTGTTTCTACCACTTTTTCCCCTTTTTTCCCCATCCCAAATTTAGATCCAGATTTAGACTTCAAGAAGATACCAGGTAGGGAGAGATAGAGACACCATGAGTCAGTAACTGCTGCTATCCCTGATATGGAGGACCTTTCTTGTGAGCCCTCTGAGAACCTTCAGGATATCCCAGTGTCTTGTTTTCTGAAGCAGACAATGTATTTATAGTGATATTGTACCTAAGTAGTCTCATGAGCCCCCAAGTAGCTTAATACAAGCCAGAACACTCTTATACCTCTAAATGTAAGTTAGTGAGATGCCACTGAGACCTGAATTCTCCCACCTTCCAGATGCACTGTGTATTGTTGTCTTTCCTGCCTATTCCCCTGGTCTCCTGCCCATCTTTTTTATTTATTTGTTTTTTGAGACAGGGTCTCTCTCTATTGCCAAAGCTGGAGTGTACTGGCATGATCATGGCTCACTGCAGCCTCTATTCCCCAAGCTCAAATGATCCTCCTGCCTTAGTCTCCCGAAGTCCTGAAATTACAGGTATGAACCACCATGCCCAGCCCTGACAATCTATTTGATGAACTCACTTTACCTTCAAGAAGTCCTTTCCAACCAGATGTGGTGATTCATGCCTGTAATCTTAGCACTTTGGGAGGCTGAGGCAGGAGGATCACTTGAGTCTAGGGGTTTGAGACCAGCCTGGGCAACATAATGAGACCCCATTTCTATAAAAAAATTAAAAATTAGCTGGGCATGGTGGTATGCACCTGTAGTTCCAGATACTTGGAAGGTTGAGGCTGCAGTGAGCTATGGTCATGTCACTGTACTCCAACCTGGGTGACAGGTGAGACCCTGTCACACACACACACACACACACGTTTTTGGCCAGGTGCGGTGTCTCACGTGTGTAATCCCAGCACTTTGGGAGGCTGAGGCAGGAGGATCACAAGGTCAAGAGATTGAGACCATGCTGGCCAACATGGTGAAACCCCATCTCTATTAAAAATACAAAAATTAGCTGGGTGTGGTGGCACGCACCTGTAGTCCCAGCTACTCGGGAGGCTGAGGCAGGAGAATCACTTGAACCCGGGAGGCAGAGGTTGTGGTGAGCTGAGATCACGCCACTGCACTCCAGCCTGGCGACAGAGTGAGACACCGTCTCAAAAAAAAAAAAAAAAAGTTTTTGCTTGGAAAACCAGGACTTAAGGATTCCTACCCAATATATCAAAAGTAAATGAGGATGATTTGACTGTCTCTTGTTGAGCCCCTGCTAACTGTAGGCAGCTTCAGAGCTCTTATCCCAGCTTGCATAAGGCACTGATATGTAAGGGGGTGAGGGTTATGCTGGTTATGCCAGGAAAAGACCGTTTTAGTAAGGAAACATGCTCTCTATTCTCAGGGACTTTGGAGATATTAATGTACTTACATTTTTTCGATTTCCATACAAAGCTACGTTCTCTTAAATAAACAATATGTTACTCCCAACCTCTCGGCTCTCAACTGGCTACACTTTGGAGTCATCTGGGGCATGTTAGAAAATACAAATGTCTGAGTCTGGCCTCAGGCATTCTGATTTAATTTATTGAAATGTGGCCTGAGCATCAATAATTTTAAAAGTTCAGGTCATTCTAACGTGTAGCCAATGTTGAGAACCACTGTACTAAGCATGGTCTGATCCAAACATTGTCAGAGCTTGAAGGATGGCCATACGTGTTCCCAGCTCCCACCCCATTCTCAATTCACCTTTGTGGCTGTTACTTTGAAGGCTAGAAGTTTAGCTTTGGATTTAATAGTATACTTTGAATGCAATAATCAAATGGGCTTTAGTTTTATATTATGCCCTATATAGGTTTATCTTTTGAACCCATTCATCTCATCTCATTTTGGTAAATGTGTATACTAATCGTGTATGTGAGTGTGGTATTTGTGTTCTGTGTGTAAGATATGGGCTCATTCACACAGAGATTTCAATCTGGTGTATTCTGTATTGGTATAATTTAACGTCTAGAATGTAAGGAGAGTTTAAAGTCTTGTCATTTAGCAAAAAGGACAAGGTGTGCCTCTTTGCCATCAGCTTCAGGTTTGGATCTTCTAAAAGATGTAGAAAGCATAGGGGAGCAATTATATTTGACCAGATGTCATCCCGAAGCTCATGGCTTAGGGCATTTAGTGATTTCATGGGCTACCAATCCATCTTGCCCAGAGAACTGTCAGGGCCCAGCCATGTGTTGTTTTTCTTGGCCTTTGTGTGTGGAGGCAAGGAAAGGATAGCCCTATGTCCACCTGGTTGATCATTTTCATGGGAAGAAGTCACAGCTAGAGAAGCACGAGGTGTTCCAAACAGCCCCTCATTGCACGCAGCTGTGATGCCATTTGTTCATGCAGCCTGCTTGTGGGGTAGAGGGGGCTGATGCTTATATTGAGACGCACCTCAGTACTGGGGAGACTGTGTGAAACCTTCACTTTCAGGCTTTTGATTTTGGGTTCCTCACCCAGCTTGTTTAGTGTAAAGGTTGAAAGAAATAACAGGGTCTTAGGTTTTGTTCTATGTACAAAATGAACATGTGAATTCCCTTTTTCTCTAGCTCCAGGACTTATGTCCTTGTTTATGGTTTAAAGGGTGGATGAGGACAGGCAGCTTTTTGGTTGATTTTTGTTACAGTAAGAATACAGGAATTTTTGGTTATCCGGACTTTAGCTATAATTTAACACATGTGAACCTCATTTCTCCTGAGCATTAACAAGAGTAGAATTTAGGTCCTTCTCTGGTAGTTATACCTTAATACAGAGCAGTGACCCTCCTCCCTCTGATTCATCTTCTAATAAGATAAAGTAAGTGTCACTTAAACCTTTTCTCCCTCTCTAGAGGAAGAGCTAACTGCTAGCTGCTTTGATCAGGCATGTTGGACTTGTACAAAGGCTAGGGACTTTCTTTTTCCCTCAGAATATTTGGGAGGCTAGCTTAATACTGCACAGTGAGACTTCATGTGGGAACCAAAATGGTCCACCCCTGGTGCTTGATTGAGTTCTTACCGGCAGGGTCATTTGCTCTTTCCCCTGCTGCCTTCCTAGAAGTTACCCAGGAAAGCCCACCCTGGAGCTCCCACCAACTCTTTCTGTTTTGCCTTACCCCTGAGATCCAAATCCCACCTTGATGCTTCTGTCAGGCTCCTGTCCGAACCTCCACTTTAACGTGGGGACCAAGCGGCCTGGGCCTACTCACCCTACCTTGACAGAAGAAGAAACTAAACACAGACACACACTGCATGTTTGCATGGCTCACAGGGAGTCGCTTCCATTTCACCTCTGTGGACTAATATCTCTCTCTTTCTCTCTCTTCCTTTCTGTGTTTTCTCTTTATATACTCTGTAGCTGCCTGAAAATGCTCAACCTGTGGTGAGTCCCTCTCTCCAGTCCATTGCAAGGGGAGTGGACCAGACTAGGCTGGGATTGGCAAAGCCAAACAAAATGTCTTAGGAACATTAAATAACTTCCATAGGACTCCTTGTGCCATAACCACCCTGACTGGGGATCTAGATCCATAAGGTGGGGATGGGGCAGGCCTGTACCCAGGAATTAATCTATTCCTTCTTTCAAACCCACCTTATAGCTGTCTCCTCCTGCCATAACAGTATCCCACATATCCAAAATTATCTGTTTTTAGCTGAGTGAATTTTCTCCCAATTAATACAACCAGATATGGAGAGGGACAGAGGTAAAAGGGCAAGATTACTGTATCAGTTTTTACTTAGCAGTTGTGTTTGCTCACAGCCACAAGGATAGTGAGTTGTTGCTGGATAATCTCACATTCTGCAGTGTGGTCTCTAACCTGGAAATTGGCTGCTTTGGGAAAATCTGACTTTTTTGGATTTGGCTGGCTCTTCCATCTGTAGAGTAGGAACCTCAAAAAAGGGGGAGCTCCTTCAGGGAGAGGTGGATGTTTTGTTGTTGTTTTGAGAGTTGTTTTTTTTTTTTGTTTATTGTCTTTTTCTTTATTCCTATGTGAGAGTTTAGTAGGCCAAGGGCTGACTCAGCTAATTGATATATTGGAGCCTGTCTGTTCCATTCCTGGAAAAGGTTCCTGGAATGTATTTTTAGGAATAACATGGAGTTTATGGAAGGAGAAGCCCTCAAGAATCCATGTGTGGTGAGGAACATTCTTGCTACAAGACATAGCCCCTTCCCCTGCTCTCTAGCCTGTGACCTTCCAGGTACTCCTGAACTTGTTGGTACGTTGCAGTCTGGAATTGTAACTCTCCCGCATTGTCCACATGCATAAAGTCATGTTCTACATGGAGGTAACAGCCTGCTAGTTTCATGACTGCCATGTTTGTGTGTCTTCAGTGACTGGGTTGGGCACTGGTTTCTGAACCCTAACTGTCTACGCCAGATAGCCTACAGGGGCTTCCTTAGAGACAGGAATATATTAAAGAAAACAACTGGGTTTTGTGGAGGTCAGATTTATAGTCTTAGGGGATCAAAGAATACCTTTGGCTATTTGTTTTGCAAATATGTGTCTGTGTAATCTGACATTGTGGTGGTCTATTTTTTCCTGTGAGGTGTCAGTCACATGATCCTTACTACAGATACTTGAGGGCCTCCTATATGCTTATCCAACCCTGTGCTTGGAACTCTAGTGGGGTGGCGGGGCGGGTTGCAAAATTTGCCCCAAAGAGCTTGGGTACCATCTAGCTGAAGAGATCAGAATTACACATGAAAGGACAAGGAGTTTTCCAGGACATTTAGAGTATTGCCCTTAAGAGACTGAGGGGCCAGGAGGTCACCATGGACAAGATAGTCAAATAAGTCCTTGTAAACACCGTAGGACTTAAGTCAAGTATTAGAAGAAAGGAAGAATATACATGTATGGCAGAGAAAAGGAACATAGCAAGGGAATAGCTGAAGAGAGAGGGCCATGACATAGTAAGAATGCTGTATGGAAAAGGTAGTGGGTCAGAGGCCTGGGGTAAGAGCACTAGATGGCTTGAGAGTAGAGAGATTTGGATCAATTTTGACTCCAGCATGTTGAGAACTTCTAGTCATCTAAACAGTCAATCAACTGGAAGAAAACCTAAGCCATGAGGGGTCCATCACCTGCCTTCATTCTCTTCTGAGAGGAACACATCTGAAAGTCAGTCAGTGGACTTGGTCTAGAGTCAGACCCAATTTAATAGATCCTGTTGCCAGTAGTCACCACAGACACCAAAGAGTTGAAGAGCAGATTGTGAGGCCTGCTTTTTTGTAGGTAGAATCATTAAAAGCCTTGGCCAGTGCTGAAGCTTTAACTACAATAACTAGCAAAGATAAATTCAGGGTTCTAAATTTGAAATATTCCAACTCCTTTGAACCATAGCTCACAGTCCCTTTTAGTCAGGTGGGTTCAGCATTACACATCCAGTTATGATATGCATGTAAGCAGACATTAATTCTTATGGCTTGCCTTGGAGGAGGTAAAAGAGAAGTCATTGTACAGTTTGAAGTGGACCTAAACAGTATTTTAAACTTTTTTTATTGCTTTCTTAAAAACACAAAATCATCATCTTTGCATCCTGCAAAAAGATTAAGAATAGAGGTTGACTTAAAAGTTAGTAATGCCTCTGAAAATCATGGTTCAGAAGAAAAGAGGTAAGTCTATTGAAATAGAGATTTAATTTGCCTCTTTTATTATTAATTTCAGGACATTCAACTTGGAAAATGTCCATTTCTAAAGCATACCTATAGAAAAACGCCATTTGGGCCAGGCATAGTGGCTTACACCTGTAATCCCAGCACTTTGGGAGGCCAAGGCAGGTGGATCATTTGAGGTCAGGAGTTCGAGACCAGCCCGGCCAACATGGTGAAACCCCATCTCTATTAAAAATACAAAAATTAGCCGGGCGTGCTGTGGGCACCTGTAATCCCAACAATTCGGGAGGCTGAGGCAGGAGAATCGCTTGAGTCCAATAGGTGGAGGTTGCAGTGAGCGCCACTGTATTCCAGCCTGGGCAACAGAGTGAAACGCAGTCTCAAAAAAAAAAAAAAAAAAAAAAAGAGGCCAGGCACGGTGGCTCAAGCCTGTAATCCCAGCACTTTGGGAGGCCGAGACGGGTGGATCATGAGGTCAGGAGATGGAGACCATCCTGGCTAACACGGTGAAACCCCGTCTCTACTAAAAATAAAAAAAAAATTAGCCGGGCATGGTGGCAACACCTGCAGTCCCAGCTACTCAGGAGGCTGAGGCAGGAGAATGGTGTAAACCTGGGAGGTGGAGCTTGCAGTGAGCTGAGATCTGGCCACTGCACTCCAGCCTGGACGACAGAGTGAGACTCTGTCTCAAAAAAAAAAAAAAAAAAAAAAAAAAAAAAATTTGTTCTTGAATTCTTACCCGGGGTTTTCATTGAGGATTATTTTTAACAATCAAAAATGTTGGTCACTTTTATTTAAAAGAATTTAGTTTCCAGGGCCGGGCGCGGTGGCTCAAGCCTGTAATCCCAGCACTTTGGGAGGCCGAGACGGGCGGATCACAAGGTCAGGAGATCGAGACCATCCTGGTGAACACAGTGAAACCCCGTCTCTACTAAAAATACAAAAAAAAACCTAGCCGGGCGAGGTGGCGGGCGCCTGTAGTCCCAGCTACTTGGGAGGCTGAGGCGGGAGAATGGCGGGAACCCGGGAGGCGGAGCTTGCAGTGAGCTGAGATCCGGCCACTGCACTCCAGCCTGGGCGACAGAGCAAGACTCCGCCTCAAAAAAAAAAAAAAAAAAAAAAAAAAAAAAAAAAAAAAAAGAATTTAGTTTCCAAATACATATTACACTTTGCTTAGTGATTATATTTGCACCCATTAATAGTACCTCACAAATGTCATTGATACTTTCAGAGAAAATCTTTCCAAAGACCCTCTTAAGAATCTCCTATTTCAGGCCGGGCGTGGTGGCTCATGCCTGTAATCCCAGCACTCTGGGAGGCCAGGGCGGGTGAATCATGAAGTCAGGAGATCGAGACCATCCTGGCTAACACGGTGAAACCCCGTCTTTACTAAAAGTACAAAAAATTAGCCGGGCATGGTGGTGGGTGCCTGTAGTCCCAGCTACTCGGGAGGCTGAGGCAGAAGAATGGCGTGAACCCAGGAGGCAGAGCTTGCAGTGAGCCGAGATCGTGCCACTGCACTCTAGCCTGGGCAACAGTGCAAGACTCTGTCTCAAAAAAAAAAAAAAGAATCTCCCATTTCTAAAATTTTCATGTTTGATTCATTTAGATATGATTAAAGCCCATCATGGTCTGTGTAAATGTTTGTTTCTGCATTCTTAGAAACTTTCTCCAGTTTTTGATAACATTGGATGTAGGAATACCAAGGAGTCTAACTAAAAAGAGGGAATCTTGGCTACAGTGGAATGCCTAGGGGTATGGGAAGTAAGTAACAGCCTTTATTTCCATATGAATATTGCTGGCATTACACCTGCAATGATTAGGCAAGAGACTCAAAGATAGTTTTCTCAGAAAAGCTTTTCTTTCAAGGGTCTAGCAAGTCTGAGCTATGCTTCCAACTTTACTGCCCTCCATCATCCTGCATCTTTGACTCATCCACCACCTTCTGTCCCTTTCATTCTCATTCCCCATGTGTCAGCTCCCTGGAAAGGACATATCTTGTGCACCTTGCCACAGTACTCATTACCCGCTTCTGGACTGCCTGAGCAAGAGTGATATTCCTGTTCTAAAGACAGGAGTGAGGAGGGGGGATACTCAGACTTAGGGATGTGCCAGAACTGTGGCTAGTCCCCAGGGAGCAGAACTTGGAGGACTCGTAAAGGAGCCAACCCCACCTCCATCCTAAACAGGGCCAGTTCATAAACCCCATCTGGCACAGCAGCAATCTCAGGAAGCTAAACTGGGGAGTGCCCTGTATCTCACTCCCTAAATTGGGGAGTGAGAGCTGACCATTGGGGCTGTGACAGTGGTCCCCTCCAAATGAAAAGGGGGAGCTGTACTGATGTCAGTCAGGAGATGTGGCTCACAGTCATTATTAGAGTCAGGGCCTCTCCTGCCTACTTCAGGTACTTGGGTGAGGGCAGAGAGGGGGATGGAGAGAATCCTTAATCCTTCATTGGTAACATCCTGAGATCCTCCTAGAGTTCCAGACATCATACTTACCACGGGATTTGTTTGCCTTAATTTAGCCTCCCTGCCCTCTGGCCAGTGAGTTGCATTAAATAATTGCGCCCTCATTATCAAGGAGTAGACAATGTAGACTATTTTTATGCAGCCCTGAGGATCCCCAGTCTTGGCTCTTGATAAGGTGAGGCATCTGGGTTGGGTGCTAAAGTATGAACCTTCTTCATCCTCCTTCCAGTAATGCCTATTTCAGCCCTGCCTAGCCTTCACCATCTTATAATTAGGTAGGATGACTGCAGATTGAAATCAAGCAGCTATTTCCTTTGGCTTTTCTGGCAGACACTGCCCACTGCCTCCAGTGCGTGCACTGTAGATGGTGGGCGGTCCCTATGGGTGGGTGCCAGGGGGAAAATTCCAACCCCTGCAGTAAGCAGAAGCAGGCAGAAGTCTGCTGGAAGCTGCAGGCCTCCCGCACTGACTTGCAATGTTCCTTGTGCTCCAGGTGCTGCTGTTTCTTTAAGAGGAAAAGGAAGAAGACTGCTCAGCGCCACAAGTGACCAGTGCCTCCCAGGAGTCCTCAGGCCCTGGGGACTCTGACTCAATTGTACCTGCAGCTCCTGCCATTTCTCACTGGAAGGGACTCCTCTTTGGGGGAGGGTGGATATCCAAACCAAAAAGAAGAAAACAGATGCCCCCAGAAGGAGCCAGTGTGGGCAGCCAGGGCCTAGTGGGTCATTGGCCATCCCCGCCTGCCTAAGGCTCTGAGCAGGTCCCAGAGCTGCTGTTCCTCCACTGCTTGCCCATACAGCTGCCTGGTTGACTCTCCTTCCCATTGTTTACAGTGAAGGTGTCATTCACAAAAACTCAAGGACTACTATTCTCCTTCCTCCCCTTGGTTTACTCCTGGTTTTTACCCCACCCTCAACCCTCTCCAGCATAAAACCTAGTGAGCTAAAGACTTTGTTTGCAGAAGGAGATCAAAAGGCTGGGGGTAAGGCCAAGAAGGTAGGAGGAAAATGGAGACCTGGGCTGGAGAAGAACCTTCTCCGTGTCGCAGGTGTGCCTGGCAGTATGGTTTCCTCTTCCTCTGTGCCTGTGCAGCATTCATCCCAGCTGGCCATGGGGTTCAGGTTCCTTCTTCCCTCCCTCCTGTGAAGTTACACTGTAGGACACAAGCTGTGAGCAATCTGCAGTCTACTGTCCCTGTGTGTTGGCGTTCTTAGCTTTTTTGACAAACTCTTTTTTCCAGGCGGTAGTAGGACAATGAAAATTGTTCTGAGCAAAGGAAAGAAAACTGACTTTGTTGCACTTTTAGTTTTTTTTTAAAAAAACAAAAACAAAAACATGGCAGATGCATATTGTGTCTGGTTATATTGGGGGTTTCACTTTTACCTGTTTTGAGGGGGATGGGGCCAGCCAAGCCATTCAGAGAGAACATGGGTCCAGAGGACATTCTCAGTGGAAAGAGTTTGATCTGCACCACCCAGAAGAGAAGCCAAACTTGGTGTCAATCTGAGTGAACACTCAGGTTGGCAAGAAAACATACTTGAATTTTCATTCATCTTCTCAGCAGCTGAAGAATGTCCCTACCAGAGCATCTTGACCTAATCAGCTTACAGTTTGAAAACCTAGCTCTCCAGCACATGAGATGAGCCAGCCGAACCAGACTGTGACCAGGAAACAGCTCATCCCAGAGAAGGAGATGCTTAACAACAAAAAAAAATAATAATGAAATTGTTTCCTCTGCTGCCAGGGACTTCCAACTAGATAGCCATGTGATTTCCTGGTGACTTGGGGGACAAATTAGTGATGAAACAGCCACCACCATATTGCCATTAGTGGAAAAAAAGAGGAGGACAGTGAACCTACCTTCCACCTGCCAGGGGGACCTCGGGGTGTGGCATTATAGGGCCAGGAAAAGAAAATCAGTGTATCCTATCTCCCCCAATAGCTGAGCTGTAGCATTTGGGCTGGCCTGCCTTATCAGAAACCAAGCTTATGAAGATCTTCTCCCAGCAGGTCCATAGCAGTAGGCTTAGGATGCAGTATATGGGGCTGCATTTAAAAGGAGGGAAAGATTGATTGGTGCTGGAATATTCCAGGGAAAAGGAAACTGGAGTGAAAGGTCTGAAATTATCTTCTCAGTTGGACATAGACTCCTTCCAGAAAGGTGGCCATGCCTCTAAGCATGTTTTCGCCAGTATGCCCTCGGCCTCCCCCCGTGGTGTTTTCATAGGAGGTACTACTGTGAAGGATCTTGGTTCCTCATTCACTGTTTGACAAGTCTTTCATGTGGGGAGTTACTCTTCTCATACCCAATTTTCATTTGAGTTTAGTAGCTTAACCAAACAATGACTCCCCATTCCAGAGGTGACAGAAGAGAAAGGGTCATTTACATCAGGAAAGAGGTCTTGTATCTGAGAGTAGAGAGCTAACCATGGAGCACAGTGGCTGGTCGGTGACTTAGTCTGATGGTTTGTGGAGCATAGAAGTCTTCGCCTGTAGCTTGAGGTGTAGGGCTATCTTTTGGACTGGAGGGTGTGGGGATATTTTCTGGTAGGTGCCATTTCTTGAAAAATTCCCATGATGTACCTTGCAGTAGAGCAGAAATAGCATTAACAGTATCAGAGGTACTGGGCTTCATCTGTTCCATTGGATCTTGGCTAGGGAATATCATTTCACTTGCATCAAACCTGCTTAGCTTATGGAAAGATGGTAATATGTCATTTCTTTTTTTTTTTGAGACAGAGTCTCGCTCTGTCTCCCAGGCTGGAGTGCAGTGGCCGGATCTCAGCTCACTACAAGCTCCGCCTCCCGGGTTTACGCCATTCTCCTGCCTCAGCCTCCCGAGCAGCTGGGACCACAGGCGCCCGCCACCTCGCCCGGCTAGTTTTTTGTATTTTTTAGTAGAGACGGGGTTTCACCATGTTAGCTAGGATGGTCTGGATCTCCTGACCTCGTGATCCACCCGTCTCGGCCTCCCAAAGTGCTGGGATTACAGGCTTGAGCCACCGCGCCCGGCCGGTAATATGTCATTTCTATAAATGTTTCTATATATGGAACATAGAGTGGCAGGGAGATGCAGTATCACACCCCTTCCCCACAAGGACTGTGAATATTGGGATTTATGTCCTTGCCATTACCTAGTGGTTACAGCCATGTCACTAAAATTTACATCATTTCTCAGTTGGGATTTCGGCAATGCTTACTGTATAGAAAGTTTAACTTTTCCTCACCCCTGTATAGGAAATGCCTTGCCTCTCAAAAGAGGGCAGAGGGGGGCCTGGTGCAGTGGCTCATGCCTGTAATCCCAGCGCTTTGGGAGGCCAAGGCGAGTGGATCACCTGAGGTCAGGAGTTCGAGACCAGCCTGGCCAACGTGGTGAAATCCCATCTCTACAAAAAACAGAAAAATCAGTCGGGTGTGGTGGCATGCACCCATAGTCCCAGCTACTCGGGAGGCTGAGGGAGGAGAATCACTTGAGCCTGGGAGGCAGAAGTTGCAGTGAGCCAAGATCGTGCCACTGTACTCCAGCCTGGGCACAGAGTGAGACTCTGTCTTTAAAGAAAAAAGGGCAGAGGGAAATGTTGGCAATGCCTGGAGCATCCTGGCACTCTGTACCCTACTGAGTGCCTCCCTTCAGCCTCTCACCCTGCTTCCACACACACAAAAGCAAAGGCAGTGATCAGCTTGGCTGCAGGGCAAGCTTCCTTGCAGCTGGATTTGCGACTTTTTTGTCTTAAAATTTTTACTGGATCAGTTGTAGGGGAGTGTCCTTCCTAATATACTGTTCTCACCTTACAGCCTCCACAAATCTCTTACTAGATACTTGGTTTTCATAGCAAAGGTAAAGAATCCCAGGTCCCTTTAGCATGCAGGGTAATGGTGATCCCTCCAGGGCCATTGGCATTTCAAAGTGGTCCCAGACCTGGGAGATTCTGATGTGATCTTCCTTAAAATTAAGCAAAAAACATGAGTACCCTAGACGCAATTGGCCATCGCTTCAGCCCTCAGCAAATCAGGGCTCCCTTCTCGGCCCTATTGCTACAGTTGCTTAGCTGTATGCCTCAGCGAGGTCCTTGGGGTTAGGGCATGTACTCGCTGACTGTCCCCACCCATCCACTCGCTCTGTAGTTTCTGAGCTTTCTCCATTTCACAACTATGGTGCCTAAGGATCTTTTTCTTTGGGATTGATGCAATTGTTTTTTCTGAAAACTAACTCAGCATCTGTTCATAAAAACCCTTAATATTATACATTAGGAGTTTTCCCAAGCTCTACAGTCCCTCAGACATTGCATCCTAAACAGATTGAGGCACACAGGCCAAGACTCCACAAAGGCATAAATGGTCCCCCCTACTCCCTTTTGATCAGGGTATCACTTGTGTCTTTGCAGTAAGAGCTGGTCAAGTTGCTCTGCGCACCTTGGCGCTTTCCCCAGATCTCACTCCAGACTGCCCCCAAGGGTGGAGAGAGCATCCTGACAGCCAGTTTGCACTCATGACTGCCTTAACATTCTTCTGCTATTATGGGGCCTGTCTGGCAATAAACAGGGTCTAGGAAGGTACAAGGTTAGCTTCCAGTTAAAATCGCATTTTACATTGGAATGCATGAACTACAGATGACAGCAGAGATCCTGAGGTTTCTAGAAGTGTTGATTGTCTCTTTTTTCTAAATGAACTCCAAGTACTTAGAAAACAGTCCCTGCCTATTAGCCAGTAAAGGTGACCATCACCTCTAAAGTAATTTCCAAACTTAGTTCAGTGGAAAGATACGCTGGTAGTGCATATTCAGTGTTGATTTTCAGTGCTAGTAACCACTTTCAGTGCCAGAAATACATAACAATGATAATGTAATGTCAAAGTGGTTACTAAAGATTATAGCCTTGGCCGGGCGCGGTGGCTCACGTCTGTAATCCCAGCACTTTGGGAGGCTGAGGCGGACGGATCATGAGGTCAGGAGATCGAGACCATCTTGGCTAACACATCGAAACCCCAAAACCCCATCTCTACTAAAAATACAAAAAAAAAAAAAAAAAAAAAAATTAGCCAGGCGTGGTGGCGGGCGCCTGTAGTCCCAACTACTCAGGAGGCTGAGGCAGGAGAATGTCGTGAACCCGGGAGGCAGAGCTTGCAGTGAGCCGAGATCTCGCCACTGCACTCTAGCCTGGGTGACAGAGCAAGACTCCGTCTCAAAAAAAAAAAAAGATTATAGCCTTAATTTTTTTATGTAAAAAATAAAATCCATAGCTCCTCCCAGTGAGCAAGCATGGCTTGCATTTCTCAAAAATGAGAACTTCCATGGCAGCCAAGAAAACGTCTTCTCAGAGGAACTTTTGTTTGATGCATCTCCCAAGCCCACATGCCTCCTGTGTCCCAGCCACCACTTCCATTTTCACATTTAAACCAGCTCTCCATTCCCATTGAGTTGCCCTAACAACATTGTCTCCAGTGTCAGAACTGTATTAGGGTTCGTTTCTCAGATTGGGAGCCTGCAACACCATACAGCCAACATTGCCTTTGCCACGCCACTGCCACCATCCCCACTATTGCCCTATGGTGGGCAGATGAATTCTCGAAACCCTCAGGGAGCCAGGACAATTAGGCACCCCATCTGAATTGGCCACGTGAGTGACAGGCACTTATCTCTCGGGTTCTTGCTCTTGCAGACTGCAGGGAAGTCCTATCTAGAGGTCGATGGCAGAGACTCCTAGTCTTTCCCATGAGGGGTTGATAGGAATCAAATAGGGATTCCTTTGGCTTGGGGTTTTGGTGTTTTTTGTTTTTTTCAGTTTGTTTTTTGGTGTATGGGGGGTGATTTTGTTTCTGAATAAGAAAAAGAAGAGGCAACCATGGCCCTTAACGTGGGTTTATAAAGTTTTGAGCAGTGTTTTAGCCACAAGTAAGGAATCTTAAAAGTCTTTTATCCAGCAAGCAGTCTTAAAAATGTTTTTCTAACTGCTTTTGCAGGTGACTAAGTACAAAAAAAAAAAAAAAATAGGTTTCTCATTGTATTCGAAATAGTGAGTAGGTTCCCTGGATAATACACAATGGTAGTTGACATTTTCTCAAAACACAACCAGAAAACCCACTTCCAGTATTTGTAAATCACCTTTCAAAGGAAGAAGTGAACATGTGTTCCATGTATTTCTAGTTTGATTACCAAACTTGATGTTACAAAGAAACCTCAGTTCTGTAGACAGAATTTCTTTTATTTTTCTTCTTTTACTCCTCACAATCACTTTCCCGGTGCCATCACCACCTATAAGGTCTCAGAGCAGAGGATTATTCACGGTAATAAGTGGGGGTGCGGTGCAGCCATTCCAGTAACACCACAAGAGGACAGCTGTTCTGAATGTCCCCACCCACCCTTCTTTCAGTACAGGTGAAACATTTTCAGTTCATGAGCTCCAGACCAAATCCCAGGCCGGCCCTTGCACCAAAAGCCTTTTTTAGAAGGCTTATCAGTCTATTAGGAATGTCTCAGGAAAGACGAGCCATTTCTTTGGGGAGAAATATATTTACAGATGGAAGTGTGTGATTGCGTGTCTGTGTGTGTGTGGTGTGTGTGCGCACGTTGAGTGCGTGCGTCCATCTATGTGCATTTCACTTCCATAAAGATCCAGCCCAAGCTGCTCGGAACCATGTGTTCCTGAGTATTCTGAGGTAAACAAGTGACAAGTGAGCTTCTGAAATTAGTGTCTCAGCAAGCTGGCTTTAGGAATGAGCCCTATTTATCAAGCAGAGAAAAAAAATAACAGCAGAAAAGATAAAGATAAACCAAAAATATATACCCCAATGGAAAATAATGTTGATTCAGCAATTCCCATCGGATGTATTACATGCTCTAATTTATTATATTATTATTTGTCTGTCTTTGATCTTTGCCCATTGTACTCTTAAAAAGATGTTGGGATGTTGATTGCGATTTTTAAACAACTTGATAATGTATAAATCAGCTGTGGAAATCAGTTTTAATGTGTGCATGTGTCTGATTATTGTTAAATGCCTCTTTTTTTACTTTTTTTTTAGATGTATAATGTTTCATAAACCCTGGCACTGGTCACAAAGCTCAGCTGTGAAAATGAAATTTGTAGTATTTTTAAACATGAATGTCAATTTCAACTGTATTTGAAATGGTTCCTGCAGGAGAGATACTTGTGCACCATTAGGAAAATCTTCTCTGCAGAGGAAGTAGCCTTTGGAGAAAATGGAAAATGGGTTCTGATATGTTATCTCAGAGTAGCCCATTTCCTAGGGCACCATGGAAAACACAAATGTGATATTTAAGTATACCTCTTCCCCAGTTTGGGGAGGAAAGGACTCAGTTTGCACCCTTTTTGTATGTAAAATAAAATGTCTTACCTTTCTTGGCTACTTCTGCTTGTTTGGTTGGTTGATTGGTTTGTCTGGTTTTTTTTTGTTTTTGTTTTTCGTTTTTTTTTGAGACAGAGTCTCGCTCAGTCGCCCAGGCTGGAGTGCAGTGGCGTGATCTCAGCTCACTGCAAGCTCCGTCTCCCGGGTTCATGCCATTCTCCTGCCTCAGCCTCCCGAGTAGCTGGGACTACAGGCGCCCGCCGCCATGCCCGGCTAATTTTTTGCATTTTTAGTAGAGACGGGGTTTCACCGTGTTAGCCAAGATGATCTCAATCTCCTGATCTCGTGATCCGCCCGCCTTGGCCTCCCAAAGTGCTGGGATTACAGGCGTGAGCCACCGCGCCCGGCCTGGTTTGTCTGTTTTTAATCTCCCTCGGCTCATTTGTAATTAACAATCTAGCTAGAACTCACTTTGATGCGATTAGAGTCTCCTGTGAACAAAAATAAATGCCTGATAATTTGGCATTCTTGTTTCATTCCTTGGACTAAACATTGTCTTCTCCCTTGAGTCACTTCAAAAATAAATATTGCTGTATCTCGTCAAGTGCTAAAGAATATAATTATTTTTTAATTAAAAAAAAAACATTGGCCGGGCACGGTGGCTCACGCCTGTAATCCCAGCACTCTGGGAGGCCAAGGCAGGTGGATCACTTGAGGTCAAGAGTTTGAGATCAGCCTGGCCAACATGGTGAAACCCTGTCTCTACTAAAAATGCAAAAATTAGTTGGGTATGGTGGTGCACACCTATAATCCCAGCTACTCAGGAGGCTGAGGCAGGCCAATTGCTTGAACCAGGGAGGTGGAGCAGTGGTGAGTCAATATCGCACCACTGCACTCCAGTATGGGCTTCAGAGCAAGACTCCGTCTCAAATAAATATTCCTGAAAGAATTTGGACATTATCACTCACATGTTAGTTCCTGTGTCCCTGTTGTTCTCAGGTGGTAGAACACAGGAAATCAGGATCTGTTCTGTGGAACAACTTTTAGTAGCTTTATAATTCTGCTCTACAAATGCGGAATATGTGACCAGACAGAAGATAGAACTGTGATGAGCAATGTAAAACCATACTGCATGTGTAGCCAACAGAACAACTGTCAATCTGGGCATGATTGACTCCTTCCAGTTTGTTACTACTCTTTAATTACTTTTTCACAGGCAAGTAGCCGAAGAATCATGAGAGAAAAGTTTCACGTTGAGAGCATTTTATCCATCAACCTGATTTCTTGTGAAAGCGGGAATGGGAGAAAGGCTGCTGTAATGCCATTTTAGCCTTAGCTCCTCGTGTGCAGGAGGCTACTTGGGTTTTTTGAGTGTTTCCTTGTTTTTGAGACAGGCTTGAGTGCAGTGGCACGATCACAGTACACTTGCAGCCTTGACCTCCTGGGCTCAGGTGATCCCCCAATCTCAGCCTCTGGATAGCTGCGACTACAGATGCGCACCACCACGCCCCGCTAATTTTTGTATTTTTTGTAGAGACAGGTTTCACCATGTTGCCCAGGCTCAAACTCCTGGACTCAAGCCCTGCCTGCCACAGCCTCTCAAAGTGCTGGGATTATAGATATGAGCTACTGTGCCCAGCCGGAGGCTACTTTGAAAACAGGATTTAGTAAACATTTTTCTCTGGCTATGGCAGCCTGAGACCAGCGAGTGAGGAAAGAGGCTTAACAAAATAGGACAAAAACAAAAAAAAAGGGATGAGAGATGGATCTGGAAGATCATCTGTGTCAATATAACAACGTTTAAAACTTCCACCTGATTGGTGTCTGAATTGAGGTGCGAGGACAGGAAATAAGAGAATTGTCTTGAAGCTCTACAACCTGTGCATGGCCGCTGTAATGAAGGACAAAGTTAATGCCAGTGGCCTTGCATAACGTCAGTCTCAGGTCAGCGCCTCATGAAGACTACATTGCATAGTTTATGGAAATGGAGCCCTGCCTATAATCTGTGCTGTGCCGACCTGAAATTTCTACGAAGTTAATCTTTGAAAATTAGTTTTAAAGACGTTTTAACGCCATAGGTCCAAATTTTGGAAGTTGGTGTTTTGGTTTGTTTTGGTGTGTAAGACTTCCAGTACCAAAGTATCCATGTTGTAGAGTGGGACAACACTAAGTGTGTGAAGACCGAAAATAGCCCTGTGGGGACATCTAGTAATATCCCTGACCTCTGGAAAAAAGGCATTGTATCCTCAGGCCGTGACATAAATTATTTCTCATGTCAGTGCGGATGTGAAGCTATCCCAACCAGGACTTGTTGGACACTCCGTACTGCAGCGATGTGAGGGAGCTGTGGACAGAGTAAATGCAACACAGTCCCTTGCGCAGAAAAAAAATGTAGTCTACTGGGGAAAACAAATAGGTAAAGGAAGAACAGCGTATACAATAAGATGTCCATTGATACATACATCAGTAAGCACAGCAAGATTACAGAAGGGAGAGAAAAATGGGTAGTAACTTGGCCTCAGTAAAAAGGGAAGTGGGTTGTGCAGCAAGTTTTGCAAAACAAGTGGAAGGAGCCGTACAAGGTCACGCTCGGTAAGAATAAATGTCCCTGGAGTGTTTGGAAGTCACAACGTTTAGAGCCAATCTGGCGGTGACAAACACTTGAAGGGCCCAAAACAGTGACAAACGTCCCGTGCCCCGGTCCAGGCCCACGTATTTGCTAACCTCAAGCGCCAGCAACCGCAGGCCAGTGGAACCGCGCTCCGGGCAGGGCGGACGGGCGGGCCGCGGAGCATGCCGGGGCTTGTGGTCTTCTCGGAGCCCGAGCCCGTGCTCGGCGGGGCCGCCTTCCGCCGGTGGCCTTCCTGTGGGTGGGAGAGGGCGGCCGGGAGCCCAATGAGGGAGCAATAACGTGGCAACCACCCACGAGCCCGCGTCGGTGCCCGCCCCGCAGGGGGACCTACTATCCGGCGCCGAGCCGGAGGGGGGAAACGGCGCCCGCCGCCCGCCCGGAGCAGGCGAGCAGCCCCAGTCCCCCCCACCCGCGCGTGGCGGCGCCGGCTCCCTAGCCGCCGCGGCCCCACCCTCTTCCGGCCTCGGCTGTCCGGGCCGCGCTCGCCACCGCCTGTGGATGCTGCGCCTCTCTGAACGCAACATGAAGGTGCTTCTTGCCGCCGCCCTCATCGCGGGGTCCGTCTTCTTCCTGCTGCTGCCGGGACCTTCTGCAGCCGATGAGAAGAAGAAGGGGCCCAAAGTCACCGTCAAGGTCCGGTGGAGTCCGCGGCATTTACGGTGCCGGAGCTCGGGCCCGGGCGGCCTTGGCTTGGCCTTGGCTCAGCCCCTCCTCCCTCGGCTTCTGTCTGTGGCCTCGTGGCGTCTGGGCCGTCCTGCCCATTCAGTCCAGAGAACGACCCGGACCCACCCCGAGACCCCCAGCCCCTGCCCTGACCCAGGGAGTTAGTTGGATCCGCGAATACCCATCTGGGGCTGGCACTAGCAGCCTCAGAGCAGCCTTTTTGCAAACACCCCTCAGTGCTGGGGAGGTGGTGAAAGATCACGCCTGCCAGATTCCGAATCCTTTCTCTCCTTAAGCCAAATTTTAGCCACTTCCAATTACAAAGCACAGTATGTAGAGTTCAAACTTAAGTGGTGAACTTAGACTCCCCTCCTTATGGGTTTTTAAATGTTAATTTTTAGAATCTGGGTCCATTAGCTTTTTAGAGCAAATATTGTTATCCTGTAGTTCAAGGAGGGTGTAGATAAGCATGTTTTCCAAGAAAAGGGTCTGGAGCTTTCATTAGATTCCCAGGATTTTTACCTTCACCAAAATCAGATTCAGAACCACGTCTCTAAAAACATGGCTCTATTCTCTCTCCCATCCTCAGGGTAGCTTCTTGTACCTTCCCTCCCCTACCAACGCCCCTTTAAAGAAGCTAAGTTGGCAATGGTCTCTTTCCTCAGGTGTATTTTGACCTGCGAATTGGAGATGAAGATGTAGGCCGGGTGATCTTTGGTCTCTTCGGAAAGACTGTTCCAAAAACAGTGGATAATTTTGTGGCCTTAGCTACAGGAGAGGTAAGTGGCTGGAGCAGGGGTAGTCAACTCAAATGAAGTGAAGCTGGCACTGGGGATGGCAGCAAACTGACCTGCAGAGTTCAGCCCATCTGTAGTGGACCTCACTGAGCACCGGCTGCCCGTTGCCCTGGGAACACAGTACTGTCCTTTCTTAAGAGTAAGGGGCCCCTGACCAGGCACAGTGGCTCACACTTATAATCCAAGCACTTTTGGAGGCCAAGGTAGAAGGATTGTTTGAGCCCAGGAATTCAAGACCAACCTGGGTAACATAGCAAGACCCTGTCTCTACCCCCCCAGAATTTTTTTTTTGAGACAGAGTTTCACTCTTGTTGCCCAGGCTGGAGTGCAATGGCGCGGCCTCAGCTCATTGCAACCTCCGCCTCCTGAGTTCAAGTGATTCTCCTGCCTCAGCCTCCCGAGTAGCTGGAATTACAGGCATGCGCCACCACGCCTAGCTAATTTTGTATTTTTAGTAGTGACAGGGTTTCACCATGTTGGCCAGGCTGGTCTCAAACTCCTGACCTCAGGTGATCCACCTGCCTCGGCCTCCCAAAGTGCTGGGATTAGAGGCCTGAGCCACTGTACCCGGCCAAAAAAAAAATTATTTTTAATGCGCGGGGTGTGACAGGGTGCACCTGTGGTCCCAGCTGCAGCTACTCAGGAGGCTGAAGTGAAATGGAGGCTGCAGTGAGCCATGATCACACCACTGCACTCCAGCCTGGGCAATACAGTGAGAACCTGTCTCAAAAAAATTTTTTTTAAATAAAAGGCTGGGTGTAGTAACTCACACCTGTAATCCCAGCACTTTGGGAGACTGAGGCGGGTAGATCACCTGAGGTCAGGAGTTAGAGACTAGCCTGGCCAACATGGCAAAACCCTCTCTCTACTAAGAATACAAAAAGTTAGCCAGGCATGGTAGTAGGCGCCTGTAATCCCAGCTACTCAGGAGGCTGAGGCAGGAGAATTGGTTGAACCCAGGAGGTGGAGGTTGCAGTGAGCCAAGATTGCCCACTGCACTCTAGCCTGGGCAACCCCAGGGAAACTCCATCTCAAAAATAAAAGTAAAAAATAAAAAAATAGGCCGGGTGTGGTGGCTCACGCCTGTAATCCCAGCACTTTGGGAGGCTGAGGAGGGTGGATCACCTGAGCTCAGGAGTTCAAGAGCAGCCTGGGCAACACGGTGAAACCTCGTCTCTACTGAAAATACAGAAATTAGCTGGGCATTGTGGTGGCACATGCCTGTAATCCCAGCTACTCAGGAGGCCGAGGCTGGAGAATTGCTTGAACCTGGGAGGCGGAGGTTGCAGTGAGCGGAGATTGTGCCATTGCACTCCAGCCTGGGCGACAAGAGAGAAACTCTGTCTCAAAAAAATAATAATAAAATTTTAAAATAAGATAAAAAAGAGTAGGGGGTCCACAGCTGCCTGGGAAGACTTCACCTAGGGTGAGGGCCATGGGTTTTAAGGAAACAACAGTGCCCTGTTTCAGTTTAGATTAACTTTCCATTGAACCAGCAGGTGACCTTTCTTCTCAGTTTTCTTGTATCTGTTCTTATGATTGGAAGAAATGAGGGGAAAGGCGTTATGTGATGTAGAATTGTATAAAGCCTGGGAATTGTATGCAGGCAGACGAACTTCCACATCTGTGTGCGCCATGCCTGTCCTATGGTGCCTGCCCGCTCACTCAGTAGCACATTGAACGGTGAAAGTGGTCAGCAGTGGTGTCTCTTCTGCGAGCAGGAGTTGTGGGCTTGTTCCTGCGGGGCCTATTAAATGTAATGTCTTCCTGCTGCCCCTTACCACCTCCTTACCTTCTCTTCCCTCTTTCTAGAAAGGATTTGGCTACAAAAACAGCAAATTCCATCGTGTAATCAAGGACTTCATGATCCAGGGCGGAGACTTCACCAGGGGAGATGGCACAGGAGGTAACCACAGGTCCTCTGGGCCAAGGAGTATGTCAGTGTAGCCTCCACGGTGGGAGAGCCAGGCTCTGCTGGGGAGACAAGGCCTCTTTCTTCCCCAGCTCTAGAGGCAGGCCTACTTATTACCTACCTACTTTGAGACCAGCGGCACCCTTCTTTGGAGAGGGAACCCAGTACAAAGGAGAGGAATAATGGGGTGGACCTGATGGTAAACCTAAGAGGATCTCTCCCAGGTGGCCGTCCTGTTGATCCAGGCCTATAACCTGGTGACCTTTCCTGATACCTCTTTAGAATGGGGACTGGGGAGAGAGGCATGTGGAAGCAAAGTGAAGACATGTGGGTACGTGATTCTAGGTCAGGTGCCCAAAGCCTGTCCAGGCTACCCTGGAAGCCCCAGCAAGAGTAGGAGGGCCAGGCGTGGTGACTCTGTAATCCCAGCACTTTGGGAGGCCAAGGCAGCTGGATCACTTGAGGCCAGGAGTTCAAGACCAGCCTGGCCAACATGTTGAAACCCCATCTCTACTAAAAATACAAAAGATTAGCCGGGTGTGGTGGCGCACACCTGTAATCCCAGTTACTCTGAAGGCTGAGGCAGGAGAATTGCTTGATCCCAGGAGGCGGAGGTTGCAGTGAGCCAAGATCGTGCCACTGCACTCCAGCCTGGGCAACAGAGCGAGACTCCATCTCCAAAAAAAAACAAAGAGTGGGAGCAGTTGCTTTCCTTGACAGTCTTTCACCAGAGACCACTCTGTGAGGGCCGACCCTTACCTCAGCATTAACTTGCACAAGGAGGACAGAAAGATCCCCGGACCCGTGCGTGAGTCTCACTGAGCTCAGGTACAGCCTGCTGCACCCTTAGAACACAGCTCACTCCTCGATGAGTGTCTGTGGGGCTCTGCGGTGGGGGTTGAGGATGTAAAGACCTATGGGGCAGTGGTTCCCTTTTACTTCCAACAACTGAAAATGTACAAGTGGGCCATGATGCAGCATTTAGGACTTGAGCTCACAAAGGAGACCGAAGAACCGTATTTGTGGGGTCAGACGCAGTTGGGCTGGATCCAGCGTCTGCCGCCTTCTTGTTTTGTGACCTCAGGCAAGTGAGTCGTTGGAGCTTCAGTCTCCTGTTCTGTACAGTGAAGGTGGAGAGAGTTGTGGGGCCATGAGGACTGGGCTAGGTCTGGAATGTGAAGTGCCTGGTGTGCAGTGAGTGCTTAGGAAGTCAGCCACTGTTGGAGTGCTGACAAGCAAAGGAATCCTCTCAGGCCAGGGAACAGGGAATGGCCTTGCCGATGTGAGGGAAGATTTCAGTGGGGTTCTGAATGAGGAGAATTTGAATGGGCAGGATTAGGGCATGAGCCCGGTTCTGTTCTGTGGCAGGAGCTTGGCCAAAGGTGCGGTGAGGGCATCTGTACCCGGAGTGCAGAGAGGTGGGTGATGGCCTGCAGCCTGGGCTTCGGCCTGCAGGGAGTCAGGGCCATGGAGCTGAGTAAGAGGATGACCCCTCGCTTGGGGTGCCAGGGGAGTCATGTGGTGGCAGATCCAGAATGTGGAGGCCAGGGCAGGCAGGCTGCTGGGGGCACTGGTGCAGCTGACCCTGGGCAGGGAGATTTGGGCCTGATCCTGAGGTGGCTGAGAGCAGAGATTTGAGAGCAGACCACCTTGGTCTGAACTCTAGCTCTGCTGCTGCTTTGCTGGGGCTCCTTTTATTCTCTGTGCCTCAGTTTCTTCATCTTTGAAGCGGAGTTAGCTCCTCCTCATACGGTGGATTGTTAAATATGTAAGATGCTTGGAACAGTCTGTGGCACACACTGTTAGCGCACTAAGCACTCGCCTACTGCAGCGGTGGTCGAGGGAATGGAAAGAAAGAGTAAGTACATGGGGAGTGGCTGGGGACAACCTGAGCCACGTGCAGAGGAAAAGGGATCAAAAGAATAACTGAGGTCTGGAGAGAAAGATGACAAGGTATGTTGAGTTTAAATAGAAATGTCCATTTGGGTTTGGAACCCCTGTATCTTGGGAGAGTGATTGGAGCTAAGGACGGAGATTTGGGGGTTTTCTGGATAACAACTATCATCAGAATCCCACAGTTGGCTCAGATGGGGGAGGCTTTTAGCCAGCACTCCAGCCAGGACTCACTGCACATGTGGCAGAGTTCAGTCTCCCCAGCGTGGGGGTGAGAGGTGGAGCACAGGCACAAGCACCCCTGTCCCACCAGCCAGAGTCTGGTCATTTTTGGTTTTCAGTTGTCCTACTTGCTGCCCAGTCAGAAATACCTTCCTGGTTGGCATCGCTCTAGGACAGTTTGCCAGCTCAGTTCCATTCTGTGGAACCACAGGATGAAGGTAGGTGCAGTGAGAAGGAAAACAGGGTTTTGCATGCAAATACGTTTGAAAAGTGTTAGATAAAACAAAATGAAAATGACCCCATTTTTGGCTGAGTTTCTTGGGGCCTAAGGCACAGTGTCAGTCTCCAAGGGGTGACAGGGAAAAAGAAGCGTTTCCGTGTTCCTTCTGGAAGCAGCTTTGGAACTAGGATCTCCGAAACGGCATAGAGATCACCCTGGATTGCCCTTGCCATATCCCCAAGCCCCACGTGGACAGATGCATCACACCCACTCACAGCTGTCTTTTATTCCTGTTCATTCCTTGTTAAGAGGCTTTGACTCTTCAGAACCCCAGGGGCAGCCCCTCTTTTCTGCCCTTCCCCACCCATCTCTGGCTGCTTTCTCCTCTGCAGCTATGCCTGTGTCTTTTGTGCTCATAGGAAAACAAGCTGGTCAGCCACAGCAGTCCTCCTTTTCTGGAGAGTTCCAACCCTGCAGACGCCCCTGCATCCTGCACAGCACCTCCCTCCACCAAAGTCCCTCCGCGGCAGGCCTGGGCCACATAGCCAAGGGAAGCTGATAACATGCACTTTATTTAAAAGCCACAAAACTATCCTCTTGAAGTAATCCTTCTGTGAGCTGTTCACCACATCAGCCTGGCCTGATGCCCCACTTGGCCTCAGTCAGCGTGGCTTGGCTCTGAGTCCAGAAGATAGGAAGGGTGCAGCTTTTATGTCCTTGTACTCCACTCAAGCCCAGCCTGGCACAGAGGACAGGTTAAGCCCCATCAGTCCTGGCCCCGAATGTCTGCTTGGTTTGGCCCAATCCAGTGCCCCCGACCTGCTCTTTTTTCCCAGGAAAGAGCATCTATGGTGAGCGCTTCCCCGATGAGAACTTCAAGCTGAAGCACTACGGGCCCGGCTGGGTGAGCATGGCCAACGCAGGCAAAGACACCAACGGCTCCCAGTTCTTCATCACAACGGTCAAGACGGCCTGGCTAGATGGCAAGCATGTGGTGTTTGGCAAAGTTCTAGAGGGCATGGTGAGTTCTGGAAGCAAGGGCTACTACTGGGCTGTCCTCACTGGGGATTCAACACAGACCCCAGGGCAGGAGCTCCATGTGTCCATCCCTTTCCCAAAAGGACCTAACCCACAGATGCGGCCCAGTGCTCCTGTCCAGAATAAACCCTGTACCTCCATGCCTCCAACGTTCTACATTCTTCCAGCCCCGTCAGAGCCCAGCCAGGAAGCCTTGTTAAGGCTGCACAACTGCCGGAGCCTCCCTCCCCTCATTCACTCAGGAATGTGCTGGTCCCACCCCTGAGGTGTACTGAGTGCAGCTGAACACAATGTCCCTGAGAAGCCACATTTCCTGGTCACCCTCTTCCTCCTCCTTGCCCTTGGCCAAACCTGGGTCTTCGAAGGAATACAATTCCTGCATCCCCTTGTCAAATCTGCATTCTCTCTGCTCTGGCCAGGAGTCTGTTAGAATTTTGGTGCCTCCAGTTTTGTGTGCTGTTGATGACTTGTGGGTCTCAGCCCTCCTGAGTCATACGCTGGGGCCTTTCTCCTGAGCGGTGGACCTCCTTACCCACTGTGCTCTCCTACTTCCATCCACCTTTCTTTTCCAGGAGGTGGTGCGGAAGGTGGAGAGCACCAAGACAGACAGCCGGGATAAACCCCTGAAGGATGTGATCATCGCAGACTGCGGCAAGATCGAGGTGGAGAAGCCCTTTGCCATCGCCAAGGAGTAGGACCCAGGGACCTCTTTCTTTGAGTGACCGTCTGTGCAGGCCCTGTAGTCTGCCACAGGGCCCTGAGCTGCACTGGCCCCAGTGCTGGCATCTGGTGGAGCGGACCCATTCCCCTCACATTCCACAGGCCCATGGACTCAGTTTTGTAACAGACTCCTACCAACACTGACGAATAAAAAAAAATGTGGGTTTTTTTATATATAACGTGTGGGCCTGGTTCTTGAGCCTGCAGCGCTTCCCCTAGGCCTACATCACAACATGCCTGTGACTCTGCTGTGCCTGCCCCTTCCCTGGGATCCTGCCTGAAACTTTGACCCAGGAGCTACCCAGGAAAAGGCAGGCAGGAGCTTTTGCCCCCTGCTTCTAAACTTTGCCAGCTACTGGGCCTCCCCATTTGCTCCCCTTGCCACCACTCTCCAGTCTATGTTAAGGAATATACCTGTACTTTTTCATAGCCTACCTCTAAATTGACTTTTTTTTTTTTTTTTTCGGTAGAGACAGATCTCATTATGTGGGCAGGCTGGTCTCAAACTTCCAGACTCAAGCATCCTCCTGCCTTGGCCTCCCAAAGTGTTGGGATTACAGGCGTGAGCCTGTGTACCCAGCTGACATCTTCCTTTATTATTTATTTATTTATTTTTTGAGACGGAGTTTTGCTCTTGTCCAGGCTGGAGTGCAGTGGCGCGATCTCGGCTCACCACGACTTCTGCCTCAGCCTCCTGAGTAGCTGGGATTATAGGCATGCACCACCACAACGCCTGGCTAATCTTGTATTTTTAGTAGAGACGGGGGGCGGGGGGGCGGTTTCTCTATGGTGGTCAGGCTGGTCTCGAACTCCTGACCTCAGGTGATCCACCCACCTTGGCCTCCCAAAGTGCTGGGATTACGGGCGTGAGCCACCGCGCCTGGCTGACTTCTTCCTTTATTACTTATCTTCTTGACCCTGCCTTGGTTCTTGGGCTCTAAGAGCATGCAGATTCTACTACCTCCAGCTACCAATGCAAGCTAAGTTCTGAGCCTTGAGTGGGAATGTGGCACAACTGGACACTGGGTAGTTAAGTCCTGAGTCCAGGCCCAGGGAGGACCTAGCCTTATATGGAGTTCATAGAACAGAGGCACATAACTTTCTTAGGAGGCAGCCAACGGCCTCTGGACTGATTAGGGCATCGGTGGCAGAGGAGCAGGGTGACAGGCCGCCTTTGGCTGGGCTTTATCTGGGCTGATGCTGAAGCTGTAGAGGCCCTGGAGCACACCATTCACCACCACGTTGGGCAGCGGCTCTGTGGGATAGAATTAAACAGGTCTGGCCTCAGGCCCGCAGCTCCTTGAGCTCCTGCACATGGGCTCAGTCCCCACTTGGGAGTAGGAGCCCTTGCCAAGGTAGCAGACAGCAGCTGTCCACCCCAAATGAAGCCTCAGCATTCCCAGGTCACATTCTGTTCACATCAGCTTGGTAAAGAAGTCAGGTTGCTGAGGAAATGGAGACCAGGGAAGCCAAACTTGTTTTCCTTGTGTCTACAAAGCAGGCTCCAGGGAACAGGAGCAGGAGTTAGTGGCTCCAGAGGTGGGCAGCAGGAAGGAGATGCTGCCTGACGGTCCCAGGAGCTGAGAAATGCCAAGCCCACACCCTACCCCTGTAGCCCCGTATCTAGGCACCTCCTCACCTGGGGAGGGGGTGCAAACATAGGGATCCATATGGAAGCTCAGGACAGGCCGCTGGTGCTGCTGGGAGCTGGGAGGAAAGAGGGTCATGAACTATGGGTGCGGGAGGCAGGGCAGAATCCCACAGAGGGGTGGAGACGGGGCTGAGATCACCAGGGACCCATGAAGAAAAAGATGAGTGGGAAATGGGCTCAGGAGGCACCAAAGGGAAAACAGACTTCAGGGCCCAGGCCAGACAGGCCCAGACAGCAGGCCCGCCTCCTAGCATATGGCCACTAGGGGGCGGCAGGGGCCAGGCGCGGGCTGGGGCTTTGACTTGCCTGCTCTCGCGAGGCAGGAACTCCCCCAGGGTGCTGAAGAGAAGAGAAACACACACTGTAAGCTGCCTGGGGATGCCCGGGGAGCGTGAGGAAGGGGTGGAGACACCAGAGCCCAGAACTGCGCCTCCCAGGGGACCACTGCTTCTATTTGTAACAAGCCTCAGTTCCGCAGGTGGCTGGGGTAACCAAGGCTGTCCAAAGAAAAGCCCCTCCACCCAGGTCAAGAAGGCTGGTGACGGCGGTCATGTCAGGCTGGATCCCGGCAGATGTGAGACGAAAGGGCTTACCCTCTAACACCTTTCCTCACCTGTCCACTGACGACAGCCCCTGGCCCCCGCCACCGGCCCCCCTTACCCCCAGTTGCTAGCCTTGAGATCTGTGGGGAAGTGCCGAAGTCTCAGGAATTCCAGTAACTCCTTGGGCACCTCCTGATTCAGGTACAGGATGCCCTGGAGAGGACAGAGGAGACTTGCAATCGGACCCAGCTACTAATTTGCATAGTGCGCATAGTGCAGTGCCAATGAAAATGCAGGGCTCTTTGTTCCAAAAAAAGAACTTCAAGACAATGACAGCAGAGCATTGAACTAGGCTCAGGGCCCTTCTGAGCGCCGGGCCCTGTGTGCACAGGTTGTACCCCATGATGTGGCATAACTTCGCTGTTGGGGGAAGGACCCTCACCCTACATCCCATCAGGAGGGCAGCACAGGACCTCACCCTGGAGGGGACAGGACCTGGCTTTCATGGAGCTGGGACTACCTGTGTCCATTACCTCATTCAGTCCTTTCACCAATCCAGAGGTGGGTGTTTGGACCTATATTACTCTTCAGAAAATTGATGCTTGAGGTGGTGAATAACCCCCAAGTTGTGGGTTCCCTCCCTGCCATGCCCCCACACCTCTCTGTCTGGGCCACACCCCTGGCACAGCAGGCTGGGGGGCAACCAAGTGTGCCCTCGCATACCTGGATGTAGGCCTCCAAGCCCTGCCGGCGCTGTTCCAACCCTCTGGTCCTCCAGTTGGGCAGGCGTTTCGAGGGGAAGTCGGGCACTTTGTACAGCTTCTTGATCTACTGGAGGTTTACCCGTGCGATCACAGCATCCCGACTGAGCCCTCAAGCCCTCTTCAGCCAAGCCAGAAACCCTCCCGCACCCCGCCTTCGGGCTGTACCCTGGGACAGACCCTGGTGAGTGGTGGACAGGCGGAGGGCGAGGAAGGCTCCAACCCACCCACAGACGCCCGGGGGCTGACCGGCCTCGCAGGGACTGAGGCAGAAATAGGGGTGGCGGAGGCTGGGGCTGGAGCTCGTCCGCCCACCTCACAGGGCCTCGGCAGGGGCCGGACGGAGGCTGGGCCGGGGCCGGTGGGAGGTCGGCGCCGCCTCACCCGCTTGTGCAGCGCGTGGAACTCGCTGTAGCGCCTCGGCACCGTGTGTCTGCGCCCGCTGCACAGCACCTCCACTTGGAACACCTGGCGGCGCGGGCGGGCAGCAGGGGTACGCTTGAGGCCCCGCGGGGAGGACACAGCAGAACCTGCGCCCGGCGACGCGCCCACCCTCCCGCGCTCAAAGGCACAAAGCGGCCTTGCGGCGCCGCGGCTCCTCGGGGACGCTTCGTTCCCGCACACCTGAAAGAACGGGCTGGCGGACCCTCCCCTCGGCGCCCTGGGATCCCTCAAGAGCTCGAACCACGGTCCGCGAGGCTGGCAAATCCAAGCGGCCCCCAAACCCTTGACAAGGTTTCCCCCGACGGTCCAGCCCGCAGCGCTCGTTCACCCGGGCCAGGGCTCCGGGTCCCCACTGAGTGCAGCGCGGGCAAATCCTGCGGGTACGGGCGCCCCTCCCCATCCAGGGGCCGCGCTCACCATGTGGCCTTTCTCCGGGCTCTGCCTGGGCCCCTCGGCCTCAGGCCCCACCGACGGGATGTGAACTTCCAGCATCCGCGCCCCGGCCCCGGCCGCTCCGCGCGCTCGGCTCGGAGCCCTAACTCTCCGGGAGCTGACGGAGGACCCCGGCGCGGCCGGCCCCGCCCCTTCGCCCCGCAGGCCCCACCCCAGGCCCCGCCCCCAGGCGACCCCGCCCCGGGCGTTCCCTTGAGCGGCGGGTCCTGAGCCTAGAAGATTAAGCGGGACCCGGACACCGCCCCCAAAGTCTAGTGCGCCCGCAGCGCAGGGCGGTGGAGTCACCCGTTTGTCAAACATTGACGGAGCACTCACTGATGCCAGGAACTGGGGAGCAAAAATGTCACCCATCCTGAGTTAAGCGCCTGCTATGAACTAAGGACCAGCCTGTGGCTCCCGGCGTGGCCGGAGGCGGGACCCGGGCCTCAGCGCCGGTCCTGGAGCCAACCAGGGACCTGTCTTGCGTTCCTCAGTCCCTTCCCAAGCCTTTCCCTCCTTTCAGCCTGTTCCCTGGGATTGTGATATGGAGTCCCCGGCTGAGGCCACACCGGAGCAAGGCTTGAACCCAATCCAGCTTTGATGCCCCCTTCTCCAGCATCCACAGCACCCCCCCACACACACATATACATACATTCATTCATTGTTTTCATCCATCCATTCACTCCTATCTTCCAACCCTAAGGGTCTCCAGGCTGTTTGTGGGGAAGAGGCAGTTTAGGGACCTAGGCTCCGATTTGGGGGTCAGACAGCCTGGATTTCAGGAGCTCTGTAGACCTTTGCTCATCTGCAAAATAGGGATAACGTGACTCCTTCAGGCGAGTGTATAAAGTGAGATGATTTGGCGGGGCACGGTGGCTCACGCCTGTAATCCCAGCACTTTGGGAGGCCAAGGCAGGCGGATCACCTGAGGTCAGGAGTTCAAGACCAGCCTGACCAACATGGTGAACCCCCATCTCTACTAAAAATACAAAAATCAGCCAGGTGTGGTGGTACATGCCTGTAATCCCAGCTACTCAGGAGGCTGAGGCGGGAGACTCGCTTGAACCTGAGAGGCAGAGGCTGCAGTGAGCCAAGATCAAGCCATTGCACTCCAGACCGGGCGACAGCAAGACTCTGTCTAAAAAAAAGTGAGATGATTCATGTTAGGCCCTTAACAGAAGCATTGAGTAGCAGCTTGACTGTGGGCTTGTCCTGGATGACTAGGATTAGTGGGCACAGGGCAGTGGATGGGAAGAGGGACTCTGGGGGTTGGCACCGGGTTGCTCTTGTCCACCTCTCTGGGCAGGTTCTTCCTGGATATGCGGCAGGATTTTGATCCAGAACTCTTTTCAGGCCATGTGCTGGAAAGGGCCTCTGTTCCCACGTCTCAGCCCTGCACCCTCCAGCTGTCGGGAGAGCTATCATCAGCAGCACCATGGCAGGTCCTCTACTCCACTGACTTCCCCTACAAAGGCCAGGTGACATGCGAAGAGGGGAGGCCCTGCCTTCCAAAGCTCATACGTAGTGGGAGGTCTTGCGGTGGGCAGGAGGAAGCAGAGTGCTTGTCTTCAGGGCTGGAGTTGAGGGGACTCACCCCTCCCCTGCTCCTGCAGAGATGCCTCTGAGCTGGAGCAAAAACCTCCATCCCCAGCCCTGTCCCCAGAAAAGGGCTGAGATGACGACCCCAAAATGGGGCAAACAGATCTCACCAATACCATGTCCCACACTCTCTTTTTCCAAATCGCATCACACAAGGACCACAGAATCAGGAAGCTGAAACTTCCCAGATGCTAGTGGGGTCCTCTAGAAGAAAAGCAGCCCAGAGTGAGGAGAAGTGCTGTGCTTTCATTTCCTCCCTAGGGCCTCATCATTCAGGGACCCAGCTTTCCCTGGCCTACAGGGCCTCCCCAACTGCCGCTGTCCAGGGAGGCCTCTCCTGGGATCCTCAGATTTCTTGGTCCCCATCCTAATGACTGCCCCTCTGTCTCTGGGTCTCCGTTTTTTCCTGCCTTCATCCCCAATAGAACGTCCATTCTCTACCCTGCAGCACAAACTGTTATCAAGGCATGTGCTTAAAACCTTCCAATGTTTCCCACTGCACTTAGAATAAAACCCACTCTCCCTATGCAATCCACAAAGCTGTAAACCACCCAGCCCCCAGCCCAGCCTCCATCTTCCACCTCATTCCTCTCCTCTCCCCATCATGCACCAGGCTCTTCCAACCTGACAAGCTCTTTCCTGCCTCAGGGCCTTTGCATTAGGCTGTTTGCTCCACCTGGGGACACTCTTCCTTGACTCTTCAAGGATTAGACTCATCCTCCAATTCTTAGCCTAAAACTCAACTCAAAAAGACTTTTTTTTTTTTTTTTTTTTCAGACAGGGCCTCACTTTAGTCGCCCAGGCTGGGGTGCAGTGATACAGTCAAGGGGCTCACTGCAGCTTAGGTGATTTTCCCACCTCAGCCTCCTGAGTAACTGGGGCTACAGGTGCGCACCACCACACCCAGCTAATTTTTGTAGAGACGGAGTTTGGCCATGTTGGCCAGGCTGGTCTCGAGCTCCTGGGCTAAAGCTATCTACCCACCTTGACCTCCCGAAGTGTTGGGATAACAGGCGTGAGCCACCGCACCTGACCAGGGCTTCCTTCTTGACTACCCTATCATATGACCCTTTCTATGCACTTATTACAGTCTGCAATTACTGTTTGGTTACTGTGTGTCTCAAAAACATTTGGGTTGAAAGACTATGTGAATATTTGTTACTGAAAGACTATATGAATGAATGGGCAGTAGGGGTGTGTTGAGAAAAAACTAGGGAGGGGAAGGAGCAGGGGCTGCTGAAGGGTTAAAGGCTGCCTGCAAGGTGGGACAACAAGAATCTTCTTCCCACCTCCAGAGTTAAACACACCTCTCCTGTTTTCTCTCTTGGCAGATCGTTGTCTACTTTATCCATTCACTTAATTTTCAGGTGTTCCAGGAAGCCTCAGATCAGTGGATTTTCATCAGCAGTTGTGGAAAGAGATTCCATGCAGCTGACTTGTCAAACATGCGACAGTGAACCTGCAGCTCCTAATTGCACAGGGTTCCACGGCACAAGAGTGCAGGTACAAATGAAGAGAAACAAGATCCTTGACATGGAGGCATTTAAGATGTCTTTGGGGAGATAAAACAAGGTCTGGAGAATGTTTTCCAATTTTTAAAAATCAATTATGTACTAATTTATTGAGACAGGGTCTCACTCTTTTTTTGAGGCTGGAGTGCTGTGGCACAATCGTGGCTCACTACAGCCTTGACATGCCAGGCTCAAGCGCTCAGCCTCCCGAGTAACTGGGAGTATAGGTATGCACTATTAAGCCTGGCTAATTTTTGTTTTGTTTTGTAGAGACAGGGTCTCACAATACTGCCCAAGCTAGTCTCCAAGTCCTGGGCTCAACTGATCCTCCTGCCTGGGCCTCCCAAAGTGCTGGGATTATAGGTGTGAGCCACCGTGCCCGGCCAAATATTTTCCTATAAAGAGGAACACATGACATGATGTAAATACCATAGCAGTTATTACAATCAAAGAAAGTTTGCTTTCTGTATATACACTTCCAGCTCTGGCCAGCTTAGCATATGAACAGCATATTCCAGACTCTATGTGACGGGTGTGCAGACCTCAAAGTAACTTCTCTTTTGAGAATGAGCTGTTTTACAATACAAGCTTTTGTCTTTTCTCCACCACGATCTAGCACATGGATTGTATTTCCATACTAGATTATAGTAGTTATCAGACTTTAGCAATCTTCACCACCTGTAGGGCTATGACATCTCAGATTTGAGTGCCCTGGCCCCGGATTTTCTAATTGCTGGGCTGGGGTGGAGCCTGAAGCGGTCATCTTCAACAAGCTCCCTGGTGGCGCTGAAGCTCCTGGTTGGAGATCACACTAAGCAAGCACCGGTCTCCTGATGGCTGCAGCAGCCCCGCCGGGGGCCGGGATCCACTCACTCCTCTCTGCAGACACAGACCTGGCAGTTTACCACTTGGAAATAGAACCAAGGCCTGAGCAGAGGGCAGGAAGGGCTGGGGAGTGAAGATGTCCCCCGACTCGCCCCATTCCTGCACACGGGTAGGCTGGCCCAGAGCCCTGCCTTAGCTCAGGCCCTGGCTTCCACTGCAGTCACACAAAGCCCCCTTTCACCGGCAAGGCTTCTGCTGCACCACAGAGGCTGCTCAGGAGGTTTGGTTAACCTCGTTAAGAAAACAAACAGCCCCTGGGCCACGAGCTTGTGGGCGCCATGGGGCACAGAGGCTGGATTCTTCTCTGGGCCTGGGCTAGGCGGGTGGCAGCAGAGGGGTGGACTGGCCAGGAGGGGCCCAGCCACTGGGGGCTGTCTGAGCCACGGTGGACCTTGCCTGCACCACCCCAGCCCAGCTCTGGTCACCAGTATCACCTTGGACAAACCCCCCTGAGGCTCAGGGTTCTTATCTGTCCTTATCCAGGGTCCTCACACAAGAGTGGTGTGTGGATTAAATGACAGCAGCTTTCACAGTGTTTGGCATGGGGCCCATCACACAGCAGAGAGATGTTAGCTATTATTGACTGAATTATGTGAATTTGCTGTTTTCGTAGGCAAAAAACGGCAGGGTCTTACCAATGACATGATTCATCCTGATGGATACTGACTCACTGACAACAAAAGCAGATTCTCCTATTTCTTCCGTACCCTGAGATGGCAAGGTCAGCATTAAAAAAAAAAATTAACAATTTCAACTACTGACACGCAATAAGGATTTTTCTGATTTCCTCCATATTGTGCAACCAAAAATAGTAAAGAAATAAACTTGGAAGCAGAGGTTGATATAAATCACCAACTATGCTGTTCATCAGAACAGCCTCAGAGTTCCTACTGATTACCTTGTTAATAAGTACATTTTATAAATTGAAATTGAGGAGACCACCCCTCATATTGTCTTATGCCCAATTTCTGCCTCCAAAGAAAGAAGAAGTAAAAACTAAAAGGCAGAAATGAAATCCACAAGCAGACAGCCCGGCACCACACCCTGGGCCTGGCAGTTAAAGATCAACCCCTGACCTAATCGGTTGTTATCTATAGATTACAGACACTGTACAGAAAAGCACTGTGAAAATCCCTGTCCTGTTCTGTTCCGATCTAATTACCGGTGCATGCAGCCCCCAGTCATGTACCCCCTGCTTGCTCAATCAATCACGACCCTCTCACGTGCACCCCCTTAGAGTTGTGAGCCCTTAAAAGGGACAGGAATCGCTCACTCGGGGAGCTCGGCTCTTGAGACAGGAGTCTTGCCGATGTCCCCGGCCGAACAAACCCCTTCCTTCTTTATTTCAGTGTCTGAGGAGTTTTGTCTGCGGCTCGTCCTGCTACAAAATAATAAAATAGAACATTGAAAAACATCATTATGTTTATTAGATTTTGGTGTAACGTGTCTTTTAAAAAGAGTGCTACTAAAAAGCATTGTTACTAAGTTGGTCCAAACTCTACATTTCTGTCAACAGGCAGAAGCGAGGCGTGAGGGAGAGGTGGGGTATTGGAAGCCGCTGTGTTAGAAGGCACCTCTGACAAGCATGTCCTGTCCAAGTCCTTAGAAGAAAGCTTGGCCCAGGACAGGCAGGCCCCAGACCCGGGACTCCAGCCAGCAATGTCACTTCTAGGAGTCTCCTATCCCCTGCCCAGATAGGACAGCAGCAGCTCAGCTGCTTCACACAACACGACTCAGGTCTGGCACAGGGAGAGCTGGCAGAGGCCACCCCAGCACTTTGACGGCACAGCTCTCTAGGCTGCATGTGGCGATACAGCAACTCCCAGTGCCTTTCAGAGCCCTGTCGGCCAATCAACCAAGCGGCCCCTCTGGTGTGCCAAGCACCGCGGTTCAAGAAACAAAGACATGCTCGGGTCCCTCAAGTAATAGGGGTTCATTGTGAAGACAGCTGAAGGACCAAGAACTGGGGACAACAGGCAGAAGCCAGAAGGGGCAGGAACTCCAGGCCTCAAGGTCTGGAAGGGAGGCGGCCCTGCCTCATATGCTAGCCGTCCCCAGGGTGCTGCCGGTGGCTTCTCAGCAAGTGGAGTTTTTCATGTCTGCCATTAAGCTCCGCAGCTACTCAGCAAAGCTGCTTCTGTCTTCCAGCCTCTGCTACTACTCCACTGGGCAACCCCTGCCCATCTGGGGAAAGAGTGTCTCACAGATGTCAGAAAAGCGCCAATGCTTACCAGGTCAGGTGTGTACACAAATGGGACTTGTCCTTAACAGGCCTACTGTGTGGATGCCTTCAGGTCTTTAAGAAAACAACCTAGGGCCGGGTATGGTGGCTCACGCCTGTAATCCCAGCACTTTGGGAGGCTGAGGCGGGCAGATCACCTGAAGTGGGGAGTTCGAGACCAGCCTGGCCAAAATAGAGAAACCCCCATCTCTATAAAAATACAAAATTTGCCAGGCATGGTGGCATGTGCCTGTAATCTCAGCTACTTGGGAGGCTGAGTCAGGAGAATCGCTTGAACCCAGGAGGCGGAGGTTGCGGTGAGCTGAGATTGTGCCATTGCACTCCAGCCTGGGCAACAAGAGCAAAACTCTGCCTCAAAACAAAAACAAAAACAAAAAACAACAACAACAAAAAAACTTAGCAGGTTGAGGGCCGGCACGGTGGCTCACGTCTGTAATCTCAGCACTTTGGGAGGCCAAGGCGGGTGAATCATGAGGTCAGGAGATCGAGACCATCCTGGCTAACACAGCGAAACCCTGTCTCTACTAAAAATATAAAAAATTCGCTGGGCGAGGTGGCGGGCGCCTGTAGTCCCAGCTACTCGGGAGGCTGAGGCAGGAGAATGGCGTAAACCTGGGAGGCAGAGCTTGCAGTGAGCTGAGATCACACCACTGCACTCCAGCCTGGGCGACAGAGTGAGGCTCCGTCTCAAAAAAAAAAAAAAAAACTTAGCGGGTTGATTTCCAGGTTCCTCTTGTCTGTCCCCATCTAGATACCTAGACTGTGTAGGATAGGGTGTGGCAGAGAGGCCATGAGAAGAGCTTGAGTTCGTCTTAGCTCTGGGGTGTGATCTGGGCCAGCTGCTTCAGCTCCCTGAACCTGTCCTTAGTGTGGGTCATGAGTACACCCTGCAGGGTGACAGCACTGGATTTGAGCTATCTCAGGACCCAGAGGCAGTTCTTACTATAGTTAATAATTAGGCCCGAGACTGGGAAGGGACGGTCATGGGCAGTCTGTCCCCTGCTCCGGAACATGCTCCTGGCCGCAGGAGCCTCGTCTATTTTTCTTGAGAGGCTGCCGGTGCTCCCCTCAGGGGAAACCTGCAGGTGGGGCCCTTGTGGCCATTGCCACTGCCGCTCATAATGGAAGAGGAAGCAGCAAGCTCTGAAGCCCCAAGGGGGCAGTCATTTGGAAACAGTCACATCTCTTTATGGAAACGTCCTGTCTCGGATTGAACAGGGTTTTTCTGTTTCTTTTCTGGACCCAGACAAAGAGCATCCTGTGGAGGGCGAGCAGCTGGCTTCCTCTGAGCAGCCTTGGGTGGGTGAAAACCCAAGGTCTGGTCATCAGAGCCAGAGGAGCATTTCCACAACAGACAAGGGCCAAAGGAGTGAAAGGCCTGTCTGGGGCAAGCCTTGTGGGGCCTGCAGGCTTCCCCAGGGCACTGAGCACCAACCAGTCTTACCAACCATGGTGAGGCCTATTAAACCTCAAATTAGGCCAGATTTCCAGATCTCTTGAAAAATTCCCAGATCTGGCCTCAGTGGCCCACAGGCTTCTACAGCAATGATCTTGAGCTGAGGAGCAGCCATTGCCCCGGAGGCTCCTCTGCAGGTGGAGGAGGACACCGGGATGGGCAGAGACAGTGCAGTCCAGGACCCCAGGGAGTCCCGGCTCAGGAGGCTACAGAGACCGCCTCAGAGCTGACACCACACAGGAGAGGAAAACCAGAGGCTGAAGAGGACGACAGACACGGGGCCCAACGCTAGCCAGGGCAGGGCGGAGGGGCGGGTCAGGGGAAGCTGCCCGAAGAGGAGGTATGTGACGCGGGCCTCAAAAGATGCACTGGATTGTTTTCCCATAATGAAAATAGCTTTATTTGATTTTTCGCATTTTAACGATAATACATAGAAATTTTAAGCAATACAAAATGGTATTAAAAATTAAAGGTAATGCAAACTTCCATCTCTAGAGGTGACCATATTTATTAACAATTCAATCAACATCCTTCCCATAAAGTTTTATATAAATGTGAATATCATGCAATTCTATAACCTGCTTTTTTCACTCAAAAATGAGTTTTCCTTGTCAATGAATAGAGCTATATATCATCTTCAATGGCTGTAAAATACTCAACGGTGTAACTGTACCATAATTCATTTAATCCCCTCCTGATGGACATTTTAATTGGCTTCAGTTTTTGCAACTGTGAACAGTGCTATCATGGGCGTTTCTGGTTAGTCATCTTCAAGGATTTGGTTTCTAGAAGCGCTTATGAGGATCCTCGGTGAATGTTCTGACACACAGGCAAATGCGCCCCATCTCCTTACACTTATACTCTCATCTAGGGCACTGGAAAATGCCTGCTTCATACAGGTGTAATTCTGAGACTGAAGATGGGGAAGGGAGAAAGGGTGCTTAAGGTACCGAGCCCAGCATTAACCCAGCCTCCTTGGGCCACACAGAAGTGAGAAGTAGCACATTTGCAATCAGTTTCCATGAGGTGTCGGCACTGTTGGGAAGGACTGGGAGATAAGGAGGGAAGGGTGAGCTGGGTCCTCTCACAGACAGTATGAATGTCAAGTGGCAGAGCCTGTGACTAGGGAACAATCATTTGACAGTTATCTATTTGATACCTGTTTTGAGCCTGAACCTTTGCCGGGGCCATGGAGTTATAAAGGCATAAGACCCCAGAGTTTACCATTTGGTGGAGACTGTACATCACCCAACTTTATCACAAGATGCCGTATCGGCAGGTGACGTGCACCAGAAGACAGGCTTCAGTTGTTCTTGTCCATTTATCTCAGATCAGGCATGACCCTGTCCAAACATGGAGCAGAGAATCTTAGCCAGTGTCTCCAAAGACAGAGTGTATATCCAGGCATGTGCACGCTGTAGCACAGATGTGTCCTTCTATGCTTGGAGCCGGGGATCCCCATCATCTTCTCCCGCCCTCCCCTTCCCCCTAGGCTGCCAAGTACTGGTGGGGAAAGTCCCACCACCTTGGGGCTTGATGTCCCTGAAGTCTATGGGCTTCCCGTGGGCCCTGAGTGTGCTCCGCAAAGGACACGCCCTCCAGCACCACGCGCCCTCCAGCACCACGCGCCCTCCAGCACCACGCACTCTCCAGCCACATCTTGGCCCCATCCTGAGATTTCCATGAGTTCCTCTCCTTTTTTAAAACTTGAGTTGCTTCAAAGACTTTTTTTTTTAGGGTTCCCAGTTCCAGGAGCATTCAGAATGAAAATCTTCTGGGAAGAGCTAACAGTTGCTAGCATTTTTGTGTAAGCGACAATTCTGTCTTATTCCCATTTCTCTCATTTATTCTGCCACTGAGTACTGACACCGAATACTGGGATCACACCAGCTCGAAGTCCAGTCCTCACCTTCAGCACTCTGGAGCCCAAATGCTGAACTAGCCAAGGGGAAAGCAGGGAAATGTCGACTTGTCCCCATACCTTTTATCTAAACCACCTGGCTTAAATAGGTAAATACGACATTCCTATCTCAGAAAATTTTAATTATCAAGCATGAAACTTCCCCTCTTCGGCCTCCCCTCCACCTACAGATTCTTTCCTGTGGCCTCAGCAGTGAGGCACCCTCTGAACACAGGTCCCCTTCCTGTGCTCTGGACTGCATTTTCTTCCAAACATGGCTCTGATAGTCATTCTCTTTCTCTTCTCTGATTTTTATTAACATGATTAAGTTTGCCCCACCTTTAAATAAATCAAAGCCTCCTTTTACTCTATCTCTCCTACTTAAAGCAACTGGCCTCCCTTCCAATCCAGAGCGGTTTTTTTTTTTTTTTTTTTTTTTTTTTTTGTGACAAGATCTTGCTCTGTCATCTAGGCTGGAGTGCAGTTGTGCAATCGTAGCTCACTGCAGCCTCAAACTCCTGGGCTCAGGCGATATTCCTGCATAGCTAGGGTTACAGGCATGCAACACCACACACCCAGCTAGTTGTTTTTATTTTTGTAGAGACAGGGTCTCACTATATTCCCCAGGCTGGTCTCAAATTCTTGGGCTCAAGTGATCCTCCCACCTTGGATTCCCAAAATGCTAGGAATACAGGCATAAGCCACTGTGCCTGGCCCAGGGCCGCTTCTTAAACACCTTCAGCACTCACTGCCCTGCTTCCCCTCCCATCTGCCCCAAACCTATTGCCTCATGTGTTACAAAGGGCTTCACTGTCTACCCAGTGTCTGAGCCAGAAAGCTGTGGGGCATGCTAGCTACCTCGCTCTCCCCTCAGGCCTCTTATCAAATCAGGGACCGGATCTCAGTGGTTCCGAAACTCTCCTGAGCTCTGGCCCCACCACACCTGCCCTTCTCAGCTCTCCTGAGGGTAGGGATGAGCCTGCCTGCTCTTCCTGCCTCCAGTCTCCCGCCTTCTGGTGTGTCCAGATCACGAAGCGACAATGGTAATGTGGAAAGTGCCTCCCTGGTCCTATCAGGCACCCTGTGATGTGGCTCCTGCTCATTTTTCTCCATGGGCCTCACTGACTTCACCCACACCAAACCACTTGACATTTCCCTAGAGGCGCCTACCTCACACTGCCAGACAGACAGGGAGGTAGAAGCAACAAACAGTTTTACACCTTTTAGACTCAGTTCAAGCATCAGGTTCTTCACAAAGTCCTCCCCGCGGGGTCCCCAGCTGGAATACCACCTTCTTCCTTTGTGCTCCTATTATTCCTTGAGAGGCTTCTGGCTCAGTACCCCTAACCCACTACTGGCCTACTTGATTTCCACACGTGCAAGCTCTTTACAAAAATGCACAAGCCCTAAAGACAACTGGCCCCGCCAGCCTCAGGATACAGGAAGCAGAGGAGGAAGTTCTGAAACCAGAGGAGACATCATTCCAAGGAAATAAGAAAAAAAGTAAGACTTAAGTCAGAATGATCATCAGATGGAACTTAACAAAGCAACCCGAAATCTTTGTCTCTCTAGGGGAAAGAGTTAACAACATGGAAAAGGGGGCAGACTGGAATAAACCTACAGGTCTGCACTCAAAGCATCAGTGTGAATTCCTGATTTGTAATATCTGTTTATGTCAGGTATCTCTACCCTATCTTGATAGTTTCTATAAATCTATCTATCTCTATATATCTTTGCACTGTATGGTGAGAGTGCAAAGAGGCAATGACATTCCAGTAACAAGAAGCACATTTGGCACCCAGATCTTGGTTTCTAAATAACATTCTCTGGCCAGGTACGGTGGCTCACACCTGTAATCCCAGCACTTTGGGAGGCTGAGATGGGCAGATCACCTGAGGTCAGGAGTTCAAGACCAGCCTCGCCAACATGGTAAAACCCCGTTTCTACCAAAAATGCAAAAATTAGCCGGGTGTGGGGGCAGGCACCTGTAATCCCAGCTACTTGGAAGGCTGAGGGAGGAGAACTGCTTGAACCCTGGTAGGTGGAGGTTGCAGTGAGCTGAGATTGTGCCATTGCAATCCAGCCTGGGTGACAAGAGTGAGACTCTGTCTCAAAAATAGTAATAATAATCAAATCAAATAAAAATAAATAAATACCATTCTCCATTACAAGGAACCAAGACTCCCTGGAGAAATGGCTGATTCCAGGGCTGGGGCAGGGAACATTCAAGATTAGCCTGGAACATCTTGTTATGCCAGAAGGTAAGAAAGTACTCAAAACATGATGGGGGCAAGCTAAAAACACACAAGAGGCTGCTATACATCTGGGACAATTTGAGAATCAAGATAAAATCAAAGCAATGGCTTGCAATTCTGAGTAAAATAGGAATCCCTGCATCCATATTGATAAACAAGTGAATAAACAAATGGTGAGAAAGGATGTTTTTCTTTATAGTAGAATGCCAACCAATAAATGTAGAAGGCATTATGGAGTTAGGAAATCACGTTGGTCAATCATGACAGTAATAACTCGGACAAGACTAATCAACTGATACTATATAACTCGTGAATGAGGAACAAAACACTTATATAGTCTCAAAGTATCTCCCCACAAATTACTTGTAAATTACAAAGGGGAAATCGTAAATTTAAAATGAAATCTGGCAGACACCAACCTAACCGCGGAACAGAGTTAACAACATCAATGGGACCAGCTGACATTATATGCTGATCACGATGCACTGAGGACACGCTGCTTCTGTGATGTTCCTGCCCAGAATGCAAAACCCTCACCTAGCCATGCAGAACCATCACACAAATCCAAACTGAGGCACATTCAACAAAATAGTCTGTATTCTTCAAAAATGTCATGGTAATGAAAGACAAAAGAAGGCTGAGGAATCTGCAGTATTAAGATACACGTTTACAAATGTAACACACGATCCTGCACGAATGGCTACAAAAGACATTATTGGGATAACTGACAAAATTTAAATATGAATCATGGGTTAGATAACAGTATTAAATCACTGTTAAACTTCCTGATTTTGACAATAATACTTAAAAAAAATACTGAATAATACTTAAAATAATTCTCTTCTTCTCTTAGAAGAGAATGTCCTGTTGTTACGGAAATGCATACTGTTTTGGGCATAATGGGGCATCTGTGCAAATTACTCTCAAATGATTAAGAAAATACAACATGAAGTAGATAAGGCAAATGGGATAAAATGTAAACACTCAGTAAATCTGGATAAAAGATACACTAGGAGTTCTTTGTGATATTCCTGCGACTTTTCTGTAAATCTGAAATTATATTAAAAATTTTAAGGTTACCAACAAAACAAACAACCCCCGACCAAGAATCCAACAAGGGATCAATCAAAATTATGGTACAGTCACCCTATGGAGGCCTTCAAATTACACAGCTTTACAAATCAACTTTGTGAAGATATATAACAATATAGAAAAATGCTTATAACATGTACAATGTTGAATGATAAAAGCAGGATACAAAATATTTTATGTGTATATTATTACAACTATGTAAAAGCAAGCATATAATAAAGACTGGAAGGATAAAACCAAAGTTGATGATAAGGATACTGAGGGGTAGGGAGAGTGAATTTTTCCAAAAAATTCACCTGTTTAAAAAAAATACTTGCAGCACTGGCTCTTCCCCTGCTGCCGCGTCAGTGTACAGGGAATCAGAATGTTTACTGCATTGTCTTGCCTCAGGTTGCCTCACCCCAAACCTTAGCCCCCCACCAAAGAGAACTGATAGAGCAGGACCTGGGGCCCCAGTGGCAGGAGTGTCTTTGGGTTGGAGGAGCTGGAGGTCGCAAGGCTCCCATAGTGGCAGTCAGCAGCTCGAGCTAACAAAGGAGCTTCAAAGCCCACTCTGACCAGTACAGCTTGAGCAGCTGTTGACACAGCTAAGGGGGAAGCCCAGCCTTGACTGACCTGAGACTCTGGCCTCCCCTGGCTAGACTGGCAGAGATCTGTGTGAACACCCTTTGGCGGTGCGTGCAACTCCTGGGGGCTCTTGCTGGCAGGCTACCTCCTGGGCACAGACAGTAGAGCTTCTTTGAACCTCCTAAGGTTCAGGAGCTCTTGGATCACCCTATCTAGAGGCAGAGGGCATGGCTTTCACGTCTATGTAGAGATAAAAAGCATCAAGTCCTTATCAGATCTTCACACAGTCTACTGAGGATGTGTTTTGATGGGTGACAAAAATAGGTTTAGTTATAAATAAGACTTGCCATCGGAGGGCAAGACTCAGAACCCTGAGCAGCTTAGGGAAACAGGAAGAATAAAAGAGAAAGGTTCTTGCTTAATGATGGGGATACCAAAAAAAAAAAAAAAAAAAAAAAAAAAAGAGAGTGAGAAAGTCTCTGCCTCCTTTGCAGGAGAATAGGTTTTAATAGATTTTGCTCCTCTTATTTTAAGAGATGTTTTTAAAACTCCTTCCCTAAAGAAGTGGGAATACGACACAGATTGAGACCCTCAGAACAGGTAGCTGAGGTAGGCAGAGAGAAAGAAACCCCATTTCCAGAGGGAAGCAGCAGCAAAAAACTCATGAACGGTAGAGAAAAACTTACTATACCTGGGCAACTTCTTCGTTAGGAGTATTCCAGACCTGATTCCCAACTGCTCCCCAGCCTAAGCAAAAACCACCAACATTCTGAGTCATGTGACCTGATTTTAAAATATTTTATTACATAACCTTTTCATGGCACCATCAGGAGTAACAGAAAACGTTATTCCCAGTTCCTACACCACATCCTGAAAAATATACATTTGTATTTATATATTTATATCAATACTCCACCCCATCCCATAATTCCACCACCTATTGTAGGTCTTTTGCTTAAAGCAGGAAACTATTCTCTTAGGTAAGAAAATATATATGGAAGCTAAATGAAATAACGGTTAGAGTAACTGGGGACAGTTGGTCGTGGGGACAGGGAGGAAGGGGTTAAGTCCAGCCTAGGCAGGATGCATCAACGGGGGTCCATCAAGGTGGAGGACAGTGTATAAAAAGGCAGCGTCACACAGGTAGGCTCTGGGGTCCTTGGTCCATTAGGAGATGGCCTTTGCCTCAGGAAGGAAGGCTTCCCAGTACTTTGCCAGCTGCAAAGAAGTGGGGACAGTAAGCAAGTGCCCCCACCTAGTGGCAGAGCCTAAGCCAGCCTGGGAGGAATCAAGCACAGTACCCTGGCACTCCCCAAGCGCCTCTGCCCCACAAAGGCAGGCTCTGAGCAGCTGCACAGGCCACACGACCCTCACACCTCCCTCTTGACAGGGAAGGCAGAAGTTCCTGAGCCCCAAGTGCAAGGCCAGTCTCTGAAGACAGTCTTGGCTCCACCCCAGAGGGAGCACCCCTGTGGTGGCCACAGCTTTGCCTGGCTCGGTTAGCTCCTCACAGTGGGGCCACTGTTTCACATACTGATGAGGCCTCAGTCTCAGGAAGGCCAGGTGGTACCATGGGGTGGCTCCTCGAAGGGTAAGCAGTTACAGGGAGATGGGGTTTGTCCTCAAAAACTAACTCACCTCAGAATGAGGGCAGCAGAGCCTGGCCCTCCTGCTTAGTAAAAGACCCTGTTGGATGCTCCATGTCAGAGCAACAGGGCCTATTTTCAATGATCGACTAGAGGAGGGCACAGCCCTCAGAAGCAGGGCCTGCACATCTTGTCGTAGAAGTCCCAAGGAGGCAGCTGGCCTTCGGAGCGGGCAGTAGAGGATGAAGGTCACACACAACTTACATACCTGCTGCTGTGAGTAAAGGAGTGTCTCAAGGTACTTGATCACGTGGTTCTTGAAGTCCTTGGATTTCTCTTTCTAGGAGACAAGATTCTACACTGACCATCCAGTTTTCGCTTTCCCTTTCGATGGGATGATGGTGTTTATTGCTGACCAAGGCCAAACACAATCTCAGAAAGTAGAGGCAGCAGGTGGAATAGCTGTAATTTCCAGCCAAAGAGGGTCTGCCAAGGCCTTGAAAGGTTTTGTGGGAGGGCAGGAGATGAAGGAGAGTGGAGAAGAAAGGACTGGGGGCCGAGGTTATGTGGCAGCTGCAAGCTTTGTGTTTAATTGCTCTGGTCCAGCCACAAGTGTAAGACTGCCACTGTGCCTAGGAACAAACACACACTCCCCAAAGAAGGCCAGGCCTGCTCACGAGAATTGCCAAGTCACTGGTACCTCTATCTCTTTACCCAATAGAGTTGGACAACACCAAGAGTATTCTAAACCATGCACTGCACGCTAAGTGAGAAGTAGGATCTTCTATCTCACCTCAAACCGCATCACTTCTTTTCGGACCACTGTTGAAATCCTCTCGAAGTCCCTTTCATATTGAGTCACCCGAGACTCCCACTGGGAAGAAAGAGGAAAGAAAGGATCACCTCACATTATGGCATCATTACTAAGCCTTCACATTTGGACATCAATTTTACATATGAGGCCTCAATTGATCATTATGTCTGTCTGTCCCTGTGGGTAAGATGAGGTGTCACAGAGGATTTCGCATGTAAGTCAGAGTCCAGCAGAGGGCCACTTTAGGGGCTGATTGGAAAAGAGATGCCTGTATTTCAGGCATTTGGGACGAAGTGTGGTCCTTCAAGAAGGCTCTGATACTGCAGCAGCCTCCAGTTTAGGTACTCACCAGCAGGGTTGGAAGGCCTGGAAAACTTAATTTAGTTCTCATAAGAAGGCATATCTGAACCAGCTACGTAGCTTTTCAAAGACCCAGCCAGGACCCCTCCTGCCGAGATTCTTTTTTTTTTTTTTTGAGATGGAGTCTTGCTCTGTCATCCAGGCTGGAGTGCAGTGGCGTAATCTCGGCTCACTGCAACCTCTGCCTCTCGGGTTCAAGTGATTCTCGTGCCTCAGCCTCCTGAGTAGCTAGGACTACAGACGTGTGCCATCACACCTGGCTAATTTTTTTTGAGACAGAGTCTTGCTCTGTCGCCAGACTGGAGTGCAGTGGCGTGATCTCAGCTCACTGCAACCTCTGCCTCCCAGGTTCAAGCGATTCTCCTGCCTCAGCCTCCCGAGTATCTGGGACTATAGGCGGGTGCTACCACGCCCAGCTAATTTTTGTATTTTTTTTTAGTAGAGACAGGGTTTTACCATGTTGGCCAAGATGGTCTCAATCTCTTGACCTCGTGATGCGCCCGCCTTGGCCTCCCAAAGTGCTGGGATTACAGGCGTGAGCCACCGCGCCTGGCCTCGGCTAATTTTTGTGTTTCTAGCAGAGACGGGGTTTTACCATGTTAGTCAGGCTGGTCTAGAACTCCTGACCTCAGCCGGGCGCAGTGGCTCACACCTATAATCCCAGCACTTTGGGAGCCTGAGGCAGGTGGATCACGAGGTCAGGAGATTGAGACCATCCTGGCTAACATGGTGAAACCCCATCTCTACTAAAAATACAAAAAATTAGCCAGGCATGGTGGCAGACGCCTGTAATCCCAGCTACTAGGAAGGCTGAGGGAGGAGAATGGTGTGAATCCGGGAGGCGGAGCTTGCAGTGAGCCGAGATTGCGCCACTGCACTCCAGCCCGGGCGACAGAGCGAGACTCCTTCTCAAAACAAAAAAAAACTCTGACCTCAAGTGATCTGCCCACCTTGGCCTCCCAAAATGCTAGGATTACAGGCGTGAGCCACCGTGCCAGGCCAGAGATTCTGATTTGACAAGTCTGGGTAGAGTAGGAAGAGAACAGGGGGACTAGGCCTCGGGAAGGCCTGGAGTCATTCTCAGAGGCTTCCTCAGCAGCCACGGCCCTTCAGACTCCATCAGCGCTCTTGCCTGCTGTGGGGTTCCAAGCCTCTGGGTGGGATGGGACCTGGGTTCATTTGGAACCAGCAGAACACCCCCGGCTGGGCTGCCTCAGGGGACTCACCTCAAGGATCTCGTCCTTGGCCAGCTGCAGCTTATCAGGCTTGTTGGCCCACAGCAGTCGAGCCTCGGCCTCCCGCTTCTTCTGCAGTGTGGCTTGGGCATCCTGCCAGCGCTGCCATGTCTTCATGCGCTGGTCGAAGGCAGCCTGTGGGGGTGGGGTTGAGGAGGACCACAACCAGCTCTTCAAGAGCTCTGCTGGCTCTTCCTCGGGGCAGGCTCTCCCAGCAGCTGCGCCATGGACAGACTGAGCAAGGGCAGGTTCTGCAGCCACATGTTAGTGCCCAGCTGGGAAGTTTAATGTCTAGGAGCAAAGCTTGGGTAATACTTCTCTCCAAGCTTCTAGGAGGCCAGTGCCATGCTGCTTCATGCTACTCCCAGGGCTGGATGGCAGGGAGCCAGTAGGTGGCCTCATGCCAGTGACCAATACTATGGCTTACAAAAGTACCTCCCTCAGATCAGTCAGTTCATAAGGCTACATACTTTCCCTGAGTGCCTGCCATGTGCCAGGAGCTAAGAATACAGTGGATGAAACTCATGGTCCCGTTTCCATGGAATTTGTCATCTAATGGAAAAGGCCAACATTACATTCACAATTACAAATAGATACTTACAAGTATGCAGACTACTGGGAATGTAGCAGTGTACTATAACATAAAACCAGGGGCCCAGCTTAGCCTGGGAAATATGTCAGGGAAGTCCACCCTGAGGACCCAACCTTTAAACTGACACCCAAATAAACTACAAGGTTAGCTTAACAAATCTTTAAATCAACACCTAAAACCACAATAGGACCACACTGCTTTTTCCCAACCACACACTCACCTGCTCTAGGCTACCAAGGCCTCCAAGAAGCTCCCTAAAATCTATTTGCTAGTTTTCCTTGTTTCCAGTTTCTTGACCACAATCAACATTTCCAGGGAAGGAAGCTGCTAGCCTGACTAACCCACACCCGCCCGGACTTGCTTAATAGGCCACAAGCAGCAGCCTGGATCAACGATCTGTGCCTGGGGCCAGCCACCCAGCCAGGTTCCATCGGCTCCCTCGCTGCCCTGCAAAAGTTCTCTGAATATTTTCTTTTTTTTAGCCGGAGTTTCACTCTTGTCACCCAGGCTGTAGTGCAATGGAGCGATCTCGGCTCACTGCAACCTCCACCTCTTGGGTTCAAGCGATTCTCCTGCCTCAGTCTCCTGAGTAGCTGGGACTACAGGCGCCCGCCACCATGCCCAGATAATTTTTGTATTTTTAGTAGAGATGGGGTTTCGCCACATTGGCCAGGCTGGTCTCAAACTCCTGACCTCAGGTGATCCACCTGCCTCAGCTTCCCAAAGTGCTAGGATTACAGGCGTGAGCCACCTGCGCCTGGCCTTCCCTGAATATTGTCTATGCCTCCTTAGCGCAGGTTTATGCCAAAACTTGAACCTCAGGGAATGCAATGCCACCAAATTCACCTGCCCCAGTATTGTCACTGCTGTTCCCCTGCAGCATCTTAACACCTCAATGTCAAAAGATTAGGTAAAGGGTGACCTCATATCCAAGTTAGACTCAAGCCCAACCCACTGGCCTAACAGTGGTCCGGCTCCACGCTCAGAGAAGAGCAGAAAAGAAAACTTTGTTGTTCTCTCCAATCCCACCACCAGGCTCATAAGCATGAGGCAGGCAGATGGAGGGTCTCTGAGAAAAGACCATTCGCAGTTCTGTACCGTGAGGCATCCTTCCCCAGTCCCAGCCCATGGAGCTCTAGGCAAGGCCCTCATCCCTGTGGTACAAGCTCACTCTGCCTGGGGGCCATATCCAAGAACTGTGCTCCCCAGAGATCCCAAACAACGCTCCTCATAGAAAGCTTCCCCCAGAGAGTGCCCTCCCTGCGGCTTGCTCTCCAGTCTAAGTAGCCTGACCAGTTCTAAGAATTACATAGCAGGTTATTTTTAAAACCTCTTATCACTCTGGAGTTAGCAGCAAACCAAATAGCAATGGGAGAGGACAATGAGTAACCTCCCAGGCTCTATGAGGCAACTCCACCACGGGGGAAGCGACAGCCGGGGAGCAGCTCAGCTCCTGACACAACGCACAAGCTCCCTAATGGGAGATATGTTGGGGACGGGGACCGAGGGGTGGCACTGTTCTAACTCTGAGGCGCAACCTGATCCCAAGCCGAATCAGGGACAGACTTAAGCCCTTAGAGTGTAGGCGCCAGGCTTCCTCTTGGTTCTTTCCTCTGCCTTAGGGAGGCCATGTGAGAGCTAATGCCACTGTCAAAATTCCTTAGGCTTAACCCCTGGGAGTGCTCATGGGGAAACCACACTGCTAGATCACCAGGAGAAAGTGAGGTGCTTGATGAGGGGCAGGCTGGAATGTTATCAGTGGGGGTGGCACAGCACGGGAAGGCTCTGGTGACGAGCTCTCTCAGTCCCTGGCCACACTCCTCCATGCAATGCCAAGCCAGTTCCATGTAGTTACCTGACTGCCCACACTGGAAGGACAAGTGGAAGCCACCAAAGCCACCAGTTACTGTTAAGGAGGCAAAGATCAAAGGACTGAGAAAGTCACTGCTCCAGAGGGCCAAGAGATCAGGACTGTAAGCAACGTTCCTTCAACAAAGGACCACAGGCCGGGCGCGGTGGCTCACGCCTGTAATCCCAGCACTTTGGGAGGCCAAGGCGGGCGGATCACGAGGTCAGGAGATCGAGACCATCCTGGCTAACACCATGAAACCCCATATCTACTAAAGATACAAAAAATTAGCCAGGCGTGGTGGTGGGCGCCTGTAGTCCCAGCTACTTGGGAGGCTGAGGCAGGAAAATGGTGTGAACCCGGGAGGCGGAGCTTGCAGTGAGCCGAGATCGCGCCACTGCACTCCAGTCTGGGAGACACAGCGAGACTCCATCTCAAAAAAAAAAAAAAAAAAAAAGAAAAGAAAGGACCACAGAGGACACCGTCCAGCCTCAACAATGAAGGGCAACCTATTTGGAGATTCAAGAGTGATCTGTTCTCCAAATGCCGTCTAGGAATCTTGGTTGTGGGGCTCAAAATGAGTCAGTGATAACTAGCTAACAGGTGAACAGATTGCTTGGTTTATAGGATACCTTTCCGCTTAAAAGTAGAAAAAGTGACACCTATTTACAAGCTATAATGGGATGAAACTGTCTTGGGAAGGGGACCAGCGAAAGAAAAACAAATCAAATCAAGGGAAGGAGGAGAAAAGGAAACAGAAGCTTACCCGGACTATGGCCAGGAGGCGAATGTAGTCACTCAGGAGCTCAGCAAGGAGGAAGAAGTCATTGTTCGCCTGTTCCTGGTGGAGCTGCTCAATTTTTTCTTCCACCTCAGCCAGCTGGGAGAGTGCCCGTGACAATGCCGTGTTGTCCTCAGAGCTCCCAAGCATGGCTAGACTCTTTGCAAACTGGGCTGTGTTCAGCGCTAGCTCTGGAAGGAGGAAAAGACAGCAGAGGCCTCTCTGATCTCACAAGGAAAAGGGACAAATCAGCAGACACTGCATGGCATGGCTTAGTAATGCCGCCCACTGCGTATCTGGGAAACGAGGGTTCCGCAACCCAGTCACTTACACCACAGTTAACTGTATTCAGAGAGTAAAGAGAATGTGGCCTGGTCACAGAAGCAGGAGGGAGAGGCACCAGCTTGTCCCAAGTTTCACTGGGTTAGGCCTACCTGAAGGAAGCAGCTCCAATATCCCTGAAGAACCAAAGCCCACTCATTAAATAACAAACAGGCCAAATAAACTATTCTTATATTTTTGTTAAAGCTCATGAGTGGTAGCCTCTCTGTACAAGAGAGAAGAGTGAATACATGTGCACACTGTATAGTCTTTTTTTTTTTTTTTTTTTTTTTGAGGCAGAGTCTCGCTCTGTCGCCCGGACTGGAGTGCAGTGGCCGGATCTAAGCTCACTGCAAGCTCCGCCTTCCGGGTTTACGCCATTCTCCTGCCTCAGCCTCCCGAGGAGCTGGGACTACAGGCGCCCGCCACCTTGCCCGGCTAGTTTTTGTATTTTTTTTTAGTAGAGACGGGGTTTCACCGTGTTAGCCAGGATGGTCTCGATCTCCTGACCTCGTGATCCGCCCGTCTCGGCCTCCCAAAGTGCTGGGATTACAGGCTTGAGCCACCGCGCCCGGCCAACTGTATAGTCTTAAATGTTCTAGAGTAGGGTAAACTCTTTGTGTAAAGGAGTGCAGTGGCACGATCTCAGCTCACTGCAACCTCTGCCTCCCGGGTTCAAGCAATTCTCTGCCTCAGCCTCCCAAGTAGATAGGATTACAGATGCCCACCACCACACCTGGCTAAGTTTTTGTATTTTTAGTAGAGACAGGGTTTCACCATCTTGGCCAGGCTGGTCTTGAACTCTTGACCTCGTGATCCACCCGCCTTGGCCTCCCAAAGTGCTGGGATTACAGGTCTGAGCCACCATGCCCAGCTGATAATAATTTTTTTAGGGTTTGCAGGCTACACATAGTCTGCTAGAGATTCTTTTCTCCTCCCATTCATTCCTTTAAAAATGTAAAAACCTAAATTTGTAGCTCATGGCAATAGGAACAAGGGTCAGATTTGGTCCATGGGCCAGATTATAGTTTGCCAACCCTTACTTACACTGGTCTTATGCTATGGATCTTCTATCTGTTTAGATTTCTAATTATCAGCATGTTTAAGGCAGAGAGGGAAAAGATTCAAACTGGGAAAATTTCACTAGCTCTTAAGCAAATTTCACTAAAGAAAGACGCAGAAGGATTAGGAGACAGGTGGTTTCCTTGCATTTACGCATTGCTGGTTTGACCATGTAGCTAAAGCATGTGTGACATCATTTTGGATATAAGCCATCAACTCAAAATCAACAGAAGCCGGCATCCCAGGTCATGCTGTATCTGAGACGGCTTCCCTGCACCCCTCCCAGGTAGAAAGTACAATGCCCACAGTGGTTGAATCATGTTTTCTGCCAGGAGATGCAGGGCATACCTTTTTTTATCAGAACATCAAGGACCTGGTGGGCTGAGAATTTCAACTTGGATGGCTGAGAGGATTGGAACAGCATGCCCTCCCATCTCCAGTTCACTAGAGACAACAATTTCCCCTAGCTCCAAGTGCATTTCAGAGCTTGTTACCTTTCCTATGGTTGACTAGAGTTTCTACAACAGCATGCAGTTTCCGTAAGCGCTGCTCCTCACACTCTACCTCCTGGAGCTTCTCCTCAAACCACTGAAACACAAAAGCCCAGAGCTTTAATGAGATTACTTCTATAGGTGCAGTGCAGCAGTCTTTCTTTAGCAGTTGTTTTTCAAAAAGGGACTAAATTATAAAAAAACTTCCTAATCTCAGAAATTTCAGGACTCCTTAGGGGTTGTGACCCATAAGCCTGAGGTGTAGCTGAAGGTAAGAGGCACCAGGCTACTCACAATGTCTGATTCATTCATCTTGATGGTCATTTTGCTGACGGCATCTGTGGCTTTGTTGAACATCTTGAGGAGACCAGCACCACTCAACGTCTGGGTACCCACGGCACGTGGCAGCTACAAGACCAAGAAGGCAGGGATGGCAAGTTATCTGCTGCCCCTACTTTAAGTTCAGAAGAATTAGTATCCATCAGATGGCATGCCCAAAACTTGCCAGAAAAATTATGTGAACTGTAAATTGTTTTTTCTAAGGCAGTCTGAGGAATCCACAACACATCCGTAAAGAAAAATCAAAGAACCACGTTAAAAAGAATCAGCCAACATTTTCAGCTTTTGATATTTTATACAGAAAAAAGTAGACTGGGGTGTTACACAGCCAGGTGACTTCAAATTGAGATTGTCTGCCTACCCAGGCATGAACTGCCTCAGTATCCAGCATACTCTTGTTAAAAGTCAAAAGTTCCCTTGGATTAGCATACTTTGTACACAACTGGACTTAAAAGTCTTAAGACATTGAAATCTTGCTGTGCTAGAATTTTCTTCGGTGAACAAATATCCAAGGACAAGAGAATTACTGATTCAGATCAAGGCTACTTTCAGGGATGACCTAGTAGCCAAGCATGCCAAATATTTAGAAACAATCTGATTGCTGTTCAGTCTCCCCAGTACTCTCCTAGGGCATGGAAAGGATGCTGAAAAATCTATAACATATATTGCATGCTAAAAAGTCAGATTTTAGTGTTCAGGACTCTATGGCAGTAGCTCTTTTTTTTTGAGATGGAGTCTTGCTCTTGTCGCCCAGGCTGGAGTGTAGTGGCACGATCTCAGCTCACTGCAGCCTCTGCCTCCAAGGTTCAAGTGATTCTCCTGCCTCAGCCTCCCAAGTAGCTGGGATTATAGGTACCCATCACCACACCCAGCTAATTTTTGTATTTTTAGTAGAGATGGGGTTTTGCCATGTTGGCCAGGCTGGTCTCGCACTCCTGGCTTCAGATGAACCTCCTGTCTCAGCCTCCCAAAGTGCTGGGATTACAGGCATGAGCCACCGTGCTCGGCCTGGCAGTAGTTCTAAACTTCGGGCCACTTTGCTTCCTAGGGGACATTTGGCAATGTCTGGAAAATGTGGTTGTTATAACTGGGGAGGGGGTGCTACCTGGATCTAGTGGGTAGGTACCAGGAATGCTGCTAAAACCCCCTGCAATGCACAGGACAATCCCTATGACAAAGAACTATCTTACCCAAAGGGTCCACAGTGCTGCTACAGACATACCCTGCTTAGGGGTATGGAGTAAAGATAAGAGGGTGAAAAGGAAGAAGGGATTTAAGAATATTCACAAGAGAAGACTAAAAGATCTGAAGCATTTGACAGGGAGTTTTTAATTAAAACATTTCATTTCAGAGAAAAAAACTCATTTATTTAGTATCATTTTCTTCACTGGAATAACACATATTATATACAAATGAAAGAAAAATTTAAAAATAAAAATTAAAGCAAAATGATAGCCCTATGCAGTCACTTACTTCCTTCTAGTTTGCTTTCCTGTAAGATAAAACATTTCACTCAAGTGTTTCTTTTGATCCTTAATGACTCACATGTTTCTACAGCTGTATTTACATGCTATTTCATTTTCACATTTTATAATTCTTTTTTTTTTTTTTTTGAGGCGGAGTCTCGCTCTATCGCCCGGACTGGAGTGCAGTGGCCAGATCTCAGCTCACTGCAAGCTCCGCCTCCCGGGTTTACGCCACTCTCCTGCCTCAGCCTCCCGAGTAGCTGGGACTACAGACGCCCGCCACCACACCCAGCTAGTTTTTGTATTTTTAGTAGAGACGGGGTTTCACCGTGTTAGCCAGGATGGTCTCGATCTCCTGACCTCGTGATCCGCCCGTCTCGGCCTCCCAAAGTGCTGGGATTACAGGCTTGAGCCACCGCGCCCGGCCTTATAATTCTTTTAACATACACGTCCATGTACTAACATTTCTGTATACTTTGTTTATGATGAGAATCAAATATTTGGTTATATATTTTACTTAATTCTTCCACTGTTAGCAATTGAGCTGTTTTCCATTTTTGACAATCATGACTAGCCTACACATGGCCTGTAAAAAAGACTGTCTACTTCAATCAACACTTTTCCTACATGGCAGTTCTGTGGTTTGTGGTAACTGGTTTTTAACCAATGCCCCGCCTGGCATAAAATATGCATTCAATCTGAGCCAAGAAGTAACCTACAACATGCCAAGGACCTGCCAAATAGACCACTGTGTTGATCCAGTAAGACAATACTAGGCTGCCATTTGACCCCTACAACCAACTATTTTTGACTTCAGGCAGAGCTTCTTTTATTTCAAAGGCTGAAAAATACTTGTCACTCTCAGGGGTTCACACAAAACTAGGATACAGTCTGGTACTAGTCATGTTAAGTGCTCACATATTTTTGGAATGAACTAGTTTCATTTCAGTAGGAGCAGACATAAATTATGAAATTCAGTTTGCACTGAATACTAACCTCTTCTTTCTCCAAGAACTCTCTGACATCAGGGTCCTGTAACATGGTAGGATGATTCACAATCCTCTGAAGGTACCTACAAGGTAAGCAGTTACCATCTGGTTAGTTGAGCTGGCCTCAGAAGGCTCTGGGCGTCACACAGTGCTGGCAGTGATACCACGTCTTCTGTTACTTAAAGTACCCTGAGATAAGGTACTTAAGTAGGACTCTCCTTGTAAGCATATTCAAGTTCACATTCCTGACATTTCCAAAAAGGGAGAGAAAAATAACTGGTCAGAAAGAAACCTCAGAGCCATTCATATTTGATTGTCTAAGAATATGACTGCCTGCTCACTCGGGATGGGGAAAAAACAGAAGATGGCCTATTCCCAAGGTGGGAAAATAGGCAACTCAGGAAAAGTTGAGAGATAATATGGAGGTGAGGAACTTCAATTCATTCACGTTTCATCTCTAACTCAATGGACTGTCTCATCATTTAGACTCACTTTTCAGCTTCTCATTTGTCCTCACGTTATTCAGGAAAATGGCTGTATGGAACTTACCTTTCTAAAGCAGCCCTCCGTTTTTCAAGAAATTCTGCAGAAGAAGAATCTTCCTTCCCAACTTTCACTTTTGTCATCCCTAGAATGGAATTTAAAAAGCAAAATAACCATAAATCATCATGAAGAGGATACATCTCTCTTCTTTTTTTAAGTGTCAACAGGAGGAAAGGCAATGCATACAACCTAAGGCCACTTCTATGTCATGTGCAGGGATGAACAAAAGGTTCTTTACCTGAGAACCATTTTTGAAAACTAGTCTCTAAGTGCTGAAGGTTCTAAACTCTAGGACTTGCAGATAATACATTTTCTTAAAAAGGCGGCCATGGAACCCTGAGTACAAACATCAACTGATGTTAATGAAGAGGCTCCTGGCCAGGTGCAGTGGTGCACACCTGTAATCCCAGCACTTTGGGAGGCCAAGGCAGGCGGATCATGAGGTCGAGAGATCAAGACCACCCTGGCCAATGTGGTGAAACCCCGTCTCTACTAAAAATACAAAACTTAGCTGGGCATGGTGGTGGGCACCTGTAGTCCCAGCTATGTGGGAGGCTGAGGCAGGAGAATCACTTGAACCTGGGAGGCAGAGCTTGCAGTGAGCTGGGATCACGCCACTGCACTCCAGCCTGGTGACAGAGCAAGACTTCACGTCAAAAACAAACACCAAAAAAACAAAAAAACAAACAAAAAAAATTGAAGAGGTTCCTTCCTCTGATCCCTAATCCAATGTAGTCTATTTCAATTTGGAGAGAACCACAATCATTTAAGACTCCTGAAGACCACCAGAAAACAAACGAACATAACAACTCTGGAGGCTAAACCCAGAGCTCCTACTGCACCCAAGGAGAGAAATGCCAAAATACTCTATTTTTCTCTAGACCTCCAGGGTCGGAAAACACTGGAAATGTCTCTTTTCTCACCACAAGACTGTTAATAGAAGTAGTCTCATATACTAAACAGTAAGTGAATTTTGGAGAGAATGCAAAGGAAAACAATCCGAGTGGAATGAAAGACCACAGGCTTACTTACCTATGAGGCTCTTCTCCGGTGGAGGCGGGACAATGAAGCCATTCTGAGAGTGCTTCTCGGAAAGCTTCTCATAAAGACCCAGAAAGTCACTAAATCTTCTTTTTACTGCAAACTGTTTGCTTCTGAACAATGGTAAGCTCGTCTTGGGGACGGGAAAAAACACAAGGCAATTTCATTCCAAACAGGAGATGGTATCTTGAAAGCCATCCAATTGACATTAAAGAAACCCATTTCCCAGATCCCTGCCCTTCAGTCACCTGGTAAATAACTTTCTCCAAGGCAGAGAGTCTTAAACTTTTTAAAACTATAGTTCCCCCTTTGGCAGTCTGGGAGCCTAAGGAGCTCTTCTCAGAATAATGATTTTAAATGCAAAAACTATATAGGATTATAAAGGCAATCAATTAAATTCAAATACATCTGAAGCCATGGTGACCTTTGAGGAAATAAAAATTCAAATACAGTTTCATTCCCAGGTTAAGAACTCTTGTTCTAAAGAAAGAAATGTTCAGTTCTAGTTTAAAGCTAGAATTCTACAGTAACCCATTCATCTTTTATTGACTTTTTTTTTTTTTTGATACAGGATCTCACTTTGTTGCCCAGGCTGGAGTGCAATGGTGCGATCACAGCTCACTGCAGCCTCAGACTCCCGGGCTTAAGCGATCCTCCTGCCTCAGCCTCCCAAGTAGCTAGGAATACAGGCACACGTTACCATGCCCGGCTGGAGTGCAGTGGCACAATCTTGGCTCACTGCAACCTCCTCCTCCCAGGGTCAAGCAATTCTCTTGTCTCAGCCTCCCGAGTGGCTGGGATTACAGGCTCCTGCCACCATGCCTGGCTAATTTTTGTAGTTTTTTAGTAGAGATGGGGTTTCACCATGTTGGCCAGGCTGGTCTTGAACTCCTGACCTCAGGTGATCCACCTGCCTCAGCCTCCCAAAGTGTTGGGATTACAGGTGTGAGCCACTGCGCCAGGCCTCATTGACTTATTTAAGGGTATTAGCTGCTGGAATTATAGCAGCCAAACTAAAGACAGACAAAAAGTACTTCTAAGAAGGGGAAGCAGGTGAGGAGCAGGGTGGGAATTGGATGAAATGTCTAAGCTGTAGACAGTAACCTCTAAAGTATCATAATCTAGAGTTCACAGGACACAGGCCAACAAGTAGTAGAGAGACAATATAAAGCAGATTTCTACCAAAAAAGGTTAGGCCTACATCACAATGAGAGTTCACTTTATACTCACCAGACAGGCCTAAATTTAAGGAGGTTGGCCTCACCAATTGCTGGCAAGGAAGTGAATCAATGGGAACTTTTATACACTGCTGATGGGGTATAAATTGGTACAAAGACTTTAAATAACAGTTTGTATTCCTTGTGTCCAATATTTGCAGTACCTATGACCCACGGGAATTACTCCTGGTTACATACTCTAGAGAAACCCTTCCACGTGTGCACTCGAGACATGCAAGAAAGTTCCCAGTTACAAAAACCAGAAACATGTTGACAGGAGAAAATGTCCACAACAGGAAAACACAAATATTTTGTGGTATATGAACTAACTACAGCTATGACCATCAAGGATGGGTGAAAGAAACAATGCTAAATAAAGCAAGCACAATTATCAGCATGATATTATTTTTATGAAACTCAAAGCAAAACAGTCTAATATATAAATATATATGTAAAGATTTCTTATAAAAGAAATGAGAGACAACTCAGGAGAAAGGGCGCCTCTAAGGTATGAGGCAGGGGATATGATGGAAAAACACCTAGGTGGATTCAATGGTACTCAAGACTAGTGGTAAGTTTAGAGCTTCATTTACTATGCTTCATAACTTGTATACCACATTGTGTATATTTTCTATGCATTAATATTATATACAAAAGAAGACCCGACCAGAGGGGCAAAAGGTTAAGTATTACGAGAAGTTCTCTGAAACCTCAGAAGCACTGAAGATTTTAAAAGACAGTTTAAGGCAATCTGTGAATCTAGCTCCACACCACATGGTTCTCTAAAAGGGATGGAGCTGTTATCAGATATACCACACGACTTCATAGAATCACACTGAAATGTTAGCTTTCTAGAAGAGTATTAAAAAGACTCAGTCTGGAGTACCCAGATGAGATTACCAAGTGGATGCAGGTTTGCTCCATCTTGAGTAAACATGAAGATGTTGGCAAAGAAACAAAGGAGATACCTAGAAATAATCTGAATGATGACCTCGGTATAAGCACCAAAGTCTATGAAGATGGTCTTTAGCAGGGTCACCTGGACTCACCTGTGTTGTAACTTTGTAGGCTACATATGCATTCATACCATCCCCTGTGGGAGAACAAGAAAGCAGAAGAAGATTATCTTATAAACCAAAGCAGTGCCAATCCAACTAACATTCAACCAGGAATCATAAGCCATAGGAACCCTGGATAAGAAGGGACACTTGTTTCATCTCCAAGCTTTATATGCAATCTTAGAATCCAGTTCCTACTTTGCCTCAGGGCCTCTGCGGCACATAGCAAGCCCCCATGGATGCTGGCTGGGTCCCAGTTTGAGTTACACAAGAGAGTCAGCCCTCTGTTTCAAAGCCAGGCTCCATTTATACCCTCCACAAAGCAGCACTGGATACTGACAATCCATCAGTTGTTACCATGCCAATATTTGGTCTGGTTACACACATCTGTCCGAAACCAAACAATTCTCTTGCTGTATAAAGCAGGAGAAGGAAGCAACTGATGTAAAAGGAAACAAGTAGTTCTACCCTAGGCTAGCTCTGGGCTTGATTTGCTCTTTCAGAAATATCGTCGCAACCCCCTCCACTGGTGCTGGGGGGGACACTGACCTCTCTGATCTAGCATGTTCACCAAGAGCAAAGGGTCTGGCAGGAAGACACTTTGGCTGCCTAATGTCACACAAATCTCCCTTTCCTGGAGCAATTATTTTTATGAAAAAGCCTTTGACTGTTAAATAATTTGGGATTCAAGCTATTGTTTTTCTCTGTGGCGATGTCCTGACCTAGACCACTTAAGGAGATAAAGATGCCATTGATACCCTGAGCACTGAAAAGACATATTCTAGAATCCAAACAGACACAGCTCCAGTGCTGGACTATGATGTTTGGTGTTGGTTTTGTTCCCTGCCTCCCCCACCCTTGCTTCCTTCCCACATCAAACAAGAAAACCTAGGTCAACAGTTACCAGCTGCTTAAGCCCCTGAACTGGTTCTGGGCGGACGGGTGAGGGGCCAAGGGAAGGAAGAGCAGGCAGTACTGGATCAGCAGGGTCACACATTACAACTTGGTTTCAGTAAGATGGCTGGAAATGCCTGCTTTTTGCAAAATGTACCAAGAATTTGAATATTACACAGGAACAGAGGGCTTGTCTGCTGTACTTCCCCAGCCCCTACCAAAAGGGTGTATATAAAACAGAACCCATAAGCTAAACTTTAAAAATTACTTTATACTGATTACCAACTTTAGTTCTCTTCTAAACCACCTTACTAACATTACCCAATACTACTAAGGATGTTTACTACTGATAAAAGAAAAAAAAAAAAGAAATTTAAGTTTACTTTATAGAAGTAATACTCAAAATTTCATTCACAGCAGAATAGTTATGGTCAAATGTCCAAGAAGTCAATCCCATAATTTAGTGCCTGCAATTAAGAAAGTCTAAATGCAAACACAGAGAAAATAGAAAAGCAGGATCTTCAGATATTTTGTTTCTCAGCTGCTTTTACTTAGGCAATGTACATGAAAAGAGACATACTGCATGCACATAGAGAGCACACAGATCTGCAAATGAGCTAGTAATACAAGGTTTTAAATTTACGTAAATTTCCAGAATAATTTGAGTTGAAGATAACACATGCAAATTACCAAGGCTCTAAAAAGCATATCCTGGTAAAAGTTAAATTCTAGATTTTTTTTTTTTTTTTTTTTTTGAGACGGAGTCTCGCTCTGTCGCCCAGGCTGGAGTGCAGTGGCCGGATCTCAGCTCACTGCAAGCTCCGCCTCCCGGGTTCATGCCATTCTCCTGCCTCAGCCTCCCGAGTAGCTGGGACTACAGGCGCCCGCCACCTCGCCCGGCTAGTTTTTTGTATTTTTTAGTAGAGACGGGGTTTCACCGTGTTAGCCAGGATGGTCTCGATCTCCTGACCTCGTGATCCACCCGTCTCGGCCTCCCAAAGTGCTGGGATTACAGGCTTGAGCCACCGCGCCCGGCCAATTCTAGATTATTTAGATGTGTGCAGGAACAAGAAGCACATGTTGAATAAACAGCCCACGCAAACAGAATGTGTTGTTACAAAGGTCAGGCCTTGAATATGAAAATATTTTAATTAGCTGGTTTCTTGGCATCAACATGACTAAGAATCTAGACTACAGTGCAAGGAGATGAAAACTTATCACCAAGAGTGATTTGTGTTTAAAGGCATCTGATCCAGGGACTGTTTAATTTCCTCTCTGTAATGGGATAAATTGTGTTCCCTTCAAAATAGGTGCATTTTAAGTTCTAACTCCCAGTTCCTCAGAATGTGATCTTATTTAGTAACAGGGTCTTTACAGATGTATCAAGTTAAAATGAAGACATTAGGGTAGGCCCTACTCCACTCAGGTTGGTGTCCTTATTTGCTAAAGAGGGAATGTGTGCACAGAGATAGACATGTATAGAGAGAAGGCAATGTGGAGACTCTTAGGAAGAATGCCACATGACAGCAAAGGCAGAGACTGAAGTGATGCATCAACAAGCGGAGGAAGGCCTGAGGCTGCCAGAAGCTGGGAGAGAGGCATGAACAGTCCTTCCCTAGCGTCTTCACAGGGAGAATGGCCTGCCAACACCAGGATTTGAGATTTCTGGCCTCCAAAACTGTGAGAAATGTCTGTTGTTTTAAAGTTTGTGGTACTTTGCTACAGCAGCCTCAGGAAACCAGTATGTTCCCTCTCCTGGTTCTGACATCATGACTTATCACATTTTAAGAGAATTAGTGCCATTCATTCATCTTATTCCATCAAGGATTTAAAGCAGTGAATAACTAGCTTAAAATTAATGTGTTTATAGAATATCCATAAATATTAGAGAAGCAAGAGAGAATCTAGACATATAATCCAAAATCCTGGCCCAGGCTCTACCACGGGCCACACTGTGCCCTAACAGGAAAGCTACTTCCTTTTTGGTCCTCAATTTCCTTTTCTGTTAAATGATAGAACTGTATAAGAAGCTCAAAAACATCCTACCAGTGCAACAGTCTGGGAAAAGTGAAACTCAACAGTTCAAATACAAAAAAAATTTTTTTTTTGAGACAGGATCTCACTCTGTCACCCAAGCTAGAGTGTAGTAGTGTTATCTTGTCTCACTGCAGCCTTGACCTTCCAGGCTCAAGTGATCCTCCGGCCTCAGCCTCCCAAGTACCTGGGACTACAGGCATGTACTGCCATGCCTCTATAATTTTTAATTTTTTTGTAGAGACAGGGCTAATTTTTTACTTTTTGTAGAGTCATGGTCTTGCCATGTTGGGCAGGCTGGTCCTGAACTCCTGGGTTCAAGTGATCCTCCTGCCTTGGCCTTCCCAAGTGCTGGGATTACATATGTAAGCCACTGCACCTGGCCTAAAATCAACAGTTTAATGACAATCATTTTGGCCGGAGACCAGGGTAGGCAACATAGTGAAACCCTGTCTCTACAAAAAATACAAAAAAATTAGCTAGGCATGGTGATGCATACCCGTAGTTCTAGCTACTCAGGAGGCTGAGGTGGAAGGATCGTCTGAGCTTGGGGAGGTGGAGTCTGCAGTAAGCTGTGATTGTACCACTGCACTCCAGTCTGGGTGACAGAGTGAGACCCTGTCTCAAAAAAAAAAAAAAAAAAAAACAACAACCATTTTGGCATAAAGTCTAACAAGTTCCTGTCCCTAGTTTCAAATAGACCAAGAGTTGAGAATTACATTTGTCCTGTTAACTGTATAAACACTCCTGTTTAGGAAGACAGGCTCTGTATAGCCTCTTCTGTAAGGGACTACAGCTAGAACAAGGAAAGACGAGGCCTATTGTTCTCCACTCAGGGATAACTCTTGCAAGCTTGGGAGAGGGAAAAGCCATCATAAAAATCCAAGTTCAGACAAAGTTAAGTGTTATGCTTTTTGAAGATCTAACTTCAATTTGAGTATAATTCAACCTGGACCCCACAGACGGACTTCTCCACCTCATAAGGTTATCAAAAGTATGTGTATAAATGAGAGTTTCAAACTTCTTGAGGGAAAAAATAAGTTCAGTGTCTCTCAATTTGAGAACATGTATTTTTTAGGGTGCGCACATGGAATTTACTATCTTAAAAAAAAAGGGGTCTTATCAACCCTGAAGGAGAAGATAATGTTTGGGTTTTTTTTTTTGTTTTTTTTTTTTTTTTGAGACACAGTCTTGCTCTGTTGCCCAGGATGGAGTGCAGTGGCATGATCTCAGCTCACTGCAGCCTCCACCTCCTGGGTTCAAGCAATTCTCTGGCCTCAGCCTCCTGAGTAGGTGCAATTATAGGTGCACACCACCACGACTGGCTAATTTTTACATTTTTAGTATAGACGGGGTCTCACCATGTTAGCCTGGCTGTTCTCGAACTCCTGACCTCAAGTGATCTGCCTGCCTTGGCCTCCAAAAGTGCTGGGATTACAGGTGTGAGCCACCACAGCCAGCCTGTTTGGGTTTTTAAAAAGAGAATCTAGCTGGGTGCAGTGGCACATGCCTGTAATCTTAGTGCTTTAAGAGGCTAAGGTGGGAGGATCACTTGAGGCCAGGAGTTTGAGACCAGCCTGGGCAATATAGCAAGATCTCATCTCTTAAAAAAAAAAAAATTAGTCGGCATGGTAGCACATGCCTGTAGTCCCAGCTACTTGGGTGGCTGAGGCAGGAGGATTGCTTGAGTCCAGAAGCTGGAGGTGATAGTGAGCTATGATAGTGTTACTGCACTCCATTCTGGGTGACAAAATGAGACCCTGTCTCTAAAAAACAAAAAGAATAAAAATAAAAACGGATTCTAGTAGTATTTGATGATTCTGATTTTTCTTTCTAAAGCCAAGAAGAGACTGACTAATGCATTGAGTAACTGCAGTTTCTGGCCTTAGAAGCACAGCAAGGGGTCTACTTTTACAGAAAAGATACTAATGAAGTACTTCACATTGGCTAGTTCAACTCTGAGGGTAGCCATCTTGAAACTAGCTACCTATGCTTTCCACAGCCACATCCTAACATCACAAGGAGTCCTAAGAACCTAAGAACCACTTACCTATCTTCTCAGGATCAGTTATACCGACTGTCAAATCAAATTGATCCTCCTGTTCTTCTTCCTCTAGCTTTTTCAAGAAAAGACAAATCATGAGAGTTGATACGAAAAAAAGCTATTAATTTTACCCTGTTAATAACCCTATATCAATCTAATAAAATCAAGATGTATCCTTCAGTGTTCAGCTTTTGTCCATTCCCAACAATCCCAATGAACCAACCCTCAAAATTTTAAATTAGGAGCCAGCTTACAAGTCTTTGTTACATCTATCCTCTTAAAATCTTATTTTGATGACAATGAATAACTGCCAGATTTAGAAAGACTTGCCTCTTGCAGGCTAGGAAGGGAGTGAGGAGAAACTATACTCCTGAATATGGAAGCCTCACACACTAAGTATCTTGAGTAACCATTGAAAGCCTTTGTGCTCTGGGCAATAGATACCCTGCCCAAGAAAGACTCCTGTATTGGATTCTGGCTGTCCATTAAGCATAAAGATCTCCTTCAAGAGTCATAACTATGTTCTCAGGGTTCATACTCAACCACACTTCAGACTGGCAGTACACAGTCCTAAATACCTAAAAGTGGTGAGACCAACAGCGCAGATTCTCACCTCCTCATAGGTTGGCTGGTGCTTCGAAGAATTTGGGGCTTCCTGTGGAGGAAGAGAAATGAGTGTTTTGGCTGGCACCTTCTTCTGATTATTTTGTGTGTTGTCCAAGGATAGCTCCACTGTGGCATCTAAAATGAAGTTGATATTTTAAAATGAAGGTCAGTAGTGGGTCTTTGAAGGCTAAACTTGTATAGGCTAAGAACTTACAAGAACAATAGCAAGCACTCTCAATACACAGAGGCTCTCAGACTAAGAGTCATAAAAATGTTTACAAGGAGAAAAGGGGAGGAAGGTAAGGGAAGTGTTCTTCTAGCACAGGCTTAGCAGAACAACCTCTCCTTCTCCTTTCCAAGTACAACCACTTGGCTACCCTCTCCTAGCTAGAATTTAGGCAAGAACCAAGGATAAGCAAAAAGACAACACAGCCAAAATAACTTTATTAATTTTATGTTTTAAATTGTATTTATTTTTTAGACAGAGTCTCACTCTGTTGCCCAGGTTGGAGTGCAGCAGGGCACGATCTGGGCTCACTGCAACCTCTACCTCGTGGGTTCAAGTGATTCTCCTGCCTCAGCCTCCTGAATAGCTGGTACTACAGGTGCATACCACTATGCCTGGCTAATTTATGTGTCAATTTTAATCTTAGGAGTATTCCTTTTAGAACATTATATGAGCCCTATTTATTATAATTACTTGTAAAGGGCCGGGTGTGGTGGCTCATACCTGTAATCCTAGCAGTTTGGGAGGCCAAGGTGGGCAGATTGCCTGAGCTCAGAAGTTTGAAACCAGCCTGGGCAACGTGGTGAAAACCCATCTCTACTAAAAATACAAAACAACAGTAGCCGGGTGTGGCGGCCTGAGCCTGTAGTCCTAGCTACTGGGAGGCTGAGGCAGGAGAGGCTGAGGCAGGAGAACTGCTTGAACCCGGGAGGCAGAGGTTGCAGTGAGCCAAGATCACACCACTGCACTCCAGTCTGGGCGACAGAGGGAGACCCCATCTCCCAAAAAAAAAAAAGAAAAAAATTGTTTGTAAAAGAAGTTCAGATATTCGCTTTACACACCAATATGATAGAAGAGGCAGGCGTACTGACAGGAAAAAAATGACATCAAAGGAAGAGTCAGGAAAACTATAAGCTAGAAAAACATGGAGCCACGACACAAACATAGTAACATTTGGGAAAGGGAAGTTTTCCACACCTGATGACAGCACTGTTATTCTAGCATGATTTAAGAATTTTTCCTAATGGTTTAGATCTCCTTGTAAAGGTTAAATTATACTTAATATATGCTATCCAATTTGCGAAAAAAGACATGTAATATCTGAAAATCTTTCTATTCAAAACAGTTTAAAAAACAGTGCTTAAGGGCTGCCTTTGTCTATCCGGAAAGAACTCAGTTGAACAGAACGACTCATTCCCTCAGTGTTCCAGAGAAGGGACTTTAAAAATAGCATTCTGTACCATTTTTAGGCATCAAAATTTTTTATGCAAATAAAAAGAATGCACTTTCAACTTGGAGCAATGGAACTAGATGCTCTAAGCCTAAACAGTACAAACTTTTTTTCTTTTTTAGTAACAGAAAACATAAATATCAATTTGGGTTTGGTCTGATCAGCAGGTATTCTATTTTAATCTTAGGAAATTCAAAGAATGCTGTTTCTTCTTCTTTTTTCATTTGGAGCTAAACAAAAGCAGAGATTATGGTTTACGCATATATGCCTATAGCATAATCAAGTCCCAGATCAGTATTCTAATCATTAAATGTGAATCAAGTATGCAAACAGGGTTGCCACACTGTTAGAAATGAAATCTGATCCCTATCAGGAAAGCTAGAGAGGTGGTAACATAATCTGACTCTGGGGTGGGAGTATAAAACAAACAAGCGCCGGGCGCGGTGGCTCAAGCCTGTAATCCCAGCACTTTGGGAGGCCGAGACGGGTGGATCACGAGGTCAGGAGTTCGAGACCATCCTGGCTAACATGGTGAAACCCCGTCTCTACTAAAAATACAAAAAACTAGCCAGGCGAGGTGGCGGGCGCCTGTAGTCCCAGCTACTCAGGAGGCTGAGGCAGGAGAATGGCGTAAACCCGGGAGGCGGAGCTTGCAGTGAGCTGAGATCCGGCCACTGCACTCCAGCCTGGGCGACAGAGCGAGACTTCGTCTCAAAAAAAAAAAAAAAAAAAAAAAAAAAAAAAAAAAAAAAAAAAAAAAAAACAAACAAGCAAAAAAGTACAGCTGACCCTTGAACAACACAGGTTTGAACTGCATGGGTCCGTTTATACATGAATTTTCCTCTGCCTCTGCCACCCTGAGGCAGCAAGACCAACCCCTCCTCCGCCTCAGCCTACTTACTCAATGTGAGGATGCAAGAATGAAAACCTTTATGATGAACCACTTCCATTTAATGAAAGGTACATACATTTCATTTCCTATGATTTTCTTAATAACATTTTCTTTTCTCTAGCTTACTTTATTGTAAGAATACAGTATATAATACATGTAACATACAGAAGATATGTTAACTGATTAGTTAATTGATTATCTTATCAGTAAGACTTCCAGTCAACAGTAAGCTATTAGTAGGCTATTAGAAAAGTTTTGGGGAAGTTATAAACAAATTTTTGACTGCGCCTGCATTGTTCGAGGATTAACCATACATATAATGAACATGTTAGGATATTAGGAGTCTCTGAAACAAGCAACCAGTTGAAATATGCGTTGGATATTCACATCATGCAGGTCCCACACAAATAATTCAGTTAACAAACATGTTTGGAAATGAAACAAGAAGTATTGCTCATCTAAAATATTTGACTTACTAGAATGCTACTAAAAACCTTTTGCCAGCTTGGGCAACATGACAAAAGCCTGTCTCTATAAAAAATAAAACAAAACAAATACACAAATACTAACCAGGCGTGGTGGTGCCTGCCTGTGGTCCTAGCTACTCAGGAGGTTGAGGTGGGGGGATCACTTGAGCCTGGGAGGTCAAGGCTGCAGTGAGCCATGACCACACACCACTGCACTCCAGCCTTGGGGAAAACAAAAACCAAAAACCAAAAACCAAAACAAAACAAAAAACAGCCTTTTGAAGAACTGTGTATCATCTACTGAAATTCACATGATAAAGATGCCAAAACTTATATTAAAACATGCTTTTTTCTTTGAACTCCTGTTAAGAGTAATGGAAAAGCATTCAGGCTCCATCAGAGACTCTGATCATCACTAGATTATTTAAAAATGAAATCAGAACATTTAAGTTTCCACAGTCAAATATCTAAAACAACTGGGAAGCTATTCAAGTCCTAAACTAAATGTCTCCTTGCAGACATTCCATTCTAGAGATATCTTATGTTCCTTTCTTAGAAGTGAAGCAGGTATTGGCTACTTATAAAACTAGTAGGGGAATGAAGTAAATCAGAATCCTCACTATGAACAAGTATGTCCCTAATAAAGATCAACAAGTTCATGTGTATAAAACCCAATCACTGGGTAACTATCACACTAAACTGTCAGGTCAGGTCTTCTTATAATGAAAGATCATATAAATGTTAAGGTCCCAGAGATAGAAAATTCACTTTCTTTTCAATCTTCCATGTAACCAAAGAAAATTCATTATTTGCCTTCACATCACTTCTCCTCCAGAAATTTACTTATATTTTTATTTTTTAATAGAGATGAGGTTTTGCTATGTTGCCCAGGCTGGTTCTTAAATCCTAGGCTCAAGGAATCCTTCCACCTTGGCCTCCCAAAGTGCTGGGATTACAGGCCTGAGCCACCGTGCCTGGCCTCCTCTGGAAATTTTATTCAAAAAATAATCAGTACCAGAATAAATACTGTATATTTAAATTTCAGGGATGAAGGGAAGTGGAAAATTCCAATTTTTATATTCCTTCTTCTAATCTCCTTTCCTTGTGTGTCTTTTCAATTTCCTACCAGAGTTCTAACGTAAAAGTTGTCCCAAGATCTTACCCTCCACCCTCATCTTTCTCCTCCTCATCATTCACTCTTTTGAGGATCTCGTTCACATGGAAGTTTCAGCTACCACCTCTAGAAAGATGATTCCCATATGTCCAGTTCTTGTCTTTCCTCAGGTAGGAAAGAAAAGTTCAAGTCACCTCCTGGGTATTTCCCTTTGCATTTCAAAGTTAAAGTATCTAAAACCAAAGCTAACTTTTTCCCCAAAGACAATTTTTTCTTTAGAATGGGGTTCTATAACGATGCCATTTTCTTCTCAATCCTTGGACTTGAAACCTCTGACTTGGTCTTCAATCCGCATTTTTTTTTGATACCCATTATATTCAATCACTAAAATCAGATTTTGTTGATTTCCCTTTTGAAAAGTTTTCGCCTTTCCTTTCCTGCTTTTATTACCTTATGTTCAGTCTTTGCCATTTCATTCTTGAACTAATTTGTGATTGCCTTCTAAAATATTATCTGGTCTCTGCCCACTGCAACTAATTTAATATAATTCCAATTCCACTAGGTCAGTCTTCCTAAAACATTACTTTGCCCATATCACATTCCTTACAAAAAGCTGCCAATGGCTTTTAATTGGCATTAAGATGAAAATCCAGACTCGAATTATTAATGTCTAAGGTCCTCCCAAATCTCTTTCCAAATTACATTTCCAGCCTTATCTTCCATGACTTCTCCAAGAATGTCCTGCTGTAGTCCACCAACTTTACTGACTGCTGCTCAAACATACCTTACACTTCCTGCCCAACCATGGGGCCCTTTTTTCCTTTTCTCCTACATAAATCCTGCTTCTTCCAAGATCACTTTATTTATTTTTTTATTTTTTTGAGATGGGGTCTTGCTCTGTCACCCAGGCTGGAGTACAGTGGCACGATCTCAGCTCACTGCAACCTCCACCTCCAGGATTCAAGCAATTCTCCTGCCTCAGCCTCCTGAGTAGCTGGGAGCACAGGTGCACGCCACAGCACCCAGCTAATTTTTTGTATTTTTAGTAGAGACAGGGTTTCACTATGTTGGCCAGGCTGGTCTCAAACTCCTGACCTCAAGTGATCCACCCACCTTGGCCACCCAAAGTGCTGGGATTACGGGTGTGAGCCACTGTGCCCGGCCCAAGATCACTTTAGACAGGGTTTTTTCAACAATTGCACTACTGACATTTTGGGCTAAATAATTCCTTGTTGTGAGGGCCTGTCCTGTGTATAGTGTTTAGCAGAATCCATGGCCTCTACCCCCTAGATAACATTAGCATTCCCAGCTGTGACAACCAAAAACGTCTCCAACCATTTCCAAATGTTTTCTGGGGGGTAAAAGCACCCCCTCTGTTGAGAACAGTGTAGCACCCCTGAACAAAGAATCATCCAGCCCAAAATGTTAATAGTGCCAAGGTTGAGAAACTGTCCTATACTAGTGTTTTTCAAACTGGAGGTTACAGCTTGTTGGTGGATTGTGAAATCAATTCAATGTGTTGCAAAGAGCACCGAAAAAGGAAACAACAGAAAAAGTTTCAGGCTGTATTAGAAGTAGTAAGGGCAAGTCATTTAATAAAACTTTTGTTTATTTTGTACCAGTATGCACATATTTTGGATTATGAAACCAAATGCATTTCTTACTCCTAGTCTTGGTCACACAAGGCTACAGGCACTGCTTTAGATACTGGTCTCACACTCCTCTGAGCTCCTGTGACTTAGTATTTCTATCATTCCTCCAGCTGCATTTCTGTTATTGTTTCAACAGTTTAACTCACCTTCTGAAACAGCTGTGTATTTATATCTTACTCCCTAAATCTGAAAGAATCTTGATGGCAGGGCCTGTATTTCATGTACTTTGGAATCCTCCACAAAAGTATTTTACATAAAGTTATGTTCCCAATATTTTTTTTTCCCCTTTGGTTTTGACTTTAACTCAGCAACTTAACAAAGCCATTTAGGAGGTTCCTAGAATAACTCTTGAGTCCAAACTTGCCTGCAAACAGATCCTGTGGCTCTTGGTCTTGTTCTTCATGGATCCCATTTTCTTTGGAGCCATTGTTGATGGGAAGAAGGGATGTAGTTCTCTTTGGAGACTGGTGCTTACTCTGAAAACAAAGAGATACTCTGAATAAAACATTACCATGAAAAACAAACCCAACTTGCCTAGAAAGCAACTTTTAATGCCTCCCTCAGTTGCCACCAGTCAGCCAGTTCAATAAGCAGCAAATCATTATTAGTAAAGTAAGTGCTGCCCAAGTAATGACAGAGCAAAAAGAAGTCCATACATTTTAGGGTTAATTTCTAACAACACGACCTTGCTAAAATGCCCTGCCCCAAAGCACATGATACCAACATGGGTATGTGTACACACAGATAATTTTCAAAAGAACCTGTCCAAATGTATTTCTCTTTCTCTGTTGATGACCTTTATTCTTTCAAATGCTGACTGTGCACATTCTAGTGACCAGGATACAGCACTGGAGTCCAAAATTGATGCTTTGACACTTTGTAGCCTCAGCTAAACTGTTAACTGAAGCCCAGTTGTGTGGATATTACTGACCCATCTAACAGGCAGAGGAAGGTATAACACTACGTTCTAATGCTGTTTAAAAGTATAATTTATCTTTTCATCCTTAACTCACAAAAATACAATTTTCAATAACACTCTGTTTCAAGCTAGGAGAATAAAAACTAATCATGCTTAGCCTAGTGGGCACATGGTGAAAATACAGTCAGTCCATGGCCTTTATTCAAAGCTCAGTGATCAGCCGCAAACAAGGGTGGAGTGGGTCCCCAAACCGGTACCGAGTGAACAAAGCTGGATTGTGCAGAATATGAACTGAAAGTTGAGAATCTGGCTTCAAAAGCCATGGCATGGTACTGCAGGGTTTTGAAGTCAGACCCTAAGGGCAAATCAGTTAAAAGACCTGGCTTAAGGAACCTTTTATGAAACATTTCCTTAACAAATCTGAGGGAATTTGTTCCTTGGAGACAGACCTTTTCTGACCCAACAGAACAAAGTGAAAAGACAGATCTATTTGGGTACTCTAAATTTGCAAATAGCTTCATCTAAATATTGGGGACACCTTTCAGAAAAGAAACTGTTAGCTGGTCTGAAGCTAGTGAATTATCTCAATTAACTGTTAACAGTTACAGATCGAAACCCTTGTTTGTTATTTCCCCACTTCTCACTACTGCACTTGACTAGTCTTAAAAAATCTTTTTTTGAGAAAAAAAAAAAGGAAAAAGAAAAGAAACATACCAATATTTAGACTTATATGAGCAAACAATCCTTCTACTGGAACTATTCCCTGCTAATGAAGTTTCATGAACACTTAGTTGTATAAGCTTAAATGTGAATTCCAAGTCTGTTAGAGACAGTGGTCCTGTCCTCTAGCTGCTTTAACAATCTTAAAAACAAAACTAAAAAATCACTGCAGAAAGACAGACAGGATAAATACAAAAGCAGCATTTCCCTTTTGCTTCCACATCACCAATCACCACCCACCTTCTTCCACAACTACTTCCTTCCTACACTCTTGTACAGTACATAGATCTCATATGAAGCCACCTGATTTCGTTCACTTCCCACTGACACCAGTCATCTCCAAATGGAGATCTATGAGAGATTAAAATCCAGTATACATTAAGGATACATGTATACAAATGTAATTTACTAGTAGCTCATGAGGAGACTAAAACAACAGAAAAGGCATAGGTTAGAATATAGCCATTTAAAAAATGCCTAGAAGGACCCATTCCTGTGATATGAATATGAATAAAGCCAACTTTCCATTTCTGATCCACCATTTAACCTGGAAGGTTAATGACTAAGAATATTTTCTGGAGCAGTGTTAGAACAGTACTCTATCTTTTCCTCAAGAGACAGACCCACAGGAATGGGATACTGCAGTGAAAACTAGAGTACTAATACTTCTCTACCTTCACCTAACCCTTTTCAAAAGCCCAAACTGTGGCCACATGTGGTGGCTCACACCTATAAACCTACCACTTTGGGAGGCCAAGGTGGGAGGATTGCTTGAGCCCAGGAGTTGGAGACCAGCCTCAGCAACACAGTGAGGCCCTGTCCCTAGAAAAAAATTTTTTAAAAAGTAGCCTAGCCTGACGGTGTACACCTGTAGTCCCAGCTACTCTGGAGGCTAAGGTGGGAGGATCACTTGAGCCCAGGAAGTCAAGGTTGCAGTGAGCCATGATCACACCACTGCACTCCAGTCTGGGTGACAGAGCAAGACCCTGTCTCAAAAACAAAACAAACCCAAACTGTAATTAAAACAGACTTATGTTCCCTTAGAAAGCTAGATAACAACTACCTGTGAGAACAGAAAACTGCTCTCAGATATCCTCTGGGACTCCACCCCAAAAATCACACATGGCTGAGTTCTAAGAGAGCTAAAGATAGACATGACCATACTTACTATCCTAATCTTTTGTCTGTAGTTCTCTTACAAAATTAATCTTCTACCTATGTAAAACTCTGTATCCTGTTTTTTCCCCTCTACTACCTGAGCATTTTCTCATGTCATTAAAAAGTGTACAAAAATCCCACTTTTAGTTATTTAACTCTCCATTATATGGATATACGACATAATCTTCCCCTAAGGCTGGACAGTTTCCAGGTTCCACCAAATACTACTGTAAGACCCATCCTATATATAAATCCACATCTGATTATTTTCTTGGGATAGAGTCTCAAGTAGAATTGTCAGACATAAAAGTTTCAAAGGTTCTGCTACGCTCCCTTTCAGAAAGACCAACAATTTACATTCCCCCAGAAGTGTGTATGAGTGTGGCATCCACAGCAACACTAAGCATTCTTTTAAAAAGTCTTTGCGCCGGGCACAGTGGCTCACACCTGTAATCCCAGCACTCTGGGAAACAAAGGTGAGCAAATAACCTTTGGGAGGCAGAGGTGCCCACATAACCTGAGGTCAAGAGTTTGAGACCAGCCTGGTCAACATGGTGAAACCCTGTCTCTACTAAAAATACAAAAATTAGCTGGGTGTGGTGGCAGGTGCCTATAATCCCAGCTACTTGGGAGGGTGAGGCAGGGAGAATTGCTTGAATCCAGGAGGCGGAGGTTGCAGTGAGCTATCGAGCCACTGCACTCCAGCCTGGATGACAGAGTGAGACTCTGTCTCAAAAAAAAAAAAAAAAAAATCTTCACTAGGTTGAGTAGTGAAAATTTCTTTCCACTAATTTTGCTGGTCATTTGAACCTGTGACTTGCCTTGATGTTCTTCACCTATTTTTCTATGCTAAGTTGGCATTACTTAGTTAGGTGTGCATTTTTCTTTTTCTTTTTTAAAATTGTGTAGTGGTGTGGTCTTGGCAGAGAGGTACTAGAAAGGTATGCCAGAAAGAGAGAGCACTTTTGTTAAGAGCAGGTATTTCTCCACAAGTACCAGCCTCAAGCCATTCTAGGCCACTAGCACCATTTTCTTAGCTCAGAGAAGGACAGATATGGGCTTGTTGCCCCTCAGAGCTGACAAAGCCATTCAGAATTTGAAGTACTGCTGTGATTCTGGGCAACTTCCCTTTAAGTTGTCCAGTTGGATTCTTCCTCATGTTGCTTAACTGCTCTCTGCTCACACAGAACCCTTACATTACAGTCAAAGGATCTCAAAAGGGGAGGTACTGTTAAAACTCAACTGTATTTAGAGGTCAAATCCAAATTAAATGGTAAGGTAACATGGCTCTTGGAGGATGAGGTAACTCATTTTTGGAGAGAAAATTAGTATACTTTATAGTAAGGCAAGATAGAGTGAAGGAGTTTGTGTGATCACACTAATGTAACAAGACAAGAACAATTAGGAGTAAGTCTATCCCAGGAGCTAAACCCAGATCATAAGGGAGCAGCCATGGAGTCTTTAAAAATTACCCTGGAAGAACTTACCATGAAATACTGTTGGTTTTGCCAACTTTACTTCTAGGAAGAAATGAGTGAGGCGGGACAGCCTATTAGTTTTTATTGCTGCTGCAACAAATTATCACAAATTTAACAGTTTAAAAAATGCAAATTATCTTACAGTTCTGAAAAAGTCCAGTGGGTTTTGATGAGTTAAAATCAAGGTGTCGCCGGGCGCGGTGGCTCAAGCCTGTAATCCCAGCACTTTGGAAGGCCGAGACGGGCGGATCACGAGGTCAGGAGATTGAGACCATCCTGGCTAACCCGGTGAAACCCCGTCTCTACTAAAAAAAATACAAAAAAGTAGCCGGGCGTGGTGGCAGGTGCCTGTAGTCCCAGCTACTGGGAGGGGCGGGGGGAAGGGGGCTGAGGCAGGAGAATGGCGTAAACCCGGGAGGCGGAGCTTGCAGTGAGCTGAGATCCGGCCACTGCACTCCAGCCTGGGCGACAGAGTGAGACTCGGTCTCAAAAAAAAAAAAAAAAAAAAAAAATCAAGGTGTCAGTAGGGCTGTGTTCCTATCTGGCGGTTCTAGGAAACAATCTTGTTTCCTTGCCCTTTCTGGCTTCTAGGGTTCTTTGGCTCACGGACCACTTCTTCCATCTTCAAAGCCAGCAACATTGCATCTCTTTGTATCTCTTCCATATCATCTTTCATAGCCTGTCTTACATTTTTAACGATCCTTGTGATTACTCGGTCCCGCCCAGATAATCCAGGGTAACTTCCATATCTTAAGGTCAGCTGATTAGCAATCGTAATTCCATCTTCAACCTTAACTCCCGCTTGCTACATAACCTAACATACTCACTGGTTCCAGGATTAAGATGTGGACTTCAGCCAGGTGCAGTGGCTCATGCCTGTAATCCCAGCACTTTGGGAGGCCGAGGCGGGTGGATCAGGAAGTTAGAAGTTCGAGACCAGCCTGACCAACATGGTGAAATCCCATCTCTACTAAAAATGCAAAAATTAGCTGAGCATGGTGGCGTGCACCTGTAATCCCAGCTACTCGGGAGGCTGGGGCAGGAGAATCGCTTGAACCCGGGAGGCGGAGGTTGCAGTGATCCAAGATCGCGCCACTGCACTCCTGCCTGGGCGACAGGGCAAGACTCCGTCTCGAAAAAAAAAAAAAAAGATGTGGACTTCTTTGGGAAAAGGACGGGGAGCATTATTCAGCCTACAGCAGACAGTGACTCCTCTCCCACCATGTTTCAAAACTGGCACAGATGCACTACAAGTATTTGTGCTTGGGAGAATGGACATTCAATATCCACTGGACTTCAGAATAGGGTGTATCTAACTCTACAAATTAGTTTAACTCCATAGCTTAAAGAGTTAAACCAGGGGTTATCTTGGGGTCCATTAGCCACATACTTCAGGGGGTAATCTATGAACTTGGATGGGAATAAAATTATTATAATTTCATTTTCATTAACCTTGAACTGAAATTTGGCATTTCCAATAATCATAGTCAACAAATCATAATAGTAATAGCAGTACCTGAGACTGTAACTGATGTTAGGTATTTTTATATGACAGTATGGTTTTTACAGATCTCAAAATCTCATTTATGCTCATCTCTATTTAAGTACATTATTAATGTAAAATTGTTTTAATGTATTAAAATTGTATTTCAATATAATTGGTTTCCTTCATAATTTAATATATTTTATTTTATACATTTAAAAACATTATTCTGGGGATGTGTCCACAGGCTTTACTAGCCTGCCAATTGGCCCACAGCACAAAAAAGGTAAAGAACTTCTGAGATACAGAGTAGAGGGACTAATGAAAATGGAAAAGGGACAGCTGGAAGGATGGGGAAAATAGCATGAAGCTGACCACTGAGCTAGTTAAGGAAAACCATAAGCAAGGCCATTAGAGACCTCATGAGCCCCCAAATTTAGCCTCACATTCTACTGAATTCTCTGGTTTAATTTCCCAACTAAACTTTTTGGGTCTCAACCTAACAAAACTTAGAAGGGCCCAGAAAACTGCAGAAGAGTCACAGCACTAATGGATGGATTACCTTCTAAATTGAAAAAGCAAACCCAGTTCAAATCTGCTCTGAAAGCAGAATGAAGCCCCAGCTGTCCATGTGACGAAGGACAAGAATAAGCCAGAAAAAGTTGAGCAACAGCTTTTCCTGGAGATGAGATACTTATGGCTACTTGCTCTAGTAACTATCAACTACTCATGATTTATTTATGTCAAAAGTTACTTAAGAGTGCTGAGAAGCTTGAGGACCAAGGAAGAGATATCAGATTACTTTTTTTTTTCTTTTCTCCAGTCCAACCTAATGAACTGCAAATGACTAAGTTGTCAGAGTGGCCTTACCACCTAAGTAAACGAAGGCTTGGCAACCCCTTACAGAAACTGGAAGTCTGACTGCAACCTTTACTGTTTCTCTCATAAGCCCCAAACCTTAATTTTTTTTTTTTTTTTTGAGACAAAGTCTCGCTGTATCCCCTAGGCTGGAGTGCAGTGGTGCAACCTCTGCTTCCTGGGTTCAAATGATTCTCCTGCCTCAGCCTCCTGAGTAGCTGGGATTACAGGCACACACAACCACGCCCGGCTAATTTTTGTATTTTTAGTAGAGACAGGATTTCACCATGTTGGCCAGGCTGGTCTCAAACTCCTGACCTCAGGTGATCCAGCCACCCTGGCCTCCCAAAGTGCTGGGATTACAGGCATAAGTCACCGCGCCTGGCACCAAACCCTAAGTTTAAATAAATTTTAAGTCAGGTTATTAGCCTTTTTTTTTTTTTAAGACCGAGTCTTGCTCTGTCGCCCAGGTTGGAGTACAGTGGCACAATCTCGGCTCACTACAACCTCTGCCTCCCGGGTTCAAGGGATTCTCCTGTCTCAGCCTTCCAAGTAGCTGGGATTACAGACGTGTGTCGTCACGCCTAGCTAATTTTTGTATTTTTAGTAGACACGGGGTTTCACTATGTTGGCCAGGCTGGTCTTGAACTCCTGACCTCAGGTGATCCACCTGCCTCGGCCTCCCAGAGTGCTGGGATCACAGACATGAGCCACAGCGCCTGGCTTATTAGCCATCTTTAAAAGTCTTCTCGGCCGGGCGCGGTGGCTCAAGCCTGTAATCCCAGCACTTTGGGAGGCCGAGACGGGCGGATCACGAGGTCAGGAGATCGAGACCATCCTGGCTAACACGGTGAAACCCCATCTCTACTAAAAAATACAAAAAACTAGCCGGGCGACGTGGCGGCGCCTGTAGTCCCAGCTACCCGGGAGGCTGAGACAGGAGAATGGGGTGAACCCGGGAGGCGGAGCTTGCAGTGAGCTGAGATCCGGCCATAGCACTCCAGCCTGGGTGACAGAGCGAGACTCCGTCTCAAAAAAAAAAAAAAAAAAAAAAAAAAAAAAAAGTCTTCTCCCTTTATTCCAAAAGTAGTGTTTTATAATTACTTTTATTAGCTTTTCCTCCATAATTCTGAAAGCTAAGTTAACTGCTAGTACAATAAAATGATCAAGAAATTAATGAGTTTATGTACTTCTGGAAAATCTAAACTTATGAAAAGTAAAACTTTACTATTTGAGCTGAGCACTAAAATGAGTCTTTGCATATACCTATTACTTTTTTCAAGAATATATTTACCATAAGGTAGAATTTCAACTTCTGATCATTTGACCAGATCTGACCACTTGATGTAATGTTAACTCCAAAAACAAGTGTTTGAGGCAATATCCCTGTAGAAAACACTACACACTAGACTTTTACTAATATTAGCTGTAAATGACTAAACTAGTAAGGAAACAAACTAAGTGATCCACCTTTGTTTAAAGACACTGTTATACAGATTCACTTTCAGAAGTCTGATTAAGACCAGAGAAGGGCTAATATCAAGAAACTTAGTGAGGATGTGTTACATATGTGGGAACAACCACCATGCATGTTTCACACAACAGAGAAAGCTGAACCATCAATTTCCTTATGGCTTTTAATAAAACTACCAAACTCTGTCCAGATCTAAAGAAGTCATCCTGTAAACACTCAAAAAGAAATAAACTGTTTATAGTTAACAATCTTTCCATAAAGCATAAAGAAAAATATCAAGCCCGAACAGTTTTACAGGTAAGTACCACCAATTTTTAAGAAACGGATCATTCCAATCATATCAACATTCTTGAAAGAATAGAAAAAGAAAGTACCATATAATCTTAATTCCTCAAACCATACAATTTTCATGTGAAAGAAACTATAGGTTTATCTTATGAGCATAGATGTAAAAGAATATATAACAGCAATCCAAACCCAGCAATGTATAAAAAAAGACAATATATTATTAAAAGTGCAAAAAACAACAAATGCTGGCAAGGAAATGGAGAAAGGGGAACACTCATACACTGTGGGTGGGAATGTGAAGTAGCACAGCCATTATGGAAAACAGTATGGAGATTACTAAAATAACTAAAGATAGAACCACCATAGCATCCAGCAACCCCACTACTAGGTATGTATCCAAAAGAAAGGAAATATATCAAAGTATATATATTTCTTCTGCATGTTCATGTTTATTGCAGCACACTATTCACAACAGTCAAGATATGGAATCAACCTAAGTGTCCATGAACGGATGAATGGATAAAGAATATGTGGTATAGGCTAGGCATGGTGGCTCACACCCGTAATCCCAACACTTTGGGAGGCCAAGGAGGGCGCATCACTTGAGCCCAGGAGTTTGAGACCAGCCTGGGCAATGTGGCAAAACCCCGTCTCTACAGAAAATACAAAAATTAGCTGGGCATGGTAACCCCAGCTACTTGGGAGGCTATGGTGGGAGGATCACTGGAGCACAGGAGGTCAAGGATGAAGTGGGCCATGATTGCGCCACTGCACTCCAGCCTAGGAGACAGAGTAAGAACCTGCGCCAAAAAAAAAAAAAAACAGAACATGTGGTATATATACAAAATGGATTATTATTCAGGCATAAAAAAGAATGAACTCCTCTTATTTACAGCAAAATGGATAGAACTGGAGGTCATTACATTAAGTGAAAGATGCCAGGCGCAAAAAGACAAATGTCAACTGTTCTCACTCATCTGTGGGAGCCAAAACCATGGACCTCATGGAGGTAGACGGTACAATGGTGAGTACCAGAAGCTGAGAAGGGAAGGCAGGGCAGGACGCGGAGAAGTTGGTTAATGGGTACAAAAATACAGTTAGACAGAAGGAATAAGTTCTAGTATTTGATAGCATAGCAGGAAGATTATAGTTAGCAATAATTTATCATATATTTCAAGAGCTAGAAGAGAAGAATTCTAATGTTCTCAACAAAAAGATAAATGCTTGAGGTGATGAATATCCCAAATACCTTGATTTGATCATTACACATTGTATACAGGTATCAAAATACCATGTGTATCCCAAAAAGATGTACAATAAAAAGATATCAATAAAAAATACAAAAAAGACAATATACCATAACCATGTTGAGTCCATTCCAGTAAAGCAGCTCATGATATAACAGATTGAAGACAGAAACCCCATGACCAAGGGATGTCAAAAAATAATAAAATTCGATATTTTATAATTCTTATCAAAACAGCAACAGAAGGAAACTCTTTTTTTTTTTTTTTTTTTTTTTTTTTTGAGACGGAGTCTCGCTCTGTCGCCCAGGCTGGAGTGCAGTGGCTGGATCTCAGCTCTGCCCACCACCTCGCCCGGCTAGTTTTTTGTATTTTTTTTAGTAGAGACGGGGTTTCACCGTGTTCGCCAGGATGGTCTCGATCTCCTGACCTCGTGATCTGCCCGTCTCAGCCTCCCAAAGTGCTGGGATTACAGGCTTGAGCCACCGCGCCCGGCCTAGAAGGAAACTTTTTTAAAAAACGTGATATCTACAAAAAATCTTTAACAAGCATCATTCTTAAAATTTTTTTTATTGTTATGTTTAGTTGACAATTGTACATGTTTATGGGATTCTGAGTGATATTTCAATATATGCGTACGATGTACAATGATCAAATCAGGATAATGAGTGTATCTAGCACCTCAAACATTTATCATTTCTTCGTGCTGTAAACATTCAAAATCCTCTCTTTCAGCTTTTTGAAAATATACCATAAATACAGTTAACCACATTCACTCTACAGTGCTGCAGAACAAGAGAGCTCATTCTTCTTATCTAGCTATAATTTGGTATCTGTTACCAGAGGTTGATTAGGATACAAAATTAAACAGGTTTTAAGAAGCTGAGGTGGGCCGGGCATGGTGGCTCACGCCTGTGATCCCAGCACTTTGGGAGGCCGAGGCGGGTGGATCACAAGGTCAGGAGATCGAGACCATCCTGGCTGACACGGTGAAACCCCGTCTCTACTAAAAAAATACAAAAAACTAGCCAGGCGAGGTGGCAGGCGCCTGTAGTCCCAGCTACTCAGGAGGCTGAGGCAGGAGAATGGCATGAACCCAGGAGGCGGAGCTTGCAGTGAGCTGAGATCCGGCCACTGCAATCTAGCCTGGGTGACAAAGCAAGACTCCGTCTCAAAAAAAAAAAAAAGAAAAAAAGCTGAGGTGGGACCATAAAATGGTGCAGCTACCATGCAAAGCAGTATGGAAGTTCTTCAAACAATTAAGAATAGAACTACCACAAGATCCAGGAATCCCACTTCTGGGTATATATCCAAAAGATTGAAAAGCAGGATTTTGAGATGTTTGCACGCTCATATTGACATCAGCACTATTTACAATCGCCAAGAGGAGGAAGCAAACTCAAATGTCCACTGGCAGAAAAATAAAATGTGCTATATACATTCAATGCAATATTATTCAGCCTTAAAAAGAGGAAAATCTTGTCACATGTTATAACACGGATGAACCTTGAGGACACTGTGCTAAGTAAAATAAGCCAGTCACAAAACAAATACTGTCTGACTCCAACTTATATGAGGTATTGAAAACATACAAATTGACAGAAACAAAGTCAGAATGGTGATTGATTACCAGGGAGTGTGGGAGCTGTTAATAAGTATAGAGTTTCAAATTTGCAAAATGAGGAAGTTCTGGATCTCTGTTTCACAATAATGTGAATATACTTAGCGCTACTAAACGATATACTTAAAAAGGATTAAGAGGGTAAATTTTGTTATGTGAATTTTACCTCAATTTTTTCAAAAAGATTTTTTTTGGGCCAAGCGTGGTGATTCACGCCTATGATTCGAGCACTTTGGGAGGCCAAGGTGGGAGGATCACTTGAGCCCAGTAGTTAAGAGACCAGTCTGGGCAACATAGGGAGACACCATCTCTACAAAAAAATAAATAAATGAAAAATTAGCTGGGCATGGTGGCACATGCTACTCAGGAGGCTGAGGTTAGAGGATCACTTAGCCCAAGAGGTAAAGGCTGCAGTGAGCCATGATTGCACCACTGCACTCTAGCCTGGGAGACAGACAGAAACCTTGTATTTATTTATCAACAAATAAAAAGCTTTCGCCTCCTCTCGCAAGATATTACAGTGATCACAGATTTAGGAGTAGTTTCTGAAAAGATCATATCCTTTCCTGCCTAAATGCTAATACATAACTTATATAACTCTCTAAACTATTTGTAGTTTTAAAGCAATGACTTCAAATTTATTTCAGTAATTTTTTTGAGTCTCTCTCTTTTTTTTTTTTTTTTTTTGAGCTGGAGTTTTGCTCTGTTGCCCAGGCTGGAGTGCCCTGGCATGATCTCGGCTCACTGCAAGCTCCAACTCCCAGGTTCAAGCCAAGAGATTCTCTTGCCTCAGCCTCCCCAGCAGCTAGGATTACAGGTACGTGCCACCACGCCAGGCTAATTTCTGTGTTTTTAGTAGAAACAGGGTTTCACCATGTTGGCCAGGCTGGTCTAGAACTCCTGACCTTGTGATCTGCCTGCCTCAGCCTGTCAAAATGCTGGGATTATAAGCATGAGCCACCGCGTCTGGTCAAGTCTCTCCCATTGAAGTAACTGGTTTATAGATTCTGAGATGCATGTCTAAGGCTGCTCTTTCAATTATAATGAAACCATATTTTAATTACTGAACTAACAAAGCCTCTTGGGCTGTAAAAAAGAGCAGATGGGATGATTAACAGCAGCAGTTGTTGTATCAATGCCCAGGAAATTACGGGCATACCATAAATTAGTTTTAACTTTACATGCCTCAACTTCAAAATTCTTCAATGCTCCTCTCTGTCTCCAACATGCAACAAAATAAAAGATGAAGATTAACTTAAATTAGTAAAATGCTATTGAAGTTGGCCGGGCATGGTGGCTCATGCCTGTAATCCCAGCACTTGGGATGCCAAGGCGGGCAGATCCCTTAATGTCAGGAGTTCCTGACCAGCCTGGCCAACATGGTAAAACCCCGTCTCTATTAAAAATACAAAAATTGGCCAGGCATGGTAGTGTGTGCCTGTAATCCCAGCTACTCAGGAGGCTGAGGCAGGAGAACTGCTTACACCCAGGAGGTAGAGGCTGCAGTGAGCTAACATTGCACCACTGCACTTCAGCCTGAACAAAAAGAATGAGACTCCGTCTCAGAAAAATGAAGTCATTAAGTGTCTATTTGATGGCTTTTAGCTAATCAAATAAATATTACTAGTTTTGTTGTTGTTTTGAGATGGGGCTTCACTTTTTCGCCCAAGCTAGAGTGCAGTGGTGCAATCCCGAATCACTAGAGCTTCAAGCTCCTGGGCTCAAGTGATCCTCCCACCTCAGCCTCACAAGTAGGTGGGACTACAGACTTACGCCACCATGCCAGGTTAATAATAGTTTTGACTTTGATCAACTGTGTTACCCATTTTTAAGGTTAACTTTTCTAATCCACTATTAGATGTTGTGGGGTTTTTTTGAGTAATTCCAGTTTACAAAATGCTCACCAACAAATACAGCTCATGCCCTCAAAAAGTAAGCACTCTTTAAACGTTTATTATAGAGGGAACTCTTCTAAGCACTTTACGGCATTTTAATTTAATCTTCACAATAGTGGTGGAGGTAAATACTAGTATTACTCACTTTTTACAGGTGAGGAAACTGCAGAGAGTAATTAAGTACCATGTCCAGGGATAAGCTAGCCTGCCGTAGAGCCTAAATTTAAAACAGACTTCAAAGCCCACACTCTTACTTTATTCTTCAATGTTGTTCTTTAAAATACCACAAGTGCTACAATCCTCTATCTTCTTTGGGTCACAACTAAAGTATTTATTGGATTATAATTTGTTCTTTATGGCTGTTTAAAAAGACAGTTAAACTAGTGAGTTATCTTGGGGTCTTGGCATCCTGAAGATTAACATCAGGATGGGCAGCTTGAAAAATGGTTACAGGTGGCATTTTAGTTTCTTTAGCTACTCAATTTTCCTAGGTCATACCTAAATAAAAATAATTATGCTTTCTGCAGTAGAACAAGGTCATTCTGACCTCCTTACCTCCCTTTTAGCTGGAAATTAGGCAAAGGATTTTTACAGTCTTACAAAAAAGAGATATTGATAACTCCATAAAGTATGGTAAGATGAATCAAACTGAAGCCTCTTATATTTATTTTTTAAATTTCTTTTTTTTGTTGTTTTTTTTGAGACAGAGTCTTGCTCTGTCACCTGGGCTAGAGCGCAGTGGCACAATCTCGGCCCACTGCAACCTCTGCCTCCCGGGTTCAAGTGATTCTTGTGCCTCAGCCTCCCTAGCTGGGATTACAGGCACGTGCCACCATGCTCGGATAATTTTTGTTTTTTTAGTAGAGATGAGGTTTTGCCATGTTGGCCAGGCTGGTCTCAAACTCCTGGCCTCAAGTGATCCTCCTGCTTCGGCCTCCCAAAGTGCTGGGATTACAGGTGTGAGCCACAGCACTTGGCCACTGCTTTAGGTAACTCTAGAAAGTAACTCCTCACCCTTCCAGGTTCCTTTTTGGAAAATAAATCAACATTTGCCTACATGACCAATCACTTTCAGTGTCAGAGTTTCTGTTTTCACATTCTCAGTCTGTACATCATTCCAGCAGTTGCCAACAGTAGCTGTCTTCCATGACTTATAGGAGAATTACTAAAGGAACAGACTAAATATTTATTTTAAATAACATACAGAAAGACTAAATTAGCAGCAAGAATTATGCAATCCCAGCTACTTAGGAGGAAGGGAGGATCCATTGAGCCCAGAAGTTCAAGATAAGCCTGGGCAATACAGGGGGACTATGTCTCTAAAAACAAACAAAAAGTTTCTCCTGTTTTATGACAGTCACAAAGATTTATTATTTCTCAGAATAACAGACTTCATTTGACAGTTTTAGTTGTTATATTGGAATTATCAAGCACCTTATGAGCTGAGATTATGGACTCAATTTCTGAATACAGGACAGGGAAAATCTGACATAAATGAGGAAAGCCTCAAACTTTTTCAGACCACATGTTGCATAACGAATTTGTATCTGTTTTATTTAGTTGGTTACACACTGAGTACTAGAAAAGAAGCATCCAAATAGATAAATTCACAGACCCAGCAATGACTTTTACAGCCTGGAACAACCTATACCAAGTGGTATCAGTAAATATTCTCATCAAACAGCCCAAAACATCTCCACTGGTTCCAATAACTGATTACTGATTTCCACATCACAAAGATTAGTTTTTTTCCAATATCTAACTCTGATTAGAGACCCGGATATTTATTATTGAGGCAGGAGAATAGGGTCAGCAGGCAGGGAACTTAAGGGCAATTCATGCTGAATCAAGGAAAAACACCAAGGTTTGGGGGCAGGGAATCTGAGGTCAATTTATGTTAACTTTCTAAAAGAGAAAACAGCAAGGTCTGGGGGCAAAGAATCTAAGGCCAATTCGTGCTGACTTCCCAAAGCTGAATTCCCAAAAGGAACCCCCTGGGTCTGGGGGCAGGGAACCTAAGGCCAATTAAGGCCAACTTCCTAAAGCTAAACCAAAAGGAAAAACCCCATCTCCCCATGCCCGAGTGGCAAAGGATTAAAGGCTACTATCCCTGCAACCCTCCCCTTCCACATCTCAGATGGAAAGGGAGAGTGCCTTAGACTGGCCACAGGCCAAGCAGAGACCATCGTTCATCTGTGCAGGACGCCAATTCACCTCGGCCTTTAATTAGCCACAGACCAAATCCTCCATCCAGATAAGGGGTAACCCATAGGAACCACAAAAGGAGCACTTAAAACCCAGAAAACTTTGTAAGTGGGCTCTTGAGCCCCTTGCTCCGGGCCACTCCCACCCTGTGGGGTGCTTTCTCACTTTAATAAATTCCTGCTTTCGCTGCTTCGTTTGTGTTTCATTCCTTTGTTATTTTGTGCGTTTTGTCCAATTATTTGTTCAAAATGCCAAGAACCTCGACAACTTACACTCAAGGGCCTCCTACTGGTAACATTACGGGAAACACCATTTCCTCCTCACATTTCAGATTTGCTCCCAGTGAGGTACTTGGGCACTTGAACGCATTCATTTAAAAAGGAGAAAGCTTTCTGATCTATGTAGTGATTTATCTGGCAGTGCCTTCTCTCCACCAGCCTCTGGCCTTATTTTCCTGAAGATCAGATGAATCAACATAACTTTTGTAAACTAAGATCCAGAAAGGGACTTTGGTTATTATCAGTAAATGCTGGGCTAAAGAAAGAATTGGTGGGCGGGTCACCATCCCAGGCTACTCCACATAACGCTATTCATCTTCGAAGCAGTAAGACGGGGGAAAGGTTTGCATCCCATTCGCTTATTCGGTCCTACGAAATCAGCCTTGGTAGGACACGACCTGCAAAATAACCCCGTGGATCCGTGGAGTCACCATACTGCAGGGTCAAAGGACGGCGTCAGCGGCTCTCCGCTGTTAGGGACCTAGCCGAGGAAGGCACCACAACCCTCATTCTTTACTCTTCCCGCCTGGGGGCCGGGAAGCCAAGCCTACCGTTCTGAGCACATCCAGAGTCCCCGGGCCCGGAGTGCTGACACCGAGGCAAGGTCTCACCAGGCCCACTCTGCCCAACCTCCCCGATTCTCGCCTAGCGTCTCTTCCCTTTCGGGGTGCCCTCCCGCCTGCTACCCCGAGGGGTGCTAACTCACGACCACCGCGGCGCCGGTGAAAATGTCCTCCCCCTCGGTGTCGCTGTCCCCAGCCTCGGGTTCTGACCCCCCGGCCGCCCCCTCGGACTCCGGCTCCAGGCCGGGGAAAGGCGGAGGGAGTCTCTCCGAAGCGCTACAGCCACCACCACCCGACGCCATCTTCCTCCACCCGCGGCGGAAGCCGCAACAACAACTTTATCGAGAGATAGCGCCGTGAGCAAAGCGATCCAACGGTGCGAGGAGTGGGAGGGCCGCAAGGGACCCGTGGGATCCAAGGGGCGGAGGCGCAGGGGCGGGGCCCAGGCGCCGGGGGCTGGGCGGCACCCGGCCAGCTGAGGCTGCCCGGCAAATCCGAGGCCGGGATCGCGATGCTGAGATATTAATGAGTGGGGCCAAAGGGGCAGAAAAGTAGGAGTTAGGGACTGCTCTGGTTCCTAGGGCCCTTTGTGCTCTGGATAGCTTTATCCAACAGGCTTCTAAGAGTTCGTCTGAATGAAGGAGTGTGACTAAAATGTTTGAAAACCTCTATATGCCATCTACCCATGCCAAGCACAATGCCCTCACAGAAGTCAGCACAAATTGGCCTTAGATTCCTCGCCCCCAAAAATAGATATTTCGATTGAGGTATCTGAACAAGACTGGAAGAAAGCTTCACCACTTATTCCTTGAGCAACATTCAGTTAATTCATTAAGAAATACAGATATTGAGCACCTACTGTATGCCTGGCACCTTGCTATGAGTTTCAGATACAGAAATAAGGAAGGTATTTAATCGACAGTTCAACATGTTCAATGCTATGGTGTGCTGTGGGAGCACAGGGAAAGAGATGATCAAGTCTGCTTGGAGAAGTCGGGAGGCCTCACAGAGGAAGTGAGACTTCAGTGTCCTAGATTTGGCTGGAAAAATGTTAGGATTATCCTCTCAATTGCTGCGGAGTAAGTGGAGTGGCATAGACGGCAGGGAAATTATTAAATCCTGATCAAAATTTCCCTGGGACCTAAGCAATTCATTGTCTGGTGATCCTAAAGCCTACATTAACTAGACAAACAGGACTGGAGTTTAAAGATAAATGGGCATGTTAGCATGGGACAATTCTTCAAGATAATCCTGTCTTCTCAATAGAGATGACATTTGTCACCAACTTTGACAAGAAGTTTAGTTAGTTTGGTTGTTAACTGCAAATTCAGGGATGGACTCCCTCACAGGTCATGTGAGCTGTTTGAAGGCAGGGGCAGCGTTTTATCTTTGTATCTTCCATGCCTATGGATCACCTATGGCAAATTAGTACCTATAAATTTGATCGGAGGGATGGATAAAATAAAATCGATTTTGTTACTGGCATCCATTACACCCACGAACACCAGAGGGCTTAAGATACACTTTTTTTTTTCCTTCGAGAGAAGTCTCGCCCTTCTCCCCCAGGCTTGAGTGCAATGGCTCGATCTCGGCTCACTGCAACCTCCGTCTCCCGAGTTCAAACGATTCTCCTGCCTCTGCCTTCCAAGTAGCTGGGATTAAGGTCCCTGCCACCACGCCTGGCTAATTTTTGTATTTTTTAGTAGAGACGGGGGTTGCCCATGTTGGCCAGGCTGGTCTCGAACTCCTGGCCTCACGTGATCCGCCCGCCTCGGCCTCCCAAAGTGCTGGGATTACAGGCGTGAGCCACCGGCCCCGGCCAAGATACACTTTTAAGGATGACGATCTCCATTATGTCACCACTGTACACATTAGACAGAGGAAAAGTTTTCCTGTTCTAAGTTGTCTTTGGAGGCCATTAGAAGAAATATTCGTTCAAAGTGGGAAGCTGTGCTGGACTGAATTCCCTAGGAGACGAGAAAGCCAAAAAGCCTTTCCCATGCCATGCCTGACGACCTTACTGGCTTCCCCTGACGTTACTTTTCACAGCAACTGAAACCCACTTCCTGTCCGATCAGGAAGTAAGAAAGATTTTGGCTGTTAGCGGCTCCCGCGGAGATATAACTGTAAAGAGTTTCCGTGCTGGAAACCTCCTCCAACACTAGAACTCAAGATCTCCTTTCCCCTACCTCTTTGGGATTCATCTTTAACTTATCACGGATACTGAGTGAGACAGTCGCGGTTAACAGACCGTTACGTCCACTTCTACCCGGCAGACACTACAAGACCCAGAATACAGTTCGCTGCCTTCCGAAGAAAATAGCTCACGCATCCCAGCATGCAATGGCTAACGAGGCCGCGAAGATTGTTTTTGTCCCGCCGAAACCGAGCAAAGCACGCTGGAACTTGTAGTCCTTGAGGCCCCTTCCTTAGGTCCTTCAAGCTACTCCGTCCGGCCCCGCCTATTCTCTGCTCTCCTGAACCTTTAGGCTCTTCTCGGCCCATTTGAAGACCAGGAAGTTGATCAATCCCGAGGCTGCTGAGAGACGGTGGCGCGAGTGGGACAGTCGCCAGGGATGGCTGAGCGTGAGGATGCAGCGGGTGTCCGGGCTGCTCTCCTGGACGCTGAGCAGAGTCTTGTGGCTCTCGGGCCTCTCTGAGCCGGGAGCTGCCCGGCAGCCCCGGATCATGGAAGAGAAAGCGCTAGAGGTTTATGGTAATTAATTTTACCCGGCAAAGCATTTGGCGTTATAGGTGAAGGCCAGAGCTGAGGGGTGCGGGGATGATGGCCTCACCTGAGGGCTGGGAGGGAAGACCGGTTTTTTTTTTTTTGTCCAGATCTTGTCCCGGGCGTAGCAGGCGCTTTCTTCGGGGTCCTAAGTCACGTGGGAGTGTGGGTCTTTCTGGGAACTGGACTCTGAAAGTAAACCTGGGGCAAGCCGACTCCGGAGGTCCCAAGAGCTTCATTCTCCACGTGTGGCCTACGTCTTAGTGACCATTCCAAGACTTGTGGGAAGAGCACAAGTCTAGGGTGCTTGGTTAGGAAGCAAAACTGGCCTGATTGCACTACTAGAGCCTCGTTCTTTGTCTCCTGGACACGCACTTTTGCTACCGCTGAGGGCACTTATGGGTGACAGTCGAGTTGGGGACTGGCCCAAGGTCACAGCCTCTCTCTCCGGCAAAGTCAGTAAGCAGAGGTCCCCGAAGGAAGAGAACGAGATGGGCTTCTTGTAGCGAGGCCTTGTATACACACACATCACACATACACACATACACACTCTTACATATTGTATATTAAATATTTTCTGTTTAACCCTTGGGGCCATCTTTATTGTACAAACAAGGAAACAAAGGTTTAAAGAACTACCTGGAGGTCACACTGCCAGTAAGGAACAGAGCAAAAAAGCGAAGACTGTGCCTTCTGGCTCTAAACTTAATGCACTTTCCACCATTTCACAATTGACTTACAACTGTTTTTTGTTTTTTAAATTATGTTGTATTGTTTTTGAAAACCGAAAAGACTGGATATAATATTGAGAGATCTAAACATAGAATACAAATATAATTCAAGTAAGGATTATAGGCCAGTAGAAGGACGCCAGGGTTAGGAAATACTTTGGGAGCTAATCTGGTTGACCTCTCTTAATGGAGGCAGGACTTACCTAATCAACCCCAGGCAGATGATAATTATGAGTGAAATGATCTCCACAAAGCAGACAGACCACATCCCTGTCGTGCCAGATCTCTGTTCACATAATCTAGGGATGGTAGAGCAGTGGAGATATAACTTTGGAAGAGAGTGACTCTAGTCTTCAAACTGATACTGAAGGAAACCTATTTATGCAAAAATAGAGTATGTAATAGAAGGCTGTAGACTGAAAAAGAGATACAGAAATTTAGAGAAGGGGAGATACTAGTCTCTGACTGAGGGAATCTGGAAAGACTTTGAAATAAAGAGGAGTCACTTGAGTTGGGCCTCAAAGAATAATTAGGATCTAGATATGTAGAGGGTCAGAGGGCATACTAAGAGGAAACTTAAAAGTATGGAGATAAGAAGATAGGAAATGACAGATAGATGGGGCTATAGGATAGGGTTTGGGGTTAAAGGTGGAGATGTGGTTGAATGTTGTTTTAGGTAGTGGGATACAATTGGATACTAAAGGTTTTAAATATAAATGAAGAATTTTAATATCAGTGCAGGGCTGTGGAAGAATGTTAGTCTTGGGAGTATGAGGAGAGCTTTCTTTTAATTATTATTTTTTTTTTTGAGATAGGGTCTCACTCTGGTGCCCAGGCTGGAGTGCAGTGGTGCAATCACGGTTCACTGCAGCCTTGACCTCCGAGGCTCAAGCCATCGTCCCACTTCAGCCTCCTGACTCACTGGGACTATAGGCATGCACCACCATGCCCAGCTGATTTTCGTATTTTTTTGTAGAGATGAGGTTTTGCTATGTTACCCAGGCTGGTCTTGGACTCCTGAGCCCAAGTGATCTGCCTGTCTCGGCCTCCCAAAGGCTGGGATTACAGGCGTGAGCCACCACACCCGACCCTTCTTTCTTTTTAAAGAAATAAAGCCAAACCTCTCAAATCTAGAAACTAGAAAACTAGAGAAATTTAATAAGGATGAGATTTAATTTCAGGGTTTAGTGGCATATAAAGAATATAATACAGTTAAATGAGCCTTATGGGGAGAAAGCCTAGTATGAGAGGCAGAAAATTCCTTTTCAGAAAACTCTGTTTCCCTAAGTCCCATGATAACACAGCTCTGTGAAAGAGAAACTTTATCCACTTTCTTTCCTGTATTTTCCAATTCTGTTTCTTTTTCTTTTTCTTTTTTTATCCTGTCACCCAGGCTGGAGTGCAGTGACACAATTTTGGCTCACTGCAACCTCAGCCTCCTGGGTTCAAGTGATTCTCCTACCTCATCCTCCTGAGTAGCTGTGATTACAGGCACATGCCACCACACCCGGCTAATTTTTATATTTTTAGTAGAGACGGGTTTTTGCCGTGTTGACCAGGCTGGTCTTGAACTCCTGACCAATTTTGTTTTTGTTTTTGTATTTTTAGTAGGGACGGGGTTTCACTGTGTTAGCCAGGATAGTCTTGATCTCCTGACCTTGTGATCCACCCAAAGTGCTGGGATTACATGCATGAGCCACCACACCCAGCTTTTTTTTTTTTTTTTTTGAGACAGGATCTCGCTCTGTTGCCTAGGCTAGAGGCAAGTGGTGGTCCACTTGCCTCAGCCTCCCAAAGTGCTGGGATTACAGGCATGAGCCATCATGCTTGGCAAAATTCTGTTTCTAATCAAGTGACAAGCCCAGGAGCAACTTAAAGAGAAAATAGAGTTTGTTCTTGTTTTTCCCAGTTGCATTTCTGATTACATATAATTTTGTGTGATAAATAATAGAACAAAACTTCAGATTTGAGAACCTCAAGCACATTCTATGTAAAGTTCTGCTTCTTTCCTTTCTACCTCACCATTTCTCCTTATTGTTCTCCTTTCCTTCATCTTTTTCTCCAGCCTCAAGAGTAAGAAAGAAATCTTGTCTTTTCCAAGGCCAACCCAGACTCCTGAATATTTGATCCCACTCCCTTCTGCTTATTTTACCAGTCTCCCCTCCTCCCCACTTATATTTTCAATTTCTCTTCTCAAAGTTGCCCTTATACTTGTCATTGTTCTAGCTTCCTTATAAAGTCATTGTCCTTTTCCTGTCCCTCCTTTCCCAGCTAAGGCCCTGGGAAGACATTTTCAGTTCCTGCTTGCTTCCCCTTTTGCAATCCAGCTTCAGCCCACCCCTTCTCTACTGAAACTGCTTTCTTACAGCTGACCGGGGTGACGAATGAAAGACCTGTTTTAGCTCTCATCAGCCTGAATTTTTCTGCAGCATTTAATATTATTAACCATCCCTGCCTTCCTTTCTCTAGTTCTTTTTGCTTTTATTTCTCATTCTGATCCCTAAATTAGGTGCTTCGCATGGATCTTTTGGGTCTCTTTTTTCTTTATACCACTGATTCTCAGACTGGGTTGTACCTAAGAACAACCTGAGGAATTTTTAAAACTCAAAGACCAGCAAACCAATTAAATCAGAGTCTCTGGAATTGGGGCCCAGCGTCAGTTTTTTGTTTGTTTGTTTGTTTGTTTTTGTTTTTTAGACGGAGTTTTTGCTCTGTTGCCCAGGTTGCAGTGCAATGGCGGGATCTCGGCTCACTGCAACCTCTGCCTTCTGGGTTCAAGTGATTCTCCTACCTCAGTCTCCCAAGTAGTTGGGATTACAGGTGCCCAGCACCACGCCTGGGTAATTTTTGTATTTTTAGTAGAGGTGAGGTTTCATCATGTTCACCAGGCTGGTCTCGAAGTTTTGACCTAAGGTGATCCACCAGCCTCAGCCTCCAAAGTGCTAGGATTACAGGCCTAAGCCACTGCACCGGGCCTTGTTGTTTGTTTTGAAACATTCTTGGCAATTCCAATGTTCAGCCAAGGTTCTACTTATTCTTTGTGAATCCTGTGGGTTTAACAACCACTCTAGCTTTGGTGCTGTTTTAAACCCTATGCTACAGTTCGCCCCTTGCTAGAAAACTCCACTGGATAACCCCTTAAGCACCTCAAAATCATTCTGTATGAAATTGAACTCATTTGCCCTATGCCCCACCCAGATGTCTCCCTTATTCTGTTTCTTTTAATTCTGCCAGTGTTCTCCTAGGTACTATTTTAGGCCTGGTGTTTTTAGCTGGTATCATTGGTTCTGCTTTTTAGTCTGAGTCTAGCAGCTGATGATGAGTTACCAGCTGACAGCACAGTGTTGTCCATGTCACTTGTCTCAAACGTCTTGAGGACTCCCTATTGCCAGTAGCTGGCTGTAAAAGACACTGGATGGTCAGACCCAAATCTCATACTCTAATACTCCTTTCACTTATGCCTGCTTCCAGGGAAACTAGGGTGGTTCTTTACTTTCCTTCACTTCTTTTTTTTTTTTGAGATGGAGTCTCACTCTGTCGCCCAGGCTGGAGAGCAGTGGCTGGATCTCGGCTTACTGCAAACTCTGCCTCCTGGGTTCACACCATGCTCCTGCCTCAGCCTCCCGAGTAGCTGGGACTACAGGCGCCTGCCACCATGCCTGGCTAATTTTGTTTTTGTATTTTTAGTAGGGACGGGGTTTCACTGTGTTAGCCAGGATAGTCTTGATCTCCTGACCTTGTGATCCACCCAAAGTGCTGGGATTACATGCATGAGCCACCACACCCAGCTTTTTTTTTTTTTTTGAGACAGGATCTCGCTCTGTTGCCTAGGCTAGAGTGCAGTGACATGATCTCCGCTCTCACTGCAACCTCTGCCTCCTAGGCTCAAGCGATCCTCCTGAGTAGCTGGGACCACAGGCCTGTACCACCACACCCGGGTAATTTTTGTGTGTATTTTTTGTAGAGACGGCGGGGCGGGGGGGTCTCACTATGTTGCCAAGGCTGGTCTTGAACTTCTGAGTTCAAGTGATCTTCCTGCCTTTGCCTCTCAAAGTGTTTGGTTTACAGGTGTGAGCCACCATGCCCAGCTACTTTCTTTCACTTTAAATGTCAAATATTATGTTACCTATTTTTCAAGGTTTTATTCAGATTCCACTCCCATGAAGCCTGATACCACATTATTTCAAGCTGAAAGTTATTTCTTCCTCTTGAGCTTCCATGAGACTGTTTCCATTCTTATTATGTTTTCTCTGCAATGTCTGATTAGAGAAACTGGATATGGTCTTATAGTAATCCAAGAAAACAGTTCTCTCAAGAGGAAACCAGTAGTGAAAATTTCTGTCAGAAACCTGGGAGTTGCTGTAGTATTTACTTAAATGTAAGAGAAGTCAGTGCTTAAATTAGGCCTGGCAAAATCATCTTTATTAGAATAGTCATTTTTAATAGAATATCTTATCTCTGATGATTCTTTAGATTTGATTAGAACTATCCGGGACCCAGAAAAGCCCAATACTTTAGAAGAACTGGAAGTGGTCTCGGAAAGTTGTGTGGAAGTTCAGGAGATAAATGAAGAAGAATATCTGGTTATTATCAGGTTCACGCCAACAGTACCTCATTGCTCTTTGGCGACTCTTATTGGTAAGTTTTTATGTGCATACATGTATATTTATATAAATTCTAAATTATTCTTGCTGATATTGACCCATAATAACAATTTGCATCATTGTTGACAAACCATACAGTGTATGTATTACATTTATGGTTTGCAGAGTATTTTTGGGTATTCATCTTCTGAATTAGTCTTCACAATTAGCTCGTTGAGTTAAAATATTATTACCTTCATTTTGCATATGAAGAACCTGAAGCTCAGAGAGTTTAAGTGACTTGCACAGAATCAGGTAGCCAGGAAATGGTGAAACTAAGGCTCATACCCAGGTTTCCTGACTCCAAATCTGCTTCTCCTTTAGTTATGTCAGGTTGCCCCTCCCAGGTATACATGCCCACAATTAATGGAGAGTGCATGTGGGCCAGTGCTTTTCCTCAGTTGTAGAGGTTGGAGTCGGTGGTGTCAGACTAGCATTGCTGCCATCACTATCTCCTTTCAGTGACTCTTCTGCTTTCTACGTAGTATGGGCAGGAGTCCTGTTAGGAGGCTGGATTCCCAGTATTTTGGACTTGTTAGCAGGTACAGTAAGTGTCTTTGAACATATGCTTTGTTATAAAGGGATTTTATTTCAAACCAAATGTTCATGAGTAAGGGATTGATTAAATAATCAGGGATGGTGAATGTAAACAGTGGAATACTATGCAGCTGTAAAGTATGAGGAAGCTCTGCATGTACTGATATGGAGAGATCTCTGTGACACACTGTTAAGAAATAAAAGCAAGTATCATTTTGCTATCATTTGTGTAAAAGCAAAAATATACATTTGTATTTGATTGCATATGCCTGAATAATATTAATGCATAAATGAATAGCTATAAGGGTGTTAGCGGGTAATAGTAGTGGTGGGAGCTGGGCAGATGGGGGAAAGGGTGGGAGGGAGACTTTATACCTTTTTATGTTTTTGCATTTTTGAACCATGGGACTAGCTCACCTATTAAAAATCAACAAGTTTATAAAAAATATTGAAAAGGTCACTATTTCATTATTATTTCCACTATTGTGATTTCTGTCTTTTCTCACTGGTTGACCTGGGTTCCCTCTATTAGTGGTTTCCACCATATAGGCCACATCTTGAGGGACTGGAGGTCTGTGAATCCATAGGTATTATTATCGTTATTAAAATCCCATTGCTTACCGGGCGTAGTGGCTCACACCTGTAATCCCAGCACTTTGGGAGGCCAAGGTGGGTAGATCACTTGAGGTCAGGAGTTCGAGACCAGCCTGACCAACATGGTGAAACCCTGTCTCTACTAAAAAAAAATACAAAATTAGGCCAGGCGCGGTGGCTCACACCTGTAATCCCAGCACTTTGGGAGGCCAAGGCGGACAGATCATGAGGTCAGGAGATGGGTAACACGGTGAAACCCTGTCTCTACTAAAACTACAAAAAATTAGCTGGGCATGGTGGTGGTTACCTGTAGTCCCAGCTACTCGGGAGGCTGAGGCAGGAGAATGGCGTGAACCCGGGAAGCGGAGTTTGCAGTGAGCTGAGATTGCGCCACTGCACTCCAGCCTGGGCGTCAGAGTGAGACTCCATCTCAAAAAAGAAAAAATTAGCTGGGCGTGGTGGCTCACACCTGTAATCCCAGCTACTTGAGAGGCTGAGGCAGGAAAATCACTTGAACTTGGGAGGCTGAGGTTTCACTGAGCTGAGATCATGCCATTGCACATCAGCCTGGGCAACAAGAGCAAAAGCTTCATCTCAAAAAAAAAAATTTCCCATTGGCATGGCAGCTCACGCCTGTAATCCCAGCACTTTGGAAGGCTGAGGCAGCGGATCACTTGAGATCCAAAGTTCAAGACCAGCCTGGCTAACATGGTGAAACCCCATCTCTACTAAAAATACAAAAATTAGGTGGGCATGGTGGCATGCACCTGTAATCCCAGCTACTCAGGAGGGTGAGGCAGGAGAATCACTTGAACATGGGAAGTGGAGGTTGCAGTGAGCTGCGATTGCGCCACTGCACTCCAGCCTAAGTAACAGAGCAAGACTCTGTCTCAAAAAAAAAAAAAAAAAATCCCATTGCTAGAAAAAAAATTACTGAATGTTGAATGCATGGTTATTTTTGGTCATTGGACAATTTGTGAACGAACAGATACTGAAAGTACTGCTGTGGGTGTTGTAGAGGGGATGTCTTAAAGTATTTTGACATATGAGCAAGAGTTCTTAAATAGAGAGTTCAATAACCTATAGCAAATTTATTTATTTATTCATTTTTTGAGATGGAGTTTAACGCTTGTCGCCCAGGCTGGAGTGCAGTCGTGTAATCTTGGCTCACTGCAACCTCCACCTACAGGGTTCAAGCGATTCTTCTGCCTCAGCCTCCCAAGTAGCTGGAATTACAGGCGCCTGCCACCACACCTGGCTAATTTTTTTTGTAGTTTTAGTAGAGATGGGGTTTCACTATTTTGGCCAGGCTGGTCTCGAACTTACGATATCAGGTGATCCGCCCGCCTCAGCCTCCCAAAGTGCTGGGATTACAGGCGCGAACCACCATGCCCAGCCAGCAAATTCATTTTTTAAATTAACGTTTATTTCAATTATACAAGTAACATGTTTATTGGCAGTAATTTTGATACCCCACAAAAACATAAAGAAAAAAATTAGCTATTATGAAAGAATGTGGCTGGACTCCTAGGTATGTGGGAGGCTGAGGCAGGAGAATCGCTTGAACCTGGGAGGTGGAGGCTGCAGGAAGCCGAGATCACTGCACTTCAGCCCAGGCAACAGTGTGAGACTCTGTCTCAAAAAAAAAAAAAAAAAAAGAATATATGCTCTGGGCTAAAATTCCAGATCTATTGGCTGTCCTGTATTGTGGGCTTGGGCAAGTTTCTTGACCTTTCTACGACCCAGTTTCCTTATCTGTAAAATAGGAATAATAAGGATATCTATAGAGTTGTAAGAGTTAAGTAATAACATGAAATATCTGAATTATTTTTCTCATTAAATATTTCTTTTTTTAAACTTTTGTTGTTGTTGAGACAGGATCTCACTCTCGCCCAGGCTGGAATGCACTGACACAATCTCGGCTCACTGCAGGCAGCCTCCACCTCCCGGGCTCAAGTGATCCTCCCTCCTCAGTCTCCTGAAAAGTTAGAACTTCAGGCAGGCGCCACCATGTCTGGCTAGTTTTGCCATGTTGCCCGGGCTGGTCTCAAATTCCTGGGCTCAAGAAATACACATGCCGTCAGCCTCCCCAAGTGCTGGGATTACAGACATGAGCCACCATACCCGGCCATCATTAAATATTATTTAATTATATAGTTATAGGTTACATGCTAATCATATTGATACATCGTAAGTTTTGTAACCATTTGGACCTACTTCTAGCCTTTTGCAATTATAAATAATACTGTGATGAGCAACTTTATTTTATTTTATTTTTTGAGACGGAGTCTCACTTTATTGCCCAGGCTGGAGTGTAGTGGTGCAATCTTGGCTCACTGGAGCTTCCACCTCCCAGGTTCAAGTGATTCTCCTGCCTCAGCCTCCCAAGTAGCTAGGATTACAGGTGTCTTCCACCATGCCTGGCTAATTTTGTATTTTTAGTAGATACGGGGTTTCACCATGTTGGCCAGCCTGGTCTCGAACTCCTGGCCTCAAGTGATCTGCCCACTTCGGCCTACCAAAGTGCTGGGATTACAGGAGTGAGCCATCGCACCTGACTGGACAACTTTATGTATAAATATTTTTATTTATTTATTTTTTTGAGATGGAGTTTCGTTCTTGTTGCCCAGACTGGAGTGCAATGGCACTATCTTGGCTCACCACAGCCTCCACTTCCCAGGTTCAAGCGATTCTCCTGCCTCAGCCTCCCGAGCAGCTGGGATTACAGACATGCGTCACCACACCCAGCTAATCTTGTATTTTATTAATTTTGTATTAATAGAGATGTGGTTTCTTGGGCCGAGCGCGGTGGCTCACACCTGTAATCCCAGCACTTTGGGAGGCCAAGACGGGCAGATCACGAGGTCAGGAGATCGAGACCATCCTGGCTAACACGGGGAAACCCCATCTCTACTAAAAATACAAAAAATTAGCCGGGCGTGGTGGTGGACGCCTGTAGTCCCAGCTACTCAGGAGGCTGAGGCAGGAGAATGGCGTGAACCCAGGAGGCAGAGCTTGCAGTGACCCGAGATCGTGCCACCGCACTCCAGCCTGGGCAACAGAGTGAGACTCCGTCTCAAAAAAAAAAAAAAAAAATGTGATTTCTCCATGTTGGTCAGGCTGGTCTCGAACTCCCAACCTCAGGTGATCCTCCCACCTTGGCCTCCCAAAGTGCTGGAATTATAGGGGTGAGCCACCGTGCCTGGCCTTATATAAATATTTTTATATATCTCATTATTGCCTCAGGATAAATTCCTATACATGGAATAATTGGGTTAGATTATGTAAGTATTTTGAAGCCTCATGGTATAAATTGGTAAATACCTATTTGGAAGTTCATACTCTTTGACGCAGGAGTTAAGGAAATAATTTTATAGAAGAAAATATTCACCAGATGTGGTGGCCCACACCTGTAATTATAACACTTTGGGAGGCAGAGGTCAGAGGATCACTGGAGCCTAGGAGTTTGAAACCAGCAATCTCTAAAAAAGAAAAAAAAAAAAACATGAAAAAAACTTGAATAAGTTCAAATTGCATCTTGATTGCAGTTATAGAAATATCAGGAGAGTGCATGAAATAAAAATAACTGTTCTGTAAGGGTGCTAACATTAGATTATGGTTGGTATTTCAGATATGTACACTTCCTGAAGAAAGTTTTGTCTTAGCCCTTTTGTTATGGATTTCGGCGAAGACCATTGGCTTTTTATTTTTATTTATTTATTTATTTTTTTGAGACAGAGTCTTTCTCTGTTGCCCAGGTTGGAATGCAGTGGTGCTATCTTGGCTCACTGCAACCTCCGCCTCCTGGGTTCGAGCGATTCTCGTGCCTCTGCCTCCAAGTAGCTGGGATTACAGGCACGTGCTACCATGCCCAACTAATTTTTTGTTTTCAATAGAGATGGGGTTTCTCCATGCAAACTCCTGGCCTCAAGTAATCTGCCCGCCTTGACCTCCCAAAGTGCTGGGATTACAGGTGTGAGCTACCACGCCCAGCCTATTGGCTTTTTAGAGAATTGTATAATAGTGTGTCATAGTAGTTATGTTCAGTCAACACAGCTGGAAAACTTGAGAGAGCCCTTTGTCTCTGATGTGTTAAGACATATTCCTCCCGAGCTCGGAAAGGTGCCTGAGTAGGAGTATCACCTATTCAGTGTTACCTTGGTAAGTGATGACAAGGAAGACTCCAAGGGAACAAGAGGGTAAGGCAGGGAAACAAGTTGATAATCATTTGTGGTGACTTATTCCAGATAAGAATGGCTGAAGGCAGCTGTGGTCCAATAGGAAGAGTCATAGGGTTTGGAGGTCAGAAGGTGTAGGTTTGGGTTCTCCCTCTGCCACTTGTTAACTAATTAATGTTAAACAAATCACTTACCTTGGTTTCTTGGCTGTAAAATGAAAATTATAAAATAGTATAAAATAGTATTAGCTATTTTTATACTATTATTGTACACTTGTGTGTCAGGTACTGTTTTAAACACATTGCATAACAAGTTATTCCTCATAGCAACCCTATATATTGTGATATTATTATATTTTTTAATTTATTATTCTTATTATTATTATTACTTTTAGAGATGGGGTCTTTCTGCATTGCCCAGGCTGGTCTTGAACTCCTGGGCTCAAGCAATCCTCATGCCTTGGTTTCCCAAAAGTGCTGGGATTACAAGCATGAGCCACCTTGCCCAGCTGATACTATAATACCTGTTTTACAGATAAGGAAACTGAAGCTCAGAGAGGTTAAGTAACTTATGCAGGATCATAGTGAGTCTGTAGTGAAGCTACTTTTGAAACCTAAAGTATCTCAGTTATGCTGTACTACCTCTCTTGAGGATAATGATGCTCAAAAAAGTGCTTTGTGAATTGTAAAACACCTACCAACAGTGACTAAAATACATGAGGATATTCAGACAGTACACAGATAACAAATTAAGGAGACAATGGTGGGGCTGGGGGAAGAGGAACTCTCCCAAATATGCTTTAAGGCAGATCCTCTGAAGAGAGACCCTCTTAAGGAAATGATATATTTTCTTTAGAATTCTCTAATATTTATTATAGAACTACTGTGTTCAAGACTGTATGAGGGCAGGTGCAGTGGCTCACGCCTGTAATACCAGCACTTTGGGAGTGTGAGGCAGGTAGATCACTTGAGGTCAGGGGTTCGAGACCAGCCTGGCCAACATGATGAAACCTCGTCTCTACTAAAAATACAAAAATTAGTGGGTGTGGTGGTTTGCTTCTGTAGTCCCAGCTACTCGGGAGACTGAGACAGGAGAATCTCTTGAACCCGGGAGGTGAAGGTTGCAGTGAGCTAAGATCTCGCCACTGCACTCCAGCCTGGGCGACAGAGCAAGACTCTGTCTCAAAAAAATAAATAAATAAGTAAATAAAGACCCTGTGGCAAGCACCACCTCATTATATCTCATCTAATCCTTTTCCCTGTTTTGGGATTTTTCAAAAAATTCTCTTAGAAAACCAAATGGTACTTAGAAAACCAAAACCAAGTTATTACCTCCCTAAAAGATACGTAGTCTAACAATTATATCTTGCTGTATTGCTGTATGGTTTGAGGTTTTGTTGATGTGTCTTAGCATGGGATGATAAACTGAACTTCAGTGGAACTTTTTTTAAAGAAGTTACTGTGTTTGTACCTTGCAGGCATAAAGGATTACAAATCTGAGAGGTTTTATATGGCCCTTTTAAAATGGCTTTGACTGGGTTTTATTTTTTTGTGTGGCCTGGCCTGTTGTGGGGCATTTTAAAAAGTTAATTGAATCGGCCGGGTGGGGTGGCTCATGCCTGTAATCCGAGCACTTTGGGAGGCTGAGGCAGTCGGATCACTTGGAGTAAGGAGTTTGAGACCAGCCTGGCCAACAAGGCAAAACCCCATGTCTACCAAAAATATAAAAAATTAGCTGGATGTGGTGGCATGCACCTGTAATCCCAGCTACTCAGGAGGCTGAGGCAGGAGAATTGCTTGAACCGAGAGGCAGAGGTTGCAGTGAGCCGAGATCGCACCCCTGCACTCCAGCCTGGGTGACAGTGCGAGACTCCATCTCAAAAAAAAAAAAAAGGCTTAATGAGTTAATTGACTTTTGCTGGAAGGCCAACTAATGTAGTAGAAATGGCCTGGGCTTTCCAGTGGTCATAGGTTCCAATCCAAATTCTGCCACTGTTGTAACTCAGTGACCTTGAGGAAGTTACATTGTGACCCTGGTTTAATAATTTGTAGAAGGGGGTTAGTAATAGCTTATTGGATTATCCTAGGGAATATGTAAGATTATATAGTAAATGTCCTTGTGTGGTGCCAGACTCAAAGGAGCCCTGCTCTGGATTGAGCCAAAGCTGTTTTCAGCGACTATGTTGTATGGGGGCACATAAACGAAGCTGTATGCTTTTTCAAGAACCAATAAGAAACAATAAAGAGATGATTGGAGGTGTTTTTTTCCCTCCACAGGGCTGTGCTTAAGAGTAAAACTTCAGCGATGTTTACCATTTAAACATAAGGTAAGAAAGATGTGTTTTTGTTGTTGTTGTAAAACAGCTTTGTTGAGATATAATTCACATACCACATAATTCACGTATTTATAGCGTACTAATTCAGTGGTTTTTGCTTGTCTGTTACTCATTTGCTTATCTGTTATTCAGTTGATGGACATTTAGGTTGTTTCTACTTTTTGTCTATTATAAGTAATGCTGCTATGAACATTCATGTATAAGTTTTTGTGTAGGCATGTGTTTTCATTTCTTTTCCACCTGTGAGTAGAATTGCCCAGTCCTATGGTAACTCTGTGGTTAACATTGTGAGGAATTGTTTGTTTTCCACAGTGGCTGCACCATTCTACATTCCCACCAACACTGTATAAGGGTTCCCACTTCTTTACATCCTTGCTAACGTTTATTATTATCTTTGATTATAGCCATTCTAGTGGGTATGAAGTGATGGTTTTTTGTTTTTGTTTTTTTTTTTTTGAGTCGGAGTCTCACTCTGTCACCCAGGCTGGAGTGCAGTGGCACCATCTCAGCTCACTGCAGTCTCTTCCTTCTGGGTTCAAGTGATTCTCCTGCCTCAGCCTCCTGAGTGGCTGGGACTACAGGCACCTGCCACCACGCCTGGCTAATTTTTTGTATTTTTAGTAGAGACTGGGTTTCACCATATTGGCCAGGCTGGTCTCCAACTCCTGACCTCGTGATCCGCCTGCCTCGGCCTCCCAAAGTGCTGGGGTTACAGGGGTGAGCCACCACACCCAGCCTTGATTTTGGTTTTGAGACAGTCTCGCTCTGTCGCCAGGCTAGAGTGCAGTGGCACAATCTCGACTCACTGTAACCTCTTCCTCCAGGGTTCAAGTGATTCTCATGCTTCAGCCTGCCAGACAGCTGGGATTATAAGCATGTACCACCATTCCCGGCTAATTTTTTTTAATTTTTAGTAGAGACAGGGTTTCACCACGTTGGCCAGGCTGGTCTTGAACTCTTGGCCTCAAGTAATCCACTGCCTCGGCCTCCCAAAGTGCTGGGATTACAGGCGTGAGCCACCACACCCTGCTGTCATGGTGGTTGTGATTTTTATTTCTCTGGTGGCTAATAATGTTGAGAACCTTTTCATGTGCTTTTTGGCCATTTGTGTATCTTTGGAGAGCTGTCTATTCAGATCCCTTGCCCATTTTAAAATAAGGATGTCTTTTTATTATTGAATTATAAGAGTTCTTTATATATTCTTTTTTTTTTTTTTTTTTTTTTTTTTTTTTGAGGCGGAGTCTTGCTCTGTCACCCAGGCTGGAGTGCAGTGGCCAGATCTCAGCTCACTGCAAGCTCCGCCTCCCGGGTTCCCGCCATTCTCCTGCCTCAGCCTCCCAAGTAGCTGGGACTACAGGCACCCGCCTCGTCGCCCGGCTAGTTTTTTGTATTTTTAGTAGAGACGGGGTTTCACTGTGTTCGGCAGGATGGTCTCGATCTCCTGACCTTGTGATCCACCCGTCTCGGCCTCCCAAAGTGCTGGGATTACAGGCTTGAGCCACCACGCCCGGCTGAGTTCTTTATATATTCTAAATACAAATCCCTTATCAGATATGATTGGCAAATATGTTCTCCCATTCTGTGTGTTACCTTTTCAGTTTCTTGAAGGTGTCCTTTACAGTACAAAAACTTTAAATTTTGATGAAGTCTCATTTGTTTTTAATTTTTTTACTTGTGCTTTTGGTGTGATATCTGAGGAAAATGTTTTTAACCCTACTATTGAGCAAGAATATGAATATCACAGTTAATTCATAGTAATTGGTTATAGCTCATGAATGATTCAGGCTTGTCTCTTATTGCCTCTTGTAATTGCTGGGCAAGTTATGCCTTCTCTATCTTGCTGCTGCCTAGCCTTTACACAGAGTACCCTGTCTACTTGGAGTTCCTTTCCACCCATCTCATATGTTCAAATCCTACACATCCTTTTTGTTTGCTCTTGAGACAGCGTCTTGCTCTGTCTCCCAGGCTGGAGTGCAGTGGTGTGATCACTGCTTAATGCAGCCTCTATCTCCCAGGCTCAAGTGATCCTCCCACCTCAGCCTCCCAAGTAGCTGGGACTATAGGCACGTACCGCCATGCCTGGCTAATTTTTTCTTAATTTTTGGTAGAGATGAGGTCTCTCTTTGTTGCCCAAGCTAGTCTCAAACTCCAGGGCTCAAGTGATCATCTTGCCTTGGCCTCCCAAAGTGTTGGGATTATAGGCATGAACCACTGGCCTGGCCAAATCCTACCCACGTTTTAAGGCCCAGTGAAATACTTTTTTTATTTTCCATGATATCAGTCCTGATTTCTTTCTCTTTTTTAAAATGAATTTTTATTTATCTTTTTAAATTTCTTTCTTAAAAATTTTTATCTTTAATTTTTTTTAATTTTTTTGTATTCACCTTTCAATACTACTAGTCCTGATTTCCATAACTAAAGCTATTTCTTTTTTTGAATTGCCATAGCTCTTTCTTTTTTCTTTCTTTTTTTTTTTTTTTTTTTTTTTGAGACGGAGTCTTGCTCTGCCGCCCAGGCTGGAGTGCAGTGGCCAGATCTCAGCTCACTGCAAGCTCCGCCTCCCGGGTTCCCGCCATTCTCCTGCCTCAGCCTCCTGAGTAGCTGGGACTACAGGCGCCCGCCTCGTCGCCTGGCTAGTTTTTTTTTTTTGTATTTTTTAGTAGAGACGGGGTTTCACCATATTAGCCAGGATGGTCTCGATCTCCTGACCTCATGATCCGCCCGTCTCGGCCTCCCAAAGTGCTGGGATTACAGGCTTGAGCCACCGCGCCCGGCCCTTTTTTCTTTCTTTTTTTTTTTTTTTTTTTTTTTTTTTTTTTTTTTTTGACACGGAGTCTCGCTCTGTCGCCCAGGCTGGAGTGCAGTGGCCGGATCTTGGCTCACTGCAAGCTCCGCCTCCCGGGTTCACGCCATTCTCCTGCCTCAGCCTCCCCAGTAGCTGGGACTACAGGCGCCCGCCACCTCGCCCGGCTAGGTTTTTTGTATTTTTTAGTAGAGACGGGGTTTCACCTTGTTAGCCAGGATGGTCTCGATCTCCTGACCTCGTGATCCGCCCGTCTCGGCCTCCCAAAGTGCTGGGATTACAGGCTTGAGCCACCGCGCCCGGCCTTTTCTTTCTTTTTAAAGACAGGATCTCACCCTGTTGCCCAAGCTGGAGTACAGTGGTATGATCACAACTCACCGAAACTCTGATCTCCCGGGCTCAAGTGAGCCTCCCTCCTTACCCTCCCAAGTAGCTGGAACCACAGGCATATGCCACCATGCCCAGCTAATTTTATAGTGACAGAGTCTCACTATGTTGCCCAAGCTGGTCTCGAACTCCTGGGCTCAGGCAGTCCTCCCACCTCAGTCTCCCAAAGTGTTTGGGATTACAGGCATGAGGCACTGCACCTGGCCCCATGGCTCTTTCTTTGTCTTCTGATGTAGAGAGTGTCATTTTCTAACTTGTGTTCTAACTATTTAATTTTCATCTTCCCTCCTGGACTGTCAGCTGCTGCTGCTGCTTTTTTTTTTTTCTTTGTGATGGAATCTCGCTCTGTTGCCCAGGCTGGAATGCAGTGGTGCGATCTAGGCTCAGTGCAGCCTCTGTCTCCTGGGTTCAAGCGATTTTCCTGCCTCAACCTCCCAAATAGCTGGGATTACAGGCGCACGCCACCACACCCAGCCAAATTTTTGTGTTTTTAGTAGAGACAGGGTTTCGCCATGTTGGCCAGTTTGGTCTCGAACTCCTGACTTCAGGTGATACACCTGCCTCAACCTCCCAAAGTGCTGGGATCACAGTCATGAGCCACCACACCTGACCAGCTGTCAGCTTCTTGAAGTCAAGATTCATATATGATACATCTCTGTGTTTGTGCTATGATCTTATACATACTAGCAGCTTAATAAATGTGTTTTAAATTGAGTAAATTAATAAACTACAATACTAGTGGTTTATGATGCCCTGTGAATTTTATTTTACTTCACATTTTTAACTGTTTTAATTACAGTGTTTAACTTTTTATTTGAAATTAAAATAATAAAAGAAAATAAATAAAATAGTGAAGAATAGTACAAAGAAATTCCATATATCCTTCACCCAGATTCAGATTCACTAATTGTTAACATTTTGCCACATTTGGTTTATCATTAATTTCTCTATATATATGTACACACACACACACACACACACACACACATTTTTTGGAAATGTTTGAGTGCAGATGTAATGCCCCGTTACTCTAAATACCATAGGATGTATTTCCTGAAAACAAGGACATTCTCTTACATTACCACAGTATAAATTTCAAAACCAGCACATTGATACAGTACTGTCATCTAATCTACAGCATATATTCAAATTTCCCCTGTTGTCTGGTAACATCCTTCATGGCAGTTCCTCCTCCTGGCTCTGGTCCTCTCCCCATCACACATTGCATTAGTTGTCACGTCTTTTAGTCTCATTTTATTTGGAGTAGTTCCTTAGCCTTTGTTTCATGATCTTGATAGTTTTGAAGAATGTAAACCAGATATTTTATAGATTGTCCCTCAAATTGAGTTTTCAATTTATGCATTGAAATGCATAAATTGCATTTTATGGTTAGATTCAGTTTATGCATTTTTGGCAAGAATACTGAATAAGTGTGTTCTCATTGCATCACATCAGAGGCCTATAAATTCAGTTTGTCCCATTATTGGTGACAGCTCCCCTCATCAATTGTTTAGTTACTCCGAAGTATAGTTCATATAGGAATAGCTGCATAAATGCTGCCTCTTCCCCTTTATCATTTTTAGAATAATGAGTCTTGCATAAATTTATACTGAAGTAAATCGGTATAGAGTGATTCTATACCTGTTGCTTTGCGGTCTAGAATAAGAGTAGGAGAAAGGTGTTTTGTTTTGTTTCGCTTTGTTTTTTTTTTGAGACAAAGTCTTGCTCTCTCACCCAGGCTGAAGTGCAGTGGCACAATCTCAGCTTACTGCAACCTCTGCCTCCCAGGTTCAAGGGATTCTCCTGCCTCAGCCTCCCGAGTAGCTGGGACTACAGGCGCATGCCACCAGGCCTAGCTAATTTTTTGTGTTTTTAGTAAAGATGGGGTTTTACTATGTTAGCCAGGATGGTTTCGATCTTCTGACCTCACGATTCACCTGCCTCGGCCTCCCAAAGTGCTGGGATTACAGGCGTGAGCCATCGCACCCGGCCTGTTTTGTTTTTTTAAGGAGATTGGGGCCAGGTGCAGTGGCTCACGCCTATAGTCTCCGTACTTTGGGAGACCTAGGTGAGCAGATCACTTAAGCTCAGGAATTCAAGACCAGCTTGGGCAATATGGCGAAACCCTATTTCTACAAAAAAAAAAATAGAGACGAGGGAGGAGAGGGATGGGAGTGTGGGAGCTGAGGTGGGAGGATCACCTGAGCCCAGGAAGTCAAGGCTGTAGTGAGACATGATCGTGCCACTGCACTCCAGCCTGGGTGACAGAGTAAGACCTGTCTCAAAAAAAAACAAAAAAACAACAAAAAAAATTGACCTAGATGACCTTTAAGGTCCCTTTTAACTATAATAAGTTATGATTTTTCTCATGAGAAATATTTATCTCAGTGGTAAATAAGTAGATAAAAATTAGTTCATATGTTCCAATGTTCTCTGGAAAGTAGATGTCTTCATTCCAGCATACTGTCTTTACCACAGGATTTGCAATAATTTTGTAGGTTGTCTTAGAAGCTCTGGGTCTTGGAGGGTAGCTCATGTCTAGGATACTGAAAACTGCATATTGTGATCCCATTTTTGTACAACAAGCAATGTGAAGAAACATCCAACCCTGGTGTGTGTATGTGTGTGTGTGTGTGTATGTAAAATCCGTGTAAGATTATGTGGGTATAGAGAAGAATATGGAAGAAACCACACTAGATCATTATTGTAGATTTCCTGGGTCAGTGGCAGGACAGCAGGAAGTTTAGATACCGAGTTGGGAAAAAGTAGAGTGCAGAAGAGAGATATTCTTAAGTAAAACAACACATATGAGATCTCATTTGTGTAAAATGGTATTTTTGTGTATTCATGAAAAAATTAATGGAAGTACCACTGGCAGCCCTTTCCCAGGTGACCAAAATAAAAAATCCTACTTATTTCGGTCCTTTTTCTTTAGAGAAGGATGTGGGAGGCTTGTCCCTAAGTCTCTGATGTTAGAAACAAGATTTGGGGCTGCTGGGCACAGTGGCTCATGCCTGTAATCCCAACACTTTGGGAAGCCGAGGCAGGTGGATCACCTGAGGTCAGGAGTTTGAGACCAGTCTGGTCAACATGGCAAAACCCCATCTCTACTAAAAAAAAAAAAAAAAAAAATTAGCTGGGTGTGGTGGCGTGCGCCTGTGATCCCAGCTACTCAGGAGGCTAAGGCAGGAGAATCAGTTGAACCTGGGAGGTGAAGGTTGCAGTGAGCCGAGATCACGCCACTGCACTACAGCCTGGGCAACAGAGTGAGACTCCATCTCAAAAAGAAAAAAAAACCAAACAAACAGGATTTGGGCCCTCATCCCTAGATGTTTGAATTTACTGTACATTCCACTTCACTCTCTTATCTTAGAATATGCTAATGTTTTTTCTTTTACTTTTTTTTCCCTTTCCAGTTGGAAATCTACATTTCTGAAGGAACCCATTCAACAGAAGAAGACAGTAAGTGAATGTTAAAACATAATTGAAAAATAATTGAAAAACAATTTCAGATAGTATTTGGATCCAATATCTTGGATATTGGATTCTTCTGCCAGCCAAGTATCTACTGGGTTACTTTTAAAAAGGTACACAATTAGTTATTAGCTCTTCCTTCCTAGGTGAAGAAACCTAGGCATTTCAAAGAACTAATTTTTGCAGTGGACTCTTGAGTGTGCTGGAGCCCATGAATGTTGATTGGTTTGGGCCAGTGGCTACACATCTGTAAAGAATATCCAGCGCTAGGGACCTTGACTTACGAGCTCTAAGTAGGCTTCTTTTCTTTGGTGGCAGGATAGAGAGCTGTGTACTTGAAATTGAAAGTCTAGCAAGTAGAACTTTAGTGAATCTTGGGGTAGGTGCTGTCTCTCTGGGTTAGTATATTAGAATGGGAGTGGGTTTTATATAGAGGACCTCTGGCCTACAGAGAGAAATCAATCAGTAGCTACTTAAAAATAGCAGAAGTGGGGTTTGGGAAAAACAAAAGACAAAATGTTCTGTATGAGCCATGTGTTACATTAAAAACAGAATTTTAATGTTTTTAATCTACTGATACAGTGCAAATAATGAGAAATACATTTAAAAGGCATTTTATACTTAAGTTTCATCACTAAGTAAATTGAGAAGGTGGGAAGAAATAGCAGAGGAATGGAAGAAAGAGATAATAGAGGAAGGGCAACAGTGAGATAGATACCCAGAAGACTCAGAAAGGCATACACAGGGCTGGAGAGAGACACAAAATCTCCTACATAAAAGAGAGCTATAGAGAGGGAAGCCTGCTGCTTCCAGAGGAACAGCCCATCCAGGAAACTTTTTAGGTACTGTCATGAAAACTACTAAAAACCATGTCCTATCCATAGTTGTAGACATGTAGATTATTATACTCTTTGTGATTCGAATTTCTTTAAACCCCATGAGCTGAGGGCTTCTACCTCTAATTTAGAAAATAAGAATTTGGCGCAAGTATACATATGTAACAAACCTGCACGTTATGCACATGTACCCTCGAACTTAAAGTATAATAAAAAATAAAATAAAAATAGAAAAATTAAAAAAATAAAAAATAAAAAATAATTTAAAAAAAAAAAAAAGAAAATAAGAATTTAGGTACCATAAATCCGCTCAGGTTATCCTTTTGAAATTCCTTGAATGATGGGATTTTACAACAGCAATAGTATTAAGTCTTATGATTCTTGTTTTTCATTTAGTAAATATTTACTAAGTGCCTTCTATGTGTGGGTACAGTTCAGCCTTTGAGATGCATTCCTGCTTTTGTGGAGCCTACATTGTAGTAGGAAGAAACTAAATTGAAAATATTTTCACAGGAATATGTGTATGTTTGTGTGTATTCTACATGAGACATTTTAGCAGCATCCCAGAAAACTCAATCCACATTAAGAATATAGTCATCTCTCTTTTGAACTCTTCTATTAAGAGTGCTGTTAGCTAATTACAGAAAACATAATAGGCCAATACCTTTATTATATGAAGGTCCATTCAAACTAATTTTAAAAAAAGATCTAGTAGATTAATAGAAAGAGACATGAACAGGAAATTCATGCAAGAAGAATTAATATATGCACATGGAAAATGTTCTATTTTCCTATTAGTTAAGGAAATGCAAATTATAACAATAACATTGAGCCATTTTCCACCTCCTGTTTTATGTATGTATATGTGTGTATTTGTTTTTATTAAATAATACCAGCTATTGCCTGGGCATGGTGGTTCACACCTGTAACCCTAGCACTTTGGGAGGCCAAGGTGAGAGAATGCCTTGAGGCCAGAATTTGAGGCCAGGATTTCAAGAGTAGCCTGGGCAACATAGTGAGACCCTGTCTCTACAAAAAAATTTGAAAATTAGCTAGGTGTGGTGGCTCATGCCTGTGGGAGGCTGAGGCAGGAGGATCTCTTGAGCCCAGGAGTTGGAGGTTACAGTGAGCTATGATTCCTCCACTGCACTTAAGCCTGGATGACAGAGCAGGACCCTGTCTCAAAGGATAATAATAATAATGATAATACCACCAGGTATTGCTGCCAAAGTGATAGCTCATGTATTGGTGTTGACAATATAAATTGGTGAGTAATTTTGGGAAGTAAATCATTGATATGAATCACACCATAAAAATATTCATACTCTTAAAAAAATCCCATTTTTGAGAATATTTCCAAAAAGAAGGCTATATGTTTAAAGGTATTCATTGTAGCATTGTGTTCATAATTACTTTAGAACACTTAAAACTTTTACCATGTTAAATAACCCTGTAGTTTAAAATACAGGCTTGGCTGGGCGCGGTGGCTCAAGCCTGTAATCCCAGCACTTTGGGAGGCCGAGACTGGGTGGATCACGAGGTCAGGAGATCGAGACCATCCTGGCTAACATGGTGAAACCCCGTCTCTACTAAAAATACAAAAAACTAGCCGGGCGAGGTGGCGGGCGCCTGTAGTCCCAGCTACTTCGGAGGCTGAGGCAGGAGAATGGCGTAAACCCAGGAGGCGGAGCTTGCAGTGAGCTGAGGTCCGGCCACTGCACTCCAGCCTGGGTGACAGAGCGAGACTCCGTCTCAAAAAAAAAAATAAATAAATAAAATAAAATAAAATAAAATAAAATACAGGCTTAAGGGAGGAAAAATAGCAATTTTCAAAATTGTATTTACTCTGAATATAACTGTATAAAAATATGTATATGGACAAAGACTAGAAAGAAAAAAATAGATGTGGTAAGTAGTAGAATTCTAGTAGATATTTTTCTCTTAAGTCTGCCTTCTAGATGGGAAATTACATTATGAGTAATTAGCCAAAAACAGCTTTAAGTTCTCAAGGAGTTCAAGTTTTTGTTTCAGCAGACTAATAAAAATACTGTCTGGTGCTGTATATTGACAGAGTTCTTCTGCTAACTTTTGTCTGTGTATTTTTCAGTCAATAAGCAGATAAATGACAAAGAGCGAGTGGCAGCTGCAATGGAAAACCCCAACTTACGGGAAATTGTGGAACAGTGTGTCCTTGAACCTGACTGATAGCTGTTTTAAGAGCCATTGGCCTGTAATTGTTTGATATATTTGTTTAAACTCTTTGTATAATGTCAAAGACTCATGTTTAATACATAGGTGATTTGGTACCTCAGAGCATTTTTTTAAAGGATTCTTTCCAAGCCAGATTTAATTGTAAGGTAGTACCTAATTTGTTCAATGTATAACATTCTCAGGATTTGTAACACTTAAATGATCAGACAGAATAATATTTTCTAGTTATTATGTGTAAGATGAGTTGCTATTTTTCTGATGCTCATTCTGATACAACTACTTTTCATGTCAAATATCTACTGTGCGCAAATGTACTCAATTTAAATCATTACTCTGTAAAATAAACAGATGATTCTTGTAATGACTCACTGTTTTTATTGGATTGTAAATTCCAGTGTAAATGTCAACTCCTAAAAGATATCTTCAAAGCTTTATTTTTGCTGATTATTTTGTAGAATCAGAGATGTGAGAACCAAAAGGAACCCTTAAGATCGGGCCTACCTTCCTTCCAAGGAGAGTCCTGGACCCCTTCATAGATAAGGAACAAATGTGGAGAAGGCTAGATGGCATACACAGCTTTGAAGATCAAGAAGTCCACCAAAGAAGTTTTGATTAAACCAACCTAAATGTATGGTCTGCACTTTATTTGTACTTCATTTGGTTTGTTTTAGGGGTTAATGGTTATGTGACGTACAGTAGCCTCCAACATGGCGCCCATGATCCTCACTTCCTGGTATTCGTGCCCTTGTATGGTTTCCTTCCATATTGAATTAGAGCTGATGGGTGTGACTGATAAAGAATAACAGAAGTGACAGTGGGTGACTTCTGAGGCTAGATCATAAAAGGTATTGCTGTTTTCACCTTAGTCTCTTGGATTGCTCATTCTGTGGGAATCCAGCTACTATGTCACGAGAACTCAAGCCACCCTGTGGAGAATTCCACATGGAGTGCAACTGAGGCCTCCCAGCAACAACCAGCGCCAGTTTGCAAACCATGTGAGTGAACTCCTGAGCCAGAACTGCCTAGCTCCCAAAGTCTGGACCCAGGCACTGTCTTGGGTGCCAAGGACACAAAGATAAATCAGCCATTGTCTGTCCTGGAGTTCATACTTATCAACCTGTACCTTCAGCTTCTCTCTGCTCTAGGCAGTGAGTGATTCAGGCTCAGTCTTATCTAGTGCCTGAGCTAGCCCTGGCCAAGTAGAAACAGAAGCCAGGCAGCAGGTCCAAAGACAAAACCATGCCTTAGGGGACTGGTGAGGACGCTACTGACATGCAACTCCAAGTGGATCATTGCTACAGGAGTCACCTGATGCTGCTGGCCCTGCTGCTCCTGGAAGCTAGATGTGACTTCTGTTGTCTCTGCTACTGCCAGAATGATTTCTCATTTTTGTGTGACTCACTCCAGCTTCCTAGTCCTAGTTGAGATCTCTAGTCGGTTGATCTCAAGTCACATGTCCGTGTCCTGGCTGCCAAGGAGGTAGGAGAAAAGAAAATCTGACCTTTGGTGTGGAGAGGTGGACTCTGTCCCCCCAGAAAGACTCACATGGTGGGAATTCTATAGTAGAGTGACAGGGATCAAAAAACTAACGTCTATTGCATTAATAGTCCATCTTTGGCAAGGGTTAGGAAATGTTTTTGGAAAAGGACCACATAGGCAATATTTTAGACTTTTTAAGCCATATGCTCTGTTGTAACTATTCAACTCTGCCCTTGTAGCACAAAAGCAGCCGATAGTCTGTGAACAAATAAGCGTGAATGCACTCCAAGAAAACTTATGGACACAAATTTGAATTTCATATAATTCTCATGTGCCATGAATTACTATTTTCCTTTTGATTTTTTCAACTGTTTAAAAATATAAAAACCATATTAGCTTGTGAGTTGTACAAAATTCCAACATTGGGCTGGATTTGGCCTGTGTGCCATTAGCAAACTCCTGATTTACAAGAATGATTATCCTTTCTGGAAAGTCAGACCAATTTGAAAATCACATAAAAGATGTGGAATGGGCCCTCTCCATAGGGGGAAAAAGGCACTCACATGAAACTCTGCATGTGACTCCAGGACATTCACAGACTGCTAAGGAGCCAGTGGATCCGGGTTAATAACTCTGCTTTACAAGTAATGCTAGCTGGTCACTGGACTTCCCCCTCCTTTAATAACCGCTCAGAGCCCTGGGAGTTCACAGCTTTGGCTGGGAGTGTAGGAGCAGAAAGGTGTGATACCTTTCCTCACCCATCATAAAGGTCATGACCAACACCCCCATGACAAAAGACAGGATAACAAGAGAAAAGCACAACAAATGTAGTCAATCCAAGTTTTATGTGACACAGCAGGCTTCAGATAGGAAGAATCTAAAGACCCGGGGAAAACTGTCTTGTTTTTCTGCTTACGTTTGATGAAGAGTGGACAATTGTGTAGAAATGTGATTGGACAAAAAGAGTGCGATCTAATGGTAATAGACTAATTCCTGCTGGGGAAACCCAGCAAGGCCTGTCTTCAGAGACAATTGTGTAGAAATGTGATTGGACAAAAAGAGTGCGATCTAATGGTAATGGACTAAGTGGGGAAACCCAGCAAGGCCTGTCTTCAGATTCTTCTTGGCCTTTCTGTGTAGCATTCCTCCCTCCTGGGTATAGAGCAGTCTTGTGACCGACGCATTGTTAGATAAGGTAGGTCAGAGAATTTCTTTATGGCCAGCTCATGCACAGAAAGGCGGGGGAAATTTAGAGTAATATTTCTAGGTTTTATGATTTGCTTTTTGTTGTTGTTGTCATTGTTTTTGTTTTTGAGACGGTCTTGCTCTGTTGCCCAGGCTGGAGTGCAGTGGCACAATCACGGCTCACTGCAGCCCCAACCTCTCAGGCTCAAGTGATCCTCCCACCCCAACTTCCCAAGTAGCTGGGATCACAGGTGCACGCCACCATGCCCAGCCAATTTTTTTTTTTTTGTATTTTTTTGTAGAGATGGGATTTTCCCATGTTTCCCAGACTGGTATGGCTTGCTTTGGAAAGAGGTTCTGGTTTCTGTTACCTCCCTTGAGGAAGAGAGATTCTGTTTTCTGTGACTCCCTTTGGAGGAGGAAGGGGCAGGAGACAGGAGGACAGGATATCGTGAGAGAGAGTCTTTGCTTTTGATGCTGCTTCTGAGGCTTTCTATTCTCCTTTAATTCACAGCATGCCAAGGAGCCATATTTTGGATTGTTGCTTTCTGAGCCCCAGTAGGAGCCACCTTCTTGTTTTTGTTTTTGAGACAGAGTCTCTCTCTGTCGCCCTTGCTGGAGTGCAAAGGCACCATCAGGGCTCACTGCAGCCTCAAACTACTGGGCTCAAGCAATTGTCCCACCTCAGCCTCCCAAGAAGCTGGGACTACAGATGAGAGCTATCAGGCTCAGCTAATTATTTATCAACTACTTTCTTAGACCATTACAAATAAGAAGCTTATGGCTGGGCCTGGTGGCTTAGGCTGGGTACGGCGGCTCACGCCTGTAATCCAAGCAGTTTGGGAGGCCGAGGTGGGTGGGTCACGAGGTCAGGAGTTCAAGACCAGCCTGGCCAAGATGGTGAAACCCCATCTCTACTAAAAATACAAAAATTAGCTGGGCATGGTGGCACATGCCTGTAATCCCAGCTACTCCGGAGGCTGAGGCAGAGAATTGCTTAAACCTGGGGGGTGGCAGTTGCAGTGAGCCAAGATTGTGTCACTGCACTCCAGTCTTGGCGACAGAGTGAGACGCCATCTCAAAAAAAAAAAAAAAAAAAAGCAGCTTTCCCCGCCCCACCGTGAAGCAACTGCTACCAAAACTGTAGATGGGTCCAGCAGGACACAACTAACTATAGTTAGTGGGGGACAGTTTACTAGGAAGGGACAGGATTGCTATAAAAGTCTCATTGCACTTATATCCCAGGTGGTTTTCCACATATGTGTTAATACCATGGTAGAAAACAAGCCAGTGAACTATCGGGGTTCAAACTCATTACTGATGCACCACTACTGTTAATATTTTTTTTTTTTGGAGACACAGTCTCACTCTGTCACTGGGGCTGGAGTGCAGTGACACGATCATGGCTGTATCTCCCAGTCTCAAGCTATCCACCCACCCTAGCCTCCCGGGTAGCTGGGACTACAGATGCACACCACTAAAGCTAGCTAATTTTTAAATTTCTTGTAGAGATGAGGTCTCACTATATTGCCTAGGGGGTCTCAAATTCCTGGGTTCAAGTGATCCTCCCACTTCGGTCTCCCAAAGTACTGGGATTAAAGGCATGAGTCACTGTGCTCAGCCACATTATTTCTGATATCTTTTTGTATATATGAAATACAAATAAAGATTTTTCCAAAAAACTCCATTGGATTTAGCCTGAACTGGTGGTTGTCCATGACTCAGGTTAGACTGCCTATAGGGCATGGGCGAACCCAGTTCTGGTGTGGACTTATTTGGGGCAGATGTACTGGATGTGGAGAGGATGCTGCTGGATGGGCGGTGAGATTCTCTCCAAGTGCTGTTAGCACCACACAGACTCTGGATCCTCTTCACAAAGGATGCGGTCAAGAGCACAGAAACTGGTGCCAAAATGCCATCTTGTTCTAATCCAATACTCAGTCACTTAGTAGCTGTGTGACTTTGGGCAAGTTACCTAGCCTCTCTGTATTTTAGTTCCCTCATTTGTAAAATGAGGATGATAAAATTAACCTATTTCATGGGGACCCTTATGATAACTAAAAAGGAATGCTTGTAAAGTGCTGAGCACAATGCCTGGAACCTAGTAAATGCTTTATTAGGGTTTGTTAAAAATAGAGAAGGCCAGATGCAGTGACTCACACCTGTAATCCCAACGTTTGGGCGGCCAAGGTGGGCGGATGGCTTGAGCTCAAGAGTTTGAGACCAGCCTAGGCAACATAGCAGGACCCTGTCTCTACAAAAAATCAAAAAATTAGCACCGCGTGGTGGTGCACGCCTGTAGTTCCAACTGCTTGAGGGGCTGAGATGGGAGCATCGCTTGAAGCCAGGATATTGAGGCGCAGTGAACCCTGATGGTGCCACTGCACTCCCCCTCCTGGGTGACAGAACGAGGCCCCCGACTTCCGGGGTAGGAAAGAATAGAGGAAAGGGCTGCTTGGTCCTAAGTTAACTTGGAGAGTTTTTCCTCTGGGGTGGATGCGATGGCCTGGGAGAACACCAGATGGCAGCAAAGCATTATTTCTTGGTGATAGAGCATTTCCCGCCGCCCCTCCCCCCCCCGCCCCCCACTTTGCATCAGCTGCCCTGGGTTTTCCCAAAGACCCTGAGGGCACACTCACTCCCGCTCTAACCAGGCTGTGCTAAATGGCACCAGACTACCATGGACTCATTGCAGCCTGCGCCTTTGTTCTGACCGGGATGATTATCACTGAAGACTTTTTTTTTTTTTTTTTGAGAGGAGTCTTGCTCTGTTACCCAGGCTGGAGTGCAGTGGCATGATCTCAGCTCACTGCAACCTTCACCTCCCAGGTTCAACCGATTCTCCTGCCTTAGCCTCCTGAGTAGCTGGGATCACAGGTGCACGCCATCATGCTCGGCTAATTTTTGTATTTTTAACAGAGAGGGGGTTTCACCGTGTTAGCCAGGATGGTCTTGATCTCCTGACCCGCCTTGATCTCTTGATCCGCCTGCCTCGGCCTCCCAAAGTGCTGGGATTACAGGCGTGAGCCTCCACGTGTGGCCAATCATTGATGACTTTCTTAGATGTGGAACTACTTTGCCAAAGATTGTGAATGATTTTGAGGCTTTGATACATATTGTTGAATTGGCCTCTGGAGAAATTTTACCGATTGATACCCAACCAAGAGTTGGGTAGGTGTTCCTGCCCGTACGCTAATATTGGGTATTATTATTTAAACAAAATTGCCCAAGGTGGAGGATTTTAAAAAGGTTTTTCATTAGCATCTATTTGTAAGGTTCAACATGTAGAAACTTTTTTGAGATAAGAGTCTTGCTCTGTCATCCAGGCTGGAGTGCAGTGGTGCTTTCATACTCACTGCAGCAGCAGAGTCCTAGGCTCAAGCAATCCTCCAGCCTCAGCCTCCCAAAGCACTGAAATAACATGTGTGAGCCACTGTGCCTGGCCTCTACTGGAATGTTCATGTTTTAAAAAGCTAATTATACAATACAAATAGCATTTTCTGTCACATATACTGCAAATATATTTCCTATTTTCTTGTGTAAACATGTTTAACCCTATTCAGGTTTTTTGTTTGTTTAAGATACCAGGATCTCGCTCTGTTGCCCAGGCTAGGTGCAGCAGCAAGATAATAGCTCACTGCAGCCTCTAACTCTTGGGCTCAAGCAATCCTCCTATCTCAGCTTCCTGAATAGCTGGGACTACAGGTGCAAGCCACCACACCCAGCTAATTTTTGTGTGTTTGTTTTTTGTAGAGATCAGGTCTTGCTATGTTGCCCAGGCTGGTCTTGAACTCCTGGGCTCAAGTGGTTCTCCCATTTCAGCCTCCCAAGTAGCTGAGATTTTTATATTTTTATTCAATTTTTTCTTTTTTTTTTTTTTTTTTGAGACAGAGTCTTGCTCTGTCGCTCAGGCTGGAGTGCAGTGGTGCAGTCTCCGTTAACTGCAACCTACGCCTCCTGGGTTCAAGCAATTCTCCTGCTTCAGCCTCCCAAGTAGCTGGGATGACAGCTGCGTGCCACCATGCCTGGCTTTTATTCAGTTTTTGAATGAGTAATACCACAGGTGGTTCAACATCAAAAAGCATTCAAAGGTATACAGTGAAGACTCCTTCCCGATTTAGTTCACATCCTTTTCCAGTAGGTTTCATGATTAATCACTCTGCACTTGTAGCTTCAAAGTTTTTTATGCCTGTAAAAGCCAATACAAACTGTAAAAGCCAATACAAACACATATACCCCTTTTTTGCTTACGTTTTAGCATATGTTGTGCTAGAGTGCAGTGGCACAATCACCAGGCTCAAGCAATCCCCCCCATTTCAGCCTCCCAAGTAGCTGGGACTACAGGCATGGGCCACCACGCTTGGCTAATTTTTAAATTTTTTGTAGAGGCAGGGTTTTGCTGTGTTGTCCAGACTCTTGAACTTCTGGCCTCAAGCAATCCTCCTGCCTCAGCCTCCCAAAGTGTTGGGATTACAGGTATGAGCCACCATGCGTGTCCAGTTTGTCCTTTTTTACTTTTTTAATTGCCATTAATATACTTTTATGGGATTTAAGTTGTCATTCCTTTATTCTATGTATCCTGGATTTTTTTGGTCCCCTCTCCTAGGGGAATATTTTTCCTATCGTTCCCTTTAATACTTTTATGGTTTTATTTTTAAACATTTTAATCTTTGATCCATTTGGAATTTACACTGGCATAAATACTATTTTCTGAGAATACTCAGTATAAATACTCAGTATAATTTACTAAATACTCAGTATAAATTCTCAGTACAAACTACTGAGAATTTATACTTGTATAAATACTGAGCCAACTCAGTTTTGTATCCAGATGACTAGTTATTGTCTTGATATCACTTGTTGAATAGTTTATCTTATCCATGACCACTATTTTCAAACCGTATGTTATGAATCATATGATCACAGCATTATTTTTTGTAATGAAAATTGTGCAACTTAATGACTAACAATATGTAAAGCGTTAAATAATTGATACTACACTTATTTAATGGAATCTTGGTGTTTTCAAAGACTCTTTAATTACATGGGAGATTCTCAAGACAAAATTAAGACAGAAAGGCAAGATACAAAATAATATATGCCAAGTGATCCCAATTAAAAACAAGGGTACATTTATGTATAAAAATAGCTAGAAGAAATATCAACATTTTAAGAGTATTTATTTCTGTCTTTTAAAATTTTATCTGCAAGGAATGTTTCCTTTTGATAAGTTGATAACCCCTAATAAATATTATTTAAAACACCAAAAAAGACTCGTGTGGTAGGCCAGGGCACAGTGGCTCACGTCTGTAATCCCAGCACTTTGGGAGGGCAAGGCGGGAGGATCAATTAAGGCTAGGAGTTTGAGACCAGCCTGGGCAACATAGCAAGACCCTGTCTCTACAAAAATAAATCAAAAACAAACTTAGTTGCGCATAGTGGCATGTGCCTGCCATCCTAGCTACTAGGGAAGCTAAGGCAGAGGATCACTTGAACTCAGGAGCGAGGCTGCAGTGTGCAGTGGTGCACTCCCACCTAGGTGACGGAGCAAGACCTTGTCTTTAAAACAAAACCAAAACACCTCTTGTGGTATATGTGTCTTTTATAAAACCACTTTTTAAAATATATTTTTAAGGTGGGAAATACAATGTATTTTTCCTCTTGGGAAAGTTTCCCTTGATTTTATCCAAACTCCTGGGGGCTGGTGCTGCAGCCCACTGCTCACATTCTTGGCTATCTCAAATGTGTTTTCTCTTTCATGTCTCCTCAGGTGTCTCCTACAGCTACTTGTGTAGTGTTTGAATATTGGCCTTCCGACATTTCTTGTTGAATTATTTCAGGCTCACCTTGGTCATAATGAGTGGACCTGGCTTTACCCAGGGCTTCAGCCTTTGGCATTTCACATGAGGAATACCCACTGAGGTGGGGGTCAAGAGGCCTGACTTTTAATCTTGGCTCTGCCCCAGACAAGTGTGAACTTGGGTAAGTCACTCTTGCTCTGGTGGGCCTCCTTCTGTCTTCTATAAAGTGAATGTGTTAGGTGATCTCTAAAGTTCCTTCTGGTTTTGAATGTCTAACTATAGAAGCCACAGTAAATCTTGGCTTTCCAGGGGTTCCGAGGATCCTTTAGCATCATTAACAACAAACGGGCGGTTCGAGCAATTCTTCTGCCTCAGCCTTCTGAGGAGCTGGGATTACGGGTGCCCGCCACCATGCCCAGCTAATTTTTTGTATTTTTAGTAGAGATGGGGTTTCACCATGTTGGCTAGCCTGGTCTCAAACTGCTGACCTCGTGATTCGCCTGCCTCGGCCTCCCAAAGTGCTGGAATTATAGGTGCGAGCCAATGCTACCAGCCTGCTTTTTGTTTTTTAAGGAGTGTCATGGTTCCTAGGTTTTTTCTGTTGTTCTGATTAAGCAAATTTAGCTAAACTGGGTCCTATCAACTGAGTTTCCTTGTAGCTGGATTCCTCAGGCTGTCACAACTGTGGGATTTGATTGGTTGGTTGGTTGGTTGGTTGGTTGGTTGGTTGGTTGGTTTTGGCTACATTAAGCTGAGTCTATTCAGATGAGACAGAATGTATTGTGAATATGTGTGCAAGATTGCCTTGCAGGGTGAAACTTACCAAGTTGCAAGGCCTTGTGAGACCTGCATTTCTCCCGCTGAAAAATGTGGCTACCATCAGGGACAACGAGGGCTAATTTTGTGTTAATCTAAACCTACAACTTCATTTTCCAGGAAAGAACTCTGAGGGCCAGGAAATGTTGAGTGACCTGTCCATACTCACATAGCATGGAAGAATCCGAGCCCATGGGGTCAGGACCTATGGGCTTAGGATATACCGGAGGAGGCCTGATTTCCAGTTGAACATTTGCCAAAAATCAGCAGTGTGATTTGGGCAAGTCATTTTCCCTACTGATTAAAGTGAATTAACAGAATACAATGCAAAATTTTCTAGGTTCCTTATCTATTTTATGGATTGAAAATAGGGTCTAGGTAGATTGACAGACATAGAACTTCCTGGTGAAATAAATGGGACTGAGCTGGACACAAAAATCAAGATATGATTTTACTTATTTGCCATTTTCATCATTTTCTGAAGGATATTTACAGCTTAATGTGTCTTCACGTTAGCAATGTTTGATGCTCTTGGCAATTATTTTCCTCTTAGCAAGATTTCGCAGAAGAATACATTACCCTTTACTAAGTACCGTTGTTGAACAGAAATGAAGCCAAGGAAACCTGCATGATCTCTAAGGACCTCAGCACTCACTAGTAGGTCTAAAAATTTAGTGAGCATTAATGGGCATTAAATGCAATGCTTATTCTTTTTTTTCTGGAATGAACAGATCCCCATGGATATAAGCTTACCATCCTCAGAACAGCTTCTATTATAGATATTTTGTTTTATTAATTAACCTAGTTTTCTTTAATCATAGAAGTAATATAGAAATATAGTGAAACCAAAAAAGTTCAAAAAATATAAGATGAAAACCAGAAGTACCCCTTTTGGCCCAATCCAGTGATACTCACTACTGTGGTCTGAATGTTTATGTACCCTCTAAATTCATATGTTGAAATCCTAACCCCCAAAGTGATGGTATTAGGAGATGGGAATTTATTAGAATATTAGGAGGCAGGTGTTGATTAGGTCATGAGAGCAGAGCACACCCCCTCTTCCCACCCCTTGCTTTCTTTTTTCTTTTTGAGACAGGGTATCACTCTGCCTTCTAGGCCAGAGTGCAGTAGCACAATCATAGCTTACTGAAATCACACACTCCTGGGCTCAAGCAATTCTCCAGCCTCAGCCTCTCAAGTAGCCAGGACTATGGGTGCACACCACTATGCTCAGCTAATTTTAATTTTTTGGTAGAGAGGGTCTCGCTATGTTGCCCAGGCTGGTCTCAAACTTCTGCCTCAAGCAATCCTCCCACCTCAGACTCCCAAAGCTCTGGGATTACAGACATGAGCCACTATGCCTGTCCCAGAGCCCTTTTAAAGATTAGTGCCCTTATAAAAGAGGCCTGGGACAGCTGCATTGCCCCTACCATCATGTGAAGACACAATGAGAAGGCTCCATCTATGAGCTAGAGAGTTGGTCCTCACCAGACCAATTTGCCAGTGCCTTGACCTTGGACTTCCTAGCCTCCAGAACTGTAAGAAATACATTTCTGTTGTTTTAAACTACTCAGTTTATGATATTTTGTTATACCAGTCCAAATAGACTAAGATATCCCTAGAGAAAACCACTTTCAAAAATTTTTAGTTTTGCTCTTTCTGCTAATTACCATTAGTATTTTTTTTTTTTTTTTTTTTTTTTTTGAGATGCAGTCTTGCTCTGTTGCCCAGGCTGGAGTACAATGGTGTGATCTTGGCTCACTGCAGCCTCTGCCTCCCGGGTTCCAGCGATTCTCCTGCCTCATCCTCCTGGGTAGCTGGGATTACAGGTGCATGCCACTACTCCTAGCTAATTTTTGTAGAAATGGGGTTTCACCCATGTTGGCCAGGTTGGTCTTGAACTCCTGACCTCAGGTGATCCGCCTGCCTTCACCTCCCAAAGTGCTGGGATTACAGGTGTGAGCCACCATGCCCAGCCTACTGTAGTAAATTTTATGTTTTATTTTCCCCTAACTTTTTTTTTTTTTTTTTAATTTTTAGTAGCAATGAGGTCTCACTCTGTTGCCCGGGCTGATCTCAGACTCCTGGCGTCAAGTAATCCTCCTCCCTCAGCCTCCCAAAGTGCTGGGATTACAGACATGAGCCACCACCCCTGGCCTTTTCCTTCGTTTCGAGAAAAAACATACACATTTTATTAACGTGTACATGGGGGTGATCACAGAGTGATCACTGCTATGTTCCCCAACTTTTGATTTAAAGAAATTTCAAACTGGCCGGGCATGGTGGCTCACGGCTGTAATCCCAGCACTTTGGGAGGCTGAGGAGGGTGGATCATGAGGTCAAGAGTTCAAGAAAAGCCTGGCCAAGATGGTGAAACCCCATCTCTACTAAAAATAAAACTATTAGCCAGGCATGGTGGCAGGTGCCTGTAATCCCAGTCACTAGGAAGGCTGAGGCACGAGAATCGCTTGAACCTGGGAGATGGAGGTTGTAGTGAGCCAAGATCATGCCACTGTACTCTAGCCTGGGTGACAGAGTGAGACTCTCAAAAAAAAAAAAAAAAAAAAAGAATTAAGGACGTTCTCCCCTATAACCACAATATACTTCTCCCACTTAGGAAAATGTTATCACTGACATGATTATCTAATAAAATGTCCATTTTCAGATTTCCATAATTGTTCAATGTCTCTTTCAACATTATTGAAATAATTTATTTCAATCCAGGATCCAATCACTCATCACACATGACACTGAATTTGTTATGTCTCTTCAGCTATATTTTTCTTTCATGACACTGATATTTTTGAAGGGTACAGGTCAGTTGTTTTTTAGAATATCCCTCAATCTGGACTTGTCTGATTGTGTCCTCATGATTAGATTCAGAGTCTACATTTTTGACAGGAGAACTCCAGCGATGATGTGATATCTTAGTGTTGCACACCAGTAGACACATGGTGTCAGTTTGTCTTGTTATAATTGATGCTAAGCTAGTTTGGTCATTTCCTTAAGGAGGTATCTGTCAGATTCCTCCCAGATTACTCACAAATGAGTAATTTGTGAGGTGATACCTAGAGACCAGATGAGTACCCTGTTCTCCAACAATCGTTCACTGTGTTGTGGTTTTTTGTTTTTTGTTTTTGAGACAGAGTCTCACTCTGTCACCCAGACTGGAGTGCAATGGCGTGCTCTTGGCTCACTGCAACCTCTGCCTCTTGGGTTCAAGCAGTTCTCCTGCCTCAGCCTCCCAAGTAGCTGGGATTACAGGCACCTGCCACCACACCCAGCTAAATTTTTGTATTTTTAGTAGAGACAGGGTTTCACCATGTTGACCAGGCTGGTCTCGAACTCCTGACCTCAGGTAATCCACCCACCTCGGCTTCACAAAGTGCTGGGATTACAGGCATGAGCCACCGTGCCTGGCCTCAGTGGTTTTATTATCCAGTGATGCTCCTTGCCTGAATCACTTACTACTATGTGCTGCTAAAGTGGTGATTTTAAAAATTCCATTACTTCTTCTGTACTTATTAGTTGACATGTTTCTTGAAAATATCATTTTCCTTTCTTTCCTTCTCCTTTAAAAAATTAATTTTTTTAAATTTTAGTATTTATTTTTATTTTTTATAGAGACAGGGTCTTGCTCTGTCACCCAGGTTGGCATGCAGTGGTGTGATCATAGCTCACTGCAACCTTGAAATCCTGGGCTCAAGTGATCCTCTTGACTCAACCTCCCACGTAGCTGAGACTACAAGCATGCACTATTATTCCCAATTAAGTTTTTCTGTTTTTTAGAGACAGAATCTTGCTATGTTGCCCAGGCTAGGCTCAAACTCCTGGCCTCAAGCAATTCTCCTGCCTTGGCCTCCCAAAGTGCTGGCATTACAGATGTAAGCCACTGCACTTGGCCAAACATTTTTATTTTAAAATAGATTGTAACACATAGATTCTTTTAAAAGTATCTGATGTGTGGCCAGGCATGGTGGCTCATGCCTGTAATCCCAGCACTTTGGGAGGCCAAGGCAGGTGGATCACCTGATGTCAGGAGTTCGAGACCAGCCTAGCCAACATGGTAAAACACCGTCTCTACTAAAAATACAAAAATTAGCCAGGCATGGTGGCAGGCACCTGTAATCCCAGCTACTTGTGAGGCTGAGGCAGGAGAATCGCTGGAACCTGGGAGACGGAGGTTGCAGTGAGCCGAGATCTCGCCATTGCACTCCGGCCTGGGGGACAAGAGCGAGACTTCGACTCAAAAAAAAAAAAAAAAAAAAAAAAAAATTATCTGATGTGTTCTAATCTGGTCCTGTCATTATTTCAATACTGAAATAATTCCCAATCTGGCCAGTGAGAGCCCTTTCAAGTTGGCTTCCTTGTCCTCTTGGCATGTGACTGTCATTTTTGAGCACTTTCTTACTTTGTGGCACAAGATGCTCTAGGTTACTTTGTACTCTTCCTGTTCCAGCCCTGGTATCAGCCATTTCCGTTAGGAATCTTCCGTTATAATTTAGATTTATGTATTTATTTTTGAGAGGGAGTCTCACTGTCACCCAGGCTGGAGCGCAGTGGCATGATCTCGGCTCACTGCGACCTCCGCCTCCTGAGCTGAAGTGATCCTCTCACCTCAGCCTTCCAAGTAGCTGGGGCTACAGGCACGCCACCACACCTGGCTACCATTAATAACTTAAAATAACATAAGCTGGAGCAAATTCCCTTCCTTCTATTGCCTTTTTCCTTTCCACTTCCCAAATTTGCTATACATTTTTTTCATTGTCAAGATGAATAAGATGACATTTTGATGTGTGCCTATAAACTAGTCAATCCCTTGTGCTCATAGGCTGATTCTAAAAAATTAAAAGCCAATAAATGACTCATTTTATGATTTTATATATATAATATATTTTCTCTAGAACCAGTTACACATTCGGTCGCAAATTTTTGTAGATATGCATCTCCTTCAGGGCCTATTGAAGATTCACATTTCTTAGCCCCAGAAGTTCTGAATCAATTTTAAGGGGCCCAGTGATTCTAGTACATTCTGAAGAGATGTTATTGGGTATACAAAGAAAGAAGGCAATGTAATTTCATGCTATTAAACTTTGGCAACTTGTCTAAGAGTCCTCCAAATGTCAGCCCCTGTTTTCTTTCTAGCTGTGTTTTCTTGAGTCTTATTTGGCCCAAACTATTTCTTATATACCATATTTCCCTCTTTCTTTGATTCTTCTTTTTTTCTGAATATACATTCCTTCTTTCTTGGATTCTTTAAACTATTTTTTTTACACTTTCTAGAGTCATTTTTTCATATCTCTTTTGTATGTTAAAATTTCTGAGCCATTTTACAAAAATTAGCTTCATTTTGGTGTCATACTTCGAAGACAGTTTGGCTTGACTAAAGTCCGTTGTTGTTCTGATATGCATTCTTGAGGCAAGATGCCTCTTTTTCATTTTTATTTTTATTTGTTTTCACTAGAGATGAGGTCTTACTATGTTGCCAAGGCTGGTTTTGAACTCCTGGAATCAAGTAACTTTTCCCCTCTTAATTCTTGTTTTTTTCTACATTCTTGGAATTCTAAAACTTCAACATGATGTGCCTTGGTCTAGGCATTGTTTAACCCTTTTTAACCATACTTGGCAATTGGTGGGGTCCTTTAATCTGAAGATTTTTATCTTTTTTCTTTAGCTAAAGACAATTTACTCTTGGTATGTTTTTTGCTATATCTTTCTTTCAATTTTCTCTCTTCTCTCCTAGTATTCATTTTAAACAAATACTAGACTTCCTAGATATATTCTCCTTGCTTGAAAAATTTTGTCAGTATTTTTCATCTTTTTGTTATGTTCGGGTAGACTTCTTTTCTTTATTTTTTGATGTTTTAAAATTAATTATTTAATTATTTTGAGACAGTGTCTTGCTCTATGGCCCAGGCCGGAGTGCAGTAGCGCAGTCACGCCTCACTGCAGTCTGCAGTCTTGACCTCCTAGGCTCAAGCAATCCACCTGCCTCAACTTCCTGAGTAGCTGGGACTACAGGCATATGCTGCCATGCCCAACTAATTTGTTTTTTAAATCTTTACTAAAGACAGGGTCTCACTATGTTTCCCAGGGTGGTCTTGCACTCTTAGGCTCAAGCAATGCTCTCACCTTAGATTCCCAAAGTGTTGGGATTACAGGCATGAGCCATTGCACCTGGCTTGAGATTTCTTTATTTTCCAGTTTACAAACTGCGTAAGTGGGTTGGGAGTGGATTGGGCATGTTAGACTAGCTTTCTTGTTGGGGACTGGGTGGGAAGCACACAGGTTGGGGACAAACTGCCAAAAAAGTAGAGCTTTACTCTGAGTAAAGTGCCCTGTGGTGTATCTCCCTTCTAGATGAAGCTGTCTTTGTCTTTTTCCCCCTCTGTCCCTCATGGAGGACCGGAGTTACCTCTGTTCTGCTTTTCCCTGTGGCTCTTACGGCCGTCCTATTTGTTTCCCTAGTCAAGTTGTTCTCCCCTTCATGGAGTTATTCTCATTCAGCTTTTCCCCAAATCCAAAGCTGTATCCTCTAGCCACTGTTAGGTGGAAACAAGGGAGAGGAGCCTACTGACCCTGCTGTGCAATTCATGTAAGTCATGCATTATTCTGATGGTCACCACCCAGTCCTGGTCTTCTGCTCTTCCTAGTGTTTAATGCAGAATTTGGAGCCTCAGCGTATTCTGTCACTGGGGCTCTAAGTCAGACTGCCTGGGTTTAAATCCCGTCTCTTTTTGTGTTAACTACCTGAGTCTCACTAGATATCATCTGTGAAGTGGGGATTACAATAATGCAGTGTTTTGTGTACAGTAAATGCTCAATTATTATTAGTGACTACGAAGATTATTAACTCTGATATTTTTTTTTTTTTTTTTTTTTTTTTTTGTGAGATGGAGTCTTGCTCTGTTGCCTAGGCTGGAGTGCAGTGGTGCAATTTTGGCTCACTGCAACCTCCGCCTCCCAGGTTCAAGTGATTCTCCTGCCTCGGCCTCTGGAGTAGCTGGGATTACAGGTACGCACCTCCATGCCTGGATAATTTTTTTTGTATTTTTAGTAGAGACTGGGTTTCACCATGTTGGCCAGGCTGGTCTCGAACTCCTGACCCCAGGTGATCTGCCTGCCTCGACCTCCCAAGGGGCTGGGATTATAGGCGTGAGCCACTGTGCCTGGCTCAACTCTGATATCTTGAGTTGTGATTTTTATTTTCTTTTAAAAAAAATCAATCTGATCCTACCCATTTTTTATCTTTTTTTATCCAAGTAACATATTCATACTGTTTTAAAGAGCAAAAACTTTATAAGTCTTATAACTAAGAATCATTATCCCCTGCCTATCTTGTTCCACACTTGAGCCCCAAGACCACCAGTTTCAACGCTGAAAACTCTTTTATTTCCAAGAAACATTATAATACTGCTTCATGAGTTTTCAATTTCATGTATCTATTGACTTCCTATTATGAAAGACGAGGACTTAATCATTTTTTTTTGAGACAGACTCTCACTCTGTCGCCCAAGCTGGAGTGCAGTGGTGTGATCTCAGCTCACTGCATCCTTTGCCTCCTGGGTTCAAACGATTCTTCTGCCTCAGCCTTCTGAGTAGCTGGGACTACAGGCGCACCATGCGCAGCTAATTTTTGTATTTTTAGTAGAGACGGGGTTTCACTCTATTGGCCAGGCTGGTCTCGAACTCCTGACCTCGTGATCCACCTGCCTCAGCCTCCCAAAGTGCTGGGATGACAGGTGTGAGCCACCACGCCTAGCCACTTAATTCTTTTTTTTTTTTTTTTTTTTTTTTGAGACGGAGTCTTGCTCTGTCGCCCGGGCTGGAGTGCAGTGGCCGGATCTCGGCTCACTGCAAGCTCCGCCTCCCGGGTTCACGCCATTCTCCTGCCTCAGCCTCCCGAGTAGCTGGGACTACAGGCGCCAGCCACCTCGCCCGGCTAGCTTTTTGTATTTTTTAGTAGAGACGGGGTTTCACCGTGTTAGCCAGGATGGTCTCGAACTCCTGACCTCGTGATCCGCCCGTCTCGGCCTCCCAAAGTGCTGGGATTACAGGCTTGAGCCACCGCGCCCGGCCTGGCCGCCACTTAATTCTTATACTTTTCCCCAACCCCATCCTTCTCTCTATTGAGACAAGACAAAAATCTATTGTTCACATTATGATGACATGTAAACATTATTCACCACTCAAAGCTGAGCCATAGTGTAAAATGATGACATTTCCTTATACACCTTTTTGTTTTTTTCTAGAAGTAATAATCACTTTGTTATTTATTCATTTAATTTTTCTATGTACTTAAAATAAATTCATCCCCAACTTTCCTCTCAAAGAGCGCCACTCAGTAGGTGAAAACAGATTACCTGATGTACGAGGTTCACTTTTTTCTTGGAGACATTGCCCCTGGAGCCTGCTGTGCCCCTGGGCTGTCAGGTCTGATTGCTCTCTAGCCCTGCTCTATGCCAGGCTTCCCTTCCCCAGGAGCCTGGGAATTCTCTCCAGCTTTCTCCTGTGTTGGAAGCTCTGTGATGAGGTGGATTACTCTGGGTGTGAAAGAAGATGTATGGTTCCTGGCCCTTCAGCATTGAGCACATTCTTGGGTCTCCCAGTGTCATTAAGGTTCTTGCCAACTCAGCACAAAAGATGTGCTGGAGGGCGAGAGGGACACAGCATCAATGAAGCCGGAGCAGCAGGAACCAAAGGGGCTCGAGGCTGGAACAATCATCTGTCCAGGAGGCCTCAACTGCTGCTGACCCCACTGTGAACATCTTGGCATTACTTATTTGGGATTCAAAGTGCTGGGCAGAAGTATCTGATTGGCCATGCCTAAGTCTCATGGACATGAGGAAGGAAGATTTCCTTCCTTCAACTTTTTTTTTTTAGAGACAGGGTGTTGCCGCTCCATCACCCAGGCTGAAGTGCAGTGAAGCAATCTTAGCTCACTGCAGCCTCGACCTCCCAGGCTTAAGCGATCCCACTGCCTCAGCATGCCACCAGGCCTGGAAAATTTTTGTATTTTCTTTTATAGAGACGGGGTTTTGCTGCGTTGCCCAGTCTGGTCTTGACATCCTATGTGCAAGCAATCTGCCTGTCTTGGCCTCCCAAAGTGCCACCATGCCTGGCCTTCCTTCCAATTTGGTGGTGAGGGATGGTGCATTATATCCACTTACACAGCCACCATAGTCGTTTCCTCCCAGATAGGAAGCGGGATTGGAAATTGGGCAGCAAAACTCAATGTAAATACCCACCGTGCTCTTTGATTGAATCTGTTTCCCCATCTATATAACTTAAAACAATTCATATTGGTCTCAAAAATGCATTCAGCTTGAGGATTAAGTGAGATAATTAGAAAACAGCACAGTGCCTTGGCTCATGATAAATTCTCTACAAATTTTGATTTGATCTGGGTGGAAGGATGAAAATATTTTATGTAGTTGGAGTGATGGAAACTAAGGCTGAGAGCCCAAAAAAATCTCATGAAAGAGAAGGGCTGGCCGGGCGCAGTGGCTCAAGCCTGTAATCCCAGCACTTTGGGAGGCCGAGACGGGCGGATCACGAGGTCAGGAGATCGAGACCATCCTGGCTAACACAGTGAAACCCCGTCTCTACTAAAAAAATACAAAAAGCTAGCCGGGCGAGGTGGAGGGCGCCTGTAGTCCCAGCTACTCCGGAGGCTGAGGCAGGAGAATGGCGTAAACCCAGGAGGCGGAGCTTGCAGTGAGCTGAGATCTGGCCACTGCACTCCAGCCCGGGTGACAGAGCGAGACTCCGTCTCAAAAAAAAAAAAAAAAAAAAAAAAGAAAGAGAAGGGCTGAGGGAGCCTGGAGTCCTTTATCTTGGAGAGCAGATCTGGAGGGGGCAGAACAGGGCCTAGTCCTGTTTAGGGCAGAGGCCACTGTAGATGGTTGAACTTGGCCTCCTGTGTCTTCGTTTTCCTGGATGCAGTTGTTCATAACTGGGTCAGGACCTGGGCTCAGCTGAGATGGAGTCACCATGCAGGTCAGGGAGGGCAGAGCAGGGCCCCAGGCAGAGTAGGGCCCAGGTGGGAGGACCAGCCCACACAGAGGTCAGGGCTCAGGCACAGGTGTGGAAGGAGTCACTGTCCTACCCATCCTTCCTGCATGGATCCACCAAAGGCCCCAGAGGACTCCAACTACATCCCTGGCACAGTGGAGAGGGTGAGAGGGGTCACTCAGGGGACACATTAGCAAACACAGAAAGGTGAAATCTTATCTTCAGCTCAGCAGATATGGCTGTGAACTCTTAACTAATGAGATCTAGGAAGAGGTCCTTTCCTCTGAGGAGTCTCCCTGCCCCCCCGCCCACCTTCCAGGCACTCAGGGTCCACCCCTCCCATGTCTGGGCTCCCTCTGGGATCTGCCCAGTCCCTGATCTGGTCTCAGAACACAGGATTCCAGGCATTTTGTTCCCAGGGTATTTCCTCTGCTTGGCTCTGAGTTCCTGCAGGGCAGAGCCAGTGTCTCATTTCTCTCAGGGCCCAGCCCAGAGTCTGGCCCAAAGGGCACCGAGAAAGGTTTGAAGAATGAATGAAGCTGGAATTGAGCTGAACCTTGGATAGATAAAGGAGAAAAGAAGAAAGCATTTCAGAGACAGAGGCAGGAACAACATGGCTGGAAAGATAGGGCACACGTGACCGACTTGTCTTCAGGGACAGAAGGATCTGGTTTGGGAGGGAGGTTGGTATTTGTGCCAGTTCTCTCTCTCTCTCTCTCAAACCTTTCCTATGGTGCTAAGCCAGTGCGCTCTCAAACATCTGCCACAGTGTTTGTGAGTTTGGTCCTCACATCAGCCCTGAGAAAAAGACGTAATTATTCCCATTTTATTGATGAGATGACGGAGGCTCAGAAAGCGGATGAGCAGGAATACAAATAGGCCTGTCTGATTTCTGAGCCTAAAGAAGTAGGTGGTTGGACTTTGTAGCCCTGAAGGTGGGCATAGTTTGAGGGGTCCTGGCCACACAATATGTTACCAGCCTCCGTCCCGAATAGAAGGCAATGGCATATGCATGGGTCATGATCCCATAGTGTGGCCCCTGTGCTGGCTTAGGTGGAAATAGGGGCGGTAAATGACAAGTGGTTTCATACCCACAGCCCTTTACCTGCACAGCTGCTCATACCCCATGTGCCCTGCCTCCCTTGCCCCACTATGGACTTTTCTGGTCCTCCAGGTGATTCCTACTCTTCTTTCAAGCTTGACTCAAGCCTCCCTTTTCTCTGGAGGCTCCTTCTGGAGTAGATCTGACCTTTCATGGCATTGGGTCTTTATTTGACCCTGCTCCAGCACGTAACCCCAGGAGGTCCTATTGAATGTTTGCAGAGTGAATGAGTGTGTACACATGTCCAGGAAATCCCCATCCCCCAGATTCTCTAGAGAGAGGCAAAGCCTCCCATCCCCCACCTCCTTCCTCTCTTCTCTCCTCCCCTTCCCTGCCCCATCCCTGTGGTGCTGAGTCCAGCAAGGCTGGAGGTTGAAGCAGCTGCCTCTGGCTGCAAGAACCAGTGGGCCCAGGGGTCGGGGGGAAGCAGGAAGGGTTGCCAAGCCAAGCCTGCTCCACACCTCCCATCTAGGGCAGGGAGGGCACGGCTGGGAAGGGCTGAGAAGCCAGGCCACCAGGTCAGTTTGGGAGGAAGAAGCTTCCTGCCGGCCTTCCACCCAGTAGGCAAGTCTGCTGGGGAGGAATCACCTGTGCACTCCCTTGGCGGAGAGCCTGAGAGTCAGGGCTGGACCCGTTGTCAAGAAGACTGCATTTCAGACTGCATTTGGCAATTCTCTGGGCCCGGCTAGAGGTGGGATGGGATGCAGAGATGAATAAGATCCATTTCCTCCCCAGGGGAGCTTACTGCCAGACATTTAGGGAATAATAACAATCATTGAGCACTTTACCAAGTGCCAGACACTGATCTAATTGAAAAGTAACTGCACGCTCACAACAGCCCAAGAGATAAATGCTACCAGAAGCTCCATTTGACCTGTGGGGATAATGAGGCACAGAGAGATCAAGTAGCCTGCCCCAGACCACATGGTACGTAAGCTACATACTGGGATGCCTGAGTGTGGACCCAGGCAGTCTGGCGTCAGAGTCTCTGCATTTAGCCCTCACATTACACATGCTGTAAGCCAGCCCAGGTGCCATCTGCCATGGCCAACACATGCAGCATCTTAATCCCCACTTTGCCCCCTTGTCAGGAGGTTTTTAGGCACTGTAAACGTGCCAGTCACCAAAGTATGCTTTAGGATATCACCATGACTAGTGCCCTTTGCTGCCTGCCATGGTTACATCTTTATCTATGGGCTTGTATTCTCATTCCTGGGAAGCACAGTTCCTGTGACTCTACCATCTCACAGTCCCTTGGAATGTCTTGTACAAAGCAGGTACTCAGATGCGTTTGCCATTGAGGGGTTGAGAATTTCCCCAGGTCTCTGTGACATGAACTAGACTGGATCTGGGTCTCAACCTGTGCACTGGGAATCACGTGGGGAGTTTAACAAAAACTGATACCCAGAACCCATCCTCAGAGGTTCTGATGTAATTGATGTAGGGTGCAGTCTGAGCATGGGGGATTTTAAACACCCCATGTTATTCACAGTTATTCTGATGTACTGCCTGGGCTGAAAAGTCCCATATTAACACTGTTTTAGAAATCTTGGAAGTTTCACTTGAGGGAAGGCAGCAGAGGGAACAGCTTTGGAGACCAGTAGGCAAGATTCACATCACAGCTCAGTCACTTACAAATTGGATGAGTTTGGGCAAATCAACTTTCCCAAGCCTCAGTTACATCATCTGTAAAAGAGGATAATGCCATCCCCCTAGAAGGAAGTGCTTGAAGTAAGATTATTGAGCATCTACTAAGTGCCAGGTGCTTGGGTGCTCTTAGGGGACAATAGAAAACAAGACAGCTGTGGCTCCTTATCTTGTGATATTTACCTTCCTTAATTCTGTTTAAGAAACTTTTACTGGGTTTGGGATATCAAGCATTGTATGGGTTCAAAGATGGACAAGAAATTGTACTTGCCCTTGAGAAAAAGAGTAGTAGACACTAATTAAAATAGAGGAAGGAAGATGACAAGAAGGTTACCAACCAAGAGTGGTGGGGTTCAAAGGAGAGAGGTATTTAGAGGGCAGACCAGGGAAGTTTCTGTGGAAGACATGATACTTTAGAAGGCCCTTAGAGGATAGATAAGATTTTGTAGAATGGGATGAGTGGTAGTGGAAATAAACAAAAGCATGGAGGCAGGAACAGCCAATAATCCAACCTGGCAAAAGAGCTGGATATACATGCAGAGGAGGGAAGAGAGTGTGCATACACGGCAGGAAAATCAGGGTTGGAGCCTTAAATGCCAGGGTAAGGCATTTACACTCGATTTGGTCAGCCGTGGGAACCATGCAGGGACTGGAGCTGGGTTGGATAATTCTTAGTTCTTAATACCTGGACTGCCTCTGGCTTCATTCTGGAGTTTGTGTCTTCATTGCCACTGTCCTTGGGGCCTCCCCTTTTCTGCTGATGTCCACCTTGGTCCTATGTTCAGTGCCCTGTCGCTGTCCTCAGGTAAGGGTCTGATAAACTCACCCAACCTCAAGCATAAGATTCATCTCCAGATGGTACCTTCCTAGGTAATTGCATTTTGGCAGGTACAGTGGAAGGGGCACCACACAGAATCTGGAGGAGGCCTGGTTCTAATCCTAGCTCTGTCTCTCATCAGCTGTGTGATGTTGGGCAAGTCACTTCCCTTCTCCGAGCTTCAGTTTCCTCATCTGAAAAGTGGCCAGGCTGGATGGGTCAATTGACAATGACCCTTCCAGCTGCAATGGGTCAACTGACAATGACCCTTCCAGCTGCAATGGGTCAATTGACAATGACCCTTCCAGCTGCAATGGACTCTGACTAACTTTGTCAATTGCTAAATCCAAGAATGTTTCTTTTGACTCATGCAAGGGGCTGCTGCTGCTGAAAATGAGGTATTAAGCATGAGGCTCAAGGGAAAGAGATGAAGAGGCCACATGTAGGTGATCAGCAGGGTCAGCTGGGCCCAGGCTTGGATTCATCACAGCTCAGGTGGGTATGGGAATGGAGACGCCTCCAGATGATTTCAGCCCCCAGCTATTCAGGTGTTCCCAGTTGAAATCCCAGACACTGCACGGCAGAAATAAAGCCATACACACTGTGCTGTCTGAACTTCTGTCCCTCAGAATGCATGAACATAGTGAAATTGTTGTCCTGTGCCACCAAGGCTGGTAATGGTTTGTCATCAGTGACAGATAAATGGAAATGGAGGAAGAGGTGTTTAGGGATAGTTTGGTAGGGGACTCCCCATGTTGGTGAAACTTCACCAGTGGGTGTCCTTCCCCTAGGTCCACTGACGTCAGAAGCCACCTCTGGTCTTGGATATTACTCTATATATCATGGTGCTCTTAGGAGAGGAGGCTTGCTCACGGCACTGTTCTGGATTATTGTGAAGTTTGTAAACAAGGAACTCTTTCTCAAGGATGTCCTGGACGCGGAGGCACTGCTCAGCTGGAGGGCGGGGTCCATCTGTATTTGTCCCAATGTCCAAAAGGCTGAACGGTGTGTGTGTGCTCACACTGGTAGAGGTCCTCTAAGTGCATCTTACACACTCCATCTCATCTCAACCCCACCATAGCTTCATTAGGAGCTACCGGAAGGAGCATTTCTCCCACTTTAGTGATGAAGAAAGAGCCATGCCCAAGAACATACATACGGAGTGGCAGGGCAGGGCTTTGAACCTGGTGGTAGGACTGAATCTAAGGCCCTTTTGAGGAGCCCCGTGGGTGACTTAGGGATGGAAATTCCAGGGGTTGGGGGGTCCTCATTTGCTTCCTCTAAACAGCCTCTTGTTTTGAAATAAGACTAACGAACTTGGCTTAAGTTCTGTTTTCCCTTCCTTCCTCCCTTCACCCACTCCACTCTCATTCCTTTTTTTCTTCAGGATTTTTTTGGCAGAGGGCAGAAGGAGGAACCCCTCCCAAGTCCTCTATTAGGAAGGCGTGATGGCGAGATGGGGGCTTCACTTACCAACCATGCTAGGACAAAGGGCAAACTAGGGCAGGCTGCTCCCAGATTGGGTCGGGGGCAGTGAGGAGCAGAGCGGCCCTTCTCATTGCAGCCCCCACCTTGCCATGCGCTGTGGGCGTGAGGTTTCCAGGAGAGTCTGCGGTGTAGGGAGCAGAGCTGGCTGGGAGGGAGGAGGCGGCCTATTCCTCAGTGGGGCTTCCTCGCTCACGGTGTGTATGGTGGGGAGAGGAGCACGCAATTGCCATTTTCTGAGGATTGTGCCAGACCATATCACACATACAAGCTCATTCAAATCGATTTCCAGATAAGGCCGGGGGAGGGTAGCCGACTTGCCCAAGATCACGTAGCATGTGCGCGGCAGAGCCGGTAGGGACGCGCAGAGGGTCTTGCTACCGACTCTCCCCGCTCTCCCGGGAGCCTGGGAGCCCTGGGGCGTCCCCTACCTGGCCGGGAAGCTGGGCTCTTGCCCCGGGGCTGTCCGGAGGGGGCTCCAGCAGGGGGCGCCCAGAGCCCCGTCCCGGGCAGTCGGGCGCGCCTCCAGCCGGCGCCTGGGACTGGGCTGGCCGCTCCGCCCCCTCGGCTCCTCGGCTGCTCTGCGGGCGGGCGCCGGGCGCTCTGGGAGGAGAGGACTGCAGGGCCGAGCCCAGCTCACCCTGCCGTGTCCCCAGTGCCCGCCGTGCCCGCCGTGGTCGCCGCAGCGCAGCCTCCCGCCGTGAGTAGCACCTGTCTGCGGGCTCGACGGGCAGGACGGGGCGCGCGGCCTGACAGTAGCAGCGCCCGGGGCTGGGGCTGGGGCTGGCGGGGCCAAGAGATCCAGGCACTCGCTCGCAGATCCCGGGCCCGCCGCCCCAGTGCCTGACGCCATGGCCTGGGGCATTGTGGCCGGCACCCGAGCGCTGGAGCTGCCCGCTGCTGCCCTGGGGCGCCCTCCGGAGCCTGGCACTTTGACCTGGGAGACAGGATGGGGGCTGTGGGCAGAGCCAAGCACTCAGCAGGGAGATGGGACACAGACGTCCATCAGGTTAGGCCCCCTGGAACGAGCAGAGCACGCCCAGCTCCCGGCCAAGTCTTCTCAGCTTGGGCCGACTCTCTCACCTCCTGCTCCCGCCTGGCACAAGGAGGTGATGCGAGGAGGGTGCTCAGATGTCTGAGCCTCCTGTGGGGCCGAATGAAGCTGTGGTCCCCGCCGTCAGGCGCCCCTGCCTGGGGCAGAGCTAGGGTGGGCAAGGGGCAGCCAGTACGCGTGCTGCAGGTTGGGGTGGAAGGGCTTGGAAGCGCGTTGCTAACAGTTGACTAGGACTCTGGGCCAGGCGTTGTGGAGGTCCCAAGGCCTGCATAGGTCTGGCTAACCCTCACTATAACTCTGCACGGTGGAAACTGGTATTCTTACTTTACAAAAGAGAAAACGAGGCCCAGAGAGGTGAGCTTCGTTGAAGCCGTGCAGGTAATGGTAAGGTAGGGGTGCACACCGGAGGAGAGGGCACCATAGCTGGCTGCCTCGGGGGCAGATGCAGGGACAGTGCCTGACATCTTGTACACTGGAATCCATTGGAGGGCAGCTGCTCTGGTTTCTGACACTGCGTTTCTCAACTGCCTCTGTGGAAGGTATTCCTGGGAGAGTCCTGTTGACCTAAGAGGCCCTGGTGCCTTGGCCTCTTCACAGCTAACTTCAGAGCCCTGTCCTTCCCCAAACCACTCATCTCCCAAGATGTTTTTTGAGCACCTCAAGTGGCACCACTGATGATTCAGCAGCTTCTGAGGAGACTTGGGCAGAGGAGTTAGGGGTGTGTGGATGTGGCTGGAGGTCTGCTCCTCTGGGGTAAGTTCCTGGCTGGCAGGAATGAGACCCGCACCCAGCCTGCCCACCTCCCTGAGGCCTCCTGATTTGTTAGCTGTGGGGTGAACAAGCAGGCTTCCCAAGGGAAGCTGGATCTTTGCCAGAGGGACCAAGTTTGTCTTGGGTCAACTCAGGCAGGTGGCTGACCTTCTGTGGGCCCCAGCTTCCTCATCAGAGACCACGATGGGTCAAAGCCTGGAATGTAGAGAGGAGCTCTGTAATGCCAGCGCCCCATCCCTTCTGTTGGTAGCCTCTCCAGAGCCTGAGTATGCTGATTCCTAATGGAGGTGTGTGTAATGAGACAGTCGTGTGTGTTTGGCCCAACCATTGCCTGCCCTCTTGCTGTGGTCCCGTTTCACTCACTTGCACTTGGTGAGGTGGGGTGAGGAACTGAGAGAGTTCACTTTGCAGAGTGAGCTGGGCCAGTGTGGGAGAGGGCTTCGTGAGTGTTGCGAGTTTCCTGTGAGGTGATCTTCCAGCCCTAGACACATCCTCCTAGCTTGTCCCTCAGGAAGCCATTGACTTTGCCAACCCTGGTGCCATCTTGGAGGAGTTGGGGTGGCAATCAACAGAAGAAACCCTGGGAAGAGGAGTAGGGTGGGTCACACATGTGATGTTCAGCGAGTCTCTTCCCTGTCTGGACCTCAGCTTCCTCTTGTAAAAACAAGTGGGTTAGACCAGACAGCAGTGGTTTTCAAACTTCTATTTCACAGTGAATTCTTACCCAGAACCCCAACATGTAGTATGGATAACATGGAACTGCTCTGGCTTCCCCTTCTCACCCTGGTGATCCTGAAGCAGGTCTAAAAATCCCTAAATAGATGATCTGTGGGATCCCTTTCTGTGGAGTTCTAGGAAATCTGTGGTAGCCCCCTCAAGTGTTGCCTACTATTAGAGTTGTAGGCAGGAATTTGAGTTCCAAGGACTCCTTCAGGAGAAATGTGGGCATTAAGGTGGGTATCATCCTGGGAGCATCTGGAGCTGATGGCCTGTGCCTCTGGCCAAAAGTTGTAACTGTGTCCCTCCCCTCTGCCATGTGATTTCAGCTTTTGAGGCTGGAGAGGTCCTTGTGCCTCTGGGTCCTTATCTGGGTCATAGCTGGTGACAATAATTCCACCTCAGTTTCACCCCTTTAGTTTGTTTCTAAACTAGTACAATGCAAATTCTCCTTAGGAGCGGTGTTAGGAAAGTGCTTGAAGTGGTTATCAGTTGTTTTATCTGATGAGCATCTGAGCAGCGGCCTTGAGAAAGGAGGCTGGGGAGCTAAGTTAAAATCAGCCAACACTTATATAGTGCCTGCTGTATACTAGCCTACTACAAGGGGTGAGAATGTCACAATTCTTGCCCTTATGGGGCAAGAGGAGGGAAGGAATTCACGTTATCCAGGGACCATTTAAAAAATTACACATGGGTTATCTCATTTGTTTCATATTAGTTTCATTTTTTAAAATTATGTAAAATTTTGACCACATACAAAATAAACCTACATCCCATATATCCGTCTAACTACCACCCAGATCAGGAAACAACGTTGCCGGCACCCTGAAGCCTCAGAAGCTCCTCTTCCAACTATCCCGAGTAAGGGGATAACCACTCTTCTGACGTCTAGCACCATGCATTAATTTTCCCTAAATGGGATCACACAGCATGCAGTCTTTTATGTCTGGCTACTTCCATTTAACATTATGTTTCTGAGATTCGTCCATGTTGTTGCAGGTAACAGTAGTTTGTTAATCTCATTGCCGGATAATGATCCCATTGTATGGGTATATAGTACTGCAATTTGTTTATCCAGACTTCTATTGATAACTGTTTGGTTGTTTCCAATTTTTAGTTATTACTAATTGTATTGCGGTGACCATTCTAACGTGGATCGTTTGGGAAAACATCTGCATGCATTTCTCTTAGGTATGTCCAAAGAAATTGCCGAACAGTTTTCCAAAGGTGGTCCCAGTGTATACCCCTCCCAGCAGTGTTGGAGAGCTCTAGTTGCCGCACATACTCACCAACACTAGACATTGTCTTACGTTCACTTTCCATGGAAAGAATGTGAAACTCAGAAAAGGTATCTGTGCTCAGCTAAGCACAATGTGCCAGTAAGTGAAGGAGCTGGGATTTGAACCCTGGTCTATGTGATGACTATGGAATCTATTCCCACCCTCTGGGTTAGACATAAACGTAGCCAGAATGTGATCAACTCAAGCCCTAAAAATGTATGAAGAGCCCTCTTGGGGAACTTGAAGAGGTGGAGAATTGTCATCTGTTTTTGGGAGGGCAAGGATCATGGAGCCACACAGAGATGGTAGCATTTGGCTGGGTCTTTTGGGAAGTGGGCAGTTTTGCCCACTCTCCAGGGCTTTCCAGCTGGGCCTGCCCTGGCAAGGGCCCCACTTCAGCCAAGACGTAGCAGGGATGAAAGTTTTAAGGGCATGGGAAAGGTCAACTTTGACAGGAATATAGGATATGTAAGGGAGGAGGCAAAGGCTGGAAAGATGACCTAAGCCTAATTGGTGGACCTAGTTTGTCCCTAGGGGGCTCACCTGCCCCCCCCCCCCCCCCCCCCCCCCCCCCGCCACCCAGGATGTAGAACCCCAGGCAGAGGCTCACCGTTTTGCTGGGAACTGGGGCTTCTTTGAATCCTACTCTCAGCAAATGGAGCTGGCCTCTCACCAAATGGGAGATCTTAGCTGTTCCTGGGACCACTCTCAGGGTTTCTGCCAACAGAATTTTTTTGGAGTTTCCTGCTTCCATCTAGCTGTGTGAAATTGGTAACCCCACCCCACAGGACCTGACCCAAATTGTTTATTTGGAAGGAAAAATTGTTTTTTCAGCAAAAATAAGATGGTAGATAGTACTCCCTTTACTCCCTGGGCCAATCTCAGGAGATTTGCCAGGATGTTGGGGGTGAGGGGGCGCCAAACTTCTGATTATGGTCAAGCCAAACTTGCTAGAGGGCTCCCTGGCGTGGGTTAAATCACAGCAATAATCATCTTTCTTAGTTGTACAGTAGTTTATATCCTTATCCCCACATGGATGTGTGAAGTATGTGATATAAATAGTATCACTCTGTTTACAGGTGAGGGGATGAGTCCCAGAGAGGGTGCCCATCTGCTGTGGGTCACAAGGCTAACATACACTCACGCTAGTCTGGAACTGGGGCTCCTGGAGCCTGCTCTTTTCATGCTTACCCCGGCCCTGGCCAAGCATGGAGGATGCATGAGGGAGCCTGGGCACCCACAGGCAGGTGACCCTGAGAGTAAGCCCTGTGAGCCAGGCCAGCTCATCCTGAGGGTCTTCAGGTTCTGTGTGCCTCGGTGGAAGGGAGAGAGGTAGATGGCATCTTGGTAATGAAGCTCTGGTTTGCAGGGGGCTCAAGTGGTGGAAAGAGGGTGAAATCTATATACCCCCTGAGAGTTAGGACAGCTCCAGCCACTTGGCGTTGATGAGATGTGCCCTTATGGAATGGTTCCTCCACCTAGCCTGGTGAAAATAGTCTTTTGGGGTTCATGGAGCCCACATGTGGTTGGGATCTGATTGGCGGTCAGCAGAAAAGCTGCCAGTGCTAACCAAAATGAGCTCTGAGAGGCCTTTGCTAAAGACCCTTGGAAGACAGATCCACTGGCAGCTGGTTTTATTCTTGCGATTTGCAGACTGTGCCCTGGGCCCTGCTCTTGGGGTGTTGTCCAGAGTGGCACGTGGCCGTCCCAGGAATGGGTAAGCCCCTTGGGGCAGAGGGATCCCAGGAGAGGATGCAGACAGTCTTTTCTGGTGGAGTGGTAAGTGCTCCCCATGGCTCAGAGTTGGCCTATGGCTTTCAATGAGATGCCTGGGGCAGGCAGAGTTGGCTCGATTTTACAGATGAGGACACTGAGGCCCTTCTGACAAGAGAGGAGATCACAGGGCTAGTTGCAGGCAAAGCTGGAACTAGCACCTCAGCCTCCTGACTCCTGGCACCTTTTGGAATTTGCCTCGCTCCTCCTGCCCATCTTTCTTTCGGGGGTGATGAGTGAGAGAGTTTACAGATTAGTTCAGACACGCAGTTGGGTGGTACAACCCCTGAGGGAGCTGAGATCATGATAATGATCTCACCTTTTAACAGCATTTTCTAGTTTACAAAATAATTTCATGACTTGAAGTTGATTTGACAGTATTAGCCCCATTTTACAGATGAAGAAGCTAAGTCTCTGGCAGCTTAGGTGGCTTACCCAAGCAAGACTGGGACTTGTACCTAGGACTTCTGACTTTAAAACTAGTGCTTTTTTTTTTTCTTTTTCTTTTCTTTTTTTTTTTTCTATTGCCCAGGCTGCAGTGCAGTGGCGTGATCTCGGCTCACTACACCTCTGCCTCCCGGGTTCAAGTGATTCTCATGCCTCAGCCTCCTCCCGAGTAGCTGGGATTGCAGGTGCGTGCCACCATACCCGATTAATTTTTGTATTTTTGGTAGAGATGGAGTGTCACCATGTTGGCCAGGCTGGTCTCGAACTCCTGACCTCAAATGCTCCACCTACCTCGGCCTCCCAAAGTGCTGGGATTACAGGTGTGAGCATCGTGCCTGGCCTTTTTTTTTTTTTTTATAAAACTGTACAATAGCTGCCTCTTTTTGCAGTAGTTTTGAATTTAATGAAAACAAATAGCTGAAGTTCACCATGGATGTTTTTCTGAACTTTTTCAAACAGATCTGAAGACCTGAGGAGCTCTCCTTTCCTGTCTCCTTAACAAATTTGAATTCATGTAAATTAAATAAGAACCACACATCATCAGCTGCAAGTGAGAAAAGGCTTGAGCAGGGCAGTTCTTGAGGAGCCAAGGCTGTGGATTATTACTAAATTATTAGCTCCCTTGCAGCCAATTATGTTTAGGCCTTAGACTCTTAGGCTTGTGCTAATCTGGATGACTGTCCTAACCACAGGTTTCTTCTCATTTCAGGGTTGTATGTTCGAGGCCTCAATGAGGAGCCCAAACATGGAGCCATTCAAGCAGCAGAAGGTGGAGGACTTTTATGACATCGGAGAGGAGCTGGGGAGGTAGGAGACTGTGTAAGAGGTGGGGGGATGCCGAGGGAGCCAAAGTCATGCTTCTTCTAGCACAATTGTCAGTTGGTGTTGGAAGGCAGGGCCACAGGACCAGTGGGAAGCTTTGAAAATGAACCTGAGGATTATTCACCTGCCTGGGTGACTTTGCACATAGTCATTGCTCTGAAAATAATGACTTGCCAGTAAAAGGGATGAGAATTGTTGAGTTCTGTGTTTTCAGCATAATCTAGCTGGCAGGGAAAACCTTCATGATTTTTGTTTGATCTGTTACTTTCTTCATGAAGTTCCCCCAGGCTCTGGATAGAGACCTGACTTGTTGGTTTTCTTCTGAGTCTCACTTGGGATTCTCCATGGTTCCCAGGGTTTTGTTTTAAGCTTAGAACCTGGATGGGAGGTGAGGTAATCCTCCTGAGAATGGATTTATGTTGAGTAACCAGCCACACGAGCCCTGTCATGAAGTTTTCCTGGGATCTTTGTTACTTGGTGTATTTTCAGGTTTGCTGAGCCCAGAATACAGCCAGGGTGAAAATCAGATCTGATAGTACTATAGTTACTATTTGGATAGAAATTAAGGTTTTCTGAAGCTCTTTTCTTGCCTTCCATTTCTACCAGCTGCTAAGATTTAGGTGGTAGTGTAGTGATTACAAAACAGCAGTCCTGAAGTTTGAGTCTCACAACAGTGCATGAAATAGGCATTATTTTTACTCTCATTTTCCAGATGAGGAAACTGTGGTCCAGCATTTGGGCAAGTTGCCCAAAGTTGCTGAGCCAGTGAGTGACATAGCCAAGGTTCTGGCCAGTCCATTTTGCACCTGCACACCTGTTATGCCCTCTCCCATAAGCTTGGCATTTGTACACTCACACATGCTCATCAGAGCACCTAACCTCACCCCTTCACACACAGTGCAGCATGAAAACATGGGAATTTAGAGTGTGTAGACCTGGAAAATCTGAGACGGGTCTCAGTTAATTTAGAAAGTTTATTTTGTCAAAGTTGAGGAAGCATGCCCATGACAGCCTCAGGAGGTCCTGACGACCTGTGCCCAAGGTTGTCACAGCACAGTTTGGTTTTATACCTTCTAGGGAGACATGAGACATCAATCAAATATGCAAGATGAACATTGGTTTGGTCTGGAAGGGCAGGACAACTCCAACTCTAAAGGGAAGACTCTAATGGGGAGGGGGCTTCCAGGTCATAGGTAGATAAGAGACAGATGGTTTGCATTCGTTTCTGGTCAGCCTTTCTAAAGAAGGCAATCAGATATGCATTTATCTCAGTTAGCAGAGGGGTGACTTTGAATAGAACGGGAGGCAGGTTTGCCCTAAGCGGTTCCCAGCTTGACTTTTCCCTTTAGCTTAGGGACGTGGAGGCCCCAAGATTTAGTTTCCTTTCGCAAGTGTCTACTGTATCCAACAGGCAAAACAGGAGTTCTTTTCGCTTTATAGAACTCCTAGGTCAGGACTAATTGTCTTGCTTTTTTTTTTTAACTTTCAAAGATAAAACAGGGCTTCAAAGCCAGAAGAGCTTCACTCCAAAGAGAATGAGACAGCAGGTGCTTCAAGATCAGGGAGCTCATCCTGGCTGGCAGGATGGTGCGTGGGGGAGCAAATAACTGCAGAGAACCCAGAGGGGGATGACTTCTCCCAGGCTCGGGCCTGGTGAAGGGATAGGAAAAGAACATAGGACCAGAGGCTGGGGTTGGTCACTGGAGCCTGCCTTATGGGAAGCCAGGTTCTCTTTGCCTCAGGTTCTTCTCCTGCCCTTGGTGGCACCAGCAGAAAGGTGACATTCTCAGCAACAAACCACGGCCAGCCCTGCCAATGGTGCTCGATTCAGTGCCCTCACTTGGCCATGCCCTGCGTGTGAGTACTGTGGGTACCAAGATGAGCAAGATCAGACAGTCTCTGCCCTCCTGGAGCTCCACCCTGGCAGCGAGACAGCTACACACATGCTAACAAGGGCACTCTTGGATTGGACTAGAGTCTGGGTGGGCAGAGAAACTGAGAAGTTGTGGGGAGTGGGACTCTGAAGAAGGAAGTAGAACCAGCTTCCTGGGGATTGCATTTATGATTCCTTCTTAGTCTTGTCTGTCCCTGACTCCATATATCAAGGACATGTGCTATTAGACCCAGAAGAGACCTCATGTTTTCTGGTCCTCTACCTGCAACAGGGTGTGGAGATCCCATGCATCTCATAGTCTGGGATGTCTTGGGGTGATTCTCACCTCCCCTATTCTTCTAAAGTGCTAATGGGGCAAAAGGTGAGTAAGCAGCAGATGAGGCCCAGGGACTAGGGGCCAGGGGCCTTTGGAGTGGCCAGATGTCCTAGGATTTGTGGTCTAGAGGTCAGATGACCTAGAAGGCCTTTAGAGGTCCTGTCTTTCAGGCCTCTCACTTGACAGTCGAAGAAATGGAGGCTCAGAGAGGGGAAGGGTCTTGCCTGGGGCCACAGAACAGGCTAGAACTAGAGCTGCCTTTGGATGACCACTCAGCTTCTGAAGGGACAGTCCTATTCTTCTCTCTTGCCCTCCTGGTCTTCACTTAACATATTCTTGGGGACCTACTGTGTGCCATGCACCATCCGAGCAGTGGAAAACAAAACAGACATAGTCCTGTCCTCTGGCAGTTTATGCTCCCCAGGCTGGTGGAGAAAGGCACTAGATAAGTGGACGCTAAGGGATAAATCACCATAAGGTGTGTCAAGGGCTAAGAAAAGAGAGAAAAGGATGCCCTGCAAGGGAATGATGGGGGATGTAGTTCCAACTGGGTGGTTAGAGAAGATTGCTCTGAGGAAGTGACTGCTCATTTGAGAACTGAGGGGTAAATGCATAAGCCAAGTCAGCAGCATGGATGAGCCCTGAAGCGGGGAAGTGCCTGGGACCTGGGGAGCCGGCAGGAGGCTGGTATGGCCTTGGAAAGTGGGCCAGGGGCAAGCAGTGTTACATGAGGCTGATGGAATGGGGACTAGATCCAGTTGGTGAATTCCCTGCCAACACAGAGTGGTGGAGAGGTTTAGCCTTTGGGGTCACATGGGTTGGGGTTTGGGTCCCTGTCCTAGTTGTGCAACATTAGGACAGTCTGCCCTCTCTGAGCCTCAGCTTTTTTACCTGTGAGACAGAAGGAGTACCATTACCTAGCTCATGGTCATGGGGATGAAATGAGATGCCAAGTCGGGAATCCCTCTCAGAGCTGGGCATGGGGTAAGTGTTCATGAACAAGAGCTTCTGGCTTTCAGCAGTGACCAGATCAAGCCTTTGAAGTAGGTTTGTAGTGTCAAGGCCCCATCTTCTGCCTCTGCAGCCTTCTAGGAGGAAGGCGTGGGACTCTGCAGGAAGAAGAGCAGGGGGATCATCCTGATGTCTGGGGAGCTCAATGTAAACCTCCTTACTTGGCTGTCAGTGAGTATCCTAGTGTAGACTCAGGGCCCTCTCACTGATTTTAGCTCTTCATTAAGTCCTAACTATGCAAAAATGAAAATGTACAACAGTTTGTTACATGTAACAGTGAATAAAGCTCAGACACGTAATGTTGAGCAAAGGAAGGCAGACTCAGAAGGGTCTGTACTGCTTTATTCCATTTGTGAAAGTTCAAAATGGGCAAAAGGAATCAATGGTGCCAGAAGTCTGAATGGTGGTTATCCTTCGGGGACTAGTGACTGGAAGGGGGCACAAAAGGGATTTCTGGGGTGCTGTATTCTGTTTCTTGATCTGGGTGTCTGTTTCACAGATGTGTTCATTTTATGAGTATTTATATGAAGACATACATGCATATGGGCATTTTCCTGTTTATTAGTCCTTAACTAAAACTGTATAAATATATATATATATGTATTTTTGTTTTGTTTTGTTTTGAGATGAAGTTTCACTCTGTTGCCAGGTTGCAGTGCGGTGGTGAGATCTCAGGGGGTGGGTGCTAGTAGGTAGGCCCAGTGATGGTTTTGTGAACTTCAGCATAGAAAACTACTGCATGCACGATGATATAAAGTAATTTAACATCAGCAGCAGATAATGAAGAGTGATTCCTTGTTTCCTATCCTCCTGCAACCTCCGCCTCCCGGGTTCAAGCTATTCTCCTGCCTCAGCCTCCTGAGTAGCTGAGACTACAGATGCGTGCCACCACGCCCAGATAATTTTTGTATTTTTAGTAGAGATGGGGTTTCACCATACTGGCCAGGAGGGTCTTGATCTCTTGACCTTGTGATCCGCCTGCCTCGGCATCCCCCAAAAAATAAATAACCTTTAATTCTACTTCCTGCCCTGGCCTGGTTCACATGTTTCTGATTCCTTTAGAGGCTTTGTCTATCCTTATCCTATGAGTAAGAGCGTCTCTGTAGGAAAAGCTTTGGATGGAAACGGGATACCCTGGCAGGAGCATCCTGCACTCTGCTGGGACCCTCCCTGGCTCTGCGTATTTGCCTGATTTCTAGCTTCCAGCGCTGAGTGCAGGCAGTTGGCTGTGCTCACACTTTTGGCACCAGCCCGCTTGGGATGCTGGAGGTTGTCTGCTGTTTCTGGGAGTGTTTGGAGAAACGTTGGCTTGCAGACGTTGGCATCTCCCAGCCTTGGTAGCAATCAGTAGAGCAGAGCTCATAAAGAGAAACTCATCCAACTCCTCATTTTATAGATGAGACTAAGGCCAGAGAGGAGAAGTGGTGAACTGGTGATAGAACCAGGGTGGGGTCTGGTGGTCTGACTCCTAGCCCAGGACTCTGGCCACCACATCTTAAGGACCCACAAGACACAAAGTAATTTCTTCCTTTAATTGGAATGCTTCTGAGCAGTGGGAGAGAATATAAGGGAAGGAAGTCTTTTCTGTTTGTACTTGAGGGTAGTGTAGCACGGTCAAAGTTAGGAGAACGAGGCTTTGGGAAGGAGTGATGTTTCTCAGGGGGAGGGTGCTAGTAGGTAGGCCCAGTGATGGTTTCGTGAACTTCTGCATAGACAACTACTGCATGCACGATGATATAAAGTAATTTAATGTTAGCAGCATATAATGAAGAGTGATTCCTTGTTTCCTATCCTTTGATTACTTTCCTTTACTTAGATGGATTTTTTTGTTTTTTTTTTTTTTGGTTTGTTTGTTTGTTTTTGTGAGATGGAGCCTCACTCTGTCACCCAGGCTGGAGTGCAGTCGCATGATCTCACTTCACTGCAACCTCCGCCTCCCGAGTTCAAGCGATTCTCCTGCCTCAGCCTCCTGAGTAGCTGGGATTACAGGCACCCACCACCATGCCTGGCTAATTTTTGTACTTTTAGTAGAGACGGGGTTTCACCATGTTGGCCAGGTTCATCTCAAACTCCTGACCTTAGGTGATCTGCCTGCCTCGGCCTCCCAAAGTGCTGGGATTACAGGAGTGAGCCATCGCACTGGGCCAGATTTTCTTTACTTACATTATATTAACATAAAATCATAAGACGTTTCTGTTGAGCTGGATTTCAACAAAAATTTAATCCAAATCTACCATTTTATAGATGAGGAAAGTGAGGCCCATAGAGGGGAGGTTATTTGTCTAAGGTTGTAAACAAGAATTGGAGGAAGTAGAACTCAAAGGCAGAACCTTCTTGACTTCTGTGCTGGTTTAAAAAAATAAACAAACAGGCCGGGTGCGGTGGCTCAAGCCTGTAATCCCAACACTTTGGGAGGCCGAGACGGGCGGATCACAAGGTCAGGAGATCGAGACCATCCTGGCTAATATGGTGAAACCCCGTCTCTACTAAAGAATACAAAAAACTAGCCGGGCGCCTGTAGTCCCAGCTACTTGGGAGGCGGAGGCAGGAGAATGGCGTGAACCTGGGAGGCGGAGCTTGCAGTGAGCTGAGATCCGGCCACCGCACTCCAGCCTGGGCGACAGAGCCAGACTCCGTCTCAAAAACAAACAAACAAACAAACAAAGAGATAAGAACTTCTTAAATCTACATCCAACCTTTATCCATAGCCCCCACTTCTCTTAAGGATCTTACCATTACCCCACATGTCACCTCTGCCCTGAAGAAGACAGCAACCATATAATTGCTACCACTTAGAAGAGGCTCATGTATGCAAGACACCCTGCCAGACACCCAACCTGCAGTCTCCTTGGGTGGGGATGAGAGACTTGGGTGGGGGAAGGAGCCTCTGCACTAAAGCCTCAGCCTTCCTGAACGTGGACAAAGGATTCCCTGAGGCAGTCATATTGATGGGGGCAGGGGGTAGCCAGACTGGAGTCTCCCAGTGGGATCATCTGTGGTTAAGATCAGCCACCACACATTCAGCTTTGTCAGGACAACCTCTTTGGGGAAAGAAACAACATCCTCTAGGAAATGTGTGAAGTTCAAATTTTCCCAGGCTGGATTCAGTAGCCCAGTCTAGCCACACTGGGCACTATAGAAAACAACAAACGTAGGTGTTAGATTTACTCATCTCAGCCCTTGGCAAAAGAGCTTCTAAGACTAACCCTGAAGCAAGGGGGCTTTTATGATCCCTTTTAAATTAAAAAGATGTTTGTTTATTATAGAAGTTATTCAAGGTGAGACGGGGGCTGTGGCTCACACCTGTAATCCCAGCACTTTGGGAGGCTGAGGCGGGCGGATCGCCTGAGCTCAGGAGTTCGAGACCAGCCTGGACAACATGGTGAAACCCTGTCTCTACTAAAAATACAAAAATTAGCCAGGCGTGGTGGCATGCGCCTGTAATCCCAGCTACTTGGGAGGCTGAGGCAGGAGAATCGTGTGAACCCGGGAGGCGGATGTTGCAGTGAGCGGAGATAGTGCCACTGCACTCCAGCCTGGGCAACAGAGTCAGACTCCGTCTCAAAAAAAAAAAGTTATTCAAGGTGAATGTCATAAAATTATGAAGAGTATAAAGTAAAAAGTAGACTCCCTCTGCCTTCTTGCCGAGTCTCATACCTCACAGGTAGACTTTGATGGTAATTTTCTTCTATTGCCATTCAGAACCTTTCTAAGTGAAGCAAGTGTATGTGTGGACAGAGGGGACCACATGACCATAATGATCAACAACTTGCTTTTCTCACTTAATGAAATCTGTTGAATATCTTTTTATAGCAGTGCAGGTAGATCTGTGAGACTTATTTTGGATGAATGGTTTTTTTAAATTAATAAATTTAAGGCTGGGTGCTGTGGCTCACACCTGTAATCCCAGCACTTTGGGATGCCAAAGCGGGTGGATCATCAGGTGGGGAGTTAACCCAGCAGCTATTTTCCTTCCTTCCCTTCCCCTCCCCCTCCCCCTGCCCGGAGTCTCTCTGTTACTCAGGCTGGAGTGCAGTGGTTCAATCATGGCTCATTGCAGCCTCGACCTCCGGGGCTCAAGCAGTCCTCCCACCTCAGCCTTCCAAGTAACTGGGACTACAGGCATGTGCCACCATGACTAGCTAATTTAAATTTTTTTTTTTTTTGAGACAGAGTCTCCCTCTGTTTCTAGACTGGAGTGCAGTGGTGCCATCTTGGCTCACTGCAACCTCCACCTCCTGGGTTCAAGCAATTCTCATGCCTCAGCCTCCCAACTAGCTGGGATTGCAGGTGTGCACAACCATGCCTGTCTAATTTTTTTTATTTTTAGTAGAGATGGGGTTTCACCATGTTGGCCAGATTGGTCTCAAACTTCTGACCTCAGGTGATCTGCCCACCTCAGAGTCCCGAAGTGCTGGGATTACAGGCATGAGCCACCACACCCACCTAATTTTAAAATTTTTTGTAGGGACAGGGTTTTACCATGTTACCCAGGCTGGTCTTGAACTCCTGGGCTCAAGCAGTCCTCCTATTTTGGCCTCTCAAAGTGCTGGGATTATAGGCATGAGCTATCACACCTGGCTATTTTTATTTCTGAATCTTGCCTACTGATCTTTGCAGGGGTATTTCTCATACCCACAGACCTCCTGCCCTTTGCAGCTACTGTGTCACATGCATTTGCATGTAGTTCACATTCCCCCAAGTGATAAGCGGGGGCAGGTTGGAGAGGCTGGGCCGAGTAGCACTAATGGCCCTATAAGAGCCAGTTATGAGATGAGACTTATCTGGCAGTTGTTTATCAACTCTTTGAAAGCAGGTTCAGAGCTGTTCTCCTATTTGGAATATCACTGCAGCACTCAAGACAGAGGCCAGAGGCCCCCAGAATGTATGTGACTTATCTTTGCTCTTGCTGTTTCCTCACTTTTAGAAAAATTATACTTTTTCTTCAAGGTCCAGATCAAACACAGTCACTCTGACAAAAGCGGCCATGCCCCGTCCCATCCATCCCACTCCCTTCTGTCAGATTTAATTACCTCTTATTCTGGACCACGTCTGTGATCATACCTCATGTTACACATAGGGTTTTCCTGGTCATCCTCCCTGTTGGACTGAAGGTTTCCAGGCTGGGTTCCTGTGTACATCAGCTTTTATCCATCCATCTCCTCTGCTGTGGTGTCCAGCCCAGGCCTTTTATACTTGATAAGTGCTTAACACCCACAGACACCCATAAGTTAACTGTAGAACATCTGGAATCTGCCTTGAGTTAAATTTAAATCTAAGGCAGAAAACCTCAGCCAAGCAAGCTCACAGCCCCCGTAAACCCTGGAATTCGTGAATGTCCAGGATTCCCCAAACACAACGTGGGAAACAAAACACAGAAATTACTTCTATTTACTGGACATACATTATTATGTTTAATTCTTATAACACCTTGTGAAGTAGTTATTATTCCCATTTTATAGATGAAAAAACTCAGTCTCCAAAATTTTAGGTAACTGGTTCAAGAAAGACAAACCTACCTCATCAAGGAGATGCCAAGTGGACATGTTTGTGATCGGAGAGGCACAAAAATCCCAGGCCAGGGTAGTGAACAGGGCTTTGCCCAGAGGAAGTTTCTGGCTTTTATTTCCAACAGTCTTTGAGATTTTCTGTGTCACATAGAGGTGAATTTTTGTTAAATTATAGAATTAGGCTGAGGCGAGAAGATCGCTTGAGGTGGGGCAATCCTCCCATCTCAGTTTCCTGAGTAGCTAGGGCTATAGGCACGTGCCCTAGACTTTGATAATTTTAAAATTTTTTGTAGAGATGGGTGTCTTACTGTATTGCCCAGGCTGATCTTGACCTCCTGGCCTCAAGCGATCTTCTCACCTCAGCCTAATTCTATAATTTAATAAAAATCAATCCAGGAGATTCTTCAGAGGTCATCTATTACAGTAAAGGCCCAGGGCTCAGGGTGGTTGACGGTGAGTAGGGTTGGGGGGGTCAAAGAGTTTGTCAGTAAAAGGGGCTGGAAGGCAAGGAAGGGAGGCAGGGAAGATATATCCATTCTCTGCATAGGGCAGCAGTGAGGACCACACCAGGCCACCAAATTCACTTGGTGGGATTCCATCCTGCAGCCTTGATGAGGTTCTTAAACCCGTGAGACTTGCAGCCACAGGACTATGGCCCAGTTCAGGGTTGGGGAGTGGCCACAAACAGGAGAGGCAGGTAAGGGGAGCAACAGCCCCGTCAACATCTAGGTGCAAAGGTATCATATTTACATCATCTTTGGTCCTGTCAACACCACAACAGACTTTGGTTTTTGGTTTTGGTTTTTGTTTTTGGAGACAGAGTTTTGCTCTGTCGCCCAGGCTAGAGTGCAGTGGCATCATCTCAGCTCACTGCAACCTCTGCCTCCTGGGTTCAAGCGATTCTCCTGCCTCAGCCTCCCCAGTAGCTGGGGCTATAGGCACCTGCCAAGTACAGCTAATATTTGTATTTTTAATAGAGACCTAGTTCCACCATGTTGGCCAGGCTGGTTTCCAACTCCTGACCTCAAGTGATCTGCCCGCCTCGGCCTCCCAAAGTGCTGGGATTACAGGTGTGAGCCATTGCGCCCAGCCATACAGCAGACTTTAGACAGAGGGGTGTCAGAGAGGGGCTCCCTACGCTGGTCCTCCTGAGGGGTATAGGGAACTGTGAGCTGGCCAAATGTAAAACGGTACAAGTGACCTCTTGTTACTCAGGTTGTAGACTGAGAGCTAGATGAACTTGGTTAATAGCAAGGAAACCTCCTCCACCACAGCAGCACCCTAGACCAGCTGGTGGTTTCCAAAAGGTTAGGGGTGTGTGTGGATGTGTGTGTGTGAAGGAGCTCATGAGTACGTGCACGTCTGTACTGTATGTAGGTCACTATCACAGTCAACAATAAATATTCTTGGGCACCCACTGTGTGTCGGGGAGGAGACTTAGGGCTCAGGCCTTGCCCCAGAAGAGCTAAGGCTCAGTTGGGGCACAGGAATACTCCCCTCCTAAGCAAATGAAATGAGATGTACTAGACCATGTGCTAATAGTGGAACCCAAAAACACGTTCCAGGAGATCAGAGGAGGAAGCTATCACCCTGGGTGGGGCAGGGTCTAATCCAGGAGAGAGGCCGGTAACTACCTCAAGGGTGAGGGCTCTGCCACAACCAAGGAACAGAGGCCCAGGCTTGGGCAAGAGGGCATGTGGAGAGGATGAAGGGATGGGGCTGCCAGGAGGACTGACGACTACAAGGGGCCCTGGGTGACAGAGGCTGTGGATGAGAGAGGGAGGCGCTTTCATCACCCATTGTTAGGAAAACAAAGCACAAAGCCACTCAAACAAAGTGGCTGCATTGCACAGCTTGAGTTAGAAGCTCAGCACACAGTGCAAATCGCTTGCCCTAAGGGTAGGTCTCATTGAGCTCTGTCTGCATTATGGAAACGTAAGAGCTGGGGGCGGGGGGCAGTGCTTCTGTGGGGGAAATGGAAACCACCAGTGTGCCTGTATCTTCTGGATAGCCTTGCTTTTCTACTTATTTATTGCCAGCGTGTACATTTTGTGTTGGATTGTTGTTTTTTGACTCCATGTTGTTTTTAAATATGTACCTTTCCACAAATCCAGAGTTCATCTACTTAAAAATATTTTTGTTTGGAAATAATTTGGAATGTGATAAAAAAAGTTATAAGAATAACAAAACTCCCGTATACCCTTGACCTATATGTACCAGTTTTTAACGTTTTGTCATTTCTCTCTCTCTCTCTCCCCTTCTCTACCTGCCTCCTTTCCTCCTTCCTTCTTTTCATCTGTGGGTTATCTGTCTGTCTGTCTCTCTGTCTGTCTGTCTGTCTATCTACCTGCCTACCTACATATCCATCCATCCTAGTTTCTAAACCATTTGAGGATAGGTTGCAGACATTATGCCTCTTCACCCCTTAATACTTCACTATGGATTTCCTAGTGAAGTGTTAAGTACATGGACATTCTCTTTCATAACCACTATACAGTTACAAATTCAGGCATTTAATACCGATAAAATATTTTTACCTAAGCTATCACTCTTGCTCTAATTTTGTCAGTTTTCTTATTAGTGTTCTTTATAGCTGTTTTTCTCCATACAGTGAAAGATCCAGGGCAGGATCATGCGTTGCATCTTGTTGTTATATGTCTCCAGTCTCCTTTAACTGGGAACAGCCTTTTTTTGACTTTCATGACACTAACATTTTTAAAGACTACTACACTATTAAAAAATAAATAGGGTCGGGTGCAGTGGTTCATGCCTGTAATCCCAGCACTTTGGGAGGCTAAGGTGGGCAGATCACTTGAGGTCAGGAGTTCGAGACAAGTATGGCCAACATGGTGAAACCCCATCTCTACTAAAAATACAAAAATTAGCCAGGTGTGGTGGCGCATGCCTGTAGTCCCAGCTACCCAGGAGGCTGAGGCCAGAGAATCACTTGAACTCCAGAAGTGGAGGTTGCAGTGAGCTGAGATAGCACCTCTGTACTCCAGCCTGGGCAACACAGTGAGATCCCATCTCAAAAAATATAAACAAATAGATAGATAGATAACAGTTTATGTACTTCTGTTAACTTCATAATATTCTATCCAGGTATGCCCAATTTAGGTAACTTTTCCCTATTGTTTCTCACTGCTAAAAATATTGGTGTTTTGATGAATATATTTGTTTAATTTCCTCTCTGCATTATTTTGGTTGGGTGTATTCCCAGAGGTTGCATGCCAGGTCAAAGGTTATGACTTATTTCCTTAATGGTTTAAACTGGAAATAGTGAATCACTTTACAGTGTCATCAGCATGTACTTATTTCCTTGTGGCTTTGCCAATACTCTTTTATTGTTTTTATGTATTTTTGGTAGCTTATAAATATTGTAAAGATACATTAACATTTTCACTGTGGGGAAATTTAAAGTAGTTCAAGTTTTCTGTACTTTCTCCTTAATTTTAAACCATATTCTCTCCTGCACTTTACTTTTCTTCATGGTGTTTGCATTTCATTTTTATCTTTTCTTTTCTTTTCTTTTTTTTTTTTTTTTTTTGAGACAGGATCTTGCTCTGTCACCCAGGCTGGAGGGCAGTGGCGTGATCACAGCTCAGTGCAGCCTCCGACCTCCTTGGGTTCAGGCGATCCTCCCACCTCAACCTCTTGAGTAGCTGGGACTGTAGGCATGTGCCACCAAACCTGGCTAATTTTTGGAGTTTTTGTTTTGTTTTGTTTTGTTTTGTTTTGAGACAGAGTCTTACTCTGTTGCCCAGGCTGGAGTGCAGTGGCACAATCTCAGCTCACTGCAACCTCCACCTCCCAGGTTCAAGTGATTCTCCTGTCTCAGCCTCCCAAGCAGGTAAGATTACAGGCACGCACCACCACGCCCGGTTAGTTTTTTTGTATTTTTAGTAGAGACAGGGTTTCACCATATTGGCCAGGCTGGTCTCGAACTCCTGACCTCAGATGACCCACCTGCCTTGGCCTCCCAGAGTGCTGGGATTACAGGCATGAGCCACCGCACCTGGCCTCATGTTTTGTATTTTTTATAGAGACAGGGTTTTGTCATGTTGCCCAGGCTGGTCTTGAACTCCTGGGCTCAAGTGATCTGCTTGCCTTGGCCTCCCAAAGTGCTGGGATTACAGGCAGTGAGCCACTATGTAAGTCACCATTATATTTTAATGGATATTTTGAAGTTCCAGTAGCAACACAAGATAGGTAAGGCAAACATAATAGTTTTCCCATTTTGTAAGTGATAAAAAGGAGGCTCAGAGGCTCTACCCAACCCAGGCCAGTCAGGACTAAAGGCAGAGCTCTTCCCTATAGACTGATGGTGCCACCTTCCTTCTCTGAGAAGTAGAGTATACATGTCTTTAAGGGGCCTAGAACTCCTGCCAAGGGGTCTGCTCCTTTGTCTCTGCTTTTAGAAGCTGGCTCACAGGATTTTCTTAGGAAGTTTTCTGAGAGAATACCATTGGGAGAAGCGGGTGCTTGGGATGGGGAGTGCTTTTGAGAGGGCAAAAGGGAGAGCTTCTGTCCTCCACCTTGCTAGGGAAACCAAAGTGAGGCTTAAGAGGTACCCTATCAGGCCGGGTGTGGTGGCTCACTCCTGTAATCCCAGCACTTTGGAAGGTGGAGGTGGGCAGATAGCTTGAGCCCAGGAGTTTGAGATGAGCCTGGCCAAACATGGCGAAACCCTGACTCTACGAAAAATACAAAAATTAGCCTGGTGTGGTGGCGTGCTCCTGTAGTCCCAGCTACCTGGGGGGCTGAGGTGGGAGGATCACTTGAGCCCGGAAGGCAGATGTTGTAGTGAATGGAGTTCATGCCACTGCACTCCAGCCTGGGCAATAGAGTGAGAGACTCTCTCAAAAAAAGAAATGAATTAAAAAAAAAGAGGTACCCTATCACCTCAGCTGTAGCAAAGCACCTCAGGGCTCTGGTAGGGAAGGTGGGAGGTTGTGTGAGACCCCGCAGCTTCCAGAGCCTTCCACAGAGTGGATGGCTCAGCCCCCAGCCTCTCTTCTCGAGATTGCCCCTCACCCCCAGTCAGCCATCCACAGGGTCTAGAACCAGGAACTTTCACCTGCAAGGGCTCCTACATTTTTGAGTGTGGGACACAGAAAACTATAGCCCCACAGCCAAAATCAGGCCAGCACCCTGTGTGTGAGTGGTCTTGGAGCTAAGATTGGCTTTTACAGAGGAACGTTTCCAATAGATTTGATGATAGAGAATGCTAACTTTAGACCCCAATTAAGCAAAATGTTATCCATCCCCCACAATGTCCATATTTCCATTCTTCTCATTGGAATACCTGTATTATAAAAACAAAATAAAACTCAATTATTATATTTTGAATTTCATTAATTAATGAATTAAAAACTTAAAAACTTGTGGAAATTCCATTTTCTCCTTTGTTATGCAGATGCCTACATAATATCCTACATTTTGCTTCTTGGCTTGCAATACCTCAAATATTTACCATCTGGTCCTTTGCAGAAAAGGTGGGCTACTCCTGATCTACTCCAGTAGGGTCTACCATTGAAGCAGCAAAACTGTAAAAGTAATTTATGATGGAATGGGGTGCAGATAAAATTGAAGGTGCAGTGTTGGGAAAGGAGGATGCAGCGGTGAGCAGAGGCCACCTGCCCCTCGCCCTGACATCCCTCCAGGGACTCAGGGCCCTGGGAAGCCCAGAAGCACTGTCCACCTAGGTCAATCCTGCCCTCTTCAGAGTGTGGCTGGGGTAGGAAGAAGAAAGGGAGCTCTGGATATTGGGGATCGAGTGTCTCCTCTACACCTGGCCCTGCCCTGCACTAAGCTCTGAGGTATGTTACCTGGCTTCATCCTCTTACAGTCCTATGGGATTATAGGTATTTTTCCCTTTTTACAGATGAGGAAGCTGAATCTTAGAGATTGAACTAACTTACCTTGGTAAGTGTCTGAGCTGGGATTTAAACCTATGACTTCTGACTCCTGGTCCAGTGTTCTCTTTGAAGTACCAAGTTGCCTAGAATTTTCTTTCTGTCTGTGACCCTGGGATCCCCTCCAGAGAACAGGGATGGTGTCTGGGGGTCTTGGTGGTTTACTGGGGAGCCTGCTGAGGGTCCAGTTGTCCTGTGTCTAATCCATTTCCAGGGCTGGCACTGCCTCCCTGCTCACCTCCACCTCCTTGCTGGTAGCTTCTAACCCTGAGGCCTTAGGACCCTGATCTTGAATCCTGAAACGCCCCTGGTGGCCTGGCCACAGGGCCTGAAGGGTGACGAAATATCCTCCCCTCCTTGGGGTGAGTTTTATTTAGCACGCTGGGGGCAGGCCCCACTAGTTGAACTTGACTGCTCAGGGCTGTGGTGTGTCTCTAGTTGGTGAAGCATTCCTCCCTGTCTATGGTTTGCAGGCTAAGAGACAAGATGGACTGGGCAGAGGGGAGAAGGGCAGTGGAGAGACCTAGGCAGAAGGACAGGCTCAGGGCAGGACAGCCTGGCAGTGACTGTTTTGGGCATTGGAATCACCAGGTCCAAGTCTGATCCTGGCTCTGCCACTCTGAGCTCCTTGACGCTTTGCACTTGTAGGCTCTGTTTCTTCATCGTAAGATGGTTGCTATCTCACGGGGTTGTTGAAATACCACATGTGGAATCTGAGTCTCTTCTTTTCCAGCTTTCTGGGGTCTCCATCCTTTAATGTCCAAATAAGAACAAGCATTCCATTCCAGGCAACAGGAAGTCCTGTTCCCCAACCCAGGCTTTCCGAGCCTCCCCAGGGCATGCTCACATCTTCCTCCATGCCCTAGGCCCTTGCAACTTGAGGATCACTTTCCTCCTTCGAGACAAGTCTGCACCTCCTCTGTGACCCTGGAGTCTCAGGCAAGGACCCTGGCCCATTTCTGAGTCCCTCCCTTGCCACTGAGACTGGTTGCAGGATGAACTGATTTTCATCTAAGGCTTGGGGTTGATGAGAGGAATTGCTGCACAGAGAAGGAAATGGCTTAAAGTTGGGTAACAAAACCTCTGCTTCTTTGACTTCTGACCTCTGCTGTGATACTAGGGCCTTCCAGGACCCCAGCCTAGGCCCCAGATCTGCTACCATCCTTTATACTTACCACACAAGGGAGACTCCCCTTTTCTTTCACATAGGCAGTTAAACTCCTTGTTGTTGCGGCACCTCCCTGAGTGGACCCCAGGCCTCTCTTTTGCAGAACCAAAGGTCCTTTAAAGTTTTTCTTAAATAAAAAGCCATCTCTGACACCCACGCAATGCAGTCTTCTGCCTCCTGTAGCAGATGGTAATGGTTTTGAGCAGCCTTTCAAAATAGCACCTTTTCCATTCCCGCCACAGATGTAAGGGACATAGCGTGGCACGTGAGAAGTGCCCAGCAAATGGTTGCAGATATCAACATCATTTCCTTAAAGGCCCAGTGGTCATCAGTTGTTTTGAAGAGTTCACAGGGAGGAGTTGCAGTGAGGCCCTGGCCTCGGTATTTTTTATATGCCTCAGTTTGGGCAGAATGTACAACTGGATCCACCATTAGTTCTTCAAAATGGTACTTGAGACACATCAGAGGCTCTCAGAGATGTTAGTTTATTCCTTTCCTCCCTTGATTGAGTGAGTCGGTTTATTATCCTCTGTCCCCACTCTGTTAATTCTCTCTCTTTGCCTTTGCTCACATTAGACATCTGCTGGGATCTGCCCTTCCCCCACCATATATGTGTCTACCACACCCAACAGTGACTCCACAAGCCAATTCCTTTATGGCTTCTAGGTTTACTTCCCACTCCTAGGTGTAGCCTTTCAGTGGCCACCTTTTCCTTAGAGTCCTATGTTCATCTAGGTCTCACCCATGCATTGAGCCCTACTCAAGTTCTGCTTCCTCTGGGAAGCCTGCCCTGACTACTGCAGGCAGGGTTGGGCAAGCCTGTTCTGTGTTCCCACAGCATGTTGTGAATATTCCTGTTGTCATTCTTTGCCTGAGAGTCAGCTTTCACCCTCCTCCACATCGCCCCTTGACAAAGAGAAGAGACTCTCTAAACTCTTGCTGAATGAAGGATGAATAAGTTAAGATGGCAGCAACTAAAAGGGAAGGTAATGAGATGGTGAGGATTGTATACTGGTACCTACAGTGAGTCTCCCAGCACTTTTGCCAGAAAATTTGTGGCAGAGATACCCTAAGAGGGTTTGGAAAGAGCCATTGCTCATCATGCTATCTTAGAATTTAGACTAGAAGGGCCCCAAGATATCATCTGTCTAACCCCCTTTGATGAACTGTGAACTCTTTTAGGGCTTGAGCTAGAATACACACAAGTAGTCTTCACTTGGTCTCGCTCTGTCACCCAGACTGGAGTGCAGTGATGCGATCTCGGCTCACTGCAACCTCTGCCTCCTGGGCTCAAGAGATCCTCCCACTTCAGCCTCCTGAGTAGCTGGGACTGTAGATGCACATGACCACACTCAGCTAATTTGTGTTATGTTTTTGTAGAGACGGCATCTCGCCATATTGCCTAGGCTGGTCTTGACCTTCTGGGCTCAAGTGTTCACCCGCCTCAGCCTCCCAAAGTGCTGAGATTACAGGTTTGAGCCACCATGCCCATTGGGCTGTGAACTCTTTAGGATCATTTAAAAATTTTAAGTAGTCAGTTCTTTACAGAAGTAGTCACCATGCACAAGGGAACTCGTCTGTTGGGTGAAGTGAAGAATACTTGTATGTATTCTAGCTCAAGCCCTAATTCCAGCTAATGCTGTCTTTAGGAAGCTCTTCTCAGAAATAAGTCTAGGAAACCTTTGCCTAATGCTTTGAAGAAAATGACTGTTAACAGAAAAAAATAACTTAAACTATTTAAATGTTAATAATTGCAGATGCTCTTTTAGTAATAACGGTGTTATACATTTCTTTTTGCCTCTGTGAGATCACCCAATAGCCACTACCTATAGCATTGCCAAGATTAGTTCCCTTGTTGATATTCATCAGCATTTGGATGATTACCCTTGGAAAATTGTACTCTGTGCCTGTGGTTTGTGTTTCTAATATGTTTCCCTTCCCTTTTTGTTACCTTTCCTCTTCCTGGGTAAGCGCTTCCAGACCAACGTCCAGGCCATCTCTACCCTATCCAGCGTCTGATACAGAGTCAGGAAAGTGGCTGGCAGATTAAACTGAATGATGTGACCAACTTAGTCTCCTTGCTTTGCCCACTCTGCTGCCAAACTTACCTCCCAGTGCTTCCAAGCTTTCTCCTCTCTAGCTGCTTAGTCTAAGCCTTTTTATGAGATGTTCTTTTTCTCCTTTCTGTCTCTTCTTGTCTTCCACTTACCTAATTCTACTTAGTTCTCAAGTCCAGTGAAAATACTTCCTGTCCCTCTGAGGTCTTCCCACGGGTTCTTCCTTCCAGCCCCATCTATCCCTCCAGCTTTGAGCATCCATAGCCCTTAGTGTCTGTGCCTCATACACAGTTATTCCAAAGTAGAAGGTTTTCTGGGGATTCATTCTGTATTTCAAGCCAGATTGTGAGCCCATTGAGGATGGGGCCACGTTTTATCCTTCTTTGTGTCCCTTCCACCTTTGGCATATGGCTGGATCCACAGTAGGCACTCAACGAGCACAGGGACTGGTACAGCCGTCAGCCGTGCTTAGCCAGCTTTGAGGCCCCAGGGGCGCTCAGCTTGTGTCCGCAAGCCCAGGAGAAGGTAGAAATTCAGCAGCAGCATTTTCATCAAGGCCCTGCTCACATGAGCTTCTTTATTTTCTTGCCTGGAGGGGATGGGGCAGGGGAACAGACCAAGTGTGCAGAGCTGCTTGACATCCCAGCAACTGTATGGAATGCTCACTCACGCTCCCTTTCATGTGCCAGAGTCACCCCACATTGCAGTATCATCCTGTGCTGATGTGAGCCTGGGGGCCCCTGTCCTGTTCCTCCAGAAAGTGACTGAAACTGAACCCTACTGAAGTGCCTCCTCCCAGGAGAAGATGACAGGGCTTCCCCTTGTGGGCAGGGTCTGATCTCAACTGAGGGGAAAGATGAAGAGAAATTTTGTTGCCATGGATGTTCTAGATCGGGGTTGTGACTTTCTTTAAGGCTAATGATAAGAGGAGTAGAAAGACTTATCTGTGGCATCTGGCATGGACTTGGAGTAAAGTCCATCTGGCATGGACTTGGAGTAAAGAACTTGCTTCATATCCTGCTTTGGCTACTAATACGTTAATGCACTTGGGCAAGGCACTTTCTATCTCTGGGCCACGAGGCATTTTGGTGGCAGAAGTGAGACCTGAATGTGGGTCTTTGCACTCCAGGTCCGTTGCCCTTTCCATTACTCCATAGAAACACTATAGGCATTTGGTATCATACCAAGTTACCTATCCTTTCCCTTTTGATTTATTCCTTCTAGTACCTGAGGTGCTTTTGAGAACAGGGACTTTCTTTAGAGGCCTGCTGTCAAGGGGCTACCCTGACATCATTCCATGATTCTCCGACATTTCCTTTCTATAAATATTTTTCTTTAAGCCTAGATTTCTTTGTGCTATCAAATGGGTGTATCTCTTTTGTCAACTATAAATCCTTCCCAGAAGAGATGGCCAAAGTAGTGCTGCTTTGGTGAAGCAAGCGATACCTTTCCATAGTTGGTGCTTAATAAAAATCTGTGATGTGAATGAATAAATGACAGCAAGATGCAAGAGAATTGATGATGTCATGGTATCACCTTAATCATTACTTCGAGAGAACATGCCACTCTTGGGGAAGACACCCTGTGAAATTGACCATCTCAGAGCAAGTGCCCAGTTTCCAGTCCTGATGAAGTGGGTTCTGTCCCCCACTGCCTTCTCAGCTGTTTCTTCATGTTGATGCATTCAACAAGGCAGTGCAATAAGAGTGTGCTGGCGTAGGAGAGAAAGGGGTCCTGGCTTTGACTCTGGAGCTGCATGTGCTTAGGCAAGTCCTAAGTTTCCTTTCCCCATCTCTAACATGTAAGTGCCTTCTGGCACTTAGCGTCCTGCAACTTCATGATTATGTGAAGTGTTCTTGCTGGGCCATGGGCTGTCTACTCAGCTGGGGCAGGAATCACTCATCTAGAGCCATGGCTTATGGCACAGTAAAGCCTGCGGGTGCCACTGAGACTGCTTCTGCTGAGATTAGACACAGCGGTTTGGCACCAAGTCTATGACCAGTGGCTGTTTTTAGCAACATGGCTAGTAAATATTGACTCTGTGGCATGAAAATGGAAAGCAGAGATGACTATGTCAACTCACTCAGAGGATAGAAGTTCACCTACCTCTGGTAAGATGTAGTTATGCAGCGCGTAGGTGTGTCACTAATAAATAAGTTGTTTGGGGGCAGGGAGAATGGAAAACAAGACAAGGAAGCATTCCATGGGCAATTAACAGATGCTTTCCTGTCTGCACTGTCTGGCTGGCTTATTCATTTCTTTACTTTAAAATGAATGGATACTTACATACACACAGGCATATACAAAAAAAAGGCTAGAAAGAAATACACCAAAGCATTCACTGTGGCATTCTCTAGAGACAGTGAAATTGCCACAGATTTGTACTTTCAAATACTTTTTCTCTTTTCCTCATGGTCTACAATGAGCACATATTACTTTTGTAATCTGAAAAGGACAATGTATTAGACATAAGATAATTCTTTCTGAAGAGTCTGAAGGAGCTTTCAGAATCATGCAAGTACCTCAGACCTTTGTGTTTTGCCTACTGGACACTGGGTAGTACCATAGTTATCAAAAGAGAAAAGTCCATGTAAGAGAAGCTACTCTTTTGAATAAATCCTGATCTAAGTGTGTTTACTGATATATCCATAAAAGCAGATGTGGTGGGAAAATATTGCAGTCATATAAGATTTGAGAATCTTTTTCTGTGTAAACAGACACTTAACTGCTTTGGGTGCATTCTGTACTTCACAGCAGCTAGCTCCGCTTGGCCCAGAAGTGGGCAGGTCTGAGACAAGGTACTCTGGTAAATGGTTGCATGTGACCTGAAGGTGGAAGGAACCGGTTCTGGAGGGTTGACTAGACCTCAGGGTTTGGAGTGTTGGGGTGGGAATAGGGGTGAGAATGGGATTATAGTAGTAATTATCACTGGTTAAGCACCAACCGAACACCAGGCACCATCCACATATTGTTATAACCTTACAAAGCCTTATTGGATAGACATTAGCCACCTTTTAAGGAGGAGGAAACCAAGGCCAGGAGAAGTCACTTCTCTAAATGCTCAGAGGCAGTGAGCAGCAGGCCCTGGACTCAAACCTGGCCTCAAAGCATTTGCTCTTTCTACCATGCTAGGGTGTCTCTCAAAGGGTTCAGAGTTTTGCAACAGAGAACAGAAACTGCTAAAGGGATCCTGAGCTAACAAATAAGGTGCATGCATCTCCATCCAGGACTGAGGACCTTTGAAGTAATTGGTAGCCCCAGGTGTAAAAGGTGGGCTGCTGGTAAGATCCTGGCCTTGTTAGCCCTGAACCCAGGACTGGGTGTGTCTGCCTTCCTCAGCCTGGTGCAACCTAGAGGGGCCAGGTGGCCTGGGTTGTGGGACCCAGAGAACTGTGGGATAGGTGGCCATTTCCAGTCTGGGAGGGACTTTCATCTGCTGGCTGCCTGTGTGATGGGGGAGGCCATTTGTTTAGAGGCAGGGAGTTGGAGTGTGCGGTTGTGGCATCCAGGCCTGTGGGTGAGGAGGAGTTGGTCTCTCATTTTCTTCGTACCTGGTTGATTAAAACAACCAGTAAAAGAGTCTTAAGGCTGTTTAGCTTTCTTGCTGGGTTAGTAGAGCTAATTTCTGAGTCTGAGGCAGCAGTTGCTTCCTTGGACTCACAGGTCCTGTCCTCACAGCCCTTGGGACTGGCCAGGTGCTGATTTCTTCCACCTCCACTGGAGATCTCTCTACGTGTAAACTGTCATTTGGAAATGCTTGTCTGCCCGCCTCACCAGGGAACGAGGGGCCTGCTCTCCGAGAATGAATGCCTCAGAGTTGGGTTTCACTTAATTTCTTAGGAGAAAGGATGTATGTTTTGGGGGAGAGGCCAAATTGTGGTATGTGGTGTTTTTAAAAAATAACTTTTTTGACCCAGGCAACTGAGTTGATTGAAGCCCAGCAGTGCCCATTATGGAAATGGCTCATCTTGTGGTTCTCTAGAGTCGTGGCTAGAATATTTTTGATCTCCTGGCAAAGGCATATAGGATTTTGCAATTTTATGGAGCAGGTTTCAAAGTTACAGGAATTGCAAGGAGCAGTGGCATTTGTCGTCTCTTCCTTCTCCAGGAGTCTGTATTCCTCTGAGACTCAGGCCAGTGTGGCTGCTTTTCAACACAATGGGAATCATTGTAATAATCACCTGAATTTGTACAGAACTGTATAGTTTACAAAGCACATTGACATGCATTGTCTGTTTCAATGCTCATGGTTACATTTCTAGTTAGGCAAGGGATAATTGACCATTTTTTACAAAAGAGAAAACTGAGGCTTGGAGACGTTAAGTGGCCTGGACACACAGCTAGGAAGAGGCAGCATCAGAGTTGAGTCAAGTCTTTCCGACTCCAGACCAGGGAAAGCAGGGAGGTTTGCAGCTCTTAAGGTGCAGACCTGTCCGTGTCCTGGAATGTGGCTCTCTAGGCACGAAGAGATGCAAGCACCTTGAGACCTGACTGTGACTGTCCTAGGCCCAGTAGGGCCACCTCAGTGGAGGGTGGGACAGCCTTTGAGGTGCAGGTGGGGCTTTGTGTGGTGCTTTGCTCTCTTCCTATGCCTTCCTTGGCTGTTGTCTGTATTTGGTCTTTACAACTGCCCTGTGAGGCAGCAGGGTAGGTAGACACTATTAACTGCATTTTATAGATGAGGGAACTATGTTTCAAAAGGTTAGGTGACTCACTCAACATCATGTATTTATTAGTCACAAAACAAACATGTATTAGGTGCCTACTGAAGGTACCTAGGGGACTGAGGTCACAGCCAGTGTCTGGGGAAGAAGAGACTTGAAGGCAAGTAAGAAAACGGAACACAGTAGGTCCCTAGAACTCCCTGCTGAGTGAGAGCCCCTGAGGACAGCCTCCACGTTGTGGATCTCTTTGTATCCACAACAGCAATCAGAACAAGTAGGGCTCAGGCCAGTGTTCTAGAAAAACTTTGTTATGATGTAAATAATGGTGATGAAAATTCCTGCCATTTATTGTGCTCCTGTTGTATAGCAGAACATATGCTGGGCATTTTACATGCCCGTCCTTCCTTCCTTCCTTCCTTCCTTCCTTCCTTCCTTCCTTCCTTCCTTCCTTCCTTCCTTCCTTCCTCCTCCCTCCCTCCCTCCCTTCCTCCTTTCTCCCCTTCCCTCCTTCCCCCCTTCCTCCTTTCCTCCCTTCCCCTTCCCTTCTTTCCTCCTTTCTTTCTTCTCTGCCACCCAGACTAGAACTCAATGGCATGGTCATGGCTCACTGTGGCCTTGACCTCCTGGGCTCAAGCGATCTTCCCGCCTCAGCCTCTGAAGCGGCTAGGACTACAAGCATGAGCAAACATGCCCAGCTAATTTTTAAATTTTTTGTAGAGACAGGGTCTTGCTACTTGCCTAGGCTGGTCTTGAACTCCTGGCCTGAATCAATCCTCCTACCTCAGCCTTCCAAAGTATTCGGATTAGAGGCTTGAGCCATTGCACCCAGCCTAGGCTATTTCTAACTGTCACAATAACCTTCTAAGGCAGCGATTATTTACCCCACTTTACAGATGAGAACACTGAGGCTCACTGAAGTCAAATCACTTATATCCCAAGTCAGCCTAAGATTAAAATCCAGGTCTCTGGCTCCAGAGCCAGAACAATTTCCACTGAACTACACTGCCTCTGTGTGATAATGGACTGTAAGAGCTGGAGAAGGATAGTGCCAGTTACTTTGGGAAAGTCACGGATAAGGGGGGTCAGGTGTGGAAGGTGCTGGAGAGGTGGACAGGACCATGGCTCTGGGCAGAGAATCTGTAAGAGGTCATGTGTCCTGCTGGTGGCGGCAGTACCGGAGAGAGAGGAGGGCTCTCCTGCTCATGGTCCTGCTGACCTGCAGTCCCCAGGAGCCAGCCCTCCCTGTGCTGTGTGGGCCCTGAAGAGCAGAGGCTGCTTTGTCCTCTCAGATGCTTTCCTGAAGAACCCACACCTTCCTCCCTATGCCCCCTTTCCCTGCTGTGTTAGTTTGTTGGGGCTCCCATAACAAATGACCACAAACTGGGTTAAACAACATAAATTTATTCTCTCCCAGTTGTAGAGGTCGGAAGTCCAAAATCAAGGTGTCAGCAGGGTTGATTCCTTGGGGAGTTTCCAAGACAGAATCGGTTCCATACCTGTCTCCTAGCGTCTGGTGGCTGCTGGTGATCCTTGATGTTCCTGCTTGTAGACGTGTCACTCCAGTCTCTGCCTCCATCTTCATGTTGCTTTCTCCCCGTGTGTCTCTGTGAGTTCTCCTCTGTCTAATCTCTGCCTGCCTCACTCTTATGGCATCTGTCATTGGATTTGGGGCCCACTCAGGTAATCCAAAATGATCTCATTATAAGATCCTTAAATTAATTACATCTGCAAAGGCCCTTTTCCCAAATGAGGTCACGGTCACATGTGCCAGGGGTTAGGATATGGACATATATTTTGGGGAGCCACTATTCAACCTACTATGACTGCCCACCCCTGTTTCTTCTTGGAGTTGCATGAGAACTTTGGGGGTCAATCCACTCACTGCAGGCTGGGCCCTGAGCTGACAGCAGCTGCCTCTGCTCTGCCAATACCAGTGCCCTGAATGTTGTGGTCAAGTGGTCTCGACCCTTGTAGACCAGCAATGGGAAGACCTTATATGAAGAGCTCACAGAGCTCCGGGATTAGCTACTTTTGAACATCAGAGTGGTAATTCCCACCTTGAACATGCTGTTGTTGTCCTGTGTGGCATAAGTGAGAGAGAGGATGTCCTTGGCATGGCAGGGCCCTGTGGGTCAGCCAGGCTGTTTGTTCTCCTGCCAGACTGCAGCTGGCACAGATCCCTGACCACACAGTACCCTTTCCTGCTGCCTTATCCTTACTTACCACTCTGCAAAAGTCTGCTCTTCTCTCTTCTTCTGTCCAGATCTCCCTATCATTCCCTGCGCACTTCCTCTTAGCATTCTTCCTTACTGCAAGCCTCTTGGCTCTCCATGCATCTGGTAATTTATCTGTCCTCCTTCAACAATGTCAGTTTTGTTTGTTTGTTTGTTTGTTTGTTTGTTTTTGAGATGGAGTCTCGCTCTTTCACCCAGGCTGGAGTGAAGTGGCACGATTTCAGCTCACTGCAACCTCCACCTCCCAGGTTCAAGTGATTCTCTAGCCTCAGCCTCCCAAGTAGCTGGGATTACAGGTGCCCACCACCATGCCTAGTGAATTTTTGTATTTTTAGTAGAGATGGGGTTTCACCATGTTGACCAGGCTGGTCTCGAACTCCTGACCTCAGATGATTCACCTGCCTTGGCCTCCCAAAGTGCTGGGATTATAGGCGTGAGCCACCATGCCCGGCCAGGTCTTATTTTTATGTAATAATATTAACTTTTCTGAGGGATCAGTCCTTGTTTTTCCAATTAGATATAAGCCCCCCTGCAGTACCATGCAGTCTTTGGTAAACACCTGTCAGTGCCTCCTTGGCTGCTCAACTGGCATAGGAAAGTGTTTGGTCTCGTCTCCTCTCTGTTCCTAAATTGTTGGGTGATTTTGAACAAGTGACCTACTCCCAGGGTTTTCATTTCTTCCTGTGGGAAGCCGGAATGTTGGACTATTGGATACTATCAAAGGTCCTTTTCAGGCTGAATGCTGTGTGATTGTCCCAACAGCTCTCAGGTCTCTGAAGGCTCATGTCTGATAAGGCCAGGGCCTAGACCAACATGAATGTTCTCCCTGTGGCCAAGGTAGGGTCAGAGATCCCATTCCCCGATCCTGGCCCCAGCAGTGCTGCCTCCACAGGTAGTATTCCTAAAAACCCAAACTGCAGGATGGACCATGCTTTTCCCTGTAAAGCGTTCTCTGTGATAACCCCATTTCCCAAGGATCAGATTCTCCGTGGGTAGGTGAAGTCCATCTGGGAGCCTAGTTAGAGGAAAACCAAGTAAACGAACACTTGACCTGTATTGGTGCAACCTCAGCAAGGCCTCTGGCAGCCTAACCTCCTGGCCAGAACCCTGGCTAGAAGGTGTTTCTTTCTGGCACAGCCACACCCAGGGAAGGTTGAGGCCTCTCCCATTTGCTAAGTGAAATGACTAATTAGTCCTGAAGCAGGAGATTTCTATCTGCTCATAATGGCATCATGATTTATTCATGTGAGCCTGGACTGCTTACAAGGACTGGGCCCGTGTTTCCTGTGACTTTGATGTGATATGCAGCCAACTGTAGTTTTCCAGAATGAATAATTTCTCAAATCCAGCGTGCTTTCTCAGTCACCGCTGCCAGGAAACCTATAACTCTGGTCACTTAATAGCACCATGTTTCCCGGGTCTGCAATCGTTTTAGAAGGAATGCATTCTTATCTGGGGCTCAGTTACTTCTCTGGCAGTGTGGGGGTTAGGCTAGATGGTATCTCAGGGCCTTTCTAGCCCTTAAGTTTTTTTACTTTTAAAATTCTTGCCCCTTCTCCTCATGTTTTCTTAAGGTATTTGCTTCCATAGGACTGAATGCAAGGTGATCAGACATAGCTGTTGAAAGCTTCTCTCCTGGTTTCACTTTTCTGCCCGATTACTAAGTCTTAAAGTTACGTAGTATAGTTTAAGCTGTTAGTTCCTGGTCTCTTAAGACTGCCCTGATTCACTTAATGTCTTCTGACTTGCAGCCTCCCAGCTTAAAATCTCAGTAATGGAGAACAAGGTCTTAACCCTTGTATAAAGGTAATGGCAGGTTACCCCATTTCCATAATCCCGTGCAGAACAAGGGAGTTCGACTGGTCTCATTTTACAGAACAACTGAAATGTTATTGTGACTGCTTTGTGCATGTGCACCGTGGAATGAGTCGGCTCTTTAATGATTTGGTTGCCACCTTGTGGATTGTCTGGGGGTCTGGGGAGGCAGAGATCTCAGGCCTCCTTTCAGGGACTAGGCTGGTAGGGACTGTCATAGTTTTGCTTCTGTGAATTGTTTCTTGTCTGTTTGACATGATCATATCAAAGATACAATTTATATCCCATTTCCCTATTTATGTTGTAGTGTAAACATTTTACTGTCATTCCCTATATAAATATATTCATTGGCTGTGCCATGCCCCATATAGAATGTTTAACGTGATTGTGTTTAACTTATATAGTTAAGAAGGAAAATCAGTTAATAAAAAAATCAAATAGTGCATTTAAAAGTTCCCTCCCACCATTCTCCTCAACCTCTCTAGTCCTGTTCCTCAGAAGTGATCATTAAGTTTCTTGTATATCCTTCCAGAAATTGTCAATGCATGCGTGAACATACATATGCACAGTCTATATTTTCCAAAAGGTAGATCAGACCATATACTCAGATGGGATCAGAATGTTTTTCTGTAACTTTGTATTTTAATCTTGTGTATTTTCCCAGATCAGGGTATGTGTATCTTTTTAAAAGCTGCATAGACCACCTATTATGAATGGACCATAATTAATTTAACCACCTCTCGATAGACATTTAGGTTGTTGCTGAAATGCGCATCTTTCTACATACATCTGCCTACCTCATTTGCTCATCTGCTGTCTGCCAAGTATGGTTCTAGGCACTAAGGGTTTAACTGCAAACAAGACAAACTCTTGTGTCATCCGTGTGCTGGTAAAATTGTCAGAGAAATTCTGGAAAATGGAATTGTTAGCACATCGATTTATCACATTTCTTGAATTTATGTGGCGTGTAAGCCACGTAGACTATTTCACTGAATGTTTGATAAATCAGTGGATGTTCTCCCATCCCACAGTATGGTCACCTCTTTCCAGCCTCTCAGTGGTTAATGGGTCTTGTATTGAGGCTTCAGGAAGGCTGCAGCAGTGAGGGGTAGTGATAGTCAGTAATGTATGTTTGCCAGGACTTTTAAGGTTGCTTATGGTAGAGCTTTGCAGTGTGTTCTCGCAACTATGTGAGGAAATCAGAGTGGCTGGTCTGCACTTTACAGAAGAAATTGACACACAGAGAGATCAAGGCTCGGGGGGCTGGAAGAGACTCATCACTTTCCATGAAGGTGGCTGGTGGCCAAGCTGGTCTGAGGGCCCAAGAAGAGGGACTTTGCTTCCTGCGACTTCTTTAAGGGGTCACTGGAATTTCTCCTACTTAGAGTAAAGCATATGCAAATTGGAGGAGCAGTTTTGTTTTTTCACTTACTATATGGAGACAAAGTTCTCAAGGACTAGAATTTCATGAATTCAGTTAGAGCTGCACTGTCCAATGTGGTAGTCACCAACAACATCTGACTACTTAAATTTAAATGTAATTAAACATGAGTAAAATTGCAAATTAGTTTCTCAGTTGTACTATCCACATTTCGAGTGTTCAGTAGCCACATGTGGCTAGCAGCTACCACATTAGACAGCACAGATATAGAACATTTTCATTATCCAAGCATCAACTTAGAGTGTCTATAAGGCTGTAGCATTGTTTTTCTCCTAAACACTTCCACAAACACTTGAGTCTTCCTTCCTTCCTTCCTTCCCTCCCTCCCTCCCTCCTTCCTTCCTTCCTTCTTTCTTCCTTTCCTTTCCTTTCCTTTCCTTCCCTTCCCTTCCCTTTCCTTTCCTTTCCTTTCCTTTTTCCTTTCCTTTTTCCTTTCCTTTCCTTTCCTTTCCTTTTTCCTTTCCTTTCCTTTTTCCTTTCCTTTCCTTTCCTTTTTCCTTTCCTTCCCTTTTCCCTTCCCTTTTTCCTTCCCCTTTCCCTTCCCTTTTCCCTTCCCTTTTCCCTTCCCTTTTCCCTTCCCTTTTCCCTTCCCTTTTCCCTTCCCTTTTTCCTTTCCTTTCCTTTCCTTTCCTTTCCTTTCCTTTCCTTTCCTTTCCTTTCCTTTCCTTTCCTTTCCTTTCCTTTCCTTTCCTTTCCTTTCCTTTGTCTCGCTCTGTTGTCCAGGCTGGAGTGCAGTGATGCGATCTTGGCTCACTGCAACTTCCGCCTCCTGGTTTAAGCAATTCTCCTGCCTCAGCCTCCTGAGTAGGCTGGATTATAGGTGCCTACCACCATGCCCGGCTACTTTTTCTATTTTCAGTTAGAGATGGAGTTTCATCATGTTGGCCAGGCTGGTCTTGAACTCCTGACCTCAAGTGATCCACCCGCCTCAGCCTCCCAAAATGCTGAGATTACAGGCATGAGCCATCGCACCCAGCCTGAGATCATCTTTACTCTCTAACTTTTGGGGAATGGAGGCTCACAGGCAAGAGCTGACTTGGTGCCAGAAGTCACGTAGTTGGGAGTGCAAAGCCACAAGCACAGCTGATCCTCCACCTGTATTTTTTCCACTCCAACCTGCCCTGCTGATCCTGAGGACCCTTTTGCATATGGCTTTATCTGTTCTCTTGTCCTGCCTTTATGCTAATCTGGAAGGTTCAGATTGGGTGCCTGCCATGAGCGGGGCCCTCTGCCAAGTAGCTCTGGGTCTGTTGTTGCTGTGTCCCCAGACAGGAGACCACAGAGTGAGTCAGCCACCTCCACATGGGGATGCTGGTGCCCTGCAGATTCTGCCCCAAGACTGAAGGCCTCCCTGTGAACCCTCCTCTGATGTGGTCAGGACATGCATCAACAGTTTATAAACAAGATTACAGGAAGCTTGGCTGCTATTCTGCTCACAAACCCACCCCACCCAGTCACCTGCGGAGCTGGGACAGGTGCTGAAGAATGAGGCCATGAGAAGCTTGTCTTCATGGATGGGATAAAACCCAAGCTGGTAGCAGACTGACCCAGTGTTGTCCAAAGTGGGGATGGGTAGACAAATGAGAGACCAAAACTGCAGTAGGGGCTCAGAACAATTATAGTGCAAACTCTGAAAATCAAGACAATAAGGCAGGTGGGTGGGGCCTTTGCCTGAAGTGGTCAGCTGGGGTTTGGGAGTGATGAGAAATAACTGGTTTGAGGCTGAAAGACAAATGTGGGGATCATCATCACATTGAAAAAGCCAAGAATGCGGATCCCCATGCCTATATCTATGCTGATAACCTCTTGCTCCTGAAAACGGTAGTTGGGAAAGTTGGCAGAGGACGCTAAGCAGTCAATACTGTTGTTATATTATTACTATTATTATTGGGAGTAGTAGTAAACAGAAAGACATAAGTTAAAAATGATATTTATAGGCTGTCTTTAGAGATAGAAGAAACTGAACCTTCTGGCATACCAGAATATTCCTGTTGTGGGAGAACTCGTGGTTCTCAGACTTTGGTGGGTATTAGAATCCTCAGAGGGCTCATCAAACCACAGATGCTGGGTCCCACCCCCAGAGTGCCTGACTCTGTAGGTCTGAGCTTAGGGCCTGATAATTTGCATTTCTGACAGGTTCCCAGATGATCCTGATCTTACTGGTCGGGGGGTCACACTTTGAGAACCACTGGTTTATACTATCAGGCGCTAGGGAGAACTCAGTTTGTTTCAGTGGCATAGGTTTACAATTCTAAGGCCCTTTGACAAACTGTCTTACCCATGGCCCAACTGTGCTGGCTGCCTAGAACAAGCCTTTGTGCCACTGGAAACTGCTTTTGTCATTACTCATCATGACTGTGTTTCAGATTTTTAGGGCTAACCACCTCGAAGTCTTGAGCTGCTGTAAGGTGCCTCTCTTACAGTGGGTGTGGTGGGTCACACAGATGAAGTGTAAGACATTGCCCTGCCCTTAAGCAGATTAACCTAGTTTGGGGGCGGGGGAAAGGCAAACACAGTAAAGAAAAGGGCACAAAGAGACAATTAAGTGTACTGAACTTTAGGAGCTGACACATTCCAAGGTGAGGATTCCTGGGGGGTGGCATGGTCAGGGAAGATTTCCAGGAGGAGTTGGAACTTGAACTTAAAACAGGAGTAGCATTTGGGTAGACAGATGACCTCCGAGTGTAAGCAAATAGGGCTAGCAGAAGCCCAGAGGTGGGAATGAGTGTGTTGGGGTGTGTCTGCTGGGAAGCAGAGTATATTTGGGCAAGTAGAATGGGCCTAAGTGGTGAAAGGCCCCTGGGGCCCGACCAAGGAGCTCAGGCTTGATGGGAAGGAGAAAATAATATTGAGAAGAGAACATGGTGATGTCTGCATTTTAGGAAAATATACTGGGGGATGTGGGGTGTGGATTGGGAGTGTGGGTGGAGGGCTGAAGACAGGAACACTGATCAGGAGGCTGTACTAAGTGTTGGTCTGTAAAAGTCTAGCTCAAGAGGGTGGCAGGTAATGAAGAGACACTAGCCCAAGTCCACTCAGAAAACATGCACTGCAGATCTACTGTGTATCCACTGTAGTTGGTGCCTGGGGGTACAAGGCTGGACAATTACTGTCTAGTGAGGAAGAATAATATATAGAGAATTTCAGTAAAATGGGCTGAATCCCATGATGGAGGTGTGCACAGGAGGTGAAATTAGAGGAAGGCCTCATGTCCAGGATACACAGAACATCTTGAGGGAAGGATCAGTTGTGATAATAAATTCTGGCCAAGTTTCCTATGCCTCCTTTTAACAAAGAGGTCTTCTGTTTGCAGACTGAAAAGGGGATCCTACCCTTTCCTCTCCTGTCTTCTGTAAGGCCCTTGGTTATGCTGCAGCTCTGTGGCCTGTCCCTTGATTGGATGACAGCAGTGCACTGCTGTGTTGGTTAGGAATGTCCATGCAGTTGTTTCTTCTCATTTTCTTACTTTTAAAACACAGGAAATTTTAAAAGGAAAAGTTTCACTCAACTATTTGTTATCCTCATGCACTTTTGCATCTGTGTTCTCTAATACAAGTGTATTTAAAACCAAAAATTGAATCAAACCATACATATCGTTTATGCATGTTCACTTATTATTTTATAAACATGTCCCTCATGATGTTCCTACTTGCTATTTTAATGTTTATATAATTGTCTGTTGCATCCAGCACATCTGATTGCCACAGCTGTTCCTTAGTGGAGAATGCTTAGCCTGTTTCCAGCTTTTTCTTGTCTATGAAACTATGTTCTTTCATCTGAAGTCTCTCTAGAGGCCAAATTCCCAGAATACAATGCGCTTGGACTCAGGTAATCTGATTTTAAGTTCTAGATCTGTGGCAAATTGGCTCTGTGACCGTAACTCTCTGAGTCTCAACTTCCTGATCTCTGTAATGGGGATAGCACTGACAGTGCAGGGTGTTGAGATACGGTCTGAGGCCAATATATGAGAAGTGCTTCATAAAGAACCTGCATATAAGGTAGAGTTGATATCACCTGGTGAAAGTATGTGAGTATTTTTATGGTTCTTATTTAAGAAAAAACAGATATAATTGATATACAATTCACCCATTTATAGTATACTAAAGCCATTAGTACTTTAGCATATAGTGTATTAAAGCCATTAAATGGCGTTGATACATTCAGAGTTGTATGACCATCATCATCAATTTTAGAACATTTCATTACCACTCAGAAAACCCCCTTACCCATTAGCAGTCACTCCCCACTTCTCCCAAACCCACTAGCCCTAGGCAATCACTAATCTTCCTTCTGTCTGTGGATTTGCCTATTCTAGACATTTGGTAAAAGTGCAATCATACAACATGCGGTCCTTTGTGACTGGCTTCTTTTACTTAGCATAGTATTTTCAAGGTTCATCCATGATATAGCATGGATCAGTACTTTTTTTCCTTTTAATTGCCAAATAATATCCATTTGTATGGCTATACCACCTTTTGTTCATCTGTTCACTAGATGATGAACATTTGGACTGTATGGTCTTGACATTTAGTGCTAAATGGCACACAGCAAACATAGTCGTATGCTCCAAGCTATTTGATCTGCCAAAAAAGTAAGACTCTTGGTCCCTTATGCAGAATTTTATAGTTAAACAAACTGCAGACATAAGGTAACTGTTAGGAGAAGCATCATAGAGCTATCCAAGGGGGTTTTGGGAAACTCCCATGCAGAGTAAGCCTGTCCCCTCCGGGAGGGGACCTGTGCCTGCCTTCCCAGCATTGACTTTCTCTGAGGCTGGTAGATCAGGAGGCAGAAGAGGCTTCCTACTGGCCCTTGGAGGATGGAGAGCTCTGGCTGGAGCTAAGACGAAATGTGAGCAGGGGACAGGTTGCCATGATAGGGAAGAGGAAGGAAGACTGGGGGTAACTGGAAACTGAGTGGGGGCCAGAAAACAGGCTGAGGGGACCCTGTACCTTCTGGTAATTTTGGGGAGAGTGAGAAAGGGTTGTGTGATCATGAGCACAGTAAAGTGAGGGTGGGCCCACCACTGCCTTTAGCTCCCCTCCCCTGCAGCCTGTGCAGGTTTTTCCGAGTTAAGGTTTGAGCCTCCCTGCATTTCAGTGGCTTCCTGGAGTTGGGCTCCCTATGTGTGGGAGGAAAGAATAATGTCTACTTCCTTCTTGGCTACCTGCTAGATTGATGTAATCTGTGCTTGGCCTCACCTCCTCCAGCTGCCTTCCCCTGGCAGGCACCAAGGCTGAGTTGTCTGAAACATGAGGCAGGGTGAGAAGGGAAGAGAATGGGGCCACCTGACAGGAGACCTGTCTAGTCCTGCATCTGTCACTGCCCGGGAGAATAGGTGATGTGGGCAAGTTCCTTTCCTTTGCTGTTTCCCCATCTATAAAGTGAGGTGATGGTGAGAAATTCCTTTTATTTCCATGGTTCCAGGAAGTTTGCCAAGTTTTATTGTATACTGGGGGATCTCTGATGTCTTTCTTGGTTGGTTCTGCCCTCCTTTAGTGAAGTGGAAATGGAGTTGGGGGAGTTTCTCCTTCTCTTGAGCGTCCTAATATAGGTGACGATGTTGTATGTCCTTAGCTGGTGGTTGCCAAGGGCTGACATATACTGTATAGACCAGGACATGATATAATGAGAAAAAAGTCATTTCTGCTCCCTGACTGGTCAGTCTGGGGGCCTATGGCCTCTGATGGTAAGGGCTGACACTCTGCCTCCTGACTGTTTTTTAGTAAATTGGCAAAAGCTACATGTGTCAGAAATTAGGTGGGTACACATCTTGGTGGCAGGTGCTGCTTTGGTGGCAGAGGGGTCAGGTTGGCCTGGGAAAGCTGAATGGACCAGTGTGGTGAGTGGAGACCACTGAGTGTGGGTTGGTCCTGACACCCTCTCAGGAGTGATAGGATGCCAGGAGATGCCGTAGGGAGAACCATGCTGAGCTGGCTGGGTTTGTACGTGTTGCAGAGGGTTTTCTGTGTGTTTTTGTTTTGTTTTGTTTTTGTTTTTTTGAGACAGGGTCTGGCTCTGTCACCCAGGCTGGATTGCAATAGTGCAATCATAGCTCACTCTAGCCTTAAACTTCTGGGCTCAAGTGATCTTTCCACCTCAGCCTCCCAAGTAGCTAGGACTACAAATGTGTGCCAACACACCTAGCTAATTAAAAAAAAATTTTTTTTTAGAGACGGAGTTTCACTATGTTGCCCTGGCTGGTCCTGAACTCCTGGTCTCCAGTGATCATCCCACCTCAGCCTCTCGAGTAGCTGGGATTACAGGCATGCACCACCATGCCCAGCCATGTTGCAGAGTTTTACGTGGGTTGAATCTGGTTCTTCTCCCAGATCTAGTCTTTGTTCACTTCTTCTCATTTGTGGGCAAGACAGTTTTTTGTTTTCCTCCTCTGCCCACCCCTACCTTGGCTATCTGTCTCCCAGTATTTGCTGTTGGCCTTAGGCATGAGGGACTCTGGGCAGATTGGTACAAGCGCATTCCCGTGTTGGGAGGGCACATGGCTGTCTTCCCACCCTCTGTGTTGTTTCAGATATTCCCTTTCCACATCTTCTCCAGCACCTGCACATCTTTCTTGAACTGCGCAGGATATTCCTGCATTGGCATCTATGACTTAGGTCAAGGGAAGATAAGTTTCTGCTCTCGTATCTACTATCTGTGGTGGCTGAACTGACCAAACCCTTGATCAAACACACACCCTCACACACAGAGCCTGGAAGTGAATCAAAGGGTTTGAAATTACTGCTCTTTGGGAGAATCTAGGTAGGATGACTTGCCCTGAGCTAACTGGATACCCCTCCTGAGAAGAGCCTCCTGGCTTCCTCGAGACCACAGGACAGAGCACCACTCAAGGATGGGTATCGGATTCACTCAGAAGACATGTCTTTGTCTTGTCAAGCCCACAATCTTGCACCCTGAAGTGCAGGCCTGAGGACAGAGCACAACAGCAGGTGGATCAGTTAAGCTTTGGGCTCAGTTTCCCTGTTTGGGAAGTGGGGTCTCTCTGCTAGTCACCTTTCATCCTTACTTAAGTGCTAGGAGGCTTAGGTGAGAGTGTTTTGAAAGCTCATGAAAACCCTCATCTCAAAGGAACTCTGGGAGTAGAAGGAGTTAACTTTTCAAAGGAAAGAGAAGTCATCACTGATTTTGGCACTGAAGCCAAGAGTGTGAGGTCAGAGAACAACCTGTGGCTGCTGAAAGGGAGGGTGTGGCTCTCAGAGTTATAGGATCATTGGGTTGTGTCCTTGGATGACTCAGGAGCGGTGCTGCACGTGCTTGGATGACTCAGGAGTGGTGCTGCACGTGCTTAATGCTTTTGTATGTGTGCCCTGGAGCCTGTGCGAAAGCCCACTGCCACACCAAGGGGCCCACTGTGGGATTATTGTTATGCAAGCTGAGGGGAAAGACCCCACCAAACCAGCCAGCAGTTTCCATTGAGGCCTAGCAGAGACCCCTACTTCCACCCCTGAAGAGGGGCGGTAATGTCTTTGAAAGTCTCCATCCCACTAAGGTGCTCAAAGTCCTCAGAACACTCGTCTAAACCAAGCTGCCTCATCCAGGCAAAGGTATCAGTATGAGGCAAGCCATAGATTATGATGAGGATTTTTTTTAAAAGTGAGGGTCCCCATGTTGAATTAATGGATCTAGGCAGTGATCATCAGAAGCTGATAATATCACAAAGGGAGAGATAGCCAACGTTAGGCGTCTCCTGATGGGAACGCACAGCACCACCAATGAAGGAGTCTTGCAAGAAACTCAAACCTAAAATGATCAAGCCTCTAGATCCAGCTACTCATTTACAGGAAATACAGGGGACAGAGGAACATGTAAACAATACTATGAGGAAGTGGCCCATAAAATCCAGACTGTGAGAAATGGTATAGGTCAAAAGACCTGGTATTTTTGACAAATGAAGTATAAGAAAAAGAGAAAAACGGAGAGATGGAGGGGAGCTGTGGGAAGGGAGAGAGCGAGTAAGAGAGAGAAGAACCTAAAGATTAAAAGAGGCTTAAGAGACATATCATTTGCAATATGTGACCTTCCTTGGGTTTTGATTTGATGGAACAAACTGTAAAAAAAAAGAAAAGTTTAAGGCACATGGGGGAAATATGAACACCAAATGGATATTGATGACATTAAAGAATGATTGTTAATTTTAAAAGGTGTGATAGGCCGGGCGCAGTGGCTCAAGCCTGTAATCCCAGCACTTTGGGAGGCCGAGATGGGCGGATCACGAGGTCAGGAGATCAAGACCATCCTGGCTAACATGGTGAAACCCCGTCTCTACTAAAAAAAAAATACAAAAAAAAAACTAGCCAGGCGAGGTGGCGGGCGCCTGTAGTCCCAGCTACTCGGGAGGCTGAGGCAGGAGAATGGCGTAAACCCGGGAGGCGGAGCCTGCAGTGAGCTGAGATCCGGCCACTGCTCTCCAGCCTGGGTGACAGAGCGAGACTCCATCTCAAAAAAAAAAAAAAAAAAAAAAAAAAAAAAGGTGTGATAGCCTGGATGCCATGGCCCATGCCTGTAATCCAAGCACTTTGGGAGGCCGAGGCGGGCAGACACTTGAAGTCAGGAGTTTGAGACCAGCCTGACCAACACGGTGAAACCCTGTCTCTACTAAAAATATAAAAATTAGCCAGGTGTGGTGGTGGGCACCTGTAGTCCCAGCTACTTGGGAGGCTAAAGAAAGAGAATTTCTTGAACCTGGGAGGCAGAGGTTGCAGTGAGCTGAGATTGTGCCACTGCACTCCAGCCTGGGTGACACAGCAAGACTGTCAGAAAGAAAAGAAAAGAAGGAAGGGAAAGAAAAGAAACTTAAGACCCAAGAGAGGATAGCTGATTTGCTCTTGATCACTCAGCTGGTTAAACCCAGGTAATGCCACCATGGGTCAGCAAAGAAGTAGGTGAATCCTGGTGATGCTGGAAGCATTGGATGCCCTGTAAGGACATTATTTTGCAGTCTGCAAAGTGTGTCTAGGTCTCTGCCAGAGCAATGCAGTGCCTATGATAGAGTGCTATTGGCAAACCTTCCCACTAATGCAGATCAATTTCACACCCTTTGGAAGTGTTGCTATTCCAAGCTTTTCCTCACTCAGCCACTGAAGAGGGACAAAATCTAGAGATGTGCTCTGGACTGAAGCCAGCCTTCAGAGCTAGAAGAGAAGAGCCAGTAGGGGGTTGTCTCTCCATTCTATCCTCAAGGGGTCTCCCCTGAGATCACTTCCTCCCCACCTTACCTCATTGCCTCATTGCATCCACCCACCCTCCTCAGCCTGCAAGCCTGGGTCCCATTCCTGCTAATTCCTGCTTTGGGTAAATTAATAAAAGAGTCAGTCTTAACACTACCCCACCACCTCTGCTCCCACGACACACACGTGCAAGCATGCGTGCACGTGCACACACACACGCACACACACAGAGTCTTAGTCTCTCCCCCTACCTCTGCTGCTGGTTTCATTAATTAGGCAATTTTCTGTTTAAAAGACCCAAGACTCTAAGAAATGATACTTTACAGATGAGATGTCAGTGAGTTTACTGGGTGGGTGGGGGCACAAAGGCCCCCTGAACTCTTACCAAATAGCAGCCTACTGTATCTGTGTGTGAGATTGATGGGAGTTTATACTATCATCCCTTGCCTGTGTGTGGCCTTTTGCAGTTTACAAAGCATGTTCACTTGCATTGCTATGTGAGCCTCATAGAAGCCTGACATAGGTAGATATTAGCCTCATTTTACAGAAGAGGAAATTGGAGCTGGTAGAGTTTAGTATGTGTTCTGCCAAGTCCTCCAGTTGGTCATCTATCCATCCATCCATTAATTTTGAAATATTTTTTATTATTATGTACAAATTATACTGATAGATGCTATGGAAGACACAGGGACAATAGAAGAAACTGTTAAAACCTTTCAAAATGTGTTCATCTTCAAAACGTATTTTATTGAAGGACATATATTGTTTATTGCTAGAGCATGTAAAACTCATCTGTGTTTCCAATAAGAAGACTTACATAAAAAAAGGAATTTCTGATGAACTCTGTTAATAAAAATGTTTTAAAGTAGTCCATCCTTTCCTCTCAACACTATGGTTGATCTGCGTTGAGCTGGGACATTTCCACCAGATGTGGATCAGAGATGCCACCTTGGAGGTTGACTATGCCACTCTCCCCAGGGCCCTGAGCTTGGCTCTTCTGTAGTAGGAGTTGGCAATACCTGTCCCCATGGGCCTCCCGAGAATTTGAGAATGTAAAAATGAGAGGAATCATGTGAAACCACTTTGCAAATCATGAAGTTGCTCTTCAAGGGCTACTTTTATTCACAGAAGGAGTCACTCAGCAGATATTTATTAATTTGTGTTTGCTCATAATACTGCCTTTGCCAAGGTAGGAAAGCAAATTTTCAGCAAAGAGGGTCAGAACCAAAGGAAATGTGGCATGAATATTGGGGTGTCTAGGATTCTGTTAAGCAGTGGATTGGGGCCTTGCTGTAATATTTTCTAAAACAGCACTTCTCAAACTTTAATGTGTACATGGATCACCTGGGAGTTGTATTAACACACAGATTCTGATTCAGTAGAGCTGAGATGAGCTCTAAGATTCTACTTTTCTGAAAAGCTCCCAGGTGGAGTCAATGCCGCCTGTCCAACATTTGAGGAGCAATGCTCTTAAGCGTGTAATTGAGAGGAGAGGAGGGGAAGTACAGCCCAGGGCCCCTAGAATGTGGAGGGGGGCACGCTGCTGACCTATTTGTGCTGTAGGGGGAGATTTCCAGAAAGGTCTTCTTGGGAGCTCTGATCGCTGCTTAGTAGCCCCACTTCCTTCCCATCCTCATCAAGTGGGAAGAGGTGGTTGTCTTCTTAGGCTGTGTATTTGCTATTAATTTTGGAGAGAAAATGTATATTGTGAGTGCTTGAGCCCCATCTGGGGGTAGGAGGAGGAAGGAAGGAGATTACACCATCACATACAGTAACTGTTCTTTGTCAGGCCAAGCTGCTTGGGGAAGCATGGCTGGACTGTGATCTAGAGATAGCAGATTGAGCCAGTGCCTGCCTTCAGCATCTGATGGTGCAGCACAGCAGAATCCAGCGCAGACCAGAGTTTGTTTTTTGTTTTTTTTTTGGCAGGTAGTGGAGGTGGTTAAAGAGTGTTGAATCTGGCCGGGTGCGGTGGCTCATGCCTGCAGTTGCAGCACTTTGGGAGGCTGAGGCGGGTGGATCACCTGAGGTCAAGAGTTCTAGACCAGCCTGGCCAACATGGTGAAACCCCGTCTCTACGAAAAATACAAAAATTAGCTGCGTGTGGTGGCACGCACCTGTAATCCCACCTACTTGGGAGGCTGAGGCAGGAGAATCACTTGAACCTGGGAAGCAGAAGTTGTAGTGAGCCGAGATCACGCCATTGCACTCCAGCCTGGGCGACAAGAGCAAAACTCTGTCTCAAAAAAAAAAAAAAAAAAAAGAGGTTGACTCAAGTGTTTTGAAGAAGGGAAGGATTGGGGAGTAAGCAATCAGAGGGTGCCCTCACCACGTTCGTTTTACATTCATCAGACACTTTGTTATCACCTATTCCCAGCTTGCCAGGCTCTGGGCGCCCTCATGTGGCTCTCCAGTACCCCAAAGACCTCCACTGTGCAGCCATCTTGATCTGCCTTCCCACTGATTACCACGGTTCTCCCCACCCCCAGCATCATGCCTTCTCCCATTACGTTGAAATGTCATTTTTTAACCCTGCATACCTGAATTCTGCCAACTGGTAGGAAAGCAGTCGCATTCAGTCATATTAAGGAATACATGGCTACTGATCCAACCAGCTATTAGTTGCATTTTTGTGAGTTGTGACACACAGGGGTTCCTCCCCAGTTCTCTCCTCCCATTCAGAGCCTACGCTTTAGGGAAAACCAGAGGCTTTGTAGAGGTCTCTTTTGCTGTAGATGGTGACACCTCAGGAGTCTGGGTGTGGGGACAAAGTTCAGGTATGCGTGGTGCAGGCGTTTGTTCAGGGAGAAAGGTTTCTTCTACACCATAGCAAGCAGGCCCCAGTAAAAGTGGGAGGCTGTGATGTAAGGGGGAGTTTGCTGTAGCGGTGCGGTTTTTACACAAAGTCCTGTGGAGCAGACCTAGGGGCTATGTGCGTGTGTGTGTGTGTGTATGTAGTAGTAGTAGTAGTCGTAGTAGTCAAGCAAGTGCTTTGTATCATCCCCCTTTCAACCAAAGCCAAGATGCTTTGATCTATTTTGTACATTAAACATCTATGTAAGGTTTATTTGAAAATGTTCTTGACCGGACGTGGTGGCTCATGCCTGTAATGCTAGTACTTTGGGAGGCCGAGGCAGGTGGATAGTTTGAGCCCAGGAGTTTGACTAGCCTGGGCAATGTGGCAAAACCCCATCTCTACAGAAAATATAAAAATTAGGCATGGTGGTTGTGTGACTGTGGTTTTACCTACTCAGGAGGCTGAGGTGGGAGGATAGCTTCAGCCTAGGAGTTTGAGGCTGCAGTGAACTGTAATTGCACCTCTGCACTCCAGCTGGGGCAACAGAGCAAGACCTTGTCTCAAAAAAAAAAAAAAAAAAAAAAAAAAAAAAGCAGGAAAAAAGCAATCTTAAGTACAAGAAGACTTAAAAATGGTTGCCTCTGGCAAGCAGAGCTAGGGCAGAAGAGGAATGGGGCAGGGGACTCTTGTTTCCATTATAAGGCTTTCTGTGCCATCTCATTTTTACTTAACCATGTTTGTGTATATTATTCTGCTAAAAAAATTTTAAATAATGAAAAGAAAAAGACCCCTGCTGATGGAGTAAGTTTGGAAAGCCTAGCTGTTGTAGAAAGACACAGGAATAGGAGTAAGAGACCTGGGGTCCTGGACTGTGTGACTGTGAACTGCTTTGTGACCTTGGGCAAGCTGCTGTGAGTGTTTCCTCAATTATGAGATAGGAGGGGAGATGATCCTTCCTCTCCCCTGTGGTTTGGCCCTGCAGTTCCACGAGAAGCAGCTGTTGGCAGCTGTGGGGGCAGAACTGTCCTCCTAGTCCCCACATGTTCTGGAAAGGCTCGGGTCTGATGCCTGGCCCACGGATAGTCCTGACCCCCAGCCCTAGCTTGGTCAGATCATTCCTGGGCTGGAGAGGAAGAGAGATTTTGGCCAAATTAGTTTGCTTCTTACTGGCCTCTGGGATCCTTTGGAAAATTCCTCCCAGAACAGAGAGTGACTGCCCGAGAGTGACTGCCCAAGGGTGAATGGGCGGGTTTTCAGAAAGCACAGTGTCCGTGCCAGCTCCCGAGCTAAGTTTACTTTGTGTCAAAGCGCCTAGTGTGTACTTTGTGGGGGATTGGGAGGTAGAAAATTTCACAAAACAGCTCTGCCCTCCAAGCGCACAGGAGAGTCAATACATAGAATATTTCCCTTAGGAAAGAGAAGATTTGCGAGGAAGCTGCCTTCTTCCAATATTTGGTGGTTCTTCCGTGGATGGGGACTGCATCTTGTTCATCTTCCTGTTCCCGGTGCTTACGCTCAAAACTCATTATTCAACTAATCCTCATCAAGCACAAATGCACAACAGTGAACAAGCAGCACTGTCCCTTCCTTTCAGGAGACCACAGCCCACGGTGGGATTTGGGGAAAGAGAACAGTGCTGGGCAGGACGAGCTGCAAGGGGGAGGATGCCGAGCTGTGCACACGGAAAGCACCTGCTATTGTGGCCATGGCAACCTCAGCTGCTCCTGCCTGGGCTTCCTGGCGATTCCCCTGGGTCCCCTCTGAGCATGGGTCCACCCTGCAGGGACCCAGGGAGCCAGAGAGCCTGGCGTATGTGGGGACCCTTCTCTGTGCATAGAGGAGGCTTGCCAGCCAGGCCTAGCCTCTGGCAGGAGAGACCCCGCAGAGTCCCCAGCCTGGAGGAACAGTGTGGTGGCAGGCAGCCTGAGGGAGACAGTCCATCCTTTGGCTGTCCTGGGACCTGACATGTTGAGACACAAGCTGGCTTCTCTCTCTCTGTCCCAGAGGGAGAGCTTGGACCTGCCCTCTCTCAAGATAAGGCAGGAATGTGCTTGTCTGGTCAGCCCACATCCGTGTGGGAGCCCATGACTGCTCTGTGGGCCTGCTTCCCTGAGGATGGAGGTAATTTTCTGGGGTATTGAGGGGCAGGAAAGGGCAGCCTGCACCCATGGGTAAGAATGTCTGCTCAGACCCATGACATTCACTGTCTGACTGCTTCATCCTTCATCAATCAGAAACCATTTTCTCAGCACCAAGGATATGTCAGGCTCTGTGCTGTGTTCTCCAATTCTCAAATTCAGTTTTCTTAACTGACTATGAGATAAGTGTATTACTTTCATTTCAAAGGCAAGGAAACTGAGCCCAGAGTGCTAAGGATAAAATCCTATTTGTTGGTGTTTACCACGTGCTGGATGCTATTGTGGGCACTTGTGTGGATCAGTGCCTGAAATCGTCATAGCTTATGAAGCGGTTTTCATCCCTGTCTCACTGATGATGAAACTCGCCCAGGGTCTCACAGCCAGCTCGTGACAGAACTGGGCTGGAGTTATCCTGGAGTCCTTTCCAGAGACCCCCGCGCCCTCAGAGCACTGTTAGTTAACCTCTGCCCCTCTGTGACTCCAGTGTGGGCCATGTGGGTGAGGACAAGGGCAATTGGAGGCAGTTAGTGTGGGAAACTTGATGGGGGGGGTGGTGTTTCTAGAAGAAAGAGACCATTTTAGAGGCTAGGGTCCATTTTAAATTGCAGCTAAGGCTGGGCATGGTGGCTCACGTCTGTCATCCTAGCACTTTGGAAAGTCAAGGCAGGCAGATCACCTGAAGTCAGGAGTTTGAGACCAGCCTGGCCAACACTGTGAAAACCCATGGCTACTAAAAGTACAAAAATTAGTTAGGTGTGGTGGCAGGCGCCTGTAGTCCCAGCTACTTGGGAGGCTGAGGCAGCAGAAGAATTGCTTGAACCTGGGAGGTGGAGGTTGCAGTGAGCCAAGATTGTGCCACTGCACTCCAGCCTGGGTGACAGAATGAGAATCTGTCTCAAAAATAAAATAAAATAAATTGCAGCTGGGGTAGACAGAGGACAAATAAATCACGTTGGACGTGACACATACCTTTCCTGCGCCCTGACAATTAGGCTTGAAGGAAACCTGTCAGGCAGTGCCAAAGCCTGTAATGGCTTAGAGCACAGTTGGAGGAGTGGGGCAGGAGTGGCAACCCTGAAGGCACCTGGGAGTTGCTAATTGGGGGTGGTGATGACAGGGGAGATGGCACAGCTGCACTCTGAGATGCTTGCCTGACAGAGGCTCTGGCGTCTGCTGGGGAGTAGGGCTGGGTGAGAGAGGTGTAGAGGAAGATGTGCTTCTAAGAGGACTTGGACCTGTTCCTTCTGTCCCCACCCATCCCTCCATGCTTGTGGGCATAGAGAGGCTGGGTGTGGACCGAAAGCCAAATCCTTTGAGGGTGGGGATGAGGGAATAGGCCACCTGCAAGCATGGGGACAGAAGGGGATGGGATGGCACCATTTTATTCCTATGGGAAATGCTTTTTGCTCTGCAATCAACTTGGCCATTAGGATTGGCTGTAAATGATTGAGTGGTCCTCCCTTGAGCAAAGGGTTTCACACTTTGGGACTCTCTTTAGCTGGCTGTGAAACGGGCTAAGTTCTGTCTTGGAAGGCATGCTCTGCAGCTCACTATATTTCTCCATGCTTCTGTCCTGGAGTGAACGCTGCAGTGATGGCAGCACAGAACCATTATGATTCCTCTTGCTCATGCATGGTAAGAATTTGAGGCACCCTATGATGAGAGGCACATGGATAGAAAGCGAACATAAAAGTGGAAGCTCAAAAGCCAGATGTCCTCCAGAAGAGTATGATTTAGCAAATGTGTGATAAGGCCCGGATGTCTCATTTATTTTTATTTATTTTTAATATTTTTGTGTTTAGAGCTAGGGTCTTGCTCTATTGTCAGGCTGGAGTGCTGTGGCACCATCATAGCTCACTGCAGTCTCATGTTCCTAAGCTGAAACGATCCTCCCACCTCAGCCTGCTGAGTAGCTGGGACTACAGGCACATGCCACCATGCCTAGCTAATTAAAACAATTTTGAGGGGATAGAGGTGGGATCTCACTATGTTGCCCTGGCTGGTCTTCAACTCCTGGCCTCAAGTGATCCTCCTGTCTCAGCCTTGCAAAGTGCTGGCATTATAGGTGTGAGCCACTGCATCTGGCTGTGCCTGAATATTTAACCAGCTCCCCAAATGATTCTGATATGCCCCCAAGTTTGAGAATCCATGGTGCAAAGGAAGAAGGAGGAAATACACCCAACATCTAGGTCATCATAGTTGTTGTCATTTGGTACCAAGATAACAAAAAGGAAATAAGATAGATGATGTCACTTTCATTATCTGAAATGAGGAAGGGTATCACTTTTCCACAGTAGACAAACATCTTTATGGTAATTTCTGAAAAAAAAAAGCCAACATGTGAGTCCTACTATAAAGGACACTACACACATGCTGGATAATTTGGGGTCAGGAGAGATGCTTTGCCTCTCTAAAGGGGTCTTGTGCTGGTTGCCTCACAGCTGTGGCCCACCCTGGGGCTACACTCCTGCAGCAGGGCCTGCTCACCTTCCAATGCCATGCCTTACTTTAGTCAGCTAACAGGAGGGACATTGCCCAGAGCAAGAGCGCAGTGACTTTGAGGAAAGGACCAGGGCGGGGGGTGGGGGACAAGGGATGGCAGTGGGTCCCCTGGGCCATGCAGTAAGTTTGAAGGTACACCCTGCATGGAGTGACCAGCAATGTGACCAACAATGGCAAGAGTCTTACTGAGGCACAGAATTGCTCCCTTCAGAGTAGCCCTAAGACACAGCGGTTGTGCGATTGAGTTAACAGGCAGGAGGAGAAGTGAAGGGAAAAAACTTGTTAATACCATCTGATGCTAAGAAAGACCTATAGCTCCTTTAGACAATAAACCCATAACCACTCTGGCCTATAAGAAAATCAGTTGGGGAAGATCTTTTCAACATAGTTGACAAAAGGTTAAATATCGCGAATACATAAAGAGCTTTTATGAGTAATAAGAAAAAGGAATAGCTGGGCATGGTGGCGGGCGCCTGTAGTCCTAGCTACTCGGGAGGCTGAGGCCACACAGTGAGCTATGATTGTGCCACTGTAGTCCAGCCTGGGTTACAGAGTGAGACCCTGTCTCAAAAAGAAAACAACAACAACAACAACCAGGGATGTATGCAGAGATGTATACACTTGAGTATTTATAACAGTATCATAATGGTATTAAAAATTGGAAATGATATAAATGTCCAAAATTGAGAATTTGCTTTAAAAACCATGGTTTACCTGTATAATATGATGTTATACAGTCATTTAAAATTAGATATTCAAATAATTTTTAATTATATGAGGAAATGTTAATGATCTATTGTTAAGGGGAGAATTTTTAAAAAGCAGGCTTCAAAATAGTATCTACAGTACCATCCCACTTACATTAAAAAATGAAAAAACAGGCCAGGCAATACCGTGGCTTACACCTGTGATCCTAGCACTTCGGGAGGCTGAGGTGGACGGATCACCTGACATCAGGAATTTGAGACCAGCCTGGCCAACATGGTGAAACCCCATCTCTACTAAAAATACAAAAATTAGCCAGGCATGATGGTGGGTGCCTGAGGCAGGAGAATTGCTTCAACCCGGGAGGCAGAGGTTGCAGTGAGCCGAGATGGAGCCACTGCACTCCAGCCTGGGCAACAGAGGGAGACTCCATCTCAAAAAAAAAAAAAAAGTAAAAAAGATTTTAGTATGTATTGGAAAACATCTGAGGGGGCAGACACCAAGATGATAACAATGGTTATCTCAGGAAGGTGGAGCTAAGGAACATTTTTAGCTTCTTTTTGTGCTTTTCTCCTTCCTTCCTTCCTTTTTTTAAAAAACAGTCTTCTTTTTCTAATTAAAAACAATCAAGAATGTTTTATTTTTAAGTGAGTCTGCCAATGAAGGGCTCCTGCTGCACTGGGGGCCGGCCAAGAGTGACAAGGCCCTTTATCACACTTCCCAGTTCTTCAGCTCAGATCATCATTTCTACAAACACTGGCTGAATACCTGTTTTGTGCCAGGTGCTGAGCTGGGACCTGTGAGAGTTATAAAGATAACAGCTCTTACTCTCCAGGCTCTTATAGGCTGGCTGATAGTTGAGCACTAAGATGAATGCCCAGGTCATTTGTTACAGAAATACTTTTGTGGTGTTTGGAGAGTTCAGCATATTCCTGGCCATGAATATAGTGCCTGAGATCTGCTCTCCTTGCCTGAAGCCCTGGTCCTCCTTTGTCTTTGAAAATTTAGTTGGCTGACACATGACAGATCAATGTCAGTAGCCTGGACCAATGGCTGGGCCCTGTGTGGTAGGAAATCCAGAAATCACCCTGTGTGTCTGTAGAATGTTTCATATGTATTGATATGTCATATGTCACCCACTGACCTGCATCAGAGACTCTAACAGAGATTGGGTTGAGGACCTGAAAGAGATAACTTGCTCCAATCCTTCATTTTTAGATGAGGCCCCAAGGGAAAAGGAAGCTTGGAAGTTGGTGGTAGAGCCAGGACTCCTAAACCTGTACTTTGCCCATGATACGTAGTCTTCCCCATTCACAGCCCTGCATATCTGGGAGAGGCAAGCAATCTTGGGCATTTTCAAGTCATGGTGAATAAATAAACTTGGGATGAAAAATTCACAAACATTTTGAGAAACAGAGACCATCCATTCTAGATGGCTAAGAGCTGACTATATCAATGAAGAATGAGATTCTTGCATCAAGAATCTTTCAGGCCTTAAGATCCAGGTGGACATAAGAAAATGGGCAAGAAATAACTGGTTATGATTCACACACCATCCACATTCACATACACAGATACACATAGCCCTCTGCAGAGCCACCTATTTAGTGTGAATCTTGGGAAAGTAAAAAGACCTTTCTATCTCCAAGTCGTCCTACCACTTGCCCCATTTGTGCCTAAACTTGCCACTATTAAAGCCCCTTCTTGGTCACAAATGGTGTTAAACTGTGAAGGTGTTACTTTGGAGGGTGGCCAGGATAACCCTTAGGAATCCTTTGTCACCTTACATGAATTATGGGAAGGATCACCGGGATGTGGGCCAGGAAGAGGCGGAAAGTTCACAGGAGATGGGCTGGATGCAGGAGAGGGGAGGGAAAGTGGGGAAGGAGGTATTCTAGAACATGAACGGTTTACTTTACCATTTTATGAGGGGTAATCCTGTACCCCCACAGTAATAGGAGAGCCTCAAACCATCCTGGATATTCCCATCTTCTTTCTGCAGTCTTTTTCCTGCGTGGCAGCACAAGCTTGTATTTAAGGTATTACCCTTTGATTCTGTCTCCTGGGCTTTGCCCAGGCTATAGGCTTGGCTGGCATTTCTAGGAGGGAGCAAACTGACCTGTTCTGTTGAAGTTCTTTTGTTACTCAAACATACATCTGACTCTCAGGAACTCAGGTGGTGGGAAGGACGTCTGACCCAACTGAGCATGACTGGCCCCTTGACTGCTTGTTCTCTCCTTTCCTGTGCTCCCATGAGGAGGAAAGGAAAGGGCAGGTTCATCTTGCTGATGTATTTCCTTGAGAAAGCGGCCACAACCTGATAGGGAGGGAGTGAAGGTGAGAGGTTAGTCGGGGCCTCCACAGAATGAAGCGTTTGTGTATCACTCCCTGCCTCTCCAGCTGTTGCAGATATTTTGTTCATGCCCAGGCTATATTTCCTTTTCATCTGTGTTTGTCTAATCCTGCAATAGACTATATAAGCCTTTTGAGTTGTGGGGTGTGTCTTGTTTACAGCACTTAGGACGATGATCAGTAAATGAGAGACAGATGGATAGGTGAGTGGACAGTTAGGAGGATGCATGGGTGGATGGTTGGGTGAGTACATGGGCAGGTGGGTGGGTGGTACCTTCCAAGCCCAGCATTTCCTCAGTAACCTACATCATGTTTAGTGTCTAGAAACTAGACTCTAGACTAAGGGAAATATCAGAGGATACTGAACTATATTTTCAGTGAAACTCTTTCTTTACATAGCCAAGTCAAACTTTAATTGAGCCTAACTTATTTCACGTCCTAGACTTGCAGGCTTGAGCTCATTTGACAACAGCATCAAAATGTACTTAAGTTAAAAAATAGTTGTCATCCTTTAACCCGACTTGGCCCTGCTAAATGATTCCTTCCTTTTTGTGCCTTAGTTTTTCTGAACCCCTGTCCCCTGCAAAAAAAAAAAAAAAAAAAAAAAAAAAAATGTCTAGAGGAAGGAAGTTAGTCTGTAGGACCTGGGAACGAAACAAGCAGCCCATAAAAGCAGCTGCTGCAGGCCCATACAGAGCAGCCACCTGTGACTTTGTGGACAGGGGCCATTTACAGGTCAGGAGTCAGTTGCCTGGAGACTCTGGCTCCTGGTACTTAGCCTACGTGTGCTCCTCACCGCTGACCCTGAGTTCGGCTTGGTTGGAGTGACTTCCTAAAAGACTAGATAATAATACTGAGAAGCATCTGCATTTCTGTTTTTCATTTTCATTGATGGTTTGAAACTTCTTTGGGATCATCTAGAGCATGCTGTGCTTCCATGCTGTAGAGCAGTACTTCTCAAACTGTGTTCCCTGGAGCTTTTGGGGTTCCATGAAGCCCCTTTAGGCCTCATGGGTGGGGGCGGTCAGTGGGTGGGCTCTGGGTGCCTCTCTAAAAGAAGCACAGCTTTTAATCTGTTTTACAATTGGACTTCGGTGAAAGATTTGAGAGAGGGTTCCACACCTCAAATTTCAAAGCCATCGTCAAGGGACTGGAAAGACAGTAGCAACAAGGTCAGGGAGGGGAAACAGGCTCATGAAATGGGGGGCCTGGGTCATTAGCTGGGAGAAGAGTCCTAGTGGGCAGCCCTGTGCCCTCTTCTGTTTGCACGTTCTTGGCTGGCGTTTCTGTTGTTCCAGACTCTCCACCTGCTGCTAACTTTGCTGCTGCTCCCTGAGTGTTTCTCACTCCTGTCTTGCCTGTCTAGTTCCCAGCGCACTGCCCACCTGGCTTTGGTAAACTTTTCCTCCTTACCCTTGACTCTCTGGCCTAAAACCCTGACCTGTTTCCTGCTCTGACCTCGGATAACATTATGTTTCTTCACTCTGTTTTGGTTTCCTGAATATCTGGTCCCTTGCTTGCTGTGACCTTGGGGAATGTGTCCCCAAGTGTTTTCTGCCTGTTGTTCATAGGATTTGGAGTGGCCTGGCTGGAAGATGGATGTGCTGGGAAAGGGTGGGAGATAAGGGACAGGGTCAGTCACAGAGGCTCACAGTGGAGCCTGGCCAGGCAGAGGAGTAGGGAGGGGGCTCAGTGACACCATCCCCAAGCAGGCTGTGGCTGTGGGATGTGGGTGTGGGTCCTCCGGGATCAGGCTGACCTGGTTCTTGTGGACTACAGCTTTGAGCTGCTCCTGCCTTTGAGACACATTGGCTGAAGGTCCTTGGCTGGAAGTTCCTAAGCATTATCCCTGTCCTATGGCCCTGAAACCTCACAGGGTAATTCCAGAGGAATCGGAGCTCATTGTTCTCCAGAGAGGAAAGAGGAACTGTGGTGACTGCGGTGGGGAAGCAGGAGGAGGAAGCCAGTCTCCACGACCCTCTGCTTTGGAACACTTCCCCTTTGGTATTCTCACCTCTGATGGCATCTTGTCCCTCAGCTGGGACCCTGTGTTCTCTGCAGCTCTGCCTCATTTCCACCTTGAGAGACTGGCGACTTAGGGGCACATCACTCAATTTGTGGACACTTTAGAGTCGACTAAGAGAGGGAATGAGGTTGACCCACTCAATCCATAGACTTTTTTCTTTTCTTTTCTTTTTTTGAGATGGAGTCTTGCTCTGTCACCCAGGCTGGAATGCAGTGGTATGATCTCAGCTCACTGCAACCTCCACCTCCCAGGTTCAAACAATTCTTGTGCTTCAGCCTCTCGAGTAGCTGGGACCACAGGTGTGTACCATCACACCTAGCTAATTTTTGTATTTTTAGGAGAGATGGGGTTTTGCCTGTTGGCCCAGGCTGGTCTCAAACTCCTGACCTCAGGTGATCCTCCCGCCTCCCAAAGTGCTGGGATTACAACAACCACACCCAGTCCATAGACCTTTCAAAGACTTTAGCAGCTTGGCCCTGGTAATTGACAGAACAAGTCTGGTTAGCTGTGGCTTACCACAGAGGGTGAGGGTGGGTGGACAGTGGGAGTGGTCTACCTTGATGCAGGCTGTGAGGGGTGCATTTCTTTTTAAGAATTTAAAACCAATAGTAGGCCCGGCGCAGTGGCTCATGCCTGTAATCCCAGCACTTTGGGAGGCTGAGGCAGGCAGATCACTGGAGACCAGGAGTTCAAGATCAGCCTGGTCAACACAGTGAAACCTCATCTCTACTAAAAATACAAAAATTAGACAGGCATAGTGCTGCGCACCTGTAATCCCAGCTACTTGGGAAGATGAGGCAGGAGAATTGCTTGAACTTGGGAGGTGGATGTTGCAGTGAGCCGAGATTGTACCACTGCACTCCAGCCTGGGCAACAGAGCGAGACTATGTATGTATGTATGTATGTATGTATGTATGTATGTATGCATGCATGTATAAATAAACAAACTGATAATAAAATCAAATAAAAATCAGTCTGCTTTTACTATCACCACATGCCAGCAATTAAAAACAATGTCAAATACTGTTCTCTTTTGGGATGGGCCCCTCTCCTCACTACTTGGTACACACTACTGGTCAGTTACCTCAAGAACCTCGCTGTAGCCGGAGTCAGTGACATGGATCTGTGTCCTAGCCCTGTTCCCTGGCCCAACTACCAAGTCACTTTACTTCTCTAAACCCAGGTTTTTTTCTCTCTTTTTTTTTTAATTGACTTTTTTTAGAGACAGAGTCTTGCTTGTCGCCCAGGCTGAAGTGTAGTGGTATGATCATAGCTCACTGTAGCCTCCAACTGCTGGGCTGAAAGTCATCCTCACACCTCAGCACCCTGAGTAGCTGGGACTGCAGGTTGTGCCACCTTGCCTGGCTTTTTTTTTTTTTTTTGGAAGACAAAGTCTCACCCTGTCACCCAGGCTGCAGTGCAGTGGCATGATCTCAGCTCACTGGCACCTCTGCCTCCTGGGTTCAAGTGATTCTCGTGCCTCAGCCTCCCAAGTACTTGGAATCATAGGCTTGCACCACCATGCCTGGGTAATTTTTGTATTTTTAGTAGAGACAGGGTTTCACCACATTGACCAGGCTGGTCTCATACTCCTGGCCTCAAGCGATTCCCCTGCCTCAGCCTCCCAAAGCACTGGGATGACAGGTATAAGCCACCATACCTCTCCAGTTTTCTTATCTGTGAAATGGAACTAAAAATGATACTTGCAAATATTAAAAAAGAGAATGAATATGAAGTTAGCTCATTAAGAGAAAAGCTGACCAGGTGTGGTGGCTCACGCCTGTAATCCCAGCACTTTGGGAGGCTGAGGCAGGCAGATCACTTGAGGTCAGGAGTTCAAGACCAGCCTGGCCAACATGGTGAAATCTCATCTCTACTAAAAATACAAAAAAATGGCCGGGCGCGGTGTCTCAAGCCTGTAATCCCAGCACTTTGGGAGGCTGAGACGGGCGGATCACAAGGTCAGGAGATCGAGACCATCCTGGCTAACACGGTGAAACCCCGTCTCTACTGAAAAATACAAAACAAAAAAAACCAACCAGGCGAGGTGGTGGGCGCCTGTAGTCCCAGCTACTCAGGAGGCTGAGGCAGGAGAATGGTGTAAACCCGGGAGGCGGAGCTTGCAGTGAGCTGAGATCTGGCCACTGTACTCCAGCCTGGGCGACAGAGCGAGACTCCGTCTCAAAAAAAAAAAAAAAAAAAAAAAAAATTAGCCAGCCATGGTGGTGGGTGCCTGTAATCCAAGCTACTCAGGAGACTGAGGCAGGAGAGTCACTTAAACCCAGGAGGTGGAGCTTGCAGTGAGCTGAGATTGTGCCACTGCACTCCATCCTGGGCAACAGAGGAGACTCCGTCTCAGAAAAGCTGGATGTAAATGTTGTAATGTTCACATTGCTATACAAGATCTATCCCATGGTATGATATTTGAGTCATGCCCTGGTTATTCACCCTTGACAGTGAAGACTTTGAGGGGTGGGGATTAAGCCAGGCTCCTCCATGAACTTTAAGAGCTAAGGTTGGGGACATTTCTGAGCACTGAGAAGCTATTCTAGCTGTACCCATTTTCATTTGAGTCCTGGGCAGACAACTAGAGAGCCCTTATGAGGTGCCACCTGGGGGCCTGACAAGTTTGGGAATGAGGCCCATCTGCCAGTAACATTGATGTCGACACAGCCCACTCGTCCTCCCGGGTGCTGAGTGAGTGCGGAGCTGAGTCCTCTGCCTGGGAAGAGGAGTGTGTTCCTGACAGAATTGCAGGAGAGTGTGCTGGCAGAAGCGGGATGTTTTCTGTATCTTGCAGGATTTACTGTCCCTCACGTAACCATCCTACGTGACTTTTGCAAGCCAGCCTCAAGCACAGAGTTCCCACCCACCCACGCCTCATGCTCTTCTCAGACATTACCCCGTGATTTCCCAAACAACCCTGGGAAGTGGGCAGGGCAGGTGTTATTGTCCCCACTTGACGAAGAAGGAAACTGAGGCCTGGGGAGTTGAACAGGCTGCCCAGGGTCCTGGCTCGTTAGTGGTAGGGCTCTGACTAGACTCCCAGTCTCCTGACACCAGCCCAGAGGAATTTGGAGAGTGAAGGGAAAGGGCTTCATTCCTGTTTAGAGTTGTCCAGGCTCTTTGGAGCTTTCTGACAGGAAGCTTTCTAAGGTGAGACCTGAGGTGGCAGGTGGAGAAACATGAACTGAAAAGGCAGCTCCTTGTCAAGCCCATGAAACTTTGACAGCAGGTTAGGACCAGGAATTGGGCCTCCTACGAGCCCCGTGCTGCAGTAGACCATGCATAGGTATTGATTGTTGCTATGGTGGGGCAGAGATACTAGAATATGTGTGCTTTGCATGTGTATACCAGATTCCAGTATTCCCATCGTTTTTGATTTAGTGTTAGCAACGACCTTCATTAGAGGTTGAATTGCTCCCCTCTGCTCCCTTCCTGGATGACATTCTGGGTGGCTCTGTCCTAAAGTGGACAGGCCCTTGCCTCCCACCCGTCATCCCTGTAGCCTAGCTGGTGACTTCTGCACTATGGGTCCTCAACTTCTGGCTGCAGAACCTTCTGTATGCAGACAAGGGCCCGTTGCTGTCACGGTCTTCACCTGCCCTTGGGTTGGCTGGGCCCTCTGATGGGCATACTAGAGCCACCTCAGGTTCTGCTTTTGTGCAACTGCTGACTGAGTACAGTGGCCAGGGAGTACCTGACTACAAATTTTCACTCCTGTTATCCTCCAAAAGCTAGAGTAATCTTCTGTCTTGATTTGCAGATTCATAACACAGCAGTTAGACTGGTGAAGCCCTCAAGGAAAAATCATGCTGATGGGAGAGATAACCCCTCCCCTCTGATTCACTTTCTTTACTCCTTTCCTGAGGTGATCAGATCAGAGAACTATGGGGAAGTGTAATACTGAAAAGGAGGAACTAGTATGAGTAACAGTGGTATAGTTTCTTCATTTGTGAAATGGAGATAATCAGAAAGCTGTCGTAAGTCAAAGGTTCTCAGCCCTGGCTGCATGTCAGTTACCTAGCGGGCTTTTAAATAACCCACATCTTCAGGCCCAAACCCAGGTCAGAATCTCTCAGGGTGAGACTTAAACACTAGGAATTTTAAAATTCCCCAGGCAATATCAATGTGTGGCCTGGGTTGAGAACTACTGCTCTAGGATTAAAGGAGTTGGCCAATTGCTTGGAATAGAGATATTTTCACATCTGGCTGTGCGTGGGAATCATTGGGGGCGGGGAGTGGTGGAGGGATAGGGTGGTGCTTTTAAAATTAAACTGAAGCTGGGTGGTGTGGCATGTGCCTGTGGTCCCAGCTACTAGGGAGTCTGAGGTTGGGAGGATTGCTTGAGCCCAGGAATTTGAGGCTGCAGTGAGTTATGATCACACCACTGCACTCCAGCCTGGGCAGCAGAGCCAGACCCCATCTCTAAAAATAAATAAAATTAAACCAATTCCCTGGTTTCGCATTCCAGACCATTTGAATCAGTGACTTATGTCTCTGGGTGTCTCTTGCCTAGCATTCGCGTGAACCACTTATGAATACCATGGGCCAACATTACAAATATTTCCAGTCTTCACAACTTTCTAGCGGGGAATCCTGATTCCTATTTGACAGATGAGCAAATCTATGTTCAGAGCGGGTGAAAGCATAAGTCCCTGAGGCCAGGCCTGTCTGACCTTGAAGCCTGGGGGCTGGGTCTGGTGGAGGGTGTTCTCCACTCTTCTGGAAACAGCCCAAGGAGTGGGGGACACCAGCCAGTGGCCTTGGCTCCCTCTGAGGCTCCCCTTCACAGGTTGAGCAGAAGGCTGTGCCTGAGTGAAGACAGGTGAGATGAGTAGTGGTGTGTGGTATTCGGCGCCATCTTAGTCACCCACTCTTAAAATACCTCCGTTTGGGGAGGGGAAGATGCCTGTGCAGTGGGCCTGCCCTGGTCACCACTTGTTGCCACAGCTGTCTTGCAGAGAGAAAACTCAGGCAGGAAAGCAAACACTCATTTGCTTTTTGAGAGTTTGGGGAATTTTTCAGGCATGCGATATGGAAAAAAATGCCTCTGTTTCCCTCATAAGACAAAGGGGAAACAATGTCAAGGTGGCCTGAAATGTTTAGCTCTAGTTTGCAAAAGCTTTTCTGCCCCTTCACAAGTCCTAAGGCTGTCAACACAGTGTGGAGCTGGGAGCTGGGGGATTTGGATGCCAAGCCAAGCCCTGCGCCACTACCTGTGTGCTCTGTAAACCTAAGTGTATCCCTTACCACTGTTAAGCTTTGCTTTCCCCACCGGTCAAGTAGGAGCTCAGGAATTCTGTGACAAGGTCACAGGGACTCTCAAACGCCAGGCCCTGTCAGCGGCCACTTGAGGTGTCAGAGGGAGAGGAGAGGCATGTGGCTGTCTTGACACTGAGACCCAGAGCCACCTGGGCCTGGAAGTTTGGTCAAGTGTTTGTTGGCACCTACCAAGGCACCCGCTGTCCTCGAGGCCCAGAGTGGCTCCAAGAGACCATATGTGTTAGAGATCACACTGAATGTGTTCACTCTGGCTCTGGGAGGCCTGGCTCCACTCCATCTGCGTCAGCCCCTAGTGTGTGGACATTTCAGAGCCAATATTTGGAACCGAAATAGCTGAAACTTTAGAGTCAGTGGACGATGTAAGATAAATTTGGCTCCACAAAGCATTCTCTGCCCAGTCCAGCCCCCAGGGTCTTCTCTCCCCCCAGAGCTCCATCTGTACCTGTTGTCTGTGCCTTTGGTCCCTGCCCGGTAGTGCCCAGCACAGATCCTGGCACAGAGTGGATGCCCAGACAGTGTTGAGTGAATGGAGGTTGAGGGGATGAGATATGCATGAGTTTGTGTTTGGGAACGTCTCTGAAGTGGCTGCCATAGAATGCTATATAAGTGTTGGTCTATCTATCTGTTGCTTGCTCATCTTGACTTTGTTGTTGTTATTGCCACTCTGGGTATTTTGAAGACTGTCTCACTGAGGATGATGCTAATGATGGAGTGGTCCAGATGCAGTGCTATTTTGCTATTTTCTGCAGTTGGAGCAAATATCCCAAGCATTTCCTTGTATTTAGCTTTTACCCCAGAGCCACTAAGAGCGTACCTCATAAGTCTGGAGTCTGCTGGCCACTTATTAAGCCATTAAGCTGAACCAGAAAACTTTCTCAGTTACCTAAGCAGTGGGTATTTTGAGTGGCAAGAAAACGTGGGACAATGATGGCAAATGGCAGTGAGGGGATGGGAGGACCCCTGAGAAAATGGCCACTGGGAAGTCTCTGGGTTCTTAGATCAGCTCCTGCTGGTTACTGAACTGAGGTGCAGAAGCAGGTGGTTGGTGCCCTTCTCTGTGGGGAGAACCCCTGGAGCACTCAGGGAAGCTGGCTCAGGGCTGCCTGCTGCTCTGCCATGGACTCCATTTCATGGTTGCTGTCTCTGTCCCTGGAGTGAGGGGTTTCTGAGCCCAGCCCTGGGTGCTAGTGCCTGAAGGGGACTAATAGTGGTCTAGACTGCTCTAAACTATCTCAGAGGCTTTGTGGACAGCTGGTTGGGTATCTGACTTTGAGGCTTGGCTTTGCCATTAACTCTGCAATGACCTCAGGTGAGTCACATGACCTATCCTTATGCCTCAGTTTCCTGATTGTATAACTCTCTGTTTATACCAAGTCCTCTGACTGTGATGCTCCCCCACTATAATGATTAACCTTGTTAGGTTGCCTCCTCTCCAAACTCTACCCAAACCTGGATCCCCATCAGCCCAGTCTGCTTATGGACATTGTGATTTCATCTGGTGGATCCTAGACTTGGGTGCTAGCTGAGACTTTGCAATGACAAGACTGTGTCACCTGATCAATAACCTTTCTGGGCCTCAGTGTTCACCTCTGTACACTGGGACTGACAATACTAACATTCATTCCTCATAGAAGGAATGGACAGAAGGGAAGCCCAGTCCCTGCCGCATCTCAGCCACAGGTTGTCATCCAGGTGGGGATGCAGACTGGTGGCGTGATTTGTCCTGTCCTGGCAGAATCACTCTGAATTTGTGTGACCTGGTAGCTGACAGTGGGGTCACTTCCCCAGTGACCACAGTGACAACCTCATCTTGTGGGTCTGTGTCCCCACAGTGGCCAATTTGCCATCGTGAAGAAGTGCCGGGAGAAGAGCACGGGGCTTGAGTATGCAGCCAAGTTCATCAAGAAGCGGCAGAGCCGGGCGAGCCGGCGTGGTGTGAGCCGGGAGGAGATTGAGCGGGAGGTGAGCATCCTGCGGCAGGTGCTGCACCGCAACGTCATCACGCTGCACGACGTCTACGAGAACCGCACCGACGTGGTGCTCATCCTTGAGCTGTGAGTGGGGTCCCCAGGACCCACAGGGTTAGGGGGCAGCAGGGGCAGGCAGGGCGGTGGAAGCTCTAGTCACAGGCCCCAGGTGGCAGCAGCAACCAGGCCTAAGCTCAGCCCAGAGGAGGTGAAGTCAGTGGTGGGCAGATCCCCTCTGCCTCAGTTACCCCCATCCTCCTCCTGAAACTGAGCCAAAGGAGGGGCAGGTTTGCTGAGTAGCAGGGGCAGAGGGCTATGGCCTAAGTCTGGCTTTCACTGGATCCTGGAGATCAAAGGAAAGAAATGACTGCACTGGGGTCTTTTCCTGGCTGGAGAAGCATGTGGGAGGGTGAGGGTGACGGAGGGTGGGGTGGGGCCAGGGGAGGCTGTCAGGGAGGGATGTGTACTATGAAGAGGGGAAGTACAAACATCTCCGGGCTCTGTGAAGCCCTTCTCCAGCCCTTTCCGGGGGAAAGTCCACTGCATTTGTGCTGTGATTGACACCTTTATTGTTATAATAATAGCTATTATTTAGAGAGTCCTACTGTAAGCCAAGAATTTGCTAGGCGCTTTGTATCTGTCGTCTTGTTCAATCTTTAAAGACTATGATGAGGGAAATGTCTTACTAATGCAGACAGGTTATTTTGTATTCATTGTGCAAGCCAAGTACTTCCGTACCTTGTTTAATCCTCATAACGATGCTGTCACACAGACACTCTTATTATCCCCATTTTATAGACAAGAACACTGGCAGGCTGGATCACTTACAAGATCCTATAGCCGGAAAGTGGCAGAACCCGGACTTTAGTCCACACGGCTTGTTCAGACAGCTATGAGTGTGAGGCGGGTTGGCCTTATGCTGGCTTAGCAGAGGAAGACCTCACAGTGTATGATGGAATTTGGATAGATGAGCCCAAGACTCTAGGGGTTAGTTGGCCACGCTGGTATCCTCCTGGGCAGGTGGGAGTCTGACACACAATAGAGTTTGAGTTGGGTTGTGGCACAAGTTACAGTGGCTGTGTCCAGACAAGCAGCAAGGCCTATGTAAAGAATGTTCTGGCCTGGTGCCGTGGCTCACACCTGTAATCCTAGCACTTTGGGAGGCAAGGCAGGCAGATCATGAGGTCAGAGTTTGAGACCAACCTGGCTAACAGGGTGAAACCCCATCTCTACTGAAAATACAAAAATTAGCCAGGCATGGTGGCAGGTGTCTGTAATCTCAGCTACTCGGGAGGCTGAGGCAGGAGAATTGCTTGAACCCGGGAGGCGGAGGTTGCAGTGAGCTGAGATTGCATCACTGCACTCCAGCCTGGGTGACACAGCAAGACTCCGTCTTGGAAAAAAAAAAAAAAAAAAAGAATGTTCTGAGGCTTATAAGCACGTATGCACCTTCCTGGTAGTGGGAGTGATAGAATCTCTCAGGAATCCCTGATTTTGTGCCCTTGGGCAAGTCACCTCAATTCCCTGAGCTTTAGATCTCATCTGTAAAGCAGGCGAGGGTGAGGGGCAGAGCGGGATATCTCAGTTCTCTCTTCTTCTTCTTATATAGCTACCAGTTCCATCCATGATAACCCATGAATCCATTAACCTATTAATCCACTAATGCATGAATGGATTAATCCATTCATAAGGACAGAGTCCTCATAACCCAATCACTTCTCTTTTTTTGAGATAGAGTCTCACTCTGTCTTCCAGGCTAGAGTGCAATGGCACAATCCTGGCTCACTACAGCCTTCGCCTCCTGGGTTCAAGCTGTTCTCCTGCCTCAGCCTCCCAAGTAGCTGGGATTACAGGCAGCCATCCTTAACCTGCCTACAGACTGGGTGGACCACCTGACATTTGAGATCATTCTAATTTGAGAACTATGCTCTGGTATGGGCAGGATATAGATTTAAGTAGCAGATGGGCATTTGCATACTCTCGCATTTGATTCTTAAATTATCCATCTCAGTGTTTAAATGTATAGAATTGCCTGTGCTTTTCCCTTCGCTAGCTCCCAGTGTCCTCCATGTTTCTCCCATGGACCTCCCAGCTGGTTGGATTACTGGATCCCTGCTCTGCCTGACCCAGAGAGAAGCTGAGGGTCAGCAGTCAGCATCCTGATTCCCAGCAGAGAGTGACAAGCGCACCTTGCTGGAAAGGCCAAGCCACTTCTTAAAAGTCTATTTTGGGGGGGAAAAAAATCTAAGCCGGAATGGAAAAGAGATTACATTTATAATCCTACAACCCAAACGCAGCTATTTATGTTTTTCTGTGGTTCCTCTCAATCTTTATCTATTTGTATACAATCATTGTACTTGTATAATTTCCTGCTCTACTTTTTCCCTCAGTTAACATAATTCTAAAAATTGGCTTTTCTCTTTTGACTAACAATAATGTTTCACTGAATTGCACACCAGTATTTCCCTGTCTTAGTCCATTTTCTGTGGCTTGTAATAGAATATCTGAAACTGGTTAATTTATAAGGAAAAGGTATTTATTTCTTACAGTTATGGAGGCTGAGGAGTCTGAGATTGAGGGGACACATTTGATTAGGACCTTCTTGCTAATGGGGACTCTCTGCAGAGTCCCCCAAGGCAGCCCAGTGTATCACATGGTGAGGGGCAGAGCGGGATATCTCAGTTCTCTTCTTCTTCTTATATAGCTACCAGTTCCATCCATGATAACCCATGAATCCATTAACCTATTAATCCACTAATGCATGAATGGATTAATCCATTCATAAGGACAGAGTCCTCATAACCCAATCACTTCTCTTTTTTTGAGATAGAGTCTCACTCTGTCTTCCAGGCTAGAGTGCAATGGCACAATCCTGGCTCACTACAGCCTTCGCCTCCTGGGTTCAAGCTATTCTCCTGCCTCAGCCTCCCAAGTAGCTGGGATTACAGGCACCCACCACCACACCCAGCTCAATTTTTGTATTTTTAGTGGAGATGGGATTTTGCCGTATTGCCCTAGCTGGTCTTGAACTCCTGACCTTAGATGATCCGCCCACCTTGGCCTCCCAAAGTGCTGGGATTACAGGCGTGAGCCACCACACCCGACCCAATCATGTCTCAAAGGTCCCACTGCCTAATACAGCCACATTGGGGATTAAATTTCAATGCGAGTTTGTAGGGCACAAATAGTCAAACCATAGCATCCTTATTGTTGGACACATGGTTTTTATTTGCTAGCTTTTAACCATTACAAATTTTACTGATAAAACAACTTTCTTCTCAAGATCTTCCCCTTTTCTTTTTAATTAATCCTTTCAGCAGAGTCCCCAGGATTTAGCTAAAATCACCAGGAATGGGATGACTAGGCCAAAGGCTGACATTTTTGGGACTCAATATCCTCGCTTTTCAAAGATGGTCCTGGTTAACCATTACCACCACAGCGTAGGAGTGTTGCTGTGTGCCTGCAGCCCTGCCAGCCCTGGGTCATTTGTTTTGAAACGCGCTTCATTATTTATTGATCTTTATAGCTATAAATTAATACTTTCTTATTGTAACTGGCGTGTCTTTAATTGCTGGGGAAATTGCCTGCTTCTTGTTTGTAGAGGCCTAGGAGTCGGTGGCAGGGGTGTGGCAGGTAGATGCTCTTGAGGTGTCCATGTTTTTCCCAACAGGGCTCATGGTCAGCCAGTTATGTGCCAGCTTCTTGTGAGCTCAGGTGCACCATCCGTAACATCAGTTGTCACACTGGTGCTCCCATGACTTGCTTGGGCCTCTGTGCTTGTTAAGTTCTGTCCCGTTTCAGTCTCCCCCTTCACTTCCAAGCTGTCTCATTGTTCTCAGGGTGCTGTCTATGGATTGCTAAGAATTTATGAGATTGGAGAAGACCCAAGCGTTCTAAGACTTGCCTAAGCCATGTATGGCAAGGGTCTGAGAGGGAGGACCTCCCAGGAGAGGAGTTCCTGGGCTTTTGTTTTGTTTGTTTGTTTTTGTTTTTTGAGATGGAGTCTTGCTCTGTTACCCAGGCTGGAGTGCAGTGGCGTGATCTCGGCTCACTACAATCTCACCTCCCAGGTTCCAGTGATCCTGATGCCTTAGCCTCCCATGTAGCTGGGACCACCGGCATATGCCCCCTGCCTGGCTAATTTTTTTTGTATTTTTAGTAGAGGTGGGGTTTCACTCTGTTGGCCAGACTGGTCTCGAACCCCTGGCCTCCAGTGATCTACTCGCTTTGGCCTCCCAAATTGCTGGGATTACAGGCATGAGCCACCACACCCGGCCTCATGGGCTTTTGTGCTTAGACTTAGTGACACCTGTTAGGCTGGTCAGAAGTCTTCGGCCTCCTAATAGGTTAGTAGGTTTGCCCAGTGAGTGTTAGTATCCACCTACTCAGTTGAAAGCTGCCCAGTTGCAGGTTTTATGAATGAGTCTACCCTGATCCCACTCCCCCTCTCAGCAACTGTTGTCTGGTGCAGGGCTTCCTCCTGCTCTCTGCTAAAGTGGCCAGCACTAGGAGGACATGCCTGGCCCTGATCCCTTTCAGCTGTTATTATCCCATCTGTGACCTCCCTAGAAGCAGCTACCTCTGGTTATGACTACTGAAGGCAGGACTGGGAAGGATTTTATTGTCCGTGTGAGTTGACTTCTCTATGTGGTATAGAATATATTAAAAATCTCAGTAGCTTAACTCATGTCACATGTGGAACTAGACCTGAAAAATGTAAGTCTCCCTGTGAAGGTTGGGCTGGCCTCCCATCATAAGCCCCTGACTGCTCTGGGACCTCCTTGATTCCAAGCCTGTGGAAAGCAATACTGCAGTGGTTGCATACCAGAGAACTGCCTGGCAGAGTGCTCCACAGTGGCAGTGATGCTTCCCAGGTTCCCGAATTGAGCCCAGCTTCCTGGGCCCAGCAGCTCTGGCAGCATTTCCCCCCCGTCGCTGCCTGTGCAGGTCATTCATGTATACATTCCCAGAAGAGTCTGAAAAGCATTTTCAGCAGGCACGCCACCCTGCAGGGAGGAAGGAGGCAAAGGTCAGATTTGCAGGAAGGGGATGATCCTGGGAACACAAGGAGAAGAGATGAGGCCAAGTCATTAGGCTTTGTTTTTCATCTTAAAGAGATGTGGGATGTAAGAGGAAAGAAACTTGGAAGGAGATGGGGGGTGGCTCCAGGGCAGAGGTCTTAGAGGCTAAAGAAATGACACCCAGGCTCCTTGATTAGGCTTCGAAAAGAGGTGACTGAGCATTAATGTGAATATCCCAGCCTGGGTATCCAGGGCCTAGACGGTGGCAGGTCATCAGCCTCCCACCTTTCTGAGTTTCTGGGGGAGATTCTAGGGAGCACAGTGGCTGTTTCCTTCTTCATCCCAAGGAGATCATGTCTCACCAGGTCTCCTGCCCAGATCCCACCTTCAAACAGATGACTGATTACCGCCCCCCCAAAGTCCTCACTCAACCCAAGCCTTCATGTCAGTGGCTTTTGGGAATGCTACGCTAAGATGCTTTTACATTGATGCAACATTTTATTTAAAGTAGGAGTTGCAGGGTTATTATTTATTTAGATATTCGCCCGAGGTCACAGGCCCACACAACCTGGCAGGGGCTGGCAGACTAAGCGTGGAGCTGGGTTCTATGTGTTTCAGAGGGGCACTGCAGATGTGAAAATTTTCAGAGGGCTCTGGACAGGTCTTTTGCAAATACCAAGGCTTCACTGTCTATATGATACAGAATATTCTACATCATGTTATTTCTAACGTTTTATTTCTTTCCTTGTTCTTTTATTCACCAAACTTCTATTGAATGTCTTTCTTGCTGTGGAAGCAAAAATAATCTAGCTGGGGAGAGAGAAAGATGGATAGTGAAGCCCACTGTGATGAGAGCATGGATAGTGAAGCCCACTGTGATGAGAGCATGGATAGTGAAGCCCGCTGTGATGAGAGCATGGATAGTGAAGCCCACTGTGATGAGAGCATGGATGCAGCAGAACAGGGATGTCAGAGGACTGCCCAGTACCTGGGGCTGCTTCAAGGCTTTCCGTTTTGCATCAGCACCTCAGCCGTTGTAATGTGGAAGGATTGTGGTGAGAGGGACATGTGGTGAACTGGGGCTGGGAAAATCTGGGTCTAAATCCTGGTCCTGCCACTTACTCGCTATGTGATCTTGGGCAAGTCCCTTGCTCTGCTGAGACTTCCGTTTTCTCATCTGAGAATGAGGATGCCCTCCGGGTGCATATCAAGTTCAAGTGAGGGAATGTTTGGGAAAGCACATTGCACTGGTGGCAAACTTCAGATAAACTCTAAATCAAGCCCCCTTCCACCACTGCCACCCCGATGATGACACTATTCATGTCAAGGACTTTATCAAGGATCTCATAGAGATTCCTCTCACTCTCACCCTCACCTCCAAAGCTGGTAATGAAAGCATTTTTTTTTTTCACTCCTGTTTCACAAGAAGAAAAGCTGATCCCTAGAACTCTCACATGTCCCACCCCAAGGCGAAGATTGTGTCTTTGCTGCTGAAGATTGGAGCCATCATCTTGGCTCTTTGACCCCAGCCTGCAGAGCAGACCCAGGGTTACTCTAGCAGCTGGGAGGGTGCTCCAGCTTCCAGCACCTGCCCAAGGTGGGGGCAAGGGTCAGAGTGGGGCACAGGATGGCCTCACCCATAAGACACTGAGAAAATAGTGCACCAGCCGGGTCCCCAACACCAACGCAGCCACCTTAGGCCATACCCTGCTCACCCTGAGCAGAGGGGCGCTGCAGCTATGGCAGACAGTACATATGTTCAACTGTGCCATCTTATCTCAGTCTCTCTTCACCCTTTCACCTTCCCCCTTCCCCCTTCTATTTTTTTGCCTCTTTTTTGATGCCATTGAGATGTTGGAAAACTAGGCCACTTGTCCTGTCTCACAGTCTGGATTAGACTTTTTCCTTCCTCATGGTGTTCTTTACCTCATTCCTCTGTCCCCTGTATTTCCTGTAACTAGTAGTTAGATCTAGAGGAGATACCCTGCCTATTGGCGCTGTCCAATAGAAATGTAATGTGAACCACATACGTAATGTTAAATTTCCTAGTTGCCACACTGACTAAACAAAAAGAAATAGGTGAATTGATTTTAATAATATTTTTATTTAAAATTATTAATGAGATATTTTACATTCTGTTTTTCAAACTAAGTCTTCAAAAGCCAGTGTGAATTTTATACTTAGAGCACATCTCAACCTCTTTTTTTTTTTTGAGACCGGATCTCACTCTGTTGCCCAGTGTGGAGTGCTATGGCACAATCACAGCTCACTGCAACCTCGACCTCAGGTAATCCTCTCACCTCAACCTCCTAAGTAGCTGGAACTAGAGGTGCACATCACCATGCCTGGCTAATTTTTGTATTTTTTGTAGAGACAGTGTCTCACTATGTTGCCCAGGCTGGTCTTGAACTCCTAGGCTCAAGTGATCTGCCTGCCTCAGCCTCCCAAAGTGCTGAGATTACAGGTGTGAGCCACTGTGCCCAGCCCACATTTCAATTCTTATGCAAAGCAATGCAACGGTTAAAGTGAAATGCAGTTCTACTGAAACAATAAAGTTGTATTTAATGGAAAATATTTTATACCACTTCAGTTTTTAAATTAGAACAATTAAAATTAAATCAAAATTAAAATTCAGTTTCTCTATTACACTAGCCACATTTCAAGTGCTCAGTAACCACATGTGACTAGTGGCTACTCTATTGGACAGCACATATCTAGAACATTTTCATCATTGTAGAAAGTTCTATTGATAGTGCTGAACAAGAGGCTTAAGCAGATTTAGGCTCCATTTTTTAAGTCACAACATCTCATAGGTGTTGCTGTGTCCTTCCTACTGCACTATTTTATGTCCGGTTGTTCTATTTTTCATGATGCTAAGATTACTGAGTGGGTCCAAGTGTGCTTCTGGAAATGTTTAAAGAAAGGAGAAAAGAAGATTTTGATGCTCTTTATTTAGGATGGACTAGGGGGCAGAGAATGATCCCCAAAGTTGGGTCAGAGCCATTTTAGCCATATAAGAATCATCTGGAGCCGGGCGCAATGGCTCACACCTGTAATCCCAACACTTTGGGGGTTAAGGTGGATGGATTGCTTGAGGTCAGGAGTTCCAGCTTGGCCAACATGGTGAAACCTCATTTCTACTAAAAATACAAAAATTAGCTGGGCGTGGTGGCGCATGCATGCACCTGTAACCCCAGCTACTTGGGAGACTGAGGCATGAGAATCAGTTGAACCTGGGAGGCAGAGGTTGCAGTGAGCTGAGATCACTGCACTCCAGCCTGGGCAACAGAATGAGACTGTCTCAAAAAAAAAAAAAAAAAAAAGAAAGAAAAAGAAAAGAAAAGAATAATCTGCAATACTCAGTATGCTGTAGTGCTTGAGAGCTGTTCTGCCTGGGTTTGAATCCTGACTCTATTTACTAGCTATGGGACTGTGGGCAAGTTGCTTAACCTCTCTGAGCCTTTGTTTATTTAAGTGTGAAATAGAAAAATGATAGTCCTTAGATCATAGGGTATTGTGATGATGAAATGAGATAATAATGTACATAAGGCATGTAACATAGAGTACGTGTTCAATGAATATTAATTACTATTATTATGTTGTCATAGTAAAAATACAGGTTTTAAGGCCTCACTGCTGGAGAATCTAATTTGTTAAAGTCTATGGTGGGATCTGGAAATCTGCATTTTAAAACAAGTTCTCCAAGTGATCCAAAGGTCCTGGATCCCTTGGCCTAGAACCCTTCCTGAGATCTTTCCCTTTGGGCCCTTGGCTTTATTTCAGCCCCAGCGGAGCTCACGCTGGCAGCATACCCCAGCTCCTGTCAGAGGATTGTAAACCAAAATTAAAATTCTAAGCCCCCCAACTGAATAGACCCCTCTCTCAGCCAACGGGATTCCAAAGTAAACCTGAAAAACTTTCAGGCTATGATGGGAAGAGGGGTTGGACATTATACTCTCCACCCATTGAAATTCGGGCACAAGTGACCAACATTAATATAAAAACAGTGAACTTAAGACTAACAAAACAGACTCTTTGCAGCAATAAGATAACAAATTCCAGCCTGACTCTACTATAACATCACATGACAAATAGCAGGCCCTGAAATAAATAGAAGTATTTTACCCTAATAAATCTTTTGACATATTTTGAAGTGACCCTGCAAAGCTGACTCTTGTGGGAAAAATCTATATTCTCTGGAGAATCTCTGTTCCTTTCCATGTCTTTTTCTGATCCTGAAGAGATTAGCTGAGAGTCTAGCACCTTTTAAGAATGTGAATGGTAGGCCGGGCGCGGTGGCTCAAGCCTGTAATCCCAGCACTTTGGGAGGCCGAGACGGGCGGATCACGAGGTCAGGAGATCGAGACCATCCTGGCTAACACGGTGAAACCCCGTCTCTACTAAAAAAAAATACAAAAAACTAGCCAGGCGAGGTGGTGGGCGCCTGTAGTCCCAGCTACTCGGGAGGCTGAGGCAGGAGAATGGCGTAAACCCAGGAGGCGGAGCTTGCAGTGAGCTGAGATCCGGTCACTGCACTCCAGCCTGGGCGACAGAGTGAGACTCCGCCTCAAAAAAAAAAAAAAAAAAGAATGTGAATGGTAAACATTTGCCATCTATTGCCTCCAAGGGCAGCCATCTGTGAGACTTTGTCTACATAATAAAAACCTTGGTCTCCATAACCCTTGTCTTAACTCAGACACTCTTTTCTATTGATTCTTTTGATAATAACCAATTGCCAATCATAAAATCCACCTGTGACCTAGAAGCCCTCCCAACTCCCTATCCTCACCTTCAAGTTTTTCCACTTTTCCAGACGGAACCAATGTGCACCTTACATTTATTGATTGATTCAGCCTGTAACTTCTGTCCCCCTAAAATGTATAAAATCAAGCTGTTACCCAACTACCTTGGGCACATGTTCTGAGGACCTTCTGGGACTGTGTCACGGGTCTTGGGCACTCGTATTTGGCTCAGAATAAACATCTTTAAATATTGTACAGAGTTTGACTCTTTTTGTTGACAGAATAAACAAGCCCAAGTAGGGTTGCCAGATTTAGCAAGTAAAAACCTATTTTATCTGGCAATCCTAAATCTCAGGGGCGAATTTTTTTGCTCTGTCACATCAACTATAGGATGCAAGAATGTAGAGTGTGAAAAAGTAGTATCAAGCATCAAAAGTAGTATTCTAGAGTCTTTAGAGATTAATATAATTAATGGGGTCTTCTGCTTAAGTTAGGGGCCATACTTAAATTCTCTTGAACCCCATAAAGGGGGGCCATCTTTTATAAAATTAAAGAAAGGGGGCTTTGGGGGCTGTCTTGCCCAATCTGCTTTTTTTGTATATAATGAAACCAGGTCCTGCCTGGAGAAGGGAAATGAGTTGTCTAAGGTCAGTGGCAAGGCTGGAATGGAACCTAGGTCTTTAGTTTCTGGCACAGCATTTTTCCTCTTTGTCATCTGTCTTAGTTCATTCAGACTCTGGCATTCTGTCTCTGCCCCCCACCCCAATTAATGTCCTTCTCAAATGTAAAATACATTCCTTTCATTCCAATAGTTGCAAAAGTCTTAATTCCAGCATCAACTCCAAAGTTTAAAGTTCAAAGTCTCATCTAAATATCTAAATCAGATGTGAGTGAGACTCAAGGTATGATTCATTCTGAGGCAAGTTGCTCTCCAGCTGTGAACCAATGACATCAAACATGTCGTGTACAAAATATGATGGTGGGACAGGCAGATGATACACATTCCCATTCTAGAAGAAGGAATGGGAAAGAATAAAGGAGTGACAGGTTCTGAGCCAGTATAAAATATTGAGAATAATCTTTGGCTCAATGCTCTGCCCTCCAGGCCCACAGGAGTAGATTGGAGGTCTTGCTCCTGCAACTTTGGGCAACCATACCCATAAGGCTTTGCTCTCCAAACATTGACCCCCACCCGAAAGGCAGTCCTCTGCCCAGGGGCCCACTAGCTCCCTTAAGGCATCTTTTGAAATCCAGGTGAAGGCAGCCACACATCCACCAGCTTTGCTTGGCACAGACCATGCCACACTGTTGCCCTCCAGGAGCCACACCTGGTATGTCTGAGGAGTGTGGCAACAGAGTTTGGAGAGCAAAGCCCACAATGTGAGGCAGCACTGGGCAGTAGAGGCCCCTCCTTTGATATCATTCTGCCTCTAGGCTCTGGCACTATGAACCTGTGATGGGAGGGACACCCCTCTTTTCACCCCCATGAACTCTGAAATGACTTCAGGTCATTCTTCCATTGTCTTGAACAATAGGTCCTGGCTTCTATTTAGATGGCTGACTAATCCCCCTATTGTCTTGATGAATAGCACCTGGCTTCCCTGAGAATCATATTAATCTTTTTATCAAATGGTTGCTTGGTCACACCTTTGTTCTTTCCCAAACAGGTTTTCTTAGTTTTTCCAATATGAGGAGGCTGAGAATTTTTCATACTTTTAAGCTTTCTTCCCTTTGAGTAACAATTTTGTCTTTAAATCATTTCTTTTCACATTTTACTATAAGTAGTCAAGAGGAACCAGGACACTCTTTCAATACTTTGCTTAGAAATTTCCTCAGCCAAATATTCCATTTTTATTGCTTACAAGTTCTACCTTCTACAAAACAGTAGGGCACACACACAATTCAGCCACGTTCTCGGCTACTTTATAAGAAGGACGCCCTTTCCCCCATTGACCAGACCAGTAACAAGTTCCTCGTATCCATCTGAGACATTATCAGAATGGCCTTTCCATCTGTATTCTACAAATATTTTGTTGATGACCACTTAGGTATTCTCTAAGAAGATTGAGAATCTCCTCTCTTTGTGATCCCTCACCAGAACCACCCTTACAGTCCATTCCTTCGTGGCAATGTAGGCTTTTTCTAGTTGGCACCCCAAACCTCTTCCAGCCTCTACTTGTTAGCTGATACCAAAGCAACTTCCACATTTTTAGGTATTTGTTACAGTAGCACTCCATACTTGGTACCAATTTCCTCTCTCAGTTCATTCAGGCTGCTGTATAACACAATAACCATAAACTGGGTGGCTGACAAACAACATAAATTTATTTCTCACAGTCCTGGAGTCTGGGAAGTCTAAGATCAAGATGAAGGTTCACTTCCTCATTAGATGGCTGTCTTTTGACTGTAACTTCACATAGTGCAAGGGGAAAGTGAGCCCTCTGGGGTCTCTTTTATAAGGGCACTAATCTCATTTGTGAGGGCTCTGACTTCATGACTTAATTACTTCCCAAAGGCTGTATCTCCTAATACCATCACCTTGGGGGTTGGAATTTCAAAATATGAATTTGGAGGAACACAAACATTCTGGCTAAAGAATCTGCTTGTAGGGCCCGGCGCGATGGCTCAAGCCTGTAATCCCAGCACTTTGGGAGGCCGAGACGGGCAGATCACGAGGTCAGGAGATGGAGACCATCCTGGCTAACACGGTGAAACCTCGTCTCTACTTAAAATACAAAAAAAAACTAGCCGGGCGAGGTGGCGGGCGCCTGTAGTCCCAGCTACTCGGGAGGCTGAGGCAGGAGAATGGCGTAAATCCGGGAGGCGGAGCTTGCAGTTGCAGTGAGCTGAGATCTGGCCACTGCACTCCAGCCTGGGCGACAGAGCGAGACTCCGTCTCAAAAAAAAAAAAAAAAAAAGAATCTGCTTGTTTTTGTCCCCTGCCATCTCAGGCATATTGGGGGGAGAGGGCAACCTCCAGGGTGACTGGGACCAGGGCCTAGAGTGGGAGCAGAGGCCTTTCTGACAACATCTCCAGAGTGATTCCTGCCCTTGTGATCCAAAAGAAAACAAAGCAAATAGAAGCAAAGTCAGTCTCTGGCACTGGTCAGACAGAAAAAGCCCCAGACATAAGCAAGGGGGATTCTGCCATACGAGGTCCCTGGGGGATCAGGATCAGGGCTTGCACCCATCAGCCCGGCCTCATGACATGCAGAGCTGACTGGGCCTGGGCCTCCCCTCCCCCCGCTGGTGTTTTACAGAGTGTCTGGAGGAGAGCTCTTCGATTTCCTGGCCCAGAAGGAGTCACTGAGTGAGGAGGAGGCCACCAGCTTCATTAAGCAGATCCTGGATGGGGTGAACTACCTTCACACAAAGAAAATTGCTCACTTTGATCTCAAGGTCAGTAAGGGGAGAAAGAGAAAAGAATCAAGTTTAGGAAGAAGAGGCTTAGTCCCTCCTGGTGTCTTTCCCAGGATGGGCCCAGTGCCCACCAGCCCTCCTTTCTCATCTTACAATGAAAAACCCTGAGCTCCTGGGAAAGAGATGATGCTACAGAAATGTCCACCTTCTCAGTTTTATTTCTCATAACAGGTTTTCTGCACACAGGAGCTGACTGCAAGAAGCTCCTTAAATCAGACTTCAGGCACCTTATTTATTTCAGGTAGCGGGGATAACGCTTTCTAAATAAGTAGACCAGTGACAGAAAACTTGAAACCAAACACCTTTCACAAGACTGAACTTTTCGATAACAAAGAACTAGAAGTGTTTGGAGGATTGCTGAAGTTGGCTGACTCACCAGACCCTTTCACAGTGCAGCCTCCATCATCCCTTGACCAGAGCTTGTAAATCCTGGAGCCCAGGGACCACTGGCTGCTCTCCCCCACTCACCACCCCCACTCTGCTCCAAATTGTGGCCATAAAACTGCTTCCAGGGGCCACTGATCATTTGTGGTAACTGGTATTCAGGACTGAGAAGGTTCACTGTGACCGCATAGGACTTTATAAAGCAAGAATGTGGTCAAATTAGAAGGACAGTTCCCTTAGTAACTGAGCTCAGTTGCATAGACTGATGAGCCTATATAGATACTTAATGTGTAAATGTTCTCTAACTTGTGATCAATTCTATGACCTGTTTGCTGGGGAGATCCCTTCATTTTTCTATCCAGAAATCCCTGTGGTCTTTCAAGCATGGTGATGGGTGCCTGGGTATTGCTGCAGATACAAAATTCACTGAGGTCCTGTCTGAGATTACTTCCTCTTTTCCAGGGACCTTGGTATAAGAGATAGAAAAACCAGCAACTCTAAGTACTATGCTAGAAGGAAGCCCAGGGTGGGTGGGGAGGCTAAAGGAGGGGACATCTAAGTCCAACCGGGGTATCAGAGAGGGCTCCCTGGAAGAAGTGCTATTTAGTTGAGTTCTGAAGGATTGGCAGGAATTAGAAGAAGGGAAGGGCCTTCTAAGGAAGAAAGGCCAACAGAATACATGGTCACAAAACAGCGCAGTGCATTCAGGGAAGTACAGGCACAGGAAGTGTGTGCTGAGTGGCTGGGAAAGAAGCTGGGAAGAGTGCAGGAGGCAGACACAAGGATCTGGGAGCTAAGCCAAGGAGCTTGCACTTTACCCTGAGAGATAAAGGTTCCAGTGAACAGAGAAGTGAGGTGGGCATGTACATGTTTCAGAATGATCCCTCTGGCTGGGAGAATGGACAGGCTGAAGACAGCCTGGAGGCTGGGGCTCAGCTAGGAGGCTAATGCAATAATCTAGGTAAGATGTGAGGACGGGACAGGGTCAAGATCTTTTGCAGAGGTCAATTTGAGGATTGATTAGGTGCCTAATTAGAGGTAGAGATGAAGGAGGGGACAGAGTTCTGGATGACACCCAAGTTCTGGCTTGTGCCCCTGGCCCGGAGAGGGTCTGGCATGTCCATTGTCTCACAGTGGCTATGCCAGGGCATGGGCTTAGTTCCTATATGAGTCCCTACCCCTCTCTTACTCTACTCTGCCTGATAGGGTGACCTTCTATGAGTCCCCTTAGCATGGTCCCCCTTCCTTATGCTGATTGTCACCTTTTTTTTTTTTTTTTTTAAATACAGACAGTCTTGCTCTGTCACCCAGCTGGAGCACAGTGGAGTGATCACAGCTCACTGCAGCCTCAACTTCCTGGGCTCAATCTATCCGCCTGTCTTAGCCTCCTGAATAGCTGGGACTAAAGGCATGTGCCACCATACCTGGCTAATTTTTGTATTTTTTGTAGAGGCGGGGTCTTGCCATGTTGCCCAGGCTGGTCCTGAGCTCCTGGGCTCAAGTGGTCCACCCACCTCAGCCTCTCAGAAGTGTTGGGATTACAGGCATGAGCCACTGCATCTGGCCATGATTGTCACAGTTTTTTTTTTTTTTTTTTTTTTGGTGGCGGGGAGACAGGATCTCACTCTGTCACTCCAGGCTGGAGTGCAGTGGTGCGATCTCAGCTCACTGCAGACTTGACCTCCCAGGCTCAGGTGATCCTCCCACCTCAGCCTCCCAAGTAGCTGGGACTACAGGAACACGCCACCATGGCCGGCTAAATTTTGCATTTTTCATAGAAATGGGTTTTCGCCATTTTGCCCAGGCTGGTCTGGAACTCCTAGGCTCAAGCAATCTGCCCACCTCAGTCTCCCAAAGTGTTGGGACTACAGGCATGAGCCACTGCTCCTGCCTGTCACAGTATTTTTTAATACCTCCAACAGAAGTCTTCCAGAGTTTTACTGAGGCGTCACGGGTAAAAATTGGGGTCACCGAGGATGGTGAGGCCTGGGCAGGCCTTTGGACCTCAGGGTGGTAATAGCAAGAAATGGTTTTCCTCGATTGCACCTGTGTTGCCTTCCTGGTACTGCTGTGGACAATGGACTTGTTGTTTTCTTGTGTCTTTGCTGGCTCCAGGAGACCAGCTTCAAAATGGGCTTCTTTGTCTTTTCTCGAATGGGTCTGGTAGGAGGAGTGGCTGGAGCCCAGCAGGCACCAGTGACCACAGCAGGTTCGTGATGTTTGGCTTGCCTTTATGGCAGCTCGCTGTGGTGGGGAGAGTTAGCTAGGTTTGGAGTTAGCAGGCTGGGTTATCATATACCATGATACACCTGAACCTCAGCTTTTCAGCTTCAGTGCAAATAATAATATCTACCTGGCAAAGTTGTAAGTGTTAGAGAGAAGAAGCATTAAGTGCCAAATATGGAATAGGTGCTCTGTAATAGTAGCTGTTATTGTTATTCCCCTTCTCAGAATAGAGGAAAAAGGAAATAGAACTTTTGTTACAGTGTTTTGGGCCCCATAGACTAGGAAAACAAACCTGCGAGTACAGTTCTGTTAATAAATTGCCCAGCAGAGAGCTGAGTTGGTTGCTAGGTAGAACTGCTGGCGAGGGCCGGTAAGACTCTGGGCCTAACCTGGACATTTTCCATGATCTGGAAACGGTCTGGGTTTTCCCTGGATGCATGTGAGGTGAGAATGCTGCTAGTCCCCACCATAGCCAGGTATCCTTAGAGTTGTGAGGACTTGAGGTTTCTGATTCTTCCACCTATGGGTCCCTTGGCCTAGGTCCACCTGGGCAACTTCAGGAAGTGATGAGTAGCTGAAACTCAGAAGGATTACCTCATGATTGGGTAGATGTTTCCTGGAGCCAGAATGTGGGTATGCATGCCTCCTGGCTGGAACATTCTGTCAACTGGGGGGGATCATGCAATTAAGATCCAGCTGGTAGCTTAGGGGAGGCCTCTTGGCTCTGTGTTGTTTCCCACCATATAGAATCCACATTTTTCTTCCTGATTTTCATTCTCCATGATGGACTTTCACTTTCCTCTCCTGCTTATATTCTGTTACTCCTCGCCAAGCTCAGGGTCCTTACTACCCAAGGAACACAGCCAGCATGTTGTCTCCACACCCTTACCCATAACTGTTCTCCATGCACACCTTCCAGCTTGAAGGGGCAGGTAATGGAAGAGGGTTCGCTCTCTTGCCTGCCTTTGGAATGTGAACAACCTCTCTTCAACTGGTATTTGATCAGCTCCTCCTATGTTCGGCCATTGTGCAATGGACAGTCAGGCTCTATCCCTGCTCACCACATGCCCCTAGCCTGGTTGCAGGGAGCAGACAAGTAGACAATTTTGTTTTTTTCTTTTTGAGATAGGGTCTTGCTCTGTCCCCCAGGCTGGAGTGCAGTGGCACAATCTCGTCTCCCTGCATCCTCCACCTCCTGGGTTCAAGTGATTCTCCTGCCTTAGCCTCCTGAGTAGCTGGGATGACAGGCCCCCGCCACCATGCCCAGCTAATTTTTGTATATTTAGTAGAGACAGGGTTTCACCACATTGGCCAGGCTGGTCATGAACTGCTGACCTCAGGTGATCCCCACCGACCCCACCTTGGTCTCCCAAAATGCTGAGATTATAGGCACGAGCCACCATGGCCAGCCCAAATGGACAAATTAATATGAGATAAGCAGTATTGGTAAAAACAGGAGACAGAGCAAGATGACCAAATAGAAACCTTCACTGATCATCCTCCCTATAAGAACACCAAATTGACAGCTATCCACACACAAAAAAGCACCTTTATGAGAACCAAAAATCAGGTGAGCAGTCACAGTACCTGGTTTTATTCATTATTTTATTTTATTTTATTATTATTATTTTTTTGAGACCGAGTCTGGCACTGTCGCCCAGGCTGGAGTGCAGTGGCACGATCTCGGTTCCCTGCAAAGTCCGCCTCCTGGGTTCACACCATTCTCCTGCCTCAGCCTCCATAACAGCTGGGACTACAGGCACCTGCCACCATGCCTGACTAATTTTTTTGTATTTTTAGTAGAGATGGGGTTTCACTGTGTTAGCCAGGATGGTCTTGATCTCCTGACCTCATGATCCACCCGCCTTGGCCTCCCAAAGTGGTGGGATTACAGGCATGAGCCACCGTGCCCAGCCTACAGTACCTGGTTTTAATTTCATATCACAGAAAGAGGCACTGAAGAGGATAGGAAAGACAGTCTTGAATCATCTGCACCACTCTTTCCCCATCCTTTGGCAGCAGCCGTGTTGCATGGAGAAAGAACCTGTGCACTTGGGGGAGGGAGAGTGCAGCAATTGTGGGACTTTGCATTGAAAGTCAGTGCTACCCTGTCACAGCAGAAAGCAATACCAGGCAGAACCCAGCTGGAACCCATGGAAGGAGCATTTAAACTAGCCCTAGACAGAAGAGAATCACTCATCCCAGTGGTCAGAAGCTGAGTTCCAGCAAGCCTCACCACTGCAGACTAAAGTGCTCTGGGTTTCTAAGTAAACTCGAAAGGAGGTTTAGGCCACAAGGACTGCAATTCCTGGACAAGTCCTGGTCCTGTGCTGTGCTTGGAGCCAGTGGACTTGGAGGGTACACCTAGTGAGACATCAGCTGGGGTGGCCAAGGAAGTGCTTGTACCACACCTCCTCTACCCCCAGGCAGCACAGCTTGCAACTCCAGGAGAGAATCCTTCCCTTCACTAGAGGAGAAAAGAGGGAAGAGTGAAGAGGACTTTGTCTTGCAATTTGGATACCAGCTCAGCCACAGTCAGATGGGGCACAAGGCAGAGTCTTAAGGACTCCATTCCAGGCACTAGATCTCAGACATTTCTAGACACTCCCTGGGCCAGAAGGGAATCCACTGTCTTGAAGGGAAGGACCCAATCCTGGCAGGATTCATCACCGGCTGACTAAAGAGGCCCTGGGCCCCGAATAGTCAGCAGTGATATCCAGTGTATCACTCAGATACATGCACTCAGAGACATGCTGGCTTCAGGCATGACCCAGCACATTCCCAGCTGTGGTGGTTATGGGAAGAGGCTCCTTCTGCTTGATAAAAGGAAAGTTAATGATAAAGCGTACTTTGTCTTGCAGCTTAGGTACTAGCTTGGCCACAGTGGGGTACAGAACCAAGTGGGCTCTTTGGGTTTCCAGTTTCAGGCCTTGGCTCTTGGACAGTATTTCTGGACCTACCCTGGGCCAAAGGGGAGCCCACTGCCCTGAAGGGAGAGTCGTAGGCCTGACAGCATTTGCCATAAGCTGACTGAAGAGCCCTGAGGTCTTGAATATACACTAGAAGTAGTCACAGAGTACTTGCCATAGGCCTGGGGCAGTGGTGGCCATGGGGAGAGTTGCCTCTGCTTATGGAAAGGGGATGGAAGAGTGGGAAGGGCTTTGTCTTGTGGCTTAGATACCGGCTGGGCCACATTAGAATAGAGCACCAGGTAGATTCCCAAGGTTTCCAACTCCAAGCCCTGACTCCTAGATGGCTTCCCTGGTACACCCAAGGCAGTGGGGAAGCTCATCACCCTGAGGGAAGGACACAAGCCTGGCTGGCTTTGCCACCTGCCTATTGTAGAGCCCTAGGGCCTTCAGCAGACACAACTAGTAGCCAGGCAGCTGTTATAAGCCTTGGGCAAGACCCAGTGCCATGCTGGCTTCAGGTCTGACCCAGCACAATCCCAGTGGTGATGGCCACAGGGGTGCTTATGTTACCCCTCCCCCAGTCGCAGGCAGCTCAGTACAGAGAGAGACTTCATTTGTGTGGAAGAAAGTAAGGGAAGAGAACAAGAGTCTCTGCCTCATAAACCAGATAATTTTTCTAAATCTTCAAGGCAGTACCTTTACAAGCCTGCAAGAACCACAGCATTACTGGGCTTGGGGTGTCCTCCAATGCAGATATGGCTAGAGTGACCAAAAACTTAGATTACAACATTTACGTCTCTTCAAATATCTGGAAAGCCTTCCCAAAAAGATGGGTACAAACAAACCAAGACTGTGAAGACTAGAATAAATACCTAACTCTTCAGTGCCCAGACATCAATAAACATCCACAAGCATCAAAACCATCCAGGAAAACATGACTTCACCAAATAAACTAAATAAGGCACCAGGGACCCATCCTGGAGAGACAGAGATATGTTACCTTTCAGACAGAGAATTCAAAATAGCTGTTTTGAGGAAACTCAACGAAAATCAAGATAACACAGAGAAGGAATTCAGAATTATATCAGATAAATTTAACAAAGAGATTGAAATAATTAAAAGAATCAAATTCTGGAAGTGAAAAATGCAGTTGACGTACTGAAGAATGTGTCAGAGTCTCTTAGCAGCATAATTGATCAAGCAGAAGGAAGAATTAGTGAGCTTAAAGACAGACTATTTGAAAATACACAGTCAGAGGAGACAAAAGAAAAAAAAAAGAATGAAGCATTCCTATAAGATCTAGAAAATAGTCTCAAAAAGGCAAATTTAAGAGTTATTGGCCCTAATGAGGAGGTAGAGAGATAGAGGTAGAAAGCTTATTCAAAGGGATAATAACAGAGAACTTCCCAAAGCTAGAGAAAGATATCAATATTCAAGTACAGGAAGGTTATAGAACACAAAGCAGGTTAAACCCAAATAATAATCAAACTCCCATAAATTAAAACAAAGACATTTAATAATCAAACTCCCAAAAGTCAAGAGTAAAGAAAGGATCCTGGCCGGGCGCGGTGGCTCAAGCCTGTAATCCCAGCACTTTGGGAGGCCGAGACGGGCGGATCACGAGGTCAGGAGATCGAGACCATCCTGGCTAACATGGTGAAACCCCGTCTCTACTAAAAAAAAAAAAAATACAAAAAACTAGCCAGGCATGGTGGCGGGCGCCTGTAGTCCCAGCTACTCGGGAGGCTGAAGCAGGAGAATGGCATGAATCCGGGAAGCGGAGCTTGCAGCGAGCCAAGATCTGGCCACTGTACTCCAGCCTGGGTGACAGAGTGAGACTCTGTCTCAAAAAAAAAAAAAAAAAAAAAAAGATCCTAAAAGCAAGAGAAAAGAAACAAATAGCATACGATGAAACTCCAATATGTCTGGCAGTGGACTTTGTAGTGGAAATCTTACAGGCCAGGAGAGGGTGTCATGACATATTTAAAGTGCTGAGGAAGAAACCTTTATTCTAGAATAGTATATCCAGCAAAAATATCCTTCAAACATGAAGGAGAAATAAAGACTTTCCCAAACAAAGAAAATCTGAGGATGTCATCAATACCAGACCTGTCCTACAAGAAATGCTAAAGGGAATTCTTCAATCTAAAGGAGAAGGACATTAATGAGCAATAAGAAACCATCTGAAGGTGCAAAACTTGTAATACTAAGTACACAGCAAAACACAGAATATCATAACAATATAATTGTGTATCAACTACTTGTATCTTGAGTAGAAAGATTAAATGATGAACTGATCAAAAATAACTACAACATTTCAAGACAGTACAATAAGATGTAAAATGTAGTGAGGAGAGAAAGTTAAAGTGTAGAGTTTTTATTAGTTTTCTCTTTGCATGTTAGCTTGTTTATGTAATCAGCATTAAGTTGTCATCAGTTTAAAATAACGGATTATATGATAGTATTTGCAAGCCTTATGGTAACCTCACATCAAAAAACCTACAGCAGAGACACAAAAAAATAAAAAGCAAGAAATTAACACTTAACACCAGAAAAAAATTACCTTCACTAAAAGGAAGACAGGAAGGAAGGAAAGAAGGAAAAGAAGACCACAAAACAACCAGAAATGAAAAAGCAAAGTGGCAGGAGTAAGTCCTTACTTATCAGTAATAACATTGAATGTAAATGGACTAAATTCTCCAATTAAAAGACATAGATTGGCTGAATGGATTAAAAAACAAAAAACAGTTAAGAGGTTCCAATATGGCCGAATAGGAACAGCTCCAGTCTGCAGCTCCCAGCATGAGTGATGCAGAAGACAGGTGATTTCTGCATTTCCAACTGAGGTACCGGGTTCATCTCACTGGGGCTTGTCAGACAGTGGGTGCAGCCCATGGAGCAGGGTGGGGCATTGCCTCACCCGGGAAGCACAAGGGGTCAGGGAATTCCCTTTCCTGGCAAAGGGAAGCTGTAACAGACAGTACCTGGAAAATCCAGACACTCCTACCCTGATACTGCACTTTTCCAATGGCCTTAGCAAACAGCACACCAGGAGATTATATCCCACACCTGGCTCGGATGGTCCCATACCCACGGAGCCTCGCTCACTGCTAGCACAGCAGTCTGAGATTGAACTGCAAGGTGGCAGTGAGGCTTGGGGAGGGGCGTCTGCCATTGCCGAGGCTTGAGTAGGTAAACAAAGTGGCTGGGAAGCTGGAACTGGGTGGAGCCCAGCACAGCTCAAAGAGGCCTGCCTGCCTCTGTAGACTCCACCTCCGGGGGCAGGGCATAGCTGAACAAAAGGCAGCAGAAACTTCTGCAGACTTAAACGTCCCTGTCTGACAGCTTTGAAGAGAGTAGTGGTTCTTCCAGCACAGAGTTTGAGATCTGAGAACGGACAGACTGCTTCCTCAAGTGGGTCCCTGGCCCCCAAGTAGCCTAACTGGGAGAAACCTCCCAGTAGGGGCTGACTGACACCTCATACAGCAGGGTGCACCTCTGAGAGGAAGCTTCCAGAGGAAGGATCAGGCAGCAACATCAACCGTTCTGCAATATTTGCTGTTCTGCAGCCTCTGCTGGTGATACCCAGGCAAACAGGGTCTGGAGTGGACCTCCAGCAAACTCCATCAGACCTGCAGCTGAGGGTCCTGACTATTAGAAGGAAAACTAACAAACAGAAAGGACATCCACACCAGAACCCCATCTGTATGTCACCATCATCAAAGACCAAAGGTAGATAAAATCACAAAGATGGGGAGAAACCAGAGAATAAAAGCTGAAAATTCTAAAATTCAGAGCTCCTCTTCTCCTCCAAAGGAACACAGCACCTTGCCAGCAATGGAGCAAAGCTAGACGGAGAATGACTTTGACTAGTTGAGAGAAGGAGGCTTCAGACAATCGGTAATAACAAACTTCTCCAAGCTAAAGGAGGATATTCGAACCCATCTCAAAGAAGCTAAAAACTTTGAAAAAAGATTAGACGAATGGCTAACTAAAATATACAGTGTAGAGAAGTCCTTAAATGACGCGATGGAGCTGAAAACCATGGCACAAGAACTCTGTGACACATGCACAAGCTTCAGTAGCCGATTTGATCAAGTGGAAGAAAGGGTATCAGTGATTGAAGATCAAATGAATGAAATGAAGCAAGAAGAGAAGTTTAGACAAAACAGAGTAAAAAGAAACGAACAAAGCCTCCAAGAAATATGAGACTGTGTGAAAAGACCAAATCTATGTCTGATTGGTGTACCTGAAAGTGATGGGGAGAATGGAACCAAGTTGGAAAACACTCTTCAGGATATTATCCAGGAGAACTTCCCTAACTTAGCAAGGCAGGCCAACATTCAAATTCAGGAAATACAGGGAATGCCACAAAGATACTCCTCAAGAAGAGCAACCCCAAGACACATAATTGTTAGATTCACCAAAGTTGAAATGAAGGAAAAAATGTTAAGCACAGCCAGAGAGAAAGGTCGGGTTACCCACAAAGGGAAGCCCATCAGACTAACAGTAGATCTCTCAGCAGAAATTCTACAATTCTCCAGAAGATAGTGGGGGCCAATATTCAACATTCTTAAAGAAAAGAATTTTCAACCCAGAATCTCATATCCAGCCAAACTAAGCTTCATAAGTGAAGGAGAAATAAAATCCTTTACAGACAAACAAATGCTGAGAGATTTTGTAACCACCAGGCCTGCCTTACAAGAGCTCCTGAAGAAAGCACTAAACATGGAAAGGAACAACCAGTACCAGCCATTGTAAAAACATGCCAAATTGTAAAGACCATCAATGCTAGGAAGAAACTGCATCAACTAACGAGCAAAATAACCACCTGACATCATAATGACAGGATCAAGTTCACACATAACAATATTAACCTTAAATCTAAATGGGCTAAATGCTCCAATTAAAAGACCCAGACTGGCAAATTGGATAAAGAGTCAAGACCCATCAGTGTGCTGTATTCAGGAGACCCATCTCATGTGCAGAGACACACATAGGCTCAAAATAAAAGGGATGGAGGAAGATCTACCAAGCAAATGGAAAACAAAAAAAAGCAGGGGTTGCAATCCCAGTCTCTGATAAAACAGACTTTAAACCAACAAAGATCAGAAGAGACAAAGAAGGCTATTACATAATGGTCAAGGGATCAATTCAACAAGAAGAGTTAACTCTCCTAAATATATATGCACCCAATACAGGAGCACCCAGATTCATAAAGCAAGTCCTTAGAGACCTACAAAGAGACTTAGAACTCCCACACAATAATAATGGGAGATGTTAACACCCCACTGTCAGCATTAGACAGATCAATGAGACAGTAAGTTAACAAGGATATCCAGGAATTGAACTCAGCTCTGCACCAAGTGGACCTAATAGACATCTACAGAACTCTTCACCCCAAATCAACAGAATATACATTCTTCTCAGCACCACATCACACTTATTCCAAAATTCACCATATAGTTGGAAGTAAAGCACTCCTCAGCAAATGTAAAAGAACAGAAATTATAACAAACTGTCTCTCAGACCACAGTGCAATCAAACTAGAACTCAGGACTAAGAAACTCACTCAAAACCGCTCAACTACATGGAAACTGAACAACCTGCTCCTGAATAACTACTGGGTACATATGAAGGCAGAAATAAAGATGTTCTTTGAAACCAATGAGAACAAATATACAACATATCAGAATCTCTGGGACACATTTAAAGCAGTGTGTGAGGGAAATTTATGGCACTAAATGCCCACAAGAGAAAGCAGGAAAGATCTAAAATCAACGCCCTAACATCACAATTAAAAGAACTGGAGAAGCAAGAGCAAACACATTCAAAAGCTAGCAGAAGGCAAGAAATAACTAAGATCAGAGCAGAACTGAAGGAGATAGAGACACAAAAAACCCTTCAAAAAATCAGTGAATCCAGTAGCTGGTTTTTTGAAAAGATCAACCAAATTGATAGACTACTAGTAAGACTAATAAGAAAAGAGAGAAGAATCAAATAGATGCAATAAAAAATGATAAAGGGGATATCACCATCAATCCCACAGAAATACAAACTACCATCAGAGAATACTATAAACACATCTATGCAAATAAACTAGAAAATCTAGAAGAAATGGATAAATTCCTGGACACATCCACCCTCCCAAGACTAAACCAGGAAGAATTTGAATCCTTGAATAGACCAATAACAGGCTCTGAAATTGAGGCAATAATTAATAGCCTACCAACCAAAAAAAGTCCAGGACCAGACAGATTCACAGCTGTATTCTACCAGAGGTGCAAAGAGGAGCTGATACCATTCCTTCTGAAACTATTCCAATCAATAGAAAAACATGGAATCCTCCCTAATTCATTTTATGAGTCCAGCATCATCCTGATACCAAAGCCTGGCAGAGACATGACAAAAAAAGAGAATTTTAGACCAATATTCCTGATGAACATCAGTGCAAAACTCCTCAGTAAAATACTGGCAAACCAAATTCAGCAGCACATCAAAAAGCTTATCCACCACGATCAAGGTGGCTTCATCCCTGGGATGTAAGGCTGGGTCAACATATGCAAATCAATAAACATAATCCATCATATAAGCAGAACCAAAGACAAAAACCACATGACTATCTCAATAGATGCAAAAAAGGCCTTCGACAAAATTCAACAGCCTTTTATGCTAAAAACTCTCAATAAACCAGGTATTGATGGGATGTATCTCAAAATAATAAGAGCTATTTATGACAAACCCACAGCCAATATCATACTGAATGGGCAAAACCTGGAAGCATTCCCTTTGAAAACTGGCACAAGACAGTGATGCCCTCTCTCACCACTCCTATTCAACATAATGTTGGAAGTTCTGGCCAGGGCAATCAGACAAGAAAAACAAATAAAGGGTATTCAATTAGGAAAAGAGGAAGTCAGATTGTCCCTGTTTGCAGATGACATGATTGTATATTTAGGAAACCCCATCGTCTCCGCCCCAAATCTCCTTAAGCTGATAAGCAACTTCAGCAAAGTCTCAGGACACAAAATCAATGTGTAAAAATCACAATCATTCCTATACACCAATAACAGACAAAGGGAGAGCCAAATCATTAGTGAACTGCCATTCACAATTGCTTCAAAGAGAATAAAATACCTAGGAATCCAACTTACAAGGGCTGTGAAGGACCTCTTCAAGGAGAACTACAAACCACTGCCCAATGGAATGAAAGAGGACACAAACAAGTGGAAGAACATTCCATGCTCATGGATAGGAAGAATCAATATTGTGAAAATGGCCATAATGCCTAAGGTAATTTATAGATTCAATGCCATCCCCATCAAGCTACCAATGACTTTCTTCACACAATTGGAAAAACTACTTAAAAGTTCATATAGAACCAAAAAAGAGCCCGCATTGCCAAGACAATCCTAAGCCAAAAGAACAAAGCTGGAGGCATCACGCTACCTGACTTCAAACTATACTACAAGGCTACAGTAATCAAAACAGCATGGTATTGGTACCAAAACAGAGATTTAGACCAATAGAACAGAATAGAACCCTCGGAAATAATACTACACATCTACAACCATCTGATCTTTGACAAACCTGACAAAAACAAGAAATGGGGAAGGGGATTCCATATTTAATAAATGGTGCTGGGAAATCTGGCTAGCCATATGTAGAAAGCTGAAACTGGATCTCTTCCTTACACCTTATACAAAAATTAATTCAAGATGGATTAAAGACTTAAATGTTAGACCTAAAACCATAAAAACCCTAGAAGAAAACCTAGGCAATACCATTCAGGCCATTGGCATGGGCAAGGACTTCGTGACTAAAACACCAAAAGCAATGACAACAAAAGCCAAAATTGACAAATGGGATCTAATTAAACTAAAGAGCTTCTGCACAGCAAAAGAAATTACCATCAGAGTGAACAGGCAACCTACAGAATGGGAGAAAATTTTTACAATCTACCCATCTGACAAAGGGCTAATATCCAGAATCTACAAAGAACTTACACAAATTTACAAGAAAAAATCAACCCTATCAAAAAGTGGGCAAAGGATATGAACAGACACTTCTCAAAGGAAGACATTTATGCAGCCAACAGACACATGAAAAAATGCTCATCATCACTGGCCATCAGAGAAATGCAAATCAAAACCACAATGAGATACTATCTCACACCAGTTAGAATGGCAGTCATTAAAAAGTCAGGAAACAACAGGTGCTGGAGAAGATATGGAGAAATAGGAATGCTTTTACACTGTTGGTTGGACTGTAAACTAGTTCAACCATTGTGGAAGACAGTGTGGTGACTCCTCAAGGATCTGGAACTAGAAATACCATTTAACCCAGCCATCCCATTACCGGGCATATACCCAAAGGATTATAAATCATGCTGCTATAAAGACACATGCACACATATGTTTATTGTGGCACTATTCACAATAGCAAAGACTTGGAACCAACCCAAATGTCCATCAATGATAGATTGGATTAAGAAAATGTGGCACATATACACTGTGGAATACTATGCAGCCATAAAAAAGGATGAGTTCATGTCTTTGGTAGGGACATGGATGAAGCTAGAAACTATCATTCTGAGCAAACTATCGCAAGGACAGAAAGCCAAACACCACTTGTCCTCTCTCATAGGTGGGAATTGAACAATGAGAACACTTGGACACAGGGTGGGGAACATTATACACTGGGGCCTGTCGGGTAGGGAGAGGGGGGTGGGATAGCATTAGGAGATATACCTAATGTAAATGACGAGTTAACGGGTGCAGCACACCAACATGGCACATGTATACATATGTAACAAACGTGCACATTGTGCACATGTACCCTAGAACTTAAAGTATAATAATAAAACAAACAAACAACAGACCCAGTGATATGTTGCCTACAAGAAATGCATTGTACCTACAAAGGCACACATAGACTAAAAATAAAGAGATGTAAAAAGATGTTCCAGGTCAATGGAAACCAAAAAAGAGCAGGACTGGCTATATTTATATCATACAAAATAGATTTCAGGATAAAAACTTTAGAGAGACAAAGCTATTATATAATGATAAAAGGGTCAGTTCAGCAAGAAGATATAACAATTGTAAATATATACACATCCAACACTGGAGGACCCTGCTTGCAGCATTGGACAGACCATCCAGACAGAAAATCAACAAAGAAACATTGGACTTAATACGTATTATAGACCAAATGGACCTAATAGATACTTACAGAACGTTTCATCTAATAGTTGCAGAATACACATTCTGCTCAGCACATGGATCATTCTCAAGGATGGACCATGTTAGACCACAATACAAGTCTTTAAAAAAATTTTTGGCTGGGCGCGGTGGCTTATGTCTCTAATCCCAGCACTTTGGGAGGCTGAGGCAGGTGGATCATGAGGTCAGGAGATTGAGACCATCCTAGTTAACATGGTGAAACCCCATCTCTACTAAAAATACAAACAAATTAGCCGGGCATTGTGATGGGTGCTTGTAGCCCCAGCTACTTGGGAGGCTGAGGCAGGAGAATGGAGTGAACCCAGGAGGCCAAGCTTGCAGTGAGCCGAGATTGCACCACTGCACTCCAGCCTGGGTGACAGAGTGAGACTCCGTCTAAAAAAAAAACTTTTAATTGAAATCATATCAAGTATCTTCTCTGACCACAATGGAATAAAACTAAAAAACAATAACAGAGGAATTTTGGAAACTATACAAACACATGGAAATTAAGTAATATGCCTCGAATGACCAGTGGGCTATTGAAGAAATTAAGAAGGAAATTGAAAAATTTCTTGAAACAAATGATAATGGGAATACAACATACCAAAACCTATGGGATATATTGAAAGCAGGCTTAAGAGGTTTGCAAAAGCAAACTAAACCCAAAATTAGTAGAAGAAAAGAAATAATAAAGATCAGAAGAGAAATAAATAAAAGTGAAATGAAGAAAGCAATACAAAAGATCAATAAAACAAAAAGTTGGTTTTTTGAAAAGATAAAATCAACAAACTTTTAACCAGACCTAGTTAGAGGAAAAAAGACCCAAATAAATAAAATCAGAGACGAAAAAGGAGACATTACAACTGATACTGCAGAAACTCAAAGGATCATTAGTGGCTACTGTGAACAACTATATGATTTCCAATAGGCTGGAAAACCTAGAGGAAATGGATACATTCCTAGACATGTACAACCTACCAGGATTGAACCATGAAGAAATCCAAAACCCGCACACACCAATAACAAGTAAGAAGATCAAAGCTGTAATAAGAAGTTTCCTGGCAAAGAAAAGCCTGAGACCCTGTGGCTTTAATGCTAAATTCTATCAAACATTTAAATAAGAACTAATACCAGGCCAGGTGGTGTGGCTCATGCCTATAATCCCAGCACTTTGGGAGGCTGAGGTGCGGAGAGCACTTGAGCTCAGGAGTTCAAGACCAGCCTGGGCAACATGGAGAAGCTCCGTCTCTACTGAAAATACAAAAATTAGCTGGGTGTGGTGGTGCATGCCTGTAGTCCCAGTTAGTTGGGAGGCTGAGATAGGAGGATCACCTGAACCCTGGAGGCAGAGGCCATGTGAACCATGATCACCCCATTTCACTCCAGCCTAGGTGACAGAGCAAGACCCTGTCTCAAATGACAACAACAAGAAAGAACTAATACCAATCCTACTCAAACTATCCTGAAAAATTGAGGGGGGAATACTTCCAAAAATTCTAAGAGGCCAGTATTATTATTATACCAAAACCAGACAAAAACACATCAAAGAAAACTATGGACCATATCCTTGATGAACATTGTTGCATTATATCGACAGAATTAAGGAAAAAACATATAATAGTTTCAATTGATGCTGAAAAAGCATTTGATGGAATTCAACATCTGTGCATGATAAACATCTCAACACAATAAAAGCCTTATATAACAGACCCACTGCTAGTATCGTACTGAGTGGGTAAAACCTGAAAGCCTTTCCTCCAAAATCTGGAACACAACAAGGATGCCCACTTTCACCACTGTTATTCAACATAGTACTGGAAGTCCTAGCTAGAGCAATCAGACAAGAGAAAGAAATAAAGGGCATCCAAATTGGAAAGGAAGAAATAAAATTATCCTTGTTTGCAGATATAGTCTCATATTTGGAAAAACCTGAAGACTCCACCAAAAAAATTGTTAGAACTGATAAGCAAATTCAATAAAGTTGCAGCATACAAAATCACCATATAAAAATCAGTAGTATTTCTATATTCTAACAGCGAACTATCTGAAAAAGAAATCAAGAAAGTAATCTCACTTACAATAGCTAAAAATAAACCTAGGATTAACTTAACCAAAGAAGTGAAAGATCTCTATAATGAAAACTATAAAACATTGATGAAAGAAATTGAAGAGGACACACAAAAAAATGGAAAGATATTCCATGTTCATGGATTGGGAGAATTAATATTGTTAAAATGTCCATACTACCTAAAGCAGCCTATAGATTCAATGCAATCCCTATCAAAATACCAGTGACATTCTTAACAGAAATAGAAAAAACAAAACCTAAAATTTATATGGAACCACAAAAGATGCAGAATAGCCAAAGCTACCCTGAGAAAAAAACAAAACTGGAGGAATCACATTATCTGACTTCAAATTTTACTACAAAGCTATATAGTAACCAAAACAGCATCGTACTGGCATAAAAACAGACACATAGACCAATGAAACAGAGTAGAGAACTCAGAAGCAAATACATACATCTACAGTGAACTCATTTTCAACAAAGATGCCAACAATATAACTGGGGAAAGGACAATCTCTTCAACAAATGGCGCTGGGAAAACTACATACCCATATGCAGAAGACTGAAACTAGACCCCTGTCTCTTACCATATAGAAAAATTCAATATGGATTAAAGACTTAAACCTAAGACTTCCAACTATGAAACTACTGAAAGAAAACATTGGAGAAACTTGCCAAGACATTGGATTAGGCAAAGATTTCTTGAGTAATATAATACCCCACAAGCACAGGTAACCAAGAAACATAGACAAATGGGATCACATTAAGTTAAAAAGCTTCTGCACAGCAAAGAAAACAATCAACAGAGAGACAACCCACCGAATAGGAGAAAATATTTGCAAACAACCCATGTGACAAGGGATTAATAACCAGAATGTATAAGAAGCTCAAACAAGTCTGTAGGAAAAAATCTAATAATCTGATTCAAATGGGCAAACTCAGCACCAGAGGAAAGGTTAAAAAATGGGCAAAAGATCTGAATAGACATTTCTAAAAAGAAGACATACAAATGGTAAACAGATATGTGAAAAGGTACTCAACACCATTGATCATCAGAGAAATGCAAATCGAAACTACAGTGAGACATCGTCTCACCCCATTTAAAATGGCTTTTATCCAAAAGATAGTCAATAACATGCTGGTAACAACGCTGAGAAAGGGGAACCCTCGTACACTGTTGGTGGGAAGGTAAATTAATATAACCACTATGGAGAACATTTGCAGGTTCCTCAAAAAACTAAAAATAGAGCTAACATATGATCCAGCAATCCCACTGCTAGATATATACCCAAAAGAAAGGGAATCAGTATATTGGAGAAATATCTGCACTTGTGTGTTTATTGCAGTACTGTTCACAATTGCCAAGAATTGGAAGCCACCAAAGTGTCCATCAGCAGACAAATGGATAAAGAAAATGTAGTAAATATACACAAATAAGTACTATTCAGCCATAAAGAGAATGAGATCCTGTCATTTGAAACAACTTGGATGGAACTGAAGGTCATTATGTTACGTGAAATAAGCCAGGTACAGAAAGACAAACTTTGTACGTTCTCATTTATGGAAGCTAAAAATTAAAACAGTTGAACTCATGAGAGATTGAGAGTAGAAAAATGGTTGCCAGAACTTGGATGGAGCTGGAGACTATTATCCTGAGTGAAATAACTCAGGAATGGAAAACCAAACATTGTATGTTCTCACTCATAAGTGGGAGCTAAGTTATGAGGATGCAAAGGCACGAGAATGATACAATGGACTTTGGGGACTTGGGAGAAGGGTGGGTGGGGGGTGAGGGATAAAAGACTGCAAATTGGGTTCAGTGTATACTACTCAGGTGATGGGAGCACCAAAATCTCACAAATGACCACTAACGAACTTATGTAACCAAATACCACCTGTACCCCCAAATCCCATGGAAATAAAAAAATTTCTGGTTGTCAGAGCCTAGGAAGGATAGAGGGGCCAGGCCAGGGGTGGGGGGAAGGGAGACTGGTTAATGGGTACAAATATATAGTTAGATAAATGAAGACGATCTAGTATTTGATAGCACAATAGAGTATAGCCAACAATAAGTTATTGTACATTTTAAAATTACTAAAAGAGCATAATTGCATTGTTTGTAACACAAAGGGTAAATGCTTAAGATGATGGATACCCCATTTATCCTGATATGATTATTATGCATTATATGCCTGTATCAAAATATCTCACATACCCCATAAATATATACACCTACCATGTACCCACAAAAATTAAAAAATAAAAAAAAGCAGATCATGGCTTGCTCTTGCCCAAAAATCTGTAATGCGTCCTTGTTAGCCATAGGATGAATGAACCCACTCTTAGCATGGCGTTCTTGGGCCTTTCTTGTACTGTCTTAGCCCTGTTTCTGGCCTCACCCACTGTTCCTCTCTCCGAAACCTAGCCCTGGGCAACAAGATACAGATACATATCCTGGCCTCTCTTCTCCTCTGTTTGTGCTATTCTCATCCCGGATGCTGCTGCTCTTCCTTTTTTCTGCTCATGGACTTCCTGCTAATCACTCAAGGCCCAACAGAAGTGCCATTTCCTCTGAAACATCTTCACCATCTTTGCCACCTCTGAAAAGCATAACTAAGAACTAATCTGCCTTTCTGCTTCCATTGTTCTTTGTAAAACTTTTTTTTTTTTTTTTTTTTTTTTTTTTTTTGAGACGGAGTCTCGCTCTGTCGCCCAAGCTGGAGTGCAGTGGCCGGGTTTTTTTTTTTTTTTTTGAGATGGAATCTTGCTCTGTTTCCCAGGCTGGAGTGCAGTGGCAGGATCTCGGCTCACTGCAACCTCCGCCTCCCAGGTTGAAACAATTCTCCTGTCTCAGCCTCCCGAGTAGCTGGGATTGCAGGCACCAGTCACCAATCCCAGCTAATGTTTGTATTTTTAGTAGAGATGGGTTTTCACCATGTTGGCCAGGCTGGTCTCGAACTCCTGACCTCAGGTGATCCACCCACCTCAGCCTCCCAAAGTGCTGAGATTACCAGCACACCTGGCCCTTTGTACAAACTTCTGCTGAGCATTGATTACAGTGAGTCACTTTCTGCTACCTAGTGCCCAACACATGCTGAGTTACTGTTGAACAAATGAGTGAACAGGTGAATGAAAGAATGAATGAGTGAATGCGTTAGTGAAAACCAGGCACACACGGATGGCCAAGGCCTTTTCATGTCTTACCTGGAAAATACAGAAGAGATTGCAGGTGGATTTCAATGTATTGATATGAACATTTGTTGAAGGTCTACTGTATGCCAGGGGGTAGAGTGACAAACATCAGTGTGCTATGGTACCTGCCTTCCAAGAGCCCATCATCTACTAGAAGCTGGCCACAGTGAGACTCGGTGGGGATGCCATCGGAAATAAAAGGTAACCAATTCTCACCAACAAACGCTCACTGCCAAGGAGTGCGCTCTCTGTCTCTGCAGAGTGGAGATCATGCTGGTGTGTGTTGTACATTCACCACAGAAAGCCCTCTGATGTGGGTAGGTGGAGGTGATGTGCATAGATGGTGTCACCTATCTTGATATAGATGGAAGGGACACTGGGGCTGATTGCCCTTCAGAATCTGGTAGCACCAGATGTACCTTCCACGGGATGGATCACCAGGAAACCGGGCTCAGTATCACCCAGGAACCTCACCCCCGTGCGTGATTCCAACACAAAGGGACCTTGTAGAGGGCATTTTTGTGTGGTTTTGTGTTTGTTTCGGATTTGGGAGCTTCCCCTCTGAGTATGGGTGTGTCCTTCCCCCACTCCCAATCTGCACCCAAGCCTGATCCAACTTGAGAACTCAGAAATGGAAGGTGAAGTTTTCAGGCCTGATGGCATTTTATGCCAAAATAACACATCATGAGAACTGATGAAAATTCTGTGCGGGCCAGGAATCCGGAACCCCAGGGAGGGGGAAATTGCTTTATATAAATAGTGTTAAGAGGGGTGAATCCTTGAGTCAGATATTCCAAAAAATCCGAATTCCTCTATGCCCTGAGTCATTCTGTGAGCTGTCCTTTAATAATGTGCGATGAAGTCTGCTGGCCAAGCTGTCATGAGGATGATAATACTTCAAATGTGTGTGGAACTTTCTAGAACATGGTGTGTTTACATGTCTGTTTTCTCATTTGATCCTCACTGAAGTATAGGATCTTGTCACTTTTTTACATACAGGCAATGGAGATTCAGAGAGGTTAAGTAACTTGCCCAAGATTACACAGTATTTTTTTTTTTTTTTTTTTTGAGACGGAGTCTTGCTCTGTCGCCCAGGCTGGAGTGCAGTGGCCGGCTCTCAGCTCACTGCAAGCTCCGCCTCCCGGGTTCACGCCATTCTCCTGTCTCAGCCTCCCGAGTAGCTGGGACTACAGGCACCCGCCTCGTCGCCCGGCTAGTTTTTTGTATTTTTTAGTAGAGATGGGGTTTCACCGTATTAGCCAGGATGGTCTCGATCTCCTGACCTCGTGATCCGCCCGTCTTGGCCTCCCAAAGTGCTGGGATTACAGGCTTGAGCCACAGCGCCCAGCGATTACACAGTATTAAGTGACAGGGCTGAGACTTGAACTTAGCCAGTGAGGAAACACTAAACAAAGCTGGAGGTCACCAAATTTTATTTTACCAGATTCTAACATTATAGATTTCTTACTTCCTTAGGTCATGCCTTTTATACACAGTCAATCCAAAGCCCTATCCTGTGCCATAAATTTATCCTTTACACAGTTAATTTCTCATCTGGTTACACTGTATTTTTTTCTTTCTAATAGTTGTTTTTCTGGCTGGGCACTGTGGCTCATGGCTGTAATCCCAGCACTTTGGGAGGCTGAGGCAGGAGGATTGCTTGAGTCCAGGAGTTTGAGACTCTGGGCAACAGAGTGAGTCTCTACAAAAAAAAAAAAAAAATGTTTTTTAATTAGCCAGGTATGGTGGTACATACCTGTAGTCCCAACTATTCAAGAGGCTGAGATGGGAGGATCACTTGAGCCCAGGAAGTTGAGGCTGCAGTGAGCTGTGATTGCACCACTGCACTCCAGCTTGGGTGATAGAGTGAGACTATGTCTCAAAAAAAAAAAAAAAAAAAAATGCTTTCTCTTTCTAATAAGTTATCCCTCATACTTAAAAAATTAATTTGTATTGTATTAATTAATTATTAATTAACCATTAATTTATTAATTGTGCCTACATTTGAAAGTAGAACTTATGCCTGGAGCTATTTCCATACTAAAACCTGACGGCATAGAGTGTAGGTGAGACTTGGTAGAAATCTAACTGGCAAGATCTGTTAGGATGAGACTGTAAAGGTTCAGGGCCAGACCAAAGAGTTTCTATCAGCAGTCACAGCATGGAAGTCTTTTTCCTTCAAAACTTTTTATTGGGAAAAAAATTTCAGAACACTTGAAGAAATTGAGAGAATACGATAGACATCATTAAACCCTCTCCCTACATTCAACATTCAGCCATATTTACTTTACCATCTTAACATTCCCATTTTGCAAGTGAGGGACCCAAGGCTCAAAGAGATGAGTGACTTGCCAAGGTCACAGAGCTGGGATGGATAGAAGTGGAATCGAACCCCTATCTACCTAAGGATGGGGCCCTCTTTAGCACTGGTTTTCTAAACACTGGACCCCGACTGATTTTGACTTCCTTGCAGGCTTGCTTCAAAGTCATGACTCTTGGAGCCCAGCTCCTGGTGAGTTGGATTTAGTTGGTTTGGGAATACCAATAGGCAATTAGCACAGATAGGGGACTACCTAAATCACAGCTGGGTGCCCAGAATGCCTGAATCCAGGCCCAGGCTCCTCGCTGGTTAGATGGGGGCAACATCCATCCCAGCCTCACCCATTGGCTTTGAGTGTCTGATAACGGGAAGGGCAGGGAGAGCCCGCGGCAAATGCTGGTGTTGTGTGGCACAGACCGTAAAGCAAGTGTGCTGCTTAGCCCAGGGCTGAAAGCCAGTGGTCCTGGAATGGCCTTGAAATTGAATTTTTATTTCTCTCCCTTTATCCCATGAGAGTATAGAGACGGGGCAGGTAGTGGTTTTCTTTCCTGCTTTACCCAGTAGGGCAACAGGAGGTCAGAACCACAAAGTGGCCTACCCCAGAGGAGGAGGCAGCCATGGGTGATAGCCAGAGGCTGTGGTTTAACAAATCCAAGTGCAACTGAGTTCAGGCCCTTTCCTAAGCCACAACTGTGGGTTTTCTGGGAAAAACATGGAGCTGGGCAGCAAACTGATGAGGCACCAGAGCTAGGTTGCAAATGGCAAACCAGCAGGCAAGGGTGATCTCAGAAGGCACGCTGTCATCAGCTAGAGGAAGGGAGGCTGTGTGGGAGCGTGGAAAGCTCACAGGATTTGGGGTCAGGCTGCGCTTGAATCCCAGCTCCACTACCTATTAGCTGAGGCAATGTAGGCAAATGATCTCTTGTGCCTTGGTTTCTTCATCTGTAAAACTGGGGTCATGGCAGCACTTGCTTCACAGGGTGAGGACCAAATGTGAAGTGCTACAAGTTTTGTTCTACACGGACCTCTAGGCTGGGTGTCTGGAGGGACGCAGGAGGAGTGTAAGAAGCAGGCCCTGCCTTCAGCAAGTGTGCAGTCTGGCAGTGATATGGTTTGGATCTGTGTCCCCACCCAAATCTCATGTTAAATTGTGATCCTCAGTGTTGGAGATGGGGCCTGTTGGGAGGTGACTGGATCATGGGGGCGGATTTCCCCCTTAGTGCCTTGGTGCTGTTCTCATGATAGTGAGTTCTCACAAAATCAGGTTGTTTAAAAGTGTGAGGCACCTCCCCTCTCTCTCTCTCTTGCTCCTTCTCTGGCCAGGTAAGATGTGCCTGCTTTCCCTTCGTCTTCTGCCATGATTGTAAGTTTCTTGAGGCCTCTCCAGAAGCAAAAGCTGCTATACTTCCTGTACAGCCTATGGAACCATGAGACAGTTAATTCTTTTTTTTTTTTTTTGAGATGGAGTCTCACTCCATCATGCAGGCTGGAGTGCAGTGGTGCGATCTCCGCTCACTGCAACCTCCTCCTCCCAGGTTCAAGTGATTCTCCTACCTCAGCCTCAGAAGTAGCTGGGATTACAGGTGTGTGCCATCACACCCAGCTAATATTTTTGCATTTTTTCTTAGAGATGGGGTTTTGCTATGTTGGCCAGGCTAGTCTTGAACTCCTGACCTCAGGTGATTTGCCCACCTCTGCCTCCCAAAGTGCTGGGATTACAGGCATGAGCCACCGCGCCCATCAGGTATTTCATTACAGCAATTCGAGAATGAACAAATACAAGTGGGGAAGGCAAGACTAACTCACAGAACTCTTGGCATTGGTTGGTGCTATGGGTCAAACTTGTTGCATGAATGGAGATGGGAGAAGGAAGAAGAGCTGGGCTGCATATCCAGATGATGCTTCTGGAGGACAGAAGATTTGGGCAGGGCCTGGAAATGTGGTTAGGAGTTCAAAAGGCAGATGATAAAGATTCTCATTCTGGGAGGGAGAGACATCATCAAGGAAATAGTCACAGAAATTAAGATAACACCTATAGGCCTCTTTATATGCCTTGTTTGATCCTCCTAGTAACCTTCTTGAGGTAGGTTTTATGATTGTTATTCCTAATTTATAGGTGAGAAACCTATGCTGAGAGAGGTTCAATAACTTGCCCAGTGTCAGGCTGCTGGTAAATAACTTGTCAGGCTGCTGGTAAATGGCAGAGCTGGGATCCGAACCCAGATTCCAAGGCATGCACACTTAGCCATTATCTATATTCTCCAAAAGCAGGATGTGCAAGAGATGCATATGTGACTGCATTGGCCCATTTCTTTATTTGTCCAGTAAACAATAACTGGGCCCTGCTGTAATGCCAGCCACCCTGGGGTGCTGGGGATGGAAATGAAGGGCAAGGCTCTTGTCCTCTCTCATGGGGCTTTAATACAGTGGGGACAGGACATGTAAGGAAGGAATTGTAGTGCAGCTGGCTCTCTGCTAGAAGCGATTGCAAGGGGAACAACTAGCTCTGTGTTGGAGGGGAGGGAGGTCATAGAAGAAGTTCCAGTGTGTGTGGGAACTGGGTGGGGAGGGGGAGAAAGAGCTTGTCAGGAAGGCTGTTCCAGCGGAGTGAACTGCAGGGTGGGATGGGGTAATGAAGAGGTGGTAGGGATGTAGCAGAGGGAAAGTGGCAGGCAGTAGGAGGTGGGGCAGCAGGGTCTCGAATGCCACACAGAGGCAGGCATTGGACATGGGCCACACTGGAGACTTGTGGGGAGGGGCTGCCTGTGGTCCCATCGACAGTGTGTGAGGAGAGGGAGCTGAGCACCCTGGAAACCTGTCCACAGAGGCCTGACATGGAGCGGCCTTCCTTTCTCAGGTTGCCCAGCACTGCCTGAATAATCTGGGGCTGTGCTTGACATGGCCGGTGAAGACTGGTAGGTAGCTTCCTTGTCCCCACAGCACAGCCCTGGCTGGGCCTCTGCTTTGCTGAGCAGAGCAGCCTCACTCAGCAGCAAGCAGGCCACACGGGCATCTGGAGAGGGCGCCCGGCTGGGGGTTCTTGCTCAGTGACCTTGGTAGTTTCTTGATGTCTCTGGGCTGCTGTGACATGAAGGAACTAAATGATCTCTGAGGTCCCTTGCAGCCCCAAAAATGCGAGTCTGGGGGTGAAATGGGGTGGGAGGAGGGAAACAAGCTGAGTGGGGAGGAGGAGGTGGGTGTGTGAAAGGGTATGGCTCTTCAGCTGAGTGCAGGTAATTCACCATTCAACGGTGATTTGGTCTGAGCTCCCAGTTCATGCTGCATCCCAGAAAAGAATGGGCAAACATAGCCGCTGTTCTCTGAAATCTCACTGGGTGCGGCTCCTTACATAAACCATCTCTCTCAATCCCAGAGCAACCCCATGGCTTAGTAGGTATTGCCCCCATTTTGTAGATGGGAAACTGAGCCTCTAAGAGCTCCAGTGTCTTTGTCCAGTTTTCATATTGTGAATAGCAGAGCTGGGATTTGAACCCAGACTTGCCTTTGTCTTTTGTACTTTACTACATAGCCCCCCAAGGGTGTCTTCATCCTGCTCAGACTTCAGGACATGTTGTGCTGGGCCCACAGGCCATGGGTGCCCCACCGGATGACCACCTTCTCGTCAGCACCACAGCAGGCACCTCTGGCCAGATCCCCCAGGGCACAAAGGAGCACATTGGCCTCTCCCATGGGTGCCTCCCTGGTGGGAGGAACTGGGTGGGTTTGTTTTGACAAGGGTATTTCTGCCTCCTGGTGGCAGGCAGGCCCTGGGCTGGGCAGTGGTGGCATCTGTGGGAATGTGACCCCTCCTTCCAGCCGTGCTTTGGAGGTGATGTCAGGTGTGTGGGTGAAGTATTTGGTTGAAGTACATAAAGCTGGAGGAGAATGACAGGAGTGAGGAGTATGGATAGGATCAGACTGCCCCAGAGGGCACTCTGGCTTGGACCCAGCAGTGTGTGGTTGCCGCAGCCTGTTCTTCCTTCCTGACCTGGGGCCAGGAGACCTGGGCCTTTACAAGTCCTGCCTTAGAACCCAAAGCAGTAGGAATTTTCCCAGCCAGCTTGGGAGGTTGTGCCACCTCGAAAATGCAGAGCCTAGAGCTTGAAGGGGCTTTGGATACCATCCACTGCCTGACTCAGAGTTGGGGCGCTGAGGCCCAGAGAAAGGACGTGGCCTGCTTAAGCTCACATGGCCTTGGGTGGTGGAGCTGGATCTGCAGTTTTCCAATCCTCAGGCCTGGCCTCTTTTTCACCACGCTGCTCTGTTTGGGGAGGGAGGAAGCAGAGAAGCTTAGACCAAATCCCTGGGGAACTGCCACTATGCTGACCCTCAGCTTCCTTTTGGACCCTCCCTTAGTCCCGTTCCCTCCTGCTCAATTCCCAATCACAGTCCTATGGGAGGAGTGCACTCTGGAGCCCCTAGTGGTGGTGCGGGGCCTCCATGGGGCAGAAAAAGAGGAGCCTCTGACCCTGGATTCTTTCAATTCATTTCCCCAGATATTAATGGAACATGCAGGATGCAAGACGCCGCAGGGGATGCCAGGAACCCTAAAACCAATTTGAACTTTCCCAGAGAAAAGGCTGCCACCTAGGAAAGTGGCATCACCTGTGAGACACAGCCTACAGCTTAGGACTGCCAGCAGGCCAGGGTCATCAACACTGAGGGGTTAGAGCACAGGGTCGGGGGAAGCTCAGTGAGAAGTAAGGGAGTTAGCTGGGTGTTAGGGTGGCTCATGTCTGTAATCCCAACTACTCAGGAGGCTGAGCGGGGAGGATCACTTGAGCTCATGAGTTTAAATCCAGTCTGGGCAACATCTCATCTCTTTTTTTAAAAAAAAGATTCTTTCTCTTTTAAGTAAGGGAGTAAGAGGAGGCAGGGTTGAGGGGGAGGAGGCTCTGAAAATGAAGAGGAGTAGGACAGCCATTCCAAGCCAGAGCAAGGATGGAGCTGAGATGTCGTTCTGGAGTGGTAGTGCCCACCCTGCGGGGATATAGAGCAGGTACGGGCAAGGGATGGGTGGTGAGGCTGGAAAGAGAGCATGGGGCAGTCAGTGCCTTGACTACCTCAAATATCAGGCAGGGTGTTTGGACTTTCTCCGGTGGCCAGTGGGAACACTGAAGATATTTAGCCAGACTCAGTGATGTGTTGGGGAGAAAGGGATTGGACTGCCAGGGAAGCCCCCACCCCACTGCTCCCCACTGACTGTGACATTACAAACTGTCGCACCTTGGGCAAATCATTTAGCCCTGTGTGAGCCCCGTTTGCTTATCTGTGAAATGGAGTTGATAACAGTACCTGTCACTCAGGATGGCTGCAAGGATCACACAGAGCACTAGCATCAAATCTGGCTTAGTAAACATGCTGTAAATGTTAGTCCCTGCCCTCTGTCCTGGCTGTCATCAGGCCAGTAGTAGAGCTTGGGACAGCAAGAAGGAAGCCTGTCTGAAAGCAGGTGGAGCTTCAGGTTTGGGGGCCCAAATCCCCTGGCTAGCCTATAGGCACCGTGGTGGCCTCGGACGGAAGCAGAAACATCGCTGGATGGCAGGGAGCCATGGCCTCTCTTTACTCCCAATCAGGGTAGGTCTGAGTCTGTGGGTATGTCTGGTCCAAATGGCCCAATGAGTGGTGAAGGTGGGGACAAGAACCCGGGTCCTGACCACCCAACAGAGCATTCCTGCTGCCCCATGGCCACCTTCCAGCCTGAAACCCCCAGGCTACATCCTTTATCCAGACCCAGCTTGGGTGTTCCCCCTGCCAGGACCTCCATTTTCTCATCTGACTTGAGGACCTCCTGCTCAGGAGCTCCTGAGGCCAGGGATGGGGTCTGGGACTACTCACTTGCATGGAAGCATCACCAGAAGAAAAGGCAACCTGGGGTAGGACACAGGTGCCAGAGGAGGAAAACAGTTGTGTCTGAGCCAGGCACGAGGTTGCCCCAGGTTGCCAGGCCAGAGTGGCATTGCTGCTTCTGTCTGGGATAGTTTTTTTTTTTTTTTTTTTTTTTTTTTTTTTTTTTTTTTTTGAGACAGAGTCCCTCTCTGTTGCCCAGACTGGATTACAGTGGTATGATCTCAGCTCACTGCAGCCTCTGCTTCCTGGGTTCAAGCAATTCTCTGGCCTCAGCTTCCGGAGTAGTGGTGACTACAGGTGTGTGCCACCACGCCCAACCAATTTTTGTATTTTTTTTAGTAGAGTCGGGGTTTCACCATGTTGGGCTAGTCTTGAACTCCTGACCTCAAGTGATCCACCTACTTCAGCCTCCCAAAGTGTTGGGATTATAGGCATGAGCCACTGCACCCAGCCCCCCTGGGCTAGATTAATAAGACCCCTGAGAAGCAAGGAAGGGGAATCATTTAGTTTAGTGGTTAGGAGCACAGGCTTTGGGGCCGGAGAGATAAAGGTTAAAATTCCTAATGAGGGATAATACAAGCTAATGTTATAGTCTTGGTTTCTTTGCTTTTCTTTTCTTTTTTTCTTTTTGACAGGGTCTCACTCTGTTGCCAGGTCTGGAGTATAGTGGCACAATCATAGCTTATTGCAGCCTCAACCTCCTGGGCTCAGGTGATCCTCCCACTTCAGCATCCTGAGTAGCTGGGACTAAAAGTGTGTGCCACCATGCTGGGCTAATTTTTAAATTTTTTTTTTTTGTAGAGACAGGGTTTTGCCATGTTGCCTTGGCTGGTCTTGAACTCCTGGGCTTAAGCAATCCTCCTGTCTCTGCCTCCCAAAGTTCTGGGATTACAGGCATGAGCCACCACACCTGGCCAGTCTTGGTTTCTTTCTTTTTTTTTCAAAAGAGGAATGATAACACCCACCATGTGAGGTAGTTGAGAGTTCATTGAAGTATAAAGTATGTCCAATGTTTGCTTAGCACTGGGTCCTGTATATTGCAGGGGCTTAATCAGCGGCACCTGTCTTCACTTAGGGCACATATATTGAGCGCCTGCTGGATATCAGGCTCTATCCCAACCTCTGGGGAGATGACAGGAACAAAACCCTTGGGCAACCCAGTAGACGGAGACAAGCAGACAAGCTCATCAGAGTAAGAAGCACTGCATTCGGGTATTACAGGGTACTTTGGGAACTGAGGCAGGGAGAGATCAGGGAAGGCCTTCTGCAGGAGGTACCACCTTTGCTGAAATGTGAACAGGAACTAACCAGGTTTGGGGTTGGGGTAGTGCAGGGAGAGCGTTCCAAGCAGGAGAGAAGTCACCTGCTGTGTGTTAGGTTCTTAGGGTGGGGCTGAGGACAGATGGGACTGGGGGGGAGACATGGTCTTGCCCTGAAGTTCTTTTTTTGTTGTTGTTGTTGTTTTGAAATGGACTCTCACTTTGTTGCCCAGGCTGGAGAGTAGTGGTGTGTTCTCGGCTCACTGCAGCCTCCACTTTCTGGGTTCAAGTGATTCTTCTATCTCAGCCACCCAAGTAGCTGGAATTACAGGCGCATGCCACCACACCCAGCTAATTTTTATATTTTTAGTAGAGATGGGGTTTCACCATATTGGCCAGGTTGGTCTCAAACTCCTGACCTCAGGTGATCCCCCCAGCCTCGGCCTCCCAAAGTGCTAGGATTACACGCGTGAGCCACTGTGCCCGGCCTGCCCTGAGGTTCTTATAGGCCAGTGGGGAAACCATCTCTCCTGGACTGTGTGCCACAGAGGTGAGTGGATGTGAAGAAGGAGACTTCCCATCTCTTAGGCAGCGTTGCCTTGGAGATTTCAGCCTCGATTCTTCCCCTCCACCACCTCATCCCTGCTGCTCCATAGTCCTGGGGATCACCACGTGTAGTGTTTCCACCTCTGCCCACCGTGGCTCCCACCCCCAGTCAGCGTGTGGTGTGTGGCAGGGTCCTAGGCCCTCAGCTATGGTGGTTGGGAGGGGTGGGGTCATGGCCTTTCAGACCGGAGAGATGTCTCAGGGTCTTTTCCCTGGAGGAGAGGAGAAGTTCCTAAGAGGGTGAAACTGTCTACCTAGGAGATAGTTGACAGTCGGGAGGTTGCAGCTGACTGCATGAGGTGCCAGGACACTTGGGGTCCATGGGCAGCCCCCAGTGGGATGGTCAGGGGTGCTGGAGTGGGACCACTTTCCTGGATCCTCTCCAGGTCATAAGCTGCCCTCGCCTACCCTCATGCTCCTTTCTGTACGGCCTTGGGGAAATTTGCAGTGCCTTGGGGAAAGACTTGGACACATTTTCAAAACCGTGTTGAGAGTAATCTCCAGAGGGGAAGAAGAATAAAAAAGCAAAAACTGCAAAAGGAAATGTGTTATTTATTTTTTTAAAAAAGGAAAAAAAGTTGGGAAAGGCCTCGGCCAGCTCCCTTGAGTGGAAGTTTCCAGCTGGAAGGTCACAGAGACCATAGGCAGCCAGGGGCACATGGGGGAAGGCATCCGTCCAGATTCAGTGTCAGTCCAGCTAACAGTTAGAGTCACCCTCAGCACGCCAGCTGCTATGCTGTGCACTGCAGGGGCAAAGATGCAAAGATATGAATCCTCCTTCCAGCTGAAGACAGCTCTGGTAGGGGAGCTATGATAAAAACAGCAAAGGACCGCTAGACAAGAGAAAGCATGCCAAATATTCATCACAGAAAGGTTCAAATAAGCTTGGTGGGGCCTAGAGGAGGGTGGGGCTCACTCCTGGGGGTGGTGGAGGGTGCTTAGGGTTGCTGAGGAAAGTCTGCAAGAACACGGTGGATTGAGTTAGACTTTGAAGCCCAGCTAGGATTTCAATGGGCAGAGACTGAACAGAAGGCTTTCCAGGCAGAGCAGATGGCATGCCAAAGGTGCAAGGTATGGAAGCCCTTCGGTGCTTTAAGAAACAGGGATGTTCAATTTTCTTAAACTTTTTTTTTATTTAATAGCTTTGTGGTGATATAATTCACATACTATATAATTTATTCACTTAATGTGTACTGTTTACGAAGTTAAATAACCAACACCACCATCATTTATAGAAAATAGAAAAGAAACCTTGTACTCCCCATCTCTCCATTCCCCCAATCCTAGGCGACTACTAATCTATTTTCTGTCTCTGTGAATTTGCCTATTCTGGGTATTTTGTATCAATGGAATATTTTTTGTCTTTCGTGACTGGTTGTTTCCCTTAGCATAATGTTTTCAAGGTTCATTGCTGCTGTAGCAGGTATCAATACTTCATTCCTCTTCATATTTTAATTAATTAATTAATCAATTTATTTATTTATTTATTGAGATGGAGACTCACTCTGTTGCCCAGGCTGGAGTGCAGTGGCATGATCTTGGCTCACTGCAACCTCCACCTCCTGGGTTAAGTGATTCTCCTGCCTCAGCCTCCTGAGTAGCTGGGACTACAGGAGTGCATCACCACACCCAGCTTTTGTATTTTTTGAAGAGACAGGGGTTTTGCCATGTTGGCCAGGCTGGTCTCGAACTCCTGACCTCAAGTAATCCACCCGCCTCGACCTCCCAAAGTTCTAGGATTACGAGCGTGAGCCACCGTGCCCAGCAGTATTTCATTCCTTTTTATTTTTTTGACTTCATTCCTTTTTATGGCCAAATAACATTCACATGTGGATACTAGATGTGCTATGGGTGTTCACATCTTGTTTATCCATTCATTCACTGTTTCCCCTTCAGGGCTATTGGGAATATGCTGCTGTGAACATTTGTATACAGATTTTGGTTGGATGTGTGTTTTCGGGACATTTCCTTTAGAGTGGAGTGAAGGAAAGTTGTGTGGTGGGAGAAAGTGGGTGAAGCAGAGGGGACCGTAGTCTGAGTGGTTGGGTGGGAGTGAGAAGGGAGAGCTCAGGATTCCATTGCAGCCTCACTGGGAGTTTGGGATGTGCGAGCGCCAGGCCCATGGGTGTGTGAGGGGCTGTCCCCTACCCCGCACCCACCTGCATTGTTGTGTCAGACCTGGCAGCTGCTTGCTGGGCTGGAAATAGCCTGAGCGGCTGGTATTTTCCCTGGAAATGGGGTGCATTTTTTCCTGTGTCCTGCTGAGGACCAAAATTAGTTAAACACAGAGAGAAATGTGGGCTACACAGTTAGTCTAGAGGAGGGGAATGTTGTCAACAGGAAGCTGGCTGGCCAGGGGAAAGAGGCGGTCAGGAAGACCAAGTCAGTAAGCCAAGTATAAACAGAGGCTAAGCTGGGATGTCCCCCTCCCTTTCACACTCACACAGCAGTGCTGGGTTTGTTTACAGGAAACGCTGCAAGTATCTCAGACCCCATTTGACAGATGGGAAAACAGAGGCACTGCATTAAAGGGATCTGCCACTCAGAGACAGAACGGAGATGAAGGCTGGAGTCTTCAGTTCTGCTGTGAGCAGAAGGTTTAGTAAAACCCAGGCCTTGCCCTCAATGCTTTGCCTGTCTTTGAGTTCACAGAGAAGACTGAGGACACAAAAACAAGGAAGAGTTTATGCTGTTTCAGTTTCCCACCCCAAACCCCAAAGCCAAAACACAAACCAACCAGCCTTTAATTATCGTCTTTTTTTTCTTTTCTTCCTTCTTTCCTTTTTTTTTTCTCCTTTTTGCTGTCCAGCCAGAAAACATTATGTTGTTAGACAAGAATATTCCTATTCCACACATCAAGCTGATTGACTTTGGTCTGGCTCACGAAATAGAAGATGGAGTTGAATTTAAGAACATTTTTGGGACGCCAGAATTTGTCGGTGAGTTTTAGGCCTGTTTCTCTCTCAGCTAAGAATCTGGCATCAAAGGTAGAGATCCTGGGAAGAAACCTGTGTTTGGGGCTATGGCCTCTGGGCAAAGAGATGATGCGTTGGGACATCCCTAGAAACCTAATGGGTGGAAAAGGAAATGTCTTGTTGGGCCTGGGGGTGAGGGCCCAGGTGTAGCCTTTGAGTGCTCAGTGGGGCAAGGGCTGAATGGGGCCCAGTGGCTCTCAGTGGGGCTACAGCCTATACGGTTAAACCCTCGCAGCCCTGGCCCCACTTCCTGCTCTTAGATGAGTTTATTCTTGTGAAGATTTAAAATTACCTCGCCCTCTTGAATTCCCATAAACTCAACCTTCTCTGAACTAGCTTTTGATTTCCTGAAAAGGAAAAGGGAAATCATCTGCCAAATTCCACATCCACCCACTCGCCTCTCCTCTATGCCTGGCTTTATTCATGCATGGGGGTGCCCAGCTCCAGTGGGGCCCTGGCTGCTTTCTCTTCCCTCTGTTTCTCTCACCCTTGGCCCAGGCCCCTGCCCGTTCTGTACCCCAGAAGCCTCCTTACAGGGCTTGGGGAGGAAGTTGGGGTCATGAAGAAACAGCCTGTACAGGGGGAAGGAATGAGCCCTGAGAACCACCATCTGTGTATCTGCTTTGGGAGTTGGAGTGGTCTTGGAGATAGGGAGGGCATGCATGATGTCCTCAAAATCTGGGTGCTAAAACTTCTGACCACGGTCAAGTCAAAAAGAAAGAACGTGTCAGACCAACCTGATGGATTTGCAGGCTCTGCAGCCACTGTAGAATGCTGTTCAGAGACCCCACAGATCCCAGGGCAGGAAGCCCTTGCTGTATACCAGGCACTATGTCTCATGCTCTACAAACATTCTCTTAATTATCTTCAAATGGCTTCATGAAGCAGAGTTAATTATTTTCTCCAACAAGTGACTTGTTCAAGGCAACACAACCAGTAGGCAGTGGAGCTGAGATTCAAATACAGATACAGCCAACAGCAAAGCCTGTGCTCTTCCCATTATGCCAGGTTGTCTAAGGAAACCCTGCCCTCAAAGAGCTTACAATTCAGTTGTAGAGACAAGACATCAAACCACCAAATAAGAGTGCCAGAAGGATCTTTTTGGATTCTCTGGTCCAGTTTAACAAATGTGGAGATGGCAGGCTGGGGGATTTTAGTTAAGGTCAACTCAAGTTATTTGTCACCTACTGTATGACAGATATTAGGTGATGTATGGGGGACACAGTGATGTTAAGGAGCCATACTCAGAATGACACACCCAAGGTCACAAGTTGGTGGCCAAGCCAACTTAAACCCGGGGCACAGACATCTAGACTCAAGCTTTGTCTGAAAGAGCGGTTGCTACCCACCATTCTCATATGTGATAAAAACCCATGTCTATTAGTTACATTTATTCTAATTGTTAACAATAAACAACTAGAAACTCAGAGCAATAATGGAAGAGGTGTCACAAGACAGGATGTGATTAAGTGTAAAGCAAGTGAAATAGATGTTCTGAAAAGACTGTTCATATGAGATATCCACTCTGGCAAAGTCAATGGGATCAGTCATGGCCTTAAGTGAGTGAGGGAAAAAGGTCTGGTGTTGGGGTGGGAGAGGTATCTGAAGAGGGGTGGGGAGGGAGCCAGAGGAGAGGAGGAACACCTCCCAGGTTCACTGATACCCTATCAGGGGAGTAAGGCCAGAGTAAGCCATTTATCAGGGACAAGTCACTGTCCACTGCAAATGGAGCTGAGAGTTCACACTAGACTGTTAGTGTGAGTGGGTTATTGATGGATGAGGCTGTACTATGGAGAGTTTTGCCCAGTGGTATGCTGATAAATAACAACCAGGTCTCAAAAACAAATTCCCTAATTTATAGCATTGGCCAATTTCAAGATACTGGCATGTTGTCACTCAATACAGAGTTGGAAAGATATACACATCATTGGCTTTTGTGAGCCAGTATGGTTTTGTTTGCACTAGTTTTGTCTTACCTTAAAATATATAAGATGACTTCTCCCAACCCTTGGCTAAATTATGATGACTTTCTTTCCCAAGACCCCTGAGAAACAGGTTATAACCATTTTCCCCTGCTCCTACCATTCCTTTGATACTGTAACCTGAGACCCAGGGTCAAAAAATTAGTGTCAGCTTTTAGTACTAGGGTGGATTAGGTGTTCTAAAAAGCCCTCCAGCTACTACAAAACTGGAATTTTTTTTTTTTTCCTTTTTTTTTGAGACAGGGTCTCACTCTGTCACCCAGGCTGGAGTGCAGTGGTGCCATCATACCTCACCACAGATTCAATGTCCTGGGCTCAAGTAAACCTCCCACCTCAGCCTCCTGAGTAGCTTGGTCTACAGGCATGCATCATTATGCCTGGCAAATTTTTAAAATGTTTTGTAGAGGTGGGGTCTCACTATATTGCCCAGGCTGATCTCAAATTCCCGGACCCAAGTGATCCTCCCACCTCAGCCTGCCAAAGTGCTGGGTGACAGGTATGAGCCGCCATGCCCGGCTTCCAAAACTGGATTCCTGAGAAAAATTGTCTTTTTCATGAAATTCTGGTCTCATGGGAAGTAAGAGAAATCTTTATTTTTATTTATTTATTGAGACAGAGTCTCACTCTGTCACCCACGCTGGAGTGCACTGGTGTGATCTCAGCTCACTGCAACCTCCACCTCCTGGGTTCAAGTGATTCTCGTGCCTCAGCCTCCCTAGTAGCTGGGATTACAGGCACCCACCACCATGCCTGGCTAATTTTTGTATTTTTAGTAGAGATAGGGTTTCACCCTGTTGGCCAGGCAGGTCTCGAACTCCTGACCTCAAGTGATCCCCCTGCCTTGGCCTCCCAAAGTACTGGGATTACAGACGTGAGCCAGTGAGCCACTGCTCCTGGCCAGAGAAATCTTTAAACATAGTAACTCCTTCAGCACCACCTGTCCCACCCCCAAAAGCTGATGAGTTGGAGGTAGAGCTAGAGCAGTGAGCAGCAAGAAAATTCAACAGAAGGACCTCCCCTAGAGGCAAGTTCGCTTGTCACCACTTCAGTTAGAGACCAGCAAAATTTAGACGTTCAAGGACATAAGATATTGAAATTATCAGATGTTGACTATAACATCTGGTGGATGGAATATATACACTAGTGGAATACACACATTAAAGTACATTTTATATACATAGAAATAAAAGGTAGGCTCACAAGAATGAGCAAGCAATAAGAGGTGTCAAAAATGACCAGATGAATTTTAAAAAGAACTGGATAATAGAACTTGAAGGAATTTAATTGCTGAAATTTAAAACTCTGTGAATGGGTTAAACATCAGATTATATACAGCGAAGGAGAGAGTCGAAGAATTGAAAGAGCTGAAAAAAGTTAGCTAGAGGCCGGGCGCGGTGGCTCACGCCTGTAATCCCAGCACTTTGGGAGGCCAAGGTGGGCGGATCACAAGGTCGGGAGATTGAGACTATCCTGGCTAACACGGTGAAACCCCATCTCTACTGAAAATACAAAAAATTAGCCGGGCGAGGTGGCGGGCGCCTGTAGTCCCAGCTACTCCGGAGGCTGAGGCAGGAGAATGGCGTCAACCCGGGAGGCGGAGCTTGCAGTGAGCTGAGATCCGGCCACTGCACTCCAGCCTGGGCGACAGAGCGAGACTCCGTTTCAAAAAAAAAAAAAAAAAGTTAGCTAGAGCACCACAGAGTGACAAAGATGTAGAAAATGAAAGAGAGGAAAAGCAAGAGGGTAAAAAGAGAAAACCCATCACAGGTCTCTTTGGAATTCTAAAGGGAGGAAATAGAGACAAAAAAAGGAGAAGCACTATTTGAAGAGAATGGCTGAGAATTTTCTGAACTGCAGCCATGCATCCACAGACACAGAAAAGACAATATATACCATGCAGAAAAAACAAAAATCTTACCTAGACACATTATAGTGAAACTGAAGGGTACCAAGACAAAGCAGTCAGAGAAGACAAATACCTACAAAAGAACAATAATTAGATCAACAGCATATTTCTCCAAACAACAGTGGAAGCCAGTATCCAGTGGAATATTATCTCCAAAGAGCTGAGGAAAAATAAAAGTAAACCCATAATTGTGTGCCCAGAAATATATCTCAAGAATGAGGGCAGGCATGGTGGCTTATGTCTGTAATCCCAGCACTTTGGGAGGCCAAGGCGGGTGGATCACTTGAGGTCAGGAGCTCGAGACCAGCCTAACCAACATGGTGAAACCCTGTCTCTAGTAAAAATACAAAAATTAGCCAGATGTGGTGGCGCACGCTTGTAATCCCAGCTACTTGGGAGGCTAAGGCAGGAGGATCACTTGAACCCAGGAGGCAGAGGTTGTCGTGAGCTGAGATTGCGCCATTGCACTCTAGCCTGAACGACAGAGTGAGACCATGTATCAGGAAAAAAAAAAAAAAAAAAAAGAATGAGGGCAAAGATGTAAGAAAAACAAAAAAGAACAATTAAAAAACCCCCAAAACATTGATACAGAGTTTACCACCAATAGACCATCATTAGCAGATGTTCTAAAAGATGTATTTCTGAATTAAAGAAATGAACTCTGAAGGGAGGCCTCAAAGCAAGAAGTAAGAGAAGCAAAGAAATCGGTAAATACTAAGCAAATATAAACATTTTTCCGCCTAAAATTGTGATGATGGCTGGGCGCAGTGGCTCATGCCTATAATCCAAGCATTTTTGGGAGGCCAAGACGGGCAGATCACTTGAGGTCAGGAGTTCGAGACCAGCCTGGGCAACATGGTGAAACCCCACCTCTACTAAAAATACAAAAAATTAGCCAGGCATTGTGGCTCATGCCTGTAGTCCCAGCTACTCTGGAGGCTGAAGTAGGATAATTGCTTGAACCTGGGAGGTGGAGGTTGCAGAGAGCCGAGATAGCACCACTGTACTCCAGCCTGGACGACAGTGAGAGTCTGTTTCAAAAAACAAAACAATAGGCCGGGCACTATGGCTCACACCTGTAATCTCAGCGCTTTGGGAGGCTGAGACGGGCAGATCACCTGAGGTCAGGAGTTCGAGCTCAGCCAGCCTGGCCAACATGGTGAAACCCCATCTCTACTAAAAATACAAAAATTAGCTGGGAGTGGTGGTGGGTGCCTGTAATCTCAGCTACTCGGAAGGCTGAAGCAGGAGAATTGCTTGAACCCAGGAGGTGCAGGTTGCAGTGAGCCAAGTTGGCACCATTGCACTCCATCCTGGGTGATAAGAGCAAGACTCCATCTCAAAAAAAAAACAGGATAAAACTAAAACATGAAGAAAATGTTAGATGGAGCAGTGTTTAAAATTAATGTTCTGAGGTTTTTAGATTGTAAGAGGAGCATCAAAATGTTGATTTATATTAGAATTTGTTAGATATCCACAGTTATGTCTCAAAGATAGTTGTTAAAAAAAAGAAGTTGGGGAAAAACAATAAAACCGAAAGTCTTCATTTTTTAAAGAAGGCAAGAAAGGAAAAGAAAGGCACAGAAAAAAAACAGACAAAAGCATGTTGATGACAGAAATAAAAGTGTATATATCTCAGATCAATGGCATGAGAAAGTGAGTTCTGCTTCTCAATCTATGATGAAAGCTTTTAAAAAAAAAAAAAATCGGCTGGACATGGTGGCTCATGCCTGTAATCCCAGCGCTTTGGGAGGCTGAGGCCAGAGGCTTGAGCCTAGAAATTTGAGACCAGCCTGGGCAATGTAGTGAGACCTCATCTCTACAAAAACAATTAAAAAAATAGCTGGTATGAGGCACATGCCTGTGGTCTCAGCTACTTGGGAGGCTGAGATGGGAGGATTGCTTAACCCCAGGGGGTTGAGTCAGCAGTGAGCTGTGATTGTGCCACTGCACTCCAGCCTGGGTAAATAAGCAAGACCCTGTCTCAAAAAAAAAAAAAAAAAAAAAAAAATCAGTCTGTCCTGAACTGCTACTTCAGTAAGATACAATAAAAAATAAATTATTAGGCCAGGCGCTGTGGCTCATGCCTGTAATCCCAGCACTTTGGGAGGCCGAGGGAGGTAGATCACCTGAGGTCAGGAGTTTGAGACCAGCCTGGCCAACATAGCGAAACCCTGTCTCTACTAAAAATATAAAATTAGCTTGTCTTGGTGGCACGTGCCTATAATCCCAGCTACTTGGGAGGCTGAGGCAGGAGAATCACTTGAACCCAGGAGGTGGAGGTTGCGGTGAGCCGAGATCGCATCATTGCACTCCAGCCAGGGCAAAAAGAGTGAAACTCTGTCTCAAAAAAATAAAAATAAAAACAAATAAATTATTAGAAAAATGACCACAGTTTGGATGTCACAGAAGTGTCACATTGCTATAAGAGTCTCTAAATGCATAGTCCAAATTTCTGTGCCTTTCTTGTTGGACCAAGTGACAGTCTATGGACTGTTTGTCTCTGCAGACCACACTTTTGAGTTATCACTGACCTAAAGAAAGTCTTTCATGTGCACATTAGGAACCACATGCAAAAAAAAAAGTTAATAGCAATGTTGTTTCAATAATTTTTTTAAATGGAAGCCATTTAAACGAACTCTGAGAGAATGACTAAAAAATGATACACATTCACATGATGGATTACTGTGTAGCAGTGAAAATGTAAAAAGCATGGATGAACAGTCCTTCTCAAGCTACTGTCCTCTCTTTTGTCTCCATAATCTCCAAGCTTTTAAAAAGTGGCATCTATACTCTTACCTCCACTTCTTTGTACCTTTTTTTTTTTTTTCGGAGATGGAGTTTCATTCTTGTCGCCCAGGCTGGAGTGCAATGGCGTGATCTCGGCTCACTGCAACCTCCATCTCCTGGGTTCAAGCGATTCTCCTGTCTCAGCCTCCCAAGTAGCTGGGATTACAGGCATGCGCCACCACGCGCAGCTAATTTTGTATTTTTAGTAGAGACAGGGTTTCGCCATGTTGGTCAGTCTGGTCTCAAACTCCCAACCTCATGTAATCTGCCCACCTGGGCCTCCCAAAGTGCTGGGATTACCGCCATGAGCCACCACACCCAGCCTTTTTTTTTTTTTTTTTTTCCAGACAGGGTCTCACTCTGTCACCCAGGCTGAAGTACAGTGGCATGATCTCAGCTCACTGCAACCTCCACCTCCCAGGTTCAAGCAATTCTCATGCCTCAGCCTCCCAAGTAGCTGGGATTACAAGCACCCGCCACCATACCCAGCTATTTTTTTTGTATTTTTAGTAGAGATGAGGTTTTGCCATGTTGGCCAGGCTGGTCTTGCATCTTGACCTCAAGTGATCCACCCACCTCAGCCTCCCAAAGTGCTAGGATTATAGGTGTGAGCCACCATGCCCAGCCTGTACCTTCTTGACACTCTGGGCGCTGCGGGGCTGTGAAATTCAACACTCACTTCCGAGGGATTATCTGCTTGATCTCTGGGGAGCATTTGGTCTTCTTCTCTCCTTGGCAGAGCCATCTCTCCTAGACTCTGCACCCTCTCCTGGTCATCACATCGTTGGCTCAGCTCCTGCTTCTTCCTGTACATGGATGGCTCCAAACATGATGGCTCTGACCCACTCCCCTGAAGCCTGCCCCTGGACATCTTCCCCTGGCTGCCCCTCAGGCACCTCAAGCTCATTGTCTCAGGGGCCCCCAAGAATGTCCTCCTGCTCATCAGGTGGGAGGTACCCTCTTTCAGACCAGACTCAGAGGAAAATGCCGCCTTCTTCATCGCTTTCCAGCACTGACACGACTGGTCTTTACCAGAGAGTTCTAAAGCAGGCCGCATAGCCAAGGCCCCATTTCTCCTTCCTGTACCTTCCTCTCCCTGCTCTCCTCTTCCTTTTTCAGGTGTTCTGTGTACTTTTCCTCTTCCTATCAAGGCCTGTTTGTAAAAGGTTTCTACCAGGATAACAGACAACTCTTTTCTTAGTCCTTTTGGGCTGCTTTAATGAAATACCTTAAAGTGGGTCATTTATAAACAACAGAAATTTATTGCTTACAGTTTTGGAGGATGGGAAGGCCAAGGTCAAGGTGCCAGTGAGGCACCTTTGGAATCTGGTGAGAGCTCACCCTGTTTCATAGATGGCACCTTCTTGCTAAGCTGTCAAATGACCAAAGGGGCAAACAAGCTCTCTCAGGCCTCGTTTTCTTTTTCTTTCTCTTTTTTTTTTTTTTAAGATTGGGTCTCACTCTGTCACCCAGGCTGGAGTAGGAGTGCAATTATGGCTCACTGCAGCCTCAACCTTCCCAGGCTCAAGCAATCCTCCCACCTCAGCCCCTTCCCAAGTACCTGGGACTACAGGCATGTGCCACCACACCCAGGTAATTTTTAAAAATTTTTTGTGGAGATGGGGTCTCACTGTGTTGCCTAGGCTGGTCTCCAGCTCCTGGGCTCCAGCAGTCTTCCTGCCTCACCCTCCCAAAGTGCTGGGATTACAGGTGTGAGCCACCACACCCAGCCCTCAGGCCTCTTTATAGGGGTACTAGTCCCACTTGAGAGGTTTCCATTCTCATGACCTAGTTACCTCCTAAAGACTCTACCTCTTAATATTATTGCATTGGGGATTTGCTTTCAACATATGAATTTTGGGGACACACAAACATTTGGGCCATGGCAACTCCTTTCCTCAGAAATCTTAGATGCAGATCACTTTTATTTGCTGCTCTAATTTTCCTGGAGATTCAGGATGGAGACATTTGGCACCAAATTCCCTAAAATTCCCTACAACCATCTCTCCTCTCATTTTCACACTCATGTTGACTATTTAATATGACTTCTTTCAGCTCCAGAAATTGTGAACTACGAACCCCTGGGTCTGGAGGCTGACATGTGGTAAGTTGGACAGGCCACCCAGGTGACCTAGCGATCTTTCCAAGGGCAGAAGGCCTCAGATCCTGCTCCAGGTGACATCCCCTTAACCATGAAAGCCCCTTACTCCACACTGACTGTTCAGAGCCTCTGGCTGCTCCCCCAGTATGTTAGACCTGTGGCCAGGGCAGCTGGAGGCCTCTAGGCCTGGACCTGAGGCCAGTTAGCTCCTGGCCAGGTCAGAGCTTTGTCAGGAATGGAGGAGCAAGAAGAGAGGCAAGGTGGAGGGTGCAGGCTCACCCCTGGGTCTGCCCCAGCCAGGTTAAATATAATAGTAATAGTAGCTCACTCAGTCGGCCAACCAAGTGGTCACTGAAAGTCCATGCATTCTGGGCACTGTGCTGGACCTGCGGATACTGCAGGAATTAGTTCTCTGCACAGATGGGACTCGTTTCATTTGGACCCTGCTTTACAGTTGGCCAAGCACCTTTGTTACCTAGTTTTCTAAAATCCTGCCAACAGTCCTGTGAGGTAGTTATCATTATCCTCATTTTATAAGGGGAAAAGGGCTCCCAGGTGGTAAGGGACTTACCTAAATCACACAGCCTGCAAGTGCAAGAGTCTGATCTTGAACTTGGGTCTTCAGACTCAGGATTCGGAGCTCGATGACTCCACTCACATCCTGGGCTGCTGCTGAAGAGAGGGATGGAGAGGGGTGTGGAGCATGAGACGGCATCCAGGGTCTGCTGTGGAGGAGGCAAGTGACCTCTTCCCCTTAGATCCATAAGGGTGTCCTTGCTCGTCGGGGATTGGACCCAGGCGGCCCTGACTTGACTGTTCTTTATTTTGCAGGAGCATAGGCGTCATCACCTACATCCTGTGAGTATCCCTGATCTAGGGGCTCTGGCTCAGCTTAGATCTGGGAGAACCAGAAGGAATGAGAGAGGGGCAGGCTGACAGACTGACATTTACTAAGCACCCACCATAATCCAGATGCGTTAAGTCCACACAGCAAGCCTGAGGCTAAGTGCTGTAGGTTCATTGTATCCATCTGACCCTGGCATTGAAGTTGAATAGGCATCCACGGGAGCAGCCTCAGGCTCTCCACTCTGTACAGCCTGTGTCTGCATTTTTCCTGTAGAATGCCAGGGCTCCCGTGTTTAACCTCCCCCAGACTGAGGTGTACTGGAGAATGTTACTTTTCACTCAGAACTCTTTTTTTTTTTTTTTTTTTTTTTTTTTTGAGACAGAGTCTTGCTCTGTCACCCAGACTGGAGTGCAGTGGCACGATCTTGGCTCCCTGCAACCTCCGCCTCCCGGGTTCAAGCAATTTTCCTGCTTCACCCTCCCAAGTAGCTGGGATTATAGGCACCTATCACCATGCCTGGCTAATTTTGTATTTTTAGTGGAGACAGGGTTTCACCATCTTGGCCAGACTGGTCTTGAATTCCTGACCTCGTGGTCCACCTGCCTCAGCCTCCCAAAGTGCTGAGATTACAGGAGTGAGTCACTGCGCCCGGCCCTTCACTCAGAACTCTTTTGACAGCCCTGTGAAGCTACTTATGCCCTCCCCAATCTTGCCTCTTCTTTCTTTCCTCATTTCCCCAGATCCCCTTTTCTTCCTCTCACTGTTTCTCTCCTCCTTTCTCCTTCCTCTTTGCCTGTCCCTGAAGTATTCAGTTGCTTAGACAGAGATTTCCTGCATGGCTCCAGTGTGTAGTGAGTTACCTCTGGGGCTGGAGTCCCATGATACTATCACTTTCCATCTCTGTGACCTTGGGTAGGGACTTAACCTCTGGGCTTGTTTTTCTCATGAGAAAAACGGGAATCACAAACTTCCTGCCATGGGCGTGTTGTGAAAGCTAAATAAGTCAACATGTGCAAGTTTCCTAGCCCTGGCTCTGGCACATGCACAGTGGGCTAGTGAGTATTCATTCCATCAGCCCTTCCCAACCATTTTCCCTTCACGGCACATGTGGAAAATGCTATTTTTATAGCACACTGGAGTAAGAGTCAACCGGTTGGGGCAGGGGCACTAGTGCTCAGCAGCTGAGGGGATCATTCTCTCAATGATCCCTATGAGCCAAGTCTCTGACTCTCCCAGCATCACTTGGAGTAGGAACCCTGTGTGACATGGTGGATCCTCCTGAGCTGCAGCAGCAGATCTCAACCCTGGCTGCACAGCAGAGCTTTTAATACCCACCATGGCCCAGGCCCCACCCCAGATCTATTATATCACAATTGCTGGGGGCAGAGTCTTAGTATCTGCATCTTTTAAAACTCCAGCTGAATTTGATGCAAAGAGAAGGCTGAGAACCATCGACCTATAGTTTCAGATCAGAGCCAGAATAGTCTGACGCTGGCTCTTGAAACTTTGATTTCTTCAGGACTCTGATTTGAACTATGAAGGAATCCCATGTAATCCCAGCATTTTGGAAGGCTGAGGTGGGCAGATGCTTAAGTCCAGGAGTTCAAGACCAGCCTGGGCAATATGACAAAACCCCGTCTCTACAAAAAAAAAAAAAAAAAAAAAAAAAAAAAAACTAGCTGGGTGTGCTGGCACACATCTACAGTCCCAAGCTACTTGGGAGGCTGAGACAGGAGGATCACTTGAGCCCAGAAGTTACAGTGAGTTGTAGTCACACAACTGCACTCCATCCTAGGCAACAGAGCAAGACCCCATCTCAAAAAAGAAGGAATCCCAGTGTCTACTGAGGACATAGTCTTCTTGTGGCTCGTTTGAATTTAACAGCTTTGTTGAGATCTGCTCCATGGCAGGCACCGTACCAGGCCCCAGGATGCGACATGAAGGAGGGTCTTCCCTGCTAGCTAGGGCTCCCTGTCTGTGGGAAACACACCATACACCTAACTCACACCCAGTGGAACCAAGGTTAGGCTGGAGGCATGAACACGCCTCTTTGAGACACAGATGGGAGCCACTGGTTTGCTGAAGGTTTATTGAGAGAGAAATACAGTACATGATTGATGGATCAATTTGAACTGGGATGTAGGGAATGAATGGAATGTGGGTGGAGAAGGAGGGAAGGGCTGTGCTGGCTGAGGAAACAGCATGAGAAAATGAATGGTACTGGCCGGGCGCGGTGGCTCAAGCCTGTAATCCCAGCACTTTGGGAGGCCGAGACGGGCGGATCACGAGGTCAGGAGATCGAGACCATCCTGGCTAACACCGTGAAACCCCGTCTCTACTAAAAATACAAAAACTAGCCGGGCGAGGTGGCGGGCGCCTGTAGTCCCAGCTACTCGGGAGGCTGAGGCAGGAGAATGGCGTGAACCCGGGAGGCGGAGCTTGCAGTGAGCTGAGATCCGGCCACTGCACTCCAGTCCGGGCGACAGAGCGAGACTCCGCCTCAAAAAAAAAAAAAAAGAAAATGAATGGTAAACCTTAAATTCCGCTGAAATGTACCAAGCATGGGGTAAGGACCAACTCTTGATGCCTTGCTCAGGAGTTTAGATGTGATCCTATAGAAGATGGAAGGCCATAGAGGGCTTTTGTGTTCTCACAATAGCAATAATAATAGCCATTAATTCCAGAGCCCTTAATGCAGGCCAGGATTACATAAGGCTTTTGTGTGCATTTTTTCTTTACAACAATCATGTGAGGTGGGAATTTTATTTTCTTTATTTTATGGATGAGGAAACTACAGCTCAGAGGGGTTCTAGCTTCACACAGCTAATGAGTGGCTTAGCTGGGATTCAAACCCAGGATTGCAATATCAAAATGTTTCCAGTGCATCTTGTTGCCGCCATGCTAAGAAAGTGGCTGTGGAAATGGGGATGACTTTCAAGAGATATTTAGTAAATGGAACCAACAAGGAAGCTTTTGGCCAGTCAGATGTGTCAAGGGAATAGAAAAAAGGGTCCAAGGTGACTCCTGTACTTCTAGCTTGGGTACATTCATGAAGTAATGTCATTCATCAAGGGAATGCTTGGAATGGGTTTGGACACAATGAGTTTGGGACAATGGCACTTCTGATCCAGACACCCCTGGATCATGCCTCTACCAAGGCATCCCATGAGCAACTGAAATCTGAATCAGGAGATAGTAGATTTAGGAGTCTTTATTTGTATGACATCTTTGACAGTCCCTGTTGGGGAACCACACAGATCCTTCTTATCCCTAATGGCCCATCTATTTCCAAACTTCTTGGGCTCTGCTTAAGTTGCCCCTGTAACCCAGAAGGCCTTTCTGTCTCCTTCTCTGACTGCTGACAACCTCTTTATTCTTCAAGACACAAACGATGCAAATATCCATGCCACCGTGAAGCCGCACTGGGCCTCCCTCTTTCCTGTCCTCCCGTGTCCTTTGGCTGGCCTTCCATTATATTCTGCTTTGTCCTGCTGGGGATCACAAAGAGACATATCTCTGTGTTTCTCTCCCCTCCGCTTTCACATCCCTTGAAGACACAGTTTCTCTCTGTCGGGTGCTTAGGAGGAGCTCCGTGAACATGTATTGAATTAGATTCAGCTGAACAGGTTGCTGGTTGGCTGCCCAGAGCGGGCAGGCTGTGTTGCTGGAAGCCTTCCAGCTCCATGCAGCAGTCATGGGGCAGGGTTCCCCGAGTCCATCATCGCCATTTCTACCTACTTTCCCTTAGTTATGTGATTCCCTCTCTGTTGTACTCAGCCTAAGTGGAGCATCCCCTTTCCTGGGAGACACGAAGCAGGAAACACTGGCAAATATCACAGCAGTGAGTTACGACTTTGATGAGGAATTCTTCAGCCAGACGAGTGAGCTGGCCAAGGACTTCATTCGGAAGCTTCTGGTTAAAGAGACCCGGTAAGAGGACAGAGAAGCCACTGGTTTCTCAGGTACTGATCCCTTCCTGTCACCTCTGGCAAAGACCTGTCAGTGTGTCCCTGCTTTGACATAGCTGTCATCTGCACCATTGTGGTCTAATCCGGGCAGGTGCTGGGAAGTGTGGCCTAGCCAAGACGTGGCATTCATCTTGTTTGCTTAAGTCTTTCTGCTTTCTTCTCCTGTTGAAATGTAAATAGTGTGTGTGTGTGTGTGTGTGTGTGTGTGTGTGTGTGTGTGTGTGCTGGAAGTCAGCCTGGGTTTCTTTAGGGCTCATTACCTTGTGCAGTCTGTCCCAAAGGCACCTGGAATTCAGATTTGAAAAGGTTAAGTGGCAGGGTTTTTAAGCCAGTTCAGGCTGGGAGTAGGAGCTAGTAGGCTCAGAGAGGTCAGTACAGTGGGATGGTGGAAGACATGCTAACCCTATCCCTTCTCCAGGGGCCAGGGTGAGCCCCGTGGCTGTGGGGTCAAAGAATGAAATAGGCAGGGAATTGCAGGGTGCTGGGTACCCGGAGCATGCCCTGGATGGGGCAGGAAGAAAGGTCCACAGACTAGAACACTATGTCCTCTCTATCCCACAGACTTCAGAGAGGGCCAGAGTGGGGTTGTCTGGAGTGCAAGGGCCCTGATGTTCCTGTCTAAGAGCAGTGCTAGGGAGAGTCGCTTACCTGGGTACAGAGCAGCAAAAGGCAGAGAACGGATCTAGGAGGCAAAGAAAAAAACAGAGACCAGGGATTTAGCAATGGAGGGTTGGCTTCTGGAAGATTATGGAAGCTCATTAAAGCATTTATGACTCTTCTTAGGCCATTCAGCTTTGGGACTAACAGTATGGGTTTAAGGTAACAAGGCCACTCTATTGAGGGGTGGGTTTAAGGTAACAAGGCCACTCTATTGAGGGGTCTGCCTGGACTGCTTCCTTCCCCTGGAGTGTAGAATTTGCAGCCAGTTCCCATCCATCTCTGCATCCTTCATTCCACTGGTTTGACAGCAGTGGCCAAATAATGCCAAAATATAGGTCTAAAAAGAGTGAGAATGGAGATGGTTGCTCCCAACTTCTGTCCTCATGGATCATCACTGTTTCCCAATCCTCATTGCAGGAAACGGCTCACAATCCAAGAGGCTCTCAGACACCCCTGGATCACGGTAAGGGCACAGCCATGAGTTCCAATGGGCAAAGGGTCCCTGCTCTGTCGCCAGGGTTGGCCTAGGTAGCCAGATGCAGAGGGCCTGTAGAGAGGCCTTTGCTTGAAACGCTGACCCTGGGCACAGATGAAAGCTAGCCAGGGGCCCCAAAGGGCCTGGGCTTGTTCGAATAGGTTTGTTTGCTTGCCATTTTAAGTTTGTGTGTCTCAAATTCAGGTAACTTATGAAATGAAACTCTCACAAACCTCAGTTGAAACCCTTTTTCTTTGGGGCCAACTTACACAGTGTTCTTTGTTGGAGGGTGTGTCACTGCCACTTCTCCAAGTGGAAATCAGGACTCCCCAGGTGTAGAGAGATCAATGACAATTGAAAACCCCAACTTTGTGACCAGGCCTCCTTCCTTCTGATTTTTGGGGCTCTAAGTCAAGGATGACACTTAAATCAGCCACCAACCTCCTCAGGCCCTGAGGAATGGGGCCTGAGACAGAGGCCTGGTGGGGAAGAGAGACAGCCCCTGTTAGGGCAATTCTGTTCCCTGTGGGGAGAGTTGGGGCGAAAAGATGAATCCCTGCCTAACTCGCTTTGCAGTTGGGCTTCCGGCTGCTGGCTTTCCAGAGGCTCTTGCGGTCTGGTGTAGTGAAGAGCACTTTGAGAGGGTGAGACTCAGCAGGATTCAGGCCCTAATTCTGCTGACTGGCCAACTACGCACACCCAGGGACATCACCAGACTTCCCATTCACCTTAACTGTTACATGAGAAGGCCAGCAAGGATGAAATGACCGTAAGAAAGGTGGAGATAAGAGAGGGTGAGGCAGGCCAGGCGCAGTGGCTCATGCCTGTAATCCCAGCACTTTGGGAGGCCGAGGCAGCAGAAGGATGGCTTGAGCCCCGGGGTTCAAGACCAACTTGAGCAACATGCCAAGACCCCATCTCTCTAAAAAATAATAATCAATCAATCAATACAAAGAGAAGGTGAGGCCTGTGGAAGACAGAACAGGAAGGGCTGGAGTAGTCTGAGAGGAGGTCGGCTTCATCTGCTCAGCTTCGTCTGCTCATTGGAGGATGGGGAAGGCCCAAGGAGCCCTGAAGGAGAGATGCCCCTCAGCCCCGCTGCGTGAGCCCTGGCCTCACGCACTGCAGCCCTGCGCAGATGCCTGTGGAGTCCTGGCTGCAACCTGCTTGTCTGCGTGAGCACCCCTTGAATGCTATGCGTGTGGAGCTCTCTCTAATGACTGTGGGCGCCTCTGCCCTGAATGAGCATGCAGGCAGCAGCCCCACACTCCTTGACCTCACTTACGATCTGTGGGGCTGCTCATCCCGCCCTGGTTCTCCCCACCCTGATGCATGCAATGAATGCCAGAGACCGCTTGTGTGTGCCTTCTGCCTGCCCCTCGGACTGCCCTCTGGGGTGGGTGGCAAATTAACACTCTGGTTCTTCTGTCTGAACACCCACCAGTCAAAAGGAGAAGTCAGAGCCCCCGAAGAGCGAAAGACAGAGCCCACCCAGCTGAAAACCAAGCGCCTGAGAGAGTACACTCTTAAATGCCACTCAAGCATGCCTCCCAACAACTCCTACGTCAACTTTGAACGTTTTGCCTGTGTGGTGGAAGACGTGGCTCGGGTGGACCTGGGATTCCGTGCCCTGGTGGAGGCCAACGATACCATCCAGGACGATGTGGAGGCCCTGGTCTCCATCTTCAATGAGAAGGAAGCTTGGTACCGAGAGGAGAATGAGAGCACCCGGCACGACCTGTCCCAGCTCAGGTATGAGTTCCGCAAGGTAGAGTCACTGAAGAAGCTGCTGCGAGAAGACATCCAGGCCACGGGATCTAGCCTTGGAAGCGTGGCCAGGAAACTGGACCATCTGCAAACCCAGTTTGAGATTCTGAGGCAGGAGTTCTCCGCAGACCTGCAGTGGATCCAGGAGCTGGTGGGCAGCTTCCAGCTGGAGAGTGGGAGCTCCGAGGGCCTGGGCTCCGTATTCCGCCAGGACACCAGTGAATCCCTGTCAGAGCTGCTCAGCAGATCATGCGCTGAGGAAGTTCTGGCCGGCTGGAAGCTCTGATCACCAGAATCTAGTCAGTGATGCATTCCAAGAGGTTTGCAGACGCATGTTCTCATCCGTCCTGCTGCGGCATCCAGCTAGAATTATCCTGCAGGGGTGTGTGTCTGTAGTATAGCCTTCCACCCTCTCCACAGAATCCAGAATCGCTGAGGTGCTAGTTAATTCTTCATTCAGCACCTCCCCTCACCAATCTGGTTTTCTGGGAGGGTGCTGGCAGGGCAGCCAAGCTGTTAAAACAATTAGAGAGTGATTACCCCTCAGGGTCCCCTTCTCCAGAGGGAGGATGGCTGGCCCTGGAGAGATGCTTGAGAATTGATTTGTGATGAAGGATTTGTTCACATCTCACTCTCTGCCTACATACCTTATGGACTGTAGATCTTGGGTAGTATTTGAGTTAATTAGGAATAACTAAGTCAGCATGGTGCTTTCCTGCTACAGAAGCAGGGATTTAAAATGCATAGAGAAAATAATATTGCCTTTCGTTTGCATTGATTTTTCACTTACCGTGCACGTACGTCTGACAAATGACCTCACTTGATCCTTAAAAGAACTCAGTGAGATAGGAAGATGGGTGGCATTATTATTATTATTTCCATGCAACTGATGAGAAAATTGACTCAGTGAGGGAAAATGATATAGTCAATCAATACGGATGAAACAGAAACCCAGGATTCCCATCTCTAAGATGAGGTATATGGGAGAAAGTAGTAAGGCTTTGCTGTAAATAGCTACCTTAATATTAAAGTCCAGGTCCCAGAGGCAAAGTAAGCAACTTCATGCATTCTGCCAGGTGTAGGTGCAATGCATACACCTGCGGATGATTGTCCCAGGAGCTCTGTCCCAGAAGGTACAGTCATTGTCCCTACTCAGCTGTGTCTCTGTCTGAAGACCAGCCTGCAAGCAGGAGAGAAGGAAAGAAGGAGTCTTCCCATTCCCCACCCTTTCCCCTCTTCTGGCTAACGGCCCCAACTTTGTGTCAAGAATAGAGACCAGAAGGTCCTCAACAGGAGGTTCCTTTTCTTATATACCTAGGCCATTAGGCCTTGAAGACCTAAGAAATTCCATGAGGGTTTTTGAAAAGGGCGAATGTAAAGATGGGGAGGCGCAAGGCCACATGGTCCTTTCATGACCCAAAGCTTTGAGCACCCCTCCCCAAGGATGATAAGATCTCATCTCCCTTTCTCTGGGGGAGGGGACAGTCAACCAACTCCTATCAACAGAGCTTGGCATAGGAGCCCATTGCTGAGCTAGAAGCTTGTAGGTGGGGCATAACTGGTATAGTTCAAAGTGTCTTCACGGCCTCACAAAACATCCCTATCTTACAGGCAGACTAAATGATATTCCCAATTTAGAGATGAGGAAACAGACAGAGGATGGGATTTCCCCAAGGTCACATCATTGTGGCAAAAGTAGAGGCCTTCTGATGACAAGTCTGTTGCTCTTTCTGCTTCTCCTGGCTGCGCCAGGCTCCAGAGATTTATTCCCTGCTTGCGGGGGCAGCTCACACCTGGATTCATCCATCCATTTACAAATTATACTTAGGTATCAACCAACTTCCAGTTGCCTGGCTTGACTCTGGGGATACAATGTTGAGTGAAAACAGGCCTGATTCCTGCCTCACAGAGTGCTCAGTCCAGCGAAGGATTTGAACATTGATCAAGAATCACAGAAAGGTAGAGCTGCAGCTTGTGTTTATGCTGGGAGAGAAGCACGTAGTGCTGCAGGGGCCTGCCATCAGGGTCTGACAGCGTCGGGGGAAGCATCCTGAAGAGTGACACTGGAACGGAGCTCAGCTGAGCCAACCAGGGAGAGAGAAGTTTCCCAACAGAGCCACCATGCCAGGGCTCTGTGATGAGAGACGGTGTGGAAGGTTGAGAATACGAGGATTGAAAGCTGGAGGGGAGAGAATAGAATATAGTGTGGAAATGACCAGAGAACAGGCAGGACCAGCAGGGCTTTGGCCATGTAGAAGAACTCTGCCTTTATCCCGAAAGTCAAGGGAAACCAGCGGGTTCCCGGTGCTGGGCCCTAGGGAATGCCTCATGAACAGCTCAGATAGGAAGTGGTTTAGGACAAGACAGGAAAGTTTCATCTCATGAAACCATTTCTTCAAAATCCTATCTCCTTTTCTATTCACATGAAGGATCATTTCAAATATCATATACAATATTTGTAACAGAAACTTTCTTCATCACTTACGAGAAACCATGGTGATAAGATGCATCATCATTTTATGGACCACTAAGAAAAAAAGCCCAAGATGGGGAGTCTAATAGGAACCTCCCTCTACCCCCACCGAATAAAGCTGTGATGCCCTCAGTGAGAGGGTAAATGAGAAAGGGGGAGCAAGGAAACCCGTGTGTCTCAACCTTGACACTAAGTGGGGGTGAAAAATCCTCCCCTGAGAACAGGAGTCCCAAGCCGGTGGTACTCATGCAGGTTTGCTTTCTGAATTTGTACAATCAGTGTGATCCAAAAGAACATCAAGCAGAGAATGTAATATCCAACAGTCTGAGGCTGGGTGGCCCTGGATGGCTAGCAGAAACAGTACTGTCCTCTTCCAGAGCGCCTGCCTTCTCTCCAGGCCAACAGTAAGAATATGATACCATCATCTGGGAGATGCCTCCTGACTTCAGAGATCCAAAAATGTACATCTTGGAACCAATGAAAGATGACAAAAGCTCCGTTTCCTACATCCCACCCAAGAGCATTGGTTCAAATGACCTGTCTACAGTCTCTGCAAGGTCTTACCTGCCCTGTCACAGGAAGTTGTATACATATTTGGTGCTGAGACACTGCAAATATTAAATGTCCCTTTGGTCGTGTTAACAGAACTTTACCTTCACACACCCAGGTTTCTAAGGAGAGGAAGCCACTGATGGGGCAACACAGGGCAAGCTCTTTAGTGAAGGTCAAAATAGAATGCAGGCCCAGTGTGGTGGCTCACGCCTGTAATCCCAGCACCTTGGGAGGCCGAGGTGGGTGGATCAAATGAAGTCAGAAGTGCGAGACTAGCCTGGCCAACATGGAGAAACCCTGTCTCTACTAAAGATATAAAAATTAGCTGGGCGTGGTGGTGGGTGCCTGTAGTGCCAGCTACTCAGGATACTCGGGAGGCTGAGGCAGGAGAATCTCTCGAACCTGGAAGGTGGAGGTTGCAGTGAGCCAAGATTGCACCACCGCACTCCAGGCTGGGTGATAGAGTGAGACTCTGTCTCAAAAAATAAAAATAAAAATAGAATACAGTAAAAGAGTAAAATGTCGGCAATGATTTGAATGGGGGAAATTGGGAAAAGGGAGGGAGAAGTGGTTATTTTAGAATCGTGATCAGCTACACACAGTGCTGAGAGTCACCCGTTTAGTCGGCCCCACGCTGGACTCCGAACTCTAAGTGGTTTTCCTTACAGCAGTGAGATCATCCTCTCTGTGCTCACGTCCAGTTATTGTAACTGCTTCTCACTTAGACGTGTCATAAACAGGCCTTTCTCTGTACAAAGAGCTTCTAAAGACAAAGAGAGTTGAGAAATGCCCCCAAGTCTTTTGGGGAAAGCAGAGGAGACCATGACCTTCTTCTGTGTCCTGGCCAGCCGAAGTCCCGTCCTCCCATAGCATCGGAACCTGATGCTGGGGGGACCAGGGGGCCTGTGGGATGCAGCCACAGGACCTGCTTATCTCTGCTCCCCACATGCCCTCAGCTGACTTTTTACAACACTGTTGAGGGCTAACAATGGCGGGAAGGGCTATGGGAGTGGACTGTTTCGCTGGTGCCTAGAGGAGGGAAGGCTTGTGGGTGCTGCTCTGTGGGCAGCCCCTCTGCCATTGAGGATTTTTAATTCAATAAACTGCAAATTTTTTTTTTTTTTTTGGGTGGGGGGACAGTCTCACTGTGTTGTCCAGGCTGGAGTGCAGTGGCATGATCTCGGCTCACGCCAACCTCTGCCTCCCAGGTTCAAGCAATTGTCCTGCCTCGGTCTCCTGAGTAGCTGAGACTATAGGTGTGTACCACCACACCCGGCTAATTTCTGTATTTTTAGTAGAGATGGGGTTTCACCATATTGATCAGGCTAGTCTTGAACTCCTGACCTCAGGTGATCCACCCACCTCAGCCTCCCAAAGTGCTGGAATTACAGGCATGAGCCACTGAGTCCAGCCCAGCCTGCAAATGAAAGGTTGGCTTCTGTGCTCTGTTCAAACACCATCCTGGGCTGTTTGGGAGGGGAAAGTGAGTGTATGACATTGCCCTGAATAACGATTCTCAAGGAAGCTGGTGAACTGGCCCTTGGGGAAGGCAGCTGCCTGTCCCTGCTGTGAGGCAGGTGCTCACAGCCTAGCATTGCCTGACTGTGTCTCAGAAGGTGGGGTGATGGTTTGGTAATTGATGATTCTGCAGCTGCGGGAGCCTGGCAGTGAAGGGAATGAGCAGAGGAATAATGGCAGAAAGAGTCGGAGTCTCCCCCATGGGCCCCCTCCCCACCCCTGCAGGTGATCATGAAGATGGTAGCTTCCTACCTCACTCCATCATGCAGCCCAGGTGGCCCGGCCCATGCTGGAGGTGGCTGTGTGCCCAGCTGTCACCCCTACTGTCAACTTTCTGTAAATGTCTGTGGAACTGGATGCTGTTTTCCCTTGGTCTGTGAAATTCTTGACCCCACAGTGGGCATGTTCACATTGCAGAAGGGTGCAGTGCCATTGAACAAATACTGATTGTGCTCTGGCTCAGGGGGAGGTTACAGACAACGACAAGACAACCTCAAATAAAAGACTCAGTGTCTGGGGCAGATGGGGACCCAGCCAACTAGATGGGAAAAGCTGTGGTGAGTGATAAAATAGAGCTTCCTCATCTCCTAGAAATCAAAGGAGAGAGGAATTCTGATTGAGAAAGGGTAAGCGGGTGGCAGAGAAAAGAGGCCTTCCCAGGGACTCTGTCCCCACCAGTGACCACCAGTGACCACCCCCTTCCACCCCCAAACTGTGTCCCTTGAGGAAGGCATGAGTGAAATCTGGAAGGGCGGGGGGATGAGCCCAGACTGGGGTTGGGAACTTGGAACAGTTGAATGGAGATTAAAGAGAGGGAGATGACAGAGATTTAAAAGAGACTTTTAAACTTTTTGTTATGGTCCCCTCAGCAGGAAAATTGTCAAAACTTGCACAGAAGTATAAGGAATGGGATAGTGGATTCCAGGACCTATGACCCCGCTCCAGCAGGAATCAAGTCATGTGGGTCCTCTTTCATTCATCTCTCCCATTACTTTTCTTCTGGGGTATTTTAAAGCAAACTTCAGACTTATGTAACTCATAAATTCTCCAGCATAAATCTCTGCTAAGGATTTTCTTCTTCTTCTTCTTCTTTTTTTTTTTTTTGAGACAGAGTTTCACTCTTGTCGCCTAGGCTGGAGTGCAATGGCGCAATCTTGGCTCACTGCAACCTCCACCTCCCAGGTTCAAGCGATTCTTCTCCTGCCTCAGCCTACCAAGTAGCTTAGATTACAGGCACCCACCACCACACCTGGCTAGTTTTTGTATTTTTACTAGAGATGGGGTTTCACCATGTTGGCCAGGCTAGTCTTGAACTCCTGACCTCAGGTGATCTGCCTGCCTCGGCCTCCCGAAGTACTGGGATTACAAGCATGAGCCACCGCACCCAGCCAGGACTTCCTTTTTAATATAACCCCGTGCCATTATCACACCTGACAAAATCAGCAATAGTTCCTTTATCTCATCTGAATTCCCACTCCATACTCACATGTCCCCACCACTCCCAACAGTGTCCCATTACAGCTGGTTTGTTCAAATCAGGATCCAAACAGTCCACATGTGGCATTTGGTTGCTACGTCTCTCAAGTCTCTTGGGTTTTATAACAGTACAAAAGGAAGAATGTTTGGAGCTTTTCCTGGGGAAAAAAATTGCTCAGAAAACTGATGGTCCCGTAGAAGAAGAATAAAAAAGAGAGCGTATCCATGTCGAGACCTAACTCAGAAAAGTGAGACCAGGCCAAGCAAGGAAAGGGATATTTCTGCCTCCTTCCACTGGCTTGTTCACTGTAGGGGACAGCCTGCAGGCTCACAGCCTTTCTGCAGTTCCCCCTCCCACTTAGGAGGAGGCAGAGACTCAAGCCTCCCACAAGCCCCATGTGCTCCTTTCCTGGGAAAACAGGTGGGTGAAGGCAGAAGAGCCCAGGCTTCAGTCATCAAAACAGCCAGTGAAGGGAAGGGGTGGAGGGGTGCCACCTGTAAAACTCCACTGAGGGAAGGGCAGCAGGGAGGGGTCCTGGGCACGAGAGAAGTGGGTGTGAGAGTGCCCTGGCTTTCACTGGAGTAAGGGGCTGGAGAGATGGCACAGATGGGGGTTGGAGGTGCAATCTGCTTGCAGTTCCTAAAGGAGGCCTAGTATCTAGAGAAAATCGTTGTGTGTGGGGTGGAGTTGGGGGAGTCGCCTCTTCTGTAAAGCCAGGATTCCTTTTTCATGCCTTAGCAGCAGCTGCTGCTTCCTGCCCCTGCCTGTGGGTGTTGGTACTGACCTGGCACACCCCACTGGACTTTGTCAAAGGCATTTGCAGCTGCATAAACAAAACTTGACTATCCCACAGTTTTCTGTCTTCTTGCTTCCCTTTTGGACATTTTTTCCAAGACACCAAACACACACCTAGGAGCCTGGTCAGAATCACCGGGACTCCCTGGTATCACAGATGGACCACAGGGCCAGAAGGCGGGCACTTTCTGTTTGCAGGGAGGGGCGGGTCAGGAGAAGGCAGGACACAGTTCCATCTTCCCCTCACACCCCCACTTGAATCAAAAGTATTTGTGCCACATTCCCTCTGGGAACAATTTTGCTGCAGAATTTTCACCTCTGCTGCAGAATTTACATGTTTCCAGGCTGAGATGTCAGCATCAGCGTTTAGTGAGGCTCTTAACAACCAGGAAGGCCCATTGATTAGAAAAGGCCAGCCTGACAGATTGATAGCCCTGTGGCCGCCTCCTCAGGGTTGGTGCTGTTGTGTGTAGCTATAAACAGGGCCCTCAAAAGAATTGCATCACCTCCCATTAATAGCCTCTGGGAAGATGATCTCACCTGACATTTTAGCTGGGCCCCTCTGCTCAGTGGCTGGCACTGCTGGACCAGGAGGCGGGTGGGATTCTCATTAACGAGATCCCCCACACCTGCATGTTGACCTTCCAGCCGTGGGCTTAGCTCTTCCTCCCCTGGGTGAGGGTGCCAATCAGTAAGTGGACAAAAAGAAATCTCTTCTCCTCCAGAGTCTACTAATCCCATCTCAGCAAACTGTCCTTGAGAGGTGCAAGTGCCCCTGTGAGGGTTAGGCTCAAAGATCATTCATGCCCAAGGGAATTGCAGATGTCAGTGAAGTTACAGTTAGAAACGACTGATGGGTTGGGGAGGGTGCTAAGCACCTTGGAAAGGAAATTCTAGGAGCTTGGAGGTGTGAGGGAGAGAGGACTAACAAAAAACAAGCAGTCAACCCTCCCTACCTGCAAGTTCCACATCCTCAGATTCAATCAACCACAGATCAAAAATATGCAAAAAGTAAAAAAGATAACATTACAATAATAAATGCAAATAATACAGTATGATAACTATTTACATAGCACTTACATCATATTTGCTATTATAAGTAATTTAGAGAAGATTTAAAGCATTAGGGGAGGGTATGTGTAGGTTACATGCAAATACCACACCATTTTATAATAAGGGACTTGAGCATCCATGGATTTTGGTATCTGTGGCAGTCCTAGAACCAACCCTCCAAGGATACTGAGGAGTGAATGTGAATAAATACAGAACAGAGGCCGGGCGCGGTGGCTCAAGCCTGTAATCCCAGCACTTTGGGAGGCCGAGACGGGTGGATCACGAGGTCAGGAGATCGAGACCATCCTGGCTAACACGGTGAAACCCCGTCTCTACTAAAAAAATACAAAAAACTAGCCGGGCGAGGTGGCAGGCGCCTGTAGTCCCAGCCACTCGGGAGGCTGAGGCAGGAGAATGGCGTAAACCTGGGAGGCGGAGCTTGCAGTGAGCTGAGGTCCGGCCACTGCACTCCAGCCTGGGCGACAGAGCGAGACTCCGTCTCAAAAAAAAAAAAAAAAAAAAAAAAAACAGAACAGAATATCAGGTAGCACCACGTGTAATGAAGATTTAGTACTCCGGCATAGTGAGTCATGGGGGCAGCTGGATTGCTACTTTATGTAGGGTGGTCAAGGAAGGCTTCCCTGAGGAGATAACATTTGAGCAAAGACTTGAACAACGTGACAAAGTGAATATAGGAGAGAGCAAGGGCAAAGACCCAGAGACTTTGGATTCACAGACCAGCAAGTGGACCTGTGCGATGGGAGCCAAATGGACAGGAAGGAGAGAGGTAGAAAATCAGGGTGGAGGCCGGGTGCGGTGGCTCAAGCCTGTAATCCCAGCACTTTGGGAGGCCGAGATGGGCGGATCACGAGGTCAGGAGATCGAGACCATCCTGGCTAACACTGTGAAACCCCATCTCTACTAAAAAAATACAAAAAACTAGCCGGGCGAGGTGGTGAGCGCCTGTAGTCCCAGCTACTCGGGAGGCGGAGGCAGGAGAATGGCGTAAACCTGGGAGGCGGAGCTTGCAGTGAGCTGAGATCCGGCCACTGCACTCCAGCCTGGGCGACAGAGTGAGATTCCGTCTAAAAAAAAAAAAAAGAAAAGAAAAGAAAATCAGGGTGGAGGGTGCAGGCCTTGAGGGTCTCCATGAGCTCATGGGGATGTATAGAGAGCACGGGGAAGCCACTGGAAGGCTTGGAGAAGGAAAAAGGCAAGGTCTTCAGCACAGATTTGTCACCCTCCACCTACTTTTGTGCCTCCCTTCCAAGGGGGACTAGACCCAGGGCTGGGCTCGCAGGTGCACAGAGTGGGTGACAGTTAAAGACAGGATCTAGAGGACTGGACATGGCCTGGCGGTTCCTCTGGCAGCCTCGTCCTTCCCATTCCTTGTCTTTCTCCTTCCCCTCCTGTCTTTCCTTCTGCACTCTTTGGCCCAAGGCACTGTGCTTCAGTTTCAAGGGTGAATAGCCCCTGGTTTCTCATCTCCCATCCACTTCCAGGTGGCATGCACTCCCCGTCCAGCTCCGGGTCACCCCAACCCCCGCCCGTGGAGCTCTACATTCTGCTGACTCCTGGGCAGGGCCATGGGGAGCCTTTGTGCCCTGACACCCTTTCAAGGTGGTGTGACTGGGCTGACCAGGTGACCTGGGCCCCTCATCAGTGGGAGTGAGTAGGTCCCAGGTCCTGGGATTTCATTCCAATTTGTCTCTCCAACAGCTCAGGGAAACGACTTAGTTGTACAACTATTAATCACTCACTGTTGTAGGTTCTGGGTTGGGAGGAGAGTGGGGGGCGGGGCACTGACATAGACAGGAAGAAAGTCTGTGCCCTCCAGTCATTTTCCAGGAGTGGGATGAATCCTCTGCAAGGCTGACTGACAGGTGCTGGACTTAATAAAGGAGCACATGCTTTGTTCATGTCAGGGAGGGAGATTTTCTCATGATTTTCTGAAATTTGTCTTGGAGGAGATCATGTCTGAAATTGGCCTTTGAAATACTTGAAGGCCTTCCAGGGGGATGGGCGGCAGGGCCTGCCATGGGATGAACCTCCTGCCAGAGGGTGCCAGCTCCAGAGCAGTGTGGCCGGCAGTGTGCACTGGCTTTCTTCTGGTGCCTGATGCCATGATGAAAAATGAAGCGTGGAGGCATGCTCGGAGCATGGTTAGGAGACAAGACCCACACTTGGGAATCAACGGGCAAGCTCGCTTAGCATTCACCAGATGCCCAATGGGGCATTGCGGCAGGAAGGCTATCAGAGCACAGAGAAACCCAGAGCTGCCCAGGACCTTTGGGATCATTCTGGGCAGTTCATTTTCTTGAGGTCATGGGGGCCTTTGAGAATCAATAAAAGCTATCAACAATCCTCCAAAGAAATGCGTGTCTGTACATACACACTAACTTTTAAAAATTGAGTTATGATGTACATACTATAAAATTCACCATTTTAAAATGTACAATTCAGTGGTTTTTAGTATACTCACAGGGTTGTGTAACCATTATCACTATCTAATTCCAGAATGTTTACATTACCCCAGGAAGAAATGTCATACCCTTCAGTAGCCATTCCCCATTCTCCCCTTTCCCTGGCCCCTGGCAGCTACCCATCTGCTTTGTTTCTAAGGATATGTCTGTTCTGGACATTTTATTTCAATTGAATCATACAGCAGGTAGCCTTTTGTGTCTGGCTTTTTTCATTTAACATAATGTTTTTAAGGTTCATCCGTGTTGTAAAATGTATTGGACTCAATTTTTTATGAATAGTATTTCTGACTAATATTCCTTTGTATGGATATAGCACATTTTGTTCACAGAACCCCTGAAACCTCTCTTGATTTCAGAAAACCTTATTTTACAAAAGCAGGGAGTTGAAGAGGGAATGGAGAAGGCAGGAAAGCTCACTATAACTTATTACTATGTATTGAGTGGTGCTGGGCTAAGCACTTTATATATGCGTGATCATATAATTCTTTTTCTTTTTTTTTTTTTTTTGAGACGGAGTCTTCACTCTGTCGCCCAGGCTGGAGTGCAGTGGCCGGATCTCAGCTCACTGCAAGCTCCGCCTCCTGGGTTTACGCCATTCTCCCACCTCAGCCTCCCGAGTAGCTGGGACTACAGGCGCCCGCCACCTCGCCCGGCTAGTTTTTTGTATTTTTTAGTAGAGACGAGGTTTCACCATGTTCGCCAGGATGGTCTCGATCTCCTGACCTCGTGATCCGCCCGTCTCGGCCTCCCAAAGTGCTGGGATTACAGGCTTGAGCCACCGCGCCCGGCCGTGATCATATAATTCTTAACCCTGTGACATATTATTATCCCCATATTACAGATGGGGAAACTGAGACTCAGAGACACCATCCCAAGCTTCTTGGAGAAGTCAAGATTTAAGCTGAGCTTTGATTGCCAGCCTGTGAAAAGCAACTGCACATCCTGTCACCTCTTGACTTTCATCAGAGCCCTTATTTCCTTCCATTTATTTTTTAATGGAGTATGAATTCTCTATCTACCAACAAGGCATTTGTTTTGCTAAGCCCAGAATCGCCCCAGTGCCCAGAAGGCATCCCAGACTGCTGTAAAATGACCCTCTCCCCAAAGTGATGTGTGACTGAAGCCCCTGCCTCCTGCCGTTCCCCTTCAGGAGCTGCTGAGCCTCCAGCCAAGGCTGCCTGTGTGTCAGGCTGTGGTAATAATAGCTGAGAGGCATCTCCTGAACAGCTGAGACATGTGTAGCTGTTGCCCTGACTGTGATGCTCCCACAGTGTGCCCCGCCTGGTGGGGAGATGCCAGGGTCAAGCCAAGGGCGGTGGGCATGCGGTGGGTGGGGGGTTCTGTGGCAAGGAGGGTGGCTGCTGTCTGAAGCCCAGCAGCAGCTGCCATGCTCTGCTTTGTCTTTCAGCCGGTGGACAACCAGCAAGCCATGGTGCGCAGGGAGTCTGTGGTCAATCTGGAGAACTTCAAGAAGCAGTATGTCCGCCGGCGGTGGAAGGTGTGTCCAGGCCTGGGGTGGCCTGGGGGACCTGGGCGGGGTTTCTGGCTCTCCTGGGTCTCCGTGCACATTCTCACCTGGGCGTTCCTTTCCTCTGCCTCCCTCAGCTCTCCTTCAGCATTGTGTCCCTGTGCAACCACCTCACCCGCTCGCTGATGAAGAAGGTGCACTTGAGGCCAGATGAGGACCTGGTGGGTAAATGCGTGCCCTCTTCTTGGGCAGAATTCTGGGGTAGCCTGGAGCTCAGGGATGAGTGAGTTCCCTTCCCCCTCGCAAGGCAGGTGGGTGTTCACTGTTTCCAGCCAGTTCTGCTGGCCCAGTCCTCTTCCCTGAAGGCTGAAGTGTGATCCTCAGAGGAATGTGGGGACCTCTGGGTGGTGCTGGGAGGGGAGGGCGGATGCGGCAGCGTGAACTCCTGGAGGATCTCCCATCCTTTCCCGGTGGGCCTTCAGAGGGGCTGCTGCTGCCAGCTGACCACAGACAGCCTCAGACGTGTTTCTGACACAACCCAAAAGCTGCTTTAGAATGGGAGCTTTACGTTCTCTTTTCCATATTTCCATGTCTGCTTTGCTTCAGATTACCATCATCATAATATTTAGACAAGATCTTATATTTGATTGCTTTATTGCCATTTTGTATATATTTAAAAGGAGTAGCTCGTAACAGAATACACTGGTGAAGAGGGTGGCCTCTGGAGTCAGAGTGCCAGGATTCAAATCTGCCACTTACTGTGTGACCTTGAGGAAATTACTTAACCTCTCTGTGCTGAGATTTCATCATTTGTAAAATAGGGTTAATAATAGTTCCTAAAGGTTAAATAATGATATATTCTTTTTTTTTTTTAAAGACTGATTTTCGCTCTTCTTGCCCAGGCTGGAGTACAATGGTGTGATCTCGGCTTACCACAACCTCCACTTCCCAGGTTCAAGCGATTCTTCTGCCTCAGCCTCCCGAGTAGCTGGGATTACAGGCATGCGCCACCACAGCCAGCTAATTTTATATTTTTAGTAGAGTTGGGGTTTCTCCGTGTTGGTCAGGCTGGTCCTGAACTCCCAACTTCAGGTGATCTGCCCACCTTGGCCTCCCAAAGTGCTGGGATTACAGGCATGAGCCACCGTGCCCGCCCAATAATGACACATTCTTACAGCCTGGTATGTAAGTGGTCAGTAAGTGTTAGCAATTACTGTTGTTGCTTAAAACCCTCCTGTAGGCTAGCAGTAGTGGTTCGTGCCTATAATCCCAGCACTTTGGGTGGCTGAGGCGGGAGGTTCACTTGAGGCCAGGAGTTAAAGACCAGCCTGGGCAACATAGTGAGACCCTGACTCTACAAAACAAAACAAACAAAATGAGCCAGGTATGGTGACGCGCACCTATAGTCCTAGCTACTCAGGGAGCTGAGGTGGGAGGATCATGTGAGCCCAGGAGTTAAAGGTTACAGTGAATTATGATCACGCCACTGCATTGCAGCCTGGGCAACAGAGCATGACCCTACCTCTAAAGAAAATTAAATTTAAAAATTAAAAAAATAAAATCCTCCTGTAGACTTTAAAATGCAGTTAGTAGGGGTTCCCCGCACAGCCCCTCTCCCCACTTACGGAGTGTGGTATAGGGTGCTCAGGAGTGTCTGGGATGCCACAGGTTAGGACAGAAGGGGATGCCCTGCTCAGGGAGGGACTGGGAGGTGGGTGCCTAAGAGGGCTGAACAGCCTCATGGTGCACGGCTAGACCCAGGACAGCCCTGCTGTGCCCACTCCCTCCACACAGCCTGGGGTCTTCTCTCTTCAGCGTGATCTCTTGCCAGCACTTGAGGATTTATGGTCCAGAGGCCCCAAACAACTGTGTGGCTTTGGCCAAGCCTTGTGCCTGCTCTGGCTGCTTTCCTCATCTCCTATGAAGGGGATTGGACCGCTGTCCCTCTGAGAATCCCTGATAATGACAAGCAGACTTCACCCAGCTTATTTTTTTACTGTCTGGCTCTGACTCATGCTAAAAAGTTGCTATTCAGCAGAGCTTGAGTTATTTTTATTGTTATAGCCGGGCTTGGTCTAGGATGTATTTGGCTAAAGTTGATCTTGACCTTGGATTTCCAGCTGGCTCAGGCTGGAGGAAGGGGAAAAGGCCTCGGAGGATGAGTGGCAGATGGTGGGCATGCCTCACAGGCTGAGCCACTGGCCCTGCTTCCCTGACAGATGCAATCTGTGGGGAGAGAGGACCAGAGTAATTGAGAAGAATGCCAATTTTTTTTTTTTTTTTTTTTTTTTGAGACAGTCTTACTCTGTCTCCCAGGCTGCAGTGCAGTGGCGCCATCTCAGCTCACTGAGACCTCCGCCTCCCGGGTTCAAGAGATTCTCCTGCCTTAGCCTCCTGATTAACTGGGGTTACAGGCCTGCACCACCATGCCCGGCTAATTTTTGTATTTTTAGTGGAGATGGGGTTTTGCCATGTTGGCTGGGCTGGTCTCGAACCCCTGACCTCAGGTGATCCGCCCGCCTTGGCCTCCCTAAATGGTGGGATTACAGGCGTGAGCCACCGTGCCCAGCCAAAAAGAATGTCAATTTCTTTCCAAACTTTTGTTCTTGTACAAATATTCTTTTTTTTTTTTTTTTTTTTTTGAGACGGAGTCTCGCTCTGTCGCCCAGGCTGGAGTGCAGTGGCCAGATCTCAGCTCACTGCAAGCTCCGCCTCCTGGGTTTACGCCATTCTCCTGCCTCAGCCTCCCGAGTAGCTGGGACTACAGGCACCCGCTACCTCGCCCGGCTAGTTTTTTGTATTTTTTAGTAGAGACGGGGTTTCACAGTGTTAGCCAGGATGGTCTCGATCTCCTGACCTCGTGATCCGCCCGTCTCGGCCTCCCAAAGTGCTGGGATTACAGGCTTGAGCCACCGCGCCTGGCCAAATATTCTTAAATAGTACTCTTTTTACTCAAACAGCAAGCATCATCAGCTCAAAGTTTCATCCTAGAAGTGGAAAAGGGTTGGGTCCCAGATATCTGTTATACAGTTTTCCCAAAGGGACTTTCCTTAAAAAAAAAAAAAAAAAAAAAAAGCTGAGCGCAGTGGCTCACTCCTGTAATCCCAGCACTTTGGGAGGCTGAGGTGGGTGGATCACAAGGTCAGGATTTCGAGACCAGCCTGGCCAACATGGTGAAACCCCGTCTTTACTAAAAATACAAAAATTAGCTGTGTGTGGTGGCACGTGCCTGTAATCCCAGCTACTCAGGAGGCTGAGGCACGAGAACTGCTTGAACCAGGACCCGGGAGGCGGAGGTTGCAGTGAGCCGAGATCACGCCATTGCACTCCAGCCTGAGCAACAAGAGTATAACTGTCTCAATAAAAAAAAAAAAGCACTGAAATTGGACATTGGACAACAGATATTTTAGGACCGAAGTCATTGTGGATTAGTACTTCTTTTAATAATTTTAATAATTATATTAGATTATCAAGACTTGGATGAAAAGACATTTTGGCCTCAGGGTGGCTGCCTCAGCTCTGGTTTGCCATGTAGGAGCTAACAGACAGTACTTTAGACTCATTTCCTCTTTTATAAAAATGGAGCTCAGAAGTCATTTCCCTGGAAAAACTGGGCAAGGTGGCTAAAGGTGCAGCCCATCAAAGAAGAAGGGGCATGGGATGGTGGCTGTCAGAGCATGGGGAGGACCCTGTGGCTCATGGCCATCCTCCAGTCTCTCTAGGCCGAGCTCAGGAGACCCAGCAGCCACAGACCACTCAGCCAAGTGGCCTTGATTATGTGGCAGCCTCAAGGGGAACTAGATGTAATTTTCTTTATTATAATTTGGCCTCTCCTGATGTCTGGTTTCCCTTAGATGCCCTGCTGCTTTCCTTCCTCCTGGGAGTGTCCTTCCTCAAAGTAGCTGGTCTAGCCTCATTTCAGATCCCTCCCCTCCCCCAACCCCTGGATGGCGCAACAGGCTTGCTTTCACCACCCGCCTCCCTGGCTTGCAGTCCCCTGGCCCAGGTGAATCAACCCAGGTTGCCCGGCACAGCCCCATTCCTGGCATCTTATGATCCTCCTGCCCTGGACCTCTTTCTCTTTGTTTTCTCCAGAGGAACTGTGAGAGTGACACTGAGGAGGATATCGCCAGGAGGAAAGCCCTCCACCCGCGGAGGAGGAGCAGCACCTCCTAACTGGCCTGGCCTGCAGTGGCTGCCAGGGAAGTCTGGGCCCAGCGGCGCTCCCTTCTGTGCAGACTCTTGGACCTAGCTCAGCACCAGCACCCGGACATCCTGAGCACTTCGCAAGAGAGGTGGGCCCACAGAATTCAGAAGAGCTTGCAGGCGAGCCAGGAGACCCTGGGAGCCGTGGCTGTCTCCTGTGGAGGAGGCTCCGACTTTCCCAAAGCTCTTAATTCTCCATAAAATGGGCTTTCCTCTGTCTGTCATCCTCAGAGCCTGGGATAGGGGTGTGGACTTAGGAAAACAATATAAAGGACATCCTCATCATCACACGGTGAAGGTCAGACTCAGGCAGCCTTCCTCACAGGCTGAGGGGGTTCAGAACCAGCCTGGCCAAAAATTACACCAGGAAGACACAGTCCTCCCCATTGGGAACAGGGTGATTGAGGAAAGTGAACCTTGGGTGTGAGGGACCAATCCTGTGACCTCCCAGAACCACGGAAGCCAGGATGTCAGGATGACCAACACCTCAGACCTTCTGAAGCAGCCCATTGCTGGCCCGCCATGTTGTCATTTTGCTCATTTTTATTAAACTTCTGGTTTACCTGATGCTCGGCTTCTTTTAGGGCTACTCCCATCTGATTTCCTTTAGCCCGTGTGCCTGTGACTCTGGGGGGGCACGCAGTGGGGTGCTGAGTGGACAGAATCTCAGAAGGTCCTCCTGCACTGTCCCCGCAGGCCTGCAGTGGGCGTGCCTCCTCCTTACTTCCCTAACAGGAAGGTGTCCAGTTCAAGAGAATCCACCCAGAGACTGGGAGTGGTGGCTCATGCCTGTAATCCCTGCGCTTTGGCAGTCCGAGGCAGGGGAACTGCTTGAGCTCAGGAGTTGGAGACCACCCTGGGCAACATGGCAAAACCCAGTCTTTGCAAAAAATTAGCCAGGTGTAGTGGTGGGCACCTGGCATCCCAGCTACTCCAGGGGCTGAGGCAAGAGCATTGCTTAAGCCCAGAAGGTCGAGGCTGCAGTGAGCTGAGATCACACCCCTGCACTCCAGCCTGGGTGACAGAGAGAGACCGTATCCAAAGAAAAAAAGGTTGCCAGACACGAACATGCCCGTGCTCCCTCTACCTCACTGCCACCACTCCTGCTGTTAGGGGCTGAGTGTGTCTCCCTAAAATTCCTGTGTTGAAGTCTTAACCCTCGGTACCACAGAATATCACTGTATTTGGAGATGGGGTCTTTAGAAAGGCACTTAAATTAAAATGAGCTCACGGGTGTGGGCCCTGATGCAATATAATTATAAGAAGGGGAGGGTAGGACACGCAAGAAAGACCACGTGAAGGCCCAGGAGTGGGAGGGGGAATAGCCATCAACAGACTAAGGAGGGGGGCCTCAGAGGAAACCAACCCTGCTGACACCTCAATCTTAGACTCTGGCCTCAAAATTTGTAAGAAAATAAACTTCGGTCTTTTAAGCTACTCAGTCTGTGGTACTTTGTTATGGCAGCCCTAGCAAAATGTACACCTGCCAAGATGGGGGCAGGAGAATTCCTAACGATGTAGGTGGAGAAGGGCAAAGAAGGATCCACGGGGAGAAGGGAGAGGAGAAAGAGACGGATGACCTGGCCCCTTGGAAATGGCAAGGGAAGTTCACTCAATGGCATCGAAATGTGGGCCCTGTTTTTCAGGCCACAAGAACAGTGTTGCTGAGCAGACTCAAGAGACGACCCATGGAAGTCAGAAATAAAGTCAGGGCGAGGCCAGGAGGTTGGGAAAGTATGTGGGAAGAGGCTGAAAGAGAAGTTTTAGAAGGTGAGGAAACTGAGCTGAGGAAGTGAGCCAGGAAGGACAGAGGGGCAAACTATTATTAAAAGGAAAGGGTCCTGGGGAAAGAGGTCCCAGTTCCCTTTGTCAGCAGACAGTGGATGGGTCCAGAGCAAAATGGCCCCACAGGAACAGCAAGGCAACCTAGTTTCAGAGAAGTGTCCAGCCAGAAATGGAGTGAGCCCACAAGCTGGTTGCAGAAAGCTTAGCAGCTGACCTGGACTTCTTGAGCTTCCCCAGATCTCAGGTAGAAACAGTCCTGTGCCTCCCTCCACCCTGGAAGGAGAGCAGAGGCCAAGAACTGCCAACTGTGGGTGAGGGCCCTGGGCCTGCAAGGGGCTCTTGGCTGTGGTTGGTTACAAAAATCAGCAGGGCGTGTTCTGGAACAGGGCTCACTGGGAGCTCCTAGGAAGTCACTTATGGTAATGGGGTGGGGGACTGCCCTCCTGCTAGGAAGGAGAGCAGGGAAGACCTTTGACGAACCCAGTCTTGATCAGAAAGTTAGCCTTTTACAACTAGTCTAGCCCAACCACTACGTTTCACTGAAGAGGAAACCGATGCCTAGAGAGAGGAAGTGACTAGTGCTTCACGCAACAAATTTGTGAAAATGTCTGATGAAAGCCCAGACTTTCTGGCCCCTAGTAATAGTGCTCACTTCTTCAGCTGATAAACTGCGGTGTACGTTGCAGGAAAGGATGAACCATTCGCTTTGCCTCATTGTTAACGAGTCTCATCTATTCTTGACTGTTGCTTGCCGCATCCTTCATTCTTGGAAAAGGAATAAATTGACACACTTGCTTCTACCCATCTTTCACAGGAAAGGACACTGCCCCTGGATGGGGGCATCTCAGCAGCCTACCCCCACAGGCTGCAAGGCAGTCAGGGAACTAGTATTTACTGGGCTCCTGCTGTATGCTTGGCACCGTTCTAGATGCTGGGTTGGAACAGAGCAGGACAGACACAGACCCTGTCCTAAAGGGGTCCACGTTCTCTAAGCCCTGGGAAACCAGGACTCCATCATGCCCATATCTCCTCCTGGCCCTCTTCTCATCCAGGTTATATAAAGCCCTGCTGACAGAGTCCTCTTAGCCCAGCTTTCTCATGTTGGATGGCACTGCTGTGTTTCCCAGAAGCCCTTGGGAAGCACAGGGCCAGGCAGTGGGCCGAGGGGGGCCTTTGAGGATGTACAATCCTTTGAGGATGACTTTGAGGACCAGCAGACAGAAGCCAGGCACCCATGCGCCTCCCAGACAGGGGCCCAGTCCCTGTGGCCTCTCAGCTAGCGGACGGCTGCGGCCCCCAGGTGTGAGGATGAGCACCGCGGAGTGCCCAGAACACCACGTGTGTTCTGTTGACTCTGAAGAAGGATGTGTTGACCAGCTGACACTTTCAGGGCTGAAAGAGACCACAGCATCCTCAGAGGCAAATGGAACATTCCAGTGACGAAAGCCATACCAAATGCAATTCTTTCAAGAGGTCTGGAGGGGTCCTGCCCCAGAGTGTGTGCTTACGTGAGTGTTGGATGCTGCATTAATATTTCACAAATATCCATATAAATATTTTAGTGTGTTGCATTTAGATGTCAATCTCACTAGCTTTCCTGACTCCAAATCTTAGATTGCCTTTGCCTTTTCCCTTCGTATATTTATTTGCTGAAAACCTTATTTTGGAAGCAAATGAAAGCTGTCAGGCGTCTGAGCCCAAGTCAAGCCATCGCATCCCGTGACTTGCACCTATACGCCCAGATGGCCTGAAGTAACTGAAGAATCACACAAGAAGTGCAAATGCCCTGCCTCACCTTAACTGATGACATTCCACCACAAAAGAAGTGAAAATGGCCGGTCCTTGCCTTAAGCAATGATATTATCTTGTGAAATTCCTTTTCCTAGATCATCCTGGCTCAAAAAGCTCCCCCACTGAGCACCTTGTGACCCCCACTCCTGCCCGCCAGAGAACAACCCCCCTTTGACTGTAATTTTCCTTTACCTACCCAAATCCTATAAAACGGCCCCACCCTTATCTCCCTTCGCTGACTCTCTTTTTGGATTCAGCCCATCTGCACCCAGGTGAAATAAACAGCCATGTTGCTCACACAAAGCCTGTTTGGTGGTCTCTTCACACGGATGCGCATGACAAAAGCCATACGGTAAGGTGAGCTACAACATCTCTATGAAGGAAAAGTCAGGCCCTGGACTCCACAGACAATCAAAGTAAGTACATGTGAAAGAACTAACTTGAGGACTCGTATCTCACAGGGAATTTTATCTGGCATAGGATTGGAGAACTTTCCTTCCATCGAGTCCCCAACTTGATTTCATCCTAACATTGTTCGATTCACTGTAGCTGCACCCCCAAGGACAATATCTTCCTTGGTGGTCTGCTGAGACGATCCCATTCTAAGCAAATATTAATAGGCTTAAGGATTGAGCAGCTGAAGATCTGTGAACGATGGTTAATTGACATTTCAAAAAGCAGACACACCATTGGTGAGCTCCCCTTAACAGTTTCTCTCCTCCCGTTTTTCCCTCTCCCACTGGTTCTTTTTCTCTCCCTCTTCCTCTATTAGCAATTTATAATATATAGCTGAAGTATATATTTTAGTAATTTATTTACTTATTGAATAAAATTCATGTTCCCAGTTCTTAATCTAAAAAGCAGCTGATTATATTATCTAGGGAGAAATTTTTTTAAGTATTTTTTTCCTCTATGGATCAGTGATCCTCCATCCCTAAGCTAGAGGAAGAGTGAAAGAAAAAAAATGAAGCTCATAATAATTGTTTAAACTCTGCTCTGCAACAGGAACATTTTGCATACATTTCCTTTAGTCCTCGTCCTAGTCTTGTAAGGGAAATGAGAGCCCCATTTATATGATGCAGCTGAGATTCCGCGGAGTGAGGAAATTTGCATATGCAGTCACACAGCTGGAGTACTTAGAATCGGGATTCTAGCCCAGCTTTGCCTACCCTCAAATCCACATTCTTCTCTACTTTTCCTGGAGAAGTAGTGTTCAATGAAAAAGTAATCCCAGAGAACCATGTACACTATTATACTCTTTTTTAAAAGCTCACAAACTATGCCATAAGTTGTTTAGGGACACATGTGAATGTGATAAAATTAATTAATTTTTGAGACACAGTTTCTAGTTGCCCAGGCTGGAGTGTAAGGGCGTGATCTCAGCTCACTGCAACCTCCGCCTTCCGGGTTCAAGTGATTCTCCTGTCTTCTAGATGGGATTACAGGTGCCCGCCACCACGCCCAGCTGATTTTGTATTTTTAGTAGAGACGGGGTTTCAGCATGTTAGCCAGGCTGGGCTTGAACTTCTGACCCCAGGTCATCCATCTGCCTCAGCTTCCCAAAGTGTTGGGATTACAGGTGTGAGCCACCACACCTGGCCTAAAATTGAATTTTAAAAGCAAGGGAATACTCTCAAAATTCAGGATGAAACTTACATCTGGGTGGCTGAGATGGAGAGGAGGACAAGGGTGGGCGCTGGGCTGTTGGCAGTGTTCCAGTCAACACTGAGTTCATGGTGGGCTCCTGCAAGTTCTATTTATTAGAATGCTTTCTAACTTACATATTAGCTGTCAGGCCTGAGCCCAAGCCAAGCCATCGTATCCCCTGTGACTTGCACGTATAAGCCCAGATGGCCTGAAGTAACTGAAGAATCACGAAAGAAGTGAAAATGCCCTGCCTCGCCTTAACTGATGACATTCCACCACAAAAGAAGTGAAAATGGGCCGGGCGCAGTGGCTCAAGCCTGTAATCCCAGCACTTTGGGAGGCCGAGACGGGCAGATCACGAGGTCAGGAGATTGAGACCATCCTGGCTAACACGGTGAAACCCCGTCTCTACTAAAAATACAAAAAACTAGCCGGGCGAGGTGGCGGGCGCCTGTAGTCCCAGCTGCTCGGAAGTCTGAGGCAGGAGAATGGCGTGAACCCGGTCCTTGCCTTAAGCAATTACATTATCTTGTGCCTGACTCCTCCTGGCTCAAAAAGCTCCCCCACTGAGCACCTTGTGACCCCCCACTCCTGCCCGCCAGAGAACAACCCCCCTTTGACTGTAATTTTCCTTTTCCTACCCAAATCCTATAAAACAGCCCCACCCTTATCTCCCTTCGCTGACTCTCTTTTCGGACTCAGCCCGTCTGCACCCAGGTGATTAAGAAGCTTTATTGCTCACACAAAGCCTGTTTGGTGGTCTCTTCACAGGGACGTGCATGACATTAGTTGTCTATACTTTTGCATGTATCAAACATTATGTTAAAGGGAGAAAATGAGGTGGAAAAAGTCCATCCTAATGGTCACCAGTTGCTGCAGTGGCCTCTGTTAGGGACAGGACATAGTGCCCCTCCCTGCTGTGTTTTCCCCACGTGACTCGATGGCGGGCTTTTCTTTGTGTTCTTCTACTGGCACCTAGATCAGAGGTCATCACATCACTCAGTGTGAGAATCTGTGGGCTGGAATTTTTATTTCCCTTCTATTTATTTATTTATTTTTATTATTATATATATATATATATATATATATATTTTTTTTTTTTTTTTTTTTTTTTGAGATGGAGTCTCGCTCTGTTGCCCAGGCTGGAGTGCAGTGGGGCAATCTCGGCTCACTGCAACTTCCGCCTCTCAGGTTCAAGCGATTCTCCTGCCTCAGCCTCCCTAGTAGCTGGGACTACAGGTGCCCGCCACCATGCCCAGCTAATCTTTGTATTTTTAGTAGAGACAGGGTTTCACCATGTTGGCCAGGATGGTCTCGATCTCTTGACCTGGTGGTCTGCCCGCCTCGGTCTCCCAAGGTGCTGGGACCACAGGTGTGAGCCACAGCGCCTGGCCTTTATTTCCTTTTTAAAGAGACTGGGTAGGAAACACCCTCTGCCCCTTGCAGCCCTGCCTTCTCAAACATTGCCTCCCCTGGGAGTTTGCGTAAGGACGTGGGTCTGAGGACAACTTCCAAGGCCGACAAGGCTGAGTTTGCCAGCTCATGCTCCGGGTGCCTTCATGTCTCTTTGGATTTAAACCCAGAGGCCAGAACAGCATTTGAAAAGTCAGCTGGGCCATTATCCTGCTCCTAGATGGGATTGCACTTGGGTTTCTTTGTCTCATTTTGAAATTGAGCCAGGGAGATCCTATATCATCCCTCAATTCCCTTCTCCAGTTCTTAACAGTCTTTATTATATTTTACCATTCAGATCCAAAAGGCCTGGGCTACGTCCTGCCACTTTGCAGCTGTTGGAACTTAGCCTTGTCATTCAACCTTTCTGGGCCTCAGTCTTCTAATCTGTGAAATGGTGATATCAGTGCTACTTGTCATGAATGGCTTGTTGAAACCAATTTTGTAAACGAGCTTTGTCAACTTTGAAGGACTTGGCAAGCATAAAGAATTTGTTTTTACACAATTTAGTTACACTCTGGGACCACAGGCATAAAGAGTGTAAGGAAGCTCCAACTTCCTCTGAAGATTCCACAACAGTTGCTTCTGAAATAAATTGACAATAGATTTACAGGAGAAAAACCATTTTAATTTTGTGCCTGTACACAGGAGCCTCATAGAAGAATGAGGCTCCAGAGAGGGACCCAGTGGTTGAAGTTTTTACGGCTTAAAGGAATAGAGCCTTGAGGCTTTTTGGGGAGGTGGTGGTAAGTTATGGGAAGGAAAGGGGAAGAACTGCACAGAGATTGAAGGTGTCTTATGCAAATACAAATCCCTCAGGCAATCAAGTTGTTTTGGAACTTCCTCCAGAATAGGCAACAGCCTGTCTAGGGATGGTGATGACTTTTCATCTCCTTGTGGTTATTAACATTTCCTGGTTGTTTGATCAGATTCCTAGGGAAGGGGTTCGAGACAATTCCATTTCTTTTGGAAGACCATCCCTCAGTCCACAGGTAGGAACTTCAGAGGGAGCTCCTCCCTGCCCTAGGGAAGAAAAAGAGGGTGGGAAGGAGAAGGTCAGAGAGAGACCTTAGTTTTCCTCTGGGGCTTTTTGGTCTCCTTTGTTCAGAGCACTCAGCATACCACCCCAATAAGAGCAACTCTGAGAAATGTAGAAGTTAGTCCACCATGGCTAATAGACTCAACACTGCTTACCTAGACTCTGGGCAGAGGGCTCCCGGAGATCGGTGCACCTCTTACCTCTCAGACTCTCAGCAGTGGTTTAAACACGGGAGAAAGCATCACGTTGATGCTGGAGGCTCTCAGTGAGGGGCCTCTCAGCTGGCTGTCTTCCTCCCACTCCTCCGAGAGGGGCTGCTGAGAGTCAGGGCGCTGAGAGGACAGTATACTGTTCCTTTGTCTTTTCATGCAGGACCCTAACACAGGTCTGAATGAAAAGACAAAGCGTGTAACAACTCTTTTTTTTTTTTTTTGAGACGGAGTCTTGCTGTGTCACCCAGGCTGGAGTGCAGTGGCGCGATCTCGGCTCTCTGCAAGCTCCGCCTCCCGGGTTCACGCCATTCTCCTGCCTCAGCCTCTGAGTAGCTGGGACTACAGGCGCCCGCCACCACGCCCGGCTAGTTTTTTGTATTTTTAATAGAGACGGGGTTTCACCATGTTAGCCAGGATGGTCTTGATCTCCTGACCTCGTGATCCGCCCACCTCGGCCTCCCAAAGTGCTGGGATTACAGGCGTGAGCCACCGCGCCCGGCCCTCTTTTTTTTTTGATTCGGGAGTCTCACGCCCAGCCTGGAGTGCAGTGGCGCGATCTCGGCTCACTGCAAGCTCCGCCTCCCGAGTTCACGCCATTCTCCTGCCTCAGCCTCCCAAGTAGCTGGGACTACAGGCGCCCGCCACCGCGCCTGGCTAATTTTTTGTATTTTTAGTAGAGACGGGGGTTTCACCCTGTTAGCCAGGATGGTCTCAATCTCCTGACCTCGTGATCCACCGGCCTCGGCCCCCGAAAGTGCTGGGATTACAGGCTTGAGCCACCGCGCCCGGCCCGCTCCTTTGTCTTTTCATTCAGCGCCCAACACAGGTTCTGAATGAGAAGACAAAGCGTGTAATAACTCTTTCAAGAACTAAGTGCGGGACTTGACTATTTGCCCCTACCCTGTTTTCTTATTTTGAGTGTTGTATTTGTTTGTTAAGGATGCCATAACCAAATATCATAGACTGGACAGCTTAAACAACAGAAGTTAATTTTCTCACAGTTATGGAGACTAGAAGTCCAAGACCAAGGTGTCAGCAAGATCGGTTTCTCCTGAGGCCTCTCTCCTTGGCTGGCAGACAGCCGCCTCCTTGCTGCCTCTTCACACAGTGATCCCTCAGTGGATGTGCGTCCCTGGTGCCCCCGTGTGTCCACATTTCCTTGTCAGATTGGATTAGGGCCCTTACAGCCTCATTTTAACTTAATCACCTCTTTGAAGGCTCTCTCTGTAAATACAGTCACATTCAGAGGTACTGAGGGTTAGGGCTTCCACATGTGAATTTGGTGGGGACCTAATTCAGCCCATACACTGATGTGAATCTATCTAATTCTTCATTAAAAGTAAGTAAGTACTTTGCCTTCCTGTTTTACATCCAGCTTCTGAATACCCCTGGGAGATGGAGCTATGGGCCCAGCCTGGCACAGACCATCCTTGGTGTATGAGGTCAGCTGTGCCAAACCACAGCAGGGCAGAGACAAGCATCTTTGTAGGCTTTGTGTTCCAGGCACCCTTGGGCATTGGACACCCTGCCTCTTTTCTTACTCAGGAGTTGGTGCTGATGCTTAATAAAGAACATTTGCTGGCCGGGTGCAGTGGCTCACGCCTGTAATCCCAGCACTTTGGGAGGCCACGGTGGGTGGATCACAAGGTCAGGAGTTCGAGACCAGCCTCAACAACATGGTGAAACCCTGTCTCTACTAAAAAAAAAAAAAATACAAAAATTAGCCAGGCGTGGTGGTGTGTGCCTGTGATCCCAGCTACTCAGGAGGCTGAGGCAGGAGAATTGCTTGAACCCACGAGACGGGGATTGTAGTGAGCCAAGATTGCGCCACTGCACTCCAGCCTGGGTGACAGAGCGAGACTCCGTCAAAAAAAAAAAAAAAAAAAAAAAAAAATTGTCACACTGTAACTCTGCTGTGGCTCGTGTATTTCTGCCTTTTTCACTCCAGTTTTTATAGATGAAATACTATTTTATGATGCATCCCAACAAATATTCATTGATTTCAAGACAGTAGTGGATGAATGTGAGGTGCATAGGGGGTTAAGGTAAGAAAAAAGCTGGGAAGGCCAGGCACAGTGGCTCATGCCTGTAATCCCAGCACTTTGGGAGGCTGAGGTGAGCAGATCACTTGAGGTCAGAAGTTCGAGACCAGCCTGGCCAACATGGTGAAACCCTGTCTCTACTAAAAATACAAAAACTAGCCAGGCATGGTGGCAGGCGCCTGTAATCCCAGCTACTCAGGAGGCTGAAGCAGAAGAATCACTTGAACACGGGAGGTGTAGATTGCAGGGAGCCGAGATGGTACCACTGCACTCCAGCCTGGGCAAGAAGAGCAAAACTCTGTCTCAAAGAGAGAAAAAAAAAAAGAAGAAGCTGGGAAGAATTATGTTGCCGTTGAAACTTAGAAATATAATTCAAATAGCCAAAGAGTTTCATTGTTTTGGCTGCTTCACTTACTTACACACTTTGCCCCTGTGAGCAGGAACTGGGTGTTTGTCTCTGGGCTGGCTGGCAAGAGAGAGGGTTGTGGAGGTGCTTGGAAGATCTGTCTGCAAGGGCTGGGCAGCCTGACGGCAGGACGTGCAAGCTTCCTGTCTGTGGATGAGAGAGGAAACTCTGGATGGGAGCTCTTGGAAGGGAAGGACTGTGTCAGTTCATTTATGGGGCCCCGCAGTGTGCTCGGTGCCTGGCAGATGGTATGAAGATCTGAGGAGGAAAGGCGGGGTGGGAGAGAATGAAGGAAGGAACGAGGGGAAGGAGGGAAGGAGATAAGAAGTGTGGCAGCCCCAGAAGTGCCTTCAAGAGAGAACCCACAGCAAGAAGTGCTGTTCATGGCTGGCCCCCAGCTGCCACCCCTTCAGGGTACTGTATTAGTTTGCTAAGTGCCAGCTGACTTTTCAAATGCTGTTCTAGCCTCTGGGTTTAAGTCCAAAGAGACATGAAGGTACCTGGAGCATGAACTGACAAACTCAGCCTTGCTGATCTTGAAAGTTGTCCTCAGACCCACATCTTTACGCAAACTCCAAGGGGAGGTGATGTTTGAGGACACAGGGCTGGGGGTGGCAGGGGTATGTTCTACCCCTTCTCCTTAAAAGGGGTATATAAAAATCCCAGCCCAGGTGTTCTTAGAGCATTCTCAGAGTAGTCACAGGGCCTTTGCTCTCCGTAGGCTGCTTTTGGCCAGTGATTGAGCATGGTGGGATGGGAGACAGGCGGCGGGTTTGAGCGTGGTGGGATGGGAGACAGGCGGCGGGTTTGAGCGTGGTGGGATGGGAGACAGGCGGCGGGTTTGAGCGTGGTGGGATGGGAGACAGGCGGCGGGTTTGAGCGTGGTGCGATGGGAGACAGGCGGCGGGTTTGAGCGTGGTGGGATGGGAGACAGGCGGCGGGTTTGAGCGTGGTGGGATGGGAGACAGGCGGCGGGTTTGAGCGTGGTGGGATGGGAGACAGGCGGCGGGTTTGAGCGTGGTGGGATGGGAGACAGGCGGCGGGTTTGAGCGTGGTGGGATGGGAGACAGGCGGCGGGTTTGAGCGTGGTGGGATGGGAGACAGGCGGCGGGTTTGAGCGTGGTGGGATGGGAGACAGGCGGCGGGTTTGAGCGTGGTGGGATGGGAGACAGGCGGCGGGTTTGAGCGTGGTGGGATGGGAGACAGGCGGCGGGTTTGAGCGTGGTGGGATGGGAGACAGGCGGCGGGTTTGAGTGTGGTGGGATGGGAGACAGGCGGCGGGTACTCGAACTAGCCATTCCTGCCCAGCGTGGGACCCTTCTAATCTTTGCTCTTGGACAGCTCATCACCTGACTGAGCCCTTCTCTGGGTTGCTCTGCCATCAGAGGCACTTCCTAGCCAGCCCTCCTTCCTTCCCACCCTCCTTCCTTAGGTGTCACACCTACATCATGGCCTGAAAGCTCTCCCTTGCCTACTCCTGCTTCCTTTCCCCTTTATCCTTCATAGGCGTTCCTCATCCCCCACCCCAGGTCTCCAGCACTTCTCATTCCATCTTGGCATCTGCTTCCTGAAGGATCTGAACCCACACAGGAGAGAGGGCAAAAGGAGGAAAGTTTGAATTTGCTCCTTCTTTTTATCTCCATTGATTCCTTTGGCAGGCATGGACTGACAGAGCCACTGCACTCACCTTAAAGCTGTCAGCTGGGGACAGTGGTGCACCTGTAGTCCCAGCCACTTGGGAGTCTGAGGCAAGAGGATTGCTTGGGTCCAGGAGTTGGAGGCTACACTGCACTATGATTGCATCTGTGAATAGTCACCGCAGTGAGACCTGTCTCTTAAAGAAAGAAAAAAAAAAAAGAAAGGAAAGGAAAGGAAAGGAAAGGAAAGCTGTGAACAGAGCAGTTGGTACTCAATTAGTCTTAAAAAAAAAAAAAAAATCAATGGTGGGCTGGGCATGGTGGCTCACACCTGTAATCCCATCACTTTGGGAGGCTGAGGTGGGCAGATCACCTGAGGTCAGGAGTTTGAGACCGGCCTGGCCAATGTGGTGAAACCCCGCCCCTACTAAAAATACAAAAATTAGCTGGGCATGGTGGTGGGTGCCTGTAATCCCAGCTACTTGGGAAGCTGAGGCAGGTGAATCGCTTGAACCCAGGAGGCAGAGGTTGCAGTGAGCCAAGATGGCACCATTGCACTCCAGCCTGGGCAACAATAGTGAAACTCCGTCTCAAAAAAAAGAGAGAGAGAGATCAAGAAGCATGATCTGAGGGGTGCATGGGAGAAGCTGCAGTTTCTAACTGTGGGAATTTGGAGGACTATATGAACAAGGTGAACTTTAATTTGGCCTTAAATTTTGGGTAAGCTTCTGCTAAGAGAAGGGACAGGAAGTTATGGGTTAGTATTCTGATGGCTTGTCCTTCTTGTGGCTGAACTTTGGAAAGCTACCAATTAAATGAAAGAATGCGGGTTTACTTTTCTGGGGGTTAACTGGACGGTGGTGAATTCGTAGTTCTACCATTTTCCTCTTCTCTGTCCATTGTGACCCTGGTTCTTGGTCAGAGACCAGAGGGCCCTGTCAGAGAGCCAGTGGCCATCTGTTGGGGTTGGCAGAGGCATTCAAGGTCAGGCATACAGGACAGATCTGATTCTTTCTGAGTCCTTTGGAGGAGTTTGTGTGTGCGTGTGTGTGTGTGTGTGTGTGTATGTGTGGCTGTAGTTGGGTATCTGTGTGTTTCTGGGCATACTTAGGCACCTGTTGTGGGCGTGTCTCTGTGGGATGCGTGGACATGTGTGTGGATGTGTCTGGGTGTTGTGTGTGTGGATGTCTTTATGTGTGTATCTGACTGTGTCTGGATGTCTGTGTAGCTATGTCTGGATGTCTGTGTGTGCATGTGTGTTGGGTGTCTGGGCGTCTCTGTGTATGTGGGTGTCTGTGTGTGCATGTCTGTGTGTTTGCGTTTGGGGTATGTCTGGGTATAAGTGTGTGCACATCTGTCTCTGTAGTAGAGGTAGGGGTGTGTGTGCGTGTCTGTGTGTCTGTGTCTGTGTGTGTATGTGTGTCTGTGTGTCTGTGTGTGCATGTGTCTGTGTCTGTGTTTGTGTCTGTGTGCGTGTGTGTGCGTGTCTGTGTCTGTGTGCATGTGTGTCTGTGTGTGTGTGCGTGTCTGTGTGTGTGTGTGCGTGTCTTTGTGTGTCTGTGTGCGTGTGTCTGTGTGCGTGTGTCTTTGTGTGTGTGTGTGTGTGTCTGTGTGTCTGTGTGTGCGTGTGTCTTTGTGTGTGTGTGTCTGGGTGAACGTGTGTTGTCCAAAAGGACTCATGGAGAAAGTGCCCTCTGGGCCCAGGCTTTGCAGAATCTATTCTGCTGTCAGACCTCTGAGGCAGGTCAATGTGACATTCCGGGCGATGTGGTTGAGGACAGCCGCATCTGCTGAGTCATAAGGATGTGGGCCCTGTGTGTTCACAGTTGGACGTATCGCCTTTCACACCCACGGAGGGGAAATTTCAGCCGGGCTGGCTGACCCTGCATTCTTTCAGAAGGTCATGACCTCAGGCAGCCCAGGGAAGGAGCGGAAACAGGAATGCTCGGGAGACCTGGAGGTTGGCAGAAGGTGAACTGAGACCCAGGTGTTCCCCAGCTGGGTCTGCTGGGTCGTGGCTTTCTCAGGCTTTTCCAATAACTAAACTGTGGGCTTTGGAACTGATGGGACACTTCCTGGTGGGGGAGGAAGCATGGGCAGGTTTTCTTAAATAATACAAATTGCCAAGCTCACCAAACTCTCACAATCAGTGCTGACTCTGGAAAGCCCCACAAAGCCATAAGAGTCCAGACTCTGGAAAATCCTTCTCTTCCTGCTCCAAACCAACCAACCAACAAATAAACACCACCCACCACTACACATAGTATGCTTAGCTGCCATGCAATCAGGCGAGGCTTTCATGCCTATCGGATTGAAACAGTAATGTTTCCCCAGGGATGACAGAGGCAGAAAGCCTCAGTCCCAGGCTTTTTGGTTGGAATGAGTTTCACAGGTTCTTTCCTAAGATAAGATGGGGAGGGGCGAGGAGGGCATTTGCCCGCTGGAGCACACCTGGGAGAGCACCAAGTGTGAGGGAAGGGTTCCAGCCGGACCTCGAAGGGAAACACACATCTTCTGAGCATTTACACGCATGGTACCGGGCACTGGAGAATATTCTACAGGAGGATATTCCTGTTCCTAAGGAGCCCGAGCTGGGAGCGCACCTGTAGATATTCAGCTTGCCCGTAGATGAGCGGCTTCCTCTGGCCACGTGAGGTATGGATGAGGTAAGGAAAGGCAGTGTGAGTGCATTGAGGGAGGTCCTTCTGGGGAGGCAGTGATCAGAGGGAGGCAGGGAGGCTGGCCTGGAGTCGGAGGGCTTCACCACAGGTCACTCCTTGTATTCAGTGAAGGCCACTGACAAAATGTCACGCTTGCTGTGATCCCTGGTCTCCATTAAGGTCCAGCCAGCCTGTGGGGCCTTGTGAGTCTGGCATGCGGGGCATTGGGTTTGGTGGAGGGTCAGGTTCTCCTGCGGAGAAAGGGGCCCAAGAGGGACATTGAGGTAGTCAGTACTTGGCCTAAGCAGGGGTTTCAGAGACTTTGTAGATGCTCGTCCAACACCACTGAAGATGCCCAGGGGTGACAAGGAGCTCAGGATCTCTTGGCAGGACCCTTAAGGGCTGGTGTCAAACTGTTCATGTTGTTACAAGTTCTTTCTCGGGTTGAGCTCAAGTCTGCCTCCCCGCAGATCCTTCCATTGTCCTGGTTCTGTCTTTTGGGGTCATATCTATTTAGCAAATATATAGACAAAGATGGGAAAAGATAGTTCATGTCCTCAAGGAATCCACGGTGCAGTGTCAAGGATGAAACAGGCGCTAAGCTGGGAGCTGAGGAAGGAGTCCTTTGTTCCAAGGGATGGGGGCCCAGGCAGGCATCCAGAGGAAGTAGCATTTGAGTGGGCTTCAGAGAAGAGGATTCACGTGGGCAGAGGGGGCTGCAGAGTCCGGGCCAGGAACAGCTTGAGCAAAGTCACAGAGGTGGGAGAGAGCAAGGTATCCCCTGGGGACGTGGGGCACCCTGTTGGGGTGGGGCCTGCTGCGGTGGGGATGAGGGTTAAAGAGGAGCTTCAACCCAGGCTTAGGCCTTTATTCAGCAAGTTATGGGAAGGGTTTAGAGGTTTTGTGAGACTTTATCAGAGCTGTGGCTGAGATCAGTGGTTCTCAAAGTGTGGTCCCTGGCCAGCAGGATTGGGGTCATCTGGGAACTTAGAAATGCAAATTCTCCAGCTGCCTCCCAGACCTCCTGGATTAGAAACTCTGAGGCCGCTTTAATAGGCCCTCCAGGTGATTCTGATTTGCTGCTTGAGAAGAACCCTGAGAGCTGAGGGACAGAGAGGGGAGGTGGGGGAGCCGGGAAGAGGCCCCAGGTGCTGCTGCATTCTCCAAAAGGAATCACAGCTGGAGGATGGACCCGAGCATGGGAGGAGATATCACTAACGACGCTCCCAACTACAGTAACCAACTGTCCCAGCTTGCCTGGGACCTGAGAGGTTTCATGGGACATGGGACTTGCAGTGCTAAAACCAGGAGAGTCCAGGGCACACTGGGATGGTCAGCCACCCTGCCTTAACACTGCCCAGGAAGAAGTGCTGCTCAGGATGCTTATGAGGGGAATGGGTGAAGGGTGGAGTTCCCAGCATCTCTGAAGTCCGTCCTCGAGGACTTTGTAGTAGCTAAAGTTGCCTGTCCCTCTTGTCACCCGTTTCTGGTGCCCGCTGTGCCTGGTAGGAGGCCTTCCCACATGCCTCTGCTGTGGCCAGGCTCTGGACACCAGAGCAGAAAGGGAGGTGGAGCCCAGGCCAGTGACAAGAATACAAGGCTGGCTCTCCATGGCCATGTTGCTGGCTAGGCACCTTGGTCACATGAAATACAATATGGCTGATGCCTTCCTGATCCTGCTGATGCTGCTGGAAGCTGAAAATACCCAGGGTCCTGGCCTGGGTGCCCGGGTGGCTCCTCTGGGCCAGGAATCGGAGGAGAGGCTGTGGTGGCTCAGCCAGGCTCTGGCCTCTGTGGGGTGATTTCAGGACACTGCAGCCTCCCACCTTTCCTACAGGTGGAGGTTTTTAAAACAGGAGCCTTTTTATTTATCACCCCAGCTGCCTTCAACACATACAGGGGATGGTGGGGAGAATGACTTTACCATGTTCACTGAGCTGTTAAACACCAGACAGCAAGCCTGCCCATGGAAGCTTGCTCAGAGAAGTGGGGCAGCTGCTTTCTGAAGACCCTAGCGAGCCCCTCCCCATATCTTGTGGAGGCACACGCCCTATTTATGGACTAGTCACAGAGGCCAAGCGATGGAGGAGGGTGAGACCTGGGGCCTTAGAGCCTGAGGTAGAGTTAACTCCCCCAAAACTGGAAGGAGGAACACTGCTCATTGCTAAGAGAAGGGGAACAGCTGCTGGGAGATGAACCTCATGTCTCCTTCAGTTTTCTTCCTCTGCTGCTGCCTCTGCTGGTGCCTTCTACTTGTTCAGGACTGCCTCGTGAGCAAACTTTCTGGGGTTCAAAGGAGGCCCCCTACTCCCAACACACCTGCCCAGGAGTTGGTCCTGCTACAGCCTTCAAAACCTGCAGGCAGGAGGATTGCTTGAGGGCAGGAGTTTGAGGCTGCAGTGAGCTATGATCATGCCACTGCACGTCAGCCTGGGCAACACAGCAAGACCCCCATCTTTAAAATAATAATAATAATAATGATAACCTGTAGGCCCTGCCTCTATCAACCTCCCTTCCCTGGAAAGAAGCATCATATGTGGGCAGGAGGTGCTGGCATGGAAACCCTGGCTTTGGAGTTAGCTTGGACCTCAGCGTCTGAATCCCAGTTCTGGCACCTTCTCGGCTGGGTAACTGTTAGCAAGGAACTGAGCCTCAGTTCTCCCTCTTGTAAAATGGGAACGACAGTAAGCTCCTGCAGGGCTTCTATGAGGGTGAAATGCAATGAGCTGATGCAGGTGAAGTTCCCGTTCCGTTGCACTCGGAATGTGGTTGCTGCTGTAACAGCCATGCTTCTTATTGACAGCATACAGTACAGCATAAAAATAGACATGTAAGTGAGGAGCCTGGAGCAAAAGGGGAAGGAAGATCCCCTGTAGTGGTTCTGGCCCTGGCAACCACTCTGGCGACTGCAAAGCATGTGATTGGTAGGGCCCTTCATACGGATAAGGGGTCATGCCTCTTGCTGCTGCATGCCATGGGCTGGGTGTGTGGCTCCCACGGCCTGCATACTCTGCAACTCTAGGGTTAGTGAAGGAGCCTCACTACCCAGCCACAAGGCACATTCTGCTTTCCACACATCTGACTCCTTCAACCAGAACCCCATGCCCCTACCATGACCACCACCAAGTGCAAAGCTACTGTGCCAGACAGCTGCAGCAGCCAGCCCTCTTCCTGCCTGTCTGTGGCTGGTGTGGTTTGTGTAGGAGAAGCAATAATCGTAGCATCCCCACTTACCATGTGCCGGGTGGCTTGCATATATTATCTTGAGTCCTGATGACACTCCTGAGCAAGAGCTCTGGTCTGTTTTACAAAGGCAGGAAACCAAGGCTCAGAGAGGTAGATGACTTTTCTAAAACCAAACAGCTAGCAAAGTAGCAGGGGAGATTGGGTTCAAATTCAGTTCTACCTGGCTCCAAAGACTCAGTGCTTTGCACCATACAGTGAGGCTCAGGAGACTTGAAGTCCAGGTCAGGGTCATCCATTAACTCACATGGGACTGAGGCAAGCACCTCCCCTCGCTGGTCCTCAGTTTCCTCACCTAGGAATCGGGTAATGCCTAAGGTTAGGACTCTGTTCTCTCAGCATCTGACTTCTTGGAGGTCCTCTGCTGTCATGGGTACAAAGGGCAGAATTGTGACCCAGGCGATCTCAGTATCTCCCAGTTTCCCTTTGGGAGGCTCTCCTCTGGCCAGGCTGGTGTCTTCCCACTGCCAGGGGGTCTGGAACCCTGCAGTCACCCCTTCTAGGAGTGCTCTGCTCTGTCCTCTGAACATTCCTTTCTACAGCTTCGAACAAAAATGTTTCAATGTCTTGTCTACGTTTTCATAATGTCTCATCTCTCTTGGGTTCTGCCATCTTCCAGAAGACCTAGGAAGGAAGCGGAGATGCTAATCTGAACTAAAGGGTGAGGGATTCATGGGCTCCTAGTTGCATTTTTATCAGGAGCTTCTAGAAATAGTGTCGCAACCTAAAGGAGCAGATGGTCAATTTAGTAACTTCATCAGTGCCTCTGAGTCCACTTAGTCCCCTGCATATTCACTGTGATTTGTGCTCTATTCGTCTCTCCCTGAGTATAATGTGCTCCCCGAGGGAGGGCAGGGACTGGGCCTTGCTCCCAGGCCAAAAGACTCGATTGATGGAGCACCCAGGCCTATAGCACAGGACTGGAACCCCATCTGACTCTACTTGTGGGAACTGCAGCCACTTCCTGAACTCCCTCCCCACCTCAGCCAGGCCTGAAATGTATTCCTTGCTAGCTAAAGAAGGGGCAAGGAGGAAGGCGAGGTTTAGAAAGACAAGAAGCATATGGATTTCTTCTTCCTCAGTCTCTCCAATGCTTGCACCCTCCCAGGCCACAGGAAGCTCCCAGGAGCCCAGCTAAGCTCTTTGGGGCCAGAGAGTAAGGCTATCTGGAAGGAACAAAAGGGAAGACAATGAGCATTAATCAAGTTCCTGTTAAGCACAGGCGTTATTCTAGATGTGTCTACAGACTTATACTTGTCTCCGTTTTGCAGATGAGAAAACAGAGGACCTGAGAAGTTGTGCTGCATGAGATAACGAGGCTAGTAGCTGGTGGAGCCGGGGTTTGAACTCAGGTCTAACTTTAAAGTCCACAGGTGTGTGCTCTTGCAGGCTGCCTCTGGGTGGCTCCTTGGGACAGAGGCTGTAGAACTTGAGGACCTGTGCCTCATTTCCCTCAGGACCCACACAGGTAGTCCTGGATGTCCACCTTGTGTCCGCTGGGGCCAGCCCCACTCAGCCGGACACCGTGCAATGTTACCTTCTGCCCTAGTCTGCATCAGTGGCCATCCACACACATTTTTCTGAGGGATGCTTGGTAACTAAGGCCACCAGGTGGCGCTGCAAAGGCTGGGACCTTGACTGCTGGATCTAAGGCTGAGTAGGTTCTTAGGGATCTTTCATGACAGGCCAGGATTCCCCTAAGAGATTCCTAGGAAACTTTTAAAAAAATATATGGGCCCAGAGTGTCTGGTTTGATATTTTGGATTGGATTCTGGGAACCTGTTATTATTTTAAAATGGTGTTAATTTTCTGCATTGGTAAAATATCATTCACATGGCTCAAAACATTTAAAGTATAAAAAGGTATATAAGGCCAGGTGCCATGGCTCATACCTATAATCCCAGCAGTTTGGGAGGCTGAGGCAGGCAGATCACATGAGGTCAGGAGTTCGAGACCAGCCTGGCCAACACAGTGAAACTCTGTCCTACTAAAAATGCAAAAATTAGCTAGCATGGTGGTGCACACCTGTAGTCCCAGTGACTTGGGAGGCGGAAGCATGAGAAGAACTTGAACCCAGGAGGCTGGGAAGGGGAGGGGGAGGTTGCAGTGAGCTGAGATCACGCCATTGCACTACAGCCTGGGCAAAAAAGCAAGACCCTGTCTTTAAAAAAAACAAACAAAAATACGAAAATAAAAACCTTGCTGTTCAAGGGTCAATTGTATATTCAACAAAAGTAGCAAACCAATTTTAACCAAAGTAACAAAATATGAACAATATATTCATTTGCTTTCCATCAAAACATAGATAAAACAAAAAAATATTAACAAGCAATAGCTATTGATTTGGTAGGAATATGAATATCCTAGCCGTAACCCTTACTTGACAAATTCACTTGATTTTTGATTAGGTAATCTCCAGTTGTGGTTTTAGTGATGTTTCATAGCCTAAGGCGCCAGGTTTGTGTGCCCCATGTGTTTCATCCTTCGGTGTTACTGACAAATGCTTGTATGGCATTCTTAATTCCTGATTACACAAGACTGTCTCAATACCTTTGGTCATTAGGCTGATCCCATTCAGCTTTCAAGTAATCCTGCTTATCTGACTATATAGAAGTCAAAATAACACGATGCTTCTGAAGGCTGTGGCAGATTCTCCAGGTGTTGCTCTGCACCTTGACCTTTGGGAGCCTTGGCTCTAATGATCGCCTATCTGGGAGGGGGGGCCCTTAACCTCCTGCTGTAGGTTACCAACCTGCTGGCTGCTCAAGTCTCCTTGAGATGGGGGCAGCAGCTGCCACTGTCCCCCAGCCATGGTGACCTGCAGGACCTGATTCCACGACCCAGAGGTCTGGTTGCCACAGTGCGCCTCACAGGGTGACACAATTGCCTATTTTACATACTGTTCTGCACTTTCCTTTTTTCGCTTAAGGATATAGAGATATTTTTTCCATATCAGTTCAGAAAAGCTTCCTTATTCTTTGATACAAATGTACAGTGGTTCATTGTATGGATGAAACATATTTTTACCAGTTCCCTAATGATGGTTGTTTCCTTTGCTGTTATAAACAATGCTATAATGAATAACCTTGCACAGATGTCATTTCATACATCTGTAATATCTGAGGATACATTCCTAGATGTGGACTTGCTAGATTAAGTGGTATGTATGTTTTTAATTTTTACAAGTATAGCCAAATTGCTCTTGATCAGAGTTCTACAAATGTATACATCTACCAGCAAAGTATGAGAGTGCCTGTTCCTCATCAGTTTCACCAACACAGTGTTAGCAAACTTTAAAACTTCTGTTAATCTGATAATGTGAAATGGCATCTTAGTATTTCTCTTATTATGTGAGTTTTTAAAAAGATTTTCAAGATCTTTTTCTATTTTCTTTTCTGTGATTTGTCTGGGGAATTTGTCCTTTTTTTTTAATGTTCCTCACTTATAACCTTTGGCAAGACACAAAAACAAAAAACTGGCCGGGCGCGGTGGCTCACGCCTGTAATCCCAGCACTTTGGGAGGCCGACGCGGGTGAATCACGAGGTCAGGAGATCGAGACCATCCTGGCTAGCACGGTAAAACCCTGTCTCTACTAAAAACACAAAAAATTAGCCAGGTGTGGTGGTGGGCACCTGTAGTCCCAGCTACTCGGGAAGCTCAGGCAGGAGAATGGCGTGAACCTGGGAGGCGGAGCTTGCAGTGAGCTGAGAACCTGCCACTACACTCCAGCCTGGGTGACAGAGCAAGACTCCGTCTCAAAAAAAAAAAAAAAAAAAAAAAAAACCTTAAAGGAAAAGATGAATAAATGTAACAACATTCAAATCACAAACTTCTATATGATAAACAATACCATGAAATGTTAAAAGATATAACAGGAAAAAAAAAATCTGTGCAACCTGTGTCCCAATACAACTTGCAGCTGAACTTCCAAAAGAAGGGAAAAGGCCGGAATTCTGACTGTCCACTGGCTCTCACCATCTTTATAGCTTGTAAGGAGGTGCTTGTACCACATGACTCCCTGGATCCTCACGGAAGCCCTCTGAAGTGGGTGTTATCATCTCACAGATGCAGACTCTAGGCTCAGAGAGGGTAAGTGACCTGCCCTAGGTCACACAGCTGGGGAGAAGAGATTAGGTGGTATGCTTCCACCACACCACAGCTGCCTGAGCTCCCACTCTGGCTCTGCCTACACCTATGCAACCTCGGGCAGGTCTCTTGTCCCTCCACTTCAGGCATCTTATCTGTATAGCGGGTGTGTTTTTCTCCATTGTTGTCAGCTCTAGAGCACTGCTGTGGAGATGGTGGCAGAGGGCGGATTAAAGTGTGGGGCGGGATTCAAAGGGGCACACTGTGGAGGTGTGTCTACAGTAGAGGTGGTGAGTATAAGTGCACGTGTCATGTGTGTACAGAAAGAATATTTCTGCAAGCTGGGGAGCTCATGGGCTCTCCCAACGAGTCACTTCCCTCCAAGAGCCCTCTTGTGGCGCCTTCATCCCCGTGAGGCCCTGTGGGGTGAGGACAATGCTTAGCCCTAAAGGAGGGTGGCCATTTGCAGCAGCTCTCAATGAGGCTGATATTCTGGGGCAAGTAGGGACTCATATCTCATGGAGACTAACCCCAGAGTCCTGCCCTGTCAGGAGTCACCTTTCCATTCAGTCAGTTCTGGGGACAATCTGAGCAACTGACCTCATCATGGACTGGAGGGCAGTGAACTGTAGTGGGACCCATGTGTTCCAGCCACATAGGCCTGCTGGGCAGATGTCCCCAGGGCCAGGCTGAGGCCGGGCAGGAATAGGGAAAATGCCAGCTCCACACTCATTCTCCCCACACAGCATGACAAAGGAGCCTAGTTTGCCCAGCATGGGCACAGTACTTGACTGATGGTCAACTAACATTGGCCATCTCTGAGAAAGAGAGACAAAAAAAGCCCTGGATAAACCAATGTTGGAAGTTAAAATCTAAAACAAAACATAATCAAATAAAGATAATATTCTATAAATACAGTATAAGATTCCACAGTTTTAAGCAGACTGAGAAGGGTCTCCACTGTTGGCCTTAGTCCTGGGTTCTGTGCATGTACGTGTGGGTGTGTACATGTTGATGAGGGCTCCCCAGAACATCTGCAACCATTGAGGCATCATGTGGTCAGGGGTAGGGTCAGGAGGAAGGACTTCAGGGACCTGCCCTAGGCCTTGTGGCTTTCTGAATGACAAGGGCTGAGCTCAGAGCAGGACCAGAGGCCCTATCCACCCACTTCCCCATGTTGAAACCAACTCCAAAGCAGAATTCCCCAGGCCTAGCCCCAGCACTGGAAGAGGAGCTGGGGGCGGCTTTCCCAGGCCTCCAGCCCAGGGCCTGGCCATCAGAGGAAGTGTTGGCAGAAGGGTCAACAGAAGCCTGGCCGGAAGAGGAGGAAGTCCTCCCAAGGACGGAAGTGGAGAGCAGGAGTCAAAAAGAGAGAAGAAAGGGGGACACGTCCTTGTTTCCATGGCCCAGGCAGAGAAGGAAGACACATGCACAAGCATAGATTCCCACAGCACAGATGGACCTTGAAAATAGAATGCTTCGTGAAAAAGGCCAGACACAAAAGACCACGTATATGATTCCATGTATATGAAATGTCCAGGATGGGGGAATCTATAGAGACAGAAAGTAGATCAGTGTTGACTTTGGGACTAGGGGAACTGGGGATGGGGGAGTGATAGCTAAAGGGTGTGGGGTTTCTCTTTATGGCTACAAAAATGTTCTAAAATTGACTACGATGATGGTTACACATATCGTTGAATATACTAAAACCTATTCAATCATTCACTGTAAATGGGTGAATTGTATGGTGTGTGAATTACATTTCAATGACACTGTTAAAAAGAGGGAGCAGGGGCTGGGCGTGGTGGTTCACTCCTGTAATCCTAGAACTTTGGGAGGCCAAGGTGGGTGTGGATCACGAGGTCAGGAGATCAAGACCATCCTGGCTAACACAGTGAAACCCCGTCTCTACTAAAAATACAAAAACTTAGCCGGGTGTGGTGGTGGGCGCCTGTAGTCCCAGCTACTCGGGAGGCTGAGGCAGGAGAATAGTGTGAACCTGGGAGGTGGAGCTTGCAGTGAGCTGAGATCACACCACTGCACTCCAGCCTGGGCAACAGAGCGAGACTCTGCCTCAAAAAAGAAAAAAAGGGAACAATTCCCATGGAGAGTGTTCCCATTGGGAGCAGTTGGAACAGGTCCTATTGGGGAGTGGGCAGAAGGGTACAGAAAGCCTAGTGGGGCAGGGAAGACCGAAGAAAAGAACAACTTCCATTGGTCCCTGAGGATGGGCAGTGTTTCTGTTGCCTTTCCAAGAAGAAATGGAGATCTCCTTCTCCCCCTTGCTCCTTCTTAACCCATGGGCATCATGTTAGGAGAACTGTAAATTCAGACCATAGAGAAAAATCCAGAAACCCAACTCGGGCTGGAGAAGTCCTAAGACCTGACACTGGTGAGAATGGAGACGCAGCACTTCCCATGGCCACAGAGAGGAGACCTGTGGTTGGCACCTCACCAGCCGGTGGCCTCATAGATCCCTGAGTGTCCCAGTGGTTGCCAACAGATTCTCATCAAATGTTTACTAAACATCGCCCATCCTCTGCTTTCAAACATAAGGCACAGGAAGATACAGGCCATGGCCCCAAGGAACTCCCAAGCCAGGCCTGGCACAAGGTCTGAATTTACCATAAAACACTTTTTTTTGGTAGAAGGGAGGGGTGTTGTGAAGCCTGCTGATTGAATCGTAGAATCTTAGATATTGAGAACAGCCTCTATTTTATGGGAGAATTAAGTTCAAGTTCTACCAGGTGTATGGCGTTGGGCCTTGCAGATCTGTCTGAACCTCAACAAAATGGGATAAGGAATCTACTCTGCCTTCATCAAGTCATCTAAGGCAAATAAATAAGTAATGCTAATTGGTAAATGCTATGCACACATTGGTTACACAATTAATAAACCATGCAGCATTATTTCGTAATAGCCAAAGGTGGAACCAACCCAAATGTTCCTCAGTGAATGAATGGATAAACAAAATGTGGTATATGCATACAACAGAATATTATTCAGCCATAAAAAGAAATCAGGTTGGGCGTGGTGGCTCACACCTGTAGTGTCAGCTACTCGGGAGGCTGAGGTGGGAGGATCGCTTGAGCCCAGGAGATTGAAGCTGCAGCAAGCCAAGATCGTGCCACTGCACTCCAGCCTGCAGCCTGGGTGACAGAGGGAGACCTCAAAAAAAGAGAAATGAAATTCTGCTACAATATAGATGAAGCTTGAAAACATATATTAAGTGAAAGAAGCCAGTCACAAAAGGACAAATGTATGATGCCACTTATCTGAGGCACCTAAAGTTCATAGCGCCTGAAAGTAGAATCATAGTAATGAGGGGCTCAGGGGAGGGGAAATGGGAGTTATTGTTTGGTGGCTACAGAATTTCAGTTTGGGATGATGAAAAAGTTTTGAAAATGGGTGGTGGTGATGTTTGCATAATAGTGTGAGTGTACTTAATGCTTCTGAATGCTTTTTTTTGTGGTAAAATATAGATAACATAAAATTTACCATTTTAACCATTAAAATGTGTACCATTTTAACCATTTTTATTTTAGCATATTCTGAATTCATTGAACATACTAAAACCTATTTAATCATTCACTTTAAGTGGGTGAATTTATGGTGTGTGAACTATATTTCAATAACACTGTTAAAAAGAGGGAGCAGGCCGGGCGCGGTGGCTTGAGCCTGTAATCCCAGCACTTTGGGAGGCCGAGGCGGGCGGATCACGAGGTCAGGAGATCGAGACCATCCTGGCTAACACGGTGAAACCCCGTCTCTACTAAAAAAATACAAAAAACTAGCCAGGCAAGGTGGCGGGCACCTGTAGTCCCAGCTACTCGGGAGGCTGAGGCAGGAGAATGGCGTAAACCCGGGAGGCGGAGCTTGCAGTGAGCTGAGATCTGGCCACTGCACTCCAGCCTGGGTGGCAGAGCGAGACTCCATCTCAAAAAAAAAAAAAAAAAAAACGGGAGTAATTCCCATGGAAAGTGAGGGACATTGGGAGCAGCTGGAACAGCTGGAACACTACTGGGGAGTGGGCAGAAGGGTACAGAAAGTCTAGTGGGGCAGGGAAGACCGAAGAAAAGAACAACTTCCATTGGTCCCTGAGGATGGGCAGTGTTTCTGTTGCCTTTCCAAGAAGAAATGGAGACCTCCTTCTGTAAATTCAGACCATAGAGAAAAATCCAGAAACCCAACTCAGGGGCTGAAGAGGTCCTAAGACCTGACACTGGTGAGAGAGAGGCAGCGCTTCCCACTGCCATAAAAATGGTTAAAATGGTAAATTTTATGTTATCTATATTTTACCACAATAAAAAAATTAATGAACTCAGACTTCAAGGAGATTAGGATGATATATCCTCGCTTGTGGCCTGGCTGGGATTAGAAGAAGAATAGTAAATGTTTATTAAATCCATACTGTGTTCGAAGCCTTTTGCCTCACGTTATCTCAGTTAATCCCCCAACAAGACTACAAAGTGGGCTTCCTTATCACTGCCACTCTACGAACCATTAAGCTGAGGCTCAGCAAATTTAGGTGCCGGTATCCTTCAGCCCTTGCTTTAGTCACCAAGCAAGGGAAGACTCAATTCAGTATATCTGAAACAATTAAAGGATTTATCTGCCTTGACAAAAAGTTAAAATGGAGCAGTTTGGGGGAGGTGATCTATTCTGCATCTCTCAATGAGATGCAATGAGGTTATTCCTTATTTCTTTCTAAAAGCAAAGAGTCTTTGGCTGGTGCAGTGGCTCACCCCTATAATCCCAACACTTTGGGTAAACCAAAGCAGGAGGATTTCTTAAGGCCAGGAGTTCAAGACCAGCCTGAGCAACAAAGCAAGACCCCCATCTCTACAAAAAATAGAAAAATTAGCCGAGTGGAGGCTGAGGCAGGAGGATCACTTGAGCCCAGGAGGTCAAGGCTGCAGTGAGCCATGAGCCATGATCACAGCACTGCACTCTGGCCTGGGTAAATGGAGCAAGAGCTTGTCTCCAAAAAAAAAAGTCTTTTTGAAAATAAAGAAAAGTGGCAGTCCAGAGACAATCGATATATTTCCTGTGGTCCTGGGGCAACCTGTTCTGAGTGGGAATGTGGTCAGGAAGAGGAGGGCACAACAGGAGCCACGCAGGGCCTTTGTTGCCTACAACCTGACCACTTTGAGATAATAGACCCCCAACTCCTGGAGTGGAAATTGCAACCTGTTGGGAGCGGAGACACCTGTGTTTAAGTCCTGGTTCAGCAAGTCAAGGCAGTCCTTTCACCTGTGGGCCTCAGTTTCTCCAGCTCTACAATGATAAGCTCAAGGCTTCTTCTACGTTTCAAACTTAGGCATTTTGGCCTATACCTGGCATGGGGAATTGTTTGTTCAGAGCCAATTATTCTGTCTTGTTTTCTTGAGTAAAAAGTGAAGGGAAGCAAAATCAAACCCCATCCCTCTCAGACAACAGTCATATTCTCCCCACACTGCCATCTCCACCGGCTCTGGGGCAGTCCTGGGCAGTGGGAAGATGGTGTAGCTGTCTCCCACAATCCTGGTCCTGATGACTTGGAAACTGGAGGCATATCTGCTTCTGAGGACTCACAACAAATGCTGGGAAAGTGCTGAGCGAACCTGGCGCGCAACCCGTGCTCAGTAGTGGGTAGCAGTTGTTGTGATGGCCCTGCCAACCCCCCTGGTCCTGGTGGGAATTCTCTGCATGCCGGGCTGCCTTCTGGAGGCCTAGGAGCTCTGGCCCTGTCTGCCCTTTCCTCACTCCCAGGGATTTCCCCAGAAGGACATGTGGTAGCCTCAGGGGAGAGTAACTATCAGAGGGGGCCAACCCAGGGCAAAAAAACCCAGGATACCGGATCCCTGGCTGTCCATGGATGGTGTGAGGCCGGCCCTGCCAGCCACCCTGCCCTGGCCTTTCCTGGCCTCAGGCAGAGCACAGGCCACTCCTCACAGGCTCAGGTCTCACACCTCCTGATTCACTCCTCTGCTCAGGGCATCTTGCCCTGACCCCTCAGGCCTGATCAACACGAGGAGGTCTGTGACTATGACTTCAGGGTACAACTGTCCTCTTCACAGCCCTGCCCTGCTTCCTGACTCCTGCAATCCCAAAACTAGAAATTTTTCTCTTTGATGCTTCCCTGAACATAAAAATATTTTAAGCCTTCTCCGTCACAGGGAGTAGGATGGGAATGATTCAGGAAGGCTCCTTCCCAAGAGCAAGCTTCTGTGGGGCAAGCAAAGAAGGACACGTATCCAGGAAGTGCCCGGAGGTGGGCGGGAAGAAATACAAGTCACAGAAAGGGTTCCTGAGACCCGTCTGCCTCACAGTTGTGCCCAGGGCTAGATCTGAGTCTGCTCTTCTGACTTCCAGAGTGAAAAAATAGAATGCTCTTCAATGCTTCTCTTTTGTCAACTAAAAATCAGCAAAGTGCCAAAGAAGGTGCCTCAGACATTGGGGAGAGCGTGAACTTTGTGATGAGACAATCCTGATTCTCTTAGGACCTGGTTCTGTCACCAACTCCATATGCAATAGACAAGTGACTTCACGCTGTTAAGCCTCAGTTTCCTCCTCTGTTAGACTGGGCCTAATGAAACCTACCTTGAAATGCTGTTATCAGAATAAGTTGAGAGCATGAATGGGAGGTACCTAGCCCAATGCCTGTACATAGCAGGCCTGCACTAAAAGCTGGCTTCCTTTCTTCCTTCATCTCTCTTGTTCTCCAATCTGTCTGAATGGTGAATCACATGGTTCTTTAGTTGAAAGCAGCAGAAACTGACCAGGGCTAACTTAAAGAAGAAAAAAAACAAGTGTTAGGAATTTACCAGGTAATTCACCAAAGCCAAAGAAATGAACCAGCCTTGAGAAGGACAGTAACTAGGAGATCACAGGGAGGACAGGCTGGTGATTTGGAGACCAGCTCCTCACCTGCTGGTGGGCTCTGGCCATGGGCCTGGGTCCTTTATAAGGTGCACCCGGGGGCGGATGCTTGCTCTCAGGGAAAGCTTATCCTCTTTAACTCTCCAAGGTCTTCTCACTCCCAGGAGCCTGGGCTCTGAAGACTGTCAGGGTAAGGAGAGCCTTCACTAGTCTTGGACTGACCACAAACAAAACCCAAACCCTGCTTTCCAGGCCTGGACTCTGACCACTCAGCACATACTAATTCAGCCTGAAGCTTATGGGTGCCAGAGACCGAGGAGAAGGTTTGTTCTTAAAATATGTTATTTATTTTTTGTGGAGAATTTTTTCTCATTATAAAAGACAAGATACTCAAAGAAAATTTGGAGAACAGAGAAACACACAAAATCCTCCAAATTTCCACAATTAACACTACTCAGACCTAACCACTAGTAATATTTTAGAATATATTCTTTATTTTTTCAACCCAGACACACAGACACACACACACACACTTCCTAGCAACATGAGCTCATACTATCATAACATTGCAGTACATTTTTATTTTTTAATTTTATTTTATTATAATTTTTTTGGAGACGGAGTCTCGTTCTGTCACCCAGGCTGGAGTGCAATGGCGTGATCTTGGCTCACTGTAACCTCCGCCTCCCAGGTTCAAGTGATTCTCCCACCTCAGCCTCCCGAGTAGCTGGGACTACAGCACGCCACCACGCCCGGCTAATTTTTGTGTTGTGAGTAGAGACGGGGTTTCACCACGTTGGCCAGGCTGTGTAAATCGAACTCCTGTGTGGTCAGATTTATTGATGTGTAAGGTGGAGGGACCGTTCTGCCCACTTTCCCTTGCTGCCTGACAAGCTTTCATTTATATGATCTGAACCTCTCATATTTGTTTCCCAAAACCAACTGGGATGTCTCTGCCTCCTCTGGGTAAAGGATGTTTCTTGAGCTATAGGGCAGGGCCCAGAGTATAGTCCTAGCTGTCCATCCATGGGGCACAGCCAGGTGAAGAACCCTCTCCCCACACTGCCTGGGGTCACTGACCTCAAGTTCAAACCCTGCTTGGTGAAGATGATTCTGCTGATGATACCAACATTCAGGTCAGCCTCAGCTGTTCAAAGCATGTCTACCCACAGGCCATGCTGTAGCCAATGTGGTCAAGGCCCGTCCCAGATAACCTGCTGGGAACCCCGCTCTGGACTCCAGCTTTGGTATTAGCCAGGGTGCTCAGAGCTCGGCCCAAGGCTCTCGGCGCAGTGGCTACTCTCTAGGCCTTGCTGTGGAGTAGCTATGACGGGGCAGCCCCCCTCAACCTGCCAGGCCTGAGATCCTGGGGAAGGGAGGAAGGAAGTGAGGAAGCAAGAAAGGAAGGAAGGGAGGGACAAAAAAACTCAAGCAAATATTGGGGCTCAGAACACAATATTCCATAATATGGCGCTCTAGCACTCTGAATTATTTGAACTGGAAGGGATGGGAAGGGTCTCAGAAACCAAGTCTTCCTGACCCTCTCCTGCCTTCCTTTTTCTTTCCCTCCTTTCTCCTTACGCCATATTGCCTCTGAAGGAGGTCATAGAAACTAGAACTCCTCTCCCCAGTGCAAGCCATGGAACTTAGAGAGGCCACTCTAACCTTTTCCCATCTCCCTGGAAGACCCTCATATGACAGGAATCCTGCCTCTTAGGAAGGAAAGAACGCTACGCAGAGAGGCCATGGAGAATCTGAACAAGAGGCCTTGCTGGGTTCCACCTTCAGGTCTATCACCATTAGAGCACACCCTCTTTCCAATCGCAATTCTACATGACTGGCTGTTCTTTATTGGACCTAAGCTTAAAAATACACATTTTCCCTTTGTCTCTGGGTCTTCATTTCTGAAGGCTCTTGCATCACGTAAAACTTAGGTTAAATAAATGTGTTATGCTTTTCTCTTGTTAATCTGTTTTTTGTCACGGGGGTATTGGCCGTGGACCTTGGAATGGGTGAGGAAAAGGTACTACACCTCTTTGCCCTACAAAAGCAGGCTGGCAAGTAGGATGGCCCAGCGCCTATTGCATGCCCAGCGTCTTCACTCAGGCAGCTCCATGCGTGGTCTAAACAACCTCGCACTTTTCACTTCCCCACTTCGGGGATGAGGAAGCTGAGGCTCAAAGGGGCAGGTTATTCACCTTAAATCGCTCAGCTGGCAAGTGGAAGAAATGGTGTTTGAAACCACAATCTGTTGCAGCCTCCCAGATGGGTCCCTGCCCACCAGAAGGTCTTCTGCCTAGTGTTCCATTATTGGAATGCTAAGCAGGTGGAAGTTATTTATATCCTATGGCTCAAGGTCATCACTAAGGCCTGATTTTTCACACATGTCTGCAATTCAAATTGTAACCTCTGGGCCGGGCATGGTGGCTCATGTCTGTAATCCCAGCACTTTGGAAGGCTGAGGCAGGTGGATCATTTGAGGTCAGGAGTTTGAGACCAGCCTGGTCAACATAGTGAAACCCTGTCTCTGCTAAAAATACAAAAATTAGCCGGGCATGGTAGCCTGTAATCCCAGCTACTTGGGAGGCTGAGGCAGGAGAATCGCTTGAGCCTGGGAGGTGGAGGTTGCAGTGTGCTGAGACCACTCCACTACACTCCTGTCTGGACAGCAGAGTGAGACCCTGTCAAAAAAAAAAAAAAAAGTAACCTCTTAAGCTCTCTCCTTAGTTTCTGGGAAAAATGAGTTGGGGAACTCATTCACATTGGAATTCAAATATAGGTTAATAATATCCTCTTTCCCAGGGTGCTCCAAGATGTGGACCCAAGTCTCACCTTCTGTATCTCCCTCACAGCCAGTCATGACCATGTGATGGCCTCGGACCGTAGAAAGTAGTTTAACTGAACTGTTTCTTTTGGGAATTTCCCCTAAAGCTGAGGCATTTCTCTGTAAGTCTTACTGGAAAGTTCCCAAGAGCCTCCTTCCCTACCTCTTCTACCTGGTTGGCTCCAGGTCAGACCAGAGGTCAAGGCAGGGATGCAGCACTAGTCTGCCTTAGTATTCTGCCCCTCCCATCTCCAACTTGTCTCTGTGGCATCTGCACGGGTTCTGTGATCCTTGAGGGCAGGAGATGGGGGAAATGGTTGGTGTGAGGTGGGGACGGTGAGACTCTTTGCCAGCCTTGTTCTAAGGAGCAGGAGTTAAAGGTACCTTATCACCCAGCCAGGCCCTGTTGTTGATTCTAGTGGTAGGAATGGGAATGGAAATAAGAGATCCTTCCAAAAGCCCTGTGGATCTCCCCGGGACCGCTGCCATGGAACTCATCCCAGGTCTCCAGGCTTGAGCAGGGAGGGGGAATTCAGGCTTTGGATTCTGGCAGACTGGATTTGAATCCTGGCACTGCCACTTGCCACCGAGTGCTTTAGGGGAGGTGACCTAATCTCTCTGAGCCTCAGCTTCCTCATCATAAAAGGAGAACACTATCCCAAATAGGCAAGAAACTGAGAGATTCCAGCAACTCTGTGGCAACTTCAGGAACTGGTGCTGTCTGCCCAGAGTGGTGTCAACCAGCTCTCTCTACTGGGTGAGAGTGGTGAGTGGACCCTTAGGTGTGACCAGTTAGACTTGGCACATAGTAGGTGTTCAATAACTAGGAATTCCTTTTTCCCCCTGCTTCTGTGAGGTCACCTTCTCCATTTGTCACTCCCTTTCCCATGTGTTCCTGGATGCCCCCTGTTCTCTGCCCTCAGCCACAAACTCATCTGGCTGCTAAGGGTCTGAGGCTTGCACCCCAAGGGAGCCTGGATTCCTAATTGCAGAAACCCTTCCTTCTGTGTTTGCCTCAGGAGGCATGCCACTGAGAGCCTCAGGATGGCTGAGAGATAACTCACTTCCGATCAAGGAACATGTCTAAATGTACATTTAAAAAACCATACTTGGTGGGCGGGGTGGCTCACGCCTGTAATCCCAGCACTTGGGAGGCTGAGGTGAGCGGATTGCCTGAGGTCAGAAGTTCGAGCCCAGACTGGCCAACATGGTGAAACCCATCTCTACTAAAAATACAAAAGATTAGCTAGGCATAGTGGCGGGCACCTATAATCCCAGCTACTTGGGAGGGTGAGGCAGGAGAATCACTTGAACCCAGGAGGTGGAGGTTGCCGTGAGCTGAGATCACGCCACTGTACTCCAGACAGGGCGACAGAGTGAGACTCCGTCTCAAAAAAACAAAAACAAAGCAAAAACAAAAACAAAAGCATACTTATGCCAGGCACAGTGGCTCACACCTGTAATCCTAGTACTTTGAGAGGTTGAAGCAGGAGGGTTGCTTGAGCTCAGGAGTTTGAGACCAGCCTGGGCAAACTGGCAAAACCTCGTCTCTACAAAAAACACAAAAGTTAGCCAGGCCGGGTGGCACACACCTGTAGTACCAACTACTCAGGAGGCTGAGGTAGGAGAATCACTTGAGCCCAGGAAGTTGAGGCTACAGTGAGCTGAGATCACGCCATTGCACTCCAGCCTGTGTGATGGAAGTGAGACCCTGTCTCAAAAAAGTAAATAAATAAATAAAAATAAATTAAAAACCATACTTAGCAAATAACTGCAAGTCTACATACTGAAATAGTAACAGTGGCATTGTATGTATGCTGTGGGTCCATAAAAATATATGCTGTATATACATACATCTGCAGGACTTTATTGTCTTTATGTACATTAATGTATTTTTCAATGAACATGTATTATATTTATAATAAAAAAGAAAATAGCCAGGTGCAGTGGCTCATGCTTGTAATCCCAGCACTTTGGGAGTCAGAGGCAGGCAGATCACTTGAGGTCAGGAGTTCAAGACCAGCCTGGCCAACATGGTGAAACCCCATCTCTACTAAAAACACAAAAATTAGCCAGGCGTGGTGTCACGTGCCTGTAGTCCCAGCTACACAGGAGGCTGAGACGGGAGGATCACTTGAGCCCAGGAGGTCAAGGCTGCAGTGAGTGATATTTGCACCACAGCACTCCAGCTTGGGTGACAGAACAAGACCCTGTCTCAATAAATAGATTAATAAATAAATAAAATAAATAAAGTACTGAAATCTGTATTGGCAGGTGCATCAAGATGTAGAAACTCTCCTTGCTCATTTTGGTTCTGTGAACTTCCAAGTACCTTTGAGAACCCCCAAAGAATCTGACTGGGTTTCTTTCCTTTCAACTTAACCCATTTTCTAAATACTGTGCATCTCGGCTCTGGGCTAAGGCACTTGGATTGTGCTGAAGAAGTCATCATCGCCATCCTTGAGTGACTGGACAGATGAAGTAAGGAAATCAAAGCCTTTTAGTGGATGGTATTTCGAGATGAAGGAATTCCATACAGGAAGGAAAAATGTAGAGCGAGGCTTCCCAGCTGGGCAAAGGACCCTCACAGACTGTAACTTGGGTCCCCCAGTGTCCTCTCAAGTTTTGCCTAGGATTGGGGTTCCCAGGTGTTCTGTGGGGGGACTCAGGCCCCATAAGGGCAGCTCTCTGAAGAGGTCCACTTGTCCCTACTGACTCTGAGGGCACAGCTGCTGAGATCTGCGGTGGGCATTTTGGGAGCTGCCTCTAGGCTACCCATCTCTTGGTGTACTCCCTAAGCATTCCTGGAGTCTGGCTGGGGGCTGGCCCTAAGGAGCCCACCCCTGCCTGTGCAGAGCTGCTCCTGGCCCAGGGGAGAGTGAACGTATTGTGCTCAGGCCTCAGTAAGAGGCAGCCGTGGCAACCAGAATCCTGAGGGAGGGTGTGCCTGGAAGGTCCCCTGTGGACTCAACCAGCTGCTGTCCTTATCACCAAGGGTTAGTTTGGATACTAGCTGCTCCCTGCTACCAACAAGAGATCAAAGAATCATGTCTAGGACATAGAGTCCAGAGACCTGGGCTCTAGTCCTGGCCCTGCCACTAATTCTCGGGGCAAACTTGGTCATATTTGTTACCTCATGTGTGCCAGACATTGTGCAAGATACTTTACACACTTCAGGCCGGGCATGGTGGCTCACACCTGTAACCCCAGCACTTTGGGAGGCTGAAGCAAGTGGATCACCTGAAGTCAGGAGTTCAAGATCAGCCTGACCAACATAGTGAAACCCTGTTTGTACTAAAAATACAAAAATTAGCTGGGCATAGTGGCACACACCTGTAAACCCAGCTACTCGGGAGACTGAGGCAGGAGAATTGTTTGAACTCAGGATGTGGAGGTTGCGCCACTGTACTCCAGCCTGGACAACAGAGGGAGACTCCATCTCAAAAAAAAAAAAAAGATACTTTACACACTTTTTTTTTTTTTTTTTGAGACGAAGTCTCGCTCTGTCGCCCGGGCTGGAGTGCAGTGGCCGGATCTCAGCTCACTACAAGCTCCGGCTCCCAGGTTCACGCCATTCTCCTGGCTCAGCCTCCCGAGTAGCTGGGACTACAGGTGCCCGCCACCTCGCCCGGCTAGATTTTTGTATTGTAGTAGAGACGGGGTTTCACCGTGTTAGCCAGGATGGTCTCGAACTCCTGACCTCGTGATCCGCCCGTCTCGGACTCCCAAAGTGCTGGGATTACAGGGTTGAGCCACCGCACCCGGCCTTTATACACTTTTTTAAAAAAGCATTTTCTCTCTTATCTCCTCTGTCTCTGGCCCTCCCATCTCTTCATCCTGCAAAGAGGCTGGGCTTGGTGAAAGGAGGAGGCAGGAAGGAAGCCCTTTGGCTAAACAAGCCTACGCCGTGCCCCACCCCTACCCTAGGGGCATATAATCATTGCCAGCAGAGCCACCAGGCCCAGGGGTTCCCCACTCTTTATGGTTGGGTTTGCATCGAGGTTTCTGGTTCCTGGGGGGTTCTGGCTGCAGAGTTGCCCCATTGGATGCTCTCAGATGCCCCCTCCCACCCACCTGCAATGGCCCCAGTCCACATACTGTAGGCTGTTTTTATTCTTTCCTGCTCTCCTCTCCTCTCATCTTCTCCCCTCCCTTCCTCTCTCTTTTTTCCTGTCTTTCTCTCTCTTTCCCTTTCACCAGCTGGGGCTAGAAAATCAACTTAAGGAGGAAAATACAAATAAAGGGCCTTCCTCAGGGAAAACCCTGATCACAGGAGACTCTGTGCCTGGAGCCTGTTTTCTGCCGGCTGTCAGGGATTCTGTAAGATTGGCCTCTCCCAGCCGGGAGCTCCCCAAAGCCAGGCTCCTTCTCCCTGCCGCTGCCCTTTGGCTTGGAGAGTGGGGACCTGCAAGTCCTGCCTCCTCCGCTTGATCAGGAGGACACAGCCTCTTGGGATTCTGAGGGTGAGCACTCCCTGTAGGGCCATCACTCTTTCCTGTTTATTACTTCACCATCCTCACAACAACCCTGTGTCGGCAGAGAGGGTTCAATGGCACACAGTTCCATGACCATTTGACCGATGAGAAAACTGAGGTCACACAGCTACTAAGAGACAGGCCTTCCATCTCTGAGTCCTGGCACTTTGCTTAGGTGAGTAACTTCAGCCATTGATCTGGTCATTCTGTGCCTCTCTCTTCAACCTCCCTGAGGTTCTGCTGCTGAAGCTGTCTGAATTGGGAATGCAGCCTGGCGTCATGGGCTTCCTAGGTTCCTGCCAGAAGCACCCAGGCTAGCTTTACTGCAGGAATGGGAGCTCCCCTCTGCTCCATTTCTGCTAACAAGAATGCCTCAGATAGGTTGGGCACAGTGGCTCATGACTATAATCCCAGCACTTTGGGAGGCAGAGGAGGGCAGATCACTTGAGGTCAGGAGTTTGAGACCAGCCTGGCCAACATGGCGAAACCCTGTCTCTACTAAAAATACAAAACTTAGCTGGGCGTGGTGGCGCATGCACTTGTAATCCCACCTACTCGGGAGGCTGAGGCAGGAGAATCGCTTGAACCCAGGAGGTGGAGGTTGCAGTAAGCGGGGATTGTGCCACTGTACTCCAGCCTGGGCAACAGAGCAAGACTCCATCTCAAAAAAAAAAAAAAAAAAAAGCCTCAGCTGCAACTAGAAACCTGTGGGTGTCAGAAATTACTTACCAACCACTTGCTCATGCCCCACTATACCCTAAGGCAGAAACAAGTGTTCCCCGGGATGCTTGTGGTGGGAGGTTGGCAGTAGGTCCCTGGAACTGGGGCCTGTTGCAGCCCCTGGGACCAGGTGAATCAAGGGAGTCAAACTCTTCTGTTCCACTTCCAGATAAGATAAAGGTTTCACTTTCTCCTCGCTGGGGAAAGAGCTGACCTTGCCAGGTGACAAAAATGCTAATGAGGCCCCAAGAGAACACCTGCCTGGTAGAAAGGGTACTGAGCTTGGAGTCACAGTGCGCTCTGCTCATTTCTAGAGGAGTGAACTTGGGCAAATACGGTTGCCACTGCGCCTGTCTTGTAAGTTGCTGGGAGGGGTGACGAGGCAATGCTGCAATGCTTTTGGCCTTAGAAAGATGCTCACAATATGTTGGTATGAAAAAGCAGATTACAAAAAAGGCCCCCGTTGCTGTGAAATATAGAAAAATAGCCAAGAGCCGTATACTACTATGCTAACAGCACTTATTCTGGGTGATAGGATCATGAGTGTATTGTTTTTCCCTCTTCACTTATCTATATTTTTAATTTTTTCTACAGTAAATATATATTATATAATTATTAGCTACTGCTACAGTAATAATGCATAACAGACCAGCCCCAAGTCTTAGTAGATTACAACACAAGGATTTATTTTCAAGCTCACAGGTCTGCAGATCAACTGCAATTTGACTGACTTAGGTTGGGCATGGAAGAGCTGCTCTGTCTCAGCCTGGCTTCTCAGTACAGGTCAGGCTGTATGCCCCACGTGCCTTCATTCTGGGGCTCTGGCTGAAGGGGCAACAGCTATAAAAGCTTGCTTCGCTTCGCCTTCTAGCTTGTCAGAGTCCAAGAGACAAGCCAAAATGCACAAGCACATATAAAGCCTCTGTTTACCTCATTTCCTAACATTTCATTGGCTAAAGCAAGTCCTATGGCCAAGCCCAACACCAATGGGGCAGGGAAGTATATGCCACCCACAGTGGGAGTGGGAGGGGAGTGAGTATATGCTGAGTACTAACCCAGTTTGTTGTTATTACTTGTATAATAAAGCAAACATGATGTGCTTTATGTTTTTATGTTCCCCACTAGAGAGTATCCTACGGGGCTCCCCAAGGTTAAGAAAGTGGGGCCATTGTAGAATTTTATAGTTAGAGGATAGAATTAATGTGTTTTGTTTGTTTGTTTATTTGTTTGAAACAGGGTCTCACTCTATCACCCAGGCTGGAGTGCAGTGGCACAATCCTGGCTCACCACAACCTCTACTTCCCAGGCTCAAATGATCCTCCCATCTTAGCCTCCCAAGTAACTGGGACTACAGGTGTGCACCCCCACACCCAGCTAAGTTTTTGTGTTGTTGGTAGAGATTGGGTTTTGCCATGATGCCCAGGCTGGTCTGGAAATCCTGAGCTCAGAGCTCCACCCACCTCGGCCTCCCAAAGTGCTGGGATTATAGGCATGAGCCACTGCACCCAGCCCTGAGGCTAGAAATAATGTGAAAGGGGTAGGCTGACCCTCTCTTCCTTCTTCTCCGTTGCTTTAAGATAACCAGATACGACCATTTATGGCACCTACAGGCTCATAAAGGAAGTTGGAAAACACCCACACAAGCTCATGGGCCATTCTCGCCAGAGGCCTAGGACCTTGCTAGTTCCCATCCAGATCCATCTGAATTCACTTCCTGCTGACTTCCTTTCTCTTGACTTCTCTCAGTTCATCCAGTCATTCATTCAAGTTCTATTTATTCAGCATCTACTATGTGCTGGCACTCTTGTAGCCCTGGGGTTATGTTGGTGAACAAGGCAAGTGTTGATGAACAAGGAAGTCTTTCCTCACAGGGATTACATTCTAGTGGGGAAGCGAGGTGGGTGCCCTGTAGGGGAGAAATGCTAATATCAAGTAGTGTGAATGCTAAGAAGCAAGTAAGATGGGAGAGTGCAACAGAGTGATAGGGCGAGGGATGGCTACTGTGGATGGTGAGGTCAGGAAAGGCTTCACTGAAGAAGTGCTGTTGGAAGTTATTGGAAGATGCTTCTTAGGAACTGATGTTTATGTCTGGGCTTTCCAGACCTTGACTCTTAGTCCCTCTAAAGAATTTGGCTTGGGTTTTCCCTACTGTTCGCTCTCCACTTTGGCCTGCTATGGAGAGCTCTCCTGTCCTAGCTATCTTCCAACCAGCTTTCCGCTGGCTGCCTGGTGCCCAACTGGCTTAGCCAGTCCTCAACAAAGAGAAGACTCAAAAAACCCTATTAGATCAAGCCAATCACTTACTGCACTCCTATTGTGTACCAAGCTAGTAGGCATTTATTGAGAACTTTCTGTAAACCAAACCAATAGGTATTTATTGAGCATCTATTGGATGCCAGATCAACAGTCATTTATTGAGTGCTTACTGCATATCCAAACCAACAAGTGTTGATTTACTGTGTTCCTGGAACTGAGAACACAAATCTATTGCTCTCTAGAAACTTGCAATCAAGTTGTGAAGGCAAATGTTACACAAATGCAGACCTCTAGCTATAAAAGGCAGGACTTGTCACTATAAGTGCCATGTTGTACAGAACAGCGTCCCGGGAAGCTAGAGACAGCCTAGAGGCCATTGTGGAATGGGGTAGCCACAGACGGCTTCATGGAGGAGGTGAAAATTGAACTGGGCTTTAAGGGATGGATAGGATTTAGATAGAAAAGAAAAATAGGGGCGGGCCACAGTGGCTCACTCCTGTAATCCCAGCACTTTGGGAGGCTGAGGCAGGGAGATCACTTGAGCCCAGGAGTTTGAAACCAGCCTGGGCAACATGGCGAGACCCCGTTTCTACAAAAACTACACAAATTAGCCAGGTGTGGTGACATGTGCCTGTAATCCCAACTACTCAGGAGGTTCAGTTGGGAGGATCACCTGAGCTCAGGAGACTGAGGTTACAGTGAGCCATGTTTGCACCACTGCACTCCAGCCTGGGCAACAGAGTAAGACCTCGTTTTAAAAAGAAAAGAAAAGAAAAGAAAAATAGGGACTAGGGTAGCATGGCCCAGACCTGGGGGCAGTTGTGCTTTGGTTACAGTGAGCCATGTTTGCACCACTGCACTCCAGCCTGGGCAACAGAGTAAGACCCCGTCTTAAAAAAAAAGAAAAGAAAAGAAAAATAGGGACTAGGGTAGCATGGCCCAGACCTGGGGGCAGTTGTGCTTTGGAACCCTCGGATAGAATTCTGAGCAGTCATCATTTGGGCCTGCTGTCCTCTCCTTTCTGGTTTGTCAGCATTCCTGTAACAGCCAGTTACGCTATGACCCCTTTCTTCTAGGCCATGGCTGGATTCCTTGGCAGTCACAATTTGCCTGAACAATCCAGGGCTGACATAATCTGGCTAATGTCAGAATAGGCTGCCTTGCAGAAAGGTGTTTGTGATGCTCTAAGTGGATAAGGGCATAAAAACCATGAAGGTTGGCCTCAGGATATCCAAGTGCAGTGTGTTTTTTAGTCCAGGTGTTCTCGCCTCTCCTCCCAGGAGTCCTTAAAAACACTCACGTTTGGCCGGGCGTGATGGCTCATGCCTGTAATCCCAGCACTTTGGGAGGCCGAGGTGGGTGGATCACCTGAGGTTAGGAGTTCGAGACCAGCCTGGCCAACATGGAGAAACCCCATCTCTACTAAAAATATAAAAAAGTAGCCAGGCATGGTGGCACAAGCCTGTAGTCCCAGCTACTTGGGAAGCTGAGGCAGGAGAATCGCTTGAACCCAGGAGGCAGAGGTTGCAGTGAGCCGAAATTGCTCCACTGCATTCCAGCCTGGGTGATAGAATGAGCCTCCATCTCAAAACAAAACAAAACAAAACAAAACAAAACAAAACAAAACAAAAAAACAAAACACTCATGTTCATTTCTTCAGCCTGGATCCTTGAGACTGCAGCCTGGGCTATTTAGAATTCATAGATTCAAGATATGGACTCAGTGGCCTCTTTATATATTTTTGAAAGCAGGAATAATTTTATATCATTATTTTATTGCTTTGATGATTAATAATATTCATATTATTAACCACGTTATAAGTTCAGATTTTCTGCTTTCCAGAAACCGGTCATGAGAAAATCTGAACTTGTAAAATGACTTCATTAAGGATAATCATTTTTTCACACTAAAAATATTTATCCAGTAACACTCTGTATAGTCTGGGTCTGGGGGAAAAAAGGGAATAAGCCATAGATTCAGGAGTTTTTGAGATAGGGAGTCCCTCTATCCCTTGACTATAAAGCTTAATTCGATTTGAGGAAAGAGCTGTTTATACAGCTTTTCAGGAAGCTTGCTCCTGCTCCTAGTTGGGGGTGTCTGTACCATCTGTAGGGTTACTTTCTATTTCATTTATTTTCAGGTCACAAAGTCTGCGCAGCACTCAGGAAGCTTGGAACATTGTCATTGTGGAGGGAATTGTTCAGACCTGAGGCAAAATAAAAACTGAAAGTGAAGGCCAGGTGTGGTGGCTCATGCCTGTAATCCCAGCACTTTGGGAGGCCAAGGTGGGTGGATCACTTGAGGTCAGTTCAAGACCAGCCTGGCCTACATGAAACCCCACCTCTACTAAAAATACAAAAATTAACCAGGCATAGTGGTATGTGCCTGTAATCCCAACTACTCAGGAGGGTGAGGCAGGAGGATCGCTTGAACCCAGGAGGCGGAGGTTGCAGTGAGCGGAGATCACGCCACTGCATTCCAGCCTGGGCAACAGAGTGAGACTCTGTCTAAACAAAAAAAAACCTAAAACTGAGAGGCAGGTGTAAAACAGGCTTGAGGATTCATTTCAAGATATAAATAAACCTACGCAGACTTTCTTCCCCACTGGAGTCCCAGGGAAAAGTGAGAAGCAGCCAGGCATGCACAAAGAGATCCCTGAGATTCCAGAGGCAGCTGGTTACTCCCTCTGGAAGGAAGCAAGGGAGGTGTGAGGAGGGAGGGCTAAGGAGTTCTGTCCTGTGCTGTTTAAAGAAAACCAGACAGCAGCTCACATTAGTCCCTGACGTTTCCATGTCACGGCAGGTGGCACATGGTGCAGAAGAAGCCCAGTCAGCTACCACTAGCCGTGTGGCTGTGTTAGCCCAGGTCTTCCAAGTAGCAGACACCAAGATAGGGTTAGACTGCAGGAGATTATTCGGTAAGTGTGCAAAACTAGAGAGGGAGCTGGCAAGGCTGAGAGAGCCATCAGACTTCAATGCGGGTCTGACCCATGTGATGGAGAAGGGGAAGGAAGGAAGTTTACATCAAAGTATCTTACACTGTGGTGCAGTTCTAAGAAAGGTCAAAACAAGGCCAGTGGATGAGGGGGGTCCTTGAGCTAAAGATTTCCTTCAGAGCAGTGCCCTCAATCTCAACTTCCAGGTCTGCCTTAGTATCCCCATAGGTGGATACTAGTGGGAAGTATGGCCTCAGGGCAAACACCTCAGGCAACTTATCTGAGTTTTGGTTTCCTCAATTATAAAGTGAAGGTTTTTGAGAGGATTATATAAAATGGCATATTTAAATTAAAGTGTTTATGGCCGGGGTGCTGTGGCTCATGCCTGTAACCCCAGCACTTTGGGAGGCTAAGGCAGGCAGATCACGAGGTCAGGAGATCGAGACCATCCTGGCTAACACAGTGAAACCCCATCTCTACTAAAAATACAAAAAAATTAGCCAGGCATGCTGGCAGGTGCCTGTAGTCCCAGCTACTCGAGAGGCTGAGGCAGGAGAATGGTGTGAACCCGGGAGGCAGAGCTTGCAGTGAGCCTAGATTGCCCCACTGCACTCCAGCCTGGGTGACAGAGACTTTGTCTCAAAAAAAAAAAAAAAGTGTTTAGAATGGAATCAACTGCCTAACAAATGTTCAATGAACATAAATTCCCTTCCTTGTCTTCTTGTACCTATCTTGAGGCAAGTTTGGCACAGCAATACGACTCCTCTCCCCAGCCCTTCCTTCAGTCATCCTTCCTCCCTCTCCCCAGCCAGACACACAGGAGGCAAGTATGTGGCCCTAAAGGCCAGGGCCTCAGTGCTTGTGTTTTTGTGTTTTGGTAGCCAGGCCTTGAGCCTTTATCCTAGATGACATGGGGCTTCGGCTAGGCTAGGGTGGAGAAGGGAGACCGCAGAAGGAGAGATACCATTTTTTTTTTTTTTTTTGAGAGAGCGATAGTCTCTTTCTGTCACCCAGACTGGAGTACAGTGGTGTGATATCGGCTCACTGTAACCTCCACCTCCTAGGTTCAAGCAATTCTCATGCCTTGGCCTCCCGAGTAGCTGGGTTTACAGAAGTGCACCACCACACCCAGCTAATTTTTATATTTTTAGTAGATATGGGGTTTTGCCATGTTGGCCAGTCTGGTCTTGAACTCCTGGCTTCAAGTGATCTGCCTGCCTCAGCCTCCCAAAATGCTGGGATTACAGACATGACTCACTGCATCTGGCCAGATACTATTCTTACTTGGGAGAGGTTACTATGTAGTTGGAAGGATGAGCCACACCCCTTGGGAATACCCTCAGGGAGGACACTTAGGGAAGCTCTGCTCCAAAAATTTTCAGGCTGGGGTCCAGAGGATCTGCTGCCCTGGGACTAATGCACATGTTCCCTCAGAGAGAGCCTTTAGGGATGGCTGTGTAAGGCAGTCCCCAGCCCCACTCTGCCCGCTGTCTCCACCGCACCCTCTATCATCCTCCGCCTGCCTCATGCTCCTGCAGTGCTCTTCTCTCTCTGTCTCTCTCTCCCCAACCTCATAAATCTAGGCTTTGTTCCTGCTGGTCCCTCTCCTTACAATGTCTTTCCCCTCCTAGTGAACACCTGCTTCTCTATCTAGCTCAGATGTCCCTTCTTCTGGGCAGCCTTCCGTGACACAATGTTCTCACAACTGACTCCAGTCCCTAGGCCTGGCACCCCACCTCTCTGTGCCTCAGTTTCTGTAGCAGGAAAATAGGGTGATGATGATAGTACTACTATAGCTAATCACAGGGTAGTGGTAAAAATTAAATGAGATGATAAAAGCACCTTGTGAGGGGGCTGTATCAGTGAGTGTCACGGTCAGTGGTAGGTATGTGTCAACAGATGCATACCTCATTGGTGAGCATATAATACTGTATGTTGCTGGGGGAAGCCTACGATGTGAGGACATGAGAGAAGCACTGGACTCAGGGTCAGAAGGCCTGAGTCTCCCTGCTGCAGATGGCCTCTGTGTCCCTGAGCCAAGCCTTGTCCTCCCTGGGCCTCAGTTTCCTCCTTTGTACATTTGCGCATGGCCTCCAGGAGCCCTCCTGGCTATCCTAGCTTGGCTCAGAAGCTCTGGGTCCTGGGCTCTGCAGGCATTGCCTGAGCTGAGGCCCTCCCTGCCCAGCTCCTGTTCTCAGTGCTGGCTCCCTAAGCTGGACAGCTCCCGTGCTATTAATATTCCTGAAGACAGCAAAGGCTCCCAACTCTCAGCATCTGGACAGCACCTCAGGCCAGGAGCATGGAAGCCCAGGCACACATCAGACCCAGAGCTCCAGAGTGAGGTGTGGGAGAGTGGGGAGCTCCCTCCTGGAAGAGGAGGTTGGTACCGGCAGCGAGGAGCTCCAGTGCTTCAGAGGGGAAGCAGGAGGGGGTTGGGTACATCCTTAGTGGAGGAGCTCAGAGACTGTGACTTTTGGGTTTTGCCTGCAATCTTTAGGGCCAAGATCACCAAAATCATTTAGACCCTGACATCCTAATTGGTTCTAATCCACATATAGAATATAGGATTCTCACTTGATCCTACGGAAGATAAAAATTTTCCACTGTGAATGTTCAGAATCTTCTTAGCAATCAAGGGCTCTATCCCACACATAGCAATTTTGTCACATCCTAGACTATAGGAATTTTTTTTTTAAGTGCTTCAGTGTGTCTTTGATGCTGGATTTGGTAATTGGTTCTTAGGTTTTAAAGACTTGGTATTTCCATGGTGAGTCATCATTGTTCGTTGACATACCTCATTGCCTAATGCCATTTATAGCCCCAAAAGATAACACACATCATATGAAGATTTTTTAAGCTGCCCTTCTTTAAACAGATTCTATATTGCACTGTTTGCTAGGTCACTCATCCATCCAGTATCCTCTCTGCTTCCTCATTTCCCCTGTGTGCTGGAGGCTGTGCTCTCACCTTCACACCCCTCATTTTATTTAATCCTCACAACCGTCTTAGCCAGGCAAGAATTATTATCCCCTTTTCAAAAATGAGAAAAATATGACTCAGAGAAGTTAAGTGATGTGCCCAGGGCCACAGAACACAGTAAGCGACTGAAATCAGAATTTCAACGTAGGGCACTATACTTTTCATCATAGCAAATTGGCCTCCTCTCACCTCCTAAGCTCTCCACTTCTCAGAGCATTCAAGTTGTCCTCACTATTGTGTGTGTGTGTGTGTGTGTGTGTGTGTGTGTGTGTGTGTGTTTTAGACACAAGGTCTTGCTCTGTTACTCAGGCTGGAGTGCAGTGGTGAGATTATAGCTCACTGCAGCCTCAAACTCCTGGGCTCAAATGACCCTCCTACCCTAGCCTCTCAAGTAGCTGGGACTATAGGCACATACCACCACACCTGGCTAATTTAAAAAAAAAAATTTTTTTAGAGATGGGGTCTTGCTCTATTGCCCAGGCTGGTCTCAAACTCCTGGCCTCAGGGGATCCTCCCACCTCAGCCTCCCGAGTACCTCCCCACTATTTTGAAGCAGAGAACACTGGGGAGAATTATGAGTTTTTTGTTTGTTTGTTTTTGTTTGATGAGAAGAATGTTGTCCAGGTTGATTTTTTTTTTAATTCTTGATGAGAAGAATATTGTCTAGGTTGATTTTTTTTCATGAGCTTATTTATTCATTCAATACATTTCAATGAGAGCTGGCTAAACAGGGACACTTGGTGTTAGCCCAGAGACCTACAGGTCATGGCCACCTATTACCTACCAGGACCCATGGGCACTCCATAACCACCCTGCTCCCACCCGGAAAAAAGAGTCATAAACAATTAGGACCCAGACAGGGGGTGACTGGTCTTGTAGGAGAGGGTCCAAAGAAGTGAGGACAAAACCCTACCAATTAGAAATCAAGTCTGAACTCCAGGCAGGATAAAAGAAAGAAAAAAAAAAAAAAACCCATCAACTCAAAAATCCCTCTGTTCCTGTTAAGAGCATAAGCTTTAGATTACAATGTCTTACATAGTGGCGAGATATCCCTGGGAAGGAGGTGTTGTGAGGTGGGGAAATAGAGGCACCAATGTTGGCACCCAGAAAATCTGGGGCCGTCTCTCCATTAAGTGGCTTGATCTCTCTGGCCTATGCTTCTTTATCTGTAAAACAGAAAGATGCTTTCTGTCTCTTGGGATGAGATGAGTAAATGAGCTAATACGTGCAAAGCCCTCCATTCCTGAAATGTGGCAGCTACTTTGAAATTGTTATTTCAATGCCATGAGTTATGTGTGGAGCAGTTGGTCCAGAATAGAGGGGGACCAAAATTTGGATCAAAGTACAGTCCCCCCTCCCTTAGGGATTAAGTGTTCATATAAGATAGACATGAATTGTTGCAAAGGCACACCCTTCTTCCCAACATGCCAGTGAGACTTCTACATCCTATCAAGGAGTTAGTCTAAATGGAAGAGAGGTGGGCTCTAGTCCAGGAACTGTAATAGACCAACCATATGCCATTGACAGATGCTAACAATGATTGCAAACAAAGGAGGATGGCGTGCATAAATGAAGGGTCCTCTACATGCTCTGGAGGAATGGGAACATCTATCTGAGACCCCTGGTTGGGGACTATAGGCTTAAGAAGGCCAATGCAATAGGGGAGACAGCATGGTAGAGAGAAAGAAGCTGAACTTAAAGCCAGAAGAGCCAGGTTCAAGTCCCAGCTCTACTTTCCAATAGGCTTTGAGACCCTGGGCAAGCCACCAAGTGTCCTGTCTTGTTTATGAGAACAGTTGTCTTAGTGTCTGCCTTACCTTGGTCATAAAATTGTCAGAAAAACAAAGCAGGTCCCTCAAAAAATTAAACATAAAATTACTAGATGATCCAGCAATTTCACTTCTAGGTATATAAAAGAATTGAGGCTGGGCTCAGTGGCTCACACTTGTAATCCTAGAACTTTGGGAGGCTGAAGGGGGAGGACTGCTTGAGGCAGGAGTTCAAGACCAGCCTGGGAAATATAGTGATACCCCTGTCTCTACAAAAAAAAAATTTTTTTTAATTAGCTGGGCCAGGTGGCATGCACCTCTGATCCTGGCTACTCAGGGGGCTGAGGTGGGAGGATGGTTTGAGCCTGGAAGGTTGAGGCTGCAGTGAGCTGTGATCCCACCACACTGCATTCCAGCCTGACTGATAAAGTGAGATCCTGTCTCAATAAATAAATAAAATAATTGAAAGCAGGAACTTGAACAGATATTTGTACCCTCATGTTCATAACAGCGTTATTCACAAGAGCCTAACAGTGGAAACAACCCACGTGTCCATTAATGGATGAATGGATAAGCAAAATATGATACATGCACAATGGAATACCATGTAGTCTGAAGAAGGAATGTAATTCCGATACATGCTTCAACATGATCCTGGAAAACACTATGTTAAGTGAAAGAAGCCAGACACAAAAGGAGGACAAATGTATGATTCCAGGTAGATGAGATATCTAAAATAGTCAAACTCATAGAGAAAGAAAGTAGAATAGTCATTTCAGGAACTGGAGGAGGAAGCAATGAGGAGTTACTGTTTAATGGATACAGAGTTTCCGTTTAAGATGGTGAAAAAGTTTTAAGATGGATGGTGGTGATGGTTACACAACATAAGTATACTTAATGCCAAAGAATTTTACAGTCAAAAATTTTTAAAATGCCCAGCTACTCTGGAGGCTAAGGCAGGAAGACCGCTCGAGTCCAGGAGTTCAAGGCTGAAGTGAGCTATGATTGTGCCACTGCACTCCAGCCTGGGTGACAGAGTGAGACCTTGTCTCAAAGAAAAAAAAAAGGTAAAAAAGATAAATTTTATATTTTGTATATTTTAACACAATAAAAATGACCTTTTCAAAAAAAGAAAGATATAGGCCGGGAGCAGTGGCTCACGCCTGTAATCCCAGCACTGTGGGAGGGCGAGGCGGGCAGATCACGAGGTCAGGAGATCGAGACCATCCTGGCTAACACGGCGAAACCCTGTTTCTACTAAAAATACAATTCGCCGGGTGTGGTGGCAGGCGCCTGTACTCAGGAGGCTGAGGCAGGAGAATGGCGTGAATCCGGGAGGCAGAGGTTGCAGTGAGCTGAGATCGCGCCACTGCATTCCAGCATGGGAGACAGAGTGAGAATCCATCTCAAAAAAAAAAAAAAAAAAAAAAAAATCTACTGTAGAGGAGAGTCCTTTGCAATGTGTACAGCAATGTGAAATAATTAGCTGTGGTAGAGGGGTTAGGAGGCAATAGTTACATTATTGTAACTACCCTCTACCACAGCTAATTATTATTGCTCTACAAGATTTCATATTGCTCTACAGGTTCTCTTAGAGCAACTGTCAAAATTAAGACCCTCATCCAGGACTTCTACAAACTGTTTTCCGATCTGAAAAATAGCAGGAAGGCATAGATTTTTTCTTTTTTAAGACACTGAAAGAGCTGAATGTGATTTCCCTGGAAAGTGGGAAATGGGAGTGGTAGGGACTGATGTTTTTCCTAACAGGTTTGTAGAACAACTGGACTCTCAAAAAAACTTCAAATGTTCCTGATTCATTATTTTCTAATGCTCTTCATTTGCTATCTGTTCTGATCATCGACTTTTATCCCACAATAAACTTGAACCAGCCAATGAAAACCATGGTTGTTATTGCCAGGAAGAGGGTGCTGAAGAACACTGAGCATCCCATGTTCCTCCTTTCTGCTGGGCGGGCAGCGACGGGAGGGCCCTGCCCCAGGACTGCTCGGTGTGTCCCCACTGGTAAAAGGATCCATTGGATTTCCTGTTTATCAGCCTCTCAAGCATCTGCATCAGAGGCCTGGGTTCTCCAGAGCTTAGTTACCCCAGAGTGGGCTTTGCAGGTGGAGTTTGACAACCTCCGAGACGAAGACCGGACTCAGGGTCTAGGATACGTGGACAAGGTGCTTATCCTGGAGCAGCCTGGAGGTCTCGGCCCCTTTAATGACTGTACACCACTTAGGGTGAAAATTAAATTATAAACTGTGTGTATATGGGTTAATACATACCAACAAACAAAACTTAACTTGGGCAGTAAATTGGCACAATTCCTATAAACAACACTTTATAGGAAATAATTAAATAAGCAAATTAATATGCCCATTCATGTTTTTTAACAGCTTTAGGGAGATATAATTCACATACCATACAATATACCAATTTAAAGTGTACAATTCAGCCAGGCACAGTGGCTCACGCCTGTAATCCCAGCACTTTGGGAGGCCAAAGTGGGCGGATCATTTGAGGTCAGGAGTTTGAGACCAGCCTGTCCAACATGGTGAAACCCGTCTCTACTAAAAATATTTTTTAAAAATTAGCCAGGCGTGATGGGGAGGGCCCGTAATCCCAGCTACCTTGGAGGCTGAGGCAGGAGAATCTCTGGAACCTGGGAGATGGAGGCTGCAGTGAGCCAGGATCACGCTACTGTACTCTAGCCTGGGTGACAGAGTGAGATTCCGCCTCAAAAAAACAAAACAAAACAAAACAAAAAACTATACAATTCAATGGCTTTTGGCACATTAATTTATTAATCTTAACATTGTGAGAAAATACAACCTAAAATTTGCCATTGTAACCGTTTTTAAGTCCATAGTTGATTATATTCACAATGTTCTTTTATCCCTGTGAAGATGCCATTTTACAGATGAGAAAACTGAGGCTAAGTTAATGAATTTACCTATAGCTACTCAACTAGGAAGCGGCCAAGTAGAGTTGCAAACTCAATGTCAAGCTGAAGGCTGGGTGTTTCCCAGCAGGCCAGGTTGCCTTCTATAAGGTAGAGAGGCTCCTGGCACATCAGCCGTCCAGAGTAGCTGGAAGGTGGGCTTGTCGTTGCCTAAAGGAGCCAGGGGAAACCTCACAGCATGCTTTGGTCCCTCATGGCTCCTCACTGACCCACTTAACTTGACTTTGAACCACAGTGACATGTACTCTCTTTTGTGCCCTGTCACCTGTTCTCCCTAGAGGGCACAGATGGGCTACCTCCTCCTCCTCCTGGCCAAACTTTTTGAAAGAAGGACCCACAGCTCTCTCTGATTCCTTGTTCCTTGTTATTCCTCAGTCCACTGAGATCCAATCCCGTCATTCCTCTGATACTACCTGCCCCCATCGGTGTCACTGAGTGGCCTGGTGACCAAATCTAATGGATCCCTCTCTCGGGGCTGTACTGGCTTTTCCAGTGGCTCAGTGGCACCCCACTCTCCTGGTTCTCCCAACTCTCACCACTCCTCTGCTTCCCTCACTCTGTCCTTCCCTAAGATGCTGTGTTTCCTCAGAGTCCGGTCTCTCTTTGGACTGCACTTGCTTGCCTTGTCATTCTCCCATCTCCCTTAGATTCAGAACCATCCATGTGTGGCCACTACCAAATCTCTACCTCCTGCCAGGGCAGACCTCTCATCTGAGCTCCAGCCTCAAATCCTGCCTGGCCACCCTCCCTGGTCATCCCACAGGCACCTCAAGCGAACCATGTCTAATGGACCTCAGCACTTCTCCCCCTTCCAAAGCAGCTTCTCTCTCCATGTCCCTATCTCAGTGACACGCCCCATCATCTACCCAGTCACCAGAAGCGGAAACCTGGGAGTCACTCTCCGGAATGTGAACTCATAGGGCAGGATTTTTTTCTTACTTGTTTAAAGCCTATATTCCAAGCACCCGGAACTGGCTTAGCAGGTGCCTAATAAGTATTTGTTGAATGAATTCCTTTTTATTTTTTTAATAGAGATGGGGGTCTCACTATGTTGCCCAGGCTGGTCTTGAACTCCCGGCCTCAATTGATCCTCCCACCTCAGCCTCCCAGAGTGCTGGGATTACAGGCCTGGGCAACCACACCTGGCATTGAATGAATTCTTGCTTTCTCCCATGTACCAAAACCATCTCCAAGACCTGTTCATTTTGCCCCTTAAACATTCTCTTTCCTGGTGTGGTGATGCACACTTGTAGTCCCAGCTACTCCAGAGGCTGAGGTAAGAGGATTACTTAATTCCAGGAGTTCAAGGCTGGCCTACAGAACATAGCGAGACCCATCCTAAAAAAAGAATAAAATGCAAACATTCTCTCACATACTTCTGCATCCTCCAACAACGCTGCTGCTCCCCTATCCTAAGTCCCCTGCATCTCTTGCTAGGACAAGTGCAACAAACTCCTCCCTGGTCTTTCTGCTTTTGCTCTCCCATTCCCTGGGGCACCAGCTGGCGGATGCTTTCTACAGCCCCAGCATGACCTTGCCCTCACCTGCTTAAAACCCTGCAAAGAGTCCCTGTTGATATGAGGACAAACTGTTTTGGCATTGAGGGGGTTAGAGAATAGTTTCAAATAAATGTTTTTCTACTCCCTGCAGCAGACTGAGGACCAGAGCCCTTGGCACGCCCAGCCCAAAACTTTTTTCCTGATGGTTGGCGGGTGTCGAAGAGCCCTCTAAAATCAGAGACTCTCCCAAGGGGAGTGGTGTCGAGCTCTCTGACATCGGGGAGCTCTGCCAGCTCCTTGCCAAGATGCTGGCCTAGTTTAGGGCTCCCTTGGCCTTCTATGCCCTCCCTTTCCCTTTGCTCCTCCCACTCACTGTAGAGTCCATTCAGGGCGCATGACCTGGGTGTTGCTACTAGCAGAGGTGAGAGAAAGAGAAGAACGAGAGAAAGTGAGCTGCCAGGGAGACTCAGCCCCTTCTCTCCTGGGATCCTTCTTTCTCACCATCCTGAGTCTGCACCCTGATCTACATGTGGTCATCACTGAGGGTCTCCTAGGGGCTTGGCAGATGGGGACACTAGGCTGCCAAAGGGGCAGAGGCCTTTGTCAGAGTAAGCAGGAGAGAGAGAGAGAGAGAGAGAGAGAGAGAGAGAGAGAGAGAGAGACCGAGAGAGACCTAGTGTCCTGTCTTCCCTGAAGGAAAAGACTCCTGGCTTCACGTGCCTTCCTGGCCTTGGGTCTTGGAAACTTAGAGCCTGAGGTTGAGCCTGGAGTGATGGGGACTGGAGGCACAGGGGTTTCCTGGGGGTAGGACACAAAGGGATTCTGCCTGCAGGGAGGTCAAAATGCTTTGAACTCAGGCTACAGGAATCTTTGAGAAGTGCTCACAACTCAGATTCTAAGGACACCCTAGCGAAGTGACTGAACCGAGGCTGTGGGACCTTTTTGGGAAATGCACTAAATTGAGGCTGCAGGGGCTTACTGAATTCAGGCAGGGGGTTCTTAGGAAATGTGCTGACTCTAACTGTGAGGCTGTCTAGGGAGGCTGATAAACTCATGTCCAACAGGACATTCTTGAGGACTGCATTGAACTCAAGTTGTAGGGGCTTCTTGGAGAGACCCATGAACTGAGTTTATGGACACTTTTTGGGGAGGTCACTGAACTCTCACTGCATGCCTGGAACTTTGCTTGCAGACTCAGAGTCCACGTGGCTGCCCTCTGCTACACAAACTCAGACGTATAAGACCTACAGACAGACACGGACATGGACAGCAGTCACCCAGGGATCATTCACAGTCTGTCCTCTCTCCACACATACACCCCGTCTTTTCAGTCCCCTCTCCTGGTTCTTCCATATTTTCCTAACCTCTGAACACAGGAATGTTCAGGGTTCAGTCCTCAAACCTCCCCACTTGTTTATACTCCTTTTTTTTTTTTTTTTTGAGACAGGGTCTCACTCTGTCACCCAGGCTAGAGCACAGCGGCCCAATCTCGGCTCCCTGTAACCTCTGCCTCCCGGGTTCAAGCAATTCTCGTGCCTCAGCCTCCCAAGTAGCTGGGACTACAGGCACATGCTACCATGCCCAGTTAATTTTTGTATTTTTAGTAGAGACTGGGTTTAACTATGTTGCCCAGGCTGGTCTTGAACTCCTGACCTCAAGCAATCCCAGCAATGTCTACCCGGGCACTCTTCACTCCTTTACCCAGCTTTGTATTTTCTCTGTAGCTCTTATCACAGTCTGATATACTGTAGATTTATTTGCTTATTTGTTCATTGTCCATCTCTTCCCACTTAAATATAAACTCCATTAAGGCAAAGACTTTGTCTTGTTCACTGCTGTATCCCTCCAATTACAACAGTGCTTGGAAAATAGCAGTGCTCAATAGATATTTGTTGAATGAATGCTGGGAACCAAGTGAATATTTGTTGAATTGAGGGGAACTGGATCCCACTCTTTTTTCTTTTTCTTTGAGACAGACTCTTGCTCTGTGCCCAAGCTGAAGTGCAGTGGTTCAATCTTGGCTCACTGCAACCTCTGCCTCCCAGGTTCAAGCGATTTTCCTGCCCGAGCCTCCCAAGTATCTGGGACTACAGGCATGAGCCACTGCTCCTGGCTAATTTTTGTATTTTTAGTAGAGACGGGGTTTCACCATGTTGGCCAGGCTGGTCTCAAACTCTTGACCTCAGGTGTTCCACCCACCTCGGCCTCCCAGAGTGCTGGGTTTACAGGCTTGAGCCACTGTACCCATAATACAGGTAACATAGCCTACATGAGTAATATCTAGTCTGAAAACGAATACCGCCTTGAGTATTTAAAACAGAGAGATGTTAATAGACATCACACAAGCAATGGAAGAATCAAGAAAACACTGGAGAGGATGATGCAACTCAGATCAGCAGCAGCAGGAAACCATTTCTCCTAGGCCAGAGGGTGAGAAGGAAGGTATTCAGGGCACAGGGACCAGGGACACCAACAGATACTTTCTCATAATTCTGACAGCTGCTGTAAGGAGAGGAGTCTGGGGCATCTGGCCGGGTTTCCAAATCCGCTCTGCCCTTTTCTTCCAAGGATGATCTGGTTCTGCTCTTTGATCCAGGGCACTGCTTTAAAGAGCCTGTTCGTGTATGACAGGTACCAGACTAGTATTGTCCACTGGTGCGTGGACTCTGATAGCACCCAGAGGATCCACTGTTCCTGTGGCAGTGGAGGATGGATGACAGGACACACCCTGGGTGCAGCTGGTGTCTTTAATTTAGTACAAGCACCTTTCAAAGATCTCATTACACTTGAAAGCCTCACCTCCGGAAGGCAGTGGGTGGGGGAGTAGCTGTTCAGCCGCAGTAGAGATAGGACCAATGGGTGCATTTCTGAGGAAGTAGGCTTCAACTAAGGAAGAAGTTTTTTTTTTTTTTTTTTTTTTTTGAGACGGAGTCTCGCTCTGCCGCCCAGGCTGGAGTGCTGTGGCTGGATCTCAGCTCACTGCAAGCTCCGCCTCCCGGGTTCACGCCATTCTCCTGCCTCAGCCTCCCGAGTAGCTGGGACTACAGGCGCCCGCCACCTCGCCCGGCTAATTTTTTTTTTGTATTTTTTAGTAGAGACGGGGTTTCACCGTGTTAGCCAGGATGGTCTCGATCTCCTGACCTCGTGATCCGCCCGTCTCGGCCTCCCAAAGTGCTGGGATTACAGGCTTGAGCCACCGCGCCCGGCCGGAAGAAGTTTTTAACACAGCTGCCAGTAATGGCCTTGGCTCTCTTGTGAAGGAGTTAGCTTCCTGCTCCAGAAGGTATTCTAGCGGTCTGTCAAAAATCTTGCAGTGAGGAAAGCCTACAGCAGCCTACAAAAGCCTGCCGAATGCCTTCTCCATTGCTTCTAACTTTGTCCAACTCTGAATTCTTTTTTTTTTTTTTTTTTTTTTTTGAGACGTATCACTGGTGTCGCCCAGGCTGGAGTGCAGTGGTGCCATCTCAGCTCACTGCAACCTCCACTTCCTGGGTTCAAGTGATTCTCCTGCCTCAGGCTCCTGAGTAGCTGGGATTACAGGCATGCACCATGACACCTGGCTCATTCTTTTGGTATTTTTAGTAGAGATGGCGTTTCGCCATATTGGCCAGGCTGGTCTCGAACTCCTGACCTCAAGTGATCTGCCCGCCTCAGCCTCTCAAAATGTTGAGATTACAGGCAAGAGCCACCATGCCCAGCCTAGCCCTCTATTCTTGACACATCCTTCTGCAGACCAACCCCATGTCTGCAAGTTTCATAACCCCAGCGAGAGAGCATCTGAGGGCAGGGTTGGCATGTGCCACTCAATGGGCCTTCCCTCCTGCCTCACTTCTCACTCCCATGACCAACTCATAGTCTAGCTTTTGGGTTGTGGAAACTGGCACTTGTTGAGTGTAGTAGAGCAAATAACAGTCCCCCAAAGATGTCCACATCTTAATTCCTGAACCTACGTTGTTTTACATAGCAAAAAGAGGTCTTGCAGATGTGATTAAATTAGAAATCATGGGATGGCGAGATGATCACGGATTAGCCAGGTAAGCCCAATGCAATCACTAGAGTCCTTACAAAAGAAAGGCAGGCTAGGGAAAAAAGAAGCAGGGGTTGGAGTGATGTTCTTTGTAAAAATGGAGGAAGCAGCCATGAGCCAAATAACGCAGGTGACATCAGAAGCTGGAAAAGGCAAGGGAATGGATCTCCCCTAGAGCCTCCAGAAAGAATGCAGCCCTGCTAACACCTTGCTTTTAGCCCCATGAGACTCATTTTTTTTCAGGCTTCTGACCTCCAGAACTGCAAGATAATAAACTTGTATTGTTTCAAGCTACTACATTGGTCATAATTCATTTTCTTTTTTTTTTTTTTTTTTTTTTTTGAGACGGAGTCTCACTCTGCTGCCCAGGCTGGAGTACAGTGGCCAGATCTCAGCTCACTGCAAGCTCCGCCTCCCGGGTTTACGCCATTCTCCTGCCTCAGCCTCCCGAGTAGCTGGGACTACAGGCGCCCGCCACCTCGCCCGGCTAGTTTTTTGTATCTTTTTTAGTAGAGACGGGGTTTCACTGTGTTCGCCAGGATGGTCTCGATCTCCTGACCTCGTGATCCGCCCGTCTCGGCCTCCCAAAGTGCTGGGATTACAGGCTTGAGCCACCGCTGCCCGGCCCATAATTCATTTTCAAAACAGTAAACTAATATAGAGGACTTATGATCAATTCCCATGACAATCAACACAACAGCCTGGTAGTTGACAAAAAAAAAAAAAAAGGCCAGGCATGGTGGCTCACACCTGTAATCCTAGCACTTTGGGAGGCCAAGGAGGGTGGGTCACTTGAGGTCAGGAGTTCAAGACAAGCCTGGCCAATATGATGAAACCCCATCCCTACTAAAAACACAAAATTAACCGGTCATGGTGGCAGGCACCTGTAGTCCCAGCTACTCAGGAAGTTGAGGCACGAGAATCATTTGAACCCAGGAGGCAGAGGTTGCGATGAGTCGAGATTGCACCACTGCACTCCAGCCTGGGCAACAGAGCAAGACCCTGTCTCAAAAAAATAAACAAGAAACATTTTCCGTAAGAAGGAAGCAAACGTGGTAGTTAAAAGCCTGGGCCTTGGAGGCAGACAGACCTGATTCAAATCCAAGCTCTGCTGGGTTGTGTGATAGTTCAGAGCTTCATTTCTTCATCTATAAAATGGGAATGTTACAGCCACCTTGCCCAAGGTGGTTGTGAAGATGAAATAAAATAATGCAGTTAAAGCACTCAGCATAGGGCCTGGAACATAGGAAAGGCTCAGGTAAATAGTAGTGGCAGCTATTATTACTCCTACCACCATCTCCACCATTGCTACTACTGTTACATTGCTACTACCAATACTACTGCAGTTGCTGCTGCTACTACTACTACTGCTAATATTACTATTGCTATTTACAACAACAATATCTATGCCTGGGGCCAGACACAGTGAAGCACTCCTGTAATCTCAGAACTTTGGGAGGCTGAGGCAGGAAGATTGCTTGAGCACAAGAATTTGAGACCCACCTAGGCGACACAGCAAGACCCCATCTCTACAAAAAATAAAAATGAAAAAATTAGTCAGGCGTAGTAGCGCATATCTGTAGTCTTAGCTACTTGAGAAGCTGAGGTGGGAGGACTGCTTGAGCCTAGGAGTTTGAGGTTGCTGTGAGCTATGATCGTGCCACTGCACTCCAGCCTGGACGACAGAGCGAGACACTGTCTCTAAACAAAACAAATCTATGCCTGAAGATCAGGAGTGAAGTCACAAAAAGGATGAATAGAGACAGCGGCAACAATAAGGGAGGATGTGCTTAGAAGGGGTCAGAGTCTGGAAGTCACAAGCTCACACTGCTGTTTGGGATTGAATTTTGAGTCTGAAGCCTGGTCTGAGGGCTCTTGAGGCTGAGGAGGTTAACATCTGCATCCACCCACTCATCACTGCTGGAGTGTCTGTTTCTGGGGTGCAGCCTCCTGGCTAAGAGACCCTGGCTCGGGATCACCAACCAAGGCCTTCCATCTGTGCTTCTGTCTGGCCCAGTGCCCTTCGGCCAGGCCTGGAATTACGGGATGCTGTGGAAATGCAGAGAGGTGACATAGCCAGAATTCAAGGTGCTGGCCTTTTGATCTTAGAGACAAACCAGGATCCTGAACCCAGTTACACACCCATTTCCTCATTGTATTTCCCAGTTGAGAAGACAAATCAGACAGCAAAAGAATGTGTGGGCAAGGTACAAATGCCTCTTCATTATTTCTGTGATTCTTTTCCAACGCCTCACTGTTGTTTAGGGGCCTACCCCGCTGCTTTTCTTTGAATGTACAGAAAGGCACCAGGTTGCTTTTCCCTAAGACTCTGGGTTTTGATGAGTAACACACTAAGACAGTATGCTGCAGATATTTTTAGCAGCAATACCACCTAATATGTTGTTAAGAATTCTCCTCTGGAGTCAGATACCATCTGGCCTCACATCCTGGCTTTGCTACTTGTTAACTGTGTGGCCTTGGGCAAATTCTTTAAGTTCTCTGAGGCTCAATTTCCTCATTTTATAATGGTTTTATTGTAGATACCTTCTAGAGTTCTTGGAAGGAGAAATGAGATGATTCATATAATCATACTGAGCACAGTGCCTGTACTTTAGCCATTACTCAGCAGATGTGGGTCATTGCTATTAGCGCTATTGTGATGTTACCACTTTCAGAGCATAGCCATAACTCAGGACCAGAGGCAGCCACAAGTCTAGATGCTAATATGGCTTTACCTCTCTGTGTTGTCCTAGTGGCCTGAGGCTGCATGCTTGGCAAGGTCTGGGAAGTTAGGACCCTTTCCCTTTCAGCGTTCAGGAGGGTGAGCAGCTTAAGGATCCACCAGGTGGGTTCAGCCAGGCACAGCTCTACAAACAAGGAAGACATGTTGACATGTTCCAGGGATGCTCCACAGCTGTTGTGGCAGGGATTGGTGTTGTTTATTATACTAAACCATAAAAGAGGCCGGACACAGTGGCTCACGCCTGTAAACCCAGCATTTTGGGAGGCCAAGGCAGGCAGATCACCTGAGGTCAGGAGTTCAACACCAGCCTGGCCAACATGGTGAAACCCCATCTCTACTAAAAATACAAAAATTAGCCAGACGTGGTGGCGGGCACCTGTAATTTCAGCTACCTGGGAGGCTGAGACAGGAGAATCACTTGAACCCGGGAGGCAGAGGTTGCAGGGAGCTGAGATTGTACCATTGCACTCCAGTCTGAGCAACAAGAGCGAAACTCTGTCTCAAAAAATAAATAAAAATTTTTTTAAAGTGAAAGAAATAAAAGAGGCCAGGTGTGGTGGCTCATGCTTGTCATTTCAACACTTTGGGAGGCCAAGGTGGGCGGATCACGAGGTCAGGAGTTTGAGACCAGCCTGGCCAACATAGTGAAATCCATCTCTACTAAAAATACAAAAATTAGCTAGGCATGGTGGTGTGCGTCTGTAATCCCAGCTGCTCGGAGAGGCTGAGGCAGGAGAATCGCTTGAACCTGGGAGGTGGATGTTGCAGTGGGCCGAGATTGCTCCACTACACTCCAGCCCGGGCGACAGAGTGAGACTCCGTCTCAAAATTAAAAAAAAAAAAAAAAAAAGAAATCAAAATCATTGCTGGGAAGTTGATTTCTAACTTTACATGTCTTTGGGTGAAATGTTGACTTAGCTGACTGGCTAATTAAGTTCTGAGTGATGAAAACATACCTGAGAAACCTTGACACTTCAGGTTTACTGTAAATGTCATAACTCGGGACAAGATGCCTGAGTACAAACAGGATATAGAGAATGAGTCAAATGACATTTGGCAAGGGCTTTGAATTCACTCCCTGGAGTGACAACAACCGGTGGGGGGTAGTGAATTAGGCATTCTCCTTTATCACAGATGGCAGTGAAATCACTGCAATCTTTGGGGATGTAATTTGGCTGTTCACATCAAACTGTTTATTTCTTTAGGCTTGGTAATCCCACCTCTGAGAATCTATTCTAAAGAAATAAGCCACAAATTTAGAAAGAGCTGTATGCATATATTTGTTCATTGGCTCGTTATGTATAAGAGTGAAAAGATGGAAACTTACACGTGAACCTAAAGGTCTAACAATAGGGAGTTGGTTAAATAAGTGAGAACATATCCACTCAGTGGCATATTATGCAGCCATTGCTAATGAGTATCATAAAGGCATAGGAAATGGTGTGTGGCATATATCAAGTGAAAAAGTTAAATACAAAATGGTGAAATTGTAACTATGTGAACAACTGTAAATAGAAAAAAAGATTGGAAAGACTCAAGAAAGATATTATTAGTGATTGTGTTTAGGGTGATGGAGAAATTGTGGGTAACTTTTTTGCACATGTTCCAAGTTATATAACTTGTGTGGGAGATAGAATGATGACCTTTCAAAGATCGCCTTGTCTTAATCCCTGGCCCCTGTGAATATGTTACCTTGCATGGCAAAGAGGGCTTTGCAGATGTGATTAAGTTAAGGATTTTCAGACGGGGAGAGCATTCTGGATTATCCAGGTGGGTTGAGTAGAATCACAAAGGTCCTTATAAAAGGCAGTTTGGGAGAGTCAGGGTGAGAGAGCAGTTTGAAAATGTTGTGCTCCTGGCTTTGAAGATGGAGGAAGGGGCTACGAGCCAAGAAATGTAGGCAACTTTCAGAAACTGAAAAAAACAGTGTCCCCTAGATCCTCCAGAAGGAACACAGCTCAGCCAACACCTTGACTTTAGTCCATTTAGACCTATTTCAAACTTCTAACTTCCCAGAAATGTAAGATAAAAAATGTTTGTTGTTTTAAGCCATTAAGTTTGTTATGACAGGGTATTGTGATTGTCCAGGCCTGTGTCACATGCCCACTCCTGCAGCCAGGGACTGGGAGGAATAGTGCATACAGCCAGAAAGAGGGCAATTCCTTAAAGGCATGCAAAAGCAGCAGCTATCCTCATTCCATTTTTATTTTCTTTAACATTTATTACGTTTTAATTGAATAAAAGTCATATGTATTTACAAATATAATTTTGTAAAAATAATTTCAACTATTCTATTTTATTTTATTTTATTTTTTGAGATGGAGTCTTGCTCTGTCATCCAGGCTGGAGTGCAGTGGTACAATCTTGGCTCACTGCAACCTTGCCTCCCGAGTAGCTGGGATTACAGGTGCATGCCACCACACCCAGCTAATTTTTGTATTTTTAGCAGAAATGGGATTTCACCATGTTGGCCAGACTGGTCTCGAACTCCTAACCTCAAGTGATCTACCCACTTTGGCCTCCTAAAGTGCTGGGATTACAGGCGTAAGCCACCATGCCCACAACTTTTATTTTAGATTTACAGGGTACATGTGCAGATTTGTTACCTGGTATATTGCATGATGCTGAGATTAGGCATATGAATGATCTCATCACCCAGGTAGCCAGCATAGTACCCAACAGGTAGTTTTTCAGTCCTCGTTCCTCCCCCTTTCCCGCCTCTAGTAGCCCCAGTGTCTATTGTTCCCATTTTTATGTCCATATGTACCCAATGTTTAGCTCCCACTTACAAGTGAGAACATGTGATATTTAGTTTTCCATTCCTGCATTAATTACTTTAGGATAATGGTCTCCAGTCCCATCCATGTTGCTGCAAAGGACATGATTTCATTCTTTCATGTCTGTGTAGTATTCCATGGTATATATGTACCACATTTTCTTTCCTTTTTGGAGACAGGGTCTTGCTGTGTTACCCAGGTTGGAGTGTTAATGGCCTGATTGCAGCTCACTGCAGTCTGAAACTCCTGGGCTCAAGGGATTCTTTGGCCTTGGCCTCTCAAGTAGCTGGGACTACAGGTGTGTGCCACCACACCTGGCTAATCAATTTTTTTTTTTTGGTAGAGACAGGGTCTCATCACCTTGCCCAGGCTGGTCTTGGACTCCTGAGCTCAAGCAATCCACCGACCTCAACCTCCCAAAAGCCGAGAGTACAGGCATGAACCAGTGCACCTACCTGCACATTTTCTTTGTCCAGTCCACTGTTGATGGGCACCTAGGTTGATTCCATATCTCTACTATTGTCAATTGTGCTGCGATGAATATATGAGTGCATGTATTTTTTTTGTAGAATAATCTGGATATTAGTCCTTTGTTGGATGCATAGTTTGCAAATATTTTCTCAAGTTTTGCAAATATTTCGTCAATTTTTGTTTTTGTTGCAATTGCTTTTGAGGACTTAGCCATAAATTATTTGCCAAGGCTGAAGTTCAGAATGGTATTTCCTAGGTTTTCTTCTAGGATTTTTGTAGTTTGAGATCTTACATTTAAATATTTAATCCATCTTCATTTAATTTTTGTATACAGTGAAAGGCAGGGGTCCAGCTTCATTTTTCTGCATATGGCTAGCCAGTTATCACAGCACCATTTATTAAATAGAGAATCCCTTTCCCATTGCTTGTTTTTGTCAACTTTGTCAAAGATCAGATGCTCTAAGTGTATGGGTGTATTTCTGGGTTCTCTATTCTGTTTGGTCTATGTGTCTGTTTTTCTACCAGTATCATGCTGTTTTGATTATTGTAGCTTTATAGTTTGAAGTTGGGTAATGTGATGCCTTTGGCTTTGTTCTTTTTGCTTAGGATTGCTTTGGCTATTCAGGCTCTTTTTTTGGTTCCATATGAATTTTAAAAGAGTTTTTCCTAATTCTGTGAAAAACAACATTGGTAGTTTGATAGGAATAGCGTTGAATTTGTAGATAGCTTTAGGCAGTATGGCCATTTTAATGATATTAACTCTTCTGGTCCATGAGTATTGAATGTTTTTCCATTTGTTTGTGTCATCTCTGATTTCTTTCAGAACTGTTTTGTAGTTCTCCTTGTAGAGATCGTTCACCTCCTTGGTTAGATGTATTCCTGGGTCCTTTTTGTTTTTGTGGCTCTTGTAAATGGCATTGCATTCTTGATTTGGCTCTCAGTGTGAATGCTATTGATGTATAAAAATGATATGATTTTTGTACATGAATTTTGTATCCTGTAACTTTACTGAAGTTATGAATCAGATCTAGGAGCCTTTTGGCAGAGTCTTTAAGGTTTTCTAGGTATAGAATGACATTGTCAGCAAAGAAAGGTAATTTGTCTTCTTTTTTATTTGGATGCTATTTATTTCTCTTTTGCCTGATTGCTCCGACTAGGACTTCCAGTATTATTTTGAATAGCAATGATGAAATTGGGCATCCTTGTCTTGTTCTTATTTTTATTTTTTTTAAATTTATTATTTTTTTTTATTTTTTGAGATGGAGTTTTGCTCTTGTCACCCAGGCTGGAGTGCAATGGCATGATCTCGGCTCACTGCAACCTCCACCTCCTGGGTTCAAGCAATTATCCTGCCTCAGCCTCCTGAGTAGCTGGGACTACAGGCATGCACCACCACACCCAGGGAATTTTGTATTTTTAGTAGAGACGTGGTTTCACCATGTTGGCCAGGTTGGTCTCAAACTCCTGACCTCAGATGATCCGCCCGCCTCGGTCTCCCAAAGTGCTGGGATTACAGGCATGAGCCACCATGCCCGGCCAATTTTTTTTTTTTTTTTTTTTTTTTTTTTTTTTTTTGAGACAGAGTCTTGTTTTTTTGCCCAGGCTGGGGTACGGTAGGCTCACTGCAACCTCTGCCTCCAGAGTGCAAGAGATTCTCATGTGTCAGCCTCCCGAGTAGCAAGGATTACAGGCAAGTGCGAAAATACCTGACCAATTGTTAGTAGTAGGGACAGGGTTTTGCCATGTTGGCCAGGCCGGTCTCAAACTCCTGGCCTCAAGTGATCTGCCTGCCTCAGCCTCCCAAAGTGCTGGGATTACAGGCATAAGCCACAGCACTGGCCTTGTTTCTGTTTTCAAAAGGCGTGCTTCCAGCTTTTGTCTGTTCATGATGTTGGCTGTGGGTTTGTCATAAATATTTTGAGGTACAACATGATGTTTTAAAATATGTATATATTGTGATATAAGTAAATCAAGCAAATTAACATATGCATACCTTATCTATCCATATTTTATATCATGATTAATTTGCATATCACTCCATAGTCTTCATAATTACCATTTTAATGGATTTAGGATTGCATCATACCATAGCTTGACTATCCCTTGTGTAATATTGTTGGCTACTTAGATTGCTTTTAAAATTCTTCTGTTATAAATAATGCTGTAATGAACATCTTTGTGCATATAGTTTTCTCTGTAAGTTAGATTACTTCTGTAAGATAGATTTCCAGAAGAGGGGTCACTGAACTAAAGGTGAGAACAATGATTTATTTCGGCAAACTGCTTTCCAGAAGGGCTTTATCAGTGCACAGAGTGGTGCAGCTGCTGAGGCAGAGTTGGAATTGTGCTGTCAGGCTTTGCAAACTGAGGTGGCTTGAAAGCATATTACAGATTGGTGTGTCCTGAGGCCATGACTAAAGCAACAAACAGGAAACATGTTTATCCTGCAAACTGACTTGTAGTTAGGTAATGCATACCTTTTTCATCTTTCAGATTGGTAAAACTTGAAAAGACTAATAGATAACATACAATGCTTGTAAGACTGAGAAAACATGCCACATCTTACTGGCTACCAAATACACAAAAAAAGGTTATTCTGGAGGGCTCTGTCTCATTCTGTTGTCAAAGGACCAAACCTGAGTTTAATACAGTCCTTGGATACAGCTGCAGATTGTAGGAAATATGGGGGACAGAAAAACCCGTTGAACTGCACCAAGTAAAACAGATGCCCTTGTACTTAGGTGATAGAAATGGAAATTACCACAACCTTGTGGGAAAATAATCTGGCCATATGAATTATAATTTAAAATACATATAATCTTTGACCTGGGAATCCCTTTTTTGTGAATTTAACCTATAAAAAGAAGGTATCAGGTCTGTTTCTTTTTGGTGTCATTTTCTCTCTCTTTATAGCTTACAGCTCCCAGCCTGAGTTGAGGCTATCATCTGTCTTTGGCCTTATCTCTAGGAGGTGCCATATTCTTTGTCTTAAACAACTAAGCATTTGATATGGACTGTGGCACAGGCAGCTGTCTCCAGTAGCCATTTTACCTTTCTTCCTTTTAGGAAGAGCCACAGAACCTGTGATCATCCAGTTAGAGGCCATGAAACCCAGCCTCCCTTACAGCTAGATGTAGCCACATGAATAAGTACTGGCCAACAGGACTTGAGTGCAAGGGATATGTGCAACCTCTGGGGGTGAAACAATCAGATTTATCCATCTGGAAATTTTGGCCTTGAGAAATACTAGTGAATATCTGCTGTCTCTTGAACTGAAAGACAGAATTGAGAGCTACAGGATGGCTGTTTTCTGCCAGGAGAAAAGAGAAGTGAGAAGAAATGTTTTGCAGAGAAAGGAGAATGGAGCGCATGCAAAACAGAAGGATTGAGGCTGGGATCCCATAAGGTCCCAGGGTGCTCAGAGCAGCTATTCCAGTCCTGTCCTTGTGTCCTTATTTTATTTTATTGTTTTTGAGACAGAGTTTCTGTTGCTTAGGCTGGAATGCAGTGGCACAATCATAGCTCACTGTAGCCTCGACCTCCTGGGCTCAAGCAATCTTCCCATTCCAGCCTCCTGGGCGTGTACCACCACAACCAGCTAATTTTAAAATTTTTGGTAAACACAGAATCTCACCATGTTCCCAGCCTAGTCTTGAACTCCTGGACGAAAGCAGTTCTCCCATGTCAGCCTGCCAAAGTCCTGGGATTACAGGCGAGAACCACAGTGCCCTGCCTTTTTGGTCCTTTTAATAGATGTCCTATTTTTCCTTCAGCTAATTTAAATGATATTTCTTTCATGTGCAAGAAAAGTGGCCTTCATGAAGATAAAGCCCTCAAGAATAACCTTTTTTTTTCTTTCCTGTATTTGATAGCCAATAAAATGTGGCAGGAAACTGAGATGTGGTTTGCTTTGCTGTTGTGGAAGAATTAGAAAAGGCTGGGCACAGTGGTTCACGCCTGTAATCCCAGCACTTTGGGAGGCTGAGGCAGGTGGATCACTGAGGTCAGGAGTTTGAGACCAGCCTGGACCATCTTTACTAAAAATACAAAAATTAGCCGGGCGTGGTGGTGTGCGCCTGTAATCCCAGCTACTGGGGAGGCTGAGGCATGGGAATCACTTGAACCCAGGAGGCGGAGGTTACAGTGAATCAAGATCACGCCACTGCATTCCAGCCTGGGCAATAGAGCAAGACTCAGTCTCAAACGAAAAAAAAAAAAAGAATTAGAAAGGATAACAGCCATTTGTTTAGTTAGTTATTCTTGGGGTTTCCCCCTTGTTTTCCAAAAAGGTATGCAAGTTTTTAAGTTTCCTGCCTCAGAGGAAGTTTGAACTGTAGGGCTGACAGAAGGGGTCACCTGAGGTGGTTTGCTCTCCTGGGTTAGGTTTCCAAAAGTTTGAGCTCTTTGAGGGGATTATTCTGGGGGAAGGGGGAGAGGTTAGATGTTCTAAGATAGGGTAGGCACAAGCCATGAAAGTGAGGGGAGAGTCCTTGAGACAAGAGGGGATAGAAGTCTGTAGATTCTGTGACTTTGGGGTCCTGTACTCTAACCTGACTAGTCCCAGGGAGATGACATGACCTCAGAGGGGACCAGCAGCCTGGTGTTTCCAGAGACTATGCCTTAGATCTTGACTTTCCATGCCTGACTGTTGCTTCCTGACCACAACATTTTACTTATAGAAACAGGAGAATTTTGACAGATTTGGCCTGCAGGCCATAGTTTGCCAACCCTTGAATGAGAATATCATCATTTAACAACCCTCAGTGAATTAACACATATGGGCATTAGGCACTATAACATGTTAACATGGCTGTTACCAACATAAAAAGGGAGATAACCAGGCATGTGTGTTTGCTATGGTCTTACCTAACACCTCTTACTCTGTTGTCAAAGGACCAAACCTGAGTTTAATCCAGTCCTTGGATACAGCTGCAGATGGCAGGAAACACAGGGGACAGAAAAACCAGTTGAACTGCACCAAGAATATGCAATCAGCAAAATCTAGACCATGGGAAGCTGTGCAGGTCAAAACGATTCTTTAACAGATTGGGTAAAGAAAAGGGATAGAGGGTGTGTTAGTCTATTTTCACACTGCTGATAAAGACATACTCGAGACTGGAAAGAAAAAGAAGTTTAATTAGACTTACAGTTCCATATGGCTGGGGAGGCCTCAGAATCATGGCGGGAGGCAAAAGGCATTTTTTTTTTTTTTTTTTTAGACGGAGTCTCGCTCTGTCACCAGGCTGGAGTGCAGTGGCACGAACTTGGCTCACTGCAACCTCCACCTCCCAGGTTCAAGCGATTCTCCTGTCTCAGCCTCCTGAGTAGCTGGGACTACAGGCATGTGCCATCACACCCAGCTAATTTTTTTATTTTTAGTAGAGACGGGGTTTCACCATGTTGGCCAGGCTGGTTTTGAACTCCCGACCTCAGGTGATCTGCCTGCCTCGGCCTCCCAAAGTGCTGGGATTACAGGTGTGAGCCACCGTGCCCAGCCAAAAGGCACTTCTTACATGGTGGCAAGTGAGAATGAGAAAGATGCAAAAGCGGAAACCCCTGATAAAAGCATCAGATCTCATGAGACTTATTCACTACCATGAGAACAGTATGGGGGAAACTGCCCCCATGATTCAAATTATTTCCCACAGGGTCCCTCCCACAACATCTGGAAATTATGGGAGTACAATTCAAGATGAGATTTGGGTGGGGACACAGAACCAAACCATATCATTCCACCCCGGCCCCTCCAAATTTCATGTCTTCATATTTCAAAACCAATCATACCTTCCCAATAGTCCCCTAAATTCTTAACTCATTTCAGCATTAATCAAAAAGTCCACATTCCCAAGTCCATCTGAGACAAGGTAAGTCCCTTCTGCCTATGAGCCTGTAAAATCAAAAGCAAGCTAGTTACTTCCTAGATACAATGAGGGTACAGGTGTTAGGTAAACACAGTCATTCCAAATGGAGAAACTGGCCAAAACAAAGGGGTTACAGGGCCCATGCAAGTCCAAAATCCATCAGGGCAGTCAAATTCTAAAGCTCCAAAATGATCTCCTTTCACTCCATGTCTCACATCCAGGTCACACTGATGCAAGAGGTAGATTCCCATAGTCTTGGGCAGCTCTACCCCTGTGGCTTTGCAGGGTATAGCTCCCCTCCTGGCTGCTTTCACAGGCTGATGTTGAGTGTCTGCAGTTTTCCCAGGTACACAGTGCAAGCAGTGGATCTACCATTCTGGGGTCTGGAGGATGTTGGCCCTCTTCTCACAGCTCCACAAGGCAGTGTCCCATTAGGGACTCTGTGTGGGAGCTCCGACCCCACATTTCCCTTGTGCACTGCCCTAGCAGAGGTTCTCCACGAGAGCCCCACCCCTGCAGCAAACCTCTGCCTGGGCATCTGGGCATTTCCATACATCTTCTGAAATCTAGGTGGAGGTTCCCAAACCTCAATTCTTGACTTCTGTGCACTCGTGGGCTCAGCATCATGTTGACGCTGCCAAGGTTTGGGGCTTGCACTCTCTGAAACCATGGGCCAAGCTGTATCCTACCCCCTTTTAGCAACAGCTAGAGTGGCTGGGACATAGGGCACCAAGTCCCTCGGCTGCATACAGCATGGAGACCTTGGGGCTGGCCCACAAAACCATTTTTTCCTCTTAGGCTTCTGAGTCTGTGATGGGAGTGGCTGCCATGAAGATGCCATGGAGACATTTATCCATTGTCTTGGGGATTAACATTCAGCTCCTTGTTTTATGCAAATTTCTGTAGCCAGCTTGAATTTCTCCTCAAAAAATGGGTTTTCCTTTTCTACTGCATTGTCAGGCTGCACATTTTATGAACTTATATTCTGTTTCCCTTATAAAACTGAATGCCTTTAACAGCACCCAAGTCACCTCTTGAATGCTTTGCTGCTTAGAAATTTCTTCTGCCAGATACCCTAAATCATCTCTCTCAAGTTCAAATTTCCACAAATCTCCAGGGCAGCGGCAAGATGCTGCCAGTATCTTTGCTAAAAATGTAACAAGAGTTATCTTTGCTTCAGTTCCCAACAAGTTTCTCATCTCCATCTGAGACCACCTCAGCTTGGACCTTATTGTTCATATCACTATCAGCATTTTTGTCAAAGCCATTCAACAAGTCTTTAGGAGATTTCAAACTTTCCCACATTTTCCTGACTTCTTCTGAGCCTCCAAACTGTTCCAACCTCTGCCTGATACCCAGTTTCAAAGTCACTTCCACATTTTTGGGTATCTTTTCAGCAACACTCCCCTATACTCATACAAATTTGCTGTATTAGTCTGTTTTCACACTGCTGATAAAGACATACCTAAGTCTGGGAAGAAAAAGAGGTTTAATTGGACTTTCAGTTCCACGTGGCTGTGGAGGCCTCAGAATTACGGTGAGAGGTTAAAGGCACTTCTTACATGGCAGTGGCAAGAAAAAATGAGGAAGATGAAAAAGCAAAAACTCCTTATAGAACCATCAGATCTTGTGACACTTATTCACTACTATGAGAACAGTATAGGGGAAACCCCCCACAATTCAAATTATCTTCCACCAGGTCCCTCCCACAACAAGTGGGAATTATGGGAGTACAATTCGAGGTGAGATTTGGGTGTGGACACAGAGCCAAACCATATCAGAGAGGAAGATATGGGTTGAAAGAAGCTTAGGGACATATTAGCTTGGAGAAGAATGGGAAAGACTGAACCCTAGTTTAATAATGCACTTTGGGTGATTAATAAAAAACTCAGGATATGAGGAAGGTTACAATTGGGAAGGAGCTCATGGATGGAACTTCTGGGGTAGGTGGCAAGATATTCTATTTCTTGACTTGGTGCTGACAAGAATCTTCACTTTAGATTGAGCTATGCATTTGTTTTCGGTGGGTTTGTTTGTGTATTTATTTATTCCTGAGATGGAGTCTCACTCTATTGTGCAGGCTGGAGTGCAGTGCTATGAACTCGGCTCATTGCAACCTCTGCCTCCTGGGTTCAAGTGATTCTCCTGCCTCAGCCTCCCGAGTAGCTGGGATTACAGGCACTCACCACCGCATCTGGCTAATGTTTGTATTTGTCAGCAGCATGAAAACAGACTAATACAGTAAAGTGGTAATTTAGTACAGTCAAGGTTTCATCATGTTGGCCAGGCTGGTCTCGAACTCCTTCCTGACCTCAAGCAATCTGCCCACCTCGGCCTCCCAAAGTGCTGGGATTACAGGCACTGTAATCCGTGGGCTACCACGGTCCTGTTTTGGGTGGGCTTTTAAAAAATTAGTTAATTAATTTTTTGATACAGGGGCTTGGTCTGTCTCCCAGGCTGGAGTGCAGTGGCACAATCATGGCCCACTGCAACTTGACCTACTGGGCTCAAGCGATCCTTCCACCTCAGCCTCCCAAGTAGCTGGGACTGGAGGCACATGCCACCATGCCTGGCTAATATTTTATTTTTTGTAGAGACAGGGTCTCACTATGTTGCCCAGGGTGGTCTTAAACTCCTGGGCTGAAGCAATCCTACCACCTCCACCTCCTAAAGTCCTGGGATTACAGGTATGCGGCACTGTGCCCAGCCTGTTTGTTTTGTTTTGTTTTTTGAAATTGTGTTTTATAGTTTTTTTTAATTCTTTTTTTTTTTTTTTTGAGACAGAGTCTCGCTCTGTCACCCAAGCTGGAGTGCAGTAGTGTGACCTCAAGTGCAGAGGAGTGCAGAGGCCGAGGCTCACTGCAAGTTCTGCCTCCCAGGTTCACACCATTATCCTGCCTCAGCCTCCCCAAGTAGCTGGGACTACAGGTACCTGCCACCACGCCCGGCTAATTTTTTGTATTTTTAGTAGAGATGGGGTTTCACTGTGTTAGCCAGGATGGTCTTGATCTCCTGACCTCGTGATCTGCCCACCTCAGCCTCCCAAAGTGCTGGGATTACAGGCGTGAGCCACCATGCCTGGCAAAAAAAAGAATTCTAATGACAACATAAGCCTAGAGCTGCTAGATGCCATGATCCTTCTCTATGCAGACAGAGAGAGAGCTGCTAGGGAATGAAGCCATTCCAAAGGAATGCAGTGCCTGGAGATAGAGTATGATACATAAAGGCTGTGATGATCTTGTTGGTTATCTGCATCCAGCCATTTCTGAAGCTGGATATATCATGGAATTTCCAGTGATGTGAATCAGTAATGTTCCCCCTTTGCAACCAAGAGAGTCCATCTACATATCTGTAGATCCTCATAAGGCTAGTGAATGTTTCTCAAGGAACTGCTGGTTTTGCTGAGTTTTTGGTGATTGCTTTAACTGTCTGCAGTAACGCACATTCACCACCACACACAGGCAGACCTGTTTGTCTTCATTCTCTCAGTGCTCTTGAAAGCTTTATTCCATATTTCACAATGATGGGGGTCATTGTCATTCACTGAGGCTTGGTTCTTTCTGACCTTGTTGGAGGGTCAGCAGGGCTCACTAAGAGAGGGGATAGGAAGAGGTGTTTTCCTCAAGATGAATACAAATCCTGTTACCTGAAACAACTGGCCCCTGTGCTGGGTTAGTGTGAGGCCCAGGGAAAATAAAGTGCAGCTGTATATTTCAGATATCATTGATTCATAATATATTTATCAATTTCCAGGCACTGAACAAGACAGCCCCAGTTTCAGCTCTCAGGGAACTCACAGCAGGGGGTGTGTGTGTATATGTTTGTGAAGATCTATATGGTACAACCTGATGAACTCTCAGAGGCCTACTTCTCTGTAAACAGCTTTGGTTTTATCCATGTCCCTTTTCCAGGTTCTTAAATTTCCATCTTTTGAATTATTTCTTTTTTTTTTTTTTTTTTTTTTTTGAGACGGAGTCTCGCACTGTTGCCCAGGCTGGAGTGCAGTGGCCGGATCTCAGCTCACTGCAAGCTCCGCCTCCCGGGTTCACGCCATTCTCCTGCCTCAGCCTCCCGAGTAGCTGGGACTACAGGCGCCTGCCACCTCGCCCGGCTAGTTTTTTTTTTTTTTTGTATTTTTTAGTAGAGACGGGGTTTCACCATATTAGCCAGGATGGTCTCGATCTCCTGACCTCGTGATCCGCCCGTCTCGGCCTCCCAAAGTGCTGGGATTACAGGCTTGAGCCACCGCGCCCGGCCCTTTTGAATTATTTCTTAATGTTGTTCAGTACTCCCAGGAAGTCCAACTTAGAATGTAAAAATGTGTGAACTAGAGAGAAAGGCACATCAGTTCTTTACAGTGCAATATCACTATGGTGAAGAGCAGAATAGGACAGATACATTTGGATGAGAAGACAGTCCTTGGGGAAAGTCTCCAGACCTGGGCAGCCAGGAGGTGCTGTGTAAGGGGGATGAACACAGGAGAAAGGGTAGGAGAAAGACAGGTTAAGAAGGGCCTATTCTTTCATCAGTTTTCTCAGATTGTGGCAGTACTCATGCCTTGAATATCTCACCCTGGTAAGGAAGTAGGACTTATTTTCTAGTCTAGGCTTTGAAGTGAGACAGACCTGTGTTTGAATCCCAGTCTTGCTACTTACTAGCTGGTGACCTGCAGAAAGTCATTTATATTTTCTTTTTTTTTTTTTTAGAGACAAAGTGTCACTCTGTCACCCAGGCTAGAGTGCAGTGGTGCAATCATAGCTCACTACAGCCTCGAACTCCTGGGCTCAAGCAATCCTCCCGCCTCAGCCTCCCGAGTAGCTGGGACTATAGGTGTGTGCCACCACACTCAGCTAATTTTTAAAATTTTTTGTAAAGTCATTGTCTTGCTATGCTGCCTAGACTGGTCTTGAATTCTTGGCCTCAAGTGATCCCCAGTCCCAGCCCCACAAAGTGCTGGGATTAAAGGCGTGAGCCACTGTGCCCAGCCTCCTTATGATTATCTTTATTATGATTTCTTTTCTCTAGCTTGCTTCATTTTAAGAATACAGTATATAATACACATAACATACAAAATACATATTAATAGACTGTTTAATGTTATTAGTAGAGCTTCTGGTCAACAGTAGGCTATCAGTAGTCAAGTTCTGGGGGAATCAAAAGTTATATATTAATTATTGACTGCATGGGTGGGGTGTGGTTAGTCCCCCAGCCCTTGTATTGTTTAAGGGTCAACTGTGTATAAAGGGCTCAGCACTGAGCCCAAACACAATGGATTTTGCCAATGAGTGTTAGTTCCTGTCCTTGGTTGAATAATCTGAGTTGTTTGACAGCATTCAGGTCAAAGACATGAGAACTTTAAATGGCTCAGCTTTATAGATGGGCATTTTTTGGAAAGTTCTATCGTGCAAGAAAAAAGAACCAAAAACCTAGGCCACTCTCATTTGCTTGACATTCCATTACCACACTTCTCAATTTCCTACTTTCTGTTTATTTTTTAGTAGCTCTCCTCCTGGCTTATTTTAGTCCCTAATAAGTCCTACTCTATCTACCCCCTTCTATGTTAGAGATAAGGAGTCACAGAGTCTAGAGTCCTTTCCTTCCATTTGTTGTTTTTGTTTTTTCAAAGCTTTTGGTTCCCGAAGCAATCAGGAAATGCAGAGAGTGTCCTTTTTTGGACAACAGATCATTAAAAATTATGATGTATTCAGGGCTGGCTGTGCACCAGGCATCGGTCTATGCATCTGTTTTTGTTGTTGTTGTTGTTGTTTTGAGATGGAGTTTCACTATTGCTGCCTAGCCTGGAGTGCAATGGCACGAGCTCAGCTAACTGCAACCTCCACCTCCTGGGTTCAAGTGATTCTTTTGCCTCAGCCTCCTGAGGAGCTGGGATTACAGGCGCCCGCCACCATGCCTGGCTTTTTGTATTTTTAGTAGAGACGGGGTTTCAACATGTTGGCCAGGATGGTCTCAAACTCCTGACCTCAAGTGATCTGCCTGCCTTGGCTTCCCAAAGTCCTGGGATTACAGGTGTGAACCACCACACCCAGCCCAGGCCATGCATCTTACATGGTGATTTTGTTTTTTGAGATGGAGTCTCGCTCTGTCGCCCAGGCTGGAGCGCAGTGGCATGATCTCGGCTCACTACAAGCTCCGCCTCCTGGGTTCACGGCATTCTCCTGCCTCAGCCTCCCGAGTAGCTGGGACTACAGGCGACCGCCACCACGCCCGGCTGATTTTTTATATTTTTAGTAGAGATGGGGTTTCACCATATTAGCCAGGATGGTCTCGATCTCCTGACCTCGTGATCCACCTGCCTCGGCCTCCCAGAGTCTTGGGATTACAGGCGTGAGTCACCAAGCCAGGCCTTGCGTGGGTTTTAATCTTTACAATAACCTTGTGAATGGGGATTATTGTATCAGATTTATAGAGCCTTATAGGTTTGTTTTGAATATTAAATATTTGAAAAGTGCTTAGAACACCAAGACTCAACAGATGTTAGCTATAATTATTACTATTATTTTTCAGTGAGGAAATCAAGGCTCAGGTTGGTTAAGATGTTCACCTAAAGTCATCTGGCTAGATAAGTGATGAAGGATTCCAGGTCCTACTGTCATTAAGCCAGTGTGAGAGATCCACCTAGTTTCACATCTTGACTGAAACGACAAAACATTAATAATTTGAACAATGCCATAAAATATTCAACCTCATTTTAACCTGGTAGTGCAGCAAATGTTACCATAATTTTGGGCCAACATGTTTCCTCACCTGTTGATATGCTTCTTGTAAAGTTGCAATCTTTCAGTCCTTATCAATTCTCCGAACACAGCCTCACAAGACTCTGCTTTCCAGACCCCATCACCCATTTTCTCTTTTACTATGCCCTGCCCCTCCCTTGTGGCCCCTGGGATTGGTCTAAGGCTGAGCACTGATCCAAGCCTGGCCAATTAGCATTCTTCCCACAGGATTTTTTTTCAAACTTAAGAATGTTATTCCCATTCTAGGGGTGGAAACGGTAAGACATAAAGCTAAGGGGTGCCATATATCCAGCTATATGAAGGAAGCCGGTCTATGTTCAGGTAAATTGAAGCCAAGACAGCAAGGTGAGCAAAGAAGCAAGAGAGTTCCTGGCTCCAGAAGTTCCTGAAGCCTTGGCTTTTTGCCCTATCCTAGCTTGACATTTAAACCCTTTTTTGGATCTCTTGAGCTAATTCTTCTTCACTTTTGCCTAAGCAAGTTCAGGTTCGGTTTCTGTCACTTGCAACCAAGCGTTTTGGAAAACATAAGCATCACAGAGCTACAACTAAACTGGACTGCCTGTTGATCCTGAGAACACTTTTGCTTATCCTATTTCTTGTGCCTAGAATGTGCCCTGTTCCCACTGTCCAAATTTAACCACTCAACCCTTAAAAACCCATTTCTAGCTGGGTGCAGTGGCTCACACCTGTAATCCCAGCACTCCAGGAGGCCGAGACAAGTGGATCATTTGAGATCAGGAGCTCAAGACCAGGCTGGCCAACGTGGTGAAACCCCATCCCTAATAAAAATACAAAAAAAATTAGCTGGGCCTGGTGGTGCATTCTCCTGCCTTGGGAGGCTGAGGCAGGAGAATCGCTTGAACTTGGGAGGAGGAGGTTGCAGTGAGTCAAGATCGCGCCACTGCACTCCAGGCTGGGTAACAGAGGGTCCCTGATCCAACCTGCTGTAATTTAACTATACCTCGTCTAAGCCTCCTAGTCCTTTTTTGAAAGGAGAAAAAGGGATACATACCTCTTATTGTGCTCACAACTTTCTAACTTGTGTTATGATTATTTACATATCCTGAGGCTTGACAGAGTGTGGAAAAAAGGTAAAACCATTTATATATGCTTCTTATTATTTTCTTTCCAGAACAAAGATGTGCCTAGTTCATCTTCTCAATGTGCTACCACAGTGTCTGGCATGGATAGCACTCTATAACTGTTAGTGCCCTTCTTCTTACCCTTCTCCCTACGTAGTAGGCTTTTCTCCCTGTAGCTTCATTTTCTTTCCCCAGCATCAACATTCCATTCCCTGCTGCTGAGTGAGAAAATGTTCACCTGTGTCCGCCCCAGGGTATTGTGTTTTGATGAAACAACACTAACTGTTGTAAAAATAATTTATCTAAAAATGGTTATTGCATTGTAGGTCTAAGAAACAGCTAGAAAGGGAAGTCTTTAATACTGTTTAGATGACGGGTTGTCCTAGTGTATGTAATATTTGATTTTAGGATATGGATTTCAAATAGAAACCCTAGAAAGTTTGCATTTAGCAAGAAAGAACTCTGTTTCCAAAAGAACCAACTGCCAATCTTATGATCCTATTTTTAGTATCCTACTTCCCTTCAAACCTCTTCGGCAGATCAATTATCTGTTAGTGAGATAGGAGGCAATGAATGTGTTTTCATATGTAGATACATTTTAACAAAAATTCTAGGCAACTTTTGTGGCTTGGAGGTTGGCGTTTTGAGAATACCTTATTATCAGAATATGTAACTTTTTGTATTTAGCTGTCAGCTACCCTCTCAAATTCTACCACCTGGATGAAATTCTCTCCAGGAGTCTCTTTTGAGTTCTGGGAATATTTATTTTTTTTCTTTACTTTCTTTTACTTTATATCATATTGCTTTTTATCAAACGCTATTTTTTGTGCAAGTCTTTGTCTTCCAGAATTAATTTAGTCTTTAGGTTTCGCCAATTTCAAATTTTACCTATATCACGAGAAAATTGTCATGGTTGTGCTCTGTTTAAAGGATGAGTTATTCAAGAAGACCTACTAAAATACCTATTATAGATCTATAACTATCAAGTTAAAATCTTGCCCTTCTTTGATATCCTGCTTCTCTGGAAAAGCAGCAGCGTACAGTGAACAAGTTTCAGAAGTTGGGCACCTAACTTTATAATTTTGCTCATACAACCAATAGGAAATACAGAGAGACAATCAACTATAAGAATAAAAAGATAGAATTGTTTATTATTTAGCTATCTTTTCATGGATATATATCTCCATCTATAGTTTTCAGACCCCTAAAGGGTATGGACATACTTCATACAGCTTATAGTTCTAGCATAATGTCTTACACATGGTAGGCACTCAATAATTGTGAGAAATGATGGACTGATGCACTCTCTTGGAGTTTCTTTGTAGGGAATATGATTATGAATAAAGTGTTAATAGCTATCTCAAAGCCTTTTGTAAAGAAGCAGAGTACACATGCTCCTCCACATACCATGGGGTTATGTCCCAATAAATCCATCATAAGTCAAGTCAGGCCAGGTGTGGTGGATCATGCTTGTGATCCCAGCATTTTGGAAGGCTGAGGCGGGAGGACTGCTTGAGTTCAAGAATTCAAGACCATCCTGGACAACATAGCAGACCTCATCTCTACTAAAAAAAAAAAAAAAAAGAAAGAAAAAAATTAGCTGGGTGTGATGGCATGTGCCTGTAGTCCCAGCTACTTGGGAGGCTGAGTGGGAGGATTGCTTGAGCCTGGGAGGTAAAGGCTTCAGTGAGCTGTGAGTGCAACAACAATAACAACAAAAGTCTGTCTCAACAACAACAAAAAAAGTCAAAAATGCATTTAATAGAATTAACCTATTGAACATCATAGCTTAACCCACCCTAATTTAAAGTGCTGACAACACTTACATTAGCCTATAGCTGGACAAAATCATCTGGCAAAAGAGGACACTGTAGTGTTGGTGACTGTGTGGCTGACTGGGAGCTGCAGCTTGCTGCCACTGCCCAAGACTGTAGGAGAATATCCATATTGCCCGGGAAAAGATAAAAATTCAAAATTTGAAGTACAGTTTCTACTGAATGCATATTGCTTTCACACCATCGTAAGGCTGAAAAATCAGAAGTCAGGGACCATCTGTAAAAATAAACCATAAATGAAAATAAGGTATGTGTTATCATATTTTGGAAATGCCTCTTAGGCTCTGATCTGCAATATTACCTGGATCAGAAAGACTGGCTGAAGGGAACTATTGGGCACCAAGTATGTGAGGTGGAATGAATTCTTCTTCTGGTGTTTAAACACAAGCTGTAACAGTAAAATATTTCTAATTAAGATACCACTGATTTTTCTCTCCATTAATTTCATCTTTCTTCAAAGCTAATGGATGTATATAATGACTCCACATCAAAGACTCTTTTCTAAATGGTTTAGGAGATATGAGTTTTATTAGAACCTAAGGAGAATTCATAGCCCACAACAGAGCAATTTGTTGAAGTTATTTTGGAATTGATTTAGGAATCGCTCTTCATGAAATGTGCCGAATCTTCATTACGGATACTTTTTTTTTTTTTTTTGAGACAGAATCTCACTCTGTCACCCAAGCTGGAGTTCAGTGGTGTGATTTCCGCTCACTGCAACCTTGGCCTCCCAGGTTCAAGCGATTCTCCCTGCCTCAGCCTCCTGAGTACCTGGGATTACAGGTGCCCACCACCACACCCAGCTAAATTTTGTATTTTTAAAAATAGAGATGGGGTTTTGCCCTGTTGGCCAGACTGGTCTTGAACTCCTGATCTCAGGTAATCTGCCCGCCTCAGCCTCCCAAAGTGCTGGGATTACAGGCGTGAGCCACCAAGCCTGGCCCATTACGTATGTTTTCTAAACCTCTTCCAAAAAAGCTTTCAGCTCGTTTTGCACTTCTTCTGGTTTGCTTGCTCCCTCCCACTGTACCTTTATCACTTGCACTCTCCTCTTGTGATATTATAATGATCTATTTTCTTCCCTCTCTCCTCCCATTAGACCATAAGCTCCTTGAGGGCAGGTATTTAAGCTTGTTCAATAGCATATTTAGTGCCTTGCACAATGCCTGACTTATGATAGGCATTCCACAAAGATCTGTTAAATGAATGAATCAATGAATAATCATATCTCACAGTTAAACAGTGCTACAAATATGGTTATAAGGTACTTCCCTATGTTATTTGACTCCCATGATACTCTCTGGCAGGCAGTGGGTTTTATTATCACCGCTGTTTACAGATGTGAGACTAGGCTCAGAAAGACTGTGTGTGTAATGAGAGGGCAACTAGGCTGCAATTTCTGGAGCTACCAGAACTCATGTCCATGGATTCCTGCTCTGGAGTTCTTTTCTGTTTTCAGAGTGATTTGTTTCCTGAGCCAAGTGCCAAGGGCAACACAAACTTACTCCCAGTGTCCGTTTACCCCTGCTGCTCTGCCTCCACACTTCACTGCTCTGCTGGATTTCTTCACTTCCAACTAAGCCCTTTAGGAGCTGCACATTTCCCATATGCAGATGAAAGATGAAAACTATGTATTCTACGTTGATTCTCCAGTTCCTTTGCCTGGGACCTCCCAGCTGTGGTGTGGCACTGTGAAATATGAGGCATGAAGTGGGGGTGACAATGTGTGAGGGGAGGAAGATGTGGCTGACTGGTATGGCCAAAGTGTGCTGCTCAGAAGGCTATCAGACCAAGGGCTTGTGATGCTGAGGACTTGGCTGTGGCTCTGAATCCCTCTATCCAACATTTTTCTTTAGGGAAATCTGAATAAAATGAACTGGTGGAGTTGGGAGAATAATGCTGACAACAAGGTTCTAGGATATGCTGATTTGAGTATGAAACAGTGTTTTGGCACAGTGTGGTGGCTCATGCCTGTAATCCCAGCACTTTGGGAGGCTGAGGCAGGCAGATCATTTGAGGTCAGGAGTTCAAGAGCAGCCTGGGCAACATGGTGAAACACTGTCTCTACTAAAAATACAAAAAAATTAGCCGGGCGTGGTGGAGCACACCTGTAATCCCAGCTACTTGGAAGACTGAGGCAGGAGGATCGCTTGAACCCGGGAGACAGAGGTTGCAGTGAGCCAAGATCATGCCACTGCACTCCATCCTGAGCAGCAGAGTGAGACTCCGCCTCAAAAAGAAAAAAGAAAGAAACAGTGTTTTGGGAAAAAGTGGTGTGGTCAAGGTGATGGTGGCTAGTAGTTAGGGCTCACTTGCTGACACTAACAGTATTTGCTAATTGTATGCAACTGAACACAATTGTATTCAATTCTCTTTTACACACAGCTCTGAGGGTGGAAGCTAAGGAGAGGGTAAAACAGGGAGTCTCTTGATTGGTCTTATAAAGTAAGCAGTCCTTTTCTTGAAATAGAATGGGCAAAACCAGGCCAGGCACGGTGGCTCACGCCTGTAATCCCAGCACTTTGGGAGGCCGAGGCGGGAGGGTCACGAGCTCAGGAGTTCGAGACCAGCCTGGCCAACATGGTGAAACCCCGCCTCTACTAAAAATGCAAAAATTAGCCGGGCATGGTGACACACGACTGTAATCCCAGCTACTTGGGAGGCTGAGGCAGGAGAATCGCTTAAATCTGCGAGGCGGAGGTTGCAGTGAGCCAAGATGTGCCACTGCACTCCAGCTTGGCCAACAAGAGCAAAACTCCGTCTCAAAAAAAAAAAAAAAAAAAAAAAAAAAAAAAAAAGAATGGGCAAAACCAGTAGAGTTTTACAAATTCAAGAAAAACAGAATGTCATGATATCTGTGAGTGGCATAGATGAGTACATTAATGAGTTAAAAGGAGGACAAGGAGTGCAGTGGCGCGATCTCGGTTCACTGCAAGCTCCGCCTCCAGGTTCACGCCATTCTCCTGCCTCAGCCTCCCAAGTACCTGGGACTACAGGCGCCCGCCGCCACGCTGGGCTAATTTTTTGCATTTTTAGTAGAGACGGGGTTTCACTGTGTTAGACAGGATGGTCTCGATCTCCTGACCTCGTGATCCGCCCGCCTCGGCCTCCCAAAGTGCTGGGATTACAGGCGTGAGCCACCGCGCCCGGCCAGCTTGTTGCTTTTGAGTGAGCTTCACACACAATACCCAGATTATAAAGCACTAGCAACAATGACATCACTCCTCATGTAGCTACTCCTTTACATCGTTTACCAGAAATAGATGCACATTTTATACATAGAAACTTAAAAGCTACACACGTAAGACCCACCATTTAATGAGTACTTAATATGTGCCGTATGTGAGCTTTACATATATTTACTTCTCAGAGGAAGTTTGTTATAAGAACTGGTATAATAAATTGACGCATAAGGAACTGAGGTTCAGAGAGGTCAAGCAACTTGCCCAAGGTCACACACCTGGGATAAGTTGGATTCCAGAATTCCCACCAGTGTCTGACAGTGAAGCACATGGCTCCTAACTCTTGGACTAAACTGCCTCATGTGACACACAAACATGTATCTAATTTAACAATGGGCAAGTACTCCCTCGTCTGTCTATACCGTAATTTCTTACATTAGTGACACAATCATGGCTCGTATGTTTGTGTGATTCTTCTACGCCTCCAATTAGATGGCAAACTTCTGGAAGGCACAGGCCAACTCTATTTTTTGTCCCCACGTCATCGGTCAGTTACACATAATTGGTGCTCGTTAGAATATTTGGAAGGAAAGACACCATGAAGGTGGCTGGAAAGGCGGAAGTCCAGGAGCAAAACCAGGTAGAAAGAGGAAGATGGAGATGGGGTATTCACTCAACAATTTAATGTCCAGTTGGACCTACGTTAGGCACTGGCGATACGGTGAGGACTCAGCCAGTCCGTGTCCTTCCCCTCATGGGGTTTCACTGTGGAGGTCGAGGTCATGATCAAGGATGTAAGTCACCCAAAGGACACTTTACTCAGTGTTCCCAAGCAGAAAAGAAAACCTAGGAGCCAGGTCCTGGCATCTGCAGGGTTCTCGCAGTCCCGTAAGGCGCAAAGACATGAACAAAGTGGAAGAGTAGGTCAAGTGAAACGCTTTTATGTGACTGAAGCTGGCCGGCCCTCCGCTGCGATGGGAGATAAAGAGCGTGGGGCCGGGGTGCGCGGCGGAGATAAAGGGGTGTGGCCCTGGCCCTGCCGCCGGCCGTACCACGTGTTCCCGAGCCGCGCCCGGCGGGGGAGTCTTCCCCGCCCACCACGAGGAAAACGGGGCGCACCGCATGGCCCCCCCCACTCCTCACCACCCTTTGTGAAACGCCCCCAATTGTGCTTCATCTGCGGAGTCAGGTCCCCGCAGGCAGTCGGGGCTGCCCGGATTCCGCGAGGGCTGAAAGGTGAGGGCCGCGCGGTGGCAAAGTGCCCCCAGCACCTAGCTTGGCTCCCCTAGCGCCCAAATCCCCTTCCCTCTTCGCTCAACACCCAGCTCCACCTGAGCAGCGTTCCTCTCCGCTCCCCTTTCACCTCCCGCGCTGGGCCTGCTGGGCGGGGCGAGGGCTCCCGGCTGCGCGAGAGTTCCGCTCAAATCTCGCGAGACTCGCCTGCTGCCGCTGCTGCTGCCGCCTCTTACGTCTTTCCCTTTGACAAGTCGCTGCTGCTGCAGCAGCAAAAATAAAGGACGCGACCGCCGCAGCTTCTGCCGAGCCGGGCTCGAGTCGCCGGAGCCGCGCCCCACCCCGCCAGCTCCAGAGCCGCATACGGTAACGCATCATCTTCTGTCCTCCTGGTCCTGTGTATGTGTGTGTACTTTGCCGGCCGCGCAGGGCCGGCCGGGGCCGTTTCGGTACTGCCGCCGAGCGGTGCTGCTGGGGTCCCGGGTGGACGGTAGGCGAGCTGGGGGAGCCCTCTCGGCGCGGCGCGGCCCTCCCGGGTCACCGGCTCTAGAGGCCTCCTGCCGCTCGGGCGTCTCCGAGCAGCGTAGAAGCCGAAGCGCCGGCGGAGAGGGCCGAGGGACCCGCCCCTCCAGAAGCTTACAGTGTCTTTGCTTTGGCCCCACGGTGGTCGCGTCTCTTTCTGCCTCATTCCTTTATCCGCTGACCAGCTCCCCTGCTTCGGCTGGGGCTCGGTCCGAGGGCGGCGGCCGACTCCCTCTCAGGGTCCGGGGAGAGCCGCGACCCCGGTGTCCCCAGGCGCCGGCCGCCTTTAGCGGGGTGGAGGCCGGGACGACGTGTCTTCCTCCTCTCCTCTGCCTTTGGGTGGGGGCAGCTCATCATCTGCTAAACCTTTCTCCAAATCTCCCGCCCCGATAAAACAACAAATTATAAAGCCTTTGCAACCGGGAGGCGAGGCGAGGCGGGGCGCATTGTTTAGTCTTCAGCGTGAGATGAGGATGATGATGGTGATGACAGGAGCTACCTCGGGGAACATGGTGAAGTCTGTTCTGTGATGGGAGGCAGGTTACTGGGAGACACGAGGAAAACAGGAGCTTGTACCACCTTTCCCAGGAGGTTATGTAAAAGACATGTTATCTTAGAGAGCTGTGAAACACAGGGACAGATTTGTTTTAGTTTAAGAAATGTCTATAATACTTAGAATATAGAGATAATCAAATGATAGGAATAACAAATCTGGACAAACTAACCCATGTTTGTAATTACATCTCCAGAGGTGGCATTTCATGGTTAACATTTTGGTGTATTTCCTAACAGACACTTTTTTTTTTTTTTTTTTAAATCCTTGCTTGGGACTTCCTCATTCTATATATGTTCCAAAAATGATTTGTTTTATTTGAATCAGTTCTCTGGACTGCTTGATTAAAACTGGCTACTTGTTCATTATCACTGGCTGAACTCTGCCATCACTATCTTTTTCACTGGGCCCTTTTCCAAAATGATTGTTAGCTAAGTGGTTTGAAAAACCAAACGTTAAAACATTGTTTATTTGGATCTAGTACATATGTATGTATTATATTTTTACAATGCTGCTAGTGGTGGTTGCTCAAAATGGGGCAGTATTTGTAGAAGGCGAAGAAACTATGATTATTCATAGTGGGAAGAAATCTATTTACCTCAAGGTTTTATGAAATTGATTTCTACTGGATATTTTTAGACCAAAATTGTTCTGTGACATTGTTTGTTTCATAGTGCCTGTTGTGATTAATGTGGGATGAGTATGTCCCTTTAATATATGTGTTTCCAAAGCCTGTGTTTATACAAGCAAAACTGAGTGTCCTAGGTGCCTGTCTTATGCATTAATGTACATATACATATATATACACATACACAGACACATATACATATGTATTATGCACCTATACACATTTATATATCTTGGAAGTGAGTTAAGATGTATTGCTATATTATTTGAGAAAAGATAGCATTAGGTAGGGCAAAGAACAGTCATAATATTTCCCCCAAATCACATGACAAGATTGTACGGCAGAATGAGATATCTAGGGAGGTTGGAAATCTGGAGCCTTTTAAAAATAGGATAGTCATCTCCGGTTGTTGTTATTGGAATGGATTAAATGGCCTATTAAGGCCTCTTGTAATTCTAAACTTTTATGAATTTTGCTTTCCCGAAGGTTCTTATCATTTTGCTTCTTAAATTTCCAGTCATGCTGTTTACATGTGACACATCCATTCATTTGCTGGTCATGTATTCCATTTCCAGTGCAGGCACCCTGATGGTGCATGGAAGAGAAAGCAAATGTAAATGCGTCACTTAATCTGCTTATTAATGTAAACATCTCTTGAAAATCTCACTTAATTTAAAGGAATTTTGGAGGATGTGTTGTTGATTGGACTGGATTGGTTAGTAGAGGGTGCAAATAATAAATAGTAATACAATTCCAATGTCCCAAGCATTTTTCCCCCCAAAAAGTCATACTAAATACTCACTAATATTTGAAATAGAAAAAGAAAAAAGGGCTGGATGTATTGAAGGAGCTGATCTTTTAAAATTCAGATTTTCAGATTTTAAAATGATGATAATGATGACATTGTGGCTTGGAGAGTGAGACGTTTGTGTTAGGATAAAAACAAACTTGTGAAACAAAACTTGAATGTTATAGTTGGATAACTGTATAATAACAATATACTATAATCTGTTGAAGGTGTTTTTTAAAACTGTAAGTAGAACTTTTGGCCAGGCAAAGTAGCTCACGCCTGTAATCCCAGCACTTTGGGAGGCCGTGGTGGGAGGATGGCTTGAGCCCAGGAGATCAAGATCAGTCTGGACAACCCGGTGAAACCCTGTCTCTATGGTAAATACAAAAATTTGCTGGGCATGGTGGTGCATACCTGCAGTTCCCGCTATTAGGGAGGCTGAGATGGGAAGATCAATTGAGCCTGGGAGGTTGAGGCTGCTGTGAGCTGTGATTGCACCACAGTACTCCAGCCTGGGAGACAGAGTGAGACTCTATCTCAAAAAAAAAAAACCCAACCAAACAAGGAAACAAACAAAAAAACCAACAACAAAACTCTACACAACTTCAGCTTAACATACGCATAAAATACATTGTTATGAGCACATATTGCAGATTATCATGATGTTGAAAACATAAAAAGTTGGTCAAATCATTTACAAAGAAATTTGCAAAGCCAGTAAAGTCACATCTGTTAGCATTTTCTTTAACTACAAAAAGTGAAAAAGAGCATAAAGTAGTTATTTACTTACTAGATGCCAGATCCGATTTTTATGTTAGTTTATTCTTTTTTTTTTTTTTTTTGTTTGAGACGGAGTCTCGCTCTGTCACTCGTGCTGGAGTGCAGTGGCCGGATCTCAGCTCACTGCAAGCTCCGTCTCCCGGGTTTATGCCATTCTCCTGCCTCAGGCTCCGGAGTAGCTGGGACTACAGGCGCCCACCACCTCAACCGGCTAGTTTTTTGTATTTTTAGTAGAGACGGGGTTTCACAGTATTAGCCAGGATGGTCTCGATCTCCTGACCTCGTGATCCGCCCATCTCGGCCTCCCAAAGTGCTGGGATTACAGGCTTGAGCCACCGCGCCCGGCCGATTTTAGTTTGTTCTGATGTCTCCTACTGGGCTCTCTAAATTAATGGGACTTAAATTTCAGATGAGATCCTTGAGCAAGAAGATGTGACAGTTGTGTCAGATGACTGGTTGATGGATTTTATTTATTTTTAATGGTTTATTTAGAAATAATGTTAGACTTACAGAAAAGTTGCAGAGATAGTACAGAGTTCTTACATTCTCTTCACCAAGCACCCCCTAATGTTAACAACTTACATGTAACCATAGTACAATGATCAAAACCAGGAAGTTGGCATTGGTGTAATTCTATTAACTAGACTGTAGATTTTACTTAATTTCACTGGTTTTTCCCATTAATGCCTTTTGTTGTTGTTGTTCTAGGATCTAATCTAGGTTCCCACGTTGCATTCAGTTGTTGTGTCTTCATCTTCTCCAGTCTCTGACAGTTCCTCAGTTTTTGTTTTTCACGACCTTCACATTTTTGATGAGTACTGTTATTTTGTAGAACTTCTTTCATTTTGGGTTTGTCTGATGTTTTTTTCTCATGATTTGATTGAGGTTAAGCGTGTTTTGCAAGAAAACTACAGAAGTGATGTTGTGTCCTCAGTGCATCGTGTTAGGGGGTACATGGTGTTGACATGTATTTTTGCTAGTGATATTTTAACTTTGAACCCTTAGCGGTATTCTTCATGGTAAAGTTACTATTCTTCCCTTTATTGTTCATACATATCTTGGGGGAGATACTTTGAGACTGTGGATATACAGTTTCTCCTCAAACTTTCTCCCATTGATTTTTAACATCCATTGGTAGATCTTGTCAGCAACAGTTATTACTGTGGTGTTTGGCTAATTATGATTTTGTATTTCCCTCATTCCTTCTGCATTTATTAATTGGAATTCTTCTGTAAGGGAGAGATGTCCCCTTTCCCTCACTTATTTATTCAATTATTTGTTTATATTAGTGTCTTCTTATGGATCTCTATTTTCTGTGGGTTATAATCCAGTACTATCATTATTTATTTTGTTGTTCGAATTGTTCCAGCTTTGGCCATTGGAAGCTCTTTCAGGTTGGCCTCTACCCTTTTTCAAGCACTTCCTTATATTCTGGGGCCATAGGCTATTCTTTTTATTTTTCCTTGTACCAGTCCTGGAGTCGACTACTTCTCCAAGGAGTTCTGGTTCCTTTTATTGGGGAGTAGTATTTAAAATCAAAATCTGTATACTCATTATGTTTAGTGGAGTTTTATTGCTCTTAGGACTTCAATTGACAGAACTAGGAAATATATCAGTATATTATATATATTTTTGTATATATATAATATGTGCATACATATATTTTATGTATATATGTATAAACATATATGTGCGCGCACACACACACATAATGATATTTCTTTCTTTTTGAGACAGGGCCTCGCTCTGTCACCCAGGCTGGAGTGCCGTGGCGTGATCATAGCTTACTGCAGCCTTGAACTCCTGGGCTTACGCCGTCCTTCCACCTCAGTCTCCCAAGTAGTTGGGACTACAGACATGCCCCCACCATGCCCCGCTGATTATTTTTTAAAAATTTTTAGTGGAGACGAGGTCCTGTTATTTTGCCTATGCTGGCCTTGAGCTCCTGACTTCAAGTGATCCTCCCGCCTTGGCCTCTCAGAGTGTTGGGATTCCATGAGTGAGCCACAGTACCCTGCCTTTATTTCTATATATGTTTAAAACCGTGGGTTCATATTGACACCTATTCTAATCCAATACCACAAAGTTCATCCTAACCTTCTCCCATTCCTTATTTGTAACTTCCGTCTCTGTCACAAAACTGGCTTTCATGATCTAGAGTAGACTCACTAATTTGTTGACTTCTGGAATACACATGAAGTGGTTACAGATTGCTAACCTGTACCCTAGTGAAAAACATGTTTACTAATTAGAGTATTTGTATGTAGTTATTTTTGTCTTTAGCCTTATAGTGTCTAGTCAAAATAGTTTTCCAAAGGTACTTAGATTAGTTATTTTCTTTCCCATTCCCTTTAGTTTAGTTAATCTTATTCATCCCTAATGCATTAGGTTCATTTGTTATTGTTACTATTCCATTTTGGGTTCCCTCCAACCCTAGATGATTTTAATTATTAATACTTTTTGGCATACGAAACATTACGGTTACTAAACACTGCTACTACTAAACACTACTATATAAAAAGGTGTGGTGGGCTGGGTGCAGTGACTCATGCCTGTAATCCCAGCACTTTGGGAGGCCGAGGCGGGCGGATCACCTGAGGTTGGTAGTTCGAGACCAGCTTGGCCAACATGGAGAAACCCCATCTCTACTAAAAATACAAAATTAGCCGGGCGTGGTGGCGCTTGCCTGTAATCCCAGCTACCCGAGAGGCTGAGGCAGGAGAATCGCTTGAACCTGGGAGGCAGAGGTTGCGGTGAGCCAAAATCTCGCCATTGCACTCCAGTCTGGGCAACAAGGGCGAAACTTTGTCTCAAAAAAAAAAAAAAAAAAAAAAAAAAGAAAAAGAAAAGTGTTGTACTAAAAAATGTCACTCTCTCCTTGTTTTTACTATCTCTTTTCATCCCCCCATCTTTGTTTCTACCTCTTATCCATGCCCTGTGGGTACACAGTCTATTTAATTTCTGGTTTGTCCCTTCCTTTATTTCTGTTACACAAATGAAAATATATGTGGGTATTCTCTTATATTCGTTTTCTTCTCATATAGTTTCTTATTGCCGTACAATTGACATACCATACAACTCACCCTTTTAAAGTGTACAATTCAGTGGTTTCTAGTATATTCACAAGATCGTGCAACCATCACAACTACGTAATTCTGAAACACTTTCATCACCCCCAAAAGAAACTCTGTATCCATTAGCAATCACTTCCCAGGTCCTCTTCCCAATCTACATTCTGTCTGTGTGTGTTTGCCTATTCTGAATGTTTTGTGTTAATGGAATCATATAATATGTGGCATTTTGTGCCTGGCGTCTTTCACTTAGCATAATTTTGTCAAGGTTTGTCAATGTTGTAGCATGTATCATTACTTCATTCCTTTTGATAACTGAATGTTACTTCATTGTATGAATGTACTACATTATGTTTTCTACTTATTAGCTGTTACGGGACATTTGGTTTTCTACTTATTAGCTGTTATGAATAATGCTGTTTTGTACATTCATGTACAATTTTTTGTGTGGACATATATTTTTAATTCTCAAGGGTATATATACCTAGGAGTGGAATTGCTGAGTCATATGATTACTCTATGTTTAACTTTTTGAGCAACTGCTAGATTGTTTTCCTAGTCCCTTCTTTTTTATGCGAAGAGTATATTACACTCTTTTGCACTTTTCTTTTTTCACTCAATAGTATATCCTGGAAATTACTCCAAATCAGTTCATTCTTTTGAAGAGATATTCCTTTCATTTTCTTTGCATTTTTTTTTTTTTGACACAGTCTCACTCTGTTGCCCAGGCTGAAGTGCAGTGGTACAATCATGGCTCAAACTGCGGCCTTAATCCCCTGGGCTTAAGCGATCCTCCTGCCTCAGCCACCCAAGTAGCTGGGACTACAAGTATGCACCACTACACCTGGCTAATTTGTTGATTTTTTGAGATGGGGTTTTGTCGTGTTGCCCAGGCTGGTCTCACTGCACCCAGCCTATTCTTTTTTACAGCTGTGACTTGACTGTGTAAATGTTTCTTAACCTCTTCAACCATTCATTTATGTATGGGCATTTTGGTTGTTTCTTATGTAAATAGCCTTGTACATAGTATTTTGGTATTGTTAGAACTGTTTCTTCAAGGTAGATTTCTGTAAGTGTGATTGCTGGTTCAAAAGTTAAGTGCACATGTGGTTTTGTTAGATAGTCCCAAATCCCCAAATTTTCCTTCACAAGTGTACCAATTTGCATTCTCACCAGTAATGTGTGAAAGCACCAACAGAATATGTTGTCATACTATATATATATATATATATATATATGTTTAACCAGAGATAAGTGATTCAAAAAATAGTAGTCATTCTGGTGACCCCTTGTGGATGGGCGCTTAATGCTTGTAGATGATTGGTTCTTATAGCTTGAAAATGAAATACATTGTCCACTAATACTGCATTCATACATGTAGCTTATTATGTGCAGGTGAAGTCCGTTAGTTCTGGCCTAGTCAGGATTGCTCATCTTAACATTTTGCATTTAATGGAAGTGCTACATTGAATCATAGTACCTGTGCTCTAAAATACTTGTGGAGTTTAACAAAGGATAACTGAAATTCTAAGAATATTTATTCCTCTAGAATATGTGATACGGTAGTTATTGGTTCACATTGTACATAGTTATTTTGAACAGTGCATACAGTACATATTGATACCCATGGTATGGTAGTTATTTGGACCATTAATGGCAGTATCTTGGAACCTGTCATAGTTCCATAAGGAAGGAGGGCAGTTGTAATGAAAATTAAACTGCAAGTTTAAAGTTCTGGGTTAGGGCAATCCTATTAGATTTTAGTGGTGCCAAAAAACTAAGACAACATGAAGAAATCCCCATCTTTTAGGGTAACAAGTGCTGCCCAGCAAGACTGGAAATTTAGGTTCATTCCCAGAAAGAGCACTGCTCCAGGTGGTTGGAACACATTAATTGAAAATCAAAGATTCTGGCACTTGACGAGTTTATATTCCATTCATTTTCTTTTAAAAAAATTATTTTTTAAAAATAATAAATAAAAAATAAAAAATTTATTTTTTTAGGCCGGGCATGGTGGCTCAAACCTGTAATCCCAGCACTTTGGGAGGCCGAGACGGGCTGATCACGAGGTCAGGAGATCGAGACCATCCTGGCGAACACGGTGAAACCCCCGTCTCTACTAAAAAATACAAAAAAAAAACTAGCCGGGCGAGGTAGCTGTAGTCCCAGCTACTCTGGAGGCTGAGGCAGGAGAATGGCGTAAACCCGGGAGGCGGAGCTTGCAGTGAGTTGAGATATGGCCACTGCACTCCAGCCTGGGCAACACAGCCAGACTCCATCTCAAAAAAAAAAAAAATTTAATTTTTTAAAATACATAAAATCATAATAAAAAATAAATAAATAAATAAATAATTATTACAGGCGTGGTGGCTCACACCTGTAATCCCAGCACTTTGGGAGGCTGAGGTGGGTGGATCACCTGAGGTCAGGAGTTCAAGACCAGCCTGGCCAACGTGGTGAAACCCTGTCTCTACTAAAAAAAAACAAAAATTAACCGAGCATGGTGGCAGATGCCTGTAATCCCAGCTATTTGAGAGGCTGAGGCAGGAGAATCACTTGAACCCAGGAGGTAGAGGGTGCAGTGAGCTGAGACGCCCCATTATACTCAGCCTGGGCGACAAGAGCGAGACTCTGTTTCAAAAATATATATATATATATATATTATTTTTCTTTTTTTTTTTAAAGTGGTTTTCTAATGAACTGATGTTCCCAGGAAAATAGATGCTGAGTGCTGATTGTGAATGGAACCAGTAAAGGCCTGGGATAGTCTTAAAGTACAATCACCTTTGCTGCTATAAAAACTTCAAATAATACTTCATTTTACTGATTACAAGATAAGCCCACAAAAAGTCACAGGATGGTAACATATTGTTCACCAGTCTCTTTTCTCTCATTTTGTTTGTTTATTTCAGGCTTACTTACTTATTTATTGTATAAATTTAATGTGTACACATGATGTTTTGATATCCATAGTGAAATGATTGCTATATGTAAACAATTTAACATACCCATCATCTCACATAGTTACTTTTTTTGTATGCTAGGAACATTTAAAATCTACTTTTAGAAAATTTCTAGTATATAATATGCTAACATTAGTTATAGTGCTCATAGTATATTTATTTTTTTGAGACAAAGTCTTGCTCTGTCACCCAGGCTGGGGTGCAGTGGCATGATCTTTGTTCACGGTAACCTCCACCTTGGGTTCAGGTGATTCTCATGCCTCAGCCATAGGAGTGGCTGGGTGTGCACTGCCACACCTAGCTAATTTTTTGTATTTTTAATGAGCCGGGGTTTTGCCAGGTTGGCCAGGCTGCTCTCGAACTCCCAGCCTCAGGTGATCTCCCTGCCACAGCCTCCCACAGTGCTGGAATTGATTACAGGCTTTAGCCACCACACCCAGCCCTCATGCTATACTTTAGATCTCTAGATTTATTCATCCTATATTACTCCAACTTTGTTCCCTTGACCTACTTCTCCCCCACTCTCCCAGCCACAGTTCTAGTCTCTGTTTCTGTGTATTGACTTTGTTTTTTTTTTTTTTTTTTTTTTTTTTTAAGATTCCACGTATAGAAAAGGTGATTTAGTTTTTTTGTTTTTTTTCCCCCCTATGTCTGGCTTATGTCACTTAACACAATGTCCTCCAGGTTCATTTGTTTTGTTGTAAATGGCAAGATCTCCTTTTTGAAAGCTGAATAATATTCCAGAGTGTGTTTGTATCACAATTTCTTTATCGAGCCATCCACTGATAGACGTGTAGGTTGGTTCCATATCTCAGCTAGTGTGAATAATGCTGCAGTGAACATGGGAGTGCATATCTCTCTCTGAGGTGCTGCTTTTATTTTTTTTGGGTTAAAACACAGAAGAGAGATTGCTAGATCATATGGTTGTTTTCTTTTTAATTTTTTTTGTGTTTTGAGATGAAGTCTCGCTGTGCCGCCCAGACTGGAGTGCAGTGGCATGATCTCAGCTCGCTGCAACCTCTGCCTCCCGTGTTCAAGTGATTCTCCTGCCTCGGCCTCCTGAGTAGCTGGGACTACAGGCACCTGCTACCACGCCTAGCTAATTTTTTGGTATTTTTAGTAGAGATGGGGTTACCGTGTTAGCCAGGATGGTCTCTATCTGCTGACCTTGTGATCCGCCCGCCTCGGCCTCCCAAAGTGCTGGGATTATAGGCGTGAGCGACTGCGCCCGGCCCTTTTTAATTTTTTGAGAAACCTACATACTGTTTTCCATAATGGCTGTTCCAATTTACATTTCCACCAACAGCGTTCAAGTTTTTCCTTTTCTCCACTCCCTGATCAACACTTACCTCTTGTCTCTTTGATAATCGCCATCCTCACAGGTGTGAGGTGATACCGTATTGTGGTTTTGATTTGTGTTTCCCTGATGATTAGTGATGTTGAGCCATTTTTATGTCCTATTTGGAGAAATATATATTCAAGTCATTTGCCCATTTTAAAAGCAGGTTATTCATTTTTGTTTTTTGCTATTGAGTTGTGTGAGTTCCTTACATATTTTGAATATTAACCCTGTATCAGATACATAGTTTGCAAATACTTTCTCCAAATCCATAGGCTACGTTTTCATTTTGTTAATTGTTCTTTTGCTGTGCAGAAATCTCTCTCATTTTAAATGATTCCTAATAGTAGTAATGGAATAATAATAATGGATTAATGGTAGTATAGTATAGTTTTTTTCAACTGTGTTTCATAACAGAATCAAACCCAAATGTCCAAAGACATTTGGACATTTGTTATATGTAAAGAATTATCTTCTCTCCAATGTAGGATGGCACTAGTTATGTACCATCCTTGTGAGAATTGAGAAAGTATCCACTCCGACCATTGTTAATGTTCTGAGGTTCAGATAACAAACCCCAGTTGAGAAAGGTCATGGGCATTGTCGTCAGTTAGATCTGTTCTTTCCCCTACCTGCTTCTTTCTTCTGCCAGTTAGCAGAATGATGTTAGGCAAGTCTTAATCTCTTTTTTTTTTTTTTTGAGACAGAGTCTGGCTCTGTCGCCCAGGCTGGAGTGCGGTGGCCGGATCTCAGCTCACTGCAAGCTCCACCTCCCGGGTTTATGCCATTCTCCTGCCTCAGCCTCCCAAGTAGCTGGGACTACAGGCGCCCGCCTCGTCGCCCGGCTAGTTTTTTGTAGTTTTTAGTAGAGATGGGGTTTCACCGTATTAGCCAGGATGGTCTCGATCTTCTGACCTCGTGATCCGCCCGTCTCGGCCTCCCAAAGTGCTGGGATTACAGGCTTGAGCCACCGCGCCTGGCGCAAGTCTTAATCTCTTAACTTCAGTTTTCTGATCTATAAAATGGTAATAATTATAGTTGCTACATCATAGGGCTGATGTGAGGATGAAATAAACAAAATCTTCTACATCTATATTTATTTAGTTCTATGGCTTTAAATACTATCTGTATGCCTATTGACTCACATTGATATCTTTAGCCTGAACCCCCCTCCCCAATATTGAGTGTCATAGTTCATCAGATTGTTCTCACTTATAAGTGGGAGATAATGATGAGAAAATGTGGACACATAGAGGTGAGCAACAGTTACTGGGGCCTGTTGGAGAGTGGAGAATGGGAGGAGGGAGGGGATCAGGAAAAATAACTAATGGATACTAGGCTTAATACCTGGGTGATGAAATAATCTGTACAACAAACCCATGACATGAGTTTACTTATATAACAAACTGTCTAATAGACATCTCAAACTAAATTTATACAACACAGAAGGTATGATTCCTATTCTCATTATTTCCTCTGAATCTGCTCTTGGTATTAGTAAATGGCAGGACCATTCAACTAGTTGCTCAGGCCGGAATCCTAAGTGATCTATGATTCTTCTTTTTTCTTTGTACCCTTTAACCAGTCTATTAACAAATCGTCTTGGCTCTATTTTCTGAATACATTTCTAATCTGACCACATTTTGTCATCTCTGCCTTGTTATGCTGGTTTAAACCACCACCATCTCCTGTGTGGGTAATTATAATAGTCTCTTATCTGATTTCGTTGTTTTCTCACTTGACCTCTTATAGGCTATTTTCTACTTCATAACTAGAATGACCTTTTCAAATGTTAATCACTCCTTTACTTAATGCTTTAGATGACTTCTAAATTAAATTATTATTATTATTTTAAAATAATTTTTTTTTTGAGACAGAGTCTTGCTCTGTTGACCAGGCTGGAGTGCAGTGGCATGATCTCAGCTCACTGCAACTCTGCCTCCCGGATTCAAGTGATTATCCTGCCTCAGCCTCCTGAGTAGCTGGGATTACAGGCACACGCTACCACGCCTGGCTAATTTTTGTCTTTTTAGTAGAGACGGAGTTTCACCATGTTGGTCAGGCTGGTCTCGAACTCCTGGCCTTGAGTGATCTGCCTGCCTCGGCCTCCCAAAGTGTTGGGATTACAGGCGTGAGCCACCGCGCCTGGCTATTTTAAAATAATTTAAAATACAGTTATTTTAAATTAAAAGAACAGCCAAATTCCTAGCCATGGCCTGCAAGGTCCTACATGATGTAGTCCCTGCTTCCCTCTCCTTGTTTATTCCACTCCTCCTACATTGAACTATCCATATTCCTTGACCGAGCCGGGCACACTCCCAGGTTTTAAAACTTGTTCATCCCTTTCCTCAAGTTTTTGCACTGCTGGTTCACTCACATAATTCAGGCCTCTGTTTAAAGAGAGTGCCTCAGACTTCACCCCTATAGAGAGATCTTCAGTGAATGCAATATAAAACAGTGGTCCCTCCCTACATCCCCTATCTTTCTCGCTTTATTTTTTTGATGGCACTTATGCTTCCTGATACTGAATTACTTGCCTACCTGGTTATTATTTGTCTCCCTCACTAGAATGTAAACTCCATGAAAACAGGAATATTAGATATGTTGTTTATTTCACTGCCTAGAAAAGTCCCCAGCATGTAGTAAACTAAGAGTACAACTCCAGAGTAAAACTGTCTCTAAATTAGATTAACTGATTTTTTTTTTTTTTTTTTGGTGAGACACGGTATCATTCTGTCTCCCAGGCTGGAGTGCAGTGGTGGGATCATGGCTTATTGCAGCCCTGACCTCCCAAGACTCAGGTGATCCTCCCACCTCAGCCTCCCGGGTAGCTGTGACTGCAGGCGTGCACAACCACACCCTGCTGAATTTTTTTTTTTTTTTTTTTTTTTTTTTTTTTTTTTTTTTAGATGGAGTCTCACTCTGTTGCGAGGCTGGAGTGCAGTGGTATGATCTCGGCCTATTGCAACCTCTGTCTTCTTGGTTCAAGTGATTCCCCTTTACATTGTGAAATGTTAGGATTTAGAATTTATAACATTATCAAGAGCATATAATTGTTCATAGAGTGTGCTAATATGTAAAAAAACCCAAAAAACCAAAAACTTGAATTTTTAGCTCTTGTTCTGGTTGCAAGTGTTTAAGCTATTTGGTTGTCCCCTAATGATAATGGTAGTAATGTTAATATAATAGTAATATTTTCTCTTGTTTCTGGTAAGTTATTTTTCCTCACTCTAAACTCCTGATTTAAATCTCTGTTAAGCTGGGCGTGGTGGCATGCCTATAGTCCTAGCTTCTTGGGAGGCCAAGGTCAGAGGTTTGCTTGAGCACAGGAGTTCAACACTAGCCTAGGCAACATAGCCAGACCTCTCAAAAGCAAAAAAAAAGGATAACGTTTCTGTTGCTTTTGATTTTTTTTTTGAGATACATTGTTGTTTTTTTAAAAATGCGGTAGTATTTATGGAAAGCTTTTTTTTTTTTTTTTTTTGAGACGGAGTCTCGCTCTGTCGCCCAGGCTGGAGTGCAGTGGCCGGATCTCAGCTTTGCCGGGTTTACACCATTCTCCTGCCTCAGCCTCCCGAGTAGCTGGGATTACAGGCGCCCGCCACCTCGCCCGGCTAGTTTTTTGTATTTTTTTTTAGTAGAGACGGGGTTTCACTGTGTTCGCCAGGATGGTCTCGATCTCCTGACCTTGTGATCCGCCCGTCTCGGCCTCCCAAAGTGCTGGGATTACAGGCTTGAGCCACCGCGCCCGGCCTATGGAAAGCTTTTTAAAGTTTTGCGGTATTTTAGTCACTATACCATAAAACTCTTCAGTCATGGCCACTTTTATGTGATATAATTCAAAGTAAGCAGCCTTGATAACTGATAGCATTGGAAATAAGTAGTTAACCTAATTTAGAACTAGGAAGATTATATTTCAGTGTTAATATAATTTAGAAGCATCATGGGCCATTATCTTATTTATGAGGTATCATTGAACTTTCATATATAACCAAGTATTCAGTCATGTATAATGAAATTTAGTCAGTAATATGATCATAGTATCTGCTTTCTCAAAATTTGCTCGTTCTTTTGGAAAGAATGAGGGATGGAGAATGATGGAAAGATTTATGTAATTTAATGATGGTGGTGTGGTGGAAGAGTAGACAGACGCACATATAAAGAAATAACACTAGCACATACTGAACATTTACTGTGCAGTCACTGTTCTAAGCAGTTTCATGTATTTTTTATTTTTAAATTGGCAGATAAAATTGTATGTATTTCTTGTGTGCTGCATGAAGTTTTGAAGTATATATACATTGCAGAATGACTAAATCTAGCTAATTTACATATACATTACTTCATTTAGTCATCATTTTTGTGGTGAGAACACTTAACATCCACTCTCTTAGCGTTTTTCCATGTATTATTTAACCCACGTTTAAACTTATGAGCTAAAACTTTATTTGCAGATAAGGAATTTAAAGCACAGAGAGGTTAAGTAACTTGCCTAAGCTCATACTCACCTAGGAAGTGATGCAGACTGGATGAGAATTCAGAAATGAAAAAGTGTTGGTGGAGACTGTGGGGGGCAGAGCATAGAAATGGCCAGCCTCAATGACATAGTTTTGGCTGATGTAAAACCCCATCCAAGTAGTGTCATGTGGGCAAGACTGTGGTATATGGGCGTTCAGGAATTCATGGTGACAATGAGACAGAACTTTAGAGAACCTATTGCTTTGATTTCTTAAAGCATGTTTCTAGTTCTGTTTTGCCAAGGAGAAGAATAGGTGTTAGAAGAGAACAGTAATTGGTGTAAGGATTGGACTTTGCTATTAAAAAGTGAATCTCAGTGAATCTTTATTCCTTGAAATATGAAGTTTTTCTTGGTAGTCCTTGAAACCCAATGATATTAAGGAGGAAAGTTAAGCAAACTGTCTAGAGTACAAACAAGTAGAGAATAACAACTTACATTTATTTATAGCTTTTTAGTTTATAAAATACTTCTGTAAACATTTTCTCAATTGATATAAATAACACCTCTGTGAGACAGGCAGGCAGATGTTATCCTCCCATTTGACAAACTTCCATGGAAGAGAGAGGGAACTGCCTTAGGAATGAGCCCCTGAATAATCTCAACCTCTAGTTGTTCTTTTTTATGATGCGAGCAGAAATGAACTGGTTCTGGTTCTGCGACCAAAGCCTAGAAGTTGCTATTTCTTTGAAAAATTGCCAGAGTATGAGTAGTGGGCTTCTGTATTGTATGGTGCTGCAGGTTTGTTCTCTAAAATAAGTGATTGGAAAGCTACTTAATCTGGAAGCAGAAGAGGTACTTGGCATTAGGAATGGATCAAGATGGCTTATGGTAATTGACATGTTCTTAAATAATGTTTGTTATACCAAAAGCCTAGGCGTTTTACATAAATGTCATTTAGATTAAAACTATAATTCTAATGGCAACACTATAGTATCTTTTAAACCAATATTTTAATTAAAACCTACTAGCTGCAGTAATACTGAAGTGGTTTTGATTGTGTCTATGGATTAGCATAGAGGTGGGGCACTTTACTCTTCGGAAGTTGAAAAAGAAAGTCTGGTAGCTTCTAAAAAGGCAGAAGTGTGGCAGTGGTGAAATGTTGATAAAAGTTTGGTATGTCCCATTTCTCTTGTTCTTTTGAGAATAGTTTGAAATACTTTGGCTAATTTAAATTGGTCTAAGATATTAAGAAGGATTTTTTTTTTTTTTTTTTTTTTTGAGGCGGAGTCTCGCTCTGTCGCCCGGACTGGAGTGCAGTGGCCAGGTCTCAGCTCACTGCAAGCTCCGCCTCCTGGGTTTACGCCATTCTCCTGCCTCAGCCTCCTGAGTAGCTGGGACTATAGGCGCCCGCCACCTCGCCCGGCTAGTTTTTGTATTTTTGGTAGAGATGGGGTTTCACCATGTTAGCCAGGATGGTCTCGATCTCCTGACCTCGTGATCCGCCCGTCTCGGCCTCCCAAAGTGCTGGGATTACAGGCTTGAGCCACCGCGCCCGGCCAAGAAGGATTTTTCAAAACTCTCAAAGCTATGCCATGTAAAGGAGTAAAATCCAATACGAATTTACAGAGTCACTTAGCTTTAAAGTAATTGATTAGTGACAAAATGTGACTTTGTTTTGCAAAAATCTAAGAAATTGGTGAATTTTATATGGTTATATTCGTATTTAAGATGTCTTTCAGTTCTTTCTGTTATTTTTTCCTGGTGCTGTCTTGTACTGCCTCCTTATCACCTCCCTCTTCCTTTTCGTCTGCCATCTGTCGGTTTGGCTCCTTATTTCAGAGTAGGCAGGCAGGAAAGGGTTTTTGTACACAAGATAAAACTAGTCCTGTTTGGGAGCTCAGTGAGCTGGAGTGCTTATGCAGTAACTCTGCTGACAATAAATTCCAGAAGTACCAAAGGCCCGTAGGGCTAGAAAGACAGCAATGACTCTGCAATATTGTCTGCAGTTTTTTTTCTGTGACTGTTGCTTTATTTAATAAAAATTTTTTTTTAAAATAAATAATACTTAAACACTTTTTTCACAGAGAGCTATAAATTGGTTAGATACTGTTAACAGACTTGCAAATAAGAGTAATTACATAGGAGAGCTTAGCATGTTGATTGCTTGTGAAGTTCATATCAAATGATTGCTTATGGTACTCTAGAAATATAATTTGATCTTAGTAAATTAATACTCTCTTGTGCCTGACTCTGGATTAATATATTATGGGAATAGGTAGATACTATGATAATTCAATTCCCATACAGCATTTTTTCTTATCTTTTTATTATAATATATTTTAATTATATATTAACATAAAAGTAGAGGGAATAGTATAAAGAGCTCCCATGTACCCAGTATTGAACTTCAAGAATTGTCAACTCATAGGCAGTCTTCTTTCATCTATATTTCTGTCTAGCACCCCTCATCCCCAATCCTTGGATTGTTGTTGTTATTATTATTTGAGACAGAGTCTCACTCCGTCACCCACACTGGAGTGCAGTGGCGCGACCTTGGCTGACTGCAACCTCCGCCTCCTGGGTTCAAGCGATTCTCGTGCCTCAGCCTCCCAGGTAGCTGGGATTACAGGCATGTGCTGCCACACCTGGCTAATTTTTGTATTTTTAGTAGAGATGGGGTTTTGCCATGTTGGCCAGGTTGGTCTTGAACTCCTTGCCTCAGGTGATCCGTCTGCCTCAGCCACCCAAAGTGTTTGGATTACAGGTATGAGCCACCATACCTGGCTCCTGGATTGTTTTAAATAAAATCCTTGACATACATAATGTTTACCTTTCAGATATTTCAATATGTTGAGTTTTAAAAGATAGAGTCTCTCTTTTTATAGCATAACCATAATAACATTATCATACCAAAAAATGTATAGCAAGTTCTTAATATTAAATATGAATCAGGCTTCATATTTCTCTGATTTATAGATAAATATAGGTCTATAGTTTATTTGCTTGAAGTGACATCCAAATAGGGTTCATACTTTACAACAATTTGACGTGTTTATTACATCATTTAAAATCTTAGGCTCTCTTCGTCTCTTTTTTTTTCTTAATTTTTAAATTAGAGAAACCAGGTTGTTTGCCCTGATAAGTTTCCCTTAGTCTCATTTTGCTGATTGCATCTCTGTAATGTCACTTAACATGTTCTTCCTGTCTCCTGAATTTCCTGTAAATTGATAGGTTGGTTTGTATTTTTTTTCTCTCAGTAAGAATACTTCATAGGAGTGATTTGTGTTTCCATCAGGAGATATGTAAGGTCTTATGTCTCTTTGTGATGTTAGCAGCTATTGATGATAATTGCTTAGACTTCGTAATTCATCAGGGATTGCAAAATAGTGAAATTCTATTGTTCCTTCTTCATTCATGTGTTAGACGGCGTTTTCTTTTTTTAGTATTTCTTCAACACTGTAAGTTGTGTGTTTAGGACACTATATGCCAGCACTGGTACTGGGTTGATTGGCAAGGTTCTGTGGTGGAATTCCTTTCAAGGAAGAGTGCAGGTCCTCATTATTGAAAATTTGGGAATGTTGAATAAATAGACTTTATTTAAAGGATGTTGGTAAATAAATAGGTTAAAATCTTATGAAATAAATAGCTTGTGACTTAGAGTGTGGAATTGGTCACTGATGTTTGTTCTTTTTAAGAGGACAATGTTGATATTCAGAAATTTCAAAAGTAATTTATGCAGGGCAGTAGTTATTAGTTTCTTGAGCTAGATTTCTCAGCATGAACTTGAGAACAGACCTGTTGTGTGAATCAGATTAATAAAATATTGACTTTACGTAAGACAGCATATTTTTATTAAAAGTTGTCAACTGGAACAGCAGCATTTCCCAATGTGGCTCCTTGACAAAAGGGTTCTGGAGTCAAATAAACTTGCATAACAATGTGTACTTTATTCTATCTTGGAATGTCAAGTACATATTAACATGTAAAAGACTTACAGCAAAGAAGCCTGTTTAACATTAAACTCAATATTTTCCAAACTTATTTGATCTCTGAACCTTTTTTCCTCCTCATAACATCTTGAGGAACTAAGTGATCTGAGGAACAAATTTTGGGAAATGTTAGGTGATATGGTTTGGCTGTGTCCCCACCCAAATCTCATCTTCAATTGTAGTTCCCATAATCCCTACGTGTGAGGGGAGGGACCCAGTGGGAGGTAAATTAATCATGGGGATGGTTACCGTCATGCTGTTCTGATAGTGATTTCTCATGAGATCTGATGGTTTTAAAAGGAGCTTTCCCTCCTTTTGCTAGGCACTCTTCTTCTTGCCCCCATGTGAAGAAGGATGTGTTTGCTAACGTCTTCCGCCATGATTATAAGTTTTCTGAGGTCTCCCCAGCCCTGTGGAACTGTGAGGCAATTAAACCTCTTTCCTTTATAAATTACACAGTCTTGGGTATTACTTGGTAGCAGCATGAGACCGGACTAACATGTTAGAGGATTTGAACAGAGTAAAAAAAAATACCCAACCATGAAGAGTGTGTTTGCCTTCACTACAGTGATGTCGAGAAACTTTTGATAGGTAAATAATAGGACATTTTTCAGTGAGAAAAAGCCAGAGGCAAATGTGAGTTCATTGTTCCATCTTAGCCTGTAAGCATTACACTTACAGGCTAAGTAAGTGTGATATACATTCATAGAAGTGTATGTGTAGTAAAGTGTGCAGCTTCATAAGTTCCACAGGGACTTTGGAAGATCACAAATGCCTTTAGGAAGATCATAATCATAGCTCACATTGGATTTATTTTCATATTCTGCTTATTTTTTTGTCAACCTGAGAGATTCTCAGGAGGGAGTTAGATACAGTTCAAGATGAGGAAACAAGAAAAACTTCCCATTTTCTTTTGAATCAGATCTTTATAGTGTGACTTCAGTGTGTTGTATGAAAGTGAATTCTCAAGGCAATAGATGTATTCAAAGTAAAGTAAGCACATACACATTTCCAAATCAGTTTGGCCTTTTAGATTTTCCTTACTAAAACTTATCTGCAGTCATGTTACAATGCAGATTTGCCTAGATGTTTTCTAATATAGGAATTCATACTGTTTTGAAACAATGAAAATGTGGGTTGAAGATTTAAGAGATGGAAGGTTCTGTCTTCCTATAATTTTTGGTGAACCAGGCTATTCGCTGCCCTTTAGCTTCCTTCTGTGTAATTTGTACAAAGGACAAGCCTAAGTAAACTTGTCATCTTGCCGTCTGGATTTTCTCTTACTTGTAGGAAGGGTAGGCAACTTAGTGTCTGTGTTTGTGGGAACAGTGTTTTTCTGCCAGCTCATTTTTGAGCGAGAGTTACAAATCTAGCTCTAAATTTATAGAGATGGATTCAATGTAATTACTTAAAGAAAAATGATTATGTTGTAAGGAAATTAAAAGTGAAATTTGTTTAATACAGATACTCCTGGGAATGAATGAGTTTATTACATATGCTCCATCAGGAAAAACATGGTTAATAATGGAAAAACCATGTTTATCATTTAATTCCTAAATATACTTTTATTGTAAAAGATAACCTTTGGTTTTTTCCTTTCCTCTTTTATGTTTTGGGGGCTCAGCTGTGCCTGATTCAGCTGTTTCTATACTTCTCCCCAAATTCTGATTTTGAAAATTTCTCAAATTTATAGAAAAAATGAATAATAGCGCTTTTCAGCTAGATTCACAAATTGCGACATTTTGCTACAACTGCTTTTTTCCTCTCCTCTAAACATACATACATTTTGCTTTAAGTGAGAATAAGTTGTGGTCATCATTATACTCCCCATCCTCTCTCAGTACATTGGCATGTATCCCCTAAGAAGGACATTCTCCAACATAACCGCAATACTTTTACCACACCAAAGGAAAATAACATTAGTTCATTATCACGTAATATGCAACATATGTGTTTAAATATTTTTCATTTCCCACATGTATTTTATAGTTGCTTTTTGTTTCCTTCGGTTCCAGGATCCAATCACATTCACATACTGCTTTTGGTGTTTATGTTTCTTTAAATCTAGAATAATCCTCAGCCTTTTTTTTCCCAAATGACATTAACTTTATTGAAGAATCTAGGCCAGTTGTCTTATACAATGTCCTACCATGTGAATTTGCCTCTTGGTTCTTTAATATTATATATTTGAGTTAAACATTTACTTCATTAACACTATGTAGGTGATGTTATGTACTCCTTAAATCACCTCAGGAGGCACTTAATGCCATTTTCCTTTTTTATAGGTGACACTAAATTTGATTGCTTGTTTAAGGTGGTAACTATTGCCAGATTATTTCTTTGCAAATGTACACTTTTTTCCCCTTTGTAATTAATAAGCAAATAGGCAGTGGTATTTTGAGATCATGTGAAAATTGTCTCTCCTACAACCCTTTTCCACTGGTTTTAGCATCCATGGAAAACTATCCTTGCCCTTTTTTTTTAAATTAAAAAAAAATTAAGCAATATATACAAATGATAAGAAACTTACGTAGTATAAAAAAGTTTGTAGCAAAAGATATATCTCCTTTTCATTCATTCATACTGAGTCTTCATTTTCCTAGTTTTTCCCAGAGTTAACTGTCATTGGTTTCTTATGTGTCTTCCAGAGATTTTCAACCACTATAGTAATGCATTCATATATATAGCCCTTCTTTTTCTTATTTTTACACAAATGGCTTATTTCACGAAACATAATAGTTTAAAGATCTACTCATAGTGTATATCAAAATTTCATTTCTTTTTATGGCTGAGTACTGTTTCAGTGTATGTATATATACCAGATTTTGTTTATCCATTCATCTGTTAATGGACAGTTGGTCTATTTCTGCCTTTTGATTATTGTGAATAATGCTGCTATTAACATTGGTGTACAAATATCTGTTTGAGTCTCTACTTTTAATTCTTTTGTATATATGCCTTGATGTGGGTGCTTCGTCTGCATCTTAATATATTTTTAACTTAGTATATCGTAGTTATCATTTTACAACTTAATACATTCCAAATAATTGTAGATCTTCCTCATTCATTTTAATGATTGCCTTGAATTCTAGTTTATGTGTATAATTTATTTAATCAGTTTATTGTTTGTGGACTTTAGATCGTTTCCTGGCTGGGTGCAGTAGCTCACACCTGTAATCACAGCATTTTGGGAGGCTGAGGCAGGAGGACTGCTTGAACCCAGGGGTTCGAGACCAGTCTGGGCAACATAGTGATGAGACCTTATCTCTTTTTTTAAAAAGCAAAAAACATCATTTCCCCTTTTCATTGCTTTTATTACTTTTTTTGTTGTTGTTGTTGCTATTCTGAACAAGGCTGCAGTGAATAGGATATTTCTTAGTTTAAACAGTACTTTGTTTCTTTATTAAAACTACACTATGAAAATGTTGACTGAGCCTAGTCCCGCTGAGTATACCTTCTAAATGTCCTTAAAATTCATCTCCTTAAAAGCTCAGTATATTGTTGCTCTTTTATTTTAGGCCTGTATTTCTCAACTCAACTTTTGCAGTGGCCCAGGATTGGTCTGTTGTGTGGTGGCCATTCTTTCCCTTCATTGTCTTAGTGTTATCGACAGCTCCTCATGTGTAGCCTTGTTATGGGAACATTATCATGTTGTATTGTGATTGCTTAAATATCTTTATATGCTTTGAGGTTCTGAGTCTTTTAGGAGCACTGCTTTGTATGCAGTGGAATTTACTGTGTATAAATTTTGCACATTCTTGTTAAGATCTTTGTAGTGGTAAATCAGAATACCTCTATTAAAATTAACACGTAATTGCAGATTTAGAAAAATGCACAAATAGGACTGACCCTTGGTTCATTAGAATATACTGGGGGGTTCATGCCTTTATTTTTGTTTATTTTTTGATAAAGAGGTTAAAGGTAACTTTGAAGCCAGTCAGTGGTTGATACTATTGTGTCTTCCTCCTCCTTCCATATTTCTTTTGATACCATTAACTCTTTCAGATAATCTTTTTAATTTTATTTTTTTCTCCTTAAAATCATACTCATATGTAAGTATTCTGTGACTATTTGAGGAGCTAGCCAGAGTACCTACTTCTGATATTTTTGCTGTTTCTTAATTTTTTATTTAGGGAGGGCGTAAGAATGAGTTCTTGAAGTATCAATTGGATATAACATTGGGAGTTCTGTGAGGATAAATTTACTAAAAATGTTGATTGTCATGATGTAGGCTTTCCTTTATAGTTGCTAACAGATTGATGGTTCTAAAGAAGTGGGAGGTGATTTGTTTTCTATAGACAATATGGTAAGGACCCTTAGGATCTTCACTGCTCTAGAAAGTATACTTCTGTTGACATGTAGTGTCTGCTTCATGGCCACTGGTCAGCTGCAAATTAAGGTATTTGCATGTGCTGACATTTCTGTTTGCATTTCTGGATTAATTGTATCTATTACCATAACAGACTGTTGAACTTGACAAATGGATAACTTACTTTACTCTTTTTTTTTCCCCCAAAGATTCTTTCATTAAGAAGTGCATTGATGAGCAGTGTACAGTGGCTCATGCCTGTAATTCCAGCACTTTGGGAAGCTGGGACAGGAGGATTGCTTGAGGCCAACCTTGTCTCTGGAAAAAAGAAAAAAATTAGCTGAGTGGTAGCATGTGCTTGTAGTCCTAGTTACTCAGGATGCTGAGGCAGGAGGATCACTTGGACCCAGGAGTTCAAGGCTACAGTGAGCTATGATTGTGCCACTGCAGTCTAATCTAGGCAACAGAGCAAGACCCTGTTTCTTTGAGGAAAAAAAAAGTACATTGATGTTCTAAAAAAGAAACACCCATGTTTGATAGCAGCCATTATTCAGAATCATTACATTGAAAACAAAATCATTTAAAAACATAATAAATTTGCTTATAGCTGCTTGTCACAAACTTTTTGTACTAGAACATTGTAGTGATGTATTTTTTTTTGGTCAACTAGAGTTACTATAATGCTATGCTAAACTTCTGTAAAGGAATACAAAAGAAGAAACTTAAAATAGCTGATGTTACTTACCTTTAGGGGATATATGATGAACAATTAGAGACCATATAGGGTAACAACTAATATTTATTTTCATAGTTTTCAAAGTAGTTCCTTGTGACAGATACAGAAATTCCAAGATGAGAAAAATAATTGAGAGTTAAGGTTGTTCAAGCAGGTTTAATTTGGGCAGGGGGCAGGGGAGGTAGGATTTGAATTAGTAACTCTAGAAAATATAAGTGGAAAGGAAGGGGTGGGCATTACAGAGGACAACAGCATGAGTAAAGGCACAAAGGTAGGAGTGAACATATCTCAACTGAGTGATGTAGGGATTGGTAGGAATTCCTACCTGACTAGAGCAGAGACAATTGGGGAGCATGGGGTGGTAAAATTTATTAGGTTGGTGGGGATAGTTGATAGCCTTAAGCAGACTAAGTGATTTTAAGCCTGGGGAGCTATCTATATCAGTGAGGGTCCTGCCAGGAAATAAATGTACTAGTTGTAGAGATTTGGGTAGGGTTAAGGAGAGCAACAGAGTATTGTCATGTTCCCAAGGCCTAACACTATTGGGAAGTCGTTAATATACTTTTAAGTCTGATGAGAGCTGGAGCAATGGAAGCCAAGCTAGTGGTCAGGACCTGTAGCCCTAGAGGAAATGGCTTTGTGAGGTGGGAAGGGCACTAGAGAAATAAAACCCCCAATTTCTTTTAATTCTCATCCTCCCATTTCCTCTATGTGTGCCTCTCAATGGCCCAGTGCAACTGGAAGTAAGAAGAAAACTTGGGCAGTATAATCCCAGAGGTCAGCCTCAAAGAGTGCAAAGCAGAGCTTGGAAGGGTAGAGAATAGGCTTAATTTGAGGAGGCTGGGGGCAAATAGAGAATGCCTAGTCCGGCACCCATTTTAAATTATTGCAAATTTATAAAGTAGGGGAGTGTTATAGTGAAAATGCTCTTGGAGGAAGATTTGGTTTAGTGGATTTTGAGCCTTAAAAAAATCACTCGGGCTGGGTTCGGTGGCTCACTTTGGGAGGCTGAGGTGGGTGGATCACAAGGTCAGGAGTTTGAGACCAGTCTGGCCAACATGGTGAAACCCTGTCTCTACTAAAAATGTAAAAATTACCTGGGCACGGTGGCGTATGCCTGTAATCCCAGCTGTTAGGGAGGCTGAGGCAGGAGAATTGCTTGAACCCAAGAGTGAGCTGAGATCACACCACTGCACTCCAGCCTGGGTGACAGAGCAAGACTCCGTCTCGGAGGGGGTGGGGGGAATCTCTCTCTGGGCAGAGTTCCAACTTACAACAACAAAGGCAGAATACAGTCTATTATCTGATTTATCCTTATAGCCCCCACCGCAGCTCATTTTGTTATTTCTCCGTAGACTTGTTAGATCAGAATTAATTCCTCTTCCACAGTGTTCTGAGCCCTTGCAGTGAGAAAGCTGGGGTGCCAGTGGCTGAAAGGGATAAAAGAGTAGGGCAGAGTACCAGCCTTTCATAGCATGAGTCTGGTTGTGGGGTGGATGGAGCAGTAGTGATGAAGACAGGTACACGAATAATAACAAACCAGGCAGAGTATGATAAATGTACATATGTGTAAGCAAAAGAGAATTAGAGGAGAAAGTGATTAAATCTGTGTTGGTGAGCGTAGGGTGATTTCAACGTGAAAAGCTTCATGGAAGAAGTCACCTTTGAGATAGGCCTTTGAAGGAGAAGTGTGGATTTTGACAGGTAAAGATTACGTAGGTGAGATGGAAAGATTGCTTGAGCCTAGGAGCTTGAGGGTGCACTGAGCTATGACTGCACCCGTGAATAGCAGCTGCACTCCAGCCTGGGCAACAGAGCAAGACTCTAGCTCAAAGCCAAAAAAAAAAAAAAAAAAAAAAAAAAACCGCTTGTGTTCTGCAGAAATGCTCATCAGAGGTGATTTGGGAGGTATCTGTAGTGATGATGAGTTAAGCTTTAGCAATGAACAGGAAGTGGTTGATGTTAAGAAAACAAATATATTGAGAAGAAAAAGGAGGTTCTAGAACTTTTGGGAATACCAGCATTGGGTGGACAAGAGGCAGGGCCTACAAGCAATTGGGTTTTGTTTGTTTGTTTTTTTGTTTTGAGACAGGGTCTTGCTCTGTTGCCTAGGCTGGGTGTGGAGTGCAGTGGCATGATCATGGCTCACTGCAGCTTTGACCTCCTAGGCTCAGGCAATCCTCCTGCCTCAGCTTCCCAAGTACCTAGGACCACAGAAGCATACCACTATACATGGCTAACTTATTTTTTGTAGAAATGGGGTCTCCCAGTGTTGCCCAGGGTGGTCTTGAACTCCTGGCCTCAAGCAGTCCTCCTGCCTTAGCCTCCAAAAGTGCTGGGATTACAGGCATCAGCCATAGTGTCTGATCTTTTGTTTTTGGTCAGCTTTGATGAGGTATGGTTAACACACAGTAAATTCACCATTTTAAGTCAACAGTTTGATGAATGTTAATACAATTATGTAACTACCACCACAATCGTGATATAGTCTCTTTTCATCATACCCAGAAAGTTCCCTTTTACCTCTTGGCTGTAATCTTCTCCACCTGTTCCTTAGCCACTAGCAATAACTGATGTGCTTTTTATCACTGTGGTTTTTACTCTAGAATTTCATGTAATTAGAACCATAGTTATGTAGTCTTTGTGTCTGGCTTACTTTGCTTAGCATATGCTTTTTAGATTCATCCATGTTGAATCTCCAAATAATGAATAATAATGCTTATTCATTTTGCTTATAATGAATAAGCAAAGTCAGTAGTTCATTCCTTTTTGTTACTGAGTAGTATGCCATCGTATGCATATATTATGATGTGTACCTATTAATCAGATAATGGACAGTTGAGTTTCCAGTTTTTGGCTATTATTAATAAAGATGCTATAAATACTCATGACCAGGTCTTTATGTAATCATGTGTTCTCATTTTTCTGGGCAAATACCCAAGGAGTAGAATTGTTGCATATGTGGTACAGCAGTTTCCCACGTCACGTTTCTACCAGCAGTGTATGAAAGTTCTACACATTGGTGGTGACATCCTCACCAGTACCTATATTATCTGTATCTTTAAATTGAGCCATTTATTGAATTTGTAATAGTATCTTGTTGTGGTTTTAATTTCCATTTCCCTACTGACTAATGGCGTTGAACATCTTTTCATGTGCTTATTTGGCTGTTTATATATCTTTGGTGAAGTGTCTGTTCAGATATTTTGCTCATTTAAAAAATTGAGTTTTCTTATTGAGTTGTAAGGGTTGTTTTTATGTATTCTTGATACAAGTCTCATTGGATATGTTTTACAAAATATTTTCTTTCATCTTGGGGCTTGCCGTTTCATTTTCTTATTTATGTATGTGTTCATCATAGCTAAGCCTTTTCATTTTCTTAACAGTGCCTTTTTTTTTTTTTTTTTTGAGACAGAGTTTTGCTCTTGTTGCCCAGGCTGGAGTGCAATGGCACAATCTCGACTCACTGCAACTTCCACCTTCTGGGTTCACGTGATTCTCCTGCCTCAGCCTCCCGAGTAGCTGGGATTACAGGCGCCCACCACCATGCCCGGCTAATTTTTTGTATTTTTGGTAGAGACGGGTTTCACCATGTTGGCCAGCCTGGTTTTGAACTCCTGACCTCAGGTGATCCACCTGCCTCAGCCTCCCAAAGTGCTGGGATTACAGGCATGAGCCACTGTGCCCGGCCAGCAGTGCTTTTTGAAAGACAAAAGTTTTTAATTTAGATCAGGTCTAGCTTATCAATTTTTTGTATGCTATTTAAGAAATCTTACCCAGGATGGCTAAGATTTTCTCCTATGTTTTCTTCTAGAGATTTTTTAGTTTTAGTTCTTAAGTTTAGGTCTGTGAATCAGTTTGAGTTGATTTTTGTGTATGGTATGAAATTAGGGTCAAGGTTTATTTTTCCTATCTGCATATTCAGTTGGTCCAGCACCTTTTGTTGAAAAGATTATCCTTTCTCTATTAAACTGCCTTGACACCTTAGGTAAGCATCAGTTGGCCATATATATGTGGGTCTATTTCTGTACCCTCAGTTCTATTCTGTTGATCTGTCTTGATGAAAGTACCACTATCTTGTTGCCAATACCGTGTCTTGATTACTAGTTACTAGTTTTATGTTAATAATAAGCTTTAAAGTCAGATAATACGCATCTTTAATGTTTTCTCTATCAATTAGAATTGTTTTGCTCTTCTCAGTCCATTGCCTTTCTGCCTTGCAAGTTTCTATGAAGACTGTGAAAAGTGTTTTGCTTTGTTTTTTTGTTACCCAATTGAGATCATTTAATAATCTTGAAAGAGTGGTTAGGAGGAACGTATTTTATCATAGCAACAAGACTTTTAAGAAGGAACTGAATTGGCAGTTGGTTCATTAAAACCTTCTGAGGTTTTAATTTTTAAAAAGTTAGTGTGGGGCTGGGTGTGTTGGCTCATGCCTATAATCCTAGCACTTTGGGAGGCAGAGATGGGAGGACAGCTTGAGCCCAGCAGTTCAAGGCTTCAGTGAATTATGATTGTGTCACTGCCACTCCAGCCTGAGCGTCAAAAGCAGACCCTGTCTCAAAAAAAAAAAAAAAAAAAGCATGATACACACCACGATGTTGATAAGAAGCAGCATGATTTAGTGGTTAAGGGGTCACCTGGCAGACTAGTCTGGTTTGAATCCTTACTGTATCAATTACTGGCACTGTGACCTTGGGCAAACTATTTAGCCTCTGTGTACCTCCATTTCCTTTCCTGGAAAATGGGGATAATACAAGTACTTACTTTTTTCTTTTTATTAGTTTTTTTAAAGTTAAATTTTATTTTATTTTTTGAGACAGGGTTGCTCACTTTGTTGCCCAGGGGCACAATTATGGCTCACTGCAGCCTCCACCTCCTATGCTTAAGCAATCCTCCTACCTCAGCCTCCCAAGTAGCTGAGACTATAGGGGTGCACCACCATGCCTGGCTAATTATGTTTTATAGAGATGGGGTTTCATTGTGTCGCCCAGACCAGTCTCAAACTCCTGGGCTCAAGTGAGACTCCCATCTTGGCCTCCCAAAGTGTTGGGATTACAGGCATGAGCCACCACACCCAGCCCCTATTTTATTGTGTTGCTCTGAAGAGTAAATAATACATGTATTTTCTGCCACATAGGAAGTGCTTCAGTGAATGTTAACTTCTGTTATTGCTTTGTTCACCTAGAGAATGCTAAAAACTTCAGAATTTGGTAAACTCACTTATAGGAACTTAAACTTAATTGCAGTAACTTGTTTATTTCAGTTTTAGAAAGATAGTTGTAGTGCTGATTGGTTTTTTTCCTAGTTCCTTAGTAGTTTTCTAACCTTTTCATTGATAAATTTTGGTAATTTATGTATGTATATCAGTTTGGATTTGTGCATTGCAACAGGAGTGGAAAAAAGAATTGGCTTTTAGTGGTATAAATTTTTACTGTAAATTAATAAACAAAACAAAACTACAGTTTTCCTTTGCCAGTATTTAGCTGGTTCATCAGGATTGTGAACTGGTGGTTCTAGAATACAAGTGAAAACCCATTAGTTTGATTTGATTTTGTCTGTAGTTCTTTACTCACTGAATAGGCACGTCTGTTTCTAGATTTATTTGACTAGTTCTCATTATTGATGTAGCAAAAACAATTTGCCAGCGAACTCACTAAATCTTTTCCTTTTCTAAGTGTACTTTCTTAAATAGCAATAATAACAATGAAAAAGTTTTTTTCTTTTTTATCAGGAGTTTAATTTTGCACAGCTAACCATTGATAATTTGTGTGGTTTAATGAATAAGAGTGCCAACATCAATCATTCAGCCTAATGAAGCCTTCTAGAAGTACATGTGGCAGGAGTGGGGAGACCTGGACCACAGTATACATTTAAGTTTCAGTTATAGAACTTTGCAAATGGGCTCTTCCTCCTGCACTTTCAGAAATACCCTTAAGAAGTCTTTATTGACACTTTCTCTTATGATTCTCTGAGCACTGTGTATGGGGGGAGGCATGAGATGGTAGTTGTCAAGAGTTCAGTTTTAAACATGATGTGTTTGAGATTCCTTTGGTACATCTGAATGGGTGTATCATGCTGGCAGTGGATGTCCAGGTCTGGAGCTCAGGAGAGGTTTTGACTGGAGTCATTAGCATATGAGATAGGTAAAAGCCTTGGGAGTTTCTGGGATCCAAAAATGTATGTACATTAAGAGGAGGAGACTGAAGTGAACTGCAGATAGAATCCCTAGGATATATCCCCTGTGGTACCACCACACTTGGACTTGCTCACATTAGGTTAGTTCAGAGTAAGATAATATGTGAGATTAACTTATATTCAATATGCATAATGGACTACCTGGATTCAGATTGCTCAGCTTAATTCAGGAAATATTTATTGAGCTCCCTCTATGCTTTACCTATGCTAATAAACACCAGGGATATAAGCAAGATCGACACTGCCTCTGCCCTCATAGTCTTTATAGACTAATGTGAGAGATTGTCTTTGCTGTTTTTACTCACGGCACTTCTGACAACACGTGCATGAGTTTTTTACTCACACCAATCAATTCTTCAACTTTCCAGATACCAACTGGGTGTCCCTGCAGTTCATTTCCATTCTGACACTAACTATCCAGAGTTAGCATCAGACTCCACAGGTTTAAGGGCTCAGTCCCACAAGACTACAAAGGGCTCAGTCCCACAAGACTACCAGTACTTGAGATGCCAGTTGCATGTATTGAATCCCACACTTCTGACTTGCCTACAAATGGGGGAGTTCCTACGACTACCCCCTCACCTTTGAGTAATTTGCTATAATGGCTCACAGAATGCAGGGAAACATCCTATTTATAGTGACTGGTTTATTATAAATGATACGACTCAGGAATAACCAAATGGGAGAGATGCGTAGGGCAAGATACAAGGGTAGAGACATGGAGTTTCTATGCCTTTTCCTGACATGTCACCCTCCCAGCCTCTTGATGTGTTCATCAACCTGAAAGCTTTCCAAACCCTGTCTAGGGGTTTTTCCGGAAGCTCCATTACATAGGCTTGATTGATTAAATCACTGGCCATTGATGATTAACTTGATCTCTACCCCTTTTCCTCTCCCTTGAAGTCTGGTGGTGGAACTGAAAATTCCATCCCTTTTATCACTTGGTTGGTTTCTCTGGCAACCAGCCTTCATCCTGAAGCTATCTAGGGGCCCACTAAGAGTCACCTCATTAGCGTAAACTCAGGTATGGTTGAAAGGGGCTTGTTATGAATAACAAAAGATGCTCCTGTTCCCCTATCACAAAGGAAATTACAAACACCAAATACGTATTTCTTATGCCACCAATGGACATGAAATAAATCACACAAATTATATGTAATTGCAAACCATGCAAGGTGCTACAAAGGTAAAGTACTGGATGCTGTGTGAACATTTTGGGAGAGACCTAATCTCACATGGATACAGCCAGGGATACCTTCCCAGAGGAAGTGACATTTAATTCAACTAGTGATACTGTTACTGAGTACCTAATTAATATCTCTAGTACGGTACTGTTTAAACTGATATCTTGTGACTAAACATTAACTGGGTGAAAGAGGGTGGAGTGGAGAAGGCAGGCTCTAAATAGAGAGAACTGCCTGTGCAAAGTTCCTGAAATACAAAGGAGCATAGTGCCTTCCAGGAGTTAAGGATCTCAGGCGTCTATAGAAGAGAGAGCAAGGGGAGAGGTCAGTTCTTAGCCTTCTTGTCAGAGGAGAGATTTTTTTCTTTGGAGTAAACCTATTCAGAAAAATTTTGAACTCTTTTCACCTTTGAAATAGACTTTATAACTTTTTATTACAGAAAAATATTAACAAATGCATCAGTGGAGAGAATATTTCCCCATACCCCAGTTTCTTTCTTCTTCTTCTTTTTTTTCTTAAGAGACAAGGTCTCACTGTCACCCAGGCTGAAATGCAGTGGCACGATCATAGCTCACTGTAGCCTTGACCTCCTGGGGCTTAAGGGATCCTCCTGCCTCAGCTCCCCAGTAGCTAGGACTGCAGGCCCATACCACCACATCTGGCTAATTAAAAATATTTTTTTTTCCTGTAGAGATGGAGTTTCACACTGTTGTGTGGGCTCAGGCTGGTCTCAAACTCCTAGCCTCAAATGATCCTCCCAGAATGCTGGGATTATGGATGGTAGCCACTGCACCTGGCCATGTTTTAGAGTATCTTGAGTCTGATTTAGGAATGGCTCCTGAAACCTGCTCACAGAATTTCTCTGACCCCTTTCTGGGTTCTCTGCAATTTTAGTTTTGCTTGCAGCTATCCTTGTTAAGTGTTTACCATTAGTTTTTGGGATTTTATTGTCCCATTATCTTCCATCTTCTGTCTTTTCCTCAAATTCCATATTTTTCTTTGCTTTCAAAGCCTAGTTCCTTAATAACTGATCTCCACTACTACTCATGGAGATCATAATTTTCTTCCCAGAGTTTTGTAGATCATTGCCTCCTTTGGATACTGGCAGAAAGGATCAATATTTGTATTTTTGTTTTTCATTTTTTTTTTCAGAGACAGAGTCTTGCTCTGTCACCCAGGCTAGAGTGCAGTGGCATGATCATAGCTCACTGCAGCCTTGACCTCCTGGGCTCAAGTGATCCTCCCACCTCAGCCTCCTGAGTAGCTGAGACTACAGGTGCAAGCCACCATGGCTGGCTAATTTTTTAATTTTTGGAGAGACAGGATTTTACCATATTTCCCAGGCTGGTCTCAAAGTCCTGGGCTCAACTGATACTTCTATCTCAGCCTCCCAAAATGCTGTGATTACAGATGTGAACCACTGTGCCTGGCCAATAGCTACTTTTTGTTAAAGCCTTAAGTATCAGAACTGATCTGAGGAAAGAGATAGGCAGACGAGGGTGTCTCTGCTAAGCTACAGAGTTTATAATTTTGTTGAACAACTCCATGTCATTGACTGATTTGAAGTTAACTTGTCTGAAAATTAAATGTGCAATTATGACCTATTTCTGAAACGTATCTTAAAAAGTAAACTCAGAGATGATGTTTTAAAAAAGTCTTCTTTTTTAAAAAAGAAATTATTTGTGCCCTTTTTGCTTTGAGTTTGGAATTGGGACCCCCCCCCCCCAAACCTGATGGTAAAATATTTTACTTATAAATCCACTGAAGTAAGAAATAGTATGCAACCACTAAATGCTTAGGGCTTATAAAAAACTGACGTTAATATATCTATGAGTTACCATTTTGGTAGCCAAAAATATTTAAATGTAGAAAGTAGTAGTAATTAATTAGTTAATTTAACCAACACTATGATGGTCTAGCTTGTATGGCAGAGAATTAAAATAAGGTGGAATCCATCCCTAACAGTGAGGAGTGTGTTGTCTATTAGGGGAGTAACAATCCTAAATAATTGTATTTCAAAGTCAGAGGTATCCTGTTAGAGAATCAGAAAGCACTAGTTTTCAAGTTCTGAAAAGCCCTGTAAAGTTTCTTTTTGGGGGGGTAAAGTTTGAATATTGAAGAGGAAGGACTTTAGTAAGTGAAGGAGAAGAAGATAGAAGCAGTGGTTTGAAGACTTGGAATGACTTGGTGGTTTTAAGAACCTGTAAGATTTTCTTAAGTGGCTGTTATGTCAAGGAGCTGAATAAGGAAGCTACAGCAAGGAGAGAATTTTCAATTAAATTTTATCCTAAAGCACTGATTCTGGGGTTGAAGGGAGAAGTAGCAGATGGTAGTGTCATACTTCTGTAAGTGCTTTAGTGAGGTTGGGTGGGGCTGGGGACTTGGACATGTGTGTTTTGAGAAGTTGTAACACTTGATTCTCATTCACATCAACTCAACATTTAGAGTTAATTTTTCCAGGGAGTGATACTATGGGGCAGTGAAAATAGCACTGGACTTCAGAATCTGGGAACTTATATTCAAATCCTGACTCTGCCACTCACCTTGTGTGTAATCTTGTCATACTATTTAATTTTTTGAAAATTGTTTCATGTTATTAATAACTATCTTAGGGATTTTTGTGGTAATTCAGTTGAAGTTCTGAAATGTCGTAGGTATACAGTAAAAGTTTTGTAATCTCCTGACAGGTTTTCCCTGCCTGCTGCGCAGACAAAATCAATTAACAAGAGACCACTACGTTGCAGTAAAGGAGGAGTTTAATTGACAGGAGGCTGGCCATGCCATGCATGAGACAGAGTTCTTACTCAAATTGATGTATTTCCCCAAAGGCTTGGAGTTTAGGGTTTTCAAGGATAATTTGGTGGGTGGGGGACTAGGGAATGGGGAATGTTGATTGGTCAGAGAAAAAAAATGACTGGAGTGTGAAAAACAGTCCTGATGTGATGAGTCTGCCTCTGGATGGGGCCACAGGATGTTAAGTCTTGAGGCAGGAGTCCAGGTGGAGTCATTCTGAAAGATAACATAAAAGAACCAATCTTAGGTTCTATAATAATGATTTTCTCTATAGGAGTAATTGAGGAAGTCACTAATATTGTGACCCCTGGCCACACGACTCCTGAACAGTAAGGAATGGTAGAAGCTATACCTGTCTCGTGACCTCTAGCCATATGACTCCTGAGCAGTAAGGGATGATAGAAACTATGCCTACATCTTAGCAGAATTCAGGCCCCTCTCATAATCCTAACCTTGTGGCCTTTCTTTAGTTTTATGAAGGTGGTTTAATTTTGGGAAAGGTTATTATCATCCTTGCTTTAAGGTTTGTCTGTGCAGCAGGCAGAGAAAACCTGTCAGGAGATTACAAAACTTTTACTGTATACCTATGACATTTCAGAACTTCAACTGAATTATCACAAAAATCCCTAAGATAGTTATTAATAACATGAAACAATTTTCAAATTTCTCTGAAAATCAACTTGGTCTTGTAAACCAAAAATAAAATTCTAAGCTCTCCAACCATCTGAATGCCCCCCTCCTCTCAGCAAGGGCATTCCTTATCAACTAGTTCCAGTCATGATGGAAAGGGGGAGTCAGATATGCCTCATAATAGCCTCCTCTCTTTTGGAATTACTGATAGAACAAGACTCTTGAAGTCTGATAAGAAACATTTAAGGCCGGGCGCGGTGGCTCAAGCCTGTAATCCCAGCACTTTGGGAGGCCGAGGCGGGCGGATCACAAGGTCAGGAGATCGAGACCATCCTGGCTAACACGGTGAAACCCCGTCTCTACTAAAAAGTACAAAAAACTAGCCGGGCGAGGTGGCGGGCGCCTGTAGTCCCAGCTACTCGGGAGGCTGAGGCAGGAGAATGGCGTGAACCCGGGAGGCGGAGATTGCAGTGAGCTGAGATCCGGCCACTGCACTCCAGCTTGGGCGACAGAGCGAGACTCCGTCTCAAAAAAAAAAAAAAAAAAAAAAAAAGAAACATTTAAAACCTATTCTCTGAAGCCTACTACCTGGAGGCCTCATCTGCATGATAAAACCTTGGTCTCCATAACCCTTTATTGTAACACAGACATTTCTTTCTTTAGATAATAATTCTTTCAACCAATTGCCAATCTGAAAATCTTTCAGTGTATCTATGACCTGAAAGCCTCTGCTTCAAGTTGTCCCACCTTTCTGGACTGAACTAATGGACATTTTACAAGTATTGATTGATATCCCATGTCTCCCTAAAATATATAAAACCAAGCTGTCCCCAACCACCTTGGGTACATGTCATCAGGACCTCCTGAGGCTGATCACAGGCATGTCCTTAACCTTGGCAAAATAAACTTTCTAAATTGATTGAGACCTGTCTCAGCTACTTTTGGTTTACAGTCTACACCCAGGAATGATCAAGGATAGCTTTGCAGTTAGAAGGAAAATGGACTTAACTGTGTCAGATTTCTCTTACTGTCATAATTTTGCAAAGGTGGTTTCAGTTTTGTGAATTTAAGTTTTAATTTAGAATTTACATTAGAAACTATTGAATTTAGTCACATTTCAGTACCCTTATCCACATATTAAATGAAATAGAAACTTATTAAAAGTTGCAGAAGATGTAACTGTTGGAAAATATGTTGGCATGTGGACTTCGTGACACCCCTTAGTAGTGGACTAAATTTAGTTTAAAAAATATAATTAATTTATTATACTTGTAAAAAATAAAGGTTCCTCTTCAAAGATTTTCCTCCCCATTTAACTAGGAATAAATAGTAACTTCTCTTAGAAGCAAAATTTATTTAAAGACCTGTGCTAACATTCTTAAAAATCTGCTAGCTGTGATAAAGAAATTAATGTACTTTATGTTCTTAGCTCCCACAATTTAGCCTATTTGCCCTGGCATGCTTATACTGGTCCAAACAAGCATTAGGTCATAGCCTGTTCCTCTTCCTTATTTAAAGGTGTTTTTACCTTTCTCAGCTTTTCGCAAGTTGACTTTCTCTTCCTTTATTGTCCTCTACCTTTGTCTCTCTTTTTTTTTTTTGAGACGGAGTCTCGCTCTGTCGCCCAGGCTGGAGTGAGTGGCGTGATCTTGGCTCACTGCAAGCTCCGCCTCCCGGGTTCCCACCATTCTCCTGTCTCAGCCTCCTGAGTAGCTGGGACTACAGGCGGCTGCCACCTTGCCCGGCTAGTTTTTTGTATTTTTAGTAGAGATGGGGTTTCACAGTGTTAGCCAGGATGATCTCGATCTCCTGACCTCGTGATCCGCCCGTCTTGGCCTCCCAAAGTGCTGGGATTACAAAATAAAAACATATTTCAGAAATGTGAATGAGAGATGTTGATAGCACCTAAGATTACAGAAGTAGAGCTACCGCACCTGGCCACCTCTTTTAAAAAGTTCTGAGTTGCTAGCCAGTTGGGACAAATAGAGAATGTGAGGTCCTGTTCCAGCCAACAGAAACCGGATGCAGCAGTAGGGTGGACACGTCAGGTTATAAATGACCCTGTCTCCTTTGTTTGGTGTACTCTGGTGCCAGAACTGCTGGCGAGTGTACCCTTTCTGCAGAAAGTATAAAAATGGCCTTGCTGAGTAAATTAAATTTATGTTCAAGTGCTGTTTCTTTATGGCACCAGGAAACAAGCATTTCAAACATACTGCTGGTTCAAATGGCAAACATGAAATATCTTCAGATTAATTCAAAATAGGAACCTTTTGTATCAGAGCTTTTCTATTTGATTGAAAATAAAATCAACCCACTTTAAATTCCAATTAAATGTTAATTTTCCTATATTAAACTGATATTTTTTCTCTCAATTTTATCTCTACTTCTGTAATCTTAGGTGCTATCAACATCTCTCATTCACATTTCTGAAATATGTTTTTATTATTTTATTTTAAAATTATCATTACTGTTTATCTACTTTGAACTTTTATTTCCAATTGATAGATGCAAGCAGAACATTTTAATGAAACCATTGTAAAAGGCAAGCTTTAGTGACTAAGACAATTGACCCACCTTTTCCTTCCTCAAGATTTTAAGATCTTTAAAGCGGAAACTTGTGCTTGAAAACTGTATTGCTATATTTTAAAATGATATAATTTGTATGTCATTTAAATGTTCAATTAGGTCAGTTAGGGAAAAGGATGATTATTCCTTTTTTTTTTTTTTTTTTTTTTTGAGACAGAGTCTTGCTCTGTCACCCATGCTGGAGTGCAGTGGCGCGATCTTGGCTCACTGCAACCCCCGCCCCCGGGTTCAAGCAATTCTCCTGCCTCAGCAGCCCGAATAGCTGGGACTACAGGTACGCGCCACCATGCCTGGCTAATTTTTGTATTTTTAGTAGAGATAAGATTTTGCCATTTTGGCTAGGATGGACTTGAACTCCTGACCTCAGGTTATCTGCCCTCCTTGGCCTCCCAAGGTGCTGGGATTACAGGTGTGAGCCATCGCACCCTTTATGTGTTTTTCTTAAACTGCTCCGGTACGGGGAGTGGGAAAGTAGGGATCTTAGCTGTTCTAATATGAAAGAGTAGCATCTCCTGCTAGAGTCCCAGTTTTAATGGATGGTAGGTGAGATATTGTAAAATATATATTTGGTCTTCCTCATGTCTCCGGGAGTGTAACTCCAAAAATCCTTGGAATCTCCAAAGTGATCTGTGTCTTTTGTATGCTAATGAATTGACTGATGGCTGGTCACCTCTGGTTAGATTCAGGATTGGGGCTGGTCACTGGAAAGACTGACACATGATTAGAGGCTGGTACTTTCAGTGCCATCCCCAACCTCTGGGGAGGGGAGGAAAGAAGGACCAAAGATTGAGTTGATCACTCAGTGATTCGACCAGTAATACCTAGTAATGAAGCTTCCATAAAACCACAAAAAGACCAGGTTCAGGTGTTACAGGAAGGGGGTTCTGATACCCCAAGAGAGGATTCTTGGATCTCACGCAAGAAAGAATTTTCAGGGCGAGTCTGTAGAGCAAAGTGAAAGCAAGTTTGTTAGGAAAGTAAAAGAATAAAAGAATGGCTACTCCATAGATAGAGCAGCCCCAAGGGCTCCTGGTTGCTCATTTTTATGGTTATTTCTTGGTGATATGCTAAACAAAGGGTGGATTTTTCATGCCTCCCCTTTTTAGAACATATAGGGTGACTTCTTGACGTTGCCATGGCATTTGTAAACTGTCATGGCGCTGATGGGAGTATAGCAGTGAGGACAACCAGAGGTCACTCTCGTGGCCATCGCGGTTTTGATGAGTTTTAGCCAGCTACTTTACTGTAACCTATTTTATCCAAAGGTCTTTGTGACCTGTATTTTGTACCGACCTCCTGTCTTATCCTGTGACTTAGAATGCCTTAACCATCTGGGAATGCAGCCCAGTAGGTCTCAGCCTCATTTTACCCAGCTCCTACTCAAGGTGGAGTTGCTTTTGTTCACACGCTTCTAACATAGGAAACTTCCAGATAGCTGAACCCATAGAGGTTCTATACTGGAAAGGGGTCCCTATCCAGACCCCAAGAGAGGATTCTTGGATCTCACGCAAGAAAGAATTCGGGGCGAGTCCACAGAGTAAAGTGAAAGCGAGTTTATTAAGAAAGTAAAGGAATAAAGAATGTCTGCGCCATAGGCAGAGCAGCAGCAGGGGCTGCTCTGCTAAGGATAGTTATAGTTATTTCTTGATTATATACTAAACAAGCAGTGAATTATTCATGAGTTTTCTGGGAGAGGGGTGGGCAATTCCTGAAACTGAGGGTTCCTTCCCCTTTTAGACCATATAGGGTAACTTCCTGACATTGCCAGGGCATTTGTAAACTGTCCTGGCACTGGTGGGAGTGTCTTTTAGCATGCTAATGCATTATAATTAGTGTGTAATGAGCAGTATGGACTACAAGAGGCAACTTTCGTGGCCATCTTGGTTTGGGTGGGTTTGGGCCAGCTTCTTTACTGCAACCAGTTTTATCAGCATGGTCTTTATGACCTGTGTCTTGTGCCGACCTCCTGTCTCATCCTGTGATTTAGAATGCCTAACCTCCTGGGAATTCAGCCTGGTAGGTCCCAGCCTTATTTTACACAGCCCCTATTCAAGATGGAGTTGCTCTGGTTCAGACACCTCTGGCAGTTCCTGGAGGGTGGCATCCCCAGAGAGGGCATGAAAGCCCTGGATCCCTTGCCCCATATCTTGCCCTATCCTTCTCTTCATCTGGTGTTCATTGATACCCTTTGTAATAGCCTTTATTATAAACCCATAAATGTATGTATAAGTATTTTTCTGAGTTCTGTGAACTGCTCTAGAAATTAATTAAATCCAAGGAGTGCGGTGTGGGAACCCTGCTTTATAGCTAATTGGTCAGAAGCACACATAAAACAACCTGGGGCTTGCAATTGGAATCAGAAGTGGGAGACAGTTTTCTAGGACTGAGCCTTCAACCTGGGAGATCTGTTGCTATCTCCTGGTAGATAGTGTCATAACTGAATTGAATTAGAAGACACCCAGCTGGTGTCTGCTGCAAGATTGCTTGCTTGGTGTGTGGAGAAAATCTCCCACACATTTGGTCACAGAAGTGTTCTGTGTTGTGAGAGTGTAATAGGAAGAAACTGAGTTCTTTTGTTCTATATCATCAGAGAAGGTAATGTGAAATATTATTTTACATTAAAACCACACCATATATTATGAAGAAAAATGCCAAAATTGTAGGAGTTTAATTTCTTGCTTAAAAGGGAACAATTAGTTGGGGATACTCCAAACTCCTGGAAGCATGCATTCATTCTGCTTTGCTGATAGGGTTATATCTGGAAAGGGTTTTGAAAAGTCGGTAATATCTTCTGCACTTGAAGTTATTTATATTCTTTTTGTATTCCTTCCAGAGGTGGATAGAATGTAGTAAGAACCAATTTTGTGTATTGAACATTTGGGTTTCATTTTCATATTTTAGAAATGGAAGGGACTTTCGAGATTATTTTATTCAAATCCCTTATTTTTTAGATGGGCCTGGAGAAGAGGGTAAGTGTTCTTGCCCAAGATCATTTCTTGGGTATTAGAACCTTAATTTCCTGATTCCATCTAATGTTATTGAATCACATTGATCTCTTTGTAGCTAAGGTAAGAGATTATAAACTGGTTTAAGACATTAAGGTTTGAGGATATTGGTCAATTGAATATAAAGCTATCAGGCAGTGAACCTACTATGTATTTTATTAGAGTTTTAGGGAAAATGAAAAATTAAGTCAGTTACCAGTTATTACACTTTGCCCCAACTCAGACAGTTGCTGAGAACAAGAATTACACTGGAAAGTAGTTGATTAAATCAGTGATTTTGTTTTTGAACAATTGGGTGGGGGCATCAACATAGGAGATGCTACTGCCAACAGATAATTATTTAGCATTGAAATAAATGGTTTGAAAACTTGTTTTTGAAAAATATTTGAAGAAATATCAACTTCTTTATTCTTAGCAAGGAAAAAATTCATTCTAAATTTTCATATTTAGAGAGGGACTGCTGATTATAGTTCATGTGAATGAGCTTACAGCTTAAAACATTTAAACATCGAATTGATTTTAGTTTAAGTGTTTTAGAACTGAAGGAACCTGGATTTGCAGTTTGAACTCCCTCGATGAATTGTTTTTTTACTTTCACTTGCGTACAGCATAATGTGTTAAAGAAAGAACTAGGCAGAATTTATCCAGTAACTAAAAGTTTTATTGGAAATGTTACTAGTTTGATGTTCTATTTTGTTCTTTAAACTTCCCTCTGCTGATATTGTTTTGAAAAGGATCATCCCTTTATCTTTGGCAAATCTTGCTGCATTGATGATTCGTCTTTCTGTTTGTACAAGGCATCTTCAGAATATACATAACGCTTATATTTGTAATATATATGTACAGTACATATATACATATAAATCTGAAAATTTTTGAGAAAAATGATGTTTGTAAAAACAAGCCTTCTATAAAGATATCTTTCAGTTTTTATATACCCAAATTAAAACAATAATAGGATAGAGATTATAACTTTTGATTATATTGCAGTTGAAAACAATATGGTCATACAAACTTTTTTTGTTTTTCCTTTTCTTGAGAAAAATGTAAGACTGAAGAGAAATACAGATAATTAAAAAAAAGAAAACCCTCCTGTGTTTCTTCTGCCAGCATTTAGCAAGTGTTTGTGCAGTCATTTTTAAAATTAGAAAAAGGGAAACATAACACACAAAGTTGATACCTGCCAACCCCCTGGGCAATCACTATCCTGAGTTTGGGTGTCTATCATTCTAGTATTTAAAAAGTACTTTTTTTTTTTTTGAGAGTCTCGCTCTGGCGCCCAGGCTGGAGTGCAGTGGCGTGATCTCAGCGCATTGCAAGCTCCGCCTCCTGGGTTCACACCATTCTCCTGCCTCAGACCCCTGAGTAGCTGGGACTACAGGCACCCGCCACCACCCCCGGCTAATTTTTTGTATTTTTAGTAGAGACAGGGTTTCACTGTGTTAGCCAGGATGGTGTTGATCTCCTGACCTCGTGATCCGCCTGCCTTGGCCTCCCAAAGTGCTAGGATTACAGGTGTGAGCCACTGCACCCGGTCTAAAAAGTACTTTTATATAAATCTCCATTTATATCTACAACCAGTATTAGTGGTAGAGATAGCAATAATAAAATAATAATGATCATAATAGCAGCTTACGTTTGTTGAGTATGTACTGAGTTCCAGGCGTTGATTCCAAGAACTTTATATGTGTTGTATCATTTAGCCCTCATGGCAATGATAGAGGTTCTTTTATTATCCATTATGTTACAGATAAGGAAATTTTACAGATAAGGAAATTGAGCCCTGGGGAAATTAAGTAACTTGCGCCAGTCATCTAGTAAATGGTATAGCCTAGATTCAAACCTAGCTGTTTTGACAGACTTTTGGGGTTTTCCTTTTAACTTATGTAGTTTGGTTCCTCTAATATTGTTTGTGTGTGTTGTTTTGAACGTTTAAAAATTACACAAACACCGAAAGCATTGTAACAAAAACAAAAATTGATAAATGGGACCTAATTAAACTAAAGAGCTTCTGCACAGCAAAAGAAACTCAATAGTAAACAGACAATCCAATAGTAAACAGACAATCCTATTATTGTTTTAGTTCGGGTATATCAAAACTGAAAGATATCTTTATAGAAGGCTTGTTTTTACAAACATCATTTTAACAACCAAAAATCCTAAAAAAGTTTTTCAAAGGGTTGATAGAATCTATCACGCTTCTAACTAGAACACAGAAAGTTGAAAAAAAATAAAGTTTAGGTTTATAGATTTAATGGGTTTGTCCTTTCCTCGGACATATAGAAATTTGCAGTTTGGGGATAACTCCCATAGAATGGGAGAAAATAGTTGGAAACTGTGCAACTGACAAAAGTCTAATATCCAGATTCTATAAGGAACTTAAATTTATAAGCAAAAAACACCCCATCAAAAAGTGGGCAAAGGACATGAACAGACACTTTTCACAAAAAGATACATGTGGCCAAGAAGGATATGAAAAAATGCTCAGCATCATTAATCATTAGAGAAATATAAATCAAAATCACATTGAGAAGCCATCTGACAACAATCAGTGACTATTATTTAAAAGTCAAAAAATAACAGATGCCAGATGAGGTTGTGGAGAAAAGGAAGTGCTTATGCACTGCTGGTGGGAATGTAAATTAGTTCGGCCATTGTGGAAAGCATTTTGACGATTTCTCAAAGAACTTGAAACAGAATTATTTGACTCAGCAATCCCATTATTGGGTATATACCCAAAGGAATATATATCATTCTACCATAAAGATATATGCATGTGTATGTTTATCACAGTACTGTGCACACTAGCAAAGACATGGAATCAACTTTAATGCTCATCAATGGTAGACGAGATAAAGAAAATGTGGTACATACACATCTTGGAATACAGTGCAGCCATAAAAATTAATGGGATCACATCATTTGCTGCCACATAGATGGAGCTGGAGGCCATTATCCTAAGCAAACTAACACAGGAGCAGAAAACCAAATACTGCATGTTCTCACTTATAAGTGGAAACTAAACATTGAGTACTTAAGGAGACAAAGAAGGAAACAACAGGCACGAGGGCCTACTTGAGGTCTGAGAATGGGAGGAGGGTGAGGATCAAAAAACTACCTATCGGGGCTGGGAACGTGGCTCATGCCTGTAATCCCAGCACTTTGGGAGGCCAAGGTGGGCGAATCACCTGAGGTCAGGAGTTCGAGACCAGCCTGACCAACATGGTGAAACCCGTCTCTACTAAAAATACATAAATTATCTAGAAGTGGTGGTGTGCGCCTGTAATCCCAGCAACTTTGGAGGCTGAGACAGGAGAATTGCTTGAACCAGTTGCAGTGAGCCGAGATCACACCACTACACTCCAGCCTGGGTGACAGAGTGAGACTGTCTCAAAAAAACAAAACAAAACCGAAACACAAAAAACTATCTATCGGGTACTATGCTTATTACCTGGGTGACAAAACAATCTGTACACTGAAGCCCTGTGACATGTAATTTACCTATATAACAAACCTGCACAAGTACCCCCGAACCTAAAATAAAAGAAAAAAAATGGAGCTGTGGAATTATTAAAAAAAAAAAATTCACATTGTTTTTGTTGATTTGCGTGTGTTTTCTTTATAGTGTAAAGTATATACTTTGGTATCGTGTGAATATATCACATTAGTTATTTCTTACCTATTGGTGAATATATAGGTTGTTTTTCTATTATAGAGAAAATGCGGTGAACATCCGTAAACAAGTCTTCTTGTACAGTTTGGGTTTCTGTGTAACGTGTAGAACATACGCATTCATTTGGAATAGTACCTTTATGATATGTGACATTCATCATGTACTAACTTCCTATGTGTACTTAGATTTCCATCTGGAATCTTAGTTTTTTTCTATTGATGTTGTGTAATGTAAGCTGCCTCTTCTTGTGCCTGAATCACATTGTTTTATTCTGGCATTATACTTTTTAATATCTGTCAAGCTAGGACTTTTCTCAGTTTGTAATTTTTTTTTTTTTTTTTTTTTTGAGATAGGGTCTCACTCTGTTGCCCGGGCTGGAGTGCAGTGGCGCAATCTCGGCTCACTGCATCCTCCGCCTCCCGGGTTCAAGTGATTCTCCTGCCTTAGCTTTCTGAATGGTTGGGATTACAGGTGCACACCACCACGCCCAGCTAATTTTTTTGTATTTTTGGTAGAGATGGGGTTTCACCATGTTGGTTAGGCTGGTCTTGAACTCCTGGCCTCAAGTGATCCGCCTGCCTTGGCCTCTCAAAGTGCTGGGATTACAGGCGTGTGCTCAGTTTGTAAATTTTTTTTTCCTCACAATTTCTATGTATTTATAGATAATCTTAAGAAACAATTTATCAAATCCAGGTTGATATTGAGTTAATTTGATACATTAACTGAAGGAGAACTAACTCCTGAAAATGTGGATTCTTTTCAACAAGAGCATTGTTTAGCTCTCCATTTATTACAAATTTTCTTTTGTTCTCTAGCAGGATTTTATTTCCAATAAAATTTCTGCACATTTCTTGTTCAGTTTATTCTAAGGTATTTTATGTTCTTTGTTGCAACTCTAAATGGAAATTTTGGGGGCTTTGTATATAATTCCTGGTTATTATAGTTGTGTATAGAAACTTGATTTTTTTTTTTTTTTTTTGTAATCAGCTACCTTACTGTGCTTCTTTCTAGTATTTAGCTGGATTCTTCTGATGGGTTTTCGAGGTGTTCAGTATCATGTGTAAATAATAAAAATGTCTAGAATACATAACACTTTGTTGTTCAATTTCTTTCTTTCCTCTCCTCTCCTCTCCTCTCCTCTCCTCTCCTCTCCTCTCCTCTCCTCTCCTCTCCCCTCCCCTCCCATCCTCTCCCCTCCCCTCCTCTCCCCTCCCCTCCTCTGCCCTCCCCTCCCCTCCTCTCCCCTCCCCTCCCCTCCCCTCCCCTCCCCTCCCTTCCCCTCCTCTCCCCTCCCTTCCCCTCCCTTCCCCTCCTCTCCCCTCCCTTCCCCTCCTCTCCCCTCCCTTCCCCTCCTCTCCCCTCCCTTCCCCTCCCCTCCCCTCCCCTCCCTTCCCCTCCCCTCCCCTCCCTTCCCCTCCTCTCCCCTCCTCTCCCCTCCCTTCCCCTCCCCTCCTCTCCCTCTTTCATTTGTTCATTCGTTTGTTTGTTCCCTCCCTCCCTCCCTCCCTGCCTTCCTTTTCTTCTTTCATTTTTTTTTTTTTTTGAAACAGGGCTCGCTTGGTCACCCAGGCTGGAGCGACCTGGGTGGCACCATCGTGGCTTACTGCAACCTCCACCTCCTGGGTTCAAGCGATTCTCCTGCCTCAGCCTTCCAAGTAGCTGGGATTACAGGCATGTGCCACCACACCTGGCTAATTTTTGTATTTTTAGTAGAGATGGGTTTCACCATGTTGGCCAGGCTGGTCTCGAACTCCTGACCTTGGGTGATCTGCCCACCTCTGCCTCCCAAAGTGCTGGGATTATAGGCGTAAGCCACCGTGCTGGACCTCAATTTCATTATTGATAATAGTGGTGACAAGTGGGCACTCTTATCTTCTACTTGACTCTAGAGTCAATGCTGCTGATGGTTTTGTTTTGTGATATGTAATTTTAAATCATTTTTAAAAACCTTTTATTCCTGCTTTATTAGTAGATTTTTTATTAGGAATGGATGTTGCAGTTTATCAAGTGTATTTTTCACATCTCAACATAACATGAAATTGGTTAATGTTAATAGATTTTTCTATGTTGAGCCATCATTATATTCCTGGAATGAACCCCTATTAATGTACTTTCTCGTTTTCCTTGCTAATTTTTTTTTTTTTTTGAGACGGAGTCTTGCTGTGTTGCCCAGGCTGGAGTGCAGTGGCACGATCTCCTGCCTCAGCCTCCCAAGTAGCTGGGATTACAGGCACTTGCCACCACACCCAGCTCATTTTTGTATTTTTAGTAGAGATGGGGTTTTACCATGTTGGTCAGGCTGGTCTCGAACTCCTGACCTCAGGTGATCCACCTGCCTCAACCTCCCAAAGTGCTGGGATTACAGGCGTGAACCACTGCGCCCAGCTGCTAATATTTTTAATTGCAGATTTTTATTAATTGTAGATTATGAAATCCACAATTGTGGTAGTATTACAGTTGTACTTTTTGTGCTTCGTTGAGTTTTGGTGTTGTTACTTTATTGACTGCTTAAAAAGAACTGAGACTCTTTGCTCTATGCCCTAAAACATTTAAAGTAGCTTAGGAATTATCTGTTGAAGTCATAATAGATATAATTCTTCCTTAAAACAATCAGAGCTTTGTTTTATTGCAAGTATAGTTTCTTTAAATCTCATTACTGATTTATTTCAGTAGTATTCCAACTATATTATCCCCACTCTCCAATTTACAGTAAACAACTGTCAAATTGGGGTTTTTTGAAATGCATCCTTCATTGAGGGCACATAGGTATCAGATGCTGTGTTAGGTGCAGATAACACTTTTGTTCCCCAAATCAGTCTGACTTGTAATAGATTATAGAATAAAAATCAAAATTCATTTGTTTGTTAACTTTTTCACATTCTGAACTGCTTTCATTTTCCTACAATTTTATATTAGTGTCTTTATGTATTCTAGCTATTCTGATCTACTTCCTATTCTTTAAATGCACTTGAACTTTCTTTCCTTTGAATTCAATTTGATGAAACTGGCTTGTAAGTTTTTTTGTGTGTGTGTGTTTGAGACAGGATCTCACTCTGTCGCCAAGACTGGAGTGCAGTGACACAATACTGGCTCACTGCAGCCTTGACCTTCCGGGCTCAGATGGCCTCCCCAGTAGCTGGGACCACAAGCATGCACCACCACGCCTGGTTAATTTTTTGTATTATTTGTAGAGTGAGGATTTTGCCATATTGTCCAGGTTAGTAATTTTTTTTTTTTTTTTTTTTTAAAGAGATGGAGTCTTGCTGTATTATCCAGGAGTGATAATAGTGCACTACAGCCTTGAACTCCTGGACTCAAGTGATCCTCCTGCCTTAGCCTCCCAAGTAGCTGGGACTGTAGACATGTCTGGCTACAGACACTCTGTGTCTGTAGAGTCTGGCTCTGTAGTATTTTGACTCATCAGAGTCATTCTTGATGTAACCAACTTTTTTTGAGTATTTGTTTACCTACCATTGATCTCTCTTCTTTTAGTAACATAACCCTCAGTTCATTTTGGGGAAGCATTAATCTGCCATATATATATATTTTTAATTTAAATGATTTATTGGTCGGCCATCGTGGCTTATGTCTGTAATTCGGGAGCTGACGTGGGTGGATTACCTGAGGTCAGGCATTCGAGACCAGCCTAGCCAACATGGCGAAACCCCCTTCTCTACTAAAAATACAAAAATTAGCCGGGTGTGGTGGTGCATGCCTGTAGTCCCAGCTCCTCAGGAGGCTGAGGCAGGAGAATCTCTTGAATCCTGGAGGTGGAGGCTGCAGTGAGCCAAGATCATGCCACTGCACTCCATCCTTGGTGACAGAGTGAGACTCCATCTCAAAAATAATAATATAATAATAATAACTTATTGAGGCTGGGGATGGTGGCTCACGCCTGTAATCCCAGCACTTTGGGAGGCCGAGGTGGACGGATCACTTGAGGTCAGGACTTTAAGACCAGCCTGGCCAACATGGTGAAACTCTGTCTCTACTAAAAATGCAAAAATTAGCCGGGCATGTTGGTGGGCGCCTGTAATCCCAGCTACTTGGGAGGCTGAGGCAGGAGAATTGCTTGAATCTGGGAGGCAGAGGTTTGCAGTGAGCTGAGACCATGCCATTGCACTCCAGACTGGGCAACAAGAGTGAAACTGTCTCAGTCAGTCAATCAATCAGTCAATAATCGAGTTGAAATTCACATCGTGTACCATTAACCATCTTAAAACGAGCGATTTAGTGGCATTTAGTACTTTCACAGTATTGTGCAACTACCATCTCTATCTAGTTCCAAAACATTTTCATAATTCCAAAGTAAAATACTCACTAACCAGTTTCTCCATTTTCCCTTCCTATCTAGCCTCTGGCAACTACTATTCTACTTTCTATCTGTATGCATTTGGCCATCCTGTACATTTCTTATAAATAGAATCATACAGTATGTAGCATTTTATGTCTGACATCTTTCAATTGGCAGAATGTTTACAAGGCTCAAAGTATAGCATGTATCAGTATTTCATTCCTGTTTATGGCTGATTAATATTCCACTGTATAGATTATACGACATTTTGTTTATTCATTCATATCTTGAAGGTCATTTGTGTTGCTTCCACTTTTTGACTATTACGAGTAATGCTCCAATGACTGTTTGTGTACAAGTTTTCAGTTCACTTGGGTATAGATCTGGGAGTTGAATTGTTGGGCCATATGGAAACTCTGTTTTGAAATTTTTGAGATAACACCACCAAACTGCTCTTCACAGCTGTCTTTCCAATCTTCCTTTTTTTTTAAATTAAAAAAAAAGGCCGGGCGCGGTGGCTCAAGCCTGTAATCCCAGCACTTTGGGAGGCCGAGACGGGCGGATCACGAGGTCAGGAGATCAAGACCATCTGGCTAACATGGTGAAACCCCGTCTCTACTAAAAATACAAAAAGCTAGCCGGGCGACCTGGCGGGCGCCTGTAGTCCCAGCTACTCCGGAGGCTGAGGCAGGAGAATGGCGTGAACCCAGGAGGCGGAGCTTGCAGTGAGCTGAGATCCGGCCACTGCACTCCAGCCTGGGCGACAGAGCGAGACTCCGTCTCAAAAAAAAAAAAAAAAAAAAAAAAAAAAAGAAACAGGATCTTGCTGTGTTGCCTAGCCTGGAGTGTAGTGGCTGTTCTCAGGCACAATCATAGCATACTGCAGCCTTGAACTCCTGGCCTCCAGCAATCCTCCCACTTTAACCTGCTAAGTAGCTGGGACCACAGGCACTCTGCAGTGCATCCAGCTTATCTTTCCATTCTTATTTATAATATTGAGTACCTTATGTTTTGTCTTTTTTTTCCCTTAATTTTGTTAGCTAATTGTTTTCATTTTTTCCACTAAAGAATTATCTCTTGGGCTGGGCATGGTGGCTCACACCTGTAATCCCAGTACTTTGGGAGGCCAAAGTGGGAACATTGCCTAAGTCCAGGAGTTCAAGACCAGCCTGGACAACACAGTGAGACCCCAGTCTCTAAAAAAGAAAAAGGAAAATCATCTCTCTGAGATATCAATCCTGTTGTTTTTGAATTTTTCTAATTTACCAATTTCCCTTTTCTTCCCCTTCTGCTTCCCTATTTATTTATTTAGAGACAGGGTATCACTCTGTTGACCAGGCTGGAGTATAGTGGCATGATCTTGACTCACTGCAGCCTTGACCTCCTGAGCTCAAGGGATCATCCCACCTCATCCTCCCAAGTAGTTGGGACCACATCATGCGTTGCCATGCCTGACTAATTTTTTGTATTTTTTGTAGAGATGGGGTTTCTCCATATTGTGCAGGCTGGTCTTGAACTCCTGAGCTCAAGTGATCCGTCCACCTTGGCCTCCCAAAGTGTTGGGATTACAGGTGTTAGCCAGCATGCCCAGCTTAATGTTCTTATTTTGTTTTTCTATTTTTGAATTGAATTATTAATATATTTAAAATTTTTTTAAGAGACTTGGCTTTATCCTGTTGCCCAGGCTGGAGTGCAGTGGTGCAATCATAGCTCACAGCTTTGAACTTCGGAGCTCAAGCGATCCTCCCTCCCAGGCCTAAGTTGCTGGGACCACAGTCGTGTACTACCATACGCCCAGATAATTTTTAAACATTTTGTCGAGACAGTCTCTTGCTATGTTGCTCAGTCTGGTCTTGAACTCCTGGCCTAAAGCTTCCTCCCACCTAGGCCTCTTAAAATGTTGGGATTGTAGGCGTGAGCCACCACACCTGACTTTCATTTAATTCTTAGTTATGAATGGAGCATTTAAGTCTTTATATATTTATTTGAGTCAACTTTGACTACATTCCCTTTATTTTGATAAATGTTTCCTTTATGTAACTTTCTAGATAATTTGTAACTCCTTTCCCCTTCCTCTCTTTGTTTAAGAAACTTAGTTTCCAAAAATTTAGCTTTTGCCTTGTTTTGGATTTCTTTAAAAATGTTTTTTAAAAATTTGCACTGATAGGCCAGGCGCAGTGGCTCACGCCTGTGATCCCAGCACTTTGGGAAGCCAAGGTGGGCGGATCACCTGAGGTCAGGAGAGCGAGACCATCCTGGCCTACACAGTGAAACCCCGACTCTCCTAAAAGTACAAAAAAAATTAGCTAGGCTTGGTGACAGGCACTTGTAGTCCCAGCTACTTGGGAGGCTGAGGCACAAGAGTCGCTTGAACCCGGGAGGCGGAGGTTGTAGTGAGCCGAGATTGCGCCACTGCACTCCAGCCTGGGTGACAAGAGTGAGACTCCATCTCAAAAAGAAAAAAAAAAAATTTGCACTGATAATACATGCACATATAAGAAATTCAAGTTTTTGCAGTGAAGAGCAGATATCTTTCCTACCCCAGCTCCCAGTAACCCAGTTCTCCTTCCCCCAGAGGCAACTAGTGTTCCTAGGTTTTAAAAAAATGTTTTCAGCGTTTATTCCATGCATTTATGAACATGATATATGAATATATAAACCCTTTTTAATATAGGTGTGTTACTGTATAGGAACTATTACAGTATACAGAAACTGCATTTTTTTTTTTAACAGTGTGTCTTGAAGATTGCTTAATTTTAGTTTTGTAAATACTTTTTGGTTTCACTACTTTCTGGCTAGAACTGTGGTCTAAATTATGTGTATACTTTTGAACTATTTGTTGTATAATGGTCAATTTGAAAATATTTTCCACTGGTACTTAAAAAGAACATATTTTAGGATATGCATAATATTTTAGATTAGATTTATCATTTTGGATTACATAGATTACCTCAGGACATCCAGGAAACCTTTGGAAATTTGCTCATATTTTTATGAGTATGAGCATGAGTTTTATTCTTTGGGGAGTCAGGGTCCACAACTTTTATCAGATTCTCAAAGGAATTCATGGTCTACCAATAGATTTAAGGACTGGTGGTTTATATACTGTTGTACTTTGCCTTATTTGTCAAGTACTGGCATATGCCTTAGAGATACTGTGGTTTAGTTCCAGACCACTGCAATAAAACGAAAAGTACAGTATAGCAAATAAATCACAGTAAAGCCAATGTCATAGTAAAGCAAGTCACACAGTTTTTTTGGTTTCTCAGTGTATATAAAGGTTATGTGTAGCGTACACTGTAGTCTGTTAAGTGTACAATAGCATTATGTCTAAAAAATGTACGTATCTAAATTAAAAAGTCCTTTTTTTTTTGGCTAAAAAGTGCTGAGAGTCCTCTGAGCCTTCAAAGAGTTGTAATGATTTTGCTCATGGAGGATCTTGCCTTGATGTTGATGGCTTCTGACTGATCAGGATGGTGGTTGCTGAAAGGTTGGGATTACTTTGGCAATTTCTTAAAATAAGACATCAGTGAAGTTTGCTGCATTGATTGGCTCCTCCTTTCATGAATGATTTCTTTGTAGCATGCAATGTTGTTTGATAGCATTTTACCCACAGTAGAACTTCTTTCAAAATTCAAAAGGAGTCAGTCCTCTCTGACTCTGCTACTGCATTATCAATTAAATTTATGTAATATTCTATTCCTTTGTTGTCATTTCAGTAATATTCATAGCATCTTCACCAGGAATATCTTTCATTTCAATAAACTACTTTCTTTGCTTATCCATAAGAAGCACCTCATCCGTTAAAGTTTTATCATGAGATTGCTGCATTCAGTCACATCTTCGGGCTCCGCTTCTAATTCTACTTCTCTTGCTATTTCCATGACGTCTGCCGTTACTTCCTCCACTGAAGTATTGAACCTCTCAAAGTCATCCGTGGGGGTTAGAATCAACTTCTTCCAAACTCTTGTTAGTATTGATACTTTGGCCTTTTCCCCATGAACCATGGATGCTCTTAATGGCATTTACAATGGTGAATCCTTCCCGGAACATTTTCTATTGACTTTACCCAGATATCAGAGGAATCACTATCTATGGCAGCTGTAGCCTTACAAGATGTATTTCTTAAATAATAAGACTTGAAAATCAAAATGACTTCTTTATCCATGTGCTGCAGAATGGATGTTGTTTTTAGTAGGTATGAACACAACATGAATCTCCTTGTACATCTCCAGTAGAGCTCTTGAGTGACTGGGTGCATTGTCAGTGAACAGCAGTGTTTTGAAAGGAAACTTTTCTCTGAGCTGTAGGTCTGAACAGTGGGCTTAAAATATTTAGTAAATTGTATAGTAAACAGATGTGCTGTCATCCAGGCTTTGTTGTTGCATTTATAGAGCACAGGGAGAGTAGATTTATAATACTTCTTAGGTGCCCTAGGTTTTTCAGAATGTAAAAGAGCATTGGCTTCAACTTTAAGTCCACTAGCTTCATTAGCCCTTAGCAAGAGACTCAACCTGTCCTTTGAAGGCAGTATTGAATTATTTCCAGCTGTGAAAGTCCTAGATGGCATCTTCCAATAGAAGGCTATTTTGTCCACATTGAAAATCTGTTGTTTAATGTAACTACTTTCATCAATTACCTTAGGTAGATATTCTGGATAACTTTCTGCAGCTTCTACATCAGCACTTGCTGCTTCACCTTGCACTTTTATGTTGTGGAGACAGGTTCTCTCCTTAAGCCTCATGAGTGAACCTCTGCTAACTTCAAACAATTCTGCATCTTCCTTACCTCTCTCAGCCTTCATAGAGTTGAAGAGAGGGCCTTGCTCTGGCTTGGGCTTTGGTTTAAGGGCATGTTGTGGCTGGTTTGATATTCTATCCAGACCACTTAAACTTTCTCCGTATCAGGAAAAAGGCGATTTCACTTCTTTATCATTTATGTATTCATTGGAGTGGCTCTTCTGGTTTCTTTAAGAACTTTCCCTTTGCATTGCAACTTGGCTAACTGGCGCAAGAGGCTTAGCTTTTGGCCTGCCTTCCTCACTAAACTTAATCATTTCTGGCCTTTGATTTAAAGGGACATGGTGTCTTCCTTTGTCTTGAACACTTAGAGGCGATTGTAGAGTTATTAGTTGGCCTAATTTCAATATTGTTGTGTCTTAGGCAATAGGGACTCCCAAGGGTAGGGAGACTGGGGAATGGTTGGTTGGTGGGGCAGTCAGAACACATACAATTTGTCGATTAAGTTTGCCGTCTTATATGGGTGTGCTTTGTGGCACCTCCACACAATTACAATAGTAACAATCAAAGCTTACTGATTACAGGTTACTATAACAGTTGTAATAATAATGAAAATTTTGAAATATTGTAAGAATTACCAAAATGTGACACAGTTACATGAAGTGAACATATACTTTTGGAAAAATGACACCAATACACTTGCTCAAATCAGGGTTGTTATAAACCTTCAATTTGTAAAAAAATGTAGTGTCTCTACAGCACAGTAAAGTCAAGTGCCATAAATGAGGTATGGCTGTATTTAAGTCTCTGACTATTACTGTGGTTGCCATTTTTCCTGTATTTTCTGTGGTTTCCTCTTCATTTGTTTTATTACTCTGCTTATACATAAAGGTTTGTGACAGTTTTATCTTATTAGTGATTATACTGTTCATCATTACCAAGTAACCCTTTTTGTCCTATTTATTACCTAATAGATGATACTCTTTTTGGTTGCATTTGTTTGTTATATCATTACCCTACGTTTTATCTTCAACATTTTGAAATCACTTGTTTAGATCCATTGCTTATAGACAGGGTATACATTTTAAAAATGATTTACTTATTAGATTTATAGTTATATACATTTAATTTATAGCAGATTATAAATTTTGGGTCATAACTACTTTCATGTATGTTTTGTTCAGTTAGCATATAGATTATTATCATTTCATATCAATCTTTGTCTTTTGGTTTTAATAGGTGAATTTTACAGATGTTGATGTAGTAGCTGTGCTTGGTCTTATAGCTGACCTTTAGTGTCTGTTTTACCATTTTAATACTTGCTTGTTTTCTTCCTTTGTTTCCTGTTGTTAGATGGCGTCTGTTTCTTTGATTCATTTCCTGTTCTATTTTTGTATAATTTTGGAAAATATATGGATTTACCCAGATGACTAGATAGCAGTAATTAACCAGAAATGGAAATGAGGAAATTCCATTCATAGTAATCACAAAATCAGAAATACTTAAGAATCAACAGAAAAGCACAGGACTTATATGAAGAAAATCTAAAATAGGATAGGAACAAATAGAAAGGCACACTTTGTCCTTGGATGAACAAATTTCATAAAAATGTCTATTTTCTGAAAATACATAAATCTAATCAGATTAGAACCTCAGTAGTGTGTTGGAAGGGATGGCATATAATTGAATAAAAATCTTTTGTTTGTTTGTTTGTTTGAAACGGAGTCTCCCTCTGTCACCAGGCTGGAGTGCAGTGGCGTGATCTCGGCTCACTGCAACCTCTACCTTCTGGGTTCAGGCAATTCTCCTGCCTCTCTGCCTCCCAAGTAGCTGGGACTACAGGCGCGCACCACCACAACCAGCTAATTTTTGTATATTTAGTAGAGGCGGGGTTTCACCATGTTGACAAGGATGGTCTCCATCTCTTGACCTCGTGATCCGCCCGCCTTGACCTCCCAAAGTGCTGGGATTACAGGCGTGAGCTACCGCGCCTGGCCTGAAAAAAATAATCTTAAACTTCTGAGAATTTCCTTACCAGTCATCAGAACATTTATACATTTATAAAGCTATTTTAATCAAGTCGCTTTTGTTGTAAGAATAGACAAGTGGACTGGAATAGAGAATCCAGAAATAGATCCTATTAGTGGTGAAGTGAATTATTTTGTTGTTTAGGTCTTCTATTTTCTTATTTTTGTTCACTTGATCCATGTTGTACTGAGAGTGGTATATTCATGTCTCATGTTATTAGCATTTCTATTTATGTTTCCTTGCATCTCCTGTAGTTTTTGCTTTATAAAAGCTGTTGCTGTGCTATTTTGTTTTAGAATAATGCCTGGCTAATTCTTTTGCTTTTTAAAGTCATTTCATCTCTTTGCTCGGAGGTCTTTAGGATTTTATCTTTATCTTTGAAATCTAATAGTTTTACTAGGCTATTTCTTGGAGTTGATTGTCTGGGTTAATTTTCCCAAGTACCTTGTATATTGATTCAGATTTTTTTTCTGTTTTAGAAAGTTTTGTTGCATTACAGCTATAAAACCAGCTCTGTTTTTGTTTGGTTTGGTTTGTGTTTTTCTTCCTCACGTTATCCAATAATGTGAATATTACTCTTTTTTTCTTTCCACTTATTTCTCTCTGACCCTTTTGATTTTTCTTTATGTCATTGAGTCTACTCTTCCTTGAACACTTTTATAATTCATTCTTCATTGCTGAGATAATTTTGACTTTTTCTTCATATTTCTTTTCTGAGTTCAGTTACCTCTTTCCCTTTCTTCTTTCCTTTCCTTTTCTTCTTTTTCTTCCTTTTTGTCTATTTCTGCTTTCAGTTTTTGAATTTTTGATTCAGGGTTTTTCATATCATCATATGTTTCAGTTTATTTAATTTTGTTTGGATTGTTAAACTTTCTTTTGCTTTGTTGTTATCAGGGAATTTCCCTCAATTGATAAATGTGAAATTTAATTTTTTTTTGTTTTCTGCAATAGCTCTGTATGCACTTGAGTTTTCTCATGTTCATTTTTATGATATTGAATATTTTATAATATTCTTAATTGCATTATCTTCAGTCAATATAGCAAAGTCCAAATACAATAGCAGAAATGTTGTTTGTTTTACTTGAGGAAAGGGTTGTTCTGTCTTCAATTTTATGGGTCTGTTTTGTCTTGCAGGACACTAAGTATTTCCCCTTTTTCTTCTTTTACCCTTCACCGCTCAGTTGTGAAAGCATATGCTTCTCCCTTCCTTTTTGCTTTTTCTTTCCTCTGCATTTCAACAAATGCTTATTTCACACTTGTCTTTTTTAATTGCACCTGCTCTTTTAAACCATGCATTATGCTTTAAATTAAAGGTACTTGAAATCTCTTCCCCGTAGTCTGTGCTCTGATCTGCCCAGATACTTTTCCAGTGTTTTCAGATGCGGTGTGGATTTAATCTTTCTGGGAGTCACTACAAATCATTTTTAGGCGCCTTCACTAGCCTTTCTCCTCTGTCTTTTCTGCAGTTTTTCTTAGTCTGCCTTTGCTTGCCACAAAGCCTTGTGGGTGGATGGAGGTGAAAGCATGTACCCTGAATTGGTTGACTTTTTCTCTTTTTATTTACAATTATTTGCAATTTGGTATTCTGTGTCTTCAAGTTATGCTACAGTTGTGGTTTGGTATAGAATTTAATTTTTCCTTCTTGTTTTTTTACTGTTTGGGGATGAAATTTTGGGCAGATAGCTGTGCAGCTGCCATTGCCTTCAACTATGTAGAAGTCCTGGATTACTTAATAAATGGTGGTGGCATAACTAGCCTTCTACCTGGAAACAATAAAATTGGACTCAACCTGTGCTATATAGAGTGTATTAAACTTCCAGATGAATGTAGAATTTATTTTAATTCCAGATGGACTAAAGACTCAGGTGTTTTCTTAAAAAAAAACTCTCAAGAATATCAAGGTGGTTTTTATACAGGTGCTGATAATCTAGAATTCATGTGGCATCTGGGTGTGAGAGTGGGGCAGGGATACTCTTTTGACCAAGAATGGAAAACAGAAGCTATAAAATAAAAGATGTGTGTGTTTGTAAAAGATAGATTTAGAAGAAATATTTACAGTGTTGAGGACAGACTGTGATAAAATACGAAAAACTTTTACAAGTTGACAAGATAACAAAATAGGAAAATGCATGAGTAAGTATTTCCCAGAAGAGCGTATCCAGATGACCAACAAACTTAAGATGTTCAGATTTATTAGTAATCAGGGAAATACAAATTAGAATAACAACGTATCCCTGTACAGCTATTAAGCCTTCCAAATTTAAAAGAGCACAATTACATATGGCTTATGTGGGAAGGGATGGAGGTAAATAAGGCACTTTTATGTCCTCTGCACAATGCTGGTGTTTAATACCAAATGAAGTCAGGGTGGGGTGGAGGATCATGATTTCCCCCTCCTCAGTGCATACTTTCTGAGTATCTTAGGAACATGAATTAAGCATAGTAATCATAAACTTGTGAAGGCAAGTGTCATCAGATTTTATATTTAGAATTTAACAGGGCATATTGAGAAATGAGAAACTCCTTTTAATTACTGTAGTCTGGAATCTTTATCACTGGAGTGCTTTCTTGATGATCTGCCTATATCATGAAAACTAAATTCCCTTCGGTGATTGAGGATCTTTCTCTATTACCAGCTATCATAAGTGACATTCTGGGGACTTGCTTGAGAGATACCTTCCCTGCAATATTTTGTAATTAAAAATTTTGTGTATATATAAAAAATATATATCAATGCATCTTATTTCTGATGCATTTCAAAATAAATTACAGATGTCTATTTACTTCCCTCAAGTATACTTTAGCTTGCATATCATTAACTATTCAGTATTTGTTGAGGTAAAGTTTACATGCAATGCAATGTAAAAATCTCAAGTGCACTTTCACTGAGTTTTTTAATTTTTGTTTTCTTATGTAGAGACGTGATCTCACTGTGTTGTCCAGGCTGGTCTCGAACTCCTGAGCTCAAGCAGTCCTCCTGCCTTGGCCTCCCTCAGTGTTAGGATTAAAGACGTGAGCCACCATGCCCAGCCCACTAGGTTTTAACAAATGTACAACCTGTGTATTCCACACCAGTATTGAGACATAGAATATTACCTCAAGAAGTGTCCTCAAGCTCCTCACAGTCAGTTCATGCCATCACCCTCTAGAGGCAGCCACTATTTTGATTGAAGTATTTTTATGGACTTATGTTTTGTTTTGGATAAATCTTTAGGAGAGGAATTTTTGGGTCATAGGGTTAGATATATGTTTCGTTTTATGAGAAACTGCCAGACACCTTTCCAAAGTGGGTATTCCATTCCACAATTATGAGTCCCAAAGTTTTTGGCCCAGGGAAGTAGAAGGATGGAGTTACCATTTATTAAGAGGAAGAAGTCTGTAGGAGGGACAGGTTTGGGTGGGGTAGTGGTAGTGGTAGATTAGGAGCTCAGTTTTGGATATGTTAATTTTGAGATATCCAGCCATAACCGAAACTGTTCGATAGCCATGTGGAGGGGCCAAGTAGGCAATTGTGTATATGAATTTGGAGTTAGGGAGAAGGCCTGGGTTGGAGATAAAAATTTGGGAGTCATCAGCATGTAGAACCCACTGTTACACTGACAGTGGAATCAGAACTGAATGGAAAAGGTACATCTAAAGAAATTACTGTTTTTTTTTTTTTGTTTGTTTGTTTGTTTGTTTGTTTTTTGAGACGGAGTCTCGCTCTGTCGCCCAGGCTGGAGTGCAGTGGCCGGATCTCAGCTCACTGCAAACTCCGCCTCCTGGGTTTACGCCATTCTCCTGCCTCAGCCTCCCGAGTAGCTGGGACTACAGGCGCCCGCCACCTCGCCTGGCTAGTTTTTTTTGTATTTTTTAGTAGAGACGGGGTTTCACTGTGTTAGCCAGGATGGTCTCGATCTCCTGACCTAGTGATCCGCCCGTCTCGGCCTCCCAAAGTGCTGGGATTACAGGCTTGAGCCACCGCGCCTGGCCAGAAATTACTGTTTTTTAAAATAAACTTTGTATTTTGGAATTTTAGATTTACAGAAAAGTTGCAAAGATGGTACGGTTTCCATATACCCTTCACCCATTTATCCCTAATGTTAATATCTTAGTAGATAACCATAGTACATTTATCAAAGCTAAAATAGTAACATTCGTACAGTGCCATGAACCTCCAGACTTTTTTTTTTTTTTTTTTTTTTTTTGAGAGAGAGAGCCTTGCTCTGTTGCCCAGGCTAGAGTGCAGTGGTGCAATCTCGGCTCACTGCAACCTCCGCCTCCCAGGTTCAAGCGATTCTCCTGCCTCAGCCTCCCAAGTAGCTGGGTCTAGAGGTATGTGCCACCATGCCTGGCTAATTTTTGTATTTTTAGAGATGGGGTTTCATCATGTTGGCTAGGAACATCTTGAACTCTTGGCCTCAAGTGATTGGCCTGCTTCGGCCTCCCAAAGTGTTGGGATTACAGGCTTGAGCCACCGCATCCGGTCGCATTTCACCAGTTTGAAATAATTAATTGTAATGTAAGATGAAATTTTAGAACATTTTATGAATCCTCTGTATGTTTTTGACTGTTTTCTCTTCTCCCTTTGCAGGACTAATGGCTGAAGGATAAATCAACATGGCAACTATGATTCCACCAGTGAAGCTGAAATGGCTTGAACACTTGAACAGCTCCTGGATTACAGAGGACAGTGAATCTATTGCTACAAGAGAGGGAGTTGCTGTTCTGTATTCTAAACTGGTTAGCAATAAGGAAGTAGTACCTTTGCCCCAACAAGTTTTATGCCTCAAAGGACCACAGTTGCCAGACTTTGAACGTGAGTCTCTTTCAAGTGATGAGCAGGACCACTATTTGGATGCTCTTCTTAGCAGCCAGCTAGCATTGGCAAAGATGGTGTGTTCGGATTCCCCATTTGCTGGGGCACTTAGAAAACGACTGCTTGTACTCCAGCGTGTCTTTTATGCACTTTCTAATAAATACCATGACAAAGGCAAGGTGAAGCAGCAGCAGCATTCTCCAGAGAGCAGTTCTGGGTCAGCAGATGTCCATTCTGTTAGTGAACGCCCCCGGTCAAGCACTGATGCACTTATAGAAATGGGTGTTCGAACTGGTCTAAGTTTATTATTTGCACTTCTAAGACAAAGTTGGATGATGCCTGTGTCAGGACCTGGTCTCAGTCTTTGCAACGATGTTATTCATACTGCAATTGAAGTTGTGAGCTCTTTACCACCATTATCATTAGCAAATGAAAGCAAGATTCCTCCTATGGGCTTGGACTGCTTATCGCAAGTAACAACGTTTCTTAAAGGAGTAACTATTCCTAATTCTGGGGCAGACACTTTAGGTCGTAGATTAGCTTCTGAGTTGCTGCTTGGTTTGGCAGCTCAACGAGGCTCATTACGGTATCTTCTTGAATGGATAGAAATGGCTTTGGGAGCCTCAGCGGTTGTACATACCATGGAGAAAAGCAAACTACTCTCAAGCCAGGAAGGAATGATCAGCTTTGACTGCTTTATGACCATATTAATGCAAATGAGGCGTTCTTTGGTACGTACTATAAATCTCAACTTTAAAGCTCATAACAGTTTTAGGAAAAGTCAATGAAGTTTTTAATGAATTGGTGGTAACAGTGAATGATTTGAGACTTTGGTGGTTGTTGAGTTAAATATTTCATATACTTGGAGTGAAGAAACTTTTATGCATGTTAGTATATGTGGTTGGTACAGTGTTGAGACTACTGTATCAGGAGTCAGGTTTGTAGTTTTAGCTTTCTGAATTCTCATATGAACTAGGAAATTCATCTAACTTTATGTTTTAGCAGACTTATGAAAAATGAGATATTTTGGCTAGGAGGTCTTTAGTAAAAAAACCTTATTTTCATCTTTCCCAATTTATATTAAACATTTACTACATGCCAAGTACTATTCTAGGCCCTGGGGCTACAGCCTTGGGGATACGGTTTCTGCCTCCATGGAGCTAACAGCCTAGTAGAGGAGTCAGATAATAAATACATAATTTCAGGTAGTGAAAATTTCTAAGAAAAATAAAAGAGGGAAAGGGAATAGAGACTGGTAGACTTAGGACAGAGGTTGGGAGGTGAAAAGTTGCTGTTTTAGTTAATGTGGTCAGGGAATGACTGAGTTGTGACATTAGAGTAGAGACCTGAATGAACGGAAGTGATGAGCTAAGCAAAGCTCTGTGAAGAGCGTGTTGTCAGGGGAAATTATTTGACTATCATAACCTTGGATACTACATTAAAGAATAAATAATAAAATAGTGGAGTGTAATCAATGTCAAGAATTTGTAAGACTGAAAAACTAAGAATAAAAATTCAAATGTTAAAATACAAATTTAGGCTGGGTACGGTGGCTCATGCCTGTAATCCCAGCACTTTGGGAAGCTGAGGAGGGTGGATCACTTGAGGCCAGGAGTTCAAACCCAGCCTGGCCATCATGGTGAAACCCCGTCTCTACTAAAAATACAAAGATTAGCCAGGTGTGGTGTTGTGCGCCTATAATCCTAGCTACTTGGGAGGCTGAGGCAGGAGAATCGCTTGAACCCCGGAGACGGAGGTCACAGTGATCAGAGATCATGCTGCAGCATTCCTGGGCAACACAGCAAGAATCTGTCTCAAAAACAAAATAAAAATTAAAATACAAATTTAAAATATTAAGACTCAAACACTTAAAAGCTGACTTATTTTTAATTAGGTTACATTGATCAGTCTTTTTTGTTTTCCCCCAAGATGGAGTTTCACTCTTGTTGCCCAGGCTGGAGTACGATGGCGTGATCTCAGCTCACTGCAACCTCTGCCTCCCAGGTTGAAGCGATTCTCCTGCCTCAGTCTCCCGAGTAGCTCGGATTACAGGCGTGCACTACCATGCCCGGCTAATTTTTGTACTTTTAGTAGAGACGGGGTTTCACCATGTTGGCCTTGGCTGGTCTCGAACTCCTGACATCAGGTGATCTGCCCACCTTGGCCTCCCAAACTGCTGGGATTACAGGTGTGAGCCACCACACCCGGCTTACATTGATTAGTCTTTAAGGTATCCTTTGTTACCAGGTATCAACCAACAAATCTATTTAGTTAAAATAACTAAAAATGTCACTTATAAATGATATATATGTATTTCAAGTCTCCCCCTACTCCCAACAAGTAGAAAGCTTTTGGACAGGAGTGTCTCATAAAAACCAATTATATTGAATTTATTTTCAAACCAGGGACATTTAAGTTTTCACCTACTTTGTTTTTTGCATTTATGAACTGAATGGTAAATATTGGGTCATTTTTTACCATTTTATCATAGGTAAGTGCTTGGGGATTTTAGATCATAAGATCTATGAAAATTTGAATTTCTTACTGTTACATAAAAATAAAGAAAAGCATGCCATGCTTTGTTTGAGATATGGAATGTTGACATGGGTTCTGTACTCTTCACTTGAGGTGCCCAGGGATGCAATGATGTAATTAAAAAGGCTTTAGGGACCAGCTCTGGGAGGCACGTAGGCCTCTTTGGGTTTTCTTATTCAATATTCAAATCCTCTCACTTGCACATGTTTTTCTAACTTTGTTTTCTGATTCTTAATGCTTTCTGGTAACATCCTCTTATGTTATACTCCTTTCAAGTCTGTCAAGCCATTTAATGACCTAAAATAATGTATCTATTCATGGTCACATGTTAATATTTCTGTAAGAAGTCACTTAATTCCTCATTTTACGGGCTATTTATTTTGCAGTACCTTTGTTACAAAAAAGATATTAATCATTGCACAATATAGTTATATGATTAAATGGTTGCCAATGGTGTGTTTGAACAAAATGCTAGTTACCTTGAGGCAGAAGCCTCTTCCTCAAGGACTTTACCTTCTAAGGTCTTATTCTACAATATTCCTCCTTAATGGGAAGAGGGTACCCCAGGAAACTAGATTTCTTTTGTCAGTGTCCATTTAGCCTCATTGTCTAGGCTTGTATGCATATTTGATAATTGACTGGATAGTTTAAATATTCCCCCCCCCCCCCTTTTTTTTTGAGATAGAGTTTTGCTCTTGTTGCCCAGGCTGGAGTGCAGTGGCGTGATCTCGGCTCACTGCAACCTCCGCCTCCTGGGTTCAAGCGATTCTCCTGCCTCAGCCTCCCGAGTAACTGGGACTAGAGGCCCCTGCCACCAACCCCAGCTAATTTTGTTTTTGTATTTTTAGTAGAGATGGAGTTTCCATGAAGGCCTACCTTAAAGTAGATCTAAAGTAATTTTTTTTTTTTAATTACTGGATTTCCAGTTTTCTTTCTCCCTAGCCTCTCATTCTCAGACAAAATAGCAAATTCACTAGTCAGGGAGGTGCCTCCCTCCTTCCCCTCTATGGCCATACCCGATAATATAGCTCCTTATTGGGGCAGACATGCCTCTAAAAAACTAGATTGCTGGCCGGGTGCGGTGGCTCACGCCTGTAATCCCAGCACTTTCAGAGGCCAAGGCAGGCAGATCACCTGAGGTCAGGAGTTTTGAGACAAGCCTGGCCAACGTGGTGAAACCCTGTCTCTACTAAAAATAAAAAAATTAGCCGGGCATGATGGCAGGTGCCTGTAATCCCAGCTACCTGGGAGGCTGAGGCAGGGAGAATTGCTTGAACCTGGGAGGCGGAGATTGCAGTGAGCCGAGATTGCACCATTGCACTCCAGCCTGGGTGACAGACCAAAACTGTCTCAATAAAAAAACAAAAACAAAACAAAAAACTAGATTGCTTTTCTCAGAATTCCAGATCTACTCTGGGGAGGAATATATGTTTGACTTAATTTAGCTCTCTCAAAGCCACCTCAGGCCTACGTTAGATTGAATTTTAATTAAATCTCAGATTGGTTTTAAGGGAAAGGAATGGTTATTAGACTGAATTATGTATTTGTTATTTCTTCTTGCACAGTCAGTGATAGTATTTGATGCTTTTTGTCTCCAGAACCCATGTTTCTTTTCTTTTCTTTTTTTTTTTTTTTGAGGTAGAGTCTTGCTCTGTCACCCAGGCTAGAATGTAGTGGTGTAAACTTTGGCTCATTGCAACCTCCGTCTCCCGGGTTCAAGCTATTCTTGTGCCTCAGCCTCCTTAGTAGCTGGGTTTACAGGCACTTGCTACCATGCCTGGCTAATTTTTGTATTTTTAGTAGAGACGGGGTTTCCCCATGTTGGCCAGGCTGGTCTCGAACTCCTAACCTCAGGTGATCTACCTGCCTCAGCCTCCCGTAGTGCTGGGATTACAGGCGTGAGCCACCGTGCCCAGTCTAGAACCCGTGTTTCTTATACTTTACTGTTGTCTGAGAACTAGGAAATTTGTAGAGCCTCTTCTGATTACACTAGACCCCAACCTGACCTGATCCTCCCTGTCTTGAATTTCTCTATCCTTGAGTAACTGGTCCAGAACTTATCTCCAAGCTATAAATTAGAGGGAGAGACACATAACCATCTTTTTTTTTTTTTTTTTTTTTTTTGAGATGGAGTCTCGCTCTGTTGCCCGGGCTGGAGTGCAGTGGCACTCAGATCTCAGCTCCTGATCTCAGCTCACTGCAAGCTCCGCCTCCCAGGTTTACGCCATTCTCCTGCCTCAGCCTCCCGAGTAGCTGGGACTACAGGCGCCCGCCACCTCGCCCGGCTAGTTTTTTGTATTTTTTTAGTAGAGACGGGGTTTCACCGTATTAGCCAGGATGGTCTCGATCTCCTGACCTCGTGATCTGCCCATCTTGGCCTCCCAAAGTGCTGGGATTAGCCACCGCGCCCGGCCACATAACCATCTATTGAGTATCTGGTACAAGACCTAACAAAAATAAATTCAATCTGTAAATTATATTTACTTGTGTGATTCTTAATCTCTGCTGCCCACACATATATAATGAGTTTGGTGGGAACACACAATGTATTCATTAACTTACATGAGAATAGGGAAGTAATCTCAGTGTACATCTTCAAATTATAAAAAATAACCACATGTATGCCATTCGCCTTTGATGCCACTAGGTGTTTACTGCACATGGGGTGCCAGATACTGCTAGGTACTGGGTTAAAAAGATGAATAAACTTTGTAGCATCCATCTCTTTAGGCAGCCCACAGTGTAATGAAAGAGGGATGAACAGACATTTTAAATTAATGATAATGGGCTATAGTAGAAGTCTGTACTGGGAGGAGATGATGGGATGAAAGAAGAGGGCGGGAGGCAAAGGGGCAGAAAATGTCTTATGGAGGAGGTACCCCTGAAGTTAGTTGAAAAGTAGGAGGAATTTGCCAGCAATTGTGAGGCGTGTGTGTCAGGGGAGCTGGAGAAGTTTTCAGATGAGAGGCTCACAAAGCAGTTGAGGTGTGGGAAAGAAAGCCCCAGGATGTATGGAATGGAATGAGATGAGATTGAGGCTGCAAGCTAGGCAGGGCTCTGTATCCCATGCTATAGGCTTTGGGGACTTGATCCCATCCATATGCAATGTGGAGTTACTGAAGCAATTCTGAGTACAAACAACCAGAATGGAAGGAAATGTACTCCATCTAGTCTTATGTCTTTGAATATCTTAAGGAGACAAATGTGGGGGAAAAATTGTTATTTTGTATAGTAGATAAGAAGAAGGTAACTAAAGACCTGTGAAACCAAAAAATTGTTTTATTTTATTATTATTATTTTTTGAGACAGAGTCTTGCTCTGATGCCCAGGCTGGATTGCAGTGGCATGATCTCGGCTCACTGCAACTTCCACCTCCCGGGTTCAAGCAATTCTCCTGCCTCAGCTTCCCAAGTAGCTGGGATTACAGGTGCCTGCCACCATGCCTGGCTAATTTTTTTGTATTTTTAGTAGAGATGGGGCTTCACCATGTTGGCTAGGCTGGTCTCGAACTTCTCCTGACCTCAGGTGATCTGCCTCCCTCAGCCTCCCAAAGTGCTGAGATTACAGGCGTGAGCCACCATGCCCGGCTTATTTTTTTGAGATGGAGTTTAGTTCTTGTTGCCCAGGCTGGAGTGTAATGGTGTGATCTTGGCTCAGTGCAACCTCTGCCTCCCAGGTTCAAGCAGTCCTCCTGCCTCAGACTCCTGAGTAGCTGGGACTACAGATATGTACCACCATGCCCATCTAATTTTTGTATTTTTAGTAGAGATGGGGTTTCACCAAATTGTCCAGGCTGGTCTCGAACTCCTGACCTCAGGTGATCTGCTCACCTCAGCCCCCCAAAGTGCTGGGATTATAGGCGTGAGCCACCACAACCTGGCCCCCAAATTTAGTTTAATTTCCAGTTTATTTTTGGACCATTTAACTTTCTATCTTGTTGACAATGTGAACAAATGAAGTTATACATTTAATGGGCTATATTTTTCAAAATTTATTTTCTCTAAAAATGCCCAGCTTTAGCCCTGTTTTTTTTCCCCCAGTATATTTACAAAATACACTAAGAATTCTGTGTAGAATGTGTGTGTGTGTTTTTTTTTTTTTTGGAAACAGTCTCACTCTGTCATCCAGTCTGGAGTGCAGTGGCAAAATCTTGGCTCACCTCCCGCCTCCCGGGTTCAAGCAGTTCTCCCTGCCTCAGCCTCACAAGTAGCTGGGATACAGGCGCCCGGTACCACACCCGGCTGATTTTTATATTTTTTAGTAGAGACGGGGTTTTACCATGTTGTCCAGCTGGTTTTGAACTCCTGACCTCAGGTAATCCAACCACATAGACCTCCCAAAGTGCTGGGATTACAAGTGTGAGCCACGATGCCCGGCCTGTGTAGAATGAGTTTTAGATGTGTCTTTAATCATAATTGACTGAAGCTGGAGTAGACTTATCCTTAAATACTGACTTTTTTGGGAAGAAATTAACAACAGTTATTACAGTGTTGGTAGGATATTTTGTTGGTTTGGTGTTGTTACATTTGGCAGTCATTTATTAAAGGCTCCCAGTATTTTCTCTTCTTTCTCAATATATATACATAATGCAAAATAATAATTATTGCTATCCGTTTGGAGATCTTACTATGTAGTGAGAACTGTGCTAAGCATGTTTTGCACATAATTTCAGTTAATTATGTAACAGCTCTAAATGTTGTGGGCATCATTCCCGTCTCAAGATGAGACCCTTTCAGTCAGAGCCAGTAAGTGATGGAGCCTAGATTTAAACCCAAGTTTACCACTAAAAACTTTATGCTATTTTCAGCATTTTTCTCCATACTGTAGAAAGGCATAAAAGAGGGATCATGATAGCCCTGGTGTCAGCTCCTAGAAAGGTGCATCAGTCTACTTATCTGTTTTCGTTTTGGTAATCACTAGAGGTGGCTTTTAGATAATGAAGCCACAGATCACAATTGCGTTTTTTCTCAGAAATGCTTCACAGCTAATTAGGGAATTTGGAGAGGTTGCAACCAAGTATTTGTTGGTGTAGCAACATGTTGTATGTCTAGGGACTAGTTACTTTTAAACACTTAGCTTCTGGTATGATTCCATACCTGAGTCTGGACTCTGAAGCCTTACTACTCAAAGTGTGAGCCACAGACAATAGCATTGGCATCACCTGCATTTGTTAGAAATGCAGAATCTTAGGCTTCTTCTATACTTAACTGATTAGGATCTGTATTTTAACAAGATCACCAGGTAATTCGTGTCAACACTGAAATTTGAGAAGCACTATCCTAAATAATTAAAAAGAAAAACTGACTTGGCAGCAGCAGGTTAATAGCAGATGACCCAACAATAAGAGAAACAGTCAAATAGAATCACAGATCTGAAGACAATGAGCAATGTGCTGGGATTGGAAGGCTCTGATTAGCTAGCATAGTTATTGAAAGCTATCTGAGAAGTGAGGGATTTGGGACAGCTGAAGAGAATAATTAAGAATAATGATTATTAATGGGGTGGGGTGATAATAGAGATTATGACAATAGGAAACTTTACCTAGTAAATTTATAAATATCTTAGGCCAGGCACGGTGGCTCACGCCTGTAATCCCAGCACTTTGGGAGACCAAGACGGGCGGATCATGAGGTCAGGAGATCGAGACCATCCTGGCTAACACGGTGAAACCCCGTCTATACTAAAAAAAAAAAAGTACAAAAAAAAAAAAATTAGCCGGCCGTGGTGGCAGGCACCTGTAGTCCCAGCTACTCCGGAGGCTGAGGCAGGAGAATAGCGTGAACCCAGGAGGCGGAGCTTGCAGTGAGCCAAGAACGTGCCACTGCACTCCAGCCTGGGTGACAGAGCGAGACTCCATCTCAAAAAATAAATAAATAAATAAATAAATAAAATAAAAAAATAAAGATCTTAGAGAAAAGGAAGCTATACGAAGAGCCCGAAGATGAAACTTCTCTGCAGCTTTGCTGGGGTGAGGAGAGTGGTGTGAAAGTCAGTCATTCGCATGGACTTCATCATAGCAGCTTTTGAAGGCCGAGGGGGAACTTGTTAGATGACACAAAAGTTCTGCCACGTAATAGTCGGCTTTTGGGAGGACTCTCCAAAGTGACTGACATTTCAGTGATTTGAGGGTAGCAGGATATTTGCTGTGTTGTTTTGTTTTTGAGATGGAGCCTCGCTCTTGTCTCAATGTCGCAATGGCGTGATCTCAGCTGTCTGCAACCTCTGTCTCCTGGGTTCAAGTGATTCTCCTGCCCCAGCCTTCCCAGTAGCTGGGACTACAGGTACACACCACCACGCCCAGCTAATTTTTTGTAGTTTTAGGAGAGACGGGTTTCACTATGGTCAGGCTGGTCTCAAACTCCTGACCTCAGATGATTCACCTGCCTCGGCCTCCCAAAGTGCTGGGGATATTTGCTGTTTTAATAATTTGCAATTATGTATAGTTTATCTGCCCAGTAGATACAGATTGATGTAAATTTTACCATTGTTTTATTTACCTGATGGAATAGAAAAAGGATAGATGAATATATAGAGCAACTTAAAACCTATAGGCTGGGTGCAGTGGCTCACACCTGTAATCCCAGCACTTTGGGAGGCCGAGGTGGGTAGATTGCCTGAGGTCAGGAGTTTGAAACCAGTGTGGCCAACATGGTGAAACCGCATCTCTACTAAAAATACAAAAAAATTAGCTGAGCATGGTGGCGTGCGCTTGTAATCCAGCTACTCGGGAGGCTGAGGCAGGGGAATTGCTTAAACCCGGGAGGTGGAGGTTGCAGTGAGCCAAGACTGAACCACTGCACTCTAGCCTGGGCAACAGAGCAAGACTCTGTCTCAGAAAACAAAACAAAACAAAACACAAACACACACAAATGAAAAACCTATAAAACTTCAGTGTAGGCCAGGCACGGTGGCTCATGCCTGTAATTCCAGCACTTTGGGAGGCCCAGGTGGGCGGATCACCTGAGGTTGGGAGTTGGAGACCAGTCTGAACCAACATGGAGAAACCCTGTCTCTGCTAAAAATACAAAATTAGCTGGGCGTGGTGGTGCATGAATGCCTGTAATCCCAGCTACTCAGGAGACTGAGGCAGGAGAATCACTTGCATCTGGGAGGTGGAGGTTATAGTGAGCCGAGATCGTGCAGTTGCACTCCAGCCTGGACGACAAGAGCGAAGCTCCATCTCAAAAACAAAACAAAACAAAAACACACAAAAAAACCAACCTTTAGTGTATTACAAAACTTAAAAAATTCTAAGTAAGTGTCATTAATAGTTAATAAGCTTTAGTAATGTGCTGTTTTTTGTTTTGAGATGGAGTCTTACTCTGTCACCTAGGCTGGAGTGCAGGGGTGCGATCTGCAACCTCCGCCTCCTGGGTTCAAGCTATTCTCCTGCCTCAGCCTCTCAAGTAGCTGGGATTACAGGCACAAGCCACCATGCCCTGAGAATTTTTGTATTTTTAGTAAAGACAGGGTTTTATCGTGTTGCCCAGGCTGGTCTCAAACTCCTGACCTCAAGTGAACTGCCTGCCTCAGCCTTCCAAAATGCTGGGATTACAGGTGTGAGCTACTGCGCCTGGCCAATATGCTTTTAATGATATTAATTTTAATTACTAATATATAATATATAACTAACATAAATCAGCACCGATCAGATTAATCGGATTAATGTTGATGAAGTTAATGTTTGTTTGACGTATATAATTATATTAATAGTATAAATACAATTTAATATTTATTAATAGTTAATAAGCCTTAATAATAATAAACTTTATTAATAGATCCTGAGGTGGGAGGATCACTTGAGCCCGGGAGGTCGAGGCTATAGTGAGTTATGTAAACCAAAAAGTATCTGAGACAGGTCTCAAATCAATTTAGGTTTGTCAAGGTTAAGGACAATACCTGGGAGATGAGTGTAAACCAAGAAGTTTCTGAGACAAGAAATTGATCTTTCTCAGTTTAGAAAGCCATTGCACTCCAGCCTGGGCGACAAGAGCGAAACTCTGTCTCATAAATAAATAAATAAAGTTTTATTTTGCCAAGGTTAAGGACGTGCCTGTGACAGAGCCTCAGGAGGTCCTTGTGGCAGGTGCTCGAGGCGGTTGGGGTACAGCTTGCCTTTATACATTTTAGGGAGACATAGTATATCAGTCAATACATGTAAGATCTTATTGGTTTGATCTGAAAGGATGGGAGGTCAGGGGGCTTCCAGGTCTTTGGTAGATTTAAACATTCTGATTGGCAGTTGGTTGAAAGAGTTAGTAGAAAGGAATGTGTGGGTTACAATAAGGGGTTGGGGAGAGGTAGGTTTTATCATGCAGTTCCAAGCCTCCAAGTAGCAGACTTAGAATAGACTGTAAATGATTTTTTCAGACTTAAGGTCTGTATTGATGGGTGTAATGCTGGATGGGTATAATGAGGCGTGTCCAATCTCCCACTTCCCGTCCTGGCCTGAAACAGTTCTTCAGGTAAAAGTTTAGAGTGCCCTCCCATAGGAGGGAGTCCATTCAGATGGTTGCTGGGGGCTTTTGTATTTTAGTTTTGGTTTACAGAGATCTGTGCGTTTCTACAAAGGTGATATTGAGGGCTTCACTATTTAAAGGGGAGAAGCAGGCTGGAGGGGAAAAAAGGAGGGTATGGTCACATTACTGAATCCACAAATTGCAAGAGAAAAGGAGCAGAATAGTGGAATTACGTATTTCTCTGGTGCTCAGTAGATAGGCATTTTATATAAGATAAGGTGAACATAGTGAGGATATTCACCCTTTCATCAGTAGCTCTCTGCTTTGGAACAAAAGGAAAGGCAGCTTCTTGCATAAGTCAGCCTTCAGCTTAATTTTTTTCTTTTGTCAGGGTGCATTGGAGTCTCAGGTTTTTACTTCCTTTTCACAGCAATAATCTTTGCCATGAATTCCAGCCTTGGCAACAGAGCAAGACCCTGTTTCAAAAATAAATAAATAAATCCGTAAATAAATATTAAAAAAAAAAAAAAAAAAAAACAGGGTTACGCTGGGCATGGTGGCTCATGCCTGTAATCCCAGCACTTTGGGAGGCTGAGGCGGGCAGATCACCTGAGGTCAGGGGTTCGAGACCAGCCTGGCCAACATGGTGAAACCCGTCTCTACTAAAAATACAAAAATTAGCTGGGCATGGTTGTGCAGGCTTGTAATCCCAGCTACTTGGGAGGCTGAGGCACAAGAATCACTTGAATCCGGGAGGTGGAGGTTGCAGTGAGCTGAGGTTGTGCCAATGCACTCTAGCCTGGGCGACAGAGTGAGAATCCGTCTCAAAAAAAAAAAAAAAAAAAAAAAACACCTTAGAGTTAGGTGTAAATACTGTGGACATTTGAAGACGTTAGTTGGAATTTTGTACTTGGTCCAAAATATGCATTTTTAAATTATTATTTTGGAATCATGTTACTTAAAATAGCCTGATTTGAAAATCACAGAATCTTAGAGTTGGATGAGATCTTGTGGGTTATCTAAGTCAGTCTTTCTTCCCCTGTAGAGGATATACTTTTCTGTGATGTATCTGTGAAGAGATAATTTAGAATACAGTTATTTTTACAATATAGTATCCTTTGAAATAAAGCCACTGATGAAAATTTCACAATTATATGATGGATAAATTATAGAAAGAACTTGACATTTGTGCTCTAAAGACTTAAGGATATGGAAATTTGAGGGACAATGGATATTTAGTTCACTTTCTGATTTATCTTTTTTTTTTTTTTTTTTTTTGAGATAGAGTCTTGCTCTGTTGCCCAGGCTGGAATGCAGTGTCGTGATTTTGGCTCACTGCAACCTCCGCCTCCTGGGTTCAAGTGATCCTCCTGCCTCAGCCTCTCGAGTAGCTGGAATTACAGGCATGTGCCCCCACACCTGGCTAATTTTTTTTTGTATTTTTAGTAGCAACGATGGGGTTTTGCCATGTCGGCCAGGCTGGTCTTGAACTCCTGAGCTCAAATGATCTGCCTGTCTCCTCTTCCCAAAGTGCTGGGATTACAGACGTGAACCACCGTGCCTGTCCTATCATTTTTTAATGAGATAATGATTTCTCCCATTGGGTCCTGTTGTGGAGAGTAGGCAGTAAGTCTCAGAGAGGTGCTGTGATTCCTCAGCTGTGCTAGGAAAAAGATGAACTGACTTCCTGGTGTTAGCAGTGGCAAATCCTTATGAGTCTGCAGTAACCTCAATTCTTGCCTCCTCAGAAAAAGAATTTGACTGAGGGGCATAAAGAGACTGAGGCAAATTTTAGAGCTGGAGTGTAAGTTTATTTAAAAAGCTTTAGAGCAGGAAAGAAAAGAAGTGAAGTACACTTGGAAGAGGGCCAAGCAGGTGACTTGAGAGATCAAGTGCCCAGGTTGACTTTTGACTTAGGCTTTTATATGTTAGTATACTTCCCGGGTCCTGTGTTTCTTCCCTTGGGGTAGGCTGTTCACATGCACAGTGGTTTGCCAGCCTTTGAGAGGGGAGCATGCACAGTGTGTTTACCAGCGTTGTACGCATGCTCTCTTGAGGCGTTCTTCCCTTACCCACTGAATGTCCCTAGAAGGTCATATACCAGTTGAACTCCTCCATTTTACCTCTTAATGTGCATGCTTGATCCCACTCACCCAGCTTCTGAGATCTTATCAACAAGTTGCTGATCACAAGTTTCAGGTTTTTTTCTGTCTATTGGGAGACTGCCTTTCCCTGGTACTGGCTGCAATCAATTATTGTTTTAGAGGGACAGTTAACCACTGCCTGACCATCACTTGATGGTCACCTGACATACCTGGTGGTAGGGGTTGGGGGGTGGCCCTCTCCTGCCCTGCTAATGTCTAACTAGCTACCTACTGTAATACTGGGACCTTGGTTGTGGTGAAACTAAGAAGGGAGGTACAGACTTTCTGCTGCTTTGGTCAAGTCATTACTAAAGCTGGCTATATTCTGTCAGGTGGGAGGCAGGTGGGCAATATACCCATTGGGAGTATTTTCTGAGACCACGTTTTCTGGATATTGGTCACCCAAAGAGTGGGTAACTGGCAAAATTCTGCTTCCTTGATTGTTTCTAGGGCCCTGTGTCCCTTGGAATAAATCACTTTTTAATAAGGTAATCAGTGAGGGATTGGCATGTAATTTATCATGTGATGCAGTAGCCAGCTCGTTTAATAAAACTTCCTTGTAAAAGTTAGTTTCATGACCTAATGTTAGGATTTGGTTTCAGTGCACATAATTATATAAACAGGTCTTCAAATAGGTGTTTTTGTAGACTGTTTAAGTAATTTTAATTCATATGTCTCTCCCCTTCCTACACTGTGTCCCACAATGTTTCAATTATAGGGTTCATCTGCTGATCGGAGTCAGTGGAGAGAACCAACCAGAACATCGGATGGCTTGTGCTCCCTTTACGAGGCAGCGTTATGTCTCTTTGAAGAGGTACGTAACAATCATGGCCTTTGTATTGAAAACTTTGTGTTAAAATGCTATGGCATGTATTTATCCCTTAAAAATAATCCATTTTCTCTGGAAAAGCTACAAAAGGAGGTGGCACCAGTTGTTACCTTTAGAGAGTGGAACTGGGGTATCTAGGGTGGGGTAGGGGTGAGTAGGAGACATGCTTTTCAATGTGTATACCCTTTCATTTATTTTAATTTTTGAATTATGTGCTGGTAACTTCAGTTGAAAAAATTTTGTATTAAGTAAAACACATAGAAAAATGTACACATATATAGCTTAATTATAAAATACCCTTCTAATATGTACCTAGGTAAAGAGAGAATTTTCTTAGTCATTGCAGAAGCCCTTTCACAGCCTTGTCATAACCTATTTGTCCTCCCCAAAGTAACCACTATTGTGACTTTGATCACTTCCTTGTATTTCTTTATACTTCTGTCAACCAGATGTGCATCCTTAAACACTATAGTCGTGCCCATTAAAAAAAAAAGGAAAGTCTTTTAAATCTTTTAATCTTTAGGTTCCCTCCTTCATTTTTCTTTTCCTTCAATATGTTTGTTCAGGAACCTAGGCTTTTTGGGCTGTAGCATTTCGCACAGTCTGGGTTTTGCTAGTAGATTACTCATGATGCAGTTCTGTATGCTTTTTTATCCTCTGTATTTCCTATAAATTGGCAGCTGGATCCAGAGGCTTGATCAGGTCGCAGATGTTAGGTCTTTAGCAAGACTGTATACATGTTGTGTTCTTCCATTAGGTTCCATCTGGTTGTCTTTGTGGTATTAGCAGCCGTTGATGCTTAATGACTACATTAATTCATTTGTGCTTGGTTGCAAAATATGATATTCTAATTCTGTCATTTCTTTTTATTAGTGTTGGGGTGATCAGACCCAACACCAGGTTGTGGGGGTGGCAAAGTCTGGTGGAGTCAAAGGATTGAGAAAAAGACAGTTTAAGAAAGGTGGGACACCAGGGGGCCATCCCTATCGTGGAGCCCACGAAGGCCCTGAGCTCTGGGAGCCCACGGTATTTATTGGTAATCTAACAAAGAAATAGGTGGTGAGAATGTGGAGATCAAAAGGGCACAAGCATGGTCTACAGCTGTGATGGTTTAGCATTTATATGGAACATGTTCTGCTACTTGAGATAATGGGAATAGGAGCCTTGGAAGGCTAGAAGCAAGGAGCCAGCAAGTCTAGACACATTCGAGAGGACATTATGCAAGCCCTGTCTCAGTTTCCCTCCCAACACTCAGCTTTTTCCCAACATGCCCTCTTTTTGTAAAAGAGAAGGTATCATTACTACTATCATTATTACTAGCTATCATTATTACAAGAGGTTGCCTCTTTTAATTGAGCAAGGCAGTTGCAGGCTGTGCAGCCTTTAATTGCCAGTTGGTGATCCAGCTTCATTTTTCTTAGCCCTTATTCAAACTGGAGTCACTCTGGTTTGAATGTTTCCCACATACCTCCCCTTTCCCTTTTACAAGAGGACCCTTAATCCTAGGGGTTGCAGAAGGATGAAGGTCCTTCTTCTGTAACTTCTTCATGCTGAATAGGGGTGATGATACTCCTGCCTAACTATTAGGGGCTCTTGTATTCAGGGTAGAGAGGAGCTGAGTCAGAAAGCACTGGTCCATTAAGCATCGTGACTCTGGTCAGTCCTTGTTCCATCTTCGTATTCAGATTCAGCTGGCTCATGGCTCATACTAGGGGAACCCGGGCCATGGTTGGGATTCATGGGTCCCTCCAGTCTCCCGTTCCATGGTTGTACACATCGTGAGGGCATCCACACGGTTCGCTCATCTGCTGCAAAAATGCAAGCATACCCTCACCCCCACATTAGTAAATCTACTGAAACAGAAGCAAAAACTTTTGTGGCTGTAGCCAGGAGGCCACTGATAGTGAGAAATAGGCCTTTTCTGATTAACAGAAGGCATAGAGAAAGCAAATCAAGGCTTAAAAGCAATCCTTAAACCTTCAATTTGCACTGTACGGGTGGGTCCACTTGGTGCTGTGGCTCATGATAGATCTTCAGATGTTTGGTGGGCACCCACATAGGCACCTGATTGTCACCTGGAGAGACACAAGCAAATCTTCTTCCCCATAAAATTATCTTTAGGCAGGGATCGGAGGAAGTAGACTCAGAGGTAAGGAGAATTTTGGGGCTTAATGACTTCCTGATGTTTGATAGGTGTTCCCTCGGAAGTTAGGAATTCCCTTTCTCTCCATATTGCTGCGTGGGCATGAAGGACTAGGTAAGCATACTTAGAGTCTGTATATATACTTACCCTTTTTCCTTCTGCTGATTCTAGTGTATAATGGCCCCTGCTTTTGCTAGGATGTCTCTCCCTAACAAAGGAGTGGGGTTTTCAGGCATAATTAGAAAGGGATGTGAAAGAGTAAAGTTCCCCAGTCACAATTTAGTGGCAGGGAGAAGTATCTAGTGACTGACTGTCCTAGGACCCCTCGGATAGTGACAGATCTGGAGGACAGTTGTCCGGGACAGGAGAGTGAGAAGGCTGCACCAGTGTCCAGGAGACAGTTAACCTCCTGGCTGTCAATGGTCAAGCATATCTGGGGAGGGTGATGGCATGGGCTGGCACTTGCCCTGGGCACCCTCAGTCCTGCTGCTGGATCATCTGGTTAGTGGCTTCTGACTCAGAGGACCTTTGTCCTCTGGGGCAGTGGGCCTTCCAGTGATTCCCTTGACATAAGGGGCATGGATGAGGGGACGGATTATTTCTATTTGCACAATCTTTTTTAAAGTGTCCTTGCAGACCACACTGGAAACAAGCCCTATTAGGCATTTGATTTTCCCAGCCTTTCCCTTTTCCAGAGCCTCCAAAGTCCGCTTGCCTGAGGGTCATGGCTAAAGTGGTGGCTTTTTTTTTTTTTTTTATCCCATTTTATCTGCTCCTCCTGATCGCTATTATAAAAAAACTGAGGTTGCCAAGTTCAACAGGGTTTCTAAGTTTTGTTCCGGGCCTAAGGTGGACTTAAGTTTTTTCTAATATCTGCAACTGACTGAGTGATAGACTTATCCTTTAAGATTGGCTGGCCTTCAATAGAGTCAGGTGACAGAGAGATATGCTTCCTCAGTGCCTCCCTTAGTCTCCCCAGAAAGGCAGTAGGATTTTCTTTCCCTGTGTTGTGGTGGATATCATTGAATAATTCATAGGCTTATTCCTAGCTTTCATTAGTCCTTATAGCATGCAAGTTAGCAAATGTCTACGGTACCAGTCTCCGTGTTCTGATTCTGCATCCCAGTGAGGGTCTACACAGGGAACTGCCTGCTGACCTGTGGGGAATCGTTCTCTTTCTTCTGTTGTCATCCTATCATTGACCTGACTGAGATACCAGAGATTGCCAAACTCTTGGGCTGCAGTTATGGTGGCATTTGGGGTTAGTGTCTGATCTAACAGTAACATCTCTCCATGTCAGATCAAAGGATTGTCCTAACCCTTGTAAAACATCAATATAACCATCAATATAACTATCTGAGAATTTACCTAGGTCTATTTTAATTTGTTTCAAGTCTGAGAGGGAAAAAGGTACATACACTCTTGGGCCAAATTCTCTAGAATACATCTTAGGGGTGTGTTTGCCTTGGGGGGAACGTTTCCCATCTGAAAAAAACATAGGGATGCCAGCACCCCTAGTCATTTTCCAATGAGCATTAGTCCTGGAGCATCCTCTTTGGTCCTAATGCTTATTCCTTTCCAGGGTGCATAACCACCCATGGACCTCTGCTTATCCGATTAGTTATGCTTACCGATGTAGCAGTCCTGCACCTATTTTCCCACCTTTCTTGACCACAAAGGGGTCCGGGCTGCTGGATTCTAGTGGTCCTCTACCAGCATGCCCAACATTGTCTTTGTGCTATAGGTGAGTTCTAGAGTGGGCTGGGTTCCTGAATATTTCATAACAACCCAGCTGCCCCATCAAGATGCATTCCCATAAACAGTTCTTATGCAAATTCGTTTCAGAGAGGGTGTAGGTAATCTTTTGAGTCAGGATTGAGATAGTTTGATTCTGTGAGTACTGTAAGACTTGGCTGAGTGCAAACAGCTCCTACGTTTGAGCAGACTAATTTTTTTTTTTTTTTTTTTTTTGAGAAGGAGTCTCGCTCTGTCACCCAGGCTGGAGTGCAGTGGCCAGATCTCAGCTCACTGCAAACTCCGCCTCCCGGGTTTACGCCATTCTCCTGCCTCAGCCTCCCGAGTAGCTGGGACTACAGGCGCCCGCCACCTCGCCCGGCTAGTTTTTTGTATTTTTTTAGTAGAGACGGGGTTTCACCGTGTTAGCCAGGATGGTCTCGATCTCCTGACCTCGTGATCCGCCCGCCTCGGCCTCCCAAAGTGCTGGGATTAGGCCGGGCGCGGTGGCTCAAGCCTGTAATCCCAGCACTTTGGGAGGCCGAGACGGGCGGATCACGAGGTCAGGAGATCGAGCAGACTAATTATTAAGCAATTTTCCTAACTCTGCTTTTGTAAGAGTCTCCCTATCACTTACTGAATACCCATTGTGTGGTGTGTGTGTGTGTGTGTGTGTGTGTGTGTGTGTGTGTGTGTGTGTGTGTGTGTGTGTGTGTGTGTGTGTGTGTGTGTGTGTGTGTGTGTGTGTGTGTTTTCCCCCTCTCTCTCCCCCTCTTCAATCTCCCAGGAGGAACCATCTATCCTCCTGTCCTGAAGGGAGTTTCTCCTAGGTCTGGTCGGACCTTTGTATGGTAATTAAGATTTAAATACCTCGTTAGGAAACCTGCTGGGTTAAGGGAATTTTCAGTGGTTAATGTAAAATCTTTTTCTAACAGAATAGCCCCATCCTTTGAGATTTTTGAGTTAATAAGCTACCTTTTTGCTTTTTGATAGCTCTGAACTGGTGAGGTGTGCTCACAGTGAGGTTTCTTCTAAAAGTTATTTTTCTGCTTCTGTTAGCAAAGCAATTGCTGTTACAGATCGAATGCATTTGGGCTATCAGGGGTTACTGGGTTAAAGATTTTTGGTAGGAAGGCTACTGTTTGTTAGTGGTCTCAGTGCTTTCCGGCTACTCTCTTGTTTACACTGACAAGGTAGTATTGGAGTGTTATAGGGTCCCGGAGAAGACCTTCAATTGTCAATTATAGGTTTTAAGTTTACCCTGGCTTTTAAAGGAATAGTACACTTTTCTTTACTTATATATCTTTCTCCTTTGTAGATGCATTTTGGAAACACAGTGGAAGGACGTTTGCTGTCCTCCCTGCTGGATGATAGTTAGGGGAAATTGCCATGCTTCAAGGTCTCCCTCGGCTCTAGCCTTTTGAATAGAAATTTGTATAGCACCAATTGCTCCAGGTTTTAATGTTGCACCTACAGGAGCAGTAAAGTTTTGTAGCTAATTCATCTTCTCGCCCATTAAGAGGAGAAAGAGGAGGTGGCCTTTCACTTAATTCAGCAGGTGGAGCTGATGGGCTAAAACATACTTTTTTCAGTTTCCCTTTATTTCCTCTGGTTTCCTGTTCCTCACACTCAGAATCTGAATTTAGTTCTTTACACTCGTCCTCCTCTTCCTCTTCCTCATCTGAATCTGCCTCATCATCTGTTTGAAATGGCTCAAGAGCTGCTTTTATTAGCGCCCACATTGACCAAACCGAGATTGGAATTTTTGCTCCATCTTTATACATTTTTTTTTTAGTCTCTGCCAGTTCTCTCCCATTCATCCAACTCCCTAGTCCTCTGTTCCGGGAACCATGAGCAAAACTACTCTACTGCACTAGAGAGAGTGATAACAAATTCTGAGTACGAACTTTCACTCCCCCTCTTTGTAATAAATGCCTTAAGAAATTTAAGCAGAATGACTGCTTTCACTTTGTTCCATTGTTACCCTGGTTCTTCCAAGTGCTCAGCTTTCCCCCTGAGCTGCTTTTAGACTTCCTCGGGTGTCCTTTGATGTTGTATCCTCTGCTTTCACACGCTCTGGCGTTCCTTCACCGGGGTCTTTGTCACCCCACATTGGACAGCCAGGAATGTGGGGGTGACAAAATCTGGCGGAGTCAAAGGATTGAGGAAAAAAGACAGTTTGAGAGAGAAAGGTGGGACACCGAGGGGCTATTGCTATCGTGGAGGCTGTGAAGGCCCTGAGCGCTGGGAGCCCACGCTATTTATTGGTAATCAAAGAAAGAAACAGGTGGTGAGAATGTGGAGGTCAAAAGGGCAGGCACATGGTCTACAACTGTGATGGTTCTGCTACTTGAGATAATGGGAATAGGAGCTTAGGCGCCTAGGAGGGCTAGAAGCAAGGAGCCAGCAAGTCTAGACACATTCGAGAGGACATTATGCAAGCCCTGCCTCAGTTTGCCTCCCAACACTCAGCTTTTTCCCAACAATTAGTTGCAATATTTTTATGAAGAGATTCCCTTATTGACTGATTACTCTGCTATGGTTTATATAGGAAAAGCCGACTAAATGCTTGATTCTTTTCATCTGTTCTTTATTTACCAGTTTTCAATTTAATGAATTGTCCTCCTACCATCCTCCAAACTTGGCCAATTAACTTCGTTTAAAAAATACCATGGGCTGGGCGCAGTGGCTCACACCTGTAATCCCAGCACTTTGGGAGGCCGAGACGGGTGGATTACCTGAGATCAGGAGTTCAAGACCAGCCTGGCCAATATGAGGAAACCTCGTCTCTATTAAAAATACAAAAAATTAGCCGGGTGGGGTGGCGGACGTCTATAATCCCAGCTACTCAGGAGGCTGAGGCAGGAGAATTGCTTGAACCCGGGAGGCGGAGGTTGCAGGGAGTCGAGATCATGCCACTGTGCTCCAGCCTGGGCAACAAGAGTGAAACTGTGTCTCAAAAAAAAATAAACAAATAAAATAAATCATTATGAACCCACAGATTTAAGCCTGTTTGAGTTTCAGCACACTGAATTATTATCTGCAGTGAAGGTCATATTGTTTCAATTTTGGCTATTAGTCTCTTCAGGGTAGTTCCTAAGTTATTTTATCATAAGCCTAATAATCTTTTATAGTCTCCTTGCTTTCTGATATGTTTCGTTGTTTCTGGCTGATCTTACACATTTCTTGCCCCCAATTGAATCATCTAGTTAGTTTTCTGAAAAACAGTCCTGGTTTCTTTTATTGGAAAATGATGTTTCAAGACCACAATCAGCGTGCTAGAAATGCTTACTGCTACTGAGTTGATCTTATTTCTAGGCTTTTATATTCATAGTGGACAGAGCTAGGATGTGTATACATGTGTATTTAAAGCTAAGATACCTAATGAGTTCATACTGATACTTTCAAATTCACAGCTATAGAATTTTTACTTAACCTTTACAGTTATATCTTCTTCCTTTTAAACTAAGATTGCTGATTCCCATAGATACAAGGATGAGAATTAGAAAATGCCATTATTACTCATTTGTTTTAATTACATGTTACATACATATACATGTAAACAGCAGTCCTAAAATAAGACAAATAACTACTGCTGTATGGTTACTGAAAAAATTAATTTCTAAAGTATGCTTTCCCTGTTTTTTAGTAATTGAATTACATCTATATAGGGCATATAGTTATTACATACTCTCTGCATTTTTTTTTTTTTTTTTTTTGAGACAGTCTTGCTCTGTTGCTCAGGCTGGAGTGTGCAGTGGTGTGATCATAGCGCCCTGCAGCTTCTATCTCCTGGGCTCAAGTGATCTTCCGGCCTCAGCCTCCCAAGTAGCTGGGACTACAGGCATGTGCCATCACACCTAGCTAATTTTTTTTTTTTTTTAATTTTTAGTAGAGATGAGGTCTTGCTATGGTTGCCCAGACTGGTCTTAAACGCCTGAGCTCAAGAGATCCTTCTACCTTGGGCTCCCAAAGTACTGGTATTACAGATGTGAACCATGGCACCCAGCCTGTCTCTGTGTTTTAACCTTCATTTGGTATTAGTTCTACAAATGATTACATTTTTAATGCTGAATACTAGTTTCTGTGTCAATGTCTATTCTTTTTGATAGTTTGAGGGTCATTCTCTAGTAGATTTCTCAATAAAGAGTCATCAGAACAAGATTTCTGAGTTTTTGCATGTTGATAATTGCTGTGCTCTTTATTCTTGAATGTCAGTGTTGATAATATTCTTTAGTTTATCTTTTCTTTAGTTCACATTTTCTTTTCTTCTTGTATATCTTAAATATGTTAATCCATTCTCTTCTGGCATAAACTGTTACTGTCAAAGTCCAAAGGTAATCTGATTTTCTTTCCTATGTGAGCCATGCATATTTGCTGAGAAACCCAAAGAATTTTTTTTCCCCTTTAAAGATCATTAATTTTACTATAGAATATGTCTTGATATTATTCATTCTGGGTTGATACTCCTAGAGATGTGATAATTCAATATGTACTTTCAGATCTTTTTTATTTCAGGAAAATGTTCCAAATTTGCAGTTTGTTATATTATTTTTATTCCTTTGATTGGGTTCTGTTCTTCAGGGATTTCTATTATGTGCGTGTTGATCTTTGCCTGATTTTAATACTTGTCAGTTTTTCTTGAATACTTTGTCTTTTTAAATTTTTTAATTTCTAAAAATGCCTTTTGTCTTTCATTACTCTTAGGGCATTATCTACTGTATTTATTTACTTTTGGGTTTCTTCTAGTTTAGTCTTCAGTTCCAAAAATTTTTTTTCTTTTATTTCTAATTCTTGAGTTATGTTACCTCATTTTTGAGGGTTTGTAATTCAGATTTCTGTTTTTCCTTTGTGTCTTTTTTTTTTTTTTTTTTTTTTTTTTGAGATGGTGCCTCTGCCACCCAGGCTGGAGTACAGTGACTTGATCTTGGCTCACTGCAACTTTATAATAACTTCATATGAGATTTGACCTCAATACTTTTTTGTTGCTTATTTCTATGTAGGATTAGTTTTCCTGAACTCTTAGAATGAGGTGGGATTTAAGATGGCTTTTTAAACTCCATAGACTCCCTCCCTCTGTTTTTTTGTGTGTGTGTGTGTAATGTTAAAAAAAAAAAAAGGTTTTCCAGTTTGTTCCCCTTCCCAACTTTTGTCCTGGTATTCTCTTTCCTTTCCATCTTTCCTTTCTGTTGTCCCTATTTTTCAATTCTATTGTTCAATTTTTATTCTACTCTCAGTAGTTTTTCTCAGTGTAGGGTCTTTGTCCTGGAAAGGAATCCTGGTTGGCCAGTATCAAGAGGCGTGAGCCAACACAATGGCCATGATAGACCTTTAGATGAACAATTCTGACCCTCTTGGCCCCACTATCCTTCTTTGTCTCCAGCAAAATTCCAGACCTTTTATTAGGGACTGGCAGCTGTCCTCGGATACTGTCCTCATGTTCACTGGAAAATATTTGTCTAACACACATATTATTCTGTTGTTTTGGATACTATTTAAAGTATCTGACCAAGAGGACCCTATCATCCCCCATTTCATGTGCTGGCAAACTAATGTGTTAACTTCTTAAGTTTCTTTTATTGTTTTGCTTGATTCAGCAAAATCAAAAAACCTAAAAGGCAGAAAACAAATTGATAGTCACTGTAGTCAGAGTTAATATCTTTATTGTATTGAGTTCATACCAGTCAATTAAAAAATCTATTAAATTCTAATAAATAAGTGAGCAGAAGTTCGCGTCACAAAATGTAGTAAACAAATAGATGAAAAAACTTTAGTTTTGCTAACAGTAAAGAAATGTGAAATTAAGATAAGGGCCTTTTCCTTTTTCCTCACTTACATTTGCAAAAAAATTTAAAAACATAATACTCATAATGAGTATGGATTCAGTGAAATTGGTACTGGGATGGCCACCCTGGGTCCTATGCTTTTGGCACGCAGCCTGGATTTTTAAAAAGGCTTATGAATGGCAACAGACTTTACCATTATATTCTACAGAAATGGTGAAGAAGCCATGATTTTTATTTTATATATTCAGATATATGTGTGAATGTTAATTGCTTTGTGCCTTCGCTGTTTTTAGAATAGCCTTCTTTTGTACATTACTAGTGACGTATTATAGCACCATGTTGGAATGCAATTTGATATAGTATGTTTCAAGAATCATAGGATTCTTGTCTTTTTTTGAGTATCGAGTCCCATTTCTGAGGGTCTCTACTAGGGAAGTAATAAAAAGTATAGTAACAACTATATCCTTAAAAATGGCCTATATAACAAATAAATAGACTGTAAATGCCCTATTAAAGGAAAATGGAGCCAGGTATGATTTTATGCGTGCCTGTAATCTCAGCTACTTGGGGGGCTGAGGTGGGAGGATTGCTTGAACCCAGGAGTTTGAGTCTAGTCTGTGGAAGATAGTGAGACCCCACCTATTTAAAAAAAAAAGTTGGGGGTGGGGAAGTGGTTGAGTACATTGTGATGTTTTTTACTAGATGGAATATTATCTATTCAATCATGAAGACTAGGTAGACATGGATTTGCATGACTCTTTTGTGCAATTTGTCATTTTTATGTATCCAATGTGGTGACTGTGTTAAAGAATTTGTATATGAAAAATTCTGGAAGGACATATATTTAAAACGTAAAATTTATTGTATTAGGGTGTTAAGATTATCCATTCTGATTTTTTCTACTTTATTTCTTAAGCTTTGTTTTTCTACAGTGTTTTATATGCAATAATAAAATGTTTAGCTAAAAGATTGTGTGTCTCCCCATTCCCACTTTTGCCACTTTATTAGTGTCTTTTAGTGGTTTATTCCATGTGAGTAAATAGTCTAGTTATCTTTGTTTAATAGGTTCTTTGAGCATTTAAGAGTGTTAGAAGGAAAGGCAACAGTAATTTCAGAGGATATATATTTAAAAATGCCCAGACTAAAACTGTCTTGACTATTTGTTGCATATTTTAAATTTTTAATAGGTTTGCAGAATGGCTTCTGATTATTCGAGAACATGTGCTAGCCCAGATAGCATTCAGACTGGTGATGCTCCCATTGTCTCCGAAACCTGTGAGGTTTATGTTTGGGGGAGCAATAGCAGCCATCAGTTGGTAGAAGGTACACAGGAGAAAATACTGCAACCGAAACTGGCTCCTAGTTTCTCTGATGCACAGACCGTAAGTTTTCTAAATAGCTTACAAACTGGTAGATAATCTAGTGTATATTCATGTTTATTTGCATTAAATAATATTGAGTATTTTTTAAATGAGTGAAAATTATCGATGATTATTTCTGATCTATATACTGCATTAGTTTTTTTCATTTTAATAGAACAATACATTTTGGCTGGGCGCAGTGGCTCACGCCTGTAACCCCAGCACTTTGGGAGGCTGAGGCAGGTGGATCATGAGGTCAGAAGTTCGAGACCAGCCTGGCCAATATGATGAAACCTCATCTCTACTGAAAATACAAAAATTAGCCAGGCATGGTGGTGCATGCCTGTAGTCCCAGCTAATTGGGAGGCTGAGGCAGAAGAATAGCTTGAACCTGGGAGGTGGAGGTTGCAGTGAGCCGAGATCGCGCTACTACACTCCAGCCTGGGTGACAGAGTGAGCCTCCGTCTCAAAAATAAAAAAATAAAAAAATAAAAAATAAATAAATAAATATACATTTTTAGTCCCCAGTATCCCTGATAGCATTTCCAACTTTTGAATAACTAAATTGGGATCTCGATTTTTAAAAAGTGTTAAGAATAGCAACAGACTTTACCGTTAAGTTCACCACAAATGGCAAATAAGAGTAAATAAAGGCCAGATATGGTGGCTCACACGTGTAATCCCAGCACTTTGGGAGGCCGAGGTGGGTAGATCATTTGAGGTCATGAGTTTGAGACTAGCTTGACCAACATGGCGAAACCCTGTCTACTAAAAATACTTAACAAAAATTAGCCAGGCATGATGGCTTGTGCCTGTAATCCCAGCTACTCGGCGGGGCTGAGGCAGGAATTGCTTGAACCTGGTAAATGGAGGTTATAGTGAAACAAAATTGCACCACTGCACTCCAGCCCAGGTGACAGAGCAAGACTCAGTCTCAAAAAAAAAAAAGTAAATAAAAACTGGAATTTCTTTTTGCTAGATTAGCCTTTCATTTTCTTATGAGCACTTTTTTTTACATTTATAGCCCAGCTAGAACTTTCTATTTGTTACTTTCATTAAAATGTATTTTTTTCAAATAGGTTTAGAATACATTTTATATGGTTCTTGCCATAATGTACCCTAAGGAATTTATAGGAAGGAAAATTTTATGTCTTGCCATTCTCGGTTATAAGAGGATATTAAGCATTTTACTTTGTTGTTTCATTCAATCATAATCTGGACAATAACTTGAAAAGATAACATATACATGAAGAATTTGAACTCAGCAACAAAGTCATGAGCATGAAAAGGCCATTCGTGTTCTCTTACATTTCTGTATATTCCTTAATTCTCTGGAGAATCAGGCCATATTCTGCTGTAAGACTTCCTTTGAGGCTCTTTGATAAAACCAGCCTTAAATATTATACTTTGATACTCACAGAAGTATTTTATATTTATGATTCTTTGTTTATAGATTGAAGCTGGACAGTACTGCACTTTTGTCATTTCTACGGATGGCTCTGTTAGAGCTTGTGGGAAAGGCAGCTATGGGAGACTGGGCCTTGGAGACTCCAATAATCAGTCAACTTTAAAAAAGTTAACATTCGAGCCTCACAGATCCATTAAAAAGGTTTCATCTTCTAAAGGATCTGATGGTCATACTTTAGCTTTTACGACAGAAGGAGAAGTCTTCAGTTGGGGAGATGGTGATTATGGGAAACTGGGGCATGGAAATAGTTCAACACAGAAATATCCCAAGCTTATTCAGGGACCTCTACAAGGAAAGGTATGTGCTTTCTTTTTGGTTATAAAAATAATTAGATGCATTGGTGTTGTAATTGACAATATCTTTCAGATTTTGATGTGGTCTTTCTGCTGTTGCCCCTTCAACCCTTTGGCTTAATCTTTTGTATATCTGCTTTATAGTTTACAGAACACCTTTTTATATACATTATTGAATTTTAATTCTTATATTCTTATAATTAGTCTTGTAAGGTAGTTATTATCCCTGTTTCACAGATAAGCAAACCAAGAGTCATTCATTTAACATTTAGCACTTTTCAAGTGTCAGGCAGTATTTTAGGCATTAGATGTGTAGCAGTGAACAAGACAGGTAAGGTCTCTACTTTAATCCTTTAGTCTTCAGGATAGAGATAATAAGTTAACAAGCATATGAAATAATTTCAGATAATATTAAAGAAAAAAATGAGCAATAAAGATTACCTTGGGCAGGGTGTGGTATTAGGTAATGAGGTAGGTCAGAGAGTGCTCTTAGAAGAGGTGGCATCTTAATAGAGACTTGAATGGTGAGGCATTTAGAGTAGCTAAGTAATTGCCAAGGACCCACACAAATAATTGGAACCCTTAGAAACTGAGCCCATATCTTCTCTTTTTATTAATCTCCCCTCTCCTCCCCTCGTCTCTTTCTTTTCTTTCTTTTTTTTTTTTTGACAGGATCTCACTTTGTCACTCAGGCTGGAGTGCAGTGGCGCTATCTCAGCCTACTGCATCCTTGATTTCCTGGGGCTCAGGTGGTCCTCCCAACTCAGCTTCCTGAGTCGCTGGGACTATAGACATGCGCCACCATGCCTGACTAATTTTCGTATTTTTTAAAAGAAACGGGGTTTTGCCATGTTGCCCAGGCTGAACTTGAACTCCTGAGCTCAAGCAGTCTGCCTGCCTTGGCCTCCCAAAGTGCTGGGATTACAGGCATGTATTTCAGCACTTACTTGAACCCTTAGCCAGTCATCCTTGTCCTGAGCATAGCCTCCACAACTGTACATGGAAATTCCTGGATGGGTTTGAATATTAGTATCTGTGAAGTCCCTGTGTACAGGGTCAAATACGGACTATATGTTTTAACGTGCATGCTCATCGTATTTACTTGTGTGCAATGCAGGTAGTTGTTTGTGTGTCAGCTGGATACAGACATAGTGCTGCCGTCACAGAGGATGGGGAATTATACACATGGGGTGAAGGAGACTTTGGAAGATTAGGTAAGATTTTTTAAAAATGGAAGTTATTCTTCCAGAAAAATAGAAATGATTAAGTTACTGAGAAGCCATGAGAGTAGATTTACTAGGCCAAAGACTGTCATTTGTTTTGTTAGTTTAAGCTCAGAGGAAGATAATTTTATGTAGGTAAGACTAAGACCTAGATTTTAGTGCTGATATTTAAGCTGTAATTAAATCTAGCAAGCATTTACTGAGTGTGCTCTATTACGACCAGATACTGTAGGGTTTCTGGGATAAAAGCAATAATAAAAATGAAGTTTATAATCTAGTGGGTAATGAAAACAAGTCAACATGAGCATGAAACAGGACAACATAAGGTAAGTGGCTGTGAGGAGAGCATGAAAAGAATATTCTAATGGTTCACTGAAGTGACTATGACCCAGTTTAGGAGCAGCTTGGAAGATTGAGAAGATGTTAGAAATGATTCTGTTTTTCATATTGCATTGCATTTTTAAAAAATCTCAATTCTATTTTAAAGTTATAACATTTATTCTACTTGTGAAGTCAAGGCCTAGAGAAAAAGAGTTAACATTGTTTCTTTGTTGTGTGTGTTTTATCCAAGGTCATGGTGACAGCAATAGTCGAAATATTCCAACATTAGTAAAAGACATTAGCAATGTAGGAGAGGTTTCTTGTGGCAGTTCACATACTATTGCTCTGTCTAAAGATGGGAGAACTGTATGGTCTTTTGGAGGAGGAGACAATGGTATGTAAAAAATTATTTATCAGTAGCTTTGGCTTTTTTCTTGAGTTTTTAAAAAATTTATTTTTCAGTTATATATGCCTAGTGTAGAAAGACTCAAATACAGATGAGTAGAAATTAAAAAATGAACTGAGCTTTCACAAATGTTACTTTAACCATTGTTAACATTTTGGAAATAGACTTCTAAATAAATATACATTTATACAAATATTTACATACATTTCTACTTAGATGTCTTTTAAAAAACCAAAGTATAGTTATATGTGTATATTTTATATAAGTTTACATACGTTTTGACATATATATGTTTTACTTTATTTTATTTTATTTTATTTTGAGACGGAGTCTCGCTCTGTCGCCCAGGCTGGAGTGCAGTGGCCAGATCTCAGCTCACTGCAAGCTCCGCCCCCCGGGTTTACGCCATTCTCCTGCCTCAGCCTCCCAAGTAGCTGGGACTACAGGCGCCCGCCACCTCGCCCGGCTAGTTTTTTTGTATTTTTTAGTAGAGACGGGGTTTCACCGTATTAGCCAGAATGGTCTCGATCTCCTGACCTCGTGATCCGCCCGTCTCGGCCTCCCAAAGTGCTGGGATTACAGGCTTGAGCCACTGCGCCCGGCCATGTTTTACTTTAATAGTTTTTTTTTTTTTTTTTTGAGACAGGGTCTTGCTTTGTTACTCAGGCTAGAGTGCAGTAATACAAACCTGGCTCACTGCAGCCTCAACCTCCTGGGCTCAAGAGATCCTCCTGCCTCTGCCCCCCAAGTAGCTGAGACTACAGGCATGCACCACCACGCCTGACTAGTTTTTATATTTTTTTTTAGAGACAGGATTTTGCTTTATTGCCCAGGCTGGCCTCGAACTTCAGGGCTCAAGTGATCTGCCAGATTTGGTCTCCCAAAGTGCTTGTATTACAGTCGTGAACCCTCGTGCCTGGCATGAGTATCTTTTTTATATCAACAAGCATGACTCTGCATCATTCTTTTAAGTGGCTCGAAGTGTTCTTTTATTTGATGGTGGCACAATTTATAAAACCGGTTTCTTATTGTTGAGTATCTAGATGGTTTTAATTTTTTTCAGTATTAACAACAACACAATGAATGACTAAATCTTTGTTTACTTTAGTCACTCCTGCTAGCAATGTGAATGCTTACTTCTCCAAAGTCTTCAACAACAGCATGTATCGAATTTAGTTAAATAATTTCAATAGTGAAAATGATATTTAATTTATACTTTTTTTATTCCTGGTGTGGTTGGATTTGTAGATTGTTGGACATTTGTTTTTCTTCTTTAATGATTTGTCAGATTTTCAATTTCATGAGCTATTGATTCTTTTTAAAAGTTTATGAAAAATTATATGCATGTACATTCTTGTATCATACCTGTATATTATGTCAGCAAATTCAAAGTTAGAAATATAGCCATTAAAGGGGGAGAAAGACAGAAAAATAGTTTTCTGTTTCTTTTAAAGTGATTTTAAATTGCTTCATTTTAGTTGCTTGAAATTAAGATATAAAAGGCTATCTGTGGATGTTTGTTAACTTTCTTGTAATAAAAATGCTCATTTGTTAGCATCTTCAGCTATCAGAAACATAGCTTTTCATATCTGTCAGGTTAGTGATGGAAACATTAGAGCTCTTTATCAACTTTGGTAGTGTTAAAAAGAGTAGAGATTCTTTAAAAAAAGTAAATTATTTAATGTGTTTGTTTTTATAGGTAAACTTGGTCATGGTGATACCAACAGAGTGTATAAACCTAAAGTTATTGAAGCTTTACAAGGAATGTTCATTCGCAAAGTTTGTGCTGGGAGCCAGTCTTCACTTGCTTTGACATCAACAGGGCAGGTAGGACTAAGGGATGAGTATAAAAGACTTAGAGTATTTCAAAGGATGAGGTGACTAAAAAGTAATAATTGTATTTAAATTTTAAAGTTCAAATAAATACATTTTTAGGGAACATGCTGAAATGAAATATTTTCTTCTGTTTGAAGTAGAGTATCTGAGAAGGAACCAGATTTTCTAACCTGGCCTGTGTGACCCAGGTAAACCTTAGTGGGTGGAGCCTCTGTTCTTTGTATTAAACTGATTTTCTAAAATGTTTTAGCATTTAGCTTCCCTTAAACCTTTTTCAAAACATCATGGATAGTGAGGGAAAGCTGAACTAGATCTTGATGGAACCAGTGATATGAATTAAGAAGGCAAGAGGGTGATCAAAAAGGAGGGTAAAGAGAACACTTAGGTATGGACAGTAATCTGAGAGAGTTAGTTGTTTCTGAGAAACAGCGTAAAGTCAAGCTTAGGATCATCAGAATTTTATGAGCCTTTATAAAGGCTCATAAGCTTTGCACTTTAATAGCTTTTAAGCTTTGAACTTTTACATGTGTGTTTTCACTCTTACCCTATTTGTTGAGAATAGGGAGGAGCCAGGTATAGTTATAGACTGACAATATTTGTCCCTGTGTATCCATCAGTGATGGCAGTAAAAAAGTGAGCTGACCACTTACTCTGTCATGTATAGGAGGCCACCTTGTGTCAGGCAGTGGTATAAAAGTGTTTTATGACTAATTCACAAGGCAGATGAGCAGAACAGCTGAAATTAGCATATAATTTGATTATTCTTTGAGAAACTAGAATGCCTTGTATCCTAAAAATCTTCAGGCTATTCATCATTACATTAGCTAGTTGCTGCCTTAAAAATATCTCTTCTATGTATTTCTCACTATTGGTTTTGTAGTAAGAATCCATGAATTGAAGTTAGAAGATGCTTATGTATTTGATGTATACACACAGGCAAATAACACATCCCTTGAGCATCATGTGCTTCTTTTGTTATGAGGGAGTAATAATTTCTGCTTTGCATACAAATGATCATATAAGATAATCATTAGAATTGAGAGTTTTGTAGAGTATCAAGTACTATTCAACTATTGGTGGTGATAGTAATAATAATAGTAATAAATCCATTACATTGAATTCCAAGTTCCAAGAGAACTTGTACATTGTTTACTGTATAGAATAGTTGTATTATGAGTACCTTAAGTTATATGAAATCAAATATATATGCATGGAAAAAAGTAAAGTCAGAAATACTTTTAAAGGGTAAGAGTAGTTCTCTTTACCATTAAACTTGAGCATGAAATGACGATCAACATTTGCTTTTCCCTCAGTCTGTCTCAGCCCTTTCAGGCCTCTTCTGTACTTACTTCCTACCATGCTATACAGTATGGCCCAGTCTCTAAAGGCAAGCCAAGTATTTCTCATCTGGTGCCAAACTGAAGGAACACTGCAAGAGAAAACTCTTTGTAGGCCTTACTGAGTGACAGTATTACAGTGATGTGTCACTCAGTGGGATATGTTCTGAGAAATGTGTTATTAGGCCATTTTGTTATTGTGAGAACATTGTAGAGAGTACCACATAAACCTAGGTGGTGTAGCCTACTATGCTCCTAGACTATATGGTATAGCCTATTGCTCCTAGGCTATAAAGCTGTACTGCATGTTACTGTACTGAATACCTTCAGAAATTGTAATATAATGGTAAGTATGTATCCAAACGTATCTAAACATAGAAAAGGTACAGTAGGCCTGGCGTGGTGGCTCAAGCCTGTAATCCCAGCACTTTGGGAGGCTGAGATGGGTGGATCACGAGGTCAGGAGATCGAGACCATCCTGGTGAACACGGTGAAACCCCGTCTCTACTAAAAAATACAAAAAACTAGCCGGGCGAGGTGGCGGGTGCCTGTAGTCCCAGCTACTCGGGAGGCTGAGACAGGAGAATGACGTGAACCTGGGAGGTGGAGCTTGCAGTGAGCTGAGATCTAGCCACTGCACTCCAGCCTGGGTGACAGAGTGAGACTCCGTCTCAAAAAAAAAAAAAAAGAAAAGGTACAGTAAAAATACTGGCATCAAAGCTCCATTAGATATTACGGGACCACTGTTGTATAATGTGGTCTGTTGTTGACCAAATGGTACATGACTGTATATTATACTTAATGAGTAATTTAGGAAAATTTTCTGTGATGATTTTGACTATACGTTATTTCATTGTCCTTTAGTTCCTAACATCTCCTAAAATATGCCTTATGTACTGGAATTTTATTGTATTCTATACTTAAGTAAGTTATCTGGAAACAAGTACAAATATATGTTCTTATTTTGTTTTATTTTGAAGTCAGGGTCTCACTCTGTTGCTCAGGCTGGAGTACAGTGGCACAAACATGGCTCACTGCAGCCTTGACCTCCTGGGCTCAAGAGATTCTCCCCGCCCAGGCTCCCGAGTAGCAGGGACCACAGGTCTGTGCCACAATGCTTGGGCAATTTGTAAAATTTTTGTGGAGGTAGAGTCTTGCCACTTGTCCAGGCTGGTGTTGAACTCCTGAGCTCAGGTGATCCTGTTGCCTTAGCCTCCCAAAGTGCTGGGATTACAGGCTTGAGCCACTACACCTGTACAGTGCTCTTTATTTTTTAATTGAAGTGGTTTAATCTCTCACCAGCAGTCTTTCCTAAAATAATTGCAAGACAAAGACAAATTCTCAAATTTGATGGCATAAAGATAACAGTCTATATAATCTTACCAGAATCTATTGAAGATAAAAAAAATCATTCAGATTGCTGATTGTTTTGATTTTGTTGATTTCGGGTTGCCAGATTGGCAGTCACTCACCTATTTGTCTTGCCAAAGACAAAATTTTTCCCCCCACCTAACCCTTTCCCCAAGCATCTTAAATCAGTTAGTGCTTATTTTGGTATTGATTAGCCAAAAATGAAGATGATAAAGGGGAACTATCTTGCTACTGCTTCACATGACCCTCTTTGTAAGTGATAATTATTGTAACAATGAGGTGAGGTATTTCTAAAACTAAATAATAAACATCAGTTTTGTGATTTATATAATCCATTTTATGTGATCATACCTTGTTCTGATCTTAAATCTCACCAGAATAGTGAGAAACACATAAAGGATAAGTTTTTAGACAGTATTTTCAAAGCTGGTAAGATGGGGCAAATATAACAAATTGCAAGCCAATTAGTAGTTTAGCAGACCCTCTCTGAAGACCTTTCTGTTTTTTCTATGACCAGTTATTTTTATTTTCAGATCAGCTGTTTGCCTATACAGTGAACACCTAAAGGCAGCATGATAAATTGCTATAACAATCTTTAAAATGATCAAAATGATTTTAATATCAGAAAGTTCTATCAAACCATGCTTTAGTTTCATAGATTTTATTTATCCCTAAACAAGCCAACAATCTAATCATCTCAGGAAGTTATGTGTAGTGTATTTCTGTTTTTTTCAGGTCTATGCTTGGGGCTGCGGAGCTTGTCTAGGTTGTGGTTCTTCAGAAGCTACTGCTTTGAGACCCAAGCTTATTGAAGAACTGGCTGCCACAAGAATAGTTGATGTTTCTATTGGAGACAGTCATTGTTTGGCTCTTTCTCATGGTAAAGTCATTTGTTTTTAAGGAAATAATTAACTGTTGTCTTGTGAAATACATTACATTTGAATTTGGCTTTTCTTTTATATAATACTTTATATTTTGTTTTTAGATAATGAAGTTTATGCCTGGGGCAATAATTCAATGGGGCAATGTGGTCAGGGAAATTCCACAGGTCCTATTACTAAACCAAAGAAAGTGAGTGGCTTAGATGGCATAGCTATTCAGCAGATTTCAGCTGGAACATCACATAGTCTAGCCTGGACTGCTCTTCCTAGGGACAGGTAAGAGTGCTTCTGTTTAAAAATTCTTGTGTGTTTTAACACAAGAGACACCAATAGAAAGTAGAAACACTAATAAAAACAGAAGTAATTGTGCTTTGTTCATAAAATACTCTTATAGACATATATAGTGTTGCTTTTTCTCTATCATAGAAATGACATTAGATTTCTTTTGATTTGAATGTTGAGGTTAGACATGTTTCAGAAACAAGAAGTCATACCCAGTATTGAAGACTGTTGTCTTTTAAACATTTTGAATTCTCTCTCATCTCTACATGCTGATTTAAAAAAATTGAATGGCTGCATATCAAGAGGAACTTAAAATAATCAAAATCAGAACTAGGCTTTATTGATTTAATGTTTAACCACAGTGCTCTTTATCTGGTTGCTTTTTGAAATTTTTTTTTTTGAAAAAAAAAATTGTCATACTTTTAAATCAAGGAGGTTACTTTTTGCAGAACCTTAGCTTTTTCCTAAAGTGCTGTGTGTGTTTAGTCAATCAGGTAGGTAAGTTTTAGTCACTATTAGGAGATTGAATTTTAAAGAATGTTTGGGTTATTTCAGATATTTTCAGATACACATGGGCTAATCTATAGCTTAGAATGTATTTTATTTGCATTCTATGCCTTTGACTCAAAGGGTTTTTAAATGATATTCTAACCAATTAAAAGTATTTATCGATCGTTATTCCTCTAACGCAAAAGTCAAAATAAATAAGTTGAATATAAATAATTTGCTGTTAGCATTAAATATCCAACTTCCCACTTCATATGTAGAGAGTTGGGTCCCAAGATCTTAAAAGTATTCACAAGAAATTTCAGGATTTTGTCTTTTAATAGATTTCAGTATATCACTCTATAGAGTCAGGATATTTTTCTTAATATGAAGTATACATCTTTTGGACGCTTAGAACCAGATGGGCTTTAGTAGATCATGTGACTCAGCCCTCTGCTTTCAGGTGAGTGGATATCCAAACCTTCCAAAACAGGTGGTGGTTGTATATTTTCCTCTTAAAGATGGCAAATTCTTGGTTTTCCTTAGTCACTAAAATGAAAGGTTGTATCACTTTCATAATCAATAATGTCTTCTTTGTATCTTGTTGAAGTCATTCAGCTTTAATGTATATATGTACTTTTTGGTTTTTTTTTTTTTTTTTTTGAGACGGAGTCTTGCTCTGTCGCCCAGGCTGGAGTGCAGTGGCCGGATCTCAGCTCACTGCAAGCTCCGCCTCCCGGGTTTACACCATTCTCCTGCCTCAGGCGCCCGCCACCTTGCCCGGCTAGTTTTTTGTATTTTTTAGTAGAGACGGGGTTTCGCCGGGTTAGCCAGGATGGTCTCGATCTCCTGACCTCATGATCTGCCTATCTTGGCCTCCCAAAGTGCTGGGATTACAGGCTTGAGCCACCGCGCCCGGCCGTATATATGTACTTTTTGAGATGGATTCTGACTCTGTCACTCAGGCTGGAGTGCAGTGGTATAATCTCTGCTCACTGCACTGTTTGCCTCCCAAGTTCAAGCAGTTCCCCTGTCTTAGCCTCCCAGGTAGCTGGGACTACAGGCATACACCACCATGCCCGACTAATTTTTATATTTTTAGTAGAGATGGGATTTCACCATGTTGGCCAGGCTGGTCCTGAACTCCTCACCTCAGGTGATCTGCATTCCTTGGCCTCCCAAAGTGCTGAGATTACAGGCATGAGCCACCATGCCTGGCCAATATATGTTTTAATTTTCGTTTTTGATTATGGATAAAAATGTCATTTTAAGACTTTTATTATTTTCTTATGTGTCCTTCTAGACAAGTTGTTGCATGGCACCGACCTTATTGTGTAGATCTTGAAGAGAGTACCTTCTCACACCTGCGTTCTTTTCTTGAGAGATACTGTGATAAAATAAACAGTGAGATTCCCCCACTCCCTTTCCCTTCATCAAGGTATGTTATATGTATGTTTTGTATGTGTGTGTGCATGTGTATAAATTGTTCCTTTTGAGTTTTGACTTACTGTTCTTTCTTGTTTGTTTTCCCAAATTATGTGGAACTTTTTTATAATCTAGAAAAGAGCTAAACTTAGTTACTTATTGATAATAACTTCTAGGAAAAAGTTACTCATAATTTCACAAATCATGTTTTAAAAATTACTGTTGTTCGTGACTTGACAAATTTTTTTTTTTTTTTTTTTGAGACAGAGTCTTGCTCTGTCGCCCAGGCTGGAGTGCAGCGGCATGATCTCAGTTCACTGCAACCTTTGCCTCCCAGGTTCAAGCGATTCTCTTTCCTCAGCCTCCTGAGTAGCTGGGATTACAGGCACCTGCCATCACGCCGAGCTAATTTTTGTATTTTTAGTAGAGACGGGGTTTCACCATGTTGGCCAGGCTGGTCTCAAACTCCTGACCTCAGGTGATTCACCCACCTCGGCCTCCCAAAGTGCTGGGATTACAGGCGTGAGCCACTGCACCTGGCCAGCAAAATTTTTGAAGAGAAAAAAATGTTACCCAAACTGGATAGCACATGCACTTTTATGTTCCAAAAATTCATAGAAGTTTATTTGGTTTCAGAGAACACCACAGTTTTCTCAAGCTGTGCCTGAAGCTACTTTCAAATCACCTTGCTCTTGCACTTGCGGGAGGGGTAGCTACCAGCATTCTCGGGAGGCAGGCAGGTCCACTTCGAAATTTGCTCTTCAGACTGATGGACTCAACTGTCCCAGATGAAATCCAAGAGGTAAGAGAATAGGACTTGTGAATCTATCTCAAATCACATCTTTCTCTGAGATTTTAGCTATACAATATATTCAACTGTACATTGAACAATTTCAATTGGATGTTGTTTCTCTTACTCCTGTTTTCTTGGTGAGAGTATTTTTGGTTAACTCATCCTTTGAGACAAAGGTCAGATGCCATCTCTAAGAAACTTTTTATTCCTGCCCTCCCACCAGATTTGGTTTTTCTTGTGTATGTTCTCATTACATCACATTGTATTCTAGTTGCTTATTTATAAACATGTCACTCTTTTTTCACCAGAAGATGAGTTCCTGAGGGCAGGGAGCTAGTGCATGGCTTGGTCAGTAGTAGTAACTGAATAAGTGGACTGGGTCATCTACTAGAACTGTAACCAGAGCTAAGGAGAGAAAGGTCAGGTTAAGGAGAAAGAAGTGGCCTAGAATAGAATACTGATTATAAATAAGGAGAGTATAGTTTGGAAAAGAATATTTAGTATTATAATACAATATTAAATTTTGGGGAAACTTAAAAATAAATATTTGTAATACAAAATACAGAAAATAAACTCTTTTGGCAGGTAATAATAGAAAGTACAGTAATTTTTAAACCAGTGCACTCCTAAATTATCAATGGATCAAATAAAGAAATTACAAGATAAATTTTAAAATACTTAAGATTAATGAAAACAAAAACTTAACATACCAAAACTCATGAAATGCAGGTAAAGCTGTGCTTGAAGGAAATTTTTTTTTTTTTTTTTTGAGACGGAGTCTCGCTCTGTCACCCAGGCTGGAGTGCAGTGGCCAGATCTCAGCTCACTGCAAGCTCCGCCTCCTGGGTTCACGCCATTCTCCTGCCTCAGCCTCCCGAGTAGCTGGGACTACAGGCGCCGCCACCTCGCCCGGCTAGTTTTTTGTATTTTTAGTAGAGACAGGGTTTCACCGTGTTAGCCAGGATGGTTTCGATCTCCTGACCTCGTGATCCGCCCATCTCGGCCTCCCAAAGTGCTGGGATTACAGGCTTGAGCCACCGCGCCCGGCCCTTGAAGGAAAATTTATAGCTTATAAACATCTATATTTAAAAAAAAAAGAAATATATCGAATCAGTAGTTTAACCTTCTACCTTAAGAAATTAGAAAAAGAAGAGCCAACTCAACCCAAAGCAAGTAGAAAGAAGGAACTAATGTAGATTAGAGTGAAATTTAAAAAATAAAGAATAGAAAAACAGTTGAGGAGATCAAGGAGACTAAATGTTCGTTCTTTGAAAAGACAAAATCAACAAACCTCTGGCTGGACTAACCAAGAAAAAACAGGGACTTAAATTACTCAAATCAGGAATGAAAGATGAGATATTACTACTGACCTTACAGAAATCAAAAGGGAAATTGAGAGGCAGAGCAAGATGGTGGAATAGAAGACTCCACTGATCATTCCCCCTGCTAAGGGCACCAGTTTAACAACTCTACACAGAAAAAAGCACCTTCATGAGAACCAAAAATCAGGTGAGCACTTACATTACATAGTTTTAACTTCATATCGCTGAAAGAGGCACTGAAGAGATAGAAAAAACAGTCCTGAATTGGCAGTGCCACTCCTCCACCTGCAGCAGTGGCAGTATGGTGCAGAGAGTGTCTCTGGGTGCTGGGGGAGGGAGAACACAGCAATTGTGAGACATTGAACTCAGTGCTATCCTGTTAGAGAAGAAAGGAAAACTGGACCAAACTCAGCTGACACCGGTCCACAGAGGGAGCATTTAAACCAACCCTAGCCAGAGGGGAATCGCTGATCTCAGTGGTCTAAATTTTAATTCCTGCAAGATTCACCACTGAGGGCTATAATGCCATGCGTCTCCAAGTAAACTTGAAAGGCAGCCTAGGCCAAAAGGACTGCAACTCTTAGGCGAGTTCTAGTGCTGAACTGATACCAGAGACAGTGGACAGAGGGGCATGTGACATACTGAGACACCAGCTGGGGTAACCAAGGGAATGCTGGCTCACCCCCCACCACCCCGACCCCAACACCAGGCTACACAGCTCATGGCTCCAAAAGAGACCCCTTTCTTCCACTTGAGAGGGAAGACTGGGCAGGACTTTGTCTTGCGTCTTAGATACCACTGGATCACAGCAGGATAGGGGACCAGTCAGAGTCACAAGGCTCCCTGTTCCAGGTGCCAGCTCTCAGATGACATTTCTAGGCATACCCTGGGCCAGAAGGGAACCCACTGCCTTGAAGAAAAGGACTCAGTACTGGCAACATGCATCACCTGCTAACTTAAGAGCCCATGGGCTGTGAATAACCAGCATTGATACCCAGCTACTACGTCAAGGGCTTTGGGTGAGGCTCTGAGACTTTCTGGCTTCAGGTACCAGCACAGGCACGGAGGGATAGAGTACCAGATACACTCTTGGGATCCCTGATTCCAGGACTTGATTCTTAGATGGCATTTCTAGACCTGCCCTGGACTACAGGAGATCCCACTGCCCTGAAAGGTGAGTCCCAGGCCAGGCAGTATTCACCATAAGCTAACTTAAGAATCCCTGGGCCTTAAGTTTAAGGGAACATTGATGCTTGTCTGGCAATACTCCTTGTGGCCTTGGGTGGTGGTAACTATGGGGTGAGGCTCGTCTAGCTTTGGAAAGGGGAGGCACGAATGAAAAAGACTGTGTTTTGTGGTTTGAGTGTCAGCTCAGCCATAGTACAATAGAATACTGGGTAGACCTCTAAGGTTTTTGACTCTAGTCCCTGACTCCCAGATGGCACCTCTAGACCCACCTGAGGCTTGGGAGACCTCGCTCCCCTGAAGGAAAGGACACGGCCTCGCTGGCTTTGCCACTGGCTGTTTGTGGAACCACAGAGCCTTGAGCGAACATAGGCAATAGCCAGGGAGTTCTTACAGCAAGCCTTGGGTGAGACCCAGTGCTGTGCTGGTGCTTTGCTGGATTCAGGTCCGACCCAGTGTAGTCGTAGTGGTGGTAGCCGCAGGGGTGCTTATGTCACTTCACCCCCAGCTTTAGGTGGCTGAGGAGAGAGAGAGAGAGACACTGAGACTGTTTGGGAGAAAGTAAGGGAAGAGAACAAGAGTCTCTGCCTGATAATCCAGAGAATTCTCCCAGATCTTGTCCAAGACCATCAAGGTGGTACCACTATGAGGCTGCAAGAACCACAATGTTACTAAAGCAGGTACGGTTTAGATCACAACACCCCAGTCCTTTAAAATACCTGGAAAGCCCAAGATATATCTGGAAAGCCCAAGAAGGATGGGTACAGATAAGCCCAGACAGTGAAGACTACAATAAATACCTAACTCTTCAATATCTACTAGCATCCACACCATCCATGACCTAACCAAATGAACTAAATATGGCACCAGGGACCAATCCTGGAGAAACAGATTTGTGACCTTTCAGACAGAAAATTCAAAATATTTGTGTTGAGGAGAGTCAAAGAAATTCAAGATAGCACTGAGAAGGAATACAGAATCCTATCAGATAAATTTAACAGAGATTAAAATAATTTGAAAGAATCAAGTAGAAATTCTGGAGCTGATAAATGCAGTTGGCATTTCGAAGAATGCCTCAGAGTCCTTTAATACCGGAATTGATGGCAGAAGAAATAATTAGCGAGCTTGAAGACAGGCTATTTGAAAATACACAATCAGGCTGGGCGCGGTGGCTCACGCCTGTAATCCCAGCACTTTGGGAGGCCAAGGTGGGCAGATCACAAGGTCAAGAGATAGATATCTTCCTAGCCAACATGGTGAAACCCCATCTCTACTAAAAATAAAAGAAAATTAGCTGGATGTGGTGGTGCGTGCCTGGAGCCCCAGCTATTCGGGAGGCTGAGGCAGGAGAATCGCTTGAACCTGGGAGGTGGAGGTTTCAGTGAGTCGAGATTGTACCACTGCCCTCCAGCCTGGCTACAGTCTGACACTCCATCTCAAAAAAAAAAAAAAAAAAGAAAATACACAGAGGAGATAAAAAAAAATATATATATATAAAAGGATGAAGCACACCTACAGGATCTAGAAAATAGTCTCAAAAGGGCAAGTCTAAGAGTTGTTGGCCTTAAAGAAAAGTCTCATGAAGAAAAGCCCAGGACCAAATGGGTTCACTTGTGAATTTCACAAAATGTTCAAAGAAGAATTAACACTAGTTCTTCACAAACTCTTCCAGAATGTAGAAGAGGAGCTAATACTTCCCAACTATATTCTGTGAGGCCAGTATTACCCTAATAGTGGACCAAGACATTGCAAGAAAAGAAAAACTATAGACCTGCTATTAAAGGACTCTGATGCATTCTTCAGTATCCATTTTGAAGATATATGTAAACATTCTCGACAAACTACTAACAAACCAAATCCAGCAACTTACCTAAAAGATTGTACACCATGACCAAATGGGATGTATCCCATTTTCAGAGTATGAAAATCAGTCACTATAATACACCATATTAATAGAAAAATGAACAAAAACAATGTGATTATCTGGATGCTGAAAAAGCATCTGACAAAATTCAACATCCTTTCATGATAAAAATATTCAACAAACTAGGAATAGAAGGGAACGTTCTTAACCTGATCAAGGGCATCTATGAAAAAGTTATAGTTGATATCATATTCAATGGAGAAAGACTGAAAACCTTCCCTCTAAGATCAGGAATAAAATAAAGATTTCCACTAAGTTATAGTTGATATCTAGCTGGGACAGTTATATAAGAAAATGAAATAAAAGTCATGTAGATTGAAAAGGAAGTTGTAAAACTGTTTTTGTTTGCAAATGACGTGATTTTGTGTGTAGAAAATCCTAAGGAACACACACACACACTCATACACAACTATTAGGGCTAGTAAAAGAGTTCAGCAGAGCTTCAGGGTAAAAGATAAATTTACAAAAATTGTTTCTATACAACAATGCACAATCAAAAAATGAAATTAAGGAAACAAGTTTATGTGCAAAAGCATCAAAAAGAATAGGATACTTAGAAATACATTTAACAAAAGAAGTGTAAAACTTACACACTGAAAGAATGAAACATTATTGAAAGAAATTGAAGACCGAAAAAAATGGTAACACACCTCATATTTATGGATTGCAAGACAATATTGTGAAGATGTCAATACTTTGCCAATTGGTTCACAGATTCAGTGCCATCACTCTCAAAATTGCAGCTGGCTTTGTTTGGCGGAAATTGATAAGCTGATCTTAAAATCATACAGAAATTCAAGGATCCAGAGTAGCCAAAACAGTCTTGAAAAAGAAGAGTAAAGTTAGAAGACTCACACTTTCCAACTTCAAAACATACTACTTTATAGTTATAGTAATAAAAATAGAGTGGCTGTGTCAGAAGGATAGATATATAGATCACTGGAATAGAATTAAGAGTCCAGAAATAAACTCATACATCTGTGGCTTATTGATTTTCTACAACAGTGCCAAAACAATTTCATGAGAGAATAGTGTCTCATGGTACTCGGACAACTGTATACCCTCATGTAAAAGAATGAAGTTGGCCCCTTACATCACATACAAAAAAATTAACTCAAAATGGATTAAAGACCTAAATATAAGAGCTACAGGCTGGGCGCGGTGGCTCAAGCCTGTAATCCCAGCACTTTGGGAGGCCGAGATGGGCGGATCACGAGGTCAGGAGATCGAGACCATCCTGGCTAACACGGCGAAACCCCGTCTCTACTAAAAAAATACAAAAAATTAGCCGGGCGAGATGGCGGGCGCCTGTAGTCCCAGCTACTCGGGAGGCTGAGGCGAGAGAATGGCGTAAACCCAGGAGACGGAGCTTGCAGTGAGCTGAGATCCGGCCACTGCACTCCAGCCTGGGCGACAGAGCTGGCTATTTGAAAATACACAATCAGGCTGGGCGCGGTGGCTCACGCCTGTAATCCCAGCACTTTGGGAGGCCAAGGTGGACTCCGTCTCAAAAAAAAAAAAGCTACAACTGTAAAACTTACAAAAGAAAACATAGGACCAGGCTCAGTGGCACACGCCTGTAATCCCAGCACTTTGGAAAGCCAAGGCAAGTGGATCACCTGAGGTCAGGAGTTCAAGACCAGCCTAACATGGTGAAACCCTGTATCTACTAAATACAAAAAATTAGCCGGGCATAGTGGAGGGTGCCTGTAATCCCAGCTGAGGCAGGAGAATTGCTTGAACCCAGGAGGTTGAGGTTGCAGTGAGCTGAGATCACACCATTGCACTCCAGCCTGGGAGACAAGAATGAAACTCTGTCTCAAAAAAAAAAAAAAAAAAAAAGATGGGCCGGGTGTGGTGGCTCACGCCTGTAATCCTAACACTTTGGGAGGCTGAGTGGGCAGATCACGAGGTCAGGAGTTTGAGACCAGCCTGACCAACGTGGTGAAACCCCATCTCTACTAAAAATACAAAAGTTAGCTGGGCATGGAGGGGTGCGCCTGTAATCCCAGCTACTTGGGAGGCTGGGGCAGGAGAATCACTTGAACCTGGGAGGCTGAGGTTGCTGTGAGTGGAGATTGCACCACTGCACTCCAGCCTGGGTGACAGGGCAAGACTCCATCTCACAAAAAAAAAAAAAGAAAAAGAAAAAAATAAAAAACATAGATGTAAATCTTTATCACCTTGGATTAGGCAATGGTTTCTTAGCTGTGACATCAAAAGCACAAACAACCAAAGGAAAAATAAATTGGACGTTATCAAAATTAAAAACATTTGTGCTTCAAAGGATACTTTCAAGAAAAGATAGCACACAGAATGGGAGAGATACTTGTAAGTCATATATCTGATGCGGTTCTAGTTTCTAGAATATATAAAGAATTGTTACACCTCAACAATAAAAAAGACAGATACCCCAGTTTTAAACATGAACAAAGAATCTGAGTAGACATATCTCTAGAGAAGAGATACAAATAGCCAGTAAACACATGAAAAAATGTTCAACATCATTAATTATTAGGGAAATACAAATCAAACCCATATTGAGATACCACTTCACACCCAATAAGTGACAGTAATCGAAAAGGCTGACTAATAGCAAGCGTTGGAGGAGGTGGAGAAATTAGAGCCTTCATGCATTGCATGAGAATGTAAAATGATACTGCTGCTTTGGAAAACAGGCAGTTCCTTAGTTAAACATAGAGTTGCGGTATGATCCAGCAGCTCCACTACTAGGTCTGTACCCAGAAACATTGAAAACATATCTCCACACAAAAACTTGTATATGAATGTTCATAGCAGCATTATTTATAATAGTCAAAAGGTGAAAACAACACAAATGTCTGTCAACTGATAAACAAATGAATAGAATTTGGTATATTCATACAATGTAATATTATTCAGCCATAAAAATGAATGAAGTAGTGATACAAACTACAACCTAACTAAACCTTCTAAATATGCTAAGTGGCTGGCCACAGTGGCCCACGCCTGTAATCTGCACACTTTGGGCGGCGAAGGCGGGCAGATCACTCGAGTCCGGGAGTTCGAGACCAGCCTGGCCAACATGGTGAAACCCTATCTCTACTAAAAATACAAAAATTAGTTGGGTGTGGTGGCACATACCTATAGTCCCAGATACTTGGGAGGCTGAGGCACGAGGATTGCTTGAAACCAGGAGGCAGAGGTTGCAGTGAGCTGAGATCACACCACTGCACGCTATCCTGGGCAACAGAGTGAGACTTTCTCATTAAAAAAAAAAATTTTTTTTTTTGCCAAGTGAAGAAGCCAGACACAAAGGGCCATATATTGTATAACTCCATTTATTTATTTGTTTGTTTGTGTGTTTGACAGAGTCTTGCTCTGTCGCCCAAGCTGGAGTGCAATGGCTTGATCTCAGCTCACTGCAACCTCTACCTCCTGGGTTCAAGCGATTCTCCTGCCTCACCTCCTGAGTAGCTGGGACTTCAGGTGCACAGCACCATGCCCAGCTAGTTTTTGTATTTTTAATAGAGACAGGGTTTCACCATGTTGACCAGGCTGGTCTTGAACTCCTGACCTCAGGTGATCTGCCTGCCTTGGTCTCCCAAAGTGCTTGGAATAGAGGCATGAGCCACCGTGCCCGGCCTGTATAACTCCATTTATATGAAATGTGCAGAATAAGCAAATCCATAGCAATAGAATATATGTTAGTGGGCTGGGTGCAGTGGCTCATGCCTGTAATCCCAGCACTTCGGGATGACGAGGAGGGTAGATCACTTGAGATAAGTAGTTTGAGACCAGCCTGGCCAACGTGGTAAAACCCATCTCTACTAAAAATACAAAAATTAGCCCAACTTTGTGGTGCATGCTTGTAGTCCCAGCCACTGGGGAGGCTGAGGCAGGAGAATCGCCTGAACCTTTGAGGTGGAGGTTGCAGTGAGCCGAGATCACGCCATTGCACTCCAGCCTGGGTGACAGAAAGAGACTCCATCTCAAAAAAAAAAAAGTACGTTAGTGGTTGTTGGAGGTCTTGAGCAGATATAGGGAATGACTGGTAATGGGCACAGGGCTTTTTTTTTTTTTTTTTTTGGTAGTAATGAAGATATTCTAAAATGGAATAGTGGTGATGGTTGCACAACTCTGAATAGACTAAAAACCATTGAATTTTATACTTTTAAGAGGTGAATTCTGTGGCATGTGGATTGTATGTCAATTTTAAAAAAAACAATAAACTGACTTTTCAAGTAGAGGGACATATGCCCTGAAATGGGGTTGGAGGAATATTATCCTGGTGGTGAGTAGGAACTGTGGTGATTTAATATTTATCAGAAATGGGGTAGTGTAAGATTTTGAAAAGGATAAAAGTACTAGAATAAAATAAGGAAAAGTAAAGTTAAAAAATTATATTTTGGATTATCTTTTTTATTCTTTGGGTCTTTTTGACAGCTGTTCCATCTTAGAAGAGTACTTGGAGATAGAGTCTTCCAGGATGTTATACACAGACTGTTTCTGTTTACAGCTATTTGTGTTCCTCTTTTCTTATTTCTAAAACTTCTAGTAATTTATCTATTTGCAGTAACCACATTGCTGCTGTTTCTTGTATGCTTTCCCACTATTTTCCTTTGACCCTGAGTTTTCTTTTTTTAAAAAATGTTTCATTTGAACTACCTGTAGACTTAAGGAAATATTGCATAAATAATAGTTTTCGTATGTCTCTCACCCAGCTTCCCATTATGTTAATGTCTTACATAACCATTATATAATTATCAAAACAAAGAAATTAGTATTGGTTTAATACTATTAAGTAAACATCTTTCTCTTGCCTGATTGCCCTAGCCAGAACTTCCAACACTATGTTGAATAGGAGTGGTGAGAGAGGGCATCCCTGTCTTGTGCCAGTTTTCAAAGGGAATTTTTCCAGTTTTTGCCCATTCAGTATGATATTAGCTGTGGGTTTGTCATAAATAGCTCTTATTATTTTGAGGTACGTTCCATCAATACCGAATTTATTGAGCGTTTTTAGCATGAAGGGCTGTTGAATTTTGTCAAAAGCCTTTTCTGCATCTATTGAGACAATCATGTGGTTCTTGTCTTTGGTTCTGTTTATATGCTGGATTACGTTTATTGATTTGCGAATGTTGAACCAGCCTTGCAGATTTTATCAATTTTCTACTAATGTCCTTGTTTTGTTGGAGGGTCCTATTTGGGATCCCATATTGCTTTTAATTGTTACTTCTCTTCTGTAACAATTTAGTGTCCTGCAACAATTCCTCAGTCTTTCCTTGTCTTTCATGAGCTTAACATTTCATGAGTATTTAATTATTTTATTGAATATCTGTCATTTTTTCATGATTGGATTGAGTTATGTATTTTGGGCAAGGATACCACAGAAATAATGTGTCCTTGGTATATTATTACATGAGTTTAATGATGTCCATAAATCTTGTTACTGACAATGTCAGCCTCAATCACATGGTTAAGGTGGTTTCTGCTGGGTTTCTTCATCCATCAGTAGCTTCTGAGAGAGAATTGATAGAAAATACATTAAATGAAAATATGCTCACACTTAAATAGTTTGACAATTGAATATCTTCATGAATGGTTTAGGCATAAAATTCTAAATTGGAAATCATTTTTCCATAAGACTTGTGAAGTCATTGCTTCATTGTCTTCTAGTTTTCAATGGTATTACTTAGAAAATCAGTGAGCTTCAAATTTTTGATCCTTTGTATGGAAATCTGTTTTTCTCTCTAGATGCTATATAGCAAGTTCTTCTTGTCCTTTGTGTTCTCACATTTCAAAATGATATGAACTGATGTGGGGAAAGTCATAGCCTTCAATATTAAAACATTATCTTGGCCAGGAATGGTGGCTCATGCCTGTAATCCCAGCACTTTTGGCGGCCAAGGTGGGCGGATCACTTGAGGTCAGGAAATGAAGATCAGCTGGCCAATATGCAAAACCCCTTCTCTATTAAAAAATACAAAAAAAAAAAAAAATCTGGAAATGTTTTGTTGATTGCCTCTTCATTGTTTTCTGTGTTCTTTCTTTCTCTCTGGAACTCCTTGTTATTGGGATACTTGACCTCCTGAGCCAGTCCTCTTAATTTTCTTGTGTTTTCCTTCCTGTTTTCCATCTTTTCCCCCCCTCTATTTTATAAGAAATTTAATTCTGTGTTCTAGCCCTTCTATTGAGATTTTTCTCTTTCTTTTATCTTTTTAATTTATAAGAGCTCTTCATTCTCGAAGTGTTCCTTTCTTAATAGCCTTCCATTCTGACTTACACTTTTTGAAGATACTAATTTTTGTTCTTGTTTCTCCCTGTGTACTTTCTTTGTTTAATTAGACCATTTCTGTTAGTTTTAGTCTCTTTCATAATAAAGGCTTTCCTCAAATTTCTAATAACCTTTGGCTTCCCAATAATGGGTAAGAGTGTGATGCTGTTGCTGGGCATGGTGGCTCATGCCTGTAATCCCAGCACTTTGGCAGGCTGAGGTGGGCAGATCACCTGGGGTCAAGAGTTCGAGACCAGCCTGGCCAGCATGGTAAAACCCCGTCTCTACTAAAACTACAAAAATTACCTGGGCATGGTGGCGCATGTCTGTAATCCCAACTACTTGGGAGGCTGAGGCAGGAAAATTGCTTGAACCCCAGAGGTGGAGGTTGCGGTGAGCCGAGATCGTGCCACTGCATTCCAGCCTGGGTGGCAAGAGCAAGACTCCATCTCAAAAAAAAAGAGGTGTGATGCTGAAAGGCTGATTGATGCTGAAAGTTCTCTACACAGGGATGAGGTTTATCAAATTTATTGTAGATTGATATGGCTGGGCTGTATTTTAGGGGAAGGCAACATTTCATGCCTGTCACTTAAAGTCTTTTCTACTGGGCTAGTGAGATTCTTCAAAGGAAGGCTCTTCTAAGCTACTGCCAGAAGGTATAAACCTGAGTGACAATCATCTGGTAGGGAACAAGAGTTTAGGAGTCTCAATATTCAGAATGAACACTTTGTCTTAAAATCACCCAATTTTAGTTTGGTGTTCCTACCTTCAACTGTGCCTGTTATCTTAACCAGTTTTCAACCAATCCTGTTTTGAGCTCTTTCTTTGTTCCCTCTTGCAGAAGTGTATGAGCCTCTAGGAATTCTACAGTATAAATCAAAGTGTTGTTTGGTTTTTCTCATTTTTGACTTAGGGTGTAGCCATTTCAGATCTTTTAAGTCAGTTACCTTTAATCTGTTCCTTTCTGTTTCCAAAATTTTGATGCTGATTTTCCTTTTCCATTTTGGGGAGGGGAGTCTTTTTGAATTATCTGCCCAACCCTTGCCCATTGTTTTAGATGGCCTTTTGGAAACAGAATATGTGCACTCAGTTCTTAATCCTTAGTCACCTTTGTTGAATTTCCACAGCTAAAATTTGATTTTACTTTGATTTTAGCTTTATTTTAGTTTGAGTAGAGTAACCTGAGAAAGTCATTAAAGATTTGTTCTGTTCTTGACTGTGTTAGAGGACACATGCTTTTTGATGGAAGGGTTATTCTTCTTGTGTACTTGAATTTTTCAATCATTATAGTAATTCAAAGAATTATTAATAGAACATTGACTTATAGAAAAATTGAGTATTCAAACTTACAGGCAGTATGGATTTTATCTAGTTCAACACTGTTTTTACTGATAAAGAAGCCATGACCCAAAGAAGTTATGAGGCCTAAGATAATGCAGCTACTATTCCTTATGCTCTTCCCACTATCTGGACCTTTGTCTAGCCAGGTCCTACTAATTCTGTAATTCTTAAATGTCTAATCCTCAGGGAGATCTTCCATGAGCCCACAGGCCATGTGAATTGCCATGTTTGTGTGTTCAGGCAAGTTCCTGCACCCTTTTACTTTCCCTGTGTGACTCCTTTCACATTTACACTTTCTTGCTCAGAGTCTTTCTTTCCCATTAGACTGTAGGCTCATGAAAGCAGAGATGTTGTCTGTCTTACTCATTTCTGCACCCGAATCACTTTGCATGGAGCCTTACCAGGCTGAATGCTATAGAATCAACACTAAATATTTGTTGGTTGATTAAGATTAGTTACTTAGTGGCAAATCCAAAATATTTATTCATAGCTTTCTTTTTTTTTTTTTTGAGACGGAGTCTCGCTCTGTCGCCTGGGCTGGAGTGCAGTGGCCAGTTCTGAGCTCACTGCAAACTCTGCCTCCTGGGTTTATGCCATTCTCCTGCCTCAGCCTCCGAGTAGCTGGGACTACAGGAGCCCGCCGCCACAGCCGGCTAGTTTTTTGTATTTTTTAGTAGAGATGGGGTTTCACCGTCTTAGCCAGGATGGTCTCGATCTCCTGACCTCGTGATCCACCCGTCTCGGCCTCCCAAAGTGCTGGGATTATAGGCTTGAGCCACCGCGCCCGGCCCATAGCTTTCTTAAAGGCATCTGAAGGAGGACTTATGTGCTTTCTTTTTTATCATGCCATCTTTTTTAGACTTAACATGATCCTAATAGTGAATTCACTTTAAGTGTGTTTTTATTAAAAACTAAGAACCAGGCCGATCAGTACACTTTTCTCTCTTGATTTTAGGTGGTAATTGAAACTTTGTCAGTGGGAGCAACCATGCTGTTACCTCCATTACGAGAACGGATGGAATTACTTCATTCTCTTTTACCTCAAGGGCCTGATAGATGGGAAAGCTTATCTAAAGGACAGGTAGGCCTTTGCTTACTATGTAAGTAAACCAGCAGTATCATAAAAATTTGGACTGAGAAGAAAATAAAACTAATCAATTGCCATGTGTTCATGGAGCATAAGTACTTGATGGGCCTAGTAAATCCTGGTTATTTAATGTTTTATGCTGAAAGAATTCCCAGGTGTCTAACAACCTTAGATGAAGCAAGTGATAATTTATTAAGTTATTTGGGGCTAATTATTAGAATAAGGACTAATTTTTCCAGTGTTTCTTATGGTACTAAGCCAGACACTGTGGTTTATTTGTAGTATGCTGAGTTGAAATCAAGTGCATGTGCTGCTGTTGGTTCCATGCTGAGAACTTTGTCTGAAATTGTTTGTATAAAGAGTATAGGTGACCATTAGGAAAAAGTATTTGATGATATGAGTATACTTATTTTTTCCATTTTTATATTATGTACCTTAAAATAGTACCTTTTGCTCCACCAAGTAGAAGTTACCAGATTCAGAGATACAGATTTTAGGAAAAAAAATTGGTACTTATTTGCAATAAAATATTTATTGATACTTTTCCTTCTTTTTAAATCTTTTTTAGAGACAGTCTTGCTCTGTCACCCACGCTGGAGTAGGGTGGTGCAATCATGGCTCACTCTAACCTTGAACTCCTGGAGCTCAAGGGATCCTACTGCTTTTTCCTCTGGAGTAGCTAAGACTGCTGGCATGTGCCAGCACACCTGGCTAATTTTTTAATTCTTATTTTTATAGCTGTGGGGTCTTGCTGTATTTCCCAGGCTGTTGTTGAACTCCTGGCCTCAAATGATCCTCCTGCTTTGGCCTCCCAAAGTGCTGGGATTATAGGCATGAGACCACTGTGCCTGGCCCACAGATGTTTTTTTTGTTTTTTTTTTTTTTGAGACAGGGTTTTTGCTCTGTCATCCAGGCTGGAGTGCAGTGGCATGATCACGGCTTACTGTAGGCTCAACCTCCTGGGCTCAAGCGATTCTCCCACCTCAGTCTTCTGAGTAGCTGAAACTACAGGTGTGCACCACCACGCTCAGCTAATTTTTGTATTTTTTGTAGAGGGGGTTTCACTATGTTGCCCATGCTGATCTTGAATTCCTGGACTCAAGTGGATCCGCCTGCCTTGGCTTCCTAAAGTGCTGTGATTACAGGCATGAGCCACTGCGCCCAGCCTACAGATGATTTTTAACGAATATTTTGCGTTAGTTTAGATTTCAAGTGATTTATTTTAAATGTTAGAATAAGTAGTTGTCATTGGTAATGTCATGCTGTAGAATCGTGTGTCATACTATTTATTGCCATTTCGTACTCCTCTCTACTTATAGTACTAAAATATTATGCATAGTATGCTTTGTTAGCTTAGAGATTTAGGTATTATAATGAAGACTGAAAGAAAAACCTATAAGTTGTATTTTCCTAAATCCTATTTCCTAAATGGGATTAGTTGGGTAGTTTTTATAATTACATACCTCCTGAAGATGATTGTTTAATAAGATATTAAGTGGATTAGTGTAGTTTTTTTCTGGGATCCTTTTGTTTTATTTTCTAAAACAAATGTTAGTTACTTGTTCATATTTTATTGTTCTTTAGAGAATGCAACTGGATATCATTCTGACAAGTTTGCAAGATCATACCCACGTAGCCTCCCTACTTGGCTATAGTTCACCCTCTGATGCAACTGACCTGTCTTCTGTGTGTGCTGGCTACGGAAATCTGTCAGATCAACCTTATGGCACTCAGAGCTGCCATCCAGATACCCACCTGGCTGAAATTTTGATGAAGACCCTCTTAAGAAATTTAGGATTTTATACAGTAAGTTGTTCTTTCATTGCAGTAAAAGAAGAATAAAGGGGTAGGGATCTCTTTAGTCAAGGTAATTTGACATTTAAACACCTTTGATAGAAATTAAACTCTAGACCCCTCTCCCCTAAGGGGAAAAACATGTCAGGTTTTCTGAAATATTGTGGGGACCAAATAACATGTAATTGAGAAGTTCAAAGGGATTTATTTTAGAATTTTACCAGATTTTTCTGATATTGTAGAATAATACACAGAATAAAATAGTCAAGAACATTTTTAGAGAGAAGAATAATGAGCAAGGCATTAACCTTGCCAGACATAATCTTATAAGGAAACAATGTTCTTGGTACTGAATGAGAATAGGTTGGTCAGTAGGATAGAGGACAGTGGACCTTGTAGCTTTCCCTATATTAGGATGCCATTAATTCTAAATCTCTAGTGTTTCTTAAATTCATCTTTTTTTCCCTGCCATTTCTTTGAGTTCTAAGCCAGATCATTATGATTCAGTGCTAATGGTGTTACAGCTATTGTCACTATTGCTGGTCTCTTCTCAGCATCTCACTGCTGGAATAACTTTGTATTAAATAACTTCTTTATATTAAAGAATACAACTTCTTTGTATTAAATTAAAACTCCTTCAGGCCAGGCGCGGTGGCTTATGCCTGTAATCTCAGCACTTTGGGAGGCCGAATTGGGTGGACCACCTGAGGTCAGGAGTTTGAGATCAGCCTGGCCAATACGGTGAAACCCTGTCTCTACCAAAAATGCAAAAATTAGCCAGGCGTGGTAGCTGGCACCTATAATCCCAGCCACTCAGGAGGCTGAGGTGGGAGAGTTGCTTGAACCCGGGAGGCAGAGGCTGCAGTGAGCTGAGATCATGCCGTTGCACTCCAGCCTGGGTGACAGAGCGAGACCCTGTCTCAAAACAACAACAACAACAACAACAGCAACACCCTTCAGACCCTTCATCATTGGCTCACACACCGTTCTTATCTGAGCTCATCCTTTTCCAGAATTGTACATTGTACACCTATTTCCTGTTGTTTTTCTCTACCAATCTGTGATGTAAGACTTGACTATTCTAGGAAACCTTGCCCAAATAACCCCATCTAGCTAGAGATGTGTATAACTACACATCTCTGTACTCATCAGCACTTACAGGATCAGAGTGTACTGTGCAACTTAACTTTGAATTGTTTGTGTATCAATTCATATTGTTTCCTGTGCCTCTTCAGGGCTTGGTCTATGTACTCTTTTTCTTCCAATACAAGTCTTAGCACTCTGTCCCACCCACATTAAAAGGTTAATCCCTAAGTCAGAGTGAAAATTCTTCCTACAAAATTCTTTTCTTTCAGGTTTAAGAATGTAAATTTAATCTGATGTTAAGGAGTAATGGCTACAAATGGATAAGAACAATGTTGTGTATATAGCCGTTTGTTAATGACCAAAACTTTTTCCCAAAGTTACAGGGAATGTTACAACAAAGTTGTAAGGAATATTAGGGCTGAGGCAGATTTATATATTATATGGAAATGGAAATAAAATACTAACTGCTTTTAGGTTGAAATAATAAATTAATGTCTCTTTCTGATGTGATTTAAACCAAATTTGTTCTAAGATTTTAAAATAACAGTACTAATTAACAACTTATAGCAAGGGCCCTACAGTTTTCCCATATTCTATCTTGTATATTGTATACGTAGACCAAATTTTCTGCCTGAAGGTATTCAGCACATGATTATTTACAGGAAATAAAGTTGGAAATAGCAGAAATATCTAAAAATAGAGGAGTGGTTAAGTAATTTATGGTATATGTGTTCAATGGAATATTGTATTTTATATATACATGGTTTATGAAAATGGGTTATGATTCCATTGGAAAAGAGCAGATTAAAAATAGAATATGCAGTACAATATTATGAAAAATATTTTAAAAGGACAAAATCAGGAAAGAAATACACCAAAAAATATTATAGTAGCAGCCATTTTATTTGAGTGGTTGTTTAAATGGCGCTTTTTTTTTTTTTTGAGATGGCGTCTCGCTCTATCGCCCAGACTGGAGTGTGCAGTGGCGCCATCTCGGCTCACTGCAAGCTCCACCTCCCGGGTTCACACCAGTCTCCTACCTCAGCCTCCGGAGTAGCTGGGACTACAGGCACCTGCCACTACGCCCGGCTAATTTTTTGTGTTTTTAGTAGAGACTAAAACTGCATTAGTCAGGATGGTATCGATCTCCTGACCTCGTGATCTGCCCACCTCGGCCTCCCAAAGTGCTGGGATTACAGGCGTGAGTCACTGCACCCGGCCTCTTTTAACTTTTTAAAATAGAGTTTTGATATTTTCTAAATATACTAAGCATCTCTTTTTAAAAAATATTTTTAACTTGAAGTAATTTAAAACTCACGAGGAGTTACAGGAATCATTCAAAGAATTCCCCTATGCTCTTCAGCCAAATTTGTTTTCTCTCTCTAAATCATTTGAGAGTAAATTGCGGATGGCTGGCTGCCCCTAAGTATTTAAGCATATATTAAGTATGTATTTTTAAAAAACCAGGACATTTTCTTACGTAACAACAGAATAATTATTGAATTTAGAAAATTTAACATTGATACAGAACTGTTATTTAATATATAGTCTACATTTACATTTCTACAGTTGCCCCAATAATGCCCTTTATAGCAGTTTCTGACCCCAGCCCTTCCCCTTCATGATCTGGTGCAGAATCTCACATTATATTTAGTTGTCATATCTCTTTTTTTATTTTAATTTTAATTTTATTAGAGACAGGCTTTCTGTTGCCCAGGCTAGAGTACAGTGGCACCATCATAGCTCACTACAGCTTCGAACTCCTGGGCTCAAGTGGTCCTCCCACCTCAGCCTCTCAAGTAGCTGGGACTAGAGGTGTGCACCACCATGCTCCGCTAATTAAAAACAAACAAACAAAAAAATTTGTAGAGATGAAGTCTTGCTGTGTTGCCCACGCTGGTCTTGACTCCTGGCCTCAGGCAGTCTTTCCACCTCGGCCTCCCAAAGTGTTGGGACTATAGGTGTGAGCTACCGTACCCAGCTGCTTTTATTTTTTTTAATGGAAAAAAATAGAAGTAGCTTGATGAATTTTACCATCTAATAGCTAGTATCATAAGGATTATGGCAAATATTTAAAAATTGGTAATAGGAGAAAGGATATAATGCTTTTGTTTTGTTTTGTTTTGTTTGAGACAGAGTCTCATTCTGTCACCTAGGCTGGAATGCAGTGGCACGATCTCCGCTCACTGCAAGCTCCGCCTCCCGGGTTCACGCCATCTTCCTGCCTCAACCTCCCAAGTAGCTGGTACTACAGATGCCCGCCACCACCCACGCCTGGCTAATTTTTTGTATTTTTAGTAGAGACGGGGTTTCACCATGGTCTCGATCTCCTGACCTCGTGATCTGCCCACCTTGGCCTCCCAAAGTGCTGGGATTACAGTTGTGAGCTCCTGCGCCCGGCCCTTTTTTTTTTTCGGAGACATAGTTTCACTCTTGTCGTCCAGGCTGGAGTGCGATGGCGCGATCTTGGCTTACTGCAACCTCTGCCTCCTGCGCCCACCACCGTGCCCAGCTGATTTTTGTATTTTTAGTAGAGACCGGGGTTTCACCATGTTGGCCAGGCTAGTCTCAACCTCCTGACTACAGGTGATCTGCCTGCCTCAGACTCCCAAAGTGCTAGATTACAGGCATGAGCCACTGCACCTGGCCCATATAATGCTGCTTAAATCAGATTTATGGTAGGTTGTTACTTTCAATTTCAAGCACTTCAAATATAAACTTCCTTTGTGTGTGTCATTTTAGGATCAAGCATTTGGAGAGCTAGAAAAGAATAGTGATAAATTTCTACTTGGAACATCATCATCAGAAAACAGCCAGCCTGCTCATCTTCATGAACTGCTATGTTCACTACAGAAACAGCTGCTGGCATTTTGCCATATCAATAACATTAGTGAGGTATGTGATTATTTATCTTTTATGGTGATCTATCAGGGACCTTGAAACTCAGATATTTGGATAGGCCATGATATTTTTGTATGTTGAATCTTTCAAAGTAGTAATTTAGGAACTTTTTTTCTTCTTAGAACTCAAGCAGTGTGGCATTGCTTCATAAACATCTTCAGCTTTTGTTGCCTCATGCCACAGATATTTATTCACGTTCTGCAAATTTGCTCAAAGAAAGTCCTTGGAATGGCAGTGTTGGAGAAAAATTAAGAGGTGAGTTTGGTATTTCATTTCAAATTTAATCAGTCATTAAGAAGCAAGAATACTTGCCTTTCCAAAGTCTTAAGAGGGCCAGAAGCCTCTGACTGGAATAGGAACGATCTTGAATCTCCTTTGTATTGAAGATTCCTTTAGTCTTGGTTTGGGGGTAGTGTTAGCAGTGACTGATCTTGAAAAGAGTCTACTTGGCATGACAGAGGCCTAATTTAAAGGCACTGGTTGATATAAACTCAAAAAGATTAATTTTAAATGGCACAAAGTAAGATTTTTTAATCTGCTCTTTTTTTTTTTTTTTTTTAAACCTGTTGTTTCTTTACCTTTCTCTTCAGCATTTACCATTTTTTCAGTTTCCTTCTTGAAATTCTTTGGGCTTCTGGGTAGTCACAGTCCTTTTTTCTCCTTCCTCTGACTCCTCTTTTTCAGTGGCTTCCTATAGGCTCCCCTTCCTTGGACATGCCCTCTAATGTTGAGGATCCTCTGAATTTTGCCTTCAATCCTCTTTCCTCCCCCAATGGTCTTATCTAGTCTCAATGTCTTTAACAGCCATGTATATATTAATGACTCCTGTATTTCCATCTAGCTGAGAACACGTTTCCTGAGTCCTAGAGCCATTCTTTAATTGCATACTGGGTGTCTTTTCTTTGTTATTCAAAAGACAACCAAAATTTAATGTTTATCTAAAACCAGCCACCTCTGAAGTTCCCCCACTAAAAAAAGAATGAAAGGAACAAGCTGTGAAACTGAAACCATTCCTCATTAGATACCTCCATTTGGCTGTTCCACAGCAACTAAAATATGTTCAAACTGAGCTCATTTCTGAATGGCCCTCTCTGCCCTGATATACAATGAAACATTGAAACAAAATTGGTTTAAAACCAATATAGATTATAAAAACACATGTTTTAAGGTGATCTCGATTTTTAAAAAAGTAAATTTAGTTTAAAAAATATGAAAACATTCCCTCACTAGCAGGTGAGCACCAAGAAGACAGGAAGTTTTGACTGCTTTGCTCGTAGCTGTGTCCCTTTCACCTAGAACTGTGCCTGGTATGTCAGTAAATATTTCTTGAGTAAATTATAAAATGAAGATAAATTAACGAATGAGAAATTCATAATGCATTTTAAGGAAAACATTTATAATCCTTTCAATTTGTTGGTATGGAGGATGCATATGCTTTGCTGTAAAGTGTTTGTTGGTGTACTTTCTGAAAGTGAACAAACACTGATACTACATTAGCTACCAGATAGGTGTTCAACAAAGAATTATTGAATGAGTCTACTCTAGTTCCAGGCTAAAATAATATTTCTTAGGTTCCTTTTTTAAAGTTCATTTGAAACGATTGTCCCATGTTTAATTTCTTTCCCTTCATAGATGTGATATACGTCTCAGCTGCTGGCAGTATGCTCTGCCAAATTGTTAACTCCCTGCTGTTACTCCCTGTGTCAGTGGCTCGGCCTTTATTGAGTTACCTCCTCGACTTGTTGCCACCTCTTGATTGCCTTAATAGACTCCTGCCAGCTGCTGATCTTTTAGAAGACCAGGAGTTACAGTGGCCTCTTCATGGTAAGTAAAGACAATAAAAGAGCAAATAATGCCCTTGACAAAAGTTGTTCCTGTTGCACACATCACTGTGTTTTTCCACTGGAGTCTGTCTATCCCAAAGCTATCAAAGGAATTTCATCACTGAAATCTTAAAAACTTTTCAAGTTTAAGTAAGGCCTCTTATTTTATTGGAAAAAATCCTGGACTGGTGCACAAAAGGAAAAGCGTTGGGGTTAGAAAGATGACCTTGAGGGCCTATCTTATTTTAACATTATACAGTTCAGTGATCAAGTGTCAGTTAGTCCAAGTGTCAAGTTTACAGCCATATCAGGATGTTGATTAGGCTTTATATGGAGTTTTTCCAGGTTTATTCTTTTTTTTTTTTTTTTTTTTGAGGTGGAGTCTCGCTGTGTCACCTAGGCTGGAGTGCAGTGGCACGATCTTGCCTCACTGCAACCTCTGCCTCCAGGGTTCAAGCAGTTCTCCTGCCTCAGCCTCCCGAGTAGCTGGGTTTACAGGCGTGCACGACTATGCCCGGCTAATTTTTGTATTTTTAGTAGAGACAGGGTTTCATCATGTTGGCCAGGCTGTTCTTGAACTCCTGACCTCATGATCCGCCCACCTCAGCCTCCCAAAGTGCTGGGATTACAGGCGTGAGCCAGTTGCTTCTTTTTTAAAGTGTCTCAGAACTTGCTAAGATTCGGTCTATTTCTATCAGGTGAGTAAGGTGTCATTTTATTTTATTTTTTTCATCTGTGTTTATAACTGATATTTTTCTATAATTTCATTTTTTCATGCTATCCTTTCTTGGTGTTTACTATCAAAATTACACTAATCTCATACCATGAACGTGGAACTTCCTTTTATTCCTGTTCACTGAAATAATTTGTGTAAGGTAGGGGTTATCTCTTCCTGAAGTTTTAGAAGAATTTATCTATGAAACTATCTGGCCCTGGTGTTTTGTTTGTAGACCGACTCTGACAATTTTCATTCTCTAGTGGTTAATGTTCCCTTCCATCTTATGTTTCTTCTCCAGTCCATTTTGGAAATGTATATTTTTCTAGGAATGTTATTTTGTTGGTTTCAAATTTATTGGCATAAAGTTGTTTATAATATTAATGGTTTTAAAAAATCTCTAGTATATCTATGGTTATATCCTCTTTATTCCTATTTTTCAAATTTGCCTTTTTTTTCTTGAGTAATTTTATTAATCGTTTATCCATTTTCCTTTTAGATAACTTATCCATTATCATTTCAAATAACTACTTTTTGGATTTGTTAATCTCTATTTTTATTTCATTGGTATGGGTTCCTTATTGCTGTCATTTCGTGAAGTCAAGAACTTCTAAAAACAAATGTACAATAAGAAAGCATGGGTCTGGGCCAGGTGTGATGGCTCACACCTGTAATCCCAGCACTTTGGGAGGCTGAGGCCGCCAGATCACCTGAGGTCAGGAATTCAAGACCAGCCTGGCCAACATGGTGAAACCCCCCTCTACTAAAAATAAAGAAATTAGCCATGTATGGTGGTGCATGCCTATACTCCCAGCTACTTGGGAGGCTGAGACAGGAGAATCGCTTGAACCTGGGAGGCAGGGGTTTCAGTGAGCCAAGTTCACGCCACTGCACTCCAGCCTGGGTGACAGAACAAGACTCTGTGCCCACCCCCCCAAAAAAAGGAAAGCCTGGGTCTGGAGCTTAGTATTAAGACAATTCTGAATTCAAGCCTTAAAAAGCATTAAACAATCTTGAATGTCATTTTAATGGATAAATTTGTGTGTTGATTTTGGAGGAATAAACTCAGAGTACTCCCTAAAGATAGTGAATTTTGGTCTGGATAATGAAAAGTAGGAATATAATTGATCGGAATAATGTTGTCATATGTTGTTTTAATGTTTATCTTAAAATTATTAACTTTACCAAGGAAAATTTTGTTTGATAGCATAACTTCTCTGGATATTATTTTAAATCAGTCTGGTAAAGAGAAAAAATACAGAAAGTATTATAATTTGTGTTTTCATCGTAAAGTATTTTACATCAGTATCTTACTGCAATACAGTAGGTGACCATAAGAAATACTCTGAATCTTAAAAGTACCAGATAAAGACACAATAACTAATGATTTTGTCTTTAGGAGGGCCAGAACTAATTGATCCTGCTGGTCTGCCATTACCTCAACCAGCTCAGTCCTGGGTATGGCTTGTGGATCTAGAAAGAACAATTGCTCTCCTTATTGGGCGATGTCTTGGTGGCATGCTTCAGGGCTCCCCTGTGTCTCCAGAGGAACAGGACACTGCATATTGGATGAAAACGCCACTGTTCAGTGATGGTGTAGAAATGGACACTCCTCAATTGGGTAATGTGCTTCTCTGCAACATTTAAAATACATGCCTGTTTGTACCTTAGTTGGAGATTTCTCTATTCTGAGTTTGCTGAATAGAGAACTGACAGGCACCAATTGCAACATTAGCAGTGTAGGGAATCTGGGGCTATGACTTGGAGCCCTAAGAAAAATGGTTAAATCCTGCAGCACAGTATGGTGAAAAGAGCCCCCAAAAGAAATAGAAATTGTAGGTCTGGTCCTACTCTTTGTCATATTTATTACTCCTTTTGAGCAAGTCATCTAACTCAATGCTTCATCACTTATCTTCCAAGACTTGGAGGTTATGAAACTGCTTCACAGAATGTAAAGCCCTGTAAGAGCACTTAACCATGACTTATCAGTGCAGCACCCCTCAGATGTGAGTGGCAGCCTCTTTTCCTCCCAGCCTGTCTTGCTTTCATGCTGACATTATATTATGTCCTAATTTTTTCTTCGCCACTTAAAGTGCCTTTAAGATTTCCCTTCTGCATCATCTTCCATTTGTATATATTGCTGGCAGACTAGTTCTTAGACTGAACATGAAGACTTAATCTGGTAATCCAGTTGTTTTATCTAGAATTGGTCCTTTAATCTCTCTAGGCTTCTCATTTTGGTTCTATAAAATAATGATTTGGATTAGACAGGCTACATGATATTATTAGATCTAAAATTTATTATTTCTCTGATAAGAGAAAGAGACTCAATATGTCCATGAAGGAAAGTCTAAGAGAGATTGAGAGGAAAGGAGAAAAGAAGGAGAGCTGAAAAGAGAAGAAAAAACAAAAAGAAAGAGTATGCTTTGGGATTTGGAGGGTTGGAGAGTGGGAGTGAGGGAAGCAGTTGAGGATTTTCCTCCGTTTCCAAATATGAATGTATATGAATGTACATTCATCATTTCATTTATGAACCAGAAAGTGATTTTGGCCATGGCTGATGATGTTGGACTGGTGTTTATGAAACATTTTGTTAAAGAAAGTAAAATCATGGTTTTTCAAGGGGTATTTAACATGATAAAGATAGTTCCACTGCTGTCAGTGTTTAACCTTGTGACAGTCCTAAAGGACCTCCTGAGAGCAAAAGTATCTCTGTCTCTACCCTCCTCATATTTCTTCTATATTTACTCAATTAAACTGGCCTTTAATATGAATAAAATCAATTTCTTTTTAATGTTATTTTCACTTTTTCAATTATAAAATCATGAAACCATTAAAATTTTGTTTGTATGTATTAGAAAAAGGTATTATCCTTTGTAAAATTATAACAATACAATAATTTAGTATATTATGGGTTAAATTGATTTTTGATACTAGCCCAAGAACCTCATCATCACTTAGAACATGGTTTTCTTTGTTTTTTAAATGTGAAATGAATTCTGAATGTCAAATGTCCCACTGGAAAGTTAGGAACCACCTGTACAAATACAAATATCAGTTGAGAAATTGTTCATGGTATCTTTTACATGGATCATTTTTAACTGATTATTTTTACTTAAATCTATTTAAAAAAAATGATCTAGTCTCTTTTTCAGTGTTTCCCCATTTCTCAAAGAGGGTATCATTCCGTTTTGAACAAGGTGGTTTTTTGTTACACAAGACTGTTGCATGTGTAGGACATTTAGTTTCTTTGGTCTCTGCCTGCCAAAACGCCAGAGCTTGGGGGTATAGCTCAGAGGTAAAGCATTTGACTGCAAAATGCCAGAGTCTTTTTTTGGAGTGTCACAGTTGGTAGAGTGTCACATCCTTCTGGAGAATGTAAGAGGGTTGTTACTACCTCCAACTGTAAAACTTTAAAGGACTTTACCTTGGTAATGTTTACTTAAAATGGTTTGAAGTTGGCCGGGCGCGGTGGCTCAAGCCTGTAATCCCAGCACTTTGGGAGGCCGAGACGGGCGGATCACGAGGTCAGGAGATCAAGACCATCCTGGCTAACATGGTGAAACCCCGTCTCTACTAAAAATACAAAAAACTAGCCGGGCGACCTGGTGGGCGCCTGTAGTCCCAGCTACTCGGGAGGCTGAGGCAGGAGAATGGCGTGAACCCGGGAGGCGGAGCTTGCAGTGAGCTGAGATCCGGCCACTGCACTCCAGCCTGGGCGACAGAGCAAGACTCCGTCTCAAAAAAAAAAAAAAAAAAAAAAAATGGTTTGAAGTTTATCATTTCATAATCATTAAATAAATGTGGTAAGATTTTATTTGTAGCACCAAAATTTATGATGTTAAAATTGGTAACGTGAGTATTTTTTTTAGATAAATGTATGAGTTGCCTGTTAGAAGTAGCACTTTCTGGAAATGAAGAACAGAAGCCTTTTGATTATAAATTGCGGCCTGAAATTGCTGTCTATGTAGACTTGGCGTTGGGTTGTTCTAAAGAGCCTGCCCGAAGCCTTTGGATCAGCATGCAGGACTATGCTGTTAGTAAAGGTAAGATAAAGAAGCTAAAGGGAGTAAATTTGTAGTTAGCTCATAGTGCTCACAAATATATTTGCAAGATACGTAAGTGAAACTCATAGGGATCGCCCTTTTTTTTTTTAAATAGGAAAAGGTATTTTATGAATAACACTTTTAAACAATTTGTTTTTCCCTTTGTGGAAAATAGTGTAACTGTTCTTTTATATACATGTATTCCACTTAAACCTACTGTGTGAAAATTGAGATTTATATAATACATTTGTAGGTCATCATTTTACTAAAGTATAGTAGTCTCCCTATATCTGTGGGTGACATGTTCCAAGACTCCCAGTAGATTGCCTGAAACCACAGGTAGTACCGTACTCTATATACATTACTTTTTTTCCTGTGTGTACATACTTGCCCATGGTAAAGTTTAATTTATAAATTAGGCATTGTAAGATATTAACAACAACAATAATAAAATAGAACAATTACAATAATATGCTAACTGAATTACTACTCTTGCATTTTGGGGCTAGTATTAAGTAAAATAAGGGTTACTTGAACATAAGCACTGTGATACTGCAGCAGTAGATTGTATAACCAAGAGGGTTACTAAGTGACTTGGTGAGATTTCATCATACTACTTAAAAGGGCATGCAATTTAAAAGTTAAGAATTGTTTATTTCTGGAATTTTCCATTTAATATTTTTGGACCACAGTTGTTGACCACAAGTAACTGAAACCATGAAAAGCAAGACCATGGATAAGGGAGGACTGTTGTATTCCATGCTATGTAAATGGATCTGTTAACGATTAAGAGTCTGTTTAACGATTATCTTCTCTTTGCAAGCCCTGGTATAATAACTAAAAGGATGTGTACTTAGAAGTCTTAGCTCTAGGTGTGGTCAGTATTTCTTCATCTATAAAACATTTTGCCTACTCTAGAGTGCTGGTGAAGATACCAGTTTGAGATAAGATATACTGTTAAGCACCATGGTAAAGTACTATGCGAGTTTGTGGTGGTATTTCAGTTTCTAATATTATTTGATTAAGAAAATTAATTTTATAGGCTGGGCACAGTGGCTCACGCCTGTAATCTCAGCACTTCGGGAGGCTGAGGTGGGAGATATCACTTGAGGCCGGGAATTCGAGATCAGCCTGGCCAACATGGCGAAACCCTGTCTCTACTAAAAATGGAAAAAAATTAGCCGGTCATGGTGGCATGTGCCTGTAATCCCAGCTACTCGGGAGGCTAAAGCACAACAGTCACTTGAACCCAGGAGGCGGAGGTTGCAGTGAGTCGAGATTGTACCACTGCATTCCAACCTGAGTGACAGAGTGAGACTCTGTATCAAAAAACAACAACAACAAAGAAAATTAATTTTATGTACATATTTTCAAAGAATGTACCTGATTTGCTTTTAGCTCCTTTTTTTTTTTTTTTAACAATGATCAGAATTGTTCAGAATCGCCTGTCTCTAGTTTTCTTTCTCTGTGTCATTCTCTTATCCTGTCATTAGTTTTGTCCCTTTTTTTGGATTTTCTTTCTTGTGTGATAAAAATGGCAAAAATAAATACATTTTTACTTTTTATTGGCCTTTATTTTTTATAAAGAAAATGCAATGAGATACGCATTATTCAGATCTACTAGTAAGATGACACCTTTGAATGTTTAATCTCATCCATTTTGTTTCTTTTTTTTTTTTTTTTTTTTGAGACAGAGTCTCGCTTTTGTCACCCAGGCTGGAGCGCAGTGGCGTGATCCCAACTCACTGCAGCCTCTGCCTTCCCAGTTCAAGCGATTCTCCTGCCTCAGCCTCCCAAGTAGCTGGGATTACAGGCGTGCACCACCACACCCAGCTAATTTTTGTATTTTTAGTAGAGATGGGGTTTATGCTATGTTGGCCTTGGCTGGTCTCGAACTCGTGACCTCAGGTGATCCACCCGCCTCGGCCTCCCAAAGTGCTGGGATTACAGGTGTGAGCCACAGCACCTGGCCCCATTTTGTTTCTTAATCATTTATTCACTCATTCTGTTATGGTGACTCCTACCAGAGGTTAAATAGTAAAGTAATGAGGAGGAAAAAAGTTTACTTTCTAAGGTGTATTTTCTGATATTTCTTATTTGTAACATTTGCTTGGGATATGCGGTTAGATTTTCTATACCACGTTATCACTTATTACCTTGCAGTGAGAACTTAAAAGAAAAATCTAGATATAAGGTGAATAAAAACTTGTTGTATGGGTCCGTTTGTTGTATTACTTTTACATTGCAAGCATAGGCTTTATTCCTAAATAGTGGAAACGTTCTTTGTTTTTTGGTATGAAATGAGCATAACTTTAATAAAGGTGTTTTAAAGGAAACCATTATTTTTAAAATGGCGTAGGAGAATAATACCTGCTAAATTTAAAACACAACAAAGAGTGTTATTTTAGTGTGCTTTTAAAATCGAATATTAGGTTCCTTGAAATGGAGTCTTGTTGGATTTTTTAGTCATAGCAGTTCTCAGAATAGCAAGCAATTCCACGGAACAGATGATTTCTTAAGAGCCTGATGAAGAAAAAATTAGTACATAATACAGACTGTCATTCTAAGATTCTCTGTGGGCTGTAAGATTTTCTTAAAATCTGGCATATTTGTCCGTGTCAATTTTTTTTTACCAATAAAGCAGGATAAGTCTGAACTTAAATTTCTGACTTAGGCATACTGAAATGAAAACCAACATATAACATTTTTATCTCCAGAGATGAGAGTTTTAAGAAGGAATTAAGAACCAAAATTAATTTGAGGCTAAAAATTTTTCAAGTGTGTTTTTTGTTGGTTTTGTTTTGTTTATAAGTAGCCCAGACATTTAGCAAATCTGTCAAACGAACAGAGACTAGTAGTCCCTCTGGGAACAGAGTGGACAATAACTCTCCCACCCCCATTTGAAATGTACTACATTGTTAAATGTACATTGTTAAATGTACTACATTGTTAAAGTACAATACTAGTGTGCCAACATAGAATTAAAGAATGGGAAGAGGCCAAGGGTGGTAGCTCACACCTGTAGCTCCAGCTACTTAGGAGGCTAAGGCAGGAGGATCATTTGAGCCCAGGATTTTGAGACTGTAGTGAGCCATACAGTCACCACTGCACTCCAGCCTGGACCACAGAGTGAGACCGTCTCTTAAAAAAAAAAAAAAAAAAAAAAAAAGAATGGGAAGAAAAAGCACCTGACTAGTCCTCATCATCTAATGTTGTGATTTGGGTTTTCAACTAGATGTCTTTGTTTCTATTTGAAGAAATGTTGTTTCATTTCTCACCCACTTAAATGTACTTGTATTCACAGTATATACTTTTATGGCTTCAAATACCAGATACGTGTATATGCGATTAGTTTACTCGCTATCTCCTCTAGAATGTCTAATGGAAAGTATTCAAAACTAGACTCCTGATTCCAGCTTCTTACCCTCAAAACTGCTCCTGTGGTCTTCCTTTCTCAGTAAATGCCAACTACATTTTAAATGTATTTGGAATCACCTTTGACTTCTCTCATATTCTCACATCACACATCTGATCTATCAACAAATCCTGTCGATTCTGCCTTCAAAATACATGTGGACTCTCCAGCCACTTGTCATTACCTTTGCTGCTCTTACCTTTTTCTGAGCCATTATCATTTCTCCCTTGTATTGCTGCAATAATTACTTCTGCTGTTGCTGTTCCTATAAGTCAGTTCTCCACTCAGCAGAGCGAGCTTTCAGAAATACAAGTCAGATCATGTTGTATCTCTGTTCAAAGCCTTCTAATGCTGCTTCTCATTTTTCTCAGAGTAAAACCTGGAGGACTTGTACTGGCCTGCAAGGCCATTGGGATCTGGTCCCCAGCCAGCTCTCTGATGTCTTCTACCCATTCCGTGCATGCACGGTTTACCCCAGCCACACTGGCCTCTTTGAACCCATCCCAGATCCTCTGCACTAGGTTTTTCTGAGGGGACCCATTTTCACATGGCTTCTTCCCCCACTTAATTTAGATCTCTGTTCAAATGTAACCTTATCAGAAACTTTCCCAGACCACCCTATATAAAATAGTAATCCCACATATACAGTAGTGCCTGTTCTCCTTACCCTGCTTTATTTTTCCTCATAGCACTTACCTGTCATATTAATGTTTTCTTTTTAATTTTCTCTCCTGCCCCCCTCCTCCTAAGAATATAAGCTCTATTAGATCAGGGATTTAGTTTTGTTCACTGCTATATCCGCAGCACTTGGAACAGTAAGTGGGATCTAATGAGGTGCATTTGTTAAGTAACTATTTAGAAGGCTGATAAAATTCAGGTGTTGGATGACTAAAACTATAAAAATTACCTCTGGACTGTTTTCTGAGCCCTTTTAAATGTCAATGCATCATTTTTATTTTCAGATTGGGACAGTGCAACTTTAAGTAATGAGTCACTCTTGGACACTGTGTCTAGATTTGTTCTTGCAGCTCTTCTGAAACACACAAACTTACTTAGTCAAGCATGTGGAGAAAGCCGGCAAGTAACTTAAAACTATCCTCAGACAAATATTTGCTCTCATGATGTTAGAAATTAGGTAACTTTTCTATTTTGGTTCTTCATTTAGATATCAACCTGGTAAACACTTATCAGAAGTGTACCGTTGTGTATACAAAGTTCGAAGTCGTTTACTTGCTTGCAAGAACCTTGAACTTATTCAAACCAGGTCATCATCACGGGACAGATGGGTAAAGTTTGAAATCAATTAATTTCTATATTTTTCTGCAAGCTGTGAGAGCTAGCGCTAAATTGGTTTATGTGAGAAAAAAATATGCCTTGGTCATTGCATATGTTCAATACATGTTAAGTAGTTCTTTTTCTAGTAGAAAAAAAAAAGGAAAGGATGTGAGATTTACTTAACCTCACATTTACCAAGTGTGATATGGATTCTAAGAAAGTTTAGTTGGCTGCATAAATATTAATAACAAATTGAATGATTCAAATCATAGGTATTATTATTCCTGTCTTTGTGCTGATCAGGCCACATTTGAATTACCCTGTTTAATTTGGGGTGCCATAATTTATGAGGGACATTAAGAAATACCTTGGATTGATAAAGTCCAAAAATTATGTCATATAAGGACTAGAAAGTATCAAAAATGTTCATCTTAGAGAAGTGAAAACCAAGGAGGGGTGTGTGTGTGTGTGTGTGTGTGTGTGTGTGTGTGTGCATGTGACGTAATAGCTGCCTTAAAAATACTTGAAGAGCTTCTCTATAAGAGAGGAAATAAATGTGTTCCTTGTTCCGGAGGACACAACTAGGACCAAAGGGTAACAATCAAATGGGGAGTCATTGTTAGCTGAATATAAGGGAAGTAGGCCTTCTGATGATTAGAGTTGTCTACCATTGGAAATGAAGATTGAAACTACTTATTTTTTTATTTTATTTTTGAGACAGAGTCTCGCTCTGTCACCCAGACTGGAGTGCAGTGGCACGATGTTGGCTCACTGCAACCTCCACCACCCGGGTTCAAGTGATTCTCCTGCCTCAGCCTCCCGAGTAGCTGGGATTACAGGCATACACCGCCACACCCTGCTAATTTTTTGTATTTTTAGTAGACACAGGGTTTCACCATGTTTACCAGTCTGGTTTTGAACTCCTTAAGTGAGGAGTGTGAACACCTCAAGTGATCCACCCACCTCGGCCTCCCAAAGTGCTAGGATTATAGGCGTGAGCCACCTCACCTGGCCGAAACTACTTGTTAAGAGCAGTCCAGAAGTAATTCTTGCAACAAAAAGGAGATAATTTCTGAAGTGCTTGGTAATCTTGATAACATGATCATAAAATTATAAATGCAAGCCTGGATAATAAAACATCTTCGTAGTGCTTACTTTGAAACTTAACTAATCAAATGCTTTGCACTCCATTATTTAGTCCTTAGATTTAAAAAACCAAGCTCTGTCTCTCCATTTGTAGACTTTTGGCATGTACTGACTTAATATTTGTGGATCTGTTTGTTAGTAACCTTGAAAGTCCATGAAATGTATTAATTTGCCATTTTGTTGAGGCTCAGATTTGAAACTCGTATATGGGGATAAATGACGTACTGTGTGAGTCTGACTACTCAGTATCCCCATCTCTGTAAAATTCTTAAGTTATTTAATGGTCATGAGTCACAGGTAACTTTTATGATGGATCTGAGGATATAATTAAAGTTTTTCATTTGCGCTTTATATTGAATGGTATTTATGACTGAGTATCTGTTTTAAGGATTCTTTCCTTTGTCTAGATGACTGCTAGGTAGTAACCACTGTGGGGAATAAAATCGACATTGTCCTTAGCGGATTTCTATTTTTTGGTTTGTTCAGGGGCAAAGTTAAAGAAAAAAAATGAAAACCAATACTGTTTTAAATTTAGAGTTATTAATATTAAACATGTATGCAGAGTAATAGTAACATAACTTGAAGAGAATGGAATGGAATGGAAATTCTGTGCTTTAATTACCTTTTATGTTTGATATTGTGTTCATCACAACTTACTAAATTGCAGCTCTGTAGGAATTTATAGCTGAATAGCAATATGGATATGAATAAATTTACAGCATGACATTTTAATCAAAATAATGAGGAAGGAGGAGTGTATATGTGTCTGTATATATTTTGTGTACATACATTATTTCTAATCTTTAAGAGAGTATATTTTGGGTTTTTGTAGTACAGTTCATTGTTATTACTGATATCAGTATTTTCCATGATAAAAAATTTAAGGTTTTTTAAAGTTTTAAAAAGATTTTGGAAAAAATGTATTTAGTGTAGTTTCTGATAATTTATTTAAGATATCAGAAAACCAGGACTCTGCAGATGTTGATCCTCAGGAGCATTCATTTACTCGAACTATTGATGAAGAAGCTGAAATGGAAGAACAGGCTGAGAGAGACCGGGAAGAGGGGCATCCGGAGCCAGAGGATGAAGAGGAGGAACGGGAACATGAAGTGATGACAGCTGGCAGTGAGTATACCCTTCTTACTTTCTAGATACAAACTGTGGCATGCTTTGTGATAGGGGAACTAACTTGAAAGAGAAAGGCAAACTTTCTCCATAGTTTTGCTAAAAGGACTTTATATTCTGCTGATGATCTCAATTTGTATTAGCTGACATTTCAGGGGCTCCTACAACTGTGCTAGTACTATTCTGATGCTTTTGGATTACATATTCAGGGCTGAGAAGCTCTGGAAGCAGGAATGTCAGTACCTGCTTCACTGAGCCTCATGCGTAAAATGAAACCCATGAGTCATCGGATAGGGCCATTCAAAATATGTCCTTTGAGGCAACAAGTTGTCCATCAGCCTCGAAGACCTCTGAGCAGTGAGGAAGAGAGCCCCTTTCTATGCCTGTTGGGAGAGCCATATTGTTTTCCATGTGTGGAACTTTTAAAATTAAAAATTTCACCCGCTGACTACACTGCTTTTTCGATAGGGAGCAGGAATATACATGAGACTGCTATTGACTGGGTGAATAAAACTTTTTATACCTTTATGGCTACAGATAGTTTTTAAAGGTAATTATTTATATGTTTAAAGAGAAGTGTCAAAGCTTTTAAAACATTTATTAGTATCTTTTGAGTGATTTGGCTATTTCAAGTTAAAGTGTGCATTCAATCTGTACCCTAAAACATTATGGTCAGCAATGCATTTGGTTTTGAGATTGTCTGTATCTGTGAATTAACTTGGCACTTACTTTATTATCAGCTTACTTGTGTTCTGCATACTTCTAAAAATGATTTTTGAGGGGGCTTGAAACAAGACTAAACATGATTTAAACAAAAGGAAAAAGGTCCAAATGGAGTAAAGGGAGTTGGAGATGGGGAAGGAAAATAATTGTATTTTACAAACCTAGGCTGAGGGAACTTTTGCAGTTGAATATAAACTTAGTTTAGAAATTCCTGGAAGCAGACTGAAGGTGAAAATGTAGTAAAGTATAACCCTCAATTACAGTAAAGAATGATAGTCATCTGGGAACTAATACTTTTTAAACTAGCTGTGCTTTTAGAGCATCTGTATATGCTGGGCACTGGTCAAGTTCTTTACATAGATTAGCTCATTATCACAGCTGTCTAAAGTTCTAGTATTACCTCATTCTAAAGATGGATGAACTAAGGTTTAAGGATGCGAAATTGTATGACTTGGGCCACAGTTAGTAGCAGCTAGAATTAGAACCAGGTCTGCCCCAAACACCAATGACCATTTTCTTAATCCGTTAATTGATTTCTAGTTCTGGACTCTTAGAGGGCTTATTGCTTTGATTTTTGTGGAAATAAGGGACTTTTAATAGCCTAACAAAAATATTGTCACAATTTTATAAAATATACAGATCAATTTTTAAAGTTTGTACTTCCATATTAACTGATGAATTTAGTATTTTACCAACTTTTTTGGCCTGGGTTTCCCATTAAGAATACTGTCTTTGGGCCGCATGCAGTGGCTCACGCCTGTAATCCCAGCACTTTGGGAGGCCAAGGCAGGCGGATCACGAGGTCAGGAGTTCGAGACCAGGCTGGCCAACATGGTGAAACCCTGTCTCTACTAAAGATACAAAAAATTAGCCTGACCTAGTGGCGCGCATCTGTAATACCAGCTACTCAGGAGGCTGAGGCAGGAGAATCGCTTGAACTGAACCTGGGGGCGGAGGTTGCAGTGAGCCGAGATTGTGCCACTGCACTCCAGCCTGGGCAACAGAGTGAGACTCCATCTCCAAAAAAAATAAAAAGAAGAAGAAGAAGAATACTATCTTCACTCTAAATTTGTGCAAAAAATTTCTAGTGTGAAATATCTACCACTGCATCAGAACCTTGTTAACTCCACTGATATTTTACACTTTGAAATAGGGAAAGGCTGGAGTCAGATGGGTATTCATGGTGATGCCATCTCACTCTGGAGGCAATCTTACCCCATACATTAAAACTAAATTCTGTTTCAGCAAAGACCTTTAGTGGCAGTGCTTATTTAATGTGTTTAAGATACAGTAAAGTGTAGATGTTAGGGATTATATGGACTTCGGAAAGGGAAAGGGAACTTTTTGTTGTAACTAATATAACTTAAATTTTGTCTTTTTTTTTTTTTGAAACGTCAAATTTTTCATACCAAGCTTGTGAACGTTTTAGAAATAAGCAGTTATTTTTATCTAACCTTGTGCTTCACAGGCTTTTGTGGGGTTCAAAATCAGCTGAAGGGCCTTTAAAACACAGATTGCTGAGCCCCCCTCCTAGAGGTTCTGATTCAGAAGGTCTGGGGTGGGCCTGATAATTTGCATTTCTAACAAGTGCCCAGATGATGTGGGTGCTGCTGATCTGGGACCATACATTGAAAATAACTGATCTAGTTCATTACTAACATTTGAAATATGATCACATTTACATTCTATAAAGGCAGATTAGTATTTCCTAATGTAATTTTTAATGAAAATATAGTATTGTAATATATTTTAAATGTAATTTTAACTAAGTTAACTATGTTGTATATAATGTCTAAAAAATAATTTTTCCCTCTTTCAGTAAGTTTTTGGTCCAAACTTTTTGACTATTTTTATTGTTATTTTCTTTGCTCTTCTCTCCCCATGTGTTAAGACCTTGTTTTTGTGTTGCATGTTACAGAAATCTTTCAGTGTTTCCTCTCAGCCCGTGAAGTAGCTCGTAGCCGAGACCGAGATAGAATGAACAGTGGGGCAGGGTCTGGGGCTCGAGCTGATGATCCACCTCCTCAGTCTCAGCAAGAGCGAAGGGTCAGCACAGACCTTCCTGAGGGTCAGGATGTGTACACTGCGGCGTGCAACTCCGTGATCCATCGGTGTGCCCTGTTAATATTAGGAGTAAGTCCTGTGATAGATGAGCTTCAGAAGCGAAGAGAAGAAGGACAGTTGCAGCAACCTTCAACAAGTGCCTCTGAAGGGGGTGGACTTATGACCAGGTGGGACTGACTAGACACTGAAAACATGACCTACTCACTTCCCTGTGTTACTTAATGCACTGAAATGGTTTGTTTCCAAAGTTACAGTGTTCTGATGTTAACATAGACATGAAAGAAGAAATGCAAATTGAGTAGGATGAATTTAAAGTAATGTAAATACTGATACTGATTCAGCATGGACTGTAAATTTCTGATTAAATGAGGCACAGGTTTTCATACATACAGACAACAGCAGTGAAAAAGCATGTGAAGTTACTTGCATCTCTCTGTAGTTTAGTGACATGCAAATTATTTTGAGAAGGGCTTTGTGCTTAGACAAGAGTCAGGATTTCCTATCAACTGACATTACTCCTCACTGTGTGTACATTATCTCTGTGCTCCAATTCCATTCAATTTTATTTTCACTAACAGTCCTATATCAAAAAACTTTTTTTTTTGTACATGTGAGACAGGAGTGAAAGTCTTACTGCAGAGAGCCGGCTAGTCCATGCAAGTCCAAATTATAGACTGATCAAATCGAGGAGTGAATCTGATTTGTCTCAGCCTGAATCAGATGAAGAGGGTTACACACTGGTAGGTATACCCAGATTCAGTAAAGAAAGATTTTTGTTTTCAAGGTATAGATATGTAAAGCTTTGGTTAGAGTAAGTAATATGTTTGTTTTAGACATATAAAAACTTTTTTCAAAAAGAACTTTAGGAGAAATAGCTTTATTGCATAGATGTTTACCACATAGGTGTTAATGGTTTCAATCTCTTGCTCTGACTTCTTTCTAAACTCTAAATTTATATATCTGACTCTTTGATGGACATTCCACCCAAATAAGTCAGATTACCCCAATCTTAACCTATCTACAAGTGAACTCTCTCCAAACCTGTTTCTCTTCTATCCCCTGTTTTAGTCGATGGTACATTAACTATCCAAGCAAGAAACTTGGGATCATCTTTGACTCTTCTTTTTCTTATCTCCTGATCCCTTTGTCTTTCACGCCTTCCCAATCCAGTTAGGTCTTAAAAATTTTACCATTAGTGTGTCTCCAATGTCCTCTCCTCTCCCTTTCCTTCTGCCACTGCTCTGTTTTAAACTTTCTCTTTTGAGTGGACATGTGCAGAAGCCTTCAAACTGGTTGCCTCACCTCTTGCCTTGTGCCCACCGTCCACATTTCACTAGACTAGTATATCTAAAGTACAAATCTGTTTATACCTCCTCTACTTATAATCTTTTAACAGCTCTGTTAACTATCAAAAATGCCTCAGAACTTGGACTGCAGGCATTTAGGGTAAAGATAAATAAGATGCTAATTTATATAAAAAGGAAGTAAGGTAAAGGTATGCTACAGTGTCACTGGTAAAATATAAAGCAAAAACTATTTAGAAGATTGCTTCTACTTGAGCAACTTTGGACTTGGAGTTAATTGATAGCTAGGTTTTCAATTTGGCTGTTCCTCTGCCTTATGTGTGATTCTATATGTGCTATGACCTCCCTGGGCTTTAGTGTCCTGTTGTGTAATACAAAGATGGTAGTGCCTGTTGCGTATATGGTGATGTGTCAGACTTGGCTTCTGGTCCCGATTCTACTGTTAAAGAGCTGTGGGATATTGGTCATATCATGTGACAGCTCATAGAGAAATGCTAGCATTTGAGATGAACTTATCTATGAGCTCCATGTTTAATTCTGAAATTCCTCTATTGTGTGAACTGAGATAAGGGATATGAAAATATTTTTGAAAAAGTATAAAGTACTACATAAAGAATAAGTTACTGTTTAAAAAAAAGCTTCCATGAAGGATTCCTCATCTAAGGAAAGTTGAACAGTGTCTTTATGTTTCATTGTATCATGACATTTTGTTTATACTTCCTCCTTTTCTCCTTCATCTGCATTAATATCCCTGTGCTTCCACTTCACACTCCCAGTCTTATAGTCTAGTGAGATTCCTCTGTGTTCATTTATTTTTCTGTCAATTAATTTTTAAAATCTGATCAGTCTGACTCATTATCTAGTCTCCTAACTCTGTGATAATTTACCTTTTTTTTGAGACAGGATCTTACCGTGTCACTCAGGCTGGAGTACAGTGGTGCGATCATGGTTCACTGCAGCCTCGAACTCCTGAGCTTAAGCAATCCTCCTGCCTCAGCCTCCTGAGTAGCTGAGATTACAGGCATGTGCCACCATGTCTGGCTAATTTTTTGAATTTCTATGTCTTGCTCTATTGCCCAGGCTGGCCTTAAACTCCTGGCCTCAAGTGATCCTCCTGCTTCAGCCTCCCAAAGTGTTGGGATTACAGGTGTGAGCCACTGCACCCAGCTCCCAACCCTGTGATAATTTTAAAACATAGATCATGTCATTTCTCTGCTCAAAGTCCTGCAATGACTTCCCTTTTCTCAGGCTAGAAGCCTAAGTCCTTCCAGGGGTCTGTAAGGCTCTACATGGTCTGGTCCCACTGCCTCTCTGATCTATTATTCTCCTCAATGATTCTCCTTCTGCCACACTGGACTCTTAGCTGTTCCATGAATCTATAACACAAGTTCCCTTTAGGGCTTTAACTGGCTGTTTCTTAGGACTGGAATGGTATTGCCTGCATGGCTAACTCCCTCTCTTTCTTCAAGTCTTCATTCTGATATTACTTTTTTTGTGAAGCCTATGCTGACCACCCTATTTAAAATGGCAGTTTTCCTTCTTTTCCAAATAGTCACTCCCTGTCCCCCTTGCCTTGCTCTGTTTTTTTTCTGGGGCATCGATCACTTAATGTATAATGTAGTTATTCATTGATCAGTTTGTCTTAGTCTACATTAGAATATAAGCTCTTTAAGGACAGGAATTTTTTGCTGTTTTATTCACTTCTGTATCTCAAGCACCTATAATAGTGCCTGGCCCATGGTAGGTAGTCAGGAATTTTTTTTTTTAATTTATAAATAACTGTCTAATCTATTTTGGCAAAATTTCCACATGTATTTGGTTTTTTCCATTCTTTAATTAAAGCACCCTATTACCTTTTTATGGAGCAGGTATTTTCAAATTGGTCCCCCTACTTTTTCCAGTTTTGCTCCTTAGCTACTTCTCTCCAAATTAGAACTCTTGAAAACACACACAACAACAAAACACCTACCTGCTGGTTGTGCTACTTTCCTACTCAAACATCTTGTCTTACTGCAGAGAACCGGCTAGTCCACGCAAGTCCAAATTACAGACCGATCAAATGTAGGAGTGACTGCACTGCCTACTCGGAAATCAAAGATTCTGGGAAGTGTCACCTGCCTGCTTTTGGAACCAGTGTTCTTCTGCAGTGGTCTGCATTTTTGCCATAGTAGTTCATCTTCCAGACCCCAAACATACCTCTTGAGCCTTTGCGAAAGCACTATTTGCCTTAAAAATTCTCCTAGCCTTCCTTGCTGATGTCCTGTCTTTCCCTGAAGGACTGTCTAAAATGTTACCTCTTCCAGAAAGCTTTCCCAGCTACTTTACTCTCCCAGTTGTCCCATAACAACTTGTTAGGATCTCTAATAATTCACTGTTTGTCTTATGTTGGATTCATTTATGTATTATTAGTATGTCTTCCCAGTAAACCCACTGAAAAACTAGGATTTTTTGGTTTTTATTTTTCCTAAATGCCCCTGATATCTCCTACACATATTACAATCATTATATATTGTAAATGATTGATAACTCAATTCAATTGAAATGAAAATATAAAAAGGAGGATGGGTAAAATTAAAGTGGCATACTTTTGGGAAATTAGCAATGAAATGTGACTTAGAATAGGGTTAAAACTCACTATATATGGACTTAGACCTATACAAGACATTTAACCTTCCTGAGCTCCAGTTTCTTTATCTTTGAAATGGAGAATAATGCCTGTTGTACTTGCCTCAACTGTGTTGTGAAGAATAAATTTGGTAATACAATTTAAAACATTTGGAAAATTACAAATGGGAACAACAGATCAATGGAGGAGGATTGAGCTTAGATTTAATTGTCAAGATTGTTCATTTAGGTTTTCTGGTTGTTCATTTAGTTTTTAGAAGATTTTTAAAAAGAGTAAAAAAGTCCATTTTTAAAAAAGACTGGGCCAGGCGCAGCGGCTTACGCCTATAACCCCAGCAGTTTGGGAGGCTGAGGTGGGAGGATTGCTTGAGTCCAGGAGTTCGAGCCCAGTAGTTTAAGACCAGCCTGGGAACATGGTGAAACCTTGTCTTTACAAAAAAATACAAAAAAAAAAAAAAAAAAAAAAAAAAAAAAAAAAAAAAATTAGCTGGGTGTTGTGGTGAGCACCTGTCCCAGCTACTTGGGAGGCAGAGGTTATAGTGAGCCGAGATTGCGCCACTGTGCTCCAGCCTGGGTGACATAGTGAGACACTGTCTGAAACAAAAAACACCAGATTAACTTTTGATTATCTTTCCTTATGGAATATTAGAAAGACAGTGTCATAAAAGATGGAAAAGACAAGAACTAGAGAGAAAGCAGATTCCATTTCAGATGAAGGGAGATCTGGGCTAAGCCTTCAACTTCAGAGAGCCTGGGGTGGATGAAGAGGAGCAAGCACTTGGGACAGTTTGGGTTTTCCAGCTGAAATATGTTACCCTTCTATACTATATGAGGTTATTTAAGATATCTTTGATACTTCATTTACTCTGAATTTTTTGTGAATGAAATGCTTTTTTAAAATGTTTGAAGTTAACCACTTTAATGTCAAATCTTTGTTTTAACCTTCTTTCGTAAAATGTATTATATGACGTGTTATCTACTTCTCTGTTTTAGCAGAGAATATACCAACCCTAAGTTTAACTGTTTGACAGGTGTCATTTTTACCAACATTTCTTGCTACACCCTTCTAGTCTATTCCCTAGCTTCCTTGTTTCTCGCAGGATTTGATTTAGCATGTGAAAACAGATACTTTACAAAAGGATAATTTAGATGAATGAATTAGGACTGAAAAAGGCTGAGAGAGGAAAATAAAGCCCTGGGTAAGATATTCTTATCTTGGCTCATATCGTGTGGTGTTCTGCTAGAGGTTGATCACCACGCAGGAAAAGCATAATGAGTTACATAATTCACAGTGTCTAAAAGATAAAAAACAATTGTTCAAGAGAACCAGATATTTCTGGTTCTGAGGCCTGAGATTGTTTTCTTCCATGAGCCCTCATAGCAAAAGTACTATGTAATGAAAATGTTTTATTGCCTGACACAGTGATGCCTTGAGGAGCTTTGTGATGACTGTTTGGTGTTTTATCCAGCACCAAATGGTCCAAGAATATATAATACTTATTTCTGTTGATATATAGATAGGTGAGTATAAGAAAAAGTGTGTTTATCTGCAACATGGGTACATGTATCTATATATGTGACTAGGTAAAGATTTTCTACAACATTTTTCAAATGAATCTGTTTTGTCACTTTTTTTTTTTTTTTTGAGATGGAGTCTTGCTCTGTCACCCAGGCTGGAGTGCAGTGGCGCAGTCTCAGCTCACTGCAACCTCCGCCTCCCAGGTTCAAGTGATTCTCCTGCCTCAGACTCCCAAGCAGCTAGGATTACAGGTGTGTGCTACCACACCCAGCTAACTTTTGTATTTTTAGTGGAGACGGGGTTTCACCTTGTTGGCCAGGCTGGTCTCAAACTCCTGACCTCAAGCGATCCACCCGCCTCGGCTTTCCAAAGTGCTGGGATTACAGGTGTGAGCCACCACTCCCGGCCTTGTTTTGTCACTTCTGAGTCTTACTTCTTTGACACAAACTTTTTGGATTGTATGATAGAGTACAATTGAAACTGCTAATACCATAATGTCAATTCTATGCATAAGCTTAACTCATATATGATTTGTTTTATGGGCCAAGTAGGCAGTTGTCTACACCCCACCCCCAACCAGATACACTGATAGCACACAGAAATATACTTCCATTGTTCTTGTAAACCTTCACTGATTTATTAAACTGTCTGTAGTTCAATGAATTTGAGATTTGTCTATTTTAGTAGGTTTCATAAAAAGACATTTAAAAACTTTTCAAATGCTACCAGAAGGTTTAGGACTGTTATTTTTCTGTTAGTATGGAGACTATCAGATTTTCTTCCTCTAAACACCTAGCGAAGGCTAGTGGAAGTTTTGAAAAGAAAGGAGAGTGAAGCTAGAGGAAGGAATAGTAATTTTGGAAAATAGGGCACTACTTCAAGGCTTGAGGCATCCAGAAGGTGTTAATAAGATCATCCTGTGTCTGGAAGATAAAGATTCCAGTGGAAAAAGGGTAACGAAAACTACTGCTCTTCTGCACTGTTAATTAATGTGACTTTTTTGAGTTAGTGTTTCAGTTATATGTGCTTGAGCCTCCTTATAGCTATGTTCAGTGAGTTTTTAGGGACATGTTGTTATTAGTTTGACTTGAATGATGAATAAGTAAGACATTGCTGTAATTACGTAAATTTCTATTCGAATACTCTATTAAATCTTAATCTTAAAATACTTTTCATGACTAAATTTTACTTACTTACTTTTTACTTTGAATAGAGTGGCAGACGAAATGTTGATTTGGATTTGGCAGCATCTCAAAGAAAGAGAGGTAAGTATAAGTATTAAGAACATAGTAAACATCTTAATGAGACCCTGTCTCAAAAAAAAAAAAAGAACGTAGTAAATATCTTAAATCAAGTAGCTGTTTTTATATCTGATGTATTTGGATCTGATTGTCTTTGAAATGTAATTGCAAAAAAATTCAGAATCATTTTATCAGAAGAGTTAAAAGGAAGACTATTTTCATTAAAATACATACCCTTTAAAAATCTGGGAATGTTTAGGAGTTAGTGATCAGTTATTTTCTCATTTGTCATGTATTTTGACTTTTTAAAAGTCCTATAGAATTCTAAAAACAGTACATTCCATTATGGTGGAAAGGGGTTGTTTACATAATTTTCCATATTTTAGCTCACAGAGTTGCTATAGTTTAAATGGTGTTACAGGGAGAACTTCTTACCCCATATACATGTACACACACTGTGAAATGGAAAGTTTCTATTTTTTTTCCCTCTTGGCCTATTAAGATAAAGCATGTAAGAGATGCTTTATCTCTTACATGAAGAGATACTATATCTCTTACATGAAGAGATACTATATCTCTTACATAAAAAACTAAAAAAAAAATTTCATGAGGAACAACTTAGAGTGTCATTGAGAGTTAAGGTCTTTTGTTAATGAATAATATAATTAACTCATGATTGTGTGTACAAATTGAGAAAAAACAAGCAGTTTTAGATAATATAAATCCAAGGATAACTAAAAACTCTCTTAAGTATATTTCTCTATTAACTGGTACTGCTTTTTTTTTTTTTTTTTTTTTTTTTTTTTTTTTTTTTTGGAGACGGGATCTTGCTCTTTCGTCCAGGCTGGAGTGTAGTGACACCGTCATAGCTCACTGCAGCCTTGGCCTCCTGGGCTCAACGGATCATCCTTCCCCAGACTCCAGAGTAGCTGGGACTACAGTTGTGCACCACCGTGCTCAGCTAGTTTATTATTTTTGTAGAGATAAGGTTCCCTGTTTGCCCAGGCTGATCTCGAACTCCTGGGCTCAAGCAGTCCTCCCACCTTGGCCTCCCAAGGTGCTGGGATTATTGTATGCTTGAGCCACCATGCCTGCCCTAACTGGTACTTTTGTTTAAAACCATTTATTAAGTTGTTGTGAAAATGTAAAGTGTTAAAAACTGCCACTAGTGGCAGTTTTCTGAAAGCCTGTGAAAAAATTTTTTTTCATGATATTAAATCTTTTGTATTTCAGAATGAAACCCTTCTCTTAATAGCTTACTTGGCAGAATGTTACGTTTCTCATCCATAGAAAAAAAACTGAGAAATGAAAAGAAATGCACACATAGTTTTTTCATTTTCATGTATATAGCTCAAAAGAATAAATGTTGTTACTTAAAATTTGGCAATATCTAATTACTTAATTACAATTAGAATAGAAAGAATGGGTCAGGTGTGGTGGCTCACACCTGTAATCCCAGCACTTTGGAAGGCTAGTCTGGGCAACATAGTGAGACCCCTGTCTCTACCAAAAAGAAAAAAAAAAGCTAGGCATTGATGCATGCATCTGTATTTCTAGCTACTCAGGAGGCTGAGGTGGGAAAATCACAGGAGCCCAGGAATTTGAGATGCAGGGTACTGCGATCATGCCACTGCACTCCAGCCTATGTGACAACAGTGAGACCCTGTCTCAAAAAAAATAATACAGAGAACGATTTCTCTGAAATATTAGGAATAATAAAGCCAGAGCTTGCTTTCTGAAAAATCTTTTGAGGCTATAACATACCAAAGCTGCTGAGTTTCTTTAAAAAAAAAAATTACAGAGTATTTGTGATACCAAAGAAATGAAGTGATGTTTAGTATAATGTGCAATATGCATTTTATTATTTGGTAATTCTTTGAAAATTGGTAGTTCTTTTGACTTAAGAATTAAATTTTTGGAACAGATTTACTTTCCTAATTTTGTTTAGCTCAGGTGAATATAGTTGTTAAAAGTTGTATGTTATATTAATAAATGTATATCATTTGGTGCTAGAGAGAAAATGGCTCCAGACTTACAGAGTAGCGTAAGAGATCCAATTTATAGTTTATACTGTATTACTTAAGTTTATATTTATAAGTAATAGTTCATTGGTTAAAATTGTTCTTTTCTCTCAAATCTCTGTCATGCTTATGGAACTGTAATTTGAGATTCAGTCTCTTCTTAACCAGGTCAGCGTGTGGCAAAATAATGTCTTTGGAATAAAAGTAGAATCTTCATCTTTGAACTAAGAAAAAACTAATTTGGATGTGAATTACTTAGGCATGGATATAACATATTTAGGAGATTGTATTTTCAAAGAGATTTTACAAAAATATTGTATATTTAGTGACTGCCCTTTGACACAGTGGGGTTTTTTTGTTTGTTTTGCTTTTAAATGATAGTAAAATAAATGACTCTGTTTTTTTTTTTTTCTTTTCTATCAATATGGACCAGATGCCTTAAGCCATAATATCTTCAATTAGGCAGTTGAACCTGCCAAGTGTGAGAACTGTTTGGGAGCCATTCAAACTGTTGAGTGTTCTGATTCTGACTTGAGCCATGAAGGACAAAAAAATGTCCAGCCAAGTGAGAATTCTCTTTGTTTTCCTTTCCTTTTTTTTTTTGAGATAGTGTCTTGCTCTGTCACCCAGGCTGGAGTACAGTGGTGCGATCACAGGTCACTGCAGGCTCAACCTCCCTGGACTCAAGTGACCCTCCCATCTCAGCCTCTCAAGTAGCTGGGAGGGACTACAGGCACATGCCACTATGCCTGGCTAATTTTATTTATTTATTTATTTATTTATTTTATTTTATTTTTTTATTTTGTAGAAACGGGGTTTCGTCATGTTGCTCAGGCTGGTCTTGAACTGGGCTCAAGCAATCCGCCCACCTTGGCCTCCCAAAGTGCTGGAAGTACAGAAATGAGCCACCGTGCCTGGCCAAGAATTCTGTGTGCTTGTTTACCCCTTCCAATATTTTGAGGAGGAAATGTAAAATTTTTTCCCTCATAACAGCATTTGCAGTTACTAGTCTCAGTGGTCTTGAATTACTAAAAGTCTGATGAGAGGAAGAGGAGAGAGATAATGATGTTGATTATATCCTGTTTACTGAAGTTAAATGGATGTGTAAATGACAACGGGGTTATATACATTTTCAACTGCTCTTTCCATGCCTGCAAAGGCTCCTCCTTGAGAGGGCCCATTACCTGTAATCTCAGTATTTGACAGTGGGGATACTAAGATTCACACTGTTGAACCACGATTGCGCCTTTTTCTCCCCTCACTTGAGTTAATGTTTCACAATTGGTCTAAGTCCTTGGTCTAAGAAAGTGAATATGTAGGAAGAGGCAGAGAAATGTGGGCAGTATTATACATTTAGTTCAGCCACTGTGCTCAGCTTTTCAGAGGCTTCAAAGCTAAATTTTTTTTTTTTGAGATAGTCTCGCTCTGTAGCCCAGGCTGGAGTGCAGTGGCGTCATCTTGGCTTACTGCAGTCTCCTCCCAGGTTCCCATTCAAGCAGTTCTCCTGCCTCAGCCTCCTGAGTAGCTGGGATTACAGGCACGTGCCACTATGCCCGGCTAAGTTTTGTATTTTTAGTAGAGATGAGGTTTCACTATGTTGGCCAGGCTGGTCTTGAACTTCTGGTTCAACTGGTCTTGATCACCCCGCCTTGGTCTCCCGAAGTGCTAGGATTACAGGCGTGAGCCACCGTGCCCGGCCAGCTAAATTTACTTCCAAAAGAGGTGGATGAAACATTTCTTCTGCTTAGCACCTCAGAGGCAATATGAAATTTGTATTTAGTAAACATTTATAAACTACTTACTATATGGGCATTGTTCTAAGCCCTTCACAAATATTATAATAACTCATTTAATTTTCATAACAGCCTGATAAAATTCTTGACAAAACCTGTAAAAATATGTTAGTAATTTGGTACTTTGATAAAACTTAAAAGATTTGCTGTGGTTGTACAAAACTAAGCTGATTGTTCACAGAAAGACAGTACCTTTTTGCAGATACTTGATTTTAGTTTTCATATTTAAGCTGAAGATGATACAGTGAAAAGTTGTGGGATATCAAAGCAGCAACTTAAGAAGCAACATCAGAAATCTTATTAGTTAAAATACTGTGTGGTCTGATTTTCACCCCTAGGTCTTTAAATATTTTGTTAGGGTTTTATTGCTAAAATAATACTGGAAACATTTATCAACATGTGTGTTTCATGGTATAACATGTATGGGCGAAATGCTGTTTTGTCTGTGCATTTCAAATTAGATGATATAAAGAAAATTAAATGTAAATGTTTCTCTCCTGTATCAAATTTCTCCTTTTGTTTTCTGATTCTCGTGTGGTAGTGTATTTACTCCTTTTTGGCCAGTTGAGCCCCAGAAAAAAGAAGAGCTTCAAGCAAGTACATGATGGCATGTTTAATTTTTTTCCCCTTTTAGCTTGCCTACATATTTTATGGTTTATAAAGTATGTATTGCAGCTCTGCCATGTTCATTTTGAAAATTCCATTTAAAAACCAAACTTGTAAGGACAAGTAAACAATCTCAAAAATTTTTTGTTGGATTTTGCATTTTCTTTATATAATAGGTGATTATGAAATAATACCAAGATTTGGGCTTAGTCTCAATTGTTATGTAGAAGCTTTTAATATCCCTTTCAGATATAATATTTCCTATATTCAGATAGTACAGAGCAAACCAAAGTTATCAGATTGTTATGCTTTAAAAAAAATTTAAGTTCTTTCATCTCCCATTTCCAAATTATAAGTTTTTGTGTTTCAAGTATTTTTCATGTGAAACTAAATATTTTGTTGGAAATTATTTATCCTGATGCTTCTGTATAGTGTGTTTCCTGTTCTTAATATTTTATTTATACTAAGTTACATTTGGGTTAATTTCATCTGTTAGGGCTCAGCAGACTACAGCTGGGAGGCCAAGACTGGCCTGGCATCTATTTTTGTTTATCAGGTTTTATTGGAACACAGCCACACTCATTTGTTTAAGTGGTTGCTTTCATACTACAACAGCAGAGTTGTGTAATTGTGACAGAGACCTTATGGTCTGCAAAGCCAAAAATATTTACTATCTGGCCATTTACAGAAAAAGTTTGCCGACCTCTGCTTTAAATTGCAGAGGATTTAATTTTGGGCTTCGTCAGCCATTCCATAGAATATTTTGGTTTATATGAAGACAGTTCAATATTGGTAGATTCATGAGTGAACCTTTATATAGGCAGGCAATTGAAATTTCCTTCAGTGATTTGTGAGTTGGTTAATAATGAATATGTAAGACTACCTCCCATAAAATTAAGGAATTAATGTCATTATTTGACAAACCAATTTTTTTGTGCCTCTGTTTCCTCAATTGTGAAAATTGGGCTAAATAATCCTTAAGGTCTCTTTTTCTTCTGCAGTTCTGATACTAGTTCCTTCCACATTTTGTATTCATTTTGAAAAGTAATTTATAAGTATTAGTAACTAGAAGAACCTTTTTTTCTGAAATTTTATTATTAAAAATAAAAAACACTCCCCAGAAAACAAGTTCAATGTGAGGAATCAGAAGCTGTTATTTGTAAGTTAAGGCTAAATACAGATTCTGAATTTGAGGTGCTTTAAGGAAATGAAAAAAGAATGTATGTATTTTTTGCATTAGCTTCCGCTTTATTCTTGAAATATTTTCAACTTAATGCATCATGCATCTGTGATACTATTCTTTGGATTTTCAGTCTTTTCTGTGTTACATGAAAGAATATTCAGCTCTACAATTTGGGAAAATTGTTTGCTAGGTTGTTATTTTTCATGTTCAGCAAGACTGAAAATTAAGGTTTTTTTCTTTGGAGGCAGGGTCTCACCCTGTCACCCAGACTGGAGTGCAGTGGTGAAAATTAAGCCTTTTTTAATATTAATAATTCTTACTAAAACACAGAAGGCAGATAAACCATATATTCTTTGCCATTCTACATTATTTTACTAGGATAAATATAAATTATTTCATAGTTACTTTATAATATTAGCTCCCTGTTATGAATTTTGAAGTCCTAGGGTTTGACACCAGTATAGTAATTCAAAAATAAGATTATACGTTGAATATTGTGTTAGTTTGTTTTCTCTGTGGGCATTTGTGTTTAAGTAGTTATCTTCCCAAACTTTTCTGTCTAGTTATATAACTGATATAATTTGTATCATTCATATTTAATTGGGTACTTTAAGATGCTTTCCTAATTGAGAAATTTAGTATATTCACATAATAGGATATTATACAGCAATCAAATAAATGAACCATGGTTACACATAGTAATATGGATGAATGTTAACAATATTATATTGAATGAAAAGAGTATGTCCAAAAAGTTGATATAAAATGATACTCTTTTAAAAGTCAACGACAACTAAAACCATTATTCATCTTAGGAATACATTAAAACAATAAAAACAAGGAAATAACAAACCCAGGCTTTAGGATAATAAAACTTTAGGTAGCAAGAGATGGGCTGGAGGAGGAGTAAATAGGTAGAAGTTACTGTTAGTTTTCTAGTTCTTGTGTTCACAGATATTTATTATAAATATGTAATTTCAAAATTGGGCCATGCATAGACCAATGATGAGAGGATGTCATGAACAAAAGGATTGTAGTTAATCAAATTCATGTACCTGAGATCAGTTAAATTATAAAGATTTGTAAGAATTGGACATTTATATATTTAAAGCTAATATTGACATATGACTTGGACAGTTGCCCTTGTGTTCAAACATGTTAACATTTTGCTGTCTAACGTAAATATTTTAGCTTAAAAAATACCCACTGGCAAATCTAATGGTATTATATTTAGCAACTATTTTGATGCCACTTGATAATTTTATATAGGTATCATTTTACAGTAAATCTCATATATTCTTGTCTGTGAAACTTTGCTTCCTCTATATAGGAGTTTCACAACCTGCAGTAAATATGCACATGACACAGTCAGTGAGAATGTTCCTTATATTAATGAAACCCAAAGGGTGATGTTTGTGTCTCCTTTTTGTGTAAGTTTACTTGCCCTTCTATATTCATTTTTTGGTAATGTTTCATTGCAGATATGTAGAGACTTTGTTCAGTCTTAACTTGCTCTTTGTAATCATAGTGTTGAATTAGATGAAATCTTTGTTTTGAGTAGGTCTTACCAGCAGTGTCTTAAGTGCCTAGTTCCTTTTTGTTCGTAAATGATGATCTGGTTTAATACTGCAGAGCATTTTAAGCTAAGCATTTTGATAACAGCTTCTGCCTTTCTTTTTCTTGTGGCAGCGTGTTGCTAAAGCGCTTACAGAGACACTGGTACATCAAACAGGGCTTTCCCTTTATTTTCTTACATTGCTCTAATTTTTGTTTGTTTGTTGTTTTTACCAAAGCATTTTGCTCAGAATCACTTAATGCATGCGTGTATTCAAACATGAGTATCCATTTTTCACCAGTTGGTTATGGTAGCAGCACTCAGCCTTATCTAGTTTCAGAATGTATGCTCCACTTGATTGCTGTTGATATATGTTTATTTTGTTTGTATATAGGTCCTATGCACAGTCAGTTGGAATCCCTGAGTGATTCTTGGGCTCGCCTGAAACATAGCAGAGACTGGTTATGCAACTCCTCCTATTCCTTTGAGTCTGATTTTGATCTTACCAAGTCTTTGGGAGTTCACACTTTGATTGAAAATGTTGTAAGCTTTGTGAGTGGAGATGTGGGGAATGCCCCAGGTTTTAAAGAGCCAGAGGAAAGTATGTCTACAAGTCCCCAGGCCTCCATCATTGCAATGGAACAGCAGCAGTTAAGGGCAGAAGTAAGTCTTTGATATTTACTTCTTATGAGAGCTCTGGAAGCTTAAACTGAACCATTGAATGTATAGTTCTAGGGAAAACCTTTCCTTTTCTTCTATTTCTTGCCTTCACTTTTCCTCTATCTGAGCTTTTAAACATAACTTTTTTTTTTTTTTTTTTTTTTTTTTTTTTTTTGAGACGGAGTCTGGCTGTGTCACCCAGGCTGGAGTGCAGTGGCGCGATCTCGGCTCACTGCAAGCTCCGCCTCCCGGGTTCATGCCATTCTCCCGCCTCAGCCTCCGAGTAGCTGGGACTACAGGCGCCCGCCACCACGCCCGGCTAATTTTTTGTATTTTTAGTAGAAAAGGGGTTTCACCATGTTAGCCAAGATGGTCTCGATCTCCTGACCTCGTGATCCGCCCGCCTCGGTCTCCCAAAGTGCTGGGATTACAGGCTTGAGCCACCGCGCCCGGCCTAAACATAACTTTCTTAACTAGAACAGCACATTATTTTGTTTGAACTAGACAAAAGTGCATTTTAAAATTGTCATCTCTCAGAACAGTATACTCAGAAGTCTTCACATGTCTCCTAGAAACTAGGGTGAGACTGGTTGATGACAATAGGGGTCATCAGAGCTGTTTTTTTTTTTTCTTTTTTTTGGAGATGGAGTTTAGCTCTTGTTGCCCAGGCTGTAGTGCAATGGCGAGATCTTGGCTCTCTGGAACCTCTGCCTCCCGGGTTCAAGCGATTCTCTTACCTCAGCCTCCCGAGTAGCAGAGATTATAGGTGTGCGCTACCATGCTTGGCTAATTTTTTTGTATTATTAGTAGAGATAGAGTTTCACCACGATGACCAGACTGGTCTCGATCTCCTGACCTCAGGTGATCCACTTGCCTTGGCCTCCCAAAGTACTGAGATTACAGGCCTCCTGAGCCACCACTCCTGGCCCTGAGCCTTCAATTTTGACCCATTTGTCTCAGTTTAAATTAGACATCTGCTTCAGATTAGAACCTCACAGAAATAATTGCTGCAATCAAGACCCACTAATGAATGCTAAAATGAGTGAGCAAAACTTGAAAGAGACATAAGATGTTTGCATAGCCTTAAGGTATCTCCCCCCAAATATTTATTAATTATTGTGATTTTAACATGTCCACAATTCTTTCATAGTTCTCCCTGCAGGAAGTGGAGATTAATTCTTCGCTCCTTGAAGGTGGGCTGGACTTAGTGGCTTGCTTCTGACAAATAGACTATGGGAAGGAGATAAAATTGTAACTTTACATTGCAGAAACCTGGCAGGTATCGCCTTAACTAAATTATTAAGATTGGCTGGGCACAATGGCTTACGCCTGTAATCCCAGCACTTTGGGAGGCTGAGGTGGGTGGATCACCTGAGGTCAGGAGTTTGAGACCAGCCTGGTCAACATAGTGAAACCCTGTCTCTACTAAAAATACAAAAATTAGCTGGGCGTGGTGGCAGACACTTGTAATCCCAGCTACTTGGGAGGCTGAGGTGGGAGAATCACTTGAACCCAGGAGGCAGAGGTTGCCATGAGCCGAGATCATGCCACTGCACTCCAGCCTGGACAACAAGAGTGAAACTCCATCTCAAAAAAATAAAAAATAAAAAATCAAGATTAGCATCACCAGTATTGGTGATGGGTACATGTTGAAATCATGTACCCTTGATATAGTGTGATGAGAACACTTTATGTGGTATTCTTCCCCCAAATCCATAATTCCAGTGTAATCATGAGAAAAAAAATCAGACAACCCAAAATTTAGGGACATCTATAAAATACCTGAACAGCTCTTCCATAGTGTCAAGGTCGTGAAAAATAAGGAAAGACAGAATCTGTCACAGGGTAGGAGAGACTGAAAAGTCATGGCAACTAAATGCAATGCAGTATATAGGATTAGATCCTGGAACAGGAAATGAACATTATGGAAAAACTAAAATCGAAACAAAGTATTTTAACTAATACTATTTTACTTTAGGTTTAGTTAATAGTATTATACCAATGTTAATGTCTTAGTTTTCATAAATGTACAATGGTTATGTAAGATGTTAACATTTGGGGAAGCTAAAGGAAGAGTGTACAAGAACTCTCTGTACCATCTTTACAACTTCTCTGTATATTTAAAATTATTTCAAAATAATGTTTTAGAAGAAGAAGGATAAGCTGATCAGCTACAGTGATGGGGAGTGTCTTCCTAGGGAAAATAGGGGTAGAAGTTCAAGAAAACCACAGAGAAATACTTCAGAAGTATTTCTCATTCCTAGGCTGAAGAGTATTCATTCTATGTAAGCTTAATAAAGAAAGCAATAGCAATGCTACCTTATAGTTTTGAAACCTTCACGTACATCTCCTTATGAGCTTCACAGTAGCTGTGTGAATAGATTAGATAAGGTATTATTAGTCTTATTTTATATATGAGGAAACAAATTCAGTAAGTTAAGAGAATTTCTCAAGGCCACACAGTAAGATAAAAGAGTCTGTCCCTGAAACCGTGTCTCCTACATCCAAAGCTACTACTTTTCCTATTGTACTCTAACCTTTTTTATTCTGAAGTATGTTTATAGAATTTTTAGAAATATCTTCATAAAAAGTAATAATAAAATAAATGTGTGTCGTAGAATAGATTCATATGAAATGTCAGAATTTTCTAAGTGTTAAAAATACTGTCTTTGGCATCCAGAGTTTCTTTGTGTCTGAGTTCAGTGAAGAACTCTAAAATATGTTTTTTTCCTCAAGCTTCGTTTAGAGGCACTTCATCAGATCCTCGTTCTATTGTCTGGGATGGAAGAAAAAGGTAGCATCTCACTGGCAGGAAGCAGGTTGAGTTCAGGCTTCCAGTCATCCACACTACTCACGTCTGTGAGGCTGCAGTTCCTAGCAGGGTGTTTTGGTTTAGGCACTGTTGGACACACAGGATCCAAGGGAGAGAGTGGCCGATTGCATCACTATCAGGTAGGTGACACCTTGCAGTATATACAGATTTTAACTGTCATTTTACAAAGCCACTTTAATAATGTGAAGCTTTTTGGTATTTATAATTCAGTTTAAAAATACAAAGACTTTAAATTTTTTAAGATAGCTCATTGGTTTCATTTCCTAAATATTGCGGTTGAGATTAGGTGAGCCATGGTACTATTGTACTATTGTAGATTATTTGCTGGCTCAGTTTTATTATCCAGTTTGGATGGGAATAGATCCAAATTAGGATAGGGGTTGGAGTTTGGGAGGATGGGTTTCAAGAGCTTACATTTTAGATTTGATCATTTACCTAGTTTGTGTGATTCCTTTGATAACTTAGGGAAAAAAAGTGTTATCTTTATGTCTTTCATATTTAGGCAGGAAAAACTGCTTTGTGAGGATATAGAAAGATTATACAGACTCGGCTGGGTGCAGTGGCTCACACCTGTAATCCTAGCACTTTGGGAGGCTGAGGTGGTTGGATCACCTGAGGTCAGGAGTTCAGGACCAGCCTGGCCAACATGGCGAAACCTCGTCTCTACTAAAAATGCAAAAAATTAGCTGGGCGTGGTGGCAGGTGCCTGTAATCTGAGCTACTCAGGAGGCTGAGGCAGGGAGAATTGCTTGAACCTGCGAGGTGGAGGTTGCAGTGAGCCGAGATCGCGTCACTACACTCCAGCCTGGGCAACAGAGCGAGACTCCATCTCCAAAAAAAAAAAAAAAAAAAAAAAAAGATTATGCAGACTCAAGAATTATCAAGCATTGAAAGTTAAATTTGGAGGCTGGGCATGGTGGCTCACACCTGTAATCCCAACCCTTTGGGAGGCCGAGGCTGTTGGATTGCTTGAGCTCAGGAGTTTAAGACCAGCCTGGACAATGTGGCTAAACCCTGTCTCTACAGAAAATACAAAAAATTAGCTTGAGTGTGGTGGTATGTGCCTGTAGTCCCAGCTACTTGGGAGGCTGAGATGGGAGGATTGCTTGAGCCTGGGAGGTGGAAGTTGCAGTGAGCCAGGATTGCACCACTGCACCCCAGCATGGGTGATACAGTGAGACCCTGCCTCAAAAAAGAAAAAAAAAATTATTATAAACTTTTAGATAGTGAAATATAGTAAATAATTAAATACCATCATAAGGCTCTAGCATAGACTAGAAATAAAATGTTATTACTTCTTTTTGCAAGCAGGTATTATTGTTGCTAATAGAAAAAGTAAATCTTTATGTGTAATTCAGGATGGGATCAGAGCAGCTAAAAGAAATATTCAGATTGAAATCCAGGTAGCTGTGCATAAAATTTATCAACAGTTGTCTGCTACCCTGGAAAGAGCCCTTCAAGCAAACAAGCATCACATTGGTAAGTAAACTGTCCATGCAAATACGCAGTATAGGTTACATTTTACCCTGAGGTTATGGTACTAGTTACGTTCTATGTTTTGTGTTTAACATTAGTAGATAATCTTATAGGTAAAGAATAAATAATTAAAAATAGTGTTTCATGTTATTATTAATATTTTAGAAAATGATTCATTTTAATATTTTGTTTACTGAAAGGAAGATTCTTAACTGTCTCTTTGTCTTTTAGAAGCCCAGCAACGTCTCCTTCTGGTTACAGTTTTTGCCCTAAGTGTTCATTATCAACCAGTAGATGTTTCTTTGGCAATTTCCACTGGTCTGCTAAACGTATTGTCACAGTTGTGTGGCACAGACACCATGCTAGGACAGCCCCTGCAGTTGTTGCCAAAGACGGGTGTTTCCCAGCTCAGCACAGCTTTGAAAGTGGCCAGTACAAGGTTGCTCCAGATTCTAGCCATCACTACTGGGTAAGTATGGTAGATGTCTTTGTAGAACTGTATGAGGCCTGGTCTTCCTCCATTTTAGAATCCCCCCTTTCCCTCTATTCTGCTTTATGTGTTTAAGCACTATGTTTGCCCTTCTGTGTTTTTGCCACTTATTTTTTTCTTTTATTTCACATAGGACCTATGCGGATAAACTGAGTCCCAAAGTAGTTCAATCCTTGTTGGATCTACTCTGTAGTCAGTTGAAGAATTTATTGTCCCAAACTGGTGTACTTCATATGGCCTCTTTTGGAGAAGGGGAGCAAGAAGAGGGTGAAGAAGAAGAAAAAAAAGTTGACTCCAGTGGAGAAACTGAGAAGAAAGATTTCAGAGGTAATATAAGCCTCTTTTTCTGTCTTTACTTATAAGCATTTATTAAATCCCCATTGTGTGCATATGATTAGAATGTAGTTACTCTTCCTTATGAACTATGATGAGATTTTTATTTGTTTATTTACAAATGCCTTTTCTCTTCACATATATGTGGTTTAGATGAGCTTCTGACCAAACATCCTCTCCTTAGAGTCTGTTACCCCTGATGTTGTGACCATACTGCCCATTCTCTAGGTTCAGCCTTTCCTTGGCTGTCTGGGCTCTGAGACCTAGATTTTAGATGACTGATTTTCCCCAGGTTGTATTTTGCCTAGGGGGAAACTCAGATATTTTCTTATCGTTTGTTCCTGACAAGCCATCTCTAACCTTGATCCTGACAAGCCATCTCTAACCTAAGTCCTGACCTAAATTTTCCTCCAGGCCAGGCGCACTGGCTCATACCCGTAATCCCAACATTTTGGGAGGCCGAGGCGGGTGGATTGCTTGAGCCCAGGAGTTCAAGATCAGCCTGGGCAACATAGTGGAACCCCATCTCTACTTAAAAAGAAAAAAAAATTAGCCTGGCATGGTGACCCATGCCTGTAGTGCCAGCTGCTCAGGAGGCTAAAGCACGGGAATCGCTTGAACCCAGGAGGTGGAGGTTGCAGTGAGCCGATACCACACCACTGCACTTTAGCCTGGATGACAGAGCGGGACCCTGTCTCAAAAAAAAAAAAAAAAAAATTCCCCCAGCACCAAGGCTTTTGATATCTGTTTGTTTTCTGTTTTTTTTTTGTTTGTTTGTTTGTTTGTTTTTTTTTTTGAGACAGTCTCACCCTGTCACCCAGGCTGGAGTGCAGTGGCGTGATCTGGGCTCACTGCTGCCTCTGCCTCCCAGATTCAAGCGATTGTCCTGCCTCAGCCACCTGAGTGGCTGGGGCTGCAAGCATGTGCCACCACACCCAGCTAATTTTTGTATTTTTATTAGAGATGGGGTTTTGCTATATTGGCCAGGCTGGTCTTGAACTCCTGACCTCAAGTGATCCACCGGCCTCGACCTCCCAAAGTATTGGGATTACAGTTGTGAGCCATTGCGACTGGCCTGATACTTGGGAACTGGATTATAATTAGGAGGAGCTCGACTTCTTCCTAGGCTGTTCTGTTCTCTAGTCACCAATAATTCTTTATTTTACTTAGTCATCATAATCATAACATATTCATTTTCATTCTACAGAGATGTAAAAGATGTTTCAGGTTTAGGCTTTATTTTCTGACCTTTCTCCATTCTGTTCTTTAAGTTTTCAGAATTCAGTAGCTGACAATCTAAGATTTTGAATTAGATTTGTGCTTACTGTGGTTTCAATGTAAATTATATGATATAAGACTTTCTTGTTGGCTCTTGGTTGTAACTTAAACTTGTCTCTTCACTGTAGCTGCTCTTAGGAAACAACACGCAGCCGAACTCCATCTAGGGGATTTTTTAGTTTTTCTTCGCAGAGTTGTATCTTCAAAAGCGATTCAGTCAAAAATGGCTTCCCCAAAGTGGACAGAAGTGCTTCTAAATATAGCGTCTCAGAAATGTTCTTCAGGTATATGTCCTTTGCCTTTGTCTTAGAGTGTTTGTAGATATTACTTGTATTTTATTAAGATAATGCCAGACTTTAGCAACACTTCATGAGTGACCTTGATTTGAAGACTTTTCTTTCTTATTTTCTGTGTACCTATTTGATCAAAAGAAAACTCTAATTCAGAAGTAAAAATTGGTAGAAAATAAATAATGTAGCTCTGGAGAAGATCATGGAATTTATCTAGAGAACTTCATCCTCTTTGTTCAGATTACAAAACTAAGAGTAAGCAGAGAACATCCTGTTTAATATGATATTTTAGCACAGATTCTGACCTTGCTTCTTGGATTATCAGGATGCAGATCTGAATTTGTACAGTCTCTCTTAACATGTTGTGGTTTCTTTTGCCTTGATTGTGACTTTTGATTGTTTGATATTTATCACAATTCTATACAATAAGCTTAATTCCTGGTCCTTACCCTAAAAGGTCTGTTTACATAGATTACATTCAGTCCTTTCTTGTTCTCTTTTGCTAAAATTGTGGTAAAATGTACATAACATAAAATTTACCATTTTAATCATTTAAATGTACAATTTAGTGACATTAAGCTTACTCACAATATTACACAACAACACTGCCATCCATTTCCAGAACTTTTCATAATCTCTAGTCTGTTTTAAGTATGCCAAAACATAACGTAAATCTTCTATGGCACATGGTATTTTGTATGTTTACATGCTCAATATACTTTTTTTCTTAATTAGTATAACTTACAACTGCTCCTTTTTTTTTCCTTTAATAAGGTAAGGCTTATATTAAGTTTTAAGAGGATAAAGAAAAAACATTCATTTATTTTCAACTGATCTTATTACAGTTATATGTATTTTTGATTACATATTTATGTATCAATATCCTATTTTCTACCTTGGATTACTTCATTTATTTATTTATTTTTTATTATTTTGAGACAGAGGCTCTCTGTGTCGCCCAGGCTGGTGTGCAGTGGTGTGATCTCAACTCACTGCAACCTCTCACTTCTGGGCTCAAGTGATCCTCCCGCCTCAGCCTCCCAAGTAGCTGGGATCACAGGCGTACACCACCACTCCCAGCTAATTTTTGTATTTTTAGTAAAGACAGGGTTTCGCCATGTTGGCCAGGCTGGTCTTGAACTCCTGGCCTTAAGTGATCTGCCCGCTTCAGCCTCCCAAAGTGCTGGGATTACAGGCATAGGTCACCATGCCCGGCCCTTGGCTTACTTTAGAAAAGTACAGTCTCTTTACCGCCCGTTAACCCTAACAATCCCTGTGAGACAGTCAGTGCATGGACGGGGATAGGCAATGAGAAGGAATAATAATCATGAGCTTTGGAGATTAACAGACCTGTTTAAAACTCTACCTCTATGAGCTTGGGTGGCTTTGGTCAAGTTACATAACTTTTCTGAGCCTCATTTTTCTCAGTAGTAAAATGGGGCTATAGTTCAGTTTGTGAAGATTAATAGAATATATGTGTGTGAAAAGGGTAGCATGGCATAGTATCTGGCACAGATACTTTTTTACAATGCTTTTTCCATTATGTATACAGAGAAACTGAGACATAAACATGAATATATTCGTACACATTCATGGGTACAGGATGGATCCAGAATTCTTGTGATGATAGTTTGAAATCAAGTTTGTTCCACCCATAAATGTTTAGCAGCCTCAGGAATTTTTTTCCCAGAAGTTCATTTTAACTTTGGATTTAAGTCACATTGATAATAAGAAAATGTCTTTTCCCCTCCAGGTATTCCTCTGGTTGGTAACTTAAGAACAAGGCTCCTTGCACTTCATGTCCTTGAAGCTGTGCTGCCAGCTTGTGAATCTGGTGTAGAAGACGATCAAATGGCCCAGGTTTTTATTTTTAAAGTTATTAGAAGATGTTTTCTGTATTTGCAAAATGATTCACCCAAATCTGTACTTAACAGTCTCTTCAGTTGTAAATGTGTCTTTTATTCAATAGCATAACATTTACTTTTAGGACTGCTTTCTTTATTATTTCACCCCCAAGGAGAGAGTAAAAAATAAGTTATGGGGTGTGAGAAGTAGAGGGATAGAGAATACTCTGCAAGGTCAGAAGGAAAGAAAAATCTGGAATTTCTTACTAGGTTTGGACCTCTATAGGAAGAAATATGTGAGAGTATTTGTCCTAACCAGAGGTCTAAATAGTAAGGCAAAATGGGACCCGCTTTCTAATGAGTTAATATTTCTTTTTTTTTGAGATGGAGTCTCGCTCTATCGCCCAGCCTGGAGTGGGTGCAGTGGCACGATCTCAGCTCACTGCAGCCTCCGCCTCCTGAGTTCAAGTGATTCTCCTGCCTCAGCCTCCAAGTAGCTGGGACTACAGGCACATGCTACCATGCCAGGCTAATTTTTGTATTTTTAGTAGAGACGGGATTTCACCATGTTGGCCTGGCTGGTCTCAAACTCCCGACCTCAGGCGATCTACCCGCCTCAGCCTCCCAAAGTGCTTGGGATTACAGGCGTGAGCCACTGTGCCTGGCTTCTAATGGGTTACTACTTCTGAAAAGTGGTATTTAACTTATAACCACTAAAAGTAGCTGTTGAACACTGGTATAATCAAACTTCACCTGTGACTTAATATTACGGTTAACATGATACAGCTTTTCTAAAAATACTTAAAGTACTTTTTACAAATTTTATCCTTTTTTCTTCAATAAAACAGATTGTTGAGCGCTTATTTTCCCTTCTATCCGATTGTATGTGGGAGACACCCATTGCTCAGGCCAAACATGCTATTCAGATAAAGGAAAAAGAACAAGAAATAAAACTACAGGTAATTGGTTTTTCCTAAAAGGTGTTTCTTAACAGCATAAGTGAATATTCTGTCACTTGTCTCTGAATGCCTGTTCCTCTAAGGCACCTTGTTCTATCATTTATTCCATCTCCTCTCTCAGCATTCTGTCTCCCTCTCCACTGATTCCCTCCCCTCAGCTTATAACCATGCTTAACTCATTTCTCCTCTCCTGAATCACATTTTTATCTGTGAAGCCTTCTCTGTCTTCTCCCTTGTCCTGCACTACTAAGCTTCTTAGAAGAGTAATCTGCATGTTTCAGTCACTTTGTTTCGGTCACTTTCTTCTTCTTATTTCTTCAACCCGACCATTTATCTTCTATCAAAATGCAAAATTAAAGGACAAAGATAAGTGTTTGTTGCTAAATATAGTGTATCCTGTTTTTTCCACTTCTTACTTTACTTCTGGAAACTCTAGCCTTCTGTTATTTTCAAAACGCTTTCTCCTGGATCTTCTTATATTCTCTGCCAATCCTGATTCCTTTTGAAAGCAACTCTTTTTTGGTGCCACTTTTACCTTACCTTCATCCCGAAATGTTGGTGTTCCACAGAGTTTGATCCTTAGCTTTTCCAGCAGTCTCATCCATACCCAAAGCAGGGGACCAATCAAAGCATGTTGATGCTTTGATTTATGGTTTTAAAAGATCACTCTGCAGTGTCTTCCAAACTTAAATGCTAGCCTGGATGTCTCCCCCTCAAACCCTTCCCTGCACCCCCCCTTTTTTTGTCCCATTTCTGATTGAAAGCACCACCATTCACCTAGTTTCCCAAACCCAAATTCCTGGGAATTTTAGATTATCCTGATGTCCCCATGCATGTAGTCACTAGCCTCCATTGATTTATAGCTTGTGAATCCATCTCTCCATTTAACTTAATTTCTATCTTGGTTTTCATGATTCCACACTTTTCCTGGTTCTCCTTCTGCTTTGATAGAATGAGCTGTTCTCATTTTCCTTTGTAAGTTCTTCTTCTATTCAATCTAAGTGTTGGATTAATCCCCATTCCTTCTCAAAGAAACCTTATTTAGACTCATATGGCCATTTCTTATTCAGACTCGTTAATCCCCATTTCTTCTCAAAGAAATGTTATTCAGACTCATTTAAAACTTGATTCCCAAGTTTTAAATTCAAGTTCTGGCATTTCTCCTGAATTCTAGACTTATATCCCCATCTTCTACTAGTCTTACCACTTAAATGTCTAATAGGCATCTCATACTCAGTATGTCAAAAATAGCGCCCTTAGTTTAATCACATTCTGTTTCTTCCCCCAGGCTTTCCCAGCCTGCTAGTGAGTTACTCAAGTGAAAAACCTAGGAGTCATCTTGATTCCTCACCCCCATTTCTCCGTCCATACAATCTCTAGATTCTGTTGGCTTGTCTTTAAGATGTAACTTGAATTTGCCTACCTCCTCATCTCTTCTGTCATCACTCTATTCCAAGCCATTATCATCTCTGGCCTGAACTATGCAGTAACCTCCTAACTGTTCTCTCTGCTTCCATTGTTATGCCCTAAAGTCCATTCTCTGCACAGGGTCCAGAATGAACTTTTAAAATTGTAAATCAGAGCATGGTGGTCCCCTGCTTAAAATACTCCAATTTTCTCATCATTCTTGGGATAAAATCTAGGGTTCCTTATCCTCTCCCCTTTGCTCACTATAGTCTAAGCAACTTGCCTTCTTCTTCTTGTATTTCTTGAATACAGTAATCCTGCTCATTCCTTAGGGCTTTAAACTGGCTATTACCTCTAGATATGTTTCTTAGACATTTCTTGTCATTCAGGTCTCAATTATCTCATCTTCAGAGAGTCCTTCCCTAATCAATCTAGAGAGTTGCCACACACTCTTTGTCATGTCACCTGCTTTAATTTCAACATATCACTTAATCTTTGTATTATCTTATTTATTTATTTTTTCTCTCTCTCTTCCAAAATAAGTTCTATGAGAGCAGAGACCTAATACCCTGCTGAATATGGAGGACCTGATAGGATACCTGGCAGAGAATAGATGCTTAATAAATGCACATTGAATGAATGAATTCAGGCCCTCACAATTTTTTTTTTTTTTTTTTGAGACAGAGTTTTGCTCTGTCACCCAGGCTGGAGTGCAGTGGCACAATCTCGGCTCACTGCAACCTCTGCCTTCTGGGTTCAAGTGATTCTTCTGTCTCAGCCTCCTGAGTAGCTAGGATTACAGGTACCCACCACCATACCTGACTAATTTTTGTATATTTAGTAGAGACAGGGTTTCACCTTATTGGCCAGACTGATCTCAAACTCCTGACCTTGTGCTCTTCCCACTTTGGCCTCTCAAAGTGCTGGGATTACAGGCGTGAGCCACCACACCCGGCCTCCTTACTATTTCTTACCTGAACTTGTAGCTGATTAGTCAGTCTCTCTGCCTTCATCCTATATACCCTTGGTAAAATGATGTTTATAAAGCACAGATGTGATCAGAGATCTGCTGTATACATCATTCTGTGTGGGCTTCCCTAATGTCAGTAGAGTAAAATTCAAACAATAGGACACACAGGGTTTTCCATGATTTGATTTCTTCTCTCTCTGGACTTGTTTTCTGCCAGTTTCATCTTCCAGTCTTTACATACTGCTTGTCTTTAAATCACTGAACTCTGTTGCACCTCTCTGCCTTGGCACATGCTGTACACACTGCCTCTTAAAATGCCTCTCTCCTTTGACCAGCTGCTTACTGCCTTATCATTCAGGACTCAACTTAGAAGTCACCTCCTTTTGGACATTACCTTGTCCTTCTCAAGCATGGTTAGACACACTTTTATGTTTCTACTATACCTATTATGTAATTTTGGTTTTTCTCCCACTGTAATACTAGCATTATGTATTTGTCTTCTGTCCACTAATGACGGGAAGAGACCATGCTCTATTTATCATTGTGTTCCTGTAGGCCTGCACAGTAACTGATTCATAGTAGATACATAATAAATATTTGTGGAATAAAACCAAGGAGCCTCAGAATGTATCTTACCTGAGATGTGGGTTACTCCAAAATACTGACCCAGCTTCTTTTCTGGTAGAAGCAGGGCGAGTTGGAAGAAGAAGATGAGAATCTTCCTATCCAAGAAGTATCCTTTGACCCAGAGAAAGCTCAGTGTTGCCTAGTGGAGAACGGACAGATTTTAACTCATGGCAGTGGAGGGAAAGGATATGGATTGGCATCTACAGGAGTAACTTCTGGGTGCTATCAGTGGAAGGTATGTAGAAAATCTAAGTAGTTTTTAGCATTTTGTCTTTTAGTCCTTTTTTCCCCCCAGTTCTTATAATAAATGTGTAGAAAGACTGAAAAAAAAATCATGATATGTAAATGTTCTATTATTATGTAAGATAATATAAATGGAAACCAAGTGAAGGATATACAGGAACTCTGTGCTATTTTCGTAACCCTTATAATTCTAAAGTTATCTCAAAAAATTTTTTAATGGATGTTTAAAATCATGCTATAGCCCTCCCATAAGGAGTTACACAGAAAACATTTTCCTCTAGCAATGAAAATGAAGCAACGTGTGTGATGTTTTTGTCTAGGAAAGCCCATTAGAGATTCAGTGCCCACAGGTTTTATAGGGAACTATTCATATTGGTACCCTCTGCCTGACATGTACTAAAATTTTAGATTCCCAGAAGGAAAGCTAGTATTTAGCATAAACCATATTGTTCGTACAATCTAGATACAATAAGCCAGCCTATATCAGTTGGGTAAAATTTTTATCAGTATAGGGGACTGTTTACCAGTCAAGTTCTCCCATGCCAGCCAAGGGCCAACATTGCAAGCAGGCATTTCTAAGGATAGTAGTCTGTGTTGTGTTAACTCCTCCTTTTGCACAGTCTACTCCTTTATCTCTTGGGCATGGTGTATATACAGTAAAACTATCAATAGGACCCCATGCAGCGGGATAAGATAGACCAGTAATATTCACTTCACTTGTGCATTTTGGGGGTCCTAGACTTAGCCAGTTACAACAGATCTCATTAACCAACAGGTCTATCTGAAAAAGCCATGTGGCTTCATTCTTAAGCTTTTGTCTTACTTTTAAAATGTAGATTAGGCATCATTTTAGCACAGGACAACTCTGGCCAGTCCGGGACTGAGGTATTATCATGATAAGGTGCACACACAAGAAATATAATCCCTTAGGGCATATGTGTTGCCCTTGGAAACAAAGAGTTTATAATTATTAGGGCATCTCTAATCAGAACATATAATAGGCAGCACAGGTTAACATGACACCAATGTCACCTGCCCCCATGGGGCCTTCCACTCTGTGCTCCCAGTTCAGTGTGAATAATTAAATTGAGTCTTGGTTTCAGAGGGACCGTCTGAAAGCAGTCGGTTTTAAAGGATTTTGTTTTCTGTGACATCATTCCTATCTCAAGAGTGTGGATGACATCTCGAGGTGTTCTGTGGAAATTGCAGGAACTGGAGCCACCCACTGTTGTCTTTTGACAGACTTGACAAATTTGATGAGAGGCTCAGCAGTCAGTTTGAATTTAAAGTGCTCACAGCAGCTTTCAAGACAAAATAGTTTTGTTTTCTTTTGTTTGTTTTTGTTGAGATGGAGTCTCGTTCTGTCGTCCAGGCTGGAGTGCAGTGATGGTCTGATCTTGGCTCACTGCAACCTCCGCCTCCCGGGTTCAAGCGATTCTCCTGCCTCAGCGTCCCAAGTAGCTGGGACTGCAGGCACCTGCCACCACGCCTGGCTAATTTTTTGTATTTTTAGTACAGACAAGGTTTTGCCATGTTGGCCAGGCTGATCTCAAACTCCTGACCTTGGCTTCCGAAAGTGCTGAGATTACAGGTGTGAGCCACCACACCTGGCCCAATAGATTTTTCCCCCCTAGAAGATAGAGAACTTTTAGGAACAGTTCTGAAAAACAGATCATTAATGCCCTCCCCACTCCATATTTTCCCAAGTCTTGAGTTTTTGTTTTTTCTCTGTATGAAATTGAGTGTCCCATTTAGTAATTCCAACTTTAAATTTTTTAATTTTTAAAAATCATTTTTTATTTTTATTTAGACCTTTTGTCCAGAAGGATTGGATGCAAGAAGAAGAGTTTTCGTACAAAGACATTTGCATATACAACTTAACCAGAAAGGTTAGGAATTGGCCAGGACAAAATTTCAGTTACAGTTTATTTTTTTCAAAATAGGTTTATAAAATCTTCTGCGTCTTTCATCCTAATCATTTATCCAGTGAGCAGTCTGGAAAAGATGAGTTTCTTTCTGGAAACAGTTTTATTTAATAAACTGCCTTATTGGTATGTGTTATCAGGAGAAAGGTGAGGGATGCAGAGTCAAATGATTAGTCCCTTGTTGCAAACTGCAACTATTCTAGAAAGCTTAACATGTTGGGATGTCACCTGGGGGTGTTGAAAGTACAATCTCTTAAAGAGTGGATGGAAGTATATTGCTCCCAGAAATCAAGCTCTTTTCATGGGTACCTGCAAGAGACCTGGACAGTCCAGCCAGCATCCAAGATGTTTTTCAGACTTTGTGGGCCCACAGAGGGGGAGTGTTCCAAATCCACAACAGTCCCAGATTTTGAGTTTTGTTCATTCAGCTCGTGCCTGCTTTTAGCTGAGCACAACTCACTTTGGGTTGAAATAACCTAGAGCACACAGTGTCAGGTTTTAGCTTAGAGTCAGGTCCAGGCAATTAGAATGTGTGAGTTCAGGATTCCAAGCTGTGAGCTTTTTGGGGCAGCAGTTAAATCTAGACGGAGCCAGTTATGGGGGCATGTGCCTGTAGTACCGGTACTTGGAAGGCAGAGGCTAGAGGATTGCTTGAGCCCAGGAGTTTGAAGTCACCGTGAGCTCTTGTTTACACCACTGCATGCCAGCCTGGGTAACAGAAGGAGACCCCATCTCTTAAAAACAAAAACAAACCCTGGATGGTGTAGGACCTGACTATAGTGTTTTAAGTCCAGCCTTGAAAACAAGGCTTTTCTAAGCTCTATTTGCTTGCCAATCTTGGAGTCCAAATTGACTCACTCAAAAATATGTACTTAGGCTAGAAAGTCATCAGCCTGTAAGTGTTAGACGTATGATTTTATAAGAACTCATTAGCCACTGAATGTTTTTTAAAACTAAAAGCACATCTCTATATCTCCATCTACAGCTTGCCTCTCTTTTATTTTATCTCCTTTTTCCCAGAGGCTCCAATAGGAAAAAATCATAGCAAAAACCCACCAGTTATAGACACTTGTTTTGTTTCTAAAATAGAGTTTAAATTCCAATTTAAACTACCCACCAGTGACAAAAAGGCAAGTAAGTTGTGTTCCACTAATATGTTTTTCTTTTGAAGCTTTCTCTGATCAGGATGATACTTTAGCATTTATGAAGTTACAAGTTTGTAACATTTTGCATCTTAATTTTTTTTTTTTTTTTTTTTTTTTGGAGACAGAGTCTAGCTCTGTCACCCAGGCTGGAGTGTAGTGGCACAAGCTCGGCTCCCTGCAACCTCCACCTCCCAGTTTCAAGGGATTCTCCTGCCTCAGCCTCCCGAATAGGTGAGACTGGAGGCCCGTATCACCATGCCTCGCTAATTTTTGTGTTTTTAGTAGAGATGAGGTTTTACCATGTTGGCCAGGCTGGACTCGAACTCCTGACCTCAAGTGATCCGCCTGCCTCGGCTTCCCAAAGTGCTGAGATAACAGGCGTGAGCCACTGCGCCCAGCCTTTGCATCTTTTTTTTAAAATCATACTTCCAGATGTAGTCGCCACAAAACAAAGCTGTTTTTAAAAGTTTTCTTCCTCTCTTCTCACATCTTAAGTTTACTCAAACCTCTAGCAATCAATTTAGCATTTACAAGGTCCATTGTGGCAGGGGGAGAACCTGCTGTAGCAATAGCAGCAGCCCAGCTTAAGAAAATAGCTGGAGTAGTTCCTTGCTATTCTTGTTTGTTTGTTTGTTTTTGTATATTTTGTAGAGATGGGGTTCTTGCTGTCTTGCCCAAGGTAGTCTCAAACTCCTGGCCTCAAGTAGTCCTCCCTCCTTAGCCTCCCAAAGTGCTAAGATTGCAGGTGTGAGCCACTACACCCACACTCAAAGCTATCAGGGATTTTTGAACCCTTTCCCCTCCCACTGGAGGAGAGAGCAACTACAAGCTAATTTTTCTACTCTGGTTCATCTAAAGCCCACTTGTGGGAATATTTGGGCCCTTTCTCTTCAGGAAAGAAGTTGTTCCTAGAAGAAAGAACAGCATAGTTTTTACCTAAGCTGCTCTTTTTTCCTAACTTTAGCTAGCAAGGCCAAGAGCATCCAGGGTAGCAAACCAACTCTCTTGTGGTTGGATTTATCTTAAAAATTGATAGGTAACTTTTCCCCTTCACAACAGATAGCAGCTCACCTTCTGTTTCACACTATGTGTAACTCCACAGCCACCTAGGTACCAGAGTTTTATCTTTTCCTTTCGTCTCTTTCTTTTTCCCCAGCAATATTTAACTATATTCTAATGCATCAGGGTTGTTGTAGTGAATCTCATTGCTGCCACTGCTAAATCTTGAGTCCCCAAGACCACCCTCACATTCAGAGATTCACTAGAAGGACTCGTCAGACTCCACATGTTGATACACTCATGACGGAGACTTACTATAATGCTGCAGTGAGGATATACCCAGATAATAAGGGAAGGACACAGGTGAGGTATAGAAGAATCCATGTACAGATTTCCTTCTGTTCTCTCCCTCCCATGAGCACAAGTGCACAAGCTTTCCCCAGCAAGAAAAATAACATGTGTGTGATGTTTCTAGAGAACCCCATTAGAGATTGAGAACCCAAGGTTTTTAATGGGGGCTGGTCACATAGACACCTTCAACCTGACATGTACCAAAATTTCATACTCCCAAAAGGAGAGCAAGTATTCAGCATAGACCACATTGTTTGTTTAAATGTTCTAGGTCAGTGAGTCATGTTTGTCACTTAAGGGAAGTTTTTTGATTTTGTTTTTTCTTTAAATCAGTGTAAGAAACTTTACTAGTCAAATTCCCAGATACTAGCCAAAGACCAGTGTTGCAAGCATGCCTTTTTGAAAATAGTAGTAGTCACACTAGGTTTAGTGGCTGATGCCTGTAAACCCAACACTTTGGGAGGCTGAGGTGGGAGGATTGCTTGAGGCCAGGAGTTCAAGACCAGACTGTGTAACAAGACCTCATCTTTACAAAAAATAACTAGCCAGGCATGATGGTGTACACCTGTAGTCCTAGTTACTCAGGAGACTGAGGCAGGAGAATTGCTTGAGTCCAGGAATTTGAAGCTTCAGTGAGCCATGATCATGCTACTATGCTCCAGCCTGGGAAACAGAGTGAGATCCCATCTCTTTAGAAAATTACAAACAAAACAAAACACCTAGTCTCAGGCTTGCCATATTAACTCTTTTTCTAAACCAAAGTATATGTAAGAGAGTAGTTAAAATCTATATGTAAAGAGTTAAAATTTTTCATTAATTTCTGGACTAAACATACTTCCTCAGCTTCATTATTAAGTTGTAGGTTAGAATTGCTTATTTTAAATACTATAGATATTCAAAGGTTATTCTAAATATTCTGCAAGATAAAGAATAAGTTTGTTTTAAAATCTTTCTAAATTGATGCGATTATTTTCATATTATTTTCACTTATGCTGAAAAGAACATGTTTCCATAAATGCATTAGTATTATTTATAAACATATTCTCAGTATTGGTTAATGCAGTTAATAGTATATAAATATATTTTTTGAGTATTAATGAATATCCCACTTTTATTTTAGTTTTATATTGTGAAGGAAAACAGAGGGAATGAAGGCACATGTGTTGGAGTTTCTCGCTGGCCAGTACATGACTTTAACCACCGCACTACCTCGGATATGTGGCTGTATAGGGCCTACAGTGGTAACCTCTATCACAATGGAGAACAGACTCTCACATTGTCCAGCTTTACTCAAGGAGATTTCATTACTTGTGTGTTAGACATGGAAGCCAGGACCATTTCTTTTGGGAAAAATGGAGAGGTACTGACACCCATTCACAAGCATTACATTTTTCTTGTTTCTATTTATAGTCAACTTGGTTATTTAAGTGCCATTTATTCAGTTTATAGATTATCTACTCGTCTCTCCTTTCTCTCTAATACTTTCTGGTTCTTAAAACATTTATTAACAATAAACAGGAAGATAGTTAAATGCCAATAAGATTTTTGAAACAGATGAACACATTATGATAACTTATTATATGTAGAATTTTCTTGGTTAGCAAGGTTAATTGAGAATTTGATCTGGTAACTTTTGTCCTGTCTCGTAAAAGCTTTCAGTTCTAATGTGGTTAGATATTGTCAATTTAAAAAATTTCTGTTTCCTTTTTCTTTTCCTCACCACTGCCACACTGTAGGAACCCAAATTAGCTTTTGAAGATGTGGATGCAGCAGAGTTGTACCCATGTGTGATGTTCTATAGTAGCAATCCAGGGGAAAAGGTAATGAAGTCTCAAACCTTTATTTAAGAATATTTGTTACTTTATTGTTTAGCATCAGATGGAGTTTATAAATATAATAAGCTGTTTCTTCTGCCATTAAAAGTACCTGACTTAGGTAATCCATTCTTCTAGAAGAAGGTTACTTTCAGAAATGGACTTTATGATGTATTAATATTAAGACACTATTTCATGTTCTGGCAATTTGAATACAGTGAGTCAACTTTCAAACATATGTACAGTCACAAGAACTATAGGAACTAGTTTAGGGATAATCTAATTCATTGGCAATTATGGATATGAGAGAGAAATCTAGACATAATCTTAAATGTAATAAGATGCTATCAGCTGAATAATAGAAGTTCTAGTCATAATGAGGAACTACCTTTCATGCAGCTGGGGGAATTTTCAGGTGTTGTAGATGGTGTGAATTTGAACTTCATGACAACAGTATTAATAGGATACCCTCCATTGTAAACTTTCTTTTTCACCTCATCTAAAACCCAGGCAGAGAAAAACTTTGTGATCTCCCTGTGCTGGTGGGTGGATTTTTTTCCCCCCTACTCCATCCTTTCACTTGCGAATGCATAGTACAGCTTAAGTCAAGTCTCGAGAATTTCTAACCATTATGTAGTAGAAAGCTTTCAAGTTATATCATGTGTAATATTTCCATAATGAAATTGCTGGACCTGGTAAATTCTAACAAAGAAAATTACCTTTTCTGTGTTTTTAAAAATACATATTTTTAATGTCAAGGAATTATAATTTAAGACTAGCTGGGAACTGTTTCTTGGACAGTCAGGCAACCAAAACTGAACTGGAGATGAAGTAAAGATGCAGCCCAGTGCCTGATATCATCCCTTGCCCTATGTAGGTTTGCAGCCCAAAGTAGTTTCTGTCATGTTCTGGTTCAAATTTTCATGTTATTTTTACTTATGCTGAAAAGAACATGTTTCTTTAAATGCATTAGTATTATTTATAAGCATATTCTCAGTATTGGTTAATGCAGTTAACCAATGATGGCCTGGTGCTTTCTGCCATCTGTGAACCTTGAAGAGATTCATTCAGCCTTAGACTATGTATCAATCAATTTATTCTGTCTAGAAGGCATTTTTGATAAATTTTAGAACCTTTGAGAAACACAATACTAATAGTCGTTAACTTTTTTTTTGACATTTACAGTGTGACTGGCACTGTACTAATAAGCACTTTATGTGCATAATCTCATTTAATCTTTAACTGTAGGAGACAGATGCTATTATTAGTGTCAGTTTTTAAATGAAAAGCTAAGACTTAGAATGATTAAATAATTTCCTAAGATTATACAAAGTTATTACTTGAAGCCAAGTTTTGCTGCTCTTTTAACTTTTGTGTCTTATTTGCAATGTGTATCCAGATTGTGACTATTCCAAATGTTCAGATGTATGATTTTACTTTTGCACCCCTTGAACAATGTAAAATGTCCAGGATTCATTATTCTAGAGTCTTGAGGACGAGAAAGAGTATATCCTTAAGGCTTATTTTAGACTAAATTGAGTCAGTCACATAAGGCTTGGTCTCTATATTCATCTTTCAAATTGTCCTAGCATCTCTGGAATTCGTGAGTTATAGGAAATTTAAACAGGGCAGCTTATTCCAGTGGACCATACTACTACTAACTTCAGTGTGTCTGTAACATTTCCTTACTCTTTGGGGGTGAGTTGGTATATAATTCACAACTATGAAGAGACCCAAATACTAGTTCAACATGGGATTCTACATGTTAGAATTTATAGTGTCTAAGAAAAACTATTAATAGCATATGTTTTTCACCCTCTTTACTTTTATATAGGTGAAAATTTGTGATATGCAGATGCGTGGCACACCCCGAGACTTACTTCCAGGAGACCCTATTTGTAGTCCAGTAGCAGCAGTGCTGGCTGAGGCCACTATTCAACTCATCCGTATCCTTCACCGAACAGACCGTTGGACTTACTGCATTAACAAAAAAATGATGGAAAGGCTGCACAAAATTAAGATATGTATTAAAGAGTCAGGTCAGAAGCTAAAGAAAAGCCGCTCGGTTCAGAGCCGAGAGGAAAATGAAATGAGAGAGGAGAAGGAGAGCAAAGAGGAAGAGAAAGGTAAACATACTAGGCATGGCCTCGCTGACCTCTCAGAGCTGCAGCTGAGGACTCTTTGCATAGAGGTGTGGCCTGTGCTGGCTGTGATAGGAGGAGTTGATGCTGGTCTTAGAGTTGGAGGTCGGTGTGTTCACAAGCAAACTGGGCGCCATGCCACGCTGCTGGGAGTGGTCAAAGAGGGCAGCACGTCTGCCAAGGTCCAATGGGATGAAGCAGAAATTACCATCAGGTATGATCTGTTGAGTTACACTTTTAGCAAACGAGTATATAATGGTGAAATAGACCATTGCCTGTCGACAGTGAGTAATGACGTATTTTAGGTGAGCTGCCAGTTAACTTTTAAAAATATTTCTCGTGCAACTAGGTGTTCGTACTGTAATTTCTTAAAGGATAATTTCCTAAACTCATGTTCTTTGAAATACTAGTGGGTTTTAAAAATACATAGTCATTTTGTTTTGGGGAAAAAATGGTAAGCTCGTTAGTTTATATGTTTAAGTGGGATTCTTCTTCCAATTTTTCATTTGGCTTTTTGCATTTTGATCATTTCTGTTACACACTGGCATAGTAAAAAGCCAGCCAGCTAATCTGTTCATTGCATTTTATGGTTGCAAGGCTCTGAATATTGGATATGAATGTTTGATGGACTGAAATTAGGCTTTGCATTATCAGTATTTTTAAGTATTCTTCCTTTTTATAAAACCACTTATTTCTGTCCTCTTAATGTAAACATTTTGAATATGTGAAAATTACATTTACTTGACTCAAACAGGGTATTTAAAAGCATTTAGATGTGTTTGCATTCAGAGAGGATTTGTGCAAAGTACAGATTTCCTATGTTTACAAGGAAATGCAGGGTGAGCATCCCAAATCCAAAAATTCAAAATCCAAAATGCTCCAGTGGGTATTTCCATTGAGCATCATGTTGGTGCTCAGAAAGTTTCGGGTTTTCACTCGAAGGAGATGCTCATTGAAGCATTTCAGATTTTGGATTTTTGGATTTGGGATGCTCAGCTGGTAAGTACAATGTAAATATTCCAAAATTTGGGGAAAAATATTCTGAAATCCGGAACACTTCTGATCCCATGCATTTTGGATAACGGATACTCATCTTGTCAAGTATCTTCTTTGATAAGGAGACTCATTTATCTAATGATTCTACATAATTATATCATTTGAAAATATGGATTTATTGGTGATATTATATAATTGTTCATTATACTGCCCAGTGTGATTCCTGTAAAGTTACATGTTGATATGACATAGAACAATATCTTTTTAAATTTTAGTTTATTTTATTATTTATTTTTTTGAGATGGAGTCTCGCTCTGTTGCCCAGGCTGGAGGGCAATGGCACGATCTTGGCTCAGTGCTACTTCCGCCTCCCGGGTTCAAGCAATTCTCCCACCTCAGTCTTCTGAGTAGCTGGGATTACAGGCACCCACCATCACGCCCAGCTAATTTTTGTATTTTTGTAGAGATGGAGTTTCACCATGTTGCCCAGGTTGGTCTTGAACTCCTGACCTCAAGTGATCCATCTGCCCCGGCCTACCAAAGTGCTGAGATTATAGGCATGAACCACTGAGCCTGGCCAGAACAATATCTAAAATAGTGGTTCTTTGTGGTTTGGGAGTGGTACTGTTTCAGAATTTAGTGAACGCTATGGATCATCTTAGCCAAAAAATACATGTACATAAACTTTACACACAATTTCAGGGGTTAATGGACTCTACCTTCCTCTCCATTCTACCAAGCTAAGAAACCAATGACAACTTTACAGAGTGGCATGGAAGTGTCTACCTTTCCTCTCATTCTTTGCCTTGTTTCAGAGAGGATTTATGATGCCTTGTTAAGATGCATACAGTAGGCGGGGCTGGGTGGCTCACACCTGTAATCCCAGCACTGTGGGAGGCAGAGGCAGGTGGATCACCTGAGGTCAGGAGTTTGAGATCAGCCTGGCCAATGTGGCGAAACCTTCTTTCTGCTAAAAATACAGAAAATTAGCCAGGCCTGGTGGTGCGCACTTGTAATCCCAGCTACTCAGGAAGCTGAGGCAGGAGAATCTCTTGAACTCAGTAGACAGAGGTTGCAGTGAGCTGAGATCATGCCATTGCACTCCAGCCTGGGTGACAGAACGAGACTCCGTCTCCAAAAAAAAAAAAAACAGATGCATACAATATAGCAAAATAAGTAAATTAATAAAACAAGAAAAATGAGCCTAGAGGAAAATATGATTAGGAAGGTAGTATAGAACCAAGATTTTAGGTTAGAACAATAAAACTTTATACTAGCAAAAGCTTTTTATTACATTTTGTATAATTATATCATTCTTAAACTTCAGAAAATTCTTGCCAATATCAGGAAATATGTAATTATATTTTGGCTTAAACTATAGAGGCATTAATTGAGACTACAAAGTAAACTTTTTTATGAAATGAAGTCCTCTCTGAAATAAGTTACAAATAACCATTTATAAACTAGATTTATTATACAAAATTTCTGACTAGCTTACATCAAATTCTATCTGACAAACCTCCTGTTTTTGTAAGTAAAGGTGTACAGCCACACCCATCTGTTTAGTTATATCAGTGGCTGCTTTTGCACTGTGATGGCAGGGTTGAGTGGTTGTAGCTGAGACCGTGTGCCCTGCAGAGTCTAAAATATTTCCTCTCTGGCCCCTTATGGAAAGTTTGCTAACTCTTGACATACGTTATATATTAGTGAATATTCTTATTTGAAAGCACATGCACATTTCATTGCTTCTGCACTTAGCATCACATCTCCCCATTTTCTCATAGTAGACTCATTTTTCTCTGTGTTTGTAATGATTAGTTTGTGTAAATTATTCTCTGTATTGTGTACATGATGCACCTTATTTTGTCTGCATTATTTTCCGTACCTTCCTCCTGTCTTTCCCTCACTTGCTTCTTCCTGTGTCATTCTGATCTTTATTAAAGCTTCCCAACTTTTTGGTCGCCTAGTGATACTCCATTGTATAATCTGGAACCCTGTGAACCATTGCCGTTTGATGTGGCGCGATTCCGAGGCCTGACGGCTTCTGTGCTGCTGGACCTAACGTATCTGACTGGCATTCACGAAGACATGGGGAAACAGAGCACCAAGCGACATGAGAAGAAACACCGACATGAATCCGAGGAGAAAGGGGATGTTGAGCAGAAACCTGAGAGTGAATCCGCTTTAGATATGAGAACAGGCCTAACATCTGATGATGTCAAAAGTCAGGGTACCACAAGCTCCAAATCAGAAAATGAAATTGCTTCATTTTCTTTAGATTCAACACTGCCAAGTGTGGAATCCCAACATCAAATAACAGAAGGGAAAAGAAAAAATCATGAACATGTGTCCAAAAACCATGACGTAGCCCAGTCAGAAATCAGAGCAGTCCAGCTGTCCTATCTTTACCTCGGTGCTATGAAATCACTTAGTGCCCTTCTTGGCTGTAGTAAATATGCTGAGCTGTTGCTGATACCAAAAGTTCTGGCTGAAAACGGCCACAACTCAGACTGTGCAAGTTCTCCAGTTGTTCATGAAGACGTGGAGATGCGAGCAGCCCTGCAGTTCTTGATGCGACACATGGTGAAGCGAGCAGTCATGCGGTCACCCATAAAGAGAGCATTGGGATTAGCTGATCTTGAACGAGCTCAAGCCATGATCTATAAATTAGTGGTTCATGGGCTTTTGGAAGACCAGTTTGGGGGCAAAATTAAGCAAGGTATGTTATCTGATTTTTTTTTTTTTTTTTTTTTTTTTGCTATTGTGCTGTTGAGATTATGTTCATAATTGTTAGAAGTGATACATTCTGTAAGTGATTTGTAAAAAAAAATTTTGGTCAAAGCAATTTTCACATCACTTTTTCTTTAAGGAAAACAGTTCTTTTTTGTTATTTTTGTATTAGTAATCTTCTGTCTATAATTTTGCTATTTTACACCTGCACCACTGTTAGGACACAGCAATTATTACTACATTTTGTAAAACAAAACTTAATTCATACCAAAAAATGTATTTATTGATCTGACTCAAAATACATAGTATTCTGGCAAGCGCAGTGGCTCACGCCTATAATCCCAGCACTTTGGGAGGCCGAGGCAGACAGATCACTTGAGGCCAGGAGTGCCTGGCCAACATGGCGAAACCCTGTCTCTACTAAAAATACAAAAATTTACTGGGCATAGTGGCACGTGCCTTTAATCCCAGCTACTCAGGAAGCTGAGATAGTAGAATCTCTTGAACCCGGGAGACAGAGTTACAATGAGCCAAGATTGTGCCATTGCATTCAAGCCTGGGTGGCTGAGCGAGACCCTGTCTCAAAAAAACAAACAAAAGCGAAATAAAATACATGGTATTCTGGTATCTTCTCAGAGACATTTTAAAGGAAATTAATTAAAGTCTCTACTTTCATAGACTGCATATTGCATGTTAAAAAAAAAAGAGCCCCTGTTTTATCTTGTGTCCTCACATTTGGGGAGAATGTGAATTGAGAAATAAAAATGAGATTCATTCAGTAAATGTTTATTGAGTGCCTACTATGTGTTGGGTACTTTCTTAGGTTCTGGAGAGGCAGCAGTTAAAACAAAGTCCCTTGCCTTCATGGAGTTTATATTGTTTTTCCTTCTCCCCCTTCTTCTTTCCCTTTTTGCTTATTCCTTTTCTTCTTGACTTAGCTTAGACAGTAAGGAGAGAGAGAGAGAGAGAGAGAGAGGAGAGAGAGAGAGAGAGAGAGAGAGAGAGATACATGGTGTACGTAAGTAGGAATGTTAAGATCATGATGATTATGAGGTAGCGTGGCTTTTTATCAAACTTAATAGAATTACTTGTCTTTGTAGCAACTCATATTTTAGTTATGTTTATTTGTAGGCTTCCTTAACAGATTAAAATATACGTATATATGTATAAATACTTCGTAAACTTTTAGACATGTTAACTAAGTGGGTTTTTTAATGAAATTGTCCTTTTTAAATCGTGAAGTTTCTATCTAGGTTTTTGCTCTTCTTGTATTTACATGCCTTTATCTTTGCCTATTTGTAGATTAAAGATAGGCATCAAAATGAAAGTGTGAAGGAAACACAGTTTTAATGATTGGATACCTTAGAGAACCTCTTGTCAGATCTTACAACCAAAAGTGAGACTTTTTTTGTTTTTAAGAGAACCCACTTCTCTAAAAACAGAAATGTATAATTACAAGGGCTCATTACAATACTGCCTGTAGAGTCTGGAACTAATGAGTACAATAGTGAATACAAAGATGTACATATGTAAGAATATTTTTTTCTGTCAATCTTTCATAGAAATTGATGCTTGTGAAATATATTTAGAAACTTTTAAATTAAAAAGGTAGAAGTTTTTTATTCCCACTGTTATTTTTGAAAAAACAAATCCTTACTACTTTCTTAACCTTTATTTTGGTTTCTAGAGATTGATCAACAAGCCGAAGAAAGTGACCCTGCCCAGCAGGCACAGACACCGGTTACTACTAGCCCATCAGCCTCAAGCACGACCTCCTTTATGAGCAGCTCTCTGGAGGACACCACAACTGCCACCACTCCAGTCACTGACACAGAAACAGTGCCTGCATCCGAGTCCCCTGGAGTGATGCCTCTTAGTCTTCTCAGGTAGAGAAGTTGACCTTTAATGTCTGCCATACTGATGCCTGTGTTTCTGAAGGCACAGTTGTCCTCTTACGAATAGTATGCCCAGCTGAATCTTGGTGTTCTAGAGCTAGAAAGAACCTAAGAGATCATATAGTCAAGCTCATTTTACTGAAGTTGGAAATGTCCCTCAGAAGTTTAATAACTTACCCAAAATCTCACAGCCAATTAGTGGTGATCCCAGGTCTAATCAACTGTGGTGCTGACCAGCAAGTACTCTAACATTCTCTCTCTTACCATGATCTTTTTTTTCCCCTAAGTTTTTGAGTATTTTTTTCCTCAAAAAGTAAATACTTGTATTTTATTCTTTTTTTAAAAAAATTTTTATTTATTTATTATTTTTGACAGAGCCTTGCTCTGTTGTCCAGGCTGGAGTGCAGTGGCGCGATCTTGGCTCACTGCAAGCTCTGCCTCCCAAGTTCACGCCATTCTCCCACTTCAGCCTCCCAAGTAGCTGGGACTACAGGCGCCATCCACCATGCCCGGCTAATTTTTTTGTATTTTTAGTAGAGATGGGATTTCACTGTGTTAGCCAGGTTGGTCTTGGTCTCCTGACCTCATGATCCACCTGCCTCGGCCTCCCAAAGTGCTGGGATTACGGGCATGAGCCACCATGCCCAGCCTGTATTTTTATTCTTAAAAAAATTTCAAGCAACTCTGCTTTTCAAACAAAAGAGCATGTCTTATGATGCTTCTTCAGCCAACTCTATTTTAATAAGTTTGTAAATTTCAAGTGATGCTTACTTACTTAAATTTATTTTTGCTTTAATTTGCCAGATGTATACACAAATGAAAACTTTTGAGAGAAGAACCTTCAGGGAGAGACTGTTTTGTGAGCTCTCTTAACTATGACTTAAGTGAAATAAGGGAAGCAGAATGGTTAGCCTCCCTTTTTTTTCTTTCCACTCTTTCCTTAGTTGAGAAAACATTATGATTCCCACTGTGTAGACTGACATCTTAAATAGTGGAACAGGGTAATGTCTATTACAGTGATTCTCAATTTTTGGTGTGCCCAAGAACCACCTAGGAAACTTTTTAAAGCTCTAGGGCTGTATCCCTTAGCAAGTCTGATTCAGTAGGTCTGGTGGGGCTCATAGTTTACATTTTAATTAAGTTTCCCTAGTGATTCTGATGTAGTGGCTTCAGTGTACACTTTGAGAATTACTGCTGTGGTCTTGTGCAGGAGTACAATCCTAGTACCATTTTCAGTCCCCACATACCTCCTACTTCTTAGCTCTCTCACTGGAATAACAGTTTCAGGAGGTGCGTCTGTTCAAGGAATAAGGAAGATAGAGGAATAATAGGTCATTCTTTTCTCTCTCTCTCTCTTTTTTTTTTTTTTTAAAGAGACAGCGTCTCACTCTGTCACTGAGATTGGACTACAGTGGCACAGTCATAGTTCATTGCAGCCTCAAAGTCTTCTAGGTTCAAGCCATCCTCCTGCCTCAGCCTCCTGAGGAGCTGGGACTACAAGTGTACCACCATACCTGGCTAATTTTTTTTTTTTTTTTTTTGAGACAAAGTTTTGCTCTTGTTGCCCAGGCTGGAGTGTAATGGCATGATCTCGGCTCACAGCAACCTCAGCCTCCTGGGTTCAAGCAATTCTCTTGCCTCAGCCCCCTGAGTAGTTAGGATTATAGGCCTGTGCCACCACGCCCGGCTAACTTTTTGTATTTTTAGTAGAGATGGGGTTTCTCCATGTTGGTCAGGTTGGTTTCGAACTCCCAACCTCAGGGGATCCACCCACCTTGGCTTCCCAAAGTGCTGAAATTACAGATGTGAGCCACCATGCCTGGCCCCTGGCTAATTTTTAAAAATTTTTTTGTAGAGATGGGATCTTGCTTTGTTGCCCAGGCTTGTCTTGAACTCCTGGCCTCAAGTGATCCTCTGGCCTCAACCACCTAAAGTATGCTGGTATTACAGGTGTGAGCCACCATGCTTGCCTGATAGGACATTCTAATATGGTTTTTAATCCCTTTGGCAATTACGGAATTCAAGGCGTCCACACAAAATCAGTAGCATCAATGACTCTTGTAACCTTTTTAGCTCTTACTAGTGTGGGCATGGGATTCAGTGGTAAAATCATGCCCCCTTGCTCCCATAGGCATTCACCAGGACTTTTGACTTCTCATTTCTTCTGTTTTAATTTCCCTGCTATTGGCTGGGACTTCATTAGAGTTGTACTTGGCTCTTACTGGGCAGACATCATTTAGTAGAGGAAAAACCAGGGAACTGCTGCTTCCTGTGTGTATACCATTGTATTACTGACTTGGTAGACAGTACATTTTTGATACTTAGAAAGTTCCTAGTTCTTTTGGACAAATCTGAGGAGCAGTCAGTGTGGATCTTCCTGGACTTTATTGTCTAACCACTGTCCACATTTCTCAACTGAAGAGGGGTTCTCCCCCCATACCTTTCCCCGACTGTGCTCCACATTCTCAACTGAAGAGGGGCTGCCCCGCTGTACTTGTCCCTGACTCTGCAGCTGGCATATCATTCATGTACTGTTTTGCAGTTGTGCTAGGTAACTAAACAGTTACCTTTTCTTTCCATAACTTGCCTGTAAACCATTACTTTCAATCCACGTGACTAATTTCATGACTAGCTTGTGAGTTTATATTAATATTTAAAAGTAACTGCAGGTTACCTATATTTAAAAGCCTTCTTTGCACTCTAACTATGTATACCAAAATACCCCTCTCATCTTGGTATTATAATCGAAGGAAAGCTCCGTGAAGGCAGGCATTTTTCATCTATTTTGCTAATGGCTATATTTCCCCCATCTGCTGTGTTGCTGGCATTTTGCTGAAAGAATCATAAGGTTTTATTACATTTATACTGAAAGTGCCATATGAGATAATCGTTTTTAAAATTGAGGAGTTTTTCTCCCCACCCTCCATTAAATTATAGCTAACCTGTTTAGTCTTCCAGGTTGCATATTCTTCATTAAACTATAGCTGACCTGTTAAGTCTTCCAGGTTGCATATTCTTCTATAAGAAGATTGTGATATGTATTATTTTGTAAATTGGATTTTTATGCTAACCACTGTTATTTTCTTAAAGGCAAATGTTCTCCAGTTACCCAACTACCACTGTACTTCCCACACGTCGGGCACAGACTCCTCCAATATCATCGTTACCCACCTCTCCTTCTGATGAAGTAGGAAGGAGGCAAAGTTTAACTTCTCCTGATTCCCAGTCAGCAAGGCCAGCTAACCGCACAGGTGTGTGTGCTGATATGCATTATGACATCCAAAAGTTGGCATCCCAGATGTGTGGGACTTCATTATGTGGGCATTTTGTTTTGTCTTCACAGAAGGTAAAATAGTGATTTTAATGAAGGGGAACTGCCCCTTTAAACTGAGCTATCATCTTCATTTTGAAGCTGTGGATTGAATTATGGCCATTTGGGAGAGAGATGATGTGCTGTACATTTGTCATATCAACTCCTCATTTTTCCCAATCTAGCCATTTTTAGTGTTGTAAATTTCCCTCTAAGTACTGCTTTAACTGCAACCCACACATTTTGAAATGCTGTGTTTTCATTTTCATTTAAAGTACTTTCTAATTTGCCTTTGATGTCTTCTTTGCCCTCTGGACTATTTCAAAGTATGTTATTTAGTTTTCAAATATTTGGGCGATTTTCTAGGTATCTTTTTATTATTGCTTTCTAATTTTATTATCATCAGAGAACATATCTTATATAATTTGAATCACTTTAAATTTATTGAGACTTGTCTTATAGCCTAGAATATCATCTGTTTTGGTAAATATTCCAAGTGCATTTTGAAAATATGTGTATTGTGCTGTTGTTGAGTGTTCTAAAATTGTTTAGCAGGCTCAAATTGGCTGATAGTGTTGTCCAAGTCTTCTTTATCGTTACTGATTTTTTTGTCTACTTGTTCTGTCAATTATTTACAGAGTGTTGTTGAAATCTGTGATGATAGCAGTGGATTTTTCTATTTCCTCTTTTCAGTTCTTGTTTCATACATTTCAAAGCTCTGTGTGTAGGTTCATAAACATTTAGGATTCTTATATACTTTTAATGAATAGACCTTTTGTTATTATGAAATGCCTTTATCCTTGGTGATATTTTTTTGTCCTGAAATCTGCTTTGTTTGATGTTATTATAGCCACTCATGCTTTTTAAAAATTGTTAGGATGGTTTATCTTTACTCATCATTTTACTTCTAATCCATTTGTGTCTTTATATTTAAAATGGGTAAAGTCAGCATGTGTTAGTTAGGTCTTGCTTTCTTTTTTTTTTTAGGAGGCAGCCTCTTGCTCTGTCCCCCAGGCTAGACTGATCTTGGGTCACTGTAGCGTCAACCTCTTGGGCTCAAGCAATTCTCCCACCTCAGCTTCCCAAGTAGCTGGGACTACAGGTGCACGCCACCACACCCAGCTAATTTCTGTATTTTTTTTTTTTGTAGAGACGGGGTCTTACCATGTTGCCCAGGCTGGTCTCAAACTCCTGGCCTCAAGGGAGTCTTGCTTATTTTAATCCAGTCTGCTGTTCTCCACCTTTTAATTGGAGTGTTTATGCCTTTTACATTTAATGTGATCGTTGATATGGTTGGATTTAAATCCACCTTTTTTCTATTTTGTTCCACCTGTTTTTTGTTCTCTTTTTCTTTTCTACTTTCTTTGAATTAAATGAGTTTTATTATTCCATTTTATCTCCTTTGTTGGCTTATTATCTATACAGTTGACCCTTGAACATTGCAGGGGTTGGAGCACCAACCCCCTGAACAGTTGAAAATCTTTATATAACTTTTGACTCCATAAAGATGAGAAAATATATTTACCATTCATTAAGTGGAAGTGGATCCTCATAAAAGTCTTCATTATAATCATATTCCCATTGAGTAGGCTGGGAAAAGGAGAGACTAGTCTTGCTCTCCCAGGAGTGGCAGAGGCAGAAGAAAATCCACGTATAAGTGGATCCAAGCAGCACAAACCCATGTTGTTCAAGGGTCAACTGTACTTTGTTTTATATTTTTAGAGATTACCTTCTGGTTTATAGTATACATCTTTAATTATCAGAGTCTACCTTAAAGTGGTATTGTATCACTTCATACATAGTTAAAATAATAATTTTACCACAGGATGATTTTATTTTCCTTTTCTCATCATTTATACTTTTGTTATCATACGTTTCACTTTTACACATGTTATAAGCTCCATAATAAATTATTATTTGTTTTGGATAGTTTTTATAGCTATATCTTCTAATTCATTCATCTTTTCTTCTGCAGTGTCTAATGTTCTGTTAATCTCCAGTGTATTTTTCTGTTCAGACGCTGTAGTTTTCATCGGTAGACATTTGATTTGTTTTGTTTTTAAATCTCATCTTCCATGTCTATTTCACATGTTCAGTCTTTCCTCTGACTTACTGAATATGTGGAATAATAGTTGATTCTCATTAGCAATAGTTATGTTCTAAAAGGTCATTATGGACACTGAATTAGCAAATACTGAACCGTTGCTCCTAGGAGAAGTAGAGGATTAAGTTCCTGTGAACTCCTAGTTACATTTCTGTCGTCTGATCAGTATACTGTATAATCTCGTTTTATGCATCCTTCTATTTAAAGATACCACAATTAACATATACTGTTTATTCACTAACAGTGAGCTCATGGCCACTAACACTATAGCTCATCATGAATGAAGGTTATCTAACATATATATTTTCTCCATAAGGCACATTACAGCTTCCTTGTGCTTAGAAACACTAGACAACACTTTAGCACTATGCCTGGGGCCATTTTAATCAGGGAAATCACCAACCAAAAGCACAAAAATGCAAAGAATGTAGCACTAAATAGACTGTGAAAAGGACCCTTGTTTTTCACATAAGAGCTGAAACATGAAGGCAGAGCATCACCTTGTTGGACCTTAGCTGTGAACACATGTGTTGAGGGACTAAACTTTTTAGTCCCTCTGCATATGTCACAAATGACTACAAAAGTACATGAGTATTGATTTTGAGATTACAAATAAATTTTATTGAGTACACAAATTTGCAAATATGGAACTTAGATGAGGAGTGGGATATTTACATATTCTTAGAGTACCTCTACACAAATCTTTACTAAGTATAACATAAATGGATGTTAGTAAAACTGGGATTACAGGTGTGAGCCACAGTGCCCAGCCACATATTCTGAGTAGAGGAAAATTTCATTAAACTTGGACAATACTAGGAAATTGAGGACTATGAAGACACTTTTTACTCATGGTATCTAGTAATATTTAGGTTCTTATTTCTCTTCCTTTTGTCTCAGCGTTGTCAGACCCAAGCAGTAGACTTTCAACTTCTCCTCCTCCTCCAGCAATTGCAGTTCCCTTGCTGGAAATGGGGTTCTCTCTTCGGCAGATTGCCAAAGCCATGGAAGCTACAGGTACGATAAGTTTTTATGTATCAGTGTATACAGATATGAGAAGTCCTAGCTTATTAAAGACAACATAATTTTTAAGAGGCTATGAAACTTGGTAAGATTTTTAACACTATATTTTGTTACAAGAGCATCATAGCAAACACTCTTAAACTGGTAACATAAAGACCTAATTCTTTGCTCAAAGTCAGCATCAGACTGTTTTTCCCCTGTATAGGTGCTCGGGGAGAGGCTGATGCCCAGAATATCACTGTCCTTGCCATGTGGATGATAGAGCACCCTGGGCATGAGGATGAAGAGGAGCCCCAGTCGGGTAGCACAGCAGACTCCAGGCATGGAGCAGCCGTTCTAGGCAGTGGCGGGAAGTCAAATGATCCCTGTTACTTGCAGTCACCTGGAGACATACCATCAGCTGATGCTGCTGAAATGGAGGAAGGTTTTAGTGAAAGGTGAAATTCCAGTTCCTGTACTTTTGTTCCATGTGTTATAAATTTCAGAGCCCCATTTATTATATATCCCTTCATAAATGCTTCTAATTGTATGTAAAGTTGATAAATATAGTTATATGAAAAGATGGGCATTTTAGTTACAAGTTTATATTTCTGTGAAGGGTAGAAGTGATATGACAAGTTTTGATTTGAACAGGTGTTTTCATGCCAGAAGGAATTTCAAAATTTTTGTATAAAATTGTACTGAAAAAGGAAACAAGTTTATTTTGAAGTAAACATGCTAATAAAATAATTTTATCTCATACAAGTGATATTAAATCGAGCATTCATTTTAATATTGGACCTTGATTTAATGTATTTGATAGAATTGAACTTTTTTTTCTTTTCTTTTTTTTTTTTTTTTTTTTTGAGACGGAGTCTCACTCTGTCGCCAGGCTGGAGTGCTGTGGCACGATGTTGGCTCACTGCAAGTTCCACCTCCCCGGTTCAAGCAATTTCCTGCCTCAGCCTCCCAAGTAGCTGGGACTATAGGCACCTGCCACCATGCCCAGCTCATTTTTTGTGTTTTTAGTAGAGACAGGGTTTCACCGTGTTGGCCAGGATGGTCTCAAACTCCAGCCCTCGTGATCCACCCGCCTCAGCCTCCCAAAGTGCTGGGATTACAGGCATGAGCCACTGCCTGTCGTAGAATTGGACTTTTAACTCTTCTCTGTGTAATATTTATATTTTCATCTCTTGTATAGTTTTCAATATCTGGTAGAAGATGCCTCTTTAAGTGTAAAAAGATTTCTGTGATAATGCCTATCCTAAAATGAGATGTAGTAGAATATCTTACAAATTCTCCCTAAAAATCTTTTTTCCTTCATCACTTCTTATGACTTTAGATCTTTATTTTTCATTTTAACTATGGAGCCATATAGTAACCAAGGCTTGTGTCCTGTGTGGCATGCAAGCTTTTTCCAACAAGCTCAGTGAATATTTTCATAACATATTTCGAAATACCTGTTTTTCCTAGGCAAGGATTCTCAGTCATTTCAAATTTTAAGTATTTAATCATTTAGAATTTAGTTACGGTCATATTTGATCTCATTTAAATTTTTTTTTTTTTTTTTTTTTTTTTTGAGACAGAGTCTCGCTCTGCCCCCAGGCTGGAGTGCAGTGGCCGGATCTCAGCTCACTGCAAGCTCCGCCTCCCGGGTTCACGCCATTCTCCTGCCTCAGCCTCCCGAGTAGCTGGGACTACAGGCGCCCGCCACCTCGCCCGGCTAATTTTTTGTATTTTTAGTAGAGACGGGGTTTCACCGTGTTAGCCAGGATGGTTTCGATCTCCTGACCTCGTGATCTGCCCGTCTTGGCCTCCCAAAGTGCTGGGATTACAGGCTTGAGCCACCGCGCCCGGCCGATCTCATTTAAATTTGAGCTGCATTAAACATCATTTTGTTGTTGGCAGAATTCAAAATCAGATAAAGTTATTGCTCAGGTCACAGGAAATGATATATGTATAATTGAACTGTACAGGGATAAAGATGTGTTTCACATTTTATCATAAACATATTTTATTCTCAGTGAGAATAAAGTAACACCACAAGTAAGCTTATACCTATGCTTTCTTTTCATAATGGTTTTTAAAAATTTGTGTTGCTTTCTTACTTGCACTTGTAGCCCTGATAATTTGGATCATACAGAGAATGCAGCTTCTGGAAGTGGACCATCAGCTAGAGGTCGCTCAGCAGTAACGAGAAGGCACAAGTTTGACTTAGCTGCTCGCACATTGCTAGCAAGAGCAGGTAATTGTATGTTTCATAACCTTTTTTTTGTGAAAGATCTTACTTTGAAAGCAATATAAAGGCACATTAAAGAAGATGCAAACTAATGATACTAAGTGCTCAGTCCCTCCACATTAACAGAACAGCTATTTGGATATCATTTTCTATGCATTTACATAATTTTATTTAAATCATAGCATACATTCATAGGCTTATTTTAAGTTCCCCCGGGTGCAGAAGTCTATATTGGCCACTTGTAGATTTTGAGAAATTATATAAATGCTCTTCCTTCTGCTCTCAGTCAATTATAATTTAAGAAGTGATGATGTGTGTTTAATATTTAGCATCAGTGGTAAGAAGGAGCTGGAAAGGGCACTGTGCCAAAAAAAAGTAGGCACTGGCTTTTCAGATGTACTACTCTGTGGATGTTAGGGCTTCACTGCTAGGTAAGGACCAGATTCCCTCATTACATTAGTAAAGTCTAGGATTATGTTCTGGGCGTGTAAAATATAAATTATAAGGAATATATTTTCCAGATCAAAAACTTGAATATGTGATTTGTCAAAACAGAATTTGATCATTGAAATACTAGAACATAAGTAATGATTCAGTAATTTATGGGAACAGTGAGAGAACTTGAGACCATCCTAGAAAATACAGGATGTATATTTCTCATATAATTAAGGTGACTGATACATGTAGGTGAGAACCTGTCTCAATTGGCTTCTTGGATCTCAGACCATAAAACATCAAATTATACCTATCACACGTGTTTCCTCTCTTGCAAATGGGGATAGTAATAGCACTCATATCTCACTGGGTTATTGAGAGGTTTAAGTAAGAGAATACATGCAATGCTTTATAATGTTTTTGTTGCTGTTTTTAGAGATAGGATCTGGGTCTGTCACCCAAGCTGGAGTGCAATGGCACAATCCTAGGTCACTGTAACCCTGAACCCCTGGGCTCAAGACATCCTCCTGTCTCAGCCTCCTGAGTAGCTAGGAGTACAGGCACATGCCACCATACCCAGCTAACTTTTAAAATTTTTTTGTAAAGACAGGGTCTTACTATGTTGCCCAGGCTGGTCTCAAACTCCTAGCCTCAAGTGATTTCTCCTGCCTCCACCTCCCAAAGTGCTGGGATTATAGGCATAAGCCACTGCTATAATGATAATCATATAGAAGAAAAACTTCAATAAATATTGGCTGTTACTACATGTATGGCAATTAGGAGCTGGCGAAATACTCAGAATTATTTTATGCATTCAAATAAAATGCCTTTTTTGTTTTGTTCTGAGCGGGATTATACCGCTCCGTGCAGGCCCACAGGAATCAAAGTCGGAGAGAAGGAATATCTTTGCAGCAAGACCCAGGGGCGTTGTATGACTTTAATTTAGATGAGGAATTGGAAATTGATCTTGATGATGAAGCAATGGAAGCTATGTTTGGACAAGACCTGACCAGTGACAATGATATTCTGGGAATGTGGATCCCAGAGGTACTGGATTGGCCTACCTGGGTGTGTGTGACTGCAGCGGGGGCTGCTGTGACTTATTTTCCTGCCCTCCTGTTCATATAGCTTACTAACAGCAGCCTTGCCTAGAGTTGAAACACTCTAAAAAATCTTATATCTCATCCTGATGTTTGGGGATTTAAAGCCTGAGGTTACTTTGATACCTACAAACTAATAAGGAAAAGTCTCTCTTGCTTTCTCTGTGGGATTTTATTGCTTCTCTCCCCAGACAAGATGAATAGAGCCATACTGTGGTAATATTTGATTCTGATGTCAAAGATAGATTACAAAACAAGCATCAGGTTCCAGTAGATGTTGACAGGTTATATAACATGGCTGCTATGCTCACATTGCTATCTGAATGCATGTTCTTCTCCTTCATAGGTTCCATTTAATCAATGTAATGCCTAATTCTAGGAACCAGTGCTCACCTAGATCTTGTCAATACTTCCATGTGGGGGAAGGGTACATGGTGGGTTTGTATGTATACATTGTTTAGCATTACATTTTTGTAGTAGGGAGACCAAAAAGCTCATAGGTGTAAGTCCTACAGGAAAGAGAATCTGCTATATAAATAAGTGAATCGTAATGATTTTTCTCAAAAATTCATAAAATAGGTATGCATTTTGTGACCAGATGAAAATTAATTCTTTTCACTATTTTTTTTTTTTAAAAAAAAAACCTCGTTTCAAGATAGGACAGATTGTCATGTTTATTAACTTTTCTCAGTAGGATACTCAGTTACTTGTATTATTGATATAACTTACTAGAGTGAGAGAGGGCAAAGAACACCTTCAGATTGTGTTATCTGAATTCTGATTTGAAAGAAATATTTATGTAGCATTAATGAACATGGAAATATTCTAGCATCTGTAATAAAGTAGTTAATTTAATATCATAAATAATCTACTTGGCACTTCTTGGTTTTATGTTAAATTGACTGTAATCATTTGGTATGAAATCCTTTTGTGCAGCATGTTTGCGAGTCTGAAGACAGGGAAGAAGTGGTGGTGTGTGAACTGTGTGAATGCAGTGTCGTCAGCTTCAATCAGCACATGAAGAGAAACCACCCAGGCTGCGGGCGCAGTGCAAACCGCCAGGGCTATCGCAGCAATGGTTCCTATGTGGATGGCTGGTTTGGTGGTGAATGTGGGAGTGGAAATCCATACTACCTGTTATGTGGCACCTGCAGGGAGAAGTACTTAGCCCTGAAGACCAAATCCAAGACAACAAGTTCTGAAAGGTACCTTGAAATTGTCTAAATATCCAGACCTCCTAAAGATACCTCATACCTTAAGTCTTGGGAACTATAGATTTTTCATGTGAGGAGTTGCATTTAACCTTCCCTGAAATCCCATGATTCCTACACTTTGGGCAGAAGGGATGGATGGGGTTTCAGAAATTCATGTTCTCAGGAATAGTGGCATGGCAACATATCCTTCCCTGGAGTTTGACTGTGTTAACCTTTGACTTGTTGACAAGTAATGGTCAGGACCCTTTCCTTAACCCTCAGGAGGCTTCTACTCAATTCTTTTCATTGGTGTTTTCTACCATATTTCTGGCATTTTAATTAAGATCTTTTTCCTGATTAAAAAAACAGACTTTTGATTAAATGAGTTCCATAAAAATATTATCTCTTTACATCCTTAATTCCTAGAGAGTAGGTTTGTTGCCCTTATTGTCACCTATTAAAATCTTTAAGGCTTTATGGAATAGAATTTGGTTAAAAGAGTTGTTTTAGGTAACCCAGAAATCTCCCCAGTAGTTTGGTTAAATAATCATTGATGTTGTAAGCATGTGTGTACCTACATACCAGCAGTTTTTATTATGTTAGCCTGTAACATGAAACATACTTTTTTATTTTGTGCTGCTTTATTAATGACCTCTTAAAATGTTCTAATGACTTAATTTGCATTTTGGGGTACTAACTGTTTTATATAAAAATGCAATGTTCTTCATGTTTGGTGCAGGTACAAGGGACAAGCTCCAGATCTAATTGGCAAGCAAGACAGTGTGTATGAAGGTAGTTTGTTTTGAGAGCCTCTTTATTTTACATGTTTTTTTATATATCCTCTCTGCTTAACATCTGTTACTAAAATTCACCTTCGTGTGTGTGTGTTTGTATTTGTGTACATGTTAACTTAAATTTTCCCTTAAAAACTCAAGGTAGTTTAATAGCAACAACCCTGGTTTAAAAGTCATAGGAAGAGAACCTGGTTTCAAACATCAGCTTTACCACAGAATATTAATTTCTATTTTGTGTATTTTTTTTCAAAGTAGGGAAAGGATGTGGTATATTTTGCATTTCCACCCTAATTGTGGAAAGTAAAAAATAAATAGAGATGAGCATTGATTTTTCTGGAGCACTCATTTTCTTGAAATAACTCATTCCCTAATGATTACAGACAGCTAAGAACTCTTTGTTAGACCCATGACAGTATTTTTAATTAGTTTAAACCTCTATTACCAGCTGTAGCATTTGCTATTGCTGTCAATTTATTTAACTACATTGACTCCCTTTCCCTGAGAGTCTCACTTATGCTTCAGGAGTGCAGTTTGGTTAAGTTTGCAGGAGATGGTGCCGTAGTTCATTGTGTGGTCACTGGACTTTCAGTCCATCTGCATTTTATTTATTTATTTATTTATTTATTTATTATTTTTATTTCTTTGAGATGGAGTCTCACTCTGTTGCCCAGGCTGGAGTGCTGTGGCGTGATCTCAGCTCACTGCAGCCTCCGCCTCCCAGGTTCAAGCGATTCTCCTGTCTCAGCCTCCTGAGTAGCTGGGATTACAGGTGCACACCACCATGCCTGGCTAATTTTTGTATTTTTTGGTAGGGATGGGGTTTCATCATGTGGGCCAGGCTGGTCTCAAATTCCTGACCTCAGGTAATCCACCCACCTCGGCCTCCCAGAGTGCTGGGATTACAGGCGTGAGCCGTCGCATCTCGCCGCTCATCTGCATTTTAGATGTGTTTTCAGAATAACCATTGCCAGCAGATTTATGTAATATTTATACTCACATACTATACATTTATTTATTTAAATTCCAGAAGACTGGGACATGTTGGATGTTGATGAAGATGAAAAGCTAACTGGTGAAGAAGAATTTGAATTGCTTGCTGGACCGCTTGGTTTAAATGACCGGCGCATTGTACCAGAACCAGTTCAGTTCCCTGACAGTGATCCACTAGGAGCATCAGTAGCAATGGTCACAGCCACCAACAGTATGGAAGAGACTCTAATGCAAATAGGTAAACTGAAATGCTGATTTGCATTGATTTTATAGCATCTACTGTAGTTTGTTTCTTAGGTAAATAATAATAATAATAAAAGTAATTAAGACTAATGGTTCAACATTATCTCACCCTAACAAGTCTCTTTAGCCAGTTGTTTTAACATTTTGAAGGTATAATGTGATATTAAGTTTTGGCTGGGCATGTTGGCTTATGCTGGTGATCCCAGCACTTTGGAAGGCCGAAGAAAGAAGGTCACTTGAAGCCAACAGTTCAGGACCAGCCTGGGCAACATGGTGAGACCCATTTCTATAAAAAAAAAGAAGAAGAGTAGCTGGGTGTGGTGGTGTGCACCTTTAGTGCCAGCTACTCAGGAGGCTGAGGCAGAAAAATCGTTTAAGCCCAGGAGTTTGAGGTTATGGTGAGCGATGATTGAGCCACTGCACTCCAGCCTGGGTGACAGAACCAGACCCTGTCTCAAGAGGAAAAAATAAACTTAAAAATTTTTTTTTGTCTTTCATGATATCGAAGCAATAAAAAGATTTATAAGACTTGTTATTTAAAAAAAAAAAAACTTGGTGTTAAGAGAATCCTGTAACCAACTCAAAATTATTGTGCAGTCTTTTTATTTGGGTGAGAGGGTGTGGTAAATTTTTGGTATAGGGAATACAAAATAAAGAATTGGGTGGTATTGGTAATTCGGTCCTTTATAAATTCTCAAAGCATGTTTTTAAAACTATCTTATATCTTTCTTATCAGTAGATGTGATACATGGACAAAATGAACAAAACAATACTTAATGGAAAAATTTGTCCTATGGTAAATACATTGTTAACATAGAAATATCTAAGTTAGAAATATCCAAGTTTAAACTTAGAAATATGTGAGTTTCTCCTAAGAAATTTTCTGTATAACCAAGTTCCAGATGAGCAAAAGACATTGGTTTGTTATGGAACCTCTGTAGAACAGGAAATTTTTTTAGTAGTTCAGATGTATTTTTTTTATTACCTTGTTGAAAACGAAACAAAATTATGTTTTTCAGGTTGCCATGGCTCCGTAGAAAAGAGTTCCTCTGGGAGAATAACGTTAGGAGAGCAGGCAGCTGCCCTAGCAAACCCTCATGACCGTGTGGTGGCTTTAAGGAGAGTGACTGCTGCTGCTCAGGTTCTTCTGGCCAGAACCATGGTCATGAGAGCACTGTCTCTTCTCTCAGTCAGGTAAGTGTTATTGTATGTCATATGATGCTAAGTTAACTTCTAATGTACGTTAGCTGGGAGTCTGGTGATGTTTGGGAGAGTGAGATAGAATTTTAGAAGCTTGACTATGTACTGTTGAATGAAAGATGTTAGACATAGTCATCATTGTTATTCACTCAATTGGTCTTTCAGTTAATACTTGACTCTTTTTAGGTAGAAAATAATGCCATTATCACAACTGAGTAAACTGCATACATTTTATTTTGTTGCTTGAAATGGGAAACTAAGGCTGTGGATCCAAATGGTGCTGGATTAAAAACTAAAGGTCAAAATGTATTGACCGTCTGTGTAGCTAAGTCAGCCTGCAGATACCATCATGGGGATCCTTGCTGCTTTCATACTGTGGATTGTAATGTAAAAAGGGGATGAGAACCAGAAATACCTAAAAGATAGCCGTTTAAGAAGTGATGAAGCAGGAATATTTAATGGCAAATCAGTGAAGGCAGAAGGATCCTGAAAGGAAAACAAAATTTCCATAAGACTGTGTGCTATTGGCTGAAGGATAGGCAAATAGGATAGTACACAAGAGAGTTCAGAAACCGACCCACACATATAAATAAACACTTGATTTATGACAGTGGTTCACACTGTAGAGCAATAGAGAAAGGATATTTTTTTCAATAACTGAAGCAGGGTCTGATGGTTTATCCACATAGGAAAAAAAAAAAAAGCCTTGGTCCCAACCTCATATTATATAAAGCAAATAGTTATAATGTGGCCCTTAGATTTAAATATGAAAGAAAAATAAATCAGTAAAGTTTATTGAAGGTAACACAGAAGAATTTCTTCTTGATCTTGGGACAAGCAAAAATTCCTCAAGCAAGTCACAAAAGGAATCTGCCATAAAAGATCGATAAATTGGAATACAATAAAATAGAAAACCTCTGTTTACCAAAGTGATTTGAAAAGTAAGAAAGTAAAAAAGCAAGCCATAGAATGGGAGAAGATATTAGTAATGCATCTAACCAACAGAATGTGTAAATAATTCCTATAAGTTAACAAGAAAAAAACAACCCAGAAGAAAGTGGGCAAAACATATTAAGAAGTATTTCACAGAAGAGGATCTCCAAATGGCCAATAAACATGAAAAGATGTTCAACCTCATCGAGTCTTCGGAGAAATGAAAATTAAAACCCAATGTGATTAGGAGGCCAAGACGGGAAGAACCCTTGAGCCCAGGAGTTTGAGACCGTCCTGGGAAACATAGTGAGACCCTGTCTCAAAAAACAAAACAAAAAAAAAACACCTAAGTCAAAAACCCCACCAATGAGATACTACTGCACACCCACAAGAATGGCAAACATTTAAAACACTAGGGAGAAAAAAGTGACTGAAACAGCTAAAACTCTCATACATTGTTAGTGAGAAAATAAATTGGTATAACCACTTTGGAAAACTGTTCAGTAGTATCAACTAAAGCTGAATATGAATATACTCTGTGACCCAGAGATCCACTTCTGGGTGTATATCCAACAGAAATACTTAAATATGTGCCCCCTAAAGACATCTCCAATCATTCCTGGTAGTACTATTCATAATAGCCCCATGTTGGAAGCCACCTGATTGTCATCTGTATGGATAAATGAACTGTGGCAGATTTCATGTATATGTCAATGAAAATGAACTGCTCAATGCTACAAGATTTGGATGAATCTTACAAACATAATATTGAAGAAGCCAGACACAAAAGAGTACATACATTATTATTCAATTGATGTAAAGTTCAAAAGCAGGCAAAACTAATTTGTAGCTTTAGAAGTCAGGATAGTGGTTGCTTTTGAGAGCATCGTGACTGAGAAAAGCCCAAAGCAGGTTTCTGAGGTACTGGCAATGTTCTGTTTCTTGATCTGGAGGGTGGTGACATGGGTTTGTTCAGTTTACGAAAATTTGTGCTTTGTGAACATTCCTGTTTTACTTTGGCAGTTCAATTGTACTTCAAGTATATGCCAATATTTATTAAAAGGAGAGAAAGTTTAGATGCCAGTTTTCAGCTTGGTATCTTTGGCAACTCTTAGGACATGTATGGCTATTGATAGTGCAGCTTACATTTTATTATGGTTGTTGATGCTGTGAATGATATGTGGGACTGCAAATGGTCCCTTAAGAAATCCATTTTCTTTATCCATCTGAAATGTTTTTCTTTACTGGCAGTGGTTCCAGTTGTAGCCTGGCTGCTGGTCTTGAGTCTCTGGGGCTAACAGATATCCGAACACTGGTTCGATTAATGTGCTTGGCAGCGGCAGGGAGAGCTGGCCTCTCCACCAGCCCTTCTGCCATGGCTAGCACCTCAGAACGATCACGAGGTGGGCATAGCAAGGCTAACAAGCCTATCTCTTGCCTGGCCTATCTGAGCACAGCAGTGGGATGTCTGGCATCAAATGCTCCGAGTGCTGCCAAACTGCTGGTACAGTTGTGTACACAGGTAAGCTAGTTTCAGAACTTTTCCCCATTACATTACTTATTTCTGACTGATTCTTGAGCCTTTTGAAATGAAATATTTTTGTTCCAAAATTACATGTAAAAATTAAACCTGTTTTTCCAATTGCTTCTTCAGAATTTGATTTCTGCTGCAACAGGTGTAAATCTAACCACAGTTGATGACTCAATTCAGCGAAAGTTTCTACCCAGCTTTCTCCGAGGAATTGCTGAAGAGAACAAGCTTGTGACCTCCCCAAACTTTGTTGTAACACAGGCCCTTGTGGCATTGCTAGCAGATAAAGGGGCCAAACTAAGACCTAACTATGATAAGTCAGAAGTTGAAAAGAAAGGTAGGTTTCATACTACTGAAAGATACAGTCTTCTAGTCGACTTTATTCTTATTTTTAAATAATGTTTTTACATTGTTAGTATATGATAAATTATGACATGTGAATTTCTTAAGTTTAGAACATAAAAGAAGTGCATGGATACTTTTTCCACTGTGTATGGAAACAAATATTAGAAAATGTACCATGTTATTTTAGTTACAGATTATGATTTGAGTTGCCATAGATAATAATCCTGGTAGATTTCTTTAATAAAATTTAGATGAAGGTAGTGTTATTTTTCTCTTTGTTTTAAGATTATAACACTTTGAAGGCACTACTTATCACTACTATCTGCCTTTCTCTTCATCAGGACCATTTAGCTAAGAGATACGGCTTTTGTTTTTTGTTTGTTGCTTTTCAAGACAGTCTCACTCTGTCGCCCAGACTGGAGTGCAGTGGCATGATCTTGGCTCAGTACAACCTCCACCTCCTGGGTTCAAGTGATTCTCCTGCCTCAGCCTCCCAAGTAGCTAGGATTACAGGCACATGCCACCACGCCTGGCTAATTTTTGTATTTTTAGTAGAAACAGGGTTTTGCATGTTGGCCAGGCTGATCTTGAACTCCTGGCCTCATGTGGTCCGCCCACCTCGACCTCCCAAAGTGCTCAGATTACAGGCATGAGCCACCACGCCTGGCGGGTACTGGCTTTTGGATCTATCAGCCCAGTTCCTTGACTGGCTACAATCACACCATCGCTTTTGAGCAACAAAAGCCAAGCTGTTTTTCTTAAAGGCATGCTGTCTCTGTCCTGGTTTTAAAATTATTCCTGCTGCTTTCTTAGTCTACTGAGTCCTTGGAGAAAAGACTACTGATTGTTGTGTAATAAAATTTATTTATTTATTTATTTATTTATTTATTTATTTGTTTTTGAGATGGAGTCTTGCTCTGTCACCCAGGCTGGAGTGCAGTGGTGCGATCTCGGCTCACCGCAGCCTCTGTCTCCCAGGTTGAAGCAATTCTCCTGCCTCAGCCTCCCGAGTAGCTGGGATTACAGGCGCATGCCACCACACCCAGCTAATTTTTTTTTTTTTTTTTTTTTGTATTTTCAGTAGAGATGGGGTTTTGCCATGTTGGCCAGCCTGGTCTCGAACTCCTGACCTCAGGTGATCCTCCCACCTCGGCCTCCCAAAGTTCTGAGATTACAGGCATGAGCCACCACACTTGGCCTAAAATGTATATTTTTAATGAATCAGATTTCTTACAGAATTTGATGTGAGATAAATGCTTTATTTCTTATGTGCATATTTTAGTGAAATAATTACTGGGAAAAGTGCTAATTCTTAAGATATGGGTTAACCCATTTGCTTGTTCACCACCACCAGATCTCACCTGAGCATCATTTCATGTTTTGTTTAAGCAGGTTTAATTGCCCAATTGTATGCCCATCCTTCCTATGATCCTTCTGCTGTAGGCCCTCTGGAGCTGGCTAATGCCCTGGCAGCCTGCTGCCTCTCCTCCAGGCTGTCTTCACAGCATCGGCAATGGGCGGCTCAGCAACTCGTGCGCACTCTTGCTGCACACGACCGTGACAACCAAACTACTCTGCAAACACTCGCCGATATGGGAGGAGATCTTAGAAAATGCTCCTTTATCAAGTTGGAGGCTCATCAGAACAGAGTAAGTATTTTGAGTGTAAAGTGTGTTAATCACCTTATGTAAGATGAAATAGTCTCTGCCCTTCTCAAAGAGCTCAAAGTTTAGGTCTCTCTCTTTGTGTCACTCTCTTTCGCACACGCACACATACACACACATGCACACAATTACAAAAATGTTCCTGGCAGTTACCAACTCTGCTTTCTCTGTATGCTGGTTTGATATAATAGTATACAAATGGGAGAATTGGATGGGGGATGAGAAGAAAACCAAAGGAATAGCTTCACAAAAGATGAAGGCTTTTGCATTTGGCCCTCTGTTATCTGTGGGTTCCACATCCATTGATTCAACCAACTACCAATGCAAAATATTGGGGTAAAAATTAATGATCCAATACTAAAAAATAATACAAATAAAAAGTACAGTATAACTTTTGTTGCATAGTATTTACATTCTATTAGGTATTTAAAGTAATCTTGAGATGATTTAAATTACATGGGAAGATATACATGTTATATGCAGATACTACCCCATTTTTATAAGGAATCTGTCTGCAAATTTAGGGCAGGGGATCATGGAACCAATCACCCACAGATACTGAAGGACAACACGCAAGAGGAAAAGAAATTGGCCTCACTATTTTAATCTAACCCACAGGGTCTCTCAGCTATAACAAGAAATGAAGGTTGAATTGTATTACTTAAATAATTTTTTTTTTTTGGATGGAGTCTCACCCAGGCTGGAGTACAGTGGCGAGATCTTAGTTCACTATAGTCCCGGCCTCCCAGATTCAAGTGATTCTCCTGCCTCAGCCTCCCGAGTAGCTGGGATTACAGGTGTGCACCACCAGACCCAGCTAATTTTTTGTATTTTTAGTGGAAACAGGGTTTTTCCATGTTGGCCATGCTGGTTTCAAACTCCTGACCTCAGGTGATCTGCCCGCCTTGGCCTCCCAAAGTGCTGGGATTACAGGTGTGAGCCACTGCACCCGGCCTACTTAAACAATTTTTAAAATTATTTCTTAGTCTGTGTTATTTATTTTATAGTACATAAAATGTTAAAGTACTTATTAAGTAAATATATTTAGTAAAGATTATAATAGGTCTCAGATAATTCAAATGCGTTAGTGCATAGTACCTTAAAGCTATATGTCAAATAAGTATAGCCTCAAATATATTTGCAAGCCATTTAGAAAAGAATGGAGGCTGGGTGTGGTGGCTCATGCCTATAATCCCAGAACTTTGAGAGGCTGAAGTGGGCAGATCACTTGAGGCCAGGCATTCGAGACCAGCCTGGCTAACATGGTGAAACCTGTCTCTACTGAAAATACAAAATTAGCCAGGCGTGGTGGCACATACCTGTAATCCAGCTACTTGGAGGCTGAGGCACGAGAACTGCTTGAACATGGGAAGTGGAGGTTGCAGTGAGCTGAGATTGAGCCACTGCACTCCAGTCTGGGCAACAGAGCAAGACTTCATCTCAATAAAAGAAAAGAAAAGAATGGATGCTTTTCTTTTAATTTCATGGTAGGTTTTTAAAAATTTGATACAACTTTTTCAAATAATAAAATCATATGAATCAAATATTATTAGACTTACCCGTTTCTACTTTTCTAGGTAATGACATGTGTTTGGTGTAATAAAAAAGGTCTTTTGGCTACAAGTGGCAATGATGGCACCATCCGCGTATGGAATGTTACCAAGAAGCAATATTCACTGCAACAGACCTGTGTGTTCAACAGATTGTGAGTGCTAACATCACATGTGTACCATTTAAAATAAGAGAATCCTAAACATGCCTCATCTTGGTTGTGTTAATGTAATCATATTGTCACTAAAAGTTTTTGAAATTTTCTTTTAGATTAGTATTACTGTATCTTCAGTGTGTATTTTTAGCTTTCCAGGATAACAATTCAGAAAACATAATTTTAAACCATCTGTATCTGGACTTAGAATTAAATCAAGATCTACTGGTAAATAAACATTCAGCTATGTAAAACAGTAGGCTAATTTGCCATAGGTCTTTAAGAGTTGTTTAGGAATTAGAGTAATTATATTGCTTCTGTATCAGAATGTAGCATTTTTAACAGTTTTTTTTGTTTGTTTGTTTTTTGTTTGTTTTGTTTTGAGACAGAGTCTCACTCTGTTGCCTAGGCTAGAGTGCAATGGCTCAATCTTGGCTCACCACAACCTCTGCCTCCTGGGTTCAAGCAATTCTCCTGCCTCAGCTTCCCAAGTAGCTGGGACTACAGGCACCCGCCATCATGCCTGGCTAAGTTTTGTATTTTAGTAGAGATGGGATTTCACTATGTTGGCCAGGCTGGTCTCAAACTCCTGACCTCATGATCTGCCCGCCTCAGCCTCCCAAAATGCTGGGATTACAGATGTGAGCCACTGCGCCTGGCTACATTTTTAATAATTTTATAGCCAGCTGTAGCTATTTCTTTTCTGAAGACCTCCCAAGAGATTAGGCAAATAAGAATCAATGTCTTCTGAATAATAACCATCTGTACAACCCATACAAAATTCAGATGTGTTTATTGGCAAGTTGTGTACTAATTAAATGAGGAAAAGTCTAATATCACTCTTTCGTAATTCATTTTTCACATGATGACAAGTATTAATGAATGTGTAACTGTTAAATACTGCTAGCCAAGGATTTGAAACAGAAGAATCAGTTACACACTCTAGTCTATGTGAAACCTTTATTTTAAGGTTTGGGGTTTAATTTACTTTTGAATGATGGGGATTAGAATTGCATACTTATCTGTTATATTCTAGGGAAGGGGATGCTGAGGAAAGCCTGGGATCACCCAGCGATCCAAGTTTCTCACCAGTTTCCTGGAGTATCAGTGGCAAATATCTAGCAGGCGCTTTGGAAAAGATGGTGAATATCTGGCAAGTTAATGGTAAGAGTCATGTAAATACTAGTACACTGCTGAAACTAGTTTTTTAAAACCTTCCTCTTAGTCTTCTGAGTCCAAACAGTGGTTTCTCTTCACCTTGAAACTCAACAAGCCTTTCAACAACTTTGAAAATCTATGCACTGTGTGCTTCAAATTAGAGAGGAAGTGCTCATTTATTGATTTTTCTTTCTGAGACTGTCAGCTAACCTAGTAGTTATAAACTTAAATTTTTTTTCATGTACTACTAAGTATTCAGAATAGGGTTTGAGGAGATGTAGTCGTCACTGAATTTTAAGCTCTGTATTCTTTTGAATTGCTTGAAATATTTCTATTATGTTTATTTTGTAGGTATAAATTCTTGTCAGTTTTTACTATTCCTCTCTGGAAAGTAAAAATAATTATTGTAATATTGAGCTTTTTAGTATTTTTGTTTTTTACATATTTGAGGAATAGCTGTTCTGTGTCACATATTTGAGCTGGTCTGTGTCACATATTTGAGGAATAGCTAGCCTTAACTGCAGGTAAGTTTCTTACGCTAATCTGGTTATCAGTAATTGTTGAGAAAGGACTTAAGTGCTTGACATCTGTACATTCAGTGTTTTTCTTTACACTCTCTTCTATAAAGGTACCATTTTGTCCTATTAATAGTTACAGATAGCCAGGCGTGATGATGTGTGCCTGGAACCTTAGGGAATCAGGAGGCTGAGGTCCAAGGATTGCTTGGGCCTGGGAGTTTGAGGCTGCAGTGAGCCATGATCATGCCACTGCACTCACTCCAACTTGGGCAACAGAGCAAGACCCTCTCTCAAAAAAAAAAAATCAAAAAACAACAACAAAAAAACAGTTACAGAAAAACATTAATTTTATTTATTTATTTATTTTGAGATGGAGTCTCACTCTGTCACTCAGGCTGGAGTGCAGTGGCGTGATCTCCGCTCACTGCAGCCTCCGCCTCCCAGATAGCCGGGACTACAGGCGTGCGCTACCACGCCTGGCCAATTTTTTTTGTAGTTTTAGTAGAGACGAGATTTCACCATGTTTGCTAGGCTGGTCTCGAACTCCTGACCTCAGGTGATCGACCTGCCTTGGCCTCCCAAAGTGCTAGGATTACAGGCATGAGCCACTGCACCCAGCTGAAAAAGTTTAATTTTATGATCATATATAGTATATAAATGAAGGATCCTGCCTTCACAGTCTTATTTATTAGCAGGCTATTATGAAATTCGTAACTGCTTTGAGTGTGTTTTAGAATTAAGTAGTATTTATTTTTGTTCCTTTTTTTCTTTTTAATAATTAAGTAACAGCTGGTTAACATTTTTTCCCTCTTTAGGAGGAAAAGGATTAGTAGATATTCAGCCTCACTGGGTATCTGCCCTGGCTTGGCCAGAAGAGGGTCCGGCTGCAGCCTGGTCAGGAGAATCTCCAGAATTGTTGTTGGTGGGACGGATGGATGGATCTCTGGGACTGATTGAAGTTGTTGATGTGTCCACCATGCACCGTCGAGAATTGGAGCATTGCTATCGAAAGGATGGTAAATGACTGCACTTATGTCTAGTTGGTAGAGTCTCCAACTTCCTTTCTAGACTTAGCTTTTTGACACTTACTTTTAAAAATGCCAAGTGAATATTATCTTTGCTTTGTTTTCAAAATTTTCCAGTCATGTTTTAATTCTATTTAGTTACTGAATTGAAAGATATTTATCTCCCAGCCCCCACCACACATCTCTGCCAAAATGAGATTTAATAGTATTATAACATATTAGTCATTCATCTTTTGTGTGGCTTAATATTTATAGCAGATTCCAAGTCTCCTTTGAAAGTTAGGACTGTCCAAGAGAAAAAAAGATCATAATCATTGATGGAGATGAAATTGTGTGTGTGTGTGTGTGTGTGTGTGTGTGTGTGTGTGTGTGTGTGTGTTTTTGAGAAGGAGTCTCACTCTGTCACCAGGCTGGAGTGCAGTGGTGTGATCTTGGCTCACTGCAACCTCTGACTCGCTGGTTCAAGCTATTCTCCTGCCTCAGCCTTCCGAGTAGCTGGGATTACAGGTATTCACCACCACGCCCAGCTAATTTTTGTATTTTTAGTAGAGACAGGGTTTCACCATGTTGGCCAGGATGGTCTTGATCTCCAGACCTTGTGATCCCCCTGCCTCGACCTCCCACAGTGCTGGGATTATAGGCGTGAGTCAAGGCGCCTGGCCAAGACGAAATTGTCTTTAAAAAAATTAGTAAAATTGAAGTAATGGAGGAAGGGGGAAGAGGGGAATTCCTGGTCTGACAAGAGAGTGGGAAGTCCGCTTTCTTCTTACTGTGGTGTTCCTTTGAATATGAATGCATCTCACTAGATTTTGTTGGTTGTCTGGGGGAAGTTGGGTAATTCAAAGGTCATAGTGCCTGCTTGCATGGTATTCCATTAACAGAAGAGGTTTATTTTGTTTGTTTGAAAATAGGTAATACTTTGATACGGTTGAAAAATTTAAGTTTTAAAACGTATACAGTGAAAAGTCTTTCTCCCATCTGCTCAGTTCCCACACTCCCACTCTACCCTCGCAGATACTGTTTTTACTTCTTTTGTAGCCTTTCAGTGTTACATATACTTAAAGAAGCAAATAGAAATACAGATTGTTAGAACAGAACATTTTGATAGAATGTGGAAACATACTGAATAGGGAATATTAAATCAGCAGAAAAAGAGATGTAATTTTCTTTCTGTGATTTGAATTATTTCACTTCTTAGTATCATGGTAGATTCTGGTCCAAAAGGAAAGAACCTATGGTGACTTAAAATCAGCAAAGCAGTTTAATTTTCGTCTTTATTTTTCAACAACCACCTGAAAAAGAATGAAAGATTATAAATTAGGTAGTCCTTGTCACAGTTAAGTGACACTTTTAAAAAGTATGTTACATGGAATCCCCACTGTACGCCTACATTTTGTCTGAATGCATTAAAGAGCTATTTGGAAACTTACTTGCAGTGGTTACATTATCATTATTTGTTTCAGTCTCTGTCTTTTAAGTCAGACAGTGACAGATAATTCTCTTTTTCTTATTCTTTTTCTTTTGTTTTTATCATGTTAGTGTCTGTTACTTGCATTGCATGGTTCAGTGAAGACAGACCATTTGCCGTGGGATATTTTGATGGAAAATTGTTACTGGGAACAAAGGAACCACTTGAGAAAGGAGGCATTGTTCTAATTGACGCACATAAGGTAAATGCATCTTTTAAAAACATAATTTTATGGGATACAAGTGTAATTTTGTTATATGCATAGATTACACAGTGGCAAAGTCAGAGATTTTAGGATATCCATCACCCAAATGACATACATTGTACCCATCAAGTAATCTCTCATAATCTACCCTCCTCCCAGCCCTCACCCTTCCAAGTCTTCCTTGTCTACCATTCCACACTCTAGGCCCGTGTATACACATGAGTTCCCTTTTCCCACTTTCTTGCCAACAACTGTTGTTTTTTGTCTTTTTAATAATAACCACTTAAAAGTGAAAAAAATCTAATATTTGTCTTTCTGTGTCTGACTTATTTCACTTAAGATAATGGGGTCCAGTTCCAACCATGTTGCTGTAAAATACCTGATTTCATTCTTTTTATGGCTGCATAGTATCCCATTGTTTATGTATACCACGTTTTCATTATCCTGTCATCCATTGATGGACACTTAGGTTGATTCCGTATCTTTGCTATTGTGAATGGTGCTGTGATAAACGTATGAGTGCAGGTATCTCTTTGAGGAAATGATTTATTTTCCTTTGGGTAGATAACTCAGTAGTGGGATTGCTGGATCCAATGGTAGTTCCGTTTTTTGTTCATTGAGAAATCCCCATACTGTTTTTGATAGAGTTTGTACTAATTTACATACCCACCAACAGTGTTTAAGAGCTCCCTTTTTGCCACTTTCTTGCCAGCATCTGTTGTTTTTTGTCTTTTTAATAATAGCCATCCTGACTGGGGTGAGATGATATCTCATTGTAGTTTTTTTTTTTATTTTTTTTAATTTAAATTTTTATTTTTTTAGGCAGAGTCTAGCTTTGTCGCCCAGGCTGGAGTACAGTGGCGTGATCTTGGCTCACTGCAATTTCCACCCCCCAGGTTCAAGCAATTCTCCTGCCTCAGTCTCCTGAGTAGCTGGGATTACAGGTGCCCACCACCATTCCTGGCTAATTTTTATATTTTTAGTGGAGACAGAGTTTCACCATATTGGTCAGGCTGGTCTTGAGCTCCTGACCTCAAGTGATCTGCCCCCCTCAGCCTCCCAAAGTGCTGGGATTACAGGCGTGAGCCAACTTTCACGGCTCATTGTGGTTTGAATTTGCTTTTCTTTGATGATGAGTGATATTGAGCATTTTTTCATATGCCTGTTGGCTATTTGTATATATTCTGGTAAAAGCATCTTTAACAGATAGTTGCTTTTTCTTGCTTTTATTTTCCCCTCCTGAGACGGAGTCTTGCTCTGTCACCCAGGCACGATCTCGGCTCACTACAACCTCCGCTTCCTGGGTTCAAGCAATTTTCCTGCCTCAGCCTCCTGAGTAGCTGGGATTACAGGTGCCTGCCACTACTCCCAGCTAATTTTTTTTTTTTTTGTATTTTTAGTAGAGACAGGGTTTCACCATGCTGGCCAGGCTGGTCTTGAATTCCTGACTTCATGATCCGCCCACCTCAGCCTCCCAAAGTGCTGGGATTACGGGCATGAGCTCCGGCACCCAGCCTTCTTGTTTTTTTTTTTTTTTTTACTCTACTATTGCTTAATACTAGTTTCTTTTAAAATTTTTTAATGTCAGTTAGCTATAACTTAATGTTCTATTACTGCACAAAATCTTTGGACAGTGGATATACATGGATAAGTCTATGTAAAAATAAATAAGCCATGAAAGAGTAAAGCCAAAACAGTTATGAACACCCTGGGAATACCTCCCAGTAATGTCAGAAATTCCATTCATGAAGAATGATTTTTTTTACCTTAAACAGAAGTTACCAATTCAGATATTTACAGGACCATCTAGGCGAATAGCATAAATGCGTGAAACCAGAAAGTTGGAAGGTGTGGAAGAGGATTGAAAAATAAAAATAAAATCAGAAGAGCCTAATGATCACAGCCATATAAACACAAAACATATCCCAGATTCTTATAAGTGTTTGCTGTTGAGGTGTGAGGGGAGCTTTTTTTTTAAGTCTCTTCTTTTTCATACTGTAATGATTACCAGTCAATAAGGATAACTCTTAATAAATACACATGCTAATGAGAGATAACATATCCCTTTTTAGTCAGAATTTCATAATTCGTTCATCCTACTAATATTTGTTGAGCTTTGACTGCAGCAAATATATATGACACAGACTGTATTAAAGGGTAAGTTGGTCTAGTGATTGGGAATGATATGGTAGCATCTGATTTGCATAAAATATTGATTTCAAAATAATTGAGTTATAGAAATATAGATGCTAAGAAATATAGGTTATATATTACTGAATTTAAAGTATCTGTGAAGGAAACGTTACTCTGATTTTTTTTTTCTCTTCCTTCCATTTTAAGGATACTCTTATTAGCATGAAGTGGGACCCTACAGGTCATATTCTTATGACATGTGCCAAAGAAGACAGTGTGAAACTCTGGAGCTCTATTTCAGGATGCTGGCGCTGTCTACATTCACTCTGCCATCCCTCTATTGTAAATGGCATTGCTTGGTGCCGCCTTCCAGGGAAAGGATCCAAGTTGCAGTTACTGATGGCTACGTATGTTGTCAATTTGCATCTATGCATCTTAGTTTTTATATTAGTATAGACTGTTACTTGCATTAAGTGTGGCTTCTCAGTAGTCTTAAAGAGTTTATTGCCAGTTACTATTCTTATAATGTGTAACATTATAAGATTACCTCGCTGGGCATGGTGGCTCACACCTGTAATCCCAGCACTTTGGGAGGCCGAGGCAGGTGGATCACGAAGTCAGGAGATCAAGACCATCCTGGCTAACACGGTGAAACCTCATCTCTACTAAAAATACAAAAAATTAGCCAGGCTAATGGTGACGGGCGCCTGTAGTCCCAGCTACTCAGGAGGCTGAGGCAGGAGAATGGCGTGAACCTGGGAGGTAGAGGTTGCAGTGAGCAGAGATAATGCCACTGCACTCCGGCCTGGGTGACAGAGCGAGACTCCGTCTCAAAAAAAAAAAAAAAAAAAAGATTACCTCAGAGAAAAGAAAAAGCAGTAATTGTCCAGTGTGAAACTTGGTATGTAATCTCCTTATCTCTGGGTGTGATGTTGTTAGAATATTGGCCTCGGTTATATTTCTTGTAAAAGATTGTATGTACTACAAATAAGTTTAAAAAATAATGTAGTGGTTCTGTCAGATCTTAATTGATTGCAATTTGGAAATATTTTTACTTACGCATATTGACTTGTTTTGGTTTTATGTAATCATTTTTTTTAAGTGGCTGTCAGAGTGGTTTAGTGTGTGTTTGGCGTATTCCGCAAGATACTACACAGACCAGTGTGACTAGTGCAGAAGGATGGTGGGACCAGGAATCAAATTGCCAGGTAACATTCTGGTGTTTTTGAAGACTTTATCTGAAACTATGGAAAGTATATTACATCAAAGTAATTCTCCCTTGGTTACTAAAAAAGTCATTAGCATATCCCAAAGGGCAAGATCCATTGGGAAATATAAGTAATTGTCATCCTGAATTAGCTTAATTTTTTATAAATCAGAGATACCATAATTACTTGGTCAAATGAGATATTCCATACATATTAAGTGGTGACTGTTACTGTGATAGTGGATATAATTAATACTACAGATAGAGAAGTCATAAGTTGTTAGTACATTAAAACAGAAACTCCATGGGAGCACATCCATCCAAAGAATCTCCAGCTGATGCCAGAATCCTTGCTATGGAGAATGATTTGTTTACATTAAACAGAAGTTACAAATTTATATATTTAGAGAGCCCTCTAGGCAAGTAACATAAATTCATGAAGCTAGGGTCAGAAGGTTTGGAGAGGGCAAAAAAACAAAAACAGAAAAAAAACGAAGAAGCATGCATGCTTTATATAAAGGCACACAGCTGATTGTCAATTTCCAGAATTAAGAGCCTGTTGTTACCAGATTGTTTTATTTTTTTTCTATAGATGCTAAGAATCCACGTTTAAGTAAAATCTCCCAATATTGAACATTGGCACCTAACTTAAAATTGTTTAAAACACTGAGTGGCCAGTCAGATTGCATCTCTGAGCTACCAGTTTGTAACTTCTGTTGCCTTCCTTTTGCTCATGATACCCTTGGAAGAAATACACTTTACATCATCTTTGGGTAATGAATACATCTAGTATTATGTTGTCATAACTGAAAGGAAGAAGGAGCTTAAGGGTGGGTAGAAAGGGTGAAGAGGGAGGGAAGGAGTAGCCAACTCACTAATAGGAGAATATCACAGAATATCACAGCAGTGGAGGTGGGAGTACTACAGATAAGTGTGGTTTACTCTTTGTGCTGGAGGGTAACCCTATAGACAGGCCTTACCTATGTCACTTCTAAAGCCTGCAGAACAAATGTGTGACAGACAGAACCATCAGCCGACAAAAAGACAAATCTATTTATATAGAGTCAGCATGTGCAGTTCACAAATGTTAGGGTATAAAAATGAAAATTACATGAAGTGAAAATTTAAAAATTAAAACACTGGTTACAAAGTAGTCAGAATTTTCCTGTCTCTGAGGGATAATTAGAACTTTGAGATGTTATTTCTGTAGTTTGAAGACTGGAAAACTAGTTTAGAAATACATTTTTTTAAAAAAAGATGAAAGTCAGCTTCAACAAAGGAGAATCAGATATTTTGTTATTGATTCAGTCAAGCTAACTATCCTTTATGAGGAAAATTCTCTCCCCCTTGCCAATTTTATTCTGAAATATAAAATTTCCAAGAGTGAATGATAAATCTTGAACTTATAATTTATCTTTATTTTAATGCATGTTAAAAATAATGAATTTCAGGATGGATGTAGGAAATCGTCAGGAGCCAAGTGTGTTTATCAGCTGCGGGGACATATCACTCCTGTTCGGACTGTTGCCTTTAGTTCTGATGGGTTGGCCCTGGTGTCTGGTGGACTAGGTGGGCTCATGAACATTTGGTCTTTAAGGGTAAGAGCATAGATTTTATTTTTATGTTAAGGAATATTTTGACATTAACTTAAACACATATGATAAAAATTAACCAATCCTAGAAACATTTTATATAGTAATCTCTTGAATGCTGAGGAAACTTCTTTCAGAATCCTCTGCCCTTACATTTTTCTTACTAATGATAAGTATTTTTAAAATCAGCTGGGTCCTAGACAATGAGGTAGTAGGTAAGTGATTGGACATTGCTGAATTTAGCTAAAATGTAGACTTTAGATATTTTTTTGTCAATGTGAAGTATAAACTTAAATGTAAATTATACCTAAAGTTCAATGATCTGTATTGGTAAATATATCTCATTTTAGGATGGCTCTGTCTTGCAAACTGTTGTGATAGGCTCTGGAGCTATTCAGACCACAGTATGGATTCCAGAAGTTGGAGTAGCTGCTTGCTCAAATAGATCAAAGGTAATATTGTAGTTATAACAAATGATGGGGTGTAAGCTTGTAAGGAACTTCAGAAATCATAGTGTAACCACCTCACTTTATGGAGGAGAAACCTGATATCCAGAGGGATTACTACTTATCCAAAACAGTCCAACTATTCAGTAGCAGAAGGAGAATTAGAACTTAAGTCTTCTGCTTTATAGTCTAGTACTTTTTCTACTACACCCCATACTTGGGCGACAGTGCGTAGATGTGGAACAATTTCATTTCCATTGGAAGTGATGAAGTAGATTTTGACTTTCTGCCATGGTTTTTGACAATAGCACTAAACTATCTCAAGGCTGGGCACAGTGGCTCATGCCTGTAATCCCACCACTTTGGGGAGGCTGGGGTGGGCAGATTGCCTGAGGTCAGGAGTTCAAGACCAGCCTGGCCAACATAGTGAAACCCATCTCTACTAAAAATACAAAAATTAGCCAGGCGTGGTAGCAAATGCCTATAGTCTCAGCTACTTGGAAGGCTGAGGCAGGAGAATCACTTGAACTCAGGAGGCAGAGGTTTCAGTGAGCCAAGATTGCGCCATTGTACTCCAACCTGGGCGACAGAGCGAGAGCCCATCCCAAAGGAAAAAAAAACTATCTCAAACAAATTTTCCCTGGAAAGAAGCATTGCAAAGCCATTTAACTAAGTATACAAAATATATCTTGGCTTTCAAATTTAATATTCTAGGAAAAATGCTGGTCTCCTGCTGTGAAGTAATTCTATGATATAACATTATTCCCTACAGTATTATTTTTCATACCCTTAAAGATTAGAGCCAATGTGCCGATTTAATTTACATTTTATATGGTTAAATGATGTTAAAATAAGCTGTAAACCTTCATGAAAGGTTCTACTGAAAGTAAAATGTGTAGAATCAGACCCTAGGCAGTAGTGGCCTGTGTAGAATAAGCCATAGAGCCAGAGTTAAAGCAGTGTTACCTCTTTTGCAGCTATCCTTGTAGTCATGTCAGACATGACTTTTGAAATATACTAGATACCTTATTCTGCAAGTTCTGAAGAAATAGTTAATAATTGACGTTATTTCCTTTTAAAGTACCAGCTAATCAGAGGTAGTTCACAAATTTTATTATATCTCATTATTATTTTTTTTTTTTTTTTTTTTTTTTTTTTTGAGGCGGAGTCTTGCTCTGTCGCCCAGGCTGGAGAGCAGTGGCCGGATCTCAGCTCACTGCAAGTTCCGCCTCCCGGGTTCCCGCCATTCTCCTGCCTCAGCCTCCCAAGTAGCTGGGACTACAGGCGCCCGCCTCGTCACCCGGCTAGTTTTTTGTATTTTTAGTAGAGACGGGGTTTCACTGTGTTCGCCAGGATGGTCTCGATCTCCTGACCTCGTGATCCACCCGTCTCGGCCTCCCAAAGTGCTGGGATTACAGGCTTGAGCCACCGCGCCCGGCTATATCTCATTATTTTTTACTTAGACAAAATTTAGGATATTTTGAAGTTCCATAGGCATTAAAAGTATAGCCTTTTTGGATATACAATATCCAAAAAGCAAAGATGTCCCAGTTACTAGAAGGAATTTCACAGATGAAATGGTGATAGCATTATTTTTTATTTAAACAAATTTATCATGTGACATAATTTATTTTCAACCAGGATGTTTTGGTCGTGAATTGTACAGCAGAATGGGCAGCTGCCAATCACGTTTTGGCAACCTGTCGGACAGCACTGAAACAGCAGGGTGTTCTGGGATTGAACATGGCTCCCTGCATGAGAGCATTTCTGGAGCGGCTCCCCATGATGCTTCAGGAGCAGTATGCCTATGAAAAGGTAACTCATTACACTCACTCCTAGAGATCCACAGATATCCAGTGCTTTCAATTTGATTATAGCCTTGAACTTATCCCTTAAGAGCATGAGGTCTGAGGAAAATAAGTGGGGCTATTTGGGCAGAATCAAATGAAGGTAAGTCATGCCTAAAAGAGTTGTTCAGCAACCCTAAGTCTATTCTTGGTTTATTTTCACCAGAGTAAAATAAGGAAACAAACAAACACCAACTTTGTATTACTGTTGTTCAGATTGTTTATTCACTCCAAAGCTTCTTAAAATACCTATGCAGCAGAATTCCATCTTCCCTTTTCTGACCCACACATGTATCTATTTTTATATGGCTTGGCCATTCCAAAGTTGAGGGATAGAGATGGATGCGGGTATCAGAGTGAACATTGTCTCCACTTGTGAGATAAATCTTTGTGGAAAATTTAGTGTAAGAGCTATGTTGAGTTGAGTAGGGCCATTGAATACTGGAATGAGGAATTATAGCATTTGAACTTGTCCAGCCAGTGATCCTAAAGTAGCCTGTCTTCCAGCCCTCAGTAGTCACAGTGTACTGACCCCAGCAGAACTCTTTGATTTTTTTTTCTTCTTCTTTTTGTGCCAAACTACATTAATGTAATCAGCTGTTACCACACCCAGTTAATTTCACTAACGTATTTGCTCAGGTTTTCTTTTCTGAATCACTCAGGCTCCACAACTAGGGAATGCCATGGAAGAAGAAAGGATTTTCCTTTGATAGCTACCAGGATTCTTTTGTAAAGGAGGAAAGTGAGAAGAACAGATCTCTGTGGTTTAATAGTTACCTGCTTTTTTTTCCAATCAAAAAAACCATGATGAAAATGTACTATATGCAGTGTGATATCTTAGATTGGATCCTGGAGCAGAAAACAAGTATTAATGGGAAAACTAAGGAAAACCAAATAAAGTTCTGTGGTTTAGTTAGTATTGTACCAATGTTAGTTTGTTAGTTTTGATAAATGTGCCAGGGTTGTATAAGATGTTAACATTAGATAAAGTTGGATGAAGGGTATACAGCAATTCTCGGTACTGTCTGTACAATTCTAAATCTAAATTTATTTCCTAGCAAAAGGCTTAAACAGTAAACTTCAAAAATAAGACTCCAGACTTTCAGACTACAGTAGGTTAATTTAGAATATTTGGCACAAACTCTTCGACATAACATCTTTGTATTTTCTTTTAGCCTCATGTGGTTTGTGGCGACCAGCTTGTTCACAGCCCCTATATGCAATGCTTGGCTTCCCTTGCTGTGGGACTTCATCTGGATCAGCTGTTGTGTAACCCTCCAGTGCCACCACACCACCAGAACTCTCTCCCTGACCCTGCATCCTGGAATCCAAATGAATGGGCCTGGTTAGAATGTTTCTCAACCACTATAAAGGCTGCCGAAGCCCTGACCAATGGAGCCCAGTTTCCAGAATCTTTTACCGTTCCAGATCTAGAACCTGTTCCAGAGGATGAACTTGTATTTCTAATGGTAAATGTACTGTGAGCTGCTATTATTTGCAGCTGAGATTTTATCATGGGTATTTGGTGTATAGCAAACCCCTAGTAAGTCTTTGCTAGTATGAATGGCTAGAAGTTAAGAGAAGTGGAAAATATTTTTCTTTCAGATAGTCACTTTCAATCTGGTGGGAGGCCTCTATAGTGGCAGGAATTGGTAATGTAAGCACTGTTGAACTCTTGTAAACCTGCCAGCTCTCAATGACATAGTCCCATATTTTCTCACTTTCTTTTGTCCATAGGTACTTTGTTAGTGCCTTACTTGTAAATATCTTAGCATCTTTTCCTGGTCATCTTGTGGGTTATATGCCACATATAGATTCTAATTTATTTGGCATTTCAAGCAAGTCTTTAATTAGCATCAAATAAAATATAAAAGAGCATCCTGATTGTCATTTCATTCTGATTGTATTTGAGAGTGTATACTGTAGAAACTGTGACATAGATAAAATACCTGTGTAGACTACAGGCCAGCACGTGATCTAACAACCTCTTTGTATACTTAAGATTTATGTATACAAACATTTGGATAGATAACTGTTAACACAATGTGAAACAGACAAATATAAATTGAGTAAAATTATGTAACTGTAGTCATGCATCACTTAATGACAGGGATATGTTCTGAGAAATGCATTGTTAGGCAATCTTGACACTGGGAGTATCATAGAGTACATAGTACTTACCCAAATCTAGGTGATATAGCCTACTTATACAAGACTGTATGGTATAGTCTGATTACTCCTAGGCTACAAACCTGTACGGAATGTTACTGTATTCAGTGCTCTAGGCAGTTGTAACACAATGGTAATTATTTGTGTATGTAAACATAGAAGGTATAATAAAAATAAGGTTTTATAATCTTATGAAACCATCTTCACACATGCAGTTTGTTGTTGACTGAAATGTCATGTGGCACAAAAGTATAGAATATTGTAATCAGAAAATGTTCTTCTAAGCCCATTTGGCCCAACTCTGTAATTTTGTAGATGAGGAAGCTGAAGCCCAGAAAGATGAAGTGATTTGCCCACAGCTACACAAAAAGTTTATAGGGGTGTGGGGTCCTGCTCATGACCTTGTACCTTTGGGTGTTCAGAAAACACATGGCTAGCTTTGAGTCACCAGTACTGTAGTGATAGTGATAGTGAAAGTGTTTATAATAAAGGGAAATACTGACAGTGCATAAAATCAAGTTTGACGTAATTATAAAACTGCTCTTAATTTCTCATAATATTACCATGTTCTTTTTTGGAAATAAGACTTAATGATTAGAAGAACACTTTGTTGTTAATAGCCGCTGAATCTTGCCTAAGCAGAATTGATCATTATGTATCCCGTTTTTCAGGATAACAGTAAATGGATTAATGGCATGGATGAACAAATTATGTCTTGGGCAACTTCCAGACCTGAGGTCAGTAAAGATGAAGATAACTGTATGATGATTCTCAGTCAGTGTTTTGATTCTAAATACTTGTGCTTTTGTACCCTGGTGTCTCCCATACAGGCTGGCACACACTTGGTACTTAGTACATGGCTGTTTTAGTGAATGGATGACTCTAATTTTGAGATGATTGTGGTTTTCTAGGACTGGCACCTGGGAGGTAAATGTGATGTCTACTTATGGGGTGCTGGTAGGCATGGACAGCTGGCAGAAGCTGGAAGAAATGTAATGGTACCTGCAGCAGCTCCCTCATTCTCACAGGCCCAACAGGTAACTAACAGGGTAAAAAATAGAAAAGAAACATGGGAACTGAAAATTCTAATTCTTTTGCTTGTCTTATTGTGGGATAAAGCTTGTCCATTTCATAATCTATTGTGAGGAATCATTAAAGAAAGTCATGATATATAGCTTTCAAATACAGACTTGCTGTGGTTTTTATCAGACTTCAGAAGTTAACAAATTTCTAAATTTTTCTTTTAAGTTTAATGAACTAACATCATGATGTGTTAGGCCTACCCAGTATGTATTTCTAGCAGTTTAGATACTCCTAATTAGTGATTTTCTCTTTGGGGCTATAAACTTCCTAGGATCTTTAGCCAGATATTATCGACCACTCCCCTTTTCTAATAATCCTGGTACCACATAGCGCCAAACCCTTCTTGAGGCCACTGCTTTGTCTTTTGCTCTTCTCTACCTCAGCTAGTCCCAGATTGCATGACTCATTCTTATGTATGAGTTTCTGCTTCTTTCTAGCCCAGTCTTTAATATTTCCCCATTACCCCTTCCTTTTTCTTTCATCCATTTTGTTGTTCTAAACTCTTTTAAATAGATGAATCTCATACATCTCTTGGTTAAATAAGCAGTTTTGTAGTCATCAAGGAGTTAAGGGACTGCATAGTTATATCAACTCTTCTCTTTCGGTAAAAGGATAAAAAAATTATAAAGGCATTCTATGTATATGTGGAATCATTTCAAATGGTTGCATGTTGAAGCAATATAATATAATAAAAAATAAAATATTTAATTCTGTGTTTTTATACTAGGTCATTTGTGGTCAGAATTGTACCTTTGTCATCCAGGCCAATGGCACAGTGTTGGCTTGTGGGGAAGGAAGTTATGGCAGATTAGGACAAGGAAATTCAGATGACCTTCATGTACTGACAGTTATTTCAGCCTTACAAGGTAAAATTGTCCTTAGTTAAAAGATGGTTAGAACCTATGGCCTAATGTAGGTTTGGTCATACAAACCTTTGCTCTTCTCAAACCTTTGCTAGATAAAATCATATCGGGTTTTCACTTATATTTAAATCCTTGTTTAGGCATGTGTACAGCCTCAATTTCCATATTTTAAGCTATATTGCAAGTTACTTATCATACAATGCTAGAATTCAATGAAATATAAATAACACTTTTTGAGACCCACTGAAGATTGTAAACAAATGCTTAAAAATTGCAAAAGTGTAAGTAGGCAGATGTTAATAGCAGTAGCAATCATGCATGTGTTTCATTAAAATTAAAAATCAGTTTATATGGAAATCTGCAAATGTGCTAAAGACTTTCAAGGACATCTTCATCAGAGTTCTGTGTGACTTGGAGAGAGAACACTTTGGAGAAACCGCCGTACACGCTCCCAGCTTGCTCATTAACTGAACTCATAGTGACTCTGAAGCCTACAAAGAGAGCACAGACGGTTTTTTACGTAAAAGCATACAAGTAACTGAGTTCAAAGCAAGTTCCTGGAAGTTCAAGTTCTTTTTATTGTGATCTGGGTGTGAAGAGCACAGCAGTAGAGATGAGAATGTGTGCTGGGTTTCTGTGGGTTCTACTGGTCCTTGGCTCTGGGACATTGCACAAACTACAAGACCTCTTTGTGACTTGGTTTTCCCAATTGTAAAAATGGGGTGTTAGTGTCTGTTTTATAGGTTTTATGTGAAAGTAGAAAATGAGATAAACCATGTAAAGCATTTATAGGAGTGGCTAGAGCATAGCCAGTCATTAATGACTATAACTTTTGCTGTCATCCTCCTTTTCCTTGTCATCGTCATTATTTTAGGTGACTATTCCCAGTTTTGCTAGGTTATGGCTACAAATTCAATTTAAAACCAAAGAAATTGGGTCAGGCACTGTGGCTCACACCTGTAAACCCAGCACTTTGGGAGGCTGAGGCGGGCAGATCACTTGATGTCAGGAGTTCATGACCAGCCTGGCCAACATGGTGAAACCCTGTCTCTGCTAAAAATATAAAAATTAGCCAGGTGTGGTGACACGTGCCTGTAATCCCAGCTACTCAGGAGGCTGAGGCAAGAGAATTGCTTGAACCCGGGAGGTGGAGGTTGCAGTGAGCCGAGATCACACCATTGCACTCCAGCCTGGGTGACAGAGTAAGACTCCATCTAAAAAAAAAAAAAAAAAAAACTAATGAAATTATTCTTATTTTCATAGTACCATTTCAGTGGTTTTTGATTGAGGGCATTCAGTAGCAGCTGCAAATAAAGAGAGTTTTAACATCCAGTGACTGCTATTGGGTTTCTGTTCTGTTCCAGGCTTTGTGGTGACCCAGCTGGTGACTTCCTGTGGTTCTGATGGGCACTCTATGGCCCTAACTGAAAGTGGTGAGGTCTTTAGCTGGGGAGATGGTGACTATGGTAAACTTGGCCATGGGAACAGCGACAGGCAGCGGCGGCCCAGGCAGATCGAGGCCTTACAAGGAGAAGAAGTGGTGCAGGTCAGGCAGGAAATGGATAAGTTTGCCTTTCATTGTAAATATACTAGTTATTGAATAGGTTTCTTAAAATTAGGTAACAGAAAGTATAGTAAAAATATGTTACACTGTCATTATAAGAGATCCATTGGTTTTGTTCAGATTCATTCTTGAGCTTGTTAGAAGTTTGAATGGGCTTTGGTGTTAGCATTGGTCTTGTTAGTGTGGGTTAGAATGGTCTTTTTCCTGAGCCAACTGGTTGGTCCAGACTGAGGTGCTGCAGGCTCTTGGAAGGAATATTGTGTGGTTTAACTTCTGCCACACAGTTCTTAATACACAGATAAATGGAAAACTTTGCTTTTAACCTATTATTTTTGTTACAAAAGCTAAGTTCATTTGCATTTTCTGGAAAATAGTGTTCTAAAATAATATTGTAAAATGGCATAGCACCTTATAGTTTACAAATGATTTCCCCATTTATTATCTCATTTAGTCTAGGTCATCTGTACACAGCTGAAGAGTAGCAGTAGTTATTCCAGGGTATGCTGTTCAGCTTGGGCTTCCTGAGGCTGTTGAGACAGATCAGACTTGGGAGAGCAGGAGAGCAACTTGGGCAGATCAGTGTACCAGTTGACCAGATGCAGTGGCTTATGCCTGTAATCCTAACACTTTGGGAGTACAACGCAAGAGGATTGCTTGAGGCCAGGAGTTTGAGACCAGCCTAAACAACATAGCAAGACCCTGTCTCTACAAAAAAATAAAAATAGAAATAAATAGCCAGATGTGGTAGCACATGCCTGTAGTCCCAGCTACTTGGGAGGCTGAGGTGGGAGGATTGCTTGAGCCCAGGAGTTCAGGGCTGCAGTGAGCTGTGATCACACCACTGCACTCCAGCCTAGGTCACAGAGCAAGACATTGTCTCTTTAAAATTAAAAAAAATTAAAAAATAATTTTTTTAAAACATTGGGCTTTGAAGATTCAGTTTTCAGTGAAGTTTATGTAAAGTTTATTGCTACATTAATACCCAAAATGGCAGATCTACATTTTTCTTAGTTTCCCTTCTTAAAAGATTTTTTCTCCTTGGTTCTGTCTTAGATGTCTTGTGGCTTCAAGCATTCAGCAGTGGTCACTTCAGATGGCAAACTGTTTACCTTTGGGAATGGTGACTATGGTCGTCTGGGTCTTGGAAATACCTCTAACAAAAAACTTCCAGAGAGAGTGACTGCACTGGAGGGATATCAGATTGGACAGGCATGGAATAAATCAAGATATTCTAGCTGATCATTTTTTCTCAGTTCTTCTGTGTTCACTTAGACACCCTCAGGAAGATCAGGATCGCCAGTTGTACCTAACCTCATGTACATTTTGTTATGGTCTAATTGATAATTTTAACTGTTTCCCAATGTGAAATTCATGTTTTAAGTCAATTTAAATTTGTTTGTATGACAAACCAACAAATGTAACCCTTATTTCAGGATGTGAATATTTTTAAACCCCCCTTCATAACATACTAATACCACTTGCTATAAAACCTTTAAAAAGTACAGGTACTAATAGCTCTTGTCTGGTAGCCTTGAGTTGAATGGCTGAATTGCAACATCACTGGTAGCTAGTGCTCCTAAGTAGTAATTATCTCTGTTTTGTATACATCAAGAGTGTCCTTTAACAAGGAAATATTTTTGGCTTTTTCTATATCATTCCTTAGATACTTTTTGATATGAATGAGTATTTTTGAGTTAGGTATACTTTCCCCCTATCGTTCGTACTGATTATGGTTTAGCCACAGACATTTGAAGGATTTCACTTTGAAGAAAAAAGTTTAAGAAAAAACATTAAGAATTATTTCTTGTTGACTTATTTTGGTTAACATTTGTAGTATGCTCTGAAACCATTGTAGATATTTGGAAACATAACCAAGTTTTTCACTGAAGTAGAGAAAAAGGGTCCCAGAAACGGGGGAGTGTGTTTTAGGTCTTGTGATTTGCCTTACTGAGTACTGTTATTTCCTCAGGTGGCCTGTGGATTAAACCACACTTTGGCAGTGTCAGCAGATGGTTCCATGGTGTGGGCTTTCGGAGATGGAGACTATGGAAAACTAGGCTTAGGAAATTCCACTGCAAAATCTTCACCTCAGGTCAGTACTGCCTTGAATCTAGGTTTTCAGACAACATAAATAGTTTTCATCTATGTCAGTAGTTATTTTTATTTGGAAATAATTTACCTTTAGTACTTTTGGTAATTCATAATGAAGTTTAGAAGCTTCTGTTGTGCATTCTTGAATGCCCACATGCTCGGTCTTGATTTTAAATAAGCTATTAATCCAGATAAACTGGATTTAAAATTCTGCAAGGATAAGCTTCTGTCTCCCTAAACAGGTTTCACACTGTAGGACCTCTGATGTAGAGAAGAAATAATTAGAAACATATCTCCAGGGTGTCATGGAAGGAACTATGAATAATCCTTTGTAACCCTCTGCATGCAGCTGCCATGTTTGCTTATTATTACCACTGAATTACACAGGTACACATCTCCTTTTAAAAAACAATACAAAGGAAATCTGAGTCCATAAAGAAAGAAATTAGAAACTGTTATTCACACTATAGAAGATTTCTTGACTCCACAGAAGACTTTCTATATGATTGTTTTATGTGGGTTTTCCTGACACATTTTACAAGCAGTGTGGTTTACAAAGCTTCAGCTTATATTTGGATTCACCACCATTTATAGTCTGTGACATCCTGATAGCTGTCTAGTGAATATTCAGTTAGGTATGTAGAGAGGCAGGAAAACCCACTCTGGAGAACATATACAGCAGTTATTGTCACCCATGAAAGCTAAAATGTTAAACTAAAATGGTCTTCTAGTGTTCTTTAAAAGGTCCTGGAATTCCCTGTGGTCTCTATTACCCAGAGGAATGCTTCTACTTCACATAAGGCCCTGGAGACTTTCGTCAAACTGCCCCTGCCTCTGCACACTCCCTCCCCCAAATTCAGTTAGTTTGCAGAGCAGTAGGAGAAAATAACATTTCAGGTTTGGATTTGGGTCGAATAGGTAAGTGACAATTAGTATTTTTGTTGGAAGATAGTTCTTGATACGTGCCATTCGGCAAATTCAAGAGTGATTTTTTTTCTTCTTCTTAAAGTTGTGTGCCTTACACTTTTGTTTTGCAGAAAATTGATGTCCTTTGTGGAATTGGAATAAAAAAGGTTGCTTGTGGAACTCAGTTTTCCGTTGCTTTGACCAAAGATGGTCATGTGTATACCTTTGGTCAAGGTAAGACATTTTTCAGCTTATTTGCTTGGGTACACATCATTATAAACATTGGCCTTCCAGTGTTATAGAATGTGCTCTAAATTGAGTCCTTTTTTTTGTTCTAGGTGGTGAGTAGTCACTATGACCTTCTTTCACTAGATGATTTTCCACTCCTCTTTCGTGTACTTTATTATAAAGACAAACTCCCCTCCGCATTAAGACCCCTTATGCCAGAGCCTGCACTCTTGCTAGAAGAGTCCCTGCCAAGGGCTGTCCCCTCTTCTTTTCTGCTGCCCTCGACATGCTGCCACAAATACTGCCTTGACCACCAGAGCTCCTCTGTGTCCTGCCTCATTCTTCATCCCTTCTAGGGATTGGGGCTGCAGATCTTAGGAACTGGAGGAATTCATAGGCACTCTGGGTTCAAATCTTGAGTCGGTTCATAAGCCTGGCATTCACAGTGGGACTGAGATTCTTGGCAAGGGTCATTTTTGAGGGATATGTGAGACAGGTGTGAGGAAGAGGAATTAAACCATGACTGAAGTTTCTAGTTGTGGGAGAACATTGATGTCTCTGACTGAGGACATGAGCTGTTTTGTGGGGAAGGGTAAGGAGCTTAGTTTTAGTTATGTTGAGTGGACCCATTTGCCCTAAATAAATGTGTGGAAATGTCCACTTAGGCTGTTGAGAATTTGGATCTGGAACTGAACTCCAGAAGGATTGGTTATGGAGATGTAGGTTTAGGACATTAGCTGCATAATAGTAGTAGTTAAATCCTTATTCGTATCATCTAAAAAACCCAGAATGAGAGTATAGAATGAGAAAAGAAGAAAATAGAGCTCTGGGGCATTTGATGTAAAGGGCAGGTGGGCACAAAAGAATAAGACTTGCGAGGGCGGGGTGCCGTGGTTCACACCTGTAATCCCAGCACTTTGGGAGGCCGAGGCGGGTGGATCACCTAAGGTCAAGAGTTCGAGACCAGCCTGGCCAACATGGCGAATTGCTGTCTCTGCTAAAAATACAAAAATTAGCTGAGCATGATGGCAGACGCCTATAATCACAGCTACTGGGGAGGCTGAGGCAGGGAGAATTGCTTGAAGCCGGAAGGCAGAGGTTGCAGTGAGCCGAAATTGTGCCATTGCACTCAGGCCTGGGCAACAAGAGCGAAACTTCATCTCAAAAAAGAAAAAAAAGATTAAAAAGAAGAATTGGGAGAGCTGGCTTTGAAAGGAGTGGGAAGAGGTTACTGGTGAGCCAGGGCAGTGCAGTCTCTGAGAGGCAGGAAAAGCTGAGGCCACATTATTAGAAGGTTGCATGATGTTCCCACGGGCTGGAGCCTGAAAAGAAGCCACTGCAGTAGGCAATTAGGAGCTGACTCATGGCTTTTGAGAATAGAATTTCAGTGCAGTGGAGAGAGTGGAAGTTAGGCTGCAGAAGGTAGGCAAGCCAAATGGACCTAGCAGGCTTTGTGCAGCAAAGGCTGGCTAGCACCCTCTAGATTTTGGCAAGGTAAAGGGAGAGGTTGATTGGAAGTTAGAGGACAAGTTGAATGATCTCTCATTTTAGAATATAAGAAACTTAAAATTACCCAGGCATGGTGGCATGTGCCTGTGGTCCGAGCTACTCAGGAGGCTGAGGTGAGGTTGAGGCTACAGTGAGCCGAGATCGCACCACTGCGGTGTACTCCAGTCTGAGCAACAGAGCGAGACCCTGTCTCGAACTTAAGAAACTTGAGGGCCTGAACTGTGTCAGTCAGACTCTATCTTTTCAAAGATGTGGATATTGGAGAAGCCTCTTATTTTGAAACAAGTTACCAATTTTAGATATAACTTTTTAAAAAATTTTTATGAATAAAGAGCCTGTGATGTTTTGCAGAGAAACAGCTTCACACTTTTTATTTATTCAGAACCTGGTGTACCTTTCCGGAATAGCAGCTTTAGCCTCAGTTGAGTTTTATGTGTCATTGCCATTCCACCATAAGAAGCTAAATGACGGATCAGAAAATATAAAAGCACTGTGGTGTGTGGTGCAAAACATTTCCACATGTTTTTGTTTTGTTTTTTCAGATCGCCTGATAGGCTTGCCAGAGGGGCGTGCTCGCAATCACAATCGACCGCAGCAAATCCCTGTCCTGGCTGGAATGATCATTGAAGATGTGGCAGTTGGAGCTGAACACACACTTGCTTTGGCATCAAATGGAGATGTGTATGCCTGGGGGAGCAATTCAGAAGGGCAGGTAAATATTTATATGGCTTGCTGATATCTCATATTCTAGAAATCTCACAGTGTTCCTCAGTTGGGGAAAGAGATAGGCTAGGAAATTAATAATCTACTAAAATATTCCAAGCACATCACTTTGCCATGGGACTGATTATTTTGTAAGTCTAGTTATGTCTTTCTCTCTCAACTGTGGCCAAAGAAGTGTTATACCGTGGTTTAAAACAATTCTGACAGTACAGCAAAGTGATTAAGGGGATTAACTGAGTATATATGTGTGTGTCCTCACACATTGTTAAGTGCCTGGCATGTAGTAAGCTGCAGTATGTAAGGATTTGCTACTGTCAACATTATCATCATTACTACAGCAAGATGTGAGGTTAGGTCCTGGGAATATCAGTTGATCTGGAAAAAGGAATGAAACAATATTTTTATATTTTATAATATGATGGCATGCATACAAACTATCTTTAGGTTTATGCAGGAGTCTTGTCACCCGCATTATTTATAGGATTAAACTGAGCCTCTGAGATATTGATAAGAGACTCAAAAGGTGGATGTGTTCACCCTCCTCTATTAATGAAGTAGGGCGAGACCTTGGTGTGAGATGCCTGAGGTGCTGTGACGGTGACTTTGAGCTCCACATGCAGAGCCACCTCCCCTTCCTCCATAAATCCTCTCTGGGTCTGGCTTCCCCTAGTGCCAGGGACCCTTAAGTTCAAGGTCTGGCATTATTCATAGTAGCCTCAGTTTGGCTCCTGTGGTTTCCTCATCCCTATATTAACAGACAGGGAAACCGCTCATCATTGTGGTTGCAGTCTTACTGAGAGGAGAGTTAACGTTGAAGGCCCCTTTGGGAGTTTCCTGGCAGTGGCTTGACATGATCCTTCCTAATGATGTTGATTTGCTTAGCTGCTGAAACACTGGCTCTCCCAGTCAGACCCTAAGTATAGAGATTTGGAGATTAGAATTTGCTTCCATATATGTTTTTATATATGTTTATGTATTGTTACACAGAAATTAGTGTGTTTTAAGTAAAAGCTCCATACATCATTCTGTTATTACTTAACTTTCCAAGAATTCATTTCCTTTCCATAAGTGAAATCCAAGGATGTGTTTAGTCATTAAGACTCATCTGCTAGATTTGGAATGTCCTTGTTGCAGCTTAGTTTTTAGCAGTTTGAACTGTGAGGACTGTTATGATAGAGAAAATCAGAATGTATTTTATTATTGGGGACTGGGTGTGGTGCTCACACCTGTAATCCCAGCACTTTGGGAAGCCGAGGCAGGTGGATCACAAGGTCAGGAGTTCAAGACCAGCCTGGCCAAGATAGTGAATCCCTGTCTCTACTAAAAATAAAAAAATTAGCTGGGTGTGGTGGTGGGAGCCTGTAATCCCAGCTACTTGGGAGGCTGAGGCAGAAAATTGCTTGAACCAGGGAGGCAGAGGTTGCAGTGAGCTGAGATTGTGCCACTGCACTCTAGCCTAGGTGACAGAGCAAGACTCCATCTCAAAAAAAAAAAAAGAATGTGTTTTATTGATGCTGATGCATGGTACAGTTATTAACTTATTTATATCTGCCACTTTCTAAGAAAAATTTCATATTGACTTCCTCTTTTCCTCTTTCTAATTGAATTTCTGCATATTTATGATTTATGCCCAGCTCGGTCTAGGCCACACCAACCACGTTCGAGAACCAACCCTGGTAACAGGTCTGCAAGGGAAAAATGTTCGGCAGATCTCGGCCGGCCGCTGCCACAGTGCTGCGTGGACAGCACCACCTGTCCCACCAAGAGCACCAGGTGAGAAAGGAAATCTTCACGCTCTTGCAGCTTCTCTTTCAGCAGTACCCTATGGCACTGTCTGCTTGCCAGTTCCAAACTGTATCCAGCATCGTTGTGAAACCATCAAGCCTTTTGCCACACAAAGCATTATTTGTGTTACCAGCACTGGAAGTGTTTTCATAGCAGGCATTTGTCCTGCTGACATCAGTATGAACCAGGTCCTTTCTGCACCCCCCAAAAGAGAATACATATTACTTATGCAAGCAAAAATTTATAATTTTAGCAGCAACTAAGTTTTTTTTCTTTTTTTTTTGAAGTGGAGTCTCGCTCTGTCACCTAGGCTGGAGTACAGTGGTGTGATCTCAGCTGACTGCAACCTCCGCCTCCCAGGTTCAAGTGATTCTCCTGCCTCAGCCTCCCAAGTAGCTGGGACTGCAGGCGTGCACTACCATTCCTGGCTCATTTTTGTATTTTTAGTAGAAATGGGGTTTCGCCATGTTGGGCAGTCTGGTCTCAAATTCCTGAACTCCAGTGATCTGCCCGCCTCAGCCTCCCAAAGTGTTGGGATTACAGGCATGAGTCACCGCACCTGGCCAGTATTTTTAATATATAAAAGAAATGACAAATTATAGCTTTCTAAGGCCCACTGTTAGAAATAAAGATTAAAAGCCCTGAGACCATTTGTCAAATTCCTCACCTTAGTTAACCATTAGAAACACGATGCCTGTGCATTGGCACAGCAGTCAACTTGCTGCCATTTTATTCTTATGTTTGGCAAGACTGGTGGGCTACTTCTAGCTTTTTGTTGTTTGTTTTATTTTTAATTTATTGTGAAATTTTTATATAGCAACACAAAGATTTAAAGAAAATTGTAACACATACTTGTGTGCTCAACACCCAACTGTGGGCCCTTTCTGATTTGATCTATCTTCCATTCATTTCAGATGTAGCTATTACCTTAATGTTGTGACATTTGTCATTCTTACACATTTCTTCATATTTGGGCATTTCTTTTTTTTTTTTTTTTTTTTTTCCGAGACAGAGTCTCACTCTGTTGCCCAGGCTGGAGTGTAATGGCGCCATCTCAGCTCATTGCAACCTCTGCCTCCCAGGTTAAAGCAGTTCTCCTGCTTCAGCTCCTGAGTAGCTGGGATTATAGGCATGCACCACCACGCCCAACTAATTTTTATATTTTTGGTAGAGATGGTGTTTCGCCATATTGGCCAGGCTGGTCTTGAATTCCTGACCTCAAGTGATCCACCCATCTCGGCCTCCCAAAGTGCTGGGATTACAGGTGTGAGCCACAGTGTCCAGCCATTGGACAAGGCCCTCAAACCTTGTTTTTCTACCATCTTCTGGTGTCTAAGGCACAAGAATTTCCCTGAAGCAAAGTTGTGTCTAAGAGCTCAGCATTCTCTTCCGGTTTTGCTAACCCCTCTATTTCTTAGGGGGTCCTAAGGTTCCCCATAGGGATTTTTTTTCTTAGATATCTAAGAGAGAAAAGTGGGAATTCCAGGTAGATTCCAAACAAGCAGGAAATGGTTTCTATTAACGGAATCTAGAATGAGCAGAGCTGCCTATGCACTGACAATTTCAGGTACTCAGTGGCTTCAGAGGGATTTCACTTCCACTTCAGGGCAGAAGTTATCCAATGTGACAGGTAAAGGTTTAAGCTCTGGGGCCACCTTGCTGGGGCTGAATCCCAGCTCCTCCTCCTGATCTGAGTGACTTTGAGACTCAGTGTTTTGTCTGTAAAATGAGGATAATAATAACTAACCTACTGCAAAGAGCTATAGAAGTAACTGGACCCATTCATGTAAAGCTCTTAGAATAGTGCCAGGCACATGGAAGGGACTCAGTAAATGTTAGTTTTTACTACGAACAAGCATAATACCTCTGGGAATTGCACTGTACCAGTCTTTATTTACAGGAAACTCGAGGGAGTTTGTATCTTATTTTCACTCTGTGTTTTTGTGGGAGGGTAGCTGTGGATGCAGGCCTTGTAGTCTTTGCTTCTTACAGAACTCTTATTCTTATAGTAAAAGCCTTCATGAATCATGCACCTGTATGTTTCTGTCATTAATACTTTGTGTCAGATCCCTAGCGAATATGGAGTTGGCTCTGCTAAGTTTCCCATTTCCATTTTCCAGAACTGCCTACCTAGTCCTTGCCCACATTTGCGGTATTATGAAGATGGTAATTATTAAATGTGAAATGAAAAACTTGGCTTTATTTACTTATTTTTGTGAAGGAACTGCCTAAGTTCTATTGTTAAATAAATAGGAAATGAAAAGAGAAAATACCAGGTTTCATTTCCATAATGATAAAGACATTTTATTTTATTTTTTTCTCTGCCCCCTGATAAAGACATTTTAAAAACCAACACAAATGCACACACAAAACTAAGATGAATCGATGGATAGAGGTTGGAATGGGTGTCCATGAGCTTCTCTATATGCTTGAAATTTTTCAAAATGTGGAAAGTGAAAGCAATGCTGTTTCCTTCACAAGTGCCCATTTGCTTTCTGGACAGGTGTGTCAGTACCTCTGCAGCTGGGCCTGCCTGACACACTGCCCCCCCAGTACGGTGCGCTGAGAGAAGTCAGCATTCACACGGTGCGGGCCAGGCTCCGGCTGCTTTACCACTTCTCTGACCTCATGTACTCGTCCTGGAGACTGCTGAACCTTAGCCCCAACAACCAGGTAACAGACTGGCGTGGTAAGCAGCCAGGCACAGACTGGCGTGGTAAGCAGTGCCCATGACATGCTCACCAGGCCCCAGGGCTTTTCCCTCTGCCTTTGGAAAATGCTTTCATGGCTAATAAGATAACAATTCTATTTCCATTTTATTGCTGTGTTAGGGACAGTCTAGAGGTTGGTCATGATGGTGCTAGACACAGAGTGGTCTTCCTTCTGTGTTTTGGTTTGTTCAAAAATCAAGTATGAATGGCTAAGCATACCATTTCTTTTTTTGAGACGGCGTCTCGCTCTGTCGCCCAGGCTGGAGTGCAGTGGCACAATCTCGGCTCACTGCAACCTCTGCCTCTCAGGTTCAAGTAATTCTCCTGCCTCGGCCTCCTGAGTAGCTGGAATTACAGGCCTGCGCCACCATGCCTGGCTAATTTTTGTATTTTTAGTAGAGACAAGGTTTCAGCATATTAGTCAGACTGGTCTCGAACTCCTAACTTCAAATGATCCCCCCACCTCCATCTCTCAAATTGCTGGGATTACAGGTGTGAGCCACCACACTCAGCCACTAAGCGTGCCATTTCTGCAAAGTCTAGAATATGATTTTAAAATGTAAGCACACAAAGCTATTAGAACCACAGTCAGGGTAGTTACATAAATGAATCTGAGAAGTTTCAGATACTTTTTTCTCTTCTTACAAATTAGCATTCTGGGTCCTGGGGAAAGGGAGGTCGGGGAAATAAAGTAAGTTTTGCTGATTTGTCTATTTATGGACTAGTCCAGTAACAAAGTGGCTAGCTATCGTGTGTGGGTATGTGTGTGTGTGTGTGTGATTTGACAAATAGATAGCCAGGCAGCAGAGTCCAGTGCAGCACTAAACAGAGTGTTAGCAAACTGTAATTAGTGGGAGAAATGTTTATAATGTAAAGTGAATTGAGAAAGGCAGCTCAAAATGATAACAGTATGAAAAACGTTGTGTATACATACACAGAAAAGAACTGGAAGGAGATAGATGAAATTATCAGTGGGGCATCTCTGTATGGTAGGGATTTGGAATCACTTAATTTGTGTATACATATGTGTATCCTTCTCTGTATTTTCTAAGGTTTTTAAAAATAGTAATTATATATTTTATCAAAAAAAATTTTACAGGTTACTAATAGTTACTAATCCTGAGTTGATGCTCTTAAAGTGCATTTTTAAAAGAATGTATGTTCTGTTTTTCAATTTTTTAAATAATATTGAGACAGGGTCTCACCGTGTGCCCAGGCTGGAGTGCAGTAGTGTGATCTCAGCTCACTGCAGCCTCAATCTCCTTGGACTCAGGTGATCCACCCACCTCAGCCTCCCAAGTAGCTGGGAGTACAGGCACATGCCACCATGCCCAGCTAATTTTTATGTTTTTGTAGAGATGGGTTTTGCCGTGTTGCCCAGGCTAGTCTTGAACTCCTGGGCTCAAGTGATCCGCCCACCATAGCCTCCCAAAGTGCTGGGACTACAGGCAGGAGCCGCTGCCCCCAGCCAAAATAATGTATGTTCTACAAGTGAAAATTGTTATTTCTTTTAAGCCTAGATTATACCATTTCTGATAACTGTACCTTCTGTTACAGAACAGCACATCCCATTATAATGCTGGAACTTGGGGCATTGTACAGGGACAACTTCGGCCTTTGTTAGCCCCGAGAGTCTACACTCTGCCAATGGTGCGCTCCATAGGAAAAACCATGGTTCAAGGCAAAAACTATGGACCTCAGATAACTGTAAAAAGGATATCAACCAGGTTAGCATATGTATGTATGTTTCACTAACGAGCTGGGATTTTTTCAGGTGGATGTTATTACTAATTTCTGTGAGTCTTAGTTTACTCACTTCTAAGGCAGGGTAGATATAGTACTTACATTAGTACCTGGTGTGGTTACAGTGGGCCTAGCACAGTGTTTGGCTGTTAAACTAGCTTTTTCACTCACTGATGGGAAGATGTCGTGATTTTGGGGAAATTGGTAAGAGTTGTATTTCATTGCTTTCTCCCTTTCTTTTAAAGAGGACGGAAGTGTAAGCCCATTTTTGTCCAAATAGCGAGACAAGTAGTTAAGCTGAATGCATCAGACCTCCGTCTGCCTTCCCGAGCGTGGAAGGTTAAGCTGGTTGGAGAAGGGGCTGATGATGCTGGAGGAGTGTTTGATGATACCATCACAGAGATGTGCCAGGTACATTCCTGCAGTGTCCCCTGCCGAGTTACCTAGTCTGCTAGTGGCCATTTTGCTGTTTCCAGTGATCACTCTGCCAGGCTTGTTTTCGTAAATGTAGCAAGGATGCATTTGTGAGCCTCATATAAAGTCATGCTGTTAAGTGATACGTAGGCAAATTAGAGCAACAGTTTCTGAAATGCTTTGTCAAGATACCTTACTACATAAATATCAGTTCTTAGGCATCTACCAGTGACTCACCATCTGTTGTGTTATAATATTGGCAGAACAAACAGCAATGGCATATATGTACATTTATGTAACAGACAAATCCAGGAGCACCCATGTGCTCTGATTTATTCTGGTGCTTTTAGAACAAAGTAGAACTGCCAGATTCCAGGGGAGTTAGAAAAATAAATGTTAAGATCTGGTCTTAAAATTAGACCAGTTCTAATTTTAAGATCTGCATTGGCAGCTTCGCTTCCAGATCAGCTCTGTCCTTTCCAGCATTGCCTAGTATCAGGATTTTTCCAGTAAACCCTGTGACTAAAATAATGCTTGACTATCATTATTGAATCTATTTGAAACATCACTACACTCTTCATAGCCACCACTACTCCCCCCCTAGATTGACTTTCTCATTCCTTTTGGTTCTTCATACATGAGTGCTTTCCATAAGGGGGATTTCCTAATCTCATTTTAAATTGAAACCACAAAAATGAAGTATGAAATTATCAGTTGTCACATGGCATTATAAATTCCTCAAAATACACTCTTTTTAGTATGATCTTTAATGTAATTGGTTTGTTCTCTTCATGCATTTGTCATTTCTCAAAAAATTTTTTCTTTCTTCTACAGGAACTTGAAACTGGTATTGTTGACCTTCTTATACCCTCTCCCAATGCCACCGCAGAAGTGGGTTACAATAGGGACAGGTATGCAGTCAGCAATGTTCATTATATGTCTAAAATAATAATAATAGCTCACGTTTATTGAGTACTTACTATGTACCAGGCACTGTTTTAAGTGCTTTACACCTATTATCCCCTTCAGTCCTCATTATAACCCTAAGGAGTAAATACTATTGTTATCCTCTTGTCAAAGATGAGGAAACAGACCAGGCGCAGTGGCTAACGCCTATAATCCGAGCACTTTGGGAGGCCGAGGCGGGTGGATCACCTGATGTCAGGAGTTTAAGACCAGCCTGGCCAACATGGTGAAACACCATCTCTATAAAAAATACAAAAATTAGCTGGGCATGGTGGCACATGCCTGTAATCCCAGCTACTCGGGAGGCTGAGGCAAGAGAATCACTTGATTTGAACCCAGGAAGTGGAGGCTGCAGGGAGCTGAGGTCATGCCACTGCACTCCGGCCTGGGCAACAGAGCAAGACCCCGTCTCAAAAAAAAAGGGAAACAGGCGCATCCTTCCAGACTTGGTATTTATTGACACCAAATCAATGATAATATAGAGGGGGAGAGGAAGCTCAGACTTGATCATGAAACCTGATTTATGTTTCTGAAGGCCCACATGGCCTCCCCATAATGAATTTTCTACACCAAAATTTGTTTAAAAGTTTTATTATGCTAGCAAGTCACAAAAGTTAGTATTTGCAATTACATATTATCTTTATATTTGCAAAATTTTGAATTTTGGATCCTGTTTCATGGACTTGTAAATTAAAAACAATGATTTTAGAAAACAGGGCTTTCTGGAGCAGGTAGCTTAATTTTAAGATCCTTACATAGTTCTTCTAAAAATAGTTCAGAATACAGTCCATGTGCTGTGTGAAACAGTAACTACATGTGGTCCACATGTGGCTTTTGAGAACTCAACATGTGATTAGGGAAGCTGAAGAACTGAATTTTTAGTTTTATTTAATTACTTTAGCCTCATGTGGCTAATGGATGCCATATTGAACAGTACAGGTATAGACTAACACTGTAGCTGTCATTGCTAACTTATTTCTAACAGAAATGAGGAAAATATTGTTTGAAATATTCCCTTTAATTTTGCAGGTTCCTTTTTAACCCTTCTGCCTGCCTCGATGAACACTTAATGCAGTTTAAGTTTTTAGGAATTTTAATGGGGGTTGCCATTCGCACAAAGAAGCCTCTGGACCTTCACTTGGCCCCTCTGGTGTGGAAGCAGCTGTGCTGTGTCCCACTCACCCTAGAGGACCTGGAGGAGGTGGATCTGCTCTACGTGCAGACTCTCAACAGCATTCTTCACATTGAAGACAGTGGGATTACCGAGGAGAGTTTCCATGAGGTAAATCCTGGCCAGTCTATGTTTCTACTGGTGTTGACTTCCTATATGCACAGACTAGAATTTTTCTGTGTAAAATTGAGATATAGTCTTCCACTTGCTGTCTGGCTGAACCATGCCATATCTATGCCATTGCTGCCTTTAGCAGCTCAACCCCAGCAGTTTAAACAGCTTCTGATAGATAGAGCAGGCTCCTGGCCTTAGCTGCTCCTTCGCCCTTAATTTTTTTCTGCCTGTTAGAGTGAAGAACCAAGGTGGAAAGGGAGGCCTGGGGTCACCAGAGTTCAACAGGCCTGGTTTGGAAACGGAGAGATTTGGTCCCATTTTTAACTACAGCTGGTTGAGTGATCACGTTGCTGCTGATCAAGTAGCCGGATCAGTCCTACCTGTCTTGTTTTCCTTGTTTTTATCCTTAAAAATTGTGAGTTTGTTATTGCTGTGCCATATTTGTATGTAAAATGCTTTTTGCTGTCATTTCTACCATGTAATAAAAATTCTTTTTTCTTCTGTTCCTAGATGATTCCTCTTGATTCTTTTGTTGGCCAAAGTGCTGATGGCAAAATGGTTCCTATAATCCCTGGCGGAAATAGTATCCCACTCACATTTTCCAATAGGAAGGAATATGTGGAGAGGGCCATTGAATATCGACTTCATGAGATGGACAGACAGGTAAGATGAAACTTAACAGGAGGTACACATGAATGCTTGGGTTTATCTCCAAATGAGAGCTGACTGGTTATGCCAAAATCTGATATGTATTTACTGTGTTAATTCCTCTGTATGTATGTATGTATTTATTTATTTATTTTAATTTACTTATTTATTTTTGAGATAGCATCTCACTCTGTCACCCAGGCTGGAGTGCAGTGGTGTAATCACAGCTCACTGCAGCCTCTGCCTCCTGGATTCAAGTGATTCTCTGGCCTCAGCTTCCCCAGTAGCTGGGACTACAGGCACGTGCCATCACTCCTAGCTAATCTTTTTATTTTTTGGTAGAGACAGGGTTTTGCCATGTTAGCCAGGCTGGTCTCGAACTCCTGGCCTCAAGTGATCCACCTGCCTCAGCTTCCCAAAGTGTTGGGATTATAGGCATAAGCCACCGCACTCAGTGATTCCTTTGTATTTATATTTCAAACCCTATTCAGAGACTTTTCAGGCCTTCTCCTTATCCAGTGCCTTAAATCGGTTCTGAATTGGTCTTTGGTTGGATTGAGACCGTTTTCATCTGGCATTCAGACCTTGCCTTCTTACTCCTCCTTAGTCCTGTTTGTCCTCATGTGTTACTGCTTCCCAGCTCAGCTGCTTACTGCTTACTGCTTACTGCTTCCCCCCACTCTAGTTGGGTTAGTCAGGGCCCACGTAAATGAACCCCCAAATATGACCTCACATGCATTTCCCTTTCCCTCTCTTGCTGCTATTCTTTAAACCTCAGCTAAGAGGGCATCTCCTGCACACACAAGCTTTCCTCCAGGTCACCAACCTGTAGAGATCTTTTTCCTTACTTTGAAGTTCATTGAGGTTCCTCAAGATATATCACATACTTCTATGTTATGGTCTAAGAATTAGGCCCCAGAATTTAGGTCTTGTTTCCTCGCTTGCAAGAAATTGAATGAAGAATGCATTTTCTATTTCATTTGAGTTACCTTGTTCTGTGCTGACAGGTAGGTAAGCATTTAATAAATAATGGGAGTGTGAATGAGTGACCACAGAAGTAAATATCATGTCCAAAAATGGTTCTTTTGATAATACAATCATTAATAGCATTTCAACAATACTTTATTTGCAGAATATGTTGGGGTCTTCTCAAGAGCTGGACTCAGGCTGTGAAGCTATAGAAGTTTAGTAATTTGAAGTATACATATTCCATGCCCCTCACTCCCGGCTCCTTCTTAGGCTTTGGCTTTGGGCCAAGTCCAGTCAGAAAAATGATATCTTTAGCCTAATGAAGTTGGGTCTTGTCAGTGATGCTGTTTACACAGCCAGGGATTAGTGTTTGTCTCCAGTTCATGAATATTTTCCAATCCCCAGAGAATAAATAACTGACTAGAAATGTATTGATAACCTCCTGCATGCCAGCCATGGTGCCAGGCACTCTTGCCTGCCATTTTTCCCATAGTTACTCTGTGAGGTTAGGATTGCCAGCACTGTTTCACAGAAGAAAGCACTGAGTGCCCACGGCAGAGCCAAGACCCCAAACCAGGCTCCAAGATGGTGTCCAGGCTCTTCTGATGACCCTTCTGAGGGTTGGATGGACACTCCCTTTCCACAGCTGTGCTCTGCTCTGCCCTGGCTTTGTTCTGTTCTCAGTAAAAAGCCCTTCTTCCTCTTTCACTTCTTCTTCATCTCTTAGAACTGTTTGTCCCATAGCTGTCCTCAGTTGTCCCCCTGCCATCTCCAAGGAGCCAGTCCCATACCTCAGCCTAATTTTTTTTCCAAACAGCTTTTGTTTTGTGTTCCACCAAGCATAACAGCTTGTTTGTTCGTTTTTGTTTTTGTTTGGCAGACTTTGGTGGGGTATTGACCTTTACAGTAGAGCCTGCCTTTACTGCCAGTCTCTGATCCTTACTGGCCAACTTTAGTGCCAGTTTTCTATTTATTTTTTAAGAGAGGGTCTTGCTCTGTCACCCAGGCTGGAGTGCAGTGGCACAGTGATAGCTCACTGCAGCCTTGAACTCTTGGGCTCAAGGGATCTCCTGCCTTAGCCTCCCAAGTAGCTGGGATGACAGGGCAAGCCATTGCACTTTGCCCAGTTTTTTTTAATATAATAAATTTTACTATATATATTTAAGGTGTACAATACGATAATATAGGATATGCATATAGATAGTAAAAAGGTTATTATAGTGAAGCAAATTAACATATCCATCACCTCACATAGTTACTCACTTCCTTAAGGAATTGTCCCTATTCAGATTCTCAGACTTTTTAAATGGTGGTAGATGGTTTTGAGTTGGCCAGGAGCAAAGAAGTATTTATGAAACCTTGAACAATGGTGAGTCTGTGTGTAGGGTATGCACTACCGTATAATCTTGGAGGAGACATTTTTCTAAACAAGTTGTCAAGGCAGCCCCTGGTTGCACCCCACTTGGCACTCCCCACCTTGTCTGTGCCCAGCACTATGATGCTAAGAGAATAGCACAGTCTAGAATTACCCAGTCACACAGAATTTCATGTGGTTACTCATATATAGTTCTCATCAGAGCCACTTGAGAGCAGCAATGTCTGCATTTTTCAGATGAAAAAATTAAGAGAGTTAATTATCGGTAGAGCTGGGAGTTAGAACCCAAGTCTCTTGACTAAATTTGTTGCCTTTTCTATTGCCTTCCTAAAGAAGGACTTCCCATTTTTACTTTCTTCTTTGTACTTTTCAGATTTTTTTTTTACAGTGAGCATAAATAATTTTTACAAAAAGGATATAACTGTTTTCAAAAGACAAATATAAATTTAAAAAACAGTAGACAACTAGATGAGTCTCCCAAGAACTTCTTACCTTTATGAGATGAAGTGTCCACACATGCATAGTTTGACAGCATATGGCCACATATGATTAGGAATATGGCCGGGCGCGGTGGCTCAAACCTGTAATCCCAGCACTTTGGGAGGCTGAGACGGGCGGATCACAAGGTCAGGAGATCGAGACCATCCTGGCTAATACGGTGAAACCCCGTCTCTACTAAAGAATACAAAAAACTAGCCGGGCGACGAGGCGGGCGCCTGTAGTCCCAGCTACTTGGGAGGCGGAGGCAGGAGAATGGCGTGAACCTGGGAGGCGGAGCTTGCAGTGAGCTGAGATCCGGCCACCGCACTCCAGCCTGGGCGACAGAGCCAGACTCCGTCTCAAAAAAAAAAAAAAAAAGGAATATGAGTGAGCGGGGCTGACATCAGGGAGGGCCCCAGTGGGCTGGGATTTTGTGGTAGAGGGAAGGCAGGCTCCTGAATTGGACTTGAAGTGGAACCAGAAGTGTAAGAATCCCACAGCAGGGACAGGCTCTAAGAAGGGTTGAGAGGGAGGGAGGGTGGGCCTTTTTGACTGACTCTCATAGAGCCTGGTGGTCTGAGAAACAAGTGGAGGGTCTGGGGAGCAGATGAGCAGGCAGCAGGAGGCGCCTAGCCCCACGGGGCCCATAGCAGATGCCAGGTTCACGCACACTCATTGAATGAGCAACCTCTCCTGGGAACAGGTGGCTGCAGTCCGAGAAGGGATGTCCTGGATTGTTCCTGTGCCGCTGCTCTCCCTCCTCACGGCAAAACAGCTGGAGCAAATGGTGTGTGGGATGCCCGAGATCTCTGTGGAAGTCTTGAAGAAAGTGGTGCGGTACCGTGAGGTGGATGAGCAGCATCAGCTGGTGCAGTGGTTCTGGCATACGCTGGAAGAGTTCTCCAATGAAGAGCGGGTGCTGTTCATGAGGTTTGTGTCGGGAAGATCTCGGCTGCCAGCCAACACTGCTGACATTTCTCAGAGATTTCAAATCATGAAGGTTGATAGGGTAAGTAAGCTGTTCTTTCTTTGTCATGTCTGCCTTATTGCTTTGTTGTTGTTGAGACAGGGTCTCACTCTGTAGCCCAGGCTGGAGCACAGTGGTGTGATTTCAGCTCACTGCAACCTCCACTTCCTAGGTTCAAGCAGTTCTGCCTCAGCCTCCCCAATAGCTGGGACTACAGGTGCACGCCACCACGCCTAGCTAATATTTTTGTATATTTTGGCAGAGACAGGGTTTCACCATGTTGGCCAGGCTGGTCTTGAACTCCTGACCCAAGGAGATCTGCCCACCTCGGCCTCCCAAAGTGCTGGGATTACAGGCCTGAGCCAACATGCCTGGCCCTCTGCCCCTTGTTGCTTTTATGTTGGGGAAACCAAACTATGACCTTCAAGTAGGCCTGCCGATTCATGCTTAATACTTGGAATTTCCATATTAATGAGAAAATCAAGCAGTAAAATTTGTTTAGAAATATCATTTAGCTTCAGTGGGAAGAGTCCTAAGTGGATGTAGAGAGCATACTACAACCAGCAACCTTCCCTAAATCTTCCAGCATCTTCCTGAGTTAAAGCTGAATTTGGCACAGGGATCATCATACTGCCTGTTCCTGTGCTGAGCCATGGCCTTGTTTGTTTTCATGAAGATATTAACCATTAACTGGTGGGTGTGTGCCCCAGAAGGAACCCAGAGATGCGGGGAGCAGCGATAACAGTCTGTGCCCGCTTGTGTGGCATGCATTGTGGGGCAGGCAGGGCTGCATCTCTGCCATCTAAAGGCCCCAGCTGCAGAGCCCCAGCCCAGCTGCCATTTTGACAGATGGCTTAGGAATAAGAGGGCTTAGAGTCTGAAAAGCACACTGCTGCCAGAGTCATCTTTCTTAAGCACCCATCTGACCGTGTCATTCTCCTTCTTTTAGACCTTTCAGAGGCACCCTATGTTGACTCCGAAATAAATGCCAGTGACCTTGGCTGCCTTAAACACTTGCACAGTCTGGCCTCGGCCCCACTTTCTGATTCACATCTTGACACTTCTCATGTTCTGGTCACAATGGGCTGCTTGCCTTTCTCCGCAGTAGACCAGGCTGTTTTTAAAACTCTGTGCTTTTATGTAACCTGTTCCCTCTGCTTTAGTAAGTCCTCCTTCGCACCCCTTTCCTTCTATCTCTGGCAAGCACTTACTCATCCTATAAGCCCAATGCCAGTCAACTCCTCCAGGAACCCCTCCTAGATGCTTTCCAGGAGTGCCCCTACCATTGCTGAAGGCAGACCTAGCCAGACTCCTTCTCTCCACCTCCTGAACACTGGGTACAGCCCTCAAACCCCGAACTTACTGCATTCAGTTAGGAGTGCCTCTCCTCCCTCTGTCTCCATCCCCACTCTTCACAAGCCCCCTCTCCCATATGAGCTGGGCAATTCTCTGAGCAGGGCCCATGATGTTTGTTCAGAAAACAGTAAGGGAAGTGGGGCCTCTTCACACACAGGCCCTTCCTGCCAGTTTAAGTGTCTGGCTTTCTGGTGTTTTTCCAGTAGCTACTCTTGGAAGTTGCTGTAACCAAAGCTACTCCTCCCCGTGCTGCCTCCTGAGGCAGCAGGCCGCTGCTCTGCTCCTGGGCTAGGCTTGCTGGAGAAGCCACGTGCAGGAAGGGTTATAAAAAGCCTTTCCATAAATTTTCTGCATGACATGCCAAGAACTGTAAGTTGTAAATCTGTTTTCTTGCTTCAGAGAGAAGTAGGGAGGAGGAAATGGCTCATTTCTATTCAGCTCTGGAAACAAGCCTTGCCTTGTATCTGTCCTGGGCTACCCCTGCCATTTTAGGAGGCCTCAGGGTTGTCAGCCTCAGTAACTGACTACTGTGGTCGTTTCTTCTGTGGCTTTTAGATCTTTTCTACAGTACTCACATTTAGGTCACAGAGCCACCTAGTGGCACCTCCCTTCCTTGCTGCTTTCAGTTTTTCTGTGTTGAGTTCTGTCATCACTCTGGTGATGAGCTCTGGTGCATTTGGGCTACTGGGCCGTCCACCTCCCATAGCAGGACATGCGGCTCACCTACGTGTGGGCTCTGCGGAGGAGGGCTGATTTCAAGAGGATGTTGAGTGAGAAAAGACAGGTTTTTTTTTTTTTTTAAGCAAACCTTTTAAAAATTTATAAAAACAGTATAATGTCATTACTTTTATTATGAATTGTTTAGAAAATAGTTGTATTTGCAAGGAGGGATAAGGAACATATATAATCCTGTCTCTCCAATAGTAGCTATTTTTACCTTTGTGAAATTCTTCGTAGTCTTTGCCTCAATTGTACAATTTTTTACATGATGTATGTGGAATTTTTTCTGCCTTTTTTTAACCTCCTAATGTATCCTGAACACCTGTTTTGCTGCCAGCTATAATTATAATTTTAAAGGATGCATCACCATCAGTTAAATGGATGGACTGGGGTTTAATTGACTGCCCCTTCCTTATGTGAGCTGTGCGAGGCAGCCAGGACGCAGCAAAGGAGGCAGAATGCACATGAGGACAGGGAGAGGAGAAGGGGGCAAAGAGGCTCCCATAGCTGGCTGCACCTCACAGTTGTTCTTTCCATTCTACCTGCTCTGTTGGGGGATTCCTACAGCTGGCTTCCAGTCTGTACCCTCTTGATGGATGGGTACGAAGGACAGGTGCCTTCTTACTACACTCTCACCCTGTGCCAGGCGCTGTGTGTAGTGTATTCTCTTAAGCAATCCTGCCAGTCAGAGTTTCTCCTCACTTTACACACACAGACACTGGAGGAGGTGAGGAGAGGAAGGAACATCTTCACCCAGAGCCTTGAGGGTCACGGGGCAGTGGGGCCTCGGCTCATTCTATCTGGCCCAGTCTCTGTGTCCACTTGACTTAACCATGTGGCCATGTTAATTCCATCTTGAAGGCAGGGAGAGGTCATGGGCAGCTCCACTCCCCCTTATGGCACTCTGATGTTCCCAGTCACAGCTCTGGGTCTCTCTCCACAGCCTTACGACAGTCTGCCTACCTCACAGACCTGCTTCTTCCAGCTGAGGCTGCCCCCATACTCCAGCCAGCTGGTCATGGCCGAGCGCCTGCGCTATGCCATCAACAACTGCCGCTCGATTGACATGGACAACTACATGCTCTCAAGAAACGTGGACAACGCCGAGGGCTCCGACACTGACTACTGACCGCGCGGGTGCTCTCACCCTCCCTTCTGTCCCTCAGTAATGCTCACTTCTGATTTGATGTTGATATACTTTTATGGTAACTACGTAGATGTTTTAGGAACATAAACCAACATTATAAACAGTGGCCACATTTAGTTATTCTAAATGTAACAAAGAAATTAGATGTTTTTATTTTTCTGTGATTGTACAAAAACAGCAAAAACAAAGTGCTCTCAGTCAGGTTTTTCCCTCCATATTTTTGGTCACTTTTGATAAGTTTGCATGAAACCATTTTGGTGCATTTTTAGTTGGGAATGGTACCTTTTTGTAAACCCACCCAGTGAACATGAAATTGTACATTGTGTATAATTGTTCATTAGAAAGGACAGTTTTACATGAATATTCATATATTTATTTTGTTTTAATTTGAATTGCCTGTTCAGGGTTCCTTATGCAGAGAAATAAAGCAGATTCAGGAATTGGAGCGTGGCTGTTGGTATTGCTTCCTGCGGAGCTTCTGACTGGGGGCTACCATTGAGGCAGACATGAGCCCAGAACACGATGAGCTTCCAGGCTGGTCTTGCTCTCACGGCTTTTTGACCCATTCAGAAACATTCCTTTACACTGAGGGTGGGCTTTACTTGGAAATAACATAGCAGGGAACCATGTGGTTCTAGGAGACCCCTCTGGGTTGGAAGCCCCTATTTTCCATTGTTCTTCTGTCACCCTGGGTCTCTCTCACTTTGTTCCCTCAGCTGCTCCACCCCTCTCAGCACCACCCATCCTTCTCTGGACAGCCCCAACTAGCTAATGTGGAGGGCGACTCTACCAGACAAGGAGGAAGAAGACCACAGTAATGTTGTCTGGCCCTTCCTGTGAAGAACCTACAAAGACAAAATGAGCACGCGATGGAATTAAAGAACAGGGCAGTTTACAATGTGTCTCTGTGGGGAGGGCAGCCAAGGGGAAGGTGTTACAGAAAGGCCAGCTACCACTAACAGGCACTTAAGCGTGTATCAATGAGTGAATGAGTGGGTGAATGTGTGAATTAGCGTGAGAACTGATGAGTGGCTTTCACATCCTTGCATGATGGAATTGTGCAGAGGGCTGGGGAAGGGGTTACATTCTTGGTGCTCAAACTCAGCCACCCCTGCGGGCCCTCAGTGCTGTGTGTGTGTTCAGCAGCATCAGGGTGAGCGTGTGTAAGCATGTGTTTCTGGGGGAAGGGGCCGTCTTGAGAGCAGTTGGGAGGGCTCTGGCTTCTTGGAGTGTGTGCAGGAAGACGGGCAGGCCCGTGGACAACGTGTCTTCCTCACCTACAGCCAGTTCATGCCACAAGCTGCTTGCACTGTACTTCGTGGACAAGGTCTTTGCCGACAATGTGCTCAAATGACGTGCCAGCCAGCCAGCCAGCCCTCTGCAGGCAGTTATTTTTTTCCACAAGGAAGATAGAAGGTGTATATTTTCAAAGAGAAATAGAAAAATAAGGTTTTGCCAGCTAAGATAATGTGGTAAATGGATCTTTCCTAGTGAGGATATCTAAATATTTAGAATGGTGACATCTTTGTTTTATTGAAAAAAGGCTTCAACTAGACTTGGGTCTCAGGGAGGGACTACAGCTTTTGGGGGAACCCCCGGAGGTCTGGGTAAAGATGAGCCTCTAATACCTATCTAAGAGCGTAGTCAGTAGCATCGTTGAAGGGCTCTGGGCTTGAAGCCCTCCTGTTGGGAGTGGGAAGGTCCTGCCTGGGCCTCTGGACCAGGAGAGAATTTCTCTAAGAAAAGAAAGGCACCTGTGCTGCCAAGATCCTGAACGAAGCCAGGAGAGGCCTCTTAGGGTCTTCTGAGCCGCTTCCTACGTCCCTCTTGCTGAGCTGGGCTAAGGACATGCAGAGCAAAGGATATATCTGCAGTCTCTAAATTCAAAATAATGCCTCACCCTGTGCCGCTGCCACAGTTTGCTCTGGACTGAGGGGCAGGAGCACCCCCAGAAGACCAGCACTCATGGTTGCAGGTCCTGGGCTCAGGACTAACAGACAGCTGCTCAAGTTTGACCCTGTGAGGGGAATCTGCACAGTGCCATGGTTTTATAACGCACACTGTTCCTTTGCCAGAAACCTGTTATTTCCTCATTGTCTTGACTTTTTTCATTTTTGCTAGTTGCCCAGGCTGGTCTGGAACTCCTGGCCTCAAGCAGTCCTTCCACCTCGACCTCCCAAAGTGCTGGGATTATAGGCGTGAGCCACGGCGCCTGGCCTCTCTTGACTTTTTGAAAATTCTGAAAGAGGGGGAAGCACAAGTCTCTGATCTGAGGAGTTGAAGTGAGCCTGGTCAGGCGCTTCCCTTGGTTCACTTTCAGCTCTTACAGAGGCTTAGGCAGTTGTTTGCTGGCCTCATTCACTTAACAAATACTTGGCAGTTTTTATGACCCTTAAGCAGTCTCAAGAAAACTTTGACCATCAGTTTTTAAAATTTAAGATTTCTAGCCGGGCGTGGTGGCTCACGCCTGTAATCCCAGCACTTTGGGAGGCCGAGGTGGGTGGATCACGAGGTCAGGAGATCAAGACCATCTTGGCTAACACAGTGAAACCCCGTCTCTACTAAAAATACAAAAAATGAGCCGGGCGAGGTGGCGGGTGCCTGTAGTTCCAGCTCCTCGGGAGGCTGAGGCGGGAGAATGGTGTGAACCTGCGAGGCAGAGCTTGCAGTGAGCCAAGATTGCACCACTGCACTCCAGCCTGGGTGACAGAGCAAGACTCCATCTCAAAAAATAAAATAAAATTTAAGATTTCTTCTGACATCCTTCAAAGTACGGCTTTGTTCTGGGCCTCCTAGCTTTGTGGCCTTTGCCCAGGACTTCTGGCCGGATGAAACCTACATCTGGTGAGTTTGGTTTTTAGCCAGAAGCAGATCTTGGGCATTGAATCCTAGAGCTGGAGAGAAAGTCTCTAAGGGGTCTGATGATCTCTGCCTCTATAAACCAAGAATCCAAAGTCAGGAGAGGGAAAGCTGGATCATAGGTGTGCCCTGGCTAGAACTGGGAGCCTTTGCTTCCTGTCAGCGTGCCGTGGTAGAGCCAGGGGGGCTCAGTCACTTCCCCTCCAAACACTCATCCTGTGTAGAAACAGGCCAGTGTGTCCCTGCAAGACAAGCCTCAGAGCACCACCTCCTGCCAGCAGCCTGCTGCCTCCTGGGAAGGATCTGGAACCCTTGACCTAAGAGTGTGTGGCTCTGGTCTCTCTGCCGGCGCTGGGGCCCCTGTGCAGACCAGCAAAGTGGTCACAGGTCAGCCTCCAGCCAGGGAGCAGTGTCCTGCCCCAGTGGTGAGGTTCTTCCTGTTCTCTCCCACCACCTTATCCTGCATGTGACCATTCGCTGCCTTGGCCAAACCTTAGAAAGAGCATTCCAGGAGTTGAGGGAAAGGCTGTGAGGGCACAGAAAATCCCAAGCCATTTCTGGGTGGCTCAGGAATACAATCAGGCTCCCATCAGCCCTGGCTCACCCCTTCCCTGGAAATGCCTAGGGCTTCTTGACCTTTGCCTTTGCTGTGCCATGCCTGCCAATGGGAATATCCTCCTTACGGTTGGAACCTGTGGGAGCTGGGGTCAGCCCACAGGCCCAACTCAAAAGCTCCGACTGCCACAAAGGGTGCCTGGCTTACCCACAGATAGACCTGGCTTGCTTCTTCCCAGTGCCTGGAATTTGTGCGTTGTACCAGGCACTCAACTTTTCTAGCCCCCCAAGGATATGAGGATACCTCCCTCTATCCCTGTCTTCCAGGCACTGCACATTTAGACATAATCTTATAACAATGTCACAGAGAGGGTAATGGTCCCATTTTACAAATAAACTGAGGCTCAGAGATGTCGTATCTTGTCAAAAGCTATGGATGGCAAAGCTTGGAGATCACTCAAGAACACCCCTTCAACCTCAGCTGCATGTCTCCCAACTAGGGCTGAGTCCCTCCAGGTAGGGCCTGGCCCAGCCTATGGCCAATACCCAGTAAATGCTTGTGAGATGAATTAGTTGGTGGATTAAGCCTGCAGGGGGCCCTTTTTTCTATGCTAACCTGAGTTTGAAAGGGTTGTTTTTTACTTTTTAATTTAGGGGTGAAGGGGCACAGAGATTCCATGCCCTCCCTGGACATGCCACCCTCCCTCCAGGAACCTCCATGCATGTGGCTATCTGGAAGCTCAAAAGTGGTTTTGTAGATTAAGTGAAGTGTCGCGCTCTGTTAAGTGCTTTGCTCATGCCTGGTGGTGGTGAACAGTGTCTGTGAGAAGGCAGAGTGGAGAGCCATGTGTCTCCATCAGTGCCCACCCTCTGGGGGCACCTAAAATGACCCTTTGCTTCAGAACCCAAAGCTCCTTTGGCTAAGGTGGGGGCCAATTTGGGTCCCTAGAAACAGCACTGGACACAGCAGCACTGCTTGAGTTCTGTGATCACTATGCCTTGGGATGCAGGGGAGTTACTAGGCATTGGAGGGTTAACCTGGGAACTTAACCCCCCCTACGAAAGAGCTTCCATGGGAAAGGGGGGTCATCGGGGAATGCAGGTTGCCCCATTCTAGCTCAACCTACAGTGACCTCTGCTTTACATAATCACAATCCTTACAAACACCCCAAAAGCAAAGTTCCCTTGTCATCTTTAGTACTCAGATCAGAAAACTGAGGTTTGCAGAGGGCCGATCTGTCCTTGGTCACAGGGCTAGAAAGTGAGGGACATGGGATGGAAACCCAGATCCATTAGATCCTGAAACCAGGATCCTGTTGTTCTCCAGGCTAAGCCACCAATTTAGGACAAATAGAACATGCCGGGAATTGGGGCTTATTGGAGATGATGAAAACAAAGGCCTGAGGCTTAAGTGGCTCTGTTGTAGACAAACATTGAACCCCCTGGAAGCCTGAGCTTTCTTTCAACAGTGTTCAGAGTAATGGGAGAAAAATTAATTCCCAACAAGGCCTCTCCAGAGTGCAAAGCAATGGTGGGCAAATAGGGAAATCACCAAAAAGCAGCCTGGGTCTCACAGGCTAGTAGCAGGGTCCTGCCACTCCACCGCACCTGGTGGTGTGACAGAGCTGGCTCTCCTGACATAGGGATTAGAAGGGATTATGCTGGGCCAGGGCTTACTGTGGCTACCCTGTTTCTGGAGTAAGCACTGCCCCAGCCAGGAGCCCTTTGGCAGTCCCCAGAGGGGCTGGGGTGGGACAGGGTGCTGCTTGCCTGTCCACATGTTCTGCTTGGAACAAAATCCAGGGCCGCTGGGACTTCACCTGACTCTCATCTGTATATGGGGCCCTGGTTCCTTCTGGGGGTACATTGGGCTGAGGGGGAACGTTCATCTCTTGTTTCATCCTCACATTAATCTGTCCATCCACTGCTACCCCCATCCCTTACCGTAACCAAACAAAGCAGGTGCAGATGTTTGAATTAACGAAAGCGAAGTCTGATAACAAAAAGTAAATTTATTACCCAAAACTAGTAAAGGGGGAAGTAGCCAGATTGCTATTTAAAGTAACTGCTTCAATTTTTAGTGGGGAAAGCAATTTTTAGGGGTTTTTAAAGGGAAGACTGGATAAGGAAGACATGCAAGAACTGGGCTGAGTATGATGTCTGTGTGTTTTGTCCTGGTGGCTAGCTTGGGTTTCAGTCCACCTGGATTTCGGATTGACATTATTTTAACAATGACCAGGTTATTAGCCATTTTGAAGTAATTTTTGGAGGTTTGCAGCTGGGTCTCCAGACTTGGTCTGTCTCAAGACTAGCCCCTGAAACTTCTAAGACATCGCACAATGAAATAGTAGCATACAGTTAGATAAATGAAAAGGGAGCATATCCGGTGAGAAAGGGGAGGGATGTGGAGTCGATTTTAAGGCTAAGGAGAAAGGCTTTTGAGTTGCCTCAAGGTTACATTTTGAAACCCAAGAGAATGGGGAGAAAAAGGTTTAAAATGCATGAAGTTAAGCTGCGGGCTACATTGCTTCTCTGATATCTGCTACTCAGCTTCCCTGCTCATTCACTCTGCCCCAGTCACTCTGATCTCCTTGCTGTTCCCCTAACACACGAGCCATGCCTGTAGTCCGCGGCCTCTGCACTGCCTGTTCCTCTGCTAGGAGTGTCTTGGCCCCCTGGCTCACTTCATACCTTCAAATGTCATCTCAGTGAGGCTTACATTGGTCAACCCTTTCTCAGAGGCTTCACTCCACCCCCCAATCTCTTGCCAGCAATCCCTAATAGCCCTTGTTACAGCCTACACTTTTTTCCAAATACTTTCTACCTTCTTTTTTTTTTCTTTTTTTTTGAGATGGAGTCTCGCTCTGTCGCCCAGGCTGGAGTGCAGTGGCGCGATCTCGGCTCACTGCAAGCTCCGCCTCCCGGGTTCACTCCATTCTCCTGCCTCAGCCTCCCTAATAGCTAGGACTACAGACGCCCGCCACCACGCCCTGCTAATTTTTTGTCTTTTTTTTAGTAGAGACAGGGTTTCACCGTGTTAGCCAGGATGGTCTCAATCTCCTGACCTCGTGATTCACACGTCTCGGCCTCCCAAAGTGCTGGGATTACAGGCGTTGAGCCACCGCGTCCGGCCCTTTCTACCTTCGTGTATACCAGTTACCTGTTGTCTCTTCCCCCACTAGAAGGTAAGCTTCATGAGAACAGAATTTGTCTTTTTCCTTGCTGTTTCCCTATTTAAGCAATAAATTCAGGAACCTGTGAGTAGGGATCAAGCTGCTCTTTAACACAGAAGAAACACCTGGCCTTGGATGGGTGAAGGGCTTTATCGCAGCTGGCGCTGGGTGGAGCAGGAGTGTGAGCAGCGCCCATAGTGCTCCTCGTCTCTTCCACTAACCCAGAATCCTCCCCAGTGACCCAGGACCAGGCGGCTGTAGGGGGGCCGAGAGCCTTCACTAAATGTGACACATCAGTGACTACAGCCCTGAAATTGAAATTGGAAGCCCAGGCTTGTGTTCATGTCCAGCAAATCCAACAGGTGAAAAATCTAGCTTGTCATCAGCTTATAATGGTTCCATTTTCAAAAGCTTAGCCAGGGCTGCTGGTTTTGTTTTTAAATGTTTGAGGCTTTTTTTTCCTTCCAAATCATTTATTTTTCCCTTACGATATGAGAACAGTAGAAAATATGGGTAACTATGCAGTTTATGTAAGCATTCAACAACTGGGAGCGAATTTTCTACAATTGCGAGTGCAGTCACTCTGGGAGCGCATCAGCCCCAAGAAAGGTGGGCAGGCAGACGCGCGTGCGGGCAAAACCTCAAAGAGGAGCGGCTCGGGGGCTCTTTCTGCCCCTGCGCCCCTGCTTCCCCTCCTCCTGCTTTACCGAGATCACTACCGGGGGCCTTGGAGACGGCGGTCCCCAGAGCACTCCGGGAGCCGGCCGGTTCTCGCGGGGTCGCTCCGCCCGGAGGCTCTCCAGACCCCTGCGCGCGGCAGCCCTGGCCCGCGGCAGCCCTGGCCCCCGTCACCCCTGCGCGCAAGCCCGCGAACTCCGAGTGCTCAGGTCCTCTCCACCGAGGTGATTTCGATTCAACGGCGATCGGAGTCCCCGAGAAAGGTGCAGGCGCCTCCCGCCGCCGTGCGGAGGGCACAGCAGAAAGCCTGGGGCGTAAGCAAGAGGGGAAAGGAGGTGGTGTTGAGTGAGAACCAGCCGAGTGTTTTCCAAACATCCATTTAATCTTGCGTTTATACTATATATAAAATCTTAACGTGAGGTAGGCTTTCTTATCCCCACTTGCAGACAGGGAAAATGAGGCTCAGAAGATGCGGTGGTGGTCTGCATGGTGGCAGAGCTGGGTTCGCAGCCAGGACGGTCTGAGGCTGCGCTCCTTCCCCGGGGACTGCGCGGGGCGGTGTCTAGCGCGGCAGAAGCTTGCCGAGGGCCGCGGCGGGCGCGCGCGGGCGCGGGGGCTGGTCGGGCAGCATGGCGGCGCTGTGCTCTGCCCTCAGGGCCAGGCGCGGGCACGCGGCGCGCAGGTGGCGCAGGCCGGCCGCGCTCACGTTGCGGCAGAAGTCCACGTGCAGTGTCTGCAGCGCGCGCCCGTCCGCCGCCACGGCCGCCAGCGTGCGGTTGGTGACGCGCGCGCAGTTCTCCAGGCGCAGTGCGCGCAGGCGTGGGCAGCAGCGCAGGAGGCGGGCCAGGCAGTCGTCGGTGACGTGGCCGCAGCCCGACAGCGTGACAGACGCCAGGTTGGGGCACCTGTGAGGAGAGTGCGGTGACCTGGGGCTCACTGGCTTGTTAAAGCCACCCAACCGCCCCGGGGACTGGGTGGACTCGTTTACTGAGGAGGACTCGGGCCCTGCGAGGTGAAGACACTTGGCTGCGATGACACGGCAGGGTTCCACGTCGACTTTCTGGCCGACCCATTTTCCCTGTTCTTTCTGCCCCTGCACCTCACCGTACCGTCATTTGCGTGGCTTCTTGGCTCGTAGCCTCGGGATCCCTAGTGGAAAGCCCTGAGCCCGGCCCAGCAGAGTTCTGGGCGGCTGTGGACAGAGGGAATGCCGGTTCTAGGAGCCACAGCCCTTGTCTCTTTGTTTCACTCTGGATGTGCTGCCTTGTGGCGACTGACTGCTCCAGTCTAGCTTCAAGCCTGAGGGCCCCGAATGTCCCGGCGGGACGTGAGTGGGAAGAGGGATTTGTTTCCTTGGAGGTGGCTTAGTGACAGGCCCATCCCAACCCTCGAGGCGGTGGGGGCACGCGTCAGCATTGAGTCCGGGTTCACCTTAGTTGACTAGAGCTGTTTCTGCATCCCCTGGGCCACCAGCCTGGAAAAGGGCAGGGATTGGAGGCAGCTAGACGCAGGCCCTGAGCAGGTACAATCAGGGACACCCACCCAGGTGGCTTGCCCAGAAAGCTTGGGGGAACCCTCTGCTGCAGCCTCACCAGCCCCTCCCAACAAAAAAAAGATCTTGAGCCAAGTTAGACTTGGCTTATCACCATGTCAGTCACTCACAGAGCCTTCGTTTGCTCTGCGTGGGGGGAATAATGTCTACCACTGGGGTTGGGAGGAGCCTGCAACGGGGCCTTCCACAGGCAGTCATAACCCGCTTTGCCTGGAAACAAACGGGACCAACCTGCTTCCAGTCCAGAAGGACCGACTCATGGGCCAGGGCCTTGGCTCCCCGCAGCCAGAGGGAGCTAGAGTCTGGGCTGGGGAAGCGTTTCCCTTTCCCCGTCAGCCTCCCCTGCAGCTCCGTGACTGCCCCTGGCTGGGCCAGCTCAGCTCCTTTGTGCCTGGGGTGGGAAGTAAGGCACTAAAATATGCTGGGCGCAGCCAGGTGTCACACCGAACCCAGGCCTCCTTCAGGTTCATGCGCCTTCGTTAGTCACCCCGTCAACCTCTGCACCCCTAGTTTTGTAAGTGAAGAAACTGGCCCAGGGAGCTCAAGTGACTGGCTGGTGACTGACTTGCTGTCAAACCCAGGACAGATGTCTGAGCCTTGCTGAGCGCCACTTTCTCATTTGTCAAGTGGGAGGAATTGTTACCTTCAAGGTGGTTATAAGGATTAGGTGTTTAAACCTCAAAGGTGTTGGGTGATCTTTTCCTCTAAGAATCTTTGGAATAATTCTGATACAAGGAAGAAACAAAGAGCGACTGTCTCCCTGCCCAGCCATCCTCAGCCATTCCTCCCGACCTGAGCCGAGTGCCAGAAGAACCAGATTCGGTAGACGTTCATCAGTACCTACTGTGTGCCAGGTGCCACTGTGTCATTCTCTTATTGGATAAGAAAAATTTAGCACATTTTACAGAAGGAGAAATGAGGTTGCAAGAGTTTAAATATTTGAGCTGGGATCACATGGTTGGACGAACTGGGTGACCCAACAGAGCCCTGACAGCAAAGCCTTTTGCTTTTTATGTGACAGCAGGGCCCCTTGCTTGATCAGTACAGTGGCCTGGGAGGTCCACTTCACACCTGCAGGTTTGGAGCATTAAGCTCGGTTCTCTTACAGTAAGAATGGAACAATTTCAGGACATGTTCTGCCATTCGCGCCCCGCCCCTCGCCATATCACTCTCTAGTCTGATTCTTGGGCCTTGTTAAGCCCATCAAAATGGCCTTGTCCAGTCAGGGCCCAGCCCCGAGCCCATCTTCTGTTTTCTCCCAGCTCAAAAGAAAGGTGGGGTCACTCGCTGTTTCCTTCCACTCCTGTAGTGCTGCCAGCAAATAGCAACTATGAACTTGGGTGGCAGTAAACTGGCTGAGCCTAGTTTTCCATGAACAGCAGGCCCAGTTTGATCAAGGGAGTGTTTTTCCTCAAAGGCAGCACAGGACTGGCAGAAGCTCAGTGAGAGGCTGGTTGAGTAGCTCCGTGTTCTTGCCTGGGTCACTATACCCATGAGGCTGGGGCCATGGAGGGAGCCTGGCCTGGTGGTTCAGCGTCTATGTCTGGGTCTGGGGTGGGGTTAGCAGATAAACACAAGATGTACTTGGGACATACTTATACTAAAATATTATTCACTGTTTATCTGAAATTCCTATTTAACTGGGCAGCCTATATATTTGCTAAAATCTGGCAACCCTAGACTGTGGGCAAATCATACCACCTCGTGGAGCATCAGCTTGCTAATTTGAAAAAGTCACCCTCCTTAGGAGTACTGTGTAAATCAGTAATTCATCTACTCCTGGAGCCTGGTTTGGCTTAGCTGACCCCAGCACGCTGGCTCCCCCACCTCTCTTTCCTCCGCATCGTTTCCCAGGCCTCGAGGGCTGCTTGCTAGGCCTAATGGAGGGGTGAGCTGATTGATGCATCTGGAAGCCTTTTCCCAGAGCCTGACCTTGAAAATCCAGGCCCAGCTGGACCCACCCAGCACTTAATGACTACCAGTACGGAGGCCCCACTTCCTGGTGTTTGCATGAAGCAGCTCCAGGACCTGTGAGGCTAAGTGGAGGATTAGCAATTGTTTCCCTCTTGATTTTTTTTTTTTTTTTTTTTTTTTTTTTTTTTTTTTGAGACGGAGTCTCGCTCTGTCGCCCGGGCTGGAGTGCAGTGGCCGGATCTCAGCTCACTGCACGCTCCGCCTTCCGGGTTTACGCCATTCTCCTGCCTCAGCCTCCCGAGTAGCTGGGACTACAGACGCCCGCCACCTCGCCCGGCTAGCTTTTTGTATTTTTTTTTTTTTTAGTAGAGACGGGGTTTCACCGTGTTAGCCAGGATGGTCTCGATCTCCTGACCTCGTGATCCGCCTGTCTCGGCCTCCCAAAGTGCTGGGATTACAGGCTTGAGCCACCGCGCCCGGCCTCCCTCTTGATTTTATCATCTCCTGGGGACCATGCTTTGGGCGGGTCTGGATGTCTGCCTTGGGCCTGCCTCGTCTGAGGCACCTCGAAGGTGGAGCCATCTTGGTCTTGTAATTTGCTCTTCCCTGCCCACCAAGAGGGAAGCCAGAGCTAGCGGGGCCAGCACTGCTCAGGAGGCAAGGTGGCCTACCTGTCGCACACCTGGAGGAGGAAATCATTGACCAGGCGCTCGTGCCGGCTGCAGATGCTTCTCTGGAAGGCACTCTTGAGCCAGTCCTCGATGCTGCACACCTGCACGCGGCTGGAGTGCCAACAGATGGAGAGACTGCGGAGTGCCGGGCCCAGGAGGAAGTTGTCCTTCTGGAGTTCAGTGAGGGAACGGAAGTGCAGCAGGGACCAGAGTGCGGGGTCCTCAAACACGTCGTGGAGCTGGGAGCAGGTCCTGGCGAGGCTCTTCCTGCTGTCCTTGTCTAGGAAGGAGAAGAGGTGCAGCAGGCACTCCCGGTTGAGCTGGGTTATGTGCATGGTGAGCAGTGGCCACATGTGAGTGCAGCTGCAGCCAGGGGACGGGCTGACCTGCCTGCTCTCCTCCTCCCCAGCCCTGGGCCGGTGGACATATATGGTTGAGGAATGGTGTTTATTTTTGGCTAACTGGTGCTGCAGCTCTGCGGAGGGGTGAGGGAAGAAAAGCCAGGACCCAGACATACGTGCGGCAGTCTGTGGTTCGGCTTCTGTTCAGAGGGATTGGAGGTCCTGGCAGAAAAGGAGTCTATTGAAGTTACTTTCCTTAAAAGGGATTTTTTTCCCCTTTAGCTGACAATGGTGTTTAGCTGCAAGCACTTTTGGCTTTTCCCGAGGCGTTTTCTTTGGCGGTGGCGGTGGCAGTGGCGGTGGCCAGGCCAGCTCTGTCTGGCTTTGCAGTCTCTACTCACGGGGAAGGAGTCTAATTGTAAATGTTAACTGTGTTGATTTTCTAGTACATCAGTGTGGAATCTTTTGCTCCACCCTTACTAGAAAGAAACCTGTTGTGTGTGAAGAGCTAAGGGTGACAGTTGTGAGTTGTGAGCAGACTACATGGCTGCTGCCTTATTCCTGTTGTTTTTGTGCCATACAGTAATTGTCTCCAGGCTAGGCTGGTTGGCCTTCAAGTCCTGCTGCTTGCCACCAGGCAGGGGGATTTTCCTGGGCCTCCCCAGCAGCTAGATTTTTACCCTGAGTTGTTTCATAAAAGATTTTACTGAAGTAGCTTCTTTCCAAAGTTGTGTGTCTGTGTTTTATTGGTGTTTTGTGGTTGTGTAGTTTTGGTCAAGCAGTACTGAGTGTGTGTTTCAAATTTAAATTTACTTGGCTTTACATTTTCTCACTGGTAAGGCCTTCTACTATGTATGTATAACCTGTATTTCCCAAAATGTCAGGATGGATGAGGTAGCTCTTAATGTGAAACTGCTTGAAACAATTTTAATATTTTAGTCCATCTTTGCCTTTGACCACACACCATCCGCTCTGAGTGCCCTCTGTTCCCTCTTGGAGAAGCCAGTGGGGCCACCCCTGCCCTCTGACTCAACTCTAGTCCAAGTTGCCTGGAGGTACTATCTGTGAAGCTCCCCCTTCCTGAGTACCCGAGGCCTCACAATATGGCAGAACCGTTTCCTCATGCTGCTTCACTCCCAAACCCAGGACCCAAACTTAACTCCCTTCTTTGAATCACAGGCGTTGTTTTTTGGTTTCCTTGGGGGATGCTGATATGGTGCAGCTGTATAGGCCACGTTCTGCCTAGGCAATAGTGAGAAGAGAACGGTTTTTCCTCTGCCAGCCCAGGGACTACCACCTCAGTGGTTACTTTTGCTTGTTCTCCCATTTGGAACAAGAGGGAATGGGAATCTTTTTGTTTTCCCATAGACACAAATGAAGCAGCCTATGCTGAACCCACTTCTGGAACTAAGGTTTGGTCAGGGCTGGTGCAGCTTTGCCTTTAAAGGCAGAAAGCAGTCAAGCAAAGAAGAAAGTAGCCATTGTCAGTGGCTTTCCTGAGAAGCCAGCCTCAGCTGGTGCCCCTGTGCCTCCGTTACTCCACTGTGCCAAGATGAAGTGCAGCGGGGGAGGGGGGGTTCTCTTAAAAACAAACCAAGGAACAGTCAAAAGGAAGCATTTCCCAAGGAAGGGGAGGCAGCTACTGCTGCTATTTCAAGCTCATCGATGTAGTGCTCAATTATAGCTGACACCCTAATTTAGGCTCTGTCTAGGTGTACTTCTCCACTTAAAATGGATGCTGTAATACCACAGGTGGTGTTATTAGAAAGCTGCATTATCTTCACTTTCCCTCCCCAATCCTCTGCAAACCAGTGCTTTTCAGAGGGTTGACCCTTAGGAATAGGTGGTTCTTTCAACTTCTTGCAAGGCCAGAGCGGTACTTGTGCCTTCACTGAGTAAGAGTCACTGCTTCAGCGTGGCTTCCAAGGTGCACTACTGCAGCCCTGCTGGAATGGCAAAAGATTGGCAGGGAGCACATTTAGAGCCTTGCCCCTCTGCTGTTGCTCCAGGTAGGCTGCAGGAAGCATCCTAGACTACCAGGGCCAGGGAGAACATGCTCCTGCATGCTGCAGAGGGTCTGAGGCACAGCCAGAGGAGGTGACGAAGCTCTGCCCTTTGGCCTTGTCCAGAGCTAGGCTGTTTGGCAGCAGTGACAGCAACCACGCAGCCTCTGACCAGCACAGCTGCCAAAAGAGAATGTGCCCCAGGGAACAAGGATGCATGACAGTTTGAACTGCAGGAACCTGTGTCTTCAATTTTAGAAGACAAGAACAGGCAAAGGACGAATGTCGAAACAGGGTTCCGTCTGCAGGCGGCATGGGGGCAGAGAGGTAGTCTACAGGAACTTAACTGTAAGCAGGATGTTTGTTTAACAGCAGTTATTTGCCTGTTTTACCTTAAAAGATGACCAATATCCTTTGCTCAGAACCCCAAAACTCATGCCTCAGGGTACAGTCTAGCTCTAAAGGGGAGGGAAGGGGCCTTATTTTTGTAAGATCAGTAGTCACAAGAGACTGAGGGTGATTTCACTGAGCAAGGGTGAGTGGGACCTCAGGCACCTGACTGCAGGCACTAATCTCCCGGCCATCACTTTGCCCGTACAGGTCACTTCATCCTGTTCCGGGTACAGCAGCTCCAAATCGCGGGGATTCTGTAAGAGCTTCCTACCTGTTGACTGAGGAGGCCCACAAGTTGAGTAAGTACATCATCATTTATGTGGCTCCACTGAAAAAAGGTGTTCAGAAATAAGTCAAAAGGAAAGAGAACAGACTTTTAATGATACTTTTTAAAACAGTTCAGGTTGGTGAAGCAGAAAAGGGATGTGATTACAATTTAAATGAATCAGTTACTTGCACAATTAATCTTCTTGGCATCATACACACTGGGTTTTAATGGAAAATGATGACATCACAGCATGACCAGCGCTCATGGAAGGCAGTCGAGTCCATCACGCTCACACCTGAGGGGAAGGCACTGCACCCACTGATGAGACGCAGAGACCTTGGACTACAGACGACACCACATGCCCACTTCTTCCTCGCCTGCCTATGGCTACTCCTAGTCACCTGGGACCCAGGCCTTGGCTACAGGAACACTTTTTCCATGGGCTTTTCCAGGGCCCAAGTAAAGAGGCCACTTCAGCAACAGAGGGTACAGGAGAGAGTTTAGGGGCTGGTGGAGATTAAAGTGGGATAAGTGTATCTAAATAGACTTACGTACACTAAACCAAAGGAGAGGTTTGGCTTTAAGAAATAAATATGTCCCCAACCCCAGAAACCAAGCTGCTGAGTAGGTTCCACAGGTGAGATACACATTTAACACTCACTCTGGGCCAGTATACTTGACTGGTTTAATTCTAGCATATTTGTCATCATTATACACTGAGTAGAATACAGTGGATAAGCAAAGGTTTCTCCACCATGGAGAGAGATTTGTGTTGCCACAAACTGTTTCTATCACCCACCTGTGTGGGAGGACTTCTGAGAAAGTTTTCTTGTTCCAAGGAGCCATGTGACTCAGTGCGAGGCCCTGCCTCAGCAGAAGCTCTGAGCGAGAAGCCACATATATTGCTGGAGACAACATGGCACACGGGAAAAGCCCTGAAGAGCACAAAAGATCAGCTTTCAAAATAGGTGTGGTAAGGCTACACAGTTAAAATGAAATACAACAGGCACATTTACATCACTGGTGTTCAAGTGCACAATTCAAATGGATCCAATCACTTTTCTAAAGAATCTTCATACCATTCAAACGTTTCTGTTCAAGTAAAACCAACCAATAAAAACAAATTCAGAGAGAAGATGTGTTCATCTCTTAAGCCAACAGTATCACCTGTCTGAAGACCTCTCTGCCTGACAAAGTAGTCCAATGTTGCTAAAGTTCCATTTGGTATAAAAATACAGCTTTTTTTCACCATCAACTCTGCCCAGGCCCTTACTGTTCAACAGCTGCCCATTCAGAGACTGAAGATTGAAGGATCAATGCTAGAGGTTACAGCTGTCTACCTTCTAAGCAAAAGAGCCCGGATTCATAGGAGATACTTCGCACGATCACAGGAGACACATTTTAGGTTCAATTAGATGTGGTGTTAATGTGTGATACATCAGATCAGGTTGGAGCTGTCATTTTTGTAGATTAGAACTCATCAAATAGCAGAGTTTCATACAGTTTAACCTAATGTAATTTAGCACTGTAAATTAACTTAAGCACACATTTCCCTATTATCTTTTAGGACTCCAAGTTGTAAGACCTAAACATGATGGCAAAGCTTTATTCTTTGGAGTGAAAATTTAGAGCAGCACTGTCCTACGCTGTCTGTGGGTGCTGAGCACTTGAAATGTGGCTAGTGTGACTGAAGGCACTGAGTTTCTAATTTCAATTTCAATCACATGTGGCTAGGGGCCATTGTACTGGATGATATAAGTTTACACATAATTGCAATTTGCTCCTTGTCATCTTAAAGTGTTTAGCAGATGTGTTCTGGGAAGATGTGGGATTTATCCAGTTAATATTAAAATGGAAATGGAGCTACATCTGCTCCCACAACTTCAGATATCCAACCTGAGGGAAAGCCATCAGACTGTTCTTACATTCATAAACTTAAAAATAAAAAATGATCAAGATGTTTTTAATAGAACAGGCTGGGTGTGGTGGCTCATGCCTGTAATCCCAGCACCTTGGGAAGCCAAGGCGGGTGGATCACTTGAGCCCAGGAGTGCAAGACCAGCCTGGGCAACATGGTGAAACCCCATCTCCAGTAAAAATATTAAAAATTAGCTGGGTGTGGTGGTGCCAGCTACTTCGAGGCTAAAGTGGGAGGATAGCTTGAGTCTGGGAGGTTGAGGCTACAGTGAGCTGTGATCATGCCACTGTGCTCCAACCTGAGGGACAGAGTAAGACTCCATCTAAAAAAAGAAAAAAAAATGTCTGAAAGTTTTGTTGGCTTAATACAAAATACATTTTGTTCCTTGTGGAGAATTGGTAGGCTACGTCTACCAACGCCCCCCCAACCAAAAAAAAAAAAAATCAAAGGACTGTCTGAGAACACTTGTAGAAACTACAACTGCTTTCAAAATCAAAGGACTGTCTTAGAACACTTGTAGAAACTACAACTGCTTTCTTTAAATGGGATTCTGGTTCCAAATTTGAATTTGAGTTAAATCTATTTTTTAAAAACAAAACTGGCTGGGTGTGGTGAGGCGGGCAGATCACCTGAGGTCAGGAGTTCGAGACCATCCTAGCCAACATGGTAAACCCCTGTCTTTACTAAAAATCAAAAAAAAAAAAAGTAGTCCGGTGTGGTAGTGGGCACCTGTAATCCCAGCTACTCGGGAGGCTGAGGGTGCAGTGAGCTGAGATCATGCCACTGCACTCTAGCCTGGGCAACAGAGCGAGATTCTTGTCTCCAAAAAAACCCCCAAAAAACGAAACGAAAACTCTACTTACTCAAAATGAGAATACTTTCAACTTCTCCTCTCAGGAGAGGCCAATGAGAGGTGTTAAAACCCAGAGCAGCATTTAAGATTCTAAATTTTCTCCTGTGGAAGCGCACCCCCCCAGTGACAAACTGAAGTGCAGGTGATGAGCCAAGTAAATCCCAGAGGCTCACACCTCTGACTCAGGTGCCAAACACAAGCAGTTAAGTCTAAAATGGACATGCCATTTTAGCACTTCCAGTGCTACAACTAAGGGGGAATGAGAGACTGATTCAAAAAGGAGGCAGACGCCATGGCTTTACCTCACTGTAACACCTATACCATGTCAGTGAGTCACAACATTTTTTTAAACATTACATCTATTTGGTCTTTACTCCCATCTTACCTCCCTGCAAACAAGTATGCCCCAAAACCATAAAACCAACAAAGAGTAATTCTTGTATTTGCAGGACAAGTACAACTGAACCAACAAATTTATTTAGTTAGTGCTGATAAACAGCAGCCTTGAGAGACAAGCAGTAATTACCTGGTCTACTTAATGATGCCCTTTGTTATCTTTTACAGGCAAAATGATTACTCAGCAGTCACTGTGAAATTTTGTGGGCCACAAGTTGTGTGCACACATGATCCTTGATTTAGAGACAACCTGATCTCCATTACAGCTGTGAAAAGACAGCAGGCAGTTGTGTCACTCTTCACAATAAGGAACATATCTTGCTTTCAGTATGTGAGAGGAACAAAAGCATTGATGTAAATGTGCCTCATAGTGAGAACTGAAAACATTAACATAAAATAAAAAAGTCAAATAAGACTAAGTTCTTAAAACTACATATAAAAATTGAATTATTACAACTAAAGCAGCAAATCAAAACGTCTGCTGAGGTTTTCTGGTAGAACAACAACAAAATTAGTTGGTGCCCATGTTCAGTAAGTCACTACCATTGAAAAAACTAAACCCAAAATAGGAAATTGAAAAGTGCATAATGAAATTAAATCTTGGATCAAGTATTTGTGGAAAACTGGAAATGTTTCTCTGGTATGGTTGATGAATGATGATTTGGAGGAGGTATTAAAGTTTATCTGATCCAGCTTTGGCCTGGCGTTCCACGTAGAAAAGGATGTAGGCCTTTGCCTTCACCACAGTCTCCTCGTCAGTCAGTGTTACAGTACTGTCATTGAAGTGGAACCAGCGGCCTTCATGAGTTGCGTATGCTGTGTAATGTCCAGAACCAACCCTGTAAAGGCAAAAGACCAAAGGAAAAAAGGACCTCAGAAATCACAAAAAGACCTGTAAACTACATAATGTTAGATTTAAATTTTAGTAAGAATACATCCTAGACTTTTAAGATGCTTACTAAACTCATGTTTTTACCTTCCTCCAAACTGACCAGAAATCGAGGGTTTGCCAGAATACAAAGCAGATGGCCCTGGACTAATGGAGAAAATACAGGGGAGGAACTCTCAACCTAACAAGCACAGGTCAAGGCCTACGGAAACATGGAAAACTATGTACCAGGTTTTCCCATCAGAATCTTAGGAAAAAACTAAGCTTAACAAAGAAGGGCACCCTTCTCTGACACTGTGGTCATCGGGGCTCTCCCCTCTCAGCATGACCCACCCACTCACACACGGAACCTTAGAGTCAGCCCTCCAAGAAAGACAGAAGGCCTGCAGGTAGAAGAGACCTTCGTAACTGCCAGGAAAACCCTATTTAAACAATAAAGATCCATCTCATCATTTACTATGCGTTTACTATGATTCAGAATAAACCACCAAAACCAAATTTTAAAGATATTTAAGCTTTTTGCATGCCTACAAAATCAAATTTTTGAGAGGAAAGAAATACCAGGAAGAACAAGTAAAGTGATCAACCCTGGGGAATTGAATGCAGAAAACCTAGGGGAACTTTAAATTTTTAAACTAGTGCTAATAGTTTCAAAAAGATAGTGCAATCATAAAACAAGAATAGGCTGTTATTGAAAAAGTTGTCAGAAAAATGTGATTGATGTAATATAAATATTTCATGGAGGAGCTAATCTTTTATTTGGATACAGATGAAACCCAAATTGGTGATTTGGAAAAGTAGGCCATTGACAGTCCTTAGAAACAGAGACAGAAATCATTAAAGAGTATTTAAGACATGTGGAAGAGAGATCCAGGAAATTCACTATGCACATAATAGGGGTACAGAGAACAAAGAATGGGTTCAGACCTACAGTAGAAACATTTTCATGAGCTGAAGGCACCAAACTAAAAGTGTCCCTACCAACTACCAAGCAAGAATACATTTGATGATATTTAAGTCCAAAGATAGAGGATCCCTACCTACTTCCAAGGGGAAAAAAGCCAGGCGTCTATAAAGTAGTGAGAATCAGACTTGTCCTTCATAACACTATGTGAGTGTAGATGTTACTTTATTGACCTCACAGCTGTGCGGGAAAAGGATTTTCAACATGGAGAGTCGTTTGCCTACATATAGTAGTCTTAAGTTTGAAGGTAGAATAGCAACTCTCAGACCAAAAACCAGGTTAGACCCCTAATACAAACTTTTAGGGAAAAAAATTAGTGTTATTATTTAACAAGACTTAAAATGAGTCTTTACAGTAGATGACATGGAGTAAGTTATTCCAAATAATTTCCCTTTTTGCCCCATTTAAATTTCAGTTGGTAAAGGAATAAGCAACTTTGGAGTCTGTGGACAAACAGACCGGGTTCTAAATACTGGGTTCAAATGAACCATTCTCCATTTCATTTTTATTTACCTTCCCTTAAGGCTTCATAACATCATCTCAAGAGTACTCTTCTACAGCAAAACTGAAGGAAATTTCACCTACTTTATCTGAATCCAATTTTTAGGGAGAACTATCAAGAGTGGTTCAAAACTGCAGCTCATTGGGCTGGCTACCAGGTATTCCCACCCACCAGAAGCTAGCTGTTGTACTCACCCAGAACCATGGTGCACCACCACAGCGGCGAGGTCATACAGGCAGCTCTCCGGGCCACTGTTCTCAGGCTACAGAACAAGGAAGAAGGAGCAATGGTCAATGACATCAGTATCTCGATGACCTCTAACCTCTCCGTGTGATGACAATCTTACTGAAGAGCCATTTTTTCACCATGCTAAAAAGGTCTCCGTGTGATGACAATCTTACTGAAGAGCCATTTTTTCACCATGCTAAAAAGGTAACCACCTTACCTCTAGTAAGTAGCATTTCATGTCTAGGCCTCTCAATGGAAATTCTACATATGTATCAACTTTATTTCTTAAATATGCTGTCCAATGAAATCTTTTCAAATGTAAGCATAGCACCTGGAGGACAGAGATGAGGTCAAAGATTGTGAACACCTAATTTACCTTTCAAAGTTTGATACTACTATCAGTTCAGTAAATAACATTTTAGCTGCCCTATCAATCATTCTTCCATGCATACCTTATGCATTCATTCTGTAAAGGGTTTAGCTTTTACTGAAAACCCTAGAGACATACAGAACAGTTCACATAGTATAAAGTTATAGACATGGTCTTAGCAGTCAAGCATTTTCCCCTTGAAATTGCTTCATAACTCAAAATTCAACACTCACCTTGGGTAGTTTTTGAATCCAAAACTTTTTTGTGGACTTTTGTTTCTTTTTGCATTTATGGCACATATATAACTCTGTCTCATCAAGTTCTTCTAAGTCAGTAAAACTGCGAAGACAATCTAAACAAATTGATTTTGGCAGCATTAAAACAAGATACCTTTTATAGAGCCAATGTACTATAGAAAAAAGACTGAACTTTGAAGCTGAATGACCCAGGTTTAAAATCTCAGCTTTATTAGCTATACGACCTTAGAAAAGTTAACCTTTCTCAGTTGCAAACTGGAGACAAAAAATAATACCTACTTTGAAGAACTATTGTAAGGGAGACAACATGTGTAAAGCACCTGGCATCATGCCTGACATCTGGTGATCAATTGTGTTGGTTTTACTATTAATGAAAATTCATCTGGATAATTCTGATAAAATGGTTTCCTGATGAATTTAAAGTTTCAATTGTGGTTTTCTGTCAATATGTTACATGATAGAGGACAAAGTTCCAAGCTCATAAAAAAAGTCAAATTTAGATCATTTAAAAATCAACATAGATCACAGAAGTCTATGCTATCAACCTTCTCTGTCCAGACTCTGTACTGTCAGTTCCTAGATAAATCACAGCTACATTTTTTTTTCGTTTAAAGATGTAATTATGTAACCTGGGGTTTAGTAAACTACAGTCCTAAAACATCCAGCCAGCCACCTGGTTTTGTAAATAAAGTTTCGCTGGAACACAGCCATGCCCATTTGTTTACATTACTGTCTGGCTGCTTTTACACTACACCAAACTGAGTCACTGGGGCAGAGATCTTACGTTGTGCAAAGCCTAAAACACAGCAAGTCCTCACTTCATGTCATGGCAGGTTCTTGAAAAATGTGACTATGTGAAGCAATTTTTTTCTCATCAATGTTATAACTAAACATTAAAGGAAACTGTTACCGGAGGACCTGCTGTATGTCATTTTGCTTTAAACTTGCAGTTTCCAAGAAACTACTGATGACATTAAATGACGACTTACTGTATTTACTCTCTGGCCCCTTTGCCAATTCCTGATGCAATCAGATATTCACAGATCTATATAAAACGCACGTTATTCTGTAGAAAAAATATGAATGCCTATGGACCCCACACTTGGATTTTCTTGAGTACTCAAGGAGCCAGGGTCTCTGTGCACGGCCTCTCCTAGAGTTGTGCAGTGGGCAACCTGTGCGGCCATGTGCTTCTTACCAAAAATAATTTCCCTTCCTCTGCCCAGAAGTAGCCATTATCCTGACTTTTATGTTAATCATTTGTCTTTACAGAGCATGTATGTATCTTTAATGTATTAAAGTTGGGTAGCAAGCAGAAACCTAGCTGTGTACAGAAAAGCACTCTTGTCTCTGTACTCAAGTTTCCAAGCCATAGTCAGCCTTTGTGTCTGTGACAGTAGCAGACAACGCCCTTTCAGGGAAAGTTAGTGGAGGCAAGGTGTGGCAGAGGACTAGACAAAAGTCTTGAATATGCCTTTGTTGCCTGATCCCAGTACCTAGAAGGCACATCCTACGCCTGCCTCCCTACAACTCAATTCTCACTTCTTTCTTTGAACCTTTCTCAACCTCCAGTGGACAGTTACCATTCTTTCCTCAATTTCTCACAAATACTAGAATTGCCAACCTGGTCAACCTGTTATTTTATGTCAAGGATGGTTCCTGGGAAAGGATGTATTATATTTTGACATTACATTTCCTGAAGCAAGTCTCAGACTCTACACTCAAACTAGCAAATGGAGTGATGTTGTTCTCAGGAGCCTCCCAAGTCCCACATCTCTGGCTACAAAGAGCACTGACTACACAGCAGACTGGCTGGCCGGCACTGATAATCCCTTCAGACTGATCACTATGGTGCTTGTGAGCTCTGCAGCTGAAGTCATGGACGCTTTCATCAGCAAGTATTTATTACATCATGTAAAAAGCTATGGCCTTGGCGGGGACAGGGCGGGTCATAGGGAGAATAAGAAATGAGGAAAGGAAACAATTTTCCACATTTAAAATCATCATTTGAACACTCAAACTAGAAAAAGGAGAACTTCAACATGACAAAGGCCATATATGAAAACCCACAGTGAACATCACACTCAATGGGGAAAGACTGAAAACTTTTCCTCTAAGATCAGGAAAACAAGGATGCTTACTTTTGCCACTTCTGTTCAACATAATACTGGAAGTTTTAGCTAAAGCAACTAGGTAAGAAAAAAAACATCCAAAATGAAAAGGAAAAAGTATAATTATCTCTGTTGACAGATCACATGATCTCATGTAAAAAACCCTACAGTTAAAAAAAAATTAACTGTACCTGAAAGCTATAAAATGTTGCTGAAAGAAATTTTAAAAGACATAAAGACATCCTGTGTTCATGGATATGAAGACTCACTATTGATATCAGTTCTTCCCAATTTCATCTATAGATTCAGTGCAATCTCAAACCAGCAAATTATTTTGTGGATGGTGACAAAATTAAAGTTTATTATGGAAAGGCAAAAAAGACCAAGAATAGCAAATACAACATTGAAGAAGAACAAAATTGAAAGACTGATATTACCCAACTTAGACTTATTACAAAGCTATAGTACCAAGACAATGTGCTGGTGAAAGAAAGAAAACAGATCAGTGGAAGAGAATAGAGCACCCAGAAATAGACTCATACAAATGTAGTCAACTACCTATGACAAAGGAGCAGAGACAATACAATGGAGAATGGATAGTATTTTCAACAAATGGTACTAGAACTGGACATTCACATGCCAAGAAAAAAAAAAAAATCTAGACACAGACCTTTTATTCCCTCCACAAAAACTATTAAAATAGATCAAAGGTATAAAACTTTCAGAACATAGAAAAAAATCCAGATGACCTTGAGTTTGGCAATGGCTTTTTAGATGCAACACCAAAGGCACAATCCATGAAAGAAGGATTTATAAGTTAGACTTCATTACAATTAAAAAATTTTGCTCTGTAAAAGATACTGTCAAGAGAATGAAAAGACAGGATACAAAATCAACACACAAAAATTAGTTGCATTGCTACACACTGACAATGTATTCCTTGTTAGGTATTTCCAAAATGGAAATTAAGATAATTCCATTTATAGTAGCATCAAAAAGAATAAAATACTTAGGAATACATTTAAGGAGACAAAAGACTTATACCTGAAAACTACAAAACATTGCTGAAACAAATTTTTAAAGACATCCTGCATTCATAGATTAGAAGACTTGATGTTGTTAACATGATTATTACTACCCAAAGCAGTCCACAGATTCAGTGCAATTCTTATCAAAATCCCAATAGAAATTTTTGCAGAAATAGAAAACCCATCCTAAAACTCATATGGACTCTTAAGGAATCCTGAATAGCCAAAACAATTTTGAAAAAGAACAAAAAAGTTATAGGACTGACACTTTTGATTTTAAAACTTACTACAAAGGTACAGTAATCAAACAGTATGGCACTGACATAAGGACAGACATACAGACCAATGAAATAAACTCTTACATACACAGTCAACTGATTTTTGACAAGAATGACAAGACTACTCAATGGGGAAAGGACCATCTTTTCAACAAATGGTGCTGGGGAAACTGGATATCAACATGCAAAAGAATTAAGTTGGACAGTTACACCATATACAAAAATTAAAATAGATCAAAGGTCTGAAACGTAAGTCTTTTTTTTTTTTTTTTTTTGAGATGGAGTCTCACTCTGTTGCCCAGGCTGGAGTGCAGTGGCCGGATCTCAGTTCACTGCAAGCTCCGCCTCCCGGGTTTACACCATTCTCCTGCTTCAGCCTCCTGAGTAGCTGGGACTACAGACGCCCGCCACCTCGCCCGGCTAGTTTTTTGTATTTTTTAGTAGAGACAGGGTTTCACCGTGTTAGCCAGGATGGTCTCGATCTCCTGACCTTGTGATCTGCCCATCTCGGCCTCCCAAAGTGCTGGGATTACAGGCTTGAGCCACCGCGCCCGGCCTGAAATGTAAGTCTTAAAACATAAAACTCTTAGAAGAAAACATAGGGAAAAAGCTCCATGACATCAGATTTGGCAATGATTTTGATATGACACCCAAAGCACAGGCCAACAAAAGAAAAAATAGATAAGCTGAACTTTATCAAAATTAAAAAATTATGTATTGAGGGACACTATAAAGAGAAACCACAGAATGGGAGAAAAATATTTGCAAATCATGTATCTGGATAAGGGATTAATGGCCACAATATATGAAGAACTCCTAAAACTCAACAACAAACTGATTCAAAAACGGGGAAAGGACATTAATAGACATATCTCCAAAGAAGCACAAATGACCAATAAACACATAAAAAGATGCTCAACATCACTAATTACTAAACTCAACGACAACAACAAACTGATTCAAAAATGGGGAAAGGACTTTAATAGACTTTTCTACAAAGAGGCACAAATGACCAACAGACAAAAAGATGTTCGACATCACTAATTACTAGGGAAATGCAAATCAAAACCATAGTGACATACTACTTCACAGTTACTAGGATGGCTGATATTTAAAAGACAGAAACAAAAGCAGAAAAGAACGTGTTAGCTAGAAAGTGGAGAAATTAAAACCATTGTACCAGCCAGGTACGGTGGCTCATGCCTGTAATACCAGCACTTTGGGAGGCTGAGGCGGGTAGATCACGAGGTCAGGAGATTGAGACCATCCTGGCTAACACGGTGAAACTCCGTCTCTACTAAAAATACAAAAAATTAGCCGGGCGTGGTGGCAGGTGCCTGTAGTACCAGCTACTTGGGAGGCTGAGGCAGGAGAATGGCATGATGAACCTGGAGGGTAGTGGTTGCAGTGAACTGAGATCATGCAACTGCACTCCAGCCTGGGCGACAGAGCAAGACTCCATCTCGAAAAAACAAAAAACAAACAAAAAACAAACTGTTGTACCTTGCTGGTGGGAATGTAAAATGGTATAGCCATTGTGGAAAAATTTGGCAGTACCTCAAAAAGTTAAACAGAATTATGATCCTGCAATTCCACTCTTAGGTATATACCCAAAAGAACTGGAAGCAGGAACTTAGATACATGTATACCAGTGTTCATAGCAGCATTATTTATAATAGCCAAAAGGTGAGAACAACCCAGGTGTCAACAGATGAAACAGATGAATGAACAGAATGCAGTCTATACATACAGGAGAATATTAAGCCTCAAAAAGGAAGTAAATTCTGAGACATGCTACAACATGGATGAACCCTGAAAATATGCTAAGTCAATCACAAAAGGATAAATACAGTATGATTCCACTTATATGAGGTGCCTAGAATAGACAAATTCATAGAGTGTAGAATAAGAGTTACTGAGAATAAGAGAGGAAAAATAATGAGTTACTGTTTAATGGGTACAGAGTTTCTGTTTAGGATGACAAAAATTTTTAGAAGTAGTAATGGTTGTATAATATTCTGGGTATGCTTAATGCCACTTAATTACACACTTAAAACAGTTAAAATGTTATATTTTATTCTATGTATATTTTACCACAATTTATTTATTTATTTATTTTTTTAATTTTTTTATTTTTTTGAGACGGAGTCTCGCTCTGTCACCCAGGCTGGAGTGCTGTGGCCGGATCTCAGCTCACTGCAAGCTCCGCCTCCCGGGTTCACGTCATTCTCCTGCCTCAGCCTCCCGAGTAGCTGGGACTACAGGCGCCGCCACGTCGCCCGGCTAGTTTTTTTTTTTTTTTTTTGTAGTTTTTAGTAGAGACGGGGTTTCACCATGTTAGCCAGGATGGTCTCGATCTCCTGACCTCGTGATCCGCCCGTCTCGGCCTCCCAAAGTGCTGGGATTACAGGCTTGAGCCACTGCGCCCGGCCTTTACCACAATTTTTTAAAAAATTGTTTCAAGAGACAAGGTCTTCCTCTGTCACCTAGCTGGAGTGTAAAATAGCTCACTGCAGCCTCAAATTCCTAGGCTCAAGCAATCCTCCCCAGTAGCTGAGATTACAGGCATGAGCCACTGTGCCTGGCTCTATTTTTTTTTTTTTAATAATTGACAATATCTGCTTGAAACTTTCACAGGCAAATAAGAGGGCAGGGAGAATATGATGACTCCGAGATACTGTCACCCCAGCCTCTCCATCCCATTAGCCAGATGGTTGTAAGATTCACGAGCAAGACATTGTTGCCTATGCTACCTAGCCACACAACACTGAGAAGTAGAAACGCCTCAACAGCAGAGAAGCCTTTTTCCCCTATATTTAACCTGTACAGACCCACTTTCTGAAGGGGTCTCCCCATGTGTGGAAGCATGGGGTCATTCAGAGAGGGCTACTACTGAGTTGGCAGGTGGTATTCTAAATCTCCTTTAGTAACTATTTAGAACCTTTAATTTCAGGAATTTGATACTTTGAGGAGCACTGAGATTACTGAAAGAACGTATCAACATTTCACAGTAACTCATCTGCATTTATGTGAAATGCACATAAATACTAGACTGCTCTCTTGTTCCTTCTCCCTGCCAGGCAAAGCCCCTGCCATCACCCTGCTCCTTTTCTGAAACCAAAGCGCCTCTCACAGCCTCCCTTCCTGTCCTCATCTTCTCTCCAATGCAAAGGAGGTTCTTTATGGCTTCTCCCAGCATCTTCTTGCTTTCCAACATTTTCTTCCTCCCTGCCTTTTTGAGCTGCTTAAACTTACAAGGTGACCATGTAGTGGTCTCCCTGCTGATTGATGCACAAGATAATGGAGAGTTAGTCCTTTTCATCTAAGGCCATGTGAGATACCAAAAAGGAATAGACACAGTCAGGTCAGGCCCATAAGATGATTCATAAAGAGGCAATATAAGCTGAGCCTGGTTTTTCAAACCCTCAGTTTAAAAAATGGTGGCGCCACCTAACTGCCTTGAGAACCCCTCTCTGTTCTCCGTGCTGCTACAGCCTGCCAAGAGGTAGGGACATCCTCAGGATCACAGCTGAAGCAGAAGGTAAGGAGACTGTTGTGCCCAGGGGTGCCTCCTGGGGAGTTCCATAAGGAAGTGCTATTATAGTAAACCCTAGCTGGATTAGTAGAGAACAATCTGCGCTACCACTGTCATCTCTTCATGGGTTTTAAACAGTTTCTTCAGCATCCCTGGAAACCTATGCCTGTTTGTAATCCTCAGCCTCCCACAGTGCTGGGATTACAGACATGAGCCACCATTCCCGGCCCTAAAAAACAACTTTTAAATCACTGTTTTTAAACATAAAATTTCTGAACTACAGTATGTCTGGATGATAAGCTTATAAGGGATGTGTATGCTCCTCTTTTTACTTTGAGTTTTCTCCAAATTCTTCAATGAATATATGCATAAAGAAAACCATTATTAAAACATACAGGCCAGGCGTAGTGGCTCACGCCTGTAATCCCAGCACTTTGGGAGGCTGAGGTGGGGGACCATTTGAACCTAGGAGTTCAAGACCAGCCTGGGCAAAAGGGCGAAACCCTGTGTCTACAAAACATACAAAAAACTGGCAAGCATGGTGGCATGTGCCTGTAGTCCCAGCTACTCAGGAGACTGAGGTGGGAGGATCACCTCAGACTAAGAGGTTAAAGCTGCAGTGAGCCATCATCCCGCCACTGCACTCTAGCCTGGGCGACAGAGTGAGACCCTGTCTTTAAAAAAAAAAAAAAAAAAAAATGGGCCAGGCACAGTGGCTCACACCTGTAACCCTAGCACTTTGGGAGACTGAGGCAGGTGGATCACGAGTTCAGGAGTTTGAGACCAAACCAATATGATGAAACCCTGTCTCTACTAAAAATACAAAAAAAAAAAAAAAAAAAAAAAAAAATTAGCCGGGTGTGGTGGTGTGCACCTGTAGTCCCAGCTACTCAGGAGGTTGAGGAAGAAGAATCGCTTGAACCCAGAGGTAGAGGTTGCAGTGAGCCAAGATTGCACCACTGCACTCCAGCCTGGGCAACAGAGCAAGACTCCATCTTAAAAAAAAAAACCACACACACACACACAAAACCAACACAAACATAAACGCATGAACACATATTTCTTTAAAAGGAAGATTATCTAGATATACCCTTAAACATTCACAGATTTGGCAACTATTTTAACTATTTGAAAAGCCTGAATGACCCTGAAATGCACTTCAGTTCAATATTTTGCAGCAGCATGAGTGTGAATTTCACCTCAGAGCTCACATGTGGAAGTGAATCATATGTCCGGTAAAGAGTCTATTAGCAACCAGGCATAGGGGCTTACGCCTGTCATCCCAGCACTTTGGAAGGCCGAGGCAGGCAGATCACTTGAGGTCAGGAGTCCAAGACCCAGCCTGGCCAACATGATGAATCCCATCTCTACTAAGTACAAAAATTAGCTGGGCATGGTGGTATGTGCCTGCAATCCCAGCTACTCGGGAGGCTGAGATAGCAGAATTGCTTGAACCTGGAGGTTGCAGTGAGCCAAGATCGTACCACTGCACTCTAGCCTGCATGACAGAGCAAGACTCCATCTCAAAAACATAAATAAATAAAAAATCTACTAGCTAGTAAATAAAGAATCTACTAGCTATCCAGTGTTCACATTTCAGTAAGGATCTGAGGAAGCTGCTTAATGTTTCATTTGTACTTTACTGCATTTCCTAATAGAAAAAATAAATATATATTTATATAAATATTAAAATAATATATAAGTATGCTTATATATTATAATTCATATATATATATGCGTACCAGTTTCTGAAACTTTTAAGATTCTAAAGATTTCAGGGCATATATTTCACAACTGTCAGTCTTCCACATGAATAAACTGTTAAAATAGCATCTCTATGGAAAGCAGGAAATAAAGCTAGTTTGTTGAAGTTATTAGATCAACTTTATATACTATATAAATTTAATGTAGCAAAGCAGTAGTTTGGAATCATACATTAAGTTAATATGCATTTTTTACTCTCCCCCAAGTAGGTATTATAAAGGTGATACAGACTGGTTAAAACAAATGAAAAAATAATTCAGTTCCATTTCCCTCCTGAATCTCACTTCCCTGAGATAATCACTGTGAACAGCACAGTGTATGCTGTTTAAGAATTTTAACACCCATATAAATGTTTTTTATCTTACACAAATGGAATTATTCCACACACGTAGTTCCATGGACAGTTTTTTACTACACAATATTTTGTAGCTATGTTTCTATGGTGTAGTTATTGGTCAACTTCATCTTTCTTAATTGTCACATAATACAGTTTATTAAACCAGTGCCCTATTGGTGAACATTTAAATTGTTTGATTTTTTTCAGTAACAAAGAGTGTTTCAATTAAAATCTTTTACACATATTATTGTCCACCCTTGTAAGTGAAATTAGTATGTCTAAGGAAATGCTTATTAAAAATGGTGATCACTACCCTCCAGAATCAATCATGCCAATTTATACTTCTAACACTAACACGAGTGTCCTCTTCCACTGACATCCATCTTTATCCTTTTCATCAATCTTGTTTTACTTACATTTTCTTGAATATGAGGATTAACACTTTTTAGATGTTATAATGATGATTTATATCTTACTCATGTACTCTGCCCAAGTCACCTTTTTCATATACGTCCAAATATGTGTCTCAAGTTTATCATCTCTTTTCCACTTTGTCTATGGTCTTTTACCATTGCTCAATTAAATTTATGAAACGTTTCCCATTATAGGTTCTGGCTTAGAAAGATTTCCCCTATGACAAGATCATAAAGATGCTTTCCTATAGTGTCCTGTGGTTTTATGTTTCATATTTAAATACTGAAACCTCAAATTAGGGAAAGGATATGAGGCGGGGAGGAAATTAATGTTTTCCCAAATTAATTTTCATTAACACTAACACCATTTATTGCCTAATTTCTTATTCGTCCCACTGATTTGACATTCTTTGGCATATTGTAAATTTCCATAAATATTTTACATTAGCACCTGCTCTATATTTGTAGTTCTAGGACATTTCCTATCCCATTGCTATGTTTCTACCTTACTTTCATTTAAAAAACTTCTTTAACTCCTCTTGAGAATTTCTGCTTACAGAGGAATTTTTGAATAAATTAGAATAAATGTAGGGAGTAATTTGGGAGAAAATGGACATTTCTACAATATTGGGTCTTCCCATCCAAGAATATGATGTGGCTCTTTTTATTCAGGCTTTATGTGTCATTTTATAATGTTTTACTAAAGTATTGCATATTCCTTATTAAATTTATTAAGTACTTTTGAGTTTTTATTGCTACTGTGAATAGATTATTCTGCTACGTACAGAAAATCAGCTGGCTTTTTGCCTAAACTTTTTAGCTCCATGTTTAGAACATATTTATCAAGGTATTACTTGTGTTTGATTTTTTTTAAATTAAGGGCTTCTAGAAAAGCAGGTGTCCTCCTGCCCAGTCTCAACTCTCCATGACAGTAGTTAATATTTCTTGTAATTTTCCAACTGATTCTCCTGAAATGTTCTAGGTATATAATCAATCTGTCTGCAAATGTTAATAATTTGGTCATTCTTCTTCTATAATTTATTCTTATTTCTCTTCCTAGTTTATTGCCTTGTTTTTCCAGAAGACGTCTGAGCAATATTTCAGTAGGTCTCTTGGCTTATTTCCGGCCTTAATGGAAAATCATCAGTGCTTCACCATTAACTGTGATGATCACTGATAGCTGTTAATAATTGTTATCAAGTTAACATTTCTATTCCTAATAAAAGTTTTTTCTTCTCTTTGTTTTTGAGACAGAGTCTCACTGTGTTGTCAAGGCTGGAGTGCAGTGGCACGATCTCGGCTCTCTGCAACCTCTGCCTCCTGGGTTCAAGCCATTATTCTGCCTCCGCCTCCCGAGGAGCTGGGACTACAGGCACATGCCACCATACCTGGCTAATTTTTGTATTTTTAGTAGAGATGGGGCTTCTCCACGTTGGTCAGGGCTGGTCTCAAACTCCTAGCCTCAAGTAATCCACCCGCCTTGGCCTCCCAAAGTGCTGGGACTACACTGCGCCCACCCCTGTATTCTCCTTTTAATCAGTAATGGATTTGGGGTTTTATTGGTATCTTATTTGGACATTTTTTTTTTTTTTTTTTGGAGACAGGGTCTCACTCTCTCACCCAGGCCTAAAGTACAGGAGCAGTAAAGGCCCAATGCAGCCTCCAACTCCTGGGCTCAAGTGATCCTCCTTGCCTAAGCCTCTCAAGATGCTGGGATTATATATATATAGGCATATACCACCATGCCCAATTAATTTTTCTTCTTATTATATTATTTATTTATATATTTAGAGACAGAGTCTCACTTTGTCACCAGGCTGGAGTGCGGTGGCACGATCTCAGCTCACTGCAAGCTCTGACTCCCTGGTTCAAGCTATTCTGCTGCATCAGCCTCCTGAAGGAGTAGCTGGGATTACAGGCACTTGCCACCATGCCCAGCTAATTTTTGTATTTTTAGTAGAGACAGGGTTTCACCATGTTGGCCAGGTTGGTCTCGATCTCCTGACCTTGTGATCTGCCTGCCTCGGCCTCCCAAAGTGTGGGGATTATAGGCATGAGCCACCATGCCTGGCCTTCTTATTTTTGTTTTGTACAGACAGGGTCTATGTTGCCCAGGCTGGTCTCAAACTCCTGGGGTCAAGCAATGCTCCCATCTTAGCCTTCCAAAGTGCTGGGATTACAGGCATAAGCCACTATGCCCAGGCATTTGGCCTATTAGAGCATTTTCATTTGTTTTCACCTAATTATATTTCTAGTATTAAATCAGTCCTATTTGATCTCTGTATATTATTGTTTTAGTACACTACTGAGTTGTATTTGCTAATACTTTATTTAGGATTTTTCGATCTATAATATAAGTGAGATCAAGCTATATTTTCTTTTTCATGGTATCTTTGTCAGGTTTCAGAACTGGGGTTATTTAATGCCTTTTGCAATATGCATATTTTTAGTTAACTTCAAGTTATTTAAGTTATTTAAGATGGGTCTTTCTCACCATCACTTTTCCTTTTTAAAGGAAAACTAAGCTTAACAATTACAAATCCAAAAAGTACACAAGTAGTTCTTGTCAAGTGGACTCAAAACATGTAGAAGACTTACTAGGTAATCACAAGTCTCCATCTCCAGTAAATAAAGAAAGGTCTATCAGTCAAGTGAAGTCCATGACATTCTGGATGTCCAAGAGAAGTGTCCTTAATTGATAAGGGTGGTCAACAAAAACACAATGAGGAGGTACCAGACCCTGTCATGGACTTTTTAAAGCCAACAGTAAGCTCTTAAATAAAAATCAAGCCTGAGGATTCAAACAAAAGCCAGCTGAGAATGCAGGAAACGCTTTTCCGGCCAAACCCTAAACTACTTAGGATGGTCTGGGCCCCCTGAAGCTAACACCAATCACATCAGATTTCAAGGATTCTGTGCCAAGGAAAATACTCCTTGGGATGCAAGGCGGATGCCACTTGCCACTTTTCTTGTTTGGAGAATAATCGGCCATCTATAAGCTGTGTCATGCACTCTCCTGGATGGGCTCAAGAAGTGAGACTCTGCTTGGTATTCAAATATTCTGGGATAAGTCATAACTGAAATATTATCAATGTCAGTAAGAACCACATATAGAACCAACTCAGAATGAGGGAAACAGCACAGAAGGAAGGAAGGAAAGAAGCCTAAACAAACTAGTGTCTCTGAGTCTTCTAGCCAAAGATCATCTGGATTTACTGAGTTTTGTTAAATATCAGAAAGTACTGTTCAGGCTGGGTGTAGTGCCTCATGCCTGTAATCCCAGCACTTTAGGAAGCCAAGGTGGGCGAATCACTTGAGGTTAGGAGTTGAAGACCAGCCTAGCCAACATGGCAAAACCTCGTCTCTACTAAAAATACAAAAATTAGCCAGGTGTGGTGGCATGCACCTGTAGTCCCAACTACTCAGGAGGCTGAGCCAGGAGAATCGTTTGAACCTGGGAGGTGGAGGTTGCAGTGAGCCAAGATCGTGCCACTGCACTCCAGCCTGGGCGACAGAGCAAGACTCAGTCTGAAAAGAAAAAACCACAAAAAAACAAAAAGTATTGTTCAGATATATGTCCATGTATTTATAGTGAGGAACAGTTTTTAAACTAATGTGATTAGTACTGTTCTTAAGAGTTTATAAAATGATATAGTTTAAGGCTGATTCCTTTAATTCTCACTGACTTCCACTGTAAATAACCAGGTATTTATGATTAAGTTAGCTTGTATTCACATGCCCTAGATATAAAGAGAAAATGTGTGACATTTGACAATATCAAGCATACTGTGAATTTTCTTAATCTTAAATAGGCCAAAAACAGTTTTGGACCCACATACTATAGCCATATATTTTGCAGAGAAGTGGAGTGGGGCTTTTTCTTCTGTATTCCTGTTAAGGAGATAATCAACACTGGTCGTGTAGGTAAGGAACAAACTAAGAGCATCCACAAAATGTTTCATATACAGAGTTGCTCCGGTTCCTTACTGGAGTGTAGTCTAGTCATCCCATGTATCATCTGATGGATTTCTAGAAACTACCTGAGCAACAGTGCTACAAGTGTCTGAGACCTCTGCTGCTTCTAACAAGCCAAATGCCTCACATTACACAGAATGCCAGTAACACAGAGAAGCCTAGCCCTTCTCCAACAGAGAGTTTTATTTCTACTAGGATAATCTGATTCTAGAGTAGTGCTGTCTAACGCAGGAGCCCCCTACTAGCCCATGTGGTTTCTGAGCACATGTGGTTCAAGTGTGATTAAGCAACAGAATTTTAAATTTTAATTAATAGCTACATGACTCATGGTTATCATACTGGACAGTGCAGTTTTGTAAAAAAAAAAAAAAAAAAAAAAAAAACCTATCATGACAACACTCCCTAAAATAGAGAAAAGAGAATTACTTTTAGTGAACATACAAGTCAGAGTAGAAACCGTTAGCTTCAGTGTAGAGTTTCTGATAAAATACAGACTCGGCCCTCTTTTGTCTATCCTAGCTGCTTTATATAACTAGCAAGAACAATTAGCCATTTTAATTGTGACCTGTGTGTACACTTACGGTCTAGGATAAAATTTTAAATAAGGTCTTCTGCCTTGATTACAGTAGCTAGTACTCATCAAGGAAAAAATAAGTTCAAATCTCCCTAAATAAATGTGAATTTTAACAGTCTTAAAAGCAGGGCCTTAGGCTTAAGCAGCAGTTATATCATCCAGAGATTTCTCAAACTACTTGACAACAATACATAATACCATAATTTATAAAACTCTGCTGAGTATTCTTTCTTCCTATAGATGCTAGTGGGATAACCACAGAATAACTTCTGTTTCATTTGGTCAGAAAAACTTCTGCTATAGACCTTCTATTTTAAAGTCAGTATTAAAAAGAAAAAAATGAGAAATATTTTATGCTTCACACAATATCTTATGGCAGACATTCTTATTCAGTAACATTCTGAAGGGTAGGAAAAGACATTCAAGTTTGCCTTTTAAGTTACAACACAGATTTATTAAGGATATTAACCACATAGCACATATAGATGAAGTTTATCAATGTATTCCATTATTTAAAGAAAAAATATTTTAGAACATTCAAGTATCTTTACCTCGTAATGAACAAACTGGTCCATTTTCTTGATTCTTAGAGCGCTTACTTCTGAACTGACTTGGAATATCTAATGAAAGGTCTTAAAAGGAGAGATAAGTAAATAGCTGTTAAAGGCATATATGTCTACTCAAAAATAATTTCGCAAACTGATGTATTTCTAGATTTCTCTTTACACTTATTTTTTGAAGGAAACATTAAAATTATTTTAATAAAATATTATATATCCACATGCCACATAATATCTTACCTAGGAATGGATCAAACTTTCTAGATTCTGTCCCACATATGAGGCAGTTAACCTCATTTTGGAGAATGCCTCCGAATATAGCCGTGACAACAGTAGATGCTCCATTTCTAAACAAAATCACCACATAGGAAAATATCTCAGTAAGAAGCCATCTCTTTGACCTTAAAAAACTACAAATATTTGTTAAAGCCCTACAGATGACTCCCTTTGAGGGAATATTTAAATCATTTATTTCTAAGTTAAAAACTAATATAAAAACTTCAAAACCATAGACACATACTAAATAAAAGGTTTAAGCCACTGACCTCCCCCAATGCCTTCATCCAGTCCCACTACTTTCCCCAAGAGTAACTAACACTGGCCATTTGCTATCATAACAGATCACATGCATGACTCTGCACAGGGCGACATGACTCCTTCCATTCCCTCCCCAAGTTAGGCCTCAAAAGGAAGAAACTGCCTTGTACTGGAATCTTTGCAAGGCCTTTCATATTTAACAGGGAACTCTCACAATTACTTGACTTTGAACATCCTTGATCTGAGATAGTTTTAGAGTTTTTATACAGCCATCTGTCAGATTTGGGGAAAAGGAAGTAAAGGAATTTAATACAGATTTAGTAATAACTGCTGTAAGCAGGACTTCACAATTGAAAGTGCTGGATATTACTGTCAAAAACACTTTTTAAAAAGCTCAATACTGCAAATAATTTCCTTGTGGAGATGAAGAATATACTGTTTTAAGAACAATTTTCAAAACCATCTGCCCTAATGTTACTTAACCTTTTCATGCCTCTGCTCCATCAAATATAAAACAGGAATACAGAAGAGCACCCACCACAGAGGCCCAGTGTGGAGACGAGAGAGTTGTGTATGTGAAGTGTTTTTAGAAGAGCACTTACCAAAAATAAAGCACTTAAAGTGTTTGCCACTATTTTATTCGTATGAAGTCAGATTACACCTGGTTTTTGCTTTTATGTTTTTCCCTGAGTGTGTATCTTAAACAGGTACCTCATTCTTCCTGACAGCTACATGGCGTGTCAGAGCATGGACATACAACGGAAGCAAGAACCACCGAGGAAGTGTACCAGTGAGAGCTGGAGTAGGAGGCACTTATTATAGCACTTACTACATGCAGGCTCCATTCCAAGCACATTCTTTCCATCTATTCAATCAATTAATCTTCACAACACATCAGTAAGGTAGCTACTGTTAGCCCCATGTTGTAGATGAGGACGCTGAGGTTAAGTTGGCCCAAGGTCATACAGCTGGCCTGGCCTGAATATCTGCTCTAACACAGCTCTTCCTCTTAATTTAACCAATATAGTATTAGTGGGTATTGAGGTAGTTTCAATTGTTTGCTATCATTAATAGTACTACATGTCTATTAGCCTTCGTGCACTTACGGAGTTTCTTGAGCCAATACATACTCTTTTTTGCTAACAGCAATATAAGGTGGTTTCTGTCACTTGAATCAATTACTCCTAAAACACTGAACTGTATTTTCTAGGCCACTTTAAGTTAAACCTACTGCAATGATGACAAAACCTACTCAAACAATTGTATTTGAAAAGTCTGATTCCTTTTCTAGGAAAAGGCTTCGTTCTTTTACTGGCAAAATAAATAGGCTGTAACTTTATTATTACTTTTTAAAGTATTGTTTGTAAGACATACTGTCTTAATACGTTTTTTTTTTTTTAAAGATGGCATTGGGGAAGCAGCATTTGGGAGTTGTACGATCTAGTGGCCATTTCAGGTTTAGGTTTAATATCTGTGTCACTAAAAAAGGACATAGCAAAAAAAAAAAAAAAAAAAATCCTGCTGAAAATGAAGGGACTCTAACTGACCCTTTCATGCTGATGTTCACTTACAAGGTTGCCTTTAATTAAAATGGAAACTGCTTCATTAAGAATTACATTTAGACTCAATGTAGTTCTTCCTTATAATCACTTCCTCTGAGAAATGGATACTAATCAAGTTTTTAGCTGCCTGACATGTTTGACATTAAGTTTCATATATACCATGACTTAATATTCAAAATCAGTTTCATTTATTATAACCACAAATGTTTAAATATTGAATACTTGGATAGGCTCTTATAATTCTAGGGTCCTTTAACTGGCACGAATGATTTTCTATGTACCATAAAGATCACATCTGCCACTTACTTCTTCCATGCCACCATCCTCACTTTCACCTTCAGTAGGGGTAGGTGTGTGTGTGCACAAGTCAACAAAGACATTGCACTAGAGAACCTTTTTCTAGTTGTAGCAAATATTCTTAGATCCTGAAATGGCTTCTCCAATGCACCGAAGGAAATCTGAATTTTTAGTATTTGATAATGTTTGGTTTCTGTCCCTAACTCAGTAATGAAACTTGCAATTCCTAATCTTTAAAATGTCATGAAAAGGGATAGATTAATACTGAAAACTCATGAGGCACTAAAAGAACATTCTATGAGTATTACACAGTGTGATTCCACAGGGTGCCCTGGGCATCATGTAAAATCATAAAGACATATACCCTCTCTCACCTCACACAGCCTATCCATGATAGAGCCCAGTTCAGTATCCTTTGTGGATGAATATGCCATGATAAAATACAAAACAATATTTCATTTAATACTTTTTAATTTGGTGCTAGCAGGAAGAACAATTCTCCCAGGTCACAGGTCCTTCCCTTTCTATATTGTACTCTAATTGGAATCACAGCTACTAGGACCTAGAGGGACAATCATTTTGAGAAGTATGGCAATTCACACTGGTTGCCCTTTTTGAACACTGCTTGGTTAGCTATAAGCCTGCTTTGCCATTAAAAAGAAGTAGTCCTACTACATCCAATTTACGGACTGCCAGACAATACTACAATGACACCTATATGTTACTTACTCTTTTCTTTCTTTTTGGGGGGAGTTTGTCTTCTTGTAAATCTCTCCCATGTAGCTCAATACTGATGAAACTTTTCAAAACATTCGAACAAAAGAGGCTACAACTGACCAAAATCCAGGCTAAAATAACAGTAAATCTTCCCTTCTTCAAGCAAAATAAATGTTCTGTGTATATTTGTGGGCTACTAGTACATGGGAAAGCAATCCAAAAAACTTTGTTTTATTCATATTGAGAAGCAAGAAAAACTTCTGAGAACTTACAAATGCCTCGATTTCATTAAAGAACAGATAAACTTTAGGAAAGTTCAAGTCCATAATGAAGCTTTAGGAAAGTTCACATTCAAAATGTTTTAAGCTTTTGTTTTTAGTGAACAAATATTATTTTTGTATATGAAAATTAAGTCTCTTGCCCATCATTCATTATATTTGGAGGAAATGTTTTAAATGCTAAACTGTACAAATATTGTACAAATATTTTCTATTTTTTCAAGATTTAAAATAATCTATACCAAGTAATCACAGTCAGAACTAAATCAGGATGCAAATACAAGATGCCTCTGGTCTGGAAGCAAGAGGCATGTGCTAGTTCACTGGGTCACGAAGTTCAAGAGCACGAAAAGTTCCAGCAAATGTCTAAAAAACCCCTCCACCTTCTGTTATAAATCCAACACACAGTTAACACCAACAGAAATGTCTGAGGCGCTCCTGAAAAACAGAAGGAAACGAAATCTTACATGCAACACTTGTTACTTGCAGACAGAGTAGAATTCTCCTGCAGAATTGCTGAGCGGGAAACACCATTGAAACCGCCCTGGAGTTCCAAGTGTAGGTGGTCCAAAAGGTAGCGCATGAATTCATGGGCGTCCTGCTGTTGATAGCCCCTAAAGCAAACAGAAACGGTCACTTACAAGGCTGGGGGGAAGGGCTCTGTGTGCCCAGCCACACCAGCAAGAAGCCAAGGCGTGGGAAAGGTCGGCAGCCCCATGCTCACAAGCACAGTGAGGTCTCCTCACCTTCACGCCCGCAAGCTCTACAGGTAACAGAATTTCTCTTCAAGAATGAATTCTGCTTAAAGATAGGTTTGAAAACCAAAAAATATTAGAACTCATTGGACTTGCAATGATCTCCTCACTTCAGAGGTGAGGAAATTGTGGAGGTGGCGGGGGAGGGGGCGGTATGTGACTTCCCCAAAGTCCTACAGCAAGAGAGTAACAGAGATGGTACTACACCTGTGTTTCCTGGTGGACTCTGACTCTTCTCCCTGCCCACATAACCTCTCTAGAAGATGCTCCAATGTCATACCTTCACCTCTTACCCTCACTAGAAAATCAGGTGTGAACCACTACTATAAGAAAGGGGGATTTAAAATTATTAATGACTCCTTAGATTGAAAGATACTAATTTTTAAACACTGGCTGAAAGGAAGAAAAACTTTACTGAAAGAGTTAAAGATGTCTAACCTTCTCTACCTGTATCCTAACTTCTGACTTAAGACATCTTTTAAATAAATAAATACTTTTAAAAAATGCTTGGCTCATATATAGTTACGCTCTATCCTAAAACTTGAATTTATATAACAATATATTCTTAGGTTACTTCTTACAGTATAGTCAGACAGGAAACTACATGAAATTCTTATACAAATATAGATCAATGACAGTGAACAGGAATGAAGGCAGACAAAATGAAACTGGTACAGGTGGAAGGTCTGGGAAGTTACTTGAATAAAATAAAGAAAGCATTGTTATATAAAGTACTTTTTTTTTTTTTTTTTTTTTGAGACGGAGTCTCGCTCTGTCGCCCAGGCTGGAGTGCAGTGGCCAGATCTCAGCTCACTGCAAGCTCCGCCTCCTGGGTTCACGCCATTCTCCTGCCTCAGCCTCCCGAGTAGCTGGGACTACAGGCTCCCGCCACCTCGCCCGGCTAGTTTTTTGTATTTTTTTTTTAGTAGAGACGGGGTTTCACCGGGTTAGCCAGGATGGTCTCGATCTCCTGACCTCATGATCCGCCCGTCTCGGCCTCCCAAAGTGCTGGGATTACAGGCTTGAGCCACCGTGCCCAGCCTAAAGTACTTTTATAAAACTAAAATAAAAAAGACTTCTGTCTACATTTTGCCAACATGGAAGGTTCTCTTTAATCTAAATCATTAAGTTTTTCTGGTCTGAAGATTCACAACTCCCACTACTCTTCCAGGCAGTGGTTCCACAAACAAAATTTCTTCCAACCAGAGTTTCTGTCAATATATATTTTCCCCTTTTCCTGGAAATTATAAATTATGAAAACAATCTCCCTAAAAAAATTGAACTGTGGAACTTCAAGTCAGAAGTTACTCTGGCATTTCACTATAGCTTTTTCTAAACTATCTGGCAACTAAATATCAATATATATGTTCAAGTACTTCTTCTAAGGCTTATCAATAAAAATGTTAAAATTCAGCCAAAAGCATTCAAAGTTGGTAGTTCCTTTGTATATCTAAGGAGGTGCCTTAAACTTATTTAATACAATATCCATTATTTTCATGACTCAAAGATTAGTAGTTTAAGTTATAATATCTGAAATTCTATCACTTACAAAAAAATTTCCTTCTCTCCCCAAAATAACCTAATATCTAAGTCATAATTTTCCTAAAATGTATCATGAAAACCAGCACCTTATAGCTATACCAATTTGTATTTTCATCAAGTGAACACAAGCGCATCCCATTTTACAAAACAATGTGCCTCATGTACATTAATGTATGTGTCCAACCATACCATGATTCTCTTATATCAAAATGCATTATTTTCTAGTGTTTTCTATACCATTACAAACACATCTTTACATGAGATCATGAAACACTCAGCTATCCTATACAGGTAGGTTGTGAGTCTATTTCAACTTGTGAATTTTACCAGAGAACACTCCCTGCTGCTAAGACTGGAACTTTTTCTAATTATTTCTAAAGAGACATTTACAATTCTCTTTCTAAACATTTAAATGTATAACTTCACTGACTTATCTGAAAGCCTTAATAAATATTTTATTTAGTATGTTAAATTCAACAAACTTTAATTATCTTGTCAATCATTTCCTAATTGTACAACTGGGCTTCAGAATTTACTCTGTGGTAAAACTTCAGTTTCTCTTATTTTATAATCATGTTAAAGGAAACATCCTCACATTTGGGTGCTGTGTTTATGTTTTATATACGTTTTTCAGCAATGTCACCCAAACAGCTGTTTGAGAATTAGTGAGGAAATGCATTTATGAAGAACCAACTAGTGTCTCTGTGACAGACCAGAAATACAGGAGAAAAGAAAACAGACGCAAGTAACTGTGGCTCCAATTTTTTTTGTTTTTTAGATGGAGACTCACTCTGTTGCCAGGCTGGAGTGCAATGGCGCCATCTTGGCTCACTGCAACCTCCGACGCCTTGGTTCAAGGGATTCTCCTGCCTCACTCAGCTCCCAAGTAGCTGGGATTACAGGCACGCACCACCACGCCCAGCTAATTTTTGTATTTTTAGTAGAGACGGGGTTTCACCATGTTGACCAGGATGGTCTCGATCTCCTGACCTCGTGATCCGCCTGCCTTGGCCTCCCAAAGTGCTGGGATTACAGGCGTGAGCCACCACACCCGGCCAACTGTGGCTCCAATTTTAACACTGTCCCTTCTCTCATTTGTCACGTCAGACAAAGATTACCCCCTTCTCCTAAATCTGTCATGAGGATGCTGTGAGAAATCACTTGGGGAGAGAGCACGCTGCAAACACAGAAAGCCTAAAAGGTCTTGAACCATCCATTCTGAACACTGCTGAAGCACAGTGTACAGGAACACACAGCAACTGTCTCTTCACAAGGTTTTGGCACAATGACTACAAACCAGATTTCCCCAAATCTTAAAGACAAATAAATGTTCCAATAAAAAATGATTAAGCCGGGTGTGGTGGCTCATGCCTGTAATCCCAGCACTTTGCTAGGCTGAGGCAGATGAATCACCTAAGGTCAGCAGTTTGAGACCAGCCTGGCCAACATGGCGAAACCCCGTCTACTAAAAAACACAAATTACCCGGGCATGGTGGTGCACACCTGTAATTCCAATTACTCGGGAGGCTGAGGCAGAAGAATAACTTGAACCTGGGAGGCAGAGGTTGCAGTGAGCTGAGATTGTGCCACTGCACTCCAGCCCAGGCAACAGAGTGAGACTGTCTCAAAAACAAACAAAAAAATTAAATAAAATGTTACTTTGCACCTGCTTGAGTGTGAAAAGCAGATGTTCCAAATAAATAAATTAACATCTCAGAATATAGACACATAAAATGACTCATGTGATCCCACCACATACTTAACTGTGACATGCCTGCACATTACTGACTATTCTGTGTCTCCGCAGTACCAGTATATAATCTGTATATATTGTATGTAGAAAGACATATACATATGTATCATCTAAAATACCTAAGATACATTAGAATTTTAGGTTCTGCTCATATTTAAAATATCGTTGACATTAAAAAAAGAATTCTAAAGTTGTTGTTTTGGCCAAAATATCTGCAAGTAAGTTAAACGTATTCCTACTCAGTATTTGGCAGCAATCATGACTGAGTTTCCTCAAAACAAAAACACCAGAAAACAAAATGACAAAAATGAACACAAACGAACTTGTGTTTACAAACACACACACTAATACAATATCAAAATTCTTGACTACAAGAATGAAAATGGTTTAGATATAAAATATCAGCAGAATAGTATTTTAAAAAATTTTTACAAATATCCCAAAAAGACTATTGTTAAATAAAACTTTAGTTAAAGTATCACACGTGGCCAGGCATTGTGGGTCATGACAGTAATCCCAGCACTCTGGGAGGCCAAGGCAGGTGGATCACGAAGTCAGGAGTTCGAGACCAGCCTGGCCAACATAGTGAAACCCCATCTCTATTAAAAATACAAAAAAATTAGCTAGGCACGGTGGTGCATGCCTGTAATCCCAGCTACTTGGGAGGCTGAGGCAGGAGAATCACTTGAACCCAGGAGGCAGAGATTGCAGTGAGCCCAGATCATGCCACTGCACTCCAGTCTGGGCTACAAAGAGGGACTCAAAAAAAAAAAAAAAAAGCATCACATGCAAAGATCTATTTTTTGTCTACAAAAATCCTTTACATTGTCTATAAACCTGAAGAGCAAGCAAACATAAGAATTATGTTTCAATGCTTACGCATCATTTTAAAACATTAATTATAACAATAACTGATTAAAAAAATAAAGTTTCATCTTGGGAAGTCAAGGCAAATATATTAAATCAGACTGTACAGAAAGACCTGATTTGAATCATCAAGAGACTTTCCTGAAGAGTGTTAGCTTTAACCAGGACCCTAGACAAAGAGATAGGGACCACAAGGCAAATGCTGTGGGCAGAAGAAGCACATGACATACAGAGACAACAAAGCAGCAAGACAGAGCTGTGTTAAGAAAAGCAAGGAGTGACAAAGTCAAGCAAAAAAGACTATCAAAATTACAGAAGCACATTTCCTTGAGCCCAGCACTTTCTCTCTTAGATACCTGCACGTGTATGTAAAAGACTACTCACTGTAGCACTGTTTAGAACAGCAAAGACTAGAAACAGTCCATAGAGCCACTGGGAGGGACTTGGACACAAATGATGATAGAACTAGAAAATGGTCTGAGGAAGCTGTTTGTATACTAGTATGTGAATCATCTCAAAGGAGGGACAAACATGATACATCACCAATTACGTTAAAAATTCCATAAACACACATACACACACTTGCCTGGACATGTACACACAACATCTGAAAGGATACAGAAAACTCTAGTAACTATGGTTGCTTCCAGAAAACAGAATGAATGGCTAGGGAACAGAATAAAACATTCACTGCATATTCTTTTGTTACCTTTTGAATTCTGAACCACATGTTTTTGCCTATTTAAAAAAATACACTTTAAAGTATTTTTATGAAAAGCAAAAGGACAGAAAGAGCTGAACATACTGAGAAATCAAAAGAAGTGTGGTAAGTACATATGTATGTTGGAAAAGGTCAAAACTTCAAGAAAATTTTCCCTGCTAGGTAACTGGCTTTTAGTTTCAGTGGGGAAAAAAGAATAGGCTTAATGATTTCTCTATCCAAAGCTGCTGATTACATTGAGGGTGTGTGTTTTGGGGGTGTGTGTATGTATATATATTTGTGTATTTAATAGATGAAAGATGTTTCTACTTCTACATGCATGTTTGTATTTCAGGGTCCTCATATTTCATCCCAAAGGATCAAGTTCGCTAGACACTGTCATGTGTTAACCAAGGAAAATGGGCTTTTTAAACCTAAAAAACATTCCTTTGGGATTAAAAATAAACATAAATCAAGATTCATGCACTTACACACAGGCATGTTATAAGAATCTTACCTGCATACCTCATAGAGTAAGAGCTGTAAAAAGCAAGCCCCATCTCCCTGCCTCACACCTGGGCACTGTGCAGTGACCCTGCACTAAAGCTTTGTCCATGATATAATCTCAAGATCTAGATCTGACCAAGAGAAAAACTGTTCTTTGATTATATAAAAATGGGGAACAATCTCAATTATTGCAGCACTAAAAGCAAGCCAGCTAAGAATACCAAATTACCCTATTCTCATCAGCCATTAAAGAAATGGAAGAGTTCATGTATATCTGAAATCTTCCCCAGAGACTCACGTGCTAAATTCCTCAGCCTGGTTTCCTTATTCCTTCATCAGTAGGAATATTCCAATATGAAAATGAAACAGCTAAAAACTAAATCATGCTCACAGCTGGGCTACATAAGCTAGAAAGGACAGAGATGTGGAAAGATGTACAGGAAAAGCAGATTTCTACTGTATAAAATATAATGTTTCTAAGCTTTCAAGAATGAGGGACCCTGGTCACCATGGGGATTAAGAAAACAGTATCAAATTAGTTAATGGGACTTGTTCAAGGTATGTGGGCAAATCATTGTCAACACGTCTATTATTCGCCAACTCCACAAACACCTGGACTCTAATTTTGGTCATTACCCTACTAGACGCATAAGCTTAAACAAGTTGCTTCTCCTCTCTGTCTCAGTTTTGTCTCCTCTAAAATGGGGGCAATATTTCCTGCCTTGACTGGAATTGTGTTCTTGCTTGTTTTTTAATGGAGACCAGATATAAAACACCCAGTGGGTGGCACACAGCAGGCATTCAATAAATGGAAACTATTATTATGTAATAATAAAACACAAAGACTAAACCTCTGTCAAGAGTCTACCAGGTGATTATGTTAAAATTTTTTTTATTAGGTCCAGACCTGACTAGTGGTAACTTAACTGTCATTCCTACCTTTCATACTTAAGAGTCAAGACATTCTCAAATTCTTATGTCTTTCCTGAGAGGAGATTTAAATGGTATGATACATAAAAGGAGTTTCTTTCAAAACAAAGACTATGGTTAACTTTAGTTACGTCAGATCCTTAAGGCTAGACTTTTTAGCAAGGCAACAATTTAAAGTCCTTTGAAGTTAATTACCTTTTAAATATATCTCTATATTAACAATACATCTTTTTAGGCAATAGCGCAAGAAAGATCGCTAAGTTTACTACAGCATGGTGTTTTTTTTTTTTAAAAAAGGAGAAAGGATGTACATTAGGTGCCAAAATCGTAACTAGTAAGAACCATGACTTGCTTCAGAAGGGTAAAACGGGCAGAAGGTGGCCAAGGCTGCTGTCAAACACCTGCAGTGCCTCAAAGCTGCCATCATCCGAATCCCTACAGGGATGACAGGCCTACGAGAAGAGGCAGGAGACTCCTCTGACAGCTAGGTGTACAGCAGAGGTGTATTTTGCTCAAGTGAGGCGAGACAGAAAGCACAGGCACCACAGCAGCTCTCTGGCCACACCAGGATGTGGCACAGCCGCCTTCTAGAGAGTGTGTCCCAGGCCCTTGACAACAGCCTTCCCAGAGCTTCCAAACTCAGCTCTGAACAGTTCATATAATACCACGCACTTTTACTGATCATATTAATTTTTTTAGCTGGAATAACAAGACAGTGTGTGATTATAATTATTCTACATTGTGAAAGGATTGAGGAAATTTTGTCCAGTATCTTTTCCTAGTGCACATAAGTTATTTATAAGGGCTTTATGTTTATAGCAACAAAATAACCCACCTCTTGTTAAAGACTTTTCTACAGTCTATTATTTAAATAAACACATTTGTTTAGTCAGATGTATTCGATTTCTACTCTTCTTAAAAAGAAAAAACACCAAACCAGTGTTAAGTATTTAGAATATTTAGAATATTTAGAATACAACCACTTCATCAGGAATTGTTTCAGGAACAGTATAGACACTAATATTAATGTTTAAAATACCTTTCTTTAAATAATACTTACCTAAAGTTTGGCATAATCTTCCAAACAACATAAAATAAGGACTCTGGGCTAAATGCAGTCTGGCTGCCTTGCCATAAAGCACAGAGTGTCTTTCTAAACTCTTCTACCAAAGACCTGCAAAAGAGGAAAGGACAGTGCCCTCAGATTAGTGAGAGGCTACAATTTCAACACAGCGTCCACTCGTCTAAAATGCATAATACATACAAAATGAACACTTAAAAAGGATTTGGTCTTTTCTGAAGAAAGTCTGAAAAATAAGTAAGAGCATCTCAAAAACCCATATAAGTAGCAGTAATTCTGACAAAGCTAATTTGTAACCATATGGTTAACTCTGAGTGTGCCAATGCACTGCCGTATTTCTACACTCTGAGTCAAACATGCAAGCAAACAATACAGCACTGGGTGAGTTATAGGCCAAATTACTTAAGAATGTACATTTTCAAAATGCAAAGCAAGCATTCAGCTCTCTTTCTCCCCTCCTGCCTTGTCCTTCTTGCTACTCACTAGCACCCCCAGACTCCAGCCTGTGTCACAAACCTTCACCACTTGGCTCTCCACCAGTGACCCTCAACTCCAAAAGTCAGATTTTCTCATGACTATTTTTATGTAAACTTCTCCAGTTTCCAGCAAGAATTTTCTGCTGGAGGTCCTCTTGTCACTTTCACCTCTATGTGCACTGACCTGCTCCAGCATCTACTGCTCTCTGTACACCCTCCTATCACCCAATATCCACACTCTTCTTCTCGCATAGGAATAGAACTCTCATTTTTTTCCTGGGCATATAAACTCTCAAAATAAAAAACTGAGTGTGTCCAAATTCCGGGAAATGTCTTAAAAAGAAGAGTAGTCCTATATTAATCCTTTCCTTCTTCCTGCTAGGGATGGGGACGGAGTTGGGGAGTCCCAGCACCACGGTGGACTATGTGGATGGATAGGGCTTCCGGAGGTTGGTGGAACAGAAAGCCAGGAGGAGCCAGATGGCTTTGTCAAACTACCCTGGACAGACAGCCTCTGACTTTTATGTGAGGAAACAAACCATGGATGTTTAAGTCACTTAACTCTGGTTTTCTACACCTGTGGCTAAACTGATCCAACTCAACTTCAACTTCCATAGCTGTCAATATAAGCACCATATTTTTGGATACTTGATTGATATCTCAGAGAATCTCAGTATCTTCTTTCTCAACCCTCATGATCACGTAGGACCCTGGAATACAAATCATATTTTTGACTTCCTAGTACTTGTACTTGAACCCTCTTCCTATGTTGGAGAATCCCCACTTTTAAGAGTTTGCCTCCCACTTCTGAAGCTAAACAGCCAGACACTTGCCTTCTCAGGCTCCCTTGCAGTCAGAGCACAGGTACACAGCCTGGGCTCTGCCCATCCAAAGCAGGAGTTAGTGACACAAAGAAGAAGGGACAGCACCAAATCCTCTCTGGTAGCAGTGGGGGCAAAGAGCATCATCCGGAGTGCAGGGCAGCAGCATGGCCACGTCCTCCAGCACCCATCTCCAGCAGTGCTGGTAACAGGAACTCTGCTGCTGTGCTGGGCACCAGAGGCAGTGGCGGCCTTACAGGACAGTTCTGTGGGGTGACTGTGACTGCGGTGCTGCTGCCTCGGACTCCAGACCTGATTTTTCACTCACCCATTATGATTAGCTCACCAATATCCCTGCAGTAAATACCTTTTCTGCCTAAATCAGCCAAAGGCAATTTCTGCAGTCTGAAACTCAACCCTGCATGACACAAATATATCAAGTACTACTAATTCTTCTCTTAACTCATACACATGTATTTTTTCTGCTGTTTCACTGCTGTCCCCTCTGACCTGATTACTGTAGAGTGCAAAGCCTCCTTGAAAGCAGGCACTTTCAACTCATCCTAGATGCTGCTGTGAAGGAAACTCCCTTCAAACACCACTTGCAGTGATGTCATTCCAGCCCTGCTCCACGCTTGGCTTTCTAGTTTCCCTGCACTGTGACTCTGGCCCTACTGCCCATCATTCTGACATGTTGAGTCCTACTCTCCCTCAGCCACCAAGGCAGGACAGTGTCAAATCACAGGATGGTCCTTCAGAATGAGTGAGAATGGGAGTGTGTGGAAGTGGAGGGGCAGACAGAGAAAACATTAAATACATAAGGAGTATGAACCACAGTCCTTCTGAAAAAAGAGCTGTAAAGTTAAGACACGAAAAATGTGCCCCCTACAATTGTCATAATGATAGATCTTCTGAACCACAAATAACGGAGGTCTACACCAAATGAGGATACAGGACTTGTTCTTAATGAGCACTTGTCCGTTTTTTCCCCCTCTCTGTATCAACCAAAAATTGACTTTATTCCCCCACAACTAATTTGTTGACTACAAATTAATTTCAGTATCCAAGACAGGATTACCTAACACTGTGAGACAAATCAGTTCACAGGGACTAATGAGATTCATCGTCGCCTACACGTAGAACTGCATTTCACATCTAAATGCCAATTCTTCAATGCCCAAATCTGTAGTCAATAAGCAGAATGCTAAATTTATCCCTCCTGTTATGGTAAATAAAAGAATCCCAACAAGTTTTTTTTTTTTTTTTTTTTTTTTTGAGATGGCATCTCGCTCTGTCACCCAGGGTGGAGTGCAGTGGCGCAATCTCGGCTCACTGCAAGCTCTGCCTCTTGGGTTCAAGCAATTCTCCCGCCTCAGCCTCCCGAGTAGCTGGGACTACAGGCGCCCACCACCAAACCCAGCTAATTTTTGTATATTTAGTAGAGATGGGGTTTCACCATGTTGACCAGGCTAGTCTTGACTGACCTCAAGTGATCCACCCACCTCAGCCTCCCAAAGTGCTGGGATTACAGGTGTGAGCCACCATGCCGGGCCGGAATTCCAACAGTTATTAAGACTGCCAGCTAGATACTTAAACACAATTTTTAGAAGATTTTTTTTTTTTAAGGCATGTGCCTGTTAGCTCACATAATACAATGGAAATCACCAGTGAGAGTAATTTGTTTTGTAACTCAAAGCCAAAAGGACATATTCTTGCAACTCACACATTGTTATCCCCTTGGCTCCTGGTGTGGTATGTCCGCCTTCCTGCTGTTTTCCCATTCCTTAACTCCACAGCGGGCAGTTCTTTGAAATAACAGCAAAACTGCTCAATGTTACTATTTTAAAAGGAAGGGAAAAATATTTTAAAAAGAAAAGAATAGGACTGTAAAGAAAGTTGATGAAGCCTACATACACATTTTGAAATTGCAATTTTTCAATTGTCTCATTTAAATTGTATTCAATGCAATCTCTTGCATTCAGTTTCTTCATTATGATTCTTCCTTCTAAGAAAATAGTATAGACAGATGACTTTGTAAAAAACAAAAACAAAAAACAAAGAACTGAAAACAAAATCCCTTTTCAAAAAAATCCCCAATTTTCCCTCCAGTTATAGGTGGTCACCATTTCTTTCTTTACAGTTGCTTGTTTCCAGGTATTCAATAATTTCCTCAAATAAAAACAAACCATGAAACTGACCATATTATTTTGATACACTGTACAGAATCATAAGGAGAATTCGGTAGTAACTATAATTTCCTCTTTGAGCAAGAAGAGGTAAGCTGAGAGGCAGTGCCTTCCAAGAGAGATCAAACATGCCTTCCGCTTCTTATCAGCAAACATGCCTTCCTTGGGAAGATCATTTATTCTGGCCTTTGATGTCTCATTAAAATCTAAAAGTATGCAACTTTCAAAATAATTTATTCTACAAAACTTAGATCAGCCTTGTTGACTATTTTATTTTTACTACTTGTCTCATATTTTGAAGACATCTCATCTTATGACCTTGATTAACCTATTTATGCCTAGTGTTCCATTATTGGAATGCTAAGCTTCTGGGAGTTATTTATATCTTACTGCTCAAGGTCATCACCAAGGTCTGATTTTTCATACAAAAAAATTGCAACCTCTGGCATAAATGGGTTAAGACTCAACTAATGACTGAAATAAGCTCTTTGAACAAGGTTCTCTGTAATCCAGGGTCTGCAAACTGTGGCCCACAGGCCAAATCTAGCCCTCCACCACGCAGCTCTTAAAGCGAGTTTTACATTTTTAAAGTGTTGTTTTATTTAATTAATTTATTTATTTTGGAGGCAGAGTCTCACTTTGTCACCTAGGCTGGAGTGTAGTGGCACCATCTTGGCTCACTGCAACCTCCACCTCCTGGGTTCAAGTGATTCTCCTGCCTCAGCCTCCCAAGTAGCTGGGACTAGAGGCACACGCCACCACGCCCAGCTAATTTTTGTATTTTTAGTAGAGACGGGGTTTCACTATGTTGGCCAGGCTGGTCTAGAACTCCTGACTTCAGGTGATCTGCCCGCCTCAGCCTCCAAAAGTGCTGGGATTACAGGCATGAGCCACTGCATCCAGGCCTAAAGTGTTGTTTTAATAAAGGGCAGGGTGGTGGGGGAATATGTGAGAGAGACTGTAGCCTGAAATACTAAAATGTTTACTATCAGGCCTTTCACAGAAAAAGTTTGCTGATCTCAGTTCCAGCCTATTCAAGAAGCAACTGGAAATAACCGCAAACAACTATTCACTGCTGGACACTGCTGTTAAGTACGTCAGACAAATTACATTATTTAATCTTCCCAACTACCCCATGAGGTAGGAACTACTGTCCCCACTTTTACTGAGGAGGAAACGAAGGCACAGGAAATTAAGGTATCTTGCCCCAAACCATATGACTAGAGTTAGTGGCAGACAAGATAGGAAGCCAGAGCTGTAGCTCTTAACCTTTAATGTCAGACGCTTAAGCTCTGACTGCAGCGTTACCTGAGTGACTGAAGGATGGCGTTCATGAAACACGTGTTCCCCAAATTCCGAAGGCCTGTGGCACAAATGGCAGTGGTGCTTCCCTGTAAGTGGTGCAAGAAGAGGCCATCAGTAATGCCAAGGGAAGGCCAACTGTTTCAAACATCAAAGCTAAGGCAAGGCCTCTGAAACTCTAGCACCAAGCCAATTTGGAATTGGTCCTTTTCTGTCCAATGAATATTTGAAACAAACTAGTCTCTGTATAATGTCTGGATATTTTTAGAAGGCTGTTTCTGATCCTGGGGTTGTTCTAAATGGAAGTATCTTATTGAAAGCTTATGAGGAAATCACCATTAATGAGTACCATGGAGTACACAATGCAAAAACCAGGAAATCCTTAAAATAACATTTAAGACTTAATGCCTTTTTAAGATTCTATAAAAACTAAGAGAAATGGAAAAATATAAATATATATGCCCCAAGTATTTTTGTCCCCAAACTTTTAACTCTAAGCCATATATAAATGGCCAATACGCATTTTCTTAACAATGGGATATTAATCTTAAAAAGCTGCCTGAGGCCAGGCACCTCACCCCTGTGATCCATCACTTTGGGAGGCTGAGGTGGGCGGATCACCTGAGGTCAGAAGTTCAAGACCGGCGTGGCCAACATGGGGAAACTCTGTCTCTACTAAAAATACAAAAAGGCCGGGTGTGGTGGCTCATGCCTGTAATCCTAGCACTGTGGGAGGCTGAGGTGGGTGGACTGCCTGAGCTCAGGAGTTCGAGACCAGCCTGGGCAACACGGTGAAACTCTGTCTCTACTAAAATAGAAAAAATTAGCCGGGCGTGGCGTGCACCCATAATCCCAGCTACTCGGGAGGTTGAGGCAGGAGAACTGCTTGAACCCAGGAGGCTGAGGTTGCAATGAGCCAAGATCACGCCACTGCACTCTAGCCTGGGTGACAGAGTGAGACTCCGTCTCAAAAAAGAATATATAAAAATACAAATACAAAAATTAGCCAGGCGCGGTGGCATGCACCTGTAGTCCCACCTACTTGGGAGGCAGAGGCTGTGGCAGGAGAATCACTTGAACCTGGGAGGCGGAGGTTCCAGTGAGCCAAGAATGCGCCACTGTACTCCAGCCTGGGCTACAGAGCAGGACTCTGTCTCAAAAAAAGGAAAAGCTGCCTGAACCTAAAGACTTAGTCTTAAAAACGAAGGCTGGGTTTTCTGATGAGTAAGGAGTATGAGCAGGTATTAAGAGTGAACTGTTTTCTAGGGCAGAGGAGCACAGCAGTAATGCTGATGGGAAGAAGGTGCTGACAGATGGACTCACTGGGGTCACAGCAATAATCGACAGTACAAGTGGCAAACATTGTGTAAAATATTCCAAATCCAAGACACATTTATAAGAAAGTCTGTAACAGGTAACTTTACATGTTAGAGTTGTAACAAAACAGTGATTAAATCTCAACTAACTCTTATTTTTGAATAAATTTTAATTACTTACATTTACTTTTAATAACTTGCTGTTTAGTGTTGAGTTTTCCAAAAGTTTTCTTTTCCTATGCCTGTCAGCTGTGAAAGCTGAGCTATTAAAACACAAGCAGATAGTGAAAAAGTTATTAATATATGCATGCTACACCACAGGTCAAAGAATAAACTCCAGCTGCCCTCAAGACCTAGGGCATGGAGACCTCCCTGACTGCTTCGTCAGGCCCACTGGGGCCCACACGTATTTGAAGTTAACTGAGGAACTCTATTTCCTTGGAAATCCCCACTGCTCCTCCAGCAGAGGTGGGCCAGACACCGCTCCTCCAGCAGAGGTGGGCTGGATGCTGCTCCTGGCAAAGCTGGCCAGAAGATGCAGCCCGTGGGACACTCCCCACCACCACTCTCACTGTCTGACCCACTGCGAAGCTTCACAGAGCAGAAGGCTCATTCCTCACAACAAAAGGAAAACCCTGGTCTGACATGACTGTTCTGAAATTTAACAGTAAGTCTCCATATGCTATTTCTTTCTTAATTTTGATATAAAGATGTCATGTTTTGCTCATTTGTCTTAATAGATGAGGATATGATCTGAGTTTGAGGAATGATAAATAAGTTACAGGAATATAGGCACATGTACATTCATTAGATGCAGCTATGCACCAAAGGACATTCCAAAACACATCAGAGCAGAAATTCTGAATTAAAATCACTCAAAATTTTTCTTGATGTAAGAAATATTTTGCTTAAAATTTATCAGAAAGTTATTTCTATTTTCAAAAGGTCACGTTAAAATTTTTATATCTCAGGCATATTAATCTAAAGGAAGTAAAAATTATGGTTAAACAACAGACTTTTAAGGCTGCCAATTCTTTCCCACCTTCTAAAAGTACCAAGTTAATCCAAAGTAAATACATAATTATTTTTTCTTACAGAATTTCCACATGAATTATGTCTTTGAAACATGAGAACTAGTGACAGTTGCTTCAAACCTCAAAATATTCTTCAGAACTGTATGTTTCTCTCTCACAGTACTGGTAACTGCAAGATGAAGAGACCAATTCTATAGGCTATAGTGTTCAATTATTCCTTCACAAATTCTGTGAAGTGGGGAAGGTAAACCACAAGCATAGTATATATGCTCTTTATGATAATGCCTAAGAGTTCATTTTCAGTTGTAACCTATATCAATAAGGCATTTCGCCTTTTAAAAATGTAAGTTATTACATTTTATCCTCAATGACTCTCAAAATGCAGAATCTTCTAGATCCATGCTATCTAATATAGTAGCCACTCACTCCATGTGGCTATTTAAATTAATTAAACTTGAAGTTTAAAATTCAGTGTCTGAGTTGCACTAGCCACTTTCCAAGTATGGCTAGTGTTACCATATTAGAGTGGATAGAGAACACTTCTGTCGCTGCAGAAAGTTCTGCTGGACAGTGCTGCTCCACAGGGCATGTGGAATAGTCAAAAGTTAAGTAAAACACAAATATGATCGTAGTTTCTAAATTCCACTACAGATTAAACCAATGTTTGCAAAACACAAAAATGAATCTAGGTAATGTTTTTCAACATAGGAAATGGACTGTAAGGTAGACTTTTCACTGGGGTCAAGCAGACGTGTAGACAGGTGGTCTATGACACGTTTCATCTGATGAAGTGGTCAATGGAAATAAAAGATTTCCTAACTGTATAAATGCATGCAGGTTCCCAAATGCCCTCTTTTCCCTGTGACTTAGTTCTGATTAATTTATTTCAGACTGAGAGGGTAGTCTTTACCTAGAGAAAACCATAAGTGGCAGAAAAAATATTCTGGTAGCCACCTACTTCTATAACAAATAACCAAGTTACTAAGACCTTTACAATGACATCACCACACCAAAGAGTGATACTACACATACATTCCTTCAGGAATCTCAGACTTCATGTTTATTGTGAACAATTTCAGAGAAAATTAAATATTTTGGATCTGTGTGTATCTGTCTCTAATCCTAGATAGGGCTCATCAAATTAGAAGAGAAGCACTCTGAAAAAGGGCCAAAAGACAACAAACCAAAAAGTACTTAAACCTAAAGTACTTTAATTGGTTTAAAGAAATCATTATTCTTCCAGTATCGGCTTTATAATCTAGTTAGTCAATGAGACATACATGTCTGGTTTTAACAAACACTACGCAGTATTGCCCTCAAAGAAGTTAGGTTATTTCCTTTCAGTATGCAATTTTGAAACATTCTATGGGCTTTACACTTAAGTTTGCTAAGGCATTCCTGCTTTGTGCATGTTTTCACAATACCTTCTACACAGCAACTGCCAAAATAAATTAGATGGCACTTAATGATTTGGTGTGATGTACACAGATTTCACTTGAGTCAGCAGTCATTCCACAGCCATGCTTCTATGCACTGTAGCTTCAAAGGCATGGCTAGCTGGGTTTCTGTTTATTACTTCAATCTCGGGTCCAGTGAGTTTTCTCTAACTAAGCTATTTGACTATTCCAAGAAAAGTCTGTTCACATATAGTTTCATTTCTTTATGATGACAAAGTATTCATAGCTCCTTGTTAATGTCAAGTGATATTTAACTGTCCCTAACAAGCAAGAAAAAGAAACTAGGATCCTGTGCTATTGCACAGATGCAAAGTGGACAATATGTTCATTAAACCTAATTTCTCTTAAAAATGATGCATAAATCATAGTGCTTCCTAGTAGACCTCACAATACATTTGACAAGGGTTTTCTATTATCAAAAGTAACTATATGATGATTTCACACCTTTTTCTGCCCTTTCCTTGTACCCTCAAAATTCCCCTTGCAAATAAATTGAGTAGCTTATAAATTGTTGGGTAATAATTTTACAACAGGTTCTTGAGAACTTAGATATGGTTTATGACAAATATTAAATAAAACAAATGCAGAGCTATGACCACTAACTATGGGCCAAGTTTTAGATATACAAAGCCAAGGTTTATTTTATCAACATTTCAATCATATTATAAACATGAAGTTATAACACTCATCGACAAAAACCCCACTCAAAAATTCTAAAAAATACTTCAACCCTATTCTTAGACCCTTCTTTTTCCAAAGGCCTATTACTTACTTTTCCAAGTTCTGTAAGTGTTCTCTGACTTTCTGTACCAGTCCCAGCTTGGTGTCATTGACCACAAAATCATCACAGCGATAACTGCAAGGAAAATATTAATCAATGTGTGTAAAGAGCTTGAGGAAACCACAGTAATGAAATCACTAAAAGGCCTGGCTGCTGCCAAGATGATCACATGGCTCTGCAGGCAGTTACTGCTGGTGGTAAGTTTAAAGAGGACCTGGAATTCACAATGGAATGTTTTTCAAGAGTCTTTTTAAAAGCCACGTAGGCAATGAACATTAGCTTCTTTTCACGTTTTTTACTCAAAAGCGCTTCAATTCCTCCTTTGAAAATGAAATAAGCTGCTACACGTGTTACATTCTTTTTAGTGGTGCCTAATACATGGAAATGAAATAAAAAGCACCGAGTCTTTCCATGTAGCATTAAGCCTAAAGCTTTAAGGTAACACTTCCCAACCCAAATTAATGGGGAATTGGGGGGAGGAGAGATTTAAGTGAAAAGCAGGGAAAAGGTAATTAGCCTGTAGGGATATCTGAATAGAAAAACTAAAGTTAAAGCTGCAAATTTTAAACAGAATGTAATTAAAAGAGATTGAATTCAGATGAGTTGAGAAGAATGATCTTTCATTCTGAGGCACTACAAAACAAAAGTATAAAACAGTGGCTATATCATTCAGGCAATTGATAAGTGCTTTGAAGAAAAATATTTAAGCTATTTTTAAAAACCAACACTCTGTGTGTTTTACAAGACAATAAGCAAATAATGTAACAAATCACACATAATATAAACTTTAACTTGTACACATTAGCATTTAATTTTTTCCTGGGATAAGGCCAATTTTAACAAAAACAACTGACAAGCTGGCACTAAGATATTCTTTTGAATATGCAGCTTTGCATGAAGCCACTTGTTATTACTACCAAAGAATAATAAAAATAACACTGCCGTTCTCAGCAAACAAAACTGTGAAAGCACAGCAATTAGCAGAAATTAGGTCATCTCTAGCAGAATCCCAAAAACATTTTATATCTGAAAACCATTTTATTAAAAAGAGACAGAAAGAAAGAGAGAGAAAGAGGTGGGGAAAAGTAATTTTAAAAGATTACACAAAAAAGCATGCTTGTGTCTTTTACTCAGAGAAATGAAAATTTTAAGTGGATGCTTTGAAAACTGTCACTACAATGTTATAGATGTAATTATTTAACACATACTCTCATTAACTGACCACCCAGGCAGTCAATCAAGATTTCTCTAACATATTCTGAGTGTCTAAAGTCAGTTCCCAACAATTCCACAAATAGCTAAAAGCAGTCTTTTATATCCTGGACCATTTTCTATTATCAAAGTACTACCAGCAGGAGAAAAAAATTCTTCACTGGTCTTATACCAACCACATAAAGAAATTAAATTAGTGCAAAGTTTTAATTTTTTGCTCCCTCTCAGCACAAATATTAAGAGGATAAGATCTACTTTGTCTGTTAAATTTGGGCTTAACACATTTGCTACCTCTATAAACCTTAAGCATTCACTGAAGAAGGAAATTGTATCGTTACTCTACTCGAATTTCTGCTTACATTTTCATTTTATGTTTGTATAAATTCATGCATGTAGTTTGAATAAAACAACACTCAGTGTCCAAAACTCAAAATGCTAGCATTTATCTGGAAAGTGAAGTCTAAGAGCAAACTCAGATCGCTTTTTATGTATTTATAGGATGCCATTAATATCTAATTGAAAACTGAACCTCTAACTGCCACAAATAAGTGGTTGTTTAAACAAATAAATTATTTCAAAGTAAATTAAATAACTGATTTATTTCTTTAAATTAAAGTAATCCTTTTTGGTATAACATGAAGTCAGCCTTGGATATAAAATTACATTTGTTAAAGTACAGACTCATTTACGGACTTGCTCTGTTCCTCCAGGCCAACTGGGTCCAGTTGCTTTGCCTCTCTACCCTTTCATCACCAAAGTAAGCTGATCTATACTCTAGAGCTGTGCAAATGTGGCTACGGCAACTGAGGAATACAATTTTAAGTTTTAAAACTTTTAATTAATATAAATTCTTAACTGAAGCAGTGTAATATCTTTTACAGTTAAGCACAATGTTATAGTTTGGTAGAACTGTATTCTGCTTTTATTATTAAATTGTGCAAGATATATGGCAGTGCACAGTTGGGTAAATGTGTTATTTCTAGCATTACACAAAAGCATATCACCAATCTACAACTGACAGAATGAGTCAGTTCAAATGATTTTTCTATGCAACAATGTAGCACTGTAATGGGTTTATTTGAACATTTTATGCAGATACCATAAGTTCCAGTGACACTTATGTAAATCATAATTGGCAATTAAATTAAAATACTTATTTTAATTATTTTATAATTAAATTTTTCTAGCTTAAAAATAGAAAAATTTTTACTTTCAAGTGAAGGCATACCACTGAGGAAGAATCAAATGAAAAGAAAACAGACTCCACAAGGTATGTCACAAATTTTACAAAGAATGGCAATTGCAATTTGCTGCAGCAGAGCAAAATTAAAAAGCTGCTGTGTAAAAAGTTTTAAGATAACAGACAACAGTTAAGAGATATTTTCAGCAAATGCATTTCAATTTAATACAAAATGGCTTCAGTTAAAAACATAATCAATAAAATTAGTCACAATCAGTGAAATCAGAATTAAATGTAAAACAAAAAAATTCCTGAAGATTTTACAGAACTTGAGCTTGTAAGCGGCCAGCTATAAAACAGCTTGGATTCTTTTTTTCTTTATTTTTTAAAAATACAGCTGGGGTATCCTGTTTCCCAGGCTGGTCTCAAACTCCTGGCCTCAAGCAATCCTCCCACCTCAGCCTCCCACAGTGCTGGGATTACAGGTGTGAGCCACCGCGCCTGACTAGTTCAGATTCTTGTTCAATGTAGAAAACAATTTTAAGATGGTGAGATGAAAAATTAAATTATTTCCGTTAAGGAAATTGTATTTTTAAATTATGAGGAAAAAAGCTAAAAAGGTATTTTACAGAAAGTGAAAAATCTTTGAGACATCAAGCAACTGTCAGTGAATAAAAAGGCCCTTCTAACAATATTAAAGATCAATTAAGTCAGCATTTGAAAAGTTACAAGTATTTTTAGCTTTAGATGAATTTTAGAAGAGATAATGCCCAATTAATACTATAGGTATATCTGTCTCAAATGACCTTCAAATTTACAGAGAAATGTCTTCATCTATTTGCAATCTTAAATTTAAAAACTGATCTTATGTTGTAGATATTTTTGAATTCTCTACATCTGTAACTTTCAGCTAGATATAAAAAAGTCAGTTTCTAGCAACACAATGTTCAAACATCTGTATTTGTTGGATTTATTTCTCTTATTACTTTGTTCTGCTGTGTGAAACACAATGCAAATATTTGTGCCCTGAGGCAGATTGTATCATGGAGGCAGCTATTAAAATTGTTCAGACCGGGCATGGTGGCTTATGCCTGTAATCCCAAGACTTTGGGAGGCCGAGCCGGATGGATCACAAGGTCAAGAGATCAAGACCATTCTGGCCAACATGGTGAAACCCCATCTCTTGTAAAAATACAAAAATTAGCTAGGCGTGGTGGCACATGCCTGTAGTTCCAGCTACTCAGGAGTCTGAGGCAGGAAAATGGCTTGAACCCGGGAGGCGGAGGTTGCAGTGAGCTGAGATCGCGCCACTGCACTCCAGCGCACTCCAGTCTGGCGAAAGGGCTAGACTCTGTCTGAAAAAGACCCCAAAATTGTTCAGTACATATGCACAAATGCTCTAAATCATCATCAGTTTATGGAACTGTTAAAAGAAATAGAAGACAATGAATTTAATGACCACATTATTAGCTACTGTTGGTTGCTTGAGTCAAGGAAGAGTTTTGCAAAGATTTACAATTCTGGTAACTCTAATTCAGATTTTCTTGAAACAAAAGAAATGCTTGTCAATATTCAACAATCAAAGAGTAAACCAGGAATAGATTTTTAGAAATCTCAGTGTGATTTACAGTTACCCCTGTATCACAATGCATATCAACTAGCTAGATTTGAAGACCCAAGGAGAGAAAAAGCTTATTTATGACCTAGCTAGACAAGTACAAGAATTTGTGTTAAAACTGAAGCTTTTTATAAGACAAATCAATGATTGTACACATTTTTCGACATGAATTAACATGCAGCAGCACAGCACTGTGTGAAGTGGCTGCAAAACCTATGGAAAAAAAATATAACAAATGCTTTGTTGATATGCATAAACTTAGTTGATTTTCAATTTATATGATGCCCCTTTGAATTTCATGTTGATAATAATAAGTTTTCACAAGTGTTAGTGGACTTACTTAACCTGCATGGATATTTTGACAGTGCTGCACTTCTTCTGAGTCAAATCAATTATTCTAAAGAGTAATTTCTGTCAATATAGATACAAATGTTGGAGAAAAATGATTTGTTTGGTACTCCATTTATTGGAAAACAATGTTTGAAACAGTGTGAATCTACTTTTTTAACTGCAATTTTTATGAATCTAAATACAGATCAAGTATTTTTTATGAAAATTTCACGGGTTGAGATGTACTTAAAATGTAAAATACACAAAGGATTTCACATAAAAAAGTGCAAACTATCTCTAATAATTTTATATTGATTACATGTTGACATAGTATTTCTGATATACTAGGTTAAAAAATATACAATCAAAAATAATTTCACCTGTTTCTTTTTGCTTTTTTTTTAATATGGCTACTAAAAAATTCAAAATTACATATGTGACTTGCATTAGTTCTCTTTTATATAGCACTGCTAATGCAGGGAATCTAAGATACTACCTGCTCCAAAATTCTATAATACTAGCATAAAGAGATAAGAAATTAACTTTATTGAACTATAAGAACTCAATTTTATAGTCAGGCATGGTGGCATGTGCCTATAATCCCAGCTACTCAGGAGGTTGAGGCATGAGAATTGCCTGAACCCGGGAGACAGATGTTGCAGTGAGCAGAGATCATGCCACTACACTGGACAACAGAGTCAGACGTCAGACTTGTCTCAGAAAAAGAAAGGAAGAAAAAAGAACTCAATTTTAGGCCAGTCGGGGCAACAAAGCAAGACTCCATCCCCATGAAAATTAAAAAATAAAAAATTCACTGGGCAAGGTGGCTCACGCCTGTAATTCCAGCACTTTGGGAGGCCAAGGTGGGTGGATCACCTGAGGTCAGGAGTTCAAGACCAGCCTGGCCAACATGATGAAATCCTGTTTCTACTAAAAAATACAAAAATTAGCCAGGAGTTGTAGTGTGCACCTGTAATCCCAGCTACTCAGGAAGCTAAGGCAAGAGAATCGCTTGAACCCAGGAGGCGGAGGTTGCTTGCGGTGAGCCGAGATTGTGCCACTGCACTCCAGCCTGGGCAACAGAGTGAGACTCCGTCCCAAAAAAGCAAGACAAAGCACAAATAAAATAATAAATAAATAAATAACTAGCCAAGCATGATGGTGTGTACCTGTAGTCCCTCCCAGCTACTTGGGAGGCTGAGGTGGGAAGATCACTTGAACTTGGGAGTTGGAGGCTGCAGCGAGCTGTGATCACGTCACTACACTCCAGCTGGGTGACTCTCTAAAATTTTTTTTTTTTTTAAGTTTTTTGTAACTCTATTTTTTTGAGGCAGGGTCTCATTCTGTCACCCAGGCTGGACTGCAGTGGCCCCATCTCAGCTCACTGCAACCTCCATCTCCAGGGCTCAAGTGATCCTTCCACCTCAGCCTCCCAAGTAGTTGGGACTGCAGGCACCCTACCATGCCTGGCCAATTGTTTAATTCTGCCTCCCAAAGTGCTGGGCCTACAGGCATGAGCCACTACACGCCTGGATCTCTGGCTCACGCACTCTCTCTCTATTGAGACAGGGTCTTGCTCTGCAGTGATGCTATCACAGCTCACAGCAGCCTTGACCTCCTGGACTCAAGCAATCCTCCCGCTTCAGCCTACCGAGTAGCTGTGACTACAGGCATGAGTAACCATGCCTGGCTAATTCTTTTACTTTTGTAGTGGCAGGGTCCCACTGTGTTGCCCTGGCTGGTTTCAAATTCCTGAGCTCAAGCAATCCTCCTACCTCAGCCTTCCAAAATGCTGGGATTATAAGACTAAGCCACTATGCCCGGCCATAACTCAACTTTATTTTGGCTGGATTTGTTTTTCACTGGTTAAAAATTTTTTTTTTTTTAGGTTTTTACAACTATATTTCTTAAGAGCCAATTCTAGGTGTTCTGATAGTCACTAAGAGGGACATTTATTTTAAGAATATAACTTTTCTACTGTTTCAATTTCATATTATACAAGTTGTATATATTACTATGATTGTTGTTACCACTATTCTTTAAGGAAAACAGCCGCTTCCACAGGTCCAAACTTCTAAGGTGAGAGTGCCTGTCACGTGGTAGAGGATTAGTAAATGTTAGTTTCCTTACTCTGTGTAACTGCTAGCCTCACAGCACATTCCTCTCTAGCTGCCTACATTCCCCTGGTTTGATTTCTTTTTCCTCTGTGATCAGAGGTCAAAAGAAAGTAAGTAGCAAAGGTGGGAAATAAATGAAAATGTAAATGTTGCCGGGTTGCTTTAGTCTTCAGATGAGACACTGCTTTCAAACTAGAAACTGTCCCACTAATAGTGGTGTTTAAAAAGGCAAACAGACAGATTTGAAAGTTCTAAAAATCTTTTCCTGATTCACTACAATTGTATTGAAGCTTTTTGGTCAGAATTATGCATACCTCTGACACCGGGAAAAAAATTTAGCCACTCTTCTTAATTTTCCCTTCAAGAAGATTATGTCAGAATAAGTGGTACAAAAAAGTACATAACTCATAGGTTGTGTTTCAAAAACGTGTAGATTGGTCCTCTGAAGCCTGGAATGCATATCTCATTTTGAAATAAATGCTATGAAATGCGGTTAAGCGTTCTAGGTGGAAATATATGTGTCCCAAAATGTAGCTGAAATCCATAGTATTTGAAAAAACTCGATTTCTCCTTTCTTCTTTATATACTACTGGTGCTGAGAAACTGACAGGAGAGGCCTAGGCAGGATTCAGATAACCTGACTGGCCTCTAGGAGAGGAGGTCCGGGCTCAGCATCTTCATATACATAGAACTTCATGTGATAAACAGAAGTCAGGAACTGCCTACATTATATGACCAACTTTTAGGCTATAAAATTTATACCTAAGCAAGTTTTGACTTACTGATTTTAAATTGCTCTTCAAGAAAAGATGAGTTCTACATTTTTTTTTTTTTTTTTTTTTGAGACAAGGTCTGGCTCTGTCACCCAGGCTGGAGTGCAATGGTGTGATCTCGGCTCACTGCAACCTCCATCTCCTGAGCTCAAGCCATCCTCCTACCTCAGCCTCCCGAGTAGCTGAGACTACAGACAAGTGCCACCATGCCCAGCTAGTTTTTTTATTTTTAGTAGAGATGGGTTTTTGCCATGTTGCCCAGGCTGGTCTCGAACTCCTGGGCTCAAAGCTATCCACCCGCCTTAGTCTCCCAATGTGCTGGGATTACAGTTGTGAGCTACCGTGCTTGGCCTAAAGATAAGCTCTACTTCTGATGGACTTTTTGCCAGATAAGGACTGTATTTAATAGAAAGAAAGAAGTATTTAAGAAAAAGTGAGCACACTGAACATTAAAAAAAATACTTGAAAATTGTAGTCAGGTATATATTACAGATGTTAGATAAGGAAATAGGATATAAAAAAGGAAGGTAAGAAGGAGATTGGTGTCTTTCTTTACTTCTAGGACTGAGACAAGTAACATTATCATCGTGGCTATGTAAAGATTAGTCTCAAATCCAAATTCATTGAGCCAAATATGATCATAAAGTAGTTTTAAACTTATTTAAGCCAACAGCTAATAAACTCCTAATTAAATGTACAGTATAGTATAATATGCATACTGCTGTTAGACAGGATATATACAACTGATTTTACTACTGTGCACTGAAAAAAGATACATCAAGTAGCAGGTAAATTTTCATAAGAAACACAAGCTATTCATTATATTAAATAATTAGGGAGGTAAACAATGAATAAAATCAGAGCTTGAAAGTTATTTCAAATACCATTGACACTAATAAACAACAAAAATGACACTGCTCAATTTTCTCATCACATTTATACTTTATATGTGCCTTTTTAGATTTTGATTTATTTCTAATGTATAGTATTTAACCTTGCCTAAACCTTGCTACTTTTCTTTCTATAAACTCTCAAAAACTCATCTTTTTTCTCTTCATTTCAAACAATATTCTTTTCTATACTTTGGTTATTTCCTTTGGTACATACTTTTCCCTTTTCCCTCAGAAACGTTCAAATCCATAGCTATCTGTAACTGAACTAAGTATAGTATTTGATGGTCTCCATAATGTCAGCCTTGCTTAGATATTCTTATCTCCCACCCCTTCCCTCCCAATCTTCCCTTTCACTTCAGTGTTACCTGCTCTAGTTTTAGAGTTAAGCTTTCATCCCATATACCACGAACTCTCTTATCCCTCAATATTTTCCATTTCGCACCATTCACTTATTTAATGGCAAAACAATATTCCTCATTCGGTCATCTCCATCTTCACATTCTTCTCCCATTCTCCAAAAATGAAAACACGCAGCATGGCTCAATCGTTTTCTCGGCCTAACATTTAATGTAGGTTTACTTCCTTTAAAAAATTCTAACTTTAGAAACACTCGTTTCCTTCCTGTTTTTTCCCTGCACTATATGCCCCCTCTAATTCTAAAAGAAAAAATACTAGTCTACTAAAGTCAAAACAATAACTTTGGATAGAAATCCAGCTACTTCCCCTTTTACTAGTTTTGGTTAATAAAGTTACTTTCTTTCTACCAGACCTCACTTGTATTAACTGGACTTTACAAGCAGTGAGCATCCAGACCTGCATTCAGTTACAAAAGAAGCCTTCAAGCTATTTTCATCAGCTTTCTAATCAAGTTAAAAAATAAACCACAAAACTGAGTATCCACTATATTCTATATATATGTATATACATATGCATTTGTATTAATAAATTATATATACAAGTAAATCTAAATTATATTACAAAAAAAGTAATTTTTAAAGTGAGCTAGAAATGAAATAAACTATTTTAAATGTCTTGCTATTCACAATATCTTCATACTATCATTAAACTAATTTCCTTTTTTTTTTTAAAGGCAGTGTCTCCCTATGTTGCCCAGGCTAGTCTCGAACTCCTGGGCTCAAGGGATCCTCCTGTCTCAGCCTCCCAAAGTGCTAGGATTATAGGTGTGAGCCACCATGCCTGGTCATAATTTCTCAAAGTGCAATATACCATAAGGTAAAGGTTTGACATTAATGAGAGTGAATATAGATTCATACTTCCTATCATCTTCATGTTCATTTTTAAACATTTTGTCCAACTTATTAGGTCTTATTAGTCTGTGTTTTTATTAGATAGCCAATTTTATCCTGTAATGTGTTTGATGAGCATGGAGTAGGAAAATGTGTCCATTTGCCCTTTTCTTGTGTTTACATCATCGTCATTACCTTGCAGAATTTAAGACCTTTTAAAACATGTGTCCATTTGGCTAAACATGTTAAATGGAAGGAATAAATCCATATAACTAAGCAGATATATAATGCAAAATGCTCAAAGTAAACAGAGGACATCACAGGTGAAACTGATTTAGGAGACTGTGTGTAACCCACGGCACAACCATCATCACAGCTACAGACCTCTGGCAGCAGGTGTTCAACATTTGACAAAGGTTTTTCTCTCCTTCCAAATAAAACGGTGCAGTAGTTCTAAATGCTCTTCCCATACTGCCAGTGCATTATTTTGGAGACCACTGCACTAGAAACTAGGTCCCTAGCACATAGCAGCTTCTCAACAAATGTTATTTATTGAGTAAAAAGGTGTTTTTGTTTTGTTTTTTAATGTTCACAATATGTTTGAGTACCATCATGTAAACCAGAATCTGTCCCAAGTAAACATTTTGAAGACAAAAACTGAGGGAGAAAAGGACTACTTATTATAATATCAAATTTTCTTCATAAGGGGCATTACCTTCACTTTGTACCTTTCTTTAACACATTTATTCCTAGGTGTAACTGATAGTTTTGTCATTCTGTTGAATACTTTTGCCTGGTCATTTCCATTTTCAACTGATGACTACTAATAAGGAGAAAGCTATTAGTTTGTTTATATTTCTTATACATCAGCTTTCCAAAGTGTCTTGTATTTAATACTCATTGCTGTTTTCTACTAGAGTCCCCCTGGGCTTTCCAGCTATTCTATCGCATCATTTGAAAGTAGAAACAATTTTTTGCTTCCAATATTTATGCCAATTATTTGACTTACTGTCTACTGTCTTACTGCAATGGTTAAAACTACTAAAACAATGCTTAATAATAGTGACAATCATGTAAATGATTTCACGAAGTATTAGTCTTGTTTCTGATATAATGGAAATGGCTTCAGCATTTCATCATTTAGTATATGATATTTGCTTTCTGGTTTTTGGCAAACTATAAGGGCTTAAGTTTCCTTTTATTTCAATGTTATTAGTTGTTTAAAACAAGAAATGGCTCTTGGAAATAAAGTATATTTTGCTTCCAATGGGACAATAATCTGAGGTTTCTTTTAATAATGAATATGTTCATAGAACTCAGGTGAAATTAACTCTACTTGGTAATTATATATTTTTCTTTCTGATAGCTTACTGGGTTAGATTTGCTTTAAGTCATAGTTATTTGCAACCACAGTATTTTATTTAGTAAAATTGGCTTATTTTCTTTTTGGAGTTTGTTAGATTTCTAAGGGTTTTGAAAGTTTATAACATTAATATACTTAATGTTACATTTTAAGGAGGCTGCACTGTCCAATAGTAGCTAGTAGCTACATGGGGCTATTTAAATATTAAAATAAAAAACACTTAATTCTTCACACTAGCCACATTTAATTGCTCAATTGCTACCATCCTGAATAACATATATGTCATACCCAAGACAGAGAAAAATCTCTACCTCTTTCTCAGCTTTAAAATTCTCAGTTTTTTTCAATTCCTGTTGTTAGTGCTATTGAAGTTACCCAACTCAAGATTTCCACATTGGCCAGGCGCGGTGGCTCACGCCTGTAATCCCAGCACTTTGGGAGGCCGAGGCGGGTGGATCACGAGGTCAGGAGATCAAGACCATCCTGGCTAACATGGTGAAACCCTGTCTCTACTGAAAATACAAAAAATTAGCCAGGCGAGGTGGCGGGCGCCTGTAGTCCCAGCTACTCGGGAGGCTGAGGCAGGAGAATGGAGTGAACCCGGGAGGTGGAGCTTGTAGTGAGCCGAGATGGCGCCACTGCACTCCAGCCCCAGCGACAGAACCAGACTCAAGATTTCCACATCCTGTCCTTGAAGAACTAAGAAAATATTCCCAAAGCAAACCATTCTTCACTCATCTGAAACAAGGAGGAATAATCATGCAAATAAAACCTTCTTTATGCAATAGTAAAGAAACAAGTCTTTTAATTTACTGGCTACAAAGCTATCTTTATACAGTAAGCCATGCATAATACTAATACCAATAAATAAATAAATAAATAAAACCTCTTATGCAACGAATACCCCTGAAACATGACAGATCCTTAAGTTTCAAGCTCCTTTTCGTTCATTTCTATGACATTTTGATATTTACAGGCAAATTTGACCTCTGGTTTTATTATAAATGACAGTAATACTGAAAAAAAAAAAGGCAAGCTGATATTCTAGTGATTTCATCTATTTCAAACTGAGAAAGGTTAAAATCTAAAATAATTTGTTTAGGAAGCAAGAGTATTTTTAAATTCTCTTACTAAACTCTGATGTATTGCCACCGAAGAAGCCAGTTATGGAAAATTAGAAGAATACCTGCAGAGCAAACCCATATCCTTTGTTAAAAAGCAAACAAGTACCAGCATATCTTAAGGAAGAGCCTTTTATGTTTTTAGATTACCTCTATTAGAAAGTTTCTTCTTGAACTTCAAAATATTGCTTTTAAATAAACAAAACTCTCCCTGTTGTCTAACTTTTTACATTGAAAATCTGCATCCAAATAGTTTATAAGAACGGTCAACAAAATATTTTCCTTTTTAAAAATTTTTAATCACAACTGCTGTAGGAAATGATTCATTATCTATTTAAACTCACAAATAAAGCTTTATGTTCATTTTAATTAAAATTGTTATTTATTACAAGTGTTTAAAATCTGAAATTCAAGCCTCTTTTCTAGACAAATGATTCACATTTCACAATATTTCTTCATTTGAAAGGATGCTTTAAAACATTACCTGCCCTAAAGGAATATACTTTTAATATTCCTTTCATAATTCTTCATTCTCAAAAATTCAGCTATTACTGATAAGGATACTAAAGTTGACAAGACTATGTCAGATGTCAAAACTTATTGGTTCAGTATTTTAAATCTATTAACTCCAAAGTCTACCTCCATAAAAAAAATTAAAGTTCCTAATTTTAATCTTTGTTTCTTCTCAATCACAATAATGTACAGCACATAAAATTCCATTTGTATTGCTTAGGGGAAGGAAATCGGGATGGGAGCAAATGAAATACTACCTAACAAACAGTAAACTAAACACTAGCTCTTATGTGAAATCTTAGGAAGATTTTTATTTTCATCGAAATCTTAATTTACCTTTCATTTTCAAGTTAATCTGCTTATCTCCTTAAGAAGTGAGTTTGTGTCAAATCAGAATCGTTCCTTTTGGCACTGCTTTCTCTCTTATGAAACAGTAACCCGATTTATATGGTTCTGCCTGGTTAATGCATGCGTCCTCTCTGGGCCCCTGTTGACATCAAGGTGGAGGGTCACTGCTCTACAAGGGTGTCCATCTTGGGAGGGAAATGAAGTAGTTCACCTATATGATGATTTAAGTCTTCTGCAGGAAAAATGTTATATGGCTCTTTAGTCCCTCAAGATGATCAGAGGACACAGTATTACAGCTCCGATATAACCTTCCCCGTTTATGAAAGACAGTTAACAAAATTCAGTCTTTCAAACATATGTCGCCTACTCTGCACCAGACACTGCATACTTGGGAAGAATACAAAGATCTGAGATATGGTGTCTGCAGTCTCCAAGGACATTTACAACTAACTAACGTGCTGCAGGAAATTATAAGGATTCCAAGAGCTGTGAGTTCAGGAAAGATTACATTCAGCTACAACTGGAACTGGGGGAAGAGAAGAGTTCAGTGATAACTTCATAAAGGATTGCAAACATAGGACAGGGCAGGGAGTCTTGGCAAGGAGAAAGTAGGGAAAGAAGAACTGAAGGCCTCAGAATATGTTGTAACTTCTCTAGGGACAAAGCACACTGCAAAAAAGGCTTTGACTTTAGTCAAGATATTTATAATCAAACACCTTAAACCTAATGCACCAATGTTTTACCTCTGATATCAATTGTTCAGTCTAACCACAAGAAATTAGTGTACAAGGAAAATTAATAAATTGAAGTAAAATTACTAACGGGCACTAGAAAACAACACATGTACACACTCCACACAGAAATAGGAAATCTGTTTGTTTCTTCATCACAGTGAGGTGTGGGAGGAATGTTAAACTACATCTTCATCAATTTACAACCATCACGGATTCCTTTTAGGCCTTCAGTGTAATGCTACAGGGTGATTCCCTGGCATTTTGTTCTAAAACCCACAAATGAGTCGATAATGCGACCAGCTGCAGCTCCCTTCCTGAATTCAGCAGCTCTGGGTGTCCACACACTTGCAGCTCTGTACAACTTCACACAAAAGCCTGGCAGTCGGCCAAGAAGACTCTATCACAGTATACGCTCTCCAAGGTTCAAGATTTTCCATTTAATTCCAATTCCACCATGAAACAACATATACTTTAGCAGACTATAGCGATATAAAACCAATTCAATTCCCATTTCTAGTTAATAAAATATGCCCCTAAAATGCAATGGATAAAGATACTAAAATATATAATCTACATTTTTAAAGGGCCTTGAATATAATTTCACTCCATCAAGATAATTAAAATTTTCTTAAAGAGTTAGTTTCCTCAGAATCTTACCAATAGCAAGAAAACAACGACAAACTTGTTATAGCACACAGCGATTTAATTGTACTTCCAAAGTCCCCCATTAAGCAATTCGTTCACATTGCTAACTGAAAATCAAGGATGAATGTTCTCAGTATCTGGTACTATAGGATGATGTGGCCCATGACAATGTGAGACAGATACTTCAAGAATGATATTAATTTCTGTTGTCTAAAGCAGAAATACAAGCACACAGAAACACACAGTTCTGCGAATTAGGTAGCCACATCACTCTAGTACGGAAGTTTCCTGAGGGAAAGGGGAATGCAAATGTTTGCTTTAACTGCCTGGCTAATGCTTAACTTTGGTAGGAGTGTTTCACAACAGCAAATAACAATAAACTGAGCACTAACCTTTGTGTGAAAATCTTGGGAGGATTTTCATTTTTACTGAAATCTTCACCTACCTCTAGCTTCTCTCTCTCCAGGTCTGGACACCTTCCACACAAATGATCACTAAAAACAGTAGTGATCTGAATGAATAACCCTTAAGATGTCTATTCAATAGCCAAAATTTAACGGTGTTGAACCTGTAAAAATGTAAAAGACCCTTTGGGAGGCCGAGGCAGGCAAGTCACGAGGTCAAGAGATCGAGACCATCCTGGCTAACATGGTGAAACCCTGTCTCTACTAAAAATACAAAAAAATTAGCGGGGCGTGATGGCAGGCGCCTGTAGTCCCAGCTACTCAGGAGGCTAAGGCAGGAGAATGGCGTGAACCTGGGAGGTGGAGTGTGCAGTGAGCCGAGATCGTGTCACTGCACTCCAGCCTGGGCAACAGAGCAAGACTCTGTCTCAAAAAAAAAAAAAAAAAAGAAAAGAAAAAAAAAAGTAAAAGACCTGGCAAACCACTGACCCTTTCTTCTTCCTTTTGATGGGTACCTTCCTATGATACAATTATCGACTAAGGACAATGTGGAAAGGATTCTCACATCATTTCAGTAGAAAGTGAATTAAAAGTGTTATCTGGACTTATCTAAAATCCCCATCTCTACCCAATAATGCCTTCATGTAACATTCAAGGGCTATCTGGCAATAAAAAATATCTCTAAAGCGATCCTTTAAATGGCTTATATCCCCCCGCTTTAATGTCAACAACCTTTTGAATCCAGGGAAAACCGATTAAAACAAGAATTGTTCATCATAATTTACCAGTCACAGAAAGAAATCTGCCTCACACCAAAGTTAAAACTGCAAAATATACTTTCTGAGCATAACCAAATGGATATGGATCATTAAGCATCACTGACAACCTAAATAACCTAGTTCTAAGTAGTCACAAAAATAGATACCTACTTCGTAATTTATATGAAATAGACATGAATATTATATCATAAAGAGAGAATAGAACCTGTTGCCAACCTCTTTTTAAAGGATACTAAAAAAAAAAAAAAAAAAAAAAAAATAGCGCCAGGTGTGGTGGCTCATGCCTGTAATCCCAGCACTTTGGGAGGCCAAGGCAGGCAGATCACCTGAGTTCAGGAGTTCGAGACCAGTCTGACCAACATGGTGAAACCCTGTCTCTACTAAAAATGCAAAATTAGCTGGGCGTGGTGGCACATGCCTGTAATCCCAGCAGGAGGCTGAGGCAGGAGAATTGCTTGAACCTGGGAGGCAGATTGCGGTGAGCCAATATTGCGCCATGGCACTCCAGCCTGGGGAGCAAGAGCGAAACTCCGTCTCAAAAAAAAAGAAAAAATAGCCTGGAAAGCTATGTACCAAATTCTTGACGTTCACCTTTGGGGGAGAAGAGGAGCGTGGAACTACACTGGGAAAAGGGAGACTGTCAGAACAATCTTTTTTTTTAAACAAAGCAGTTAAAATTTGTAAGATTATATGACAAAAATGTTAACTGGACAGTGGACAGGAGGAACGTGGTTTGTTGAGTTCTTTTGAACATGGGTTATTACATTATCCTTCAATTTAAAATAACACAAGAAAAAGAAATTATAATAACAACGAAGAAGTAGATCTATTTCCCTGAAGCTAGGATGGATGAGGAACAGGAGGTGGGAGAGAAGAGGAGGCTGAGAAGAGGAGGCCTAGAAGTTGAAAGGAACAGTGCAAAGTAAAATCTGAATGAATAAAGACAGGCATTCCGGATGGCTCCAGTCCTTTGTGAATCCTAACAGTTCTAAAAGGAGGTAACGGCAGTAATAGCTGGCTTAAAGACTGAGGGAAGGGAGAGGAGGGGAGCACACTTGCACACACATAGTAAGAAATACCATTTCCAGAAAATGTTAACTTACCAGTATGTACTGTAGCTACTGCAATCCATGCATACTGTGTGCTGAGCTTTATCTTGCTTTTCTGATTTCTTATGGTTGGTTAAGGGTACTTGTGCATCTTCATAATGTTTTTTTGCATGGCCATTCACATACCTTACAAAGACCAAATGAAAATTTACTTTAAATATTGCTTTGGAAATTAAAGGAGTAAGAAATGATAAAATTAAGCATTAATGAAATCAAAATAAGAAAGAAATCCTGTAACAGCAGTCAATCATGTAGTGATTTATTATATTGAATACTTAAAATATGCTCTTTTTTTTTTGAGACGGAGTCTCACTCTGTCCCCCAAGCTGGAGGAGTGCAGCGGCACAATCTCGGCTTACTGCCTCCCGGGTTCACGCCATTCTCCTGCCTCAGCCTCCCGAGTAGCTGGGACTACAGGCGCCTGCCACCACGCCCAGCTAATTTTTTTTTTTTTTTTTTTTTTGTATTTTTAGTAGACACGGGGTTTCACCATGTTAGCCAGGATTGTCTCGATCTCCTGACCCGCCTAAGCTCCTTTTTTTGCAACCAAATACTACAGTCAACTTTTAATTATATACAAGAGTAGGCACAGGCAAGGAAAGGCATAATCTATGCAAATCGGTTTCAACACCATAGATATTATTTATAAACTCCTTTGCTGCTGCTTTCACTATAGCTTTTTTTTCTCTCAGACCACTAACCCCCAACTTGGGCTATTATCAAAGACAAGCTCTGTTAAGTAAATTACTCAGCCACTTCCCACAGGGCCACAGACTCTGCTCAAGTTGCTGTTTAACATAAAGTGTTAGAGTCAGAGAAACAGGACAATGTTCCAACTCTTACCAATATAGCTTCCAGTCTTATATTTAAATGCCTGAATAATCAGCTCCTCTCATATGGAAACATGTTTGTTTAGAAATAACCCAAACAAAACACAAATCACCTTAAGCTTACAAAAACTGCTATTTCTCTACATGGACAAACATAATCAAAAGTTGATTATGTTCATAAAAATTATGTAACACATTCCAACTCAGATTTAATATTACAGCAAGCATAATGAAACTGAAACAAGGCTCCCTCTGCACATGGTGTACATCCAAATTCATCTGTGCCTTCATCTAGAGACTGCACAATTCTGTCACTGACTACCAGCATGAAGACCCTGAAGAGGCAACGTTTCCCAGCTCCTAGAAAGCAGGCAATGTGTGGAAGGCAAGGCCCACTCGAAAACTCAGTCAAAACAAATGTTGGTTAAATGGTACCAAAATAAACAGATGCAGAGACTTAGAAGACATTTTCATCATGAGGCACCTTAACTGCACCAGGAACACTTACCTTGGGGAAAGTAGGAGAGTTATGGTAACTGGGAAGGATCAACTTCAAACCTAGCCCCTCTACCCAGGAAAACTGGGCACATTCAAGGCATTATTTTTTTTTTTGAGACGGAGTCTTGCTCTATCGCCCAGGCTGGAGTGCAGTGGCCAGATCTCAGCTCACTGCAAGCTCCGCCTCCCGGGTTTACGCCATTCTCCTGCCTCAGCCTCCCGAGTAGCTGGGACTACAGGCGCCCGCCACTGCGCCCGGCTAGTTTTTTGTATTTTTTAGTAGAGACGGGGTTTCACGGTGTTAGCCAGGATGGTCTCGATCTCCTGACCTCATGATCCACCCGTCTCGGCCTCCCAAAGTGCTGGGATTACAGGCTTGAGCCACCGCGCCCGGCCTCAAGGCACTATTAACCCCAACTCAGAACGTGATCATGTTCTTTCTCCATTTTTTCCCTGTACTTTACACTTTTGCATATACCTGAGTCCTCTGTTTATAAAACTGTACTAAAGTGAATTTCAGAGTCAAATAATGATTAAGAGGATAAGCTCAAAAACTAGACTGCCTGGGTTCAAAAGTAGGCTTTATCACATCCTGGGCATGAGAGCTTGGATGAATTATTTAACTTCTCTGTACTTGTTTTCTCATTTGTAAAATGGACGCAATAGTACTTTGTGTGTCATGGGTTTTTAGGTGATTAGATGATCCATAGTTCATAACAAATGAATGTTAGCAATTATTTTATTAGCATTCTTCTTTCTATGCCTAACTACTATGTATTCAGAATCCAAACAACAATTGCTTATAAGGCAGGCTCATTTACAACATATTTCAAGATAACATGTAACTGTATAGGTCAAGAAACACTATTTAATAAAAGGTAAGGCCGGGCGCAGTGGCTCACGCCTGTAATCTCAACACTTTGGGAGGCTAAGGCAGGCAGATCACTTGAGGTCAGGAGTTTGAAACTTGCCTGGCCAACACGGTGAAACCCCATCTCTACTAAAAATACAAAAATTAGCCACGGTTGGTGGCACATGCCTGTAATCCCACTACTCGGGAGGCTGAGGCATGAGACTCACTTGAACCCAGGAGACAGAGGTTGCAATGAGCCGAGATCATCCCACTCCACTCCAGCCTGGGTGACAGAGTGAGACTCTGTCCAATAAATAAATAAATAAAAATAAACGATAAACTCTAAGGTATCATATGGGTTCAATACTTAATCATCTTAACTGCCTGTTCTTATCATATATTTATAGTACTCAACCATGAAAAACAACAGTAATTCATTGCCACAGTAATAATACTGAATAAGCACATTACCACTTGCAAATTTTTGAGAACTCATCATCTTTACATAGTCCATATAGTTCGTTTAACTACAACACTGTAGTTTCTAAATGTATTAGATATGTAAATAGTTCCGGTACATATCAGAGATAAAGTAAGAAGTATGATTACTGATATTAAGATTAGCAATGTTTTGCCTAATACCTAAATACATTAGTCAAAGAGGTGAACAGTTTTGTATAAACTAGCTAACAGGAAATTAAATATTTCCCTCATCTAGTTTTGGATTTTAACTAGACATTTTGGTCTACAGCACAAGAGGAAAAATTTCACTACATACGTCACAAATTTCCAGTAACAATCACAAAAATTTGAAAAATAACTTAAATGGGATGGGGTCATGAAGACCAGCAGAATTTATAACCCATGTATGCTATTGATAAACTATGTTTCCTAATGGGAAGAATATTCACTTTATGATTTCCCTAAAGACAAGCGGTCTAAAATTACAAAAAAAACAATAAATTTGGCAATGAACACCTGGGATTGCATGATAGAAGAATATTAACCAATCAGCTATGTAAAATGGAGATGCAAATTCAGGCTACTCTGAATTTTGTTTAATTTACTTCATCACATTTCTCCAAAACTATGTCAAATTTCTAAATTTAAGCTTGCTTGCAATTGGCAACAGTGCAACTGCAGAGTCTAGAAATTTTTCCATTTATTTTTCCAAAACCTATTTTAGTTTGTTGTTTAGGAACATTAATCTCTAATTTTTGAGTTTGTCAGGTCTTTTGATTGGCATGCGACCATCAAGATTTAGGTTGTAGAGCACTATGAGACTTCTGGAGAACAGAACTACATAAATTTTATTGCATTATAATTCTCACCTCTCAAAATCTAGGAGAGGAATCTGTCTCTTCAAGTGCAGAATTTAAGTGCTTCTACTTTTCTTCTTTTTTTAAAAAAAGTTATCTGTACAAAGTATTTTCAGGTTCCCCAAATCCTAGAGATTTCAAAACCACAACAGCCACAATTAAGAAATGCAGTTAACATTCCAAAGGTACTCTTAAGTGCACATGGAAAAAATAATTCCAGGACTCAAAATGTGAAAAATCAAAACTTCACCGAACAAACAAAGATGCTCTCTTCATGCAATAAGGATTTAAAAATAACAATGGGGAAATATTCCAGATAAATACAATATATATTTCAGCCTATGTAACTCAGTATGATTTCTCATTTCCTTACTGCTAAGCTATTAACTTCTACAGTAAATTCAAAGTAGATTTTCTAAGCTAGAAGAGCAGTGGAAATAAATGTGCTGCTACCAGGCGAAAAACCACAGACAATATTTACTTGAGTTTGTGCTAGAAGAGTTACTATTTAAATAATATTATTTTGAGGCCAAGAACTGGGAAGAAATGCTCAGGTTTAAACTGGGGTGGGGTGAGGTAGAAGATGTTGTCCATAGAAAGTAGTGTTTTAATGGAACAATGAAACATTTGATATATCTTAGGAATTAATAATGAACTCCACAATGAGATCATTTTCAAAAGGAATTCCTTTATCCATAAACATTTTAAGTTTTTTTTTCTTTCCCAGAAGAATGATATCATACCTGGGATTTGATTCAAAAGTCAGTAGAGGTGGGGATGGGGTAGGTAATAGGTGAAAAAAGATTGCCTCGTGTTGATAATTGCTGGGTGAATGGAACATGGGGTTCAATTATACCATCTCTGTTTGTGTGTGCTTAAATTTTACCCTAATAAAAGGTTTAAAAAACAACCATTAGGTAAACTTGTACTTCAAGAATTCCCTTAGCTCATCTTTCCACTCAAATATTACTAGCAAATTGTCTTGGTCATCAAACTAATTCTTCTGAATATCAATATGAAGAGTTTTTCTCTCCCAGATGTTTTCCCCGGTTGTATCACAGAACAAAGGGATTCAACTGGAGAAGGAAGCCCTACAGAGAATTATGCATTATGATTAACAATGGTACTAAATCCAAATCAATAAAACTCTGACATAAAGACAAATTTTAAAAAGCAAATAGGGCAGTGAAGTAATAAGTATTTCACCTACCTTCCACAGTGGACACTTGAACAAGTCAAACAGACCCAAGGGCTTTTGTTGGACCGGCACACTAATAAAAAGAAAAATACACAATATACCAATTGTATCATGTTATTTCCCAATTTCTCCCCATTTTCCTGTGATTAAGTTATAAATTCCATGGCTATGTAGGAATGCTGAAGTTGCAAATCTGTGCTTTTTGAATGCATTTACACAAAATGGCTGCCTAATTAAGTTATACTGAAAAGAATTTAAATGCATGTCCACAACAGCGGCTCATTTTAATTGCTGACTCAACTCAAATAGCTTAACCACATTAAACACATATACACTTGTCTCCTTTATTACTTATTCCCTTTTGCCACAGTCTCTGACCAGTCAACGACAGTCTATTTTCCTATTAAAAAACATTTTTTTAAGTCTAGCCATTTAATCACATGTCTCTGCCACGTAAGTCATATACCACTATAAATGACAACTCTTTCGGTTTATTTACTAAGAGGCACAATGTAAGGTTACAATTAGGAAATCTAAGCCTAGTTTTGCCAAAGTAATTTTTAGTTGCATAAAATATATGACAACTGCACATAATTCTTGCTGATGGTATAATCAAGGCATTAATTATTTTAGTTGATGTATTATAGCAGTGCGGAAGGCAAGAAGGTATGGAAACAAAATATTGATTAAAATTTTGCTTGCTGTTTACTCATTCATTTTTTAATAAGTCCTATGTAAGTAACAATGATATTCAAAAGGGAGGGATAGCAAAATCACCTGGAAAGCTTTTTGAAAACACCTATGTTCTACTCAAGTATATCTACATTGGGATGGGGAAAGAAGTACAAAGAATATTTTGTGCAAAGTAGCTTCCCAGGCGACTTCCTAATACAACCCCTTGGGAACCACTAGTCAGCCTCCTAGAGGCACGGGAGGAGCACTGCAGCACAACCACACAGGATCACAGTAACCACCTAGCACGTTGTAGATGCTCAATAAATATTTGTGGAAGAGAAAGTTTAAATTTCTTAGTTTAGGATACCCATCTCTTCCAAGATCTGGTCTCTACCTACATTTCTCTTGCCCAATTCTGTATCACAACAGGCCTTTCTCACTGTTAAAAAAAAAAAATTAACCAAAACTGGAAATAAGGTGAATGGAGAACTGTAAGCCCCTTCAACGTATACTGAAACACTGTTTAATAGCTCCTCCCAAAGATAGTTAATTATAGTACCACTGACCAGTTGACCTACTTGACTAGGACCCAGATTCCACGAAGTTACAGGTAATGTAGTTTTCTAATAATTTCTGTCCAGCAGACTCCAAAGGTTATAGTTATACTACCCTGTAGGATATTAACCAATTTTGCATCTAACCTAGCAATTTTATTTCGACGCTTTTATCTTCACTGTCTACACACATTCAGTTCCCAAATACTCGTGGAGCCAGCTTTACCATCTTACTACTGGTGCCCTCATTAATGAGTTAAATAAACCTTTGACTATGTTCATCCCATATTCGTATGAGAGGACGGGACAGGAGGTGAAAATAGAAGAGCACAGTGATTCCTGCCTGAGGTACTCTACAGTTTGGCCAGCGCAGAACTTAAGTTTTGAACATGAAAGCTTTGAGTGGTGAAATCCCCTTCTACTTGCCACAGGCCTTCCCTTTTCTTAGTGCATTCATATATTTATATTCACTATCAGGGCCATCCTTGAAGGCACTGAAGGCATTTTTTACTCAACTGGGTCTAATTTTGTTACATGTGCATGTAAACCACATGACAGAAAGGTGTGGAAGAGTACCTACCAAACTGCTAAAACAACTCTGTTAGGCAGGTACTTGGGAAGACTATTGTGAGGGAGACTGCTGGCTTTTTATTTGTACTCCCCTATGGTGTTTGCCTTACAGCAATGAGAATATGATGTTTTTACAGTTTGAGGAGAAAGCCCAATAAAATGTATTTTACAAAATAAAAAGTAAACTAGTAAACAGCTCACTTGAACAGCTATTCATGGTTTGAGGTATGATTTGGAGGACTGAGATATTATGAACATTAATATTTTGTTTCTCCAGCAAAGCTTTTTTCTCTTAGTAAATATTAAGAACTTTGGGGCCAGGTGCACTGGTACATGCCTGTAGTCCCAACACTTAGGGAGGCTGAGGCAGGCAGATTGCTTGAGTCCAGGAGTTCGAGACCAGCTTTGGTAAAATGGTGAAACCCCATCTCTACGAAAAATACAAAAATTAGCCAGGTGTGGTGGCGCATGCCTGCAGTCTCAGCCACGTGGGAGGATCAATTGAGCCCAGGAAGGTGAGGCTGCAGTGAGCCATGATTGCACTACTGCACTCTAGTTTGGGTGAAAGAGCAAACCATGCCTCAAAAAAAAAGATGGATGGAAGGAAAGAAGGGAGCAGGGAGGGATGGAGGGAGGGAAGGAAGGACGACTGTAACTCAAATCTGGGAGAAAAAAACTCCTATAGGTTATTATCCTGAAATAATTACATTACAAGGTTGTGTTTTTGTTTTGTTTTGAGAAAGGATCTCACTCTGTTGCAGAGGCTGGAGTGCAGTGGCATGATCACAGGTCACTACAACCTCTGCCTCCCAGGTTCAACTGATCCTCCCACCTCAGCCTCCGGAGTAGCAGGGACTACAGGCATCTGCCACCACGCCTGGCTAATTTTCTGTTTTTCTTTTTTGGTAGAGACAGGGTCTCACTATGTTGCCTAGACTGGTTTTGAATCCCTTAGCTCAAGCAATCCTCCATGCCTCAGCCTCCCAAAGTGCCCAGATTATAGGTATGAGCCTCTGCACCTGGCCTAGGCCCAAGTTTTTAACTACCCAGAGATATTTTTTTAATTATGGAGGATTCTGCCCCTCCTTTGTACAAGGAAAAAGAAATCTAGAGCAGAATCCCCGTGACTTTGTTTTGGGTATGTTTCCTACCAAGTGTTCCTTTCTTCCTCACTCTAGGGTTGTAAACCTACACACAGTACACACAATTTGATGATCTCCTTTTCCCCACTTAAGGTGCATGAACACATTTCTTCATGTTACTGCATTTATAACAGGGTATTATAAAGCTAGTCTTATAATATCAACTATCTCACAAGGTTTTATTTTTTTTTAATTTCTCAATTCAACTACACATTTTAAAAAACCAAAAAACTCTTAAGACTGAGGAGGTCAAGAGAATGGGAAGTAACTGTTTAATTGGTATAGAGTTTATTCTGGGGTTATGAAAATGTTTAGGAACTAGACAGAGATGGTAGTTGTAAAAACAATTGTGGATATACTAAATGCCACTGAATTGTTCACTTTAAGATGGTTAATTTTATGTTATGTGAATTGTGCGTCAATTAGACAGACAGATACTTGAGAGAAAGTAAAAGGGAATAAAGTATTGACTTCCAAAATCACTGGAAATAAGTGACTGTGGACTGTGCCTTTTAATATATCTCAAAAACAAAACAAAACAAAACAAAAAAAAAACCACTTTACTACCTGCCAAGTGTGGTGGTGATTGCATCTGTAGTCCCAGCTACTTGGGAGGCTGAGGCAGAAGAATCACTTGAGCCTAGAGTTCGAGGACAGCCTGGGCAACATACAGTACTCTCTGAGGGCATAATACAGTCACACCAGATAAACATTTGAAGGCTAGAAAGATACAGAGGATAGGGTATTATGAGGGATTCTGAAGCCAATAGATGGCATTGTTTGGGGAATATTCACTCTGTTTATACAAACTTCATCCAAATCAAGAACCTTTAATGTACCCAGGACAAATATAAAATAGAATGAAAAACACTGGCTTTCAATTAAACGCTCAATTATTGTTAAGAATAGAACAGGTAATTGTACAAATCAAACAATACTACAGATAATCTTAAAACCATTTATTTTAATCACCTTTAGGGGGACTATCTTATTATAGAAGGTAGTTTCAATTTACAGATAGATGAGATTCAAAAGTTTACCTGCAGGATAAACACATCTCCCATGGAAACAGTATTAAAGGTTTCCAGGGTCGTCTGTAAAGCCCTAAATGAAACATAATATAGCTGAAATACTCATATACACGCACATACTTATACATATACCCACGCAATAAAACCACACAGTAATAAAAATATTTTAGGCTCTGAATATAGTATCTATTCAGCAAAACACAAAAATATTAAACCAAAGTGTTTATTTTTTTAATCTTAAATGCTAGTACTTGAGAGAAAGGGTGGTAAGGACAGACACTTGTGAAGGCTCAAAAAGTGAAATCTGGGAATTTATAAGGGCTCTTTAATATACCCAAACACACTTCAAGGTGATGTCAGGGAAAAGGAAGCCACGCAATTTATTTCTCACACTGTTACACTCGGCCATAGCAGTGTGATTGGGAGTCTCATAAATGAAACTCATCTTTTATTCAGATTGTAAAATTTCCTGAAACCAAGATATCCTGTCCTCCAGCAAATTTCTTCGGTTTGCTTGGATTCTTCCAACCCTGACCGCAGTGTCTCACCTCTTGGCCCAGAGGGTGGCACTAACTAGGCTCTTTTCACTGCCTCCTTTTCAGCTACAGCTTCAGAATCTTCCTCTATCCCTGTTCTCACCTCAGCCTCAAGCTCTTCAAGTTGGCAGGAGGGCCCCTTTGTATGGAGGAGATGAAGAAGCTCTATCCTCTCCTGAGCTAGAGCCATTCTCCAGAAGGTAGGAGCTATCACATATGCTGGGCCATGGGGAGGGTGGGAAGAGCCCCAGCCTCTAAAACATGCCTTAGACTCAAGTCTTTCTCCTAAAACCACCTAAACATTTAACTCTCCTGAAAACCAGATAACTGAAGGCGCACAAAGGCATCTAAGTGACCTAGAGGTCAAAAGTGGTTTAGTCCATGCTATACTTCCAAAAGGAAGGGCAGGATGGCCCTTTATCAAGAGAGACCAGAGCAGAAACCGGGGAGTTCTGTGCCTATAGAGGCCTAGTTACACATGAATCTTTTCAGGTTGTGTTCACAAGAAAAGGAGCTCTTAGAACAAAAGCACATCCACACTGAATATGTTATTTTTACATAGCCACTGATCTTCAATATCCTCTTAGTATGCATATAGAGAATCTCATAATAGAGGATATTTGATATTCGAGGCCTACCAACAAGTCTGGAATTCTAAATTTTTGGACAAAAGGTCATACATGACTGCTTATGGCACAACTTCATCACTGTCTCTACACAGAATAGTTTAAGCACACAGCACGGACAGGTAAGCCATTTACAGTGCATCCATTATTCACCAGCTATTTCAATTGGGAGAGAAGGCGCTTTATCTTCTCGAGAATTCAGAAAGAAGAGGAGGATCAGATGACCGAGATTCTAGTACTGGCTCTACCATTACTAGCTACATAAGAGAGAACATCACTACCATTCTGGGTCTATTTCCTTAGTGTAAAATGAAGAGTAGGTGATGATCACGTTCCCTCTAAATTACAAAATTATTCAAAGAACATGCTGGGCACAGTGGCTCACACCTGTAATCACAGCACTTTGGGAGGTCAAGGTGGGAGGACTGCTTGAGCCCAGGAGTTCGAGACCAGCCTAGGCAACACAGGGAAACCCCATATCTACTAAAAATAAAAAAAAGATTAGGCGGGCATGGTGGTGCACACCTGTGGTCTCAGCTACTCCAGAGGCTGAGGCGGGAGAATCCTGTGAGCCCAGGAAGTCAAGGCTCCAGTGAGCTGAGATCACACCACTACACTCCAGCCTGGGTGACAAAGCAAGACCCTGTCTCAAAATAAAATAATTTAGAGAACATAAGGATTGGCAAAAGTTAGATGAAACAATCATATCATCCTCCTCCATAAATAAAATTCTTCCAACTCTGCTTTCTACCTAAGTCTCTTAAAAGGCTTAACAAAAATATTAACTGCTAATGTAGGATAATTTCCTAAAACAATGGTTTTCAAGTTTTTCTTGCCTCCCATCATCCCTGAGACACAAACACATTCCTACCACATTGCCCATCAGTAATAGCAACTCACTGCAACAAGAGCGTGGGAAGTGCGTGGAATCATCGTTCAGGATCATTACAGACAAATATGCTGCCACAACAGTGAAACTCAGAAACCACCCCCCTATACCATTTTTAAAGTGCAACACTCTAAAAATATTAGCAAACCATAAGGAAACATCTAGGATATGTTTTTTAAGCAAGTTCATTTTCATTTAGTTAACATTTATATGGTACATCCTGTGTGCTATAAACAGGTGCTATTTAATCCTCTACACTCCAATGAGGTACAGACCATTATTTGGCCTGTTTTACAGATGAGGAAACTGAGGCACAGAGAAGTAATGTAATTTGCTACATTACTAAGTGATAAGGCTGCAAATTAAACGCACAGAGTGTTTCAAGGAACTGACTGTTACAAAGCAGTCATCCAAGAGACTGAAACTTTTGTTTTAAAAAGATAACATGCTATGTGTTTCTGAGTCTATATGTGTATTACATATCTGCATGTAAGTTTTTTTTTATTTTATTTTACTTTACTTTATTTTATTTTATGTTGTGTTATGTTATGTTATGTTATGTTATGTTATGTTATGTTATGTTATGTTATTTTAGTAGAGACCTGGTTTCACCATGTTGGCCAGGCTGCTCTCGAACTTTTTTTTTTTTTTTTTTTATACTTTAAGTTCTAGGGTACATGTGCATAACGTGCAGGTTTGTTACATATGTATACTTGTGCCATGTTGGTGTGCTGCACCCATCAACTCGTCAGCACCCATCAATTCATCATTTATATCATGTATAACTCCCAATGCAATCCCTCCCCCCTCCCCATGATAGGCCCCAGTGTGTGATGTTCCCCTTCCCGAGTCCAAGTGATCTCATTGTTCAGTTCCCACCTATGAGTGAGAACATGCGGTGTTTGGTTTTCTCTTCTTGTGATAGTTTGCTAACAATGATGGTTTCCAGCTGCATCCATGTCCCTACAAAGGACGCAAACTCATCCTTTTTTATGGCTGCATAGTATTCCATGGTGTATATGTGCCACATTTTCTTAATCCAGTCTGTCACAGATGGACATTTGGGTTGATTCCAAGTCTTTGCTATTGTGAATAGTGCCGCAATAAACATACGTGTGCATGTGTCTTTGCAGTAGAATAATTTATAATCCTTTGGGTATATACCCAGTAGTGGGATGGCTGGGTCATATGGTACATCTAGTTCTAGATCCTTGAGGAATTGCCATCCTGTTTTCCATAATGGTTGAACTAGTTTACAATCCCACCAACAGTGTAAAAGTGTTCCTATTTCTCCACATCCTCTCCAACACCTGTTGTTTCCTGACTTTTGAATGATTGCCATTCTAACTGGTGTGAGATGGTATCTCATTGTGGTTTTGATTTGCATTTCTCTGATGGCCAGTGATGATGAGCATTTTTTCATGTGTCTGTTGGCTGTATGAATGTCTTCTTTTGAGAAATGTCTGTTCATATCCTTTGCCCACTTTTTGATGGGGTTGTTTTTTTCTTGTATATTTGTTTGAGTTCTTTGTAGATTCTGGATATTAGCCCTTTGTCAGATGAGTAGATTGCAAAAATTTTCTCCCATTCTGTAGGTTGCCTGTTCACTCTGATGGTAGTTTCTTTTGCTGTGCAGAAGCTCTTTAGTTTCATTAGATCCCATTTGTCAATTTTGGCTTTTGCTGCCATTGCTTTTGGTGTTTTAGACATGAAGTCCTTGCCCATGCCTATGTCCTGAATGGTACTACCTACATTTTCTTCTAGGGTTTTTATGGTATTAGGTCTAACATTTAAGTCTCTAATCCACCTTGAATTAATCTTCGTATAAGGAGTAAGGAAAGGATCCAGTTTCAGCTTTCTACTTATGGCTAGCCAATTTTCCCAGTACCATTTATTAAATAGGGAATCCTTTCCCCATTTCTTGTTTCTCTCAGGTTTGTCAAAGATCAGATGGCTGTAGATGTGTGGTATTATTTCTGAGGACTCTGTTCTGTTCCATTGGTCTATATCTCTGTTTTGGTACCAGTACCATGCTGTTTTGGTTACTGTAGCCTTGTAGTATAGTTTGAAGTCAGGTAGCGTTGACGCCTCCAGCTTTGTCCTTTTGACTTAGGATTGTCTTGGCAATGCGGGCTCTTTTTTGGTTCCATATGAACTTTAAAGCAGTTTTTTCCAATTCTGTGAAGAAAGTCATTGGTAGCTTGATGGGGATGGCATTGAATCTATAAATAACCTTGGGCAGTATGGCCATTTTCACGATATTGATTCTTCCTATCCATGAGCATGGTATGTTCTTCCATTTGTTTGTGTCCTCTTTGATTTCACTGAGCAGTGGTTTGTAGTTCTCCTTGAAGAGGTCCTTTACATCCCTTGTAAGTTGGATTCCTAGGTATTTTATTCTCTTTGAAGCAATTGTGAATGGAAGTTCACTCATGATTTGGCTCTCTGTTTGTCTGTTACTGGTGTATAAGAATGCTTGTGATTTTTGCACATTAATTTTGTATCCTGAGACTTTGCTGAAGTTGCTTATCAGCTTAAGGAGATTTTGGGCTGAGACAATGGGGTTTCCTAAATATACAATCATGTCATCTGCAAACAGGGACAATTTGACTTCTTCTTTTCCTAACTGGATACCCTTGATTTCTTTCTCTTGCCTGATTGCCCTAGCCAGAACTTCCAACACTATGTTGAATAGGAGTGGTGAGAGAGGGCATCCCTGTCTTGTGCCAGTTTTCAAAGGGAATTTTTCCAGTTTTTGCCCATTCAGTATGATATTAGCTGTGGGTTTGTCATAAATGGCTCTTATTATTTTGAGGTACGTTCCATCAATACCAAATTTATTGAGCGTTTTTAGCATGAAGGGCTGTTGAATTTTGTCAAAAGCCTTTTCTGCATCTATTGAGATAATCGTGTGGTTCTTGTCTTTGGTTCTGTTGATATGCTGGATTACGTTTATTGATTTGCGAATGTTGAACCAGCCTTGCATCCCAGGGATGAAGCCCACTTGATCATGGTGGATAAGCTTTTTGATGTGCTGCTGAATCTGGTTTGCCAGTATTTTATTGAGGATTTTTGCATCAATGTTCATCAGGGATATTGGTCTAAAATTCTCTTTTTTTGTTGTGTCTCTGCCAGGCTTTGGTATCAGGATGATGTTGGCCTCATAAAATGAGTTAGGGAGGATTCCCTCTTTTTCTATTGATTGGAATAGTTTCAGAAGGAATGGTACCAGCTCCTCCTTGTACCTCTGGTAGAATTCAGCTGTGAATCCATCTGGTCCTGGACTTTTTTTGGTGAGTAGGCTATTAATTATTGCCTCAATTTCAGAGCCTGCTATTGGTCTATTCAGGGATTCAACTTCTTCCTGGTTTAGTCTTGGAAGAGTGTAAGTGTCCAGGAAATTATCCATTTCTTCTAGATTTTCTAGTTGATTTGCGTAGAGGTGTTTATAGTATTCTCTGATGGTAGTTTGTATTTCTGTGGGGTCGGTGGTGATATCCCCTTTACCATTTTTTATTGCGTCTATTTGATTCCTCTCTCTTTTCTTCTTTATTAGTCTTGCTAGCAGTCTGTCAATTTTCTTGATCTTTTCAAAAAACCAACTCCTGGATTCATTGATTTTTTTGGAGGGTTTTTTGTGTCTCTATCTCCTTCAGTTCTGCTCTGATCTTAGTCATTTCTTGCCTTCTGCTAGCTTTTGAATGTGTTTGCTCTTGCCTCTCTAGTTCTTTTAATTGTGATGTTAGAGTGTCAATTTTAGATCTTTCCTGCTTTCTCTTGTGGGCATTTAGTGCTATAAATTTCCCTCTACACACTGCTTTAAATGTGTCCCAGAGATTCTGGTATGTTGTATCTTTGTTCTCATTGGTTTCAAAGAACATCTTTATTTCTGCCTTCATTTCGTTATGTACCCAGTAGTCATTCAGGAGCAGGTTGTTCAGTTTCCATGTAGTTGAGCGGTTTTGATTGAGTTTCTTAGTCCTGAGTTCTAGTTTGATTGCACTGTGGTCTGAGAGACAGTTTGTTATAATTTCTGTTCTTTTACATTTGCTGAGGAGTGCTTTACTTCCAATTATGTGGTCAATTTTGGAATAAGTGCGATGTGGTGCTGAGAAGAATGTATATTCTGTTGATTTGGGGTGGAGAGTTCTATAGATGTCTATTAGGTCCGCTTGGTGCAGAGATGAGTTCAATTCCTGGATATTCTTGTTAACTTTCTGTCTCGTTGATCTGTCTAATGTTGACAGTGGAGTGTTGAAGTCTCCCATTATTATTGTATGGGAGTCTAAGTCTCTTCGTAAGTTTCTAAGGACTTGCTTTATGAATCTGGGTGCTCCTGTATTGGGTGCATATATATTTAGGAGAGTTAGCTCTTCCTGTTGAATTGATCCCTTTACCATTATGTAATGGCCTTCTTTGTCTCTTTTGATCTTTGATGGTTTAAAGTCTGTTTTATCAGAGACTAGGATTGCAACCCCTGCTTTTTTTTGTTCTCCATTTGCTTGGTAGATCTTCCTCCATCCCTTTATTTTGAGCCTATGTATGTCTCTGCATGTGAGATGGGTCTCCTGAATACAGCAGACTGATGGGTCTTGACTCTTTATCCAGTTTGCCAGTCTGTGTCTTTTAATTGGAGCATTTAGTCCATTAACATTTAAGGTTAATATTGTTATGTGTGAACTTGATCCTGCCATTATGATATTAACTGGTTATTTTGCTCGTTAGTTGATGCAGTTTCTTCCTAGCCTCGATGGTCTTTACATTTTGGCATGTTTTTGCAATGGCTGGTACCGGTTGTTCCTTTCCATGTTTAGGGCTTCCTTCAGGGTCTCTTGTAAGGCAGGCCTGGTGGTGACAAAATCTCTAAGCATTTGCTTATCTGTAAAGGATTTTATTTCTCCTTCACTTATGAAACTTAGTTTGGCTGGATATGAAATTCTGGGTTTAAAATTCTTTTCTTTAAGAATGTTGAATATTGGCCCCCACTCTCTTCTGGCTTGCAGAGTTTCTGCCGAGAGATCTGCTGTTAGTCTGATGGGCTTCCCTTTGTGGGTAACCCGACCTTTCTCTCTGGCTGCCCTTAAGATTTTTTCCTTCATTTCAACTTTGGTGAATCTGGCAATTATGTGTCTTGGAGTTGCTCTTCTGGAGGAGTATCTTTGTGGCGTTCTCTGTATTTCCTGAATTTGAATGTTGGCCTGCCCTACTAGGTTGGGGAAGTTCTCCTGGATGATATCCTGAGGAGTGTTTTCCAACTTGGTTCCATTTTCCCCCTCACTTTCAGGCACCCCAATCAGATGTAGATTTGGTCTTTTTACATAATCCCATACTTCTTGCAGGCTTTGTTCATTTCTTTTTCTTTCTTTTCTTTTGGTCTCTCTTCTCACTTCATTTCATTCATTTGATCCTCAATCGCTGATACTCTTTCTTCCAGTTGATCAAGTCGGTTACTGAAGCTTGTGCATTTGTTACGTTATTTCTCGTGTCATGGTTTTCATCTCTGTCATTTCGTTTATGACCTTCTCTGCATTAATTAGTCTCGCTGTCAATTCTTCCACTCTTTTTTCAAGATTTTTAGTTTCTTTGCGCTGGGTACGTAATCCCTCCTTTAGCTCTGAGAAGTTTGATGGACTGAAGCCTTCTTCTCTCATCTCGTCAAAGTCATTCTCTGATCAGCTTTGATCTGTTGCTGGCGATGGGCTGCGCTCCTTTGCAGGGGGAGATGCACTCTTATTTTTTGAATTTCCAGCTTTTCTGCCCTGCTTTTTCCCCATCTTTGTGGTTTTATCTGTCTCTGGTCTTTGATGATGGTGACGTACTGATGGGGTTTTGGTATAGGTGTCCTTCCTGTTTGATAGTTTTCCTTCTAGCAGTCAGGACCCTCAGCTGTAGGTCTGTTGGAGATTGCTTGAGGTCCACTCCAGACCCTGTTTGCCTGGGTATCAGCAGCAGAGGTTGCCGAAGATAGAATATTGCTGAACAGCGAGTGTACCTGTCTGATTCTTACTTTGGAAGCTTCCTCTCAGGGGTGTACTCCACCCTGTGAGGTGTGGGGTGTCAGACTGCCCCTAGTGGGGGATGTCTCCCAGTTAGGCTACTCAGGGGTCAGGGACCCACTTGAGCAGGCAGTCTGTCCGTTCTCAGATCTCAACCTCCGTGTTGGGAGATCCACTGCTCTCTTCAAAGCTGTCAGACAGAGTCGTTTGCGTCTGCACAGGTTCTGCTGCCTTTTTGTTGTTGTTTTTTTTTTTTTTTAGCTGTGCCCTGTCCCCAGAGGTGGAGTCTACAGAGACAGGCAGGTTTCCTTGAGCTGCTGTGAGCTCCACCCAGTTCGAGCTTCCCAGCGGCTTTGTTTACCTACTTAAGCCTCAGCAATGGCGGGCGCCCCTCCCCCAGCCTCGCTGCTGCCTTGCGGTTAGATCGCAGACTGCTGTGTTAGCAATGAGGGAGGCTCCGTGGGCGTGGGACCCTCCTGGCCAGGTGTGGGATATATTCTCCTGGTGTGCCTGTTTGCTTAAAGCGCAATATTGGGGTGGGAGTTACCCGATTTTCCAGGTGCTGTGTGTCTCAGTTCCCCTGGCTAGGAAAAGGGATTCCCTTCCCCCTTGCGCTTCCCAGGTGAGGCGATGCCTCGCCCTGCTTCAGCTCTCGCTGGTCGGGCTGCAGCAGCTGACCAGCACCGATTGTCCGGCACTCCCTAGTGAGATGACCCCAGTATCCTCAGTTGAAAATGCAGAAATCACCGGTCTTCTGTGTCGCTCGCGCTGGGAGTTGGAGACTGGAGCTGTTCCTATTTGGCCATCTTGCTCCGCCCCTGTAAGTTTTTTAAAGACTAGAAATAACTGTTATCAGTTATGTAAAAGGAATGAGAAGGGGACGGGAGCCACTATACTGTTTAAAGTTTTTCAAACAGTGTCATTTCTTTTATAATAATAATTAAATTTAAAGTGTTTTAAATTTAAATATACTGGTATTATAAAGTTGTCCTAATAAAATGAACTTATTCTGAATTTTCAAGAGTGAGTGGAAAGTTAAATCAAAATCCAGGGATATAACTCTATGGATCTGTAAAACTACAATCAACAAAAATTTTGAAATTTTGCAGCAGTTATTAAAACACACAAACACACCGTGAAAGTATCAATAGTAAAAGTGTTATTCCTCTTAAAACTGGAGGATAGTCCGGCATCATCATAAAAACTCTATAAATATTCCAGTACATGTAAGTAAAAATATATTCCAGACAGACCTAACTTACCTTCCAAATGAAACATTTTTAGATACTTAAGAGCAAGACAAAATCTTCTGTACACTGTAAATCCTCTCTGAACTGCATGTTCACAAGCCTATTCCATGCTAAAAGTTGAGAAGTCTCTTCTATCTATAACTTGAATCCCTTGAAATTATTAGGGGGAGGAGTTGGTAAAGTTACAAAAAGAGAGCAAGAACTGAGCCGTAATGTAATCCAGAAAAGAAGGAATCAAGCTACACGAAGCAACTGCCAAGGTGCCCAAGCAGCCCGAGTGCAGCCAAAATCAGTGTCTGATGTCTCCCCAGCCCCGACAATGCTGCTTATTCTGAGAGTGGATGGTTAGGGTTCCCAGGGAACAGGGCAACAAGAGAGTTCTCATAAAGGGCAACGGGAGGTACTCAGGGCCAAAGCGGTGACCAATGCAGAGCTCAGGAAGCCAACCAGAGGTCCCAATACTGGGGAGGAGACCAGGCATGAGCACCAAATCCAAAGTGGTCAGAAGTGGCAGCCTGGGACTCAAGGCCAAGATCACAGAACCAAGACTTCAGGTCCAAGGCAGGAAAGATAAAATTATGAAGCAAAGCTTATCTTGGTTGCCTTTCTACTTTCCCACAAAAAAATTTCCCACTTTCCTCTTTTGCCTCTATCCCTGTCTTATTTCTGACAACCAGTCTCTTCTGAATCATTAGATAAGCAGACTTACATTTGCTGGTAAAGTCAGTTCAGCATTTATCATAACAATCCTCTCCTTTTTGCTTAATGGCTAATGGTAGATTAAAGATGGCCACAAATTCTTTGACATTCTTCCCATGGAGAGACAGGTTTATATCCTCATTCTCTGAATCTGGGCAGGCTCTGTGACTGTCCTGACACACTGAATATGGCAGAAGTGGTTCTATGTCAACCTGCAACTCCAGGCCTTCTGAAATGCACAGCTCCCTCTTGCTATCGCTTGAAATGCTTGCTCTTGGGAAAGCCAGTTGCTGTGTCAGAAGTCTAATTACCCAGAGACCAACATGCTGAGAGAAGCCCAAACCATGTGCAGGGAGACTGGGGAGATTATGACACCACTGGGGGACAGAGAGGCACCACAGAGCATAGAGGTACCAGACAGGTAAGTTAAGAAGACTCTGGAACATCATCTTCCAAAGTGTCTTCTTAACGCAAAGAGTCTGTTAACTCTGTGAGCCCATGTTCTCCACCTGATGCAATCCCAGCCAAGTTCTTCCTGAATTCTTGGCCCGCAAAATTATAAGCAAAATAAAATGGTTGCTTTAGGTTTCTAGGATGTATGGCTATTTGTTATGCAGCAACACATAACCAGACCACCACTTACAGAGGGAGCAGTACCAGTGACGCAGCACCATCCACAACCACCAAACAACTCACTGGAATGACTGACCTGTTGTTTAGGAAAAGTGAGGATGGAAAAGAAACTTCAAAAGGTTTTGTCCAGTAGGATTCAAAGCTATCCAACGACTATACTATTCTCTCTACAACAGAAGTAGCGACAGTAAAGACTTGATATTTATCTTCAACTAAGCTGTAATTGTCCTTTGGACTAAATCTTTCTGTATCACATCAATATTTTAATACTTCAAATCTAGGTGTGCCACCTCTACCTCAGGACAACCTAATCCTCGACCACAAACATCATTCCTAACAATAACTCAGTAAGTTTAAAACCTTCAAATTGTCAGAGGCACTATTTCCACAGAAATCCCAAATTCTAGGTAAAGACCCTTAAGAAAGTGCCATAAACAGTGGCAGAAATCCCTTTTCTCTTCATTAAAAGGCACAAAGCCTTATCTTTCATTCCTTTTGCTTCTTTGGATTATGTTACTTAACGAGCATTCTAGGAAACCCCAGGTTTTACTGAAGGTTGACTTGAAAAAATGCTTCTAAACAATTATGAGAGTTGAGAACATTACTAATTCTGTTTATATTTCTCTTTACCCCAAGAGTTCTGACATATTCCTCAGCCAGCATGACTTGATCCCCATTATGCCCAGAAATGCCTGATCTCAGGCCTTTGTAGCTGGAACTACTCCCAATTTTCTCACAAAATTCCTAGCAAATTGTTCCACAACTGACCTAAAAAGGAAGGGGCACAGTGACCAGGAAACTCTGCCCCACATTGTTTTGGTTGAACCAGGCAAATTCCTTTATCACCTGGCCTTGAACCCTTCCAGAAGAATTCCTTCCCTCTTTTACACAAAAATGTACCAAACAGAATGAGTTGCCTTTGTAGGAATTTGTTCCTCCGTAGACTCAAAATAAATATGATACAGGTCATGTGACATAATGAACCAAGCACGGGCTTCAGAACCAACTGTCTTAAAGTTGTAGCTCTACCATTTTAGTCTATGACCTTAAGCTAAGTTCGTTTCAGAGCCTGCATCCTCTCTGTAAAATGGGTCAAATTCCACCTTCTACCTCACATGGCTATGGTAAGGATTTCACGAGACAAACTACATAAAGTGCACACAGCACAGGGCCTAATCAATGCAAAGCACTCAGTGAATGTCAGTTCCACTCCCTCAAACTCCTCCTATACCAGACCTAAAATTAAATTATATTCAAAACATCAAATACTCAATTTTAATAAGCTTATTTCAAAATTGATGTAACTATTATAACCACCTTAAATGTCAGAATCATTGAATTTTATGTATCCAGTGTAAAATACTTCAGGAAAAATGCATTTAAGAAGCATATTTTAAGAGATAAGATTTAGATAACAGAATGGCATTTAAGTACAGAAGCAACTCAAGTGTCAAAACTTTATTAGAATACATCAAACTCAGAAGTATTCAGAAGAGACATTAAATCCTGGTTCACTAATCTAATCAACCAAAATATACCCTGGGTATCTACTTCATTTAGTTCACTGCCAGTACATTATCAGTATAGCAATGAATAAAATGTCAAAATTCAAACGAACAAAGATGCTAAGTCCATTAAGATGAACTGTCCCATATTCCAATATCCAATAAAATGGGGTTACAAGCCAAGTCACTTAGAAATATATTTTAATTTCTAACTTTTGTTTTAGCAAAGAGGTGAGTAAGAATTTCATATCACACCAGATTAAATATACGGTTATCAGCTTATTTTTATGGACAAGTAGGTTTTAACCTCTACCCTAAATAATTCAATTCCTCTTCACTCTATTACCTGGTTCTATTTAAGGAGCAATATCTTTGGTTCTTAGAGGCTAATTTTGAGACTGTGCTCTGGCCTACCTTCCCAACCTTTCCCATATCAGGGCACACACAGAAAACAGTATCTGTACGACATATGCACATTAACTGAAGAGGTTTCTCACAGCCAGAAATGATTTGTCTGGGAGCACAGCCACCTCTAGGCTGAGGGGATCATTTATTTCAACACATATGTAATCCATTTGTGGCCCCTCTGACAGGAAGCTATGCTAGCCAACCTTTTACATGGTTATCTAGCAATGCAGGAGGATGTCTCCCGTCTACTCCAATGTTCACTAGCTGGAACAAAAGACTAGATATCATTAATCGCTGAGAGGGCTGGGCACAGTGGCTCATGCCTGTAATCCCAATACTTTGGAGGCCATGGCAGGAGGATTGCTTGAGACCAGGAGTTCTAGATCGGCCTGGGAAACATAGTGAGACCTCATCTCTACAATGGGAAAATAACTTGAGCATGGAAGGTAAGGGTTGCTGTGAGCTGAGATAGCGCCACTGCACTCCAGTCTGGGCAACAAAACAAGATCCTGTCTCAAACAAACAAATCACCAGCAGCATCATCTGGGAATCCAAGATGCCATTCCTCTGACGATCTACAGTTCATAACCATCAATCCTCTGAGGCCTATTAGAGAAAACAGATGCTGAAATCCTTATTTCTATCCCATGTAGAATTATCTTGTCCTACTGCCATTCTATAACTCCAGGGAGTGACCAGTCAACAGTTCAGCATGAAGGAACCTACTGTGAATTAAATTAAATGTAAGCGAGAAGTATCCGAAATAGCTGGTCTGAGCTGAGGTGGCAGAAGAGCACTGATGAGTGTGTACAAGGAACAGTTAACTGCTTAAAATGAACCCTGACCCAGGGTCTATGATCAGCTTCTACTTGACGAAAAATGTCCCCAAGGCTACTTCCAGCTCTCTAATTTCAAGGTTTCCCAACAGAAAAATAATTACGATAGATAAGTATTACACTTCAACAGCCTTGGATACATTTGTAATACCGCAGTGGAAGGGAAGTTTGGAGTAGGCAGACAAATAGCTTGAAGTATTATCTTATATATTACTGCTCACACAATTAAAAAGTTAATTTTTTTGTATGTTCTTCCCTGAAGATACCTGATAATATAAAAATATCTTTGTACAAGGGTATTAACTGCTGCATTATTTGTAACTACAAATATTGGAAACAACCTAAATGCCCACACACAGGAGACGGGTTGAATTCACTGTGGCACACCTGCAAATGAAGTACTAGAAGCTGTTTTAAGAAAGAGAATAAGGAAAATTCCTACAAACATGGAGTGACATCCAGGATAGACAGCCAAATGAAAAAAACGAAGTCCAAAAGATGTATTTAGTTTGCTATCTTTTGTGGGGGGGGGGGCGAAAATACCCATCTGCTTTCTTTACAAAAAGAAACACAGGAAAGATCAATCAGAAATTAATGAAATCGGTTATCTACAGGGGGTGGGTAGGAATGAGTGGCAGGCATTAGTAGTCATACTGTTTAGTACAGCTTTTTGTATAGTTTTAACTTTTGGAACCATGACAATGTTTTATATACTCAAAAAGCAAAATAAAATCAGTAAGGATGAGATTTTAAAAATCTAAACTGGGGCCAGGCACGGTGGCTCACACCTGCAATCCTAGCACTTTGGGAGGCCAAGGTGGGCAGATTACTGGAGGTCAGGGGTTCGAGACCAGCCTGCCAACATGGTGAAACCCCGTCTCTACTAAAAATACAAAAATTAGCCAGGCATGGTGGCCCACGCTTGTAATCCCAGCCACTCAGGAGGCTGAGGCAGGAGAACTGACTGACCCCGGGAGGCGGAGTAGTGAGCCGCGACTGTGCCACTGCATTCCAGCCTGGGTACAAGAGCAAAACTCCACCTCAAAAAAAAACAAAAACAAAAACAAAAAAAACCAAAAAAAAACTAAAATGGAAATCAAACACAAACAAATGAACAAATTTTATGTCAAATAAGTGTATTAAAAGGGAGACTAAAACTAAACCAAGTAACTTTTTAACATAGTACTTTTTTATGTTGTCAGTATACAGACAAAAAGAACTGTAAACAAGTTTGAACTCTAGTTATAAGGGGTTTTCTTTACAATGGTGTGGTTCTTACAATTCTGGAACTATATTCTCTGATTATAGAATTGAGCAAATGAGTACGTACTCGTAGATAATGGGAACCAGGTTCTTACTGTTGGAGAAAGGTGTTACAAATATGAAAGGGGGCAAGACGAGGCCTGTGGTGTTGAATGAAATTGTAGGTATCAATGTAAAATCATGGTGATAAACACACAAATACACACAGACATAAACAGATGTAGATATGTTTATTTATTTACTTATATTCCTTAGCTCTACTGTGCTGAGAGATTTTAGTTTATAAACATTATTCCCAGCCAGAAAGAATGAGGGCTACTTGGAGAAATGGCTAATTCCTAGGCTGGAACAGGCTAAGTACAAGATGAGCCTGGAACATCTTATGCCAGAAAGTAAGAAAGGGCTCAAAGAATGATGGCGCGTGTACAAATTACAGCTTAAGGGTGCTCCCACCAGCCAAATATAAGCTAATTTGAGCCTCGAAATAAATAATAAGAGTACCTTAGAATAAAAAAAAAATCGATGAGTCCTTATTAAGTAAGCAAATTAATAGTAAGCAGGAGAGAAAGTTCTTTCTTACAGTAGAATGCAAACTAACGTGTAGAAGAATTATGAGTCAGAAAATCATCACCTTGCAATCATCCTACTAATAACTGATTCACGCAAGAACCATCAATGGATGTGAAACTATTGGATAAAACTTTGGTAAGAAACAGGGTATATACATAATCTAAAAACATTTCCCACAAATTACTTCTTTTTTTTTTTTTTTTTTTTGAGACGGAATCTCGCTCTGTCGCCTGGGCTGGAGTGCAGTGACCGGATTTCAGCTTACTGCAAGCTCCGCCTCCCGGGTTTACGCCATTCTCCTGCCTCAGCCTCCCAAGTAGCTGGGACTACAGGCGCCCGCCACCTCACCCGGCTAGCTTTTTGTATTTTTTAGTAGAGACGGGGTTTCACCATGTTAGCCAGGATGGTCTCGAACTCCTGACCTCATGATCCGCCCGTCTCGGCCTCCCAAAGTGCTGGGATTATGGGCTTGAGCCACCGCGCCCGGCCCCACAAATTACTTCTTAATAACAAAGGAGAAAATAGTAACTTTATAGCCAATTAACCTACCAAATATTACCTTAATAAATTAATCAAAGTTAGTATCACCAAAAACAAGACAGACCAATTCTTGATATGATGTCAGAGAAGACAGAACATTACTTCTGCGGTATTCCTACCAAAAATGCATTAACAGAATCTAATCATGAAGAAACCTCTGAAAACTCAAACTGAACAACATGATTTATGAAATAACTGAAATGAACTCTTCAAAAATACCAAGACATTATGATGTTGGCTGTGGGTTTAGAATAAGGAAAAAAAAAAAAAGCCAAAAGCCAAGACATGAAAAACGAAGGCTGAGGAACTACTGGAGATGAAAGAAAACTCAAGAGTTATGACAACTAAATATAACACGTGATCCTTGATTAGATCCAGGGTGGCTGGGGAAGTAAACAGAAAGGAGTAATAGCTATGAAGGCCATTGTTGGGACAATTGAGGAAACCTGAACATGGAACGTGCATTAGGTAACAGCATTCTATCAGTATCAAATGTCCGGACTTGACCAATATTCTGTGCTGATTGAAAAGAAAAACCTGGCCAGGCGCGGTGGCTCATGCCTGTAATCCCAACACTTTGGGAGGCTGAGGTGGGCGGATCACGAGGTCAGGAGATCGAGACCATCCTGGTTATAACACGGTGAAACCCCATCTCTACTAAAAATACAAAAAATTAGTGGGGTGTGGTGGCGGGCGCCTGTAGTGTCAGTTACTCGGGAGGCTGAGGCAGGAGAATGGCGTGAACCCGGGAGGCGGAGCTTGCAGTGAGCTGAGGTCGCACCACTGCAGTCCAGCCTGGGCGACAGAGTGAGACACCCTCTCAAAAAAAAAAAGAAAAGAAAAGAAAAGAAAGACCTGTTCTCGGGAAAAAACATAACTATGGATAAAGGAGTGTTATATCTGTAAATTAATTAGGGGAAATATATAAACAGAGGGTACATATATACATGATAAAACAAATGAGGCAAAATGTGAACGACTGGCAAATCTAAGTACACGGAAGTTCTTTTTACGTACTATTCTTAGCAGTGCTTCTGAGTATAAAGTTATATCAAAATCAAAAGTCTTTTTAAATTTTGAGATTAAAAATCTGTGTTCTTTACTTCCAATTAACAGTTTTTAAAAACTAAAACACAAGGGAGAAGGTTAAATTACCAATGTACAGAGCCAAAAATCTTATAAACCTGGCACTAACTTCCCTTCATTAACGAACGATGAACTAGTCCAATAAAAGTATTAAAACGCATTAACTGCAGTAGTCCCAATGACCTTACAACTTTCTTTCGCAGGCATACATCTATCCAAAGTCTGGCCTGTGGTCGGGCTTTCCAAGAAAGGTCGAACCCCCTGGCTTGCCTATTTTCTCTGCTAACTCTGATAATAGCAAAAATATTTTGTTCTGTTTATCAGAGAAGGTAAACCTGAATATAACTTTTATTCAAATAATGTAAAATTTCAGTTCAGTGATTTAACTCTGAGTAACTAATAAGATGCATTTCTGACAGGGCAAAACATTTTGCCCTAAAAACTGGATCACAAATGACATACATTTAAAAATGGACACCAAACTAAACGTGGCAGACAAATTCTCACTTAGCTCCTCTCCCACCTAAGACCCACTTAAATGACAATAAAGGAAAAAAATAGATACAAACCCACAAAGATAAAAAGAACATGTGAGGTAACCAAAGCAGACAAAAGATTTCAACAGGTTTTTGGAAGTGAGAAAGAAGTTAGGGGAGCAATAACAATCTTAGTAGTGCAGAGGAAGCTACAGCCTAAGTGTCAGCCAGGAAGAATGCAGATGGGAGGAGCTCTAGGTACAGGGACACAGCAGGCAGCAGGTAAGGACATGACTGAACACGAGATTAGGGGCTCTAAGGACAACTGAGTCATGGAACTTCTGCAATCTGATCTCAGAACATGAGTGGCCAGGTGCACACCTCCCAGAGGGAAGACCGAAAAACTCAATGGTACCAGAAAAAATTCTCAGCACAGATATGAGTGTCTTCCTCCAATGAAGAAGGTGACTTGCTCCCCACCTCACAGTGAAGCCGACTGTGGACAAGCTCCACCCAGTTACAAAGCTTTTTATAAGAAAAAGTTCACTGTTATATGAAAAGACAAAGACAAAACAGATCTTTACAGAAAATCTCCAATCTGAAAGAATCATTTTAAAAAGAAAAAGATGAACCCAGGACAAATAGAAACCACACAGGGAGCACAGCAAAACTTCAAAACCAACACACTCTGAACTGCTGGAGTGGTGAGTAGATAATGCAAAACAATAGCAAGAGGATATGTGAAAAAGGAATGACCGGGAAACGAGAAAGAGCTCTTAAAAATTTTAATTACAATGATCAAAATTCAACAGAAGGGAGGTAAGAAAAAATATCAAGGAAATATACCAGAAACTAGAACCAAAAGGCAAAGAAATAAGAAAATCAGAGACTCCACCCGGGACACCCAACATCCAACTAATAAGAGTTCCAGAAAGAAAAAAAGAACAAATTGGGGGATATAAATGTATGCGGGGAGGAGCACACTATCAAACTTATAATGCAAAAAAATGTCTTTTAACTCAAGGATGTGAACCTCTACATAAAAAGTCCCTTCAGGCCGGGCGCGGTGGCTCAAGCCTGTAATCCCAGCACTTTGGGAGGCCGAGACGGGTGGATCACGAGGTCAGGAGATCAAGACCATCCTGGCTAATCCGGTGAAACCCCGTCTCTACTAAAAATACAAAAAACTAGCCGGGCGAGGTGGCGGGCGCCTGTAGTCCCAGCTACTCCGGAGGCTGAGGCAGGAGAATGGCGTGAACCCGGGAGGCGGAGCTTGCAGTGAGCTGAGATCGGGCCACTGCACTCCAGCCTGGGCGACAGAGCGAGACTCCGTCTCAAAAAAAAAAAAAAAAAAAAAAAAAAAGTCCCTTCAGTTCCCATTAAAAATAAAAGAAAATAAAAGAAAAACTACCCATGACCAGACATATTTTGAAATTTCAGAATACTGAGGATAAAAAGAATACCCTAAAGAATTCTAGGAAAAAGAATAAAAGGACGTATATGAAGGAGGAAATCAGGAAGGCATCAGGTTTCTCAACAGTAATACTGGAAGCCTAGAAACAAACCAACAATGCCTTTAAAACTCTAAAGGAAAATTATTTTCTTACTAATATTCTCTATTCAGCCAAGCAATCAAGTATAAAAGTAAAATAAAAATGTCAGACTTGCAAGGGGTCAAAAATTTACCTCCCTTAATGTGCCATGGAATTAAAGAAAAAAAAAATTTACCTCCTGTGAGAAGGGAGCTTGATGTACTCCAGCAAACAATGAAATAAACCAAGAAAAAGAAGACATGGGATCCAAGAAATAAGCGATCTAATATTATAAGAGAACAACAGAGGGAAAAACAGGATAAAAACCGTCCAGTAGTAGGCCTGGAGAACAACTATTTCAAATGAGAGCAGAGGTCAGAGGGCTCTGGAAAGATGTTTAGAAAAGAGTTAGTGCTTGGAGATTATCTAATCTGTTGAACGGGTTGGAAATAATATTCATAGACCTCTGACAGGTTTAAAGGAACATTTAAGAGAAAATGTGTGTAAGGTAAACTAAGTAATTTTTAAAAGACGCAATTATTAACTCATGAAAAAATGAAATGTTGGACAAGAAAGAAAAATTAATCACTATAGTAACCAAAATATGTAATCTAATTATATTGGGCAGTGGAGAGACCGAAGGGCAAGCAGTGCAAACACTGAAGTCTTCATTTACCACAGCAAGATATCAAGGAGTAATACCTAAAAATGGCAAATTAAGAAATAACAGAGCATTGGTTAGAATTATGCAGGTAAATATGAGACAGAAAGCTAAATAGAGCTTACAGAGATTGTCTGTGGACAGCAGGACTGAGAGTGGAGGCGAGGAAGACTACAATTCTATTTTAAGCCCTTTGATACTATTACCTGTCTCTTTATATTTCAGAAATGTGTATTACTGTTCTGAAAACATGCATTGATCTTCAAATAGTAAATTGATGTAACACTCATATCAATTCATGAAATTGCTCAATTTTTATCTTTTTTATAAAACAGTCTAAAATATATTACACAGCATAAAAATTAGAATAGCAGTTTATCATTGAGGGTCAGACATCTACTGAATTCCTTATTGCCACTATAGAGTTAATGATATGTGTCCTCCACTAGCAAATGTAATTTCAAAGCTGGCCAAAATTTGTCATCTATATGTTAAGAGATTCAGACACCTACAGAGCTGAAGAAGAGAGGGGCATCTGGTCCTGCTGACTTCCCACACAGAGGCAAATTCTGTCCAAGGGGCTGCCCCCAACCCCCAACTGGCTCTAGCATTTTATTCTATTTTTAAATGGATTCCTTACGTTTTCACCATGAATGGAAACAACATATAGAAACAATGTATTGTGAAACAACATATTCTCAAAAACTGTAATGCAGTAAACAAATTTGTTATGATTCCTTCTACCACAAATTCAGACTTATTCAGACCTATTTTGGTGAAAAACACCTAATGAAGCTATTACGCTACTCTTGATCTTCATTTTAAATACTGGAACTGTGCTCCTCCTACTTCTAAATGAGGGGAAAGGACAGCGGGAGGAAGGATTAAAAACCACTCAAGCCAAAGCAGATTACTAAATCAGAGTTAAAATGGGCCATTTTTGCCTTTGGAAGACCAGACACAAATATCTACAAAAAATTATTAGGAGCTCAAATTGTTTCAAAAATAACTTTCCCTCTTTCCCTATGAAGCTGATCATAAAGAAATTAAAAACAAAAGCCATGAACTATTTAAAAATTCTGACTTCTAATATCTTCATTTATTTAATACAGCAAGATCTGATGCAATTCCATGCTGTTGCCAACAACCTGAGTAAGCACGTCCATGGTGAAACAGTAGTGGCACTTCAAAAGACATGAATCAGGTCATAAATGTAAACACCACTCAACTATTATTTCAAAATAATAGTTGCAAGTGTATGCAATATAAGAAAAGACTCATATATATTTAAGGAAGCACCCCCTCTCACAAGTAAATAAAATAATTGAGAGGTTTAGGGACCTCTTAATATCAAATACTTTCCTTGAAGAACAGTAGGCTTAATATCTGCATTGTATAATTCTCTTCCTCATTCTCTATGGTTATGTAATAAAGGTTAACACTAAAGTGCAGAGTGGAGGGGGAAAAGTACGGCACTTGTACTTACTGGGAAACTCTTTATTCTTTTAAAATCAATGGGACTTATTTTGAAGAAATAGAAAAAAGAAATACAAACTTGGCAAACACTTATACTCTGCCCAAGGGTTAGATAATCAATATTTCAGAAAATAGGCACTTGCAAACTCCAAAACCATTAACTATTCCAGTTTTTTAAAATAGCTGTTCTAATTATTTAACCAAAACCAAGAGTCAGAATTTTTTTTACAATCAATAGATAGAATTTTCAAACATGACCCACATTTTCCCAAAAATCTGTATTATATATTCAAAGGAAAAAACTAGAAATACATATATTTTTAAATGAGGCTCTAAAAAAACTACATATAAACAAAACATTCAAAGTGCATAAAATGAAACTAATGCATTTAAGCTCTCAGAATTAAATTCTCAGAGCACCAATGTTGAGGTCTAGCAGCTACTTCATATACTTAAGGTGAAGTTTGATCCTTCAGTTGTTAGAAAGCAACTTCTCCAATGCTAAAGTATCTCATTATTAATATCCAAAATAATTCCCATGGAAATAAGAGTTAATTTCAATTAAACCAAAGAACATTTTACTGTGTGCAACTAAAATTAAAATGTGCTCAATCCGCAATTTTTACAATTGTTGGTGTCACAGTCTCTATATTACACAGTTATTTTTTAAATGCCTAATATCATAGTAGAACATTTTTCTAACATGTTGTCTATCAATTATCTCAGGGAAACATTCCAAGTCAGAAATTTGTTTTCTAGAAATTTCAACTTCATCTTCAAAAACTTTAGTCAAAATAGTACCCCAACATTGTGCAACAAATGTTCAAAACAAAGTAATGAACAATTTTAAATCTATTATTTAAAAAAGAAAACCCACCCGGCCTGGTGGCTCACATCTGTAATCCCAGCACTTTGGGAGGCTGAGGTGGAAAGATCACTCAGAGTCAGAAGTTCAAGACCTGGGCAACATCGAGACTCCATCTCTATAAAAAATTGAGAAATTAGCTGGGCATGGTGGCACGTGCCTGTAGTCGCAGCTACTTGGGAGGCTGAAGTGAAAGGATCACTGAAGCCCAGGAGTTCCAGGCTGTAACGAGCTATGACTGTACCACTGCACTCTAGACTGGGTGACAGAGTGAGACTCCATTTCCAAAAAATAAATAAGTAAGCAAAAATAAAACCTGACCTTGGTCATCAAGGACAAAGATTTAAAGAAGCTAAAACAATAACTGTACTTTCTTATAATCAGTTAAATTAAACCTGCAGGAATATGATGGTTAATTTCCAGCCTGCTTTTTCTGGTGATGAGGCAGTACAAGAACAGTTTATAAAATTAAGAGTCTTCAGGGTGGGTGAAGGATAAACAGGCAAGCAATTTCTACAAAGGCTGTCTTAAACCCAGCTAGAGCAAAGAAAAAATAACAGGAGAAACTTCTACTCAAAAATGGAAACAGCTCACACTGATAGAGCTACTGGATTATAAAGCAGAGTACAAAGTCTCCAAATAAAATCTAGTTGGTTACAATATCTTTGATATAACCTGGCTTATCTTAAAAATAAACTCTCAATTCCCTCTTCAAAATGTCTTATAAAATTATATTAGCTAGCGTTTATTAATTTTTAAGCATCTAGCTAACGCAAACACTTAAGACAACTGCAAATTTGATTTTTCAATATCCAAGTTTAATTTAAACAGTTTTCAAAATCTGAAATTGCCTTCCTAAATTCATCTGCATTGTATATAGCCATAAAGAGCACATTGAAAAGATACACTTTTCCTTGTATCTTAAGAAAGGGGGAGGCCAGGTGCAGTGGCTCATACCTGGGATCCCAGTACTTTGGGAGGCCGAGGTGGGTGGATCACGAGGTCAGGAGTTCAAGACCAGCCTGGCCAACATAGTGAAACCCCGTCTCTACTAAAAACACAAAAATTAGCCAGGCGTGGTGGTGGGCACCTGTAATTCCAATTAATCAGGAAGCTGAAGCAGGAGAACTGCTTGAACCTGGGAGGTGGAGGTTTCAGTGAGCTGAGACCATGCCACTGTACTCCAGCCTGGCCACAGAGTGAGATGTCATCTCAAAAAAATGAAGAAGAAGAAGTGGGGAAATCTATTTTAAGATCTGCAGTTATTGGCCAGGAGCAGCAGCTCACACCTGTAATCCCAGCACTCTGGGAGGCCAAGGCAGGAGGATCACGAAGTCAGGAGTTCAAGTGAAACCCCGTCTCTACTAAAGATACAAAAAATTAGCCGGGCATGGTGGTGTGTACCTGTAATCCCAGCCACTCAGGACCTGAGGTAGAGAATTGCTTGAACCCAAGAGGCAGAGATTATGAGATCACGCCATTGCACTATAGCCTGGGCAACAGGGTGAGGCTCCATCTCAAAAAAAAAAAAAAAAAAAAAAAAAAAAAAAAAAAAAAAAAAAAGAACTGCAGTTATTAGTTTTTATGGTCTAAAGACTGTAACTAACTTTTACAGGAAATACAATTGGAAAATCTTAGAATAACTAAATGGAATCAACAAAGTACACTGAAGATTTCAAATAACCTCTGAGCTACTGGAAGCAAATGCAAAATTCTATACCTTAAGAATTCTCTCCTTCCTCCACCCTACAACAAACCACCTCCAAGAAGAATCTTCTCTAACAGAAACAAAATGAAAAAATAAGGGGGGTGGAGAGACTTCAATAACTGAAACCCATTTTTAAAATAACCAAAAGCTAATTGCACTTTACCCATAGCTATAGTGAGGAAGCTGGTTTATTATGTCCGAACTAATGCAATATAAATTTCGGCTTACCAAAATATTAGATCTGAGTATAACAAAGTTGACATTTAAAATAGTTGTTTCTTCCAAACTATATCACCAATTCCTTGTTCTAACTTGCCAGCACTTTCAATATTAAATTGGGTGAGGGTGGTAATAAAATACCACCAATATTTTAAAATACCAATAAATACCAAATAAAATACCAATAATTTTAAAATAAGTAATTTTTGAGATGTGGAATTTAAAATATATTTTCATATCAAAAATCTTCAAAGGAATTAAAGTACGTGCTCCAAACATTTTATATTCGTTAAATTGTCAAGCATTAAGATACTGAAAGACAAAATGAAGACTCCTTTTTTTAAAAAAAAAAAAAAAAAAAGCAAGCTAAAAGTCTGAACAAAATTAGAGTTTAAGCTTTGGGCTATCTTTAATACCCCCAAGCATCTTAAGCAACTCGTAACCTTTGTCTCAGTTTCATAATCAATAAAACAGGAAAAACTATAAGAATGCATAATTAATTAAATTAGTCAGCATTAAATGCTAGCAAACTGCTTTGAAGTTACTTTATGTTGTTCTCAGTTCTCCTCCTACTCAGTAAAACCAATAGATGAGAAAACATCTGGAATTACTACAGATAATCACATCTGCAGACTCACAGCAGTTAAAAAGATGATCTCTACAAATTTCTAAGCCAAACTTCATTGAACAACCCCAAAGATTTTAAGATACAACTGCAATGAATAATTTTAGGTGAATTTCTTTTCAGTCTCAAGGATACCTATTCTTACCTACATTCTCAAAACAAACCACTACACAGGAATCTCAGAGCATCTTGACGGGTCTTGGCACAAGACAATTCTAGGTAAGATTAGCAAGCTGTTACTGTTGTTAATGCTATTCTCAGCATTCTAAACTGTCAATCAAAGTAAGCTTAATCACAAATACACCCTCCAAAAAGTACTAGCCCCTACTGAGAACCCATCAAAGTACTTCCTTCCAAGCCATCTGTCCAGGAAAGCTCTATTAACACACCTAGAATGCAATTGCTCTCCTGTATAAAGAGGCAATGCATAAACATAAAATATAAAAACATGTTAAACAGCATATCTTTTCCACTTCAAACATTGATAATCTACCAACTAAATCTATTTATTTTAATGCCTTGGTTGAACACAAACCTCTATTTATATAGGTCAGAGACTGCAGCTTAATCAAAGGAGACTAACATTTTGTTTCCAAAGAAGGAAAAATATTAAAAACAAACAAGCTCAAGATGCAGAAAAAGCTCAAAAGGGGAAAAAAAAGAGCAGGTTAGGTTAGGGGAAATGTTCATGTTAATTAGTCCCTGATGGAAGAGGAACTCAAATTTTAAAACAGGAATTTAAATTGCTCACTGAGCTACACACTAAATTACTCATTGGTCTATTCACTGAGCTGCAAACACTATAAAAACATAAGTATTTGTAAATCTAGCTTGAAGGATCCAAAATCAATCTTTTATATTCCAGTGGAGAAGGAAATTATATAAATTTCAGTGAGGACAAAGTAGGCTGTTACACGAGTCTAAGGCTAATGGTGTACAAGCAAAGAATGAGGAGAAGAAATTATTTTGAGGATAAATAACAGGAAACCACACCAGAGTTCGAATTCTTCCCCCAACTCCATCATTTCTTCTGCTTAGACCATGAAGGATGTTCTTTGTACACTATTAAGCATATTACTAGGGAAATAACTTCTGATCAATGTGTCAAAACTTCCTCACAACAAGGAAATGTTAAGCTCAATCTCTATACTGCAGCCTCTTTAAACAAAACACATACATGGAGCACATTCTAAATTTCACACATTTCACATCCATGACCAATGATTTAGAGATTCTGGAAATAAGCTGAGCCTGCTTTAAGATTCTGGCGGATGAGGTGGGGGAGGAATACTGCAGAAAGACTAGAAAGACATTTGACTTAAGCTTTATAAATATTACCAAAAAAAACTTAAATTCTTCAGAAGGATATATAAAACTCAAATACTAGTTTTTAGAATTAATGTGAAAAAAAAAGTATCACCTGTCCACTGATTTTTAACTACCCCATCCACATTTACAACTAAATTGTCCACCTGCCCATCTATAAATACAGACTACCAAAAGAACACAAATTCATTATGATAACAACACTGCAGATGGTCACTTGCTCACAATCCAGCCAACATTTACTGACTAAAATACTGGCAGTGCGGGCTAGTGAAAGCATTCTGGGGGAAAGCTCACTCTGCATTTATTTTCAACATAAAGACCCTGCCAGACACATCTAAGTGAAAGTTCCTTTATTTATTAGGCAAATATTTACTAATTGCTCTATTAAGTGTTAGGCACTTAATAAATTCATCATAGAATGTTACTAAAAAGTAGTAAATGCATTTGACCTAATGACAAGCAAATGACTGTATTTAGAAAATTTAGTCCACTGGGCAAACAAGAGTGTTAAATGTAGGTTGTGGAGAAATACGATACAAAATAACCCATCACTCCATCAAGGTTGATGTCTTACCTTTATCACAACCTGATCCGTCCATTACAAATTTATTACCACTGACAACCAATAATCAACACCTCATCCTACTGAATGGATCTCTTAAAAAAGAGTTTATCTCCAGTATTTTGGGTGGAATTATCTGCAATTTTGGGTGCAAAACTGCAGAACATTTACTTGATCTACACTTACTTTTCTTGGGCAGAGTAATATGAGGGCAAGTGTGTACTGAAAACTTAAAGAGGTACTCTCAACTCGTTGAAGAATTAATCAGGGAAAAATCAGCATGCCTATCCTACTAAATATCTCTAATTTAACTGGCTGTTTAACCCAAACCCTCAAGTTCAAATGCTTGGTCTTTGGCTTTCCTTAGTTATGAAAACACTTGTATTCAGGGCATCTTTTTAAACAATTTGTGTTTTTTCCCACTGGTTAAACTCCACAAAAATAAGGAATGCTCAAGCCTCCAGCTTCTGAAAATAACTAATCTGGTATGTGCACATAACAAAAAGCTTGAGAGAATGCCCTAGCTTTTATTTAAAACTTTTTCATTTAAAACTAGAATCCTTTAAGCAACAATTAGACAAAAATCAGCCTTTACGTTATTAGGAGATTGCTATTTTCAACATTTACCTTAAACCACATGGATGTATCTTCTAACTAGTTAGCTTCCTGTCTCTCCCCCAGCTACATTAGACTGTTACCTTTTTTGAGAGCAAAGGACTACTAGACCCCATGGTTTATTCCCCAGCTAATACATTTCAAAAACCTCAGGTCTCTACAGAAACATAAACGTTGCTAGCCTTAAGGATTTCTCTAACTTTTTAAAGTTATTGTGATATGAGCAGGTGTCTAACTGTTAACTATAGCTTACACAAGTGGGTTCTCAAAGTGTGGTCCTGGACCTTTGAAAGTTTCCAGAACCCATTCAGGGGGTCCAGAAGGTCAAAACAATTTTCATACATAATATTTAAGATGTTACTTTTGTTTACAGTCATTCTCTCACAAGTATGCAGTGGGGGTGTTCCTGAGGCTACATGATGTGACATCTCAAAAGACTGAATGCAGAAGCAATATAAGAATCCAGCTGTCTTCTATAAAGCTGAACAAAGAGTTACAAAAATGTAAAATGATGCCACTCTTCCCACTAAATTTTTGTTTTGAAAAACATTTATATAAACTCTCAATTTATGTTACGGGTAGTGGGTCTACTATTATTTGTGAGCATATTAATAAATACGTATTTTAAGTTTTTCTCAGTTTTAATTTCTAATAAATATCATCAACAGATACAAGCTACACAAAGGCTCTTTGGGTGCTCAATGATTTTTAAGAATGTAAAGGGGTCCTTAGCACAAAAAGTGTAAGAACTGCTGTAATACACAATTATATAACCTAACACACAGTGCCTTCCATGGATAAGAAGCTCATGTTAATTCTGATTTTTAATTACTTCTTACTTCTTGTAATCTTGTTGAGTTCTGTATCTCCCTGTAAAGCATCATTCAGCATAAAGCCAGTCTGTTCTAGTCCCCATTTAACGGGCTTTGGATATTTAATTATTCAGAGTCCTGTTTATAAAGATGTTCTGACCTCTTGAACAGTGTATACAAGTTTCTCAGAGTTTTCACACAAAAAAATTACCTTGTTCATCCTAATAGCAACCTGTGAAGTAAATACAAAGTATTACCCCCCCCCTTTTTTTTACAGATTATATCAGGAAACTGATACTCAAAGAAAATAGAACTATTTGTCCAATTAGGTACTGCTAACTGGTAGAACCTAGAATGTTGTGGCATTTTGCAATTTGCTTGGCTGTCTTGCTGTGGTATAATTGCAAACTCCCAAAGAAAATAAGGCAAGGGCATTACTTTTATTGTCCCAGTGCCAAAACAGGGATTTTCCCCTCCTGAATAAGAACGTAATCAGACTCAATACCCAGTCACAGTATTATTCAACACATCGGCTACCCTTTTGGTCCCCTACCAAAAAACCAAAAATAAAATAAAATCAAGAGTGTGGGAGAAAAAAAATACGACTATATAACACTCCAAGATAATGAGTTAGTTAAGGACTCACAGATTAATCATTTAATCACTGAAACAACAGGCACGCAAGAACAAGATCAAGCTTAATACAATAACGCTAGATTATATCAACAAATAGATGCCAACAGGTTAAGACGGGAGGCCTACATAAAATGGGTTCAATTCAGAATGTGGACTCACACAAAGTTGCAAAACTCGCTTTATTGGTTCTACAAATTCAAGCAAGTGACTAGAACCAGGCTTGCAAAGCTGTATGTCAGACACACTTTGTTGCAAGATGCAAAGACGCCATCCTACCCCTTGGAGAGAAATCACCCCACACTAGTTTATTCTTGTTATCAGCACATCTCGTTATGCTCCATTTTAACTTATTAAGTTCCTCAAGAGATGCTCAATTTCCTGCATCTCTTTTTCACAGTCAAGTGGACTCCCTGACTGATAAGAGGCAAGACTGACTCACAAGAGGGTATCTGCCACTTCCACTGTTCTTTTCCTTTTTTTAGATGTATGTATGTGCTCAGTGAAGCCATTTTTAAGTTTGATGAGATTTTACCTAGAAAATGCCGAAGTGTGCTAATTGTCCATTTTGTCTTCCTGTAGTTTACTACAGATGAGCCAGAGTAATCCCACCTTTCCTTGTGAGGTAGGCTTTTCCTAGTGTTTACTTTGGTCTTTTTTTTTTCTTCAAATTTCTTTTGAGAAAAAAATAAGTTATAATTATAGCACCACAGCAATAGCTACAGTTATAGCTAATGTACCACCACAACCAATTTGTAAAGCAGTGCCATACACCTTTTTTGTTGTTCCATACTCAACATTCCGACAGATTTACAGGTAAAAGCTAATTTACATAAGTTTCTGCATCCTCACAAAAGAACTGCAATATTGCTCCGTGAAACCAATTAACCGTTAATTTTTAAAGGCTTCATACAGAAAAATAAATCTGACTTTACATAAGGCAAGCAAAGCATCAGATGTCTGAGCACGCCAGGAAACCGCAGTTATTTCTATTCCTTATCCCAGAGTATATTTTTCTGTGGACCTACCGATGTTTTTTCCAAGGACATAATCACTATTCAAGTAGTAAGCTGTCAAAAGTGCTAAGGCATTCTCTAAACTATCTTCCCAGCTCCGGCCCACAATGGAACACGTCACAGCTCAATCATACCATTGCCGTTTTTCTATATTTCTTCAAATGAACTTAAGATTTTTGAAGTGCCCAGTTCGAATTGTACACTATTAATACAACCCCAGATAGCAGTGATCATCTCAAAGGTAATAAACAAAGACTAGCGGTGGCACCAGGGCCCTACCAGGAAGTAATCAAAGCCGTGTGGCCGGTGCGATCCTAAGAAGTCGCTCACAGCAGACAATGAGAGGGCACTGAGGCTTCCAAGGGGGCCAGCAGGAGGAGTTAAAACGCTTAAGCTACTCAAAAGCCTTATATAAACCTAATAACTGTTTCACAACACAGGAACTCGGGAATCCCAACGCAATTTCGGACAACCCAAAAGGTCTGAAAAACAAATTCGAGCCGTCCCCTCCAAAGCAGCTGTTGGCTCAGCCTCCGAGCTTCTCAGCCCGCAGCCTGTTTTCAAACTTCACCCTTCCTGACAGATGAAAGACCCCGACCTCCGCCGCCCGAGCTTCGAGCGCCTCTCGGGGTTTCGAGGTGCCCGAGCCTGCGGAGAAAGGAAAGGAAACCCGGGCTGGGGTCGGCGGCGGAGAGGGGCCCGGCGCGTCCCGCAGCCCAGACAAAGCTGCGCCCGGAGAGCGGCGCTCTTCCCGTCCTGTCCGCGGAGAAGCGCGGTGCGGGCCCCGCCACACGTGCGGCCGCCCCTCGGGGGCCGGACACCCGCCCCACAGGCGACCCCGCGACACGGACGGGCACAGCCCCCGGCCACGGCAGGGCGGGGCAAGGGCGCGCGCAGCGGGCCAGGGTCCCCGCCCGCCGCTGCCCCCACGCGCTCCAGGCCTCCGCGGACTCCCGCCCCTCGCGGCCCTCTCCTTCGCTGGCCCGGCCGTCGGGCCTCGGGAAACAAAGGAGCCGCCGCCGCTCCCGCCCGCGCCCGCCTCATCGCATACCCTCCCCAGCCCGCCGGGCCCGGCTCGCCCTCGCCCCTCTCCGGGTCTGCGCGCCGGCCGCCTGCGGCCCCTAGACGGCAGGCCCGGCAGAGCCGGGGCCTCGGGTGTGCGGCGGGGCCGGCCCGTGGCCGCACTCACCGCTGCAGCACCAGGACGACGGGGAGCCGTTGGGGAACTTGGCTGCGTCCGGAGCGATGCAGACGCTGGAGCTCAGGTGTGGACACTCCATGGCCACGAGGAGGGCGGCTGGGAGGACCGCGGCTCCAAGACCCGGCGAGGTGGGGGCGGAGGAACTCCGGAGGCTCCGTCTGGGGTCGCTCCTAGCCGGGCGCTCGGCCGACGGCGGCTGCGTCTCGAGCCCTTGCGTCAAAGAAAGCACGGGCTTCCGGGCGCCGTGTTTTCTCGCCCGCCGTCTCCCGGCGCCCCGCTCCGTAGAACGTGTAACTCCGAGATCCGGGTTCTGCAGCCACCGCTAGACTGGAGGCTTCCGCCTTCCCAGGCCGGCCCCTCCCCGCCCCGCCCCCGGGCAAGCCCCGCCCCAGGGCCCGCCCCCGTCCACCCTGCGGGGTGGGGTCCAGGGGCGCTCCAGCTGGTAGCGCAGAGTCCGGCTGTGCTCCGAAGTGACTTCCCTAGTCACTCCGCTTCCCCGGCCCCGGGAAGGGTGGGGCGCCGAGTAGGGCACCCCGGGCCGTCCGCGGCGTTTCCTGCGGTGGGTGGAGGAGACTGAACCTACGTGGTGCGGACCACTCCGTGGCTTCGTGGCTTCGTGGTAAAAATCCGGCCGCTCCAAGAACATTAAAACCTCTCGGGCAGACAGGCGCTACGGCCCTCATTTTGTACACGAAGAAACAAGCTGGGGAGGCCAAGGGCCTGGCCCCGGGGGAGGCGGGCAGCGAGTTTCATGGGTGCCAGGGCAGTCCAGACTTAGCGTTCAGCTCCTTGCGGCAGGTGCGATCCGTAGCCCTTTCTAGGTTCTGAACACGTGGTGTTAGCCAGCCACCTACATGCTGCGTGGGCTGGGCCCACAGGGGCGCCCACAAACCCGCGTTCAAACCATGTCACTATGACTCACCATCTGCGTTACCTCCAGGACATCGTAGGACTTACAAGCGTGGAAGTTCAAGTGAGATTAACGTAGCCTGGGATTGCTGGGCAAGCTAAACTCCCCATTACCAGACTAAGATAAGAAGGGAAGGGATCTAGCATTTGTTAGACACCTAAGGCCTCCCAGCCAGGCACTTCACATACCGCATTTAAGCCTCGTAACAGCCAACCAGCTGTTACCATCCCCTTTTTCCCGCGGGGGAAACCGAGTCTGTAACTTGTTAATCTGTATGGAGATTGGATCCCTGACGCTCTGACCTCTTTTTAGTAAGGGATTAGGGAAGAGGGCAAGCCTCCAGGGGCCGCTAGGGCTGGCATACCCTGGATGGAGCCTGCGATCTCACTGGGGCACTTGAGGACGTCCGGGGCTATTACAAATATTGCTTCCAAGTTGGGGCTCCTTGTAAAACCCGGCGAAGGAGCCTCGGGGCCAGAAGGCGAGCAGAGGGAGGGGGAAGACTGATGTGGCAATCCTGCGGCCACGGCGAGAGGAGGAAGGAAGGTCAGGAAATGATTAACCGGGCAGGGCAGTGGTTAGAGCCGGGCACCTCCCCGCAGTGCAGTCCTAGAGCAGCCAGGGCGCCCCGTCAGTCACTTCTCACTCCTCTCTACCTCCCACGCCACAAGTCAGCCTCTTCCGCATAGACCGGTGCCTAATGGTATCCACCCACGGGGGGCACCTCTGCTCATCCTTTCCCGAGAAGTATTTCTGATTCTTCAAAGATCTGCCCTTTTCCAAGTGGTATTTGATTGCTGTTAGAGCAAGCCTTGGCCTGGGATTTTTATGGCAGTGAGGCATTGTGGAAAGTGCGTCTGCCTAGGAAGGCAGGCCGGCACGTGTTCAAATCTTAGCTCTGCTGCCTACTTGATGGCCAGGCTTAGCAAGTGTCTCTAGCCGTTCCAAGCCTTTTCTAGATCTGTAAAACTGGAAGAAGAATACTTGTCTCGCAAGGAACATATTGGAATTCATGACAATTGCCACCACATACTAGGTGGCCAATAAATTATAACTTTGTATTTGTTTTTACTGACACTAGATGAGAGCTGCTTTCCTGGGAAGCAGGAGGAGGAGAAACAATAATATCTGCCCTTGGCTCAAGTTCTTCCACCCATCTCTCCACGTCAACCAATTTGTCTTTAAGGCCTTGCTCCACCAACCTTCTGTTTCCTCTGGACACCCACCCCCACTTAGCATCCATAGCCCCTTGTTCAGCCCTGGAGCATGACCTCACTCAGGCCATGCTTCATACTGGTATGTAATATTTCTTCACCCTCTCAGAGACTCCATTTCCTAATCCCCTAGACTTCAGTTTAAACATCACTTCCTGAGGGAGTCTTTTCCCGACCCTGTCCCACCCCCAGGGTACCTCCCAGTGCGTGATGCCCTTGTCTGCCCCAAAACCAGCTTTTAAAAACACTTCACACACACACACACACACACACACACGCACACACAGAGAGAGAGAGAGAGAGAGAGAGAGAGACAGTGTCTCCTTTATTACCCAGGCTGGTCTCAAAATCCTGGGCTCAAGTGATCCTCCCGCCTAGGCCTCCCAAAGTGCTAGGATTACAGGCATGAGTCACCGTGTCCGGCCTAAAAACACTCTTAATGCATGTAATTATTTGTTTAATGTCTCTCTTCCCCTTGGAGGTCCACAAGGTAGCAAACAAGTCTGTCTGGTTTTCTGCTTTATTTCTAACATGCTGTGTAGAACATGGAGGATGTCCAATAAATAAGGGAATACATGAACAAGTGAGTGTGCGGTGTGTTAGCCATGTCTGCCATGGGCAGGAGCTTAGCAAGTGGCCCAATATTTGCCAATATTTGACCCCTAGAGATGATCTCTAAATTTCCTTTCAGTTCTAGCTTTATAATTTTAATGGGATCAGGAATGTGAAAGTGCTTTGTGTAAGGTGTGAACTATTTTAAGGAAAAAAAAAAAGTTGTATTAGTGACTGGTCTCCCCAGCTAGAATTAAAAACCCTTGGGAGCAGGGGCTCTAAATTAGTCCCAATTGTGATAGTCCCCTGAGGGCAAGCTCTATCAGGCAGCCCAGAGAAGTTGGGCAAAATCAGAGAGGCCCTCCTGGGGCTTTTGCTAGATTTCCCTAAAATAGCGAACTTTCCTGTGTCTTTGAAAGTTTTCATAATAAGAAAATAGTGGAGAAAAAGAAACCCGCAGTGAGTAAATGAGTCAAATGGGGGAAGACCATGATACACACTGGGAAATCTGCCTTTTCAGTCCCTAGTTTCTTCAGCTGCATTTAATACAACATTCGCGTTTTTATTCTTGGCCCGCATCCCTCTGGCACTGAGGAGCTCTGACTTACATCCCAGGGAGCCCTGATGGTGACGAGCCAGCCTCCAGCCTCCAGCTCCTGTGCTCTTGAGTGCGCGGCTCCCGGGATTCCCCACCCAGCCCTCTGGACATCCGGGGGCGGGGAGGGAGGGTGGTTTCCGCGGCAAAACCTGCCCGAAGCGGCGGGCCTGTTTTAAAAGTTTGTATTTTTCAAAGGGGAGGAATGCAAAATTGCAACCGTACTATGAAATGTTTCTCTCTTAAAGGATAATTGTATATATACATGGAAGTGGGATGGGTAATGAGGGGAGGGCGAGGTCATATGTTGCAGGGGAACCACTTCAGGAAAGGTCTCAAGGTTGCCATGATTTTCCTAAAACCTTAAACTTAGGACTTTTGGCGGAATTGATGGTCTTTAACCGACAATTACAAGGCAGACCAGGCCCTGGGGAAAACTAGCTTTGACTGTCCCCACCCAGGGAAGGCTCATTGGCAACATTCCGAGAGATGGCTTAATTATTAATATTTACCGTAGAGATTTTTCTAGGAGCAACGCCTCCTTGGGAAGCCAAAGTTATATCAAGAGGAGTCTTGGTAAGTGTTGGGGGCAGGGAATGGGCCACTGCCACTCAGAGACTCTTCTGCTGCCTGGTTTAATTTTCCTAGTGGCACCTATCTGATATTTCCTTGCATGTTTACTTGCTTATCTATTGTCAGTCTGCATGAGAACAAAGATCTTGCTAGTCCTGTTGGTTGCCTGATTTCCAGCCCCTGGAATACAGCCTGGCAGGCCCTCAGTAACTATTTGTTGAATGACTAAATAAATGGAGAGGGGTGGGTGTGGCCTCCAACCACCCAGTTCTCCCTTCCCCACTCAGGAATACTGGTGGTGTCATTCTCCCCACTACTTCCCATTCAGCCCTTTCACATCGTCTCCCTGCTGGAATTCTTCAGTGGTTCCCCATCTTTTGGATAAAATCCAAAACCCACTGCTCTCACAGGTACCTGGCCCTTCCCTTTTATTATAGCTCTTCTTTTTTACTGTTACACAAGTGCTTCAAATAGTCCCCACATAGAGAATGTGCTTCCTCATACCTCCGTGTCCTCCCCTGTCTCGTCCCTTTCTTCTTGGTCTGCTCCTAGTCCTTCCCCATGAAGCACATAGCCTCTTCTGGGAAGCCCACCGTCACTCACCCAAGCACACTTCTCACATGGTGCTGTTATTTTCTGTTCACATTTCAGTCTCTCTTGGGAATAGGTGTTTTTGGTTTTTTTTTTTTTTTTTTTTTTTTTTTCCATCTGAAAATTCTCAGCACCTAGTTCAGCAAAAGCAGATCTTAAAAAAAACGATTTGTCCACTGAATGTTGTTGGAAGTGCTCCTTTTTAAAGCGATTATAGCAATAATTGTATGATATGGTCGCCTAAGCATTCAGGGAAATGACCTCAAGTATTTGAGAAGAGAAACCTATATTTTATTGGGTCCCAGCTAGGTGCCTGATACTGTGGCACCTAGCTGGGACCCAATAAATACTATGTTTTTTATTTCTTTTTTAATCTTTCTGCTGCCCCTACCCCCCAAAAAACCCTGGGAGATAGATATTATCATCTCCATTTTACTGGTGAGAGAACTAAAGCTCAAAGAATGTTAAATGATTGCACAAATTTACACAATCAATAACTGGTCTTTTATCAAAAAAGGTAAAGTTTCACCCCTCATGCACATGGTCACGTATGTGATTTTGCAGTATTAACACAGGAGAAGCCAAAGTTCCGAATAATGGAGACGCTTAGTGACCACAGGACACAGAGAAGCCTCTGAGTAACTGAAGAAAGATTTGTGTTCGGTGCCATTGCCGTAATTATAAACGGCTTTCAATGCTTTCCTCTTTATCATTGAAGTCTCCTTTTATGAAGGAGATGAGGAGATTTTCTTGTTTAAAGACCCACCTTGCAGATAAAGCACTGACAGATTAAGCAAAACAGTGTGGCTCTAGCACCAAACAACTTATTTGTTTGTTTGTTTGTTCGTTTATTTGAGACAGGACCTTTTTTGCCCAGCTGGAGTGCAATCACAGCTCACTGCAGCCTTGAACTCCTGGGCTCAAGCTATCCTCCTGCCTCAGCCTCCCAAGCAGCTGGAACCACAGACATGTGCCACCATACCTGGCTAATTTAAAAAAAAAATTTGTAGAGATAGGGTCTCACTATGTTGCCCAGGCTGATCTCCAGTGGTGCCCGCCTCAGGCCCCTGAGTTGCTGGGATTACAAGCGTGAGCCACCTTGCCCGGCCCCAAACAACTCTTTGATAGTGAATAAGTCACTTCTCTCTGGGCCCCAATCTTTCTTTCCATCTGTAAAATCAGGGGATTGAACTAAATGACCATTGAGGGCCTTTCCAGAGAGAGAATCCAGCAATCCGGTGATAGTTCACAGTCGTCCAGTGACACCAGCAGAGGCAAGACGGCCTTTGTATGCTGTGGGAGAGACTGCTGTTTACACCAAATCTGCTTTCTTTTCCTCTTGGTTTCCAAACTTGTAATTTCTCAGCTTCCCTCGTAGCTAGGTGTGGCCATTTTAGCCAACGATGTCTGAGCTGAAATCACAAGAAAGCTTTGGCTGGGGCTGGGCGTGGTGGCTCACATTTGTAATCTCAGCACTCTGGGAGGCCGAGGCAGGCGGATTGCAAAGTCAGGAGATCGAGACCATCCTTGCCAAAACATGGTGAAACCCTGTCTCTACCACAAATATAAAAATTAGCTGAGTGTGGTGGCATGTACCTGTAATCCCAGCTACTCGGTAGGCTGAGGCAGGAGAATGACTTGAACCCAGGAGGCAAAGGTGGCAGTGAACCGAGATCGCACCACTGCACTCCAGCCTGGGTGACAGAGTGAGACTCCATCTCAAAAAAAAAAAAAAAAAAAAAAAAAAAAAAGGAAAGCTTGGCTGGGGCTGTGAACAGCTGCCCATGACAAAAATACTTCCATGTCCAGTTTTGTTTATCAATAACACATGGAGGAAATGGGAGAAATACATTAGGCCAGGCCTAGAATGAAACACGGACCTTCTAGGCTTGTAGTCTGCCCTTTTTGTGTTCTCTCTTCAAATAATTCATTTACTTGGCACATCTTGTCTGTGTTCCTACCACGTGCCAGGCACTTAAGATTCAGCAGCTCAGTGCTACATCAGTCTTCCATTCTGTTGACATCTCTTTGCCCCTATCAGGATGGAAAAAGTTGTGGTATCACTTATTTCCCCTTGCTCATTAGTTGCCTGATTAGACATCAGAACCTCTGAGTTTCAGTCAAAGGGCTGTCTAGATTCGGAGCTTTAAGCCTTTTAATTGTGAAAATGACATCATCGTAAAGGGCCTGGCCTGGTGCTTGGCACACAGTAGACCTCCCATAAATGTCTGTTTTCTTGAGACCTTGACAAAGAGGAGGATTGATGTGGGAGGTGGCACAGAAGGTTAGATTTTTGTCCTTTTAGAGAGATCTGAGCTTGATCATTCATTCAACAAAATCACTGTTGCACTAGGCTTTGAGATAGAAGAGTGTGCAACACACAGATTAAGCCTCAAAGGGAAGAGGCAAGGTATAAGACAAACAGACTAGCAAATAGGCAATTGCAACACAGTGTGATAAGTGCTAGGAGGGGAAGTACAGGATGTTTCTTAGCCACAAACAAGGGGCAACTAACCCAGGCTGGTGCGTGGGGGTGGGGAAAGCATCAAGCAAGGCTTCCTGGAGGAAGTAGCATATGACCTGAGACTTGACGGAGACCTAGGCTTTAGGAAGATGAAGTATGGGGAAGGAGTGGGGAAGGGTGCATAGTGTCCCAGGCATACGGAACAGTTTCTACAAAAGCTCAAAGGCTCAGAGAGGATTGAAACTGATAGTCTGGCTAAAGAGTCATGTACAAGGGGATGGAAGGCTGAGAGATGAGGCTGGCAAGGTAAGATGATGAAGGGCTGCTGAAGGGTTGTCACAGAACTGTGAGTAGAGGATTCTGGATCCCAGGACCCTGGCATCTTTCAGGGTGGCATTTTGTGAGGTCCTGGGAGAGGGGATAAGGGGGCAAAGATACAGAAAGAAAGGGGAGACAGAGTAAAGAAATAAACTAACAATTACTAAAAATCTACAAGATGTTCATAGCCTGGGCAACATGGCAAAACCCGTCTCTACAAAGAATACAAAAAGTCGTCAGGTGTGGTGGTGTACACCTGTAGTCCCAGCTACTTGGGAGGCTGAGATGGGAGGATCGCTTGAGCCCAGGAAGCCAAGGCTGCAGTGAGCTGTGATCGTACTGCTGCACTCCAGGCTGGGTGACAGCGTGAGACCCTGTCTTAAAAAAAAAAAAAAAAAAAAAAAAAAAAGTTTGATTGTATTAGTCATCTGAGAAATGCAGATAAAAACCACAGTGCCTACCTAGCTAGAAACAAATAGGCAGGGGTTAGAATGCAGATGTGACTCTCAGCCTCACACATACCTTATCATTACCAGATCTCTCCCAGACTATGTCCCTGAGGAGTTTACAACCCACTGAGAAGGAGAGACTCGTAGACTTTAAGAAGTGAATTGTGATGGGGAGAAGAATCCAAGGCTGAGGGAACCTCCACCTCTGTGTTCCCCTCTTCCTTCCTAACCCTAATCTGAAGTCTCCATTCTTCTATTCAGAATATTCAGCTGATCAGAAAATGAATTTCCCAAACATACAGAACATAGATTTTCATAGTCTCAGACCTTTCAATGAGGTGCTTGATGCATTGGAAAAAAGCGGGCCAAAAGTCAAATATCAAGCAGGCTGGAGTCCTGCTTCTGCCACGGATCTTGGACCAGGAGCCTGACCTCTCCTGAGCCTCCATCTCTAAATGAGAATTAGCTGCTTCCAAAATGGTGACATCCCTACTTTATCTCCCTCAGCCAGATACTTAATGTTTGGAAAGAGACAGCAAGGATTTCTATGTTATGATCAGCACTATTTTCTGAAGTTGCTTTTGTGCATTTGTGTAATCACACCACAGGTTATAAGCATATTTTATAATGAAGTCATTGAGAAAGCTCTGTGCTGACCCCGTTATGAATATTTTCTGGCAGCAATAGCAGGGGGAAAAATATATGTATATTTAACATTACTACTGTCCAAAGAACAATGGTGAGAAAGTAAGGAAAGGGGCTTAGAGCTCTTTGGCCTTTCTCAGTTACCTGTGGGACAGCTGGAGTCTTCCGGCTAGAAATGGAGCCCAAAAGCAGCAAGGCTTCATGGAAAATTATGCTTCCTAAAAGCCCCTGGGGCAGAGCAATTAGAGAACTGGAAGGGTCAGGAGTTTCATAGAGGAGGAAGCTGATCCCAGATCCAGCATCACAGAGTCCTCTGGTCAGCTTCTGATAGCATAATGCTCCTTGCTTGCCAGGTTCTGTGCAAAGCAAGCTACAGAAGAGGTTTTGGGGCTCTGAATTGGCCGTTTTCCAGTGTGCAAACGGTGCAAGCTGATTTTACTGGGGGAAAAGATGGCTGCAGAGGGAAAAACACCAAATGCAGCAGTCAATATAGTAGTTCCCACCATCAACAACCTCCAGACTCATGCCCAGGAGCCCTCTGAAGGCAGTGGTAGCACCAGGATAGAGTGCCTGGTACAGATGAGGCACTCAGGGAATTACATTAATCTGGAAAATAAATGTGCATTAGCAGTGAAAAGCTTACTCTAAAGCTAGTTCTGCAAGGAACTGGGAACAGCTGTTGGCCTGGGGGTGGGGAGGCTGAGAGAAGAGAGGGAGGGGGAAAATTACTCTCTCACCATATACCATATTATTCTTTTTGAATTTTGTACCATTGGTTATCAAAAAAGTAAGCAATATTTTTAAAATTTTAAGCCTAATGTTATTCCCCAATCAGGGAAATTTGCAGGACAATGGGAGGGAGAAAGTGGGTTTTTAGAGTCAAACTAACTTGGGTTTTGACTCCCAGCTAATCCTACTACTTCCTATCTGTGTGTCTGAAAACAAGTTACTTACCTTTTCAGAGCCTCATGCTACTTAACTATAATGGGGAGAATGAGCCTCTGCTGCATTGTGATGTAGGTGAAAGTGATAACAGCAACACTTAGGAGATTCACTGTGTGCCAGGCACTCTTCTGAACGCTTTCTGGCTGTGTGTGGATTCATTTCATCATCAGGACACTACAAGAGGGATATTATTCTTTTCTTCCTCCCCATTTTACATATGAGGAAACTGAGCCATAGAGAGACTAAAGAACTTGCTTTAGTCCTTTAGTTCTTTAGGCGGGCTGTTTACCTCCCAAGCCCAGCTCTTCCTACCTCTACACTGCTGCCTCGAACTGTTAGCATCCTCTTCCTTTCAATTGGGAATTCTTAAAAATGCAGACATTTTCAAGGTCCAAAGAAACGTCTTTCTCATAATGGGCTGTTGGATATGGTCACAGGCTAGTGAGGGCAGTGCTGATTAGGGAATTAGCAAAGCAGGTGAGAGAGAGAGCAGTTCAACTCTAATGAAGTTAAGAATTTTGCAATCAGAGAATGTAATTTAATTGTAGCATAGCACCATCATAGCTCGCTATAACCTTCAACTTCTGGGCTCAAGCAGTCCTCCTGCCTCAGCCTCCCAAGTAGCTGGGACTACAGATGTATGCTACTACACCCGCCTAATTTTTTAAACAATTTTTTTTTTCTTCTATTTTGCCCAGGATGGTCACAAACTCCTGGGCTCAAGTGATCCCCCTGCCCTGGCTTCCCAAAGTGCTAGGATTACAGGTGTGATCCACTGCACCAGCCTATTTTTATTTTGTTTTATTTTATTTTAAAATGTTTAATTATATATTAGAGGAGGATTCCATAAGGTCTTCAGGACTTAGGGCCTCCAAAAACATTAAAGGGTGGAGCAAACTTTTAGTCAGGGTTGCCTCCTCGACCCCCCTCAAATGGGTCCTGGGCTGACTCACCTTCTGCTTATATTGCGGACTCTGTGGTCACCCATAGTAGGTCTTTTTGTGGTTGACATCCTGATACTAACTTGTCTGTGGTCATTTACCTATTCTATTTCTAAGATTGAATCAAAAAACAATCACAGGGCCAGGCGCTGTGGCTTACGCCTGTAACCCCGGCATTTTGGGAGGTCAGGGCGGGAGGATTACTTGAGCCCAGGAATTTGAGATGAGCCTAGGCAATATAGTGAGTTCCTGTCTCTACAAAAAATTTTTAAAAATTAGCTGGGCATGGTGATGCATGTATGTAGTAGTCCCAGTTACTTGCAAGGCTGAAGCAGGAGAATCTCTGGAGCCCAGAAGTTTAAGGCACTCCAGCCTGGGCAACAGAGCAAGATGTTGTCTCTTAAAAAAAAAAAAAAAAAAAATTCCCAGTGACTTGAATGTTCCAGGCAGTTGGTTTCTCAATTTCATTGACTTTTTACTATACTTGGAAAAAAAAGGGGTTTTTTTCCTGCATTTATTTAAGAGTTTCAAAGAAATGAGCCTGAATGGGCAAGGGGTAAGGACACTTTTTTTCCTTAGGCTGAATTGAAGATTCTTCCTCCCCATGTCCCAGAATGGTTCATTTCCTTCCAATTTCCCTTGTGCATCCTCACTACCCCTCCTACTCTAGGACCCTCAGTGTTTCCTTTAGGTCTTTCCTTGCCCCTCAGAATTAGGCCACTCGCCCTTCTGAGCCCCTCCGCAGGCCTTGGAGGGGCTTTAGGCTCAGCCTATGCTCAGAGCACTCCCAGCGCTGGGACCATCCCTCCTCTTCCTGCCCCTCAATTGTCCAGCCTGGCAGTGGACCTTGGCCAAAGAAGAGATGAACCATGTGAAGACCTCATCCCTGCCTCCCACCACCAGTTTTCTTTGCAAGCTTGCATCATCTTTTCCTGCCTGTCATGCTTTATCGATAAGCAGCTTTCAGCAGCTCCTTACTGCCCCCAGAAGCAAGCCCAGACTTTTCCCTGGCATCTGGACTCTCCTCCATTTGATTCTGACTGACCTGCCAGGCTTGCCTCTCTCCACACCCCGACACAGACCTGACTGCATAACAGATCCTGAATGCTGTCACCCTGGCTCCTGGCTCAAGCTGTTTCCTCTGCCTGTTTCTCTCCAGCCTGGGGAAGTTGACCCATCTACCAGGGCCTAGCACGAAGCCCATTTCTAGAAAACTTCAGCACTTACTCATGTTCTCTCTCCTTTCCTTCCCTCCTTCCCTCCTCTCTTCCTCCCTTCTTTCTGTGGAGCTCTCTCTCTCTCTCTCTCTCTCTGTTTCTCTCTCTCTCTCTCTCTCTCTCTCTCTCTCTCTCTCTCTCTCTCTCTCTCTCTCAGTGTGTATTGATCTCCCTCCTCAGCCACATTCCTATGGGACTCCCCTTTTACCTCTGAGACAGCACTTACTTCAGGCTGCTTTGGAGTAGAGTTCTTCATGTTCACACCACCTCCCAGGTTAGAAATTGTGCTCCTGGAATTCAAGAGCTACCCATTCTTCATTCATGTGCATATTGATCATCTGCTGGCCACACCCAGGGTTTTGCACCTGGAAGAGGTTCCTAATAAATGTTTGGCACTTGGTACAGTGGCTTGAGGGACAGAGTGAGCCTTGGCTTTAGCAATGGACAGCACACCTCCTAATGTGTGACCTCGGACAAGTGACTTACCCGCTCCAAACCCCTTAGGTCCAAAACCTATAAAATGGGGCTTAAAACAGTGCCTACTCCATAGAGTGGTGAGGGATAAATGAGATAATGTGCAGAACATGTAATGCACACTTACCACTCATAAACTAGGCATGAGTCACCAGCTTCATCCTACACATACTTTGAGAGATTTACTTTTGCCCTGGATCCTCTGGAGTGGGTACTGGGGAGAAAGTTACTAGGATATTCATGTTGAAAGACAAAGATGACCTCGATGCAGCCTGGTCCTGGCTACAGAAAGGATGGTTAAGTCTGAATGGATTCTAAAGAAATCAAGGGCACAAAGCTGGCAGCCCCAGGCCCTTATAAAAGGTGGGGCCTCTCTCTTCCCAACTAAAGAAATCAGGCACTACCTAGAAAACCAGCTCCTTTAATCTCCTTACGCTAAAGGTTAACACCTACCAGAGTCCCTCCCCAAAGCCATCTTCATACTTGAATGTGAGCCTGAATAATTGGAGTACAGGAAAGGCAATCTGGAGCATGGAGAAAGGGAATTTTCAAAGGAACCTGGCCATTGTGTCTCTGGCACTGAGGTTGAGGGGAACAGAGGCCAGGAGGGTAGTACTCTGGAAAGCCAGGGAGCCCCTCCTGTCATTGAGACACACACTCCGGCCAAACGGACTTCTGCCTTTTCCTTGGATTCCAGGAGCAGCGGTCCTGGACAGGGGCAGTGGAGGGTGAGGTATGGTGGGGAGGGAAGGGTGGGTGGAGCAGAGCAGTATCCTCCCTCTGTCTGGCAACTGTGGTTCTCAGTGTACATTCTTAAATGGGTGTTTTGATAAATTTCAGCCTCTGAGAATGTTGGCAGACCACCAGCTTTTCTCAGGGCCAAGCTCCCTTGAATAAGTCGACATACTTCTGCACACCATCCCCACTGGCCTGTCCACCATCTAGGTTCCTATGATGGAGTGGTGGTGTGGGATTGGAGGAGGGGTGGGGGGATTGAGGCTGGGGACAGAGCAGTTGCTGTGGAAGATTTGAGTCCTGTGTGGCAGCCTTTCCCTTGGAGACAAGATCCTGGGCTAGGCTGTTGGCACATGAATGACTTTTGGACTACAATCTACCCTTTTACAGATAAGGAAACTGGGACCTAAAGAACCCGAGCCAAGAGGAAAACCTAAATCTCACCCCAGTCCAGGGTTTTTGTCCTGTTTCTCTGTGACAGTCCCATAAAGAAATTTTGCTGTGACATGATGCAGGTGTCACATGGTTGAAAAGGACAAATCTGGATTTAACTAGAAAGTGTGAGTCCTGCTTGCTCAATCTCACATTGGAGCCACAACTTGCTCCTCGCCTGACTTGTAGCTTCTCATCCTGTGGTGTGGTGAGGGGTGGGCAGAGGGAGGTAGGACTGGTGCAAACAGTGTCTAGATTTCCTCTCTGATAGACTCCTGGGGTGGAGTTGGAAAGGTCCAAGGTGAGGTGTGAGGGTTTTGACTTGATGGGTCTGCTCTTTTGAGTGCTGGGCAGGTAAGCAGGCATTCCATTCCTCCTTCCCTAAAAGATCTGTAGCCTCTTTAGGATCAGAGGAGGCTGGTGTGCAATGGGAATGCCACTGAGAGGTGGCGCCCAGCACCCATCCAGGAAAAGGAACAGAGTGAAAAACTGATGATGGTAACTCACATGAGTTTAAAAAAAAAAAAAAAAAAAAAAAAAAAAACAGAAGTAAGCAAAGCTGGCATGGGTATGACCAATGGAAAGGCTCAGAGAATGGGGATGTAGAAAGGATTAATGAAACTCTCAGGGGAAATTCATTCACTTAGTCAAGAGTTCTTTAACTGAAACTTACTCTGTACCAGGTTCAGTTGTCGGCACTGGAAAAATCACACCAAGAAGGCTGCAGAGACCCATTGCAAGTGACCCGGGAAGAGGAAAACTCAGTCATGGGCAGACTCCCATTTAAATGGAAATCAGAGTTAAAGGAGGACAGTGGGAAGAATGAGATCTTGAAAAATCCATCAGCAATTTCGGGATGATAACGTCTGCACAGATGATATTTTTTAAAAACCTGGGAGAACGGAGTCAGAGGGAGACACAATTTGAGAGCTACTGTGGCACTCTGGGGACTCAACTAAAGTGTTTGCACCACATGCTGGGGTAATTCAATCACTCAGCAAGCACTATCTGAGCACCTGTGTTTCTCTGGCCACACTTGTCTCCCTGCTGTTCCTTGTCCTCACCAGGCATGCTTCCCTACTCTGCCTTTAATCTACAGGGGCACTATCATAGCTCATTGTAACCTTGAACTCCTGGACTCAAGCGATTCTCCCACTTCAGCCCCCACAGTAGCTGGGACTACAGGCCTGCACCACCATGCCAGGCTTTTTTTTTTCTTTTTTGGTATAGGTGGGGTCTCACATGTTGCCCAGGAGGTCACTATCTCCTGGACTCCAGCCATCCTCCTGCCTTGGCCTCCCAAAATGCTAGGATTACAAATGTGAGCCACCACACCCATCCAGAGTTCCCCCTTTTTTTTTAGGGCTTCCCCCTACTCAGTAGCACCATTGTCTTAGGTCATTTTCTGTTGCTGTAACATATACCACAGATTGGGTAATTTATAAAGAAAAGAAATTTATTTCTTACAGTTCTGGAGGCTGTAAAGTCCATATCTTGTGAGGGCCTTTTTGCTGGTGGGGACTCTCTGAAGAGTCCGCAGGTGGTGCAGAGCACCACAAGGCGAGGGGACTGAGCGTGCTAGCTCAGTTCTCTCATCCTCATCTTATAAAGCTGCTAGTTCCATTCCTGTAGTAACCCATTAGTCCATCAACCCATGAATCCATGAATGGATTTATCCATTTAGGAGAGCAGAGCTCTCATGACTCAGTCACCTCTTAAAGGCCCCACCTCTGAATATTGCTACATTGGGGAGTAAACTTCAACATAAGTTTTGGAGGGGACAAATATTCAAGCCATAGCAACCATTTAGCAAATGCATAAACAAGCTGAAATTGTGGTGACAAGAGAAGGCACATCACTCTCTCTCATTTTTCTTTGTTTTTATTTTCTACTTTTATTTTTTATTTATTTATTTTTTTTGAGATGGAGTCTCGCTCTGTCACCCAGGCTGGAGTGCAGTGGCACGATCTCGGCTCACTGCAAGCTCCGCCTCCCGGGTTCACACCATTCTCCTGCCTCAGCCTCCTGAGGAGCTGGGATTACAGGCGCACGCCACCACGCCCGGCTTATTTTTTGTATTTTTTAGTAGAGACGGGGTTTCACTGTGTTAACCAGGATGGTCTCGATCTCCTGACCTCGTGATCCACCCACCTTGGCCTCCCAAAGTGCTGGGATTACAGGCGTGAGCCACCGCACCCAGCTATTTTATACTTTTGTTATGATTATTTTTTAGAGATGTGGTCTCTCCATGTTGCCCAGGCTGGCCTTGAACTCCTAGCCTCAAGTGATCCTCCCGCCTTAGCCTCCCAAAATGCTGGGATTACAGGTGTGAGCCACGAAGTCCAGTTTATCTCATTCATCATTGTACCCTAGCGCTAGGCACATAGTAAGCATTGAGGAAATGTTGAATGAATGAATACAATTTTTAAGCACTGAGGAAACCTATTTTAAAAATTGTAGATGTTATTATCACAACTTTGTAAAAAGTGCATTTAAAAATGTTTTTAAAATCCTCTAATAAACACCAACAGTAAGCCGGACATGGTAGTGTGTCCATAATCCCAACTACTCAGGAAGCTGAGGCAAAGAGGATAATTTCAGCTTAGGAGTTCGAGGCTGCAGTGAGCTGTGATTGTGCCACTGCACCCCAGCCTGGGCAACAGAGCAAGACCCTGTCTTTAAAAAAAATTGTAAAAAGAAATACCAACATCTGTTGAATGGTGGAGTTCTGGGAAATCTTTTCTTGTTTCTTTTCTTTCCTTCCTTCCTTCCTTCTCTCTCTCTTTTTTTTTTTTTTTTCTTTTGAGACAGAGTCTTGCTGTCGCCCAGGCTGGAGTGCAGTAGTGCGATATCGGCTCATTGCAACCTCTGCCTCTTGGGCTCAAGCACACCTGAGCCTCCCTAGTAGCTGGGATTCCAGGTGCATGCCACCACGCCCTTCTAATTTTTCCATTTTCAGTAGAGATGGTGTTTTGCCATGTTGGCCAGTCTGGTCTTGAACTCCTGACCTCAAGTGATCCACCTGCCTTGGCCTCCCAAAGTTCTGGGATTACAGGTATGAGCCACTGTACCTGGCTTTTTTCTTTTCTTTTCTATATTTTTCCCATTTTGTGTACTATAGTAACATTTTTAATAATGAATAAAGTATATTTTAGTCCCCTCCACACCTTCCTTCCTCCCAAAAAAGGAATTGTGAGAATTACAGTTTACAACCTAATATTTTAAAAGTCTTGTGCCATGTAAAGTATAAATGATGAAGACTGAGAAACCATGAGCTGAACTTTTACAATGCAATGAAATAAAGTTTACCACACTGACATGTTTGACAGTATGCATGAGGATTGTGTAGCTGGGCATAACCAACAGTTCTCATAAAACACTTTGATTGGTATTTCTTGAAACAGCCAAACTGGCCTCTGTCAGATGCTTGGGGAAGGGAGGCAGGAACTGGATGGGGTGTGTGTGACTCTGTTGGCCTCAGAAGACCTCTGGATCTATAAACCAGGTATGCCACTTTGCTGGCAGAGAAGGCCAGGACCTGGGAGCTCTGAGGACCTCCAGCTGACAGATTTGCAGCCTCCAAGTGGAGCTGCTGCTGCTCAGATTTCACAAAGAAGCTTTTCACCACAACAGGAACGGCACGAACACCCCATCCTCTCCTTTCCTTCCCTTCCCGCCTTCTAGATATGGAGAGCTCATAAGGTACTGCCTGAAATGTCATCAATAAAAATGTGTTGGGGCAGCAGAATGATTGCCTTTGAGAGGATTAGAGGAGAGAATATTCATTCACACAACAAATGTTTATTGAGAATCTACTATATGCCAAGCATAAGGGAGGTCCTGTGCATACATGATATCATTTCCTTGCATCAGCCTGATGAAGATGGTATTAGACCCACTATACAGATAATGAAACAGGCTGGGAAAGATTAAGTTAGTGACCCTGAATCACTCATTTAAGTAAGTGGTGGTAGTGGGGAGGGAGGTGGAAAGGGAGGGAGGAGGGACTCAAACACAGCCCTCTCAGCGGTGGAAAGCCTCTCTTCCCACACTGCGCATTGCACCACAGCAGAGGTATCCAGACTTCATGCTTACAGCCTTTGTGACCATCAGCAGCTACTCTGGGTCTCGATCTCCTCGTTTATAAAAACAAAGTGCTTGAGTGGCTCACACATGTAGTCCCAGCACTTTGGGAGGCCAAGGCGGGTGGATCACTTGAGGTCAGGAGTTCGAGACCAGCTTGGCCAACATGGCGAAACCCCCTCTCTACTAAAAATACAAAAATTAGCCAGGTGTGGTGGCGGGCACCTGTAATCCCAGCTACTTGGGAGGCCAAGGCAGGAGAATCGCTTGAACCTGGGAGGCAGAGGTGGCAGTGAGCCGAGATTGCACCACTGCACTCCAGCCTGGGCGACAGATCGAGACTCCATCTCAAAAAAAATAATAATAAAATAATAAAGTGCTTGAGAAAATACGTTTCCCAAGTGTCCCAGCGCTGGGTTCTTTGTCAAAGTGTTTCCTCTTCTTGCCTTTTTCCCCACTGTGATCCCTTTTCGGTGATCCTCTTGCGTTTCTAAAAGCTCTGCCAGACCAATTCTCTGCCGCCAGCGCAGAGCTCCCCTGGGGACTCCGGTCTCTCCCCAGCTCGCCCCCTAGGGGACACAGGTGGTGCTGCGGGAGCCCGGGCTCCCAGTGAGAGTCCATGCAATTGTCAGACCAAGTCAATACAATCATGGGTTTGAATTCAACTTCGATTGCTGCTTTACCTTTAAAAAAAAAGAACATGGATCTAGAAAATATCCAGCCCTTCCCACATTCACCAGGGCAATGCTGCTGAAACATTTAATGACAGGGAGTATTTGTAGCCTGAAGACCTACTGGTTCTATGAGTCATATTTAAAAATGGGATTATATGTTTATATCCTACACCTCAGTTTCTTTTAGGTTCTGTGAGACTACTGATTGATCCAATGCTGATTTTGCAGGGATGCCAAAATGTGATTATAAAACAATATATTTGTCTCTACTTGGTTATTTTTATTAAAATAATCAATTTTTGTTAGGTAATATATGCATGTGGCACAATATCCAAAAATCACTAAGAGGTTTTCAGTAATTATCATATGACCCAGCAGTTCCACTCCTGGGGATATACCCAAAATAACTGAAAAACAGGTGTTCAAACAAAAACTTGTATACAAATGTTCACAGCAGCACTTTGCATGATACCCAAAAGGCAGAAACAACCCACATGTCATCGACTGATGAATGAACAAAATGTGGTTTCTCTGTACAATGGAATATTACTCAGCCATAAAAGGGAAAGAAGTACTGATACGTTCTACAATATGGATGGACGTTGAAAGCATTTTGCTAACTGAAAAAAGACACACACAAAAAAAGGCCACATATCATTTCATTTGTATGAAATATCTTGAATAGGCAAATCCGAAGAGACAGAAAGCATGAGTAGTTGCTGGGGCCGGAGGTAGGAAGGAATAGGAAGTGCTAAGAGCATTGAGTCTCCTTTTGGGTGATGAAATGTTCTGAAACTGGATGCTGGTGGTGGTTGCATGACATTATGAAAGTACTGAATCATACACCTTAAAATAGTTAAAATAATACATTTTATGTTATGTGTATATACCACAGTAAAACAAATAGTACTCTTCTCTATCTTTCCAGAAATGATGATGATGATTATTGTTATTTTGAGACAGAGTTTTGCTCTTGTTGCCCAGGGTGGGGTTCAATGGTGTGATCTCAGCTCACTGCAACCTCCGCCTCTTGGGTTCAAGCGATTCTCCTGCCTCGGCCTCCCCAGTAGCTGGGATTACAGGCATGTGCCACCATGCCTGGCTAATTTTGTATATTTAGTAGAGACAAGGTTTTTCCATGTTGGTCAGGCTGGTCTCGAACTCCCAATCTCAGGTGATCCATCAGCCTTGGCCTCCCAAAATGCTAGGATTATAGGCGTGAGCCACCACACCTGGACTGTAATAATTTTTATTAGTTTGTTTTTTGCCTTTGTTTGTTTATATGTTTATTCTTCAGAAAATTTTAAAGTTTTTTTGTTGTTGGTTAGGTTTGTTTGTTTGTTTGTTTGTTTTTTAGACAGAGTCTCATGCTTCTCGCCTAGGCTGGAGTACAATGGCATAATCTCGGCTCACTGCAACCTCTGCCTCCTGGGTTCAAGCAATTCTCCTGCCTCAGCCTTCCAAGTAGCTGGGATTACAAGTGCCTGCCATCATGCCCAGCTAATATTTTGTCTTTTTAGTAGAGATGGGATTTTGCCACATTGCCCAGGCTGGTCTTGAACTCTTGGCCTCATGAAATCCACTTGCCTTGACCTCCCAAAGTATTGGGATTACTGACATGAGCCAGCGCACTGGACTGTAATGATTTTTATTAGTTGTTTTTTTGCCTTTGTTTGTTTATAGGTTTATTCTTCAGAAAATTTTAAAGTTTTTTGTTGTTGTTTTTTGAGACGGAGTTTTGCTCTTGTCACCCAGGCTGGAGTACAATGGCACGATCTCAGTTCACTGCAACCTCCCTATCCTGGGTTCAAGCAATTCTGACTCAGCTTCCCAAGAGGCTGGGATTACAGGCGCCCTCTACCATGTCCTGGCTAGGTTTTTGTATTTTTAGTAGAGATGGGGTTCTGCCGTGTTGGCCAGGCTGGTCTCGAACTCCTGACCTCAGGTAATCCACCTGCCTTGGCCTCCCAAAGTGCTGGGATTATAGGCATGAGCCACCACGCCTGACTAAAGTTTTGTATACTCAAATTTGTTAATGTTTGCCTTTATGGTTTCTGTATTACATGGCATGCTTAGACAGAGCTTCATTCCAAGATTATAAACATATTCAACTATATTTTCTTCTTGTACCTTTTTTTTTTGAGACAGGGTCTTCTTCTGTTGCATAAGCTGGAGTGCAGTTGTGTGACCATAGCTCGCTGCAGCCTCTCCCGGACCAAGATTCTCCCACCTTAGCCTCCTAAGTAGCTGGGACTACAGGTACACAGCACCACACTCAGTTAATTAATTTATTATTTTTTTTAGTGGAGAAGAGGTCTCACTAAGTTGCCTGGATTGGTCTTGAACTCCTGGGCCTGAGCTATTCTCCCGCCTTGGCCTCCCAAAGTATTGGGATTACAGGTGTGAGCCACTGTGCCGTCCCCTTTACTTTTAGGATTTCATGTTTGACATTTAGGTTTCTATTCATCTGGGATTGATTTTGGAATAAGGAGTGAGGTAGCAATATAACATAAATGGTTTTCCCAAATGGAAAATGATGTGTAGCCTGTTGTCTTGATACTATTTACTGAACAGCGCTTTTTTCTTCTTTGATTTGAAATGCCAACTTTAAAAGTATTAATTCACATATACTTGGGTCTATATCTGGATTTTTTTTTCATATTGGTTTATGTGTCTATTTCTCAGTCTACGATGCTTTGTTAACCAGAAGTCAGCATTCAATTTTATAGGGTCTTCAATATAAATACTACTAAATTTGACATAGGTAACTCTTGAAAGTTAGAACACAGGAAAGGGAGGGTAGAGTCCCTTCATGTCTGAGAAACTAGATGTTAATTCAGGAGGAAATATCAAAAAATTGATTTTTTAAACCAAGGCTTCCTGAATATTTTTTGTTGATAAGGCAAATAAACATTAAATGTCTGATTTTAACCATTAGTTCTGTTGATTTTTGGCTGAATGAAAACATCAAAGTTTGAAACTATGACTTTATGTTTAACTTGTTTATTTTCTTATATTTCTCACAGGTCATATATTTACAAAACTATCAAGACCGGGAACTTGCAACCCTGAGGGACTCTCTCTAGGTATGCAGCGTCTTCCTCACACAAGGTTAGCAGCTGCTAGGATACTAATGCTCAGGGCTTTCAGTCTTATCAGTGATTATCTCAATAGAAACTTGAATATATTTTGCTTTCTTCTTTTTGTTTTTTTTTTTGAGACAGAGTTTCGCTCTTATTGCCCAGGCTGGAGTGCGATGGCGTAGTCTTGGCTCATCGCGACCTCCTCCTTCTGGGTTCATGCAATTCTCCTACCTCAGCCTCCTGAGTAGCTGGGATTACAGGCATGTGCTACCACGCCTGGCTAATTTGTATTTTTAGTAGAGATGGGGTTTCTCCATGTTGGTCAGGCTGGTCTCAAACTCCTGACCTCAGGTGATCCGCCTCGGCCTCCAAAAGTGCTGGGATTACAGGCATGGGCCACCATGCCCGGCCACAGCTCTCCATTGTTCTTTCTAACCAGGGATCGGAAGTGTGGAATGCTTTTGCCTTGAAATGTTTTTATTCCAGGAAGAAGGCACAATTTTAAACACAAAATGTACTTGTTTTAGCTCTGTGCTCCCAAACTTCCAAAGGGAAGATCTTTTATAAATTTGCTGGATTCTCTGTGGGTTTGTGTTTATTAATTCCCACCATTTGCAAAGTATTTTGTGGTGGCATAAATATCATTTTAAAACAGGAAGTTAGCTTTTGTCATTAGTCTGAAATCAAGTGTTTCAGAAGAAATGAAAAGGCTTCAGCCAGAGAAGAATTTAACATGACAAAAGTCACAACAGGAAATTAGGTGACTCTGGCTTGGCCTCTCCATTCACAACTTTTGGGCATGTTCATTCATTTTGCCCGTCTCTTAAATACCTACTTTATGCTCGGCCTCATCTAATACTCTAGTGTACGCCAGTCAAACTGCAAGGACTCTGTTAATACACAGCCTCCTCATGTACAAAGGTGGGGAAAAGAGGCATTATTTTCACTGTTATACAAATATTCTGATGTGTAAATGAACCATCATTCATGTATTCATTCTCCTGATGATAGACAACATTTTGGGTTGTTTCCAGTTCTTTTCTATCGCAGACAATGCTGCAATGAACAATCTTGCACAACCCCGTGGTGCACATGTACAAGAGTTTCACTAAGGCAGCAGTCCTCAAAATGTGATCCAGGGACCCTCAAGGGTCCCCAAGGCCCTTTCAGAGGGTCCACATGAGCAAAACTATTTTCTTTTTCTCTTTTTTTTTTTTTTTTTTTTTTTTGAGACATAGTCTTACTGTCGCCCAGGCTGGAGTGCAGTGGCACAATCTGGACTCACTGCAAGATCCTGGGTTCAAGCGATTCTCCTGCCTCAGCCTCCCGAGTAGCTGGGATTACGGGCGCACGCCACTATGCCCAGCTAATTTTTGTATTTTTAGTAGAGACTGTGTTTCACCATGTTTGCCAAGCAGGTCTCAAGCTCCTGACCTCAGGTGATCTACCCTCCGTGGCCTTCCAAAGTGCTAGGATCACAGGTGCGAGCTACCACTCCCAGCCACAAAACTATTTTCATAATACTTTTCACTCTCATCCTGTCAGGCGTATGCTGTGGAGTTTTCTGGAGGCTGTATGACACATCCACAATTATCTAAAAAGGCTATTAAAATACTCCTACCTCTTCTAATTATGTATCTGGGTGAGGCTGGAATTTTCTCATATACTTCAACCAAAACAACATATTGCAACACTTGAATACAAATAGAGATTCTAGCTATCTTTTAGTAAGCCAGACAATAAAGAGACTGTAAAATATGAAACAATGCCTCTCACAATGCCTCTCATCTCCCTAAATTTTAACATAAATAGATTTTTTTTCATAAAATGTGTTAACATCCATTGAGTTTATTTTTATTTTAAAGGTGATTAATAATATCTTAACTTTTTTCAGTTTGAATTTCTAATACTGTAAATATAAATAAATATAGCCCACATGAACAAAAGCTATTTGGGGTCCTTGATAATTATTATCAGTGCAGTGGCAGGATCACAGCTCACTGCAGTCTCCACCTCCTGGAATCAAGCAATCCTCCCAAAGTGCTAGGATTGCAGGCATGAGCCACTGTGCCCATCCTGATAGTTTTTAAGGGTATAAGAGTCCTAAAACCAAAAAATATGAGAAGTAGTGCCCTAGGGTATATAACCAGGAGTCGTATGACGTAGGGGCATATTCATCTTTAAATGGTAACTCTGATAACCACTGATGATTAAGTTCAGTTTGGCGTCATTTATATAGAGCCCCCAAAACAGCACAACTAAACTTTATACAGCTCAGAAATGCATGCATATTTACTAAAACTGAAAAAAAAATAGAAGGCAAGGTTAAGCTCAAAATGTAGGATAGTGGTTACCTTTCATGGAGAGGCAGGGGGATGGAGGGAGAAGGGGTAGATTGGACTGGTTCTTAGGTACAGCGTTTAGTACTGTGCTTTATAACTTACAGATATGCTGCATTTTCTTTCATATGTGTTCAATACTACGTACTGTTTTATTTACTAAAAATAAGAAAGAAACAGTTTCTGCCCACAAGAGGTTCCCTGTCTGGTGATTGTGAGTGGAAATCACATTCCTCTTCCCTCTGAGTTTCAGCTCATTGAGAAACTGACCAGGAATCAGATAAGCTGAAAGTCCAGGCTCTGTTATCTGCAAAGCTGGATTAGAGAATGTAGAGGCCAGTGGTTTTCTCCTCCTTGCCTACCTGATCCAGTTGGTCCTGTGCAAACCAGGGAGTCCCCTGCTGACCTCTCCCCAGGTGGCAGGATCTGTCTGGTGGAGGAGGAGACCCAAAGTTATGCAGGCGTTAGGGGATGGCACCTGTGAGATTAGAACCCAGATCTATCCTCCTCCAAGGGTGATGGCTTTGGCTGACCCTTCTGGGCCTCAGTTTCCCTTCTGTAAAAAGGGAATCACATATTACAGATGTGTCATGAGCACTAACTGCATATCTTAGCACAGGGGTTGGCTTTCCTCCTTCCCTTCAAGTGCAAGCTCAGGCTACACCCCTAGGATGACTGTACCCACCTCTCTGAGTTTGACTGTTCTCAGTCACTTTCAGGGACAGGATCTATCCAGAGAGGGCAATACTATGACTCATGTCACAAGCGACACAGCTCATTCCACATCATTCATTCTCCCATGTTTCCAGTGCTTACATCTTATCTCCTCACTGAGAAACTGTAGGGGAACTCCCCTCCCTCCCTCTCCTTCCTTCCTCCATTTATGCTGGGTCACTCGCAGGCTCCCTGCAGAGACTCACACTCTGGGACTTGAATCAAAGCCAGTCATTTACCCCAGGCAGCAGCTATGAGAAACCAGGTGGACTCTCCAAGCAACGAGCTAAGAGAAACACCCCCAAACCACCAGAATGGGCCCTCACACTGTGCCCTCCTCCTCTCAGACACCAGACAAAGGTAGGCTCAGCTGGGTTGCATTTAAGAGGCTGATGGCCCTGATCTGCAAGCCTGGTTTAGAACCTGCCCATTCAATTTGGTTTTGATTCTATTCAATTAGATTTAATTCCTTTCAACAATGAAGTGTCAGGTGCTGGGCAAGGCCAGTGTGTTTAAACCTCTGGGCCCAGAAAACAACTTTGTCAGTGACAATTCCAGAAGTGGAGTCTAATTCAAAGGTATTTTAACTGGGACAAGGAATGGAAAGAGAGGGAACTGCAGGCTACGTAGGTTTTGTCATGATTGAGGAATCAAGTTCTCGGCTCCTCCCACTGAGGCCTCCAAGCCTCACCAGGGAGATGGGGGATTCGCATCAAAGAGGCCAAGGCCACAGAGGGCTGGTCGCCCCTCGGTGTAGCTTGGAAACCTGTGTGTGCTGTGGAGCGTGAGCAGGAAAACCAAGGGAAAAAGAGCACGTCATGAGGGGAGAGACAGTTAAAGCTGTCCCTTTTAGTATCCTCCCTATTGGAAAATTCCAATTCTGACGTTCCAGTTCTTCTTCTTTTTTTTTTTTTTTTGAGACAGTTTCGCTCTTGTTGCCCAGGCTGGAGTGTGCAATGGCGTGATCTCAGCTCACTGCAACTGCTGTCTCCCCAGTTCAAGTGATTCTCCTGCCTCAGCCTCCCAAGTAGCTGGGATTACTGGCATGTGCCACCATGCCCGGCTAATTTTTGTATTTTTAGTAGAGACGAGGTCTCACCATGTTGGTCAGGCTGGTCTCAAACTCCTGACCTCAGGTGATCCACCCTCCTCGACCTCCCAAAGTACTGGGATTACAGGCGTGAGTCACCTCTTGCCTGGCCTCCAGTACATTTCTAATACATTGAAAAAATTTCCATCTATTTTGAGGGAGCAAGTCTGATCACAAGACAGTAGGAAGAGGTATCAAAGTGAGCGGGTGAGAATGAAACAAGTTACCCTAACTAGTAAATTGCAGGAGACACTGTACATGTCAGCCAGACCTCTAAAGAGACAAAACAAGATCAAGACAAAAAAACCCAGCAGATCTGAAGGTTTACATTCTTGCAACCACAAATAGGAAGTGAGCTCAGAGCCCAGTGGGAGTTTAACAAAATAAAGTTCAAAGTGGAGGCTGCTCTGTGCATATTCCACCCCTGGTTGCCCTGGCAATGAAACATCTGCCTTACAGTAATGAAATCATATTGAGAAGAAACCCACAAGCGCAAGAGAGCATCTTTGCCTGCAGACTTGCTGTTGATGTTGCATCTGCCTGCAGCCACCACTGCTTTACTCACTGACAAGGAACCTAGCGGGAAACCCCAGAAACCCAGGCCTGGGAGGTCTCAGGAGCGTCACCTCCTGGAGGCCTGCTCAAGGGGGTTGGCCTCAGAGACCTGCACTCAGGAGGGGTCAGAGACAGTAGAACCTGAGGTCCACTCCTTGGCTAGCTAATTAATTCTTGAGCATGTCATGGAGAAGGTAAAATGAGTAAGATGAGATCCCTGTCCTTGAGGGGCAGAGAGAGTAGAGGTGTATGTATACAATTAGTTGTGATAGAAGGCCGAGTTGAGAGGGCAAACAGAGTCCTACAGAAACTCTTTTCCTCTTCATTATTATTATTATTATTATATTGAGACGGAGTCTCACTCTGTTGCCCAGGCTGGAGTGCAGTGACGCGATCTCAGCTCACTGCAACCTCTGCCTCCTACATTCAAATGATTCTACTGCCTCAGCCTCCTGAGTAGCTGGGATTACAGGCGTGCACTACCACATCCGGCTGATTTTTGTATTTTTAGTAGAGACTTGGTTTCACCGTGTTGGCCAGGCTGGTCTTGAACTCTTGACCTCAAGCGATCCGCCCGCCTCAGCCCCACAAAGTGCGGAGATTACAGACAACCATCGTGCCCAGCCTTCTTTTTCTTATATAGGTCGTGTTTTTATGGAAAGAAACTTAGCAAGGATGGGCCGGGCGCGGTGGCTCAAGCCTGTAATCCCAGCACTTTGGGAGGCCGAGACGGGCGGATCACGAGGTCAGGAGATCAAAACCATCCTGGCTAACACGGTGAAACCCCGTCTCTACTAAAAAAAAAAATACAAAAAACTAGCCGGGTGAGGTGGCAGGCGCCTGTAGTCCCAGCTACTCGGGAGGCTGAGGCAGGAGAATGGCGTAAACCCAGGAGGTGGAGCTTGCAGTGAGCTGAGATCCAGCCACTGCACTCCAGCCTGGGCAACAGAGCTAGACTCCGTCTCAAAAAACAACAACAACAACAACAAAAAACAGAAACTTAGCAAGGATGAAAATAAGCAAACAGAAAAAATGAAAATCACTCCAAATCGCATCAGCCAGAGAGAACCACCATTAACATGTTAATATTACCATTAAAGGTATATCTTTTCAAATGTTTTCTTATGCAGATAGATGCATATGTTAAAATATATATTTATTCTGTCTATATAAACATTTTTTCTGAAACAAGATTATATTATATATAGCATTTTACCTTTTGGCATCTAAAAATATACCATAAGTATATTTTCAAGGAACACATATATACAACTGGCGCCGACATATTTAATATCTGCACTGCTTCCATTATTTGACCTTGAAATAACTTAGCCAATCAAAGTGGAGAGATGGGAGGTTGCTGTCCTTTCCCTCAAGTCGAGTGACGGGGTTCCGACGGCAACACACATTGTGGTGCGCAGAGCCTGCGCTGGTGTCGAATCCCGCTTAAGAAATCTCAAGGGCATGCAGTCTGGCTGGTAGCTGATGGACAGGATAAAGGGCAGAAGCTGTGCTGGGATCAGCCACCACTCCCAGGGTTGCCAGAGCCCAGGATTTGCAAGCATTTCCCAAGGACCACAGGCCCAGGGAAACGGGTTGCTTGGTGATCAACATAAAGGTTACAGCAGAACGGAGCTTGCACTTTATTTTGATACTAATGAGCGTCCATTGGGAGGCTGAGGAGGGAGATAGTTCTCTTAGAGCCTGGCGGTAGGAGATGAATGTCACTGTGTGTAAGACACCTGGAAGGAGGGAGACAGGAGAGCAGGAAATCAGTTCAGAGGCTGTTATCAAAGTCTGAAGAGAGACATTTCCTCCTTCCACAGGAGTTACAGAATCTGGGCTCAAGTCCAACCTCTCCCACTGATGAACTTGAATCAGTCCCTTCACTTTCCTGAGCCTTAATAGCTCACCAGTAACATGGGCATGAAAACAACCTCAACGAGGTATGAACATGTTTCACAACTTGATAGAAGTGGTGGTTGTACAATATTATGAATGTACTAAATGCCACTGGATTTTATACTTTAAAATGGTTAATTCTATGTTATGTGGATTTCTCCTCAGTTAAAAAACAGAATAGTCTGTAGGGTTGTTGTGAGGATTAAGTGAATCTGGTGGGTTTGTTTGAATAGTCACTCTTTTTCTTTCTTTCTTTCTTTTTTTTTTTTTTTTGAGACAGAGTTTCACTCTTGCTGTCCAGGCTGCAGTGCAGTGGTGCAATCTTGGCTCACTGCAACCTCCACCTCCCTGGTTCAAGTGCTTCTCCTGCCTCAGCCTCCCAAGTAGCTAGGATTACAGATGCCTGCCACCACGCCTGGCTAATTTTATATTTTTGGTAGAGACAGGGTTTCACCATGTTGGCCAGGCTGGTCTTGAACTCCTAACCTCAAGTGATCCACCAGCCGCGGCCTCCCAAAGTGCTGGGATCACAGGTGTGAACCACTGCGACTGGCCTTTTTTTTTTTTTTTTGAGACAGGGTCTGGCTGTGTTGCCCAGGCTGGAGTGCAGTGGTGTGATCTAGGCTCACAGCAACCTCTGCCTCCTGGGTTCTAGTGATTCTCCTGCCTCACCCTCCCAAATAACTGGGATTACAGATGCATGCCAATTTTGGTGTTTTTAGTAGAGATGGGGTTTCACCTTGTTGGCCAGGTTGGTCTCTAATTCCTGACCTCAAGTGACCAGTCCACCTTGGCCTCCCAAAGTGCTGGGATTACAGGCGTGAGTCACTGCAATTAGCCTGAATAATCACTCTTTTTTTTTTTTTTTTTTTTTTTTTGACAGAGTCTCACTCTGTCGCCCAGGCTGGAGTGCAATGGCGCCTTCTTGGCTCACTGCAACCTTCACCTCTCAGGTTCAAGCAATTCTCCTGCTTCAGCCTCCCGAGTAGCTGGGATTATAGGTGCCTGCCACCACGCCCAGTTGATTTTTTGTATTTTTAGTAGAGACGGGTTTTCACCATGTTGGCCAGGCTGGTCTCGAACTCCTGACCTCATGATTTGCTCGCCTCAGCCTCCCAAAGTGCTGGGATTACAGGCGTGTACCGCCGTGCCTGGCCCCGAATAGTCACTCTTATGTGAGCAAATGTGAAACTGCCTTTCCATCTGGCTCCTGGCCACAGCCTCATCCCAGTGCCGGTGAGAAGAGGGAGGGTCTCCACCTGCTTCAGTCAAGAGTCTCTGACTGTCTCCACTGAAGAGACAGTATCCCCATGGGTGCTGTACAACGTGTCCTAGAGCAGCATTCAACCTGGCTCCCACCATAGAGGACACCAGAGGGGGAAGCCACATCTGTGCTGGTGTGGGCGGGAGGACTAGAATCCCTCCTCCCAGAGCTCCTTCAGTGCTGGCTCAGCCGAGTGACCACCCAGGCTGCCTGAAGGTTCTTGCCTCCCCAGACCCCCAGCACCCAGCTAATGCCTCTGCTTTCTTTTGAGGGTCCCTCCCCATGTCCTCCCTGCTCCTGGTCTTCCAGCTCTTAGGGAGAAGCCATTCTGCTGAATTCCAATCCAGAACTTGCTTTCTCACTCACCACTAGTTAAGAGATGCATGTAAATCTCCTCCCCCCGACCTCATGCTCAATATGTCATTGATTCCAGGCTAACATTTTCTTTCACTGACTCATGAGGACAGATGACATCTGTCATTGATGGCTCCTCCCTCGTCTATCCCTGGTCTGTCATGGTTATCACATGATGAACTCTAGGAAAATAGTCATTGAGGAAAAATGGATGGCAGAGAACGAGGAAAAAGAGACTTTCTTAACATTTGTTCCCAAGCCAGACCATGTCAGCTAAAAGCACACCCAGTAGCCCTTTGCTTGCCAGCACTTTAGACATCTGGCTTTTCTGGAGGGAGCTATTGCAGGAAGACAGATGTAAAAAAGTTAGGGCTTTTCAGACTGCAGTTGGAAAAGGAAAAGGCCAAGAGGCCAGTCTCAAGCCCCTGTCTTCCTCCTAAAGCTAAAAGTGCCCATCACGCGGAAATGGCACAGCAGAAGAAACGGCAGTGACCTTGCCTTCCTCGTTTCGGCATGAAGAGCTTCTACCCATGCTTCTGGGAAGCTTTGCCCATCCCCCACGAGGAGATGTTAGGACTCCCTCCTTTGTGCTCCTCAAGGGGTTGTGCCAAGGCTCCATGCGATGTCAGGTGTGGAAGAGCAGAATGCTCCGCACAGGGCCCTTCCTCTCTCCCCTGCGGAAATGTTTCCATGAGGGTCGCTGGACATCATGCGGGTATGTGAATTGACAGTCTAAGCTATGAAACACCGTGTTAAAAATAATACTCATCTGGCTGTGTGTAGTCAGTTACTTGTACCTATACCTGAGCTGTGAACTCTTTGAAAACAAGAATATTTGTTTATTTTTTTTTTTAAAAAAGGAGGCTGGGCGCAGTGGCTCACACCTGTAATCCTAATACTTTGGGAGTCCGAGGCAGGCGGATCACAAGGACAGAAGATCGAGACCATCCTGGCCAACATGGTGAAACCCCATCTCTACTAAAAATACAAAAATTAGCCAGGCGTGATGGTTCACGCTACCCGGGAGGCTGAGGCAGGAGAATCACTTAAACCTGGTAGGCAGAGGTTGCAGTGAGCCGAGATCGTGCCACTGCACTCCAGCCTGGGTGACAAGAGCAAAACTCTGTCTCAAAAAAAAAAATAAAAGGAGCGTCAACACCTAGCACAATGCTGGGCACAAAGCACACACTGACGGACACGGAGGGCGGGGGGACTGTCTTCATGCAGACCCACACCTGGGCAGGAGGGCTGGCACCTGGCTCTTTAGAGCAGCCTTGGCTAGCTTTGCTGGAGTCAAGGCCCCTGGCTGGCTGCTCATCTTCCCTTGTAGATGACTGTTGTCCTGCTTGCTTTGACCTGCTCCTAGCAGCTCTTGCTACCAACTCTACAGACTCCTGGCACCTCCCATCTGTTCACCCAGCATTCAAGCATGACCTGTTTCCTCAGTTCCTCCTACCACCCCCTACCGGCTTCTCTAACTGGACTAGTCCTTGCTTCCCCAGCACTGATCGCTGTATGACTGACACACGGTGTCTTAGCAAGCCAGGACAATCAATGGATATCCCATTATGGAGACCATCAATGCTATGGACTGCTGGGCGAGCGGTAGAAGAGAGAATATGGGGATACCTGGGTTCAAATCCTGGTTCTGCCACTAGCTAGTTGTGTGACCCTTACCAGTTGCTGAACTTCAAATCTCAGTCTTCTCATCTGTATATGGGTATTAAAATGAAAAAACCCAAACCCTATCTCATAGGGTTACTGTGAAGGGTAAACACTATGGCACACATTAAGTCTCCGGCCTTGTGCCCGACACTTGGCAGATTCTCAATAAGTGTTTGTTCTTTTCCCTTCCTTTTTTCCACCAAGATCTCTTCCAAGTCTAAAAGTCCACGAGCCTTTGAAACATATGTTCCCTTGTCAAACTATAACTTGGAAAGGTCAACAAGCTGCTAGAAAGTTTATCTTTCCCAGAGCAGCAAGGATCCCAGGTGACAGAAGCAGCCTGTGTGTCCCATATTACCCTGGAAAAGATCTCTCATTCCCTCTCCAAAGTCCAACTAATGAAGAGAGGGTGTTGTAGGCAATCAGAGTTCATAAACCACACTTGACTAAGCAGATGAAAGCAGGTTCAGTCTGCAGAGAAGCTGTGAGTGAACAGAAAGCCCAGAGAGGCCTGGGAATGCCCCCTGGGGTTCAGAGAGAGAGCAGTGACCTGAGAGTAGATGTGTCTGTAAACAACTGGGAGCAAATGGCTTAGCCAGGAATCCTCTGTGCTGGGTCAGGGAGGAGCCTGCAGCCTCCCACACAGACTCCCATGGAAACAGATAGGCAGAGGTGAGGGCAGCATTCACCCCGGCCCTCTTCTTCAGGCAGGTGAAATGGGTCGATTTTGGAGATGTCAAAATGAACAGAAAGAGGAGGAGCAGGAGGCAGTAGTGTCATCTTCTGTTAAGAGCAGTGGTTCTCAGAGCAAGGTCCCAGGGCTAGCTGCAACACAAGCAAATCTGGGGTTGCCAGAAATGCAGATTAGCAGGCCCTGCCTTAGACCTAATGAATCAGAAACTCTGAGACTCAGACCCCGCAACCTGCATTCTATTAACACAGACTCTGATGCACACTAAAGTTTGAGATCCATTGGCCAGATGCTTTCGTTCAAAAATGGGAAACTTCCTTCCTATTTTGAAGTGGTGGGAGATGGCACGACAATGGAATGGTCATAACCTTTAGAGACAAGATCTAAATTCAGATCCTGGCTCTGCCCCTACGTGGCAGTATGATCTTGGACAAATCCATCCACCTCCCTGCACTCTGATTTCCTCACGTGTAAGATGTCTACCTTGCAGGTGTGGTTAGGTTTAGAGAGAATGTAAGGGAAGCACTTTTCAGAGTGCGTGGCACGAAGTGGGTGCTCTCCATCACCACCGTCATCATAACCACGATAGCTGTGGACAAGCCCCCGGGTGAGTAAGAGCTGCATGCATTTAGGGAAAATTGCCAGGCCACATGGGACCCATCTTGCTTTCTGAGTGTTTAACATGTTGCTCAGAATGGTATTTGATGCCATGTATCACCTGGCTCCATCTTCATGAAGCTAGGAACCTAAAGACTTAAAGATAATACTTCCTTTTCAAACTTGATGAGGAACACATCTCTATCTAATTTGGACATACCAAGTGAAACCCCAGTTAGAAAACCACTCTCATTATAATATGACCTCAGTGTTTTCTCACCCTACCCTTTTCCCTGTTCCTTTTGGGTAAATCTCTTAAGCACACAGTAGCAATGGGCAAATATTTATTGAGTGTCAAATGAGTGGATTGGCTCAATTTGACTTTAAAATGCCCTGCTGTTGTGCAATACGAAGAACCAAATTCATGGTTGGGCCTTTAGCCTCCTAAGCTGGAAACATGATGGGACTGACCACAGCACCCACGTGGGTAACACATAAAAATCTCGGGGAATCCGACACTGAGGGGGCTGTATGAGACCAAGTTGGCCAGCACAGGTCATGTAGGTGATGGTCTGAATTTACAATGAGATAGCTATGGCCATTAGTCCCTGATAAAGGCCCATGCTCCAATAAAGTTCAAAAGAGGTGGACACTGGACACACGTCCACTTCCCCACCTTCTTTTTATTATTATTATTATTTGAGACGGAGTCTCGCTCTGTCACCCAGGCTGGAGTGCAGTGGTGCGACCTCGGCTTACTGCAAGCTCCGCCTCCCGGGTTCAAACGATTCTCCTACCTCAGCCTCCCGAGTAGCTTGGACTACAGGCATGTGCCACCACACTTGGCTAATTTTTGTATTTTTAGTAGAGACGGGGTTCACCATGTTGGCCAGGCTGGTCTTGAACTCCTGACCTCAGGTGATCCACCCGCCTTGGCCTCCCGAAGTGCTGGGATTACAGGCATGAGCCACTGCGCCCAGCCCACTTCCCCCACCTTCCAAACCAGCTAGGGGTTTGCCCTTGCTGACCAGTCACTTGGTCCCATGGCCTCTGCAATGCAGAGCAAACTGGAACCAGTGCACCAAAAATGTCCTGCCAGTTTGCCTTCTAGGGGTGTGAATGTACATACTGCCCTTCCAGTTCTGGCCCGATGGGCTTAATTAATTCAAGCCCTCAGCATCTTCTTTTACCTCCAGATGTCTCGATAGTCTCCTGGGCCTCCCTGACTCCTATCCTGCTCATCTCTACTCATCCTCCTCACTTTCTACAACATCTAGCCCATCATGCCCACCCCCTGCTTACAAGATGAAGTCCCAATGCCTTGGCAGGGCATTCAAGGTCCTTTGCAATTTTGCCACAGCCTACATATCCATCTTTACTGCCCATATCCAGTGCCTCAGCCACAACTGCCTCCTGCCTGTTAGCGCCCTGCTCACTCATACTTACTGGCCACTGAATGAAAGGCCCTTCCTCCTGTTGTCTGCCTGGAGGATTGTGGCACCTTTCCAGAACCTGCCCAAATGCAGCTTTCTGTGAAATGGGCCACCATCCCCTGGTGGCTTAGAGACAGGGCCTTGGTGTGTTGGTTAGGCTGGAATACAGTGGCTATTCACAGGTGTGATCGTAGCTCACTGCAAGCCTAGAATTTCTAATTGCAAGTAATCCTCCTGCCTCAGTCTCCCAAGTAGCTGGGATTACAGGCATGTGCCACCATGCCTGGCTAATTTTTGTATTTTTAGTAGAGATGGGTTCTGCCATGTTGGCCAGGCTGGTCTCAAACTCTTGACCTCAGGTGATCTGCCTACCTCAGCCTCCCAAAGTGCTGGGATTACAAGCATGAGCCACCACGCTGCTTCCCTTCCTTCCCTTCCCTTCCCTTCTCTTCCCCTTCCCTTCCCTCCCCTCCCCTTCCCCTTCCCCTTCCCCTCCCTTCCCTTCCCCTCCCTTCCCCTTCCCTTCCCCTCCCTTCCCCTTCCCTTCCCCTTCCCTTCCCCCTTCCCCTTCTCCCTCTCCCTTCCCCCTCCGCCTCCCCTCCCCTCCCTTCTTCCTTTCCTTCCTTTCTTTTCTTTCCTTCTCTCTCTCTTTCTCTTTCTTTCTTTCTCTTTTTTTCTTTTTCTTTTTTCTTTGATGGAGTCTCACTCTGTTGCCCAGGCTGGAGTGCAGTGGCCGGATCTCGGCTCACTGCAACCTCTGCCTCCTGGGTTCAAGCAGTTCTCTCCCTCAGCCTCCCAAGTAGCTGGGATTACAGGTGCCCGCCACCCTCGCCCGGCTAGTTTTTTGTATTTTTAGTAGAGACGGGGTTTCACTGGGTTAGCCAGGATGGTCTCGATCTCCTGACCTCGTGATCTGCCCATCTCGGCCTCCCAAAGTGCTGGGATTACAGGCTTGAACCACCGTGCCCGGCCTCTGTGAGTCTTAAATGAGAAGTGACCACAGAGCTAGGCATGTGGGAGGGGCTCTGTAGGTGTTTATTCCTCACCTCCCAACATTCCAAGTACTCAGCTACCATGATGCCAGGATGAATCAGATGGAGTCTCTCTTTGACCTTGAGAAGGGTTTCATGGGCCAGGAAAGGACTCAGACAGATCAACAAATCAGCCACGTGACCCATGTTAACATCACGGGAAATGAAACAAATTGACATCACATACCTCCTGACATGACACAGCTGAGATGAACAGAGCGTTACCTCTGGGATAGTTCTGCCAAATTAGTACAACACAAATTTCACAATTTGTGAAATCAGATAAGATCTATGGATTAGATACAATAGTTGGTACCAAAGTTAATTTCCTAATTTTGATGATTACCTATACTTATCTAAGAGAATGTCCTTGGTTTTACAAAGCATATACACTAAAGGAGTAGAGGGGAGTAATGTCTGTAAAGTAACTCACAAGCAGTTCAGAAAAAGTAAAATTATGATTCTAGATACAGTACATAGAAAGACAGGTAGGGGCGGCCAGGCGCGGTGACTCACATCTATAATCCCAGCACTTTGGGACGCCAAGGCAGGTGGAAAATGGTGTAAACCTGGGAGGCAGAGCTTGCAGTGAGCTGAGATCCGGCCACTGCACTCCAGCCCCGATGACAGAGCGAGACTCATCTCAAAAAAAAAAAAAAAAAAAAGACTCACAGAGACCGTATAATTTAATCCTCATTTTACAGGTGTGCTCAATGAAGATAAATTATTTGCCTAAAAGCCCTTGACTGGTAAGTAGCAGATCCAGACTGAAATCCAGGTCTCTCTGCCACTTCCCATAACACTATTTCCCTGGAACTAATACACCTAGTCAACATCACGTAATGCTTTGAATGAATATTTTTAAAATATTAAACAGAAAAATCTAACACCAAGATGACCAAGAAACTTAACTTTCTATATCAGCAAGGATTCATTTTTTCCTTCCTTTTTATTCATTTATCCCTTCAACAAATATTTATGGTGGGCTTACTATGTACCAGATGGTGTTATAGATAATAGGATAGTAGTGAATAAACAGCTTACATTCTAAGTACTAGAAAACCCAACTAAGGTCATTTCAAAAAGAAAAAGGCTAGCATTAGAGTAGCTTCAAGGTTGGTTAATTTAGTGACTCAAAGGTGTCGTGGCTAAGGTTTGGGTTCTCTGAGACTCTTTCAGTCTTCTCCGTCAGGCAACAAGGTGTTTGCTTTCGTTTTAAGCAAGACATCCTCAAAGGAAACACAGGGGATGTTCCTGTCGTTGTCGCTTTATATT